>NC_134578.1:31127500-33560000 GCF_050947875.1 Dermacentor variabilis | reverse complement strand
CAATGACAAAGTGAGCAATTTGGTACATCAGCATTGGGAAAGGAAGCAGCGCTAGACGGTAAGATGAACGTGCAGATTATTAAACGGAACACAGGCTGTCATATAGTAAGAATCCGTAAAGGCTCATTCGCATTAGGCCAACGCGACACCGATTTCGGTTTGGCGACTGTCCATTTTCTTCGTGTAGGCGCCTCTGTCACACTATACCGACACCGACGTACTGCCGACGGTCGGCGCAGAGCTTCGGTACAGTGTGACAGAGGCAGCCACAAGAAGGAAAAATTGCTGTCGCCGACAGTAGAGAGACCGAAATCGTTCTTGTGTTAGTCTAGTTTGAATGAGCCTTATGCGTATTCGTCCCCATAACGCCGTTCATTTACGTTCTTGGATACATCTTGAGCTTGTGTGGGCAAAAACGGCTACGGCTGCTATCCTAATAGACAGTTTTAGTTACACGTACGCAGAGATTTCACGTACGCAAAGGTGAAAGCTCTACGTACCCTACGCGCACTGCACTTGAAGCGCTTTTAGCGACGCGTACGTGACGCATGCTAAAAGCGACAATGTATCGCGATCTATCGCCAGGTATAAACACCGTTGTAGCCGTTTACATCCAAGACAAATCAAAGCCAAGCCAGTCGAGTTGGATTGGCGCGCAAAACACGTAAAAAGTGTGTTCTTCTGCCGATCGGAGCTTCGCAATGCCTAGAAGTGCTATACCGCATCTTGTCCTCGAAGGGGTTGGTTGCACTCCCTTACCTCTCGCAACAAATCCAAGTCGTTTTTGGAAAAACGAAGGCGCGGAGCTACCTTGTTGGCGTGTTTGGGTGCCATCTTGCAGTGATGCTCTCGCTTGTTCGAGATCTCGCGAGACCGCCGCGCGGAGCCAGGCCCCGAACACTCTCAAGTTCAACAAGTGGCCCCAGAGGGCAAAAAATTCGACCGCGCAGCGCTGCCAAAAAACAGGCATAGTGCACCAATTAAAAAGGTTCCCCATTGAGCGCATTATATCCCGCTAGAGGCGCCGTAGTAAGCGCAATTTTAACCTACAAACTTTCTTTAACAATAAACAAAGCGTTTTCGTTACATGACAAATAGTACAAAATTATCATTCCTAATTTACATTGTACTCTTTATTACCAACTGTGTTGTTTTTTGTCATTTTAAACGCAAGATAGCGTTCAGCATCATTGACCTCCTAAATTTTTACAGGTATGTTCGCGTGCACGGCAGGTACGAATTCCTTGGTTTGTACATCGGCTGGTCATTTTGTGCTAACACCAGTTTATTGCGCTTCCATATCTCGCGTTATTTCACTTGGGGTGTAAGCCCGAGCGCTAGGTTTCTGTCGTGAGCCATGTGGAACACGCCTGCATCGAAATGGGAGCCGAATCCTGCTGCGACTGGGAACGGCAATACCGGTGAGTCGTTTACCATTGCTGCTTCAATTGCTATGTAATATTTTCGTCTCGTTAACTTACAGGCGGATGCAAGTTAACGAACTAGATGCTGCATTGCATATGGGCAGTCAGGACCCTCCATTGCTGTTTCCGAAATGTACTTTCA
This sequence comes from Dermacentor variabilis, assembly GCF_050947875.1. Taxonomy (NCBI): domain Eukaryota; kingdom Metazoa; phylum Arthropoda; class Arachnida; order Ixodida; family Ixodidae; genus Dermacentor; species Dermacentor variabilis. The sequence goes on along the minus strand of NC_134578.1, from coordinate 33,558,434 downwards.
GATGCGAGGCCATCGTTATACACACATTCACGAATAAGAATGCGATATCGGGACGCGCGTCACATTTTTCATCTCTTTGTAGCCGTAGCCATGGGTGACTCAGTAGCCTTATCAATATTTTTTTTTCGAGTCCACCGGCAACTTCTTTAGTCCATAGAACCAAATAACCGTGTGAGAACTGAAGCTACAGTACTGAATTTAATTTGTTAAACAGTTGCCCGCATGATAATTCACCCATATTTCGTACCTGTTGGTTCCAAACGTTCTTGCTGTTCAGTTTTGTTTACCTCAGGACATTTATTTTTGCAGTAGTGGAGCGGTGCATCACGTTCATGCAGAAAAAAAATGCATCATTTCTAATAGCTTCATGTCTTTCACCTATTTGCTTGTGAAACGAGCAGTTTGATCTCTTCTAGTGTATCATCAGCATCATCATCAGCCTGGTTACGCCCACTGCAGGGCAAAGGCCTCTCCCATACTTCTCCAACTACCCCGGTCATGTACTGATTGCGGCCATGTTGTCCCTGCAAACTTCTTAATCTCATCCGCCCACCTAACTTTCTGCCGCCCCACGCTACGCTTCCCTTCCCTTGGAATCCGGTCCGTAACCCTTAATGACCATCGGTTATCTTCCCTTCTCATTACATGTCCTGCCCATGCCCATTTCTTTTTCTTGATTACAACCAAGATGTCATTAACTCGCGTTTGTTCCCTCACACAATCTGCTCTATTCTTATCCCTTAACGTTACACCTATCATTCTTCTTTCCATAGCTCGTTGCGTCGTCTTCAATTTAAGTAGAACCCTTTTCGTAAGCCTCCAGGTTTCTGCTCCGTACATAAGTACTGGTAAGACACAGCTGTTATACACTTTATACACTTCTAGTGTATAGCACTAGTTATACACTTCTGGCGTATAAACGAGCGCACAAATGTTGTCATCTGTGATCTTTATAATACTTCAGCTGCTGAATGCATTGTAGTTAGACAGACATCAATTTTACGGAGAATGACAATATTTATTTATCATGCTGCTTAAGCACCCTAGAACAGTGTACATTTGCATCTGTTCTGCAGTCACAAACCATTACAATGTACATACCACACTTTTTCGCATTTTATACTGCAACATTGTGCTTATTCAATTTCTGATGCAGTGGAAATTTCTGTTCCAGACATGCTGTAATGAGGACGGCACCAGTATAAAGCAACACACTCCATGCACTAAACAGAAGCTGCTGCCTGCTACAAGGTCATTGTGCGGAATTTGGCTGCTACTACAAGGTAAACAACACCTGGTTCAAAAATAAATATGCTTCATATATGCTGTATTGGTTTGGTAGTCTTGAGATACATGTCATTTGTTTGTAATAGATGATATGAACGTTTGTTCATGTTTACAGTTCAGCATAATTGTTTCGAACATAAAAGAAAACAATTCATGAGTATTGATAATCCCTGCTGTATCTCATGTGTCACTGTTCTGCCCCAACAGAGTCTGTGCCAAGCACATCTTGGTCATCACGGGAGCCCCCATCTACACCAACAAGAAGGGGCTGGAGCCGAATTCGCAAGGCTTTACACCACGAACAAAGAAGCCATTCCAGAATTATTTGGATCAGATATCAAGTCTACGGACGACTGTGTCAAGAGTGAAAAGAGCCTCCGCCATCATTCCACCAGCACGGATATTGGCCGAGTCATCCAGGTACCTCAAGAACCAAAATTCTGTGTCTGCAGATGTACCTGCAACCTCTGAACAAGCACAGACGACGCTGGCCAAAAGAATTCCGTCAGCTTGCCCTTAGTGAGCTTCCTGGTTTTGCCAAATTTCATTTGTGCCAAGTATATATATTTGTTTCAATGAATGCAAGCTTTTCCTTTCCACATTCTTGTTAGAGATCATTCCTGTTCCTCATCCAAACATTAAAGGTCAACCGATTCTTGCTCATACTTAGTCCCAGTCACTGTCTAGAAGCATAACATACCTGTAGCAGTATCCTCTAGTGTACGTTGCCATGTGCAATTCCTCTCCTGAAGTAGCTGATGCGGCATTGGCGTGTCTCTTGCATTAACCGTTACACTGTGTGCTATGTAGCATTTACCTTTTCTTAATGTTTTTGGCTTTCAGTGCTTGCAAGGTAGAGTGGATTCTTTCCTTAATGCAAGCTTTCTCATCCCCATATTTAATTCCTAGTCTCATTCAGGATTGCTATTCTTGCTCGACAGCCTGTTTTTGCGCAAGCTATATTGAAGTGGTTGATTACAGAATCTGGTTTCGCTGCTGTCAGACTTGGTACTTGTCACCGTGTTACGTTTCTCGTATGTGGGAGCCTGGTCAGTTGCATTGGGTAACAGTCTCTCGAGGCAAGCACTTGCTCCCACAGTCCGCACAGTGACATAGACTGCAAATTTACACGCACCGTGGTTGGTGCTCCCCGTTCCATCCTTTCCTGCTGCTGCCGTGTGCAAATTTTGCTTATGGCCTTCCTCGCCCATAATGTGGCGTCAACGGAGACTCTCATACATGATTACATGGTTCTAAGTTTATGATGCTGATATCCACATGTGTGAAAAGGCCTGCAAAAGTGGATGCAAGATGGTGATGCCCACAAAACCGACCATGTCCATATTGAGAGCAGGTGGGGCACCAAGTGTGAGTGACACATTAGCGGCCACCGAAAGAACAAAAAGAAACGTGCCATTAGAAAAGGAGGTAACGCTAGAATGCCGGCTAGTTCATGTTTCTGTGTTGGCTATGGCAGCAGGTGCCTGCGTCACCCGATCGATTCGCAGTGAATGTTACGGCTACTGTCGATGAAAACAGGTGGAGCGCTGTCTAATCTGCTTGTGCTGCTGGCTGTCACTCGTTACTAGACCGCCATGTGCGACGTGGGCAAGGACTGTGCCTGAAGTCGGATAACTGACTGGGCTGTAAGAGACCTGTAGTGTGTGAATGCCCACTGTTCTGATGTGGATCTTAGCCAATGTACAGTGTATTGTCTGAATCTTATGCGGTCATTGAATGCAGAGTCTAATTTGATAATGATCGCCGTGTTATGTTTCTTCGATGTGGCGACCTGGTAAGCTGCATGGACAACAGTCTCCCAAGGTAACCATCTGCTCCTGCAGTCCACACAGTGACAATGACTCCCAATTCACATGCACCGTAATTGGTGCTCTCCCCATTCGACCTTTCCCGCTGCAGCCGCGTGCAAATTATGCGTGTGGGCCTTCATCGGCCGTGATGTGGCGTGAACGGAGACCAGCACACGTAATTACATGGTCCGTAGTGCACGAAGTTGATAGCCACATGGGAGGAAAGGCCTGCAAAAGTGGCTGCAAAATGGTGATTCCCATATTGAGCATGTGGGGCACCAAGTATGAGTTACACATTAGCGGCCCGCGAAAGAACAAAAAGAAACGTGCAGGTTGGAAAGAAGGTAACGCTAAAATGCCGACTAGTTCATGTCGCTGTGTTGGTTGCGGCAGCAGATGCCTTGCGTCATCCGATTGCTCCGCAGTGCAAGTTACGGCGACTGTCGATGCAAACAGGTGGTGCACTGCCCAATTTGCTTGCGCTACTGATTGTCGCTCGTTACCAGATCGCCATGCGCCACGACGAAAGTGAGCAGTTTACGAGCTCGCGTTAATGGTTTCAGCGCTTCTCGACACGCAAATTTTATTTCTGCTCTTGTACGAGAAGGTGCACTGCTTTTCTTCTGCCAATAAACTCACACGTCCTGTTCATTCACTTGTGGCTTGTTTGTATGATCTTCGGTAGAGGCTCTTTAGTCTCCTGGCAATGAAAACGCGGCAGCTGAGGCATACAGCAACGCCAGCAAGGCCTGCACGGCGCGTACCCAACGTACGCCACCGGCAAAAAGCGGCCATATTAGATATTGCACTAAAAAATCCATTTCCGTTTCTTGTTTAAGTAGCGCCATCTGTCGGGCCCCCTGCTAAGTTCCATGCGCTGCCGCTGTTTTCGTACCACTGTGGAAGATAGTTTCATTTCTCTAAAGCTGGTTCTTTATTCTATGTGGAGCTCTCTACGTGCGCAAAGAACGCACCCAAACTTTTGAGTCTCACGTACGCCCGTGAGACTCACGCAAACTCTGCGTTCTGCGCAGGCGCACTGCTCACACGTAAGAGCTTTACGTACGCAAAGAATTTACGTACGTGAAACTAAAACTGTTGAATATAGCTGAGAGTTACTAAATGTGGTCTAGACAAGCTGCCAACGCTAACATCTACTAGCCCGATAGATATAGCTCTCCAAGGGAAGAGCAGACGGAACGCCGACCTCCGAAGCGGCAACCACAATTACTGGCGCAACACGATCTCGAAGGCCATTGTTGGTGAGGCTAGTGGAAGGAGTGCCGTTTGCGTGGGGTTTTCTCATGCCGAGGTTGACGGAAGCTGTCAGGAAGCAGTGCGGAGCACAAGCGAGCTTGCAATCTTCTTTCTTAAGCCATCTCGTGTTTAATTTATGCGCCACGAGGCACTGATATACACATGGTAACCATATAACAATAAAGCTGTCGCGGACTAAGCGAATGTGACTGAAGGAACGTTTGAATAAAATCAGCTCGTTACAGTACAGTTTGAATAGATTAGGCATATAGTATAAGCAAACATGAAGAAATATAAGTTTGCGCACCCGCATCATTCTCCGGACGACGAAGAAAATGGAATTTTTCGAGAGATGTAAAATTTTTTTATCATCTGTGGTCTCTTTATTTGCCCGGTGGCATATGGTTCCCCTTTTGTTGTCTATGCTCACCTTCCCATGTATTAGCTATTGATCTCTCTTTGTGGAAACTGACTTAAAACAAGTTTCCTCTGACAAACCAAGCAGTTATGGTCCATCAGCTGGATTATTGAAGGGCCGGACGTTACCTGTGCGACCAATCTCAGTGCAAGCTAGGTTAATTGAAAGGTTTGATCACCATTTAAACTTTCAGTTATGCACTCCGCCGTACATGACACTGTTGCGGAATTTTAGTCCAGCATCAATGAAATCACATTCGTTTCGTGAAAATCGAGCGAATATAGCACGAATCTGAAGAAATAAGTCCGTGAAAGTTGCATTGACACACACACGCACACACACACACACACACACACACACACACACACACACACACACACACACACACACACACACACACACACACACACACACACACACACACACACACACACGCACACGCACACACACACACGAGGGGTGAAAATGAAGGGAAGAAGCAGGCTGGTTATTGCCATAGGAAGGGGCGCATACGTGCCTACTGATGAGAAATGGGGAGAAGCATAAAAGTTGGTGATAGAATGAACAAATTGATAGATCACGAAGATTGACAACCATTCCGCTCTGTGAAGATGGAATGGCAGCGAAAGCTGACGACAGTCAAAGCTCTCAAACGAAAAGCAAAGTGCTTCTGCTGCCATTCCATATTCACAGAGTGGAATGGTTGTCATTTTTTGCCTTGCGGGTCTGGCGTCGTTGCACATTAGGAGGGGCCTGGGCTCATGATTGTCGTTTTCGTTCAACATCGCGGGAACGTTCTTCGTCGGTCATCGTTTCGCGCCGGCGCCGTTTACGTTCTCGTTGCTGTGCCCTCCAGCGCTCATCGTACGCATGTTGTTCTTCGGGTGTACTAACCATACGTGTCCGCCCCATCGACAACCCAGCTGTTTTTAGTGCCGATACCTCTCTACTGCGGTAACCTTGACGTCACGCTATTGTTCACGGCGAGCGTTCTAATCTGTTCCGCATTTTGACATCTGCGCCGCCACATCGCACCCGTACGGGTTTGTTATAAATCGTTAGGTCCGTTTCTGTTGGCGGACCCCGAAAGAACTACGGAAGGCTAGTCATATGCAGATTTCGCTGTAAGAATACATCACTGCGTGTCCACAAATAACGAAATATACAAATAAGCACAAAAAAAGCCTCATGTCTCGTCACTTGCATGAAAAAAAAAGGAAGAACAAAAGGAACCGGGCAAAGTACCAGCGGCGATGATTGTAAATCTAAGCGCATAGCCAGAACGAACGAATCAACAAGCGAGAGAGCAAATGAGAGTTCAAGAGGGATGGAGAGAGATTGAACAAGCGAACGAACAAACGCTTTTCTTAGCGAGTCCGGCCCCCGACCACCACCAACGATAATGAAAGAGCCAAAGGAAGCTGTTCGCTTTAAAATGCTCTACAAGGAAACTAGGTCAGTTTCTCTGTAAAAGTAAGAAATGCATCGCTACCCGTGTGGTAACTCTTTGGCTATGGCGTACTCCCCTCCCCTCTCCCCCTCTTCTTAGTACGAGGTCGAAGTTCAATTCCAAACTGCGGATCTGATATTTGATTAAGGTGGAATGCAATAAAAAAAAAACGTCCGTGTGCTCTGCCTTGAGAGTACATGAAAGATCTCGAAGGGGTCAAAATGAATCCGGAGCCCTCCTCTGCGGCATGCCTCGTAGTCGTGTGAATTTTCAGGACGTTAGACCCAATATTCTTAAGCAGAGCGCGATGAACTCGGCCGCATCCAGACACAGAACTGCCTGTATCATAGTGCTCAATACAAAAGCATTCCGGAAGGAAAGAAAAACAACGCGCATATCTTAACCGTGGTACGAAACACCTGGAACGTAAAATGGGACAAAACACACGCTGGGTAAGACGATGACCGAGAGCTAAGACATTCCTCAACCAGTCGGAGGTGGCGATAAACACACCGAAGATTAATTGCACTTTCCTTTACTCACGTGCTGACTGCGCCATCTATCGCACCAACACTAACGTCTCTGGCCGACAAACTTTACTGAATAGATCTTAAAGAGGAAGTAAAATAGTAAGGATGCTTACTGACAATCAACTCCAATAAGTGCAAATATGTATTCTGTCTCCCGTCGTTCTAAACCACTTCACTTTCCGTACGTATAACGTTTCTGTAGACGCCATTAACTACTTCAAGTATATGGTGTCTCATTGTGTCCTGGCATACGCAAATCGCTAACCTTATCTCATTTGCCAGTAAAGAGCTAGGGTTCTTGAAACGCAACCTAACGACATGCCACCCGGACATGTAAAGCTTCTCGTTTATAAATCACCAGTTAGACAAGAACTTGAGTATGTATCCGTCATTTGCACGTCACAACAATCAAACGTCACACGTGCTTTAGAAACAGTTCAGATCCGCCGCATCATTAAAGGTAGAATTTGGTTTGTCGGCCTTCGGCGTCGCATTACAAAGGTTGTCCTTGCTCAATAATTTTTTTTCAGCTTTCTCTGTTATCCACGTTATATCTCGCCCCAATCGCACCAGGCATGAACTTCGTGTCACACCCATTTGCTCGTACTCCTGCATGATACTCATTGTTCTTTACCACACGCAGCATCCGAATGGAATGGCCTTTCCGACCAAATTGCTTCAGTCACCTCTCCGTCAAGTTTTCTGAAAGGTCTACTGAAAATATTTTTGAGTCTCTGCCAAAACGCGACCATCTCGGAGTGCAACCCTTATATAATACTCCAAAGGGAGGGTCTCTGAGGAAATGAACTGATTTCATGTGATGCAATAATAGGATTTATTGCAAGTATATGGACACTCCAGGCGCACTGCCACCGTCGTCATTGCCGTCGGCGTCGCCATGAGTTCCCGTATAAACTTCAAGTGCGGTAACATAGTCGCCGCGCGCCGTATGCTGTATGTGCGAGTTAAACCATGCGATGGTGAGCCGATGATAGTGGCTCGATGTGGCACGCGCAATGGACGAGAGGGGGCGGGAGCGCGCCGTCTTCTATCGCGTGCAACACACCGAGGGGGGAAGGGCGGGGGCCTTTTACTTCTGTGGCGGCGCATGTCGCGGCCTCATGCGGTCGCGTGGGCCTTATTTTGAAAGCGATCTGCGATGGGGACAGAGCGCGTCTCGAGCTCATAGCTTCGGGCGCGCTGTGTTCTCGCCACTTTGTTCGCGTTGAAGCAAGATGCAGCACGATGGTCGATTCGCTCGTTGCAGCTGCCGCTCTTCCTCCCACCAGCGTTTTCACTGCGAGGATCCACGGTCATCGGGTGAGATGTGTTCATGCTTGCTAGTGCACGTCTCACATCATGCTCGTTACTTTAGTTAGTAAGCGAATGTTTACAAGTTTACACGGCCGATAAAGCTACTATCCTTACTTTCCATAGCTAATAATTTGCTACCGCATGCAATGCTCCCCCGTTCGGGCGAAACTGCGACTTGTTTCTCTGTCACATTACTAGGCGAGTATGGTGCTTTCGACAGGGTCTACTCGTTCCACTGTCTGCACTGGGCGCTCCATCAGCCGGCTGCTTTGAAGAACGTGGCTCGGCTCCTGAAGCCTGGAGGGGAGTGTCTCCTGGTATTCCATGCTTCCCTCCAAGTCGTGGACGTCTGCCGCAACATCACCAAAATTGAGCGGTGGAGCAAGTACGCACCGGTAGGCACTGCAGAATATTACTTACGATAGCGAATTATGCGGGAGGGTTCACACCAGTTCTTGGTTTTTGGTTGAAGCCTGTTGTATGCCATATATGCCTCCGAGATTATGGTTATGACTAACAAAAATTAAGCCCTCGGTTCGACCCTTTATTCGCGTCTATCGGAGATGTGTAACTGCACAATATTTTTCAAGCGATATTAAGGTAATCGTAAAGTATCTGTAAGGTGGTGGTGAACGAGCTTCCCTGTCGCATCCCCTGTTTCATCTATCTAATGAATGCGAAAAAGAGAAAAAAAATTGCGACCATGTGCATATAGACGTCGAATGCAATCACCACCGCACACTAAGTACATGCTAGGTGGCGCCTCAGTACAGCGTCGCAGGAAACAATGGCTTAACCATGTATACCGTATACGTGTCTAGATAGCTTAAGTTTGTAAACTGTGGTCGCGAGGAGACACTTTAACACGTTTTGTGTGACAATTCCTCGACACACGCGTCCAAGGACGATTGCTCGCGACTGTGATAGCTCGCGTGCTTCACAGACTATTTCCAGAATAAATCACTTCGGGGCACCTACTCTCTAAACCATATAAATTACCACGGCAGAAGGCTGTGAAAGGATCGTTACTATACTTAAGGGCACAAACCTGCAGAAGCTGATTTAGCACTAACCCGTTCTAACGGCTACTCTCTGGTGTGATCGTGTGTGGCAATCATGGCCGCCTATGATCTTGCGCCTGTGCTGTGTGTGTCTTTCTCTCAATGTCCTTATCATTCTACTCCTCCCCCGTCCTTTGGTTGAGGGTTGCAAAACGTATTCCTTCTTAACCCAGTTGTCTTTTTTCCTTTCACCTTTCTCTCAACGTACACCTGAGACACCGATGGATGAGGAAGAAGCACACATGTCAACGGCAACGTTTGCAAAAGAGACCTCAAGTTGCTTGCTCTACTTAAGATCTAAGATTCCCAGGTTTTTGAATGCAAGGTCGGTTTTCAAGAGTTCAGGTAGACTTCGTGTTTGTGGGATCTGGGTTTCTGGCCGTTTTCGTGTCGTCAGTAGAGAGTTTGAGACCCTTAATGTACTTAGGACATTGAAAACGGCGTCAAAATGAAGTTTTTAGCAATAAAGACGCACCAAGCTAGCGTAGAGCTATGTACGGAGTATAAAAATTGCGTAACTAGCGAAAAAAAGAATGAAATAAGCCGGATGCGCTCGTTTATACTGAGCGCGCCTGAAGCCGGAAGAGAAATTGTGGCACTGCTGGGGGAAAAATATGGACCGATCAAGTAACTAGTGTAATCTGAAAATGTGGGTCAATCCCGAAGGTTGTGTGGTCTAAACAAACCACATAGTACACAAATGCCTTTTTGTCTTTCTTCCATGTCCACCGCTGTAGTCTCGCCTGTTGTCAATAGATGACGTTTCTATACGGAAATTACCGAATCTTGAATTGAAGGCTTAAGTTTTAGACGTAATGAAAAGAGGTATCACAGTTCTGCTACTTGTTTTTCTGAGGTAGCCTAAAGCAACAAAAGGAATTTGACAATGCAAAGTATGCAGTATACCAATGAGCTTGCGTAAGACTTCTGCGAAATTCAAGCGAAGTACTGATTTCCCGTATATCAAATTGATGCATTAGACTAGCTCCGTTTGCATGGCCATTTAATGAAAGGTGTCCATACAGTTTTTATGCCACAGGGCGACATCGCACAAAGACAAAACATTGAAAAGTGGCAGTACGTAGTAGCTATGCTGAAAAGGCTAGTGCTTGCTTTTATTATTCATTTGTGAGAACAGGTGCTACAGCGAGCATCTCACTTATTTCACCACGTAGGTGCTCGACCGCTTCGTTCCAGTAACGCAAGATATGGACGACTGCGAACGCATCGAATACGTTTCAAAACTGCTCAAAGAAGCTGGACTATCGCCGAGTATGCTGGAGCTGCCGCGATGCACAGTTTTTGATGACTGCAGCTTGGAGACACTCCTCAGTACGTACGACGTTTAAGGGTACTCACATAAGAACAATCTTGAAATAACGTGCAGCGGCACGGCACAACTGAAGGGAGACGTAGCGTGCTATTTCAAGATGGTTCTCACGTCAAAATATCAACTAGTACAACATTCAACTTTTTTAAAGGTGCTCGCAGTTTGTCGGAAACTGCACTGACAATGAAAATAGTTATGTTGGAGTACTGATGTTGCCGAATGGAATCCAATGCGAGTGTACAGTAAAAAAATGGGCACTAATATCGAATCAACTGTGAAATATATTTTTGGGTTTGGACGCAGGGCAGGAAAAGAAGGACAGGTATATATTTCAGTAGCTGCACAGCTTCTTAGAATGGATGTTAATAAGTGTATTCGATCAACTGCGATGCTTGTGACTGACTGTCAGGTGAAATGCAAGGCTGAAATGTCTGACCACTAGCACGAATATAAAAGAACACTATATCCTCAAAGAAGACATTAACGCACAAGGTATGGTGGGTAGAACAACGACTGAGAATGCCCTAATTATACGACAATTATAGACATATTTCGCAAAGGCTAGCTATCACATTATATGAAAAATTTGAGCTGAATTCACAAAGCTCGTTCGTTAGTGAACTATGTCATTGACCAGTCGCCTTTGCTAATAGTATGTCCAGCATAATAATTGGCTGGCGTGCTTGAGCGCAATGTATTAATCACGATTTCGGTTTCTGTGTTTATGCAATGTCCCAGTACAACCCCGTGTTTGTAGATATCTCTCGCGTAACTGCAGACAGGTTCATCTGCCATTGCTGTGGTTTATTTGGCACTTGGAAATAAATAATAAAATGGGAGCACATTGCTCAGCAGGGTACAGTTGCCAGGGCTATGAACGTGGCTTAATATCTTAACACTCCCAGTTATAATACAACTTGAAGAAATCAGGCCACTGGAAGTTCAACAGTGCTGTTTCAAAAACAGATCGTCGTGCGTTCACATGGAGAAACTAGGGTAGCGACTCTCGTTTTCGTGGTATTCATCGAACGAAGAGGCACAATCCGTGATGCAGCAGTTGATTCAAGAAGTCTGATATGTATGTAACAGGAGATTAGTGTACTCAAATCTGTTGGTTTCTATTGCTTCAACAACAAAGTGTTTTCCAGCCTGCACAGTAAACATACTTCCTCAGGGAGTCTAAAGCACTCGACAAAAGTTTTTCGAATACCAGACAAGCAGTCTTTCAATATAAGGAAACCTTTATTATAGGGCATCTTTCTTGACATTGTACTCAAGATGAAATAAACATTCTTTCATTCAAGGAGCTTCCGCAGCACTGCTGTGTTCAGAATGCGAAAGAAATCCTGCTAAAACAGAGAGGCGAAACAATTATAAAGAATCAATACGACGAAAATATTGAACATAAAAACTGTGTTTGTCAGGTATTGGTTAGCGTGGGTGTTAATACAATAGTTACAAAGATTGAAGAAAAAAAATATTTAAAAAGGTCCTTGTAGGAAACAACATAACGGGAGAAGCATCCTTTTTACAATAATCTTTCTTACAAAAATTACTAGTCAGAACTCTGACGCTTTGGTCGTTCGAATACCATGAAAATGATGGTTACTACATGGATTTGTCTTGTGGATATGAACGTTCTTGTGATGCTTTTTATTACGTTTTGTTTTACTAAATTTTTAAACATTTCCAGATTCTAAACATGTCACACAGCAACGCATTAGTTTTTGCCTATGTACGAGATCATTGCGAATTATTTGATATGTACTGCAAAATTTTGTTTAACACGACAAATCTGCGAAGCCAAAGAGCAGTTTGAAGCCAAAAAAGATATAGATAAGATAAATGCACATACCACCCCTCATTTAAACGCCGGCTCAACAGCCACCCCTGCAGCTACCGCAGACTGTAGCGTCAAACTTCCACCTGTAGTAATTTTAAACTGAAGCTAGCTATGAAAACCGTCCCGGAAATACCTGATCGCGGCTGCTGCAGCTGTCACGTCGAATAGCTTATAGTTGAAATAAAAATCAAACCATGACGCCCGATGGTTGGGTTGAACTTTGACCTTCCAACACAGTAGTTCGACGTGTTTACCACTAGGCAACAATCGCACGTGCACGTCTGGCATTGCCGAAGCCAACTAGCACTTTGAGAAGATCGCGGCGCGTGTCACATTTCGTAGCAAGCTCGCGTGAGAGCGTGCATTCTTGCGTGTCAGTTCCCGTTACGCCAAAGACGCAGGAACGAATTGAGCATATTTATAGAACTTGAATAGCCGTTCCTTCATGAAAGCTCCGCATCACACAGGTTCGAAGATGTGCGCTGCATCTGCCTAATTTTTTTCCAGGAATCTGAATGCTTTTGTACCAGCCACGAGCCGGTGCGAATTCGTGCCGGAAATTTCGTTGGCCTGCACAACTTAGGCTTTACTCTTGTAAAAGACAAGTTGATCCTCAATGTAATTCATTGCATTTTGTTGGCCGCAGGTGTCTATATTACCTCAAACCCGGTCGCCGACATCCTTCCCGACGCGGAGAAAATGGCGGTAGTCCAGGACGCTGTAGAGCTCATCCGAAATGTGCACTCCTCAGGTGTCGACAAGTCACGCTACCGCGTATACGTCATCAAGGCGTCTAAAATGTAAATATAATATTCTTGAACTCTACAAGCTCTCTAAAGGCGCGTGTAATGTATTGGGTACGAAACAAAGCCACAATGCAATGTCACCAAGATCAGGTTGCAGCTTCCGCTGCACTGCAGTCCAGACGGCGATCGTGAGCAGGCGGAATATTTATTGGATTGGATTGTATTCCGTCTTATGATTTACTGCGGGGCACGCTTCTACCACATCTTCAGCGGCAGCACGGGTGTGCCACCCGACATCTTCAAAAGTCTCATGTTTATAAGGACTATTAAAAATACATTTCTGACTATTCATTCCTTATTGCTTGATATGAACATCAAAGCATCGTAAACACTACCCAGAAAACATTGTAAATTGTCAACAATTTACTATAATACTCATTTCTACGAATTCGCTTCGGTTTGGGCTTCTAAAAGGTAAATGCGTCATGTCGTCATGAACCATCTGCTCCATCCGTTCCTGCCGTGACTGCAGCTGTCACATGAAAGCGCTGCCTGAATAAGCGCCCACAGCGGCCTTGTTCATCGGTAACGGGTCAATCATTGGAGCGGCGGCCGGATTTCGATGGGACAAAAATGAAAAAGTGGTCGTGTACTGTACATTCCCTGCCAGTGGAAGAACAGCAGGTAGTCAAAATTATTGAAGAGTCCTCCACTACGGCATGTCTCATAATCATATCGGGAATTTGGCCCATAAACCTCCAGAATCTACTGCAAAAGAATCTTGTTTATTTTGGTACGAGCCGCTTCATCGGATCACGGCCTTATCGCGGTACGACGTCCGCAAATTTTTCTCTGTGTCATGATGTAACGACAACGTCGATGATGATAGGCCCGGCATTTCGAGATCAACTTTTGCATGAACATATAATGTACGTGTTTTCTTATCTATATACGGGTGAAGTGTCATCCAGCCACGAGCGAGAAGCACGTTGTAGTCTCTACATGCTATAAAGTATGTGTCAGTGCTCCAATAAACCCACGTCCATATCGTTTCTCTCAATACTTCCCGGCGAGTAATATAATTATGGCATCTTCAACTTCTTATTGCTTTGCATTAAATGAATGCCCATGAATTCACAACTCTAAATACTTACTAGTGAGGCTCAGAAGGCCCTAAAAATTTGCTGTAAAACTTTTTACGAACAAATCTCGACTTCATTTTCAAGGAGTGGTGTCGTCGGGACGGCACCAAGCAGAGGTTGGTCACGTGGGAGCCGGACATCACCACATCAGCTCGCTCCGGCTGAGAAGGTCACCTGCTATGCGGCCAATAATTGTGTGGACCTGGGCAGGAGCATAAAGGGCCACTGTGGTAACAGTGGCGAGTACAAGACTGCGACCAATTTCTACTCCTACAGGAACCTCTTCTGCTCCCGCAACGTTGTGGCTCATACACCTCGTAGAAAACGAAACCGAAATAGTTTATTTGGAAGAATAATTATAGTAATTTATTCAGGATGTTCTAAGGCTTGCCAGTATATTCTGTAGGATATTAAGCTCTACGACCTTCACATAACGCGACGACAAGCTCAAAATATGACGTCAGCGTTGTTCAAGGAACACCGTGAGACCCTTAAAACGGCGGGACCAGGAAGGCTCAGCCGGGCTTGAGCGTAGATTGGTAATGACACCGCGATACATGCCAATGTCTCAATTAGGTGTTTTTTCTTGTGATTGGACCTCCATTATAAATCTAGGTTCTTCTCTAAGTAATTATGGTTGCACGCACACATGAAAAATGCAATGAATAAATGAGGAAAGCGCAAACGTGTGAATAAAACCGGCGCAGAACCGAGCGCAGGCCTTCTCAGTTTTCTTGTAAATTCTGCGATTCACTATTGCTGCTTGCCACGTGCATTTCACGGAACAGCACGGACTCTTTTGGACGTATTTAGCTGCGATAAATGCTGATTTATTATAAAACAAGAAAGAAAAGAAACTTTTTACAAGGTCGGTCTGCGAAAACACAACCATCGGGACAAACAGAACTTTGGCAACCAGACGGACCTAATAGGATTTCCCCGTACTCGAGGCAAAGTATCCAAAGTTCTGTATCTCTTCGCTGGTTATATTCGTATCTCGAATGCATTGCTGCGGCCAAATATTGTAGCAAAATCATGACATGGGCCAGTGGCAAGCTCATTGTTGTCTGATTTCCCCGGCCACCACCGACACGTGGGGAGCGTACGCTAGGCAATCACCCCTTATTCCGCCCCATCTACCACTAATACCCTTTTCTTATCCCTCCCATGCCTCATGGAGAACTGTAGCGACACTTTTTCTTATTAGCACTATAATCAGCTCTACGATGGTACTGTTGACCTTCTTCAATTAACTAGCAGCAAGTTGGGATGTTAGGCTGGATGCGAACCATCCGCAACGATCACCTAAATTCTTAATAAAACTTTGCTGAGCACGCCATGAACGCTTGTTTGTTTCTCGACTCGACAACGCAGACGCCGGCCAGAACACTTTTGACCAATCCTAGAGCGATCACCTAGCCAGAGTTATCTACAGCGATCGAGGACGACAACTGAAATGCGATATCACCACGGAACCCTATATCCCGTTTTCTGAAACGATCCTCCACCGGAACTTCTTTCTTCCATCGAACGACTTTATCACGAAGCTACTTCCCTCGACAAAAGAAAACACTACATTGTAGAAGAAGTTTGTTAAACGTTAACGAAACCTTGTGGCCACTTTTGTCGAGAGGTTTTTGCTTATGCCCGTATGTTTGTAGGGGGATTTCATGCGTAGACGCGCTCCAGCAGGGTGTATGCATAGGTTTGAACGCTTGCTATAATTTTAGTCAAGATGGAACGTCGAATGAAGGCAAGTTTTTATTATAGGGGCATAACGCTTAAAATGACGATCTCATTTTTGCAGCCCAACCTCATGCACTCGCGAATAGAGTCCACAGCACCACCTACCCCTGCTCATGCGAATCATGTTCTACATGCATACAGACCCCCCCCCCCCCCCCCCCCCACACACACACACAAATGCTGGCTCTCCCGTAATCGAGCGTGTATGTAAGCATGAAGTGGCTACCGGCAAATCAGATTGGCTGGAGTATTTACAAACATTACACCCAACCACCTCACAACAGGCACAACCATCTGAAGATCATCCGCAGCGCCCCAGACGCTGGCGGCCGGGTGATGAAGCGTGGCGCCATCTCTCGAAGAAAGCGGCGCCAAACCCGCGCAGCGGGACCCACTGACCGCTGGCGCTGAAAAGAGCACAGGCAACCCCGTCTTAGCGCTAAAAGATGACAATCAATTGTATTTATTTATCGATTTCATTACATTCAATTGCCGTAGGCGTTACAGAAGGGAGTGAGAGGAAAAGAAATACATAATTGTCATTCTTGGCGGCTAGTATATACAATAATAATATTCGACACTGGATTTAAATGCAGAAACACTTGGAATGGGGACGACGGATGGGCAGGTGCTTCAATTCCTTCGATGTCTTTGGCAAGAACGAATCGGAAAATAGGTTAGTATGACATAAGGGGATTTCAACTTATTACGGTGATTAGTACAATAAGACAGGTAAGATTACTCATCAGGATTTTATTTTTAAGATGTGGATTAGGAAAAGTCTGAAGAAATAACTATAAACGAAACATTTTTCTGCGCAGAGAAAGGTTAGGAAGTTTCAGAATGTGTTTAATCAACGATACGTTTGAAAAGCGAGAATAATTTCGACAGAATGATAGGCGCACAAGGGTTTTTGCTGATTCTCATTGGTTATTAAGAAATTCCTTACTGGCATCCCTCAAAGCGCATGCATATTCAAGCTTAGACAATACAGGTATATTGTATAATGTTAATTTAAGAGAAGATGAAGCCCTTGAAAAGTTGCTGCGTAAGAAACCTAAAGTGCGATTAGCATTGTTAACGACGTACTTAGCACGGGTTTGCCAGGAAAGGTTAGCAGTCAGGTGAATATCTACATACTTATACGTGGTAACGTCGCCTAGCATGTAGGAGTAACGTCGTCTAGTATCCCTGTGTCTGCCTTTTAAACGTCGCAATTGGAAATTACTTTTGAAACTTCAGTGTGCTAGAAGTTACAGGTTTAATCATATTGCCCACAAACATCACAAAGAACTCGAAAGCAATATTTTTTGGAAGTTGTTTGGACAATAAATAGCGTATGCAATGCGGCACTGTCCGAAGGGTTTATGCCCTTCGGACAGTGCCGAAGGGCATGGTTTATGGTTTATGTTTATGTTTTAAGTTTTCACTGGTTCTCCGGTTGGTCTCCTTTTGTTCTCGCAACGATGCTTGGATGTTCTCTACCGAGGTCGTGAATAACGGAAGTTGCCGACAGCGGGAGATCGAAGCATTCCATGCCTAATATGTGGATCCCCCGAGCTGTGGTAATGGATGTATTCGAAGGTTTTTGTCCTGTTTGCTTTGACTGAAATAATTAGCCGTGATGTTCACGGCGATTGCATAATTTCTTCAACGTTTAGACCAACACAAGAGTGGTGAGTTCCTGTTACACATTACTTTGCGTGCGCCATGGCTGTTCGTGTGCGTAGTACGCAAAACACGCAGAGTAAGTGTTTGCTTGATGCATTGTTGTGCGCCACACTTCATAACCGCTGAGAGAGATGAGCACGTTCATTGCCTCCTATGGCACAGCGCTTCGTGACAGAAGTATTGAACTTCAATGGAATTATGAGGCTGTAGTTGTCAAAACTACAATCCAATTATGAGGCACGCCATAGTGACGGACTCGGGATTGATTTTGCCACCGTGGTGTTCTTTTATGTGTACGTAAATTTCAGTGCACGGGTGTTTTTTATTTCTCCCCTCTCGAAATACGGCTGCCGCAGTCGGGATCAAATCCTCCACCCCGACCAATGCTATAGCCAAAAAGCTACTGCGCCGTGCAAGAGAAATGTTGATTAGACGTGTGACTGCTTCCTAGGTGTCACCTAGACATTAAGGTGCGTCTTAAGGCACCTTTGCTTCTGCATGGCCTGCGTAAGTTGTTCGCTTGAGAAACTTGCTTAGTGTTTTATTTCAGAGGTACTAGAAAATTACTGTACCGCGCCTTGAACTTCAATTTATCGCGTTTTCACGCAAGCGCTGTCGTGTCCTCACGTCACCTTTCCCCTGTCTGCCCTCGTTGTATGGGAAGTGTGAGCGAGGAGTGGCAAGGCGAGTTTCACTCGTTTCACGACTGTTATCGGTTCTACCCATTCTCTGCCTACTCCCCTCTCTTCTCTCTACCATTCTTTCAGCTTCCCTCCGGACTTGCACGTCAGTAGAAAAAAAGCGCTGTAATTTCTGCAATGCTTTTGCAGAGATCAACGATAATTACAGCTGTCAAGAGGACAATGTGACGGCGCCCAGGGAGATCCAAATGGTATTGTGCACATTCAAAGCGGCGCAAGGGACCAATTGAGGTTCTCGCGTCAATTTTACTCTCTGCCGCGCTGCCGTCATGCGTACACATGCACCTGACGCGGTGTGCGAGACTGTGGCGCAGGCGGCGGCAGCAGCGGCAGCGGCAGCAGCAGGAGCGACAGCAGAAGCCGAAGTACTGTGAAAGTCGAAGCTTAATAAAGAAACCAAAAGAAGGGACGAAGATCACGAGGGGAATAAATTTATTATCAGCGCACTCCAGGATATCACACTAGACTTTTGCACAGGTCCCGCAGGCGGGAGACAACTCATTTGCTTAGCTTTGGCGTGTCCTTGGGCTCAGTAATTGTGCTCCAGTTCTACAGCGAGTGGGAAGCCACAATTTCATTCAGCCATACATCACTACGTGGTCAAAGTAGAACGGCATCAGCTATGGGCTTTCCTTGGTAGGTATCACCGCAAATCACGTCTGTGCACTGCATGGGCAAAACAGAATCTTTCAACCGAGGCGCATATATAGGCAGCTTGGAAAATTGAATTTACATCGCATGATCGTTGATTGGGAAGGAGCCAAAGAAAACACTGCTTTAAAAATGCTTTGACAATCGTGCGCTTTTGCCAATTACTTACCGCCGTTGCAACGAAGACGCAGTGATGACGCAGCGCAGTACATCGTCTTTGGTGTTTTCCTTCCCAGAAAACTCTGACGGCGTTCAGTCTAGCGGGTATCTTCAATACTAACTTCCGTGATTGACATGTGAAGTCTAACAACGCTAAAAGAGATGACAGGCACACCCACTTCCTGAACATATGCGCGCTTTAGATACTACATTTTCCTTATTCGTGGCTCAAAATCAGCGTCAGTTTGAAATGACCTCTTTGTCTACAGTTTTCTGACCTCAATTTCTTTTTACCACGCCAAAACTCATCCATATGATGGCTTCCTGGCCTTTATCATGACGCCTCTATTGGTTGGCCTAACGCACAACAGCTCAAGAACTCTCAAACGAAAATAATGTATTCTGTTTCCGTTGTTGCCATGAAATAGTGACGCATAAGTTATGAGTTTGCCGCTGAAATCTCAGCAACAGTGAACATAAGATTGCACGAAAACCGTAAATGCGAGAAAGTGAAAGCTTAACTCATAAATGAAGGACGGCTCATTATGTTGTTCTCGTTTTGCCTGCGACGTCTATGCTTTCGACTTCGTGAAGGCATATTACGTATTACCGTACAATTTATGGTATTTATTTCATTTTTATTCACAGGGGGCATACAGTTAGCTATACAAGCATAGTACAGGAGGCATTTTGTCCGATCTATGCAAACATATCGAAGATGTGCATCAGGAATAGAAGCAGCTGATAACAAACTCTTCCAGGATCGACATGATATTTCAGTGCAGCTTTATGAGGTATCGGTCGATGAAAATTGAATTAGGACACTTACATACAAATAAAAGATTCTGCTTTAGCAGGTTCTGTATTGCTGATTATTTGCAGTTCTTTACATCTTTAGAACGCATACTTCCAGACTCTAATCAGTATGTAAACGAGATTGGTCGCTTCCTGTGAAGACTAATCTCGATAAATCTTTTGACTGCTTGTGGCAATTGCCTAAAGATAACCCACAAGTTTCTGCTGCAGTCACTTATTGGTGACAGAGTAATTGACTATGCTGCTTTAATTCTCACGGCGGCACTCTAACAACGGCCACATAAGGCCCTCCCTATTCTAGCCTATGCCGACGTGAAGATGTCCAAGGCACATGGCGACCACGGACTATCGACTACAGTCTGCGTCCATTTACACATTTTATCTTCCTACGGCGAACATCTTAAAGCTGTCTGCGTACACGATACTTAATATTTTTCCTACTCGCGCCAAGTATGACGTTACGTCTTCACTTTTTTGAATTTTGTTGTATGTCGATCGTTCTTTTCAATGAAATTTTAAGACACGTGAGGCCTGCGCCAATCGTGAAGTGCAGAAGCTACAGGAAGTGCACTCATTTCTCACGTATGACACCTTATCTGATAGCCAAATCTAATCTACACAAGACAGGCGGGACCTAGAACAAGCGAACTACCTTGGATGAGCTCTGACATTGACGCTAAAAAACAAAGAATAACTACCACACATTTTAGCCGTGAATCGAATGACGCCGCTTCAGAAAGAGGCCAATCAAGCACTCCGCTATGAAGACCGTCAGAGCGACAAGCTGAAGCAACCAGTAGAGCTGCACGAATGTCACCAGCTCAATGCTCTCCTCGTCGGGCACTGCTGCGTCGATATCGCAGCCAATGTCCAAACCACGAGCCAAAGATGATTCGCGCACCGCAAAGAACAGCTTTCTCAGAGCCGAGAGGTAAGGGAACCCATGTCGAACAGGAATACCGTTGAGAATCATTGTGAAGGTTTCCCGGAATGGCCGGACGCCAGGGGCCATCTTCTGTGTCTTGCAGCGGGGCTGAAGAGTACAATAGCAGACCCTGTCGTTCCGCTCGGCCTGCAGCATGCAGTCTTCCAGGGTTGGCACGACTAGCTCTCCCCTCGAGTGCCGTTTGTAGGCGGCATTGAGCTTTCTCAGGAGCGGAAAAGATTGACGAGATGCTGCTTCCAGGATGCCCAAATTCGACCAGCCTTCGACCACTACGGGGGCGACATGTCCAGCATCCACAGCTTCTTCCAGCTCTTCAAGCGTGTCCATGTGATCGGCGGGTTGGGTCACCGTGATAATTGCTGTCATCTGACTGCGAAGGTAGACAGAGAGCGTCAATATGGCCGCCATCCAGCAAGCGTAAACAGCGTGCCGAGTACACGGGCGCCTTCGGTGCCATGGTTCGGGAGCCGAGGTGGCGAGAAGTGACGCCAAGAGAAAGGTAGCTTCGCGAGTGGCGCTCTGAACGAACAGCTTCCCTGTGCGAACAGAATTCAGTGATGTCAAGACGAGCACGGACGTAACTACAGAGAGCAATGTCAAAGCTACGCCCCAGGCGGAGTAAGACAAGACAGCAAACACCGAGACCATCTGGGTTTGGTTTGCTCGGGCGTAAAAGGTGTCTTGCTCGACATTCACGTCCGCGAAGGAAAAGAGGTGCGGAATGTTACCAGCCAGAATTGAATACCATAAAAGAAGATCAGCTTGTCCACCCACCACGGATGCGAGAGCGTCGCGAGTACTCAAGTGGTGTGTATATGTGAGAGACAGGTTTTTCGTAACCAGCAGAAATAGCAAGAGCTTGTGGGGCATCTCATCGCACATGTTCCGTGTTTGAATTATTTTCCTGAAGGCCGATTTCTTGTAGCGAGATATTAGCACACAAGCGACTGAGAGATCATTCCCGGAGAAGCCATGCTGACCTGGTCTCCAGGTTATGTCTGCCAGTGAACCGATGTGAGCAAGTGCTCTTGCGCTGTAGAACACGGGATTTTGAGATCTGTCAGAGAAAATAAATGCACTGCCTATGCCGCGTTTGCATCGGCCGAGCACTGATAGCTTAACGGAAGGGCTCAATTCTGCGTACAATTCCCTCTGGACGCTCAGTGCAGCTTGATCTCGGATAAGGACCCAGTGGACGCCAGCATGATGTGTTAACATGGACCTGAAAAAGGTGCGAAATACGCCCAGCCGTATCTTAAGATTCGGTACGATGGCCAGCGTCTTTCTCCTCTCTCTTGCAGCAGTTTTGAGAAAATGCCTGAAATCATCGTTGAAGAAATGCCATGAAGTCTGTTTGGATGGGAGGAGTCGGGACCACTCGAGGTCTCTGTCGTCCCAGTGAGACCGGAATGATACCAGTACGACATTTGTTTCATTTAAAACAAAACGGCGCAGCAGTTCTTCCGAATCCACATAGTCGACGCATCCTTCTCTCCGACCGTTGAGAAGTGTGCACTGCAACCACAGACAGAGCACTGCAAACAGTGGACGTAGGTACGACATGGCTCGTCGAGTCATGCACCCTGCACTAACGCGTTCTTGCTGACTATTACCGCCCTCCCAAATCTGGTGCGACTGATCTCGATGCGTTCTCTCACCTTGCCACTCCAAACACCAATGCGCCTAAGATTTGTGTGCGTCATGTCGTCAAAACAAAGGGGAAGGGAAAGGAGAGTTGCCAGCCATTAATTCATGGAGATTACATACGCATGCATGTCCTCATGCGTGTTGCTCAATTCCCGCACCAACACCATTATTGTGAAGCCGGGGTATGTGGACAAAATGGGCGAAGCTTGCTCTAGAAAGCAGAAATTTAATTTGTAACGCCTGGACTATGATTAAAACTCTACGGGAAAGAAGCGCTGTTTGTTAATCATTCATTTCCTTCGCCCTTATTTTGCTGGCGGTTGTCCGAACGTGCGCTAATTAAACTTCCCTTGACATAATGACGATGAGCCTTTTTTTTCTTCAAAACGTACGTGATATGTAGCAGAAAAGTCACACTTGAGGCCGCACGCCAAAGTCTTGAAAAGGCGCGAGAGGAGTGACTGCATTAATCAGCGCACTAGCCTGCAGTATTTTTTGGCGGGCGTTCGATGCCAATTTCGTCACAAGCATACATACTCGGGTGTGGTCAGCAAGGGCGACTGTGATTCTGAAGCTGCATTGTAGCCCTGGGTGCGAGCAATGCAATGTTCTCAAGTTGCGTCGTTTTGCGCCCCTGGAAACGGGTACAGCCCTTGCTTGATCAAGCATGTGTCGTACGTTGTTGCGCCGCTCACGACGCAATCGGATCTATATTTAGATTTACGTACAGCGTTCGGAGGGGCATGTAGCTCGGTAGTATGTTAGTCGATCCGAGCGGGAGTGGTCGCCATTGAGGGAGCGCCCTCAGCCATATAAAGAAGGCATAATCTATAAAGCTCAAACTTGTTTTCATGCAGAGCCACGAGGACTACAGATGTGTGGAATTGTCGGAAAAAAAAAATTGCCTTTCTCGAATATATGACGCGGCCGCGTACGAAACGTAGGGTCCACAGATGGCGTCAAGAGGCTCGGGAGCAGCAAGTTAGAGAGATGCAATTTCTCGCTCACCGCTTTTGAACGCGGCGGGTACACCACGAATAGGAAGCGAGCACGACTGCGAGATAAGATCTTATGACCACCACACTTGCTGCATTAAATGTTATTCATCGAAGCTTTTTAATGAGTGGGTAATTCACGGGCTTTTACTCTGGCACATTTGTGTAAGACAAAGAAGGCACCAGTGGATCATGCATGTGTTGTGTGCGTATATGGATCAATTATCGGACCACGCAAGATGTAAGTGGAGCGAAATTCAGTTTCGCGTGCGGCGTTCAGAGAAGCGTAGCACGGCAGTACGTTTGACCATCCAGAAAGGAATTATCGTGATTGAGCTAGCTTACTGTGCCGTAATGGCTATAAAGCACGTAACCCAAACTGATAGCTCATCGTACATCTTAAGGCCTACAAGTGTCCGATTCCTTGCAGAAATTTGATGCTTGCTCGGCTATGGCACCCCCGCGTTTGATATGTGGGGTCGTACTGGGGCAGCGATACTGAGGCATACTCAATCGCTTTGACGACGGTGGATTGTGTCCAACAAGTTTCTTGGCGCCAGAATTGTCTTTGAACCAAATCACCCGAGTTAGGTGTATAAACCTAGAACAAAAAAAAAACATCTGTTTCCTTGGTTATCTGCGCATTCAAAATTAGGTTAAAGAAATACTGCGCATTTACGTTTGTCGAAGGCGCTTGAAAAGTAATGCCAGCACCTAAAGAAGCAAAGATTTCACTCGCAGATCTTGCGGTAGAAAGCGGCAGGTTTCCCAAAACAGGTTGCTGTAGTAGCCGCTGAGAGCATGTACCGCAAAAAGAAAACTCTGGCAAGGATGAAAAGAGAACTACACGCCGCAGAAATAGCAAAGAATACAGAAGCCAGAAGAAAAAAAAAAAACGCTTGTCATTCTGTTCTTCCGTAAAATTTGACATCACCTACAGAAGATGGGACCCCGCTCTTACGTCAAGGTCGTGTTCTCGGAACCCCCGAAACTTGAAAGACTTTGCAGGAAAAGCTGCCCAATTAAGAAACAAAAACCGAATTGCATGATAAAGCATCAAAACAAGTTCGTTGCACGAAAAGACGGGGTAGTATATCGGTTTCCCTTATCGTGCGCCAAGTGTTATATCGGTCAAACCAGCCGATGCGTAAGTGAGAGGCTAGCAGAACATCGCGGCAAGGTAAAGCAATGTATCGGAGGCCATATGACAGAAAACTGCAAGACATGCAATGGTTGCTATCCCATCTTTAACGGATGCACGACATTATTTTCTCGCATAAACCGGTTAACCGGGGAGATAGTCCGGGCCAAAGAAATTGTTCTGCATGATCATAGTGGAGTGAATGCACCGTCATTAGCAATAGGTGATAATGAAGTGAGGTTTCTGGATGGCGAAACGATATGACAGTGACAAGTTTTGGCTTCTCCGGCACATGTGGCTATGCGGTTTTCGCACGTTATTTTTATGTTTTTGTTGTTTTCTCTCCTTCCTGTTTTCTTCTGAATGTTGAAGCGTGTATATATGTCGCTGTGACAATAAAAGCCAGTCGAAGTCTGTGCAACTTGTGTTTCCCTTTTTCGTTCAACGTTCGGTCTTTGTGCGCGGATCACTTTTAAAGAACCATGTGCAACCAACTCGCTCAAAACGTAAAGCGCCTCAGGCACAGTGGCTTTCTTGTGATTGGAACTCCACTGCAAAACATGGTTCTTCCTAAAGTAGTAATACTTGCACACACAAAAATTTGTATGAATAAATTAGGACAGCGCAAAAGTGAGAATAAAACCGTAAAACCGGCGCAGAACCGAACGGGGGTCTTCACAGATTTCTTGTAAATGCAGCCATGCTCTAGTGCTGCTTGCTACGTGCATTTCACGGAACAGCATGCACTGTTTTGGACGCATTTATGTGCGATAAAAGCGGCCTTATAATCAAAGAAGAAATAAAAGGAACGCCGTACAAGATCTGTTTGCGAAAATACAACCATAGGGACAGACGGAACTTTGGTCAACAGACGAACCTGAAAGAATGTCCCAATACACGAGGCAAAGCGTCCAACGTTCTCTATCTCTTAGCCAGTCATATTCCAATTAATAATTCATTGGCGATGCCAAATATCGAAGCAAAACCATGACATGGGCAAGTGGCAAGTCATTCTTAATTATCTGATTTTTTTGGCCACCGCCGGCACGTGAGGAGCGTACGGTGGGCAATAAAGCCATATTCCGCCACAACTATCGCGACTACCCTTTTGTTATCCCTCCCATGCCTCATGGAGAGCTGTAGCGCCACTTTTCCCTACTAGCACTATCAGCAGCTCTACGAAGGTACTGTTGACATTCGTGAAATAACTAGTAGCAAGCTGGAATAACTAGTAGCAAGCTGGACTGGATGCGAACCGCGCGCAACTGTCATCACACATTCATAAACCTTTTCAGAGAGTTTCGAGAATGCTTGATTGTTTGTTTCTCTTCGTCTGCGTTACTCGCAAAACTTGCTGTTGTTTGTTTAATCATTCCTAATGCGGTCGGCAAGCCGCATTATAAGTTTTCATGTGACGCGAGATGCGACTAGATTTATCGCGATTGATTCGAACCACGTGCGACTATGTCGGGTTCCAGAATTTTGTTGTCGTTTTAAGCACGTTCCTTACCGGCTTGAATCCAACTCGGCCGAGTGCCGCGGGCATGCCGTTCATCGATGACAGCCGAGCACGTTTGACGCTTTCACCGCCGCTATGTTGTGTAGTTCTTTGTACGCACAGGTAAGCGTATTAAAGTGTTTCTTTTTTCTTGAGCCACGAGTCATCGTCAACTGGTGGCTGATTTGTAGCAAGAAACGCAACTGAAACCTAGTGCACGTTATGCACCTTATGAACTCCCATGCACGACAACACCGAAACGCGTTCCTTTATAAAGCAGTCAATCTAGTCAAGCAATTCATCGGTTTGAGCATCCCAGTTGGCCAAAGTGGACCTAGCTGCACAGTAGTCATTTCCTCTGCGATTTATGCAAGCAAACATACGCTATTTTTTTTTCTGTGTTAAAGAAGCGACCAGTATTTGGAGTAAATGCGCAAGACCTTCATATACCCGAATTTCTTGGCGCAAGCGCACGCTAAAGAAAAAATCTCGGCCGACGCTCCATTGCCCGCCGTAACAGCTTTCACCCAAAATGTGGCGTTCACGGAGGAAGTGTCTCCCCCTGCATGGTTGCGCGCTATACCGAGGCACCCAAGCCTGGTCATGCATTTTGGCACCACTTCTCGAAGGAGGAGGCCCAGAACACGCGCCGCGAAATTCACGGTTCGCTGGCGTTGAAAAGGGCAAGGGCAACCCTTTGTCAGCGTCAAAAGGTGACAACCAACTGTGTGGTGCACTGTAAAGGCCTTTTGAACGTCGCTATCGGAAATGACACATAAAACTTCTTGCGTACTAGAAGCTATAGCTTGGGCAATATTGTCGACAAACATTAGAAAGAACTCGAAAGAAATATATTTGAAAGTGGTTTTGGCAGTACCTAGCGTGTGTATTGCTGTCCTGTCCAAACGGTTCAGGGCCAGAGTTCACATTTCATTACATTTTGACTGGTTGCCAGGTTGATCTGCTCTTGTTCTCGCAACGATGCCAGGATGTTTTTGCCTGAGTGCCGCGACAACGGAGGTCGCCTACAAAGGGAGCTAAAAGCATTTCATGCTGAATACGCGGAGCTCTTGAGCTGTGAAAATTGATGTAACGGAAGGTCTTTGCCCTGTTTGCTTTCATTGACAATAATTAGCGGTGATGTTGACGACGATTGATAATTTCTTCAACGTTGAAACTAACCCAACGGTGGTCAGTTCATGATAAACATTACCTTGCTTGTGCCATGGCTGTTTGTCTGCTGCAGTAAAAAGAACACACAGGGGTAAGTGTTTGCTTGAGGCGTTGTCATATATCACATGGAATCACGTTCGTATCCTCAGATGGAAAATCGCATCGTGGCAGATGTATTGAACTTTATCGGAATTATGAAGCTGTAGCTGTCAAAATTACAATCAGATTATGACGCACAACGTAGTGACGGACTCCGGAATAATTTTAACACCGAGGTGTTCTTTAGCGTGTCCGTCAATTTCAGTGCACGAGTGTTTTTTTTATTTCGGCCCAGGCGAAACAATGCGGCCGCGTTCGGGGTCAAACCCACCAGCTCGAACAATGCCGTAGTCAAAAAGCTACCGCGGCGGGCACGAGAAGTGTCGATTAGACGTGGGATTGCTTCTGTAGTGTCCCAAGTCCCTACGGTGCGCTTTATAGGAGCTCTGCTTTGCAGACCCTGCGTAAGTTGTTCGTTTGACAAGGTTCCTTAATTTTTTTTCAGAAGTAGCAAAAAGTTACAGTACCGTACCTTGAACTTTTAATTTATCCCGTTTGTCCACAACCGCTGTCGTGTCCTCGCCACACCTTTTCCTTGTCCGCCCTCCTTTTATGGGAACTGTGAGCGAAGATTGGCAAGGCTGTTATGAACACGTTTCACGACTGTTACCGGTTCTAGCCTTTCTCTGCCTCCTCGCCTCTCTACTCTCTACCATTCATTCAGCTTCGCTTCGGACTTTCACGTTAGTAGAAAGGTAAGCGCTGCAATTTCTGCATTGCTTTTGCGGATATCAACGAGAATTACAGCTGTCAAGAGGATAATATGGCAGCGCCCAGGAAGATCTACAGGGTATTGGACACATTCAACGCGGTGCAAAGGAGAAATAAAATTTCTCGCGTCACCTTTATTCTCTTCCGTGCTTCTGTCATGTGTACACATCTCCTGAGCACTTCCCCCCCACCCCCCTACCCCCGCTGCCGTAGTGTGCGAGACTGGCACAGCAGCAGCGGCAGTGTGAAATTCGAAAGAGGATGTGAAAAAAAGCTTCGCTTAAAAAACACCCAAAGAATGGATGATGATGAGGAGGGGAGAAGTTTATTATGAGTGCACTCAAGGATATCACTCTAGACACTTGCACAGGTCCCGCACTTGGGCGACGACGCTTTTACTCAGCTTCACCTTGTCCTTGAGCTCAGTAAATATGCTTGAGTTATTCACCAAGTGGGACGCAACGATATCATTTAGCGGTGAATAATTACTGGGTCAAAGTAGAACGGCGTCAGCAGTGGGCTCTCCTTGGTAGGTGTCATCGCAAAGTCACGTCTGTGCGCTGCATAGGCAAGAAAGAGAATCTTTCAACCGACACGCACATATAGGCAGCTTGAAAAACTGAATCTGCAACGCATGGTCATAGATTGAGAATGAGGCAAAGAGAACACTGCTTTAGAAATGCCCTGACATTCGCATGCGTTTTCCAATTACTTACCGCCGTTGTAACGATGACGCAGCGATGACGGAGTCTTGTGGTTGTCAATGCTGTTGTCCTTCCGAACAAACTTTGACAGCGTTCTGTCTAGCAGGTGTTTTTGAGGCTAACTTCCGTTACTGACATGAGAAGTATACCTATTTTAGAAGAGATGACATACACACCCACTTCCTGAACATGCACGATCTAGACGCCACATGGTCTTAATTCATGGATGAAAGTCAGCGTCAGGTTGGAGTGACCTCTTTGTCAATAGTTTAATGCCTAAATTTCTTTTTACCAGGCCAAAAGTCTTCCATATATGGACATCCTAAACTGTCACGTGACGCCTCTATTTCTTGGCCTAATGCACAAACGCTCAAGAACTCGGAAACCAACGCAATCTATTATTTTTCTATTGTGCCCATGAAGGAGCGAAGCATACGTGAACGGTTTGCCGCAGAGAACTCAGCAACTCTGAGCCTATGATTGCATCATAACAGTAAATGCGAGAAATTGAAAGCTCAACTTCTAAACAAAGGACAGCTCCATTTTGTAACGTCTCCATTGTGTTGTTCGCCTTTTGCCTGCGGGTTCTTTGCTTCGGATCCGTTTTAGTGATGGGAGATGATGTATTCCGGTACAGTTTATGGTTCTGATTTGTTCTTTATTCATAGGGGGCGTACTTGTATTGGTACTAACAGAAGGGATTTTGACCGATCTATGCAAGCATCTCGAAGATGTGCATAAGGAATAGCAGGAGCTGATAACAAGCTCCACCAGGAGAGCATTCATTTGTAAATGCAGCTTTGATAGGCATGGGTCGCAGAAAATTGCACTTGGACAGTTATGTGCAATTCAAAGACTCTGGATTTAGCAGGTTTTCTTTACTTGTTAATTACAGGTGTTTACACCTTGTGCACGCATACTTCATGGCTCTAACCAGCATATAAACGAGATATGTCACTTTCTGGCAGGAACAATCTCGATAAGTCTATTTAGTGACTTGAGACAATTGTTTAAAATTCACCCACAAATTCCGGCTGCCGTCACTTATTGCTGACTAAGGAATAAACTAAAATGCTCAAATTATCAGGGCGGCACTCTCACAGTGTCCACATAAGGGACTCTCTAGCCTCACTTACGCCGAGGTGAAGTTGTCCAGGGCACATGACAACCATGAACTACTGACTAATAACGATACCTAATAATTTTTATCCTCGCACCTAAGTGTAACGTTACAATTTTCACTGTTTTTTTCATTTTCTTGTTTGTCGATCGTCTTTCCAAATAAATTTTAAGACTCGTGGGGCCTGCGCCGATCTAGAAGTGTGGAACCTAGACGAATTGCACTTACTTGTCACGTATGGCACCTTATCAGGCAGCTAAATCTAATCTACACAAGACAGGTGGGGCCTAGAACACGCGGACTACCTTGGATTATATATGACATTGACGATGAAAAACAAATATTACCTACCACCCATATTATTCGTGAAGCGGATGATGCCACTTCAGCAGGAGACCAATCAAGCACTCTGCTGTGAAGACTGTGAGAGCGACAAGCTGAAGCAAGCAGTAGTGCTGCACGAATTTCACCAGCTCAACGCTCTGCTCGTCTTTCTCTCCTGCGTCGAGATCACAGCCAATATCGTATTCATGAAACAAGGATGATTCCCGCACCACAAGGAACAGCCTTCTCAGAGCCGGGAGGTAGGGGGACCCATGTCGAACAGGAATACCGTTCAGCATCATTGCGAAGGGCTCTCGGAATGGGCGGATACCCGGGGCCATCTTCTGTGTCTTGCAGCGAGGTTGAACAGTACAATAGCAGACGCGATCGTGTCGCCCGGCCTGCAGCATGCAGTCTTCCAGGGTTGGCACGACTAGCTGTTCCCTCGAGTGCCGTTTGTAAGCGGCATTGAGCTTTCTCAGCAGCGGAATAGAATGACGGGGTATCTCTTCCAGGATGCCCAAATTCGACCAGCCTTCAACCACTACGGGGGCAACATGTCCAGCGTCCAGAGCCTCTTCGAGCTCTTCCAGCGAGTCCATATGATCGGCAGGTTGGGTCGCCGTGATTATTGCGGTCATCTGACTGCGAATATAGACAGAGAGGGACAATATGGCCACCATCCAGCAAGCGTAAACAGTGCGCAGCGTCCAAAGGCGCCTTTTGTGCCGTGGTTCTGGTGTCGAGGTGGCCAGAAGTGACGCCAGCAGAAAAGTAGCTTCCCGAGTTGCACTTTCTACGAACACCTTCCCTGGGCGAATAGAATTCAGTGATGTCAAAACAAGCACGGTCGCGACCATAGAGAGCAATGTCAAAGCTACACCCCACGCGGAGTAAGACAAGACAGCAAACACCGAGATGATATGGGTTTCGTTTGCTAGGGCGTAAAATGTATCGTGGTGGACATTCGTGTCAGCGAAGGAAAAGAAGTGCGGAATGTTACCAGCGAGGGTTGAATAGCTCAGAAGAAGGTCAGCTTGTCCGCCTATCACGGATGCGAGAGCGTCGTTCATGCTCAAGTGGGGTGTATATGTGAGGGACAGGTTTTTGTGAACGAGCAGAGATCGCAAGAGCGCGTAGCGCAACTCATTGCACATATTCTCTATTCTAGTTATTTTCGTGAAGGGGGATTTTTTGTAGTGAATGCGGAGCAAACAGGCGACTGAGAGTTGATCCCCGGAGAAGCGATGCTGACCTGGTCTCCAGATTAAGTCTGCCAGTGAAGTGATGTTGGCAAGTGCTCGTGCGGGGTCGTACACGGGAGTTCTGGATTGGTCAGAGAAAATAAGTGCACTGCTTATGCCGCGTTTACATCGACCGAGCACTGATAGCTTAACGGAAGGGCTTATTTCTATGTACAATTCCCTCTCGCCGGTGAACTCAGCGTGATCTAGGATTAGGACCCAGTGGACGCCAACATGATGTTCAAACCTGGACCTTATTAACAAGAGAAATACATCAAGCGCTATCTTCAGACTTGGTACGATTGCGATCGTCTTTCTGCTCACTCCTGCATTGGTTTTGAGAAAATCCCTGAAATCTTCGTTGAAGAAATGCCACGAAGTCTGTTTGGACGGGAGAAGTCGGGACCACGTGTGGTCTTCATCATCCCAGTGAGGCAGGAAAGATACCAGTACGACATTCATTTCTTTTAAAATAAAATGACGCAGCAGCTCTTGCGAGTCCACATAGGCAACGCATCCTTCTTTCCGACCCATGAGAAGTGTGCACTGCAACAACACACAGAGCACTGCAAACAATGGACGTAGGTACGACATGGCTCGTCGAGTCATGCACCCTGCACTAACGCGTTCTTGCTGACTATTACCGCCCTCCCAAATCTGTTGCGACTAATCTCGATGCGTTCTCTCACCTTGGAACTCCAAACACCAATGCGCCTAGGGCTTCTGCGTGTCATGTAGTCGAAACAAAGGGTAGGGGAAAGGAGATTTGACAGTTTTTAATACATTGAGATTACACACGCATACATGTCCTCATGCTTGTTGCTCAGTCCCCGCAAAAACACCATTATTGGGAAGCCTGGGTATGTGGACACAATGGGCGAAGCTTGCTCGAGAAAGCAGATATTTAATTTGAGACTCCATGACTATGATTAAAATTGGAGGTGAAGGCAACGGTTGTTTATTCGTGAATCATTTCATTGGCGCCTATTTTTCTCCCAGCTGTCTGAACGTCGGCTAATTAAATTTCCCTTGATAGAATGACGCTGAGGCTTTTTTTGTTTCTTCGAGAGTCACGTGATGTGTAGCAGAAAAGTCAAACTTGAGGCCCCACGCCTAAGCGTCTGAAAAATGGGAGCGAAGTGACTGCATTAATGAGCGCACTAGCGTGCGGTATTTTTTGGCGGGCGTTCGATCTCCCAATTCTTCGCAATCGTAAATACTCTGGTGTGGTCAGGACGAGAGGCCGTGATTATGATGTCGCATTGTAACCCTTGCTGCAAGCGCTGCAATGTTCTCAAGTTGCCTCGTTTTGCTCCACTGTGATTGGGTACAGCCTTAGAGGAATTACAGCTTAATATTAACCGACAAGTGCTACGTCTTGAATCTTCTCTCAACAATACGAAGCGCTATGTAACAAGGAAAACAAGAATATTACACACAAGGCGTAAATAGCTGAGCCGCTTCTGACCGCTTGTCGTAATTACGAAAAAATTATAAACTGCGGCTGTTATTCTGCCCCATCACGAAATATTTCCTCTTTCCCCAATATCCACCAAATCACACATATCCATTGTACTGCGAGAAAAATCGTAATATCAAGGACGTTTACCAAGATCCATATCACATATATAACGTGTTCTACTAGCAAATGGCAGTCGAAGGTCATCCAAAAGGACTTCAAATATCTTTGTAATCTGGACATCTGTTGCACATCCAAAGCTTCCGCGAATTGGCCGTACATTCTCCGTTCTGACTAGATGAATGCATCATGCCGCAGAAATACCAGCGTATTCTCTCTAATTTGTCTAACAATGAGATGGTCTGCTCAATAATTGTCACTTTCAGCACTTTAGCAGAGGAGTTACATTTTTTTTCTCCATTATGGGCATGCTCGAGGTCTTCGCAGCGGGAAGACGTGTTCCTAAATTGCTAAATATCCATCTGTTCATTTTGAAAAGAGCCAAGTTCAAGTAATTAAGCCCAGAATTTCATAATGACCGCATAATTTTTTTTGTAACGCGGTTATGCGTGATGGCTTTGCACGACCACTGCACGCACTGCTGAATACTGCGCGTCAAGAGCCAAAACTTTTGCTTTTGATTGCGTCATCCTTTCCGCACAGATAAACGCTTTCTTCCTTAGGTATATATCCATTATACAATGCCGAAATCATTAGTACGCGGCCGAAACACGTAATTGGTACTGGATTCAGTAAGCCAGTATTTTCACTTCTTTTTAGTTGTTGACACAACAACACCATCTGCGGGAAGTCGGCGTACTTGGACACCTTGTGCGAAGTTTTCCCGAAACAAGACAAATTTTTGGCCACAGGGATAATTAAAATTTAGCAGGAAGTTAAGAGTTATTTGATCTCCATTACGACGTTTGCTTCTTTTAAATGCCACCAGACTTACCCAAATTGAGGCAGCGATTGCCGAGGATGGAGATTTTTACGTTGGCGGGTGTATAAAAAATTCCGCGGCTTCAGCCCTTCTTCTCGTTACACTGGCGCTTCCGCGGCAAGGAAATACAACTAGCACGCCACCTCTCAGCAAGATGCTACGACAACTAGTTTCCTTCACAACACCCTCGATACATCCTTCGACTCCCTCTATCGATACTTCTGAATTCTGTCGCGAAGCGTCATTAAAATGGGTCAGACGGGGCGATTGCTACAGAACCACGTTTACGGAAAACATGCTATAGTATTATCACTTATATCTCTGCAAGCCTACTATAGGTGCCCTTTAATTTGGTATCGTTCTGTAAAGAAAAGTATCCCTTAGTTGATCTCGCATGTGTGGTACGTTGTTGCGCCTGCCACGATGCTATCAGATCTGCATTCATCTTTACAGTCGGCGTTCGGAGAGGCATATAGCTCGGCAGTAGGTTTGTCGATTCGAGTGGAAGTGGTCTTCATTGAGGGAGCGCGCTCAGCCATATATAGAATGCATAATACATCATGCTCAAGCTTGTGCTTGTCTAAAGCTAGGAGGACTACAAATGTGTGCAATTCTCGCAAAAAGACGTTAGAGTTAAGCCTTGACGTTAGAGTTATGCATTCAATGTCGCTATTAATAAAATAACATCCTTGTACTATCTGACAGTCTACGTCGTTCATTACTAAAACGGCAAGTCCACCACCTTTCTTATTCGTACGGTTGAGGAAGTAAGTGTTATAACTACCTTGCCTGTAAACATGGTCTTCTAGAGTATACCAAGTCTCCGTAATCATTTTGATGTCAAAAGTAAAAGAAAAGATGTAAAGAAAAGCAGATAGTTCATCTTCCTTGTATGGTGCTGAACGAATGTTTAGATGAAAGCAGCACAGTTTGTCGCGAGAGCGACTCGCTAGAAGGTTACTGACGTCACGAGATCATATCGCCATGGCGAAAGAAAAGATGCACCACAACAGCGCACAGCGATTCTAAGGCCCAAACAATGAAACGTTCCTTTCCTTGGAGCGCTTCCTAACAAGGTCGATTCAAATAGGTCGCGAAGCTTCGGGCGAAAAGCGGTTCAGTACAGATTGTCGCCGACATCAGCATGGGGGGTTATGGGAGCAGCGATTGAAGCGCGACTATGTTTGGAGGGAACAAATATTGGGAAAGAAAAACGTGATTTTAATTCAAACGAGACACAGTTAGATTCGCTCAACGAAAATAAAATTCGTAGTCAATTTTATACATTCGTGATGAGTTCAGAAAATAAGTTTAATTTTATTATTATTAATAAATGCATTTCTTTTCAGCGCCCATCGCTACAGGGGGCGTTGACGCCACTATCACTCGCAGTGCAATGCACGCCTTGAAATGGGCAGAAAGGCGCACTCGTATGACCTGTTGAAATACGCCCCCCTCACAATTTGTGCTTTCTTTCTTGTCGATGTTTGTCTGAATTTGATGACGCGGGTAGCTTCATTGCTTCTTAATCTGTTCAGTCAAAAGTAGTGAGTTACGACCGCCAGATAATTGTGTAGTTGTTTTCGTGCGACTGCGCTGGCCGGGCTTGGGCGGGTGCGACGGGCTTGGCATCCAACAATAGGATCAGCACTCTACACCTAAAGCTTTCGTCGGCCTCCAAAGAAAGTGTGTTCTGTGCAGGGATGCGATTTCTACAACCATACGGCTGGCCTTTTCCTGCATCGCTTTGCACGCTGAAAGCTCGAAACGCCCATCAAGTCGAATGGCGGAGCATTTGAATATATAGCTCCAAAAGAAGAACAACAAAACAAATTTCGCGCCTTCGAAAACAAAATGACGTCACTTCTGCTTTTAACGGACATGACGTCACATTATTTTTTCTTCCGCCGGAAGTGTTCCCACCACATACAGATGGCGCTAAGCCCATGGACCACCTAGAGTTACTGTATATGCTACCGTAGGTAGCAGAGTTGCGCGTAGGTCCGCCATCTTGCCTGAGAAGCAACCAAGTCTATGCGGCGAAGCCGCACTCCGTTTTTGCAGGCGACATGCCTAGCGTATCGTCGATCGACCGTGGGCGCTTTTGCATCACTCTGCACCGCTTTTCCGCCTAATCGTAAACAAAGCGCATCGAAACAGCTGACTGGATTAGATTGTGAAGAAAAAGGCGCTGCCCTTTTTTAGCGCGCGGCGTAAGATGCAGCGCCTATATTAGTTGTTTTTTGGACTTGCATTCCCATGTGCACTTTCTCCGCCCTAATAACGCATGGGCACTCGCGTATCTAGAATAGATTCTGTATTCTATATACGCCGATCAGATGCAGCATTCGTAACCGCGACGGTAACGATTAGATCGCACCGAATATACTTAGGGAATATGGTGATGCTATTTTATAGATTCCGGAAATGCTACAAAAAGTTTTGTGCGAAAAAGCTACTTCACAAAGTAGTATAAGGTTCGAAATAACATAGCGTATTAAAAACTGGACAAACGTTAGTAATTGACGTGAACAATCAGATACGTTAATAACTTTCATTCGCTTGAATACTGCTTGGCACTCGGGTTTTGTTGCAACAGAGATAAATATGCTACTAAGAGCAGTGCAGTGCTCTTTTAGCATGCAAACAGTAACAAAAAGCACCGAGCCGCAACTGCCTCTTTTTTTGGCAATAAAATCACAA
Organism: Dermacentor variabilis; assembly: GCF_050947875.1. Taxonomy (NCBI): domain Eukaryota; kingdom Metazoa; phylum Arthropoda; class Arachnida; order Ixodida; family Ixodidae; genus Dermacentor; species Dermacentor variabilis. The sequence continues at coordinate 33,521,794 of NC_134578.1, read as the reverse complement.
TGCGAATTTCAGAGAAAAAAACAAAAACACTAGTGTATGTGCGTGCAAATATTTTTATGTAGTGAGCTTTATCAAGTGGTGCTCTTTCACAAAGGGAACTGTACTAAATATAATGAGGCCCATACTTGCTTATGTGCCATAGCTCTCGACATGTAGCCAGTCTAAAATATTACAGGTCAATCAATGACCAACCATTGATATTTCAACTCTGGTACCCCATTAGATCTTGTGTAGGAACATATCCATCTACCAGCAAGCAATGCATATCAGCTACACCTGCAAGTGTGATTTCATTATGTGCGTTTTCACTGCAGGGATTCCAAAAGTAGCCTTCTGTGGGAGTGTAGCGAAAGTTTTTCTCACAGGATTGACATAGCTACATTATAAGGAATAATTCAAAACACAGTTAGGCCCTTACCGTATGTTAAATGACGACATTCATTCCTCTTGCATCCTGCTTCACATAAGCTGTAGTAGATTAAATATATTTACTTAGTAGTAACCTATTTCATATTCAGAAACAACCCAAGCAGCGCATAATCATGAAAATGTGAGCTGGCTTTTTTACGACACTTCGGTGAAAGCAGTGTGGTGCATCACATGCAGAAAACTGGTAATTCCAGCTAAATCTCCTGTATGACAGTTTAAACAATTACTGCTCAGCGATATCTTCCGCCAAAGATAAATATTACTCTCAAGACCTACCATCGCTGCTTACTTCCAATCCTAAAAAATTTTGGCAAACCATATCTCCGACAAGAGATACTAACACTATAACTTTGCACGGAACAGAAAACATACCTATTTCTAGCGCCGATTGCCCCACCGTATTCAAGACGTTTTTTTCATCTGTTTTCACTCAGGAGGACCTTTCCAATGTTCCAACTTTTCCTGAACTTGATGCCGCATACATGGAACCAATCGACATCACTGTTGAAGGCGTTAAATTACTCATTAGTAACCTCAAAATATCTACTTCCGCCGGTATTGACAACATTAATTCTAGGATTTTAAAGAACACCATCGCTGTCTCAAGCAAGATCTTATGTCATATTTTTCAACAATCTCTAGCATCTGGAAAGTTACCCACCGATTGGTTAATAGGAAAAATAATACCAATTCACAAATCTGGAGATGTTCATACACCTGACAACTATCGGCCCATATCTTTAACCTGCATATGTTGCAAAATGCTCGAGCACATAATCACTTCCCACGTCTACAGCCACCTAGAAGCTCACAATTTCTTTTTTTCTAATCAGCATGGTTTTAGGAAGGGATTTTCTTGTGACACGCAATTGTTCGAACTAACGACTGACTTGCACTTTAACATGGACTGCAACCTTCAAACTGACTGTATCTTTCTTGACTTTTCTAAAGCTTTTGACCGAGTGCCCCACTGTCGCCTAATTTCTAAATTATCTGCCCTACGACTTGACTCTTTAACATTATCCTGGATTCGTAATTTTCTTTCTTTTCGAGAACAGTTTACTGTTGTTAACAATTTCTCTTCCCCGTCTTCTTCTGTTAGCTCTGGTGTGCCACAAGGCAGCGTCCTCGGCCCCTTACTCTTCTTAATCTACATTAACGACTTGCCCACCCAGATTACTTCCTGCATGCGCCTTTTTGCCGATGACTGCATAATCTACCGTCCTATTCACACGACTGACGATCACTTGAAACTTCAAGCAGATCTTAACCTTATCGCTAACTGGTGTAACAAATGGCTCATGACACTAAACTTTACAAAGTGCGAGGTGATGTGCTTCAGCCGAAAATGCGTGAATTCTAAATTTTCGTATCATCTTAATAACACTATGCTTTCCCACACTTCATCATATAAGTGCCTTGGAGTTGTTCTTACAGAGAATCTTTCATGGGCCCCACACATCACTTCTACATGCGCCAAAGGATCACGTTCTCTTGGCTATCTACGACGGAATTTGCGAAATGCCCCGCCAAACATTCGAAAACTCGCTTTCCAAACATTCAATTTGCCACAGTTAGAATTCGCCTCCCCAATTTGGTCCCCTCATCAAAATTACCTAATAAATATGACGGAAATGATACAAAACAGAGCAGCCCGTTTCATATCCCGTAACTACAGTATAAACTCGAGCATTACACAAATTAAACTAGACCTACTGTTGCCGCCATTAGATATCCGCCGCAACATCGCTCTTCTGTGCTTAATTCACAAATATATTTACACTAATAAACGAACCCGGTTGCAACTACAAATACCCCACTCTTTTTCACGCAGATTACATAATCAGTTCAGTTTCATGCGCATATACGGTAAAACAAATGCATTTAATTCATCGGCACTACCACGTGCCATCCGTCTCTGGAACGACCTCCCTGATAACATAGCCTCCATATCTAATCCCGACACGTTCCGCTCTCAGTTACTCATGCTTTTCCCATTTAATACCGTTAACGAGTGACCAATCTAGTGTATGTTATCGTGCATTCTTGCCATGTTGTATATCATTTTCATAAACGGTATTGCTTGCTCTGTTAACAGTAACAAGTGTCCGTGTGCCTTCATATATTGCTTTGTATTCCTAGTGCCTTCAATATTGTGTAAGACGGTAATTTTCTTATAGCACTGTTCCTGTTGGCAATTTGTACTTTTTATACATTTTACTGTTTAATATGCCCCCCTTACTTTATGCCCTGCCATAGGGCCTGTAAGGTGCTTTTGAATAAATAAATAAATATTCAGAAACAACCCAAGCAGTGCATAATCATGAAAATGTGAGCTGGATTTTTTACGACACTTCGGTGAAAGCAGTGTGGTGCATCACATGCAGAAAACTGGTAATTCCAGCTAAATCTCCTGTATAACTCTACGTGCTTCCATTACTTTAAAAAAAAATCCGGACTTGCAGTAGCTTTTAATATTCCAGCTGTGAATTTTTTAGCACAGCCCAAGAAAGCACGTAGCTGTTAGTCAAGCAATTTCATCTCATACACACTTGACGCAATAGGCAGCTGACTGAAAATTTGTTTGTTCAGGTGTCTTTACCTGAACACCCTTCACAATAGTTTTACAAAGTAAGAAAAACAATTACTGCAGTAAGGTGTAACGAGGCAGGCCGACGAAACAAACGTGAGATGCGCTGCGCACGTTGCGTTGTTGCTACGCAGCTAGCACGCACGTGAACAGCGAACGGCAAGATCGGCCGGATTGGATTTGAATTTGACTGGCGATAACTTGTGTGAATCCAGTTAGCTGCAGCGGCGGCATCGGGAAATACAAAAATTGGCCCGAACATCTGCTTCTCCGCAATGCACGGTTGTTTGGCTACCACGTGATGACGTTCTGCCAATAGAGGCGCCAGCGGCGTGATAAAACAGACGCGCAACTCTGCTACCTGCGGTAGCACATACAGTAACTCTAGGACAACCGATGGACCGCCATGTTTTGAACGTACGGGCTCCTATGGAAGCTTCGCTACCAGGTATATTTACCTTGTTCCTAACCTTTCATGAGGCCCCCTTACATCGAAGGACCGATGGAGGAAGCACGCGTACTCTGAAAGCTCCCTTCGACCGTCCTCACGTAAGGAGTGGTTGCTGCATGCCTGGGTTCGAGATTATCTCTTAAAAGCTTTACGCGAACACCATTATTCAATAAAAAACGTTGTATCGTCGCACAATCTTTAAATTGCAGAGCTAATATAGAGAAGCGTGGACGCTTTCTTCTAGTTTTGTTTTTTAATAAACTTAAAAAAGTTGCGCATTACAGTGCAAAACTTGATGTGCTCCATCAACGCTGACACACCGGCGTCGTGCAACGCCTAGCAACGCCTAGCAACGCTTTCATGCCGCACGCGTGACTGAAACGAACATGCCTGGCAAGACGTACCGTGGTCGCGCTTTTCGCAGGTGGGCGACCGCGCGCATGCGCAAGCAAAGGTCACGTGGTTAAGCATTGAGGTGAAGCGCTTGTTCAGGGTCAGGAGCGGCGTAAGGACGCATGAAGGTAGCTTTGGAGCTACCTTATGCTGAGGAAGCCCTAAGGAAGCCTTCACCGAGGGCCCCTCAGCAAGGAAGCTTTCAGAGTGGCATAAAGTAACCTCACCGCAATGAAGGCTTCCTTACATATGTAAGGAAGATTTCATTGTTTGGCCCTAAGCAGTCTTTTCAATGTCACATGCTTCCCGAATGTGCAGAACATTCGTGAAGCATGTGATATTCGTGAATGTGCATGTCACATTCATGAATGTCACATTCCTGAATGTCACATTCCTGAATGTCACATTCACAGCATGTCACATTCGTGAATGTGCAGAACTCTGGTCGCGAGGAGACTCTTGAACATGTTTTGTGGGACTCTGATTTCTTTTTGTCTGGGTAACTCGACAACGCAGACGTCGACCAGAACACTTTTGACCAGTCCTGCAGCAATCACCTAGCCAGAGTTATCCACAGCGATCGAGGACGACAACTCAAATGCGATATCAGCGCGGAACCCTATATCCCGTTTTCTGAAACGATCCTCTACTGGAACTTCTTTCATCCAGCAAACGACTTTAGTACGAAGCTACTTCTCCCGACTGAAGAAGACACTACGTTCTATAAGAAGTTCTTAAGAGCGCCAACGAAGCCATGTGACGACTTTTGTCGAGGGGTATGTGCTTACGCCCGTATATTTGTAGGGGGCTTTGATCTGTACACGCGCTCCAGCATAGTGTTTGCGTAGGTTTTAAGGCTTGCTATAATTTTAGTCAAGGTAGAACGTCAAATAATGGCAAGTTATTTATTATAGGGGCTTAATGCTTAAAATAGGAATCTCATTTTTGCAGCCCAACCTCAAGCCCTCGCCGATAGCGTCTACAGCACCTCCGACCCATACTCATGCGAATCCTCTCCTACATGCGCACAGCCTGTCCCCTCCTCCCCCCCCCCCCCACACACACAAGCGTGCAAATGCTGGCTCTCCCGTAGTCGATAGTATACGGAAGCATGAAATGGCTACCGGCAAATCAGATTGGATGGAGTAATTAAAAAAATTGCACCCAACCACCTCACAACAGTCACAACCATCTCAAAACCATCCGCGGTGCGCCAGACGCTGCCGACCGGGTCATGAAGCTTGGCGCCATCTCTCCGAGAAACCGGCGCAAAAGCCGCGCCGCGGAACTCACGGACCGCTGACGTAGAAAAGAGCACAGGCAACACTGTCTCCGCGCCAAAAGATGATAATCAAGTGTATGGTGCACTGTATCTGCCTTTTGAACTTCGCCCTATTGGAAATTACAAATTAAGCTTCAGCGTACTAGGAGTTGCACTTTGAGTGATACTGTCAACAAACATTAGAAATGATTCGAAAGCAATATTCTTGAAAGTTGTTTGGGCAGTAACTAGCGTATGTAATGCGGTCTGTCCAAAGGGTTGAGGGGCTGAAACAGCATTTTCTTACGTTTTCACTGGTTGGCCGGTTTATCTCCTTTTGTTCTCACAATGATGCCGGGATGTTCTCGTCTGAGAGCCCGGACAACGGAGGTCGCCGATAGTGGGAGCAAAAATGTCAGGGGGCAAAATAAATATGAGAAAATGTGAAGCATTAAATTTAGGTCGCACCGAAATAACGCTACCAGGGGACATTAAACAGACCGAGCTTATGCAAATACTAGGTATCAAATTTTGTACAAGTGGTGTTTCACCTCACACGTGGCGAGTCATTGTCAGCTCCATTAAAGAACAGTCGGAAGCAGTGACTGCGTCGCCACTGCCACTGGCAGAAAGGGCTGTCTTCATTAAGAACGTATTGTGCAGTAAACTGTGGTTTGCTGCAAGGGTAGCTCTCCAGCCGTCACCAACCGTACGAGTAGTAAACTCACTTATTTTCTCATGGTTCTGGCTAAACAAGTCGCAATACGTAGCGCAGCAATTTTTGCGTCTGCCAAAATCCAGCGGAGGATGGAGCTTGCCGTGCATAGTTACATTCGGTAGGATGTTGTGCACTAAGAGTACATGTGATCTACTTGATGATGATGAGTACCCTGGTAGGCCACTGCTCCTTTATTGGCTGGTCCATTACCGTCAAACGCTTATGCCGCAGAGTACAGGCAACTTGCTTCCGATGGCGGTAACGCCAGCACCCCCAGTATGCAGCGGCTGCGCGCTTGCAAAGCCAGCTTGTACAACTAAGAATTACAAAGTGGCGTGCGACACCTGTTTCCAGGCTTTGTGAAATGTTGTGTGAGACAGCTGTACCTGCACGGACAGCTACTACACAAACATGGACAGCCATGTTTTCACCAAATTACCCCTCTCAAGCGAAGAATTTTCATTGGCAATATAAGAGGGGCATTCTACCTACAAGACACATGCTTGAACGCTGGCATATGGTAGCGAAGGATAAATGCATATATTGCGCACAAACAGAGACCAACGCGCATGTAGTAAAAGACTGCGTTGTAGCACGCACCTTCTGGAAGCTAGTTGCAAGAATGTTCGGAATATCCATCGTGCGGCCACCACAGCGCCGAGATGGGTTTGCGAGTCTCGTCTACTACAGCGCTAGCTACGTTTTGTGGTGCTTCCGCAACATCGCAGAACGATCTAGGCAGTCAAATAGAGCAATGTACCCCAGAATACGAAAACTACGGTTGATATTATGGGGTCATCTTGAAGAACAGTTGTTCAAACTCGGTGAAGCCGAGTTTCTTCGCCGCTGGTCTACGTGGTACATAACCGTCTCCCGAGGCAAAGTCTTTCTACAGCCAGAATAATGCTCAATTCTGTTGCCTGAGTTCAGACTGCATCTGCATGTGCCCCGGGTGCCTTTCATAAATTCGAGGCTGACAATAATGCTTTTGCGTTGACGCTGTAATGAGTTTTGTTGTTGTTGTTGTTTTTGTGTGTGGCAAAGCCAGTGTCAAGCAGACACGATTTATTATTTCATTTGATAATCTGTTTTGTTTACATCAAGTGTGACGTATTACATGTGCTGTACCTTATATTGTAATTTTCGTGCATACCACAGTTGTAAGCGTGCCTACAGGTGAATAAATTTCCTTGTCAGCAATAACGTCGGGATGTGCTCTTCTGAGAGCCCGGGCAACGGAGGTCGCCGAAAGCGGGAGCTAAAATCGTTTCATGCTTAATATGCGGATCCCCCGAGCTGTGGAAATCAATGTATTCTAAGCTTTTTGCCCTGCCTGCTTTGACTGACAATAATTAGCGGTGATGTTGACGGCGATTGTATAATTTCTTTAATGTTAAGATCAACACAAGAGTGGTGAGTTTATGTGAAACATTACTTTGCGTGTGCCATGGCTGTCTGTGTGCGCAGTACAGGAAACACACAGGGGTAAGTGTTTGCTTGACGCGTTGTTGTGTGCCACACATTATAACCCCTGAGAGGGGTGAGCACGTTCATTGTCTCACATGGCACATCGCATCGTAGCAGAAGCATTTAACTTTAATGGAATTATGAGGCTGTAGGTGTCGAAACTACAATCAGATTATGAGGCGCGCCATATTGACGGACTCCGGATTAATTTTAACACCGTGGTGTTCTTTACCGTGTCCGTAAATCTCAGTGCACGAGTGTTTTTTATTTCGGCCATGTTGAACTACGGCTGCCGCGGTCGGGATTAATCCACTACCTCGAGCAATGCTACAGCCAAAAAGCTACGGCGGCGGGCACGATAAATGTTGATTAGACTTGTGACTGCCTAAATAGCGTCACCTAGACCTTAAGGTGCGCTTTACCGTGGCTTTGCTTCTGCACGGCCTGCGTAAGTTGTTCACTTCAGAAACTTGCCTAGTATCTTTTTTCAGCAGTAGCAGAAAGTTACCGCACCTATCCTTGAACTTCAATTGATCGGCTTTGCGGGCAAGCGCTGTCCTGTCCTCCCGTCACCTGTCCCCTGTCCGCCCTTATTGTATGGGAATTGTGAGCGAAGAGTGGCAACGCGAATTTCACACGCTTCACGACTGTTATCGGTTGTACCCGTGCTCTGCCTCCTCACCTCTCTCCTCTCTACCACTCTTTCAGCTTCCCTCCAGACTTGCACGTTAGTAGAAAGATCAGCTCTACAATTTCGGCAATGCTTTTGAGGAGATCAACGATAATTACACCTGTCAAGAGGATAATGTGGCGGCGCCAAGGGCGCTCCAGAGGGTATCGTGCACATACAACGCGGTGCAAGGAACCAATTGAGGTTCTCGCGTCGCTTTTACTCTCTGCCGTGCTACTGTCATATATACACATGCACAGAGCCACACACAACGGCGCAGTGTGCGAGACTGTGACAGCAGTAGTAGCAGCAGTGTGAAAGTCGAAAGAAGAGGTGAAGCTTAAAAAAAACCCCGAAGAATGCACGAACATCACGAGAGGATAAATGTATTATCAGCGCACTCCACGATATCACACTGGACACTTGCGCACGTCCAGCACTCGGGCGACAACGCTTTTGCTCAGATTTGTTGTGTCCTTGAGCTCAGTTATTGTGCTTCAGTTTTTCAGCGAGTGGGCAGCAACAATTTCATTAAGCCGTACATCATACAGGGTCAAAGTAAAACGGCATCAGCTGTGGGCTTTCCTTGGTACGTGTCGTCGCAAATCGTGTTTGTGAACTGCACGGACAAAAAAGAGAACATTTCAACCGTGGCGCATATATGCGCTGCTTGGAAAACTGAATCTGCAGCGCATGATCGTTGATTGGGAAAGAGGCAAAGAAAACACCGCTTTAAGATGCCTTGAAAATCGTGTGCTTTTGTCAATTTCTTACCGCCGTTGCAACAATGACGCAGCGATGACGCAGTGCAGTGCATTGTCATTGGTGTTGTCCTTCCGAACAAACTATGACGGCGTTAAGTCTAGCGGGAGTTTTCAAGACTGACTCCCATGACTGACATGAGATGTCTATCTATGTACGATGAGATGAGAGGAACACCCGCTTGCTGAACATATGCGCGCGCTCTAGATACTACATCTTGCTTCGTGGCTCAAAATCAGCGTCAGCTTGAAATCACCTTTTCGTCTTCACCTCTTCGGCCTCAGTTCTTTTTACAACGCCAAAAATCATCCATATGATGGCTTCCTTGCCTTTATCACGACACCTCTATTTGTTTGCCTAACGCACACCAGCTCAAGAACTCGGAAACAAAAGAATGTATTCTTTTTGCATTGTGACCCTTGTTATCGTTTCGAGTGAAAGCTCAACTGATAAATGAAGGACAACTCACTTGTGGAACGGCTGCATTGTGTTGTTACCCTTTTGCCTGCGACTTCTGTGCTTTCGACTTCGTGAAGGGAGATTACGTATACCATACAATTTATAGTACTTATTAAATTTCAATCGCAGGGGCATACTTTTATGGATACTAGCATAACAGAGAAGACCTTTTGTCCGATGTATGGAAGCATCTCGAAGATGTGCATAAGGAATACGAGCAGCTGATAACAAACTCCTCCTGGAGCGCAATAATGTCTAAATGCATCTTTAGGAGGCATGAGTCACAGAAAATTGCTCTAGCACAGTAATATGCAATTACAAGATTCTGCATTTAGCAGGTTCTGTGTTAGGCATTAATTGGAGTTCTTCACATCTTTAGCACCCATACTTCCGGGCTCTAACCAGTACATAAACGAGATTTGTTACTTCCTGCAAAGACTAATATCGATAAGTCTTTTTTAGCTGCTTGTGGCAATTCTTTAAGAATCATCCACAAGTTCCGGCTGCCGACACTTATTCCTGATTAAGGAATTAACTACAATGCTTCAATTATGGCGGCACTCGCCCAGTGTCCACAGAAGGCCCTACTTATTCTCGCTTATGCCGAGGTGAAGGTGTGCAGGGCACGTGACAACCGTGAGCTACCGACTATAGACTGCTTCCATTTACACATTTTCATCTTCCTACGGCGAACATTTGAAATCTGTCTGCACACACGATAATTAATATTTTTCAGACTCGCGCCTAAGTGTAACGTTACGGCCTCCACATTTTTGTATTTTCTCCTATTTCGATCGTTCGTTTCAAACAAATTTAAGAAACATGAGGCCTGCGCCCATCTAGAAGTGCAGTTATTTCTCAAGTGTGACACTTTATCTGGTAGCTAAACGTAATCTACACAACACAGGTGGGACCTAGAACACGCGGACTACCTTGGATGAGCGCTGACATTGACGCTAACAAACAAAGAATAACTACCACACATTTTAGCCGTGAAGCGAATGACGCCGCTTCAGGAAGAGGCCAATCAAGCACTCCGCTATGAAGACTGTCAGAGCGACAAGCTGAAGCAACCAGTAGAGCTGCACGAATGTCACCAGCTCAATGCTCTCCTCGTCGGGCACTGCTGCGTCGATATCGCAGCCAATGTCCAAACCACGAGCCAAAGATGATTCGCGCACCGCAAAGAACAGCTTTCTCAGAGCCGAGAGGTAAGGGAACCCATGTCGAACAGGAATACCGTTGAGAATCATTGTGAAGGTTTCCCGGAATGGCTGGACACCAGGGGCCATTTTCTGTGTCTTGCAGCGAGGCTGAACCGTACAATAGCAGACCCTGTTGTGCCGCTCGGCCTGCAGCATGCCGTCTTCCAGGGTTGGCACGACTAGCTCTCCCCTCGAGTGCCGTTTGTAGGCGGCATTGAGCTTTCTCAGGAGAGGGAAAGAATGGCGAGATGCTGCTTCCAGGATTCCCAAATTCGACCAGCCTTCGACCACTACGGGGGCGACATGTCCAGCATCCACAGCTTCTTCCAGCTTTTCAAGCGTGTCCATGTGATCTGCGGGTTGGGTAGCCGTGATGATTGCTGTCATCTGACTGCGAAGGTAGACAGAGAGCGTCAATATGGTCGCCATCCAGCAAGCGTAAACAGCGAGCCGAGTACACGGGCGCCTTCGGTACCATGGTTCGGGAGCCGAGGTGGCGAGAAGTGACGCCAAGAGAAAGATAGCTTCGCGAGTTGCGCTCTGAACGAACGCCTTCCCTGTGCGAACAGAATTCAGTGATGTCAAGACGAGCACGGACGTAACCATACCGAGCAATGTCAAAGCTACGCACGCCCCAGGCGGGGTAAGACAAGACACCAAACACCGATACGGTCTGGGTTTCGTTTTCTCGGGCGTAAAAGGTGTCTTGCTCGACATTCATGCCAGCGAAGGAAAAGAGGTGCGGAGTGTTACCAGCCAGAATTGAACAGCATAAAAGAAGATCAGCTTGTCCACCCATCACGGATACGAGAGCGTCGCGAGTACTCAAGTGGTGTGTATATGTGAGAGACAGGTTTTTCGTAACCAGCAGAAATCGCAAGAGCTTGTGGGGCATCTCATCGCGCATGTTCCGTGTTTGAATTATTTTCCTGAAGGCCGATTTCTTGTAGCGAGATAGTAGCACACAAGCGACTGAGAGCTCATTCCCGGAGAAGCCGTGCTGACCTGGTCTCCAGGTTATGTCTGCCAGTGAACCGATGTGAGCAAGTGCTCTTGCGCTGTAGAACACGGGATTTTGAGATCTGTCAGAGAAAATAAATGCACTGCCTATGCCGCGTTTACATCGGCCGAGCACTGATAGCTTAACGGAAGGGCTCATTTCTGCGTACAATTCCCTCTGGACGCTCAGCGCAGCTTGATCTCGGATAAGGACCCAGTGGACGCCAGCATGATGTGTTAACATGGACCTGAAAAAGGTGCGAAATACGCCCAGCCGTATCTTAAGACTCGGTACGAAGGCCAGCGTCTTTCTGCTCTCTCTTGCAGCAGTTTTGAGAAAATGCCTGAAATCATCGTTGAAGAAATGCCATGAAGTCTGTTTGGATGGGAGGAGTCGGGACCACTCGAGGTCTCTGTCGTCCCAGTGAGACCGGAATGATACCAGTACGACATTTGTTTCATTTAAAACAAAACGGCGCAGCAGTTCTTCCGAATCCACATAGTCGACGCATCCTTCTCTCCGACCGTTGAGAAGTGTGCACTGCAACCACAGACAGAGCACTGCAAACAGTGGACGTAGGTACGACATGGCTCGTCGAGTCATGCACCCTGCACTAACGCGTTCTTGCTGACTATTACCGCCCTCCCAAATCTGGTGCGACTGATCTCGATGCGTTCTCTCACCTTGCCACTCCAAACACCAATGCGCCTAAGATTTGTGTGCGTCATGTCGTCAAAACAAAGGGGAAGGGAAAGGACAGTTGCCAGCCATTAATTTATTGAGATTACATACGCATGCATGTCCTCATGCGTGTTGCTCAATTCCCGCAACAACACCATTATTGTGAAGCCGGGGTATGTGGACAAAATGGGCGAAGCTTGCTCTAGAAAGCAGAAATTTAATTTGTAACGCCTGGACTATGATTAAAACTGTACGGGAAAGCAAGCGCTGTTTGTTAATCATTCATTTCTTTCGCCCTTATTTTGCTGGCGGTTGTCCGAACGTGCGCTAATTAAACTTCCCTTGACATAATGACGATGAGCCTTTTTTCTTTTCTTGAAAACATACATGATATGTAGCAGAAAAGTCACACTTGAGGCCGCACGCCAAAGTCTTTAAAAGGCGCGAGAGGAGTGACTGCATTAATCAGCGCACTAGCCTGCAGTATTTTTTGGCGGGCGTTCGATGCCAATTTCGTCACAAGCATACATACTCGGGTGTGGTCAGCAAGGGCGACTGTGATTTTGAAGCTGCATTGTAGCCCTGGGTGCGAGCAATGCAATGCTCTCAAGTTGCGTCGTTTTGCGCCACTGGAAACGGGTACAGCCCTTGCTTGATCAAGCATGTGTCGTACGTTGTTGCGCCGCTCACGACGCAATCGGATCTATATTTAGATTTACGTACAGCGTTCGGAGGGGCATGTAGCTCGGTAGTATGTTAGTCGATCCGAGCGGGAGTGGTCGCCATTGAGGGAGCGCCCTCAGCCATGTAAAGAAGGCATAATCCATAAAGCTCAAACTTGTTTTCATGCAGAGCCACGAGGACTACAGATGTGTGGAACTGTCGGAAAAAAAAATGGCCTTTCTCGAATATATGACGCGGCCGCGTACGAAACGTAGGGTCCACAGATGGCGTCAAGAGGCTCGGGAGCAGCAAGTTAGAGAGATGCAATTTCTCGCTCACCGCTTTTGAACGCGGCGGGTACACCACGAATAGGAAGCGAGCACGACTGCGAGATAAGATCGTATGACCACCACACTGGCTGCATCAAATGTTATTCATCGAAGCTTTTTAATGAGTGGGTAATTCACGGGCTTTTACTCTGGCACATTTGTGTAAGACAAAGAAGGCACCAGTGGATCATGCATGTGTCGTGTGCGTATATGGATCAATTATCGGACCACGCAAGATGTAAGTGGAGCGAAATTCAGTTTCGCACGCGGCGTGCAGAGAAGCGTAGCACGGCAGTACGTTTGACCATCCAGAAAGGAATTATCGTGATTGAGCTAGCTTACTGTGCCGTAATGGCTGTAAAGCACGAAACTCAAACTGGTAGCTCATCGTACATCTTAAGGCCTACAAGTGTCCGATTCGTTGCAGAAATTTGAAGCTTGCTCGGCTATGGCACCCCCGCGTTTGATATGTGGGGTCGTACTGGGGCAGCGATACTGAGGCATACTCAATCGCTTTGACGACGGTGGATTGTGTCCAACAAGTTTCTTGGCGCCAGAATTGTCTTTGAACCAAATCACCCGAGTGAGGTGTATAAACCTAGAACAAAAAAAAAAGCATCTGTTTCCTTTGTTATCTGCGCATTCAAAATTAGTTAAAAGAAATACTGCGCATTTACGTTTGTCGAAGGCGCTTGAAAAGTAATGCCAGCACCTAAAGAAGCAAAGATTTCACTCGCAGATTTTGCGGTTGAAAGCGGCAGGTTTCCCAAAACAGGTTGCTGTAGTAGTCGCTGAAAGCATGTACCGCAAAAAGAAAAACCAGGCAAGGATGAAAAGAGAACTACGCGCCGCCGAAATAGCAAAGAATACAGAAGCCAGAAGAAAAGAAAATACGCTTGTCATTCTGTTCTTCCGTAAAATTTGACATCACCTAAAGAAGATAGGACCCCGCTCTTACGTCAAGGTCGTGTTCTCGGACCCCCGAAACTTGAAAGACTTTGCAGGAAAAGCTGCCCAATTAAGAAACAAAAACCAAATTGCATGAGAAAGCATCAAAACAAGTTCGTTGCACGAAAAGACGGGGTAGTATATCGGTTTCCCTTATCGTGCGTCAAGTGTTATATCGGTCAAACCAGCCGATGCGTAAGTGAGAGGCTAGCAGAACATCGCCGCAAGGTAAAGCAATGTATCGGAGGCCATATGACAGAAAACTGCAAGACATGCAATGGTTGCTATCCCATCTTTAACGGATGCACGACATTATTTTCTCGCATAAACCGGTTAACCGGGGAGATAGTCCGGGCCAAAGAAATTGTTCTGCATGATCATAGTGGAGTGAGTGCACCGTCATTAGCAATAGGTGATAATGAAGTGAGGTTTCTGGATGGTGAAACGATATGACAGTGACAAGTTTTGGTTTCTCCGGCACATGTGGCTATGCGGTTTTCGCACGTTATTTTTATGTTTTTGTTGTTTTCTCTCCTTCCTGTTTTCTTCTGAATGTTGAAGCTTGTATATATGTCGCTGTGACAATAAAAGCCAGTCGAAGTCTGTGCAACTTGTGTTTCCCTTTTTCGTTCAACGTTCGGTCTTTGTGCGCGGATCAGTTTTAAAGAATCATGTGCAACCAACTCGCTGAAAACGTAAAGCGCCTCAGGCACAGTGGCTTTCTTGTGATTGGAACTCCACTGCAAAACATGGTTCTTCCTAAAGTAGTAATACTTGCACACACAAAAAATTGTATGAATAAATTAGGACAGCGCAAAAGTGAGAATAAAACCGTAAAACCGGCGCAGAACCAAACGGGGGTCTTCACAGATTTCTTGTAAATGCAGCCATGCTCTAGTGCTGCTTGCTACGTGCATTTCACGGAACAGCATGCACTGTTTTGGACGCATTTACATGCGATAAAAGCGGCCTTATAATCAAAGAAGAAATAAAAGGAACGCCGTACAAGATCTGTTTGCGAAAATACAACCATTGGGACAGACGGAACTTTGGTCAACAGACGAACCTGAAAGAATTTCCCAATACACGAGGCAAAGCGTCCAACGTTCTCTATCTCTTAGCCAGTCATATTCCAATTATTAATTCATTGGCGATGCCAAATATCGAAGCAAAATCATGACATGGGCAAGTGGCAAGCTCATTCTTAATTATCTGATTTTTTTGGCCACCGCCGGCACGTGAGGAGCGTACGGTGGGCAATAAAGCCATATTCCGCCCCAACTATCGCGACTACCCTTTTGTTATCCCTCCCATGCCTCATGGAGAGCTGTAGCGCCACTTTTCCCTACTAGCACTATCAGCAGCTCTACGAAGGTACTGTTGACATTCGTGAAATAACTAGTAGCAAGCTGGAATAACTAGTAGCAAGCTGGGCTGGATGCGAACCGCGCGCAACTGTCATCACACATTAATAAACCTTTTCAGAGAGTTTCGAGAATGCTTGATTGTTTGTTTCTCTTCGTCTGCGTTACTCGCGAAACTTGCTTTTGTTTGTTTGATCATTCCTAATGTGGCCGGCAAGCCGCATTATCAGTTTTTATGTGACGCGAGATGCGACTAGATTTATCTCGGTTGATCCGAGCCACGTGCGACTATGTCGGGTTCCAGAATTTTGTTGTTGTTTTAAGCACGTTCCTTACCGGCTTGAATCCAACTCGGCCGAGTGCCGCGGGCATGCCGTTCATCGATGACAGCCGAGCACGTTTGACGCTTTCACCGCCGCTATGTTGTGTAGTTCTTTGTATGCGCGAGTCAGCGTATTAAAGTGCTTTTTTTGAGCCACGACTCATCGTCAACTGGTGGCTAATTTGTAGCAAGAAACGCAACAGAAGCCTAGTGCACGTTATGCACCTTATAAACTCCCATGCACGGCAACACCGAAAGCGTTCCTTTATAAAGCAGTCAATCTAGTCAAGCAATCGATCGGTCTGAGCATCCCAGTTGGCCAAAGTGGACCTAGCAGCACAGTAGTCATTTCCTCTGCGATTTATGCAAGCAAACTTACGCTATTTTTTTTCTGTGTTAAAGAAGCGACCAGTATTTGGAGTAAATGCGCAAGACCTTCGTGTACCCGAATTTCTTGGCGCAAGCGCACGCTAAAGAAAACATCTCGGCCGACGCTCCATTGCCCGCCGTAACAGCTTTCACCCAAAATGTGGCGTTCACGGAGGAAGTGTCTCCCCGTGCATGCTTGCGTGCTATACCGAGGCACCCAAGCCTGGTCATGCATTTAGGCACCACTTCTCGAAGGAGGAGGCCCAGAACACGCGCCGCGAAATTCACGGTTCGCTGGCGTTGAAAAGGGCAAGGGCAACCCTTTGTCTGCGTCAAAAGGCGACAACCAACTGTGTGGTGCACTGTAAAGGCCGTTTGAACGTCGCTATCGGAAACGACACATAAAACTTCTTGCGTACTAGAAGCTACAGCTTGGGCAATATTGTCGACAAACATTAGAAAGAACTCGAAAGAAATATATTTGAAAGTGGTTTTGGCAGTACCTAGCGTGTGTAATGCTCTCCTGTCCAAACGGTTCAGGGCCAGAGTTCGCATTTCATTACATTTTGACTGGTTGCCAGGTTGATCTGCTCTTGTTCTCGCAACGATGCCAGGATGTTTTCGCCTGAGTGCCGCGGCAACGGAGGTCGCCTACAAAGGGAGCTAAAAGCATTTCATGCTGAATACGCGGAGCTCTTGAGCTGTGAAAATTGATGTAACGGAAGGTCTTTGCCCTGTTTGCTTTCATTGACAATAATTAGCGGTGATGTTGACGACGATTGATAATTTCTTCAACGTTGAAACTAACCCAACGGTGGTCAGTTCATGATAAACATTACCTTGCTTGTGCCATGGCTGTTTGTCTGCTGCAGTAAAAAGAACACACAGGGGTAAGTGTTTGCTTGAGGCGTTGTCATATATCACATGGAATCACGTTCGTATCCTCAGATGGAAAATCGCATCGTGGCAGATGTATTGAACTTTATCGGAATTATGAAGCTGTAGCTGTCAAAATTACAATCAGATTATGACGCACAACGTAGTGACGGACTCCGGAATAATTTTAACACCGAGGTGTTCTTTAGCGTGTCCGTCAATTTCAGTGCACGAGTGTTTTTTTTATTTCGGCCCAGGCGAAACAATGCGGCCGCGTTCGGGGTCAAACCCACCAGCTCGAACAATGCCGTAGTCAAAAAGCTACCGCGGCGGGCACGAGAAGTGTCGATTAGACGTGGGATTGCTTCCGTAGTGTTCCAAGACCCTACGGTGCGCTTTATAGGAGCTCTGCTTTGCAGACCCTGCGTAAGTTGTTCGTTTGACAAGCTTCCTTAATTTTTTTTCAGAAGTAGCAAAAAGTTACAGTACCGTACCTTGAACTTTAATTTATCGCGTTTGTCCACAACCACTGTCGTGTCCTCGCCACACCTTTTCCTTGTCCGCCCTCCTTTTATGGGAACTGTGAGCGAAGAGTGGCAAGGCTGTTATGAACACGTTTCACGACTGTTACCGGTTCTAGCCTTTCTCTGCCTCCTCGCCTCTCTACTCTCTACCATTCATTCAGCTTCGCTTCGGACATCAACGGATATCAACGAGAATTACAGCTGTCAAGAGGATAATATGGCAGCGCCCAGGAAGATCTACAGGGTATTGACACATTCAACGCGGTGCAAAGGAGAAATAAAATTTATCGCGTCACCTTTATTCTCTTCCGTGCTTCTGTCATGTGTGCACATCTCCTGAGCACTTCCCCCCCACCCCACCACCCCCGCTGCCGTAGTGTGCGAGACTGGGACAGCAGCAGCGGCAGTGTGAAATTCGAAAGAGGATGTGAAAAAAAGCTTCGCTTAAAAAACACCCAAAGAAAGGATGATGATGAGGAGGGGAGAAGTTTATTATGAGTGCACTCAAGGATATCACTCTGGACACTTGCACAGGTCCCGCGCTTGGGCGACGACGCTTTTACTCAGCTTCACCTTGTCCTTGAACTCAGTAAATATGCTTGAGTTATTCACCAAGTGGGACGCAACGATATCATTTAGCGGTGAATAATTACTGGGTCAAAGTAGAACGGCGTCAGCAGTGGGCTCTCCTTGGTAGGTGTCATCGCAAAGTCACGTCTGTGCGCTGCATAGGCAAGAAAAAGAATCTTTCAACCGATACGCACATATAGGCAGCTTCAAAAACTGAATTTGCAACGCATGGTCATAGATTGAGAATGAGGCAAAGAGAACACTGCTTTAGAAATGCCCTGACATTCGCATGCGTTTTCCAATTACTTACCGCCGTTGTAACGATGACGCAGCGATGACGGAGTCTTGTGGTCGTCAATGCTGTTGTCCTTCCGAACAAACTTTGACAGCGTTCTGTCTAGCAGGTGTTTTTGAGGCTAACTTCCGTTACTGACATGAGAAGTATACCTATTTTAGAAGAGATGACATACACACCCACTTCCTGAACACGCACGATCTAGACGCCACATGGTCTTAATTCATGGATGAAAGTCAGCGTCAGGTTGGAGTGACCTCTTTGTCAATAGTTTAATGCCTCAATTTCTTTTTACCAGGCCAAAAGTCTTCCATATATGGACATCCTAAACTGTCACGTGACGCCTCTATTTCTTGGCCTAATGCACAAACGCTCAAGAACTCGGAAACCAACGCAATCTATTATTTTTCTATTGTGCCCATGAAGGAGCGAAGCATACGTGAACGGTTTGCCGCAGAGAACTCAGCAACTCTGAGCCTATGATTGCATCATAACAGTAAATGCGAGAAATTGAAAGCTCAACTTCTAAACAAAGGACAGCTCCATTTTGTAACGTCTCCATTGTGTTGTTCGCCTTTTGCCTGCGGGTTCTTTGCTTCGGATCCGTCTTAGTGAAGGGAGATGATGTATTCCGGTACAGTTTATGGTTCTGATTTGTTCTTTATTCATAGGGGGTGTACTTGTATTGGTACTAACAGAAGGGATTTTGACCGATCTATGCAAGCATCTCGAAGATGTGCATAAGGAATAGCAGGAGCTGATAACAAGCTCCACCAGGAGAGCATTCATTTGTAAATGCAGCTTTGATAGGCATGGGTCGCAGAAAATTGCACTTGGACAGTTATGTGCAATTCAAAGACTCTGGATTTAGCAGGTTTTCTTTACTTGTTAATTACAGGTGTTTACACCTTGTGCACGCATACTTCATGGCTCTAACCAGTATATAAACGAGATATGTCACTTTCTGGCAGGAACAATCTCGATAAGTCTTTTTAGTGACTTGAGACAATTGTTTAAAATTCACCCACAAATTCCCGCTGCCGTCACTTATTGCTGACTAAGGAATAAACTAAAATGCTCAAATTATCACGGCGGCACTCTCACAGTGTCCACATAAGGGACTCTCTAGCCTCACTTACGCCGAGGTGAAGTTGTCCAGGGCACATGACAACCATGAACTACTGACTAATAACGATACCTAATAATTTTTATCCTCGCACCTAAGTGTAACGTTACAATTTTCACTGTTTTTTTTCATTTTCTTGTTTGTCGATCGTCTTTCCAAATAAATTTTAAGACTCGTGGGGCCTGCGCCGATCTAGAAGTGTGGAACCTAGAGGAATTGCACTTACTTGTCACGTATGGCACCTTATCAGGCAGCTAAATCTAATCTACACAAGACAGGTGGGGCCTAGAACACGCGGACTACCTTGGATTATATATGACATTGACGATGAAAAACAAATATTACCTACCACCCATATTATTCGTGAAGCGGATGATGCCACTTCAGCAGGAGACCAATCAAGCACTCTGCTGTGAAGACTGTGAGAGCGACAAGCTGAAGCAAGCAGTAGTGCTGCACGAATTTCACCAGCTCAACGCTCTGCTCGTCTTTCACTCCTGCGTCGAGATCACAGCCAATATCGTATTCATGAAACAAGGATGATTCCCGCACCACAAGGAACAGCCTTCTCAGAGCCGGGAGGTAGGGGGACCCATGTCGAACAGGAATACCGTTCAGCATCATTGCGAAGGGCTCTCGGAATGGGCGGATACCCGGGGCCATCATCTGTGTCTTGCAGCGAGGCTGAACAGTACAATAGCAGACGCGATCCTGCCGCCCGGCCTGCAGCATGCAGTCTTCCAGGGTTGGCACGACTAGCTGTTCCCTCGAGTGCCGTTTGTAAGCGGCATTGAGCTTTCTCAGCAGCGGAAAAGAATGGCGGGGTATCTCTTCCAGGATGCCCAAATTCGACCAGCCTTCAACCACTACGGGGGCAACATGTCCAGCGTCCAGAGCCTCTTCGAGCTCTTCCAGCGTGTCCATGTGATCGGCAGGTTGGGTCGCCGTGATTATTGCGGTCATCTGACTGCGAATATAGACAGAGAGGGACAATATGGCCACCATCCAGCAAGCGTAAACAGTGCGCAGCGTCCAAAGGCGCCTTTTGTGCCGTGGTTCTGGTGTCGAGGTGGCCAGAAGTGACGCCAGCAGAAAAGTAGCTTCCCGAGTTGCACTTTCTACGAACACCTTCCCTGGGCGAATAGAACTCAGTGATGTCAAAACAAGCACGGTCGCGACCATAGAGAGCAATGTCAAAGCTACACCCCACGCGGAGTAAGACAAGACAGCAAACACCGAGATGATATGGGTTTCGTTTGCTAGGGCGTAAAATGTATCGTGGTGGACATTCGTGTCAGCGAAGGAAAAGAAGTGCGGAATGTTACCAGCGAGGGTTGAATAGCTCAGAAGAAGGTCAGCTTGTCCGCCTATCACGGATGCGAGAGCGTCGTTCATGCTCAAGTGGTATGTATATGTGAGAGACATGTTTTTCCTAAACAGCAGAGATCGCAAGAGCACGTAGCGTCCCTCACTGCACATACTCTGTGCTTGAAATATTTTCTTCAGGGCGGATTTGTTCTTGCGAAGGCGGAGCAAACAAGCGACTGAGAGCTGATCCCCGGAGAAGCGATGCTGAACTGGTCTCCATGTTAAGTCTGCCAGTGAAGCGATGTTGGCAAGTGCTCGAGCGGGGTAGTACGCGGGAGCTCTGGATTGGTCAGAGAAAATAAATGCACTGCTTATGCCGCGTTTACATCGACCGAGCACTGATAGCTTAACGGAAGCGCTTAGTTTCATGTACAATTTCCTCTCGCCGCTGAACTCAGCGTGATCTAGGATTAGGACCCAGTGGACGCCAACATGATGTTCAAACCTGGACCTTATTAACAAGAGAAATACATCAAGCGCTATCTTCAGACTTGGTACGATTGCGATCGTCTTTCTGCTCACTCCTGCATTGGTTTTGAGAAAATCCCTGAAATCTTCGTTGAAGAAATGCCACGAAGTCTGTTTGGACGGGAGAAGTCGGGACCACGTGTGGTCTTCATCATCCCAGTGAGGCAGGAAAGATACCAGTACGACATTCATTTCTTTTAAAATAAAATGACGCAGCAGCTCTTGCGAATCCACATAGGCAACGCATCCTTCTTTCCGACCCATGAGAAGTGTGCACTGCAACAACACGCAGAGCACAGCAAACGATCGACTTAGGTGCGACATGGCTCGACGAGTCATGCGCCTTCTACTAACGCGTCCTTGCTCACTATTGCCGCCCTCCCAAATCTGTTGCGACTAATCTCGATGCGTTCTCTCACCTTAGAACTCCAAACACCAATGCGCCTAGGGCTTCTGCGTGTCATGTAGGCGAAACAAAGGGTAGGGGAAAGGAGATTTGACAGTTTTTAATACATTGAGATTACACACGCAGGCATGTCCTCATGCTTGTTGCTCAGTTCCCGCAAAAACACCATTATTGGGAAGCCGGGGTATGTGGACACAATGGGCGAAGCTTGCTCGAGAAAGCAGATATTTAATTTGAGACTCCATGACTATGATTAAAATTGGAGGTGAAGGCAACGGTTGTTTATTCGTGAATCATTTCATTGGCGCCTATTTTTCTCCCAGCTGTCTGAACGTCGGCGAATTAAATTTCCCTTGATAGAATGACGCTGAGCCTTTTTTTGTTTCTTCGAGAGGCATGTGATGTGTAGCAGAAAAGTCAAACTTGAGGCCCCACGCCTAAGCGTCTGAAAAATGGGAGCGGAGTGACTGCATTAATGAGCGCACTAGCGTGCAGTATTTTTTGGCGGGCGTTCGATCTCCCAATTCTTCGCAATCGTAAATACTCGGGTGTGGTCAGGAAGAGAGGCCGTGATTATGATGTCGCATTGTAACCCTTGCTGCAAGCGCTGCAATGTTGTCAAGTTGCCTCGTTTTGCTCCACTGTAATTGGGTACAGCCTTAGAGGAATTACAGCTTAATATTAACCGACAAGTGCTACGGCTTGAATCTTCTCTCAGCAATACGAAGCGCTATGTAACAAGGAAAACAAGAATATTACACACAAGGCGTAAATAGCTCAGCCGCTTCTGACCGCTTGTCGTAATTACGAAAAAATAATAAACTGCGGCTGTTATTCTGCCCCCATCACGAATTATTTCCTCTTTCCCAATATCCAGCAAATCACACATATCCATTGTACTGCGAGAAAAATCCTAATATCAAGGACGTTTACCAAGATCCATATCACAGATATAATGTGTTCTACTAGCAAATGGCAGTCGAAGGTCTTCCAAAAGGACGTCAAATATCTTTGTGATCTGGACATCTGTTGCAGATCCAAAGCTTCCGCGAATTGGCCGTACATTCTGCGTTCTGACTAGATGAATGCATCATGCCGCAGAAATACCAGTGTATTCTCTCTAATTTGTCTAACAATGAGATGGACTGCTCAATAATTGTCAGTTTGAGCACTTTAGCAGAGGAGTTACTTGTTTTTCTCCATCATGGGCATGCTCGAGGTCTTCGGAGAGGGAAGACGTGTTCCTAAATTGCAAAATATCCATCTGTTCATTTTGAAAAGATCCAAGTTCAAGTAATAAAGCCCAGAATTTCATAATGACCGCACTAATTTTTTTGTAACGCGGTTATGCGTGATAGCTTTGCACGACCACTGCACGCACTGCTGAACACTGCGCGTCAAGAGCCAAAACTTTTGCTTTTGATTGCGTCATTCTTTCCGCACAGATAAACGCTTTCTTCGTTAGGTATATCCATTATACAATGCCGAAATTGTTAGTACGTGGCCGAAACACGTAATTGGTACTGGATTCAGTAAGCCAGTATTTTCACTTCGTTTTAGTTGTTGACACAACAACACCATTTGCGAGAAGTCGAGGTACTTGGACACCTTGTGCGAAGTTTCCCCGAAACAAGACAAATTTTTGGCCACGCGTATAATTAAAATTTCGCAGAAAGGTAAGAGTTATTTGATCTCCATTATGACGTTTGGTTCTTTTAAATGCCTCCAGCCTTACCCAAATTGAGGCAGCGATTGCCGAGGATGGAGATTTTTACGTTGGAGGGTGTACAAAAAATTCCGCGGCTTCCGCCCTACTTCGGATACACTGGCGCTTCCGCGGCAAGGAAATGCAACTAGCACGCCATCTCTCAGCAAGATGCTACGATAACTAGTTTCCTTCACAACACCCTCGCTACATCCTGCGACTCCCTCTATCGAAACTTCTGAATTCTGTCGCGAAGCATAGTTTAAAGAAATATTGCACATATACGTTTCTCGTAAGCGCTTTAAAAGTCACGCGATCACCTAATGAAGCAAAGTTTGGACTCGCACACTATGTGGCTGAAAGCGGCAGGTTTCCCAAAACAGGTTATTTTAGCAGTCGTTGAAAGCCTGTGCCGCAAAAGGAAAATTGAGGCAAGAATGAAAAATGAACAACGCTCACCGGCAAATGCATAGAAAACAGAAGCCATAAGAATAAAAAAAAATGCTTGAGGTTTCTGGATGGTGAAACGGCATGACAGCGACAAGTTTTGGTTTCTCCGGCACATGCGGCTATTCCGTTTTCGCACGTTTTTTGTTGTTTTGTTTCCTGTTTTCTCCTGGTTGTTGAAGTGTAATTTTACACAAGGTGATTTCAAATTACGTTCGCCAGCTGCTTCCTACGTCTTTCCAGTTGTTTACTGCTACAATGCGAGAGATAGCGGCAGTGAAGCGGGTAACGTGGCCTCTCAAGGGGCGCGCAATCAGAGCAACGTGTCATCAGCGCGGGACACGAGGGAACAAGAAGAGGTGCGGGTCTCTTGCGAAAAGACTGTGGACGTTCTAGTGAGGCTCTCGTTTAGCTGTTTGTCGGGCAAAAGTTCGCCGAAGGTAATGTGATTAAAGCACCGTCACTCAACTGTGCCTTAGAATATATATGACGCTGTCGAAATAAAAGCCAGTTTGAGTATGTTGTGGGTTCATTCTTCTTTCAACGTCCTGTCTTTGTGCGCGCTTAAGTCTCTAAAGAATCATGTACAAGCAACTCGCGCAAAACGTAGGGCGTCTCAGCTATGTGGGTTCTCTAGTGGTTGTCCCTCGATTGCATATCAAGGTTCTTCTCTAAGTCTTATTGGTTGCACGCGCACAAAAAATGGAATGAATAAACGAGGACAGTGCAAACGTCCGAATAAAACCGGTGCCTAACCGAGCGCAGGCCTCCTCAGTTTTCATGTAAATGCAGCGATGCACTACTGCTGCTTGCCACGTGCATTTCACTGAACAGCATGCACTGTTTTGGACGTATTTGCGTACGATAAAAGCGGCCTTATAATGAAATAAGAAATAAAAGAAACTCCTTACAAACTCTGGCCACGAAAACACAACCATTGGGACAGACGGAACTGTGGTCAACAGACGAACATACAGGATTTCCCGTTCTCGAGGCAAAGTGTCCAAAGTTCTCTATCTCTTCGCCTTATATATTTCTATCTTGAATGCATAAGCGCTGCCATATATCGAAGCAAAACCATGACAAGGGCAAGTGGTGAGCTCATTCTTACTTATCTGTTTTCAACAACCACCACCGACACGTTGGGAGCGTACGCTAGGCAATAAACGCATATTCCGCCTCGTCTATCGCGAATACGCTTTTGTTATCCCTCCCATGCCTCATGGAGAACTGTAGCGCCACTTTTCATTATTAGCGCTATAAGCAGTTCTAGGATGGTCCTGTTGACATTCGTGAATTAACTAGCAGCAACTTAGGATATTACGCTGCGTGCGACCTGTGCTCAACGATCACCACAGTTCTGCATAAAACTTTCCAGAGCATGTCGAGAACGCTTGATTGTTTGTTTGTTTTTCTCTGGGCAACTCGGCAACGCCGACGTTGACCAGAACACTTTTGAGCAGTCGGGCAGCAATGACCTAGCCAGAGTTATCCACAGCGATCGAGCATGAGATATCAAATGCGATATCAGCTCGGAACACTATATCCCGCTTTCTCAAACGATCCTCGACTAGAAGTTCTTTCTTCCTTCAACCGACTTTAGCATGAAGCTACTTCTCTCGAATGAAGACACTATGTTCCAGAAAAAGTGCGTTAGAGCGTCGATGAGGCAATGTGACCACTTCTGTCTATAGGCATATGCTTGCGCCCGTGTATTTGTAAGGGGCTTTCATGCATAGACAGGCTCTAGCAGGGCGTATGCTTGGGTTTCGAGATTTCTGTACTTTTGAGTCGAAATGGAACATCGAATGAAGGCACGTTCATTAACATCGGGGCAGAATGCTTAGAGTGGCAATCTAATTTTTGCAGCTAACGCTTATTCCCTCGCCGAAAGCGTCGACAGCACCTACCGCCCCTAATCATGCGAGTCCTGTTCTACATGAACACACCCTCCCTCCCCCTCCCCCCCCCTAACCACAAACACAAAAATGCTGGCTCCACCGTAATCCATAGTATACGTAAGCATGAAATGGCTACTTGAAAAGCAGATTGGTTGGAGTAATGACGAACATTACTGCCAATCATCTCACAACAGTCACAACAACCCGCAGCGCGCCAGATGCTGCCGACCTGGTCATAGGGTGCCTCGATGTAGCGTGCCGCCTGGAGAGGGTGCTGACGCCTTTCTACCTGCACCGCGCCGCCGCTTTGATACGCGGTCACCATATTGGAGCGAGTCGCTTGTTGCGCCCGTTCCTTGCAGCGTTGGAGGAGCCGCATTGTTGGGGAGTTTGCGAAGCTTCTGTGTTATGCACCAGGTGCTGGCCGATTGAAGTGTGTTCAGTCGCAAAAAGCAGCATGCCAGGGTGTTGTCTACCTCCGTCTGATGGCTCGACAACGAAAGGCTTGATGCACTGGATAAAAAAGGGAGAAAAGTATGGGAGGCGAAAATGAAGCATAGAGGCTGGGATGCGAATACCTCGAAAATGTGCGAGCTCAGCCATGAAACCTATGCTGCTTCTGATAAAATTATTGCACCTGTCCCCTTTTAGGTACCAGCATCGTGTGGTTAGAGAAATGCCGCGAAACTTGCTGTTGTTTGTTTGATCATTCCGAAAGCGGCCGGCAAGCCGCATTATCAGTTTTTATGTGACGCGAGATGCGACTAGATTTTTCTCGGTTGATCTGAGCCATGCGCGACGATTCGGATTCCAGAATTTTGTCGCTGTCTTTGGCCTGTTATCTCGAAATTTCCTTACCGCTTTTAATTAAGCTAGGCCGAGTGCGGGGTGCATCCTGCTCATCGACGACAGCCGAGCACGTTTGCTACTATCGCCGCCGCGATGTTGTGAAATTCTTAGTAGGCGCAAGTCAGCCTAATAAAGTGTTTTTTAGAGCCTCAGCTCAACGTCAACTGGTGGCCGATTTGCAGCTTGAGACACAATTGAAGCCTACTGCATGTTATGCACCTGATAAACTATCATTCCCGTCAGCACCGAAAGGCGTTCCTTCATAAAGCAGTCAATCTAGTCACGGAATTCATCGGTTTGAGTATCGCAGTTGGCAGCGCGGACCAAGCTCCACAGTAGTCATTTACTGTGAGATCTACGGAAGCACGCATGCGCTATTTTATTTCTGTGTGCAAGAAGCGATTAAGATTTCGAGTAAACATGCAAAACGTTTATACGCCTGAATTTGCTGGCGCAAGCACACGGTAAAGAAGAAATATCGGCCCACGCCTCCTTGTCCGCCGTATCAGCGCCCTCCCGAAATTTGACGGTCACAAAGACAGTGTGTCCACCCTGCACGGTGGCGCGTTACATCGAGGCACCCTAGCCTGGTTATGCAGCGTGGCGCCATCTCTGAAAGGAAGAGCCGCATAACCCGTGCCGCGGAATTCATGAACCGCTGGTGTTGAAAAGTGCACGGACAACCCTGTCTCAGCGCCAAAAGACTACAATCAACTGTACGGTGCACTTTATCGGCCATTAGAACGTCGCTATTGGAAATTGCATATAAAACCTAAGCGTACTAGAAGCTACAGCTTGACTAATATCAACTAACATTGAAAAGAACTCGAAAGCAATATTTCTGAAAGTTGTTTGGCCTGTATCTAGCATATGTAATGCGGTCCTCGCATTTGATTACGTTTTGACTGGTTGCCCGGTTGATCTCTTGTTCGCGCAACAGTGCCAGGTTATTCTCGTTTAATTGCCCGGACAACGGAGGTTGCCTACATCGGGAGCTAAAAGCATTTGGTGATTAATATGCGGATTTCCCAAGCTGTGGAAATTGACGTAATCGAACGTTTTTTTCCTGTTTGCTTTAATTGACAATGATTAGCGGTTATGTTGACCGCGATTCATAATTTATTCAACGTTTAGCCCAACACAAGAGTGTTCTGTTCATGTTGAACATTACCTTGAGTGCGCCATGGCTGTTTGTCTCCGTTGTAAAAAGAACACACAGGGGTGTTCACACAGGGGGGCGCCGCACTCCATAATCCGTGAGGGAGTGGAGCACGTTCATTGCCTCACATGACACATCGCATCGTGGCAGAAATATTTGAACTTTAATGGAATTATGAGGCTGTAGGTGTCAAAAGTACAATGAGATTATGAGGCACACCGTAGTGACGGACTCCGGAATAATTCTCACGCCTTGGTGTTCTTTAACGTGTTCGTAAATTTCAGTGCCAGAGTGTGTTTTATTTCGCCCAAGTGTAAATGATGATGCCGCGTTAGGGATAAAACATACTGCCTCGGGCAACGCCATAGCCAAAAAAGTACCGCGGCGGGCACGGAATGTGTCGATTAGACGTGTGACTGCTTCCGTAGTGTCCCCTAGACGCTACGGTGCGCTTTAATACGTGTCTGCTTTGCACGCTCTGCGTAAGTTGTTCGCTTGAAAAGCTTGCTTAGTTTTTTTTCATAAGTAGCAGAAACTTAACGTACCATGCCTTGAACTTCACCTTATCCCGTTTGCGCACGAGTGTTGCCGTGTCCACACGTCACCTTTTCCCTGTCCGCCCTCCTTGTATGGGAACTGTGAGCGAAGAGTGGCAAGGCTGTTATTAACAGGCTTCACGACTGTTATTAGCTCTACCGATTCTCTGCCTCCTCTCCTCTCTCTTCTATACCGTTCTTTCGGCTTCGCTTTGGACTTGCACGTTGGTAGAAACTTGAGCTCTGCAATTTTTGCAGTGCTTTTGCAGAGATCAACGATAATTACAGCTGTCAAGAGGATAATGTGGCGGCGCCCAGGAAGCTCTAGAGGGTATTGGGCGCATTACACGTGGCGCAAAAGACCGATGAAACTTCTCGCGTCACCTTTACTCTCTGCCGCGCTACTGTCATGTGTACACAAGTCCTGAGCGCCCCCCTAACGTAGTGTGCGAGAGTGTGATAGCAGCAGCGGTAGTGTGAAAGTCGAAGGAAAAAGTAAAAAAAAAAGCTTCGCTTAAAAAACACCCAACGTATTGAAGATGGTGACGGGGGCATAAATTTATTATTAGTGCACTCCAGGATATCACTCTAGACACTTGCCCAGGTGCCGCACTCGGGCGACAACGCTTTTTCTCAGCTTCGCCTTGTCCTTGAGCTCAGTAATTGTGCTTCAGTTGTCCAGCGTGTGGGACGCAACGATTTCATTCAGCCGTACATAATTACTTGGTCAAAGTCGAACGGCATCAGCTGTGGACTCTCCTTTGTAGGTGTCATGCCAAAGTAACGTATGTGCACTGCATGCGCAAGAAAGCGAGTCTTTCAATCGACACGCATTTATAGGCAGCTTGGAAAACTGAATCTGCAACGCATGTTCAGAGATTGACAAACAGGCCAAGAGAACACTGCTTTAGAAATACCCTGACATTCGTACGCTTTTGCCAATTACTTACCGCCGTTGCAGCGATGAAACATCGATGACGCAGTGCTGTGGGTAGTCATTGCTGTTGTCCTTCCGAACAAACGTTGACAGTGTTCAGTCTAGCGGCTGCCTTCAAGGCTAACTTCTGTTACTGATATGAGAATTCTACCTATGTTAGAAGAGATGAAAAGCACACCCACTTCCTGAACATACGCGATCTAGACACCACATCGTCCTTAATTCATGCATCATAGTCAGCGTCAGCTCGAAATGGCCTCTTTCTCCAAAGTTTTCTGCCTCAATTTCTTTTTAGCGAGCCAAACATCATCCATATGATGGCTTCCTGGCTTGTTACATGAGGCCTAAATTTCTTGGCTTATCCACAACAGCTCAAGAACTCGGCGACAAATACAATGTATTCTGTTTCCGTTGCGCCCATGAAAGAGTGATGCAGATGTGATGAGTTTTCCGCAGAAAACTCTGTAATTGTGAATATCTAATTGCATCAAAACAGTAAATGCGAGAAAATAAAAGCTCCACTGCTAAATGAAGGACGGCTCCATTGTGCAACGTCTGCATTGTGTTGTTGCCCTTTTGCCTGCGACTTCAGTGCTTGCGACTTCGTGAAGGTAGATTACGTATTCCAGTAGATTTTATGGTATTTATTCGTTCGTTATTCATGGGGGGCATACGTGTACCGGTAATAACAGAAGGCATTTGGTCCGATCTATGGAATCATATCGAAGATGTGCATCAGGAATAGCAGCAGCTGAAACTCCTCCAGGTGCGCCATGATTTTTAAATGCAACTTTAGGAGGCATCGGTCGTAGAAAAATGTATTAGGACAGTTATATACAAATAAACCCGTGTATTTAGATTTAGGTGCGCGGTAAAGAACGCCAGGGGGTCAAAATTTCCGGAGCCCTCCACTACGCGGTGCCTCACAATCAAAAAGTGGCTTTGGCACGTAAAACCCCCATAATTCTCTTCTATATACAAATAAAAATTCTGCATTTAGCAAGTTCTGTATTTTTTTACTAATTCCAGTTCTTTACGTCTTTAGAACGCATACTTCCGGACTCTAATAAGTGTAAAAACGAGATTTGTTGCTTCCTGCCAAGACTAATCTCGATAAGTCTTTTGAGTACTTGTGGCAATTGTTTGAAAATATCGCACAAGTTCCTGCTGCAGTCACCTATTGGTGACTGAATAATTAACTACAATGCTCTAATTCTCACGGCGGTACTCTCACAATGCCCAAATATGGCCCTGCCTATTCTCGCTTATGTCGAGGTGAACGTGTCCAGGGCGCATGACCACGGTGAAATATCGACTACAGTCTGCTTCCATTTACAAATTTTCATCTTCCTACGGCGAACATTGAAAGCTGTCCGCACACAAGATATTTAATATTTTTCATGCTTGTCCCAAAGTTTAACGTTAGGTTCTCCATTTGTTGTATTTTCTTGTATGTCGATCGTTCTTTTCAATCAAATTTTTAGACTCGAGATGCCTGCGTCGATCTATAGAAGTGCAGAATCTACAGGAAGTGCACTTATTTCTCACGTGCGGCACCTTATCTGGCAAGTAAATCTAATCTACACAATACAGGTTGGATCTATAATACACGACTACATTGGATGAGCTGTGAAATTCACGCAGAAAAACAAAGATTAACTACCACCCATATTATTTGTGAAGCGAATGATGCCCCTTCAGGAGGAAACCAATCAAGCACTCTGCTAAGAAGACGGTGAGAGCGGCAAGCTGAAGCAACCAGTAGTGCTGCACGAATTTCACCAGCCAAACGCTCTGCTCGTCGGGTACCCTTGCGTCGAGATTACAGCCAATGTCGACAACATGAACCAAGGATGATTCCCGCACCGCAAAGAACAGCTTTCTCAGATCCGGGAGGTTGGGGAACCCATGCCGAACAGCAATACCGTTGAGCATCATAGCGAAGGGCTCCCGGAATGGCCGGACTCCAGGGGCCGTCTTCTGTGTACGGCAGCGGGGCTGAACAGTAAAATAGCAGATCCTGTCATGCCGCCCCGCCTGCAGCATGCAGTCGTCCAGGGTTGGCACGACTAGCTGTCCCCTCGAGTGCCGTTTGTAGGCGGCATTGAGCTTTCTCAGCAGCAGAAAAGAATGAGGGGATGCTGTTTCCAGGATGCCCAAATTCGACCAGCCTTCGACCACTACGGGGGCGACATGTCCAGCGTCTATAGCTTCTTCAATCTCTTCAAGCGTGTCCATA
Organism: Dermacentor variabilis; assembly: GCF_050947875.1. Classification (NCBI taxonomy): domain Eukaryota; kingdom Metazoa; phylum Arthropoda; class Arachnida; order Ixodida; family Ixodidae; genus Dermacentor; species Dermacentor variabilis. The sequence goes on along the minus strand of NC_134578.1, from coordinate 33,490,307 downwards.
TGATCGGCGGGTTGGGTCGCCGTGATTATTGCTGTCATCTGACTGCGAATGTATACACAGAGCGACAATATGGCCGCCATTCTGCAAGCGTAAACAGCGCGCAGAGTCCACGGGCGCCTTCGGTGCCGTGGTTCGGGAGCCGAAGTAGCGAGAAGTGACGCCAAGAGAAAGGTAGCTCCGCGAGTTGCGCTCTGAACGAAGAGCTTCCCTGTGCGAACAGAATTCAGTGATGTCAAAACGAGCGCGGACGTGACCATGGAGAGCAATGCCAAAGCTACGCCCCAAGCGGTGTAAGACAAGACAGCCAACACCAAGACGATATGGCTTTCGTTTGCACGGGCGTAAAAGGTATCGTGGAGGACATTCGTCTCAGCGAAGGAAAAGGGTTGCGGAATGTTTCTAGCGGGGATTGAATAGCTCAGAAGAAGGTCAGCTTGTCCACCTATCACGGAAGGGAGAGTGTCGTTCATGCCCAAATAGTTTGTATATGTGAGAGACACGTTTTTCTTAACCAGCAGAGATCGTAAGGCCAAGTAGCGCCCCTCATTGCATATAATATGTGCTTGAATACTTTTTGTGAAAGTGGATTTTTTGTAGTGAAGGCGGAGCAAACAAGCGACTGAGAGCTGATCCCCGGAGAAGCGATGCTCAACTGGTGTCCAGGTTAAGAGTTCCAGTGAAGCAATGTTGGCAAGTGCTCGCGTGAGGTAGAACACGGCATTTGGGGATTGGTCAGAGAAAATAAATGTCCTACCTATGCCGCGTTTACATCGACCGAGCACTGATAGCTTAACGGAAGGGCTTATTTTTTTGTATAATTCCCTCTCGTCGCTGAGCGCAGCCTGATCACGGATGAGGACCCAGTGGACGCCAACATGATGTTCAAACCTGGACTTGATTAACAAGAGAAATATGTCCACCTTTATCTTCAGGCTTGGTACGATGACCAGCGTCCTTCTGCTCTCTCCTGCTGCAGCTTTGAGAAAATTCCTGAAATCATCGTTGAAGAAATGCCGTGAGGTCTGTTTGGACGGGAGGAGTCGGGAACACGCGAGGTCTTCGCCGTCCCAGAGAGGCAGGAAGGATACCAGTACGACATTCATTTCCTTTAAGGTAAAACGACGCAGCAGTTCTTCCGAATCCACATAGGCGACGCATCCTTCTTTCCGACCTTTGAGAAGTGTGCACTGCAACAACACACAGGGCAGTGCGAACGATGTACGTAGGTGCGACATGGCTAGCCGAGTCATGCGCCCTGCAATAACGTGCTCTTGCTGACTATTGCCGCCCTCCCAAATGTTTGCGACCAATCTCGATGTGTTCTCTCACCTTGGCACTCCAAGCACCAATGCACGTAATACTTCTGCGCGTCATGTAGTCGAAACAAAGCGGAGGGGAAAGGAGACTTTACAGTCTCTAATACATTGAGATTACATGCGCATGCATGTCCTCATGCGTGTTGATCCGTTCCCGCCACAACACCATTATAGGGAAGCCGGGGTATGTGGACACAATGGGCGAAGCTTGCTTGAGAAAGCAGAAATTTAATTTGTAACGCCATGACAATGATTAAAATTGCAGGGGAAGGCAAGCGTTATTTATTCCTCATACATTTCATTGGCGCTTCTTTTTCTCGCGCCTGTCCGAACTTCGGCAAATTAAGCTTTCCTTACGGAATGAGGCCGAGCCTTTTTCCTTCCTTCAAAAAGTACGTGATAAGTAGCAGAAAATCAAACTTGAGGCCCCACGCCTAAGCGTCTAAAAAATGGGAGCGGAGTGACTGCGTTAATCAGCGCACTAGCTTGTAGTATTTCATGGCGGGCGATCGATGCCCAATTATTCGCAAGCGTAAATACTCGGGTGTGGTCAGGAAGAGCGGCCGTGATTATGGAGACGCATTTTAGCCCTGGATGTAAGCACTGCAATGTCCTCAAGTTGCCCCGTTTTGCGCCACTGGAATTGCCTTAGAGGATTCAGTCCCTAATAGCAACTGACTGGTGTTAGGGCTTGAATATTCTCTCAACATTACGAAGCGCTTTGAAACAAGGAGAACAATAATATTAACGACATGGCCTAAATACCTGAGCCGCTTTTGACCGCTTGTCGTAATTACGAAAACGTAATAACTTGCGGCGGTCACCCAGCATTTGCTCTTTCCTCAATACCCAGCAAATCACAAATATCCATTGAACTACCAGAAAAGCAAGCATCAAGGACATTTAACAATATCTTGTTCACATAGATAATATGTTCCAGTAGCACATGACAGTCGAGGGTCATGCAAAGGACGTCGAATGTCTTTGTGATCTGGACATTTCTTGCACATCCAAAGCTTCCGCGCATTGATCGTACATCGGGCGTTGTGACCAGATGAATGCACCATGTCGCAGAAATACAAGCAAATTGTCTCTAATTTGTTTAACCGTGAGATGCTGGCAGAGGATCGCGCTGTTGTCGGTTATAGCTCGATCACGTGCATGTTCGAGATCTTGCGAGAGGAAGAATCTGTGCCTAAATTGCGAAAGATCTATCTATTCTTTTAAACAAGATTCAAGCTCAAGTAATAAAGCCCAGAATTACAGTCATGACCACATTTATTTTTTTAACGCGATTATGAGTAACAGTTTTGCAGGGCCACCACTCGCACTGCTGAACACCACGCGTTAAAAGCCAAAACTCTAGGTTTCGGTTACGTCATTATTTTTGCATGCGTAAATGCTTTGTTTTTCAGGCATATCTATTAGTACATGGCCGAAATCATTAGCACACGGCCGAAACACGTAATCTGCACGGGATGCGGTAAGTCCATATTTTCTCTTTTTATATTTTTCTGTTGACGACATAACAGCATTTGTGGGAAGTCGCGGTACACGGAAACCATGTGGAAAGTTTAGCCGAAAGAGGAGAAATTTGCAGCCACGCGTATCATTAAAATTTCTCCGAAAGTTAAGAGTTATTTGTTCGTCTTCAGGAAGCTAGATTCTTCTAAATCCCACCGGCCTTACTCAAAAGGAAGCAGTGATTGACGAGAAAGGAGATTATTACGCTCACGTGCGCATAAAAGAGTCTGGGGCTTTAGCCCGACCTCGGTTACACTGGCGCTTCCACCGCTAAGAAATGCAACTAGCACACAATCTCTCAGCAAGGTGTTACAAATCGATTCCTTGACAACACCGTCGCTAACTCCTTCTACTCTCGCTATCAATACTTCTGAATTATGACGTGAAGCGTGTTAAAATGGGTCAGTGGGGTCGACTGCTATAGAACCGCGTGCAAAGAAAACATGCTATAGTATTATGGCTTATATTTCTGCAACACGAATATACGTGCCCTTTACTTTTGTATGGTTCTATAGAGAAAAGAAACCGTTACTTCATTACGTATGTATCGTACTTTGTTGAGCCGCGCACGACGCAATCTGACCTACATTTAACTTTACGCTCAGCGTTCGGACAGGCATATAGCTCGGCAGTACGTTTGTCGATCCGAGTTGAAGTGGTCGCGATAGAGGAAGCGCATGCATTCAGCCATATATAGGAGGTATAAACCATCACGGTCAAACATGTGCTAATCCAGAGCTACGAGGGCTACAGATGTGTGCAATTTCCGTAAAAAATGTCGCCGCTTCTCGATTGTATGACGCGGCCGCGTACAGTACGTAGGGTCAAGAGGTGGCTTTAAGAGACTCGGGGGCAGCAATTTAGAGAGATGCGAATTCTCGCTCACCACCTTTGAACTCGGCGGGTACGCCAGGAATTGGGTCCGCCAGGAATTGCTCACGACAGCGAGATCACCTCGTAGGACCACCACACTGGCTGTGTAACAAGTTATTCATCTAAGCTTTATAATGACTGAATAATGTCATGGGCTTTTACTGTGGTGTTTTTGTGTCAAACAAAAAAGGCACCAGTGGATCCTACATGTATATATCGTGTGCGTACATTGCGCCAATGTCGGACCACGCATAATGTAAGCGGAGGCTTAACTAGGCGGTACATTTGACCATGTTATAAGGAATTATCGTGATTGAGCGAGCTCACGGTGCCGTAATAGCTATATTACACGAAACTCAAACTGGTAGCTCATCGTGTGTTGCAAGACCTACAAGTGTGCAAATCGTCGCATAAATTTCAAGCTTGCCTGGCTATGGCGCCCCTGTGCATTATATGTGGGGTTGGACTGGGGCAGCGAGACTGAGGCGTACTCAATCGCTTTGACGACGGCGGAACGGGTCCGCCAATTTCTTTACATACGAATTGTCTTTGAATCAAATCACCCGGGTTAGATGTGTGAACCTAGAACAAAAGAGCTTCTGCTTCCTTTTTCATCTACGCTCTCAAAACTACTTTAAAGAAATATTGTGCACTTAGGTTTGTCGTAAGTGCTTGAAATGTCCTGCCATCACATAATGAAGCAAAGTTTTCAATCGCATATTGTGCGGTTGAAAGCGGCAGGTTTTCCAAAACTGGTTATTTTAGCAGTCGTTGAAAGCATGTACCGCAAAAAGAAAATTGAGGCAACGATAAAACATGAACAACGCGCAGCGGCAATCGCAAAGAAAACAGAAACCAGACGAATAGAAAAAAATGGTTTTCATTCCATACTTACATAAAATTTCACGTCGCCTAAAAGATTGGATTTCGCTCTGATGTGAAAGTCATGTTCTCGGCCCCCCCCAAAACATGAATGAGATTGCAGGGAAAGCTGCCCCATTAAGAATAAAAAATCAAAATACATAATAAAGCATCAAAACAAGTTCGTTGCATGCAAATAAGGGCTAATTTATCGGGTGCCCTTGTCGTGTGCCGAGTGTTATATCGGCCAAACCAGCCGATGCGTAAATTAGAGGCTAGCAGCACATTGCCGCAAGGTAAAGCAAGGCATCGAAGACCACGTGACAAAACACTGCAAGTCACGCAGTGGTTGGTATGCCATCTTGAACAGATGTACGACATGATTTTCTCACATAAATCAGTTAACCAGGAAGACATAAATTCTTCAAAATACATCACTTTCTCTACGTCCCGTATTTCACGCCATAAGTATAATAAAATGTTAGTTGAGTACCCTTGTAATACGGACACATTTAGGTACTCTTTTTTCCCTACTGCTGTTAGGGAGTGGAACCACCTCGACCCAGCAATAGCTGATATAGACTCGCCTTCAATTTTTAGTAATATGACAGAAAAGAATAAGGAATGACTGCTAGAAATATTTTAGTCTCATGCAAATTTGTTTTTTACATTGTTTAGATCTATCTCTTATGTTATGTTAGATTGTATTAAGTTATGCACTGTTAGGTTGTAAATTGTTGTTGCATTTATATTTCACGAGATTGTATTGAATGACAATTTATTGTATTTATAACATCTGTTTTATTGTTATAGCTGACTTCACTAATTATATGCATGAAACGATGTCTTTCTTTTTTTGCATTTTGTATTTTTCCAGACTTTACTGTGTTGTAGTGTATCTAGTTATTGTACTTTGTATTCACATGTTCTATGAATAATGTTGTATCAACGCTTACATAGTAACAATAAGCCCACCTGCTATGGTCTCGATAAAGAGACTGGCAGTATTGAAAATAAATAAATAAATATTCGAGGCCAGAGAATTTCTTCGGCATGATCAGAGTTGTGTGAGTGCTCCGTCTATAGGACAAGTTGATAAGGAAGTGCACATTCTGGATGGTGAAACGGTATGACAGGGATAAGTTTTGGTTTCTCTGGCACATGTGGCAATGCGGTTTTCGCATGTTTTCTGATGTCTTGTTGTTTTCTTGCCTTCCCGTTTTCTCCTGATTATGGAAGTGTATATATATTTGTCGCTGTCACAATAAAAGCCCGTTGAAGTTTCTGTATGTTGTGTGTTCATTGTTGGTTGGACGTCCTGTCTTTGTGCGTGCATCTGTCTCTAAAAAAGAATCACGTGCAACCAACACGCCCAAAACGTAAAGCGTCTCAGCTAGAGTGGTTTTCTTGTGATGGGAGCTCCATTGCAAATGAAGGTTCTTCTGAATGTAATAATGCTTGCACAGGCATAAAAATGGAATGAATGAACGAGGACAGCGCGAAAGTGTGAATAAAGCCGGAGCAGAACCACGCGCAGGCCTTCTCAGTTTTCTTGTAAATGCAGCGATGGACTAGTGCTGCTTGTCACGTGCATTTCACGGAACAGCACGCGTTGTTGTGAACGTATTTACGTGCGATAAAAGCGGCCTTATAATGAAAGACGAAAAAAAGTAACTCCTTACAAGCTCGGTCTCGGAAAACACAACTACCGGGACAAACGGAGCTGTGGTCAACAGACGAACCTAAAAGGATTTCCGCTTTCTCTAGGCAAAGTGTGAAAGCTATTTATCTCCTCTCCGGTTATATTGCTATCCTGAATGCATTAGCCCGGCTAGATATCGGAGCAAATCCTTGACAGGGCATGTGGCAAGCTCACTCTTATCTGATTTCATCGGCCACCACCGACTCGAAGGGAGTGTTCGCCCAGTAATAAAACCATATTCCGCCCCATCTACCGCGAATATCCTTTTGTTATCCCTCCTATGCCTCATGGAGATCTGTAACGCCACTTTTCCTTATTTTTACTATAATCAGTTCTAGGATGATACTGTTGGCATTCGTGAGTTAACTATCAGCAAGCTTGCATAATAGGCTGGATTCGAACCGTGCTCAACAATAACCACTCTTCCTATTAAAATTTTCCAGAGCATGCCGTGAACGCTTGATTGTTTTTTTCTTTTTCTTTGGTTATTTCGACAACGCACACGTCAGCCATAACACTTTTGAGCAGTCGGGCAGCAATCACCTAGCTAGAGTTATCCACAGCTATCGAGGACATGTAAACTGCGATATCAGCACGGAACTCTATGTCCCGTCTTCTCAAACGATCCTCGACTAGAAGTTCTTTATTCCCTCAAGCAAATTTAGCACGATGGTACTTCTCTCGACTGAAGAAGACATTACTTTCCAGAAGAATTGCGTTAGAGCGTCAAGGAAGCAGTGTGACCACTTCTGTCGAGAGGTATGTGCTCACGCCCATGTACTTGTAGGCGGCTTTCAGACATACACACGCTCCAGCAGGGTGTATGCGTAGGTATGAAGGCTGCCTCTGCTTTTGAGTCAAGACGGAGCGTCGAATGAACGCACGTTCTTTATTACAGGGGCCTAATACTTAAAATGACCATCTCATTTTTCCAGCCTACACTCATGCCCTCGCCGATGGCGTCGACAGCGCCTGCCGACCACTAGTCATGCCATTCCTGTTGCACATGAACACAGGCTTCCCTCCCTCTCACTCAAACATGCTGGCTATACCGTAATAGCGACTATATGTAAGCATGAGTTGGCTATCGGCAAACACATTAACTGGAGTAATTACGAACAGTACACCCAACACTTTCACAGCAGTCACAACCATCTTACAACCATCCACAGCGCGCCAGAGGCTGCCGGCCTGGTGACGCAGCATGTCGCCATATATCGAAGGAGGCGGTGCGAAACCCGCTCCGCCGTACTCGCAGACCGCTGGCACTGAAAAGAGCCCAGCCGACCCTTTCCCAGCGCCTAAATATGTCAGTCAATTGTATGGTGCAGTGTATCTACCTTTTGAACACGGCTATCGGAAATTATAATCAAACTTGAGCGTAGTAGAAGTTCCAGCTTGAATGATATTTTCCGCAAACATTAGAAAGAACTCGAAAGTAATATTCTTTGAAAGTTTTTGGGCCGTAACTAGCGTATGTAATGCGGTCCTTTCGAAAGGGTTAAGGACCAGAGTCTGCATTTTTTTACGTTTTGACAGGTTCCCCGGTTGATCTCCTTTTATTCTCACAACGATGCGCGAATAACGGAGGTCGCCGACGGCGGGAGTTCAAAGCATTTCAGGCTTAATATGCGGATCCCCCGAGCTGTGGTAAGCGATGTAATCCAAGATTTTTGTCCTGTTTGCTTTGACTGGCAATGATTAGCGTTGATGCTGACGGCAATTTCTTCGACGTTTACACCAACACAAGAGTTGTGAGTTGATGTTAAACACTATATTGCCTCCGCCATGGCTGTTTGTCTGCGTAGTACACAGAATACACTCGGGTAAGTGTTTGCTTGTGGCGTTGTTGTGCGCCACACTTCATAACCCCCGAGTGGTTTGAGCACGTTCATTGCCTCACATGGCACATCGCATTGTGGCAGAAGTATTGAACTTTATTGGAATTATGAGGCTGTAGGTGCCAAAACTACAATCAAATTATGAGGCACGCCATAGTGACGGACTGCGGATTAATTTTAACACCGTGGTGTTCTTTAACGTGTCCGTAAATCTCCGTGCACGCGTGTGTTTACTTATTTCGCGCCGTCGAAAGGCGGCTGCCGTGGTCGGGATGAAACCCACCACCTCGTGCAGTGCCATAACCAAAATGCTACCGCGGCGGGCACGACAACTGTTGATCAGATGTGTGAACTGCCTCCGTAGTGTCGCCTAGACTCTAAGGTGCGCTTTAAGGCGGCTCTGGTTCTGCACGGCCTGCGTAAGTTGTTCGCTTGACAAGCTTGCTTAGTCTCCTTTTTTAGAAGTAGGAGAAACTTACAGTACCGTGCCTTGAACTTCAATTTGTCCCGTTTGCGTGCATGCGCTTTCCTGTCCTCACGTCACCTTTTCAAGTTAGTTATATGCGAACTGCGCGGAAAGATAGGCAAGGCGGTTATTCACACGTTTCATGACTGACGTAGTGTGCGAGACTATGACAGCAGCAGCAGCATCAGGGTGAAAGTCGAAGGAAGATGTGAAGAAAGCTTCGCTTAAAAAAACATCTAAGGAATGGACAAAGAACACAAGGGGATATATTTATTATCAGCGCACTCCAGGATATCCTTCTACACTCTTGCACAGGTGCCGCTGTCGGGCAACAACGCTTTTGATCAGCTTTGCCTTGTCCTTGAGGTCAGTAATTGTGCTTCAGTTCATCAGCAAGTGCGACGCAACAATTTCATGCAGTCGAACATCATTACTGGGTCAGAGTCGAACGGCGTCGGCTGAGGGCTCTCCTTTGTACATATCAACGCAAAATCAGGTCTGTTCACTGCAAGGGGAAAAAGAGAATCTGTCAACCGACACGCATATATAGGCTGCTGGGAAAACTGAATCCGCAACGCATGATTGTAGATTGCTAAAGCAAAGAGAACATTCCTTTAAAAATCAGCTGACATTCATGTGCTTTTGCCATTTACTTACCGCCGTTCCAACGATGACGCAATGCAGTGCAGTCCGTGGTCATTGGTGTTGTCCTTCCTAACAAACTCTGACGGCGTTCAGTCTAGCTGGAGTCGTCAAGAATAACTTCCGTCATTGACATGAGAAGTCTACCTATGCTAGGAGAGATGACAGGCATACCCACTTCCTGAACATACGCTCTCTAGATACTACATCGCTAGATTTACGGCTAGATGTCAGCGTCAGCTTGAAATGACGTCTTTGTCTACAGTTTCCGGCCTCAATTTGTTTTTACCAAACCAAAAATCATCCATATTGTTACGCGCGTGTTTGTGCCGCTGCGGACAAAAGGACGTTGGGAGGTCAAAAGGTAGTAGAAGTGTCTCGGCGATCGGCAGATGGTACACCCTCACTGCGGACCTTCAACCTTGTGACTGTAAATATTGTAAATACATATATTTTCTCCCCCGTAACATTTTGGTGGTGGTGCGGGGTAGTCTCGCAAGAAGCCGGCCGTGGATCTTCGCAGCGGGCGTCACATCGGTTCCGCAGACACCAGCGGAAGTAGTGCTAACCCAGCTCCGTAAGCTGGGAATCTTCATCGGCACTGGTAAGGTCAACGTCGAAGACTGGCTGACGTAATATAAATGCGTCGGTAAGCACGACAAATCGGATGGCATACTTTTTCTGGCCAACGCGATGCCTTACTTGAGAGGAACCGCGAAGGCATGGTGCGAGACGCATGAAGCCGGCATTAAAAGCTCGGACTCCTGCAATGAAAAGCTGCGAGATCTTTTCGGAAGACCTATGGGACGTTGAGTGGAGACCAAGGAAGAGCCAGCGTCTCGTGCTCAGGCATCAACCGAATCGTACGTCGCATATATTCAAGATTTTCTGGCTCTCTGCCGTAATGTGGACGTGGACATGCCGGAGCACGATAAAGTTGGACACATCGAGAAGGACATCGCGGACGATACGTTCAATTTTCTGGTTCGGAGGAACTACTTAACGGTTTATTCCATGATTAAGGAATGCCGGAATTTCGAACAAGCGAAGAGCAAACACATCGTACAATGCTTCGACCGACTTGCGAATACGGCTGCCAGACCCTCTTGCTACGACCCTGTGGCATAACATAACGACCCTCCGGCGTCACATCCGCCTACAACGCCAAGCTTGACACAGGTCATAGGTCACGAACATGAGGTTATGGCTTCAAGTTCTCAATGCCCCATACGCATGACAACATGACTATCTCGCTTATTCAAGCTGTTGTACGCCAAGAAATTGCAAACATGGACAGCCTGTCTAGCACCTGTATATAGTGTAAATACATATATTTTCTCCCCGTAACAATAAGGTTTGCAGGCCTGTCTCATGACGCCTCTATTTCTTGGCCTAACACACAACAGCTCAAGAAGCCGTAAACGATAATAATATATTCTGTTTCCATTGTGCCCGTGAAGGAGTGACTCATAAGTGTTGAGTTCACCACTGAAAACTCAGCAATAGCGAACTTATGATTGCACCAGAACCGTAAATGCGTATTATTGAAAGCTCAATTGATAAATGAAGGACGGCTCCATTGAGCAACATCTACATTGTGATGTTGCCCTTTTGCCTGCGACTTCTGTGCTTCCGACTTAGTGAAAGGTCATTACGCATTACAGTGCAACTTATGGTATTTGTTTGATCTTTATTCACAGTGGGCATACTTGTATTGGTACTAGACCAACACAGAAGGCCCTTTGACCGATCTATCCAAGGATATCAAAGATGTGTATGAGGAATAGGAGCAGCTGATAAGGAACTCCACTAGGTGCGACATGATATTTAAATGCAGCTTTAGGAGGCATGGGTCGCAGAAAGTTGTATGAGGACAATTATATACAAATAAAAGACTGATGATTAATTGCAGTACTTTTCATCTATAGGATGCGTACTTCCGGACTCTAGTGAATATATATACGAGATTTGTCACATCCTGCCAAGAGTAATCTCGATAAGTCTTCTGACTACTTGTGGCATTTGATTAAAAATCAAGCACAAGTTCCGGCTCATGTCTCAGTAATTAACTACAAGGCTCAAATTCTCACGGCGGCACTCCCACAACGTCCACTTAAGGCCCTCCCTTTTCTAGCTTATGCTGACGTAAATGTATCCAGAGCACATGACGACATTCAACTATCGACTACAGCCTGCGTCCATTTACACATTTTCATTTTCCTACAGCAAACAATGAAAGCTATCCGCAAACACGATAATTGACATTTTTCATACTCGCGCCTAAGCATAACGCCACATCCTCCATTTTTTGTATTTCTTGTATGTGGATCGTTCTTTTCTAACCAATTTTAAGACTCTTGATGCCTGCGCCGATATAGAAGTGCAGAAGGTGGGGGAAGTGTACTTACTTGTCACGTATGGCACTTTATCTGGCAATGAAGTCTAATCTACAGAAGACAGGTGGTAGGAAGTAGAACATGCGGACTACCTTGCATTAGCTGTGACATTTACGATGAAAAGAAAGATTAACTACCACACATTTTATTCGTGAAGCGAATGATGCCCCTTCTGGAGGAATCCAATCAAGCACTCTGCTAAGAAGACCGTGAGAGCGACAAGCTGAAGTAAACAGTAGTGCTGCACAAATTTTGCCAGCTCAACGCGCTGCTCGTCTGACACTCCTGTGTCGAGATCACAGCCAATGTCGAAAAAATGAACCAAGGATGATTCGCGCACCTCGAGGAACCGCTTTCTCAGAGCTGGGAGGTAGGGGGACCCATACCGAACAGGAATACCGTTCAGCATCATTGCGAAGGGCTCTCGGAATGGCCGGATGCCAGGGGCCACCTTCTCTGTTGTACAGCGGGGCTGAACAGGACAATAGCAGACCCTGTCGTGCCGCCCGGCCTGTAGCATGCAGTCTTCAAGAGTTGCCACGACTAGCTGTTCCCTGGAGTGCCGTTTGTAGGCGGCATTGAGCTTTCTCAGCAGCGGAAAAGAATGACGGGGTGTCTCTTCCAGGATGCCCAAATTCGACCAGCCTTCAACCACTACGGGGGCAACATGTCCAGCGTCCAGAGCCTCTTCGAGCTCTTCCAGCGTGTCCATGTGATCGGCAGGTTGGGTCGCCGTGATTATTGCGGTCATCTGACTGCGAATATAGACAGAGAGGGACAATATGGCCACCATCCAGCAAGCGTAAACAGTGCGCAGCGTCCAAAGGCGCCTTCGGTGCCGTGGTTCTGGTGTCGAGGTAGCCAGAAGTGACGCCAGCAGAAAAGTAGCTTCCCAAGTTGCGCTTTGTACGAACACCTTCCCTGGGCGAACAGAATTCAGTGATGTCAAAATGAGCACGGACGCGACCATAGAGAGCAATGTGAAAGCTACGCCCCAGGCGGAGTAAGACAAGACAGCAAACACCGAGACGATATGGGTTTCGTTTGCTCTAGCGTAAAAGGTATCGTGGTGGACGTTCGTGTCAGCGAAGGAAAAGAAGTGCGGAATGTTACCAGCGAGGTTTGAATAGCTCAGAAGAAGGTCAGCTTGTCCGCCTATCACGGATGCGAGAGCGTCGTTCATGCTCAAGTGGAGTGTATATGTGAGGGACTGGTTTTTGTGAACGAGCAGAGATCGCAAGAGCGCGTAGCGCAACTCATTGCACATATTCTCTATTCTAGTTATTTTCGTGAAGGGGGATTTTTTGTAGTGAATGCGGAGCAAACAGGCGACTGAGAGTTGATCCCCGGAGAAGCGATGCTGACCTGCTCTCCAGCTTAAGTCTGCCAGTGAAGTGATGTTGGCAAGTGCTCGTGCGGGGTAGTACATGGGAGTTCTGGATCGGTCAGAAAAAATAAATGCACTGCCTATGCCGCGTTTACATCGACTGAGCAATGATAGCTTAACGGAAGGGCGTATTCCTATGTACAATTCTCTCTCGCCGCTGAACTCAGCATGATCTAGGATAAGGACCCAGTGGACGCTAACATGATGTTCAAACCTTGAGCCGATTAACCGCAGAAATACGTCCAGCCCTATCTTCAGACTTGGTACGATGGCCATTGTCTTTCTGCTCACTCCTGCATTGGTTGTGAGAAAATCCCTGAAATCTTCGTTGAAGAAATGCCATGAAGTCTGTTTGGACGGGAGAAGTCGGGACCAGGCGAGGTCTTCATCGTCCCAGTGAGGCTGGAACGATACCAGTACGACATTCATTTCTTTTACAATAAAACGATGCAGCAGCTCTTGCGAATCCACATAGGCGACGCATCCTTCTTTCTGACCCATGAGTAGTGTGAACTCCAACAACACGCAGAATACAGCAAACAATGGACGTAGGTGCGACATGGTTCGCCGAGTCACGCACCTTCCACTGACGCCTCCTTGCAGACTATTGCCGCCCTCCCAAATCTGGTGCGATTAATCGCGATGCGTTCTCTCACCTTGGCCCTCCAAACACCAATGCGCCTAAGACTTCTGCGCGTCATGTCGTCGAAAAAAAGGGGAATGGAAAGGACAGATGACAGACTTTAATACAGTGAGATTACATACGCATGCATATCCTAAAGCGTGTTGCTCAGTTCCCGCAAAAACACCATTATCGGGAAGCCGGGGTTTGTGGACACAATGGGCGAAGCTTGCTCGAGAAAACAGAAATGTAATTTGTGACGCCATGACTATGATTAAAATTGGATGGGAAGCCAAGTTTTGTTTATTCGTCATTCATTTCGTGGGCGCTTATTTTTCTCCCAGCTGTCCAAGCGTAGGCGAATTAAAATTTCCTTGGCAGAATGACACTGAGCCTACTTTCGTTTTTTCCAAAAGTACGTGATACATAGCAGAAAAGTCAAACTTGAGACCCCACGCCTAAGGCTCTGAAAGGCGCGAGCGGTGTGACTGCATTAATGAGCGCACTAGCCTGCAGTATTTTTTGGTGGGCGGTCGATCCCCAATTCTTCACAATCGTAAATACTCGGGTGTAGTCAGGAATAGAGGCCATGATTATGTAGCCGCTTTGTAGCCCTGGCTGCAAGCGCGTCAATGTTCTCAAGTTGCCTCGTTTTACGCCACTGGAATTGTGTACAGCCTTAGAGGATTCAGTCTCTAATAGCAACCGACAATTGCTACAGCTTGAATCTTCTCTCAACAATACGAAGCGCTATGTAACAAGGAAAAGAAAGATATTACACCCAAGGCGTAAATAGCTGAGCCGCTTCTGACCGCTTGTCGTAATTACGAAAACATAATAAATTGCGGCTGTTATTTTGCCATGACACAGTATTTCCTCTTTCCCCAATATCCATCAAATCACACATACCCATTGTACTGCGAGAAAAATCCTCATATCAAAGACATTTACCAAGATCCACATCACATGTATAATATGTTCTACTAGCAAATGGCAGTCGAAGGTCATCCAAAGGACGTCAAATATCTTTGTGATCTGGACATCTGTTGCACATCCAAAGCTTCCACGAATTGATCGTACATTCTGCGTTCTGACTAGATGAACGCATTATGCCGCAAAAATACAAGCACATTTTCTCGAATTTGTCTAACAATCAGATTGTCTGTTCAAAAATTATCTGTTCCAGCACTTTGGTAGAGCAGTTACTTTTTTTTCTCCATCTAGTGCATGTTCGAGATCTTACGAGAGGGAGAATGTCTTCCTAAATTGCGAAATATCCATCTGTTCATTTTGAAAAGCTCCATAATAAAGCCCAGAATTTCGTAATGACTGCGTTTATTTTTTGCTAACGCGGGTATGAGTAATAGTTTTGCAGGACCAATGCACACACTCCTGAACACTGCGCGTCAAGAGGCAAAACATTTAGTCTTGATTGCCTCATCCATTTGGCATTGATAAACGCTGTCTTCTTTGGGTATATCCACTAGTACACTGCCGAAATCTTTTGTACACGGCTGAAACAGGTAATTAGTACTGAATTTTATAAGCCAATATTTTCTCTCCTTTTTTTTGTCGTTGACGGAATAACACCATTTGAGGGAAGTCAGAGTACTTGGACACGTTGTGCGAAGTTTCCCTGATACAGGACAAATCTTTGGCCACGCGTATAATCAAAAATTCGCAGAAAGGTAAGAGTTATTTGTTCGCCATTACGACATTAGCTTCTTTTAAATGCCAGCAGCCTTACCCAAATTGAGGCAGCGATTGCCGAGGAAGGATATTTTTACGCTCGCCTGTGTATAAAAGATTCCGCGGCTTTAGCACGACCTCGGTTACACTGGTGCTGGTTACACTGGTGCACAGCAATGTGCTACGACAACTCGTTTCCCTTACTACAGCCTCGCTAACTCTTTCGATTCCCTCTATCCGTACTTCTGAATTCTGTCGCGAAGCGTCCTTAAAATGGGTCAGACGGGGCGACTGCTACAGAACCACGTGTAAGGAAAACATGCTATAGTATTATCGCTTATATCTTTGCAACCCTATTATAGGTGCCCTTTAATTTGGTATCGTTCTGTGAAGAAAAGAAGCCCTTACTTGATCTCGCAGCTATCGTAGGTTGTCGCGCCTCCCACGACGCCATCAGATCCACATTCGTCTTTACTGCCGGCGTTCGAAGGGCCATACAGCTCGGCAGTATGTTTGCGATCCGAGTGGAAGTGGTCTTCGTTGAGGGAGCGCGCTCAGCCATATATAGAAGGCATTATCCATCAAACTCAAACTTGTGTTCATCTAAAGCTACGAGGACTACAAATGTGTGCAATTTTCGCAATAACATCGCCCTTTCTGAATTCTATGACGCGCCCACGTATAGTACTTAGGGTCTAGAGATGGCGTTAAGCGACTCGGGGCAGCAAGATATAGAGATGCCGATTTTCGCTCACCACCTTTGAACCCGGCGGGGACACGAGGATTAGGGAGCGAGCACGACTGCGAGAAAAGATCTTATGACCACCACACTGGCTATATCAAAAATTAATATTCTAAGCTTTTTAATGAGTGCGTAATTCATGGGCTTTTACTCTGGCACCTTTGTGTAAGACAAACAAAGCACCAGTCGGTCATGCATGTGTCGTGTGCGTACATGGCGCCAATATCGGACCACGCATGATGTAAGTGGAGCGAAATTCAGTTTCGCGCGCGGTGTTCAAGGAAGCGTAGCAAGGCGGTACGTTTGACCATCCAAAAATAAAATATCGTGACTGAGCGAGCTCACTGTGCCGTAATGGCTACATACCACGAAACTGAAACTGGCGGCTCATGGTGTGTTTTAGGGACTACAAGTCTGCAATTCGTTGCAGGAATTTGAAGCTTACTCGGCTATGGCACCCCTGCGTGCGATATATGGGGTCAGATTGGGGCAGTGAGACTGAGGCATACTCAACCGCTTCGACGACGGCGGAATGTGTCTAAGCAGTTTCTTTACATCAAAGTTGTCTTTGAACCAAATCACCCGTGTTAGACCTATGAACCTATAACATAAAAAAACCTTTGCTTCATTTATTTATCCGTACACAATAATCTAGTTAAAAGAAATATTGCGCATTTATGTTTGTCGAAAGCGCTTGAAAAGTCATGCCATCACCTAATGAAGCTGAGTTTTCAATCGCATATGTTGCCGTTGAAAGGGCCAGGTTTCCCAAAACAGGTTGTTGTTGCCGTCGCTGAAGGCATGTACCTAGAAAAGAAAAATGAGGCAAGTACCAAAAGAGACCTACGAGCTGCAGCCATAGCAAAGAAAACGAAAAGCCAAAAGAACAGAAAAAATGGTGGCGGTAAGCACAGCAGGAGAATAATTACATTTTCCTTTGCTCACGTGCTGGTTGCGCCATCTATCGCACAAACATCAACGCCTTTGGCCGACAAGCTTCACTGAATTGATTTTAAACAAGTACTCCACTAGTGATAACGCTTAATAACAATCAACCCCAATAAGTGAAAATATATATTCTGTCACCCGTCATTCTAAACCACTTCACTTTCCGTACGTATGACGTTTCTCTAGAAGCCGTTAACTCCTTCAAATAATTTGGTGTCACGTTGTCCCCTGGCATGCGCACGTCGCTTTCATCTCATTTGCCAGTAAAGAGCTAGGTTGCTTGAAACGCAATCTAATGCCATGCGACCCGGACACGTAAAGCTTCTCGTTTATAAATCGTTAGTTAGACAAGAGCTTGAGTCTGTATCCGTCATTTGCACTTCACAACAATAAAACGTCACACGTGGTTTAGAAGCAGTTCAGAACCGCCGCATTCCTCCATTCTATTCATCAATACGACGCTAAACTGTCATCATTAAAGGCAGAATCTGGTTTGTCGAGTCTTAACCTTCGCCGTCTCATTACAACCGCTGTCTTTGCTTAATGAGGTGTTCTCCTAGCTTTCTTGGTCATCCATCTTATATCTCGCCCCAATCACACCAGCCATGAACTTCAAGTGTCACGTCCATGTGTTCGTACTCTTGCACAATACTCATGGTTTTTTCCCACACGCAACAACCGAATGGAATGTCCTTTCCGACCAAATCTTTTCAATCATCTGTCCGTCAAGTTGTTTGTAGAATCAACTGATAATATTTTAGAGTCACTGACAAAGCACGACCATCTCGTAGCGCAAGCATTATGTATTACTCCGAATAAGGGTCTCCGAGGAAATGAATTGATTTGATGTGATGTGATAATCACTGTTATTGCAAAAATATGGACACTAGAGCGCATTTCCGCCGTCGTTGTCGCCGTCGGCGCCGCCATAAGTTTCCGTGCAAAGTCCAAGTGCGATGACATCGTCGCCGAGACCGTATCCTGTATGTGCGACTGAAAGCGTGCCATGGTGAGTCGACGATAGTGGCTCGATCTCGTGCGCGCAAGGAAAGAGGGCGGTGAGGCAGCGCGCCGTCTTCTATCGCCCGCAACGCATCGAGGGGAGAAGGGCGGGGGTCATTCTTCTTGTGCAGCGGCCGCGCGGACCTTATCTTGAAAGCGACCTGCGATGGGGACAGAGTGCGTCTCGTGCTCATATCTTCGAGTGCGCTGTGTTCTCGCCGCGTAGTTCGGGTTTAAGCGAGAGGCAGCGCGATGCTCGATTCGCTCGTTGCTGCTGCGGCTCTTCCTCCCGCCAGCGTTGTCACAGCAAGGATCCACGGTCATCGCGTTAGATGTGTTCATGTTTGCTAGTGCACATTTGACATCATGCTTGTCACTTTTGTTATCAAGCGAATGTTTGCAAGTTTTTACGGCCGTTAAAGCTACTATCCTTACTTTTTAAAGGTAATAATTTGCTACCGCAATTCCCAGTTCGGGCGAAACTGCGACTTGTTTTTCCTTCACATTACTTGGCGAGTACGGTGCTCTCGACAGGGTCTACTTGTTCCGCTGTCTGCAGTGGGCGCTCAATCACCCGGCTGCTTTGAAGGACGTGGCTCGGCTCCTGAAGGCTGGAGGGGAGTGTCTCCTGGTAATCCATGCTTCCCTCCAAGCCATGGACGTCTGCCACAATATCACCAAAATTGAGCGGTGGAGCAAGTACACATCGGTGGGCATTGCAGAATATTACTAACGCTAGCGAATTATGCGGGAGTGTTCGCACCGATTCTCGAAGATTTTTGGTTGAGGCCTGTTTCATGACATTTATGCCTCCGAGATTATGGTTCTGACTAGCAAAAAATGAAGTCCCCGGATCGAGCCTCTTATTCTTGTCTATCCGAGATGTGTAATTGCATCATATTTTATAGCGATATTAAGGTAAGATTATAGTATTCGTAAGGGGGCGGCAAATCAACTTCCCTGATGGGTTCCGTGTTTCACGTATCTAATGAATGCGAAAAAGAGGAAAATAAAAATGAATTGCGAACGTGTGCATATAAATCTCGTATGCAATTACCACCGTTCACTATGTAGATGCTAGCTTGCGCCTCAGTAGAGCGCTTTAGGAGACTATTGCTAAACTATGGCCCAAAGTATACGTGTCTAGCTAGCTTAAGTTTATGAACTGTGGTCGCGAGGAGACACTTGAACACGTTTTGCGGGACTGTTCTTCGACACACGCCTCCAAGGACGATCACTCGAGAGTGCGCTAGCTAGCCTTCTGGACATACTATTTTCAGGAGAAATAATTTCCGAGCAGCTGTGCTATGAGCCATATGAACTATCGCTGGAGGTGGTTGTGCAATGATCGTTTCAATACTTGAGGGCACAAACCTGCACAGGCTCTTTTAGCAGTAACCTGTTCTATTAAGCAATAAAACAATGGACACCGACCAAAAGAAGCACTAAAATTGATTAAATCTAAAAGGCGTTTCGGCTTCCGTACGGAAGCTATGTTCACAATTGGATGATGGGAAGTTCACGGAAGCTTATGTATGCTCCAGAACGTGACGTAAGCTGCGCGTGTATGACGGGGGCGAGGGTTCCTTCATTTCGATGGAGCGTGTGAGGTGCGTTTTTATCTCCAGCGATTCCAGATACAGCCACGATTTCATGTTTCTTTCTTGGCAGATAACTCTCGAGCGATCCCAGTCAATCTTGTGGCACATAGCATCCGTGTGCTCCGCTAGGGTATTCCATACTGTACGTTTTTTTCACAAACAAACCTCAGCTTTTTCACAAACAAACCTCGGCTTCGTTTTTAAGGAGTGGTGGGTGTCTCTACGGCACCAAGTTGAGGTTGGTCAGGTGGGAGCCGGAGCGAGCTGATATAGTGATCTCCGGCTCCCACGTGACCAACCTCAGCTTAGTGCTGTCGAGACGCCCACCACTCCATCCAAACGAAGCCGATGCTCGGTCATCTGCTATGCTGGCAATAATTGTGTGGACCTACGTAGGAGCATAAAGAGCCACTGTGGGAACAGCAGCAAGTACAAAACTGCGATCGATTTCTGCTCCAACAGGAACCTCTTCTGCTCGCACAACGTTATGGCCCATACTCGACCTGGCAAACGAAGCCAAAATAGTTTTGTGCAAGAATAATTATAGTAAATTATTCAGGTTGTTAGCAGCCTTGCTAGTATCTTCTGTAACTTAGATTTAGGTGCACGTTAAGGAACCCCAGGTGGTCGAAATTTCCGCAGTCCCCCACTACGGCGTGCCTCATAATCAGAAAGTTGTTTTGGCACGTAAAACCCCATAATTCATTAATTATTAATTAACTATCTTCTGTGGGATATGATGTTCTACGTCTTTCACATACCGTGAATACAAGCTTAAAATATCATGTCCGCGCTGTTCAAGGAACACCGTCGCACCCTTAAAACGGCGGGACCAGGAATGCTCAGCTGTGCATGAGCGTAGGTTGGTAATGACACCGCGATACATGCCAATGTCTCAATTAGGTGTGTTTTCTTGTGATTAGACCCCCCCCCCCCAATTAAAACTCTAGGTTCTTCTCCTAGTAATAATGATTGCACACACAAAAAAATGCGATCAATAAATGAGGACAGCACAAACGTGTGAATAAAACCGGCGCAGAACTTAGAGCAGGCCTTCTGAGTTTTCTTGTAAATGCTGCGATGCACTATGACTGTTTGCCACATGCATTTCACGGAACAGCACGGGCTGTTTTGGACGTATTTACGCGCAATAAAAGCTGTCCTATTAAGAAAGAAAAAAAAATGAAAGAAATTCCTTAGAAGCTCGGTCTGCGAAAACACAATCATTGGGACAGACGAAACTTTGGTCAACAGACGAACCTAAAAGGATTTCCCCGCTCTCGAGGCAAAGTATCCACATTTCTCTATCTATTCGCTGGTTGTATTCCTATCTTGAATGCATTAGCCCTGCCAAGTATCGACGCAAACCCTTGACATGTGCAACTAGCAAGCTCATTCTTACTTATCTGATTTCATCGGCCACCACCGACATGTCGGGAGCGTACGCCCGGGAATAAACCCATATTACGTCCCATATACCTCGAATATCCTTTTCTTATCCCTCCCATGCCTCATGGAGAACTGTAACGCCACTTTTCCTTATTTGCCCTATAAGCAGTTCTAGGATGGTACTGTTGGCATTCGTGAATTAACTAGCAGGAAGCTGGCATGATAGGCTGGATTCGAACCGTGCTCAACAATTACCACACTTCTTATTAAAATTTTCGAGAGCAGGCAGTGAACGCTTGATTGTTTGTTTCTTTTTGTTTGGTTATTTCGACAATGGAGACGTCAACCAGAACCCTTTAGAGCCGTCCAGCAGCCAACAGCGATCGAGGACAAGTGAAATGCGTGTTACGTGTTAACGAGTGACAGTGTGTGAAGCTAGTGTCGTAGATAAGAGGAGCGATGCGGCGAAGACAACTTAACGTGGAGAGCGAATAGGTGAAAGCAAGAAACAGACGACGAAGAAGCGACGCGCTTGATATCTGACGCGCCGTCTAATCAAAATAACAAGAAGAAAGGAGCCATTAAGGGCCGAACATGGTGGGTGACGTAGACAAAATTGAAGGAAGAGGAAGAGATAAGGGGGAGACCCTAGAATGGCGCGGTGATGTGCCAACGCAAGTGAGCGCCGAAGGGGTCAGCATCCGCCAATAGCAGGAGTAAGCGGTCTGGCCATGGACTCGAGCTTCCAGTTTCCCACAAGCAGAATCTGGACTGCCTAAGCTCCTGAGCCAGTACACGGTCCCATCGCGTGAGAAACTGGAGTTCGCTCAAGGAGCGACCAGTTCCTTCCGCCGACGACGGCTCGGCGCTCTTCACCTACGCGAGCAGGTGCCACAACTGTTGGTGAGCTGCACCCCGCTCTCAGTCTACTGTCCTTGTGTATTCGGTCACACCTAAAACCTATAGGATTAGAATAGTGGCGACGTCGATTAATCGGAACTGCGTTCGGTATAATCAGTGTAAAGGGCTCTTTATCCTTTTGTTTTTTTCTATCGTTTGTTTATGCGTCGCTTTCCAGTCGAACCGATTATAAGCCGTGTTTATAAGTCGCTTTCCATAAACGAACCGTGGAAATGCGATATCAGCACGGAACTCTATGTCCCGTGTTCTCAAACGATCCTCGATTGGAAGCTATTTCTTCCATCAACGGTCTTTAGCACGAAGTTACATCTGTCGGCTGTAGAAAACACTACGTTCTACATGAAGTGCGTTAGAGCGTCAAAGAAGCGATGCGACCAGTTCTGTCGAGAGGTATGTGCTTACACCCGTGCTTTGTAGGGGGATTTCATGCTGCACGCGCGCCAGCAGGGTGTATGCGTAGGTGTGAAGGCTTGCTATACTTTTAGTCAAGATGGAACGTCGAATTAAGGCACGTTCTTTAATCTTGTGTCACAAGGCTTAAAATGGCAATGTAATTTTTGCCGCCCGGACTCATGCCCTCCCCGTTAGCGTCGACAGCCCCTGCTGACCTCTAGTTATTCGAATCCTGTTCTACATCCACGCAGCCTCCCCCACCTCCCCTCCACACACACACACACAAATGCTGGCTCTCTCGCAATCGAGAGTATATGTAAGCATGAAATGCTACCGGCAAATTAGATTGGGCGGAGTAATTACCGAACATTACTCCCAACCTTGTCACAAAAGTCACAACCATCCGCAGCGCGCCAGATGCTGCGGCCTGCTCGTAGGGTGCCTTAACGGAGCGCGCCACCGTACAAGGTGGTGAAAGCTTTTGGCCTGCGCCACGCCGCCATTTTGCTCCGCGGTCGCTATATTGGGCCGAGTTGCTTGCTGCGCCCGTTCCTTCCACCGTTGGTAAAGCAGCAGTGTTGGGGAGGTTGCGAAGTTGCTTTGTTGTGCGCCAAGTGCTGGACAATTTAACTGTGTTCAGTGGCAAAAACCAGCATGCCAGGGGGTTGTGTACCACTGGGGCCGGCTCGACAACGAAAGGCATGCGCTATTATCGCTTTCCACTTGATAAGGAGCGGAGAAAAGTATGAAAGACGAAAGTGAGGCGTAAAGACTGCAATGTGAATGATAAGTCGAATATGTGCACGGTTGAGCCATAACACCTGTGCTGCTTCTTATAAAAGTATTGCACCTGTCCGCTTTTAGGTACGAACATTCTGTGGTTAGAGTAATGCCGCGAAGCTTGCTTTTGTTTGTTTATCATTATTAAGTGGCCGGAAAGGCCGCATAATAAGTTTTTCTGTTACGCGAGGTGCGACCTGATTTATCTCGATCGACCCGAGAAACGCGCGCCTATGTCGAGTTCCAGAATTTTATTGTTGTCTTTAGGACGTTATCTCGAAGTTTCTTTACCGGCTTTAATTATGCTCGGCCGAGTGCCGTGGGCACCCCGTTCATTGATGACAGCCGAGCACATTTGCTGCGATCGCCGCCGCTATGTTGTGAAATTCTTAGTAGGCGCAAGCCACCCTAATAAAGTGTTTCTTTTTGGAGCCTGAACTCAAGGTCAACTGGTCGCTGATTTATATAAAGAAACACAACTGAAGCTTACTGCATGTCATGCACTTTATAAACTCGCATGTCCGACAGCACCAAAACGTGTTCATTTATAAGCAGTCAATCTAGTCACGCAATTCATCGGTTTGAGCTTCCGTGTTGGCCAACACAGACCTAGCTGCACAATAGTCATTTCTTCTGAGATTAATGCAAGCAAGCATACGGTATTTTATTGCTGTGTGCACGAAGCGACAAAGATTTCGAGTGGATGTGCAAAACCTTTATATACCTGAATTTCCTGGCGCAAGTGCACGATAAAGAGAAAATATCAACCGACGCTCGATTACCCCCGGATCAGCGCTCGCCCAAAATGTGGCGGTTACGAAGGCAGTGTCTACAACCTGCACGGTGGTGCGCTACATCGAGGCACCCCAGCCTGGTCATGCATTTTGGCGCCACCTCTCGAAGGAGGAGGAGCAGAACTCGCGCCGCCGAATTCACGGTTCGCTGGCGTTGAAAAGAGCGCAGGTAACCCTGTCTCAGCATCAAAACGTCGCTATTGGAAATTACACATAAACCTTAAGCGTACTAGAAGCTACTGCTTGAGAGATATTCTCAACAAACATTAGAAAGAACTCGAAAGCAATATTTGTATGAAGTGGTTTGGGCAGTATCTAACATATGTGTTCCGGTATCCTGTCCAAAGGGTTGAAGGCCAGAGTCCGCATTTCATTACGTTTTGACTGGTTGGCGGGTTGATCTGCTCTTGTTATCGCAAGGATGCCAGCATGTTCTCCTATGAGTGCCCGGATAACGGAGGCCACCCACAGCGGGAGCTAAAGCATTTGATGCTTAATATGCGGATCACGTGAGCTGTGGAAATTGATGTAATAGAAGCTTTTTGTCCTGTTTGCTTTGATTGACAATAATTAGCAGTGATGTTGACGGCAATTGATAATTTCTTCAAGGTTTATACCAATACAACAGTGGTCAGATCATGTTAAACATTACCTTGCGTGTGCCATTGCTGTTTGTCTGCGTAGTAAAAAGAGCACACAGGGGTAAGTGTTTGCTTAAGGCGTTGTTGTGCGCCACACTTCATAATCCGTGACAGGGTGGAGCACGTTCATTGCCTCACATGGCACATTGCATCATGGCAGATGTATTGAACTTTAATGGAATTATGAGGATGTACGTGTCAAAACTACAATCAGATTATGAGACACGCCGTAGGGACGGACTACAGACTAAGTTTAACAGTGTGGTGTTCCTTAACGTGTCCGTAAATTTCAGTGCACGAGTGTTTTTTTTTCGCCCCAGTTGAAATGCGGCTGCCGCATCCGGGATCAAACCCGCCAACTAGGGCGATGCATACAGCCAAAAAGCTACCGCGGCTGGCACGAGAAGTGTATGTTAGACGTGTGACTGCTTCCGTAGTGTCGCCTACCTTACGGTGCGCTTTAATGCGGCTCTGCTTTGCACGCACTGCGCAAGTTGTTCGCTTGACAAGCTTTCTTAGTTTTTTCAGAAGTTGCAGAAACATACCGTACCGTGCCTTGAACTTCAACTTATCCCGTTTGCCCGCAAGCGCTGTCGTGTCCTCACGTCAGCTTTTCGCTGTCCGCCCTCCTTGTATGGGAACTGTGAGCAAAGAGTAGCAAGCCTTTTCTTCACACGTTTCACGACTGTTGTCGGTTATGCCCATTCTCTGCCTCCTCGCCTCTCTCCTCTCTACTATTCTTTCAGCTTCGCTCCGGACTTGTACGTTAGTAGAAAGGTAAGCGCTGCAATTTCTGCAGTGCTTTTGCGGAGATCAAATATAATTACAGCTCTCAAGAGGATAATGTGGCGGCGTCCAGGAAGCTCTAGAGGCTATTGGGCAAATTCAACGGGGCGCAAAGGACCAACCAAATTGCTCGCATCACCTTTACTCTCCGTCACGCTCCTCTCATGTGTACACATGTCCTCAGCGTCCCTTCCCCCCCCCCCCCCCCCCGCTGACGTAGTGTGCGAGAGTGTGACAGCAGCTGCGGCAGTGTGAAGGTTGACGGAAGATGTGAAAAGCGTCGCTTGAAAAACACCCAAAGAATGGATGATGATGAGGAGGGGAGAAGTTTATTATCACTGCACTCAAGGATATCAGTCTAGACACTTGCACAGGTCCCGCACTTGGGCGACAACGCTTTTACTGAGCTTCACCTTGTCCTTGAGCTCAGTAAATATGCTTGAGTTATGCACCAAGTGGGACGCAACGATTTCATTTAGCGGTACATTATTACTGGGTCAAAGTCGAACGGCGTCACCTGTGGGCTCTCCCTTGTAGGTGTCATCGCAACGTCACGTCTGTGCACTGCTTGGGCAAGAAAGAGAATATTTCAACCGACACGCATATGTAAACAGCTCGCAAAACTGTATCTGCAACGCCTCATCATAGTTTGACAAACAGGCCAAGAGAGCACTGCTATAGAAAAGCGCTGACATTCTCATGCGTTTGCCAATTACTTACCGCCGTTGTAACGATGACGCAGTGATGAAGCAGTGCTGTGGGTCGTCATTGCTGCTGTCCTTCTGAACAAACTTTGGCAGCGTTCAGTCTAGCGGGTGCTTTCAAGGCTAACTTCCGTTACTGATATGAGAAGTCTTCCTATGTTAGAAGAGGTGACAGGGCGACACACTTCCAGAACATACGCGATATAGACACCACCTCGTCTTAAATCATGGATGAATGTCAGCGTCAGCTTGAAATGACCTCTTTGTCCACAGTTTTCTGCCTCAGTTTCTTTTTACCAGGCCAAACATGTTCCTTATGATGGCTTCCTGGCTTATCGCATGGGGCCTCTATTCCTTGGCTTATGCACAACAGCTCAATAACTCGGAAACGAAAACAATCTATTCTGTTTCCGTTGTGCCCGGGAAATAGTGATGCATAAGTAATGAGTTTGACGCTGAAAACTCTGTAATTGGGAACATCTGATTGCGTAAACTGTAAATGCAAGAAAATAAAAGCTCAGCTGCTAAACGAAGGACGGCTCCATTGTGCAACGTCTGTATTGTGTTGTTCCCCTTTTGCCAGCGACATTTTGCTTGCGACTTCGGGAAGGCAGATTACGTATTCCACTAGAATTCATGGTTTCGATTTGTTCTTCATTCATGGGGGGCATACATGTATCGGTACTAACAGCAGGCATTTTTTCCGATCTATGCAAGCATATCGAAGATGTGCATCAGGAAGAGCAGCAGCTGATAGCTCCTCCAGGTGCGACATGATATTTAAATGTAGCTTTATAAGGCATCGGTCGCAGAAAAATGTATTAGGACAGTTACATAAAAATAAAAAATTCTGCATTTAGCAGGTGCTGTATTTATGATTAATTGAAGTTCTTTACATCTTTAGAACGCATGCTTCCGTACTCTAATCAGCATATTAATGAGATTTGTTGCTTCCCGCCAAGGCTAATCTCGATAAGTCTATTGACTACCTGCGGCATTTGTTTGAAAATATCCCACAAGCTCCTGCTGCAGTCACAAATTTGTGAGTGAGTAAATAACTACAATGCTCTAATTCTCACGGCGGCACTCTCACAATGTCGAAATATGGCCCTGTCTATTCTAGCTTATGTCGAGGTGAGCACGGTGAACTATCGACTACAGTCTGCTTCCATTTACACATATTCAACTTCCTCCGGCGAACATTGAAAGCTGTCCGCACACGAGGTATTTAATATTTGTCATGCTTGCGCCTAATTGTAATGTTTAGTTCTCAATTTTTTATATTTTCTTGTATGTCGATCTTTTTTCAATTACATTTTCAGACTCGAGATGCCTGCGCGGATCTAAACATGCAGAATCTACAAGAAGTGCACTTATTTTTCACGCACAAAACCTTATCTGGCAGGTAAATCTAATCTAGAGAATACAGGTGGGATCTACAACACGTGATGCATTGGATGAGCTGAGACATTCACGCAGAAAAACAAAGATTACCTACCACTAATTTTAATAGTGAAGCGAATGATGCGCTTTCAGGAGAAGGCCAATCAAGCATTCCGCAGTGAAGACCATGACAGCGACAAGCTGAAGAAACCACTAGTGTTGCACGAATTTCACCAGCTCAATGCTCTGCTTGTCGGGCACTCTTGCGTCGAGATCACAGCCAATATTGAAGTTATGACCCAAGGATGATTCGCGCACCGCAAGGAACAGCCTTCTCAAAGCCGGGAGGTAGGGGGACCCATGCCGAATAGGAATACCGTTCAGAATCATTGCGAACGGCTCCCGGAATGGTCGGATGCCAGGGGCCATCATCTGTGTGTGGCAGCGGGGCTGAACAGTACAATAGCAGACGCGATCCTGCCGCCCGGCCTGCAGCATGCAGTCTTCCAGGGTTGGCACGACTAGCTGTTTTCTCGAGTGTCGTTTGTAAGCGGCATTGAGCGTTCTCAGCAGCGGAAAAGAGTGACGCGATGCTTCTTCCAGGATGCCCAAATTAGACCAGCCTTCGACCACTACGGGGGCAACACGTCCAGTGTCCACAGCTTCTTCGAGCTCTTCAAGTGTGTCCATGTGATCGGCGGGTTGAGTCGCCGTGATTATTGCTGTCATCTGACTACGAATGTAGACAGAGAGGGACAATATGGCCACCATCCAGCAAGCGTAAACAGTGCGCAGCGTCCAAAGGCGCCTTTTGTGCCGTGGTTCTGGTGTCGAGGTGGCCAGAAGTGACGCCAACAGAAAAGTAGCTTCCCAAGTTGCGCATGGTACAAACACCTTCCCTGGGCGAACAGAATTCAGTGATGTCAAAATGAGCACGGACGCGACCATAGAGAGCAATGTCAAAGCTACGCCCCAGGCGGAGTAAGACAAGAAAGCAAACACCGAGACGATATGGGTTTCGTTTGCTCGAGCGTAAAAGGTATCGTGGTGGACATTCGTGTCAGCGAAGGAAAAGAAGTCCACCATTTCGCCAGCGAGGATTGAATAGCTGAGAAGAAGGTCAGATTTTCCGCCTATCAGGGATGCTAGAACGTCGTCCATGCTTAAGTAGTTTGTATAGGTGAGAGACAGGTTTTTGTTAACCAGCAGAGATCGCAAGAGCACGTAGCGCCCCTCACTGCACATATTCTGTGCTTGAATTATTTTCTTGTGGGCGCATTTCTTCTTGCGAAGGCGGAGCAAACAAGCGACTGACAGCTGATCCCCGGAGAAGCGATGCTGAACTGGTCTCCATGTTAAGTCTGCCAGTGAACCCATATTGCAAAGCCCTCATGCGGGGTAAAAGGCGGGATTCACGGATCGGTCAGAGAAAATAAATGCGTTGCCTATGCCGCGTTTACATCGACCCAACGCTGATAGCTTAACAGAAGGGCTTATTTTTGTGTACAGTTCCGTGTCGCCGCTGAGCGCCGCGTGATCTCGGATAAGGACCCATTGGACGCCAACATGTTATGCAAACCTGGACCCGATTAACCGGAGAAATACGTCCAGCCCTATCTTCAGACTTGGTACGATGGCCAGCGTCCTTCTTCTCTCTCCTGCTGCAGTTTCGAGAAAATTCCTGAAATCATCGTTGAAGAAATGCCATGAGGTCTGTTTGGATGGTAGGAGTCGGGACCACGCGAGGTCTTCGTCCTCCCAGTGAGACTGGAACGATACCAGTACGACATTCATTTCTTTTACAATAAAACGATGCAGCAGCTCTTCCGAATCCACATGGGTGACGCATCCTTCTTTCCGAGCCTTGAGAAATGTGCACAGAAACAACACGTAGAGCATTGCAAACGATGGACGTAGATGGGACATGGCTCGCCGAGTCATGTGCCCTGCCCTAATGCTTCCTTGCTGACTATTACCGCCTTCTCAAACCTGGTTCGACTATGTACGATTCATACTCTAAACTGGGCGCTCCAAACCCCAATGTGCCCGAAGATTTGTGCGCGTCATGTCATCAAAAAAAGAGGAGTGGAAAGGAGATATTATAGCCGACGCACTTTATTACATTGAGATTACGTACGCATGTGTGTTCTCGTGTGTGTGGCTCAGTTCCCTCAAGAATACCATCATGGGGAAGCCGCGGTATGTGGACACAATGGGCGAAGCTTCCTCGAGAAGTCAGAAATTTACTTTGTGATGCGTTGACTATGATTAATATTGGAGGGGAAAGCAAGGGTTGTTTATTCGGTATTCATTTCTTGGGCCCTTATTTCGCCCCCTGCGGTCCGGACGTCGGGAAATTAAACTTCCCTTGAGGAAATGACGCTGAGTCTTTTTCCTATCTTCAAAAAGTACGTGATATGTAGAACAAAAGTCAAACTCGAGGACCCACGCCTAAGCCTCTAGAAGGCGGGAGCGGAGTGACTGCTGTACTCAGTGCACTAGCGTGCAGTATTTCATGGCGGGCGTTCGGTGTCCAATTCTTCCCAAGCGTCAATACTCGGGTTGTGGTCAGGAAGAGCGGCCATCATTATGGAGCCGCATTGTAGCGCTGTGTGCAAGCTGCAGTGTTCTCAAGTTGCCTTGTTTTGCGCCACTGGAATTGGGTAGAGCCTTAGAGGATTCAGTCCGTGATTGCAACCGACTGGTGTTGCGGCTTGATTATTCTCTGAACAATATGAAGCGCCACGAAAATAAAAATTACACACAAGGCCTAAGTACCAGAGCCGCTTCGCACCGCTTGTCGCAATCACGAAAATTTAATAAATTGCGGCTGGTATTCTACCATCAAAGTGTATTTTCTCTTTCTCGAAAATATTATTTTTGGTCTTTCCCCAATAATTAGCAACTCACAAATGTCCTTTGAAATACGATAAAAAAACCACATCTCCAAAAAATTTAACATCTAGTTGGTATATATATGTTCTACTAGCACATAGCAGTCGAGGGTCATCCAAAGGACGCCGAATATCTTTATCATCTGAACATCTCTTGCACATCCATAGCTTCCTCCCATTGATCGTGCATCGTGCGTTGTGAATAGATAATTTACCATGCCGCACAAATACAAGCAAATTGCTTCTAATTTGTCTAACGATGAGATGCTGGGAGAGGAAAATTCGTGCTTTTGTCGATTAGAGCACTTTGGCGGAGCATTTACTTGTTTTTTTTCTCCATCATTCGAGATTTTATGAGAGGGAGAATGTGTTCCTCAATTCGGAAATGTCCATCTGTTCATTTTAAAACGATTCAAGATGACGTAATAAAGCCCAGAATTTCATTTATACACGCATTTATTTTCGTAATGTAATTATGAGTAACAATTTTGCACGACCACTGGACGAATTTCAAAACACCGCGCGTCTAAGATAAACTTTTCGTTTCACTTATGTCATTGTTTTGCATACATAAACGCTTTCTTTTTCAGGTATATCTATTAGTACAGTGCCGAGGTCATTTGTAGTAGAACGAAACACGTTATTAGTACCAGATGCAGCAAGCCCATATTTGCTCTTGTTCTTGCGTTTTTCAGTTTACGCAATAACACCTTTCAGGGGAAGTCGGCACACTCGGACGCCGTGGGCGAAGTATCTCCGAAACTGGGCAAATTTGTAGCCAAGCATATCAAAATTCCGCGGAAAGGCAAGTGTTGTTTGTCCTCCACTACGACGTCAGCCAGTGTTAAATGCCACCAGCCTTAACTAAATTGGGACAGCGATTACCCAGAAAGGAGATTTTTACGCTGGCGTGTGTATGAAAGATTGCGCGGCTTTAGGCCGACCTCGATTGCACTGGCGCTTCCGAGGCACAGAAATACAAGTAGCACGCAATCTCTCAGCAAGCTGCTACGAAAACTAGTTTTCTTTACAAGTCCCTCGCTACCTCCTTCGACTCCCTCTATCGATTCTTCTGAATTCTGTGGCGAAGCGTCTTTACAGTGGGTCAGAGGGGGCGATTGCTATAGAACCACTTGTAACAAAAATATGCTATATTATTCACGCTTATATCTCGCCAACCGTACTATGGGTGCCTTTAATTTGGTGTCGTTCTGTGAAGAAGACCTTACTTGATCACACATGTGTCGTATGTTCTTGCACCTCTCATGACGCAATCGGATCTACATTTATTGCAATGCTCGGCGTTCGTAGATGCACATAGCTCGGCCGTACGTTTGTCGATCAAAGCCGAAGTGGTCGCGATTGAAGGAGTGCGCGCAGCCATATATAGAAGGCATACTCCATCAAACTTAAACGCGTGCTCATCCAGAGTCACGCGGACTACAGATGTGGGCAATTTTTGCAAAAAAAAAAAAAAAAAAATCGACCTTTCTCGACTATATGACGCGGCCGCGTCCGATGCATAGGATCCAGAGATGAAGAGACTCGGGACCGGAAATTAGAGAGATGCCAATTGTCGCTCACTACCTTTGATCGCGGCGGGTACACCATGAATAGGAAGCGAGCATGACTGCGAGATTACATCGTAGGACTACCAGACTGGTCGTGTCCCAATTTATTCTTCTAAGCTTTCTAATGACTGAATAATGTCACGGGCTTTACCCTGGTATCTTTGTGTAAGACAAAGAAGGCACTAGTGGATCATGCATGTGTCGTGTGTGCAGATGCGCCATTTTCGGACCACGCATGATGTAAGTGGAGTAAAATTCGGAGCCGCAGCTCGACAGTATGTTTGACCATCCAATAACGAATTGTCGTTATTGAGCGAGCACAGGGAGCAGTAATGGCTATATACGACGGAACTCAAACTGGTAGCTCATCGCGTGTTTTAAGGCCTACAAGTGCGCAATTCGTTGAGAAATTTCACGCTTGCTCGGCTATGGCACACCTGCGTTTGTTATGTGGGGTCAGGCTGGGGAAGCAAGACTGGGGCCTGCTTAATCGCTTTGACAACTGCGGAACATGTCCATCAAGTATCTTGACATCAGAATTATCTTTTAACGAAATCTCCCGGCTTAGATGTATGACCCTTACAGAGAAATGCCCCTGCTTCCTTGGTCATCGGCGCACTCAAAACAAGAAAAATTGCGCATTTACGTTTGTCAAAAGCGCTTGAAAAGTCATGCCATCGCCTAAACAGGCAAAGTTTTCGCTCGCAGATCTTGCGGTCGAAAGAGGCAGGTTTCCCAAAACGCGTTGCTGTAGTAGTCGCTGAAAGCATGTACCGCAAAAAGAAAAATGAGGCAAGGATGAAAGGAGAACTACGAGCCGCAGCTATATCAAAGAAAACAGAAGCCAGAAGAAAACAAAATATAGTAGCCAATCTATTCTTCCGGAAAATTTGACATCACTTAAAGAAGATAGGATCTCGCTCTGACTTCAAGGTCTATTTATAAACCTTTTCCCAGAATTTCGAGAATGCTTGATTGTTTGTTCCTCTTCGTCTCCGTTACTCGCGAAACTTGCTTTTGTTTGTTTGATCATTCCTAATGCGGTCGGCAAGCCGCATTATCAGTTTTTATGTGACGCGAGATGCGACTAGATTTATCTCGATTGATCCGAGCCACGTGCGACTATGTCGGGTTCCAGAATTTCGTTGTTGTATTAAGCACGTTCCTTACCGGCTTGAATTCATCTCGGCCGAGTGCCGCGGGCATGCCGTTCATCGATGACTGCCGAGCACGTTTGACGCTTTCACCGCCGCTATGTTGTGTAGTTCTTTGTACGCACAAGTAAGCGTATTAAAGTGTTTTTTTTGAGCCACGACTCATCGTCAACTGGTGGCTGCTTTGTAGCAAGAAACACAGCTGAAGCCTAGTGCACGTTATGCACCTTATAAACTCCCATGCACGGCAACACCGAAAGCGTTCCTTTATAAAGCAGTCAATCTAGTCAAGCAATTCATCGGTTTGAGCATCCCAATTGGCCAACGTGGACCTAGCTGCACAGTAGTCATTTCCTCTGAGATTTATGCAAGCAAACATACGCAATTTTTTTCTGTGTTAAAGAAGCGAATAGTATTTCGAGTAAATGTGCAAGACCTTCATATCCCCGAATTCCTTGGCGCAAGCGCACGCTAAAGAAAACATCTCGGCCGACGCTCCATTGCCCGCCGTAACAGCTTTCGTCCAAAATGTGGCGTTCACGGAGGAAGTGTGTCCCCCTGCATGGTTGCGCGCTATACCGAGGCACCCAAGCCTGGTCATGCATTTAGGCACCACTTCTCGAAGCAGGAGGCCCAGAACACGCGCCGCGAAATTCACGGTTCGCTGGCGTTGAAAATGGCAAGGGCAACCCATTGTCAGCGTCAAAAGGCGACAACCAACTGTGCGGTGCACTGTAAAGGCCTTTTGAACGTCGCTATCGGAAATGACACATAAAACTTCTTGCGTACTAGAAGCTACAGCTTGGGCAATATTGTCGACAAACATTAGAAAGAACTCGACAGAAATATATTTGAAAGTGGTTTTGGCAGTACCTAGCGTGTGTAATGCTCTCCTGTCCAAACGGTTCAGGGCCAGAGTCCGCATTTCATTACATTTTGACTGGTTGCCAGGTTGATCTGCTCTTGTTCTCGCAACGATGCGAGGATGTTTTCGCCTGAGTGCCGCGACAACGGAGGTCGCCGACAGTGGGAGTTAAAGCATTTGATGCTGAATACGCGAAGCTCTTGAGCTGTGAAAATTGATGTAACGGAAGGTTTTTGCCCCGTTTGCTTTGATTGACAATAATTAGCGGTGATGTTGACGGCGATCGATAATTTCTTCAACGTTGAAACTAACCCAGCGGTGGTCAGATCATGATAAACATTACCTTGCTTATGCCATGGCTGTTTGTCTGCTGCAGTAAAAAGAACACACAGGGGAAAGTGTTTGCTTGAGGCGTTGTCGTATATCACATGGAATCACGTTCATATCCGCACATGCAAAATCGCATCGTGGCAGATGTATTGAACTTTATCGGAATTATGAAACTGTAGCTGTCAAAATTACAATCAGATTATGACGCACAACGTAGTGACGGACTGCGGAATAATTTTAACACCGAGGTGTTCTTTACCGTGTCCGTCAAATTCAGTGCTCCAGTGTTTTTTTTTATTTCGGCCCAGGCGAAACAATGCGGCCGCGTTCGGGATCAAACCCACCAGCTCGAACAATGCCGTATTCAAAGAGCTACCGCGGCGGGCACGAGAAGTGTCTATTAGACGTGGGATTGCTTCTGTAGTGTCCCAAGTCCCTACGGTGCGCTTTATAGGAGGTCTGCTTTGGAGGCCCTGCGCAAGTTGTTCGCTTGACAAGCTTGCTTATTTTTTTTCAGAAGTAGCAAAAAGTTACCGTACCGTACCTTGAACTTTAATTCATCCCGTTTGTCCACAACCGCTGCCGTGTCCTCGCCTCACCTTTTCCCTGTCCGCCCTCCTTTTATGGGAACTGTGAGCGAAGAGTGGCAAGGCTGTTATGAACACGTTTCATGACTGTTATCGGTTCTACCCTTTCTCTGCCTTCTCGCCTCTCTACTCTCTACCGTTCTTTCAGCTTCGCTCCGGACTTTCACGTTAGTAGAAAGGTAAGCGCTGCAATTTCTTCATTGCTTTTGCGGATATCAACGATAATTACAGCTCTCAAGAGGATAATATGGCAGCGCCCAGGAAGATCTACAGAGTATTGGACACATTCAAAACGCAGTGCAAAGGAGAAATAAAATTTCTCGCGTCACCTTTATTCTCTTCCGTGCTTCTGTCATGAGTACACATCTCCTGAGCACTTCCCCCCCCACCCCCCCCCCCCACCCCCGCTGCCGTAGTGTGCGAGACTGGGACAGCAGCAGCGGCAGTGTGAAATTCGAAAGAGGATGTGAAAAAAAGTTTCGCTTAGAAAACACCCAAAGAATGGATGATGATGAGGAGGGGAGAAGTTTATTATGAGTGCACTCAAGGATATCACTCTAGACACTTGCACAGGTCCCGCACTTGGGCGACAACGCTTTTACTCAGCTTCACCTTGTCCTTGGGCTCAGTAAATATGCTTGAGTTATGCACCAAGTGGGACGCAACGATTTCATTTAGCGGTGAATAATTACTGGGTCAAAGTCGAACGGCGTCAGCTGTGGGCTCTCCTTGGTAGGTGTCATCGCAAAGTCACGTCTGTGCGCTGCATAGGGAAGAAAGAGAATCTTTCAACCGACACGCACATATAGGCAGCTTGAAAAACTGAATCTGCAACGCAAGGTCATAGATTGTGAATGAGGCAAAGAGAACACTGCTTTAGAAATGCCCTGACATTCGCATGCTTTTGCCAATTGCTTACCGCCGTTGTAACGATGACGCAGTGATGACGCAGTGCTGTGGGTCGTCATTGCTGTTGTCCTTCCGAACAAACTTTGACAGCGTTCTGTCTAGCGGGTGTTTTTGAGGCTCACTTCCGTTACTGACATGAGAAGACTACCTATTTTAGAAGAGATGACAGACACAGCCACTTCCTGAACATACACGATCTAGACACCACATGGTCTTAATTCATGGATGAAAGTCAGCGTAAGGTTGAAGTTACCTCTTTGTCAATAGTTTTCTGGGTCAATTTCCTTTTACCAGGCCAAAAATCTTCCATATATTGACATGCTAAACTTTCACTTGGCGCCTCTATTTCTTGGCCTAATGCACAACAGCTCAAGAACTCGGAAACCAAAGCAGTCTATTCTTTTTCTATTGTGCCCATGAAGGATTGAAGCATACGTGAAGGGTTTGCCGCAGAGAACTCAGCAACTCTGAGCCTGTGATTGCATCATAACAGTAAATGCTGGAAATTGAAAGCTCAACTGCTAAACAAAGGACGGCTCCATTTTGCAACGTCTGCATTATGTTGTTCGCCTTTTGCCTGCAGGTTCTTTGCTTCGCATCCGTCTTAGTGAAGGGAGATGACGTATTCCGGTACAATTTATGGTTCTTATTTGTTCTTTATTCATGAGGGGCGTACTTTTATTGGTACTAAGAGAAGTGATTTTGACCGATCTATGCAAGCATCTCGAAGATTTGCATAAGGAATAGCAGGAGCTGATAATAAGCTCCTCCAGGAGAGCAATCATTTGTAAATGCAGCTTTGATAGGCAAAGGTCGCAGAAAATTGCATCAGGACAGTTATATGCAATTCAAAGATTCTGGATTTAACAGGTTTTTTTACTTCTTAATTACAGTTTTTTACATCTTGTGCACGCATACTTCATGGCTCTAACCAGTATATAAACGAGGTATGTCACTTTCTGGCAAGAACAATCTCGATAAGTCTTTTAGTGGCTTTAGACAATTGTTTAATATTCACCCACAAATTCCGGCTGCCATCACTTATTGCTGACTAAGGAATAAACTAAAATGCTCAAATTATCACGGCGGTACACTCACCGTGTCCACATAATGGACTCCCTATCCTCACTTACGCCGAGGTGAAGTTGTCCAGGGACAACCATGAACTACTGACTACAGCTTTCTTCCATTTGCATATTTTCATCTTCCTACGGCGAACAATGAAAGCTGTCCGCACACACGATACCTAATAATTTTTATCCTCGCACCTAAGTGTAACATTACGACTTTCACTGTTTTTTGCATTTTCTTGTTTGTCGACTGTCTTCTCAAATAAATTTTAAAACTCGTGGGGCCTGCGCCGGTCTGGAAGTGTGGAACCTGGAGGAAGTGCACTTACTTGTCACGTATGGCACCTTATCAGGTAGCTAAATCTAATCTACACAAGATAGGTGGGGTCTAGAACACGCGGACTACCTTGGATTATATGTGACATTGACGATGAAAAACAAATATTACCTACCACCCATATTATTCGTGAAGCGGATGATGCCACTTCAGGACGACACCAATCAAGCACTCTGCTGTGAAGACTGTGAGAGCGACAAGCTGAAGCAACCAGTAGTGCTGCAGGAATTTCACCAGCTCAACGCTCTGCTCGTCTTTCACTCCTGCGTCAAAATCACAGCCAATATCGTATTCATGAAACAAGGATGATTCCCGCACCACAAGGAACAGCCTTCTCAGAGCCGGGAGGTAGGGGGACCCATGTCGAACAGGAATACCGTTCAGCATCATCGCAAATGGCTCTCGGAATGGCCGGATGCCAGGGGCCATCATCTGTGTCCTACAGCGAAGCTGAACAGTACAATAGCAGACGCGATCGTGACGCCCGGCCTGCAGCATGCAGTCTTCCAGGGTTGGCACGACTAGCTGTTCCCTCGAGTGCCGTTTGTAAGCGGCATTGAGCTTTCTCAGCAGCGGAAAAGAGTGACGCGATGCTTCTTCCAGGATGCCCAAATTAGACCAGCCTTCGACCACTACGGGGGCGACACGTCCAGCGTCCACAGCTTCTTCGAGCTCTTCAAGTGTGTCCATGTGATCGGCGGGTTGAGTCGCCGTGATTATTGCTGTCATCTGACTACGAATGTAGACAGAGAGCGACAATATGGCCATCATCCAGCAAGCGTAAACAATGCGCAGCGTCCAAAGGCGCCTTTTGTGCCGTGGTTCTCTTGTCGAGGTGGCCAGAAGTGACGCCAAGAGAAAAGTAGCTTCCAGAGTTGCACTTTGTACGAATACCTTCCCTGGGCGAATAGAATTCAGTGATGTCAAAACAAGCACGGTCGCGACCATAGAGAGCAATGTCAAAGCTACGCCCCACGCGGAGTATGACAAGACAGCAAACACCGAGATGATATGGGTTTCGTTTGCTAGGGCGTAAAATGTATCGTGGTGGACATTCGTGTCAGCGAAGGAAAAGAAGTGCGGAATGTTACCAGCGAGGAGTGAATAGCTTAGAAGAAGGTCAGCTTGTCTGGCTACCACGGACGCGAGAGCGTCATTCATGCTCAAGTGGTATGTATATGTGAGAGACATGTTTTTCTTTAACAGCAGAGATCGCAAGAGCACGTAGCGCCACTGCCTGCACATATTCTGTGCTTGAATTGTTTTGTTGAGGGCGGATTTCTTCTTGCTATGGCGGAGCAAACAAGCGACTGAGAGCTGCTCCCCGGAGAAGCGATGCTGAACTGGTCTCCATGTTAAGTCTGCCAGTGAACCCATGTTGGAAAGCCCTCGTGCGGGGTAAAAGACGGGATTCACGGATCGGTCAGAGAAAATTAATGCGCTGCCTATGCCGCGTTTACATCGACCCAACACTGATAGCTTAACAGAAGGGCTTATTTTTGTGTACAATTCCGTGTCGCCGCTGAGCACCGCGTGATCTCGGATAAGGACCCATTGGACGCCAACATGATATGCGAACTTGGACCCGATTAACCGGAGAAATACGTCCAGCTCTATCTTCAGACTTGGTACGATGGCCAGCGTCCTTCTTCTCTCTCCTGCTGCAGTTTCGAGAAAATTCGTGAAATCATCGTTGAAGAAATGCCATGAGGTCTGTTTGGATGGTAGGAGTCGGGACCACGCGAGGTCTTCGTCCTCCCAGTGAGACTGGAACGATACCAGTACGACATTCATTTCTTTTACAATAAAACGATGCAGCAGCTCTTCCGAATCCATATGCGTGACGCATCCTTCTTTCCGAGCCTTGAGAAATGTGCACTGAAACAACACGTAGAGCATTGCAAACGATGGACGTAGATGGGACATGGCTCGCCGAGTCATGTGCCCTGCCCTAATGCTTCCTTGCTGACTATTACCGCCTTCTCAAACCTGGTTCGACTATGTACGATTCATACTCTAAACTGGGCGCTCCAAACCCCAATGTGCCCGAAGATTTGTGCGCGTCATGTCATCAAAAAAAGAGGAGTGGAAAGGAGATATTATAGCCGACGAACTTTATTACATTGAGATTACGTACGCATGTGTGTTCTCGTGTGTGTGGCTCAGTTCCCTCAAGAATACCATTATGGGGAAGCCGCGGTATGTGGACACAATGGGCGAAGCTTCCTCGAGAAGTCAGAAATTTACTTTGTGATGCGTTGACTATGAGTAATATTGGAGGGGAAAGCAAGGGTTGTTTATTCGGTATTCATTTCTTGGGCCCTTATTTCGCCCCCTGCGGTCCGGACGTCGGGAAATTAAACTTCCCTTGAGGAAATGATGCTGAGTCTTTTTCCTATCTTCAAAAAGTACGTGATATGTAGAACAAAAGTCAAACTCGAGGACCCACGTCTAAGCCTCTAAAAGGCGGGAGCGGAGTGACTGCAGTACTCAGTGCACTAGCGTGCAGTATTTCATGGCGGGCGTTCGGTGTCCAATTCTTCCCAAGCGTCAATACTCGGGGTGTGGTCAGGAAGAGCGGCCATCATTATGGAGCCACATTGCAGCCCTGTGTGCAAGCTGCAGTGTTCTCAAGTTGCCTTGTTTTGCGCCACTGGAATTGGGTACAGCCTTCGAGGATTCAGTCCGTGATTGCAACCGACTGGTGTTACGGCTTGATTATTCTCTGAACTACATCAAGCGCCATGAAGAAAAAATACACACAAGGCCTAAATACCTGAGCCGCTTCTCACCGCTTGTCACAGTTACGAAAATTTGATAAATTGCGGCTGTTATTCTACCATCACAGATTATTCTCTCTTTCTCGAAAATATTATGTTTGATCTTTCCCCAATAATTAGCAAATCACAAATATCCATTGAAATACCACAAAAGAACCACACATCCAAAAAATTTAACGACATCTAGTTCGCATATATATGTTCTACTAGAACATAGCAGTCGAGGGTCATCCAAAGGACGCCGAATATCTTTATCATCTGGACATCTCTTCCACATCCACAGCCTCCTCCCATTGATCGTGCATCGTGTGTTGTGAATAGATGAATTCACCATGCCGCACAAATACAAGCAAATTGCCTCTAATTTGTCTAACGATGAGATGCTGGGAGAGGAAAATTCGCGCTTTTGTCGGTTCGAGCACTTTGGCGGAGCATTTACTTGCTTTTTCTCCATGATATGCATGTTCGAGATTTTACGACAGGGAGAATGTGTTCCTCAATTCGGAAATGTCAATCTGTTCATTTTGAAACCATTCAAGATGCAGTAATAAAGCCCAGAATTTCATTTATACCCGCATTTATATTTCGTAATGCGATTATGAGTAACAATTTTGCACGACCATTGGACGAATTACAAAACACTGGGTGTCTAAGATTATCTTTTGGTTTCACTTATGTCATTGTTTTGCATACATAAACGCTTTCTTTTTCAGGTATATCTATTAGTACACTGCCGAGGTCATTTGTAGTAGAACGAAACACGTTATTAGTACCAGATGCAGCAAGCCCATATTTGCTCTTGTTCTTGCGTTTTTCAGTTTACGCAATAACACCTTTCAGGGGAAGTCGGCACACTCGGACGCCGTGGCCGAAGTATCTCCGAAACTGGGCAAATTTGTAGCCAAGCATATCATCAAAATTCCGCGGAAAGATAAGTGTTGTTTGTCCTCCACTACGACGTCAGCTAGTGTTAAATGCCACCAGCCTTAACTAAACTGGGACAGCGATTACCCAGAAAGGAGATTTTTACGCTGGCGTGTGTATGAAAGATTGCGCGGCTGTAGGCCGACCTCGATTACACTGGCGCTTCCGAGGCACAGAAATACAAGTAGCACGCAATCTCTCAGCAAGCTGCTACGAAAACTAGTTTCCTTTACAAGTCCCTCGCTACCTGCTTCGACTCCCTCTATCGATTCTTCTGAATTCTGTGGCGAAGCGTCTTTACGGTGGGTCAGAGGGGGCGATTGCTATAGAACCACTTGTAACGAAAATATGCTATATTATTCACGCTCACATCTCGCCAACCGTACTATGGGTGCCTTTAATTTGGTGTCGTTCTGTGAAGAAGACCTTACTTGATCACACATGTGTCGTACGTTCTTGCACCTCTGTTGACGCAATCGGATCTACATTTATCGTAATGCTCGGCGTTTGTTGATGCACATAGCTCGGCAGTACGCTTGTCGATCAAAGCGGAAGTGGTCACGATTGAAGGAGTGTGCGCAGCCATATATAGAAGGCATACTCCGTCAAACTTAAACGTGTGCTCATCCAGAGTTACGCGGAATTTTCGCACAAAAAAAAAATCGACCTTTCTCGATTATATGACGCGGCCGCGTCCGATGCGTAGGATCCATAGATGGAATGAAGGGACTCCGGACCGGAAATTGGAGAGATGCCAATTGTCGCTCACTACCTTTGATCGCGGCGGGTACACCATGAATAGGAAGCGAGCATGACTGCGAGATTACGTCGTAGGACTACCAGACTGGCTGTGTCCAAGTTTAGTCATCTAAGCTTTCTAATGACTGAATAATGTCACTGGCTTTACCCTGGTATCTTTGTGTGAGACAAAGAAGGCACTAGTGGATCATGCGTGTGTCGTGTGTGCACATGCGCCATTATCGGACCACGCATGATGTAAGTGGAGTAAAATTCAGAGCCGCAGCTCGACAGTATGTTTGACCATCCAATAACGAATTGTCGTTATTGAGCGAGCACAGTAAGCCGTAATGGCCATATACGACGAAACTCAAACTGGTAGCTCATCGCGTGTTTTAAGGCCTACAAGCGTGCAATTCGTTGAGGAATTTCACGCTTGCTCGGCTATGGCACAGCTGCGTTTGTTATGTGGGGTCAGACTGGGGAAGCAAGACTGGGGCCTGCTTAATCGCACAATGCGTTGGCGGGCTAGTTGGTGCGAATCCATGAATACTTTGTTAAGCGCAAAAAGACAGACACAAGAAAGACGACAAGTATTCCTGCTTAATCGCTTTGACAACTGCGGAACATGTCCATCAAGTTTCTTGACATCAGAATTATCTTTTAACGAAATCACCCGGCTTAGATGTATGACCCTTAAAGAGAAATGCCCCTGCTTCCTTGGTCATCGGCGCACTCAAAACAATTTAAAAGAAAAGTTGCGCATTTACGTTTGTCAAAAGCGCTTGAAAAGTCATGCCATCACCTAAACAGGCAAAGTTTTCGCTCGCAGATCTTGCGGTTGAAAGAGGCAGGTTTCCCAAAACACGTTGCTGTAGTAGTCGCTGAAAGCATGTACCGCAAAAAGAAAAATGAGGCAAGGATGAAAGGAGAACTACGAGCCGCAGCAATATCAAAGAAAACAGAAGCCAGAAGAAACCAAATATAGTAGCCAATCCATTCTTCCGGAAAATTTGACATCACTTAAAGAAGATAGGATCTCACTCTGACTTCAAGGTCGTGTTCTCGAACCACCCAAAAGTTGAAAGACTTTGCAGGAAAAGCTGCTCAATTAAGAAACAAAAATCAAATTGCATGCTAAAGCATCAAAAGAAGTTCGTTGCACGCAAAGACGGGCTGGTATATCGGGTTCCCTTGTTGTGCGGCGAGTGTTATATCGGCCAAACTAGCCGATGCATAAATGAGAGGCTAGCACAACATCGCCGCAAGGAAACCAAGGCATGGAAGGTCACATGACAGAACTCTGCAAGTCATACGATGGTTGCTATCGTTTCTTTACTGGTGCACGACATTACTTTCTCACATAAATCTGTTAAACCTGGAGATAGTAGAGTCCAGAGAAATTGTTCTGCAGGATCATAGTGGTGTGAGTGCACTGTCATTAGCAATAGGTGATAAGGAAGTGAGGTTTCTGGATGGTGAAACGGTATGATAGTGAGAAGTTTTAGTTTCTCCGGCACATTGTAGCTATGGGGTTTTCGCACGTCCTCTGTTGTTTTCTTGCCTTCCTGCTTTTCTTGATTGTGGAAGCGTATATATATATATATATATCTGCGGCGTCTTCGTCAGCGGCGGAGGATCTTTGTCAGTTTGACGAAGAGCAGCCGCAGCTCCATCGGTTGCTGCTTTTAGTTTTCCGGATATGGGCTGGCGGAGCGGCCCCGCGCTATATCAGAGTAATATCAGAGTAATGTATGAACTTTATGCATAATACGCTTTGTTACGGTGCCTTAAAGTAATGGGTCTAAAGGACGGTGTAGGTACATTTTTCGTACCGCCCTAATCCTGTACACCCCCCCTCGCTCCTACGAACACATGCACATACCCCCCTTTTTTCCTATATGTATACATAATATTCCTTACCATGACGGATTGACCAGTTCAAGTTGTCCACTTGTCAATAACTCATGGTAATTACTGAAACAAACACAGTTCCACGATCGGATTACTTACTTTTATTTTTTTTATTTGAGCACTCAGAACTACATAGAACCTTGTTTTGTATATGTGAGAAAACTATAGGCCTTTTGCACATTTGGGTCTCACAAGCTTAATCCAATGTGCAATACACAGACAAAGCAGCTGCTAGAACATGAACTGCATTGAGGGCCACACAACACATACGTAATTAACGGTGCAAAATAGAGAGGGAAGCTTCAAAATATGCTCTGTAGTGCTCCAAAGTATAACATGTTGTACGTGTACAATACACGTTGAAAAAAGCAATGCATCAATGTCCCATTTGCCTTCAAGTTTATTATCAAGTGCAAGTTTACTGAAGTTTATTATGAGCGTATGTACAACAGGAATCTGCTGACACACCCGCAGTCACGGTGGCTGTTCGAGGTGTGCTGGCTGCCTCAGTGTTAGAAAAAGAAAGAAATTGGGTGAATGTCAACACCAGTGCCACTGCTTGTTGCCTCTGACCAGCACGTGCCTCCGCGGCATCTTTGTTGGTGGAGTCTGCACAGATGAGCAGGCGTGTCGAGGCTGGGAGTTATCCGAGACAAAGATTATCGTTTACACGGAGAAGTGGCTGTTCACATTGCCTGTCGCTTTCCCTCAAAGGCTTCCTTGGCGACTAGGGTGGCACACCCGTAGTCTAAGCGGCTGTTCGAGATGTGCTGGCTGCCTAAATGTAAGAAAAAGAAAGAAATTAGGTTAATGTCGATACCGGTGCTATTGCTTCTTGCCTCTTATCTGTATTTGCCTCCACCGCCTCTTCGCTTGCGGAGTCTGCATGAGGGAGCTGCGGTGGCTGTAGGCATTGTCTAAGCAAACAGAAAAGGCCATTCAAGTGGGGAATTATTGAAATAAATGCAGTTCTTATGTCTGCTTCTCGCACTCTTTTTGCCTAAAAGTTTTCAAACATAGCGTCCAGAATACACCAGAACTTTGACTGCTTTTGCTTTTTACTGGTAGGTGTTGCTGTGAAATCCTTATTATGGCTGCATGCAGCATTGTAACACTTGATGAAGGCATTTGAAGTGGTATCCAAAAATATAAAAAATCAACCTTGTCTGCATGATTGCTTTCAATTTCTAAATACAGTGGTAACTATCACTATTGGTGCAAGGCCCTCCACATCTATGCGGCAAGGGCCATAGCTTGAAACTGAAATTTTCCTTTAGTGTTTCACAAGGCGTCTGATGTGTCCACATTAGACGTGATCCGTTTCCTTTCTTTATCCCAGTGTGGAGAGAGCATCATTAAATTGTTTTTTTATTTTTGTGTGTCGTGTGTTTTAGTTTGTTTCTGAATTTATCAAGCAACAGACTCATGATGCTTAAATGACTTATGTTATGACAATCATCAGCTTTTGTTTTGCAGAAAAACAACGCATTTCCTGAGCTATTGT
Source organism: Dermacentor variabilis (assembly GCF_050947875.1). Classification (NCBI taxonomy): domain Eukaryota; kingdom Metazoa; phylum Arthropoda; class Arachnida; order Ixodida; family Ixodidae; genus Dermacentor; species Dermacentor variabilis. The sequence continues at coordinate 33,445,327 of NC_134578.1, read as the reverse complement.
TTGCTAACCCATCGCTCGCATAACCTCTAAAGAGCGTCCACTAAAGAGCCTTGAATTTTCAAATACCATTCTTTCCTTAAAATCATTCGACACTTTTCATAATTTCTGTACCTTGGGCCTCTGATACTATGCATTCACCATTTTTGCTTGTTGTCTCTGACTAGAAATATCTTCTTTAATTCAGAGTTTAAAGTTTACCATTGGAACACACAGAAGGGCTTGCGATTGCATATCTGCATAACAGGGAAACATGTTTCATTAACCATTTACAATATCTAATAGAAGATTGATGAATGCAGCTTGCAGTGTGATTTGACTGAATGAGCCATAAAAGTAACTCATCTCACTTGGTAAATTAAAGCACATATTAGTGTGATGTGCAACATATGTTACACCAAGGTGGTGGGTTCTCTTGCTTATACAACAAAATAATCGGTGCGCGAAAAAAAAGTTATTTTTGCATACCCCTTGTACACACTGATTTAAGGAAACTGAGCTGGAGCTGTCCACATGATCTACTTATTTTATCTGCGAGTACACTAAACAAAAATATGTCCCAGCTGCTTAGTGGCATTTGAGATTATGTCAGTATTAAATATGTGCGTGTTGCCTAAATTATTTGAAGTTTGAAAATGCTCATAGGAAAATGCTCATAGTTTACGGATGTATGTAAAAGGGGGGGGGAACTCAGCATCAAGTGCAAGTGAACGGTCCCACAGGCAAATAGGCAAATAGGTAAAAAATAGTCAAACAGATTCGCTGCACGAGTTTGGACCAGAAAAGATATGCCACATAAAATGGCATGCAAGTAAGCGTTGAAAATATTGCACAGTTAATAAAACGTCTACGCTATTAATATGGGGGTTCACGCACTCGATTTCGTCTGTATTAAGCACTCGCCTCTTGATTGCTTCGTAGCATAGAAATACTCGGCATCAGGCTGTTTTTCAGCTGTGGCCTTTGCAAAAGCATGATTGTTCAAAGTGCAACAATTAACCAGATTCTATGACTTGCTTGTGGATTCGTCAGTACAGTTCCGGTGCGCTGGTCCGCCTGTGCAGCAATTTCCTACTGAAGGGAAACTTGCATATAATAACACCGCTCCGCATGTAAAAAAATGCTCTGCTGTGACGCTTCTCAAGCGATTGTGATGCATCACAAGAGCTGTGTACACGCGTGATGTTCTGAACAAGAAGATACATTCGTTTACTTACATGTGAAGGTATATGCCAGAGCACTCGGGGGCTTTGGTGGCACAAAAGGCACGAATGTGCCATACCGTCCGATGTTGACGCGCGATCGCATGTCAAACCTGAACTGTACGAAACTACCACGAATCGAAAAAAAAACAAAGATTCGAAACCGAAATTCGTGTCAACCTTTATTGCATGAATGCGCACATCGTGGTTTACATAAGTCACGCACTTAGCAAGCGCTGTTTGTAAACTTAATATTAACGCATCACCTTCATAAAGCCATAAGGTATGCGATTTTAAAGGACAAAGCATAAGGTGACCTGTACTTGCTTTCAGCCCTTTCAATAGTTACTGCGCTGGCCACATTGACCAGTACCAACAGGGCAGCGCCCTAGAGGTTCCAACTTTTTCGGGCCAGCTATTCCTCTAGAGTTGGTATACTAACTCTATGCTGCGCCCGTTCCTTCCAGCGTTGGTAAAGCAGCATTGTTGGGGAGTTTGCAAAGCTGCTGTGTTGTGCGCCAGGTGCTGGGCTATTGAACTGTGTTCAGTGGTAAAAACCAGTACGCCAGGGTGTTGTGTACCGCTGTCTGCCGGCTCGACAACGAAAGGCATGCGCTGTTCTTACTTTCCATGGGATAAGGAAGGGAGAAAAGTATGGAAGGCGAAAGAGAAGCGTAAGGACTTGAATGCGAATGATAACTCGAAAATGTGCGAGGTAGGCCATAACACCTATGCAGCGTCTTATAAAAGTATTGCACCTGTCCGCTTTTAGGTACTAACATTGTGTGGTTAGAGAAATGCCGCCAAACTTGCGTTTGTTTGATCATTCTTAAGGCGGCCGGCAAGCCGCATTATCAGTTTTTAAGTGACGCGAGGTGGTGACTAGATTTATCTCGATTGATCCGAGCCGCGTGCGATTATGTCGGCTTCCAGAATTTTGTTGTTGTCTTAAGCATCTTATCTCGAAGTTTCCTTACCGGCTTCAATTGAGCTCCGCCGAGTGACGCGGGCATCCTGTTCATCGATGACAGGCGAACACGATTGCTGCTATCGCCGGCGCGATGTTGTGAAGTCCTTAGTAGGCGCAAGTCAGCCTAACAAAGTGTTTCTTTATGTAGCCTCTACTCAACGTCAACTTGTGGCTGATTTGTAGCAAGAAACACAATTGAAACCTGCTACATGTTATGCACCTTATAAACCCTCATGCCTGACAGCACCGAAAGGCCTTCCTTGATAAATCAGTCAATCTAGTCCTGCAATTCATAGGTTTGAGCATCCCAGTTGGCCAACATGGACCTAGCTGCACAGTAATTTCCTATGAGATTTATGCAAGCAAGCATGCGCTATTTTATTTCTGTGTGCAAGAAGCAATTAGGATATCCATTAAATCTGCAAAACCTCTATACGCCGGAATTTCCTGGCGCAATCGCGCGCTAAGGCAAAAATATCGGCCGACCCTCCATTGTCCGCCGTATCGGCGCTCGCCCAAAATGTGGCGGTCACGGAGGCAGTGTCTCCACCCTGCACGGTGGCGCGCTACATCGAGGTACCCCAGCCTGGTCATAAAACCCCTCAATCTCCCAAAGTAGCGCCTGCCATTTCCCTCCTCCTCCGCTCGGTGCGGCCTTGACGGTGGCGCCACCGGTGCTGGGCCTGCCGTAGCAGGCGACGGTTAACACGCTACGGGAGGAAGTCCGCAGAAAAGTTTGTTCGAGCCCTGCGGAGCAGTCTTTTTAATCGAGATCTTTCTTCGTCAGTCGGCCACTGGCCTTTAGAGTTTCATGTTGGCATCGCGGAAGAAATAGAGAAAAACACCATTATTCAAGGCGTATTTAAGGCGTAAAGCGCGCGACGTTGAGAGTTCGTGTTGCTGAAACACGACGCAAGCAAGCGGTGTACTCAAACACGCGCGTAATTACCAAAGTTTCAGGTGTTGACAGCGTGAAAGTATGTGTACGTAGTTTCGTAGGTTCATTTGCGCACCTGCAGGATACTTTTGTTCGGCCGTCGCGTGAGAGATTCCGGCTGTGTGCGGTCAGCAATGCCTGGCAATAGGGCCGTTTTTTTTCATTGCGGGGTGCTTTGGTAATCGTGACGATATATTGTTTTTTTTACACTTACTGCTCCAGGAGGGCACATGTAATGGCTAACGGAGGCCTCTGAAGAGCACGTGACATTACAATAAAGCAGGCGTCGCAGGAAGTGTTCGCATGCAAAATTGGCTGTCCGCGATCTTATACCCCCTTGGCATGCACAGGCTTCGGCGAGCCCCATCCAGCCTTGGTTCTAGCTTTGGTGTTCCCGTTGCCGCTTTGGTGCCCTGGAGGTGCCGTCAATAATACGAAATAATGACAAGTTGTTACAACTAGTAAATAAAATTTATTGAAGAAATACAATCGCGCCGAGGCGCCAACTTCTAAAGCAGCGCTAGGGCGCCCGCGCGAGTATTGTGAAACGCCAATAAGGAATTTAACGGCCGACGTACGACTCTACGATCAAAGTGCACGTTAAACATCCCCAGGCGAGCTAGATAAAGTTATCCGGAGCCATCCAGTACGTCCTCCACGCTTGCTTTAGTCCCTTCGGAACGTTAAAAACATTAATCACCACAAACCAAATCAGTACATGCGGGCGTACATAATGTACGCCCGCATGTGCTAACTTCTGGTGGAGCTCAAGACACACCATGAATAATGTCGCCTTTATGTCACAGGCCAGCTGCAGATGCGTGCATTTCACCGCAAGACGAAACTACATGAAACAAAGAGAGCACATTCGAAAAAGAAAAGTCAACCAACGCGCTAAAAACCACGCAGAGCATGAACACACACTTTTTCGAAGCGGAAGGCCTGAACTAGGCTCAAAAGAAGAGGTTGTGAGTAGCCGCGGCCCTTACTTCAGAAAGCCGTGCGTTCTTTGCCACTTCCTCGAAGTCAGCTCGTCCGATCCTGCGAATCCATACTTCTTCTTGCGTTGCGCACGCCGGACGGCAAAGCAAAAAGCTTTTTGCCGTCACTGTATCTATTGCGGCAACCGAAGGCGCAGCAGCGCTGCATCGCAATTGAGTTCTCGGCCCTACACATTCTATTACGCTAAGGCACTCCGTCAGTCAGCCTGCAGTACTTTCGTAGCGCAGGCCCAACAATGGAGGTCGGCGCGCGCTGGAAAGAAAGAAAATATACAAAAGCGCGGCGCCTGCTCCCCGCTGGAAAGAAAAAAATACACGAAAGCGCGGCGCCTGCTTCCACGTGACACAGATTGGCCAATGGGGGAGCGGAGCAGGCTGGGGCGACAGGAGGCGTGGAGGAGGACGCACCAGGGTGAGCGGGGTGGCGGAAAGATCTAACAATGGCGCTGCTTTGGAAAAATTGAGGGGTTTTACCTGGTCACGCATCGTGGCGCCACCTCTCGAAGGAGGAGGCGCAGAACTCGCGCCGCGGAATTCACGGTTCGCTGGTGTTGAAAAGAGCACGGGACACCCTGCCTCAGCGCCAAAAGGCGATAAGAAACTGTATGGTGCACTGTATCGGCCTTTTGAACGTCGCTATTGGAAGTTACACATAAAACGTAAGCGTACTAGAAGCCACAGCTTGACTAATATTATCAACAAACGTTGAAAAGAACTCGAAAGCAATATTTTTTGAAAGTTGTTTGGGCTGGTATCTAGCGTATGTAATGCGGTCCTGTCCAAAGGGTTGAGGGCCAGAGTCCGCATTTCATTACGCTTTGACTGGTTGCCGGATTGATCTGCTCTTGTTCTCGCAACGGTGCCAGGTTATCCTCGTTTAATTGACCGGACAACGGAGGTCGCCTACATCGGGAGCTAAATGTATTTGATGCTTAATATGCGGATTTCCCAAGCTGTGGAAATTGGCGTAATCGAACGTTTTTTTTTCCTGTTCGCTTTAATTGATAATGATTGGCGGTTATATTGACCGCGATTCATAATTTCTTCAATCTTTAGCCCAACACAAGAGTGGTCTGTTAATGCTGAACATTACCTTGAGTGGGCAATGGCTGTTTGTCTCCATTGTAAAAAGAACACACAGGGGTGCGCCGCACTTCATAATTCGTGAGAGGGTGGAGCACGTTCATTGGCTCACATGACACATCGCATCGTGGCAGAAGTATTTGAAGTTTAATGGAATTATGAGGCTGTAGGTGTCAAAACTACAATCACATTATGAGGCACACCGTAGTGACGGACTACGGAATAATTCTCACAGCATGGTGTTCTTTTACGTGTTCGTAGGTTTCAGTGCACGAGTGTGTTTTATTTCGCCCAAGTCGAAATGATGCTGCCGCCTTAGGGATGAAACCCACCGCCTCGGGCAACACCATAGCCAAAAAGCTCTCGCGGCGGGCACAAAATGTGTCGATTAGACATGTTACTGCTCCCGTAGTGTCGCCTAGACGCTACGGTGCGCTTTAATATGGCTCTGCTTTGCATGTCCTGCGTAAGTTGTTCGCTTGAAAAACTTGCTTAGTTTTTTTTTCAGAAGTACCAGAAACTTACCGTATCATGCCTTGAACGTCACCTTATCTCGTTTGCGCGCGAGTGCTGCCGTGTCCTCACGTCACCTTTTCCCTGTCCGCCCTCCTTGTATGGGAACTGTGAGCGAAGAGTGGCAAGGCTGTTATTCACACGTTTCACGACTGTTATTAGCTCTAGCAATTCTCTGCCTCCTCTCCTCTCTCTTCTCTACCGTTCTTTCGGCTGCGCTTTGGAGTTGCACGTTGGTAGAAACGTGAGGTCTGCAACTTCTGCAGTGCTTTTGCAGAGATCAACGATAATTACAGCTGTCAAGAGGATAATGTGACGGCGCCCGGGAAGCTCTATAGGGTATTCATCATCACCATCATCATCATGATCATCATTATCCTGGTTACACCCACTGCAGGGCAAAGGCCTCTCCCATACTTCTCCAACTACCCCGGTCATGTACTAATTGTGGCCATGTTGTCCCTGCAAACTTCTTAATCTCATCCGCCCACCTAACTTTCTGCCGCCCTCTGCTACGCTTCCCTTCCCTTGGAATCCATTCCGTAACTCTTAATGGCTATTGGTTATCTTCTCTCCTCATTACGTGTCCTGCCCATGCCCATTCCTCTTTCTTGATTTCCACTAAGATATCATTAACTCGCGTTTGTTCCGTCACCCAATCAGCTCTTTTCTTATACCTTAACGTTACACCTATCATTCTTCTTTCCATAGCTCGTTGCGTCGTCCTCAATTTAAGTAGAACCCTTTTCGTAAGCCTCCAGGTTTGTGCCCCGTACGTGAGTACTGGTAAGACACAGCTGTTATAAACTTTTCTCTTAAGGGATAATGACAACCTGCTGTTCATGATCTGAGAATGCCTGCCAAACGCGCCCCTGTCCATTCTAATTCTTCCGCTTATTTCAGTCTCATGATCCGGATCCGCAGTCACTACCTGTCCTAAGTAGATGTATTCCCTTACCACTTCCAGTGCCTTACTACCTATCGTAAAGTGCTGTTCCGTTCCGAGACTGTTAAACATTACTTTAGTTTTCTGCATATTAATTTTTAGACCCACTCTTCTGCTTTGCCTCTCCAGGTCAGTGAGCATGCATTGCAATTGGTCCCCTGAGTTACTAAGCAAGGCAATATCATCAGCGAATCGCAAGTTACTAAGGTATTCTCCATTAACGTTTATCCCCAATTCTTCCCAATCCAGGTCTCTGAATACCTGCTGTAAACACGCTGTGAATAGCATTGGAGATATCGTATCTCCCTGCCTGACGCCTTTCTTTATTGGGATTTTGTTGCTTTCTTTATGGAGGACTACGGTGGCTGTTGAGCCGCTATATATATCTTTCAGTATTTTTGCATACCGCTCCTCTACACCCTGATTCCGCAATGCCTCCATGACTGCTGTGATTTCGACTGAATCAAACGCTTTCTCGTAATCAATGAAAGCTATAAATTAAGATTGGTTATATTGCGCACATTTTTCTATGAACTGATTGATAGGGTATCGGGCACATTCAGCGTGGCGCAAAGGACCAATCAAATTTCTCGCGTCAACTTTACTCTCAGCCGCGCTCCTGTCATGTGTACACGTCCTGAGCGCCCCCCTAATGGAGTGTGCGAGACTGTGACAGTAGTAGCGGTAGTGTGAAAGTCGAAGGAGGAAGTGAAAAAACCTTCGCCTAAAGAACAGCCAAACTATTGACGATGATGACGAGGGGATTAATGTATTATTAGTGCACTCCATGATATTACTGTAGATACTCGCACAGTTGCCGCGCTCGGACGTCAACGCTTTTGCTCCCCTTCGCCTTGTCCTTGAGCTCAGTAATTGTGCTTCAGTTGTTCAGCGAGCGGGACGCAACGATTTCATTTGGCATACATAATTACTGGGTCATAGTTGAACGGCATCAGCTGTGGGCTCTCCTTTGTAGGTGTCATCCCAAAGTAACAGCTGTGCACTACATGGGCAAGAAAGAGAGTCTTTCAACCTACACGCATGTATAGGCCGCCTGGAAAACTGAATCTGCAATGCATGGTCATAGATTGACAAACAGGCCAAGAGAACACTGCTTTAGAAATGCCGTGACATTAGTATGCTTTTGCCATTTACACACTGCCGTTGCAATGATGACGCATGAATGACGCAGTGCTGTGGGTCGTCATTGCTGTTGTCCTTCCGAACAAACTTTGACAGCGTTCAGTCTAGCGGCTGCCTTTAAATCTAACTTCTGTTACTGATATGAGAATTCTACCTATGTTAGAAGAGATGACAAGCACACCCACTTCCAGAAGATACGCCATCTAGACACCACATCGTCCTTAATTCATGTATGATAGTCAGCGTCAGCTCGAAATGACCTCTTTCTCCATAGTTTTCTGGCTCAATTTCATTTTTCCGAGCCAAGCATCTTCCATATGATGGCTTCCTGGCTTGTTACATGAGGCCTCAATTTCTTGGCTTATCCACAACAGCTCAAGAACTCAGAGACGAATACAATTTATTCTGTTTCCGTTGGGCCCATGAAAGAGTGATGCATATGTGATGAGTTTGCCGCAGAAAACTCTGTAATTGTGAATATCTGATTGCATCAAAACAGTAAATGCCAGAAAATAAAAGCTCAACTGCTAAATGAAGGCCGGCTCCATTGTGCAACGTCTGCATTGTGTTGTTGCCTTTTGCCTGCGACTTCTATGCTTGCGACTTCCTGAAGTTAGATTACGTATTCCAGTAGATTTTATGGTATTATTCGTTCATTATTCATGGGGGGCATACATGTACCGGTACTAACAGAAGGCATTTGGTCCGATCTATGCAATCATATCGAAGATGTGCATGAGGAATAGCAGCAGCTGATAACTCCTCCAGGTGCGACATGATTTTTAAATGCAACTTTAGGAGGCATCGGTCGCAGAAAACTGTATTAGGACAGTTATATACAAATAAACCCTTGTACTTAGATGTAGGTGAATGGTAAAGAATCCCAGGGGTCAAAATTTCCGGAGTCCTCCACTACGGCGTGCCTCATAATCAGAAAGTGGTTTTGGCACGTAAAACCCCATAATTCTCTTCTATATACAAACACAAAATTCTGCACTTAGGAGGTTCTGTATTACTGATTAAATGAAGTTCTTTGCGTCTTTAGAACTACTTGTCTTTTGACTACTTTTGTCTTTTGACTACTTGTGGCAATTGTTTGAAAATATTGCACAAGTTCCTGCTGCAGTCACCTATTGGTGAATGAATAATTCACTACAATGCTCTAATTCTCATGGCGGTACTCTCACAATGCCCAAATATGGCCCTGCCTATTCTCGCTTATGTCGAGGTGAACGTGTCCAGGGCACATGACCACGGTGAAATATCCACTACAGTCTGGTTCCATTTTCACATTTTCATCTTCCTACGGCGAACATTGAAAGCTGTCCGCACACAACATATTTAATATTTCTCATGCTTGCGCCAAAGTGTAATGTTACGTTCTCCATTTTTTGTATTTTCTTGCATGTCTATCGTTCTTTTCAATCAAATTTTCAGACTCGAGATGCCTGCGCCGATCTAGAAGTGCAGAATCAACAGGAAGTGCACTTATTTCTCACGTACGGCACCTTATCTGGCAAGTAAATCTAATCTACACAATACAGGTGGGATCTATAATATGCGACTACATTGGATGAGCTGTGACATTCACGCAGAACAACAAAGATTAACTACCACCCATATTATTTGTGAAGCGAATGATGCCCCTTCAGGAGGAAACCAATCAAGCACTCTGCTAAGAAGACCGTGAGAGCGACAAGCTGAAGCAACCAGTAGTGCTGCACGAATTTCAGCAGCTCAACGCTCTGCTCGTCGGGTACACTTGCGTCGAGATCACAGCCAATGTCGACAACATAAACCAAGGATGATTCGCGCACCGCGAGGAACAGCCTTCTCAGGTCCGGGAGGTAGGGGAACCCATGTCGAACAGCAATACCGTTGAGCATCATTGCGAAGGGCTACCGGAATGGCCAGACTCCAGGGGCCGTCTTCTGTGTACGGCAGCGGGGCTGAACAGTACAATAGCAGACCCTGTCATGCCGCCCGGCCTGCAGCATGCAGTCTTCCAGGGTTGGCACGACTAGCTGTCCCCTCGAATGCCGTTTGTAAACGGCATTGAGCTTTCTCAGCAGCGGAAAAGAATGAGGGGATGCTGTTTCCAGGATGCCCAAATTCGATCAGCCTTCGACCACTGCGGGGGCGACATGTCCAGCGTCCATAGCTTCTTCAAGCTCTTCAAGCGTGTCCATGTGATCGGCGGGTTGTGTCACCGTGATTATTGCTGTCATCTGACTGCGAATGTATACACAGAGCGACAATATGGCCGCCATCCAGCAAGCGTAAACAGCGCGCAGAGTCCACGGGCGCCTTCGGTGCCGTGGTTCGGGAGCCGAGGGGGCGAGAAGTAACGCCAACAGAAAGGGAGCTTCTCGAGTTGCGCTCTGAACGAACACCTTGCCTGTCCGAACAGAATTCAGGGATGTCAAAACGAGCACGGACTCGACCATAGATAGCAATGTGAAAGCTAGGCCCGACGCGGAGTAAGACAAGACAGCAAACACCGAGATGATATGGGTTTCGTTTGCTAGGACGTAAAAGGTGTCGTGGTGAACATTCGTGTCAGCGAAGGAAAATAATTGCGGGATGTTACCAGCGAGGATTGAATAGCTCAGAAAAGGTCAGCTTTTCCGTCTATCACGGATACGAGAGAATCGTTTATGCTCAAGTAGTTTGTATATGCGAGGGACAGGTTTTTCTTAACCAGCAGAAAACTCACGAACAGGTAGCGCTCCTCAATGCAAGTTTTACGCGGTAGAACTGTTTTCGTGAGGGCAGATTTCTTGTGGCGCACGCGGAGCAAGCAAGCGACTGAGAGCTGATCCTCGGAGAATCGATCATGACCTGGTCTCCAGGTTAAACCTGCCAGAGAAGCTATGTTCGCAAGTGCTCGTGTGGGGTAGAACACGGGATTTCGGGATTGGTCAGAGAAAATAAATGCACTGCCTATGCCGTGTTTACATCGACCGAGCAGTGATAGCTTAACGGAAGTGCCTATTTGTGTGTACAATTCCCTCTCGCCGCATTGCGCCGCGTGATCTCGGACGAGGACCTATTGGACGCTAACACGATATGCAAACCTGGAGCAGATTAAGCGGAGAAATATGTCCAGCCCTATCTTCAGACTTGGTGCGATGGCCAGCGTCCTTCTGCTCTGTCCTGCTGTAGTTTTGAGAAAATTCCTGAAATCATCGTTGAAGAAATGCCATGAGGTCTGTTTGGACAGGAGGAGTCGGGAACACGCGAGGTCTTTGTCGTCCCAGGGAGACTGGAACGATACCAGTACGACATTCATTTCTTTTAAAATAAAATGACGCAGCAGCTCTTCCGAATCCACATAGACAACGCATCCTTCTTTCCGACCCACGAGAAGTGTACACTGCAACAACACGCAGAACATTTCAAACGATGGACGTAGGTGTGACGTTGCTCGCAGAGTTATGCGCCTTGAACTGACACGTCCTTGCTGACTGTTACCGCCTTCTCAAACCTGGTTCGACTATGCACGATTCGTTCTCTCAAATTGGCGCTCCAAACATGAACACGCCTTTTTGCGCGCCTTGTCGTCGAAACAAGGGAGCCGACGCACTTTATTACATTGAGATTACGTACGCATGTGTGTCCTCGTGTGCGTGGCTCAGTTCCGTCAAGAATACCATTATCGGGAAGCCGCGGTATGTGGACACAATGGGCGAAACTTGCTCGAAAAAGCAGAAATTTATTTTGTGACGCGTACACTATGATTGAAATTGGAGGGAAAGGCAAGCGTTGTTTATGCGGTATTCATTTCGTTTCCCCTTATTTCGCCCCGGGCTGTCCGAACGGGGAATTAAACTTCCCGTGAGAGAATGACGCTGAGCCTTTGTGATAACTTCAAAAAGTAGGCGATATGTAAGAAAAGTCAAACTCGAGGCCCCACGCCTAAGCCTTCAAAGCGGGAGCGGAGTGACTGCAATAATCAGCGCACTAGCGTGCAGCATATATTGATGGTTGTTCCATGCCAATTTCTTCCCAAGCGTAAATACTCGGGTGTGGTCAGTAAGAGCGGCCGAGACTATCAACCCGCATTGTAGGCCCCTGCCTGGAAGCGCTGCAATGTTCTCAAGTTGCTTCGTTTTGCCCCACTAAAATTGGGTGAAGCCTTAGAGGATTCAGTCCGTCATAGCAACCAACTGATGTTACGGCTTGAATATTCTCTCAACAATACGAAGCGCTATGAAACAAAAACAACAAAAATATTACACACAAGGCCTGAATACCTGAGCCGCTTCTGACCGCTTGTCGCAATTACGAAAACCTAATAAATTGCGGCTGTTATTCTATCATCACACAGTATTTTCTCTTTCCCGACAATATTATTTTTGCTCTTTCCCCGTTACACAGCAAATCAAAAATATCCATTGGACTACCACAAAAAACGACATAGCCAAGACATTTAACACCTAGTTAGCATATACAATATGTTCTACTAGCACATGGCTGTCAAGGGTCATCCGAAGGACGTCGAATGTCTTTGTCCTCTGCGCATCCCTTGCACATCCAAAGCTTCCACGCATTGATCGTACATTGTGCGTTGTGACTAAACATGAAAGTCCCATACCGCAGAAATACAAGCAAATTCGCTCTAATTTGTCCAAGAATGATATCCTGGGAGAGGAAAAATTGCTCTGTTGTCTGTTCGAGCACTTTGGCGGAGCATTTACTCTTTTTTCCTCTATCAGGCGCATGTTCGAGATTTTACGAGAGGGAGGATTTGTTCCTGAATTGGGAAATGTCCATCTGTTCATTTTGAAAAGATTTTTAAGTACATTTTTTTTAATACATTTTGAAAAGTTCATGTATTAAAGCACAGAAGTTTATTTATGACCGCATTTCGTTTCTCTAATGCGATTACGAGTAACAATTTTGCACGAACACTGGACGCACTGCTAAACTCCGCGCTTCTAGAGGGATAACTTTTGGTTTCACTTATGTCATTTTTTTCCATACATAAACGCTTTCTATTTCATGTATATCTGTTAGTACACTGCCGAAATTATTTGTGCACGACTGAAGCACGTAATTAGTACAAGTTGCAGTGAGCCTATATTTTCTCTTGTGTTTGCGTTTTTCAGTTTACTCAATAACACCTTGCGAGGGAATTCACCTTACTTGGACACCATGTGCAAAGTTTCTCCGAAACCGTAGAAATTTGTAGGCACGCATATAATCAAAATATCCCAGAAAGGTAAAAGTTTGTTTTTGCCATTGTGACGTTAGCTTCATTTATATGCCACCAGCATTACCTACATTGAGACAGCGTTGATCGAAAAAATATATTTTTTAGGCTGGCGTGTATATAAAGGTTTCCGTGGCTTTAGCCCGACCACAGTTACACTGGTGATTACGCGGCAAAGAAATTCAAGCACGCAATCTCTCCGCAAGGTGCTTCGACAACTTGTTTCGTTTACAACATCCTCGCTACCTCCTTCGACTCCCGCTCTCGATGCTTCTGAATTCTGTCCCGTAGCGTCTGTAAAGTGGGTAAGAGGGGGCGATTGCTATAGAACCACGTGTAACGAAAACAAGCTATAGTATTTTCGGTTATAACTGTGTAATTCCACTATAAGTGCGCTTTAATTTGGTATAGTTCTGTTAAGAAAAGAAGCCCTTACTTGATCACGCATGTGTCGTACGTTGTTGCGCCTCTCACGACAGAATCGGGTCTACATTTATCTTTGCGCTTGGCGTTCGGAGAGGCATAAAGCTCTGCAGTACATTTGTCGATCAGAGGGAAGTGGTCGCGATTGAGGCAGCGCGCTCCGCCATATGTAAAGGCATAATCCATCAAATTAATGCTTGCGCTTATTTAAAGTTAGGAGGACTACAAATGTGTGCAATTCCCGCAAAAAAATCGCCCGTTTTTGACTATATGACACTGCCGAGTCTGATACATAGGGTCCAGAGAGGAAATGAGGAGTCTCGGGGGCAGCAAGTTAGAGGTGCCAATTCTCGCTCACCACCTTCGAACTCGGCGGATACACCACGAATAGGGAGTGAGCACGACTGCGAGATTAAATCGCAGGACAACCACAGTGGCTGTATCACAAGTTATTCATCTAAGCTTTCTAATGACTGAACAATGTTATGGGCTTTTACTCTGACATCTTTGTGTAAGACAAAGAAGGCCCCAGTCGATGATGCATGTATCGCGTGCGTACATGGCGCAATTTTCGGACCACGCATGATGCAAGTGGAGCGAAATTCAGTTTCGCGCATGGCGTTTAGAGAGGCGTAGCTCGGCAGTACTTTTGACCATCCAATAATCAATTGTCGTGAATGAGGGAGCTCACTGTGTCGTGATGGCTATATACCACGAAACTCAAACTGGTAGCTCATCGGATGTTTTGAGGCCTATAAGTGCGCAAATCGTTGCACAAATTTCAAGCTTGGTCGGGCATGACACCCCTGTGTTCGATATGTGGGGTCCGGCTGTGGCAGCGATACTGAGGCATACTCCGTCACATTGAAAACGGTGGATCATGTCCATTAAGTATCTTGACATAAGAATTGTCTTTGAAGCAAATCACTGGCGTTAGATGTTTCAACCTAAATCAAGAATGTCTCTGCTTCCTGTTTCATTTGCGCACTCAAAATTAATTAAAAGATTTGTTGCACGTTTATGTTTGTCGAAAGCGCTTGAAAAGTCATGCCATCGCCTAACGAAGCTAAGTTTTCGATCGCATATTTATCTGTTGAAAGAGGTATGTTTCCCAAAACAGGTTGTTGTAGCAGTCGCTGAAAGCATGTGCTGCAAAAATTGAGGCAAGGATTGAAAATCATTTACGCACTGCAACGATAGCAATGAAAACGGAAGTCAGAATAAAAGAAAAAGTGGTTGTTCTATACTTGCATAAAATTTCACATCACCTAAAGAAGATAGAATCTCGCTTTTGTCTCGAAATTGTATTTTCGGCCCCCGAACAAATTGAAAGGCCTTGCAAGAAAAGCGGCCCAATTAAGAATGAAAAACGAGAATGCATGACAAAGTGCCAAAGCAAGTTCGTTGCATGCAACGAAGCGGTGGTATAACAGTTTCTCTTGTCGTGCGGTAAACATTATATCGGCCAAACCAGTCGATATGTATATGAAAGTCGAGCAGAACATCGCCGCAAGGTAAAGCAAAACACCGAAGGCGACATGACAGAACACTTCAAGTCACGCAATGGTTGCTATCCTACCTTTAACAAATGCATGGTATTATTTTCTCACATTAATCGATTAACTAGGGAGATATTCGAGGACAGAGAAGTTCTTCAGCACGATCACAGCTGTATGAGTGCACCGTCTCTAGCATTAGCAGATAAGGAAGTGAGGTTTGTGTATGGTGAAAAGGTATGTCTGTGACAAGTTTTGGTTTCTCCGGTACATGTAGGTATGCAGTTCTCGCACGTGTTTTTGTTTGTTTTCCTGCGTTCCTGTTTTTTCTTGATTGTGGAAGCGTATACACATGTCGCTGTCACAATAAAAGCCAGTTGAAGTTTGTGCATGTTGTGTGTCTCTCCGTTCGATGTCCTGTCTTTGCGCACGCTTCAGTCTCTAAGGAATGATGTACAACTAACTCACCCGAAACATAAAGGTTCTCAGCTATAGTGTGGTGCTTGTGATTGGACCTCCATTGGAAATCAAGGTTCTACCCTAAGTATTAATGCTTGCACAGACAAAAAATACAGTGAGTAAATGAGGATAGCAGGAAGTAGTGATGAAAGCCGGCGCTGAGCCCAGCGCAAGTCTGCTCAGTTTTCTTGTAAATGCATCGATGCACTAGTGCTGCTTGCCATGTGCATTTCGCGGAAGAAAGGCATTTTAGTAGAGTAGTTTGCTGTGCCAGTTGGTGCATGGTGAACATATAATGGTTTCCAGTAGGTATACGGACGCGAGCACAAGAAAGTAGAAACGGACAGGACTACACTGGACTTTCAATTGAAGTTTATTGTGAAAACATTCCACAAGTCTCCGCCACGCATGCCTATATATACGCTCAAGAACAATAACAAGGTTCGTATTCAATTATCAACAAAAGTTATACACGTACACAAAAGCGAAGTCACACCCTTTCCCGACAAATGCAACAACATGTGGATTAACATGAAAAATTTAGAAATTGAAGTTCTTTATCACTGATATGAACCGATTGTTCACTCACACATGTATGCGCGACCAACTTTTTCATGTGGAACCCTTCGCTTATTTCTCTTTGCAGTTTACTACGCTCTCTCCCCACAATCGATGCACTATCAAAAGCTCGTCGGCATTCGTGTTTTTTGCAATGCACTGGCAAGTTCCCTACTGTACCTGTAGGCAGCAAATAGCGATGATCACGCATGCTGTCATTAATGCAACAACCTGTCTGGCCGATATAGGACAGTCCGCATGAGAGAGGTATGCGATACACAACCAAAGAAACACAGTTTTTGTAAAAAAAAGTGGTGTGCTTTTTTCCACAGACACTACTCGCATCTTCGTTCCCTCCTGTGATGCTTTTGCGCAACCTAACCAGTTTGCTCGGCGCCGAAAACACCAGCGTGACGCCATTCCTAGTGCCCACCCTCATAAGGTTACGAGACAAGCCATGCAAATACGGCATCACTATGGCCTTCTTTCTTATTGACGATTCGTTGTCGTCCGCGGATTCCGCGGTTTTCCTTTTTGTCTACTTTCTAAACAAAGATTCTGAAACAGCCATCAAAAGTGCGACTAGGTGCCCTGCCGACATTAATCTCGCCTTCTGGCCTTCAGAACTCCGCTGCAATGAGTGGGTGCACCTCTTGTTAAGAACATTCGTCAAGCACAAGGAAACTATGCCACATTTTATTTATTTGGTGTAGGACGATTCGTACGGGAGTAGCGATTTTTTCCATCTAGGGCAATACTGCCAACACACCTGACTCTCACTTTAAAATTTAATTTCCAAATCAAGAAATGTGATCAAGTTTTCCTTGCAAAGTTCGAAAGTGAACGTGAGATCTCGGGAAGACTCCTCGAAACACGTTAAAATCCTTCTCGCATTTTTTTTCAAGGCTAAGATCGGATTTTAACCTTAAAGGCGCTAAAAATCATCCGCATACCTAAAAATTCGCACAATACGTTTCTCACAATACAATTCGCACAATTCACAGGCTGCAGGACAAACGTATTGTGCGGCGAGAGCTCGAAGCATTTTATGCTTAATATGCGGATCCCCGGAGCTATGGTAAGCGATGTAATCGAAGCTTTCTGTCCTGTTTGCTTTGATAGACAATTATTAGCGGTGATGCTGCTGGCGAGTGCATAATTTCTTGAACGTTTAGACGAACACAAGGGTTGTGAGTTGATGTTAAACACTACATTGCGTGCGCCATGGCTGTTTGTCTGCGTAGTACACAGAACAAACAGGGGTACATGTTTGCTAGGTTTGTTGTTATGCGCCTCGCATAACCTCTAAGAGGGTCGAGCACGTTCATTGCCTCACATGGCACATCGCATCGTGGCAGACGCATAACCTTAATGGAATTATAAAGCTGTAGCTGCCAAAACAACAATAAAATTATAAAGCTTGCCGTAATGAGGCACTCCGGATTAATTTTAATACCGTGGTATTCTTTAACGTGTCCGTAAATCTCAGTGGACTATTTTTTATTTATTTCACCCCCGTGGAAAGGCGGCGGCTGCGGTCGGGATGAAATCCACCACCTCGGGGAACGCCATACCCAAAAAGCTCCCGCGGCGGGCACGAGAACTGTTGATCAGATCTGTGAACTGCCTCCGTAGTGTCGCCTAGGCCCTAAGGTTCGTTTTAGGGCGGCTCTGGTTCTGCACGGCCTGCGTAAGTTGTTCGGTTGACAAACTTGCTTAGGGTCCTTTTTTAGAAGTAGCAGAAACTTACCGTACCGTGCCTTGAACTTTAATTTGTTCCGATAGCGCGCAAGCCCTGTCTTGTCCTCACCTCACCTTTTCCACCTACCCCTTCTTATATAAGAACTTTGAGCAAAGAGTGGCAAGGCGGTTATTCACACGTTTCACAGCTGCTATCGGTTCTACCCATTCTCTTCCTCCTCGCCTCCCTCCTCTCTACCGTTCATTGAGCTTTGGCTCGGACTTAAACGTAAGTAGAAAAATAGGCGCTGCAATTTCTGCAACGGTTTTGTGGAGATCAATGGCAATTACCGCTGTCAAAGGGATAAGTTGATGGCGTCCAGGGAGCTCTAGAGGGCATTGTGCACATTCATCGCGGCGCAACGGAACAAACAAGTTTCTCGCGTCGCCTTTATTCTCTTCCACGCTCCTGACATTCATACACATGCTCTGAGCCCCGCCTCCACACTCCCCCCTTCCCGACGTGGTGTGTGAGACTGTTACAGCAGCAGCAGCAGTGAGAAAGTCGAAGGAAGAGGTGTAGAAATCTTCGCTTAATAACACCTAAGGAATGGACGAAGATGACAAGAGGATAAATTTATAATCAAGGGCGCTCCAGGATATCCCTATAGACACTTGTACAGGTCCCGCTATCGGGCGACAATGCTTTTGCTCAGCTTTGCCTTGTCCTTGAGCTCAGTAATACTGCTTTAGTTCTTCAGGATGTGCAACGCAACAATTTCAGTGAGCCGAACGTCATTACTATGTAAGACTCGAACGGCGTCAGTTGTTGGCACTCCTTGTTGGATACCAATCCAAAATCAGGTCGGTGCACTGCGTCGGCAAAAAGAGAATCTGTTAATCGACGTGCAAACATAGGCTGCTGGGATACCTGAATCTGCAACGCATGATCGTAGATTGAGAAAGATGTAACGAGAATATTGCTCTAAGAGAACCCTGACATTCGTGCGCTTTTGCCAATTATTTATCGCCGTTGCAACAATGACGCAGCCATGACGCAGTGCAGTGCCTCGTCATTGGTGTTGTCCTTCCGAACAACCTCTAACGACGTTCAGTGTAGCAGGTGTTTTCAAAACTAACTTCCGTTACTGACATGAGAAGTCTGCCTATGTTAGAATAGATGGCAGGGACACCCAATCCCTGAACATACATGCTCTAGATACTACATCGTGTTAATACCAGGCTCGAAGTCAGCTTTAGCTTGAAATTACCTCTTTGCCTACAATCTCCTTCCAAAATTATCCATATGTTAGCTTCCTGGCCTGTGACATGACGCCTCTCTTTCTTGGCTTAACGCAAAACAGCCCAAGAACTCGGAAACCAAAACATTGAATTCTGTTTCCATTGTGCACGTGAATGAGTGACGCCGAAGTTATGAGTTCGTCGCTGAAAACTGAGAAATTGTAAACTTATGATAGCTGAAAAACCACAAATGCGAGAAAGTGAAAGCGCCTAATTTATGCGCCACGAGGCACAGATATATACATGGAAACCATATAACAATGAATCTGTCGCGGACTAAACATACGTAACTGACGGAACGTCGGAATAAAATCAGCTTGTTACAGTCCAGCTTGAATAGAATAGGCACGTAGTATAATAAAACAAGAAGAAAAAGTAAGTTGGCGCACCTTGTTAGACCCTCCGTGCGACGAAGGAAATGGCATTTCTCGAGAGATATAAATTTTTTTATCGTCTGTAGTCTCGTTACTTGCTCAATGGCATATGTTTCCCCTTCTGTTGCGTTTGTTCAGCTTGCAGTGTATTAGCTATTGATCTCTCATTGTGGAAACTAACTTAAAACAAATTTCCTCTGGTAGACCGCGGAGTTATGGTCCGTCAGCTGTATTATTGAAGGACTGGACGTTACCTGTACGACAACTCGCAGTGTAAGCTTCGGTAATTCAAACTTTTGATCACCATTTAAACTTTCAGTTAGACACTCTACAGTATATGACACAATTGCGGAATTTTAGTTGGCATCAATTAATTTCGTTTCAATTATTGCGTTTTTTCGACTGGAACTACGACATTCACATCTCAGAAAAAGCAGGAAGACCCAAGGATCACCTGGGCACCTAATCAATCAGGTGAGCCATTTCCAAAAATCATTTCAAACAGTTTGCCACGCTGACCGGGAAGCCTAAGCCTAGCGAGAGCATCCCCGTCGCCGCATCACCAGCCACGGCGACTGACGTGCTGAGCCTAACGCCGCTGTCAGAGCCGGAGAAAACCCCTCTACCCGGCTCTCGCAGAGCATTAAGGTTAACATGGAGGTGGCAAGCGTAGACGGCGAAGATATTCAACCAGAAGAATTGGACCAAGGCCATTGGTAGGAAATTAAAAGAAGTCATCGAAGTGATAAAACACCACTTCAGCGAGCTCACGAAGCTACTTGGAACAAGAAAAAGGACAATTAGTAGATTCGACAATTAATCGTCGCAAACCGGAGGCCACAATTACCAGTGGACGACTACAGGATCATTTTTAGACCAAGAAGCGCACTCAACGTGACCGAACACGGTGCAGACCGGATCTACCGCGGCGTACGACGTGCTGCAAATGTTGAACGCACAGCGGGTGAAGAAGACAATCTTTACCTCAACCAGAAGCAGAACGTTATAGTCCTCAGCACATCATCGAAAGAAAGCGCCCAAAAGTAGGCCGCAATAACCAATCTGAACATTGGCCGCAAGGAATATGAAGTTTGTGCCTATCGCGCAGCACTGGAGAACACCTCGAAAGGAGTCATCCGAAGTATCTCTGTCGATGAAAGCGCGGAAGACATCGTTAGGAAGCTGATCACTCAACGCAACCCCACCGTCCTCTAAGTCAAGCGTATGGGCAATACAAACAACGCGATCGTCATTTTTCATGGATATTACGTCCCTAGCTATGTGAACTATGGAGCTGCGCTTGTTCTATGCGCACTTTACAGGAAACAATTTGATGTCTGTTACGAATGTGAAAGACTTGGTCACTGAGCGGACGTATGCTACAATCCTACTGTTGTTTCCGGAGTTGCGGCAACAAGAATCCAAAGCAAGACCACGGATGCAACGCAGAATGCCAACTATGTGGAAAAGACCACCCGACCGGGGATAAACGATGCCAAGCAAGGTAACGCAACCCAAACCTCCTCAAAAGACGAAGGTGGGAACGTGCCCGGAGAGAGGAACAAGTGGAATACGAAAACTGTGGGGATAAACAAAGAAGATTAAGTTCAGCCAGCAGGAACAGAAGAGCCAGAAGCAGATCACACTCCAGCGACCGATCAAGGTCAAGGTCAAGGTCCCGACCCCGCAATGGCAGCCCAATCAAGCCACCACAGACCACTGGCAACGGCAAGGGCACTACCGGCGACTACACCGCCGGACCCCTATCCCAGGTGAGCTGGGCTGACGTAGCTTCCGGCGCGCGCGCGGAGCCAGAGGCTGCACCTAACACTAGAAATAGAGTTAGAAAAAGAACTAGCAAAGATGAAACAAATGATACTAGAACATCATCAGTGGATGGTCTCTCTAGAAGAAGAAAACAGCAGACTGCGGAAAGAAAACATTACTCTTAAAAACGGACGGGGTATTACACTAGATAGTATTGAGGGAAAGGAGGCAGATATGGGAGAAGGGGCGAACACGACAGCCAAGCGCAAAGCCACTGACAATAACGAGATGATCACAGTTAATAAGACCAAGTCCGTTAAACCTCTCGAGAAAAGACAGAATGAACTTGAAAGCAAAATTGACATTCTAGAAAACAAACTAGACATCATAGATATACGCTTTAAAGACATGGGTACGCAAATTACACAGCAAGTTACACACGCTATTATGACACAAATACAAGAACAATTTAACACAATCGCTACAAAATTTACCGACATTGAATCTCGTATGAGGTCATGGGGACCACAAACCCGTGGAGGCGGGCGAATCAAAACAACCAGTAAACCATATAATAAACCCTCGACACCTACAGTGGAGGGAACCGGAAAACTGTAACTGCCGCCATGGATCGACACGACCCTTATACTATCTAGCAATGGAATTGTCGCGGGTACAGTAGAAAAAGATCCCACTTACATCAACTTACATCAATTAGGAACATCCTGATGTCATAATGCTACAGGAGCCACACTGTAAGGCCAAATTATCTGGGTACTGATCCTTCTGTAGTGCCGACGGGGAGACGAGAGCTGTCAGATCTTTAGTAAAATGTGCCTACATATTCCTTCAGCATGATACAGGCATTGCGGATGAGGCAATATAATAATCGAGTTAATACCTACCAGAAACAACAATCAAAGTGTATTTCTCCGTAATGTTTATAGTAACCCAAGAAACAAACGTCCCAATTTCTCATTACTTCTCCGCAAAACTCTCACTATCACAGAAGGCAGTGCCTTAGTGATTGGGGGGATTTCAATGCTCACAACGCGGCATGGGGATACAAATTTGAAAACCCCAAAGGTAAACACCTATGGCTAGACGCACAACAAGAGCGCCTCACCCTCATCACAGACCCGTCAACACCTACGAGGCGGGGGTATAGTGTTAGTGTGGACACTACGCCAGATCTCACTTTTAAAAAGAACATTAAGCATGCGAAATGGATTAACACCCAACAGGATCTAGGCAGCGATCATAACATCCTCGAAATCACTGTTAAAGCAGGGACACGCAAATCTAAGGGCAAACAACTCTGAATTGTAGACGGGAACAAACTCAGACAAATTCGCAAGAAAAATTTTAATGCTATCACAGACATCGTGGACTGGAGCACGCAGCTTAAGCGGCATGTTAACGCAGCCAAACAAGTAATGCCCCAGGACGCGCAAATGGAACAGCTAGACAGTAAACTCCTACACATCATCATCATCATCATCATCATCATCATCATCATCATCATCATCATCATCATCATCAGCCTGGTTACGCCCACTGCAGGGCAAAGGCCTCTCCCATACTTCTCCAACAACCCCGGTCATGTACTAATTGTGGCCATGCCGTCCCTGCAAACTTCTTAATCTCATCCGCCCACCTAACTTTCTGCCGCCCCCTGCTACGCTTCCCTTCCCTTGGGATCCAGTCCGTAACCCTTAATGACCATCGGTTATCTTCCCTCCTCATTACATGTCCTGCCCATGCCCATTTCTTTTTCTTGATTTCAACTAAGATGTCATTAACTCGCGTTTGTTCCCTCACCCAATCTGCTCTTTTCTTATCCCTTAACGTTACACCTATCATTCTTTTTTCCATAGCTCGTTGTGTCGTCCTCAATTTGAGTAGAACCCTTTTCGTAAGCCTCCAGGTTTCTGCCCCGTAGGTGAGTACTGGTAAGACACAGCTATTATATACTTTTCTCTTCAGGGATAACGGCAACCTGCTGTTCATGATCTGAGAATGCCTGCCAAGCGCACCCCAGCGCATTCTTATTCTTCTGATTATTTCCGTCTCATGATCCGGATCCGCTGTCACTACCTGCCCTAAGTAGATGTATTCCCTTACGAATTCCAGTGCCTCGCTGCCTACTGTAAATTGCTGTTCTCTCCCGAGATTATTAAGCATTACTTTAGTTTTCTGCATATTAATTTTTAGACCCACTCTTCTGCTTTGCCTCTCCAGCTCAGTGAGCATGCATTGCAATTGGTCCCCTGAGTTACTAAGCAAGGCAATATCATCAGCGAATCGCAAGTTACTAAGGTATTCTCCATTAACGTTTATCCCCAATTCTTCCCAATCCAGGTCTCTGAATACCTGCTGTAAACACGCTGTGAATAGCATTGGAGATATCGTATCTCCCTGCCTGACGCCTTTCTTTATTGGGATTTTGTTGCTTGCTTTATGGAGGACTACGGTGGCTGTGGAGCCGCTATATAAATCTTCCAGTATTTTTACATATGGCTCATCTACACCCTGATTCCGTAATGCCTCCATGACTGCTGAGGTTTCGACTGAATCAAACGCTTTCTCGTAATCAATGAAAGCTATATATAAGGGTTGGTTATATTCTGCACATTTCTCTATCACTTGATTGATAGTGTGAATATGGTCTATTGTTGAGTAGCCTTTACGGAATCCTGCCTGGTCCTTTGGTTGACAGAAGTCTAAGGTGTTCCTGATTCTATTTGCAATTACCTTAGTAAATACTTTGTAGGCAACGGACAGTAAGCTGATCGGTCTATAATTTTCAAGTCTTTGGCGTCCCCTTTCTTATGGATTAGGATTGTGTTAGCGTTCTTCCAAGATTCCGGTACGCTCGAGGTCATGAGGCATTGCGTATACAGGGTGGCCAGTTTCTCTAGAACAATCTGTCCACCATCCTTCAACAAATCTGCTGTTACATGATCCTCCCCAGCTGCCTTCCCCCTTTGCATATCTCCTAAGGCTTTCTTAACTTCTTCCGGCGTTACCTTCGGGATTTCGAATTCCTCTAGACTATTTTCTCTTCCATTATCGTCGTGGGTGCCACTGGTACTGTATAAATCTCTATAGAACTCCTCAGCCACTTGAACTATCTCATCCATATTAGTAATGATATTGCCGGCTTTGTCTCTTAACGCATACATCTGATTCTTGCCAATTCCTAGTTTCTTCTTCACTGTTTTTAGGCTTCCTCCGCTCCTGAGAGCATGTTCAATTCTATCCATATTATACTTCCTTATGTCAGCTGTCTTGCGCTTGTTGATTAACTTCGAAAGTTCTGCCAGTTCTATTCTAGCTGTAGGGTTAGATGCTTTCATACATTGGCGTTTCTTGATCAGATCTTTCGTCTCCTGCGATAGTTTGCTGGTATCCTGCCTAACGGAGTTACCACCGACTTCCATTGCACACTCCTTAATGATGCCCACAAGATTGTCGTTCATTGCTTCAACACTAAGGTCCTCTTCCTGAGTTAAAGCTGAATACCTGTTCTGTAGCTTGATCTGGAATTCCTCTATTTTCCCTCTTACCGCTAACTCATTGATCGACTTCTTATGTACCAGTTTCTTCCGTTCCCTCCTCAGGTCTAGGCTAATTCGAGTTCTTACCATCCTGTGGTCACTGCAGCGCACCTTGCCGAGCACGTCCACATCTTGTATGATGCCAGGGTTAGCGCAGAGTATGAAGTCTATTTCATTTCTAGTCTCACCGTTCGGGCTCCTCCACGTCCACTTTCGGCTATCCCGCTTGCGGAAGAAGGTATTCATTATCCTCATATTATTCTTTTCCGCAAACTCTACCAATAACTCTCCCCTGCTATTCCTAGTGCCTATGCCATATTCCCCCACTGCCTTGTCTCCAGCCTGCTTCTTGCCTACCTTGGCATTAAAGTCGCCCATTAGTATAGTGTATTTAGTTTTCACTCTCCCCACCGCCGATTCCACGTCTTCATAGAAGTTTTCGACTTCCTGGTCATCATGACTGGATGTAGGGGCATAGACCTGTACAATCTTCATTTTGTACCTCTTGTTAAGTTTCACAACAAGACCTGCCACCCTCTCGTTAATGCTATAGAACTCCTGTATGTTACCAGCTATATTCTTATTAACCAGGAATCCGACTCCTAGTTCTCTTCTATCCGCTAAGCCCCGGTAGCACAGGACGTGCCCGCTATTTAGCACTGTATATGCTTCTTTCGGCCTCCTAACTTCACTGAGCCCTATTATATCCCATTTACTTCCCTCTAATTCCTCCAATAGCACTGCTAGACTCGCCTCACTAGATAACGTTCTAGCGTTAAACGTTGCCAGGTTCATATTCCAATGGCGGCCTGTCCGGAGCCAGTGATTCTTAGCACCCTCTGCTGCGTCGCAGGTCTGACCGCCGCCGTGGTCAGTTGCTTCGCAGCTGCTGGGGACTGAGGGCCGGGGTTTGATTGTTGTGTTCATAGGAGGTTGTGGCCAAGTACTGCACCAGGGTGGCCAATCCTGCTCTGGTGAGGGAGTGCGTTACCGGTTCTGGTCACCGGGATCAGGCCACACTCCAGGCCTGTTTGTGCAATTTTATCAACACGCGGATTTTTTTTTAATCCGGTGGAAAATTGCCGGCACCGGGATTCGAACCACGGACCTCTTGCACGCGAGGCGGGTGTTCTACCTCTACGCCACCGCTGCATTCCTACATATGTGGGAAGTTAAAGGAAGCCTCGTGAAGAGATGGAAAACTCAGAGACACAACAGGACGCTCCGACACAGGCTGGCGCGGCTTAACAGAGATATAGAAGCATACGCACAACAGCTCTGTAACCAACAAAGGGAAGCAATATGCACCAATATGGGTAATAAATTAGGATTGTCCAGAATGTGGAACTTCCTCAGGCACCTTTTGAATCCTGAGGAAAGTAAAGCCACGCACAGACAATACATAAACAAAGTCTTACATGCATATGGCAAAACTGAAGCAGCTTTTATCGATGAGATAGCCGCAATGTATTTATGTCGGGCTAAGCCAACTATTCACTCAGATTACACAGACACCAAAACAGACAATTAGACGAATACATCAGCGAGGCGGAATTCAGAGCAGCTCTACAAATGCTTAACACTACATTTGAATGAGTCAAAGCTCATTCACTACACTACATGAGTCAAAGCTCTCAAATGAAAAGCAAAGTGATTTGGCTACCATTCCATCGTCACAAGGTGGAGTGGTCGTCATTTTTTGCGTTTGCGAGTCTGGCGTCGTTGCGCGTTCGGAGGTGGCCCGGCTCGCGATGGTAGTTTTCGTTCAGCATCGCGGGAACGTTGTTCGTCGCTGGTCGTTTCGCGTCGCCGCTGTGTTCATTCTCGTTGCTTTACCCATCAGCGGTCATCGTACGCATGTTGTTCTTCGGGTGTCCAAACCATACGTGTCCGCCCCATCGATAACGCCGCTGTTTTAGCGCCAGTACCTCTTCTGCTTATATACCACGATAAACTTGATTTCACGATATTGTTCACGGCGAGCGTTCAAATCTGTTCCCCATTTTGACTTCTGCACCGCCGCACTGCACCCGTATGGGTTTGTTAGAAATCGCCGATCGCGTTTCTTCTGTTCCGGACGCCGAAAAAACTACGGAAGGTTAGTCATATGCAGATTTTGCTGTAAAACTACTTCACCGCGTCTCCACAAATAACCAAAGAGTACAAAGAAGCATAACAAAGTTTCATGTCTCATCACTTGCGAAAAAAGAAGAAAAGGAACAGCGCAAAGAACCAGCGACGAAGATTGTCAGTGTAAGCGAATAGTCAGAACGAACGAACCAACAAGCTGGAGAGAGAATGAGAGGGCGAGAGAGAAAGAGAGAGACAGAGAGTGCGAACGAACGATCGCTTTCCTCAGCGTGCCTGACCACCGATTACCAACAATGAAAATGATCGAAAGAGCCAAGGAAGCTGTCAGCTTTAATACGTCCATACGAAACTAGGTCAGTTTCTCTAAAAGTAAGAAATGCATCACGACCCGTGTGGTAGCTCATTGGCTATGGCGTACTCACCTCCACCTTCCCCGCTTTCTTAGTAGGAGATCGAAGTTCAATTCCAAAACGCGGACCTCACATTTGATTAGGGTGGAATGTAACAAAAAGTAAAGAAATGTAAAAAAAGATGCCCGTGTACGCTATTTTGAGAGTACATAAAAAATCTCGAAGGGGTCAAAATGAATTTGGAGCAATCCTCTGCAGCATGCCTCATAGTCATGTGCTGATCAGAACGTTTGACCCAACAATCTTTAGTAGAGCGCGATGAGCCTGGCCGCATCGAGACATTGCACGGCCTCTATCATGGTGCTCGAAATACAAGCATCCCGGAAGAGAAAAAAAAGCAACCCACACATTTCAACCGTGCTGCGGATCACTGAAACGTAATGTGGAACGCACGCTGGGTCAGATGATGACAGAGGGATAAGATATCTTCCTCAACCAGTTAGAGGTGGCGGTAAGCACAGCGGAGATTAATTACACTTTCCTTTGCTCACGTGCTGGCTGCGCCATCTATCGCACCAACACTAACGCCTTTGGCCGAGAAGCTTCACTGAATTGATTTTAAACAGGTACTGCACTAGTGACAACGCTTAATAACAATCAACCCCAATAAGTGCAAATATATATTCTGTCACCCGTCCTCCAAAAACCACTTCACTTTCCGTACGTATGGCGTTTCTCTAGAAGTCACTAACTCCTTCAAATACTTAGGTGTCATATTGTGTCCTGGCATGCGCACATCGCTTTCATCTCATTTGCCAGTAAAGAGCTCGGTTTCTTGAAACGAAACCTAATACCATGCTACCCAGACACGAAAAGGTTCTCGTTTATGAATCGCTAGTTAGACAAGAGCCTGAGTCTGTATCCGTCATTTGCACTTCACAAGAATAAAACTTCACACGTGTTTAGAAACAGTTCAGAACCGCCGCATTCCTCCATTCTATTCATCAATACGACGCTAACGTGCCATCATTAAAGGCAGAATCTGGTTTGTCGAGTCTTAACCTTCGCCGTCGCATTACAACCGCAGTCTTTGCTTAATGAGGTGTTCTCCTAGGTTTCTTTGTCATCCATCTTATATTTCGCCCCAATCACACCAGCCATGAACTTCAAGTGTCACGTCCATGTGCTCGTTCTCTTGCACAATACTCATCGTTTTTTCCCACACGCAACATCCGAATTGAATGTCCTTTCCGACCAAATCGCTTCAATCATCTGTCCGTCAAGTTGTTTGTAGAATCAACTGATAATGTTTTAGAGTGACTGACAAAACACAACAATCTCGTAGCGCAAGCCTTATGTAATGCTCCAAATAAGGGTCTCCGAGGAAATTAATTGATTTGATGTGATGTGATAACCACTTATGTTGCAAAAGTATGGACACTAGAGCGCATTTCCGCCGCCGTCGGCGTCGCCATAAGTTTCCATGTAAAGTTCAACTGCGATAACATCGTCGCCGAGACCCTATGCTGCATATGCAACTGAAAGCGCGACATGGTGAGCCGACGATAGTGGCTCGATCTCGCGCGCCTAAGGAAAGAGGGTGGTGAGGAAGCGCGCCGTCTTCTATCGCGCACAACGCACCGAGGGGAAAAGGGCGGGGGTCATTCTTCTTGCGCAGCGGCCGCGCGGACCTTATCTTGAAAGCGATCTGCGATGGGGACAGAGTGCGTCTCGTGCTCATAGCTTCGTGTACGCTGTGTTCTCGCCGCCTAGTTCGCGTTGAAGCGAGATGGCAGCGCGATGGTAGATTCGCGCGGTGCTGCTGCCGCGCTTCTTCCCCCCAGCGTTTTCACAGCAAGGATCCACGGTCATCGGGTGAGATGTGTTCATGTTTGCTAGTGCACGTTTGACATCGTGCTTGGCACTTTAGTTAGTAAGCGAATGGTTACTAGTTTATACGGCCGATAAAGCTACTGTCCTAACTTTTTAAAGCTAATAATTTGCTACCGCAATCGATGCTTCCCAGTTCGGGCGAAACTGCGACTTGTTTTTCTTTCACATTACTTGGCGAGTACGGTGCTCTCGACAGGGTCTACTTGTTCCGCTGTCTGCAGTGGGCGCTCAATCATCCGGCTGCTTTGAAGGACGTGGCTCGGCTCCTGAAGGCTGGAGGGGAGTGTCTCCTGGTAATCCATGCTTCCCTCCAAGCCATGGACGTCTGCCGCAATATCACCAAAATTGAGCGGTGGAGAAAGTACGCACCGGTAGGCGTTGCGGAATATTACTTACGACATCGAATTATGCGGGAGGGTTCGCACTGGTTCTCGAGGATTTTTGGTTGAAGCCTGTTTCATTCCGAGATTATGGTTCTGACTAACAAATAATTAAGCCCCCGGATCGAGCCTCTTATTCGTGTCTATCCGAGATGTGTAATTGCATAATATTTTATAGCGATATGAAGGTAACGTTATAGTATTCGTAAGGGGGCGGTAAATCAACTTTCCTGATGGGTTCCTTGTTTCACATATCTAATGAATGCGAAAAAGAGGAAAAGAAAAAAAAATTGCGAACGTGTGCATATAAATCTCGAATGCAATTACTACCGTTCACTAAGCATATGCTAGCTTGCGCCTCAGTACAGCGTCTCAAGAAACTATGGCTAAACTATGGCCCATAGTATACGTGTCTAGCTAGCTTAAGTTTATGAACAGTGGTCGCGAGGAGACACTTGAATACGTTTTGTGGGACTGTTCTTCGACACACGTGTCCAAGGACGATCACTTGAGACTGCGCTAGCTCGCCTTCTTGACAGGCTATTTTCAGAAGAAATAATTTCCGAGCACCTGCGCTATGAACCATCTAAACTATCTCTGCAGGGGGTTGTGCAATGATCGTTACAATATTTAAGGGCACAAACGTGCACAGGCTTGCACTCTCGGTTAGCAGATGATATTGCCTTGCTTAACAACTCAGGGGACCAATTGCAATGCATGCTCACGGACCTGGAGAGGGAAAGCCGAAGGGTGGGTCTAAAAATTAATCTACGGAAAACTAAAGTGATGTTTAGCAGTCTCGGAAGGAAACAGCAGTTTACGATAGGTGGCGAAGCACTAGAAGTGGTAAGGGAATACATCTACTTAGGAACAGGCAGCGACAGCGGATCCGCATGATGAGACTGAAATAATCAGAAGAATAAGAATGGGCTGGGGTGCGTTTGGCAAGCATTCTCAGATCATGAACATATGGTTGCCATTATCACTAAAGAGAAAAGTGTATAACAGCTGTGTCTTACCAGTACTCACGTACAGGGCAGAAACCTGGAGGCTTACGAAAATGGTTCTACTTAAATTTTGCCGACGCAACGAGCTATGGAAAGAAGAATGATAGGTGTAACGTTAAAGGATAAGAAAAGAGCAGATTTGGTGAGGGAACAAACGCGAGTTTATGATATATTAGTTGAAATCAAGAAAAAAAATGGGGGCATGGGGAGGACATCTAATGAGGACGGAAGATAAGGGATGGTCATTAAGGGTTACGGACTGGATTCCAACGGGAGGGAAGCGTAGCAGGGGCGGCAGAAAGTTAGGTGGGCGAATGAGAGTAAGAAGTTTGCAGGGACAACATGGCCACAATTTTTACATGACCGGGGTAGTTGGACAAGTGTGGAAGATACCTTTGCCCTGTAGTGGGCGTAACCAATTGCAGGGCCCTTAATTATACGATAATTATAGGCATAGTTCTCAAAGGCTAGCTATCTCATTATATGAAAAACTGAGCGGAATTCACAAAACTCGTTCTTTAGGGGACTATGTCATTGACGAGTTGCTGTTGCTAATGCTATGTCCAGCATAATCATTGCTTCGCGTGCTTCAGCGCTCTGTAATAATT
The DNA here is from genome assembly GCF_050947875.1 of Dermacentor variabilis. NCBI lineage: Eukaryota > Metazoa > Arthropoda > Arachnida > Ixodida > Ixodidae > Dermacentor > Dermacentor variabilis. The sequence goes on along the minus strand of NC_134578.1, from coordinate 33,414,372 downwards.
ACGTTTTCGTTTTCTGTGTTTAGGCAATGTCCCAGTGCAACCCCGTGTTTGTAGATATCTTTTGCGTAACTGCAGACAGTTAGGTTCATCTGACATTGCTGTGGTCTATTCGGGACTTAGAAATAAATAATAAAATGGGAGTACATTCCACAGCACAGTGCATTTGCCAGTGTTATGAACACGGCTTAAAATCTTAACACTCCCAGTTACAATACAACTTGAACAAATCTGGCCACTGGCAGTTCAACAGTGCTGTTTTCGAAACAGATCGTCGCGCGTTCACAATGAGAAACTAGGGTGGGGAATCTCGTTTTCCCGATATTCATCGAACGAAGCGGCACAATTCGGGATGCAGCAGTTGATTCAAGAAGTCTGGTATCTATATAGGCAGAAGATTAGTCTACTAAAAACTATTGGTTTCTATTGCTTCAACAACAGAGTGTTTTCCAGCCAGCATAGTAAACTACTCCGTCGGGGAGTCTAAAGCACTCGACAAAAGTTTTTCCAATACCACACAAGCAGCCTTTCCATATAAGTAAACCTTTCTTATAGGGCACGATTAATGAAATGGTACTGAAGATGAAATAAACATTCAGTCATTAAAGGAAATTCCAAGGCGCCGCTGTGCTTAGAATGCGAAAAAAGTCTCCCTAGAACAGAGAGACGAAACAACATAAGAAATCAATATCAAGAAAATATTGGACATAAGAACTGTGTTTGCCAGGTATTTGTTAGCATGGGTGTTAGTGAAATTGTTACGAAGATTGAAGAAGAAAACAAAATATTTAAAGGGAGCCTGGTAGGAAACAACATGATGGGAGAAGCTACCTTTTTACAATAATGCTTCTTACAAAAATTACTCCTAAGAACTCTGACGCTTCGGTCGTTCGAATACCATAAAAATGACGGTTAACGCATGAATTTCTCTATGACTTGTCCTTGTCGATATTAACGTTCTTGTGATGCTTTTTATTACGCTTCGTTTTCCTAAATTTTTCAACATTCCGAGCTTCCAAACATGTCACAAAGCAACGCATTAGTTTTAGCCTACGTACGCGATGATTGCGAATTATTGCATATGTAGTGAAAAAATTTTGTTGAACAGGACAAATTTGCGAAGTCAAAGAGCACTTTGAAGCCAAAAAGGATAGAGTTCAGATAAATGCACTTACCACCCTTCACATAAATGCTAGATGAACAGCCACCCATGCAGCTCCCGAAGAGAGTAGGGTCAAACTTCCGCCTGTAGTAATTTAAAGCTGAAGCTCCCTTTGAGAAACGTCCCTGAATTCCCTGATCGCGGCTGCTGCAGCTGTCACGTCGAATAGCTTGCAATTGAAATATGAAATAAAAATTCGGCCATGCGCGCAATGGTGGTACTAAACTTTGACGTTCCAGCACAGTACTTCGACGTGTTTATCACTGGGCAGCAATAGATGTCTGCCATGCCAAAGCCAACTAGCACTTTCAGAAGGTCGTGGCGTGTGTCACAATTCGTAGCACGCGCGCGTGAGAGCGTGCATGCTTGCATTGATGCGTGTCAGTTGCCGTTACGCCAGGGACGCAGGAACGAACTGAGCATATTTATAGAACTTGAATAACCATTGCTGCATGAAAGCTCCGCATCACACAGGTTCGAAGATGTGGGCTGCATATGCCTAATTTTTTCCAGGAATCTGAATGCTCTTGTACCAGCCACGAGCCGGTGCGAATTTGTCCCGGCAATATCGTTGGCCAGCACAAATTATGCTTTGCTCTTGTATAAGGCAAGTAGATCGTACATGTAATTTATTGCATATTGCGAGACGCAGGTGTGTATATTACTTTAAACCCGGTGGCCGACATCCTTCCCGGCGCGGAGAAAATGGCGGCAGCCCAGGACGCTGTAGAGCTCATCCGAACAGTGCACTCCTCAGATGCCAACAAGCTATCGCGTATACATCATCAAGGCGTCCAAAATATAAGACAATCTTCTTGAACTCTACAAGCTCTCTTTACAAGCGCTTCTAATGTATTGGGTACGGTACAAAGCCACAATGCAATGTCACCAAGACCATGTTGCAGCTCCTGCTGCACTGCAGTCCAATCGGCGATCTCGAGCAATATTTATTGGATTGGATTGTATTCAGTTCTACGATTTACTGGGGTGGCACGTTTATACCACGTCTTCACCGGCCGCACGGGTGTGCCAACCGACACCTTCAACAGCCTCATGTTTATAAAGGACTACTTAAACGACATTTCTAACTAGTCATACTTTATTGCTTGATACGAACATCGAAGCCTCGTAATCACTACACAGAAAACATTGTCAAGTGCGAGAACAGACTGAACAATTTACTATAATACTCGTTCCTACGAATTAGTTTCGGTTTTGGCTTCTAAAAGGTAACTGCGTCATAGAAAGGGATGATTTCGCCTTGGAACATGACCATGATGGTTTCAGTATTGCCCAGGCGTCGTGCACCCCCAATAATCAATGTTGGGTTGCATCTGCGGAGGGTTGAGGCGATGTCATCTTCTGAGTAATCTGGGGGCAAGTGAATGCATCCTCTGCAGGTATCGATGGGATCGGCCACATGGGTGGCGTCTTCGTAAGGGTTACCATTGAATTGCAGAATCTGGATGTTGTGGTAGAGATCTGCACGTCGCATGTCTGGTGTGCTGATTAGAACGGTATTGTTGATAGTGTTGGCACGAATTTGGTCAGAACTGGTGCGGTCGGTGATAGGGAGCCCCGCAACCTTGAGGATGACTTGTCTGAGGATGCATGCATGGATTCCAACGCAGTTCAGGCCCCCACGAACTCTTAGGATGATTTTATAAAGGCTGCGCGGCAGCGGCGGGGGCTTCGGTTCTGCTCTTGATTGAGTCCTATGAGCCACTGTGGGGTATGCTGGTGGCGAACGACGCTGACGCTGTCTTGAGAGGTTATCGTGGATCTCGCGCCAGGTGCGTGCCCATCGCGCTCCATTCCTGCGCCCATGCTAGGCGGAGCTAGGCCCAGCAGCGAGACGGTCAGCCGAGAGCCCTAAAAAGGGCTGCGGCTCGCGTAAGGGACGTCGGAGTCGGAGTTGCTAAAAGAACTGTCAAGAAGTGCCGATAACACACATATAAGTCCAGACAGGAAACCAGGCTCTTGAAGTTATCGGGTAGGCACAAAAAGAAAAAAAATACAGGAGCCGAGGCAACGTGCGACCACTCGCACCGTCTTCGTCTTCTTCTGTCTGTTCTCGTCTGAGAGCGCGGACAACGGAGGTCGCTGATAGCGGTAGCTAAAATCATTTCATGCCTAATATGCGGATCACGCGAGCTGTGAAAATCGATGGAATCCAAGCTTTTTGTCCTGTTTACTTTGTCTGAGAATAATTAGCGGTGATGTTGACAGCGATTGTATAATTTCTTGAACGTTTAGACCAACACAAGAGCGGTGAGTTCCTGTTAAACATTACTTTGCGTGTGCCATGGTTGTTTGTGTGTGTAGTACGCAAAACAGACAGGGCATGTGTTTCCTTGACGTGTTGTGCGCCACACTTCATAACCCCTGAGGAAGATGAGCACGTTCATTGCCTCATATGGCACAACATTTCGTGGTAGAAGTATTCAACTTTAATGGAATTATGAGGCTGTAGTTTGCGAAACTACGATCAGATTCCGAGGCACACCATAGTGACGGACTCCTGATTAACTTTAACACCGTGGTGTTCTTTAACGTGTTCATAAATCTCAGTGCACTAGTGCTTTTTTATTTCGCCCACGTCGAAATACGGCTGCCACGGTGGGGATCAAATCCACCACCTCGAGCAATGCTATAGCCAAAAAGCTACGGCGGTGGATACGAGAAATGCTGATTAGACGTGTGACTGCTTCCGTAGTGTCACCTAGACATTAAGGTGCGCTTTAACGTGCCTTTGCTTCTGCATGGCCTGCGTAAGTTGTTCGCTTGAGAAACTTGCTTAGTGTTTTAGAAAGTTAGCGTGCTTAGAATGTTACCGTATCGTGCCTCGAGCTTCCATTTATCACGTTTTCGCGCAAGCGCTGTCGTGTCGTCACGTCACCTTTCCCCTGTCCGTCCTCGTTGTATGGGAACTGTGAGCGAAGAGTGGTAAGGCGAGTTTCACTCGTTTCACGACTGTTCTCTGTTCTACTCATTCTCTGCCTCTTTCAGCTTCCCTCCGCACTTGCACGTAAGTAGAAAGATAAGCGCTGTAATTTATGCAATGTTTTTGCGGAGATCAACTATAATTACAGCTGTCAAGAAGATAATGTGGCGGCGCCGAGGGAGCTCCAGATGGTACTGTGCACATTCAAAGCGGCGTAAGGAACCGAACGAGGTTCTCGCGGCGCTTTTAATCTCTGCCGCGCTGCTGTCATGTATGCACTTGCACTGAGCCCCCCCAGCCCCTGACGCGGTGTGCGAGACTGTGACAGCAGCAGCAGCGCTATGAAAGTCGAAGGAAGAGGCGAAGCTTAAAAAACAAACAAAGAATGCACGAACGTCACGAGGGCATAAAGTTATTATCAGCGCACTCCAGGATATCACTGTAGACACTTGCACAGGTCCCGCTATCGGGCGACAACGCTTTTGCTCAGGTTTGCCTTGTCTTTGAGCTCAGTAGTCGTGCTGCAGTTCTATATCGAGTGGGATGCAACAATTTCATTTAGGCGTACATCCTAATGGGTCAGAGTCGAACGGCGTCAGCTGTGGGCTCTCCTTGTTAGATATCATCGCAATGCACGTCCATGCGCTGCATGAGCAAAAAGAGAATATGTCAACAGACACGCATATATAGGCTGCTGGGAAAACTGAATCTGCAACGCATGGTCGTAGATTGAGAAAGATGTAACGAGAATATTGCTCTAATACCCTTGTTACACAGGCACCGCTAACCGCGGTTAATGCAACCGCGGTTACGCGAAACCTCGGTTGGCGCATGTTAGACGGCGCACGAAACCGCAGTTACGCTGCTAACCGCGGTTGTGGCAAACCGAGCTTGCTAACCTCGGTTACCGAGAAACCGAGAAAATGGCGGCGTCTATAGACGGAAGGTGCACTGCAGTGTGCGCGGGCGATAAGCGCACCAGTTGGTGCCGATCAACTACGGAGAGCCTTATCGGCTTGTGGGAGAGTAATCTAAAATATCTGCAGGGCAGGACGCGGAACGCGAAAATATATGCAACAATTACGGCCGAATTAAACGCCGGGCTGGCGTCAGGAGCGGAGCCGTTCACTGTAAGGCAAGTGCGGCTGAAGATCAACAACCTCAACAAAAAGTACCGGTAAGTACAAGAGTATATTTTGAGGCACATATTACATGTTTTGCTGGTTGCTGTTCAGTATACGCGGAGTTAACGTGCGCCAGGAGCAGCGTTGTCAAGTGTTCAAGCTTCTACTTGCGTGGTGGTGTTGGGTCTTTTTTGCACGAGGCTAAATATTTACCTCGAACATCTCGTCTTTCGTCGGGTTGGAACCAGGCACGATACAAGTAATCTGCACGTCAAATGGAACTCTGCCGATTGCGCTAGCATAACCCTCTCGCTGCAGACTCATTACTGCTGCATTGCATGCGATCAAAGTGGTAACGTGAGCAGTTTAACGCCTTTTAACAGTGTGTGGACTATGAGGGACGCCGCGGTGAATGGCTCCGAAATAATTGAGACCATCATGGCTTTCCTGACGTCCACTTGCATCGCACAGCACACGGGCGCATTCTGCGTTTTGTTTCACTCGAAATGCGGCCGCTGCGGCCTGGGTCGAACACGAGTACTCCGGTCGACAGTCGACTGCCATAACCACCGAGCCAAGGCATTAAAAGTAGCGCTCTGTCATTGCCGATACGGACAATTTTGTGATCATGCGGCATGATATTTCGCTTCCATTTCTACATACTTTCATGCCCGGTGCTCAGCAAGCATGCTTTCACATTTCTTTTGATAGCATTGCACCGATAGGACCTTTAGCGGATTGTGTCTGCAGTGACAAGTTTTTTTTAGGAAGCTGAGAAGGGAAGGAACGACAACCGGCTCGAAAGGTGTCGAGTGGGAATATTATTGGAGCCTCCATAAATTTTTGGGCACCTTAGCAACCAACGACGACCAGCTGGTTGAAGAAAGCTTCCAGGTATAATGTGTTTATAAACTAACTTGGAAAGTTTTACCACCCTAAATAATGTTGGAATATTCATCCTGCCGTGCAAGATTATTTGTATTGCATGACTTTTCACAATGATGTTGTTCACCAAATAGTTTGTGAGTAGTATTGGACAATGCTATTCATTCTGAGAGTAGCACTGGTTAGCACGTGACAAATGCAGACTGATGATGACCACCGTGTAACAGCCATCTTCGATGCGCTACATTGCTAGGCGATTCACATTTGTCCTGTTAAAAGTGTGCTTGCTTGTTTGTGCAGGAGCACCTGAGATGTCGTGATTGTGTGGTACGATAATCCAAGGTCACAACTGTGCAGGTTGACGTAGTCGAAGATGTGACCAAAGACGCGGAGCTGCTGGCCTCTTGGGATGACACCATCCCCACTGAGTCCAACACAGATAGAGAAAATGTTGCAAACGGCAACAGCTGCAGCAGCCCTGCTCTTGCAAATAGCAGCAGCACCAGACCCAACAGTGCAAATGAACAAGGCAACTCTGTTGCAGTTGATGGCACCGCCTCCTCCAGCGGGAAGAGGAAACGGCCAGGAGCTTCAGTCATGCAGCAGCTGCTGGATTTGCACAAAGAAGAATGGAGCACTGCTAAAGAAGCAGCCAGAAAAACGAGAAAGCTTATGAAGGAAGGGCTGAAACTGCAAAAAGACTCTAATGACATGCAAGCAGCCATGCTGCGACTGATGCAGCAACATTTTGCTAAAAAATAAAAAAGTAGAAACACTGAATTGCAGCATTTCTTAGTAGCCACGGAGAGACATGTAATTGTAAGCGATGGGAGAAGCATTTAAGCTTTCAGAGCAAGGCTTGATGCATGCAAAGTGCCAACTTGGAACAGCTACAAAGGTATTCAGGGCAGGTGCTGATGCAAGTTGGTATATAACATTTGATGCCCAGTAGTAGTTCATTCGTAGCAGTAAAATTTATTACACATAAAGGTAAAAAAGGAGAACAAATGGAACATTCTTCAAGATTGGTCAGTAATGACATCTTTCCTTTGCATTCCTTTCACTTTGTTTCCTTGCCTTAGCAATGGGTTCAGCATTGTGGAGCATCTTTTTCGCTGACCCTATGTTGTGTGAAGGCTCCCCATTTTGGCATACTTTCGCTGCCGACATTCATTATGGAGCTTTGTCTTCTTGATTTATGGTTTGGCTTGATTGGCTGACTATCCTTAATTACACGTGTAGAGCCCATGACAACCTTAACATCTGCCTTCAGTGGAACTGCAGACGTACTTAGACCATACCTGCCGGCAAAAGCCCGAATGGTGCACAAAACATTTATACTTGCTAGGGGAGGTCACTACTAATATGTGCATGCCGATAATTTTCACTAAAGCAGTTTTTAATCTCAGCTCTGCCCTGCCCCACATTAAGAACGGCAAAAGGTACTTAGAAGACTCATTATTTCTATTTAGCGTAAATAAGCGCCAGGCATCCAGATGTTCATGTCGGTCATGGTGCAATGATTCAGTTCAGAGAAGCGCAAACTCGTCCAAGTTGTGCCATGATAGCAAGTTCACTGAGAAATCAGTGAAGGAAAAGCTGGAAAGCATAATTGAAAACTGATTTTATACCATAGTATTGATTTTGATTACAACAGCAAAGTTGTGCTTATTCTTCCAGGCTTTCTAAACAAACACATGTAAACATTAATACAGGCAGTGCTCTGTCACACTGAGAGGCTGCATATGGTAGCCACACAAGGAACTCGCAGCTGCTGATCTGCTTTTCATATACAACTTGGGTGATTGCTGTAGCACAAAAGATGACGAACACTTTTTAGTTTACCTGGTAAGGTACGCTGAACATCGCACTGCTTCACCCATTCCCAGTGTCACAGATTTGCAACCAGAAAACACAGCATAACACTGGGTGCCAAAGCACCCGCACAGTTATGCACACTGAAGTGGCCTTGAAGAGTTAATCCATGTGCTCTTTTAGCTGCCAGCAAGGAATGCTGCTAATGCATTTCGTACTTCTGCACCACCTGGTTCTGACCAGTTGGTTTTGCTCTGTTGTTGAGGCCTACTGGCATCAATAGAGTTCAGACATTCAAGCCAGCTTGTTTCGCATCAATCACTCAGTTCTTCGCAAATGTTGTGCAGCACACAACATGCACGGATGATGCGTCTCGCGTTACTAATGTTATTTTCCAGGCCTTTGTGCAAAATTCTGAATCTTGCTTTCAGGCGACCAAATCCATTTTCCACAACCCTTCGTGCACTAGACAGATGATAATTAAAAACCTGTGAAGCAGAACCTGCAGCCCCTGGCACTGGAAAAGGCTTCATCCCTTCCATTTGAAGTGGGAACGCTTGATCTGCAAGGAGTACAGGGCCAACTGTCACTCCATGGATCACTTTTTTTCCACATCAAACAACTTGCTTGATAATATCTTCTTGAGGTTTGACTTCTGAAAGACATCAGCATCATGGTTTCTTCCAGGTGTGCCTACATTTGTATACATGAACTTGCAGTTTTGATCTACCACAGCCAAGAGTATTATGCTATACCATCCTTTATAGTTATCCTTTATAGTTTACCATCCTTTACACTTCTATATGGCATCCATCTAGGGCTCCCACACCTTGGGCGAAACCGGTTAGGGCTGTGAACTGCCTCATGTGTTCCGGTAATTCGTGCAGTGTTGGGAAGCGCACGAATCGCGGCTCAAGGACACGCACAACCACTTCGCAAAACTCGCGGAAGATAATATTTACAGAAGAACGGCGGACGCCAAAGACGTTTGCCACAGTCCTGTCTTCCGCAGATGAAGCCAAGCGGTAGATCGCGATGGCCACCCTTTTGTCCAATGGGATGGCTTTGCGCTTGTTGGTGTCGGCGCGTCTCATACACTCACATACACTTATTACATAACTGAATGTACTTCGACTCATTCTAAAGTTTCCTTTGAAGTCGTCATCTTTCGTCTCCCACCACGACGGACCCCGAGGGTATGACCACAGACTCCTCTCACGAGAGCACAGCCGAGCAGCGATCACCATAAGGCGTTTACATCGTCTCTCCGCTCTTCTTCGCTCGGCGTTCAGCTCCTGAACTTGAGTAAAAATGCTGCGCTCCCGGATTCGCCGCTGTTGCAGCAATGCCTGCTGAGCCATGAAAAATGCCCAGAATGTTGCATCGTCGTCGCTGTCGTTGACTGTCACATCAAGTGCAGGCGTGCTCTGGGCCATCGCCGCAAGACTCGAAGCGCGCAAGCACACCTCGGTGCACAAGCGACATTAGATGCAATGAAAAACTCTGGGTCGTCGCCCCAAAGACTCGAAGCGCGCAAGAGAACCTCGGTGCACAAGCGATATTAGATGCACAAAGTGAAAAACAAACTCAGCTGCTGCTACGACGCATCACTGAAGCACGAGAAGAGCAATGTTGAAAGACTGTTTTTGCGTCCCGTTCAACTTCGCGCACTCCAGAACTAGTTCATGTTGCAAACTATTCTGGACAACTGTTTTGCGACTGAAACATATATAGTTTGGTATGAAGTTGTGTTTTAGAAAGAATATTCTTGTAATGACTTACATATCTGCATACGGCGCTTTATTCCGCCGATTGACGCGTTAGTTTGTTTGTTGCATTCCAGGGGGCGTTAGTTGTCTTAACCGAGAGCGTTCGTGACCTGTGTAACAGCGGCGAACCGCGGTTAGCGATAACCGCAGTTAAGTTTGGTAACCGCGGTTTAGCGTAACTACGGTTAAGTCGGCCGTGTAACTAGGGTATAAGAGTACCCTGACATTCATGTGATTTTTGCCAATTACTTACCACCGTTGCAACGATGACGCAGCGATGACACGGTGCAGTGCATAGACTTTGGTGTTTTCCTTCCGAGCAAACCAAGACGGCGTTGAGTCTAGAGGGAGTCCTCAAGACTAGCTTCCGTGACTGAGATGCGAAGTCTACCTATGCTAGAGAGAATGACGGGCATACGCACTTCCTGAACACATGCGCTCTAGATACTACATCTTCTTAATTGGTGGCTCAACATCAGCGTCAGCTTGAAAAGACCTCTTTGTCAACAGATTCCTGCTTCAATTTCTTTTTACCAGGCCAAAAATCATCCATATAATGGCTGCCTGACCTGTCACATGACGCCTCTATTTCTTGGCCATGTGTACACATTTCCTGAGCGTCCCCCCCTCTCCCCCTGACGCAGTGTGCGAGACTGTGACAGCAGGAGGAGTAGCAGCAGCAGCAGCAGCAGCAGCAGTAGGGTGAAAGCGAAGGAAAATGTGAAGAAAGCTTTGCTTAAGAAACATCTAAGGAATGGACGAAGATCACAAGGGGATATATTTATTATTAGCGCACTGCAGAATATTACTCTACACTCTTGCACAAGTCCCGCTATCGGGCGACAATGCTTTTGATCAGCTTTGCCTTGTCTTTAAGCTCAGTAATTGTGCATCAGTTCATCAGCAAGTGGGACGCAACAATTTCATTCAGTCGAACATCCTTACAAGGTCAGAGTCGAACGGCGTCAGCTGTGGGCTCTCCTTGGTACATATAATCGCAAAATCAGGTCTGCGCACTGCATGGGGAAAAAGAGAATCTGTCAACCGCATGCACATATAGGCTGCTGGGAAAACTGATTCCGCAACGCATGATCATAGATTGCGAAAGCAATGAGAACATTAAAAACCATCTGACATTCGTGTGCTTTTGCCAATTACTTACCGCCGTTCCAACGATGACGCAGCGATGAAGCAGTGCAGTGAGTGGTCACTGGTGTTGTCCTTCCGAACAAACTCCGACGGCGTTCAGTCCAGCAGGAGTCGCCAAGACGAACTTCCGTCATTGACACGAGAAGTCTATCTATGCTAGGAGAGATGACAGGAACACCCACTTCATGAACATACGCTCTCTAGATACTACATCGTCTTAATTCATGACTAAATGTCAGCGTGAGCTGGAAATGAACTCTTTGTCTACAGTTTCCTGCCTGAATTTGTTTTTACCAAGCCAAAAATCATCCGTATTGTCACGCGCGTGTTTGTGCCACTGTGGACAAAAGGATGTTGGGAGGTGAAGAGGAGGTTGAAGTGTCTCGACGATCGGCAGATGGTGTTACCCTCACTTTGGAACTACAATTTTGTGACTGTAAATATTGTAAATACATATATTTTCTCCCCCGTAACATTTTGGTGGAGGTGCGGGATAGTCTCGCCAGAAGCCGGCCATAGATCTTCGCAGCGGGCGTCACATCGGTTCCGCTGTTATGGCTTCTGACGCTGCCTGCGCTGCTGACGCTGTCTCCATCACACAGACGCCAGCGGTAGTGCTAACCCAGGTGCGTCACCTGGCAATCTTCATCGGCACTGGTAAGGTTGACGTCGAAGACTGGCTGACGTAATATAAATCCGTCGGTAAGCACGAGTGGGATGGCACACTTTTTCTGGCAAACATGATCTTTTATTTGAGAAGAACCGCGAAGTTATGGTTGGAGACGCATGAAGCCGACATTAGAAGCTCGGACTCCTGCAGTGAAAAGCTGCGCGATATTTTCGAAATACCTATGGGACGTTGAATGGATACCAAGCAAGAGCTAGCGTCTCGTGCCCAGACATCAACCGAATCGTACGTCGCATATAATCAAGATGTTCTGGCTCTCTGCCGTAAAGTAGACGCGGACATCCCGGAGGCCGATAAGGTTGGACACTTCTAGGACAGCATCACCGACGATACGTTCAATTTACTGGTTTGCATGAATTCCTCAACGGTTGAGTCCATCATTAAGAAATGCCGGAATTTTGAGCCGGCGAAGAGCAAACGCATCGTACAACGCTTCGACCGACTTCCGAATACGGCTGCCAGTCCCTCTTGCAACGACCCTTTAGCATCACATAACGACCCTCCGGCGTCACATCCGCCTACAACGCCAAGCTTGACAGAGGTCATAGGGCGCTAACTTGAGGCTATGGCTTCAAGTTCTCACTGCCCCATACGCATGACAACATGACTATCTCAATTATTCAAGCTGTTGGGCGCCAAGAAATTGCAAACATGGACATCCAGTCCACCATCTCGATATAGTGTAAATACATATATATCCTCCCCGCAACGATATCGTGGTTTCCAGGCCTGTCTCATGACGCCTCTATTTCTTGGCCTAACGCACAATAGCTAAAGAACTTGTAAACGATAACAATATATTCTGTTTCCATTGTGCCCATGAAGGAGTGACTCATAAGTAACGAGTTCACCACTGAAAACTCAGCAACTGCAAACTTATCATTGCACCAGAACCGTAAATGCGTATTAGTGAAAGCTCAACTGATAAATGAAGGACGGCTCCATTCAGCAACATCTGCATTGTGTTGTTGCCCTTTTGCCTGCGACTTTTGTGCTTTCGACTTAGTGAAAGGCCATTACGTATTTCAGTACAATTTATGGTATTTATTTTATCTTTATTCACAGTGGGCATACTGTATCGGTACTAGCCCACACAGAAGGCCCTTTGACCGATCTATCCAAGAATCTCGAAGATGTGCATCAGGAATATGAGCAGCTGATAAGAAATTCCACTAGGTGCGACATGATTTTTAAATGCAGCTTAAGGAGGCATGGGTCGCAGAAAGTCGTATGAGGACAATTATATGCGCATAAAAGACTATTGATTATTTGCAGTTATTTACATCTTTAGGACAAATAATTCCGGACTATAATCAATATATAAACAAGATTTGTCACTTCCTGCCAAGAGTAATCTCGATAAGTCTTCTGACTACTTGTGGCATTTGATTAAAAATCAAGCACAAGTTCCGGCTCATGTCTAAGTAATTAACTACAAGGCTCAAATTCTCACGGCGGCACTCTCACAATGTCCACTTTAAGCCCTCCCTTTTCTAGCTTATGTTGACGTGAAGGTGTCCAGAGCACATGACGACATTCAACTACCGACTACAGTCTGTGTCCATTTACACACTTTCATTTTCCTACGGCGAACATTGAAAGCTGTCCACACACACGATACTTAACATTTTTCATACTCGCGCCAAAGCATAACGCTACGTCCTCCACTATTTTTTCTATTTCTTGTATGCCGATCTTTCTTTTCCAAGAAATTTTAAGACACGTGATGCCTGCGCCGATCTAGAAGTGCAGAAGGTGGAGGAAGTGTACTTACTTGTCACGTATGGCACCTTATCTGCCAACGCAATGTAATCTACACAAGACAGGTGGTACTAGAACATGCGCACTACCTTGGATTAGCTGTGAGGTTTACGATGAAAAACAAAGATTATGTACCACATATTTCATTCGGGAAGTGAACGATGCTCGTTCAGGAGGAAACCAATCAAGCACTCTGCTAAGAACACCGTGAGAGCGACAAGCTGAAGCAAACAGTAGTGCTGCACAAATTTTGCCAGTTCAACGCTCCTCGGGCACTCGTGCGTCGAGATCACAGCCAATGTTGACACCAAGAATCAAGGATGATTCGCGCGCCACGAGGAACAGCCTTTTTAGAGCCGGGAGGTAGCGGGATCCATGGCGAACAGGAATACCGTTCAGCATCATTGCGAAGGGCTCCCGGAATGGCCGGATGCCAGGGGCCATCATCTGTGTGTGGCAGCCGGGCTGAACAGTACAATAGCAGACGCGATCGTACCGCCCGGCCTGCAGCATGCAGTCTTTCAGGGTTGGCACGACTAGCTGTTCCCTCGAGTGCCGTTTGTAAGCGGCATTGAGCTTTCTCAGCAGCGGGAAAGAATAAGGAGACACTGTTTCCAGGATGCCCAAATTAGACCAGCCTTCGACCACTGCGGGGGCGACACGTCCAGCGTCCACAGCTTCTTCGAGCTCTTCAAGCGTGTCCATGTGATCGGCGGGTTGAGTCGCCGTGATTGTTGCTGTCATTTGACTGCGAATGTAGACAGAGAGCGACAATATGGCCACCATCCAGCAAGCGTAAACAGTGCGTAGCGTCCAAAGGCGCCTTTTGTGCCGTGGTTCTGGTGTCGAGGTGGCCAGAAGTGACGCCAAGAGAATGGTAGCTTCCAGAGTAGCGCTTTGCACGAACACCTTCCCTGGGCGAATAGAATTCAGTGATGTCAAAATGGAGCACGGTCGCAACCATAGAGAGCAATGTCAAAGCTACGCCCCACGCGGAGTAAGACAAGACAGCAAACACCGAGATGATATGGGTTTCGTTTGCTAGGGCGTAAAATGTATCGTGGTGGACATTCGTGTCAGCGAAGGAAAAGAAGTGCGGAATGTTACCAGCGAGGGTTGAATAGCTCAGAAGAAGGTCAGCTTGTCCGCCTATCACGGATGCGAGAGCGTCGTTCATGCTGAAGTGGTGTGTATATGTGAGAGACAGGTTTTTCTGAAGCAGCAGAGATCGCAAGAGCGCGTAGCGCCACTCCTTGCACATACTCTGTGTTTGAATTATTTTCGTGAAGGGGGATTTTTGGTAGTGAACGCGGAGCAAGCAGGCGACTGAGAGTTTATCCCCGGAGAAGTGGTGCTGACCTGGTCTGCAGCTTAAGTCTGCCAGTGAAGCGATGTTGGCAAGGGCTCGTGCGGGGTAGTACACGGGAGTTCTGGATCGGTCAGAGAAAATAAATTCCCTGCCTATGCCGCGTTTACATCGACCGAGCATTGATAGCTTAACGGAAGGGCTTATTTCTATGTACAATTCCCTCTCGCCGCTGAGCTAAGCATCATCTAAGATTAGGACCCAGTGGACGCCCACATGATGTTCAAACCTGGACCTTATTAGCAAGAGAAATACGTCCACCTCTATCTTCAGACTTGGTACGATGGCCAGTGTCCTTCTGCTCTGGCCTGCTGCAGTTTTGAGAAAATTCATGAAATCGTCGTTGAAGAGATGTCATGAGGTCTGCTTGGACCGGAGGAGTCGGGACCACGCGAGGTCTTCGTCGTCCCAGTGGGGCAGGAACGATACCAGTACGACATTCATTTCTTTTAAAATAAAATGACGCAGCAGCTCTTGCGAATCCACATAGGCAACGCATCCTTCTTTCCGACCCATGAGGAGTGTGCGCTGCAACAACACGCAGAGCACTGCAAACGATGGACGTAGGTGCGACATGGCTAGACGAGTCATGCGCCCTCCACTAGCGCGTCCTTGCTCACTATTGCCGCCCTCCCAAATCTGGTTCGACTATTCGCGATTCGTTATCTCACCTTGGTGCTCCAAACACCAAAGCGCCAATTACTTATGCGCATTATGTCGTCGAAAAAAAGGGGAGTGGAAAGGAGAGTTGAAAGACTTTAATACAGCGAGATTACATACGCATGCATGTCCTCATGCTTGTTGCTCAGTTCCCGCAACAACACCATTATCGGGAAGCCGGGGTATGTGGACACAATGGGCGAAGCTTGCTCGAGAAAGCAGAAATTTAATTTGTGACGCCACGACTATGATTAAAATTGGAGGGGAATCCAAGTATTGTTTATTCATCATTCATTTCGTTGGCGCTTATTTTTCTCCCAGCTGTCCGAATCTCGGCGAATTACAACTCCCTTGACAGAATGACGCTGAGCCTTTTTTTCGTTTCTTTGAAAAGTACGTTATACTTAGCAGAAACGTCAAACTTGAGGCCCCACGCCTGAGCCTCTAAAAGGCGCCAGCGGAGTGACTGCATTAATAAGCGCACTAGCGTGCAGTATTTCTTGGCGGGCGTTCGATGCCCAATTTTTCAAAAGCGTAAATACTCGGGTGTCGTCAGGAAGAGAGGCCGTGATTATGGAGCCGCATTTTAGCCTTGTGTGCATGCACTGCGATGTTCTCAAGTTGCCTCGTTTTGCGCCACTCTAATCGGGTACAGCCTTTGAGCACTCAGTCCCTAATAGCAACCGACTGGTGCTACGGCTTGAATATTCTCTCAACAATACGAAACAGTATGAAACAAGGAAACAAAAATATTACACACAAGGCTTAAATAACTGAGCCGCTTCTGACCGCTTGCCATAATTACGAAAACGCAATTTGCGGTGTTGTTCTGCTATCACACATTATTTGCTCTTTCCCCAAAACCCAGTAAATCACAAATATTCATTGGACTCGCACAAAAAGACAAATATCTAGGGCATTTACCTACATCTGGTTCACATATATAATATGTTCCACTAGGACATGGCAGTGGAGGGACATCCAAAGGACGTCGAATGTCATTGTGATCTGGACATCTCTTGCACATTCAAAGCTTCCGCGCATGAATCGTACATCGTGCGTTTTGGCTAGATAAATGAACCATGCCACAGAAATACAAGCAAATTGGCTCTAACTTGTTCAACATTGCAATGCCGGGAGCGGAAACATGGCGCTGTTGTCTGTTCAAGCAGTTTGGCGGAGCATTTACTTTTTTTGTATGTTCGAGATCTTACTAGAGGAAGAACGTGTTCCTAGATTGCGAAATGTCTATCTGATCATTTTGAAAACATTCAAGGTCAAGTATTAAAGCCCAGAATTTCAGTTATGACAGCATTTATCGTTTTGTAACGTGGTATCAGTAACAATTTTCCACGACCACTGCACCCACTGCTGAACAGCGCGCGTCAAGAGCCAAAAATCTTGGTTTCGGTTATGTTATTTTTTTTTCACCCATAAACGCTTTCTTCTTCAGGTATATCCATTATTACACTGCCGACATCATTAGTATACGGCCGAAACATGTAGTTAGTACGGGATGCAGTGAGACCATATTTTCTCTTGTTTTTGTGTTTTTTCTGTTGACGCAATAATACCATTTGCCGGAAGTCGGGCTACTTGGACACCTTATGCGAAGTTTCCCCGAAACAGGAGAATTTTGCAGCAACGCGTTTAATTAAAATTTCGCACAAACGTAAGACTCGTTTGTTCGTCATTATTACGTTAGCTTCACTTAAATACCACCAGCCTTACCCACATTTAGGCAGCGATTGCCGAGAAAGGAGATTTTTATGCTCTGGTGTGTATAACATATTCCGCGGCTTTAGCCCGACCTCGGTTACGCTGGTGCTATCGCGGCAAAGAAAAGCAAAAGCACGCTGTCTCTCAGCAAGGTGCTAGACAACTCGTTTCCTTTACAACACCCTCGCTACCTCCTTCGACTCCCTCTATCGATACTTCTGAATTCTGTCGTCAAGCGTCTTTACAGTGGGTCAGAGGGGGCGATTGCTATAGAACCACTTGTAACGAAAGCGTGCTATAGTATTCTCGCTTATATCTCTGCAACCCTACTATAGGTGCCCTTTAATTTGGTATCTTTCTGTAGGACAAAGAAGCCCTTACTTGATGATGGGTGTGTCGCACGTTGCTGCGCCACTCACGCAGCTATCAAATCTACATTGATCTTTACGTACGGCGTTTGGAGAGGCATGTAGCTCGGGAGTACGTTCGTCGATCCGAGCGGAAGTGGTCGCTATTCAGGGAGCGCCCTCATCCATAGTATAAAGAAAGCGTAATTCATCAGGCTCAGATTTGTGTTCATCTAGAGCCACGAGGAGTACCGATGTGTGCAATTCTTGCAAAAAAAAAAAATCGCCGTTTCTCGCCGATATGACGCGGCCGCGTATGGTACGTAGGGTCTACAGATGGAATCAGGAGATTCGGGGGCAGCAAGATATATAGATGCCAATTCTCGCTCACCATCTTTGAACCCGGCGTGTACACCACGAATAGGGAGCGAGCACGACTGCGAGATTACATCGTAGGAGCACCAGACTGGCTCTGTCACAAGTTATTCATCTAAGCTTTCTAACCATTAAATAGCGTCATGGGCTTTTAGTCTGGCATCTTTGTGTAAGACAAAGAGTGCACCAGTCGTTGATACATGTATTGTGTGCATACATGGGCGACTATCGCACCACGGTTGATGTAAGTGGAGCGAAATTCGGTTTCGCGCGCAGCGTTCAGAGAGGCGCAGCTTGCCACCACGTTTGACCATCCAATAAGGAATGATGGTGATTGAGCGAGCTCACTGTGCCGTAATGGCTATATACCACGAAACTCAAGCTGGCAGCTCGTCGTGAGTTTTTTTCTTATTCTGGGGTTTTACGTGCGAAAACCACTTTCTGTTTATGAGGCACGCCGTAGTGGTTGACTCCGGAAATTTTGACCACCTCGGGTTCTTTAACTTGCACCTAAATCGACGTACACGCGTGTTTTAGCATTTCGCCCCCTATTGAAATGCGGCCGCCTTGGTCGGGATTCAATCCCGCGACCTCGTGCTCAGCAGCCCAACACCATAGTCACTGAGCAACAATGGCCGGTATCGTGTGTTTTAAGGCCTGCAAGTGTGCAATTCGTGCTTGCTCGGCTATTGCACCACTGCTTTTGATATGTTGGGTCAGAGTGGGGCAGCGAGACGAAGGCATGCTCAGATGCTTTGACGATGGCGGAATGTGTCCGTCGCCGTAGAGAGCGCAGGCGCATGAGATTGAGGCCAACGCAGGAGTTTCAACCTCCTACGAGTGCTTTGGGCTTGATGGGCGGAGGGTAAGGTCTCTAGATAAAACAAGGTATCAACAGTCATTGTTCTCTGCCCCGTCCTCCTCACTCTCGCACTTACTCTCTCTTTTCTACTTCATTCTATTGAGTGACCGGTGCTTTGCTTGCACGTGATGTTCTAAATTGCTAGAGGTGACGTTTCGCTGCAGAAGGTTCAAAACTAGCGCGCATGCGCCGATCACCTGGTCAGATTTTTGCCGGAAGGCGTATTCGCAGCCGAGACATAAGACCGCGTTTTACAGTATATACCAGGGCAACTTGCATAAAAACGCACACGGCACTTGAATAATCTCCATGAGAAGCTCGTTGCAGCTCTGTAGAAGTTACTGGCACTTCGGACAATGAGGAAGGCGAACACATCAAAGTGTTTTCGTCCGCGTTTTATGCCTGCTACCGGCACCTATAGTGTCCCAAGTGTTCGCAGCGTCAGCCGTTGCGCAACAAAACGCAAATGTGGCGTGGTAGGAGAGGCATGAATTAGTAGTTACGTCACAGTATGCTACAGTCAAGCTTCCGTCACCGCGGTAGCTTGCGCGACAGTAATCTTTACCGGGAATCATATGAGGGGAGCGCTACGCGCTTTGATTGAATGTAGGCGTAGGAGCGCCTTATCATCAGTTACGTGTTTCCGATGATCGTTTTGAAATTGTTTTTATTGAAACGTATGCTGTTCTGTATGTTGCATGCGTGATTCGAAAGAATACATGCACTGTTCGCTTCACTTTGCTGAGTGTTCGTAGCCTCTAGAGTTTCGACCACCAGGGGATCCTTAACGTGCTCCCAATGCACGGAACACGGGCGTTCTCGCATTTTGCGCTCATCGGAATGCGGTCGCCGCGGCCGGGATTTGATCCCGCGCCCTCGTGTTTAGGAGTGCAACATTATAACCGATAAGCCACCATGGCGGGTACATTACTGGCTCCTCAACCCGGTACGGAAAGCGCACACGTCTATACTTGGTACGTGCGCGTTTCAATTGTATGCCACCTAGTGTATTCCGCATGAGATCAAAATACACCCTGAAAAAATTTTTCGGTATGTCTCCGCGTTGCTTCCTGCCCCATAATTATTTCACCTAGTATTGCTGTCTTAATTTCGCTACACTGTCATCCCTTTCGATGTTGTAATAGTTATGTCTCTTTATTTGTCTCTCTGTGTTGTTAAATTTACTTTGTCTTCTTTTGTCGAGTCCGTTGCAACACCTGTATTTTCATTTGTTTTGCTAATGTCCCCTGTCTGCCAGGCGCTGCCACTCAATCCCTTGGTGAGGCTTTGGTAGGCGTGATTTCGGTGTACGAGAATTGATATCAATAAAAGTACTATCTATATATCTGTCTATCTATCTCTGCCTCACGGGGGTATGGACCATTGCATTTGGAAGTATGAGCCATAGATGATGATAGTTTTCTGCCGACCTTACGCCATGTAGAAATCCCGGGATTCTTGCCGCACACAGCTTCGCTGTAAAAAGCAGTCACACCTTTGGTGCACATTGGACGAATACAATTTCATAAATGTGCAAAGTTTCCGTTTCTTTATAATTACGCTTTCGCTCGTAGAGCGAAGCAGTGACAGCAATAGCAAGCACGCAAGTCCTATGCCGCTTCGCATCGTAGAAAACACCCTAGAGGCTACCAGGCGCGATATGCACATTCGGCGTGTAGGTGAGTGAGTAGGGGGCGAAACTGCGTCTCTTTGGTGGCTGTTCTCAGTGTTGATTCATCACCAAAGCCAGCTGCTCGTTCTCACCGACGCCCTGGTCATACGGCCGCTTCGGGACTTCTATGCAGGCGGCGTTGCTAAATGACGCTATCAACTTTAACCTCCGCTGCCAATGCGAACTCCTAGCCGGACTCCAACTTAAATGACAGATTACTGGTTAACAAGTAACTGCGCGGAGAAGTTCCTGTCTACCTGTGTGAGAGGTACGCAAAATAACTTTTTGGTTACAATCACTCGCAATAGGGTTTCAGAGCGAAAGGGCAGAGCACGTTGCTTTAGCGTGTTGACGATGATTTCTTGACACACTTACCAGGGAACAAGTTTTGTCATTAAATAATGTAGTCATTAAAGTAATTAAAATTAATTCTATTTCGGCAGCTATGCCAGCTGACCACCACCTGGTCCCACATGGGGACGCTGCGATTCCCGGAGGACACGCAGACGTACGCTAGCTGTACATAGCTACTATAACCTAATGTAATATACCCAAGGTTGGAAAAATTCTTATCATTTGTGATAACACTCGCTAAAAAGTTCTAAATATACCGTTTATTTGTGGCGCTCTGCAAGGACATGACATCTCATGATCTCAGGCGCTATCAGACCGACCTGTTACATGAAAAAATTTCCGCCATAACGCAAGCAATTATGAAGACCATCGTGTCTTGGCAATAACATCTTTCCACGACAAACATTTGCAATGTCATCAGAATTTAACATCTTTTAGCCGGTTCTTCCGGCTGCCACTCTCATATCAGGGGATTTTATAGCAGCTGTGCGCTCCAAATGCACTCGTGCTTGATGCGCTGTGTTAGAATTTACTGCCTTCGCAATCGGCCAGCGAAAACGGTCAGGTACGTGAAGGGAAAGTTGTTCTAGGTCCGACAAGAATACATGGCATTAATAAAGAGTTTAATTGCCTGTGTGGAAGAGATTAGCTACTATAAGAAATTCTCTTTTCTTTCTGTGCCCCAGAATTCAATTCAATCAACATCAACAAATATTGAATTTGATTGAAATGAATTCTGGGGCTTTACGTACCATAAGCACGATTAGATTATCAGGCACGCCGTTGTGGGGGACTCCAGATTATTTCGGCCATCAGGGGATCTTTAACGTGTCCCCAATGATCGGAACACGGGCGTTCTTGCATAACGCGCACGTCGAAATGCGGATCCCGCGACCTCGTGTTTAGGAGTGTAGCATCATAACCAATAAGCCATCATGGTGGGTGCACATTTAAGTTAGGTCACCTCACATATATATACGATACTCCTGATATGTTTATGCCCTGATGAGAATATTGTGCATGTTTGAGGGGGGCATCATTATCATATGCAAGGATTCCAGTGCGCATAACGGTGTGATGCGAAGTTATCAATGTGACCACCCTAGAAACACTCCGGAAAGCTATGAAGAGGAGTGGTCTGTGTCTGTTAAGTTATGGCGCCGCAACGGTCCCATAGGGGATATAGTCAGTCGAGCTGCCTAGCTGAAATATTATTCTCGAGTGATCGCGAGGTATGTAAGAACAGAGATTGGGGGCGCATAGAATTATGCTACATTAATGCCGAAACAACGCAGTGACCTTACAAAGGAACTCTCAAAGTCTAAATGCGAACAAAAATGGCGGTATCCCTTAAAACTCAACACGACAGTACGAGCAAGGAACAGTCATACATTAAAAAAGAAAAGAACAGTTTTTACAGCTCCTTTAATATAAATCGACAATACCGCTGTCGCCGAAGCGTTTGTCCAGTGTTATGTTAGAAACAATGCATTTTTGAATTGTTGGTAAGGGAGGCCAAAAAGTGAAGCCGCCTTATGTTGCTACTCCTTTTTACGCCTTCAATAACTAAATCAGAACGAGAGTACCTTTCTTCCGCAGTACAGCAATGCATCACATACATCTGTTATGGGGAGGCGGATGTCCTAGAAATTGGAGGATTCTTAAGCTTTGCCTTTAAGACGGGAATCCGATACCATTCGAAGATCCCTGACTGCTTATCACGCTTCCCGGCAACTGCAGTTTATGTACCCGTAATGTTTACAGGGAAACGCTGGCGGCGAACGCTACCCACGATGGCGATCTTTCTGGTAGAAATGCGGCCTCTTGCGTGGGCCGATCCCAAAGAAGGAGCGCAGCCACGCAATAAAGGTACATCGTTTTCGGGTCTCTGTAATTGTTTCGCACTTTTAATGTTTCAGTCTGAGAGGATATAACATAAAAAAAAGGCATGCGCAGTTGGTGTTTTGTTTAACGACATTTGTTTGTGGGCTGTCATTCCCCAAATCCCGAGGAATAACTTTATCAAGAAAGTAAGACAAGGTATGCGCAATTTCATTGATAGAACGGTGTGGCAATATAACCCGAATATACCGCATGTCCTATAGCAAAGCGTGGCATATACCTAAATATATACGTTAATTTTCGCTCATGGGGACGCCGGCGCCGGACGCCGACAACCAGATTTTCGGCGACACGGGGCCCTTATCGCTATCGCGTTAAAATAAAGAAACCAAGTTAAAAGCATTGTTATGACGCATTTGAGCGTTCGTATTAATGCGTAAGAATACTGTAATATTTCAGGTATCGCAATCTCGAGCTCTGCAGAAATGCAGTCGCGTGACGCGTACAGGGAGAACAATTATTTTTGTTGGCATTGCGAACCCCGCCGCTGACTGTTTTCAAAAAGGCTTTCGAAATATCGAACTGAAAACACCCTTCTTGTGTTGCCCGGGGGCTTCAGGGAGGAAATGCTATTAGAAAGCAATATAACTCCTTAGCTCAGTGTTATTTCCCCCGGACGAATGTGTCGGTTACGAGATGGAACGTATATGGCTAAGGGATGACACTACTTTAACGGAAGAAAACGTTTTTCTAATGCGGCTGCGTAAACACGCCCTCATGTCACAGGAATCGCACTAGGAAATGCGGGTTATTGCGCAAATGTGCAGATTACTGTGCTTTAGGGCACAGTAATCTGCACATTTCAACGAAAGTGCTTTAGAAACATGTCCCCGCTATTTCATTTTATTTCTGTGAATGCTTCCGATAAGGTATGATTCTTCATTCTCTCAGCAGATCCGCACTTTGGGAGCGGCAGGGATTTTAAAAGGCTTTCTTTTGTCGAAGATTTCGAAGACAAGAGACTGCGCCATGAAACACTGCTCTGGGGCCAATTGACGCCACAACCCTTCGCAAGAGAGTTTTTTAGTTTTTGTTGTTGGATGCTAGTAAACAACAAAACAAAATGTAATTATTGTGGGTATGGCTGGCACCGCGTTTTCCTGCAGAACTGTTGTTTGAAGCAAAACGCGTAACCTTGATCTTCGCATCAAAGTGACCCTCACGAAATAGAAATTGTTCGTGGTTATCGCCGGCACAACCCTTAATGGCGGCCACGATGGATTAAGCGATAAATGCAAACTTACTGTTCCTATTAAAGCTATCGGCGCAGAAAAATTCCTCACCCTTGTTTCTGCTTTGTACGCACCGAAATGGCGCGCACCTGAAAATTCCGTGCCTTCTCTAGTGTGATTGATGAAGAGATGTTTACATATCTGAAAGGAAGTTTTTGTTGCTTTTCTTTATTAACCCAACCGGGGCAACAAACATTTCTGTAGCTGTTTTTATTTTGCCTCGCTCACCATGGTATCGCGTTCATACTGAAGGAGCAACAATCGCATATTTAGCCATATCGCTGCTCGACGTTAGAGAAGCTTCCTCTATGTCGCACAGTGGTGGTAGTGGAGGTGGTGGTGGTAAATTATAGCAACAGGTGAGTTTAGCCTGGCGATCAAGGCCGGCAATTGCTCCGCCCGAGCGTCTCATACAATACCGCTGAAGGGTTTCACCATAAGGGTTTCACAACCACCACCACCACCACCACCACAACCACCACCACCATCACCACCACCAACCAGTCTCTCTTAAGAATTCGATAAGCAGACGTGAAGTTTCTTTGAGGGTTATAACTGATCCCTCGGGAAATATAAGATGGAGCAGGCAGGCGTGCGGAAGATTCTTTTTTACAGATTCTTCAGGAGAGTGTCCCTTTCATCTTGGAATTTCTAACAATTTTCAATCCAATGTGGGAGGGAATCCACTGAAACTTTACTGTAAAGCCTTTGTTGTTGAGTTCCTTCACGATGGCTAGTGATTTGCGTGGAACTTGAGGGATGGCAGACCACGGTATAGATTTTGTAACGCGGCCTTTGAGTCCGTAAGGACAACCACATTCTGTGGAGCCAGTCTTGAGTTTGCGCAGAGCAGAAGCTATTGCTACGCCTTCCACAACTGTCGACGAGGCTATAGAGTCCAGATGGCCAGACCACGTATATCTTAGAGAGGGAATATACAATGCTGCTGCGCAGTGGTCTTCGTCTGCTTTGACAGAGCCAACTGAGTATACTTGTGGGTGATTCGGGTAAGTCGTGTTCAAATGTTTTAGGACTACTGACTTGGCTTCTGCAGATGGAGTGCAGCTCTTTGACTGCAATCGTGGTACAGTTAAGTTGCATGTGATGTCCTCCAATGTCCAGGCTGGTTCTATCCTTTCCCTCTGTCACGAACAGCGCAATCCTAAGACGCGAAGCGTGTTCAGTGCTGCGTAAAAATGTGAGCGCGGCCTGTTACCTATACGTCTTATGAGGGCTTTGCCTGGCGTAGACTCACTCAATCGTAGTAGCTGAATAATGAGAGCCTAGGAAGCCTGAAGTCGCAGAGGGCGTGACTCAGCTTCGTAGAGCACTTTCTTGTTTGATGCTTCCTGAGGGTTTCCAAGGCAAAGTCGAATACCTTTTCTGTGGATGGCTTCTAAGCGCTCTTATTGGCTATGTGAGGGTGACATCAGCGGTAGCTAATACAGGATCAGACTGGTAACCAACGCTCTATGTAGGCGTAGCATCGACGTCAGGTGGTTACCCCAGCGTATGCCAGCGACTCGCTTGAGCACATGTAGCCTGGGTGACGATGAGTGGTCAACACCGCGTCGCCAGAGTAGCCTGTGGTCTAAGGTAACGCAAAGATATCGGGCGTTGGTGACTTTCTGAATCTGATATCCGTCCAAATTCAGCGACAGGCGTGTGGATCTTCTTTTCACTCCAGTAAATAGTACGAATAATGATTTCTCTGCTGACAGTGATAATCCAATCGTTGCCAAGTGGCCCTGAATGGCATTTACTCAATAAGGTCGATGATGCCAGGTTTGGCAGCTGGAGGGAAAAAAACCTTTATTATCAGGTTAAAATATCTTAACAGTGTGTGCCAGTCTATACAGCACAAGTGTCACTTTCTTACGTGCGACATGCGTGCAGCGTGAATCGCAAAAAAAGAAAACAAGAAAAATCGAATATGCGTGCGAGTGCTCCTTTAGATTAGAAAAAAAATTCCAACAGAATTCATCTTGTGGCGAACGTTGACGTCAACTTGATTAGTATCGATTAGAAACAAGCAACGTAGCAACGCACCATATTGCCACCGCCCAACGGCGTCATGTATGAGGTGTGAGTGTAGCCGGGATCCTCTATCACGACACCCTACCCAATAGCTGTGCCATCTAGCACAGCCGCCACGAAGTGCGCGATTGGTGCATATGCGAATATATATATATTGTCTCAAGCTTTAGTGAATACATATGACGTAAGTTTTTTTCCGACCTTCACTGGATAAACTGTAAATGACATTCATCCTGTCACTGCGGAGGGCGCATACTCAGTGGCATATACCTATTGACCCACGCAGGCATGAAAGGGGTTCTTTGAAGAGAAACCTATACCAAGCGTCGCATACTCAGCGGCCCAAGAAAATGCAATGGCCAGTTTTGAGCAGAGTCCCTCAGCACCCATTAGACCATATACTACCAAGTTAACCAGGCTGCCGGGAAAACGGTTAGACACGTAGACAGAAACAGATACATACTCGAAGGTGCGCAAAGTATCCTAAGAATGCTATTAGCATTAAACGTGCAGTTGGGCAGTTCCTGAAGTGATCAGGGTGTGTCATCCATAATATGAGTGGTACATTAGGTCCCAGTGAAAAAGAAACCGAATCGGGGTGAAGCAGAAGTAATTAGAGGCGAAGTGGACTGTTTCATTCATGGGAACATAAAATGTGCCGGCGTGGTGACGGCGGATCCGGATCATGAGACGGAAATAATCAGAAGAATAAGAATGGGCTGGGGTGCGTTTGGCTGGTATTCTCAGATCATTAACAGCCGGTTGCCGTGATCACTCAAGAGAAAAGTGTATAATAAGTGTGTCTTACCAGTACTCACCTACGGGGCAGAAACCTGGAGGCTTACGAAAAGGGTTCTACTTAAATTGAGGACGACGCTACGAGCTATGGAAAGAAGAATGATGGGTGTAACGTTATGGGATAAGAAAAGAGTAGATTGGGTGAGGGAACAAACGCGAGTTAATGACATCTTAGTTGAAATCAAGAAAAAGAAATGGGGGGGGGGCATGGGCAGGACATGTAATGAGGAGGGAAGATAACCGATGGTCATTAAGGGTTACGGACTAGATTCCAAGGGAAGGGAAGCGTAGCAGGGGGCGGCAGAAAGTTAGGTGGGCGGTTGAGATTAAGAAGTTTGCAGGGACGACATGGCCACAATTAGTACATGACCGGGGTTGTTGGAGAAGTATGGGAGAGGCCTTTGCCCTGCAGTGTGTGCAACCAGGCTGATGATTTTTTTTTTATTCAGATACCCTAAAGGCCCTTATGGGCATTACATAGGGGGGGGGGTTAACAACAGGATATGTCAAACACAATTAGGGGGGGAAGGCAATATAGAACACCGTGGTAAAGATCACCGAATACAACAAGAAAATATAAAAAGAAAGAAAGGAAAGAGAATTGCATACATGATGAAAACAGCAACAACAACAACACTCCGTACAAAGCATGTAGATACACTTACAATGCGTCAAAGGCATAAAATTCTACTTTTACCCAACATGCGTAAAACTGCGCTTCAAATTACTAACAAATGAGTCATGATCACGTATAGAAGCAATTTCTTTTGGCAGCTTATTCCAGTGATGTATAGCTAGAAAGAGCGGTGATTGTCGCAGGAGATTCGTACGTGCAAACATGGGACGCACTTTGAAGGGATGGTCGAGGCGGGGAAAAATTTTTTGTGGGGGTTTGATATGGGATGCTGTAAAGGATGACAGGGTATGATACAATCTGTTAAAGTGGGAAAGCAGTGCTAACAGTCGTCGTGTTTCTAGAGACGGTAATTGGAGGGACTCTTTGATAGCCGTGATGCTGGATGTTCTAGAGTATGTTTTAGTGATGAAGCGTGCTGCTTTATTTTGTAAAGATTCCAGCTTGTTTATTAGGTAAGTCTGATTTGGATTCCATATTATGGAAGCGTATTCAATCTTTGAGCGAACTAGAGCTGTGTAAGCTAATAATTTAGTTGACTCATTTGCTAAATACAAATTTCGCCTAATGAATCCAAGTGTTTTATTTGCTTTCGAAATTATTTCATCAATGTGATCATTCCATGTAAGGTTAGAAGTTAAATGGACTCCCAAATATTTTAATGTAGACACATTCTCTATGCATATGCTGTTCATAAAATATGAACTTAAGTGAACGTTACTGGCTCTGCTAAATGTCATTGTTTTAGTTTTAGAAACATTAATTTCCATTTGCCATTGCTCGCACCAAAGTGAAATTTTGTTTAGGTCGGCCTGTAAAATATTATTGTCTTCAGAGGTGATAATTTGTCTGTAAAGAACGCAGTCATCTGCAAACAATCGAACTGTTGAGGTCAGGTTGTTACTGATGTCATTAATGTAAATTAGAATAAGATTGGGCCAAGTACGGATCCCTGAGGAACGCCAGATTTAACTTGTGCTAAAGCGGAAAAGTGATCATTTACGGAAACAAATTGGTAGCGATTGGTTAAAAAACTTGAGATCCAATTTATAATTTTACCATGTATGTTAAGCCGGCTAAGTTTCATCATTAAGCGAGAATGGGGAACTTTATCGAATGCTTTCTTGAAGTCAATAAATATGGCATCGATTTTTATGGAATCGTGAACAGCTTGATGAAGATCAGTTATAAGTTCAAAAAGCTGTGTTTCACAAGAGCGTCTTTTCTGAAATCCATGTTGATTGTTAGAAAAGAAGTTATGTTCAGATAAATATTTCATAACTGCGGAAGATATGATATGCTCAAGTAATTTACATGGAATACTAGTCAAGGATATAGGTCTATAGTTTGAGGGCATTGATCGGTCACCTGATTTATAAATGGGAGTGATACGACCGACCTTCCAGTCATCTGGTACAATTCCTGTATCTATTGATTGCTGGAAAAGGGTGGCTAATACGGGAGATATTATAGGTTTAGTCATTTTAAGCATCTTTGTGCAGATGCCGTCTGGACCTGGCGCTGAGTTATTCGAAAGTCGATCGATGGCCGATTCTATTCCCTCTGGTGTAATTATGAGATCATTCATAGATGAGTTAATTGAAGGAAACGTAAGGTCAGGTGGAATTGGATTTTCGTTTGTGAATACAGAGCTGAAAAACGAGTTTAATTCAGTCGCAGCTTCAGATGGTGAGAGTAGCTCACCGTTATTAATGATTGGTATAGTGGATTGAGAAGAGTGTTTAGGGTTAATTACTTTCCAAAACTTTTTCGGATTGTTCATTATCATGCTGACGATGTCACCGTTAAAAAACTTGTCTTTAGATGCTTCAATTTCAGCTTTACATTTATTTGATTGTTCTCGGTATCGCTGCCAATCAACATCCGAGTGGGACAACTTAGCTTTAGAGTAAAGGCGTTTCTTTTTATTTATTGCTCTCTTTACTTGGGACGTGAACCATGTGCTCTGTGTTGATGACGTTATTCTAATTTTGGGAACGTGCTTTTGTTTCAGTTCAATAAGCTTTCTTCGGATAGCGAGCCAGTTATCATTTGTATTGCGATAAACCATGGTTTCCAAGAACCACACAGAAAAATATGACAGGTCTGTAAGAATCGCGTCGATGTTTGCACGGGAGTAATCGTAAATAGATTTCGTTGCCTTTTCTGGTTTACTACTTTGTAATTGGTATTCACAGTGTACTACGTTGTGGTCGCTAATACATTCAAGAACGTGAACAAGCATATTTTCCGGTTCGGTTGTGAGAACTAGATCTAGAATAGCGTTTCCACGTGTTGGTTTGCAAACTATTTGATGCAGATCAAATGAACAAAGAACATCGAGAAATTCCTTGCATTCGCTCTTCCTTGCGCAACCTAGGGGCGTACACGTCTGCCAATTTATTGTGGCGTAGTTGAAATCGCCAGCAAGGATTATAGGTGAAGTTGGATACTCGTCTTGGATTAAAGTTAGGGAATGATTAAGACTCTCGATGAATTCAGAAGTAGCATCAGGCGGACGGTAACAGACCCCGACTGCGCAAGTCACAGAGGGACAGACCTGAAGTGAAATCCACAAAATTTCAATATTTGACTGTGTGTCAACAACGCGAGCACATAGATTAGATTTCACGGCAGCTACAACACCGCCTCCCCGTGCGCCCACCCTATCATTTCTAAATATAGTAAAGTTTCTAGAGAGCGACAGCTCGTTGTCCCCAATATCGGGTGTAAGCCAAGTTTCTGTCCCAAGAACAATATCTACAGAACAAGCCTCAATAAATGCACATAGCTGGTCCTGTTTGTGAAACATGCTTCGAAAGTTGCACAGCAGGAGTGACAATGAATCACCTTGATTAGCATGACTGTGTCAATCATTCTGGTTAGTTTCGTCCCCTCGTGCGCCAACAGTAGGTTGCTCATTCAGCCGACATACTTCGGCTTCATTGCGCGTTGAAAGACAGGTTACTTTGTTTTGTGATGAATCAAAGGTGTAACATTTGTTTCCAAGAAGTTTATCGTAGACCACAGTATATTTTTCGTTAGGCTTACGCACATCGCGAGCGAAATCTCTGAGTTTTTTCCTGATGAGCTGCATTCGGGCCGAGAAATCTTCTTCAATCCACACGCGAGGCTTCTGCAGGTCCTTCAATTTGGAAGCATTTCTTAAAGGTATGCTCTTGTCTTTAAAACACAGGAATTTCACGACAATTGGTCGGATGTGACCTGCTTTAGGTCGACCTATTCTGTGGGCTCGCTCTATTTCGTCTGCATTGAAGCCTAGCTTAGTTAACACAAACTGGTTGATGATGCGTTCAGTGTCAACCCATGTTTCTTTTGGTTCTTCCGGGATTCCCTTAAATATTAGGTTATTTCTGCGCATACGGTTATTTAGGTCATCAACAACCAGATTGGCCTGCTCCAACTGTTTAGTTTCTATGGTTTTCAGCTGCTCCTGCGATTCCTGAACGACTGAGTTAACGGTGGTGACGTCATGACACAGGTTATCAACTGCTTTTAGTCGCTCTTCGACACCACTGAGTCGCCTTTTGATGTCAGTGACGCTCGTTTGAATATCCTTTAGCTTGTTTGAAGTGTCTTTCTGAAATTTTTCGTTTGACAACGTTAACTCTTTAACAAGCGCGAGAACTTGGTCCACCTAATCCGGGCCTGGGTTGGTCTCTACGTCGCCAGCGCAGAGTATCAAATGAGCAATACAAAACAAAACCAAGGAACAGCGTCCACCCATGCGTCAGCAACTAGTAGCCAAGGCAGGCCTAAGCCATATTGGCGAACAACCACTGGCAAAATGGCCATGCGCTACAAAGCGGCCTATCCGCGCACGGTAAGTACACAGATCAATGCCCATGGTGAATCAAACGACACTCGGGATTTGCAGCCTAAAGAGTAACGAAGTTGAAGAAGCTCTCGTCACAACCCACTCACCTACGATACATGAAACAATAATGCATGAGCTGCGAACAGTCGTCTGCAAATCCCGTTCGGTGCTTGTGGACGATCCCTTTTGTAGGCGACTGAGTGGAGGGCGCTGCGTGCGATGTCAGCCGCTTCTGCGTGGGTTGGGGCGCAGATCGCCTGCGCGATGGAAGTCGATCAGGCTGTAGCCACGAGGCAGCTCGGCAGGTGGTCCGATGACCAGCTATCGGCTAGGAGCGCCACAATCTTCGTGTCGTCACTTGGTCACTTGCTTCTCGAAATTGTCAGAACCTACGATACATGAAACAATAATGCATGAGCTGCGAACAGTCGTCTGCAAATCCCGTTCGGTGCTTGTGGACGATCCCTTTTGTAGGCGACTGAGTGGAGGGCGCTGCGTGCGATGTCAGCCGCTTCTGCGTGGGTTGGGGCGCAGATCGCCTGCGCGATGGAAGTCGATCAGGCTGTAGCCACGAGGCAGCTCGGCAGGTGGTCCGATGACCAGCTATCGGCTAGGAGCACCACAATCTTCGTGTCGTCACTTGGTCACTTGCTTCTCGAAATTGTCAGAACCTACGATACATGAAACAATAATGCATGAGCTGCGAACAGTCGTCTGCAAATCCCGTTCGGTGCTTGTGGACGATCCCTTTTGTAGGCGACTGAGTGGAGGGCGCTGCGTGCGATGTCAGCCGCTTCTGCGTGGGTTGGGGCGCAGATCGCCTGCGCGATGGAAGTCGATCAGGCTGTAGCCACGAGGCAGCTCGGCAGGTGGTCCGATGACCAGCTATCGGCTAGGAGCGCCACAATCTTCGTGTCGTCACTTGGTCACTTGCTTCTCGAAATTGTCAGAACCTACGATACATGAAACAATAATGCATGAGCTGCGAACAGTCGACTGCAAATGGGCCGGCTTAGGATAAAGCCACCCTACGGGACGCAGGGGTGGTCGAAGGTCGCCTGCGGGTGCCTTCGTCCTTCAGTGGACATAAAATAGGCTTCTGGTGAGGATGACGCTGGCCATGACGTGCACATAACCATACGCACACACAAGAAATAACTGTGCAATAATCACCTCACTCTAGACGTTGTTGTAGCGACACATCCTATGGCCACAGCCAAAACGCGTGATGCATGAGGCATGTCTGTCAGCCGAGCTCCTCTAACGCCTTTCCCTTCCTTGAAGAGCGGCACATACCAATGGCCAATAGCCAGTCTCACATATCCAGTGACAGAAGTTGCAGTCAAAGCGTCTCATTGAAGAGTGCCACATGCGTAGTGGCGGTACCGAGAGACGCAAGTTGTCGTGAAACAAAAACGGTTCGATCCAGACATAGATAGATAGATACCGGAAAGTGCACGAAATGTTCCAAGATCGGTAACTGTATTAGAATGTCAGCAACTTAAAGAGCGAGTGACTTCCCTGATTGGAAGGCGTAAAGCTTGGCATGAGCTGTAATCACTGACGACTTAACGATGCGGTGGGACATACAGAACCGCTGGAATCGGAGAATTTTTCACTAATACAGTAGCAATATACGTTGGTCCATTTCCGTGAAACCACGGCGAAGGCGATCAGTTATCTATGTAGACGTGTCTCGAAAACGTTGCTTTAAAGTGTGATGAGGCGCAGAGGACAGATGTGTAGTTTTGTGGGTGGAGTTTCTACAGAATATAGCACGGATAATAGAAGCAGTTGATAGTTATTGGAGTTTAGGCATGTGTCACGTTTCCCTGCAGTTAGGAGCGAAAAAAAAAGCGATGACGGATGGCCATGACGGCGCAAGAAAATGGCAATACAATGTTGTTATTACCCAACGTCAGTGTTCAAGGCGAAAGCTTTGTATGATGTCTAGGGTGTGCTCCATTGCAGTGTAAAGATTGCCCATATTTTCGATAGCTTGTGCTGCATGCGTGACGGCTGTCAGCGTCCGCTATTGTCGCAAGTTATTCACGTTAGTCACTTAATGCGGGCTTAACTTCTAGTCTTGACAAAGCACAGAAAAGCATCTTCAGTACGTCAATGGCGAGCGCTTTG
Source organism: Dermacentor variabilis (assembly GCF_050947875.1). Lineage (NCBI taxonomy): Eukaryota > Metazoa > Arthropoda > Arachnida > Ixodida > Ixodidae > Dermacentor > Dermacentor variabilis. The sequence goes on along the minus strand of NC_134578.1, from coordinate 33,381,146 downwards.
ATTTGTGCAGGAAGCGCTTGTATGCATGATTGATACCGAAGATTGAGCCACGCAGACTTTTAAACGCGTTATTGTCGCTGTTTTCTTCGGGTTCTTTGTGGAGTAGAGCGAACATTGAGCTCAAATAAAACGAAACTATGCAAAGCTTCTTTCGGTGGGGAGAACAGTCACTAAGTGTTGTTCGCGAGGACGGCACTTGCGCAAAGAAGCCTGAACCAAAAGCTTCGTTTGAAGAATATGAGAAATCACAAAGTAAAAAAAAAACAGCAAAATAATAAAATATATAACTAAAGAAAGTGCAGTTTGGGAGCGGGTTTTCCGGCTATAGTGTAAATTGCATGCATTCAAAAGAAGGCGAGGATAGCATTTAAGTAAAAACTGGGCAGCCAATCTCACTTCAGAACTTTTAATACCGATACATCTTCTGAACGTTTCTGAATATCCCAAGTGACATCCTGATGCTGGCACAGACACGCCTGTTGCTTCCAACGTTTGGTTCATCCACGTAGACATTTAAAGCGCGTAGCAACAGGGTTGGAAAGTGGGCAGCAGAAGAGGCGTACAAAATATGACTGTCAGTGATGTCGTGACATAAAGACTTCACTAAAAAATGTTGTCACCCCTCCGTCTCTTCATCTGTCCCGCTTCTAAATCATGCTTAAGGGAGAAAGAAATAGGAAAACGCTGCGTTTCTAACCACGATAGGGTCTTGTGGGTCTGGCCTAAACGCTGGGGTAGGAGGGGCGTGATGATAGTATGATGCAGAACCACGCGCGCATGCGTGGCGAGCTAACCCAACTGCACTGTTCTTAGATCTACTCTCGTTATTTCCTTATCTTGTAGTCATGACAGGTTAACAATACTGAGCCTTCTGTGCACATGTAGTCACAAGATTATTTCGCAATCTCACTGTTTCCTCAGTTTTTTTTGTCTCGTGGCGTAATTACACTCTTCCTAATAATTTTGCCGAGAATATATTGCTACGGGATAGTATTTCCAATTAAAAAGATTATTTGCCGGTGACGAAGTTCTTTATCTGACTTTGTTGGTTTCTTATGATCAAAGTACATTTATTTTGCAGCATTTTAGAACAAATACAGCTTCTTAATTGATCATCTGTATGTATGCCCAAGTATTGATTACTTATGCGCGCAGCGACGAACAAAGCCGTACGGTTGCTTAGAATGCTCGGGAAAAACCAATCGAATGCCGGAGCGATCCTTTGTCGACTACGCTCTGATAATTACCAAGAACCTCTCAGAACTCTTTATCGCCTATCACGCAGTGCTCCTTCGGGAATTTCTCCTGTTGCAACAGGCTTTTCACATACTAATAAATTGTACTCATGGGCACTAATAATGAGGAATAACACATAAGCTTTTTCTCCCTCCATTTCAGGCTGAAACTGTCATTTGTATTGATTATTCTGTGTATTTTTTTGAGGAAGCCCATCATATCGCAACATGAACGTGCATAGAATAGCGCATATATTGAACAAGATTAAGTTAAAGTAAGCTAAACGTGCTACTGGGTGCTACTACTAATACATGGCCGCTCCACCATCGCACAAAAGAAAGAGACTATGACGCCTTGGTTGCCCTGGACTATGCCAGTATGAGCGATTGTTGCACCGGTGACTTTGATGACTTCGGCCCAAAATACAGGGTACATGGGCCACGTAGAGCCATGGTGATTGTATGCAGGAGTTCTCATTCTCATCGTGTTTGCGTTACACCAGTATTCAAAGATGGCATGCCAACACCTCCCCCCCCCCCCATCGCAACTGTGGGCGCTACTCTGTTTTGTTATTGCCCGTGTTAGGGCGGAATCCATGTGGTTTTCGGAAAACCAGGCCCTTGATCGAAGAGGTTGTACATGTCAGTTGAGGCAGATCGCGCAACCATGAACCACGGTGCCATCATCTCCATCGTTTCACAGCCATCAATCAAGCCATTGCACAAGCGCTTTTACTTGAGGCATTGTCAGATCACGTGCGTGTTGCTGTTCCATTCGGCCTGTACTGTGGCGCCTCAGTTTTGGCTAAACGCCGCCCCGCAAATTCCGTTCGCTACTGCGGAAGATGTTAGCAGCCACTCAGAAAAAAGTGATGAAATACACGTTTACCAATTATTCGCCTCTTACCACACTCCGCGCCACCCTGACTGATTGAAAACTTAACGCGAAAGTTAGTATTATACAATGGGTACTCACGTCGCTTTTACATGCAAACCATCTCTCATTGCTGATTGGCTGACAGAAGCCATAGCCTTCATTTTGCTGTACAGGACTGGCTTTGAAATCGATCAGAGGAGGCCGCTTGCTGAAACTGCATGCAACCAAAGCATGGTATCGTATCATTGAATATATCTTAACAACAGTACTACCCACACTGGTTAACTTAGTAGCGTTGTGTAAAGGAAAGAAGCCACCACTTATTCATGCATATATCGCATGCGCAAGCGCACATGGCGCCACCGTTGTGCCGTGCTTGACGAATAAGGAACGAAATTTAGCCTGGGGCGTGGCGTTCAGAGGGGCGTATAGCTTGGCTGTATGTTTGTACATATGAACATAAATGGTCGCGTTTAAAAGAGGTGACAATGCCGCACAGCAGGTACAATTAATTAGAGTCACACTGGTGGTTCGCAAGTTGTCACAAGGCCCACAAATGTGCAATTGGTTGCACATGGCCACCGACTAGAAAAAAATATGGGCGAATGATTCAAGCTCAGCTACCCACTTTAAACGAACAAATTAATGAAGAAAGAATAATAAATATGACTACATGTGTGGACACTGTCACAGAGCTCTGTAAAAATTTACTTGTCCTGCCAAGTTTGCTGCCGCAGGGCGTGGCTTAGCGGGAACGAGACAAGCTGACAATACCTCTGACAACTCGCGCCTGGATTTCCACACTTGTCACCTCTTTGGCTTAATGTCGCGGAAAAGTCGATTTCCCCTAATGACAATGGCGAAGTGTCAGCACATTGGAGGCCGAACATGCCTCGTTTGTTTCTTTATTAAGGCAACCCTGCTTGCGTCGAGACCGCTTGTTAGCACAACTGATTTGTTGTGCGGTGAAGTAGGGCTGCTGGACGATGCCCAGCCTTGCGACGAAGCCGCTTGCTATATATGCCACACTCTGAGCACAGAAGGCAATATAAAACGCAACAATGAAATCACTAACCCGATGAAGTTCGAGAAAATGTGCCCTTTCGAACACCTAAATGCACAAGTCACGGGTAATGTTGTAGCACTGCCCGGTTCCGCATGGTATTCGTTATTTTCTTTTCGCAAGTAGATGGTCGCTTCAGCATGTTCAGGGACTACTTAAGCTGGTGATAAACAAAAGGTGCATGAGCGAACTAGAAATGTCACTGCGGGGGCTCACTGAATGGCACGAAATTAAAGGACGCCCAAGGAAATTTTATAGTAACTTCCACAACTACTAATCCGATGTTCTTTTATTCTTTATTTGTGCTGCCGACCACGAAGTCCTGGATTCAGTTACCGACTACAATGAAAAAAAAAAAAACGAGCGGTCAACATTATTTTAGAGCGAAAAAACATCGTAATGAATGTCACTTGGCCGCTATGAAACAGCAGACTTAGGCAAAAAATGGCTGTGGCTTAGCTAAGGTTAAGCCCAGGATGCGAAGCATACTAGCCTTTATTTTAGTTGTTGAACCACTGTTTAGCCTGGTGAACTGCTGTTGCTTGGCTATATTTGGTTCGGCTAGACGAAGAAACAACTCATGCGTTACTCTGCTTCGCCTTCAAGAGTGGAACGCGACAGCGTTCCCGTCGACCCGCCTAGGGGTGTAAGACAATGGGCTACGGCGCAGCGACTACGCGCCCCGCATTGGACGCGGTGAGCGTCGAGCAACGCAGCATTTGGCCTGAGCAAGCGACGCACGCCTGAGCCTTAGAAACAGCTCGTTTCTAAGGCAACACCGCATTCACTAGAGGCGCTTTTGTACCGCTTTGAAGCATCGTACTCGTGGCTCAGTGGTAGCGTCTCCGTCTCACACTCCGGAGACCCTGGTTCGATTCCCACCCAGCCCATCTTGCAAGAGTTGAGCCAAAGCCACCTAGAAACAAGCGCAGCTGCTTATATACCGCCGCGACGCCGCGAGCGACGGCGCGAGTTGGAGCCCCGTTTCTCCTCTGTCGTGACGTCACAGTGTCACGTGGTCAGCTTTGAAGGCGACGCCGCGAGCGACGGCGCGAGTTGGAGCCCCGTTTCTCCTCTGTCGTGACGTCACGGTGTCACGTGGTATTGAAGGCGACACCGCCGCGCCTGAGGAGCTGGGTTGAGCTCTAGTAATATGCTTCGCATAAAAAATGATTTATTAGCGCGATTATTTTTTACGCAGTCTATAATGGCACTTGAACATTACACCAAAGTCAAAGCTTCACGGCTGCTCCTGAGAGCTTAAACAGCTGCCTGATAGATTGACTGATTGATTGATTGATTGACTTAGTAGTAGTAGTAGTAGTAATAGTACTACTAGTAGTAGTAGTACTAGTAGTAGTAGTAGTAGTAGCATTAGTAGTAGTAGTAGTGTTAGTGGCAATACGAGTTGTCCTAGTGGGAGTGGTAGCAATGACAGTATTAGTAGCAGTATGTTTCTGGCAGTGATCGTCTTCCTTTCGGAAGGCTCATTTTCTCGCGAGACTTGCTTTAACCAATGTGACTGTTAATGAAAAAAGCGTGCAGGGACAGCGCAAGCACCACAACAGTACGATGCATCATGATTTAAATAGTTACCTTTTTTGGAGGAGGCGGTGGTGGTGAGGAGATAGTAAGATTTGGTCAGCTAAACGCGGAACTCATGTCCAAGCTCAGTTTATATTGATAAACACTTCATTCCACGTGAAAAAAAAAACGTTTTCGCTATAGATACGCGCTTCTAAAGTTCCCCGCACTCGGTTCAGTAAACTTTGGCGAAGTAGAAAAGCCCCGCACTTATTTTTTTTCTTGAAGACTGGCCAATAATTCCGGGTTTCCAACTAGGTGGCTATAACTCAAAGAGGGAGTTTCTCATAGATGGCACTTCTGGGCACTTTGAAAAACATTAGACACGTTTTAAGAAAACCTGGGCTTCGCTTGTAAATGGTGTAGATGATGAACGTGGTTACGCAAAATACATGCAAGATCACTGCTGTGCTGCACTTTGTTCTGGAAGAATAATGAAATTGCGGTGCCACTGCTGCCGTGCCGCTGCTAAACACGTGGTTTCCGGTACCATTAGGAACCGTTACCATTGTGCCCTCCCGAACAAACTAAACGATGCATGGCTTACTTTTAAGAAATATTTTTGTGCGGATTTTTGACAATATTTCAGGGCTCAAGTTTCTGCTGTTACTTGCACCCGTTAGCGCAGGTCTGATTAACAGTCACCGTCAAGCAGTGGATTCCCGCAGCGTCGAAACCAGATAACGTGGTCCGATAATTAAAAAAAAACATAAGATGGCATTCACAAGAAGGCAAAAGACGGAAGTTATAAGGAAACAAGAGGGTATTGTCTATTGAAAGAGGAAAGCTTCACAGTTAAAAAAAGGATCTTCGTAGAAGGAACACTTCTTTTTTCTGCACGGCAATTTTTCATTTCCAGTCTCCATTTCCCAGAACGTTATATTCCGTGACTGTTAGCTGCGAAGCATAGCAAGTTTGACATCTGAAGTGGTTCAGTCCCAAAATGTAAGCGATAGAAATAAGAAGAAACAATGAGTTAACAAAATGGCGATAATATTTCAAAGCAACCGCATAGAAGGAGATAATTAGATTCTAAAAGAGCAAAATGAAGCGCAAGTATACATCGCAGGTGATAATGGCGCCGGCTCTCAATATTCATATGAGAACATTATGTCCTTACATCATATTCCTACTAAAATAAAAAAAGGACAGATCCATTGCTTGAGCGAACACGGGAGCTTGCTATAGAAGTGTCGTGAAAAGGACGAATTTGTGGCTGTTCGTATTTTATGGACAAACTAATGGCGCGTACCATTCGTTTCCGCGACATAGTGCTACTAGCGGACAGCGAAATAGATTTACAGGTACATGCGAATATATGTGTTAGCGCAGCGACAAATCTAGACCTCAAGTTTATCATAGAGAAATCGGGAATTATGATCTTTAATGAAGGAAGAGACGAGTAATTACGTGGTGTCAGTTCAACAGCAAGTCATACCCATTCTCAAGCAATATAGATACCTCGGCGTACACATAAACTCAGGAAAGATTTCCTCAAGCACCCACCAAGAGAATCTGAAAAGAAAAGGGAAACGGAATGCTGCAATAAGGGAACACAGAGCACTGTGGGGCCACAATAAGTATGAGGTGGTGCGTTTAATCTGGAAAGGAGTAATGGTGCCAGCGCGAATGCTCGCAAATACCATTCTATGCTTAAAATCGAATAATTTGTCGCCGTTGGGTGTTGGCCAAAGATCGGTAGGCCAGTTGGCTTTGGGAGCCCACGGTAGGACCACAAACGAGGCAGTGCAGGATGACATGGGCTGGGCCCCTTTTGAAGTCAGAGAAGCACAGCGCAAAATTAGTTTTGAGAAAAGGCTCAGGAACATGGATGAGAATAAGTGGGCAGAGGAAGCGAACAAATATCTGTGCTTGAAAAGCGGGGACACAGAATGGAGAAAGAGGTCAAGAAAATGGGCAACCAAGTAAAGGGTAACTTAAATTGTGAATAGACAACCAGGACTCATGGGAAAGTGAGAGAAACAGATACAGTTAATTAAATGAAAAAAGAATGAAACAAAAAGGGCCACGGAGACTGACAAAAATGAGAAGAAAGAAATTAGAAGGAAAAATCTGCACGGTAACAGAAAGCGTAGTGCCTTGCTATTTGAGGATCGAGCCGTTTCATCATCATCATCATCATCAGCCTAGTTACACCCACTGCAGGGCAAAGGCCTCTCCCATACTTCTCCAACTACCCCGGTCATGTACTAATTGTGGCCATGTTGTCCCTGCAAACGTCTTAATGTCATCCGCCCACCTAACTTTCTGCCGCCCCCTGCTACGCATCCCTTCCCTTGGAATCCAGTCCGTAACCCTTAGTGACCATCCGTTATCTTCCCTCCTCATTACATGGCCGGCCCATGCCCATTTCTTTTTCTTGATTTCAACTAAGATGTCGTTTACCCGCGTTTGTTGCCTCACCCAATCTGCTCTTTTCTTATCCCTTAACGTCACACCCATCATTCTTCTTTCCATAGCTCGTTGCGTCGTCCTCAATTTCAGCAGAACCCTTCTCGTAAGTCTCCAGGTTTCTGCCCCATATGTGAGTACTGGTAACACACAGCTGTTATACACTTTCCTTTTGAGGGATAGTGGCAACCTGCTGTTCATGATTTGAGAATGCCTGCCAAACGCACCCCAGCCCATTCTTATTCTTCTGGTTATTTCAGTCTCATGATCCGGATCCGTGGTCACTACCTGCCCTAAGTAGATGTAGTCCCTTACCCCTTCCAGTGCTTCGCTACCTATCGTAAACTGCTGTTCTCTTCCGAGCCTGTTAAACATTACTTTAGTTTTCTGCAGATTAATTTTCAGACCCACCCTTCTGCTTTGCCTCTCCAGGTCAGTGAGCATGCATTGCAATTGGTCTCCTGAGTTACTAAGCAAGGCAATATCATCAGCGAATCGCAAGTTGCTAAGGTATTCTCCATCAACTTTTATCCCCAATTCTTCCCACTCCAGGCCTCTGAATACCTCCTGTAAACATGCTGTGAATAGCATTGGAGATATCGTATCTCCCTGTCTGACGCCTTTCTTTATAGGGATTTTGTTGCTTTCTTTGTGGAGGACTACGGTGGCTGTGGAGCCGCTACAGATATCTTCCAGTATCTTTACATATGGCTCATCTACACCCTGATTCCGTAATGCCTCCATGACTGCTGAGGTTTCGACTGAATCAAACGCTTTCTCGTAATCAATGAAAGCTATATATAACGGTTGGTTATATTCTGCACATTTCTCTATCACTTGATTGATAGTGTGAATATGGTCTATTGTTGAGTAGCCTTTACGGAATCCTGCCTGGTCCTTTGGTTGACAGAAGTCTAAGGTGTTCCTGATTCTATTTGCGATTACCTTAGTAAATACTTTGTAGGCAACGGACAGTAAGCTGATCGGTCTATAATTTTTCAAGTCTTTGGCGTCCCCTTTCTTATGGATTAGTATTATGTTAGCGTTCTTCCAAGATTCCGGTACGCTCGAGGTTATGAGGCATTGCGTATACAGGGTGGCCAGTTTCTCTAGAACAATCTGACCACCATCCTTCAACAAATCTGCTGTTACCTGATCCTCCCCAGCTGCCTTACCCCTTTGCATAGCTCCTAAGGCTTTCTTTACTTCTTCTGGCGTTACCTGTGGGATTTCGAATTCCTCTAGGCTATTCTCTCTTCCACTATCGTCGTGGGTGCCACTGGTACTGTATAAATCTCTATAGAACTCCTGAGCCACTTGAACTATCTCATCCATATTAGTAACGATATTGCCGGCTTTGTCTCTTAACGCACACATCTGATTCTTGCCTATTCCTAGTTTCTTCTTCACTGTTTTTAGGCTTCCTCCGTTCCTGAGAGCCTGTTCAATTCTATCCATATTATAGTTCCTGATGTCCGCTGTCTTACGCTTGTTGATTAACTTAGAAAGTTCTGCCAGTTCTATTCTAGCTGTAGGGTTAGAGGCTTTCATACATTGGCGTTTCTTGATCAGATCTTTCGTCTCCTGCGATAGCTTACTGGTTTCCTGTATAACGGCGTTACCACCGACTTCTATTGCGCACTCCTTGATGGTTCCCATGAGATAGTCGTTCATTGCTTCAACACTAAGGTCCTCTTCCTGAGTTAAAGCCGAATACCTGTTCTGTAGCTTGATCCGGAATTCCTCTAGTTTCCCTCTTACCGCTAACTCATTGATTGGCTTCTTGTGTACCAGTTTCTTCCGTTCCCTCCTCAAGTCTAGGCTAATTCGAGTTCTTACCATCCTATGGTCACCGCAGGGTACCTTGCCGAGTACGTCTACATCTTGTATGATGCCAGGGTTCGCGCAGAGTATGAAGTCGATTTCATTTCTAGTCTCACCATTCGGGCTCCTCCACGTCCACTTTCGGCTAACCCGCTTGCGGAAAAAGGTGTTCATTATCCGCATATTATTCTGTTCTGCAAACTCTACTAATAATTCTCCTCTGCTATTCCTAGAGCCTATGCCATATTCCTCCACTGACTTGTCTCCAGCCTGCTTCTTGCCTACCCTGGCATTGAAGTCGCCCATCAGTATAGTGTATTTTGTTTTGACTTTACCCATCGCCGATTCCACGTCTTCATAAAAGCTTTCGACTTCCTGGTCATCATGACTGCATGTAGGGGCATAGACTTGTACCACCTTCAATTTGTACCTCTCATTAAGTTTCACAACAAGACCTGCCACCCTGTCGTTAATGCTATAGAATTCCTGTATGTTACCAGCTATTTCCTTATTAATCAGGAATCCGACTCCTAGTTCTCGTCTCTCCGCTAAGCCCCGGTAACACAGTACATGCCCGCTTTTTAGCACTGTATATGCTTCTTTTGTCCTCCTAACCTCACTGAGCCCTATTATATCCCATTTACTACCCTCTAATTCCTCCAATAACACTGTTAGACTCGCCTCACTAGATAGCGTTCTAACGTTAAGCATTGCCAGGTTCAGATTCCAATGGCGGCCTGTCCAGAGCCAGGTATTCTTAGCACCCTCTGCAGCGTTACAGATCTGACCGCCGCCGTGGTCAGTTGCTACCTAAGGACAAAAACATGCCGGAGTAAATATTCGGAACTAGGCGAGGCAAGTGCAGATGAAAACGCGTACAGCATACCTTATTAAATCAAGACCGCTAGGTGACTATTTGTCACCGACCTTTTCGAAAGGGGAGGCCATTAAACCATCATCGGTCATCATCATCACGTTGAGGTGTATCCGCGTTTCCGCATATAGTTACCGAGGAAATTGTGGCAGTATAAAAAACAAGCATACCGAAAAAGAAGCAATAGAATCGCCATCAACGAAGAATTCCTTTGGAGCTCTGAGAGCTCATATATTTGCTGAGACAGGCCCATACCCAACCATATCGTCTTCGCACAGGAAGCACGTACAACGTTTCTAATCAGAAAAGCTTTTTAATATCGCTGCGAATAAATTTTTCTATATAAATGAAGCATTGAAAAATTACTGGCTCCGCCGTAATCTAGAGTATATGTAAGCATGAACTGGCAACCGGCAAATCAGATTTTGTAGAGATGATACTAGCGACAATCTCAAAGGGGTGTAGTGCATGTTCGCAACAGTACGCTCCACCACACCACCCCGCACCACGACATACTGTGTACTGGTCCATATGGACGCTGCCCAACTAGAAAACGAAAAACGGCTGAGGGTGTCACGACAACCCGCGAAAGGCGCCAGGGAGACAGAACGCGCTGCCCAGTTAGAAGAAAAGCCTCTGAAGGAGGCGCGAGGCAGCGTGGTGCCGTCTCTTGAGGGGACACAAAACCCACGCCGTGGAACTCGCGGATCACTGGCATTCCAAAGAGCACAGGAAACAATGTCGCAGCGCCAAAAGATGACAGTGAAGAGTATGGTTCCCTGTATCTGCCTTTTGAGGGTCCCTATTGGAAATGACAAATAAAGCTGAAGTGTACCAGAAGTTACAGCTTGAGTGGTATGTGAGCAAACATTAGGAAGAACTCGGAAGCAATATTTTTGTAGCTTGCTTGGGCAGTAACTAACGTGTGTAATGCAGTCCTGTACGAAGGGTTGGGGGCCAGAGACCGCATTTGCCTAAGTTCTGACTGGTTTCCCGGATGATCTCGTTTTTTCCTCGCAACTTGCCTGGATATTCTCGTTTGAGTGCCCGAATAACGACTCTTGTTTTGGCTCAACGTCACTTGAATGTCGCCGCTAATGGGAGCTAAAAGCATTTCATGGTTAAGACTGTCCGCGTTCAGAAAACCAAATCGGATTCTGCTTCTGGTTCTGGCAGCTACCACAATACAAAGGGCTACACTTCTTAGAGGCTACATTAGCCCGTCAAATTATAGGCCGCGACAGCTTTGCCCTAGCAACCACCGTTCATTTCCCACACGAGCACCCGTAGTCGTAATGCGCACTTTATCTGCAGGCACTTCCTGCAGGCACCATCTTTTGGCAAATTGCGCTGAAGTTTCGTATCTGCTGGCACGCCAACGACAGTGTCCAATAACACCGATGATGCAAAAGCTTGATAACTATATTCTTTTGCTTTGACCAAGGGTAAGGTCCTTGGTTCTTAAAGAACATTAAACGAGTAAACCAACTAGCGCCCATTGGCACCGAGCCATAACGTTGACACTGATGCCTCTGTTAATTAAAGGCACGAAAACGGGACGCAAGGAAGGCTTTAAACCGTACGCTGGGAGGGTTCTCAATAATTCGAGACACCATGGTCACAACATGAAGGGATGTTTGCGGCTGCGTGGCGCCACGCGAGGATTTACGCCCCTATATTATAATCTAAAGAACACGTACGTTCCACGTTGCTTGTTAGCATTTTTCTAGTGCTCCTTAATCTTACTTCAACATACATTAACATGTCTTAGAGCAAACAATGCAGCAAGAGAAGAAGAGAAGCAATAAAGCCGCTTGTACCCGGCTGTACACGGATGCGGATGTCCACGTAAAGTACTCAGGTCACATAAAATGGACAACGATGTCTAGGGATTGTCCTACGAAGAAGGGCTTTGTCAGCAGTCCTCAAAATCCTTGCGTTATGCTTCATGTATTTGACACCTGCTTCGTAGGTAAACTTTTAATCCTCGATCATCTTTGTACAACTTATGAAGACTAGCTAATAGTTCTCGAGGGCAAGTTGGTTAGTATGGTTGAAGACAGCATGAATGAAAGTGAACTAAAGTGCATAAAGGTGGATTAAGGTGGATAAAAGTTGATCAAAGTGAATTAAGGTTGGAAAAAATAAAGCAAGTTGTATTAACATGCATTCAGGTTGATTAAAGTGGATTAAGGCGGATTGCAGTGCGACGCGCAGTGTATTTGACTGGCCTATATCTATTTGTTACAATAACCTAACTAAAGGCAGCAACTCAAATACAAGAAACAGCTCGTAATACACCCACAGTGACGAAACCATTTACTATCATGCCATATTGGCAAGATTTGTAGTGTAGCTGGCTTTACCTTTATCGGGTGTTCTTTAGACTATACAAAAGTTTCAAATATCTGCACCCCCCCAGACGGCACAATACTGGTTCTTAAGATAGATTTCAACAAGTGGCAATCATGACTTATGCGAGAAGTGGAAATGAATAATCGACAAATTGGAGAAATTGAAGCAATGAAGTTTTAACACTGAGCGGCGCAGGCTACAACTCCCGCGGGTAGATCTAGTATACATAACTACTCATGTTGGTGAACGAATTGATGGCTGTGGATGTAGCGTAATTAGTACTGCATCGGACGCGTATTGCGAAAATTGTGGGCATGGTTCCCACCGGCGACAAGTTCTTTTCATCACCTTTCATTTCACTTTTTCTTCATTATGTTCCTCATTTCTAGTTTCAACCAAAGCTAACTATCCCTATGCTTGCAGCCAGTGTAATATTGCCGTAATGACGACGTTTTCATGTGCAGCTCCTTTGATATTGGGTAGTGTTGGAACAACGCAAAGCAAGCAAGGAAGATGAAAGGCTTAAACTCCTGGCAGTTGTGAATCATTTACGAATGATTTAATTAGCTATGGTGTTTTTACGTGCCAAAACCACGATTTGATTAGGAGGCAAAGGGTAGAGCGTGACTCTGGATTAATTTTGACCACCTGGGCTTCTTTAGCATGTCCCTAAATCTAAGTACGCGGGCGTTTTTGCATTTCGCTCCCATAGAAAAGCGACCGCCTTGGACGGAATTTGGTCCCGTGATCTCGAGCTTGGCAGCACAAGCCAAATCCACGAAGCAACCATGGTGGGTGAATAAATTACTGTGTTAACCAGATATTTTTAGGAATGAATCAGTGAATGAAGGAATCAGTCATTCATCGGTGGTTTATTCAGTAAGACCACACAAACATCTTAGGCCAGTGTTTCATGCGAAACGTTGGCAGAACTGCTAGACTAGCAATCGACACTTGCAATGGGCAAACAAGTACTGTGAGCTGCTTGCCCTGGTCAAATTGCACACAATAATCTTTATTCATGCTCTTTCTAAACATGGCCGTTTGCATTCGCCGTGCTCACCTTCGCATCCTTTTTAGTCTAGTCATGTTCACCACCCTGCCTTAAGCGCTGCAGCAGTAGCACTATTGATCAAGCAACGTCTAACATTGTTTACTGAGGAAATCAAGTTATCACAATCTGCGCCCATATAATCTATCTAGTTACAGTTATGCCAAGGTATCTTATACTGCACTGTGTGCAAGTTTTCTTTAGTAATTGTAAGCATATATATATATATATATATATATATATATATATGTTGTTGTGAGAGGTGTGCGTTGCGATATGGACTTTCGCTTTTTGCCACTGTATCAGGCTCTGAAGATTGATAGGGTATCGAAGGCTTCGTTTGATTTATGCGCCATCTTATTTCCGCAATCATTTCTTTTATGCCATTATTCTCATTATTGCTATAGCAATTATATGGACACTACAGGCACACTTTTGCCGTAGCCATCGCCATGATGTTCCGTTAAAGTCCAACGGCGATAACACTGTCGCCGCGCGTCTTATGCTGAGTGTTCAAGTGAAAGCAAGCGAGCGAAGTCGACGATCGCGGCTCAATCTGGCGCGCGCGAATGCAGAAAGCGGAGAGCAAACGTGCTGCCTTCTGTCACGCCGTCTTCCGTCGCGCGAAAGGCCGTGGGATGATGGGAGGGAGAGAGGAGGACGGTGTTGTGCGGCTGGAGCAAGTGAACATTTCGCGACCGGGCGCAACGAGAACTGACGATCGCGGTTCAATCTCGCGCGCAATATATAGAGGAAAGGGATGTGGCAGTGCGGGAGGGAGGAAGGTGGCGACTTCGACTCGGCCAACAGGTGCGTACTTTGCACAGCCGCGCTCGGTCACGCGTGCCGTACCTTGAAAGGGCTCTGCAGACGCCTCATACCTTTGTGCATGCTGTGTGCTCGCCGCTTTTGCTTAGAAGCGATAGACCGCACGAAGGTCACATCGCTCGCTGCTGCTGCCGCACTTGCTCACACCAACGTTTCGACGGCGAGTGCCTGTGCTCATAGAGTATGATGTCATGACTGCGAGTGCGCGCTGACACCATGCTTGTTAATTCACCTAGTGAGCGAATCTTTCTAAGTTTATACGGTCGATAAAAGTGCTATCCTTACTTTGTATATCTGTCCACTAATTTACTATCGCAATCAATGCTTCGCCTTTCGGGTGAAGCTTACACGTTTCTAACCTATTTTTCAGTCGCTAGTGCTTATTTTTGAGCGTGGGACTGCCGTCTCTCCAGTGGCTTATGTTCCCCAGGATCCCGCCATTAAAAAAAACAGCAACACGGTCAGTGCAAATGGGACTTCAGAAAAGACACAGCTTCGAACCCCCTTTTACAGCGAAGCTGGTAGTCTCTAGTTGGTCGTCATTTTTGTGTCCGCGTCCGCCAGCGAAAATGTGGGCCCATCCCGGCGGCAGTGCAGGATCATGAGCAGTGACTCGTACCCTCGCAAGGCAGAGACCAAGAAGTCGGCAAGTGAAGCGAAAAGTGCATACATTCTCTGGAATCACGCATACAACACACAGAACAGCATACGTTTCAATGAAGAGCAAACACAATAATCCGAACCACATAATTGACGATAAGCCGCTTCTGATAACAATATGAAGCCCGTAGCGTTCCCCGCATACGTTTCCTGGTATAGATACTGTTGCGCAAGGGGCCGCGCTGACGGTAGCTTGCGACCTGGGGAGTGACCTCCCTAACCTTTTCTATATAAAAGAATCAACTTAGTAACTGATTTCAGTGTGGTTGCAGCTCCTATATGAGCCGCCGTGTGCTGTCAAAAGAGAGAGTTAAATTGATTTACAGAAAGGCAGAAAGGTCGGCCGCTCGGAGCTATAACTTGCTCTGGCCGCTACACTACGTTAGGGAAAAGGGATGGGGAAGAAAAGGACTGGTGAATAATGACGATGATAAAATTATCATTACTCGCATTACTACCATTTCGCTAAAGTCATAATGCATTACGTACCCCGTTCAGCAGTTGTTGTGTTGGTTCTCAATAGTTTAGCGGGACACCCACTTCCGCAGTGCGGGGATGGCGAGCTAATTTTTTAGCAAGCGGATGATAAATGGCTTCAGGCCTGATCTACGTCTTCGATTCGTTTACTAGTTACAATAAATTGCATACTACAGATGTCGCTGCTACTTGCGTAAATAATCAGTTATTAACGTTGGAGGCAATATCGCAATATTGTGCGTATTTACCCATGAATATTTACTGCATACTCGGGTCAACCATAGAAAGGGAGAGAGAGAGAGAGAAGAGAGGGACGAAAGGCAGGGCGGTTAACCAGACTGAGTCCAGTTTGCTACCCTACACTAGGGAGGGGGAGGGGAATGAAAGAGAGAGAGAGAGAGAAGACAAGAGCCTACAAGGTCCATTATGAAAGTAAGGTGCATTTTCTAGGAAAAATAGATTTATTGATCGGACCTGTACAAGTAGTTAAAATTCTTCAAAATACTCTCTCCATGCTTCAATACACTTGCGGAGACGTGTCTGCCACGCCTGGAAGGCACCCTGAAAGTCATCGACGGGTATGTTACTCAGGAACGCTGTAACATGCTTTTGAATGTTTTGCACAGTCTCCCAATGCTTTCCTTTGAATGTTTTGCACAGTCTCCCAATGCTTTCCTTTCATTGCGCTCTTCAGTCGGGGAAACAAAAAATGTCGCACGGAGCTAAGTAGGGACTGCAAGGGAGATGGAGGACCACCGGGGTGTTGCTCCGGGCAAGGAAGTTGGTAACGATGAAGGACGTGTGGCCGGGGGCATTGTCATGGTGGAGCTTGACCGTATGTTTGATGCCAGCCCTCGTGCGTGCGACCAGGCGTATTAATCTCTTGAGCACCTCCAGGTAAAAAGCTGAGTTGACAGTTTCTCCCTGCGGCAGAAATTCAAAAGGACGATTCCTCGGGTGTCAAAGCGGAGAATGAGCATCATTTTGATGCGAGACTCTCTTATTCGCGCTTTCTTGGGCCGGGGGGATGATTTTGTGTGCCACTCGCTGCTTTGCCTTTTCGATTCCGGGTCGTAGTCAAACATACAGGATTCTTCTCCTTTTACGACAGAGTTAAGAAAGTCCGGCTCATTTTGAATCAACTCCAGCAATTCCTGACATCGCAAAACTGGAAGTTCTCTCTGATTCGGCACAAGGTTCATGCAGACCTTGGGAATTTGCAGATCCTCGGTCACTATTCCATGTACCGCAGATGTGGACATGCGTAGCGTTGGCAGAGCACAGCCCTCGCCACATTTCAGGACTGGTTTTACCGCGCTGCCATGGATATACGCGTCATAATAAAATCATGCTTATTACTTTCATAATGGGCCCTGTATATCGCACTTTAACGTGCACTAAGCTAGGTGTAGGATGTCTACACTCGGGCACTCATATCTGTTGCCTTCAGGTGCTGAAGAAGCGCTCGAATGGCTTTCTTGGCCAATAAAATGTTAGGCCAGGCTCTTTTGTTTCTGTAAATGGCCTAACGTCTAGTCTATTCAAGGCACTCTGTAGAGTCTGATGTTGGTTATCTAAGCGGGAAGAGTAGTACAAAAGATGACTCATGGTCTGTTCCCACTTTCACTTGTCGCACATTGCTGAGTTTGCCATTCCAATACGATAATTGGCATTATTGAATGCTACTGCTATCGACAGCCAACACAGCAGTGTTGAGTCACGCCGTGAAAGGTTTCTGGTAATCTCAGTTTCAGTGATGGGCCGAGGATGTATACTTGATGGTTAGAGTTCTGCTGTGTATGTCAGCAACTCAACGTGATGGTACGAGCGAGACTGCGAAGCTCTCTTGCAGCGTCTACTCTCCATAGAGGTATAAGCAGTGTCGGCGCTGCAGCCTGGGCACGTCGGCTGCCGTCGTCGGCAAGGTGATTACCAACGATGCCACAATGTCTCGCCCTCCACTGAAAGATTATATAATGCCCTCGTTCAGAAGCGCAATGGCAAATTTCGTTGATTTGGGAGACCAGCTGTTCGTAACTACCATGTCGTAAAACTCGCACGCTTTGGTGGGCTGCTTTCGAATAACAAAGCACTGTCCAATTGCTAGGCGTTTCTTTCCCAATCCATTCATAGCAGCGCGAAGAGTGGCCAGTTCGGAATCTGTAGATGTCGTGACGTGTGGAGTCTTAGACTTAATGAGGACTGATTGAGATGGTGTAGCAATGGCGACCGTCGAACTTTCCGAGATCGAACCATATCTCTTTAAGGGCGTAGACTCTCTTCTCACTGGGCGCAGTAAGCCACAAATATGTTTCAACACCTACCCAATTGAAGACGGCGCTTTCATGGAATATTTTTTATTAGAGCCGTTTATATGTACTTCAAAAAGCTGAAGAGCGAAGCACGTGCCCAGAATGAAGACGAGGCGGACAGGACTATTGACACTAAAAACTGTGAACACTTGCTCCCATAGGCGCCGACTACGGGGGAGCTCCGGGCCTGAGCCCCCTCCGCAGGTTTTAGAGGTGGGGGACTTAGACCTCCCGGGCAACGCCGAAGCGCCGCCCCCCCCCCTCCAGACATACGCAGCTAAAGTGCCATTACCAGAGCTTTGTACCCCACATCATTTCAGGTTTCCTTTGAGTTTCCTCGAGCTTCTCACTTGAAATTTTACTAGCGCTGATAGCTTACTGAATTATTGTTGGCACCGGCGTGCGTGGCCTTTAATTAACACGTTCACTTTATTTCTGTAAATCCTGACAATAGGAGGACACGCACATTTGAAGCGCTAGCGGTGGCTGGCTCATCCGTATTTTCTCACTTCAACATTGTTTTAAATTTCCACTGTAAACGCCATGCACATATACATTATGTTTAAATATTCACACAGGACAAAGTTTATTATATTTTTGAAAGAGATAGAGGTAGCCAAAGTAAAGTCAATTCTAAAGGTAGAGATAGCCTATGCCGAGAGAATTAATATGTTGCTGTGTGTTCACCACGCCTATGCGTGGTGAAATTGCTATGCGTGCTTTCATGACCATGAAAAAAAAACCTATAGACTTCAGTGACTCCTTCGGCATTGTTATCAATGGGGTGTGAAATGAATGTGACTGTTGTGTGTCGCAGTATCGCTTATCTTCTCAGTAAGCAATGCTAACGACTCATGAAAGAAACACTTCTGATAATTTACAACACTTGTTAGGGAAGGAAACATCGTCACTAGCATGCAAAGGTTATAGATATATGCAGGGTGTCCCAATTAACTATCATACACCAAGATGAAAACAAAGGAGCTATGCGTTACTCGAACAAAGCCTAGTACATATTCTTTACAGTGTTGTGGAGTAGTTGCCAGTAATATTTTCGTCACTCAGACTTAATTCGGTAATTGCAATTAATTATCTACCTCGAGAAGTACCGTCCTAATTTTTTCTACGCGCTGGTCGCTTCCCGGTCTGTTTATTTTGATTTTATTTTTTGACACGAACCTGTTTTTGCAGCACGTATACACTTTCATGAAAAATAAAACGGTCACTTTCCTTTGGCTTTGGTCGGAAGCAAGTTTCTGACGCAAAATGTGTCTTCGCGCGCACTCTTTCAATGCGATGCGAGCAAAGCCGGGGATTTCCAAAGATTCTATGCGTGTTACATTGCTTTTAGCATTTCGTGTGTGGTCAGAGCGGCGCTTCGGTCGCATTATCAAGGGGCTTTTATTATCAATTTCATCAGTCGGCTTCGAGAGACGGATAATAAGTGTGACGTAGAAATGAGCGGAATACATAGCGGCGAATGAACGAAACCTGTTCTTGGTGCTCCTTCCACGCCATTATCAAGGTGATGCACTGTCCCTTTGGGCATGGGACAAGCATGCCGGTAGTTTCAATCAGCTTATTTGAGGGCGCTGTTGTATGATGCGGGTGGGAGCACTCTCAGGTGGTATTTTTCATACTTCGTGAGGTTTCTTTGCGATGCGGAGAAAATTGTACGCAATTAGTACGTCGCTGAAAACACAGCCGTCAGAGGTTATTTTTGGTGCCTACAAATTCCTCATTTACAACTTTCAGAATTAGAATGGTACTTGTGGATTTAGGTAATTAATTGCATTTACCGAATTGAATCTCAGGAACGATAGAATTACTGGCGCCTACTCCACTGTGCCGCGAACAATATGCACTAGGCTTCCTTCGAGTAAAGCAACTGTTCATTTTTTAAGTTGTGGGGGAATATAGTTTGGGAACACTGTATAATTCGCTCAGTAACCCAAATGAGTCCAAGGCGGATTCACTCGAAAGAAGAATCAAGAGGAGTCATTCGCAGCAGGCTTATGCTCGGGCTCATAGGAAAGAGAGAGCGAGAGACAGGCTGCTGCTTCTCCTGAAAGGCGAAGCAGTAATAGTGATAGCCAAGTATGCGACAACTACACGAAGAAAGATTACACCACTGAGAGGACTCCGGCTGTGAAATTCAACTGTCTCCTACAATGAGGTTGTGTATATACTCACATAACGCCGACAATTCAGCGCTCCAGTCTGATATATATATATATATATATATATATATATATATATATATATATATATATATATATATATATATATAGTTACAAGCACGGGGAAAAGGGGTTTATTTAGGCGTGCTAGAGCAGGAACGGCAGGCTACGAACAACAGGAATGGCCGCTGCACAGTCTTCGTTCTCCTCTTTCTTTCTCTTCTTGATCCACGCGTCCCTTTTACGCGCTTGGACGTAACATATACCTCTCCTCGCAGACAAAGCCCACTGGGCGAGTCAACAAGCTTGTCGTGGCGTGCATGATTTCAACCGTGCTACATGCGCGACTTGTGTCCTAGCGGAACGTCTACCATTGTTCGTGAGGCGCGCGAGAGTATGGTTCACTTCGCTGACTTTGTCGATGACAACATACGGTCCATCGTAGTTTGCCAGCAGCTTTTGGCACAAACCGCGCTTCCTTGTAGGAGTCCAAAGCCAAACGAGATCACCAGGGTGATATGCAACAGGCCGATGTCGTGCGTCGTAGCGGGCTTTGGAGTTTTCTTGTGATGCCAAAGTCCGCAGACGCGCAAGTCTCCGAGCCTCTTCAGCAAGGCATAGCGTATCGGCGACCGTAGGATTGTCGTGGTGGTAAAAAGGGAGGACAGTGTCGAGCGTATACCGGGGCGGCCGAGCATATAGAAGGAAGGAGGGGCTGTAGCCGGTTGTCTCGTGCTTGGCGGTGTTGTAGGCGTAAGTAATAAACGGTAGAACTTCATCCCAATTCTTGTGATCGGACGCAACATACATGGAAAGCATATTTGTGATTGTCCGATTAGTGCGCTCAGTGAGGCCGTTTGTTTGCGGATGATACGGCGTCGAGTGCCTGAGGTGCGAGTTACATAAACTCAGAAGCTCTTCCACGATATCCGCCGTGAATTGACGTCCCCGGTCGCTTATAATAACACCAGGCGGTCCATGTCGCAGAACAATAGCGTGAAGTAAGAAGAGCGATACTTCGGTGGCGGTGGCTGATGGTATAGCCGCTGTCTCGCAATAGCGCGAGAAATAGTCGGCGCAGACAATTATCCAGCGGTTCCCCTTAGATGACTTTGGAAAAGGGCCTAACAGATCAATTCCAAATTGCCGAAAGGGTGAGCTGGGAGGCGGCACAGGTTGAAGGAGACCAGATGGGGCAGTGGTTGGGCGTTTCCGACGTTGACACTGTATGCAGCTGGCGACATACAACTCAACCGAATGTCGCATCCGGGGCCAGTAAAAGCGTTCTTGAATGTGATAAAGGGTGCGCACAGTGCCTAGGTACCGGAGGTAGGGTCATCGTGCATAGCCTGAAGGATTGCTGGCCGGAGACGCTCCGGCACCACTAGAAGGAAGCGTGCACCCGTGCTTGAGTAGTTCCTTTTGTACAGGAGCCCGTCACGTAGACAGTAGCTGCTTGTTGCACTTGAATGGGCAGAAGTGAAGAGTGGCTCCAATTTGGTGTCTGTCCGTTATTCTGCTTTGAACGCATCGATTTCTGGAAAAGCGGATGTCACAGAAGCGACGAGATGAGCAAAATCGTCTGCGTCGCAGTCCGTCGTAGTAAGCGGCATACGGGAAAGGCAGTCTGCGTCAGCATGTTTTCGGCCACTCTTGTAGGCAACAGTGAAGTTATATTCCTGCAACCTCAAAGCCCAGCGCGCAAGGCGACCACAAGGGTCGCGAAGATTCACGAGCCAGAACAGGGAATGGTGGTCTATGACGACTAGGAATGGGCGTCCGTACAAGTACGAGCGAAATCGCTGAACTGCAAAGATTACAGCGAGACATTCTTGCTCTGTCACCGTGTAATTTCGTTCAGGTTTGCTTAATGAGCGGCTTGCATAAGCAATCACGTGCTGATGGTCGTCTAACGTTGGACCAAGACGGCACCCAAACCGACGCCACTAGCATCTGTGTGGATTTCTGTCGGCGCAGTAGGATTGAAGTGGCGAAGGATAGGTCGGGAGGTCAGCAGGAACTTCAACTGACGAAATGCAGACTCGCACTCGGGTGTCCACTCAAACCGTGCGTCTTTATGTAGCAGATTTGTCAGAGGATAAGCGACGTCAGCAAAAGCAGGAATAAACCGGCGAAAGTAAGAGAAAAGACCCAGAAAACTACGAAGTTACTTCACTGACTGCGGCGCACTGAATGCCTCAACAGCTGCCGTCTTGAGGGGATCAGGCCGGATACCGTCTTTGTCAACAAGATGACCCAGCACAAGGGTTTGACGGTCACCAAATTTACATTTCTTGGAATCAGAACCAGGCCGGCGTTTTTGATGCAGTAGAGGACAATATCCAGGCGCGTATTGTGCTCATTGAATGTGCGCCCGAATATAACAACGTCGTCAAGATAGCACATACAGATGTTCCATCTTAACCCACGCAGAATGGTGTCCATGAACCTTTCAAAGGTTGCTGGAGCGTTGCACAACCCAAATGGCATCACATTGAATTCGAATAATCCATCCGGGGTTATGAAGGCTGTTTTCTCTCTGTCTGTCGGGTGTATCGGGATTTGCCAATATCCTGAGCGCAGGTCCACTGAAGAAAAATAAGAGGCCGAATGAAGGCAATCAGTTGCATCATCAATCCGGGGCAGCGGGTAGACATCCTTCTTATTCACCGCGTTTAATCTTCGATAATCGACGCATAATCTCCAGTTACCGTCTTTCTTTCTGACGAGTGTGACCGGAGCTGCCCAAGGACTCGAGGACTCTTGTATTATCCCATTTTTCATCTTGTCACTCACTTGTTCCCCGATTATCTTGCGCTCGTTAGGCGACACACGATAAGGCTTTTGCCTGATCGAGCGCGCAGATGCCGTATCGATAGTATGGCGCGTTCGTGACTCGGGAATCGCGAACGCTTTGTCCGGCTGCGCAAAGTCAAACGCTGACAGATGCTTAGAAAGCGTATCCACCAAGGTATGGCGCTCCCTTGTGCTGAGCGACTTGTTTATCATCGACAGAAGCTTTTTGTCTGAGACTTGGCGAGCGTCAGCAGGTTCACACGGCGAGTCTGTTAGTACGGCTACGGACGAAGACGTGTATTCTGTAAAGTAGGCGAGTTTCAAGCCGTCTGGAAGCAGGACGGGTTCTGCCGAGCAGTTGGCCGTCCACAAGCCAGCACGGCCGTTGCCGATGGATACCACACAATGAGGGACAAAAACGTTCTTCTTCACACAATTTAGATGCATTGGCTCTACGGAGGCATCGAAACTGCCTGGAACTTCACCGCGACATACAACCGGCACGCACACCGAGGTGGACGCAGGCACAACAGTATCTGCAGACACACAAAGTTCACCTTGACTGCAAGTCTCCTCTAAGAGCCCGGACGAAACATGGTCATCGACGCAAACTTCCCCCGTGCGACAATCAACGGTCGCACCACACTGCCGCAAAAAGTCGATGCCCAAAATCACTTCGTGCGTCGATCGGGGAATAACTACAAACTCCGTTGCGAAAACTCCACCAGCCAGGGACACTTCAGCAGTGCACACACAAACAGGGCGCAACGACTCGCCGCTCACTCCACAAAATGTTGCAGCCTGGTCCCACGGAAATACAACTTTGCGCCCCAACCGACCTTTAAAACCGAGACTCATTACGGATACAGTTGCCCGGTATCCACTAAAGCCATTGTAGGAACACCATCAACAAGTAAACGCACTTTGTTCTTAATCATAGCAACTGCAGGGGGCATTTCTGTCGATAGCTCGTGTCGAGCGACCTCACCCCCATCGGCCGCGCTAGCTAGTTTTACGGTTGTGAAGGCGAGGCTGAGCGGCGCACTGGTGATGGAGATTGACGTAAACGCGGTGCACGAGAAGTTGGCGGTGGCGTCAAACTCCTGTCAGATGCCGGCGAGCGGCTCCGGAAGCTTCTCTGCCAGTAATCGCTGCCAGGAGGGACGCCAGCTGACCGAGAGGTGGTGCATGGCTGTTGAGTTGTCCTCGTAGGAGGTGTGGTCCTTGTTGAAGACCCCGATCGACGATTCCACGTTGTTGGGCGACGATTGCAAAAGCTCGCTATGTGGCCCGCGACACCGCATTGGAAACACACCGGCAGATGCCGCAAATTTCGATGTTCTTGCGCGTAGTCACGCATGTTGCTGTCGACTGCATAGCCAGCAGGTGGGTCCCATTCATCATGTCTAGGCATCGGCCGCCCGGAGGCGTGCGTGCGGCGAGGGCGTTGGTCGTAGTCATGATCTTCATAGTTTAGGCTCCCTCTCCTTTGTGGGGTAGACCTATACTCGACGGTCGCTGAGTGAACCGTGGGTTGCCATGCGGTCGAAACGGCCGTCTTTCGCATCTCGTGTGGTAAGTACGCACCAGCGATGCCGGGTGTGCAACGGTACATCTCTTCCCGATGGAGCAACTCTTCGCGAACAATCTGCCGTATTGTTGATGGAAGGTCAACACACGAACTCGGGTCTAGACTTGCCACCGTTGTGACATTAGCCAGGCGACCAAACTTCGGTATTATCCGTCGCATCTTCAGCGTCTCAAAGGTCCTGCAGTGGCGAATGACGTCAGACACGAAATCCAAACTTTCTTTGCCGATCAAAAAATTGTAGACGTCTTCGGCTATCCCTTTCAACAAATGTCCAACTTTGTCCTCTTCAGACATTTGAGAGTTCGCTATTTTGCACAGTTTCAGCACTTCTTTGATATAAGTCATACAGGTCTCGCCGGGGATCTGAGCTCTTTGTGAAAGCGTCTGTTCGGCGCGTTTCTTTTTTGCGCTAGAGTCTCCAAAACACGCTCTGAGCTCCTCTATGAAAAGCTCCCATGAAGTGAGCGTGTCTTCGTGATTCTCATACCAGACGAGTGCTGTGTCGGTAAGGAAAAAATTACCGACGATTACGTTACTTCCTAATGCGAAATGTGAGCGCAGCAAATAAGCTGTTTCACCTTTTGGATAGATTGAGGCAAAGAAATCGAGCAACACATGTATGCGCTATCACATAATTGTTTTTTTATTTTTCACACGTATTCCTTTAACAAAGACTCCACTAACAGTTCTTGACAGTCATGAAGGAAGCTTTGTGGTCGGAGAAATAGACTGATATATGTTCGACTTGGTACACCAATGCTTGATTCTCAAAGACGAGATCTATACAAGTGCCTCGCGAGGTTGTCACAGCCGTGGGGGAAGCAGAGGCTAAGCGCCGCCGCCGAGAAGACCCTGCCGTTCGCGCCGCCGAAGCGGAGGCTCATCGCCGCCGTCGAGAGCAACCAGCAGTAAGCGAGGCTGAAGCAGAAGCTCATCGCCGCCGCCGAGAAGACCCTGCAGTTCGCGCCGCCGAAGCGGAGGCTCATCGCCGCCGTCGAGAGCAACCAGCAGTAAGCGGAAGCGGAGGGGGGCGGCGTGTACACCCAGCGGCAAACGATGGGGGCAGAAGCGCGCGCAGCAAGCGGACAACACGATAAAGGGAGGAGGGAAGAGATAGCAGCGACTGACTGATGCCGCTGACGGCGATAGTGAGTCAACCCCAGCTATCCGCCACACAAGAACAGGGGGGGGGACCCTTTCCTCCTGTTTCTGCATGGCGGCGACGGTGTTCTATGCAGTCACGTTATCTTGACTCTCTAGCGGCGTCAGCGGCATCCAGCGGTATCAGTCGGTCGCTGCTAGCGCTGGGGGGATGAAAGGGGGGCGGAGCTGGTTACGAGGCCGACGACGACGCCGACGACGACGCCGACGACGACGCGAAACCCAGGAACGGACGCCAAAGAGCTGCGCTCTAAAACACAACATTTGACAACTGTGCGGTCGAGTTCCAACCGTTGGACCGGCTCACCCTTCGGTAGTTTGTGAGCCACTCGTCGACATCTTCTCCGGCTTTTCCTCCGAAAGTGAGTGGCACCCGGTAGTATTGCCACGGAACGCCAGGTGCTGGCCTTGAAGCCGCGTCAGAACCTTCGGGAATCTGGCAGGCGTATTCAGTCATGTCAGGTGATGGTGGCGGAAGTCCGGCAAGTCGACGGCTTCGGCGAAGTTGTAGCAGCGTAGGCTCCGTGGTTACGAGGTGTACCCCGCACCGTCCACCAATTTGTTACAAGCACGGGGAAAAGGGGTTTATTTAGGCGTGCGAGAGCAGGAACGGCAGGCTACGAACAACAGGAATGGCCGCTGCACAGTCTTCGTTCTCCTCTTTCTTTCTCTTCTTGATCCACGCGTCACTTTTACGCGCTTGGACGTAACAATATATATATATATATATATATATATATATATATATATATATATATATATATAATATGGGGTTCGATAAACTGATTGGGCCCCAGCCCCCTCCCCCGGGAAGATGAAAAACTCTCCTGCTATGCTTGCCCGAATTTTTCTTGTTTTGCGTAGCTCTTAGCGTGAACGCGCCCAAGTATTTCCAACGCAGCAACAAATTATCCACACCACACGTCCACGAATTCATTTCATTCACCGTTCACAGTGACAGTACCATGCAACGTTAGCGTGAAGTGCTTTGTGTGGGCTTCCGAGGCCCCTCGAGGAGAAAGTTTGAAAGTGCGTAGGGCCACTGAAGAGCTCAAGTGCCGCGAAAGTCAATATTTGGCGGCACACGACAACAAGCACGAGGGGAACTAGAAACCGCGTGGGTGTTTTCCCTCAGCATTACGACCTAGGTGATAAGAGGCGCATTTGTGAAACAGTGTAAGTGGGTCCCCAGGTGCCCTGAAACAATATAGATCAACGAAGTGGCACTTATAGGAGCATACGCAGCCGCACGTCTTATAATCGAATTTACCCGCGCGTGCCTGTCAAGTATTTCCACCTGCGCCATCGTTTTCCATAAACGCAGCGGTGGCTATAAAGCATATTTAAATAAGTTGTCCGTGTCATTTTTGGGTGAGCCTATTAACAGGCACGACGACCTCATATTCCCGGATATAATGACGTCGTTCGTTATTCAAATATCATTTCATATCGCGAGTGATACTCGCCTGGGCAAAGAAACGTACCCAAGAAAGCCCCACAGCGCCAGATAGTGATAGAATGAAACTCACGTGAAACTATTTATGCTTGTTTTATTACAACTTGTGAGGGACGGTGCTATCATGAAGACATTGCTACGTTACATTTTCTTTGGCACGGCCAATTGAGAGGCACATCGAAAGCCAGAAGTTGTAATAAGAGAAACATTTGAACTACATCTTAGTCATGTAGGCGGGAGAAGTAAACGCAGCCTCGATGGTGAGAGCTGAGGTGTGAGCTATTACAGCTGACGTTCAAGACATGTCGGCCATGACGTCACTTCCGGCGCCTGCAGTGCGCAACAGTGCGCCCTTCGAGATTCTTTTCGGTATCTCTGAGGCTGCGCCTCGACGGGTGTGCGATGTGGACGCCACCAATAGGAATTTCGCGCCTCAAGTCACAGGCGCAGCTTCCCATCATACTTATACTGAAGCATCGCAGTCATGATGACCTTAGTGCCCCATATAAGCACGCGCAAAGAAAGCAACGCAATTTTGGATGGCCTAATAATGTTCATGATAATTGGTGGGCCCCAAATATGTGCTGGATACTTGTTTTATTAATATTAGCGTTTTTCTATAAGGGTAGTTTGTCATTAGTGGGCACATTTGCGAAGTTGTACCGAAAATAGTGAAGAGCATGGTGAACATTACTGGTTACACAATCTTTACGAGCCTGTCACGAAAGGATGCGAGAAATACGGCCGCTGAAATGCGTGTAAGACTTCACTTGCGTTGGCTAGCGTAACAAAGAATTACAGGCAAGGATCACTGTTAAAAAAATAAAAACACAATGGCAAACTCACATTTGGTGGCACTTAGTGGTGTTTAATTTAACCAAGAACCGCATCAAGTAGAAATGTTATCTAGGTTAGTCAGAAGGACAGGATGATCGTAGTGATTTGGAATTCCATGATAGGTACAACATTTATCAGCGAATTTTATTTGGCCGGTCAGTAATGTAGATAAAGAAATGTAAATGCCACAATACCGAGCCTTGCCACACGCCAGATTTTGCAAAGTTCGAATGCGACTTGTTGTCGATAGCGGTTGCGAACTGGTTGTAGTTAGAAACCACTCGATCAATTTCATGACGCAATAGTAAATGTTAGGCATAATCAGTTTGAGAAAAAGTAACTAGAGGCAACCAGACTTAAACGCTTTAGCGAAACGATTACAAATGCAATATTCAATAATTGATTAATGGTATAGACAGATATTATTGGTAAATGATAAGACGTAAGCTTAAGCGAAAGCTTTAGCTCGGGCCCGTTTCCGACACGGCCTATTCAAATACATGTAAAACAGAAACGCTTTTCTGAGACAACCTCTGGACCGATATAAATGAAATTTGTTGCATTCGAGTGAGAGAGAGCTAAATTCTTATGATTGTTGGAAGCGGTATAATATTTAAGGGATGGATTTTTGTAAAAGAATGTTCAGAAATTCGAAAGTTCGAAAAAGAAATAGAAGCACGAAGTTTACAAATTAATAGTTTTGCACAAAAAACAGATATCGCAGTTGGTGAAAGGAATCCATTAGATCATTCTAAGCGGACAAATTCAATATGTCAATTTATATCTTACGTGAATTCGTTACGTTGTGTTCTAGGGTTCTGCAGAAGTTGTATTTCCATATTACTATTATTTAGGTTCATTTGTAATATATAAATTTTGTCCGCTTTAGATGTACTATTAGATTCAATTCACAAAATTGCCCTATCGTTTTCATTGCTCAGTTACAGAGTTGTAAACTTGATAGTTTCGTTTTCTGAAAATTTATAATTTTTGCCAATTAAAAAAAATTATGGACTAAATAAGAAATTCCAAAGCAGTAGTCACTAGATTTTAAGATCTTCTTTGAAACGCAAGAAACCTCGAAAAATGTGGTGCTGTGGTTGCCGAGAAAAACGAATTTTCCTTTTAAATGTATTTAGATAGAAGCACCCGATCTGAAGCTACCTCTTAACATGAGTACTTCTTGCTCAAGCCATGCTGATGAACCAAAAAGCAAAAAGAAATTATTTGTGAATAGTTTACGATACGACTGTAAAGGATAGTTTCACTGACCTTACAGGGAATGCTTGTTAATCATATTGGAACTAAATTGTTAGGATAATGAAGCACTGCTTAACTTGTGCAGTAGGACCACTTTTCCAACTTTACTGTCATACGACAGGGACTGTTACAAAAGTGCAGATAAAGTTAGAGAAGAAAACTATGGGTTTTTGAAGACATCGGGGTTATACCGCCACAACGTGGAGAAACGTAGACCGAATTCTTGATTAGGTTACATATGCCGATGCTGTCAAACACAGTCGATTCCAATTTGATTAAAATATGCGCAGTAACATCGCGCGTAGAAAGATGACATAGTTGTTACAAAAACAAATTTAATAGTTTGGTGAAATAAAGGCAAAATCATTTTTGCAAGGCTCCATCCTATCGCAATCGTATGGTTTTTCGCTTTTACCATTCAAGACGCGGTAAGATTTACGTGGGTTCCTCTCCAAGAACGACGGCTGAGTTGAATTGTAAAACGTGTGCTTGGGGGGAGGGGGGCATAAAACGAGCACTTGTGTACTGGAGGGCTTACCTTTTCGATATATGCGTTTGTTATACGAAGCCGCTTTAACAAAAAGGGTCGGAGTGAATCAGTGGGACTGTGTATTAGTAGCAGATTGACGGCATGAAATGTAACCATTCCTTTATTTTGCAAATTTTTTGTTCAAACAGAAGCCAGTTTTCCTGTATTAATGTGTCCAGTAATCTGATAAAGTTTTCATGCTAGTACCGGCAAAGATTAGCATTAATAGTCACGCAATCATCTCTTCTGTAGCCCCTAAAGTGGATAATGTCTTTGTTCTTGTGAGTTCACGACAAAAAAAGAAAGAAAAATGAAAATGATCACCTGGTTCCGGTTGTACGGAAATGCAATAAATAAGCGATGAGTTCATTGTTAGTACTAGGACTGTGATAGGAGCACTGGTTTTCATATTACTAGTTGGACACTTATCATGTTGAACAAGGTAAATCACAAGCAAATGTTTACAAACACCGCAAATTCAGATATTCCACAGGTAGCTCTACTGGAGCAGAGATGTTTGGTCCAAGAGATGTTTGATCAATTGAAAGTGCCTAGAAGCAAAGCCGGAGAGCTTGGAAACCTTAGTTGGTGGCTGTACAGTACGTCGGGCAACTGGTAAGCCAATTATGTGTGCAATAGCAGGAACACATATATAATCATTATGAGAGAGGCCGATGAGCACCGTTATCAGTTAGAGCGGGGATACAACAAGGGCGTTGAGTGAAATCAGTTCACCTGAAGCTGCTAATAAAATACCCCGGCAGGATTTCTGCAGTCACACCATAAAACCTGTATTTCTTTTGGCGCTCCAAGATCTTGCGGTTGTCAATTCTAGTAAATAGACATGTTTTCGTTAAAACATGCACATCTGCATCACATGTGTCTATCACAATCAATCCAAGGTCGCATTTGTTGATGACGCTTTCTAAATTGAAAATAAAGAAGGAAGACCCGAAGTAGTCATCTAGTGGAGGAACTGATTGTAGCTATTACAGTGACGGCTGCATACATGCACTTGCAGAATTGCGGTTAGGAGGGTTAAATCTGACAGAGGTAGTGGCTTCAACTTAAGAGATTTTTTCCGTGATAGGGCAGTACATGTATGTTTTCCTATAAATGACAAGGTTTTTGCAGTGTAGTGAAAAAGACTTTCCCAACTATCTTTACCGAATTCCTGAAGCTTTTCGCAAGGTGCCCCCCCCCCCCCCCCCCATATGAAACCTCGCGAAAATCTTCGGAAATGGATACTTGCACCCTTGGAAGCTTCGTTCGTAGTGAGGGCATAATTACTTTTATAGCTTAAACGATTCAACTAGCGCATTTATCGGCTGCCGTTTATTTCGAAGAAATTAACCCATCGATGCGCGCGAGCAATGAATGCCACGGAGCGCAACGTTTGTGATGTGATTCTCGTTCTTTTCTATCACTCGGCCAAGACAAACTATTGCTGATTACGTCACAGATAAGGTTATCCCGACACAAACGGTTTTTTGCTATCATTCAGCCTCATGCAGCACAAAGATTTCGCCCGTGATCGCCTCAGTGTCAAACTCATGAAAGGCAGAGTCATAACGTGTTTCTTCAACTCTATAACTTTTCGTTCTATTGTGTCTAGACGTTTGGCCAGGTCGCAAACACTCTCCTGAAGCCCTCTGCGGATTTTCTTTAATGTGTTTCATCCATCTAACTGGTTGGTCCTTTCTGGTCTTTAAATGTGCAGTTAGCTTCTTAATGAGAGTTAGTACCTTTTCTCTGATGGTAGGCGAGGTTCTTACAAACTATGTTAAAGTGTTATGTTGCCCGCTTAGTATGAGCAAGTTGATGACATGCATGCTCTTGACAGCCGTGGAGGTCACAACACTTGAGCAAGTAGATGCTTTGGAGCCCCCCTTTTTTTAAGAGGACGATGCACCAACCTGCAACAGGAGCAGGAGAAATAAAGAAAGAACGCAGGAATACTAGCCGGAAATGCATCTGACTATCTACCCAACACTGGAGGACTGGAAAAGAGGGAATAGAAAGATGATATAGAGAGAGGTAAGGGGGTGGGAGGAAAGCCGCGGTGAGCTCCCGCATGCACGCGGAGTGCCTTAGCAAATAAAAGGCGTTCAAATAAGCCAGTCTCCCTCAAGGAAAACAAGATTCCATTTACAGCTTTGTGGGCTGACGAGCGATGGGGACGGTCTTCAAGTAGCGCGTGCACAGACAACGGCCTGTCGTCCAGTCGTTGCCATGCGATGGATAATGTTTGTCTTCCCGACTGAAATCGATGACATTGGCAGAATAAATGTTCGTTGTTCTCTTCGCCGCCTGCAGCAAAATGCCAAATTCGTTTGTCACCCGCATGCTTGCTGCATCCGCATGTCCAGTGAATTGCAACTGTGCGCGACGTCCGGTACTGAAGTGTGTCCCCAGTGTCTTGCTCGACAGGGCAGAGAGCTCTGGCACAGCGTTCTCCGGCGCACCATGCAGAGCAAGGTGGTTCCAGGTTGCCGGTGAGGCAGGTGCCGAAACCGGAGAACCAGTACGCGCCAAAATACGCTCAAGCAATGTCACGCAGGAATAAAAGCCTGAAGCGACGACGTAAAATAATGGCAGCAAAATGCGAAATTTGTGCGCTCCAATCAGGCAGCTCCGGAGCGAATCATAACCTTGTCCAAGGCTCTCTAACTAGCCCGTTTATTTCCTGGATTCAATGATGCGCATTTTATCTTTCCTTCCTAGTGAGTCCATTTCGAGTTAATAATTTCCTGGTTCCGGTTTGCCGTCCTGAAGTTTCGGCCGGTTTGGAGTTACAGCATAGGGAAGGATTCCTCGTCGTATTAAAGCGAAACATTCTTTACCTGTTCTCCCTTTTTCTCGGGTGCTGGTTGCAGGTTGCTGCATTGTCTGTTCAGTTATGCCTAGCTGAACAGGCAGTTTACGTTGCTACGTGACAGTCTAGTCGCACAGCTGCTGCGGGTGACAGCTGACATACCGTATTACTATGAAAGCGCGTGCGGTGAAGCGGAAAATGAATTGCTTGTTGCGAAGCGTTTACACGCGCGTGCGGGAGGTGGTGAAAGCTAGCACAATTGTACGATACCTCGTATCACGCAACCCTGTTCTAGTTAAAGTGCAACACAAGGCGTCCCGGTGCAGCAGGTCATCTACAGGCAAAGACGTGAGCTCGGCCTGCAAGCGCGCCTTCGTCACGTCACGTCACCGCCGCCAGTCTTTCGTCGTAATTTTGTCGCCTTCATTCCCATCCTCTCATTGCTTTGCTGCGATGTCGTCCTGATCTTTTTGTCATCATCACTCTGTCGTCGTCGTTGCTTCGTTGTTACGTCCTCGTCATTCGTTGCGTAACGGTTTAGAGAGTAACGATAAAGGGATGTGCTATGTATGCTCAAGTCCACATAAGGAGCTTTCACTGTGAAAATGCGCAACAGCATATAAAAAAGATGACCACATCATACAGTGCCCATAAGCTTCCATGCAATGGAGGATGCCGCCGCACCCGCCGCAACCGCATGCAAGAACCACGATATCTGCCGCAACAAACAACTTTTCGGGCCTCGCGAACTGCGCGACAGCTTTTCACAAAAAGCAGTACATGTTGAGAAACTAAAGTTTCGGAGCAGCCCGTTCAGTAATGATTAGCTGGACAGGCAGTCTGCGTCGCTACGCGACGGGCTGATGTGGGAGCTGCTGCGGCTGACAGCGGACATACCTTATAAGGAATTCGAAAGCGCGCGCTGCTTTAAGGAGCGCGGCGAAGCGCAAAATGAAGACTGCGTTGCGAAGCGTTCACACACGCGCGCAGGTGGCAGTGAAAGCGTAGACATCTAAATGGCGGGATCAACAAGCCGCGTCACGGTGACTGGGCACGAGGCACTCGGGGAGTGTGTTGTTGCATCTACAGCACAGAAGCGTGTGCTACGAAGCAGGCACGAGCAGGAACGGCTCACTATGTTGACTTCGGAAAGGCAGGCCATGTGGCAAAAAAGAAAGAAAATCAACGAACTTCACGTTTTAGATGAGTTTGTCGGCTGACTCGTGGCAGGCGCGTCTGTCTTTCAAGAAACCATCTTGTTGTCGCTTAAATTGCTTCACGCTGTCGCTAAGGTGAAAGTGAAAATGCTTCTTTGTTCATTAAGTGAGAAAAGAGAATGGAAGCATAGGTCTCGTTAGCGATGCGGCTATTAGCCCCAAAAACAACCTACAGGGGCGCTGGGAGCGCCGCTCGCGTGACCTCAGGGCAGGGACTCGCGCCTGTCGTCTGCTGCAGTTCGGGCATTGTCCGGGCACATTCTGCAGCATTTCCGTTTGTTCGCCCAAGCTGCCTATGCTTGCATGCTAATGACGGTCATTTCAAATGCATTTTTGCGATGTTTTCGTCCGGGAAAATTAATTTAAACAGCTTGTTTCGTAAACGACAATATACTTCTCAAAGGTAACGCTACAGTGCCAGCCGAAGAAGCTCAGTTCAGCCCATTGCGAGTTTTTCATGCCCAGATGTGCACTTTGCAGTCATAGCTTATGTGAATAATAAAAGCGTAACCGTAAGAACAGTATATAAGAATCCGGTTAGGCTATAATACCTACCGTGATGCACCAAGAACCTCATAAACGCTGGCTATATATGACTCCCAATACATTTTCTTTCATTTTATTGCGCTAAAGCATGTTTGCTCACGACGAGTAGTACATGGTATAATATCAAATTTTGCATTTCTTCATACTAACGGTCGGCAGTAAAAGGAGAACTTAACACTGCAGTTTAAGTTCTACCAGCTCGAATTTTTTCTTTAACTGCTTCTGAAAATTAGGCCGTTCTTCATCGTTAGTTCTAAGCGGCGGTAAACTAAAGTAAAGGTAATTGATGCTTACAGCTGTTTGCAGCATGCCGGAAGGAATGTACCAATATTTCTTCCCTTTTATGTGCTACCCGCTCAACTCACTTGAGCAATTTACTGGGGAAATTTGATTGAGGAAGAGACATGACGAATCTGTTTGGCGAACAGACACAGACTACCCAGCCCAAATGATTGAGTGAAATATGCCATGAGGACCATACGGCTGCAGCCAAAAAAAAAGAAACCCGAAGCCTGATTCATTAGCACTGCTGAAGATATAGTTATTGTACCGCTGGAAATTATAATAATGTGAATTAATGTGAGGTTTGTGGTGTCTTGCTTATGAGGCGGTTATGTGAGATTTTCTCTTACGTATTGACAAAGCAAATAGTTTTGAGTATGTGTAATCAAACAACGCAGGATCGAAACGTGGTGACGCAGTTGTTTGAATTTTTACTATCAAGGCTGCCTAAGCTACAGTGTAGTACCTCTATTGTGCTTTAGGCATTGCAATTAGCGTTCCAAAAACTGCATCAAACAAGGCGTGCCTCGCCATAACTATAGTAAACTGCTGCCGTACCGTGAGGTGTATGCGAAATTGTCGATTAAGGCTACTTGGCGTCACTCTGAAAGCCACAATGATAGTACATGCATAGCGCCAATTGATTGCCTCCCGATCTTAATTACGAAACTTTGCTTTCCAGTGATTCCTGCTATAGTATTCATGATATATGTGCATACTGTACAATACGCGCCACCCTGTTAACAGCCACGAGCAACGCGTTTTATCGGTGCCTGTTTCAGAGCACGGTGAAAGTATATTTGCAAGCTATCTCATACTAAACGCGCTTAGTTCTTTGTTTTAGACACTAATAAAGTGAACATATTTGATTGTAAGAACTCACCAGAGTAATAAGAATCATGAGGAAAGCTTCACTGGGCAGTGTCCTAGGATGGGTTTTTAATGCTGTAAAATGCAATGTACCTCATTGCTAAG
Source organism: Dermacentor variabilis (assembly GCF_050947875.1). NCBI lineage: Eukaryota > Metazoa > Arthropoda > Arachnida > Ixodida > Ixodidae > Dermacentor > Dermacentor variabilis. The sequence goes on along the minus strand of NC_134578.1, from coordinate 33,345,949 downwards.
TACTCAGGGGATTTTAAGTGTTTAACGGAGCATCACACAAAACTTCGCATATTGAATTTGCAGACATTCTATTTACGAGAAATGCATCGACAGACACGGCGCATATATAGTAGTAGACCCTTTCAACGCTGCATAGCTTGCGCTGTCCAAGCCGCAAACTCCAGCAGTTGTCCACAATTCCTGCAGCAACTGCAGTTTCCTGTAGTGGCTGCACGCGTGTGAAGCCTCGGCCACTGCCGTTCGCCCTGAAGGATGGGGTCACCCATGAGCTGCAACGGTTACAGCGAGTCAGCGATGGGCCGCTCCCATCGTACCAGTTCTTAAGCGAGAGGGCAGTGCAAGGATCTGCGGGGATTTCAAGGTTACCATGAACCCCGTCGTAGCTACCGCAGAGAAGTATACCCGCTGCCCCGGATAGAATATCTCTGGTCAGCATTGTCCGGTGGACAGAAGTTCACCAAGCTCTACCTCAGGGATGCTTACCAGTAGCTGGCGCTCCAGGATGCCTCGCTGGAAGTATGTCATAATATCGACAACTTTGGGGCTCTTCCAGTAAACGCGCTTACTGTTTGGCGTGGCCTCAGCCCCAGCCATGTTTCAGAGGGAGATGGACAACCTCTTCATGGACATGAGGCACATGGCAGTGTACTTGGACGACATCCTGGTTACTGGGAGCGACGACGGGGACCGCCTGCAGAACCTGCACAACGTCCTGGCTCTACTGCAAGACGCCGGTCTCAAGCTCAAGCGGGAAAACTGCATTTTCCTGGCCCCCAGCGTTGAGTACTTGGGACATGTCATTTACCAGGCTGGCCTAGCCCCTGCTCCCCGCGAAGTTGATGCTGTGCTAAAGGCGCCTAAGCCCCAGAACAAGAAGGAGCTTCAGAGCTACGTCGGCCTCATCAACTTCTACAGGAGTTTCCTGGCGAACCTGTTGGAGCATCTGCAGCCGTCTCTTCTTGCGCTTCGAGATAGTCAGCAATGGGTCTGGAAGAAGGAGCAGGACTGGGCCTTCCAGCACAGCAAGGAGCTAATCACCAAGACTGCAGTGCTGGTGCACTTTCATCCTGTCAAGCCTGTCGTCCTGACCATAGATGCGTAGCCGTACGGTGTGGGAGCCACCCTTGCGCACCGGGACAAGGATGGCCAGGAACGCCCTAAGTCGTTTGCTTCTCGTCGGCTTCATGCTGCAAAGCAACGCTACAGCCAGCTGGACAAAGAAGGCCTGGCCCTCATATTCAGGGTCAAACGCTTCCACCAGTATCTGTGGGCCAGAAGTTCGAGGCGTTCACGGATCACAAGCCGCTCTTGGAGCTGCTGGGGCCGGACAAGGCAGTTCCCGTGCAGGCATCACCTCGAAGTGTTACGCTGGGCCTTGAGGCTGGCAGCTAAAAGTCATCAGCTGGTTTACCGTCCGGGAAAGAACCTGGGACCTGCTGATGCAGAAGTTGCATTGAGTTTTTGCCGTCGTTATTTGTGCGCCCAGCGGGGAACGCTGCAGCCACACGAATGTTTTTCGGCGAGTGAAAGATGGGGGCCTGGTACTGGCACACCTTTTCGTGCGACAGCTTGTAAATAGAATTTTTTCCTTTCGTGACGTCCTGTTCGAACCTGTTCTCAAGAATGGTGTGCCAAGTGAGACTTTGTTATGCGTTACTAGAGTTTGTTATCAGCAGTGAAATAATGCCCGGTACTGTATTTGGGTTATTTAAATAGTTAGTAGATAGTGTCCATTTTGTGTCAGTACGGTTTTCGAATGACTATCTGTTCAGTGTAAAAAGAAAGAAATTGTACAATGACCTGTGTGATGTTATTTTTCGAGTACCGATCTATAGAACCATATACACTAGAGGTCATGGTAATACCGCTTTAAAACGCGTAAAAAGAATGCACGTGCAGCCAGGAGTGAAATCTTTTTTCTTCAAGATTCACACTGGCACTCTGACAGTTAGAAGCTTTTTTGAAGAACGCGGGTTTTACATGCCTAGAGGTTCCAACTGTCTGATTTGCAAAAAAAAAACAAATATTTTACTATGTTTTCCTACATTGTTGGGAGGGGGTGTTCTTTTGGGATGTCCTCCAAAGAACCATAAAGAAAGATTTCCCGTTAGATCAGCACGGTAGCAGATTTCTGCCGTTAGATAATGAGGATAGTGTCCCATTTGACCTCATCATGCTGACAGGCCTCTACTGTCTATGGCGAGCCCGAATAAAAGGCTTCTACTGTGGCCCAGACGTGTGCCTAGCGCGCTTTTCGAAGTACAAGAAGGACAAGTTGCTGTAACTGAGTGGAGACCAAGAGGTAGAAGCATTGGCATTCCTCAAAAAAATTTTAATAGACAAAGTCAGCAAAATCATGCTGGCTGCTGTATTACAGTATGTTTCTTTTTCTACATGACGCGTGCAATATTTTATTTATTTTGTTTGTTTTTGGTTGTGTTGCTGACAAGATGTAGGAGTATGTGAAAATGTCGAAACTGGCAATAAAAAAAGGGACCTGATGATGCCCTGAGCCGCTTGCCCCGGCCAGAGGTGCCTTATGCTGTTCCAGAACCTGCTGAAATGTTCATGCGGGAGCACGCGTACCTGGAGGTACTCTCCAGATCTGCGGTATCGCAAGCGACAAGGCGGGACGCAGTCCTGTCTCAGGTGGTGAAGGTGGTGTCCCGAGGGAAGGAATTGGCTCAGCAGGCCTATAGCGACAATGCCGCCTAGATGAGCATGGAGCAGGGCTGCCTTCTTTGGTGTTCCATGGCGGTGATCCCAAAAAGTCTCAGATCCAGGGTCCTTCAGTTGCTGCACGCGGGTCATCCTGGCGTGGAAAAAACCGAGATGGTGGCCCAGTCATATCTTTGGTAGCCTGGACCAGGACATCGCTCATATGATGCAGAGCTGCCAAGTTTGCCAGGAGCATCAGTGGGCTTCACGTCATGTGGAAATCACCCCTTGGCAATTCCACAGAGGCCCTGGTCCCCCCTGCGTGTGTAGGTTGGGGAACCCTTGAAGGGCCATTACTTCCTAGTGGTGGTGGACGTCTTTTCGAAGTGGGCTGAGGTTCTACCTGTCACCACTCGATCAGCATGCGCCACCATTGCAGCGCTATGACACGTCTTCGCCGCCCATGGGTTGGCGGACGTCATCATGTCCAACAATGGTCCCTGCTTTCGCCAGCACAGAGTTTCTGGCCTGCCTGACGAAGAATGGAGTCCGCCAGATGATGGTTCCGCCGTACCACCCTTCCTCAGACGGTGCAGCCGAGCGGGTGGTGCAAACCATCAAGGACAAGCTCAAGAAAAGCCAGACTGGGGAATTACGGACGTATATTGTTCGGATACTGTTTCAGTACCGCACCATGCGCCACGATGTCACTGGCCATGCCCCCTGCTAGCTCCTGCCAGGTCGGATGGTCAAAACACCCTTGGGCGTCTTTCATCCTGACCTCCGATCAACAGTGCTCCTGAAGCAGCTGAAACAGAAGTTCGCTGCTGACTGAGGGTGCCGTCCCGGGCCTTTGCCGGAGTTGGGAGCTCCAGTCTTCGCCAGAAACTTTCGTCCTCGCCCACCCTGGTCCGCCGGACAGGTGTCTCCTACCAGCGCCTCATCTCTGCTCGTCCGCATGCCAGACGGGGCCACGTGGCATCAACACACCGGCCATGTCAGGCCTCTTCTCGGGACCTGGCTAGACCATCAACAGCCGTTTCAGAAGTCCAGCCCGCAGCTGGACCTGCGGCAACAACAGTCGCTTCCAGCGAAGTGCCACCTAACTCGGAGGCGGCAAGCATTGCTAGTGGTGTGGCGCCCATTGGGGGGGGGGCAGTTGAAGTCCGGCACCACTCGCAAGGCCGAACACTGCGGACCCTCCGGAAGGAGCGAGACCGCACCCCGCGTTGCCACATCCGGCCCGTCCACACCGGTGCCCTGAGGAGTACTGAACCGCGGAGGCCGCCAGACCGTTAATCGCCTGGATACCAGGCACCGTCGACTTGGTTGGGACGGTGGCAGAGCCTTTTGTTCTGAACGTGGAGGTTTGTTTTCTTAGATAACAAACAAACTGGGGGTAAGAAGGTGTAACAAGCATGTGACGCCCCCTCGGGCATAATCTTCGTCGGCTCGCCTGGCTCGGTGGGCAACATTTGTCACCGCACCAAATAAACGCAGACGAGAACAGCTGCTCGGCAGTCAGTCATCGTTTATCACTACCACGCTGCGGAGCGTCTGTCTAACGGAGGGTGCCTTGATCCCTCCCTCGTTCACGAACCCGGGTGGTTAGTGACACTCGGCTCATGCGGTTTTGAAGAAGAAACTTCCATTCAGCGATGACAGCAAGAACCCACTTATTGTTCAACATGTACGGATAGAGCCACCAGTACCCCAAGCATGGATGGAGCGAACGAGCACGCACGGCAGCCGAGCGAGCCGCAGCAAGCGGAGTCCTGGCAGGGACGTCATTCCCGAGAGGGCGCCACTCCAACTTCTCGCCCCTAATATTCTCAGCAAAGAAAGAAAGAATCGCAAGCAAGATGAACAAGAAGCCGCCACAAAAAGTCACACAATCAACTGTGCAAAAGTGCTGTAGTCACGGGCGTGGGAATTGGAATCACACTCTGTACTTTGGCGCAGTCATCACATTATGCTGGGAGAGTCCCACACAGCTCTTATAAGAGATATCCAAGTCTACACATAAACTTTTTAAGAGTACAGGAAATGAGCAATAAAAGGCACAGAAGTTAACCAAATTATCCAGTTGCCTACTCTCTTATGGTGGGAAGGAAGAAAGCTTAAAAAACGAAAAGAAGATATGAAAAGTTAACACGTAGAATGCATAACAATGAACCGGCTCATATGTCACGCATTAGATCGCTTTAAAGTAGGAAATCGTGAAGGGCGCTGATGGCATGCCTTTGCGTATGAGGTTCAGGAGGTCACGACGGAAAAGCCCACTCTCATTAGGATGGACATTTGGGCATTTCGGTTTCCCATATCTTCAGGTAAAGCGCAAAAAAAATGACGACCCGCAAACGTGCGTGTAGGCCTACTTGGGTATCGTCATTTTCGCGTGGTTCACTGGACAATGTTCGTCATATCGTCGGGATCCTATAAATATATGAATGCTTCTTCACTGAAGTGTCGGTGTTTCCGCGGAAGATTGTCTCCGCGTTTAGTCAGCATCAAAAACTCGTTCTTCGCATGTGTATATAAATGATATTTTCATATAGAAGTCTGGGAGCTTTCTTGAAACGTGCTAACGCGGATACACGGGCGTGGTACCAGCCTCATACCGCATGCGATTTCGTACCGGTATACCTGCAGGGTACTTAACAACACTGCTGGCTAGCACAATACGCCCACGTGCTCCTTATGCAACGGAACTCATAAGAAGCAACCTACTTAAAGCCCGAGTCGAATCTAGTTCAATAAACATCTTTAATAGTTTACAGCATACAGGGCTCATGGACAAAAGAAGCGACAAGTTCACATGCACCTATACGCACAAACTTGCTCGCTAACTAGCTCACTGGCCATGAGGCTGTGACCTCCAACTACATTTATTAATTCCTCGTGACTCATTCTTACCGATAGCGGTTAAGTTCTCGAAATCGCGTTCGCCTTTTGCTTGTATTTACCCTTTCGATTTCGCTGCGGACCACTTCTTAGTCCTCGGCGTCTATTCTTCGTCGGCAGGCAGGCTCGTCATCTTCAACTTCGACATCACTATTAGGCTGAGCAAAAAAAATTGAGGACGCTTAAGCTTCGCCTTTACGAGTGAAACGCATTAGCATTAAAAGATCTCTTGATTTCTTCTCACGTTTCGAGGCAACTGCAGCTTATACCTAGCTGTAATGCTTACCTGGAAAGGCTGGCTGTGAACGCTATGCAGGAAGGCGAGATTTCTGGCAGAAACGCGGCAATTTGTGTGGGCCGTTCTTGTGTTATTGTTTCGCACTTTCGTTTTTAGTCTGAGAAGATTTCCCATAAAAGGCATCCGCTGTCGCCGTTTCGTTTTATGGCTTTTGTTTATGGGCTGCTGTTCACAAAATTTAAGGAATAACTTTGCAAAGAACACAAGACAACGTATGAGCAATTTTGGTGATAGAAGAACAAATTTGGTGCCCTATAGAAAAAATAATTTAGAGGACACTTAAACTACACCTTTTAAAGTGAAACGCGGCAGCATTTAAAGATCCCGGATCGCTTCACAGGCTTCTGGGTGACTGCAGCTTATATGTAACGATAGCTTTTACCTGGAAACCCTGGTCGTGAACGCTATGGACGAAAGCGAGCTTTCTGGTAGAAACGCGGCATTTTTTGTGGGCCGATCTCCTGTTATTGATTGGCACTTTTCATATTTGAGTCTGAGAAAATTTAACATAAAATGCATGCGCTGTTGGTGCTTTGTTTCATGGCATTTGTTGTGGGCTTCCGTTCACAAAATTCCAGGAATAAGTTTGTAGAGAACATAGGGTTATATCCAGCTTTTCTCGACACGTGTCAACTAGAGCCCCAAGTGGCCCCGGCACGAAGCTAGATCATTTTCGATGGAAGGAGTGGGTTTTTCGTGAATAATTAAAGTTGCAGACCGATTATTGAAAAAGGCAGCTGACAGACATGTTCTGGAAGACAATTCACACGAGCCAAATGTAGTGATCACGCTGTGGGACCCGCCGTGGTTGCTCAGTCGCTATGGTGTTGGGCTGCTGAGCACGAGGTCGCGGGATCGAATCCCGGCCACGGCGGCAAATTTCGATGGGGGCGAAATGCGAAAACACCCGTGTGCTTAGATTTAGGTGCACGTCAAAGAACCCCAGGTGGTCAAAATTTCCGGAGTCCTCCACTACGGCGTGCCTCATAATCAGAAAGGTGGTTTTGGCACGTAAAACCCCAAATATTATTATTATTATTATCACGCTGTGGCAAGCAATAATTTTGTTCCGAGAGCGCTTAAAGATTTAGCAATGGAAGGTTATGGAAACCACGAAAGTTGTACTCGATTTTCGATAAAAAACACCAGCTGTGATAAAACTGCAGCTGCTATCATAATAGGTCCTACAGCGTATGAAGTCTGGAGAATTAGCTTGTGATTAATACCTATCTGGACTCCCTTCCAATGACGTAACACTGTTCCCAAAAGCAATTTTTGAAGCACAGTCGCGCAAGTTCACGTGCTATCTAAAAAACCCGAGCATATCACTTGCGGAAGCCCTGAAAGCCGTGGCTGAGTCGTCTAATCGCTCTCAGCTATCGTTCCACGTTATGCTGTCAGTAGTTCGACACCGTGCTGCGAGATGCTTTTTACAGGGAAGATGTATACCTCTAACCTCCAAGGAAATTTTCGTGTCGCTATTGTACTAGAGAAGAACGAGCAGCAGGCACTGCTTCGAGAAAGACGACGACAGCGAGTGGTTGGAAGCCTTGTGCCTGTATTGCGGAAGCTGAGTGTCCTCTCGCTGCGGTGCTCTGCTATTTGAGCGCTTTATCAATTGAACTATAACGCCTCTCGACATTTGGTGGAGGTGCTGGGCCGTTCCCAAACCTGGAACTCCGCAGCCGGACCCTCCCTACCATTTCTGCCATGCCTCAGGACGCCGCGCAGCCCTATCCTCCCCTGGCATCGCTTGTCGTCTGCTCCGGTGCCCTACGCCAACGAGATCCTCCACTCTTCAGCGGCAACGACGACCATGACGTGGAGAATTGGCTCTCGTCATACAATCGTGTGAGTGCGCATAACAAATCGGATGACAAAGCTAAATTGACTAGCGTCATTTTCTATCTTTCTGGAGTCGCTAACCTCAAGAGAAAAGTATATAATAGCTGTGTCTTACCAGTACTCACCTACGGGGCAGAAACTTGGAGGCTTACTAAAAGGGTTCTACTCAAATTGAGGGCGACACAACCAGCTAAGGAAAGAAGAATGATAGGTGTAACGTTAAGGGATAAGAAAAGAGTAGATTGGGTGAGGGAACAAACGCGAGGTAATGACATCTTAGTTGAAATCAAGAAATAGAAATGGGCATGGGCAGGACATGTAATGAGGAGGGAAGATAACCGATGGTCATTAAGGGTTACGGACTGGATCCCAAGGGAAGGGAAGCGTAGCAGGGGGCGGCAGAAAGTTAGGTGGGCGGATGAGATTAAGAAGTTTGCAGGGACGGCATGGCCACAATTAGTACATGACCGGGGTTGTTGGAGAAGTATGGGAGAGGCCTTTGCCCTGCAGTGGGCGTAACCAGGCTGATGATGATGATGATGATGATGATGATGAATCTCTGTTCCGGGCAAACGTCGATGCCGGGCCGACCCGCGGCGGAGTTGAAACAGGCGTTAAGCACTCCTCATACGTGGGGCGATCCCGAAGTTGTGCAATGACGGGCCGACTAGCGGAGGAGTTGAAGCAGGCGATAAGCACTGCCATGCGTGGGCCGATCACGAAGCTGTGCAATGACGGGCCAACAGGCGGCGGGGGTGAAGCAGGCATTAAGCACACCCCATACGTGGGCCCATCCCGGAGATAGTCCAATGCCCGGCAGACCCGCGGCGTAGGTGAAGCAGGCGTTAAGCAGTCCCCATACGTGGGTCAATCACGAAGATAGTGCAATGCCGGGCTGACACGCGGTGCAGGTGCAGTTCGTTCCCGCCTTACACCTACTGTTATGTATGAATGGGATATAGAGTTTATTTATACCCATATTTAAATCCACCAGAGAAGAACGAATGATATTGCATTGATAACATCATCTCTTTCTGAAGCCGAAATCAACGCAAAAAAAAACGCTCAGTTCCCTTCCACTCTGTTAAGAAGTATGACCAGTGAAGTTGCGTTTTTGGGCCCCTTAATGGCGAAAGGCACCTCCACCACGGGTCGGCGCAACATTGCACCATCTACGGGATCGGCCCACGTATGAAGAGCGCTTAACGCCTGTGTCACCTCCGCCGCAGGTCCCTCCGACATTGCACTTTCTTCGGGATTTTGTTCTACACGTGCACACAATAGTGGGGAAAGTAGCCCTGAACCGCTTTGCTGTATAAAAAGAGAAAGTCTCATAAGGGAAAAAAAGAAAAAAATGGCTCAGCCGTCGATATTGACGCCCCAGATTTCATGACGATGACATCGTCACCATCCGCTCAGCTCCGTGAGTGAACCAAGTTGTTCACTTTCCTTATTGTTACGTTTTGCACCAGGCGTGCCGAAAAATACCAGACAAGTTCCGGGTGAACGATGTTTATTAACCCATGCTTGTGGGTTCAGGCTAGGGCAAGAGGGGCCGCTAGCAAGCGGCACTTTGCTTTTAACGTTTAGTGGCGCATGCGCACTTCACAGAGTGCTCTTATCAACATGAGCGCCAGCCGACACAACAGTTATCTTGATTCCCTCGGCGGCAGCCCATTCTCTTGATGCCAGCGCCGCGCTAAATCTGCACCATCATTGCGCCGTGCATCGCTTCTGCGACCAAGCAAGCTTTCAGCGGCACACGTTCGCTGCTGCTACATTGACATTAAAACTTTAAACTGCTTGCCTTCGAAAAAACGGCATGAATAAAAATCGAAAGCGGACCGGCCACAATGAACATGCTCACGCAGCCATACTATTGATGAAAACACGAAAGGCTAAGTGGGGTCAGGTTGACTTTAAAGGTTTGCAACGACTGACTGACGGGCTAGTCGGTTCATTATCACAGGACAGCGCTTCAAGTTGTTAGCTCAGTGTGTGTCGTTCTTCCTTCGCGTGCGGTCTCGAAGCGTTGATCTTTCAGTGACTTTGCGCATGTTCTTTTCGTGCATCAGTTACGCTTTCGAAGAGCGTTTAATTGGAAAATGTTTGTTCGCATAGCTCTTATGTCTTATGTCTTATTATGTCGCCACGTTTTTATCAAAATTTCTTCGCTCAGCTACACAATCTCGAGAGAGGGCTCCAAACTACTCATTTTCTTTAGCGACCTAACTTAAACTATTGGAAACTTAATTAACGCAGCTTCGTTAATCACACAAAATTCTCAACTTACTCTGCATATAGAGTTTACCAATCTGAACTCTCGAAATGCAAGATTATGTCGCCAATGTTTGTATTGGTTTAATGGTTTCGTTTGGTGCTGTTAAAAGCAGCTGGCATATTGATGGTGCAGTAGGCTTCTTATAAGTAGGAAAGCATAGACAGGTTATCTTGGCTAAACCAAGTTAGCGAGCTTAAACCCATGTGTCCAACCGTGCACTCCTGCCTTTACAACCCATTCCCCTACATCACATAAGAAGCACCTCAGTGCTACGGTACACAATACAAGTCGTGCAAGAACACTGTGGTGCTCCCGATTAGATTTATAAGCGTTGTAGGCATCAGGTTCGGTTTCCTGGCATCATCAAGAATAATAACAGCTGTCTGTGAGAAAGCATTGGACACACTTTCAGTACCTCGTAACATATGGATCTGCGCGTTCATGTAAGTTAGAACGAAAAGTTCTAAAATATTAAGATGAGGGTTTTGCTGCATATATTTCGGCTGTCTAATGTTAAGATCTGAAGAAGAAAATATTGTGATATTGAGACAAAAAAATGCTGGTATACGTCCAGTCAGGTGAAATCTGAGCGCCGACACAATACCCGTAGTGCAACTTCGTCCCAGGAGAGATCAGGCAGGCTACCGACAAAGGAAATCGCAACATCATAGAGAAAAGGACGGTGACTGAAAGAGAGAAAGACTGGAAGGCTGACCATTGACGTTCCCATCTGGCTACCCTGCACATGGGGAGAGAAAACAATTAATTTTGATTTAACCGTACATGCGAAAGAAATGCGGCAGGCATTAAAGAACACCTGTGTGAGGTCCGTGATCCGTGACGGTTGAGACCACGTTCCAGCTTGGCAAACTTCACGCGCTTACACTTTCTTTCCTCTCAGAGATTCCTAATGCCACGATTGAAAAAAAAAACATCAGAGAATGACAAAGTGAAAGTGAAATACAATGCACTCTACGGTGTCATTCTTCGACGGCTCGTATTGATTCACGCGCAGTGAGGATGGGAACAAATTGTCTCACGTGCCGACTGTCACTTTCCTCGAACTGCCTGCATTCCTTATCCGCTGTAGATGGTTAGTGGCTATAGTGTGCGGCAGCTAAGCGCGAGGTCGCTGGATCGAACCTCAGCCACAGCAGCCGTATTTTGATGAGTGTGAAATACGAAAACACGCATGTACGTAGGTGTAGGCGCACCTTGAGCCCCAGGCGGTCCAAATTATTCCGGTATCCCGCACTATGGCATGCTTCATATTCAGATCGTGATTTTGACACGTAAGGTCCCACAATTTATTATTCAACATTCCTTAAGGATGTCCTTGGCAGTCCCACAACTATTGAATACAAGTAAGTGTCAGGAGTTGTGCGCGAGGTCTTTGAGTATGTGGGTAACATTTATAGTATTTCATATCTGCTAGCGTACATTGCGTCTAATTACAAGGGCGGAACGGCAACATGGCAGACAATATGGAGAACAGACATATCAGGCATATATTATTGCATAATAATTTCAAATACCGGTCTTCCTCCATGCACGTGGGTGATCGTGACAGGAGACCACTTTGGAAAGTAACAGCAATCACTATATGTGTCATACCAAAAGGCTTATTGGCCCTGTGGCCAGTGAATGTGACGTGATATTGCGAGGAGCTTCGGCTATACCAAGCTAACAGACGACGACACAAGGAGAGTTTGCACAATTCTTGTGTCGTGTCCTTTGTCTCAAGGTGCAAAAGCAACATATACCTGTATGTATCCTAATATTACGCACATCTCTATTTGCAGCTACTGCGGCAGCCCATGAGTGCAAATAGCAAATTCGCAAGGGAAATAATTCGGGGCACCTATCGATAGGCCAAAGTCAAAAGCCGTCTACGAGGGCGTCTCTCGTAGACGCTGTGCGATGTTCGGACGTTAAGAATGTGTGCCGAGTGAAGAAAGGCTGCCACGGAGTGCTTCTGATAATTACCCTAGCCTGTTTACTCCTAGCGTCAAAAAGAAAAGAAATAAAAAGGATGAAAAAGAAGAACCATATCAAATGCCTAGAATCTATCATCGTTCGTCGCCACTAAACGCTCATAGGATCATAAGTTATTTCCAGCGACAAGCTGCTACACTTTATCAAGAACACCGATAACGCCGGTGGGACATGCATTTAGATGAAGTTCTATACGCAGGAATAGTTGATTATTTTACTTTTGTCGTGTTGATCTCACCACGGCGTCACCGCGATAAGTTTCAGAAGTTTAAGGTCAGTACCCCACGTGGTGGCACTCACGCGAACTAAACCCTCAGGTCCAGAAAAGCTGGATACGAAGGTATCAGCAACTTAAGTGATAGAAGAACAACTTTAGTGCCGGGTGGAATAAGACTCGTTCGGGATGATTTTCTCGTCGGCGGACGCCGACGCCTACGCCGACACCGCATTTTCTCTGACATGGGGCTCTTAATGCTGTCGCGTTGAAAGCCCTTTTCCCACCGCCAACACCACTGGCTTTGGAAACAACGTCTCTGGCAGGACACGCATTTGGGGAGTCGGACATGATACCGATAGCGCTAACTCGCAAACAGTGACATGCACACGGTGCAAGGTATCGCGATCCGTACAGACTCTGAGAGTGGTTACTTCTGTACATGCATTTCGCAGGCCAGGACAAGCATTAGTGCAACGGACGAGCATTAGAAAGTTGTCCTCAAGAAGATGCTGGCGTGTTTGCGCGCGATCCTTCATCGCCATGCTCGCAAAAACAGTGTCGATGGCAAAAAGAAAGTGTAAATGGCAATGATGATGATGAGCCTCTAATATGATAAACATACTTACAGGCGGATGCGGAAGTTAAGAAAAAACAACGCCGAAAGAATGGACAACGGCGTCGACAACTACCGACAACGGCGTGGAAAAGACAACGCCACATTTTTTACATGGCCCATCGCATGATTCCCACGATCCAAGTGCTCCATATATCAGCGCTGCAAATGGTCAGAAAAAAAGTATTCCGTTCAAAACTCGCTGTACCGACCTCACTGTACTGTTCATCAACATCAGTTGATAAAGAAGTTCTGGCTTCAGATTTGAATTTGAGCCGGGACGCTAAAAAGCACTTATAGAGACTGAGATGCAAGAAACTTTTACCGCAGCCGGCGGAAACGCTGGGTTACAAAAACAGTGAATTTGAAAAGAAATGTAATAAATATTTGTGTTTAAAGGTGATATCAAATGCCACGCTGCCGACAATTGGGCACGTTCTCTCAAGCTGAAGGAGTAAAAAAAAAATATGGATGTTTCATGCAAGTCTTGTAGAGCGAACACAAGAAAAACTCCCCGTCACAACCCACAAAAAGAACTACAGTATACATAATAAACCATGATTATCTGAATGAAATATATTCAAAAAGCAAAAATTGTACAGTAGATTAAAATGTTCGACGGCACCCAGCAAAATATTAGCATGATCTTTTGGGCAAATAGCTGATGCCGTAAATAACCTTTCATAAATGTAGATATTTGGTCAAAAAGAAAACAAACAAACAAAGACAAAACAAGATCTAACCTACCAGATACGAGGAATCTGAGAGTGCTGGTGTATCCGTCGTATTTGGAATTCCACAACACGCATTACTACACCATACGCAATGGATGTTGCGCAGTTCGCGAATAATATTTATAATTAAACGATTTTATTCTACCATCAGATAACCTATAATTATTTAGATGCTGCTTCAAATATCTTGTGTTCATCATATTCGTACTTCAAATTAATACATTCATCATTTTTGACCGCACCTTGTAACCAACAACCCCATAACGACTGTCTTTGTGACCAATTTCCCACAGCGTGTGAGAGGAATTAGTTCGGCAAAACAGCCGGCAACTAAACCAAGTTCTTCATTGTGAGAGACGGCAGCTGTAGCAGTAGATTAGTTCGCAGCCACAGGAAATTCGGAAGCCTGCTGTCTGTATTTAGGTGTGGCAGGCAACCCCACCTTTACTCTTCTACCCACTTCGCACGAACGTTTTGTGATAATAGTATCCCTTCCTTCTCTAGCTTAACTTTTTCCGACACCTACGTAAGGTCTCGCTGGCAAAGCCCCCAAAAAAGGCAGGGGGTGAACATGGCATTAGCGGTCATTTCCACTCTCTGCAATGTCTTTAGTGTTAATATAAGGCATTGCTGAGTTTTAAGCGCACTTGATCAAAATTTTTGAAGACGCAGTCAGCATGGACAGTGTACTGTCGGCGTCAAACGAAACGCGAGCAACGGATCGCTTGGCCGAGGCATAACTGAAAGTATAGTGCGCGCGGTTCAGTCATCAGCATAAACTCAGTACAGCGCTCATATCACAGTATATACAGAGCGGGTATTATCGCGCAGTACGGCGAAACCGCGTACGCTACTGGCGACAAATGACGCAAGCCATGTACGACGTACAGTTTGCACCGTCGTCATTACGGCGTCGTGATCTATTCACACTTTTAAATAAAGGAGAAGCAGAACAAAAGCGAAAACCTCGCAGTACAGGGTGAAGCATCATCGCGCAATGCGGTAGAATTAGCTGTGCATGCTTTTCAATGTGTAAGAGGACGGACCGCACTGTACGCTCAGTAATGCTTCCACCTCCCACTCCGCTGTTCACGCTTCGTTTGACGCTGATAGTATGCGCTGCTGCGGTGCTAAGACAGACAAGCGTGGAAAGGCACTTGTCCTTTACGTGCGGTGCACTGCCGTCCTTCGCAAAAATTCCAGGCCATTTGCTCCCTTAAGCGCGCAGAAACTTTCCGCACGAGATGGAAACGGCTTCTTTTTTTTTTTTTTGCCACGCACCGTCGGACATGCAGCCGCAACTACTACAATAAGAGCAACGACAAGAACAAAACAACGACAGCAACAACTAAAAGAAAGGGCCTAACGTGAACTAAGAATCCACGAAGTAAATCTTCGCGTTCGAGTTTTCCTTCAAAAGTTATCCGCTTTGCTGTCACGAAATCACGAGTCACTTAGGGAATAGCTGGAATGAATGCAGGGAAGAAGTCGATAGAGCCGGTATCATTGCAGGCATACACATAGCTGTACAAACAACTATGCCTACGGGCATAATGTTTTAACGAGGAGAGAAAAGATCAAGATGGTATAAACAAGACTGGCCCAATTGAATATAACGCCGGGCTAGCGCAGGCAGACTACATGATTGTCGTCGTCCGTTTTCAAAGGCCCGCCAGTAGAAGTAAAAAAAATGATGATATATTTTGCCATAACAGCGACGTTCAGTTATCATCAAGCCTGTCTGGGAAAATAGACAATTGTGGAACATGGCCCCACTGATATTCAAGACAATAGATTAGATACGAGAACATTTAGATATGAACGAAAAATAACGGTGATGCATAACGTGCGTGTGACATGAGATTTGGCTGCGTAAATCTCAAGTAACAGTATACAGAGTTGAAGCATACCCGTAACAAAAATCCCAATACAAACAAGCAGACAAACCAGTTAAAACGTTCGAAATTTTGAAAAAAAATTCCGTATAAAGGTTACGTAAGTAACAAGCCAAAGTTATCGTGAATATTGACACGTGTAGTAGATGCAGAAGACAACGACGATCGGTGCATTAACGAACTCCGTCTAGTGGGTGGCTGAGACTGGGCGAAGACGAAGAAGACGTGCCTGTGTTCTGTTTCTTTTTGAACAGCTTGTCCTGCTGTTCTTGAAAAACGTCTCCCTGTCTTCTGTCCGTGTTGCACCGTGACACTGGTAGAGGTGCGGTGTACAACGCGTACAGAAGGCACGCAGACAATATGTAACGCGACAATATCAAAGATGTCTAACCTAAAGTGCACGGATAATGTTTTTAGGTAATATAGTAGGTGCTTCAGCAAATCGTTAAACGGTTAGGAATGTACACACGACGTCGTGCCTCACTGTATCTCGTAGAGGAAAGAGGCGCAGTAAAACTCAAACCCGAACCAAGCATGCAGGCACGTTTGTGTTTAGTGTTCAATTTCGAGCCAGAAAAATGAGGCACCACCTACTTTAAAACAAACGAGCAGAAAGAAAGAGTACACATAACGGTAAATATATTTCGACATGAAAATAGGGGCAAGTAATGCTATGCATATTCAAGTACGTTTTTCTTTAAAAGAGCGTGACCCCGGCCCTCTCAACACGCAGAAGACCAGGCGCAAGTTGTGATGCCGCTCTTTAATATTTTTTGCCCAAAAAAGGAATTATACCTTTGTAGTGATACTGTCAGCAGCTAACAATCTGGAGTTTGCTAGCTACATGCACTGAATCTGCTGCTCATTACAGATGTTAGTGAAACAAAGTTCACCGACGGTTACGATACTCTCAATGCAAAATTTGAGCGCAGCTCTATAAGTATTTTGGTTTCGTGTGTCAAAATAATCGGTTATTATTATATCGGTACAGGGTTTATCTAAGGAAGAGAACGCTGTGAGTAGCGTAGCTGGAGTGGACAACCTGTCTCGCCTTGATAATCGGGACATCGCGAGAGGCAGCGCTTGACTAATGCGTGGGCGTGATTCACAGCAGCCGCCGCAGACAGACCTACGCTCACGCAGTGCTTTGTTTCCATGCAGATACACGCGCTACTCTGGCGCCATATCGCAGCCATCATTGCCGCGCTGCTCGTCTTGCGCGGCATTACGTTGTTCTTCTCACACTTTCGTTCCACCAACGACGAGAGTAGCTCTTTGTCGCGGGGAAATCGTACCACCAGTGTCAGCGGTGACAAAACCCAAGGGAGCGTCACATCGTGCCTTATTCATAGTTGCTTTCTATCGCCCCTTGCAGGAACAGTCATACCCGTTCTACACGCTGGTACCGTGGACTGACCTCAGCAGTTGACACCGCGTAAGAGCGTAGCCCTCCACACTTCATGTGCCACTGCCCCCCCCCCCCCGGAAGCGCAGATGATATCGCCCCCGTGGCTACGCATGCCGTGGTCCCCGGCAGCTTAGTCCATGCGCAAGTAGTTTGCTGGTTGTGCAAAGGTCGCTTGCGCCGATACAAGCAACTTTTGAGGGACTGCGGCTTTGATAATTCAAATAGACTAGAATGATTGTCTAATACCCCTATTTACGATAGCTTAGACAGATACCTCTTAAGAGTGCCCTAATATGGTCCCTCGGTAGCCCAATAAATTGAATTTCTTCAACAGAACTTCGTCATTAACTGTCTCAGAGGCTGCATGATATCCAAGAATAAAGAGCAGCTTAAGATACTCTTGCGGAACGCAGACATTTTATCAGAAAAGTATTTAGAAGCAAGAGAACTTGTCAGTGATGGAAAGCATGATTTGTAAGATAATTTTTCTAATACTTGGAAAAGTATAGCCAATGTAGTGATAGGCCTGTTTGTCTTTTTCATTTATATCCTTTTGTCCCCCTATGTAAAGCGGTTTGAATAATGCAGTGTTTAGATTTTCAGGGACAGAAGTACTGTCCAAACACCCCTTTACCATAAAAAGTCGGATGCCTGAGAGCGCCTGAAAGCTTCTTTGGAGCACACGCGCTTGAAGAAGGTCGTTCTTTTAGAAAGGGGTTTAGTGCAAAAAATAAGACGTGGACAAAAGTTTAAAAGGCAAAAAAAGAAGGGTGGAAAGAACGGACAGTGTGGTGTTCAACGTTACCTGACGCAACCTAACGAAATCTCCACTCGTACCATCGGGTTTGGAAAGGCCAATGCTGGGGCGAACCCAAATGCAGAGAGTGCTGTCTAGAATTAATAGGAAGCACGTCGATTCTTCTTCACTAGTTTCTTCTTCACTGTTTTTAGGCTTGCTGCGTTCCTGGGAGCACGTTAAATTCTATCCATATTATACTTCCTTATGTCAGCTGTCTTACGCTTGTTGATTAACTTCGAAAATTCTGCCAGTTCTATTCTAGCTGTAGGGTTAGATGCTTTCATACATTGGCGTTTCTTGATCAGATCTTTTGTCTCCTGCGATAGTTTGCTGGTATCCTGCCTAACGGAGTTACCACCGACTTCCATTGCACACTCCTTAATGATGCCAACAAGATTATTGTTCATTGCTTCAACACTAAGGTCCTCTTCCGGAGTTAAAGTCGAATACCTGTTCTGTAGCTTGATCTGGAATTCCTCTATTTTCCCACTTACCGCTAGCTCATTAATCGGCTTCTTATGTACCAGTTTCTTCCGTTCTCTCCTCAGGTCTAGGCTAATTCGAGTTCTTACCATCCTGTGGTCACTGCAACGCACCTTGCCGAGCACGTCCACATCTTGTATGATGCCAGGGTTAGCGCAGAGTATGAGGTCTATTTCATTTCTAGTCTCGCCGTTCGGGCTCCTCCAGGTCCACTTTCGGCTCTCTCGCTTGCGGAAGAAGGTATTCATTATCCTCATATTATTCTGTTCCGCAAACTCTACTAATAACTCTCCCCTGCTATTCCTAGTGCCTATGCCATATTCCCCCACTGCCTTGTCTCCAGTCTGCTTCTTGCCTACCTTGGCATTAACGTCGCCCATTAGTATAGTGTATTTAGTTTTCACTCTACCCATCGCCGATTCCACGTCTTCATAGAAGCTTTCGACTTCCTGGTCATCATGACTGGCTGTAGGGGCGTAGACCTGTACAATCTTCATTTTGTACTTCTTATTAAGTTTCACAACAAGACCTGCCACCCTCTCGTTAATGCTATAGAATTCCTGTATGTTACAAGCTATATTCTTATTAATCAGGAATCCGACTCCTAGTTCTCTTCTCTCCGCTAAGCCCCGGTAGCACAGGACGTGCCCGCTTTTTAGCGCTGTATAGGCTTCTTTCGGCCTCCTAACTTCACTGAGCCCTATTATATCCCATTTACTGCCCTCTAATTCCTGCAATAGCACTGCTAGACTCTCCTCACTAGATAACGTTCTAGCGTTAAACGTTGCCAGGTTCATATTCCAATGGCGGCCTGCAATGGCAACCTCCTATATGGCATGAAAGTAATCTTGGCGTAATTATCGACCGAGACCTCTGTTGGAGCCCGCACGTAGCTTACATGAAACGACGCCTAACAGCAACCTCCCAGTTGTTTAAATACCTGACAGGAAAGACGTGGGGGATGTCAGTAGACGCAATGCTGAGACTCTACAGAGCTCTCTTTCTCGGTTTTTTAAGATACAGTCTACCTGTACTGAACAACACCTGCAAGACAAATATTCGTGTTCTGCAAGCAGCGCAAGCTCAAGCACTCAGAGTTTGTCTTGGTTTGCCGAGATGCACGTCAACTGAGGCAAACTATTGCGATTGCTCGGGACCATCCAATGCAGACTCACATCACGGTGGAAACCCTGAGAACGCATATCAGACATTTGGCACGGGCCCCCTATCACCACCTTGCAACACTACCTTCAGACAGGCACCAAGCATCATTCTCAAAAACTATTGTCAAGTACAACGACAAACTTCCCTCGGGCTTCACCGATGCATCTAAACCATCGATGCCCCCTTGGTGCCTTGTCAGCCCCACAGTCCATCTCAACGTGCCAGGAATCGGGAAAAAGTCTGAGCTGTCGTCGCCTGTGCTGAAACAACTGTCTCTGCTTCTTCTGCACGAGCGGTACGCAGACCGTGCACATATTTATACTGACGGTTCCACAAACATCCAGTGTTCGTCCGGTGCTGTAGTCGTCCCAGAAAGAGGTATTACCATCAGCTTTAGGACTGACCACCCAACGACATCTACATCTGCGGAACTAGCTGCTCTTCGAGCTGCACTTTGTTTTGTCAATCGGGAACCACCTCGACAATGGTCAATTTTCAGCGACTCAAAGGCAGCCCTACAATCTGTACTATCAGCACTGCGTCGCGGGCCATTCGAACAGCTCGTATTTGATATTAGATGCCTACTCCATACATCACATGAGAAAGGACATCACGTGACGTTTCAGTGGCTGCCAAGTCACTGCGGCGTCATCGGAAATGAAGACGCCGATAAAGCCGCTCGGACAGCTCTTGAAGACACACAGGAAGAGGCCATACCGCTTTCACGGTCCGACGCAGCCAGCAGACTTCAAGTGCTTGCACGGGAGATCACGCTCTCTCTATGGTGCACACCAAGCAGCCAGACCAACCGCAGCAATCATCAACACGACCTGCCCTCCTTGATGCATCTATGTATGCCAACCGGACTCCGCCGAAGTGAGGCCACCCTGCTTTATCGCTTATGGCTAGGGGTGGCCTTCACGAAATCTTACTCGTTTCGCATTGGAATGGCCGACAACGCTCTCTGCAATGCCTGTCTTTGCGAGGAGACGCTGGAACACATTATGTGCGACTGTCCTGAATATAATGTTCAGAGACAGTCCATGGCGTCCGTTCTAGCGCACCTTGACAATAGACCATTGTCAGTTGCAACACCCGCCGTGGTTGCTCAGTGGCTATGGTGTTGGGCTGCTGAGCACGAGGTCGCGGGATCGAATCCCGGCCACGGCGGCCGCATTTCGATGGGGGCGAAATGCGAAAACACCCGTGTGCTTAGATTTAGGTGCACGTTAAAGAACCCCAGGTGGTCAAAATTTCCGGAGTCCTCCACTACGGCGTGCCTCATAATCAGAAAGTGGTTTTGGCACGTAAAAACCCCAAATATTATATGTCAGTTGCAACCATTTTCACATATCGCCGACTGAAGTCATCGCAGCTGAAGGCGACGAAGGGAATACTTCGGTTTATGAAGGATACGGGCTTGGACAAGTGGCTGTGACAGTGATGTCACGTACCGCACAAGAGTGACAGACTGTAACCAACGATGTGTGTGCCGTGTTATGTGCCCTCTGTCTCTTCTCCCCATCTTTTATCCCCCCATCCCGCTCCAATGTGTAGGGTAGCAAACCGGTTACGCAAAACTGGTTAACCTCCCTGCCTTCCTTCTCCACTTTTTCCTTCCTCCCATATAATGAAGGCTCCGGGTTTGTGAATAACACGCTACGAGTGCGTGGCTGACAGGGCCGTCTGCGCCGTCTCCCCACATCCACCGTCGCTATTGGCGGTAATGAAAGTGCAAGATGCCAAAACTAGATGGCTGCTTTACAGCGGAGTCTACGCTACCATACGTTATTCAATGTCCATGATAATGACGATAATGATTTAATGGCATCACCTTTGAAACGGGGCGGTGGCGAGTAGTCACCTAGCATGCTTGAGTTATTCGGGTATGCTATACTTGTTTTTTATCTAGCATTTTTGTATACATTTCTTGAATCTTTTTCCCCCCTTCGAAATCTACCTTGTGCGGCAAGCAACGACTGTAAGAGACCCGATCGTATCAATATATTCTCTGCTTTTCCCCACCTATACTCCGAATGTCTCATGCTTATCTCGACTGATGACCGGTTGACGCTTCCTTCCACTTCAAAATTCTTACGCATCTGCAAATCTGGAAAATGTACGTTACCTACGGGTCTCACTGAGTAAATCTCTTCGCATTCCATGAGGATGTACTGAGGGGTCTCCGGATTGTTACTGCAGCATACACGGGCCCATCTTGTACAAATATTTGCTCGGGCATGTTTTGTCCATAGTAAACCGGCTCGAGATTGAAATAGCAAGGTACTGCCCCTTGTGTTGTCCTACAGATTTTCCCTTCAAATTTCTTTCTTCCCATTCTTGTAATTTTCCATGGTTCTTTCTTGTTTCTATTATTTGCATCCAATTAACTGTGTTCATTTCGCTCACTTTACTCCCGATGATTCCTGCTTGCGCATTTAAAATTTCAATTATTGTGTACTTGGTACCAACATTCTTGACCTGTTCCTCCATATGTGTCCACGCTTTTTAAGTACAGATATTTGCGCACTTTAGGTGCCAATTTACTTTCATGCATCTTCCTGAGTCGTTCTTAAAAACTAATCTTGCTCTGTGCTTCTCTGACTTCAAAAGAAGCCTAACCCATCTCATTTACGCTATTATCGTGGATTTCTAAAGCCATCCGGTCTAAGGATCTTTGGTTAACTTTCAACCCCGGTAAGATATCGGATTTTATTCATAGAAGGCATTTGCTAAGGTTAACGCTGGCACCACTATTCCTTTCCAGAGCTCAGGTACCACC
Organism: Dermacentor variabilis; assembly: GCF_050947875.1. Classification (NCBI taxonomy): domain Eukaryota; kingdom Metazoa; phylum Arthropoda; class Arachnida; order Ixodida; family Ixodidae; genus Dermacentor; species Dermacentor variabilis. Next base: position 33,323,873 of record NC_134578.1, on the reverse strand, counting down.
TCTTACTCATTGTGGCCTCACAGTGCTCTGTGTTTAATTATTTCAGCATTCCGCTTCCCCTTTGTGTTCAGATTGTCTTGGTGGGTGCTTGAGTAAGTATTTCCTTCGTTTATGTATACGCCAATATATTTATATTGTTCGACTATGAGTATGACTTACTGTTAAAGCGACGCAATGTAATTACTCACCTCTTCATTAACGATAGCAATTCCTGACTTTTTTGTGCCAAACATAATGCCGAGATTTGTCGCTGCGTTCCCACAGATGTTCCCAAGTGTCGGTAAATTTCTTTTATTGTCTGCTAGTGGCACTATCTCGCCCACATACAACGATCCAAGGAGCTTCTTTGGCACCATTTGTCCATTGCGCTTGTACGACCAATGAAACCTTAATTCGCTGCTTTTCAGGCGTCTTTGTATGCCCTTAACACACAGCATGATCAACAATGTGGACAGAGGATATCCTCGTTTCAGTCGTCGGTGAATTCCTACCACTTCCTTATGTTTTCGTCCGTCCCTAGAACTTATACTTGGTTGTCTCTATATAACTTACCCAGTAGGTGCACTAAATTGTGCTCTATGCCTTCGTGCTTAAAGATGTCCCGTAACAATTCCCTGTCTATGTTGTCATATGCTCCTTTATTATCTATAAATGCCATCGATAAAGGTTTATTCTGAGCTACTGAACTCTGAGTTAGTAGAAAGATGTTATCCTCCAAGTGTCTGCCTCGCGTTAACTTATTCTACAGTTCTCCCAGTACATAATTTGTCTCCACCCACTTCGACAGTTCCAGTTTTATGGCTTGCATTGCCGTTCTATACAAGGTGTCCGAGATAACTTTAGCCAGATTTAAAAAAAAATGCAAATGCCGCGTAGCTGGAAAGAACCAAGGTAATGTTGGTTTCCGTGCCGCTTGGGGACACTCAGATTATCTTTTCATTATACTTAATTACATAGTTAGTCCTAATTAATTAATCAACATCTCAAATATTATAATTCGATGTAAGGTGTCAATGAGAAAATTGTAGAGCCACATGAAAAACTCTCGATACGGCTTTCTGTAGCTCAATACGTGCTGCATAAAAGTGTCTCTTCGAGCCTGAAAGAAGCCCGCGAATACACGGGAAGTGCCTCGAGCAGGCAGTGCACTGGCAGTTTTGCAATGCGGGCAAGCCTGCGTCTTGAGACGCTTAGCGCGTTTCATTTGGGACACCTCGACAGATTGAGCGGGTATTAGTAGCGATTGGGCGTGTTCGCAGAGTATTGTACAGATACGGAAAGGAAAAGCCCCAAAATGAGTAAACTTTTAGACTCAATGGTGTGCTTTGCCTCTTTTACAATTCCACTGGTAGCCGACATTTACAGAGTGAAAGGGCTGCAAATTTTGGGGGCTAATTGCATTTAGCACATGAAATAGAGACACCGAAGTGGTCTTTCTTGTGCAGTTTCATGTGTTATTTTGTCCAAGTGGGAAGTAATTTCTGGTTTTCAATCATTTCATGTCTTAATGCTTGGACCTTGATCAACTAAAAGCTCCCCACGTTTATTACGTTGTCCCCGTTTATTGAGATTCATATATCTATAGAGCCCAGCTGGGGGTCTCGAAATGGTCGTTCAGTGTCCGTTACTGGGTGCACCACGTAGAAAATATTTTCTTTTTAGCTCTGGGCATGATTCTATTACACTCTCCTGTGGGAGTGCAGATGAGGAGGCAGATTTGTTTTTTTTTAGAGTGCAGTAAACAATTTCATTCAAGAAGTCGACTAGTGCTTTTTCTGAGAAACTCGTTTGGGTTTCCTTCGTAGATTCGTAGAATAGACGGGTGCCAATTTTCCCTTTCATAAACCTTCTTCCACCACGCAGGCTTTCGCGGAACTAATTTTCTATATTCTGTGGGCCTGAAAGGAGAACAATGATCACAAAGAAGCCAATTCGCATGCTTCTAAAAACTGCTGTCTTCAACGATGCACCGCTTGCAACAAAATAGTTCTTGAAGGCAAGTCACGTTGTAGACCAAGACTAGAAGACGTAAACATAGTATTTACGTCCGGTGAGAGGGAAAATATATGTTGTATTTTATGTGTTTCTTTTTTGAAACAGTGGTACGGGACTACTTGTTTGGGATATTTCTTGTCCTATCCATACTGTCTGCGACATTTTATGCTCTGCTTCCTTGCATATTGTGACATGTCGGCATTTAGCCTTTATTCTTTTCAGCTCATCCTATGGCATGCTTATTTTGCCCTTTGTGGCGTCTATCACTTCAAATAAGGGGTCTGTCGCAAACCTTGCTGCAAGCAATCAGGAGATAACCGGGAGAATGTAGCGACGCCACTCTCTCGCTGTCTGCGCACAAATGGACTCAGTTTAACTTTACTATGACCCGGACTGCTGGATGACTAGGCAGAGTTTACTGCGTGTACTTTTAGTTCAGCCCATGTTGGGTCTCTGCCAAAATGGAGATCAAGAAACACGTGGAACAAACGATCAATAATAAATTTCTTATGAAACTGGAAAAACATACTCCGGAATTTCCTCAAGTGTTGCAAAATGCTTAAGGAAAGGGGGTCTCAAGAAAAGAATGGCGTTGAAGTGAGTCGAGAGTTTTCGGAAAGAATGTGGGGACCCAAAGGACGATGCAAGACCTAGATGCCATTTCACTTCGTGCTAATATGAAAGCATCGGTCGTGGGCGTTTACGAGCGCCCTGCGACAGCCGAAGGATTGTGTGAATGATTTAGAAATTCGTTCGTTCGCCAAATTTAGACTGAACATTTGGAAATTGAAATGGCTGGCGCCATAATGGTGCCGGAAGTGCTGAGTGCTGAGAAAAAGCCGTGACTGAAAAGAACTGGTAATCGTTAAAGGACCGATCAATTTTGCTAAGAGCCGTCACTGGCGAGAAAATTTGAATTTAGAAATACGACACTGAGCGGAACTCGCAGAGCAAGAACATGAATAAGAAATATGAGCCAACGTCGTATAGAGCTCTTAAGAAAAAGCAATAATCAAAGTCTTGTTGGTGGTGTCTTCTTTAAAGACATGAATTTTGCACCGAAGCGTCTGAAAGATTGCGCATGCTCTCTGTGAACAAGTTTGTTGAAATACGGGCGCTGGATTCTGCACCAGGATAATGTCCCTGCGCACTCGGCATTGATAGTGCCTGAAATTTCGGCACACAGTCCCGTGACTGTGCTAAAACACACTCTCTGTTCACTGGATTTAGCCCCATGCGACATTTTTTCTGCTTCTTCAAATGCAACTTAGTAATCCATGACCGGAATTTCGGGGTTATGAAAGCAATTCATAAGGAAATGACATTGCAGATGAACACTTAACGCAAGAGAACTTCATGCAACGGAAGGAAATTAGGACAAAGGAATTTTGTTTATTGGGGAGTATCTTGAAGCTCACCAGGCTTACATATTCAAAAATATTCGAAATAATACCTTTAATAGTGCTGCATGAACTTTCGCCACGTAGCTCGTATGTTATTCGTGTGTCTCATTTGAATAATAGTAGCTGGCCCTTTCTCAATGTGCTAGTGTCGAGTTTAGTAGTGTCAATAAGAAAGCCGTTGGACGTCGAACCCTTATAGCTATCGCATATACCCGCCGTGGTTGCTCAGTGGCTGCGGTGGTGGTCTGCTGAGCACGAGGTCGCGGGATTGAATCCTGGACACGGCGGCCGCATTTCGATGGAGGCGAAATGCGAAAACAACCGTGTACTTTGATTTAGGTGCACGTTAAAGAACCCCAGGCGGTGAAAATTTCCGGAGTCCACCACTACGGCCTGCCTCATAATCAGAAAGTGGTTTTGGCATTTAAAACCCCATAATTTGATTTTTTTAGCATTCCCATTGGATGTCTTTTAGATAGCTCTTTTAGTAGCCAACGTGCCGCAATAACCCAAACTCGTGCAATAGATTGTTTCTAGGCAGCAGCCATCGCATGGCACACGTCAGTGGTTTTTCTGGGACATGATAACGCAATCTCTTGGAGCACGCGCCTAAAAATTATGTAATAATTTGACTTCATGTATTACACCTTATGAGTTCCGAAGGGAAAATCTTCAATCTCTGCAGAGATACACAGGCAGTCTGCCCTTCATACAAGCCACAGTGGTTAGAATGGCGATTGGAAAAGCCGAATTATAACGCAGTTCACATGTAGGTACACCGATAAAATGATATAGCTCCGGTTGTTTACGTGCTACATAATTATTCATTGTGAAAAGTGCAGACAGTAAATAACAAACCTAATTCCGGGGTTTTACGCACCAAAAGCACGATCTCATTATGAGACACGCCGTGGGGGAAGACCGCAGAATAATTTAGGCCACCTAAGAATTACTAGACATTGAATGCATAGTAAACGGGTGTTCTTGCATTTCGCCCCCACCCATCGATATGCCGACGTTTGTAGCCGGCTATGTAATTATCTCGTGTTCAGCAGCGCAACGTTATAACGGCGTAGCCGCCATGGCAGATGTGACAATACATAAGTACTATAAGAAAAGTGTTGATTGTAGTGTACAACTGTGAAACGATAAAAAAGACATCACCGACGAATATGGTACTTCCTATGCGAATTTCGAGCGTAACACTTACGGTGTTTTGAATTCACGATATATTATGGCAAATAATTTGGTCCTTAAGGACAAGGTGCTCTCTGCGGCGGCGCTGAACCTCCGCTCGGGTGGCTCGTTTAGCATCAGCAGCAGACGAATCATTTCGACCGATTACGTCGCTCACTGTTCAGAAAGAAAGTGGGAATACGGTACACGTGGCTCGCGTGGAGCGCATTCTCTAGCCGCGGCGGCGCCGCTTGCGTAGTCGCGCATGCCATACGCGTGCGCGTGCGTAGTTGCGCGTGCGTAGTCGCGCAGTGGGCCTGAAGCCCATGCTAGAGCTCTGTTTCCGCGCTGGTCGCACGCCTGGTCGTGCCGGACCTCCGCTTTCCACCTCGCCCTTTTTGCCATACCCTCCTCCCCTTTCCGCCTCCTGATCGTACTGCACCCTCCTCTCCGCTTTCCTCCTCGCGTCTTTCATCCCCCCGCTGCGTTGGCGAGAGTTGCGCGTTCGCTCTTTCATCTTTCGTTGTTGTGCTCGTTCGCCCGGCTACGCCGAGGTCTATGTCAACATTAGCTGCAGGAACGGGTGCCGAAGAACTGCGCTCTAGAGAAAGTGAAATTCTCTGAGATAACGGCAGCTGTAATCATGGCTCGCAAGCGCTAGTGAGCCCAGCCAAGGCCGCATGCATAGCTGTCTGATCCGTAATCAGCTGCTCGGCGCATGACCGCTGCAGCTGAAGTTACGAGGTAAATATACCTGGTGGCGAAGCTTCCATAGGAGCCCATACGTTCAGAACATGGCGGTTCATCGGCGGTTCATGGGGCTTAGCGCCGTCTGTATGTGGAGGGAACACTTCCGGCGGAAGAAAAATATGTGACGCCACATCCGCTAAAAGCAGAAGTGACGTCATTTTGTTTTCGAAGGTGCGAAATTTGTTTTGTTGGCCTGCCTTTAGAGCTATATATTCAAATGCCCCGACATTCGACTTGATGGGTGATTCGAGATTTTAGCGCAGAAAGTGATGCAAGAAAAGGCCAGCCGTAAGGTTGTCGAAATCGCACCCCTGCACAGAACATACTTTCTTTAGAGGCCGACGAACGGTTTAGGTGTAGTGCGCTGATCCTATCGTCAGATGCCAAGCCCGTCGGCCAGCGCAGTAGAACGAAAACAACTAAACAATCATCTGGCAGTCGTAACTCACTACTTTTGACTGAACAAGTTAAGAAGCGACGAAGCTTCTCGCGTCTCCAAATTCAGACAAACTTCGATAAGCAAAAGAGCACAACGCGTGAGGGGGGCGTGTTTCAACAGGTTAACTTTACCAGCGCACCTTTCTGCGCATTTCGAGAGGTACATTGCATTGCGAGTGATAGCGGCGTCAACGCCCCCTGTAATGATGGGCGCTGAAAATAAATGTATTTATTGATAATATTAAAATTAAATAAAATCGTATTTTCTTAACTAGTCACGAATATATAATATTGACCAGGAATTTTATTGTCGTTGAATGTACCTAACTGTGTCTCGCTTGAATTAAAAAAAAACGCTTTTTTTTCTTTCCCAATGTTCCCTCCAAACATAGTCGCGCTTCAATCGCTGCTCCCATAACCCCCCTTGATGATGTCGGTCACAATATGTACTGAACCGCTTTTCGCCCGAAGCTTCGCGACCTATTTTGGATCGACCTTGGCAGTTACACCAAACGGGAGAGGTACCTTTCTTAATCCCGGGGGATAAGTTGGGCCGAATCGCTCCGGGATATCACAACGTCACCACTGTGCTGAAGAACACGTCAACCCCGTCGACAGCTCGCCAGAGAATAAGCCCTGAGAGTGGACGTGTCGTTTCGTGGGCGGAAGCAGCTCTCGCCACAAACTCTGACTGTGATTTGTTGATTGAAGGCGGACTGACCTAAGGAAGCGGATTTAAGGCCGTGAGTACTAGATTTAAGGTGACCTTTTGCTGAGGAGTTAGCCCAAAGGTACAGCTCCGAATCTGCCCATGCTACGACGTACATAACGTAAACATACGCTTTCCTAATCTCTCCTGTTTCACCACTCTGGCATGGTCTCTTCATTGTTGCAGGGAAATTTGACTCGTTCCGACTACTGCGATGAGCCCAACTCCGCATCAGGTGCGTTTTTTAGCTCTTTTTCATCATCACTGCGTGCTGAGTGAACTTGAAAACAATCTGCCTTACCTTTAGAAAAATATCTATCATTACAGTGGGGAATAATATCTGAAACTTGATTCCTCCTCGTGCCCACAATGGATGTCCCACATAAACATACCAAATTTCAGGCATCCGTGTCAACCTGCGCACTAACGCATGAGAAGCACGCCGACAACAATGCGCAAACGCCCATCGCTGGCATCAGAAGAGCCAAGCATGGCCTCAGTCTCATGGAAACGATTACGCGCTCCAGACCTATGTTGTGGAAAGCCGATGTCGTCATATGTTCAGCGGCAGGGACGGTCGTCTGATGTAATAAAGCATGCGTCACGTTCACAGCGGCAAACTTGAGGTTGACCGAGTGGCTGCAATGTTAGGTTTGTGCATTAAAACTTCTCATCGTATCGTGCACCTAACACTGCACAGAGCTGGAGTGGAAATCACTAATTTTTTTTGCTTTTTCTGTAAAGCTATTCTGCGCATTCTGGTGCACTAGCGTATTTATGAAGTTAGTCTTGCCTTTTATCGCCGCTTGTCGCAGTCACCAGATCATGTGTTTTACCAAGATGATCAGGGAGGCGCTCGTAATAGCTTGAGTTCATTGAGTGTTCAGATGTATTTTATACCGTTCAATACTGATAGCTCACGATTCCTTAAAGAAACAGAACAATTCAGTTACGTGATCAAACGGGCAATAGGCACAGAGCACAGTTCAATAAAAAAAATCGGGCAGGCTGTATCCGGGACGCAGCCACAGTACGTGGTACACGTGATCATCTTGGGCGTGCTTCGGTCACTGTGCTTCAGACACATTACGTCATGACATGCCTCGTTTGTCGGCGTCGGAAATATTCCGTGAAAATAGCAAGCCTGCTTAGAAACATGACGCGACCAAATAAAATAGTTACGTTTAGTCATGCACTAAAAAAGGCTTAAATGCCCAACTTATGCGACTTCTTCTGGGCGCCTTATGGCCTAATCTTGCGATCGTGCTCGCTCCCAATTCGTATTGAGCGTGTTTCCTTTTCAGAGAGTGTTTGCGCACTATAGAGTTAGCAAAATACCTCCCGCTACTTGCGGCGCCCGATACTGGCCTGCATCGCTCTTCCCCGCCGCACTTGTAGATGGTCGGGGCTCTCTCGGTATATATGTGGTGCTATATACGTGGCGCTATATGTGTGTGCACATGTGCGCCAGTTTCTTGCAGTACGTCCTTCGTGTGACAGTACAGCGCAGTAAACAGAACCTTTGGGATGACTGGCACGCTGGAGCCTGTAAGTTTAATAATTCGATGTTACTATCGTGTTTAAATTGGGCGAGCGGCATACGACTGCTGGTTGCCTTTCTCGCTAGCCATTAGAACCTGCCTCTGTGGAAGGTGAGGGCAATGTACCCTTGGTCGGAGCTGTTGGTGCAGCGCACAGCAACGACGAGACAAACCGGAGTTGGTGACCATTATTGATTTCTTAGAGGGTCGCGCTAGCAGCGTTGTAATTTTTCTTCCCAAAGGGACTACCATCATTATGCTTGCGCAACAATCTAATCTACAAGATGAGCTGCTCTCCAGGTGCACAATCGTACTTAGCCGTCGTTCCAACGGTTCTCGGCATCGAAGTTTAGTTTCAGTTTATTTCTTTAATGAGGAGGAGACATGTTTTCACAAGTATACAGAAGGAGATCCCAGAGCATGTGGCTGAAAGGGGACCTCCTTTCAGAAAATATACATTAGAGGAAATACACAGCATAAAACATCAATACAGTGGTCATTAAGTAGAAGATTATACAAAGTAATTGTACTACAAACTGCAAAATAATATGTCAATAGCTGGTCGTACAATTAAAACAGTAGTTTAAGGCATTCGCAACAGAACAAACCAAATATACCTATAAAGGCTACAAATCAAAGAAAAACAACAAAAGACAAAGGAAAAATGGAAAGGAAATGAGCAGGAGTGAATAGCTTAGATATGTGTGTTATTTTGGCTATCTAGTAGAAAAGTGAATAATGTTTTCTTGAAGAAACCTAAAGACGAAGAGCGCTTGACATCTAGTGGTAGGCTGTTCCAAATGGATAGTGCTGCGAAATATCCAGATTGTTTTTAATAATTAGTATGTATTAGTGGCAATAAGAAATTGTTGTTAGCTGCAAATATTGTGCGCTTCAAGTTGACGAAAGTAGCCTCAGAAAATATATTTATTGTAGGATTACGTGTTACGTTAAGTAACATTACGGCTAATTTATATTTGACAAGATTTTTTATTACTGAAAGTATTCTGTGGTTGAGAAGCATATCAGAAGCACTGCAGTAGAATGAGCTGAACGACAATAGCCGGATGGCTTGATTCTGCAAATGCTGTAGTGGTGCTATATGAGTTGGACATGTGTTACCCCATGCTGTAATGCAATAATTGAGATGGCTGTGAATAAAATAATACAAGGTTAGCAATGTTGGTTTGCTAAAATATCTCGATCTAAGTAAAATTCTAATACCGGGATAAATTTTGCACTTCAAATAGGCGATATGCTTCGTAAATTGTAGGTTTGGGTCAAGAATTATTCCCAGAAATATGCATTCATTAACTGCATTGATGTCACGAGAGCTTAGGTTGACAGTGGGAATGAATTCTGGTATCCTATGATTCGAATGAAAAAGCATAAAAGACATTTTGGTAGCAGTTATTTTTAGCGAGTTAAGCTGACACCACGTTAAAATATTTTTTCAGATCCGTGTTTAGCGTAGTAGACAGAGAAGTTAATGAACAATCGGTTGCAAGTTATGCGGTGTCGTCAGCGTAAAGGAAGGCCTCAGTTTCTGTTAAACAACCGGGTAAATCATTTGTATAAAGCAGGCATAGTAGTAGGCCAAGTACAGACCACTGCGGGACCCCTTTATTGCTTATTCTGAAATTAGAAAGTGAGGAACTAAAATACACAGCTTGTTACCTATCTGTTAGGTAACATTTTATAAGTGCTAATGCTGGGCCATCGACGCCTACTGCTCGTAGTTTAGCAAGTAAGATGACGTGGTTTATGGATTCAAATGCTTTAGATAAATCGATAAAAACTGATCCTGCGTAGAAACCGGCATATATAGCGATTTTAAGTTAATCCGTGGAAGAAAGTATAGCGTAGTCAGTCGAGAATCCTACCCTGAAGCCAAATTGATTTGGCGAAAGAATGTTAAATTTTCAGAAGTATTTGGTTAAGCACTTTTCAATACATTTTTCGATAAGCTCGCTACAGAAAGGAAGAATAGCAATATGGCGATAATTAGAAATGAGCGGTCATGCTTTTTAAACGTTGAAATAATTTGTGCTTTTTTCACTTCACTTGGAAATACTCCAGTCTTAAAGATCAAATTGGTAATACGAGACAACGGGCGAGCGATAAGATGAGCTTCCAAGTTATATTAATAGAACGGATTTCGCCCAGACCAGCTCCTGTAACCTTTAAATCATGTATGACATTGATTACTTCATCTTGGCCAGTTGGAAATAGGTACTACGATTGTAAGCATAGCTGAAATTATAGCTGAGTGTCAGTGGTATTATCAGTCGAATGGTCACAGAAAAACTCCTCAAATGCGTTCGCGATTTCTTCTGCTCGTTCATACGTGGCGTCTGATGAATGAAGCTTACTTATTGCGAGCATGATCAAGATTAAACAACCTCTGGTCACATGGGCTATACACGAAGGCTGCGCACAGGTGGACAAAAATACTATTGGTCAAAATAGTTTGCGGCCATTCTGCATTACGTCATGACATGCCTTGGTTGTCGGCGACGTAAAGTTTCCCTCAAAAGAGCAAGCCTCCTCCATCCCATTTAAGTTCCAGGAACTCCGTTTGCGTAAATCAAAATGCATGTGCTTGGCGCATTTCCTGATTCGGCTGTGAGGCGCAAATTGATTGTTGTTGCCACAGACTACCTTACTCGCTACGCCGAAAGCAAGACACGGGAACGAGGCACGGCAGATGAAGCAGCCCGACTTTTTTATAGAGGAGCATGGTGCTCGGGGAGTAGTGATAACTGACGGGGCATTGATTTCACAGGCGAGTTTACACAGTTTTAAGACTGAGGGGCACAGCACACTGGCGAACAATGGCCTACCATCCACAAACGAATGGAGTGACGCAGAGCCACAATAAGACACTGGAGGATAAGCTTTGCGTATGCACTGACGTGGAGCACAAGAAGTGGGACGAGGTCTTGTCGTGTGCTGCTTTTGCATGCAACATAGCTCAGAAGGAGACGACACGAATGACACCGTTCTGTCTTTTCCAGGTTCGTGAAGTCACGCCTATGCTAAATGCAATGCTGACCCATTAGTGCGAATGCATCGAAATGTGTGCGGAGGAATTCACTCAATGTTCTGGAGAAGCCCGGCACAGTTTGAACGCATATCGATCCTTCGACCGCAGGATTAGTACTCGAGGCGCCATAATCTTCTTCACTAACCAGTTTCCTTCCGAGGCCGGACAAATAGTTCGGGAGTTGACTCCTGTTCGCCGTCGCAGCGTCTCGGAGAAACTGTTGGGGCGATACATTCGGCTGTATGAATTTCTTCGACGGGCCAATGTTGGTAACTACTACGTTGTTGCTTATATTCCACATTGCTCTGAGCGTCGACAGCATGTAGCGGAGGTTGTGTGCATATACTACATGAAGCAATAATTTTCCGAATGACGGCACTGCACCGCAAACGTGTGCAAATCCTAACGCTGAGACTGTGGATCATCGGGGCCGTGCTTTCTTGGAAAAGCGGCAAATGCCACCTGTTAGAGATAGACTGTCGTGGCAGACTACGTGGGTAGCACCCACTGTTCTAAGGAAGACGACGACGTTGGCGTCCAAGCTACGAAAATGCACCGCTGTTTTCTTTCGCACTGAGATCCTGTCTCCTGCTCTATCATGTTACCACAACATCCTACTCAAGCCGAGTGAACAGTTAGCCGAAAAAAAGAAGCTTGCTCGCCGATGCCCTTAAAGAAATGTTTATGCAATGCTATAGACGCGACACCTGGAGCAACCTAAAGGAAATGACTGTTACCTGAAATAGCGCCACTTGGATGGTGCTGCAAGGAACCTTGCGCTCCCCCCTGTGAATGCTAGAAACGCTAGAAAAGAGGTTTGTGTTTGAGCTTCCGCGTAACAGAATTATGTTTGCTCTCGTATTCAAAAACAAACCGATGCTATCGTGTCTGTACTTTGTGTGTAGGCTGTACTTTACGATTCTTCTGGCGCCTTTTACTTTGAGAAGTTCGATTAGTTCAGTAACGCGTCTGCACTAAACGTAGGGCCTGCGTGGTTGGGTATGCGTGGTTCGGAACCATTTTTCGCTCGCAAGACAGTCAGCGCGGGACACCGACGCCAGATTTTCTGCAACACGGGGTCGTGAACGCTTTCGCGGTGATTCTAGCGTAGAGACTTAATTTGTGTCGGCATTGCACAGCTGCTGAAACGCATTACTGCGCCTTCTGTTGCAATGGAAATCATTCAAAGCCATCATCGTTGCTGAAAGTAAGAATGCTGTTCTCGTGAAAATATTTCCAGAGTGCATTGAAGAACACGCACTAGGTGCAGTCAAAAGTAGTACTTCCATTCGAACATGGTCTTTTATGCTAATTGCTTTCTTTTCTTTTTGTGCAATGCCTCGCAATGCAGTAGTTGTCCGAGAAGCTGCTGCTTGCTGTGTTTTCCGAAACGCATCCACTGGTGTCACCCTTCTGAGAGCCATTACCACTACCGGCGAATTGAAAATGTGTCTGTTGATCTTGCAACAGACCATAATCGTTTTGATCCTGCTTCCTCTTTCTTCATTGGAACTCCAAAACGGAGTTTACGCAAACTCAAATGCTAGGCGCGCGGGAACGCAGTGCGCATGTCACCTTCAGCAATCACGGCCAAGAACCTCCTTGATCTCGGCTAGCCCTTAGCCTTTTAAACCCCGAATATTAGACCCAAGATACGCCACATACAGCCCGTGGGCTGGGCATACGCTCAGCGGCGTGGACCACCATGTACAACCAAGGCCGGGCTAATGCATCTGAAGCACGTTCTCCCACACTAGAGACTGCCCTTTAACGCGACCTCCAATAGTGGACACGCGGGAAGACGGCGCACATTGAGCCACAATGCGTCTTGGCTCACCATCGCACGCTTGGCTTCGCACCCACAGCGCCCTGTGCGTGAGGCGTGTTAGCAACTTGTCGCACTTATACTTACTACGGATGATGAGGTTGAATTATGTGATAATATAATTACTGGTAATGGTAATTCCTATCGACAAAGTATTGGTGGCCTATGGACAACCTGTCGGCAACAAAATAGTGACATAGACTGCTTCTTCATCATCATAATCATATTCATTATGATCATGGGCCTATTTATGTTCACAGCAAGAAGGTCTCTCCCTGCGGTCTCCAATTACTCCTGTCCTGCGCCAACCGATACCGAATAGCGCTCGCGAATATCCCAATTCCATCGCCCCACCTGGTCTCCTACCGTCTTCGACTGTGCTGCCCTTCTCTTGGCACCCATTCAGTAACCCTATACTCGTGGACAACTTTCTGTGACAATGAAGGGAAAGCAGGGGTGGGTGGCTGCTGCACATGTGTTACAGCGCCAAGTATTCCACCAGCTTTGGACAGCGCTTTTGGTTGCACGGAACAGACGCTGAATCGACGCAGCTTCACGTGCGACGGTTTTGTGTTTGCCCAGACGCGAAAGGGAAAACCCGCAAAATAAGTAAACTTTTACATTCAGTGGTGCGATTTGTCTTATTTAACTGTTGCTAATAAGACGTTTGTTTTCTCTTCCCCAGCTTCAACCAACGGGGATGAAAACACGGGACTCTTTTCAGAAGCGCTCTCACTTGTGCGCGCTTTGCCTTCGTAGCTTTCCCTTCATTGCCACAAAAAATTGTCCGCAACTATAATGGTCCACCCGTTATCTAGCCTACGCAATACATGACCTCCCAAGTTCTGTTTTTTTATCTCATTCAGGCTGGTACTTGCAAACGAATAGACAGCCTTAGAACAGAGAGATGAAAATGACATAGAGGTAATGAATGAAACCCTAACTAGGCTGGCTTCAGAGGCCGCAATTGAAGTGGGAGGCAAGTCACCAAGGCAACCAGTAGGCAAGTGGGAGGCAAGGCACCAGGGCAACAGTAGGCAAGCTCTCCCAAGTAACAAATGACATATAAAAGAAACGACAAAGAATGAATGTGTCCAACTCAAGAGATAAGGTAGAATTCGCGGAAATGTCAAAGCTAATCAACAATGCGAAAATAGGCGATGTTCAAAACTATACCGGGAAAAAGACTGAAGAAGCCGTAAAAAACGGACGGGGAATGAACTCAGTGAGAAGGAAACTTAGCACAGGGCACACCTAGATGTATGCACTGAAAGATGAGCAGGGTAATATCATCAGCAATCTGGATTTTATAGTAAAAAAACCGGAAGAATTCTATACTGACGTGTACAGTACCCAGAGGAGTCAGGATACCTCCACGAGAAACAGTAATGAGCAGGATACAGAAATTCATCCGATAACAAGCGATGAGGTGAGAAGGGCCTTACAAGACACGAAACGAGGAAGAGCGGCAGGAGAACATAGAACAACAGTCGATTTAATCAAAGATGGAGGAGACATAATGCATCAAAAACTGGCGGCTCTTTACGAGGTGTCTATGACTGCAAGGATCCTAGCAAACTGGAAGAATGTAAGAATTATACTAATCCACAAAAAAGGATAGATGGATGGATGAAAAACATTATTGGGGTCCTTTAGGGCGCACACTAGCGCGCAGCGGGCTGCTCCCACGTCGGGGCAGAGAACTGGAGCCTCTCCGCCGCGTCGCGGGCCCGTTGGACAGCCCATAACTGTTCTTCGAGGTTGGGGCTGTGTAGGACCCCATCCCAGCGTGAAGAAGGCTCCTGGAATAGTTCACTGCGAAATTAATTCAAAGTAGATATACGAGGTTGTCGGCGACTTTCATGTCCTCTGAGCGTGATGAAAGCTGAGAAAAAAAATGCATTTCACGTAAGAGATAGTGATTAGATCGTAACAAGGAGGCATCGGTAGAATCAGCGAAACGCCGCGGAGATGAAGACTAAAACTGAGAATTTCAGCAATGTGAAGATTAGAACAAGGAACAAATCAGAACATAGCGATAGGTCAACAGACAAAGTACACGAAAAGAAGAAAGTGCGTTACCGTTAAGGGACCGAACGCTACTTTTTGCAAGAACACATGTAAAAAGTGCTCTCAAATGCCTACACATAAGTACTAGCGAACGCGTGCGTATTTGCCATCAAATACTTCCGCTTTGAATAACGTGAAAGTAAAAGAATACAGGCTTCGATTCTTACTTCTTTTAAGACGACAATTTAAACCATTCAATCATCCATTTCTTGAAATGAAAGTTCCCAGTGCAGCGTAGATTCTGAATAGGCACCGTATTTTTTTGTCGTTTTCTAGTGTAGCCTATACAGTATTATCCGGAAGTGGAAAGACAATATTCTTCTGCGTAATTCTACGTACAAAAATATTGCGCGGCCTTCTTAAGAAGTTTATTATGGAAAAAATTTGACTATGCAAAAATAAACAATAAAAAGTAATATGCATGAGCCACATTGCTATAAAATGGAGTGGAGTGTTTCATTGATTTTTTTTACTAGCCAATCATAGTTGCTCGTGGTATTCTATATTGGAAACAGTTTAATTTCGACAACTGCAGCCCTGCACAGCGCGATGAAAAAAATAAAAAACATACACGAACCTCTAAAACGTCAGCGTGTTTAATCGCACACTTTCTTTCTTTTTTTTTTCACGCAGAGATTGTCAGAGCGATGCGGTAATTGGTATTAGCCAGGAACAGTTCTTTCGAGTAAAGTTTCATTTCCACTCGAATATCAATTGAGCCGCATCGCAGAGCTCGCCGCCGACTTCCGCATGCGAAGTGCGCTGCAGCGGCGATTTCCGGGTGCGGGGGCCTCTTGCGCACTTATCCATCTCAGCTCATCAATAACCACCAAGCCATCCGCGCTTTACGCCGGCTGAGCCCCACCAAGCCTCAGTTACCGCTTTCATCCGTCAGGCACTGCTTTTCACTGGTCGATTCATTCCGCCTCAATGGCGAAACCCTCGACGCACAACGGTCGGCCTGCGAGCCAAGGCGGCGAAACAAGTCTCGCGCACCACGTACGCTTGGGACGAGAGGAAATTAACTTCCTCTGCATCGCGATTCTCTCAGGAATCGCACATGCTGCTTCCGCGCGCTTAAGTGGAAATGACGCCGACAGCTGGGCCAGTTGGTGATTGAACGTATCTCCGGGGACGGGCAGCGCGACTCGGACGAAGAACAAAAGGAAGTTGACGATACGAGTCTACTTCCTTCTGTCCTTCGTCTGGCTGGCGCGGTCCTCCCCTAGGAACATGCTTAAATGGAACCGTAATGACGATCTGTACGTTTCGCGTTAGCTGGACTGCCACCAGAGCTTGAGCGTCCAACCCCTTGGCAACCCCTCATGGTGGAACACTAATGCAGGCAAAGCGTATCTGTGTTTCATCGCAAAACGAGCAAGGCTATGAGAAAAGGCGAAGCGGATGTATTGAGACCGTACAGCCCTCGTTACTTCGGATGTCTACGTCGCACGTTTCTGCTGCCTGAAGCGCAGGAAAGTTTTTAAAGGTTCATAGTTTATCTAGAAGTACGACTCAAGTCATCGCCCATCCTAAATTTGTCCGATTCGTGGTTCCCTAATTAACACTATGAAGCACAATAAAGTCGTTCTATCCTAGGCACAGATGACGCGTTGTACTGGCGGATAAATAATAACCACAAGGGAAAATGTCCGTAATCGGGTACCATGCGACGGAGGCTTCACACGACTTTTGTGTCTGTAAAGAGTGCCAATTGATTGGTTTGTTGAATTGGCGGTAATGCGGCGTTGTAGTGACGGTGAAGAACGAGAAAGACTACAAGGCCTGTAAGCTAACATCATAACTCTTTGTTAACCGACCTTGTTCTCAACAGGGTAGGCAACATTCAAATTAGTGCAATGTAGCGACTAGCGCGGTAATCGAACATCCATTCCCTCAACGAGCTAATCGAGGCGCACGACATTGCGCAATACGAACGATTATCAAGAACAAGGGCAGGTCGATGCATCCTCGAGTCACTCAGCATCGCGTACCACACTCAGCATGGAGAAAAGACGGCGGTTCCCGCCTCTGTTCGCGACCGCCTGATCACCCGCCGCTTCCCAAAAACATGCACCCGACGCACCACGCCGGGAGGCGCAACAAACGAGCAAGCGACCTTCAGAAGAAGTTTGGTAACAGCAACGAGGCGGTGTACGTAGACGCGGCGCGATATGGAGGAGGGAGAAGCGCACACGCGATAGCGGTTGTAGACCGCTCGGGTAGGTGCCTCGCGAGCGCCACGTTGACCACGGGACACACGGAGGCGGCCGAAGAAGCCGCGATAGCCCTAGCACTCGTCGCGGTGCCGAACGCTGCGATCGTGATCAGCGACTCGCAGGCGGCAATCCGCGGCTTCGCGCGTGGTCGTGTCTCGCGGGAAGCGGCCCGCATACTCCAAATTTCTGACGACGGCGACTCGCCCTCGCAACCCCAAAATTCTACGGTCTTCCTCCTCTGGACCCCGGCACACACCGATGTTCCGCTCGCGGGAAACGAGGCGGCCCACGCCACGGCTCGAGGTCTCACACGCCGAGCCGCCGCTGATTATGAGGCCGCCTCCGCCCCCGAGAGCGGGGCGTTGGATCTGCCGGATCGGGACACTACAACAGAAACACAGCAACAAGAAACACACTGGGCGTGGGGCGATCGCCTAACCACGTTCAGAGACCTCACCCAACACTACAGACTCGAAAGACGCACACCTACCCTAGCCCCGCTATCTTACACCACTGCTATCCGAGTTCGTATCCAACAGACGCGTGTAAAACATGCGGACACAGAGCAACGCTGCGACACATGCTCTGGGAGTGTGCCGGCAACAACGGTAATCAAAGCAGCTCCGTTGGCGACGCGTCCAGAATCGCGGCTGTTGCCAGAGTAGGAGAAGGCTCGAGCTCCGTTCTTCCCGACGCCGCCCCGGATGCGGGAGCCGCCGGGGACCTTCTCCGTAGGCGTCGCCGCCGCTGGCAGGCGGCTATCAGAAGTTCAGAGCTGGCAGACCAGCTCTGGGCCGTCCGGCAAGCCAACGATGCCGCTCGAGTCCAAGAACTTCGAGCCGTCACCTGAGGCCACCACATCAAGAACTGCCGGACTATTCTTTACTAAAGTTTCTTCTTCTTCTTCAAATCTGAGGAGTCAACTGCGTCCGCTTTTGCTCACACCTCACCGTACATACTACAAAAACTGCTGACGTTCACGCGCCTTCGAAATTGCAGAGAATTAAAAGTAGGCAACACTCTCTTGCTCTGTAATATCGGCGCCAACGTTCGCAAGATCTCAGCCAGAGTAGGTGTGGCTTTTTGAGATATTTCTTGATACACTAATAGCCTTGTGACAAACGATCACAGGCGAAACATAAAACGATTCACCCGTGGCAATATTTAAAATTATAATTGGCAACCTTCATCATCGGATTTATCAGATTTGATTGTCAAACTAAGAATGCTGCGGAACATATCAAATAAAGGAAGATAAATCACAGTCAAGCTCTCTTTCACAAACAGAGAACACTCGTTCGAGAAATTCGAATAATCCCATTCTTACTAGCGCATGAATTAAAGGTGTTATGTATCATCTATATCATTATAAATATCTTGTACCAACCGCCGATAAGTCTGTTATATTGTCACGTAGTAGTGACGGTGAAAAAACCCAGTGGCAAAGCGTTCAATAGCTTAACTAGCTTTTTGTTGGGCGAACCTGTGCCCATAAAAGCAAGTTACACGTAAAGCACAAATATAGGGGCGAACACAGTCGGCGATCGTCGAAATCTGATCAGCGGGTCAATCGCACCGGCTTTTATGCATCAGCTGTTTATACAGCAACCAATGGCTTTTGTGCATCAGAACGTTGTGCAACAACGCATTGAGCGTTACAACAACGCCTTACAGTCATGCGCTCCTTTTCCGATGAAGTGCGTACAATTCACATTCCCGTGGAGTCGTCTTGGGCTTACTTTTAAACTCCGCTGTTTCCCTAACACTTCTCGCAATAAATAACGTGCCCGTGAAAAATGCAAAACAACTTGTTCCAACGAAAGTGGCTGTGGCTGTAAACGCGCCGACATCCATCGTTGTTCGAGTTTGTACGCAACACGACGTCTAGACACGTGCGAAGCGCTACTCTGGAGCGTTGTATTCGTTCCAACAAATTGTTTTGCGTTTTTCACGCGCACGTTATTTATTGCGGGAAGTGTTCGGGAAACAGTGGAATTTAAAAGCCAACCCCAAGTAGTCGACCCCACGGGAATGTGAATTACACGCACTTCATCCGAAACCAAGCGTATGGAATTGTTGCGCTGGACGTAACGGCCCTAGAAACAACGCTTGAAACGACTCCCATTAAGCCACGATGCACCAACTGGCTTACGTTGCCACGTTCGAGTTCCACAAGAAAAAGTAGAAGAAAAAAACATACGCGCGAAAGCGTTGTTTAAGTCTCACTGAGAATGCCCATTTTCAAGCTTCATTTAGCAACTTGAAAATGACGCGAAAGGCTAGGCTTGAATGGGCAAGGAAAATTTTGCCTATAATTAGCATATGTTTCTCGAAAGAGTTCTCCACGATCGCGTTTTGCGGCATTCCTTGTACTACCACTACCGCTTATCTGAAAAAAAAAAAAAGAAAACGCCTCGTACCATCAGATTAACTGCCCTACTTCGCTATTCTTGTGGTACTGAGTGATAGTTTATTTCCGTTCTTTGAAAAAGGAAAAAGAAGAAACGAACAAGTCACGTATTTAGTAGATTATATATTTTCTTGGATCCTGTGTTATCTTTAGACGCATTTTGTTTCTCTTCTGTCCTGTCATGTCAGATTCTTCGACAGGGATGAGGCTGTAGTCTCACTTTTGCCAAGATAGGTAACAAAAATGTTGGCAACGTTTGTGCCGGGTGTGTGTTCCGAAATTCTCCAGAAAAGCAGCATCTGGTAACATCAAGGCCTTTCGGCCCACCTGTGGTCTTGGATTCCAACGGATAACTTGCAGACTATAGCAGGGCTGATACCAACAATATTGCTTCTTCTGTGCAACGTTTCTACCTCTAAAGTCTAGGCTTAGTTTTTTTTGTTATTCACTACTAAGGAATTGATATTTTAAGTACGCATTCGTACCCCTTTAGCAATGCGATAGAAACCCTCCAGGTATCCGGACGTGAAAAACTGCACTTACTTCTCATATCTTTTTGTGGTTTGAAATTCACAAAATACTTTTCGCAGCTATACATATCAGGAGCGTGTGATCACAGAAATGTGGAAGGCCACTCTGCAAGAATTGGTAAGGAAAAATAAGTTGAAAGAAGCACGGGCCGTTTTCTAGTCGGTTTTCTAGGATGATTCCGGAAGTCCCTCGTCCTCGTCACCCTCGCGCCTACGCTGGGCGTAGCTCAGGCGCGCTATGTTGTGCGTGTTCTTACACAGCGCAGACATCAAATCCGGGTAGCCTGCGTGGGGTAACCGCTTCTTGAACACACTTCGAGAGGACACAGACGACCCTAACGAAGTAGCAACAGAGGAAGCAACACTAGCAAGGCTGCGGCGAGTCGTTGGGGCTCCCCCGAGAAATTTTCGCTGAGAAGAATCCTGCTCAGAAGAATCCTTCTAACGAAGCCTGCCATATCTTCTCGGGTTGACAGAGAGATCGAAGTTTAATTAGGGAGCTGATGGCGTCGTGCTTGCGTCAATACGTGTCTGTCAGAACAAGAAAGACGACGACGTGGTCGCATGCATAGTAACACGGTCTTGGCAGCAGTCTGAGGCACTACAGTGTCTGGTAGCCATGATGGAGATCGTTTCCCGGCTCGTGAAGTATGGCACGTGTACTGGCACATAACGCCCTAAAAGTCACAGAGAGAGGTGGAGAGACGAGGCCGGCGAAGTGTTTTACAACAAGAAAGGTAGAGTAGTTGTGTAAGTCTCCGAGCGTCCCAGAGACCTGTTTGTCAGATGAAGTACATTGTGGACATCATCAGGAAGCCAGCGGAATAACCACTTCAGTGTCTAGCAAGGCAGGGGGGGGGGCGCAGTCGATCGAGGGCATTGCGCAGGGAAGATAAGGCGGATGCGGCTTGCCTCGTAAAATAAATTGCGGCTAGGCTCAGGGACAACACCAGGCGACGGCAGAAAGAACAACTAGCGTACTGTGTAACCTTAGACACCCAGAGAGAGATAGAGAAGGGAAGAAGGAAAGGCAAGGAGGTTAACCGGACTGAGTCCAGTTTGCTACCCTGCACGTGGGGAGGAGAATGGGGAGTGAAAGAAAGAGAGATAGAACTTAGGTATAGGATATCTATAGTCGGGCACTCAAGTCTGGTGCCTTCAGGTATTGAAGAAGCGCTCGAACTGCTTTCTAGGCTAAGGAACTGTGAGGCCAGGCTCCCAATTCAAGGCACGCTGGAGAGTCTTACGTTGGTTATCAAAGCGAGAACAGTGGCACAGAAGATGACGGATGGTCTCTTCACACTTGGACTTAGCGCACATTGGTGAGTCCGCCATTACAATACGATAGCTGTAGGAATTGGTGAATGCTACTTCTACTCACAGCCGACACAGCAGTGTTGCGACACGCCGTGAAAGCTTTCCGGGTAATACACGTTTTAGTGATGGGTTGAGGCTGTATTAACGACACTTAGAGTTCTGTGGTGAATGCCAGCAACTTAATGTGATGGTACCAGCGAAACGGCGAAGTTCTCTTGCAGCGTCTACTCTCAATAAAGGCAGAAGGACTCATCATCATCATCATCAGCCTGGTTACGCCCACTGCAGGGCAAAGGCCTCTCCCATACTTCTCCAACAACCCCGGTCATGAACTAATTGTGGCCATGCCTTGCCTGCAAACTTCTTAATCTCATCCGCCCACCTAACTTTCTGCGGCCCCCTGCTACGCTTCCCTTCCCTTGGGATCGAGTCCGTAACCCTTAATGACCCTTAATGGGTGCGCAATCCTGGCCATGTCGGGCCGCGTCATCGGCGAGCTGATTACCAACGATGCCACAACGATACCATGAACGAACGAGAATTCATGTGTGGGTAGGCGCTCTTAGCCCAGTACGTCTAGTTTTCCCACATACATAAAACCAAACAGGCTCTGAAGAGAGGTAGGCTGGGAATATATGAAAAGAAGCGATAAAACGGAAATTAAAAGAATGGTGTGTGTTTTTTTTCATTCTTTCTTTTGTGAAGGGGATATGGAAAGGAAGCGATTAACCATAACTCTATTAGGAATGTTCGTTTAAGAGTAAAGAGTGCGAACGGGAGGTTGAAGCATCGAGGGGAAGAACGGGTCTCGGTTAAAGTTGAAAAAGAGATAAAACCGAAAATATTTTGAGGAAGACAAATAAATTTCGCTAAGGGTGTAAGCATGTTAAATTCCAAGAAAACAAGCTCGAAATAAAAAAAAAGGTCTGACAGATGGAATACTAAACTGTAGTATAAAGGTTATGAACAGGGACAAAGTGCCTCAGAAGGGCTGGCCAACATTTCTATAGGAGGACCTATCTTATTCAGAGGCGGCATCGTCACCCTCGGCATATTAGTTTTAAAGGGTTAGTAGAGTAACGCCACGTGTGGTTGCTGTCAGTGGCAACTGGTTGTAAAGGGAGAGACTTCAAATAGAATGAGCGCTGTCGCCTGACGTCCGTAAGCGTGGTTCCTGAGACGAGGCGAGAAGAGCGGGATACTGGGAAGGGCGTCGAGAAAAGAAAAGAAAGAACAGGAAAGAAAAGACACAAAGAGGGAAATAAAAAGAACAAGAAAAGAAAAAGAAGGGCATAAGAGGGTGTTGGGGAAGTGAGAGGTTAGGGAGCGTTCAGAGGTGTCGTTGGCGGCTTGTTTTTGGGGCTTTAGAAGAGCCGGTCAGGTGGTAAGTGCGTGAGTAATAAAAATGACCCAAAAAACATCAGATAAAAGAATGACTAGAGTAGTGTAGCAGAAATGCGTCGGGTAATTTTTAAGGAGCTCAGATGGCGACAAGATGTCTGGGGTGCAATGCATGGGGTAGCTGGAAGGCAGCGGTATTGTCTTTCAAGGGACGTCAGCCCCAGTAGCTCCACATAGGTGCCGTCACGGCGGTATACAGAAGTGGCGACACCCTGTGTGACTGAGACGCGGATAAAGGTATCCTGGCATCTGGGGCTTTGGAATGTTTTGGTGAGGGTGTTTCAAGAAAATACAACACAGAACAGACGGGAAAGGGATGAGGGGAAGAAACCGGAATAGCAAAGAGAAGGGTGACATGAGTAAAAGCGGGCGGGGGCAGGAGTACATGGAAAAAAGGGTCATACAGTTGATATAAACGTAAAAACATGAAAGAGTATATTAGGTGGAGTAGTAGGCAGGGAAAATTGGAAATGGAGGATTAGGTAAGGTTAAGGGGGTGGGATTAAGGTTAGCTGGTGGCGCAAGGTGTTTTGCGCCTGATTGATGGTATGAGAATTTCAAATTTAAGTTGCAGCTTTTAAACCTAGTTTCACCTGCACATTAAGCAACGTAGTCTATTGTCTAGAATGTGCCGCTTGTAACAAACAATACAAAGGTGATACTGGACAACAAATTCATACAAGATTCCACGGTCACCGGCAGATACAAAACACAATTCGCCTGAAGTAGTAACCAGCCACTTCAATGAACACGATTATATATTCGACAAAGCAATGCTCTATATAGTACAAACAAATTCCCGTTCATCTCGCGAGAATAAATATACGGAATCATACCTCATTCACAAGTTTGAGTGACTACACCCGACAAGAATTTGGCGCGTGGCAAGTTAGAATCTTTAAAAGCTGTAACTTAAATATGAACTTATATCATCATCCAAGGCATAAAACGCATTGCGCCACCAGCCAACCTCAATTCCTTAACCTCACCCACTCCTCCATTTCCAAGTTTCTCTGCCTACTGCTCAAAATATACTCCATGTTTTTACGGTTATACCAACGGTGCGAGCCCTTTTCCTATGTACACCTGCCCCCGCCGGTTTTTTCTCATGTTACCCTTCTATTTGCGTTTCCAATTTCTTCACCCCCTTTTTTTCTGTCTGTTCTGTGTCATATTTTCTTGAAACACCCTCACCAAAACATTCCAAAGTCCCAAACGTCAGAATACCTTTACCGGCGCCTCAGCCACACAGGGTATCGCCACTTCTGTATACCGCCGTGACGGCGCCTACGTTGAGCTAGTGGGGCTAACGTCGCTTGAAATACCTTACCGCTGCCTTCCAGCTAGTCCGTGCATTTCACCCCAGACTCCTTGTCGCCATCTTAACTCCTTCAAAATTACCCGACGCATTGCTGCTACGCTACACAATTAATTCTTTCAACTGATGCATTTTTGGGTCTTTTTTTGTTACGCGCGCACTGACCGGCTGATCGGCTCTTCTAAAGGCACAAAAGCATGCCTCCAATGGCACCCCTGAATGCTCCCTAACCTCTCGCTTCACCAACACCTTCCCATGCCCCTCTTTTCTTCTTTTCTTGTTCTTTTTTTCCCGTCTTGATGGCTTTCACTTTTCTTTTTTTTTCTCTTCGCCTTCCCGCTCTTCCGCTCTTGTTCCCTCGTCTTAGTAACCACGCTTACTGAGGTCAGGCGACAGCGCTGATCCTCTTTGAAGTCTCTCCCTTTACAACCAGCCGCCACCGACAACAACCGCCCGTGACGTCAATCTACTAATCCTATAAAACAAACATGCCAAGGATGACGAGGCCGCCTTTCACGAAAATAGGTCCTCCTATCGAAACGTTGGCCAGCCGTTCTGAGGCACTTTGTCCCTGTTTATAACCTTTACACCACAGGAAAATAAGTTAGTAAGGCAGGTTTAGTGAGCAAAATAAGAGAGAGAGAGAGAACAATGCAGAGAAAGGCAGGGAGGTTAACCAGAGGTAGTTCCGGTTGGCCACCCTGCGCATTGGGAAGGGTTAAGGGGGATAAAAAGAGAAACAGAGTTAAGGGGGATAAAAAGAGAAACAGAGTGGAAGGGGGAGATAGAGAGGGAGAGAAGCACGAACAAAGCGTGTACACTACAGAGCGGTGGGGGGCGGCACTCTTAGTATCCCGTGAAGGCCCGTTGACCGCAAAAACCTTGATAGCGCGAGTAAGGCCTTCAACGCGGATGTTCTTTCGGAGCACTGGCCCTAAGGTTTGAGTTCTGAAAGTGGACGATTTCCCAACTGGTCCAGTACTCTGCACATGATTTGTCTCTGAGCCCTGTATCGCGGGCAGACACAGATATGTGCGAGCGTCTTGTCGATGTTACATGTGTCGCAAGGGGGGCTGTTGGCCATTCCAATGAGGAACGCATATGAGTTCGTAAGGGCAACGCCTAGCCACAGACGGTAGAGTATGGTCTGTTCACGTCGTTGTAACCCTGGCGGGAGGTGTATCCGCATGTCCGGAGACAACGAACGCAACCGACACATGGTGAAAACATTTCAGTCCCACAGGGGCAAAATACACTCACGGGACATCAATCGCAGCTTAGCCGCAGCGTCTGTTCGCGAAAGCGGAATGAAGACTCGTTGACCACTTTCATGTGCAGAACGGGCGGCTTCGTCGGCGTGGTCATTCCCGCTAATGTTACAATGTCCTGGAAGCCACTGAAAGATTGTTTTGCCCCTTGTCATGGCTTTGAAGACATATGCGCCGGATTTCTGAGGCCAGTTGTTCATTGGGTCCGTGGCGCATTGGGCTTCGTTTGCACTGAAGGGCTGCCTTGGAGTCACTAAAGACTGTCCATTGTTGCGGTGGCTTCTACTTAATGAAATCAAGTGCAGCACGGAGCGCCGCGAGTTCTGCACCCGTCGATGTGGCCACACATGAAGTTCCTAGTTTGATTTCCTCAGATTTTGCCGGGATGATGACCGCAGCAACAGAGCTATTGAGTTTTACTGAACCATCTGTGTGTACATATTGCTGGAATCTGTGCCTGTTGTGAATGTGCTCCAAAGTTGCTTGTTTCAAAGCTTGCAATGGCACTCCAGCTTTCTTTCTGATTCCCGGAATTGTCACTTACACTTGCGGCCGGTGCAGCCACCACAATGGATCTGACAATCGTGTAGCGGGCGTAAATTCTGATGGCAAGTAGGATAAGTGGCCTTTTTGCTGGCAAGCAAGCGAGATGGTGTGAGGGAATCCGAGTCAGGTGACGGATGTGTGCTCTCAGGACATCGGTATCAATGTAGACAGTCAAAGGAGTGTCTCTGGCTAAGGCCACTGTCGCAATCGATGACGTAATTTTGGGAAGACCGTGACAAGTCCTGAGTGCTTGGGCTTGCACGCTCTGGAGTTTGCGAATATTCGTAGTGCAAGCATTTTCTAGTACAGGTAAGCTGTACCGCAGGAAGCCCCAAAACAGTGTTTTATATAGTTGTAACACTGACGGTGCTGTTGCGCCCCAGGACTTCCCGCCGAGGAACGCAAGAAGGTCCACGATGGCGGCCAAACGCTTTGTCATATACGAGATGTGAGGGCTCCAAGACAAGTCTCTATCAATGATGACCCAAGAAATCGATGTTTTCGTCTATGTCGTGTAATTTGGTCATTAATGCGCAAAGCATACGGGGCCATCGCTTTGCGAGTAAAAGCAACGAGGGCACATTTCTCAGCGGAAAGCTCGAGGCCTTGTCTTCTTAGGTATGTTGACACAGCCGTTGACGCTTTCTGAAGTCGTGCGCGGACTTGTACACGTCTGATGCCTGAAGCCCATATGCAAATGTCGTCTGCATATACGGAGAGCTGAACGGTTTGCGGTAACGAATCAGCAAGACCAACGAGCACCAGGTTCAAAAGGGTAGGGCTGAGTACTCCGCCTTGCGGTACACCACGACTGGCATAGCTAGATGGCGCTGGTCCGTCTTCAGTCAAAATAAAGAAAGATCTTCCATTCAAATAGTTGCGTATCCAGCGAAAGGTGCGTCTACCAATCCCTATAGCTTCTAAGGCGTCCCGAATCGCATGATGATCTACGTTGTCGTACGCACCTTTAACATCAAGGAATAGGGCCGCAGTGATTCGTTTCAGATGTTTCTGGTGTTGTACATATGCTACCAGGTCTATAACGCTATCTATCGACGAGCGGCCGCGTCGAAAACCAGCCATTACCTCTGGATAAACGTTGTAAAATTCCAAGTACCATTCTAACCTTGTAAGGATCATTCTCTCCATTACCTTGCCGACACAGCTGGCCAGTGCTATTGGACGGTATGATGACAATTCCAACGGGGATTTGCCAGCCTTGAGGAGTGGAACAAGCCGACTGGATTTCCACGTTGTAGGGACCAGGCCTTCACGCCATGATGCGCTGTATAGGCCAAGCAGGGCATCTGTGGCCTCTTGACCAAGGTTTGCAAGCGCAGAGTATGTGATGCCATCGTGTCCTGGTGACGAAGATCGCCTGCTCCCAGCAAGTGCGGTTTCCAGTTCTTTGATGGAGAAAGCAGCGTCCATACGAGGATCTTGGGAGCAAGGGTGCACAATGGGAATGGGTGCACAAGGTGAATACGTGAGTGCCGAACGCGCGATCCTTGCGCAGTAATCTTCGGCTACCTCGAATTCTCGGCGTCCTTGATGTAGGGCTAGAGACTTAAATGGACGACGCTGTTGAGGAGCTGTTCAAAGTCCACAGATTGTTCACCATACAACCGACAGAGGTTTACGCGGGTCGAGAGACTCACAAAATGATTCCCAGCGTTGATTTTGCTGTACAGCAAGGCGACACTGAATTTTCTTTTGAATGCGTCTGACCTCTCTAAGGTCGTAGAACAATTTAGTCCGTCTGTACCTTCGCTCCGCTTGCCGGCGGATTGCACCGAGGCTCTGTATTTCCGAATCAAAATCTGTGTATTTCTCTAATGGCCGAAATGAGCGCATAGCATCCTGCACAGCCTTGGCGATCTCAGATTCTAGTGTGGACAAAATGCCTTCGTGGCATGCGTCTTCCATAAGCGATTTAAACACGGGCCAATTTATTATTTGTTTAAAATTTGATGGAGCGAATTTGGTGAGGCCTTTTATCTTCAGGTAAGTAGGGATGGTGGTCGATTCCGTGGGTTTCTATATCTGCGAACCAATGGACGCCGCGAGTGAGGCATCGCGAAACAAATTCTAAGTCTAAACAACTACTGTACGTCTGGCCACGCGGAAACGTGGGATTGCCATCGTTTAGACAACAACGTTCATGGTCGCAAGCAAAGGACACGAGGTTTCTTCCTTTGCAATTTATCTTGTTGCTTCCCCAAAGTGAATGATGCGCCTTGAAGTCCCCAACAACAATCCATGAACCAAGTGTCGCATCTTTAATGTCACTCAGTCTCTGCCTACCGAAATGACTTGATGGAGAAAGGTAAGCGCCCACTAAAGTAAACGCAAGTATTTGTTTTTTCACGGTAAAACACACATACTGATTACTGTCATGTGGCCGCACTGGATGAACAACGTAAGTCAGTTCACACCTTATGTAGATGATCACTTTGCTAATGTCAGTACAAGTCGATGACACATGAGGTTCATAGCCTCAGATCCGGACGGGTTTCTATAGCTTCGGTTCTAAGGCCGCAATGATAGGGAATCGATTAGTGAAAACGTAATGACGAAAATCACTGCGGGATTTCAGGCCACGGGTATTCCATTGCATAATAGGTGCTTCCTTGACTTGTCTGAAGAACGGCTAACGCGGTAGAGCGATTGTGCTTGCTACTCGACGCTCACAAAAACCGCGTCCAGACCGTCCAGCACTTTTAGTCACCTCGAGCCGATGGCGTCTGCATGTCATTTATCAACACGCGAATGACATTCATTAGAGATTTTATTACGGTGATTACTTGCTTGTCTTGGGACCTCGCACTTGTTCTGTGCCCTCATTGGTTTGTCGGTAGTCCACCATCGACCTTTGTTGGGCTGAAGGACTTAATGTCGGAAGTGCAGGCCAGTCGTTTGCAGTAGAGGTATTCACTGCGTCATCAGACATCGTGTTGTTATTGTGGGTGAGCGCCTTGGGAGGAGCAGCCTGGGGAAGTAGCGTCTGTCTTGCCACGGTATCAGTATTTCTAGTAGACGAGGATCGTCTACGGTGACGGCGGATACTACGCCGTCACACATTGACGGCGGCCTCTCTGTGAGTTGTCTCTCACCATTTGTTTTAGGACTTTCCTCTCTGTCTTGTGTCTCGGGCAGTCTTTCGACGATGCTGCATGGGGACCAGAGCAATTGGCACACTTGAAGTGAGTCGCACGGCAAGCATCAGCGCTGTGCTGCTTAGAACATCTTGCGCACACGGTCGAATTCTTGCGTATGCCGCTGACATGCCCGATCTTCAAACAAATACGACACTGAAGTGGTCTTGGAACGAACGGTCGCACTGGATGACAAAAAAATCTAACTTTCACATGGGACGGCAAGCTACCTCCCTTGAAAGTTATCCTCACACAGCGTGAATCTCGTAGGCGATGGATTTCAATACTAGTTCCATCTACTGTGGCGGGTTTGACTAAAATAGGCAGATCGTTGTCGTCAATTGACTCATCGACATCGTAAATCACACCTGATATAGTATTGCTGCCCTGTGGCATTATGGTGCGAACACTTATCTTGCCCAGCATATTTACTGTACTCAAGATATCCAATGCTGCTCTGTTCTTGACATCAACCGCGAGAATGTTCTTACGGGTGTTAATTCTCATATCCGTGATCTCATCTGGAACAAGAGCCTCTAGTGTTACAGATATGGCTCGCCTGTTTAGCCAATTCAGGTTGTCGGTCGGCGTCTCGGGCAAGAAGAAGATGGTATGAGCCGTGTCATTGGCCTTTGCTGCCGCCGTCGTCCTTGTTGAAGACGAGGAAGCAGTGACGATTCTCCTCTTTCCTTTTTGCCTCACAACTGTCAAGTAGTCGCCGTCATCCGACAGATCTTCTTCTGAAGCGGAGTAGTACAGCAAGGTGTCCTCGCTGCCTGTGTCGCTCATCAGGTGATTGCGCTTCATCAGAGCGCTTGACGCTGTGACATCGGACTCCTCCGGACATCTAGCTGACTCCGCTTCCATCGCCGAAGGTCTCGGAAGCGGCGCCTTCCGAAAACACGCCAAAATACTCATAAAATGAGAGCAGTAGAAAACGGGGTTCCACACAAGAGCCACTTCTTCGGCTTCGTCCAGCGAAATAAAAAATAATTGCAGTAGGTAATACTATACTTTTTCCTGAGCACATGTAAGATCGAAACAAGTAAGAGCTGTTCTCACATTTCTTGCTTCGTTTTGTTTAACCACTACAACTATGCATCTTCCTTTGAATATTTGTGCTGTTTAAAGTATCATATTGCTGGAGAAGGAGTTCGCATATGCTGGTAAATCGAATCTCGTAACACAATGTCATTAGAGAAGCTCTAGTGGAGCGCGAGCACATTAGGTTTTTCGCTTTTCTTGTTTCTTTTTCTTTTTTGCCAGTCGAGGCTCTTCTCAGTTTTGAAAGCGCTGGCATTACCATAAATCTCCTCTTGCTAAGCGCGACCCAACATCAATGAAAGAAAGCCTAGGCTATGAACATACGCGAAGCAGTTCTGTTTACAATGCAGTCCTCGATACAAACTACTAAATTACTCTTCCATATTACACTAACCACTTCCAAACGAGATTATTCGGCGAAGCGTGCTCTCTACTACGAAAATTTTAACGGAGCCTTTGTCCTTGCAAGAACATTCGGAACGCTCACCAAACGTGTACAATTTGCTGCGTTTCTTTTCACTGGAAGAACATCTGAGCCTTCCGCCAATTTACCGGGGCCACCAATACACTTGTGTATTATGGGGAGACTTCTGAACGGACTATGTTTACTTCGATGTTTTTTTTAGTTCGTACAGGCAGTGAAAGGGGAGAGAGAGAAGTAATAACGGAAAGGCAGGGAGGTTAACCAGGTTGAGCCCAGTAGGCTACACTGCACTGGGGAAAGAAAACGGGATTGACAGGCGCTTGTCTTGCTCTTCGCGAAGCTGGACTGGAAAACATAGGTCATGTTGAAAAGCAAAAAGAAAAGAAGCCTTAACGTAGCCAAACTGGCACACATTGTTGTGATCAAGAAATTGGTGAACAAGGACAGGCTAGACGAGTTTTGGATAATGCATATGTAAGTGGTAGCCATAGAAGGCAGTTTTTTTTCTCTCTCAGTGAGTGGTTATCAGCAACCACTGCGCGCGATTATGTCGAATCTTCTTCTGCAGAAAGCTTTATTCCTTATTTTATTTGTGAGATCCTCAAGGTGCATAGTTGTGCATTGCAGAGGGGAGGGGCGAGGACACATTCCAAGAGTAAAAAATACAGAATTAGTTGTAGAAATTCACAATGCAGGGAACAAAAGAGATATGAAATAACTAGTAATGTATTCATGAGAACTAAAAAAGGCACTTACAGAATATGAAAATATAGAAAGAGTACACTTTACCTAGGAGACAATGTTCATGAATAAGTACATAATTATGCCATTTGCCACCATACATTATTTAATGTTGATTAATGCATTCTTAAAGAGAGTGGGGTCACTGATGCTTACTAATAGTGTAGGTAGATTCCAGTTGATTGAAGCCCTAGGAAGGAATGATTATGAGCACGCGATGGTGTTATGGCGGGTTACGTCAACCTTATGTACATGATCACGGCGAGCTGAATAATACAGCGCAAGCTGGATTCGAAAGGGGCGAATAGGTGCGCTGTGGTAGTAGATTTATTGAAAAAGGGAAATACTTGATTGCGTTCTGCAAAGAGAGAATAATGGGATTTTAAGGGTACTTTTCATTATGTTTGCACCAGCAGTACGATAGTTGTTAGCTAGGATGAAACGAACAGAGCTATTTAGCACTAATTCGATTTCGTTAATTAATGTGACCTGATGCGGATCCCAAACGTATCTGGTATATCCTAATTGGGAGCGGACGTAAGTTGTGTACAACAGCTGTTTTAATAGAAGTGCAAGCGAAAAATTTTTCAAGTATCCTATGGAGGGGTTAGCTTTAGATATTAGATATACCCGCCGTGGTTGCTCAGTGGCTATGGTGTTGGGCTGCTGAGCACGAGGTCGCGGGATCGAATCCCGGCCACGGCGGCCGCATTTCGATGGGGGCGAAATGCGAAAACACCCGTGTGCTTAGATTTAGGTGCACGTTAAAGATCCCCAGGTGCTCAAAATTTCCGGAGTCCTCCACTACGGCGTGCCTCATAATCAGAAAGTGGTTTTGGCACGTAAAACCCCAAATATTATTATTATTATTAGATATTAGATATTGCACATACTGCTTCCAAGAAAGATCGCTAGTTACTTGAATGGCAAGGTAACGGTAGCAGGTAACAGAGTGAAGGGGGCAGACGTTGCGAGCGTAGGTAGGGCAAGTTGTATTAGAACGAGAAATCCGTATAGATATACATTTAATAATGTTATGTTCCATGCACCAAGTGAGGCACCAATTAGATATGTTATTTAAATCCACGCATTAGTTATTTTTCGGTATATGATACGGCCGTCATCGAAAAAACAAATTTGTGACGAAATGTTACCAGGTAAATCGTTAGCATATATATAAAATAACAAAAGGACCAAGGACAGACCCTTGTGGAACACCGGATTCAACAGCAGCCGCGTTAGATGTTTAGTCAAAAGTTACAACAAATTGAGAACAAGACGAAAGGAACGATTGGATCCAACTAAGCAATTGTGGGTCAATGTTGAGTGCGCTTAGTTTGTGTAGTAGCAATACATGTTTTACCCTGCCAAAAGCTTTCGAAAAATCTAAAGATATGCAATCAGTCAAAAACTACTATCAATATGCACATGTAGGTCATTAGTAAAAGTTACTGGCTGAATCTCACAAGAAATGAATTTGCGAAAGCCATGTTGACTGTTAGAGAAAAATTAATTTTCTTCAAGAAAGTTGACAAGATTAGAAAATATAATGTGCCCCATCATTTTTCACGGTACTGAGGTAATTGATATGGGCCTGTAGTTAATATGGACCTGCTGCTTTTGCATATTCAAATCGTAACAAAAGCTCTAGATGAAAATTCTAGGCGGTGTTTATTCATGACAATTATGTGCGCTAATGAGACCCGACATTATCTACACAGTGTTCTTAAAAGTTTACTCTCGGCCATCTGATGCTCTGTGCTTTTTGTGAAGCCGCGGTTTATAGGCACAAACTGGCGGGCTGGCCAACGACACGGCACAAGTTCTCGTCAAGATGCATTTCAAGTGTGGTTCCCATTTGACTCGTCGTTTTTAAGGTTTTAAGCTACAGGGTGGGCTCTCACATGTGTCGTGTAATGGAGTGCTCTAGATTTATCTTTGCCACCTTCGGTAGTTTCATTTTCTCAGAAAGGGATTCCAAAAGAAAGGAAACTTGCTTATGGTAACGGTGTTATACGTTAATTACCAACGTTTCGGCATGCGTTGGTAATTATTCACCGACGCAGGCGAACAAAATTGTATATGAGGTGCCATATGCCCGTAAATCAGCGATCATCTGCTTATTATCTCGTTCTTAAGCAATTAGGTAGACGGCATTAACATAAGTCTGCACTAAAGAAATATCACTTCACAAGCGAGGCAACATTGAGCAATATTTTTGTGCCAGACTCGCTAATATGAACCGCAATTTCTCATACGAGGTGACTGATGCAGGATAAGAATATTATAATTTCAGTGTTATATTACACTGGTACAATAGGAATGTTTTCAGTGCAAGTTATTAAAAAACCCAAATACACATGTAAAAAGTCCATAAGCGAATAGCGTTTGGACCTCGTATAGAGAAAAGACTGTCTTTATAAGCATTTGCTTCACAGCAGAAATTTAGACTATCTTCCTTTATTTAATTAAGGCATATTTCAGTACGGTCACGCCACAAATGAAGCGAGTAGAGAACGACAAAATGCACTTGTTATACAGTGGTATGTTAAAAAAGAAGCAGTTTAACATGAATTTGACTAAAACATATTTTGAATACCATTAAAGGCGGCGCTGACATAGAAGTTGCATGTAACAAGTGATGAAAGGCGATGACTTGTAAACCGTCTCAATGAATACTTTGTGTTTTTGGTACATAGTACATATGGTCCTCCTTGTCGGGACTACCAAGGCCCCCGAACCCCGAAACTGCATTTTTGCTCCCTACGAATTCCAGTGAAATTCAAAGCACAGTTTTAGCCGCTCAACACAGTAGGCCACGAGATGTATGTCGTTTTCAGATTCCCTCTTTTAAGCGTGCTATCAATATTCCGAACCTATGTTAGTTCATATATTTAACTGCTCTTTCAAAAATTGTATTTTCCCCAAAAGCCCTCAAAAAGCTGGAGCGACAGTATTTAGAAAGATGGAGATAGAAATAATTGATCAAATTAGCGCCTAATATTGATATTTACAATGTCATCAAATCGCCTAGAAAATATATTACGTGTGCAAGTGGCAAATATTCCTGAAAAGCGCCACTTGATACCACTCGGTCATCATTTTTCTTGAAAAATGCACTCCACTGAAATAGCGCTTTTGACTCGGAAAGGCCTTATTCTAAATTTTATTGAAGAAAAAGAAATTGCTTTGAGTATTTATGTTCACTTTTCTAAAGCATTGGGCAGACCTAACCACTATACATTACCTATATTGTGCATATACACTTCTTAACTTCATAAGATCCCATTTAACATTTCGTGGTCAAAAAGTAGTAGTCAAAATCAATTTTCGGATAATAAAGCTATTCCTCAAGGAATAGCTTTATTAGGGTAGCATATTGGGCGCACTGCTTCTTTCGTGCGCCAGAATAGACATCACTGCATCTGCTTTTTCGCTTTATTTATTTTATTTATTGTAAAGCTTGCGGTGTTTGTTGAAATGCTATGATGGCTGAAAAGTGGAGTAAAGTCGGATGCCTATATACAGCTGCGAGTAGTTTAAACGATGGTAACATAAAGAAATGCCCGAGACACCTCAAGGAATCAGTGTACTATGTGAACTAAATGGCGTATAATTGCTTTTCC
This sequence comes from Dermacentor variabilis, assembly GCF_050947875.1. Taxonomy (NCBI): domain Eukaryota; kingdom Metazoa; phylum Arthropoda; class Arachnida; order Ixodida; family Ixodidae; genus Dermacentor; species Dermacentor variabilis. Next base: position 33,288,921 of record NC_134578.1, on the reverse strand, counting down.
ATGCGCCGGATAAGTAGGCATCTTGATCACCTATGTAGTTAAACCATAAAGCTGCAGAAGGGTGTAGAAATGCATAATAAAGGTAGCTACAAAAATGCCGAGATATTGTGGCTACCTCTATTACATGAGATTTTCTATCTTTCTCGCTCTCTTTCTTTGCTTGGTGCGGAGTTCAAATGGCACTGCGTTTCCCCTTACCACAATGGTTGATTCGTCGTGAAGGGTGGATGACACTAAAGCGCTACAGTTATGTGGAAAAAATTGTTACATTGTACGTGCCAAGCACAGACCAGGAGATAAACTCGGAACAACAAAACTCACGATTCAATAGAAAAAAAAAGAATATGGCAGCATTCATCTGGTCATGACTATGCGACAATGCGGCTAGCGTGCGAGCAGTGAAACGACGCACCATATTGTCACCGTCGAAACGCGTTATGCATAAATCGAGTAACGAGGCCAGGTTCCTCTTTCCCACTTTCGCGTGGACACGCCACGCCATCGAGCGGCGCGCACGCAAAGTGTGCGCGAAGATTTCCTCCTTTTGCACGGCCTCCGAGATGCATGACGCGCCGGCGCGTGTTAAGGCTGAGAATTATTCCCTTGCATCACCCAGGCATTCGCGAGGTATAGCTAAAGCCATGGGCTGCTGCGCGTGAGCAGCCCGTGGGAAGCGGGATCAGTTTCGCCGAGCACCGAATAAATTATCAAACATTCCTTTTTTTTTCAAGAAGAGCGGTGTTAAGACGCTACGTAGAGGTGCGCAAACACAGACACGTGCACACTCACTCACACACAAAAAAGGCTGAAGCAGGCTATAAATGCTCATCGTGTTAATATTCAAATCAATTCAGCTTTATTCGTTTTCCAATGCACATATAAGAAACGAAAGCAGGTGTTAACGCCACTTTGTATTCATTTCACGCATATTCTTTCTTCAGTTGTACAGTACGATCCGTACGGCAAACTGGAAAAGATTAAAAAATTTCAAAGAGAAAATCAAGCCTGGAGTCTCTTATTTCATTCTTGCCTGCATGCTCAGCCGCGCTGACATAGAGAAATGTTCAAGGACGTAAAACATGTTTTTTGAAGATTCATTTTCGTCCTTTTTTTCTATTCCCAACACATTTATGGCCCAGGCACCACAAGCAGCCTGTTTTGTACGATGCGCGAAAGAACCACACATACTCTCGCGATGAAGAAACGCATCCAATGAAGAATTTCGAAGAAAGTCATAGACGCTTTCATGAAATATGTTCTCTGTTTCATTCTACGTGTTTCTTTCCTTGTGCAGCGCTTTTACGGTACGATATTTCGACTCGTTCTCCACTGCACAAAGTAGAAAAAAATAATCTACCCGGAAAAATTAAATATGGGTACAGGCAAATACTCATCTCTTTTTCATTGAGTAACACAGCGCTGCTGAAAGAAATTTTATGGCTGCACAGAGAAACTGATGGCTTCGCCTCTCTCAGACCCTACAAACTTGTAGGACAGGCCCATTCGGTTTGAGCAAACGAACAACAGCATATGCGAAACGCTGTATAGCGATCGTGAAGTTCCCTTGTCATTTCGTTTATTTTACATCTTCCCCTTGGGACACTTTCAGAGTTCCTTTGTTCTGGCCACTGTGATTTAGATCGTAATCCTTTCATTTTGTAGGCGGGCACAATCTCATTTGCTCATGTCTTGAACAGATGCTACTTACACGAAGCTATGGCACGATTTAGTTTTACTACGCCAAAAGTTAGGAGAATGCTCCAGGTGGGTGGATAAATTGTATTTCTCTAATTAAAACGTGTAAAAGACATAAATTCTCAGTAAAGGCAACGTTTGCATAATTCGCAGGCGGCACACGGCAATGCAACACGTTACACCGAAAAGGTATTTTTGACTTTGATAATCATGGTGAAGCTGTTGATTCTACTTTGATAATCATGGTGACGCTGTTGACAGTGCCACTGATCCTCATCCCATTATGCGTTACGGAGTGTAGGCGTCTTTTTACATCTTTCTTTAACGACCGGAAATCTCCCAATAGGGACGTTCTTCTAGAGTGTGGACGTCTTGAACTTTGGAAGAAAGAAAGCACTCGGAGCGAAGGCGTGCGGACGCATGAAGTCTGCTAGAAAGAATAAAATGCTTAAGTACGTTTTGGGCGTCCTTCAAGCAAGCTTAAGAAAACATGAAGAAGCCCTCTATGCAGCCGCACCGGTGCCGGCTATAAACGTGCCAGCCACCGCGGTGTACACAGCGCTAAATCTACAAAGTCCCGGGTATTTGAGGAGAAATCGGGGAAAAGAGGACACTTAGAAGGGAAGCGGCCCGTATCGCAGAGATCTGGCAAGCGCCCGTGTTGTCCCCTTTTTGTGTGTGTGGTTCTGGCGCAAAATTTGTTTATAGAGAACGTCGTTCTTTTAATTTTGTGTCTCCTTTTTATTTCGATGATTACCTGAGCTCCAAGTGCAAATTGCATATGTGGTAATGTATTTCCACCAAGGTGACCGAAGTGTTTGTTTGCTACAAAAGATGGTGGACCTCTTTCTAAGAGAAAGAAGGGGATTTGGTGAATTGGGGAAGGGTTAGGAGAAGAAAAAAAATCGGGGAAGTGGGTTGACTGAAGCGGTTGGGAAGTGGTACTTGACTGGAGTTCCCTGTTATGTTGTCCGAATGGCTTAAGCGGGATTTTCTCGTACCACGGGACCTTTATTTTTTGGCGACACACACTTATGGTCGGGTTGCGCTGGGCGGCTGTCATGCCACTAAAGTTTGGCTAAAGGGTTCGTGCAGCATCCTCTGGTGTTCTTTGAGGTTGAATGTGATCGCGAAAACAAGTATTCAAAAAAAGTCCCTTCAAAGTAATCGGGGAGCAGGACACCCGCCGGTCGCCAGCACTGTTAATATATCTCGTACACGGCTGGCACCCTAACTAGTCCATGGCAAAATAAGAAGCCTTAGCAACACAGTTTCTGAGGACGGCCCTCTAGCCGTCATATACGAGATTGTTTCACTCATTTCTATCCGTTATTTACTGCGGAGAAGTTAAGCAAAAACTACAGCTTCTCTCAGAATCCGAAGCAATGACGCAATAACAGGCGCGAAAGTTAGACGTGGTAGCTTATTGCTGTTCCGTTTACTATTAGTTCGGGTGAATATTTCAAAAAAGTGTGCGGGAAATCTGCTTTCGAGAAGAAGAAATCTTTTTTCTAAGTCGCCTGCAGTCTAGGCTGCTTCATCAACCTTTATGGATGGGCGCCCTTCCCAGGCTGTATGGTGACCATCCATAATTCCAGTTACAGGGCAAGTGAAACTGTAACGAAACAACTAGCAGTCACAAAACACATCGCTAGAGAAACAGGGAGGTTAAAATGGATGCAAAAGATGGAAAAATAAGACCATAGAGATTTTAAAAAATAGCAAGTAAGAAATAAGGAAGAATAACGTGTATATGTATAAGGCAAGGAGCAGTGCCGTGCTGTTTGAGGCCCCAACTGGCTGCCTGAGGACAAAAACATACCACAGCAAATACCTGCCACACAGAGGCGTAGCCAGGGGGGGTGGAAGGGGGCTTATGGGGCTTGAGCCTCCCCCCCCCATCGTACTCGAAATGTTTACGTGCTGTCATGCGCCGCCGACCAAAACAACCCCTGCGCAGGAGCTCCTTCGGGATTTTGTCTAGAACGTCTTTTTCACGCTCGAAAAGACATGTCAGCGCGAACATTGCGGACTCGGGCTGGATTTCGCTCCAACGCCCATGAACCGCGAATCACATAACGCAAAGAGCCCCATCCAAGCACCAAGTTTGAAGGGAGTTTCGTTGACCAGCACGGTGGTCGCGGGATCTCGCGGAGGCCGCGGAATCTACGGAGCGCAAGGATTTCAGTTCTGAAACTTTGTGGGTATAAAGTTCTAATAACCTTTTGATGCGAAAGGTGCATTGACATTTCCAAAGTCGTGCTTTAGATTTTCAACTCAGGAACTTGCTGGGCTGAATGTTGTTATAAACATTGGACGCCAAAAGTGCATCGAATTTTCTGAATTCATACAACAAACCATACAACGAGACAATCCAAATCAACACACTGTCACACAAATTGACAAAGCGCACAGCGATGTCCGATGAGGCGAAGCGTTGTTGTGGTTCATTTGTGCCATCACGTCAACCAAAAGAATACCAACAGTTTTTTCACCTGCGCGAAAGCGTCCATGTAAACACTAAAGCGGTAGCTACATTCTCATTTATTTTTTCTACTTTGACTCTTATTCGCAAGGACACATTGAGCCTCTTCAAGTTTCTTGTTCTCGATACCCGCGGGCTGCCAAAGCCAGCCAGAGCTCATGCGTTTTTCTTGTGCTTCCCCAACCACTGCGTGGCGTACTTTTTTCGCTCGCCGAGTGGATTTTTGCCTGACAGAGTTTAGTCGCTTTCTGGCTAGCAGACGAGAAGAAGAAACAATGGTCGCTCGCCGCCGCCACTGTGGGGACTTGACAGATTGCAACGCGTTCGTTTGAGCGCGACTTCTCCGGAAAGCCTTGTCTCGGCGGTGTAGGATACCGAGCAATATGCGTATGGTTCTCTGTGGACCAAGCGGCTCACGTTTTCTTGGATATTCCTTCGGTAGCCCCATTATGTGCCCAAAGTAGGCATTCGATAGTGGGCAACATGCTTCGGGTTTTGTCATTTTGGTGCTCCCGCCCCAGACAAGAAAAAGAGTCACTCTTGCGGCGCAAGAGTGACGCCATCACCCTACGCCTTCAAGATGGCAGTCCTATCCCACACGTCCCTAGTATCCGGGTTCTCGGTCTCACCATCTCTACCAACGGCTCCAACGCCTTGGCTCTCAACAAGATCTGTGCCCAATCTCAAAACACCCTACGACTTCTTAAACGTATATCTAACCGACGAGGAGGACTCAAAGAAGAAAGCTTTCTCCGACTCGTCCAATCCTTCGTCATATGCCACATTACCTACGTTGCTGCGTACCTCAACTGGTACCGGGCTGAGCAAAACAAGCTCGACACCCTCATACGAGGGGTCTACAAGCAAGCACTTGGGCTCCCGCATTGCACCTGCACTGTACTCTTCAACCAACTGGGAGTTCACAACAACCTTTCCGAACTCATTGAAGCCCAACAACGCTCTCAGCTTGAACGGCTCACCCTTACTGAAACGGGGCGCTTTATTCTGTCCACGCTTGGCTTCACCTACCATCAGCAACAGGGCCCCAAACAACCGATCCCGACCGACATCCGTAGCTGGATCTACATAGACCCTATCCCTAGAAATATGCACCCTGAATATAACAGGGCCCGGCGCCAAGCTCGGGCCAGAGTTATCATAAAAGCCCTTGCCCACGTACCTGGCGTCACATTTGTTGATGCAGCCCAATACTCCCATGGCACACGATTTGTGGCCATCGCCACGCGCGATGGAGTGTACACCACGCCTGCAGCGTCACTACCCCCACTGCCGAGACGGCTGAAGAAGTGGCCATCGCCCTGGCCACTTTAGATCCCACCTGTCACACCATAGTGTGTGACTCTCGCTCAGCCGTTACTAACTTCAGCAAAGGCCTTCAGCAAAGCTCTTCGGATCCTCTGCCAGGCACCACACTCTAAAGACAGCATAATCTCCCTAACATGGATCCCGGCCCATGCGGGCCCTGTCTACCCGCACCTCCGCAATCTCAACGAGGTCACCCACTCCATTGCGCGAGGCCTAGTCAACCGCGCCGGAGTCACTGGAGATGAGTTGGACACCAGGGACACTCTGACAACTTATAACGATCTCGTTAAAGCCTTTTACCTCAGTCGCCGAATCTTCCCCCCGCCTCACCCAAAGCTCAACCGGGCGCAGGCTACCACCCTGCGTCTACTACAAACAAACACGTACCCTTCACCCGCCCGCCTTCACCTTATATTTCCGGACGTCTACACTACCCCGAACTGCCGGTGCTGTGGACTTCACCCGGCTACGCTTCCGCATATGCTATGGTAGTGCCCAGCACAGTACACACAAACACCTCGACTCTCTCGTCGAGGATGCATGGGGCTCTGCGGAGCTCCGCCCTCGACGACCAAACCTGGGCGACTCAGCACGCCCGCGAGGCGGTGGCGAGGCAAGCCCTCGACGTCCCTTCGTGGGAGGCTTAGGCCCGGCCATCATAAAGTGCTGGTTCTACAATAAAAGTTTATTCCTCCTCCTCCTTGCGGCGCAACGAGTTGTCACACGGTGAAAGTTCAATTATGTTAATGCTTGTTTTGCAGAAAGTAATGGGTCATGAGTTTCTTTATTTGCCAGAGACACTTACCATTACGATATCAATTATATGGACACTCAAGGCGCATTCATGCCGTTGCCGTTGCCGCCATGTTCCGTATAAATTCCAAGGGCGTTACTGTCACCGCGCCCCGCATCCTGTATGTGCGTGTGAAAGCGTAGGGGAAGCGCATGGGTGAGCCGACGATGGTAGCACAGTCTGTTATGCGTAAAAGAGAAAAGCAGGGAAGTAATGATCCACCTTCCATCGAATGCGATACGTCAGGGGGAGTGGAGGGAGGAGGGGCAGGCCTTACGATTCTGTGATCTGTGAATCTGCGATTGCGCATCATGTTTATTTGCCTTACTTGACGCATTGTATACAGTGACGCTTTCTTAGCTACATAGATTTATTGGAGACATACGTATATTTATATACGTTGTTGCGGGGGTTTGTCTATACGTGCGGTGATCTTTGTTTCCCGTGACACTTTTGTCATTTATCAAGATGCATTTGCGCATTTGTATATTTCATTGTACCTGCTTATTTCTAATGTACGAGGGCGAGTCAAATGATAGTGAGCCAAGGCATCTCGCGCAATAATGGTTCCGTTAATTATCGGCGAGGCATGCATGTAACACACAGGCGTCTCTCATTTCCGGAGGTGACACGCAGGTGTGAGGATAAAGGCTCTTTAATTCACTCATACATTGTGTTGAACATGGGTGTTTGACACAATGGACACTCCAAAATTTGAACAGCGTGGTTTCGTGAGATTTTGGACAGCTGACAGTGTTTCCCAAAAAGAAATTGGTCGCCGTATGGCTGCCATGTACACGTGTAACATCGAGTTTCATTGGCCACTGTGGAGCATTGGAACAAACTGTTCAAAGAATGACGGGGAAGAGGCAAATATGATCCAAGACCGGGTCAAAGCCACCATGCAATCACCCCCGACACAATAGCAAAGGTCGATGAGCTGATTAGACAAAAACGTAGGATAAGCATCGATGAACTGGCAGAGCGTGTGAACATCAGCCACAGTTCTATTCACACCATGATTCATGAACATTTCGGTTATAGGCGCTTGTGTGCGCAATGGTTGCCCAAGATTTTTAACCACCACTAGAAGACTGAGAGGTTCGGCGCTGCTTTGACTTATCTGATCCGATATCACAATGGGGGCGATGATTTCCGGTCTGTAGTTGCAACCCAGGACGATTCATGGAGCCACTACTATGAGCCTGAAGCACAACGGCAAACCTTACAGTAGAAACATTCGAATTCACCACCCCAATGAAAACAAAGGCCATCATTGGCGCCGGAAACGTATTGTTGAATTTTTTTCAATCGCCAGGAACAATTACTGATCGAATTTGCCAAGCCTGGAGAGTCTATCGATCGTTTCCAATATTATCAGACGCCGGATCATCTGCGTGTCTCAATCAAGAACAAACGACGTGTAAAAATGACGAACGGGGTAATCTTTCTCTACGACAATCCCGGTCCCCAGGTCGCTCATGTGGTTAATACAAAACTGGTAAAGTCGAAGTGAGAAACGCTGCAACATTTGCCATACAGCCCAAACTTGTCGCCTCGCGACTTCCTTATATTGAGGAAAATAAAAAAAAAACAATTCAAGGGAACCGTATTCGTGTTTGACGATGACGTGAAATAGTCAGTTACAGACTTTTTGAAGCAGCAACCCAAGGAGTTTTATCAGACAGGAATCACGCGACTCGTTAGTCAGTGGGACAAATGTCTAAATGGTCATGAAGACTACTTTTCAATAAAGTACGCTGTTTCTCGTATATTCGCGTCGCGTGACTTTCATTTGACTCTCCCTCATATATATTGCAGAACACCTGCTTTTTATACGTGCTCTCTGTTGCGACTGTAATTTCGGTGCAATTACTCCCAATACAAGACCTGTGACAGCTCCTCCTGGGCAATATATTGGAATGAAGGAAAGCGTCACGGAGATTTTCCTTCGCCGTTGCATTTGTACAAGGTTCATGAATGAGAGTTTCATTAAAATATTTGTCCTCAACTTGTTCATTTAATGGCCTCTACATTTTTTTATATCAGAGACATGCACTGCTTTGCTGGTATTGAACTGATATAGTTCTACAGTTCATGTGACATTCTAGTTATTAAATAGGCAAAAAACATAGAAGCATTGATATCAGTTATTTCGGGTACAGTTTTTGGGACATGCGAGCATTTTCTTTAATAAAAAATACATATTTTACGTGTATTCACAGTGCGTAGCGTTCACGAATTCGTTCGAGCATCTTTAGCAGTGGCAATGCAGTTATTCATGTATTTGATCCCTCGACGAATTCATAATGAGGAGGCCGAGCTGCAACATGAGCCCACCCCGAACAAGATTTCTGGCTACGCCACTGAACCACAGGGTGAGGTATGTATGTGCTATAAAGAAAGCTCGGAAATGACTCAGCAATTCGTTATGGAATGACATGATATTCACCGAGCGGGACGCGTACGGAGTGCGCACCTTCCAGAAGCGTTGGCATTCAGAGAAGATGGAAGGATTACTTGAATAGGAGCTGAGATAAGTAAGAGAGTATTACAGTATTAGAGGGAAAAAAAGCAGCGAAGTGATTGATGGAACCGGTATCACTCCAAGGGCAGGTAATAGTACAATACAATGGTATGAGTTTCAAATACGAAAATTAATATCGAGATTGGATAAGCAAAGTGGTAGATAGAGATATATGTAGCCTGAATAAATCCCCCAGGCTTGGTGATTATTTGTGTCCACCCTGTTTCAAAGCAGCTGACTATAAACATCATCATTATCATGAAGATGATACATGTGACCTCTTCTTTCCCCCTTTCCTATCCTGCAGTTGGCGTTCTATCGTTGCCGTCGTTTAAGTTCTTTGAACTCGTCACTGGAATAATCCTAAGCCTCAGGGCACGGCGTAAGTGGGTCAATCCTCCCAAGATGCATCATTCTTTTCTGTCGTAGCCTCGGCCGAACTTAAATAATTTATGCTCAGTAAGCCCAGCACAATTCAGCGCGGTATTAGTTGGCGTAAACAAGTGCAGGCGCACAGTGATCCAGTCTCCTGTGTAGGAAAAGGCAACTGCGGTGGTGAAATGGCGACACACGGCTGTTTTTTTCGTCCTCGTTGCTAGCTTGCTTTTGAATTTTAGAGCTGGTTTCATTTGTATTCTATCACTTCGGTGTTGGGTCAGAGATAAGCTCCATAGCACGACGTTATGCCATCAAAGGAGTTAGTGTTGTGACCGCGCTCGCCAGGTTCAGTATTTTTCACTTGTGCAACCTCGGCGGAGCCGCAGTGACGTAAAACCTGATTATTTATCTGCTGGATTATGATTCGTATCTATGAAGGACGCAGCACCTTTTTTTTCTGATTTATTTATAAACTCGCCAAAACATATTGGAATTGGTGTGACGGACATCGGCGACATCATAGTCAGCCATTTTAAACAGTCATTCAGAGAGCTTGACAATGGCGATGCGCCTTTTTTTTTGCTGCGACAGCAATTGAGTGCTGGAAATTGACTTGGCTTTGTCCGTCCGATGTCCGTTTTGTTACGACGACGGCAACCGTTATCATCAACGAAGGTACACAACGATGATTTGCGTCTGTGTCAGACCGTCTTGTCATGCCCAGCTAATTCCCATTGCCACAATGTAAAAAAGAAAACGTGTTCCATCCACCTACAGTGAGAGTAGACTGCCTAGTGAATCGTCGTACTTTACTCGCTCTAATTTATTCATCAAAATTTTAGATTTCTAAATAGATTACTTTGACACATATGTAAAATACACCCGACTCTTGGCCTATCCCCGGGTATGAGTATGTGCAAAGACATTGAGGTCATCATTATCATCATCATCATTACAGCCACAGTCAGTGAGCAATGTGCATTCGAAAGCTAAGCATGATAACCACTCAGCTATGCGCAACTTTTTTTTCGTGTTTTATCACAGGGAAATTAGATGTTGAGGTCTAAAGAGTTCCACACAGAGGAGTTCCTATGGTGAGGCCGTCAAGAACGCGCGTCTCACAAAACATCGACTCTGACGGCTTCTCTTGCGCCGCATGCACCTTATGCACACAAGCTGCAGTTTCGCGGAAAAAGTGAACTCGTAGATTCAGATGTTTCAGCGTGCGTGACACACATTCAACTTTGGGAAGGACTACGTCGTCCCCTCAAGATGAACATCTTACATGGAGGACCACCGGATCCTTAAATATTACAAAACAAATGAAATATGGTGTAATGTCCATATCTGTTCTAAGTGTCCTTTGCAGGGTGCCCCTCTCCCTCGCCCCCGCTCACGCAACAGAAGAAACTGAAAAACACGGCTTAGCAATTTTCAAAAGCTTCGTCAATGGCTTCAGCTTTCGGGCACAGACAACGGTTGGTTGACCATGGTACAAAGCTGGAGGAAACGGGGTGCTTTGTTATATTTTCAACCAAGTAGATATACGATACGAAAGCGTGCCAGCTCTTGTGCTGTACACAAACTGTGAGAGCAGCGATGTCTATGCATGTATTTCGGACACCAGAACGAGCAACAGTGTTTTGGACATGGTTTACATTATGTGCATATAATAGAAATTGGTTCTTTGCATGTCATTCCTCGCTTGTATGCTTGTATCACAGTTACACGTATATGACCGTGATGATGATAATCCTAACACATGGCACATACCCAGAATAGGAGATGCACTAAGGTTGTTACTGTGGATGGATGGATGGATGGATGGAAAAGCTTTATTGAGGCCCATCGGAACGTGCAATAGCACATAGCGGGCGGCTCCCACGCCGGGACATAAAGACCCAGGTTCTCCGTCACGTTGCGGGCCCGCTCGGCCGCCTTTATTTGGGCTTCAAAATCGGAACTGCGCAGGGCAGCCTCCCACTTGGACGACGTAACGTTCTCGTTACCCCATAACGTGGGACACCGCCAGAGGATGTGATCTAAGTTGGAAAAATCGGAGCAAAGCGTGCAAGTGTATGACGTTTGAACTTCGAGATCTGGTGTAAGAGGGTGGGGCTAGGATATGCCCTGAGTTTCAAGAGTCTGAGGGACAATGCCTGAGGTCTGTTCAATTTACTATGCGGCGGCAAATACTTCCACGTCCCCAGATAAAAATACTTTGCGAGTTCGTTGTACGAGGCAGGGGGATCCCTATTGTCTGAAACCTCAGCACCGCGCCACCCATTAGCTCCGCGGTCGACGACTCCTCTTGGCCCACTTGTTCAGGTTGGACGGGGTGCCCTTGATCTGTCCCATGTGAGTGGAGAAACACAAAATCGTATGTTGCTCGATTTCTTTGTGCCATAGGATCCACAAGACCGCTTTCGAGACAGAGCCCTTGGCGAATGCTCGGACCGCCGATCTCGAGTCGCTCTATATCGTCGTTCACCCGCCATCCAGCAGGGTCAATGCTATTGCGGCCTGTTCTGCAACCTCGGCAGCCATCTTCTTGACCGTCTAGGAGTTTGTTATTTTCCCTTCCGTATCGACGCTAATTTTAGCGAACACCTTTCCGTCACGGTACCGGAGTGCATCGATGAAAGAGCAACTCCGGGTGCGTGCGCTGTCCTCTACCACGAGGGATTTAGTTCTAGCCCTTGGTCTGCCCACAGTGTATTTGGGATGAACATTCCGAGGAAAGCAGCAACGGTGATGCGCTCTCTCTTTTCTCGAGGTATGCTGCAAAAACTGGTCTCGACCTCCAGTGAGCGAACTCCAAGCTCTCCCAGGATGTCTCTCTCCGCACTAGTGGGGGACAGTCTGATAAACTGCTCCATCGCCTGTGGCTCCGCTATCCATCCCAGCGTGTTGTGCATGCCGTGGTGGAGTAGTCGTCCCGAACTCGTGTACACTGGAAGCGTGAGGGCTCTCTTGACCGCCGTTCGGATCAACGCGTTCAGCTTTTCCCGTTTCGACTTCTGCCAGTTGTCCATGGTCGCGATGTAGGTGAAGTGACACATCACGAAAGCCTGAACCAACCGTACGCGGTTGTCTTCACTCAGGCCTTCCTGCCGGTTGGTAACACTGCTTATCCACCTGATGGCATTGTCAGTTTTTTTGGTGAGCTTCACTACCGTGTGGTTATTAGAGCCATTCAATTCGATTGTCATACCGATAACCTGGAGAGAGTATACCCTTGCGATGAGACAGCCCTCACTTGTAATTAGAGTGATGCCAATGTACTCTACAGGCTTCAAACCTTTTGGTTTGGGGACCGGGCGCTTGGGCCTGTATAATAGTAGCTCTGATTTCCGCTGCGAGCATCGGAGGCCGGTCAGTCTCAGGTAGTCTTTTGTGGCCTCGACGGCTTCTTGAAGCGATGCCTCTAAGCGTCAGTCGCTGCCGCCGGTGCGCCATATAGTGACGCTGTCTGCATATATCGTGTGGCAAAGGCAGTGAAGCTCGGAGATTTTCCTCGATAGATCGACCATGGCGAGGTTAGCGAGGGCCGGGGATACGACTGACCCCTGTGGCGTCCCTCTGGAACCAAGCTTAACCGAGTATGACGCGAGGTCTCCGACTTGGAGGATGGCTTCTCTGTCAGCCAGGAAAGATATCGTGTAGTCATGAAAGTGTTCGCCCAAACGAAGTCTCTAGATAGTTCCCAAGACAAAGGAATGGAGGATGTTGTCGAAAACCTTCTCCAAGTCCAGGCAAAGTATGGTTCGCGTGTCTCTCGTGTTGATGACCTGATCCTTGATCAGCCTTATGGCGTCTTGCGTCGAAATGGCCGCTCTCAAGCCTATCATATTGTAGGGATAGAAGTTCTTGTCTTCCATGTACCGGGAGTCCCTGTTTCGGGTTGTGTACTCGGCCACCTTGCCCACACACGAAGCGAACGAGATGGGCTTGCGAGTGGCGAGATTGGGCAGCTTTTCGGGCACGCTAATAAGGATGGTGGTGCGGCTATTCCACATTCCCGGAACTTTGCCATTCCTCCACGCCTGGTTGACGATCTCGGTCAGGTACTCTATTGATTTGTCGTCCAGGTTTCTCAGGGCTTTGTTTGTGACTTTGTCTGGACCGACAGTCGATCTGCCGTGTGGGACCCGTCTGACTTCCTGAACCCCAAACTTGGCGCCCAGCTCCGGGTTGTTCGAGCCACCGTAATATTTGAGAGGGTAGTCGGCGGGCCGGAAGTCACCGGTAGGTTCTTGTTCACCAGGTTTCCTAGGACTTCGCAGTCAAGGCTTTCTGCCTGGCTGCATGCAAAATGCATGCCACCGTGCTTCTTTGGTTCGACTTAACATTCGTATCCTCCAGGAAGTGCTTGAGGAGGTTCCAAGACCTTTCTTTGCGCATCTGACCGTCTATCGAATTGCAGACATCATCGCACTACTTTTTAGAGAGGACCTCCCAATGATCCTCTATTTTCTTGTTGACTTCGGTAATCTTCTTTCGGAGTCTTCTGTTGAGATGCTGCCTCTTCCACCTGGACAGCAGGGAATGCTTTACCTCGAGCAGATCAGCGAGCCTGCTATTCATCTTCTCGACCGGGAGATCTATGCAAACATCCTTGGTGGCGGCCTCAATATCGCTTCCGATCTGTTCAGTCCAGCGTTCGAGATCGGGCTTCACCTCCATGTTTTCCGCATATTCCTCCCTTACCTTTCGACTTTCCCCGTCGGTTACCCTGAATTTGCGCACTCTTATCTTCTCTACCCACAGGGATGTGGCTAGGATGTAGTGGTTACGGCCCAGGTCTATGTTAAAGTTGGCGGGTGCACTTAGGTTCTGCCGCTCCTTTGACGAAGGTGAGGTCCTGAGCTGTTCCCTTCTGGCCGACGTACCGCATCTAGTAGGGAATGGCAGGTCGGTGACCAGCATCACGTCTCGGCTGAGCGCCTCTCTCCAAAGGCACTCCCCTTTGTGGCTGTCGGTAGCCCTAGATGCCGCACGGAGCGTAAAAGTCGCCTGTACTGATATTAACGCTGTTCCTGACAAGTTTCACCGTCCTGGAAAGGAAGTTCCTCAATCGCTGTCTCAGGTCCTTTGGGCTGCCGTAGATGCTCAAGATGAAGAGGCTCCCCTTGCTAGCGGGTCCGGGAATAATTTCGATCCTGATGTACTCGATCTGGCTCGACGTCATTTGGAAGTCGTGGGCGACGTGTGTGAAATTCTTATCGAGACAGCGATGCTTCTTCCTACTTCGTGCTTTGCTACGGTATGTTAGCCGGGTAGCGCGATGCTTTCGGTTAGTGTTTCTTGCAGGAGGATCCGGTGCGGTTTCTCCACGTGTGAGCGAATGCATTTCTGCAAGGGGGCCCTCTTGTGGAGAAACTCCCTGCAGTTGCACTTCGATACTCTGAACCAAATGGTACGTGTGACCAAATTGTGGATGTTGTTGCATTGTTGTGCTACCCTTCTGAGAATGCCTCAAGTTCTGACTAGCCGAGGCCGTTGCCGGGAGCAACAGCGCCCGCGGGCTCATTATTGAAGCTACCACATTCTCTAGGTACCATTCTATTTTGCAGAAACTCTCGTTGTACTTCTCTTCCAATGCTAGAATGCTGCCCTGGAGCTGCGAAACCATCTCGCTCAGCTGCTTTCTGCTCTTGCTCAGAGAAGAAAGTATCTCCCGAATCTCCAACTTTGGTCTGCTCGCCGGTTTGTCCTGCTCACCAGCAACATTACTTGCCAACAGCGACATTGCAGCGACAACTCCACCTTGTCTACAGAGGAGCTCACATGATTAACAGCCGGTAGGCGCCTCATATGGTAGCATTCATGGCGGGAAAAAAGCTCAGCGTTAATGCATACGGACAGAAGAAAAGGACGTCCTTGCGTCTTCTTCCGTCCTTGTGCTTTAAAGTCCAGCTTTTTTCACCATGACTCTAATTAAGTGTCGCAACATCCTGCTTGCTATATAGCAGCATTGCAAATGTAAAGGAAAAAAAAGATAACTCAGATTTCGTGGGTGGCACTATGTAATTTGCCTTGTGACATGGTTGTAGAAGTTTTGGTCGAAGAGTTAATTATAGCCTAGTGAGTTCCTTCAAAACGAGTAATTCAATCTTAAAAACAAGAATCCTTTAACAAAGCAGCAACCTTTAGCGCGCTGTGCAAACGTTTAACGCGAAAAGCCGGGGGTAGAGCTGAAACAACGTTAATAACGTGTAGCAGTGAGCGGTAAGCCGATGGATATGCGAGAGGGGCGCCTGCGAATGGCACTCACTTGTGGCTTTTTTCTGTTCTTGATGACAGGATAGCGCACCGTGGGACGTTGTGGGAAAAGTGGCCACATCTCGAGTTTCAGAAAAACAAGGACTCAGAGCGAAGGAGGGTGGGCACATGAAATTGGGTTTCGAGCCCCAGGGAATATCACAGAATTTGAGTGTCACTTTAGTCACGGAACAAGCAAACAAAGGAACAAACAAACAAAGATCTTCAAGGACACTCGAAGAAGCTTTCTAAGGGGATCCACCTTGGCCTAGTGCAAACGTGTCGAGCACAGAGGAATCCACAGCGCGGTGTCAACGTTCAGTCTCTGACCGTTAAGCCTAAAATTTTTGGCCTCTTTCCTCGCTGTGCGGTGTTTGACTTCTGCTCAAGCTTCGTTGTTAACGTGCTCCCTATATATAGGTTAGTACCAGTAGAATATAATGATTGGATAATTTTCGTTTCAAGGATAGCGGTTAGCTGCCGCTCACGGTTTGGTAATGCCTGCCGTTTGCGCTAATCTCATAACACCGTGTAATCCTTGGCCGCTCTCGACTGAGTTTTCTCTCGACTTCTGCGCGATCGTTGAGAGTAAGTTTCTGTTTGTTCGCCTGACGAAAGACAGAAGGTAAAGCAAAACACCGTGCTTTGCGTACCTTAGGGTATATGTACGACGAGCCTAACAATCGAAAAAAAAACAATTCCATGAAAGAAAGAAAATGAAAAGCCTGATTACATTCATGAGAGCCGGCTCTTGTCATAATATAAGGTGTAAGGCAAAAGAAAAAAAAAGCACATAAGAGGTTTGTGTAGCGCACTCTCATTTAGCACGTATGTTTCCTTAATGAAAATGCTTCTTCTTATCGGCCAATTATTTTTTGCAGCTCGAGAGATACGCCACAGCAGTGGTCGATAACGTATTGCCAAAGAAGAAGTGTATACTTCCTTTTAATCGCCGATATGGCACATATTTACTCAATGCAAAACATGACGTCAGCGAAGGGGTTTGTCAGCGCGTATGCTCGGCCATTTCAAAACCCTCATCTTTAATCTTCCAACATGCTCACGAATGGCGTGGTGCGCAAAATCTTGACGACCCCGTAGTTCATATAAAATTCAAGCGCTGAAATTTCTTAGCGATATCACGCCTTATTTCAGTAGACGAGTGGTCAGAAAAAGCTTTCGAAATATGTCGCGCCTATATTCGACATCTTTAACAATATCCGACAGCCCCTTGGCTCTTAAAGGGCAATAACCAGTTTATTCCGGGTGTACATGAGTGGGCAGAAAAATTTTGCGAAATACATTGCGCCTATAATCGAAATCCTTAACAATAGTTGACAGGCTTAAGGTTCTCTTAAGGGAATAACCAGGTTACTTCCGGGGTGTTGACTCTTTTCTCAATACCCTTTTTTACCGAAATTGTTTCTGTACAACTTCTGGTTCGGTGAGTTCATTCACTACGAAGCAATCGTATTGTTGTCATCAGAGCAGCGGAGATAAATGTTATATACAAGTATGTGGACTGCACAGATCCCTTATTGAAATTACGCGGACAAAACTGTTCTGTTTTGTCCACGGAGTTGTCTCAGGGTGGAGGCTTATACCGCTTTGGCCCACCTGTGATAGGAGTGTCTCTCTGGGCTCTTTCTGTTGTTTTCACGCAAGGTAGGACAGCCCTCGCAAAAAACATAGTAGCAAAAAATGGTCTTCTCATCGATCCGTGTAGTTAGCGTTAAGTATAATCATACTGCAGAGGTAAGCTCGCCAAAGCCGAATGAAACTACTTCCACCAAAATGATGGCAATTTCTTTTTGCTGAGTTCAGAGGTACGCTTGATTACGTACCTACTGGCCTGATAGATTGTGCGTTCATAAAAAAAAGTTTCACAAATTATGAAAATGTTCTTAATACACCGTAATACTTTCAACATGAATGGCTAGCTAACGTACAGCTGAATGACCAAATGAAACTAAACTTCGAACTTATTAGAAAGCACGCTTTTTTTAAGTGTATATATAAAACAACTTTTGCCGAAACTTTCACGGTAGAAATACTAGTGAATGCCGCGGAAAAAGCTCGCAAATGCAGACATTTATGGCGCCAGAGCTGCAAAAATGTGCAAAGGTGATTTAAATTCCAGTTCAGCGAAGCACAAAGACTTCTTTAGCCAGTTGAGGATGAGATAGGGGTGGAGTCACCGCGCATGGCTCTATCGCGTCACCGATCACGTGAGGAGACTAAAGCGAGCGTCGGATTTGTAGTTTTTTTTTTTGCTCAGCTATTTTCGGGATCAGCACACATTTTTCGACTGCACCTCCCTCGGTATATGTTATTATCGAGATCGGCAAACATTTTGTCGTGTGATGACGTGTTGACGCGTGTTAAACTCTGAATAATTTTCAGGGCTTTAAGTGCCAAAATAAACCGCGATCTGATTGTGAGGCACATGGCTACGGAGGGAAAAGCGACCTGGCCGTAATAGGTACGCTGTCCGGCTTCTGTACAATAAGACATAACAGTTTCGTTGTAAGGACGACGTAATGAATGTGTTAGAATATCACACGAAGTATGGCTCGTAGCTTTAGCGGCACTATGAACTGCAGCGAACACAATTAAGCGCACGTCGTGTGGCGTGAGCAGAAACGCATGAACAGAGTGAACTCCATGATGGCGAACACCGTCGCTTGGAGCTACAGTGTCTTGTCCGTGTTTTCGCCTTGCGTCGGCCTTGCGTGCCAGCATTGCGGCTTGCTCATGTGAGACACAGTGTGCGTCAGCTTCGCGCTTGTGAACTGCAGGCTTTTGTCGAAGTTATCGCAAAGCTTGGGCCACTTGTTCCCGCGTGTACACGTGCACGCATAGGGGGAGGTTAGCACTAAGTCTTTTCAACTGAGTGTCATAAATTAGGGGATTTATGATGGGCATTTGATGAGGCTATAATACGTGAAAGCTTTGTCTTTGAAGAAAGAACTCGTTGCAGTTAGGGGTTAGACCATGACGCACTGTGCGACTACAGTACAGTATGGTATACGAAACAAGTTAACGAAATAATTTTGTGCCAGTGCACCTATGAAAGACTTGATTTGGCATTTACAACGCTTTTTGGGTACAGGACACATCGTTACCTCGGTACCGTGCCCACTTGTTCATTAAAAAAGAGGCTTTAATTATCTATTCAAGTTTAGAACTTTCCCAACTTTCTCGTTTAATTGTATCATCGGTCTCATTTGTGAAAATGAAGTAAAAAGTCTCTCTTTGATCCTTCAGATGCAATATCGGATTTCCTGATGAGGCATAGTGACTCGCATAGAAAAAAATCTAGATAGAAACATCTCACTTCCAAGGAAGACCGGCGTGATATATGACCACACTTCCGGCAAATCTAATTTCGCGTCTGAGCAACCCTGCCTCAGCTGGTTTCCTTCCGGCACTGGAATGAAACCAGTTTTTCCTTTCGCCCTATGGCTGAACAAATCTTTGAAATATTCGAACACGAAGACAGAAGTGATTTCCTCGCCCATATTTTGCCGAAATTTTTAATTTTCGAGTTCTAGGAGCAGTAAACTGAGCGTAGAGAAGACTACAAACACAACTCAAGTCATTACTCTTCTTACGCACAAGTACATTCTCAAGTACACTCCTTTGCGTATTGCGCAAAATAAAGATAAGTAAAAATATATGTTGTAATTTCTAGAAATATTGTCAAAACGTATTCGCGACTTTCACGGCCTATAGGGGGCGCCACCTTAAATCCAGCATGGTTGTCCGAGAGACTAAGAACTAGAGCTGTCGGTGCAGTGTTGCGGTCGCCTTGTTGTTTCGCGTCGTCATGTTCAAATGTCTTTTCAATTTACACACCCGAGTAGTTAGGCTGCGTAATGGCTCACATTGAGCGAGCAGAACGCAGGATTCGAAGCCTGCTTGAAGGCGAGGAGGTCCTCAACGCTGGTCATCTTGTGTGCTGCGGCATAAAAGCGTGCACATCGACGTCCGTGACTGTTGAAGGCCTTTGCATACAAACTTCGCGGCTTCGAAGCAAACCACAAGAGCTGTGATTTCAGTTTTACCGCGACGGTGTTATGAAAGGAAGTGACCGTGCTTTCTCTTTGCTATTCTATGAATGCGACCTCTTCGAACGGGTACCGTGAACTTTTATATGGTGCGATGCTCTCTACCAGTTGTTACTGGGACCGCTGGAAAAAGCCGCCGTGTCGGGAAAAAATGTTCCTGGTGTTGCGCGACCCAATTTCTTTACATGGACGGTGTGAAAAGGAGCCTTAAAGCAGCGTTTTGTGAGCGAAAATTTCTTGTCTAGTTATCCCTGCCTGTGTTCACAAAGCTGGATGTTGAACACGAGAAGTAAAGAAAAACCCATTTCTGATCGCTTTTGTGAGCTAATACGATAACCATTCACCCTTGTAATTTAGTTATTGCGCTTTATGCGTGCTGTATAAGCTACAGCCTTGCTGTAGTTTTACAGCCTGTGTCAGTCCTACCTTTGTCTTGCCTATAGACAAATCAATGGATACATAGTCAATATTTGCCGGTCCGCGGCAATGCTCGCTTCATTCTTCCAGTTATCTTTATAAAATAATATTCACGCAGATCAGCTGAAGGTTCGCTACGCGAACACTGCACAGTAGTTTAACGTTTGTTGGAGTAGGATTTGTGACCTTACGAATGCAGTCATGCACGCCTGTGCACACGTTGCAGCCGCGCATCGAAGTGGCAGACGACGACAGGTATGAGTTCCAGGTCCCTCTACGCCTACGTCACGTTGCTTGGATGTGCAAATGAGAAATTCATCTCTGTTCGAAAATGGTCGAATGTCAAGCCGGCCTTGCAGAGCACGAATACATGAGCCAGAACAAGAAGTTTTGAAGCAGGTACAAGGCTTCACGGAGCATGTTTGCGCTCCAACGTAGCCGCAAAGGCATGAGCGGCAAGAACGCAAGCATCAATCATCCTACAACGCATTTGGGTTAAGATTGCGCATTATTTCTTTCCCTGCATATAATATAATGATATGCCTGCGTCTTTATGGAGGTGCGTCTATTCGCGATTTGAAGTGCTCGGAATCGTCACTCATCTGTCGTATACCTAAAAAAGTCCTCCGGCATGAAGTGCGCTCTGCAAACCTTCATCACTTGTGTGACAGCTTTGCTGATCCGCAGCTTAATAATCAATTTCTTCCTCTTGGACGCAGCCGGTGGGAATGAGTGAAGCCTGACATCACCTACTGCATAACTTTTGCATTACGGCACGCAGCAAATATGGTTACTTCTGTTTGCTCATTCCGAGCATGTTAAGTGTCCTTTAGCATCCCACGGGAGCTTTGAACGCGTTAAAACATCAACCAAAAGTGAAGGAAAAGCGTAGACAACACCAATACGCTCCGCGAACAGGCGGCAGCCAGCGGTGAGTACACGGAGGAAGGAAACTCAGGAGAGGCCCTGACGTCTCTCTTTGTGAAGCGAAAGTGAAGCCGGCAGTTGGCATTGCTCATGGCGTTGCTCCCCCTATCGGGCCAGCTCTCCTCTCTTGTTCACATTTCTCGCGAAACCACGCCGCGCTGTGCGTAACCATGCTGGTTAGACCCGCGCGCTCCGCAGCAACACTAAACAATCGTTAGCACGTTAACATGATTCCGCCAAAGAGGGCAAAATTTCCCGCGGATATTCCTTTGTCCGTTGCCATTGCCGTGGCGCGGTACATTGCGTACAGCGTTGCATGCACGTTCATTTCACGAACTTTAGTTCCTCCTGTCCCACCTGGCCACAGCAACATCCGTTAGAGCACGGTCCAGATAACACAGCGCAACAAAACACAGACACCAACGCAAACCTGCCCCCACGGCGCCTTTGCCACGGTACGAAACCTACGGAGCAACACGTGTGAGCGCTCAGAACAGTAACAAAGCCGCCATTGTGACCCGAAAGGCGGGGCCACTAGAGCAAAGAAATAAAAAAACAGCAAAACAAAGGAGAACCTGCTACGTCATTTCCTCCACACTTTTCTCCTAGCGCGCGGAGGGGATAGGGCCTCTCCTCAGTTGCCTTCCTCCATGGGCGAGTATAATCTTTCGATTGTTTCCGGCCGCCGCCGCACGACGGCGCCACCGTCCGTGAAAGTTGCGAATTCTCTGATCTGTTTATATCACCAGCACACAAATATTGAGTGCGATTCAAGGTATCAGCTCTCGTACTTTTTGGTGCGTCTTGCTTTCTCTCTCATTTGGCACAGAGATAGTTTGTGGTCTTTACAAGGGGAGTCGAGGAAACAGGTTCGCTTATGTATTCTGAGTCACCACGGACAATGGATTGCGTAATCAAGGAGTACGGTAAGCATAGTTCAAATCTTGGGAAATGTTTAAAAAGCTTCGCTACCTTGGCTTTCCACTGGAAAAGCAGGAAATCATCTTTCAAGAAAAGATACACGCAAGAGACACTATCTCTCTAATGCTATTCATTGCATGCTTTGAAGAAGTATTCAAGCTATTGGACTGGAAAAACTTAGGAGTGAGGATAACGGCGAATATCTCAGCAACCTTGGCTTGGTAGATGACATTTTCCTGCTCAACAACCCTAGAGAGGAATTCCAACAAATGATTCAGGACCCTAACCGAGGAAGTGTGAGAGTCGGTCTGAAGGTTAATACGCAGAAGACAAAGGTGATGTTCAGCAGCCTGCCAAGGAAACAATAATTCATAACCGCTTAGTCAGCGTCAATACATTGCACAAGAGTACGTTTAGCTAGGCCACTTACTCACAAGGGAAGGTGACCACGGGAAGGAAATTTACAAAAGAGAAAAAAATGGGTTCGAGTGCACAGGGCAGGCATCACCCAATTCTGTTTGGGAGCTTACCATGTCATTGAGATAAAAAGTGTGCAATCATCGCAATCTACTGGGGCTAATATACTGGGGCAATCTACTGGGGCTAATATATAGGGCGGCAAAAGCAGGGAAGATAATAAACAAGCTCGAGAAGGAGTTAAGGACTTGCGGAAAGAGCAATGAAATGAAAAAAAAATGTTTGGCGTCGGCGACCCTATCGGGTATCGCTTGCTGAACGCCGTTTCGTCGAATCAGAATTGGGCCACATGCTCCGCAAAGGGGTCATCGAGCGATAAGCCAGACCTTGGGCTTCGCCTCTCGTGCTTGTGAAAAAGAAAGATGGTACCTGGCGTTTTTGCGTCGACTATTGCCACTTAAACAAGATCACGCGAAAAGGCATGTACCCACTACCACGCATCGATGAGGCCTTGGACTGCTTGCACGGACGTAAATACTTATCGTCTATCGATCTTCGATCCGGCTATGGCAGATTTCAGTTGATGAAATAGACCGCGAGAAGACGGCCTTCATCACGCCGGATGGCTTATATCAGTTCAAAGTCATGCCCTTTGGCTTATGCAATACTTCTGCGATATTTGAACGTATGATGGACTGTCTTCTCCTAGGCTAAAAATGGATTACCAGTTTTTGCTACCTTGACGACGTTATTGTTTTTTCTCCCACGTTTAGCAGCCACCTTACCCCGACACGCTGCGATTCTTGCGGTATTCCGAAAAGCCGGCCTTCAGCTGAACTCCACGAATTGTCAATTCGGGCACCATCAGATTACGGTGTTGGGACACCTCGTTGACGCATCCGGTGTCCAACCAGATCCAGAAAAAGTTTGCGCCATGCGCAGTTTCCATGTGCCACGTTCTGCTTCTGATGTATGCTGCTTCGTCGACCTGTGTTCTTACTTTAGCCGTTTCGAAAAACGCTTCGCCGATGTTGCCGATGTTGCGATGAATGGACAATGGAAGAGAAAATAGTCTAGAGGAATTCGAAATCCCGAAGGTAACGCCGGAAGAAGGTATTCAGAGACCTGGATTGGGAAGAATTGGGGATAAAAGTTAATGGAGAATACCTTAGTAACTTGGGATTCGCTGATGATATTGCCTTGCTTAGTAACTCAGGGGACCAATTGCAATGCATGCTCACTGACCTGGAGAGGCAAAGCAGAAGAGTGGGTCTAAAAATTAATATGCAGAAAACTAAACTAATGCTTAACAGTCTCGGGAGAGAACAGCAATTTACAATAGGCAGCGAGGCACTGGAAGTCGTAAGGGAATACATCTACTTAGGGCAGGTAGTGACGGCGGATACGGATCATGAGACGGAAATAATCAGAAGAATAAGAATGGGCTGGAGTGCGTTTGGCAGGCATTCCCAAATCATGAACAGCAGGTTGCCGTTATCCCTCAAGAGAAAAGTATATAATAACTGTGTCTTACCAGTACTCACCTACGGGGCAGAAACCTGGAGGCTTACGAAAAGGGTTCTACTCAAATTGAGGACGACACAACGAGCTATGGAAAGAAGAATGATTGGTGTAACCTTAAGGGATAAGAAAAGAGCAGATTGGGTGAGGGAACAAACGCGAGTTAATGACATCTTAGTTGAAATCAAGAAAAAGAAATGGGCATGGGCAGGACATGTAATGAGGAGGGAAGATAAACGATGGTCATTAAGGGTTACGGACTGGATCCCAAGGGAAGGGAAGCGTAGCAGGGGGCGGCAGAAAGTTAGGTGGGAGGATGAGATTAAGAAGTTTGCAGGGACGGCATGGCCACAATTAGTACATGACCGGGGTTGTTGGAGAAATATGGGAGAGGCCTTTGCCCTGCAGTGGGCGTAACCAGGCTGATGATGATGATGATGATGATGATGATGTTGCTCGGCCTTTGAAAGATCTTGTAAAGAAGAACACGTCATTCTCATGGGTGCGGAGCTGGCTTAAGCGTTCGCCGTTCTCATTGGGTTTCTGACAACCCCTCCCATACTTGCCCGCTTTGATCCATCTGCACCGACCGAAGTCCACACTGACACAAACGGACAGGGCATTGGCGCTGTTCTCGCCCACCAACATAATGGTACCGAGTGCGTGATAGCTTACGCCAGCCACCTGCTGCCACCTGCCGGGAGAAATTACTCCATGACCGAGCGGGAATGCTTAGCTTTAGTTTGGACTGTGGCCAAGATCCGGCCATATTTGTACGGTCGCACGTTTTCAGTCGTCAAAGACCATCGCGCACTCTTCTGGCTCTCTTCCCTTCGGGACCCGACTGGACGGCTTTGTCGCTCGGCTTTGCGGCTCCAGGAATTGTCATTTAGTGCCCATTATAAGACTGTCCAATGCAAGGGGTGCAGTGGTGGCGTAGAGGTAGAGCATCCGCCCCGCGTGCAAGAGGACCGTTGCTCGAATATCTGTGCTGCACAATTTTCTACCGGAATAAATAAAAATCCGCGTATTGATAAAATTGCGTAAACAAGCCTGGAGTGCGGCCTAATCCCGGTGACCAGAACCGGTAACGCACTCCCACACCAGAGCAGGATTGGGCACCCTGGTGCAGTACTTGGCGACAAACTCCTATATGAATAAAACAATCAAACCGCGTCCCTGAGTCCCCAGAAGCTGCGAAGCAACTGACCTCGGCGGCGGTTATACCTGTGAGGCAGCAAAAGGGGCTTAAAATCCCTGGTTCCCGACAGGCCGCCATTGGAATCTCAACCTTGCGACGTTTAGCGCTAGAACATTATCTTGTAAGGCGAATCTAGCAGTGCTATAAGAGGTATTAAAGGACAGTAAATGGGATATAATAGGGCTCAGTGAAGTTAGGACAAAAAAAGCATATACCGTACTAAAAAGCGGGCATGACCTGTGCTACCGGGGCTTAGCGGAGAGACAAGAACTAGGAGTCGAATCCCTGATTAATAAGGATATATCTGGTAACATACGGGAATTCTATAGCATTACCTAGAGAGCGGCAGGTCTTGTTTTAAAACGTAATAAGAGGTCCTAATTGAAGGTCGCACCGGTATACACGCCTACAGCCAGTCATGATGATCAGGAAGTTGAAAGTTTCTATGAAAACATGGAATCTTCGATGGGTAAAGTCAAAACAAAATACACCATACTGATGAGTGGCTTCAATGCCAGGATAGGCGAGAAGCAGGCTGGAGACTAGTTAGTGGGGGAATATGACATAGGTTCTAGGAATAGCAGAGGAGAGTTATTAGTAGAGTTTGCAGAATAGAATAGTATGCGGATAGTGAATAGCTTCTTTCGCAAACGGGATAAACGAAAGTGGACGTGGAGGAGCCCGAATGGCGAGACTAGAAATGAAATAGACTTTATACTGTGCGCTAACCTTGGCATCATAGAAGATGTTGACGTGCTCGGAAAGGTGCGGCGCAGTGACCATAGGATGGTAAGAACTCGAATGAGCCTAAACTTAAGGAGGGAACGGAGGAAACTGGTACACAAGAAGCCGATCACTGAGTGAGAGGAAAGAGGGAAAATAGAGGAATTCCAGATCAAGCTCCAGAGCAGGTATTCGATTTTAACTCGGGAAGAGGACCTTAGTGCTGAAGCAATGAACGGGAATCTTATGGGCATCATCAAGGAGTGTGCAATAGAAGTCGGTGGTAACTCCATTAGACAGGATACCAGCAAGCTATCGCAAGGCACAAGAGATCTGATCAAGAAACGCCAATCTATGAAAGCGTCTAACCCTACAGCTACAATAGAACGGGCAGAACTTTCAAGTTAATCAACAAGCGTAACACAGCTGACAAAGGAAGTATAATATGGATAGAATTGAACATGCCCTCAGGAACGGAGGAAGCCTAAAAGCAGTGAAGAGAAACTAGGAATTGGCAAGAATCAGACGCATGCGTTAAGAGACAAAACCGGCAATATTATTACTAATATGGATGAGATAATTCAAGTGGCTGAGCAGTTCTATAGAGATTTATACAGTACCAGTGGCACCCATGATCATAATGGAAGAGAAATCGCCTAGAGGAATCTGAAATCCCTCAAGTAGCACCGGAAGAAGTAAAGAAAGGCTTGGGAGCTATGCAAAGGGGGAAGGCAGCTGGGGAGGATCAGGTAACGGCTGATTTGCTGAAGGTTGGTGGGCAGATTGTTTTAGACAAACTGGCCACCCCGTATACGCAATGGCTCATGACCTCAAGCGCACTGGACTCATGGAAGAACGCTAAGATAACCCAAATCCACGAGAAAGGAGACGTCAAAGACTTGCAAAATTATACGACGATCAGCTTACTGTCCTTTGCCAACAAAGTATTTACTAAGGTAATCGCAAAGAGCATCAGGAACGCCTTATACTTCTGACAAGCAAAGGACCAGGCAAGATTCCGTAAAGGTTACTCAACAATAGACTATATTCACACTATCAATCTGGTCATATAGAAATATGCAGAATATAACCAAACCTAATATATAGCTTTCATTGATTACGAGAAAGCATTTGATTAAGTCGAAACCTCAGCACTCATGGAGGCATTACGGAATCAGGATGTAGACTAGCTCTATGTAAAAATACTGAAAGACAGCGGCTCCACAGCCACCGTAGTCCTCCATAAAGAAAGCAACAAAATCCCAATAAAGTCGTCAGGCAGGGAGATAGGATCTCTCCAGTGCTATTCACAGGGTGTTTAAAGGAGGTATTCAGTGACCTGGATTGGGAAGAATTACGGATAAGACTTAATAGAGAATAGCTTAGTAAATTGCGATTCGCTGATGATATTGCCTTGCTAAGTAACTCAGGGGACCAATTGCAATGCGTGCTCACTGACCTGGAGAGGCAAAGTAGAAGAGTGGGTCTAAAAATTAATCCGCAGAAAACTAAAGTAATGTTCAACAGTCATGGAAGAGAACAGCAATTTACGATAGGTAGCGAGGCACTGGAAGTGGTAAGTGAGTACATTTACTTAGGGCAGGTAGTGACTGTGGATCCGGATCATGAGACTGAAATCATCAGATGAATAAGAATGGGCTGGGGTGCGTTTGGCAAGCATTCTCAGATCATGAGCAGCAGTTTGCTTTTATCCCTTAAGAGAAACGTGTATAACAGCTGTGCCTTAAAAGTACTCACGTACGGGGCAGAAACCTGGAGGCTTACAAAAAGGGTTCTACTTAAATTGAGGACGACGCAACAAGCTATGGAAAGAAGAATGGTGGATGAAACGTCAAGGGATAAGAAGAGAGCAGATTGGGTGAAAGAACAAACGTGATTTAATTGCATCTTAGTTGAAATCCTGAAAAGATACGGGCATGGGCAGGAGATGTAATAAGTGTTGGGCTGCTGAGCACGAGGTCGCGGGATCGAATCCCGGCCACGGCGGCCGCATTTCGATGGGGGCGAAATGCGAAAAAACCCGTGTGCTTAGATTTAGGTGCATGGTAAAGAACCCCAGGTGGTCGAAATTTCCGGAGTCCTCCACTACGGCGTGCCTCATAATCAGAAAGTGGTTTTGGGACGTAAAACCCCAAATATTATGATTATTATATTATGTAATGGAGGAGGGAAGATAACAGATGGTCAATAAGAGTTACGGACTAGATTCCAAGGGAAGGAGGGAAGGGAAGCGTAGCAGGGGGCGGCAGAAAGCTAGGTGAGGGGATGAGATTAAGAAGTTTGCAGGGACATCATCATCATCATCATCAGCCTGGTTACGCGCACTGTATGCCAAATGCCTTGCCCATACTTCCCCGACAACCCCGGTCATGTATTAATTGTGGCCATGTCGTCCCTGCAAACTTCTTAATCTCATCCGCCCACCTAACTTTCTGCCGCCCCCTGCTACGCTTCCCTTCCCTTGAAATCCAGTCCGTAACCCTTAAGGACCATCTGTTATCTTCCCTCCTCATTACATATCCTTCCCATGCCCACTTCTTTTTCTTGATTTCAACATCAGGGACAGCATGCCAGAATTAGTGCATGAACGGGGTGCTTGGAGAAGTATGGGAGAGGCCTTTGCCCTGCAGTGGGCGTAACCAGGTTGATGATAATGATGACAAGCCTAGACGCCTCCACAAGGATGCTGATTGCCTCTCGCGTTAACCCTAGGATCTCCCCGATCATGTTGGGCATGATCCGGTGACCTGCGTGATGGCTTTGATTGACATAACCGACATGCACGATGAACAAAAACGCGACGCATCCTTACAGTCCATCATCGCCGGAATGCAATCTGGGCGCACCGACGGCATGTGCCGGATGTTCGTGCTGCATGACGGCATCCTCTAGCACCGCAATATCAACCCTGACGAGCCTGAATTGCTCCCTCTCCTTCCTTGTCATCTGAGATCCATCGTTCGCGAACAACTTCACAATGTACGGACGGTGGGACCCCTTGGAGTTTTGCGTACGTACAACCGCATACGACGCCGGATCTTCCGGTCTGGTCTTTACTTGTCTGTGCATCGTTGTGTCGCAACTTGCGAATTGTGTCAGCGCTGGAAGAAACCTCCCCAGGCACCTATCGGACGACTCCCTTCAATTGAAGTTCCCTCTGAACCCTTCTTTCACATAGGCTTTCACCTGCTTGACCCTTTTCCCAGGACGACTAGAGGGAATAAGGGGATTGCCGTGGCTACGGGATAACAAAGGCATTACCGACTAGTTGCACAAGAGATGTCGCCGATTTTCTTCTCTACGACGTCGTTCTCCACCACGGTTCACTTCGACAGTTACAGACCGCTGCCGCTCGTTCTTATGTCGAGTTGTTGACGACCTCCTCCACTCTTGTGCCACTGAGCACAAGCTGTCCAACGCCTACCACCCACAAACGAACGGTCTTACGGAACGTCTCAACCGAACAATCACAGAGATGCTGTCGATGTAGGTCTCCAACGATCACCGCGATTGCGACGCCACGCTAGCTTACGTGAAGTTCGCGTATAACTCGTCCCGAGATAACACGGAAGAAAATTCGTCCTTTTATCTCTTGTATTGTAGCGACACCACATTGCCGTTTGACACCGTCCTCCATTCTGTGCCACGTGTTGCCACTGAGTACGCTCGTGAAGTCAGCGATTGGGCTCACATGGCACGTCAGGTCACTCGATCTCGCATATTAGTCTCGCAGGATCTGCAAAAAGAGCGTGATGACCGGTACCATCCGATGTTCAGTTCGCCGCAAGTGCTTGGGTGCTGCTTTGGTCACCATGTCGTCGGGTCGGCCTCACCCAAAAGCTTCTCTCTCGCTACACAGGGCCTTATGAAGTCCTACGTCAACTTAACGACCTCAATTACGCGATTTCGCTGCTACATTTCGATGCATCCTCAAGTCAGACGCCTGTTGACGTCGTGCACGTTTCGCGGTTGAAGGTATATTTCGCTCGCAATGCTTCGCCTACCATGCGCTGAGATGGCCTTTCGCAACCCGGGGGTCTTGTTACGGAAGATTGAAAGAAGAGAGAGGAAGAAGATTGGAGACGCTGGCTGCTGCATATTGTTGGTGGTCAGCAATCTTTACTCTGACTCATGCTGTAAATATATTGTAAATATAATCTTTCTATACTCACAATATCCTCGTAACAATATTATACGCTGGAATGAACATGCAAACCCAAGTGTAAGGCTCCTTGATGGTCAATAACAGAATTGCATTGAATTGATTTCTGGAATTTAAGGGGCCAAAACCACAAGTAAAGGATGAGGCACGCCGTAGACTGGGAAACCGATGGCCATTGACAGGTCATCACATTTTTTATGCGAAAGCATCAATTGGCGGAACGCGCAAAAAAGCTGGCGTCTGTAGCAGCGAAATGACACGCAAATTCCCGTTGGCTGCGACGCCACGTCATGAGCGTGTTTGGTGGAGCAGAGAGGGTGAAGCGCGATAATGCACCAGATGCTGCCTGAGGGGAGATTGTTTTTGTGAAGGCTCTGTAAGGCCACGAGGTATCGCTGTTAGCAACACCATAAAGCAAGCGGGAGACATGACCCCGACAAAAATGTAACTCGCGTTAAAAGCCGTCTCACCAAGAATACACTTGCGGACACAGCGCCCTTGCTTTGTGAACGCAGCAGCTGCAGACGCTAAGCTCTATATGTCCGATAATGGCGGGGCATCTGACAAGAGCCTCGGTTTCTGGATAAGGTGGGGAATTTTAGAGGACGTAAATTATAATTAACCACATCACGTTGCATCGATATAGCCTATAGTGACACTACTAGTGATATGTACTATATAGAGAACTATAGATATCACTATAGCCTACAGGTTGAATAGGCTCTCTGCGACATCTGCGCAGATGGACATTTTTTCGGACTGGTGGAAGGCATGATAATAGCTAGAGGCTTCGGAGGGCCTCGCGATGACTCTACACTTCGGAAACGATTTCTGAAAACCTAGAAAGACAAAGTGTGATACTTTATTATAAATTATAAAGATGTCAAATAAACGGACACACACACAAGAGAAGAGAATGAGACATGGCGCCATTCGCGAAAGTGTAATATGAATGTCCACGTTAAAAGAAAAAACGTTTCACATTCTATATGGTGGCTCAAACGATTCCATAAATAAACGTTCATTTTACCTCTATAGTCCGTCTCTGTCTATCTCCGTTTCATGTCCATTATTTACAAATTTTTATCTTATTTTCATTATATTCCTCGAGCAGTCCAGTGGAGCTTTTCTTCAGCGAGAGTAATAAATTTCGTCGACCGTTTCTTTTTTGCTTGATCAAGAGGGCAGCTGCACCGCTCCCGAAGAAGGCGCTGTCTGTTGTACAATGTGGTAAATTTTAAACTTAAGTGGTGGTAATTACGCCCAGCTCTGCTTAGCAGACGAGCTCTGCTTAGCAGACGCAAAATCACTTCATTTAGAAAAAATGTGGAGTACGCCGGCCTTGCCTCAACGTTGGCATGTCTACGGAGGTACACCGTCAACAGGGGTATGTGCATTGTGGGTAATTTGTTACTATATTGGCGCTAATTTGCCCACAGTACTAGTGTAACTAATATGTAACTAAATAACCCTTTTTGACACTTTCAGAGCGACATTTTGATGCCTCTTGTGACTAGCTATAATGCTATGGAGGTGCGAAAGGGTCGTTTTTAATTTCTTGAAATGGTTGTGCTTACTTATTTAGTTATATATTCATTTGTTTTTTAGTTATGAACACTGGAACCTCTCTTCAGGATTTCTGTAGGGCGGGAAGGAATTATAGCAAAAGAACCCTTGCAGAAAATTTGGGTAGGAAACACATACAACTACAGCTAGCTTCTAGCATATTTGACAAAGAAAATGCATACAACAGATACAGACTTTGAACATATAAGGCCAAGAAGTAATCAATGCAAACTGGCTTATATTTCACGACATAAAAAAGCACTTGAGCATCATAAATGCTTAAAAGATTGAATTGATCGATTTAAACAACAAAGTAACATAGGCGCAGGTTAGTCATATCAGCAATCTCAACATAAACGTGGATGAAGGAGATTCCTATACTTACGCATTTGTTAACTCTGATGTCTGACCGTTCCTGCGCAAGAAAAAACTATTTAAAGCAATTATTGCTCGTTTTGTAAGGTGTTATTGTTCGTTAGGCCATTGGCTTGTATTGTAACCTGAGTAATAAGAAATAACGGAAATGTATCCTTATGGCCTGATGCAAGAATTTTAAACAGGAGTAACGATTTTTGCTAGAGATAGCGTGCAAGTTGACACTCGGTCATTAAGCCATTTAATGATATGAGCTTATTGCGACTGTAAGTGAAGCTAACGACTTTATTTTTATGGTTTCGTACCAATAAGTGTTCTTGAGAGTGGGTCCTAGATAATGGCTGCATAGTCTTACAGGGGTAAAATAACATATCTTTAAGCAAATACGTTCTAGATATGGATATCTCACATCCCAGATGGATGCCCGTGTCCTAGACACGCCAAACCAATGTGAAGTTTACTGATACGTTGTCTTCAATAATTCTACGATGCAAGAACGTTTTCTGATGCACCAGCGTTCAGTCGCAAACGACTCACAGTGATAGTGGCAATAAGAATGTGAGAAAGTGTAGTAACGAAACTCCGGTATTTATTAAACTAAGCATATTCGTAGCTAGTGTATCTAGCGCCAGCCGTTTCAGACGTTTACAGCAACAGAGGCGGTACAAAGATATCTACCATTAGCAATATTTAGCAGAATATGAGGAACTCAGCTACGAATAACACCATACAAATACGATGCTTATGTCGAATATCCGACACCAATTCTTTTTCTAACTTTCACCATAAAGAAACGTATCTACGTAAACAGCGGACACTCGAGCTGTTTCGCGGCCGGGCAAGTAAGGGTCTGAACTCCCGCCAGGCGGCCTAGCGATTTGCGCTTCCACTTTACCTCAAAGGTGGACAGCTTATCACATGTCTGCGGGTTTACGCCCACGCATCCAGTTTCCATAGAGCCGCCGATGCTGCGCCGGTCATGTGTCGCTCGTTACACCCGCCTCACTGCGCTTTTCCATGCATCGCCTCGCTCATGCGGTTAGGCGTTACCTTTTCTCTGCGGAGATAAGTTTGCTATTTCTTGCTTTAAGAACACTGTCAGCAAGACGTTTGTTATGGTTGGTGAGCGTATTTTGGAAGTGTGCACAGAATCTGAGCCGTAGCACCCATTTACCCTGCAGTCAGCCGTTTGTTCTAGCCCCTATCTTTCCCGAAAGAGAATTTGCATTACTTCCAACGCATAATTTTCCAAAAGTCACTCGCAATGCCTTCTGTTAAAAAAATAAATAGAACTTGTTATATGTGGCTCACCTGTAACATCACACAAACGTTTCATTTGGCGTGGCTCGAGCAGTGTTATTCGCATTTGGTACGGTTTTGTGTAAGTTG
Organism: Dermacentor variabilis; assembly: GCF_050947875.1. Classification (NCBI taxonomy): domain Eukaryota; kingdom Metazoa; phylum Arthropoda; class Arachnida; order Ixodida; family Ixodidae; genus Dermacentor; species Dermacentor variabilis. Next base: position 33,255,743 of record NC_134578.1, on the reverse strand, counting down.
TTTACTTCACTTCGCGCTGTATGTGCCTAGCCCGGATCGCAAGTGCCACTTTTACTTGACACGCCTGTTGTCATTGCTGAAACATTCTTCGTGTAGTCTGTGTATTTGTCAAGTGTGTGATCTAGTATATTTTCTGTCCAATTCTCTTTGTAACCAAGGAAAAAAGCTTTCTTATATGGAACCACTGCTTCCTATTGTGTGCATCTGAGAAAGGCGGCCCAGAAACAGTAAGAAAAATGTACTAATGAGAGCCCTGATCGCATTATATTCCCAATCTGCATGAGCTGATTCAGCCTTGCTGGTTCTTCGAGAAGCTTGGCGGCTTTGGAACTTTCGCATCGTTCATACGCTAACCGAATCCATGTTTACATGAATAGTTCCGTCGCGGAAAATTCTACGGGCGCCGTTGTTCTACCATCTCAATCGGACGTCATCAAGTTTAAGACTTCACACGTAACGACATCTACAGGTTCCGAACTGGCCACTCTTCGCGCTGCTGTCGAATATATTGAAAAAGAACCACCCAACAAATGGGCAATATTTTGTGACTCGAAAGCAGCCTTCCAGAGCTTACGAAGTTTACGACGTGGCAATTATGAACAGCTGGCGTCACAAATCAACGAAACCTGCCATTGCGCTTCTGAACCAGGACATGATATTATGTTTCAGTGGCTGCCGGGACATTGTGGCATCGTTGGTAATCAGCTCGCCGATGACGCTGCCCGACGTGCCCAGGCTGGCTCACCGACACTCCTTATACCTTTATCGAGAGTCGACGCTGCAAGAGAGCTTCGTAGTCTCGCTCGTACCATCACGTTAAGTTACTGGCATACACCACATAACTCTAAGTGTCGTTTATACAGCCTCGACCCATCACTGAAACTTAAATTACCAGCGAACCTTCCACGACGTGACGCAACACTGCTGTGTCTGCTGTGGGTAGGAGTAGCATTCACCAACTCCTACAGCTATTGTATTGGAATGGCGGACTCACCAATGTGCGCTAAGTGCAAGTGTGAAGAGACCATCAGTCACCTTCTGTGCCACTGTTCTCGCTTCGATAATCAACGTGAGACACTCGAGTGTGCCTTGAATAGACTGGATGACAGGCCACTTGCGCAAGCGAAGATCTTGGGAGCCTGTCCTCACAGTTCAATAGCCCAGAAAGCAGTTCGAGCGCTTTTTCACTACCTGAAGGCAACAGACTTGAGTGCCCGACTATAGACATCCTACACCTAAGTTCTCTCTCTCTTTCTTTCTTTCACTCCCCATTCCCCTCCCCACGTGTAGGGTAGCAAACTGGACTCAGTCTGGTTAACCTCCCTGCCTTTCCTTCTTCCCTCCTCTCTCTCTCTCTCTCTTGGCGGCTTTTCCAATAAAATGTTTGCGATTCGTGAGTTTATTAGGTGCACTTGTATAGCATGCTTAAAAATAAAATATTAAAGCTCTTGCGCCCGCCTAGAGACGACGTATTCAACATTACTGCAGTCAAAGGTGAACCAGACTAGGAAGCATCGTTATCGAAACCGACAACAAAAGAGCTTGGTTAAAACACGCTGGCGGGCTAGTTGGTTAGAATCCATGGTAGAGTGTATAAGCGCGACTGGACGAGGACGAAGAAAGAAACAGATACTTTTTTTAAACAGAAACACGAGCCGGCCGGATATTTCTGTCCGGCCGGCTCGTGAGTGATTCCAATTGTCTGGGGCCAGAGACGCCTAGCAACAGCGCTGTGTCTGTGTATCTGTTTCTTTCTTCGTCCTCGTCCAGTCGCGCTTATAAACTCTACCAAAAGAGAGCTTAACCACGCGTATGAAATCTCCGACGACCAAATTAGCGGTCTAACCACCAGCTCAGGTTCTACTACGGCACTGCCGCCAGCGGCCTCTCAATCTACAAAAGTACCGCCAACCAGTTCCCTCCTTCTCCGATCCATTCCCGGGCTTGGCGCGGCCTAGACCGCGGCGCCGCCTATGGCGGTCCTGCCGTACAAGACGACGGATAATGCGCTACCGAAAGAAATTCGCGGAAAAGTTTGTTCGCTCCCTGCGGAGCAGTTCTTGAGGCTAGGCTTTGTTTCGTCAGTCAGTAACTGGCCTTAATAATGTCGCGGTGGAATTGCAAAAAAATTACAGAAATTGACCATTATTTAAGGCGTAAAGCGCTCGCACGTTGAGAGTGCGTGTTTCTAAACCACTACAAGTGCACGCGGTGCGCTCGAAACCACACGAAATTACCTCAGTTCCAGGCTTTGACTGCGTGAAAGTGGGCGTGCGTGGTTTCGTAGGTTCATTTACATACCTGCAGGATAGTTCTCTGCGGCCGGCTCGTGAGTGATTTCAATTGTCTGGGGCCAGAGACGCCTAGCAACAGGGTTACTTCTGCTCCGCGCCTTCTACAGTACCTCATGAACGGGTTGTGTCGGCCATGAGCAACGTTTTTACGCGTAGACAGTATTGATAATTTTAACTACGTACCAGCACATGAAATCGTTATTTATTTACTTCATCATCATCATCATCATCATCATCATCATCATCACAATCATCATCATCATCATCATCATCAGCCTGATTGCGCCCACTGCAGGGCAAAGGCTTGTCCCATACTTCAACTACCCCGTACTAATTGTGGCCATGTTGTCCCTGCAAACGTCTTCATCTCATCCGCCCACCTAACTTTCTGCCGCCCTCTGCTACGCTTCCCGTCCCTTGGAGTCCAGTCCGTAACCCTTAATGACCATCGGTTATCTTCCCTGCTCATTACATGTCCAGCCCATGCCCATTTCTTTTTCTTGATTTCAACTAAGATATCGCATATAATATTGACCGCAAATAAAGACAGGGACAGAGGGAGAGAACACATAAACAGCACGGGCGGTAACTTTCAACTGTTTTATTCACAGCAGCCCGTGGGCATATATAGGCAAATAGAACATGCACAGATCGCAGCAAACAAGAATAAACATCAGCTTAGCGTTGCACCCAATTATAAAAAAAATCTATTTCTGATTAAAACAACTTAATCGAGGTATAACTAACACAGTCTTGGCCTTTCGTTTTTATGTGATAAGCTTCCATCAGTTCGCGTGCAGTCTGGTCATGGCTTCTCCCCAGAATCTTTATCTCCTCAAAAAGAGATGCACAGCGACAGGCATTGCAGTGCGCAGGTAAGTGCGCCAATTCATCTTCCGTTAACTTTTGTTCATGTTCCCTGGCTCGATCATTTAGGCACCGTCAAGTCTGCCCTATGTAGGACTTGCCACACGCCAGGGGGATTTCGTAAACAACTCCTACATGCATTTTGCATACAGCTTGGTGTGGTTCTTGCCACAACCTTTCCTTCCTTTAGGATCACAGGAGGTGCGGGGGCAGGGCCTCGCCAGCTTAAAAGGGGCTGAAAAGACAAGGGGGACCCCAAACCTGCCTGCCACCTTCCTTAGGTTGTGAGCGACAATGTGAATATACGGCACCAATTCAGGTCCTACGGCCATAGTAGTCTTCCTCACCCTTGCTTTGCCCCTAGATGCGTTTACCTTCTGCAGGAGGGTTTCCACCACTGGCGTTACCATGGAGTCAGGGAACCCTGCCGTATTAATACGGGTAATCTGATTGTCAAAGGTAAGCTGCATCTTGTGCACACACGATTTGTTGTGAGCCCATTCTAGGCAGAGCATCGCTACTCCTCGTTTAACAATCTTTGACTGGGAGGAATCATATGGCACCAAGCCCTTCTATGCCCGAGGGAAGTACTGCCAGCACGCGTGGCCTTTAGCAAAGGAAATGCGTAGGTCTAAAAAGCGCAGGGAATTGTCGAGTGGAAGTTCGAGAGTAAAAGAAAGCCCTTTACCAAGTTATTTATAAACGGCTAAAATGCTGTCACAAGAAGTTAAACTTCCTTGCCCGTTAAAAACAATTAAAAAGTCATCCATATAGCGAAAAACATTTAAAATGTTTAAAAACGCCCCCTCAAACACCTGATCAAGCGCTTTGTCAATGGTAGCTAAAAAATGTTACACAAAAGCGGCGCAATGCACGAGCCGATGCAGATTCCACGTTTCTGCAGATAGAAGAAGTGTTCGTCATAACTGATAAAAGTGCTATTAAGATAGGTTTCTAAAAGAGTTAAAAAATCTTCCACCGAAATACCAACTGCGTTCTAGAAGGGAATGGTGCCGTTTTCTTCAATACACATCCTCGCAGCAACAAACAAATCTCTATGAGGAACGGAGTAGAAAAGATCTTCTACATCATCCGAAAAAGCCGGTTCGCCCTAAACTTGAATTTGATTCTTCAATATGGTCCCCTCATTAGATTTATTTAACCACTATGCTAGAATCAGTTCAGAATAGAGCCGCTCGATTCATTTCACAAAGTTACAACTGGAACGAAAGTATAACGCAAATTAAAAACAATCTATCAATTCCTTCTTTGAACACTCGTCGTGATGTAGCACTTATATTGCTGCTTCACAAGTACGAGCACGGACCGAGGCCATCACCAATAGCTCTGCAAGTTTCTCCATTCACCTCACCAAGATTGCATAATCATCTTTATTTCACGCGCATCTATGGCAAAACAGACGCTTTTAACTCACCTGCGCTTCCACGTGTCATCCGCTTGTGGAACGACCTTCCCGATATCCTTGTAGCTGAAGCTAACAATGAAAAATTCCGTAACGACATAAACATTCATTTCTTAGTTAAAAAAAAACTTGTTTGCGCTGTTTCTTGTATGGTTTCTTTTTCTTTTTATCTTAGAATTTTAGAGTTTGTGTAAACTTGTCTCTTCGTCGTATAATTATTAACAAAGCATTGTATCATTGCATAAATTTGTATAATTGTTTGCTCTTTATACTGTGTAAATATTTTTTTCCCTTACCCAATGCCTATTCTTCGGGCCTGCAAGGCATTTTCAATAAATAATCTGAACAGTGGTTCCAAAAATAAATATCCCCCAACCCCTCATTAGCACCAGTAATACTTTTGTTGAAGTGCTTATTTTATATCTGTGTACTACGTGCGTGTGTATTCTTTTGCGTTAAAGTTTTTACAGGGAAGCAGTTTTGCTTTAACTGGGACACTCAAGGCACGCAAGACAGCGAAAAAAAATTGATTCTCAGACTTTACTTGCCAGAAGCACGATCTGGTTATAGGCACGCCGTAATGGGGGACTCCGAATTAGTTTTGACCAGCTGGGGTTCGTTAACGTGCCCCTAATGTACGGGACAAGGGCGTCGTTGCATAGCGCCCCCAACGACATGCTGCCGCCGAGGCCGCAATTTGATCCCCCGACCTCCGCGATCAATCCGTCTGCGCGTACATTCGTCCCACTGGGCCAACAATTGTGGTTGGAGCGCGCTGGAAACAAAAAAATATACAAAAGCGCGACGCGTCCTTCCACGTGACACAGATTGGCCAATGGAGGAGCGGAGGTGGCTTGGGCGACAGGAGCCGTGGAGCAAGAAACGCCGGGGGGGGGGGGGCAGGGTGCCGGAAAGATCTAAGAATAGCGCTACTTTTGGAAAATTGAGGGGTTTTATGTAGCATCTCGGCGGCAGGGCCCTGCGGGAATGTCCGCTCATTACAAATATCTCTCTCTATGCTTTAGCACGCCTGCTCAGAAATTGTGATTCTCGCGTAGGCGTGTTTTTTGATCGAAGACAGCCTCCAGCCGTGAATATTGATAAACACTATTCTTAGCGTTGTGTGCTGACAGCAAGCATGTTATAACTATGATCGTCGCTTATAAAATATTACATTTTGTTGTTTGTTTTACACCGGCCCTTCTCATTCAATGTTAGTGCTAGAGACAGCTCAGCGGAGGAAACTTGAGCAGGGGGGGTGGGGGTGCGTAAGCGATCATGTGAGTAGACTTGGGCGCGTCAATATGGGACTGTCTGCCCCTCAGAACATCTATATGGATTTGCGGGGGTAATGAAAAGATCACGTGTCACGCTGACGGAAACGGGGCCTGCTTGTATCACCATAAACATGGAAAAACATCTTAAATTCGAATCAGGAATGGGTGCGAAAAGAACAGACGGGTGCGAAGAAAAAGGGTTGTGAAAAGCGTCGCTTCACGGTGAAATAGTGCGAACCAGATGGTGTACGATCACGCGACCTAAAACTTGCATTGGGGAAGTTATATTGTTTAGACACTGTGATCCACTACCTAAACTTCTATTTCGCGCTCTTCTATGCAATCTTTGTTGCTTCTTCTAGCAAATTATGTTTCTTACATCCAGTCAGCCCATGCTGAAAAGCGGCGCTGCTTTCTGCCGACCAACCAAGTGGTACATCAGCCATTCCTCAAGCGTCGCCCTCTTGGCACGGCGACGAGCGGCAGTGCCAGTAGCGTTGTGGGAATGATGCGAGGCCTGTTGTCGCAGCCCCAGTGCAGGTATTCCTTAGTGCAGTGTGCTTGCTGGACCGTTGTACAAAAGGGGCTTGAATTTCGGCATCAGCGCAAACTGAAAGCCACAGACGACGCAGACTTCGGCTGCAGGAAGACGTGAAGTAATTGGCGGCTAATAATAATAAAAACAAGCCGCAGGTCTGCGCGGCACACGCCGCACAGTCACAACGTAAGCTCGAGGAGCGGCTCCATAGGAGCTCCGGTTTCGGCAGCATGCGCTAGAGGGTCTTCGCGGTGAAGTATATTTGCGTCGTATCTAGGAGAACGATCTGAATTGTCCGCTTGGTGTCGGCGGCCAGCTGCGGATTGTGCTGCTGTCTGCCCAGTGGTCTGGGGAACCAACCGCACGTTGCTTGGTTGCTGCCGCGGACGTAGCTCTACGATGCGTTTCTGCTGCAGCAGTTTGTACCTTGCGAGGAGGCGCCATAAGTTGTACCGAAGAGCAAACACAGGCGTCGAGATTACGCGACGCACATGTCGCATCTCTTGACCTGTGGCACGGTACGTTGTTGTTGATGATGGTGATGTATTGTCATTCCCTTTTAAACGGGGTGGTGACAAATAGTCGCACAGCCTGCTTCAGTTAACCAGGTCCTACTACATGCAACATGAAACTGCTACATGTAACTGCTACATTACGGGATGCCTGGAGGGTTACAACGCAACTTGAACGCAAATTCAAAAGGCGCAGTGTGAATAGGACGGAGACAAAGAAACACAAACCACTACAGAAGCGCTGACTAACTACTGGTTTTATTTGCTCCGAAACCGGCCTATTTATGTGCAAAAAGCTTGTCATGTAGCATCGCAGTTAGCACAGGTATGGTCCACCAAGAACAAGATACCGTAAATGTTTAAAAACGCGTTACCAAATCCATAACAAAAAGAACAAGATATGGTCATCGAACACAGCCTACTATCGCCACGTAGCTCAATGCTTCGGCCTAAGGCGAAGTTCCAGTGCATACGAAAATATGGTAATGGAAACAAGGAACATGCGCATAGAACAAGGTATAAACACCCTTGGTTTGAGCAGGCTTCTGTAGTGAAAGAAAAGCACCTTTCAAAAGGGGTGAAACTTTTTAGACGTAAACCAAACCTTGAAGAAACTCAATATCATCATCACTGGAAAGTATGGATGGCTTCCTGACGCAGTTGTCCGCGAACCTGTTGATAGAAAAAAAGCTGCCAGGATTTCTCGCTCGGTCCTTTATGATGAAGTTTCTGATGAAAGCAAAAGAAAGAACCGAGTGAAAAATCGTGGAAGCTTTTCTTATCAAAAGATAGGCGAAGTCAATAAGCGTCTCTTTCTACTTGCATAATGAGCGTCTCTTTCTAAGCGTCTCTTTCACTACCTGAGCCTACAACCTCTTCATAATTCCCGTAATGCCTTCAACAAGTCTTTCTTAACTACTGCTATTGTGGCATGTCTCTTTCCTTAATGAAAATATTTCGTCTGTGCGGCCAATTATTTTTTGCAGCTCGAGAGATGCGCCACACCAGTGGTCGATAACGTATTGCCAAAGAAGAAGTGTATACTTCTTATTAGTCGCCGATATGGCATATATTTACTCATTGCAAAACATGACGTCAGCGAAAGGGTTTGTCAGCGCGTACGCTCGGCCATTTCAAAACCCTCATCTTGAATCTTCTAACATGCTCACGAATGGCATGGTGCGCAAAATCTTCACGACACCGTAGCCCATATCAAATTCGAGCGCTGAAATTGCTTAGCGATATCACGCCTTCTTTCAGTACACTAGTGATCAGAGACAACTTTCGAAATATGTTCCGTCTATATTTGACATCATTAATAATATCCGACAGGCCCCTGGCTCTCACAGGGGAATAACCAGTTTAGTTCCGGGTGTACACGAGTGGTAAGAAAAGGTTTGCGAAATACATTGCGCCTGTAATCGAAATCCTCAACAATAGTCGACAGGCTTAGGGTTCTCTTAAGGGAATAACCAGGTTAGTTCTGCGGTGTTGGCTCTTTTGTGAATAACTTTTTTTTACCGAAATCATTTCTGTCCAGCTGCTGTTCCCCGAGTTCCTTCACTACGAAGCAATCGTATTGTTGTCATCGGAGCAGCGGAGATAAATGTTATAGACAAGTATGTGAAACTTCGCAGGTCCCATATTGCAACTACGTGGACAAAACTGTTGTGCTTTGTCCACGTAGTTGCCTCAGGGTGGAGACTTACCTCTTTGGCCCAATTGTGATAGAAGTGTCTCTCTGGGATCTTTCTGTTGTTTTCACGCAAGGTACGACAGTCCTGGCAAAAAACACAGTAGCAAGAAATGGTCGTGTCATCTATCCGTGTAGTTAGCGTTAAGTATAACCATACTGCGCAGGTAAGGTCGGCAAAGGCGAATGAAACTACTTCCATCACAATGATGCCAATTTCTTTCTGCAGAGGTCAGAGGTACGCTTGATTACGTACCTACCGGCCTTTTACATTGTGCCTTCATAAAAATAAGAAGTTTCACAAATTGTGAAGATGTTTTTAATACACCTTAATACTTGCAACATGTATGGCGAGCTAACGCGCAGCTGAAAGACCAAATGAAACTATATTTCGCACTTAGTAGAAAGCATGGTTTTCTTTTCAAGTGTATATATAAAACAACTTTTGCCGAAACTTTTACGGTTCAAATATTAGTGAACGCCGCGAGAAAAGGTCGCAAATGCAGACATTTTTGACGCCAGAGCTGAAAAAATGTGCAAATGTGATTTAAATTACAGTTCAGTGAAGCACGAAAACTTTTGTTGCGGGTTGAGAATGAGATAGGGGTGGAGTCACTGCGCATGGCAGTATCTCGTCACCGATCACGTGAGGACACTAAAGAGAGCGTCGGATTTGTAGTTTTTTATGCTTAGCTATCTTCGGGATCGGCACACATTTTTCGACTGCACCGTCCTCGGCATATGCTTACATATTTAAGCGTGCATTATTATCGAAATCGGCCCACATTTTGACTTGCGAGGACGTGTTGGCGTGTGTAAAACTCTGAATAACTTTCAGGCTTTTACGTGCCATAATAAACCACGATCTGATTGTGAGGCACATGGCTGAAGAGGGAAAAGCAACGTGGCCGTAATGGGTACACTGTCCGGCTTCTGTAAAATAAGAAATCACAGTTTCGCTGTAAGGACGGCGCAAGGAATGTGGCAGCAACGTGTTAGAATATCACACGAAGTGTGGCTCGTAGATTCAGCGGCAGTATGAACTGCAGCGAGCACAAGCTCACTAATGAAGCGCACGTCGTGTGGCCTGAGCAGAAACGCATGAACAGAGAGAACTCGATCTCGATGACCGCGAACACCGTCGCTTGGAGCCACATGGTCTTGTTCGTGTTTTCGTCTTGCGTCGGCCCTGCGTGCCAGCATTGCGGCTTGCTCATGGTGGACACCGTGTGCGTCAGTTTCACGCTTTTGAGCGGCAGGCTTTTGTCAAAGTTATCGCATAGCTCCGGCCACTTGTTCCCGCGTGTACACATCCACGCGTACGGGGGAGGATAGCACAGTCTTTTCAACTGATTCTCATAAATTAGGGGATTTATGATGGGCATTTAATGAGGCTATAATAGGTGGTTTGAAGCGGCGTAGCAACACTGGAGGCCGGGGGGCCGTGGGTCCCGGGTGCAAGGGGCCAGTAGGGGGTGTCATATACGTCTGAGGACAACCCTCCTTCCGCCCGCTTGACTAAGCGCAAATGGCAAAGAATGCTCCGTTATCCAGTAGCTCGAGCTCATCTACCCGATGCGTTGCGCCGCAGAATTGTCGGTTGCAGCTCTATCGACACCCCACGAAACAATTGCACGAATGTGCGGGCTAAAAAATTTACTTCGCACAATGGTCGCTGAACTACTCGCCTTAGCGGAACGTTTCATGTCGGGTCCGCTCGTGCCGTGCGTTCATGCTGGGAGCAGGCGTCGCTAAACATACAGTCAGGCGTTATAAGGCGTTGAGGCTCTTGGGTCCCTTTTCGGTTCCGAACGCGCAGCGAAGACGAACAGAGACAGCAGCGAGAGGGCGTTGAATGAGGGCGCCCGGCGCTCGCGTTTACGGCGAAGCGTTCGTTGAGAGCGACATAAGTGCGGCCGTGAAAAGTCGCGAATGGGATTCTCTGGATCGTCTTCAGACTCGGTGCCTGGAGATCCTGGAATTTATCGCCAAATGGAACTTCTTACTGTTATCTTTCGCTTGTTCCTCACGATCTGCGTGTCAGTTGCATCATGCGAAAGGTACTTTTCCAAGTTAAAGCTGATCAAGACGCCTCTGCGATCCACCATGAATGATGAAATGCTGTCAAACTTGGCGATACTGACCATAGAAAAAGAACACGTGAAAGATATGTAATCTTTACTACTGTAATGAGTTTGCAGAAGCGAAGTGTCGGAAAAAGAACTTCTGAAGGAAATGTGTCCTTACCGGTCATTACTTTAGGGCAAAACACTCGATGTCCCACCATGGTTTGTGCATCGGCAATATGGATACAATATTCTATTTATCAATTTTGAAACGTTGTATTCGTTCTATATCAGTTTTGCGGTGTTCAATAAAATATATTTCTCCTACTCCTAGCTAAGCGTTTCTGTATCATTTTGTTGTTGTGTGACTTCATGTCACAAGTACAGTGTCTGTGTCAGCTATACGGAACTTTATAAAAAAAGATTAATTTTGTAATAATATTTCCCGATATTCTATGACGTTATGTGTCTATGTGATTACTATAGGAACTCGGTAGCGTGAAACATATGGCAGATAAGTTATAACCATATCCTGAATAGTTCTTTAATTAGTACTTATAGAGGAAGCACTTCAATTCGAGAATCGAGGACTCAAAGTCATATTATTAACTCAAGAAAAACTTCTTAGACAAAATCGTTGGGGGTGCTATATATAGCCTACAGTACTTTGGCAATGCGGGCGGCGCCCAGTATGGCAGCAGTGACAGAAATATTAAATAGTGGACCAGTGACGCTGATCCCTCAATCATCTCCATTGCAAGTGCAGACGAACAGTAGTGCAAGCTTTCGCTGGCACGGGCTTCATCACGGCCTTTTTTTTTATGGTGACGCCAAGAATCGACGCGAAGCGTGCTCTATTCTGTTCCGAATCTTGTGGTGGTGCCGCAGCTCGGATAATCACGTTTGTCCGTATAGCAGCAAATAAAAACAAGGCTTTATTAATAAGAATAAAGAGAACTCGCAATTGTCATAGCATTGGCGCCCGCGCCACAGGGAGGCAGGCGGCATTTTCTATAGGGTGGGGAGATCAGCGTCACTGACACACAATTTAATTTTCGTTTTCGTTCAGGGCTGCCCACAGCCAAAATACTGCGCGCCATAGTACCTAAGACGATTTTTGGCTAGTTGTTGTAGGGCAGGATATGAATGTCGGGCTTCAATTTACAAATGCAATATTGCCGTTAAAATTGGTAATTAAATCTTTATAAAGATATTATTGTTACCTGTGACGTGAGCCATATTTTCCACGATGTTGCATTTGTATTGGCTGCCAAGCCTTACAGTCTGATAGAAGATGTGCACATGCATGTGCTTATCACAAGTTATCAATGCGGCACCCTGTGTTATTTGGCGCAGAAAAAACAGCGTGTATACCTACTGTATTCGCGATCTCTGGGAAAGAAAGCGAAGGAGAGGGGGACCCAGGGGACGTGCGCGGCATCCAAGGTGACTGTAGTAGTGCTAAAACCCGGAAATTGTCGACATCCTCGCCTTCCTCGACAACACCCGGGAGGGGGTGACAGAAGACCTATGGGCCCCGGGTGCAAGACCACCTAGCTACGCCACTGGTGGAGAGTGAGCCGTGTAGAGAAAGCTTTGTCTTTGAAGAAAGAACTCATCATGTTTCGGGGTCAGACCATGACGAACTGTGCGACAATAGTACAGGATGGTATATGAAACAAGTTAACGAAGTAATTTTGTGCTAGTGCACCTATGAAAGACTTGAGTTGACATTTACAACGCTTTTTGGGTACAGGACACATCGTTACCTAGGTGCCGTGCCCACTTGTTCATTAAAAAAGAGTCCTTAATTATCTATTCAAGTTTAGAACTTACCCAACTTTCTGGTTAATTTGTGATATCGGTCTCAGCTGGGAAAAGTAAGCGGAAAGTCTCTCTTTGATCCTTCAGGTGCAATATCCATATCGGAGTTCCTGAGCAGGCATAGTGACTCGTATAGAAAAAAAAAAGCGTAGATAGAAACATCTCACTTCCAAGGACGACCAACGTGATCTAATTTGACGACTGAGCAACCCTGCCTGAGCTTGTTTTTTTTTCTTTTTCCAGCTTCTTCTTTCGCCCGATGGCTGAACAAATCTTTGAAATAGTCGAAAACGCAGACGGAAGTGATTTCTTCACCGATATTTTACCGATATTTTAAATTTTCCGGTTCTAGGAGCAGTAAATCCGGCACTGGGATGAAACCAGCTTTTCTTTCGCCCGATGGCTGAACAAATCTTTGAAATAGTCGAACACGGAGACGGAAGTGATCTCTTCGCCGATATTTTACTTATATATTTAATTTTCGAGTTCTAGGAGCAGTAAACTGAGCGCAGAGAAGAATACAAACTCAGCTCAAGTTATTACTGTTCTTACGCACAATTACATTCTAATGTACACTCCTTCGCGTATCGCCAAAGATAAAGGTAAATATATGATGTGATTTCTGGAAATATTGTCAAAACGTATTCTCTGATCTGGTTATATCCCCAACACATAAATATTGAGTGCGATTCAAGGTATGAGATCTCATACATTTTTGGCCGTCTTGCTTTGTTTCTCATGTGGCCAAGTGATAGTTAATGGTCTTCTCAAGGGAAGCCGAGGGAATAGCTTTTCTTATGTATTCTGAGTCGCCACGTGCAATAGATTCCGTAATCAAGGAGTATGGTAAGCATAATGACTATCTTGAGAAATGTGTAGGAAAATTCCGCAGCTACCTTGACTTTCCACAGGAAAAGCAAAAATTCATCTATCAAAAAAGGGTCCACGCAAGAGATACAATCTCACTAATGATATTCATTACATGCTTTGAAGAGCTATTCAAGCTATTGGATTGGAAAGGCTTAGGAGTGAGAATAACGGCGAATATCTCAGCAACCTCGGCTTGGCAGAAGACATTTTCCTGTTCAACAACTCTAGAGAAAAATTCGAACAAATGATTAAGGACCCTAACCGTGAAAGTGCAAGAGTGGGGCTGAATGTTAATACACAGAAGACAAAACCGATGTTCAGTAGTCTGGTAAGGAAACCACAACTCATAATCGCCAGACAGTCTCTATACTTTGCACAAGAGTACGTTTAGCTAGGCCATTTACTCACAAGGCACGGTGACCACGGGAAGGAAATTTACAAAAGAATGAAAATGGCTTCGGGTGCATACCGCAGGCATTACAAAATTCTGTCTGGGAGCTTACCCCTGTCATTGAGAAAAAAAAGTATGCAATCATTGCTATCTACTGGGGCTAATATATGGAGCGGAAAAAGCTTAGAGGATAACAAACAAGCTCGAGAAGGGGTTAAGGACCGCGCAAAGAGCGAAGGAACGAGAAAATGTTAGGCGTCACATTAGGAGACAGAAAGCGAATTTGCAAGGTGCAAGTTGGAATCGACTAGAGCAAGACAGAGGTAATAGGAGATCGCAGGGAAGGGCCTTCGTCCTGCAGGTGGCATAAATAAAAGCTGCTCATGATGATGATGTGACAGCCTCTTTAATTTGACGGATACACTTCTAATAGTAATAAATTAAATCCCCAGTAAGTAGCGCAGAGAAATGGCATCGTAAGAACTCGCAAAGGTGATATACTACGTATGTCGCTGCTCATTTTCTACAGTGTTAATGTAATTGAAGCAAATGCTCATACAGAAGCAGCGCAAGGGGAAGGGTCGCAGGTTCTTATTGTAGTACGCACAAAACACGTTGGTATTGCAGAATAGGGATTTGGTTTGCAGCACAGCAAAAGTTGTAATAATTGAAATGAGATTACACTATCCAAAATATGCTGTTTATTTAGACCGCTGTTGTTTAAACGAACCCAGTGACCTTGCTCACGCACACCAGTTGCGTGGCAACAGTGTGCATCTGCAAAACTTTACTGCTCCTATTGGAGCTGTGTGTGCGTGGAGGTATCTTTTTCCTGCGTGCGCGCATTGCCGACGTTCACGAGGCGATGATGGTAGATTATCAGTGCTGAATCTGGCTCACTCCTTACGTCACTGGCAAAAATACTTTCGCCTCAATAATTGTTTTTGTGAGTGGGTCTTTGATAATGTCTGCATAGTCTCACATGAGTAAAAATAGCATATCTTTATGCAAATACCTTCTAGATATGGAGATCGCAGGACCCAGATAGATGCTCATGTCCCAGACACGCCAAACCAACGTGAAGTTTACTGAGACCTTATCTTTAAGAATCCTACGATGCAAGAACATTTTATAATGCGTCAGCGTTCGGGCGCAAACTACTCTCAGTGATAGTGGCAATAAGAATGTGACAAGATGTAGTAACGAAACTCTGGTATTTATTAAACTAAGATTTTCTGTAACTAGTGTATCTAGCACCAGCACTTTCAAACGTTTACAGCAACAGAGGCGGTAAAAAGCTTTCTACCATAAGCACTAGTTAACAGAATATGAGGAACTCAGCTACGAATAACACCATAAAAATACGATGCTTATGTCGAATGTGAGAGAGCAATTCTTTTTCTAACATTAGAGAGAGAGAGAGAGAGAAATTTATTAACAGAAAGGCAGAGGTCGGCCTGAGCTACAACTTGCTCTGGCCTGCTACTCTACATTGGGGAAAAGGGACGGGGTGCGAAAGAGTGGATGAATGATGATGGTATAAGAGATGCGTATATACAAATTCAGAGAGTTGTGGCATCTCTAAAGCCGTGCATCCAGCCCAGTGGCTTGGAGAAAGAAATCGTGGCTCCTCAGAAAGGAAGCGAAGTGCTACCCGGGTAGCAACAAGTTCCGTGGCAGTTGATGTTGAGCTATGGTCTAGTTTAAGCCGCCGTGCGATGATCATATGTGGAATGACGAAGGCTGCAATGGAGGCATATGGTGTGGCAGAGCTATCGATATACACGTGTACAGTATCTCCGTATTCTGCAAAATGTGCAAGAGGGTGAGTTTCATGAGGCCAATAGACGCAATGGATGAAATTTTAGTAATGCCAGGGATCTACAATGTAACGACAGGTTTAGGCAGAACCCACGGGAGTATTCTCGGAATACATGCGGGAGAAAATCTTGACGGCAGAACACCCTGATGGAGCGATATAATCCTTGAAAGGTGGAACCTACGTGGGTGGCAGGGAGCGATGACAGAGGATGCTGCATGCGTCGGGTCAACACGCGAAGGCATATTCGAAGAGGCTCGCAAAGCAAGTATACTCCTATAGGAAAAGCACGAGCTTCCGCTATTGTTCCATTGGTTGACGTGCATCGTGGGAGGCCCAAACATGTGCGCAATGTTTGAGCTTGAATGCTCTCCAGTGCGCGCCCACAGCTAAGTCCCATGCTTGAGAGCGCCGGCATGCTGTACCGTATATACACTACGAATAGTGCTTGGTACAGTCGCTGTAATGACGACTCCCAGGGGGCCCATCTTGTTCCTGCAGCGACGCAAAGTACGTGAACAAAACTCTTCAGCTTTGACTTCAGTGCGGCGACGTGTCTTGACCAAGATAATCCCTGGTCTATGACTAAGCCAAGGAATCTGTGGTGTGTAACCGTAGGTATCGCTACTCCATTAACGATTATCGGATACCTGGTCATTTGTTTTCGCGTGAATGTAATCACGGAACATTTTTCTGTTGAGAGTTGGAGGCCTTGACGCCGCAGATACTTAGTTGTCATTGTCACTACACTTTGAAGCCTAGCACGCATTTGGGGACGGGTGGCTCCAGATGCCCATATGCATATGTCGTCCGCACATTTGCTAATCTTCACCGTGCTAGGAAGTTCACATGCACGGCCAATCAATGCAACATTGAAAAGGGTTGGACTAACTCCCCCTTGCGGAACACTTCAATGTATATGGTACTGTCCGGTGTCGCCATCACTTGTCGACATATACACCGTGCGGCCACTGAGGTAGCTAACAATACATGCATATAGCCGGCCACCGACATCTACATCTTCCAGTGCATCAAGGATTGCCTAATAGAGTACATTGTCGTATGCACCCTTAATACCAAGAAAAACAGCTCCAACTAACCGACGGCGACTTCTTTCCTGTTCAACAGGGGATACAAAGTCGATAACAGCGTCAGTGGAAGAATGGTCTCTAAATCCGTGCATAAAATCAGGAAAGCAATTATTTTTCTCCAGAAAACATTCCAGCCTTGACAAGACCATTCTTTCTATTACTTTGCCGACGCAACTGGCTAAGGCTATCGGTCTGTGGGAGGAACGCTCGTTAGGGCACTTCCCCGGTTTAAGCAGAGCTACAACGCGACTGCATTTCCAACTATCTGGAACATTTCCTGTCTCCCACGTCTTATTAGGAAAAGATAGAAGAATACGTCGTGTTTCTTTGCCAAGATGGCCGAGTGCAGCGTACGTGATTCCGTCTGGTCCTGGTGCCGATGAGCGTCGAGAAACCAAAATATCAGCGTCAAGCTCTTGCATCGTTAACGGTACTTCGAGTCGTGCATCAGGTGATGTGGGCGTGAGGGTGACAAGGGATGAAGTCACTGCATTAGATGCGTCGACAATGAGTTTACAGTAGTCCAGTAGTCCTCTGTTACCTGCAACTCGGTCCGGTGTTGATGTAGAGCCACCGCGCGGAATGGATGTCTTTGTTGTGGAGTTGCCTGGAGACTTCGTATGACCCGCCAGATCTTAGATAGAGGCTGTCTTTGATCTAGGGATCCACAGAATGTCCTCCAACGCTGTCTGTCAAGCTTCTCCAGATTTCGAAGTACATGTCGTTGAGCTCGGCGACTGCTCGAAAGATCTGACGGTGACTTTGTTCTTCTGTATCCCCGTTCCGCGCGGCGACGAATTGCACGAAGTGCCTCATATTGTATGTCGACCGATGATCTGTGCCTCGATATGTTGACTTCTCTGGTTTTGTCCCACAGGGTAGAGGCAATCATGTCCTCTATTTCGGATGGAGATGTAATACTCTGACAGGCGGTGTCGACAGTGGTCTTAAATAAAATCCAGTCTGCTTGACGAATGCAACGTGAGGCTGAACGGCGAAACCAGATAAAGTGAACGTGAGTGGGGAGGTGATCACTCCCATGACTCTCTAGATCCGTGGACCAGCATGCTGAAGACAGAAGGCTCCTTGATACAAGCGTTAGGTCAAGACATCTTCTGTAAGACGTGCCACGAGTAAATGTAGGAGACCCGTCATTGAGCACATTTAGTCCCTGACTACACATGAAGTCGGCTAAATATTTGCCACGAGAATTCATCACAGTGCTGCCCCACAGGGGATGGTGCGCGTTAAAGTCCCCAATCACAATATGAGGACCTGGCGATGCTTGCAGCAGAGACATCAGGTGTGAGCAGTCGATCCTGGCTCTTAGGTGAATGTATCCTCCAGTCACTGTAACCGTGCGACATCTGTGTTTTATGGTAAGGCACACGTAATCATTAGTAGTATGCGATTGGGCGTCATCTCTGAAATACACCCCCCAGATCGTGACGAATACAACCTAACACTTTGCTTGAGGCTTGATCGTTACGAGACCACATCTGGACATATCCATAAATACGGAAAGAAGAATCCATACTAGGTTTACAGATAACAATAACTGGAAATTGATATTTAAATACCCGCTGTCGGAAATCCGACAAACGACCACGTGGACCTCGAGTATTCCATTGCATAACAAGCGATTGATGCATCCGTTCTTCAAACATCATCGCCATTCTTGCTTAGTGAAGAACCACTAGCAGTGGTTCCAGCACTTCAAGTAGCTGCACGGCGGCAGCCCGGGCATTTAGGGCGGAAAGAATCCTGCGCCTGGAGCCCATCGTTTTTCGACATTCTCGTGACGTCAAGGTCATCCATCTTTTCATTTTTTTCAGAGCGTGTAGGAGCGGTGCATAAGGGCGTTGATGGTAACGACGGTCACTGAGTCTCCGATGTGTTTGGGGCCGATGATGAGTCGCCTTGTACTATCGTAGCATACAAAGGCTTTGAGGCACGTGCTTCTTCATTGCTGAGACGAGGAGGGGGTGGTTGCTGCACTTGAGCTGTCATTCCTCCAACTCGAGGAGGTCTACGGTTCCGTTGATGTCCGTGTCGTGAACGGCGTCTGCGGTGGCAGATAGCCCTTGCCGCTTCTCTCTGCGTGGAATGATCTCAAGCCGTCTCCTTCATGATACCAATTTCCTTCCTGATCTTTGGACACTCTTTTGACGTTGCGTTGTGGCCTCCAGAACAATTTGTACACCTCGCAGCAACGTTGCAATTGCTGTCTCCGTGAGGTCCACCACATCGTTTGCATGTTACTGCACACTTGCAAACGGCAGTGACATGCCCAAGTTTCATACACTTGTGACCTTGTAAAAGCCTCGGCACGTAAGGACGCACCGGATGCCTCACATATCCAAACTTGACGTGCGTTGGCAAAGTTTCCGACTGGAACACTAATTTCACACAATGGGATCGTCTAAAATGGGGAAAGTTGAGCACAGAAGTCGATTACGATAGTAGTTTCGCTAGGTAGGTGTCTGTAATATCAAAGTCCACGTCGTAGATGACGCCTGTCGTCGCTTCCTTGCCGTATGTGGGGAATGCGCGAACAGGGATGCTTCCCAGTTGAGTGACATTTTTCAGTGTCTCCAGTATTGTCGGTGTATTGCCTTCCACCGAAAGGATGTTCTTTCGAGCGTTTATACGTATTTCTTCTATTTGAGCATAGGCAGTTCGTTCGAAATATTCCGACAGGCTCTGCCTTTTCAACAAGTTGAGGTTGTCTGTTGTCGTTGTAGGTAGGTGTGCAATAGTGTATGACTGCTTGCCACTTGCCTTTCTCGTCGCCTGGCGAATGGTCGGTGAAGTTCTTCGTATCTTTCTCTTCAGACGTCAGCTTCACACCAAGGTCGCTATCCGTGCTCATATTATCAGTAGAGGAGCCATCACATGACTCAATCGGGACCGTGCTGGGGTTGGAGCGGTCACTCACGTCACCGGCATAACGAACTGGCCGTTCAGGACCCAATTGCTGGGCGGGGTTTTGATCCCCCTTTGCAGAGGATGACGTCCCCCAGTTTTCTTGTCACTAATTGCAGAGATCACAGAAAATAAAGTAGAAAATGCAGAGAGCTCGAAACTGAAGCTGATCGCTACGATCACTTCTTCTTCCTCCTCCTTCTGACTTTAACCATAGAGAAACATACCTACGGAAAGAGCGGACACTCGATCCGTTGTGCGGCCGAGCAAGTAAGTGTCTGACCACCCGCCAAGCGGCGTAGCGATTTGCGCTTCCACTTTACCTCAAGGGAAGACAGCTTATCATACGTCTACGGGCTTACGTCCACGCATCCCATTTCCATAGAAATCCATTTCCATTTCCATAGCGGCTAAGAAAGGGTAGAAAATAAAATGAGTGAGAGCCCTAATCGCATTATTTTTCCAATCTGCATGAGCTGATCCAGCCTTGCTCGCTCTTCGAGAAGCTTGGCGGCTTTTCCAGTAAAATATTTGTGATCCGCGAGTTTATTACGTGCATTTGTATGGCATGCGTAAAAATGAAATATTAAAGCTCTTGTGCTCCACTAGAGACGACGTATTCAACATTTTTGTAGCCCAAGGTAAACCAGAATCGGAAGCATCTTTATCGAAACTGAAACCAAAACAGTCTCTGAAGAGAAAATTAGCGGTCTAACCAGCCGCTCAGAGCACTGGTGGCAGTGTGGTGGTAAAACCCAACCAATCTCCAAAAGTTGCGCCAATAATTTCGCTCCTTCTCCGCTCCACTCCAGTGCTCGGCGCGGCCTCGACAGTGGTGCCGCCTACGCCGGCCGTGCCGTAGTAGACGGCGGCTAATGCGCTACCGAAGGAAATCTGCATAAAAGTTCGTTCGGTCCCTGCGGAGGAGTTCTTGAGGTGAGGTTTCGCTTCATCAGTGACTAACTGGCCGTAATAATGTCGTGTTGGAATTGCGCAAAAGATAGAGACAATGACCATTATTTAAGGCGTAAAGAGCCCGCACGTTGAGGGTCCGTGTTGCTAAAACACGACGAATGCACGCGGTGTGCTCGAACACGCACGTAATTGTCTTAGTTCAAGGTTTTGACTGCGTGAAAGTATGTGTACGCGGTTTCGTAGGTTCATTCACGTACCCCCAGGATACTTTTGTTCAGCCGACGCGTGAGCGATGCGAACTTCTGGGGCCTGCAATGCCCAGCAACCGGGCCACTTCAGCTCCGCTCCTATTACAGATGCGTGAAGCTCGTGCACGCGTTGTGGCGGCCATGATCAACGTTTTTACACGTAGACAGTAGTGATAATTTTAACAAGAATCTAGCACATCAAATCGGTTCATTATTTATTTATAACAGTGCAAATGGTCCTAATGTGATAGCATGAACGAACTTAATGGTGCAACTGAACAGCGGTTCCAAAAATAAATATCACCCACCCTCTCATTAGCACCAGTAATACTTTTGTTGAAGTGCTTATTTTATATCTGCGTACTGCGTGCATGTGTATTCTTTTGCGTTATAAGTTTTCACAGTGAAGCAGTTTTGCTTTAACTGGAACACTAAAGGCACGCAAGATAGAGAACAAAACTTGATTCTCAAATTTTCCTTGCAAAAACCACGATCTCATCATAGGCACGCCGTAATAGGGGACTCCGAATTAGTCTTGACCAGCTGGAGTTCTTTAACGTGCCCCTAATGGACGGGACACGGGCGTCTTTGCATATCGCCCCCATCGACATGCGGCCGCCGCGGCCGCAATTCGATCCCGCGACCTCCGCGATCAATCCGTCTGGGCGTACTTTCGTCACACTGGGCCAGCAATTGTGGTTGGAGCTCACTGGAAAGAAAAAATATACAAAAGCGCGACGTGTCCTTCCACGTCACACAGATTGGCCAATGGAGAAGCGGAGGCGGCTTGGGCGACAGGAGCCGTGGAGCAGGAAACGCCGGGCGGAGTGGGGTGCCCGAAAGATCTAAGAATAGCGCTACTTTTGGAAAATTGAGGGGTTTTATGCAGCAGCTCGGCGGCAGGGCCCTGCGGGAGTGTACGCTCTTTACGAATATCTGTCTCTATGCTTTAGCACGCCTGCTCAGCAATCGTGATTCTCGCGAAGGTGTGTTTTTTTCTCGAAGATAGCCTCCAGCCGTGAATATTTATAAACACTATTCTCAGCGTTGTGTGCTCACAGCAAGCATGTTAAAACTATGATCGGCGCTTATAAAATATTACATTGTGTTGTTTGTTTTACACCGACCCTTCTCATTCAATGTTGGTGCTATAGACAGCTCAGCGGAGGAAACTTGAGCAGGGGGGCGGGGGGTTGCATAAGCGATTATGTGATCAGACTTGGGACTGTCTGCCCCTCAGAGCATGTATTTGGATTTGTGGAGGTAATGAGAAGATCACGTGTCACACTGACGGAAACGGGGCCTGCTTATATCACCGTAAGCATGGAAAAACATTTTAAATACGAATCAGGAATGGGTGCAAAAACAACAGAGCTATGCGAACAAAAATGATTGTGAAAAGCGTCGCTTCACGGTGAAATAGTGCGAACCAGATGGTGTACGATCACGCGACCTAAAACTTGTATCGGGGATGTTGTGTTTAGACACTGTGATCTACTACCTAAACTTCTATTTCGCGCTCTTCTATGCACTCTTTGTTGCTTCTTATAGGAAATTATGTTTCTTACATCCAGTCAGACCATGCTGAAAAGCGGCGCTGCGTTCCTGCAGACCAAACAAGTGGTACATCAGCCACTCCTCAAGCGTCGCCCTCTTGGCACGGCGACGAGCGACAGGGCCAGTAGCGTTGTGGGAATGGTGCGAGGGCCGTGATCGCATTCCGTTGTGGCAGCCCCAGTGTAGGTATTCCTTAGTGCAGTGTGCTTGCTGGACCGTTGTACAAAAGGTGCTTGAATTTCGGCATCAGCGCGAACTTAAACGCACAAACGACTCAGACTGTGCTTCTAGGAAGACGTCATGTAATTGTCGACTGATTAAAAAAAAACACAGTTCTACGCGGCACACGCCACACAGTCACAGCGTAAGCTGGAATAGCGACTCCATACGAGTTCCAATTTCGGCAGCATGCACTAGAGGGTCTTTGCGGCGAATTCTATTTGCTTCGTATCTACGAGAACGATCTGAATTGTCCTCCCGGTGTCCGCGGCCAGGTGCGGCTTGTGCTGCTCTCTGACCAGCGGTTTGGGGAACCCGACATTGCTTGGTTGCAGCCGCGCACGTAGCTCTACGATTCGTTTCTACAGCAGCGGTTTGTACCTAGCGAGGAGGCGCCATAAAGTGTATAAAGTGTACCGAAGAGCAAACGCAGGTATCGAGATTACGCGACCCACTTGTCGCATCTCTTGATCTGTGGCACGGTACGTTGTTGTTGATGAAGATGATGTATTCGCATTTCCTTTTAAACGGGGTGGTGCAAATAGTCGCACAGCCTGCTTCAGATAACCAGGTCCTATTACATGCGACATGAAACTGCTACATGAAACTGCTACATGACGGGATGCCTGTAGGGATAGAATGCAACTTCAGTGCAAATTCAAAAGGCGCAGTGCGAGTGGTATGGAGACAAAGAGTGGTATGGGTATGTTGCGGGGCCACGACACTGCCATGATGGTTCGGCGCTCACCAACTGCTTTTCTACAAATGCTGCTGTTGCCGGTCTTGGTACAGTTGCTGTCGCTGCCTGCAGTACAGCTGACTGATACCCGTGCCGGCGAACAGCGGATGAGTACTGTGCATTGCATGGAGAACCCGCCAATCTGTCGCGACTTATCGAGTCTGCTGCATCACGCGCCACCGATCCTGGACAATTTCATGCCGCTCGTCGGACAACATGGGACGGAAATATCGACACCGCCTGCTCAAATCCCGCGCATTTGGACGACGTTTCGTGCCGCGACACTGCCACAATGGTTCGGCGCTCACCAACTGCTTTTCTACAGGTCTGTTACTATCAAACTCGCTGTTACCGTAGCAATAGTGTTTGCCTTCTGGGGTTTCGTGGCCGCCCAAGCATTTCAAACGGTCTTGCACAGCTCTTGTTTATGTTTGCGACTGTTGCTTTTGAGTGGGGATGTTGAGGAAAACCCCGGACCTATGACAAAGGCTCAAGAAGAGAAGTTAGATGGTGTGCCCGAGGCTGTAAAGCGTCTTGAAGCCAGCAACGCAAGTTTTCTCGAATCACTAATTAAAGTTCTACATATACACGCAGAACTAAAAACAGACCTCGAAAGCCTAACCAAACGTGTGCAGGAACTGGAAAACAAATTAGAATCTGCTTCATCTGTTCATGCTCAACAGCTCTCGATAGTGGCTTTTCTAGCATCATTAACGAAATTGATAACCTAGAAATCCAGTCGCGTAGATCAAATGTTTTGTTTTATGGTGTTTCGGATACTAATGAATCCGAAAGCTGGAAAAGTTCAGAGCGACTTGTGCATGAGTTCTGCCGTGACAAGCTTGGTGTCACTGTAACTTCCATTGCTAGGGCACAGCTTGTGGGCCGTTTTCGGGCTGTGAAAAAACGCCCCATTATAGCTAAGTTTTTCAACGATAAAGAACTTGAGGCTACTTTAAGTAAAGGCAGCAAGCTGTGGGACACATGTTTCAGCATAGGACGCGACTATTCCCAAGCCGTTCCTGATAAACCCCGGAAATGTCTGCAGTTCTGTCGATCGATTGAAAAACATGGTGACCATATGCGCCTAACGTTAGACAAGCGGCATATCAATAATGATACCTATGTGTGGGATGTCGCGGGTAGCCGTGCTGTGCCAGTTCGTCAGCCCACCACAGTATGACATGTGCCGACTGATAAGTCATCTTCAGAGACTACGCCTTTTTTGCTTAATGTGTGTCCTAATTTAAAGAATAATACCAATTTCCTGTTCACAAACAATAGAACTGTTCTTTCCAAAACTGTCTTCGCCCGCAGATTCTATGTGCGCTTCACTTCTAGTATTGACTGAAACTAGGCTGGACGATACCGTTCCGGATTATTACATTCTTCTGAGTGAATCTGAATTTTCCTTTTTCGCGTGTGACAGAATAAATAGAAAAGCCAGAGGTGTCCTTATAGCCACAAAGAAACAATTATCTGCTGTTCCCCTCGCTGTTGATACTTTCCTCGAATGTGTATTGATATGGTGTAAATTCGGAGGTACTGATGTTATTATTGGTGCTTTCTACCGGCCGCCTGATATGTCTGACGGATTCTCGGGTGAATTCCATAGAATACTCAGCGACGTATATGTGCGTTTTCCGAACTCTATTTTTCTCGTATTTGGCGATTTTAATTTTCCATAAATTGAATGGCCCACTCTCTGTGTTAGTTCCAGTGATAAAGAAGCCCACACATTTCTTCATTCCTGCTTAGATTTTTCTCTTGTTCAACTTATTACTAGTCCTACCCGTCGCTCCGCAACCGCGGCAAATATTCTTGATTTGTCCTAAGAAATAACCCGGACGTTCTTTCTGATATACTGTATTTAAATGGTTTATCCGATCACGACATTACCACCGGGTACATCACGCATCCATTTTCTGAAAACTACCATTAAGCGAATTCCTTGCTGCAATCGCGGAATTTTGAAATGATTAACTCGGAACTATACACCTTCTCTGAGAACTTCCTGGGTCAGTATTCGTCACGCTCAATTGAACTAAACTGGCTGTCGTTCAAAACCAACTTGTCATCACCATCCAACATCATAAAAATTCACCTTAGTTCACATATCGTCTTCGTCGTCTTAATAATAATAATGAAAAAAACGTTTGTACCACAAAGCAATGACCACACGTCTCCTGTAATCATGGAACAAGTACAAGAATTGCGATAAAGAGTATCAGTCCCTGCTTAGAACAACCCGTCGTAATTTCTTCAGTTACGACCTGTCTACTATGTTAAACAAGAATTCTCATAGTCTGGCGCATGAACAATCCGAGTTCCTATCCTGATATAGTACTAATTAATGCTGACGGACAACCAGTCACTGAAATTGAGTGTTCGCAGCTTCTGAGCGATGCATTTTCATCAGTGTTCACGAATGAAGATATAACTTCTTCGCCTGTATTAGAGCCACTGCCTAACATTTCCATGCCAGAAATTGTAATTAGTGAATCTGGTATTCTTGCCCTGTTGAGTAACCTCAAAACTACCACTGGCTCTCATCACCTTGGCTTCAATAATAAGGTACCTAAAAACGCTTCTTTAAACATTTTTCAAGCCCTGTTTTCACAATCATTATCATCTGGCATTATTCCTCATGACTGGCGAATAGCTAAAGTAATACCAATAGTTAATTCGGGTGATCGCTCTGTCCGACTTAACTATCGTCCTATCTCATTAACTAGCAACATATGTAAAGTTCTCGAGCATGTCATACATGCACAAGTCATCAACTACCTAGAAGACCATGATATCATCTTCAAGTACCAGCACGGTTTTCGCAGGGATTATTCATGCGACACTCCGCACGCCGGATGTACTAACGATATATTTTCCGCATTTAACGAAGGATTCCAAGTTGACGCAGTGTTTCATGACTTTTCTAAAGCTTTTGATCGCGTTCCTCATCACAGACTTCTAATCAAATTAACATACTTAAATATTCACACAAACGTTCTTGCATGGATTAAAGATTTTCTCTCCAACAGACAACAATTTACCTTTGCTAAAGGCTGTAACTCTTCTTCTTTCCCTTTAACATCTGGAGTCCCCCAGGGCAGCGTACTCGGTCGCCTACTTTTATTAATCTTTAATAATGATCTACCCAAATCTGTCTCATCTCGAATTCGATTATTCGCAGATGATGGTGTTATATATCGTAATATTAGTAATTACGCTGACTGACTTTCCTTACAAACGGATCTTGATGCGGTGACCGCTTGGTCCTCCTAGTGGTTAATGTCTTTAAATATGTCTAAAACCAAGCAAATCTCATTTACCAACCATTCCACTCGACTTCCCACCACCTACTTTCTCAATAATGCTAGAGTAGAACTTGCGCCAACTTACAAGTATCTTGGCCTTCATCTTCACTCTGACTTAACTTGGCATTACCATATTAACACCGTCTTAGCATCAGGTAACCGAGCACTCGGTTTTCTTAAGCGTAACCTCAAACAGACACCTTCACACTTAAAAAACTTGCTTATATCGCGCTGATCCGTCCAAACATTGAATATGCTTCTGCCATATTGGACCCCGATCAAGCATACATAATCAACAACATCGAATCTCTGCAGAACCGTGCTGTTCGCTTCATCTTTTCCGATTATTAACGCTTCACCAGCGTGACATCGTTAAAACAACGTGCCCAGCTGGAATCACTATCACCTCGACGCCAGTTTGCTCGCCTAACCTTATTTCATAAATTTTATCACCACTCCACGCTTCCCGATCACTTCTTTTTACCGCCCCCTGCAGTTTTCACGCGCCGTGACCACGCTAACAAAGTAAAATGCATAATGTGCCGCTCATCGTTCTACGCAAAATCATTAATTCCTCGCACAATAATAGAATGGAATAACCTACCATACCGCATAGCTATTGAAGTTAACTTACCATCTTTTCAAACTTTGTTGCAAGAAAGCGGTTAGTGGTAGCAGATAAGTTATTACTTATTATTATATGCACATATTAACATATTATGTAAAATGTTCTTGTGTTTTCATGACTAAATGCATATACCCCTTGTTCATATCTATTTATTTACGTTCCTTGTGTGTATGTTTATTTGATGTAGTTCTATTTCTTGTGTATATTTCATGTTTGAGCACAATGTGCAGAAACATGTGCCCCCCCTATGTAACATGTGGCCCTGCCCCCCCCCCCCTATGTAGTACCCTCGCGTGAGGGTCCTTAGGGGTAATGTAAATAAGTTAATAAATAAATAAATAAATAAATAAACATAAACCACTACACAAGCGCTGACTAACTACGGGTTTTATTTGCACCGAAACCGGCTTATTTATGCGCGAGAAGGATTGTCATGTAGCGTCGCAGTTAGCACAGATATGGTGACACATGATAAACCAAAAACGAGATACCGCAAACGTTTAAGAACGCGTTACTAAATCCATAACAACAGCAAGAAGAAGATATGTTCATCGAACATAGTCTACTATCGCCACATAGCTCAATGCTTCGGCCTAAGGCGAAGTCCCTGTGCATACGAAAATATGATATTGGAACAAGGAACATGCGCACAGAACAAGGCATCCACACACTTGTTGGTTAGAGCAGGCTTCTGCAACGAAAAAAAAGCGCATTTAAAAGGGGGTGAAACTTTTTAGTTTCATCCCCTTTAGAGTAATAGAATATGCAGCGGTGGCATAGAGATAGAGCATCCGCCTAGCGTGCAAGAGGACCGTGGTTCGAATCCCGGTGACGCGCAATTTTCCACCCGATAAAAGAATCCGCGTGTTGATAAAATTGCATAAACAGACCTTGAATACGGCCTGATCTCGGTGACCAGAACCGGTAATGCACTCCCTCACCAGAGCAGGATTAGCCACTCTGGTACAGTACTTCGCCACAACCTCCTATGTGAATACAACAATCAAACCCCGGCCCTCAGTGCCCAGCAGCTGCGAAGCAACTGACCCCGGCGGCGGTCAGACCTGCGACGCAGCAGAAGGTGCTAAGAATCCCTGGATCCGGGCAGGCTGCCATTGGAATCTGAACCTGGCGACGTTTAACGTTATATCGCTATCTAGTGAGGCGAGTCTAGCAGTGCTACTGGAGGAATTAGAGGGCAGTAAATGGTATATAATAGGGCTCAGTGAAGTTAGGAGGACAAATGAAGCGTATACAGTGCTAAAGAGCGGGCACATCCTGTGCTACCGGGGCTTAGCGGAGAGACGAGAACAAAGAATCGGATTCCTGATTGAAAAGAATATAGCTGGCAACATACAGGAATTCTATAGCATTAACGAGAGGGTGGCAGGTTTTGTAGTGAAACTGAATAAGACGAACAAATTGAAGGACGTACTGGCGTACGCCCCTACATTCAGTCATGATGACCAGGAAGTTGAAAGCTTCTATGAAGACGTGGAATCGGCGATGGGTAAAGTCAAAATAAAATACACTGTACTGATGGGCGACTTCAATGCCAAGGTAGGCAAGACGCAGGCTGGAGACAAGGCAATGGGGGAAATTGGCATAGGCACAAGGAATAGCAGGGGAGAGTTATTCGTAGAATTTGCTTGCGGAAGAGGGTATTCATTGTCCGCATATTATTATATGCGGATAATGAATACCCTCTTCCGCAAGCGGGATAGCCGAAAGCGGACGCGGCACAGCCCGAATGGCGAGACAAGAAGTGATATAGACTTCATACTCAGCGCTAACATTGACATCATACAAAATGTGGACGTGCTCGGGAAGGTGCGCTGCAGTGACCATAGGATGGTAAGAACTCGCATAAGCCTAGACTTGAGGAGGGAACGGAAGAAACTGGTACATAAGAAGCCGATCAATGAGTTAGCGGGAAGAGGGAAAATAGACGAATTTCGGATCAAACTACAGAATAGGTATCCGGCTTTAACTCAGAAAGGGGACCTTAGTGTTGAAGCAATGAATGACAATCTTATGGGCATAATTATGGAGTTTGCAATAGAAGTCGGTGGTAACTCCGTTAGAGAGGATACCAGTAAGCTATCCCTGGAGACGAAAGATCTCATCAAGAAACCCCACAGTATTAAAGCCTCTAACCCTACAGGTAGAATAAAACTGGCAGAACTTTTGAAGCTAATCAACAAGCGTAAGGCAGCTGACATAAGGAAGTATAATATCGATAAAGTTGAACATGCTATCAGGAACGGAGGAAGAATAAAAGCAGTGACGAAGAAACTAGGAATACGCAAAAATCAGATGTATGCGTTAAGAGACAAAGCCGGCAATATCATTACTAATATCGATGCGATAGTTCAAGTAGCTGAGGAGTTCTATAGAGATTTATACAGTACCAGCGGCACCCACGACGATAATTCAAGAATGAATAGTCTAGAGGAATTTGAAATCCCACAAGTAACGCCGAAATAAGAAAAGAAAGCCTTGGGAGCTATGCAAAGGGGGAAGGCAGCTGGGGAGAATCAGGTAACAGCAGATTTGTTGGATGGTGGGCAGATTGTTCTAGAAAAACTGGCCACCTTGTATACGCAATGCCTCATGACATCGAGCGTACCGGAATCTTGGAAGAACGCTAACCTACTCCTAATCGATAAGAAAGGGGACGCCAAAGACTTGAAAAATTATATACCGATCAGCTTACTGGCCGTTGCCTACAAAGCATTTACTAAGGTAATTGCAAATAGAATCAGGAACACCTTAGATTTCTGCCAACCAAACGACCAGGCAGGATTCCGTAAAGGCTACTCAATAATAGACCATATTCACACTATCGATCAGGAGATAGAGAAACGTGCAGAATATAATGAATCGTCATATATAGCTTCCATTGATTACGAGAAAGCGTTTGATTCAGTCGAAACCTCAGCAGTTATAGAGGCATCACGAAATCAGGGTGTAGACGAGCCGTATTTAAAAATACTGAAATATATATATAGCGGCTCTCCAGCCACCATAGTTCTCCATAAAGAAAGCAACAAAATCCCAATAAAGAAAGGAGTCAGGCAGGGAGATACGATCTCTCCAATGCTATTCACAGCGTGCTTACACGAGGTATTCAGAGGCCTCGATTGGGAAGAATTGGGAATAAGATTTAATGGAGAATACCTTAGTAACTTGCGATTCGCTGGTGATAGTGCCTTGCTTATTAACTTAGGAGACAAATTGCAATGCATGCTCACTGATCTGGAGAGGCAAAGCGGAAGGGCGGGTCTAAAAATTAATCTGCAGAAAACTAAACTAATGTTTAACAGGGTCGGTAGAGAACAGCAGTTTACGATAGGTAGCCAGGCACTGGAAGTGGTAAGGGAATACATATACTTAGGGCAGGTAGTGACCGCGGATCCGGATCATGATACTGAAACAATCAGACCAATATTCTTAAGAATGGGCTGGGGTGCGTTTGGCAGGCATTTTCAGATCATGAACAGCAGGTTGCCATTATGCCTCAAGAGAAAAGTGTATAACCGCTGTGTCTTATTAGTACTCACGTACGGTGCAGAAACCTGGAGGCGTACAAAAGGGTTCTACTTAAATTGAGGACGACGCAACGAGCTATGGAAAGAAGAATGATGGGTGTAACGTTAAGGGATAAGAGCAGATTGGGTGAGGGAACAAACGCGAGTTAATGACATCTTAGTTGAAATCAAGCAAATGAAATGGGCATGGGTAGGACATGTAATGAGGAGGGAATATAACCGACGATCACTAAGGGTTACGGACTGGATTCCAAGGGAAGGGAAGCGTAGCAGGGGGCGGCAGAAAGTTAGGTGGGCTGATGAGATTAAGAAGTTTGCAGGGACGACATGGCCACCATTAGTACATGACCGGGGTAGTTGGAGAAGTATGGGAGAGGCCTTTGCCCTGCAGTGGGCGTAGCAGGCTGATGATGATGATAATGATGATGATTATGAAACTTTTTAGGCCTAAACGAACCTTTCCAGAAACTAAATCTCATCGTCACTGGAAAATATAGATGGATTGCTGACGCAATTGTCCGCCAAACTTTTGATAAAAAAAAAGCTCCCACGATTTGTCGCTAGGTTCTTTCTGATGAAGTTACTTATGAAGGCGAAATAACGGACCGACCGAAATATCGTGGAAGCTTTTGCGATCAAAAGATTCGTGGACATGCTGACGCAGATCCGCCAATAAGCGTCTCTTTCTATCTGCGTAATAAGCGTCTCTTTCACTACCTAAGTCTACAACGTCATCATAGTTCCTCTAATGCCTTCCACAACTGTTTATTACCTACTGCTATTGAATTGTGGAACGCGCTACCCGACAGTATAGTAAATGAGAGTGATAGAGATAACCTGAGACACCTATTGTCATGTTTTTTAAACCTTTAACCTACCACTACTCTGCTTTTACAATACGGTCTACCTTTTCTTATTCTGTTATATTGCCGCTCGTGCTGCCATTTATACTGCCAGCTTCTACCATACTTTATTTTTCTCGCTCATCGTCTACTAGCAAGTATACTCAGTTTTGTTTACCGTTGTATCAATAAATTGACGAATATATAACAATAACTATAATGTTTATTGATTCTTTCCTCCCCTTATGTAATACTCTGGAATGGGTCCTTAAAGGACAATAAATGGTGGTGATATGCACAAACTTACTTAGCTATAGATCCTTGAACGCCCAAAATAAAACCATAAGAGTTTCAGTGCATATGATGATTGTTCTAGACACTAGTATTTTTGTGAAAGATCCTTTTATGATTACATATAATGCTTTCTTTCAATTCATTTGCCCAGTAATCGAAGTCTCATTGATAGCACTACAACTTAGATTTGCTGGTTGAAGATATTCTGATCTGAACAGCACCAAGCAGCATAAATATAACACTGCCCACTGTGCTGACCAAATACATGGAAAGAGACCCAAAGTAGCAGAATAAATTCTTGACAGCTCTTGAATGTGAGCTTGTTGGTTGATAATCGCTTATAAAGTTATACCAGTGCCAAGTTGATGTTCCTGGTGGTGGTGTTTAAAAGAGAGGGATTTGATGAACAGCATGGCAATTGCCTGCAAACGCTATAGCAAGAACAGGTAGACAGTTTTGAGTTTTGTGCGAAATTGCGTGCTTTTTTAATAATAGAGCACCAATAGACTGAACCATCTACCTGCTAACTATGTGGTCAATGCTATACAGAAAAAGTGATAAATAATGCAACTGGACACAGACTCCCAACTGCTACAATGCCTACTTGAATGACTAGCGATAGCTTAACAAGAATACAAATGAAGTGGAGAAAAAAAAGCAAGTTTACTATGGAACTCCTCTCTACTGTAGTAACTATAGCACAGTGAATAATGGCTTTCATGTAGCATTTTGAGAAATTCAAGCTCCTGAAATGTGTCAAAGCTTGCCAGTGGCCGTTATTGTGGGAACGTGAGTGAAATAATTGTGAAATAACCGCAGAAGCTTGGGCTAGTTGGGGTTGATGCATCTGCTGTGACATAGTTACAGCACGAACAAAGCTAACCGAAAACAGGTGGGACAAGACCGAATGGTAGACTTCAATTGACAAGCTTTACTCAGAAATCATGCAAGCAGCACTCCGTAAGCTCAAGTAAATGCGCAGACAGTTGCAGAAATGAATGTGCCACATAGGAGACCACGACGTGCACAACAAAGTGAATAAGCGCCCACAACAAGCCATTATAAAGCATTCGCAAGATACTTCTCAGGGTACAAGGTTTCTCTATCAGTGAGTGCCGCGATAGAGTGCTTACGCATTCAGCAGAAACGTTTTTAAATGCACACGCGTCAAATATTTATGTAACGGCCTGGCGAACCGACTGAAAACACAGGGAGCATTTACGAATACATTTTTAGTAGTTGTCAGCCAAGCGGCCAGCGCCTGCTAGAGCATTTATAGCATTCCGGTGCTCCCGAAACCGCTCATTCGAGCTGCTGTCTGTTTGTTCATAATCGCGCTTTCCACAAGGAAGTAGAATCTTGTACTCTACCAACATATCCCCGTGCACAATGTGGGTGACATGCTCCTTAGTGCATTTACTTTGACTCCCGGCGTTGTTTAACAACCTGCACATTCTTGCGAGCTTTAGCGGGGCTGAAAATACGACACCTACATAGCACTTGTTCGCCCCCTTTTATTAGGCGGTGGGACACCTCGTATAAGTATGGCACAGCCACAAGGCGCCCCCTGTGAGGCGGTTTTCACCTACAAGGTCCTGCTACACACCTTGTCTCAAAAAGTAAGCTGCAGTAGTAACAAGTTGTGATTGCTTACATTTCTTCCCTATAGGCACTCGCAAACGGAAAATGCATAAGCATTGATTATTTACAACCTCGAAGCACATGTAATCGAGGAAACATCATTGCAGTAAGAATCGGTGAACAGGCAGATGAGGGATTATCATGCAACATCAGCAGAAAAGCGGTAGCTCTCTGAGATGAACGCGATTGTTGTAGAACATAACCTCTCTCATCAGAAGGAAAGGCTCATCAAGATTTACAACTCGCAATAAGCCAATAAAGTTGCACAACCAAAATCTGTCAACCAGCGCTGAGCAAGCATCTGCAAAGGTTTAGTTGCCGTCGTGAGAGCTCTATGTCCTAGCTTCCCTAGGTGGTATATGCACACACGAGAAGCGCGCTCCACACGCGTGTAGTTAGCAATCACGACTGCAAAAGATTTAAATGGTACGACGAAGTGGAAAAGCGCCCTCCAAGTTTACAGTGCAGCAAAGTTACTCCCAGCACACATGCAGTTGCGTAGTGGACGAGCTGAGGCACGCTAATAATACTCATTGTTTCTTTGCGACGTTCACCGAACTTTCCAAAGCAACCAGGGACAAATGGAACGCACTACACGGCATAAAAATCGTTGGTCCACATCTGTCTGGCGCACTATGCATACAGCAAGTTAGCACCAATACAAGCTAGCTTCTTGCACTTTCGCGCACCTTAACTAGGTCACAATTCTTTAAAGTAAACTCAAAAATACAATCAGACACACTTTGTAACAGATCGTACGACCAACCGGCACCTCGAAAACGGAAGAACAGGATTCATGGATGGAGGCTATGACCAACCCTTTGAAACGGAGTGGTGGATAACGCCACCTGTAGACTCCTGAGGCTGAAATGGCCTTCGTGGTGCCTAATGTAATAATCAGTACACTCTCGTTTTGTGACTTGTTGCTCCCAACGACATGTAGATGTTGCATTACAAAAGCAACTATCGCATAGTCTATATTATTCGCTATCCTCAAGGGCAGAAAGAAATTCTATGACGTGTTTGCGACTTCCAGTAGCTTCTGCCGCATGTAGGCAGTAAAAGCATGATCTTCGAGATTGGTGCATACAATTCTTGAGATGCCGTCGTTGGGGCGTGATTTCAACGACTTGGAATTTGCTCAGCCGTTTGAAGCCCACCCACGATGCACTACTGCCTATGCTACCGGCGCCATCACTTCGTTTTAAATATCTTCATGCGATCGTCCACCTCTAGTGTAGCATTAGAAATTGTTGTCACGATCTTGGAGGTACACATGTGCAGTATGCAATGTTTCCGTGCGCGTTGTAACTGTCTCAGTCGGAAGGCATCAAATCTGCGAGGATTCATCGCTCGTGTGGCGCAGGTTACACCCGTGTCGTCCAGGCTGCTTTCGTGCTGTCGTGTTGAACGTGTCCACGTTTGCGCTTCTGTCGTCCATGCCTGCTGTGATTATCGTGCGACCTACGAAGATTCCTAAAATTGGATTGGATTGGATAAACTTTATTTATGCCTGCAGTTGGGCGCTCGCGCGCCCCGACGAGGGCCTACGTCATCCTCGAAGTTGCCGTTACTCGGCGCGGGTCTCCGCTCGCCGTTGCCGGCTCGCTGGGTCCGAGCCTTTCGAGCGCCTCCAGGACCTGCTGGACGGCCCAGAGCTGATCATCTCGGTCGTAGCTCTTCGCGGCTGCCTTGAGCCACGGTGGGAGTGTTCTTGATTTAGCGTCTTCTGGATATTTATTGCAGTCCCACAAGATGTGCGTGTAGTCTGCGGTCTCCCTCCGGCAGAATCTGCACATTCCTAAAAGAACACATTTTTATGCAGCGTCACTGTATCCTAAGTGGTGGTTGCAAGAAATGTGAGGCGGCGTACAGTCTGTTTGCAAGGAAAGTGCTGCCGTGCATTCCAGCTAATATGCTCGGTTGCTCGCGCGCAGTTGTCTTAAGTGTTTCTTCATTATCTTTATGATTTGCGTGCAGCTAATATAGATAGCACAATGTGTTTACAATACGTTACATGGTGATTGTGTAATATTGTGCCTTGTTCGCCTTCTTGAACGAGTGTTTTTTAAAATATGTTCTTGCTTGAAAGTAAGATGGCTGTAGTGGGGTTGAACTAATACGGCTTATTATTCTTTTAGGATTGACTGGCGTAGTAATTATACAAGATCATAGTATACCAGCTATGGACATTAAAGTATAAAGCAGATTCATCGAAACGTGTTACAGTACGTGGCCCTCGCGATGATGTGTCAAAATCTCAGCATTTTTTCAGGGCTAAGGACCTCGCACTACGTTAACTGCAATTGCGATTGTCTACTTATATGAACTAGTGTATATAATTTATTTCGATAATTTGTTACAAGTACAAAATTTTCATCTGTGCATTGTTGCTTTTTCGAGTTAAGAAGACATTACGAGATATTATTGAAAAGTACGTATTGCATTGTCCTGGCATAAATTTCAGTTTATTATAGGTCGTGCCGGGTATAGCTACTCTGTTCAACTATCTATATCAGTACAGAAAATCTTATTCTTCCAATGCCTCTAATTTGCTTGTCATGAAGCTCAAAACATTTCAGCTTCTCCTGAAAGAACATGATACCAAACTATCTTGTTAGTTTGATAATTGACTGCGTCGCCACAATATTGTGTATGTGGAATGTTTAAATGCATCTGTCTGGACAATGGTAAAGGACATAATATGAGCTACAATCTACTCTCTAAAGATATGCTCCTACGTTACACTACTGCTAAAATGAAAACTTACTGAGTGAACGTGTATGTGCTTTTCTGAGTTACGCAATTACCAACTGTAAGCACTGTTCTTGTGTTTAGTAAGCACCCTTCTTCCCTTCACATTGTGGAAATCTTATTTCATTTTATCATAATGTTTAGTATAAATACAAATCTTAAGCATGAGCACCGGCTTTCAGCACAACACTCAAAATTGATTTTATGAAAACTAGAAGAGAAAACCTGCATTATCATATCCGTTTAGTTTCACGCCTTTCTATGACGCGTAGTAATGGCACGTATTTATTAGCCACTGCAATAACGTATCTAAATATACTTGTTTTTTAGCGCTTCATATTAGCGACCACGTGGAAGCAGGCCACTCGGATAAAAGAAGCATAATATATAAGCAGGTGTTTGTCCGCCATTAGTTAACTATTTCCCGCGGAACCTATTTTTGTGTCATGGAAAACATGCAGTAATCCAAGTTTCCATTCTCGTTGTAAAAGTTGAATTAATAGACGTTTTAGCTAGAAATTCGCATTGTAATTTGACACCGTAGAAATATATATATTACATAAAGAATGTATCATCAATTTATAAAGCAGCTTTGTCATGCATTCTGGAGTTTTGCAAGCAAATGCTTAACTACGTGGTCATTGAAACTATTGTGTTAATGGTAATGTATGCGATGCCATAATGCAGCTCATGTTTTCTGCCATAAGTTCAGGCACAGTTCTCATGCAATTGGTTGAATTTTAATAATTCCTTCTTTTGATGTATTCAGCTCGCCACTCCCTCTTCGTTTCGCTACGTTCAATGATTCAAGTTTTTCCATGCTATGTGCCTCTCCACAATTGCCTTTGCTCATCAGATTCACCTCACCACCCTGTCTGAATATGTCTCCTTTTCACCACGGCACCGAGATATTTAAATATTGTTTTCGACCATACTCTAGAGCTGTGGAATACTTTATCGAGCCATGTTCTTTCTTTGTCACCATCTGAATTCCTCTCTGATACTTCGACCACTGCTCTTGCATTGCATCTTCTTATGCTTTCACTTTATCTCACTACTAAATTTGTGTTTTGTACTCTCCATACCTGCAAAAGCCCTTCGGGGCTACAATATGTTGAAATAAATAAAATAAATAAATTTCAATCTGTTGAATATGCTAATTTGAGACCAGGAAAATTACCATCAAAACAATCATACACAATCTATAAAGGACCTTTATAAACCACGGCATTATAGTTGGTGTGCAAAAGCTAACTTTAAACATTAATACACTGGCAGGCGTGCAAGACAAGCTTCACACTATAGTGATGTCCACACTAACAACCACTAGACCACTATGGTTTGCACACCAGCTAGCACTACACTACACTGGAGTGCATAACAAGTGATACTAGACTACTCTGGTGCGCATGCCAGGTTGCGCCAGACTGTGCTGGTGTTTAAACTATAAAACACCGGAATACATCAAATTGGTCTTGTGTATTTTCCAACTGTGTGCATCTTAAAACTACACAGACAGATGTAGAGGCCCGGACAGTGTAACAACCACTTTTACGGAATTGTGCAAGAGTGCCCATTAATATCGTGGCTGCTTCAAAGAATGTCCTTAGTTATTTTACAAATTTTGTTGACTGTTTTGTGCTTTCAATCAGAAAACTTCTCACAATATCATATTCTCTCTTTAGGTGCTACATGTATGATTATCATTTGTTCCTATTACACATAACCAATTGTATCACATAAATGTTCTGTTTGCCATGAGAATTCTCTTGATGCCATTGGTCTCCCAACACCCATAAAGAGAAAGCCTGTGGTGCTTTCATCCTGCTGATGAGCATGTAGTTTACCATAGCTACTGCATTGTTGTAGCACATACATGTCAATCATGCTGTAGAATCACCATCAGTGTTTCCATGTTGAATTGAACTCAATATTTTTTTCACGTGCTGGACATGAGAAATGGTGGGAGGAAAAGCAGCACTGAAGCAGCTTGACCCGCTGCCACTAGCTACAAAAGCTAGCGAAGCAGTGACATGTTATCGTAAACAAAAACTAACATAAAATACTGACATCATTTCAAAAATAAAAAAAAACATTATGACTATACACAAATTGAACCAGGTACAAAAGTTGATATCTACGCATCACGAAATACTTGTATGAATGTTAAAAAAGTATATGTGAACTTAAGTTTACATGAGTAAAATATAGGACTACAGTTATACTAATTGGGGACTGAATGAATCACATCACATCAAGAACCTACCATCATTACGGTGTCATTGCTATTTCATAAGTCAACAATTATATTCTCGGCGTCGCCGCATTCACTCATTCCCCTCCCACCATGTGTCCACCAGCCACCCAGTACAACCACCATTAACCCAGCGTGCACACCATTCACCCACCATTTGCATGTCACCCTGTATGTATCCCACCATGCGCCTAGCAGACATGCTGTTCACCCAGAACATCTATCCTTCACCCACCATTCAGGCAGCACGGCCAACATTGAGACAAGTCACTGAGTATGTATTCCGCCAATACACCCCACCATCTACCACTGCACCTACCATCCATCCAGTATGGGGAACCAGCGCTGGATAGGCGACGCTTCGAAAAGAGTGCGTTGCATACCGCCCTGGCGACGAAACGCGGCATATTCCAGCCGCTCGACCAGACGACACACACGTGCCGGGATTATTATAGTTCGTATGTTTGCGTTTTCGCGCCGCTTCAAGTGAACAGTTTTCGTAAAGAAGCTAGCGCCATCAAGTGAAGAAATGACGAAAGAAGATTTTTAGACTTTATGTATTTTTCAGCGTGTCGCGGCGAGCACGTGTGATTCTTTAGCGGTTGCGCCATGGGCTGTTGCCATGCTTGCGTGGCAGCCTGCCTTGGAAATCTAGCAGCTATGGCTCCGGTCGTGCTGCGCTATGGTTTCGGAAGTATTAGTTGGTCTGAAGACATTCCATATTTCTCTGGCTAGACATAAAAAATTCTGATGTTACTTCGCCTCAGCAGTCAATGGAGAAGAAAGCGTTATCGCTTCAGCTGACTCGCGCATGCAAAGTTTTGAGTGCTCCGCTGCTGGATCCGTGACAACGCTGGCAACATTTAGTACTAATTACATAAATTTACCGGATGCATCTCAGCGTCGAGTCCTCATCTGCATGCGCATATTTAAAAACACATAGGCGGCTTAGTCCGCGTGCGCCGGCAGTATGCGCACTCAACTCGTATTACAAGGCAGCTTCCCTCCCACGTAATTCTTGGCAATGAATGGATAATATTTAGGTTTCGTATCATTCGCTTGGTGTGGTGGCGTTGGAAGGGGCTTGGTGGTGGTATTGCGAAGGAAAAATGGTTCGTACAGATGCCGGATGGTGCATGCTATTGCTCATTTTGTTTCCGGCGAAATTCCGACTGCAGGTTCTGCTGTTTAGTACTGTCTGCCATGGCTGACTGTCTTCACTATCGGATGAACCAAGCAAACACGCGAAATTTGATTTAGAAACCAGCCCGACATCGCTTGACAGGGCGACAAGACGGGAACTTTCCCCGCTCGCCTGACTGCTTGGATCCAACGCCGCCTCCATTCTTGTTCGTAGGGTTTAGAAGGAAAGTCGCAGAAGGATACATCCTCCCTCATCTCGACGTAGTTATGGCACTTGTTTACGCAACAGTATCGTCGGCGTCCTTGTGTTTTCCTTCTACTTTCTGGGCACGCAACGCCACTACCAGTAGCAATTTTCGTCTGCGGGCGCGGCTGCATTGTTCACGTTCCGACCGACAGGGCGGCGCTGCAGGTGTCGTCAAAACCCCAGTGCTGGTTCCCCATACCCACGATAGATTCCATCATACCCACCATGATTTCCATCATGCACAGCATAAAGTTCATGGTGGGCAGTGCTGGTATTTTCAGTACGTGCTCTTAAAATTTCTCATTTTACGTGTTTGGCATTGCCATCAGGTCCAGTAATTAGCGATGCGGCCGCCAATACGTAGTTTCAAGACGAGACTAAGCAGACGTAAAAGAAGAATGTTTTAGTATTTCTACTAACATTGCCCCCCCCAAAAAAAAACCTACAAAAAAAAAACACTGCGTGGACTGACTCTGGGAGTTCCATACTTTCCACTGCGCTGCGCAATGTGATGTCGTGGGAAAACGGTGGAGCCTTTTACAAAACACCATGGCAGGAATTGACGAAGCTTTTCTCTTTTCTATTGTCCTGCATCAGGATCGGCTGCATTTGCTGTTACGAACAGTTCAATAGCGTAACAGCCCTCTGTGAATACTGGTCCACATGTGCAAGTTAATCTACAGAGCTCAAAGACAGTTTCCCCGTAGGCCTATTGTTGTTTGAGTAGTTTAGGTCCCATCAATCAACAATTATTGCTGGTGATGGACAGCACCATGTAGTGTACAATAAAGAGGATTGCCAGTGTCCGACATGGAAGCGAAGGAGCAACGATAACTTCATTGTGGGTTCTGGCTTGAGAAATACCTCATTGTAGAGACTATAACCAGCTGACACATATGCGATGCGGTTCAAGCTCACACCGTGCTATAAGGTTTTAAGTGCAAAATCGTAGAAAAAGTGTGCCACGAATATACTTCATATTTTCTGCAATGCGTAAAATGATCGTTCCTTGGGTACGGAAGCTGTTTACAATCTGCTGAAGAATGAGGAAAACTGTAGCTTTTGTCTGTGAAGAATCGGACATTGATGGGCTCGCTCGACTTCCCATGAGAACATGTTCATATTGAGCCCACGTGCCGGCGAACTAAGTCCAAGAATTTGCAGGGAAGGTCGCCCTTTTGCATCCCCATTTTGTTCCAATTCAGCAAGAACGCTGCGTGCAATAACGCACCACATCGACCGCTTTTATTCTTAAATGTGCCGATTCCACGCACTGTGGGAATCAACGTAAGCGAAGCTTTCCGGTCTTGAATGCTTTGGGTGACGATAGTTAGCGGTGATGTTGATGGCCCAAAGCGTACTTTCTTCAACATTTAGGCTAACACAAGAGTGGTGAGTTTATGTTAAACAGTAGCTTGCCTGCATCCCAGCTGTTTGTCTCCATAGTACACAGAACACACAGGGAGAGGTATTTGCTTGAGGCGTTGTTGTGAACCATATTTAAATAACCTTTGAGTGGGTTGTAGCGTTGTCATTGCCTCGCATGGCACATCACATTGCTGCAGAACTATTAAACTTGAATTTGATTGTGGGACAGTGCGTGCCGAAACCACACTCGAATAATGAGTCATGGCGTAGTGGCGGACTCCGTAAAAATTTTGACACCGCGGTGTCCTTTAACGTGTTCCAAAATATAAGTGCACCTGCGCTTTCTATTTGACCCCCATAGAAATGCGGCTGCCGCTACTGGGATCAAATCCATGACCTCTAGCAATGCTATAGCTTTCAAGACATTGAGAATTAGCCGTCACCAATACCGTTAATTATCGTCAATCAAAGCATCCAGCACGGAAAGCTTTGCTTACACCGATCCCCGCCGTGGCTGGCATAGGCATAATTGTTCTTAGTAAGGTTTCAGCTGTTACAATACCCTTACTAGAAAATCAACATTGATGTTCTGTTTTTCAACACTACATCCTGTTATATTATAATTTTTCTTTCTTTTACTTTCTGGCAGGAAATGTTACACTTTTGTAAGTTCTTTCTGCATTTAGTCCACTGTAGTAAAAACCCATATTGAATATAAAGTAGCAATACAATAAAAAATAAAATAAAAGGATTACTATAGCATAGAAACGGTCACAGCAGCTCGAAAGCTTCAGTTATTGAAAAGAGAAGTTATTGAGAAGAAAGCTTCAGTTATTCAGCTATTTTTAGGTCATCTGATACAAAAAAATTTCCCACTCCGTACAGCAACATGTGCACGCATAGCTGAGAGACAACTCTATGTGCGGTTCGCGTTAAGCACAATAATGTCTGCAGCTCCGCTCGACGTCGTGGCGAGTGGTAGACTAGAAAGTTTGGTATACACGGCAGTACAAATGTGCAGAGCCACAAGGTAGTTAAGCGCTCGAGCGTGACTTGTCGGCCGACAGCCTTCGTGTAGTGAACGTGAGTGCGATGTGGATCCCAAAATGGAGATATACTCGTGCCTAATGTTTCGTTACTCCGTCCGGCTTATTTCCCCGTACTAACGCTAAGCTTATAATCGATAATTGATCGCCTTACCACATCGCAATTTGATCTTGTCTCTGTCTAACGCCAGCGTTCCTTGGTTTTCTGCGGTATCGTTTCGGATAGGGGCCGGCACTTTTGCCTCTCTTGAGCGCACTTGAGCGAGGTTTCGGTGCATTCGAGCGAGAGGCTCCCTCCGATGATCGCGGGAGTTCGAACACGAGTTGATGGTTTTCGATGCCTCTGCTTGTTCCCCAGTCTGAACGCTCCCACTCTGAACATCACTCTTGGCCATACTTGCAGGCCTGTCTGGCAATGCAGTGTGTTCTCATACCTCCATTTCATTTTCTGCAGCAAGGGAAGAGGGTATAGAAATTGCTGAGGTCCAGGGCACTCTCTTGCATCTATACCCTCGACAACGTTACATCAACCATCGCGTCTTGTTACGGGCTTCAACCGCAGAGAGTAACACAACTAACAGGCTCCAGACATTTAGTGCCTCTCTCTCTCGAGTACGTTGCGCTAAGAATTTAGAAGGAAACAATTAAAACATTTTGTGGGTCGCACGTAAAAGGAAAATTAAATGAATGGCTGGAAACCACTGCCGTATCGGGGGAGGGTGGGGGGTTGGAGCGAGAGGTTCCCTCCGATGCTCGCGGGTGTTCGAAAACGAGTTGATGGCTTTCGCTGCCTCTGCTTGTTCCCCAGTCTGAACGCTCCCACTCTGAAGATCACTCTTGGCCATACTTCCACGCCTGTCTGGCAATGCAGTGTGTTCTCACACCTGCATTTCATTTTCTGCAGGAAGGGAAGAGGGTATAGAAAATGCTGAGGTGCAGGGCCCTCTCTTGCATCTATACCCTCGACAAAGTTACATCAACCATCGCGTCTTGTCACGGGCTTCAACGGCAGAGAGTAACACCACTAACAGGCTCCAGACATCTAGTGCCTCTCTCTCGAGTACGTTGCGCTAAGGGTTTACAAGGAAACAATTAGAAATTCTTGTGGGTCACACGTAAAAGGAAAATTAAATGAATCGCTGGAAACCACTGCCGTGTGAGGGGAGGGTGGGGGGGGGGTTCAGAGCGTGTATATACGTGAAAGAAGCGTGGCAGAGAAGAAAGGAGACGCGAGCAGCTCTTTTGACCGTTGTACAACGTCGAATGTGCACAATCACGTATAGAGCTCCCTGGGCGTCGCCACACCAGCCCCTTGACAGCTGTGATTATCCGTGATCCCCGCAAAAGCATTGAATAAGTTGTTGTATAGCCCCTTGACAGCTGTGATTATCCGTGATCCCCGCAAAAGCATTGAATAAGTGGTTGTATTTGCCTTTCTATTAACGTGCAGGTCCAGAGCGAAGCTAGATAGAGCGCTAGAGAGGAGGGGGAAGAGAAGGAATAGAAGGAGTAGAACCGACGCAGTCGCGAATCGAGGAAATGACCGCTTTGCCACTCTTCCCTAGCAGTTTCTATAGAAGGGCGTGGGGGAGAGATAAAGAAAAGGTGACATCAGAAGGCAAGAAAACGCTAGTACTAGGCGCTACTACTTGACTAGTTAAGGGGAAACGGGACGAATGTATGGTCAATGTATGGTCCGGTACGTTTCTGTTATTTCTGAAAAATCAACACCATGTCAAGCCGGCAACTTGTACAGAGCCCCCAGACGCACAGGAGCGACATTAATTAAGGTGTATCGCAGGGTCTAGGTGACACTATGGAAGCGCTCGCACGTCAAATCAACACTTCTGTGCCCCCGCGGTACCCTTGCGGCTATGGCATTGCTCGAGGTCGCGCATTTATTCCCTACCATGGCAGCCGCATATCGACAGGGGCGAAATAAAAATCGCTCACGCATTTAAATTTAGGAACACGTTAAGAGAACACTATGACGCTAAAATTATCCAGAAGACACTACTGCGGCGTGCCACATAACGCAACTGGGGTTTGGCACGTGCAGCCCCATAATACAATTAAAGTTTAATGC
This sequence comes from Dermacentor variabilis, assembly GCF_050947875.1. Taxonomy (NCBI): domain Eukaryota; kingdom Metazoa; phylum Arthropoda; class Arachnida; order Ixodida; family Ixodidae; genus Dermacentor; species Dermacentor variabilis. Next base: position 33,211,307 of record NC_134578.1, on the reverse strand, counting down.
CTGTGCCACGATGCAATGTGCTATGTGAGGCTATGAATATGCTCAGCCCTCTAAGAGGTTATGAAATATGGCGCGCAGCAATGCTTCAAGCAAACACCTCTCCCTGCGTGTTCTGGGTACTAGCAGACAAACCACAGTGGTGCACGCAAAGTAGCGTTTAACATCAGCTGACCAATTTCGTGTTAGACTAAACGTGGAAGAAATTAAATAAACATCACTATCACCACTAATTATCTCATTCAAAGCAAGCCCCACAAAGAGCTTCACCGATATTGATTTCCACAATGCGTGGGATCTGGATAATTTTTTCGCATATGAAAACGCATTACAGGTGAAGATCATGTCAATTCAATATGCAGAGAGATCCTTCTGGGTGGCTTAGTGGCTGTGGGGTTGCTCTGATAAGCACTAAATTGCGGAATCAAATCTCGGCCACGCTGGGCGCATTTCAATGGGGGCGAAATTAAAGATGCCTTTGTCCCGCGCCTTGGCCTCACGCTAAGGATCCCCAGGTGGTCAAATTAATCTGGAGTTCCCACTACAGCGTGGCTCATAATGAAATCATGATATTGGCACGTAAAACTCCGAACTTCAATGCTCTTGAAGCAGAGAGAATGTATAAAAAAATTCAAAAGCTTTTTTTAATTGGTACTCAGCGACGGCGGTAGTAGAAAGCTGCCATCAATGCGCTTATCTAGAGAAACCTTGGTTTTTGCAGATAAGGCCACGTGTATAAACTCGGATCGCCAACTTTAATGACATTTTCAAGAGTGTCCTGCCAATCGCCTATCGTGGTGCAAGCCGCTACAGTTCTTGAAATGACGCCTTTGCCCTCCATGAACCACGCGATTCAAGCGACAAGCTTGCCGGAGCGGAACCACCCACTGTCTTCACATTTGCTAATTAGCGATGTTAGCGAGAGGCAGGCGAAATTTCTTTCGTAGCCCTGTATTGTGAAACGAACTTTCAGGATTAATCATTTTGTGTTATCTTGATAGATTTAAATGTGAACACCGGAGCGCTTGGCATTCAGCACTACCAGCGCGTTTTGAAGCGCAGCTTAGAAACAGCGCCTGGTGGGGCCGCTACGTGAAGCAGCGGCGTGCGCTGCGCTTCATTGGAGATATGTGTGCTGTGGTTTAACAGTAGACGCACGCTAACATTAGGGGCGGGAAAGCCAGGACTATCTTCGACCGTCAGTGGCCCATGCCTTTATGTGTGCCTTTCTTCGAGTGAGTACATACCAGTTTTCTTGTAGTCTTTTCTCTTTATTTGTATTGTAATTCATGCAAGGTACTTTGTGAACAACATACGTTGGTTAAGTATCTCCTCGAGAAGCATCTCATGCACATATCTTGGCAATAATTCCGTAACCTGCTTGCGTGCACTAACATGCGTGTGTCCCGTGCTGTCAGAAATACCACCCTTCCTACGTACAATATTGACAACACACGCGTAGAATATGTTTAACCGTACAAATATTTTGGCATCGAAATTACACACACTCTTACATGTAGTATTCATATAACTTACATTTACGATAACGATAATCGTATGCTTGGGTTTATACTTCGTAATTTATCGTCGGCAACTGCAGCTGTCAAGTTACTTCTGTGGAAATCCGTAGTGAGACCTAAACTTGAAGATGCATGCTCCATTTTCGACCCTTCTACTCCAAAGTTAAAAAGTAGCATCCAAACCATTCAAAACCGAGCTGCTCGTTTTATTCCTTCGAATTAATGATGTCCTGCGAGTGTCTCGTCAACGAAACTAATCCTTGGCTTGCCTAACCTAGAGTTACGTCGTAAATACTTTCGCCTATGCCTTTTTCATAAGATTTATTAGACTAACGAAACACAAAACGATGAACTAATCTCCCCTCCATAATACATATCGTCACCCACGGATCATCGTTTTAAAGTTAAAGTCCCAACTTGTCGCACCAACGTTTTTTTTATTCCTTTTTACTAAGAACGACGAATGAGTGGAAACGCCTCCCTGCCTCCATCACTACCATTTCTGACGCCACAAATTTCAAGAACATCGTTAATAAATTTGTTTGTAATATTCACAAGTCCTGCCTGCAATGCCCCTGGGCCTCGAGAGTATGACAATAAATAAATAAATAAATAAATAAATAAATAAATAAATAAATAAATAAATAAATAAACCTTTCTTGTCTTATACAGAACCAGTTAAATGGGTTTTAGTGAAGATATTTTGAAACCACGCTTTGAAAAAGATAGTCTCAAAGTTTGAAAAACGTGAAAAGGGTTAAGATTGAGAAAGTAAACTCTGGAAGCAAACGTTTAGAGATCACGGCAACAGAAAAACAATAAAGAGAAGCTCTATTTGCCCACCCTCCAGAGTTGACATGGGTGCTAGCTGCTGTCTGCTGCTGAATTGGTGAGTATTTTGGCGGATATATTTACAAATATAAATACGAAGCGATGCCTTGTTCGATTGTTCGGAACGGGCAACTGTGGACACCGAGACCGGATATAATATTATCCGAGACGGTTCGGGATGGCAGGTGATGTACTAAAGGGCTGACAAGACCTCTAGCACAAACACGCCATCGTTGTGAGGCCGACTTCGGGATTCCGTTATCGTTATTTAATCGCCTTCAGTCTGTTTTGATAAGTCTTTGGTTGTGATGTTATCGTTCTGCGGTCTTCATTCTAATTTCAGCAGTGCTTTGTGTCTGCGTCATCACCTGCCGCCGTCAAACCGGTGTCATGACTCCGTCATTATGCGTTGCCATCCCGTCACCGTATTCATGCAGTCGCCTGTCCATCGCTATCATGCCACCATTGCCATGTCATCATCGGCAGTGCAAAGACGTGATAAATTCGTGGTGATACCGTTATCGAATGGCGTCGTGATCGTTCCATTGCTGTCGTTACAGCTTCGTCGTCCGTATGTCACTATGCCATCGTCACCCCATTATGGACACGCCATCGTCATCATAGGATATTCATGATTTCAGCATCAACATCATCGTTGTCATTCCATCATGGTGAAAGCGACTTCTTCGTTCCATCATCGTCATGCTGTAGCAGCCATTGCAGAGTATTCATTCTGATGTCGTTATGCCTTCGTTATTATTGCATAGTTGCGATACAGACACCGTCATGCAGTATTAGTTATGTTGTCACGATTACATTGCGCTTTTTTCATCATAGTCAATGCAGCTTTGTCATCCGGTTGTCGTAACGCCGTCATCGCCAGGCCATCGCCTTTTGGGGATTTTAATCATTCCGAAATCGCCCCCTATTCTTGTCATGCCGTCGTTGTCCCACCATTGCCGTCCTTCCATCGACGTTTTTATTTGTTCGTCAGTCGATCATCGTCATACAGTCGCCGCACGTTAACATGGTCGCCAAGTTTTCACCCTTCTGATGTCGTCATGAGGGACACATTGGGGCCAGCGTTGTCAGACAAGCGTTGTCACAGTATAATATTCGTTCCGTCGTAGTCTGTTCATCATGGTCAGCACAATGTCGTCATTTCGTGCTCGCAATGCCATCATCACCACACCATGACCCACTGCGGTGGCCTAAGGGCTGCGTTGCGCTGTGAGGCACGAAGTCACGGACTCGATTCCCGTGCGTGGCGGCCGTATTTGGATGGTGCGAAATGCAAAAAAAAAACGCTTGTGTACTTAAATATTATGGCACGGTAAAGAATCCCCGGAAATATGAATACCTATGCAGTTCCCCACTACGGCGTGCCTCACAATGATATCGTTGTTATGGTACGTAAAACCCCAAAGTATACGAAATTTTTTTAGTCGGACCATCAACGTCATATTATCGTCGCCATTAAATTGTCGTCATTCCATAGTCATCGTTGCATTGTCTTCAAGCGTGGAATTCGCATACTCTAGCGCCACAAGTTCATGTGGAGGTAGGCGTTTCCCGGTAAGAAGTCCGATTAAAAAATTTAATTATGGGGTTTTACGCGCTAAAAACCACTTTCTCATTACGAGGCACGCCGCAGTGGCGGACTCCGGAAATTTCGACCACCTGGGGTCCTTTAACATGCACCTATATCTAAGTACACGGGTGTTTTCGCATTTCTCCCCCATCGAAATGCGGCCGCTGTGGCCGGGTTTCGATCCCGCGACCTCGTGCTCAGCAGCCCAACGCCATGGCCACTGAGCAACCACGGCGGGTAAATATGTCCGATTTAGTTGTGTGCACTATACTTGCCAGTGGTCCTTAAACAAGAACAGCATTTTTCTTCATCACCAATGAAACTTTCGTTTAAAGCAATCGCACCATGTGTGCGATTTGGAAATTTTCTTACTCTTTTTGCTAAAGCTCCCGACGTAAAGTTATGCGAATGCTAGTCATTGGACGTACACTCAAGTGTCGGTTAGAGCAAATTATATACGGCTTGCCTAAACAGCGAAAATTGCCTTATTTTTATTTATGGCCGTATATGTGCTATAAAACGCACTCGTTAACGAATCAGGCTACATTTAGAATACATATAACAGGGCAGTTCTAAGGCGTCGTGCCTTTCATAACAACTGGCCTCCGCAACTGAGTTGTGCATACAGCGCGTGGAAATATAGTGAGGTAGCATTAAAATGAATTGTTGTTTTGTCGCTTCCTATGCACCGATGTAAAAAGAACACGTATATACTAGGTGGCTACAGACTGTATCTGTATCCTCTTACGTAATTGCATGCTCATTGACAACATGGCGAAAGATAAATACATTCTCATACCACACAAACTTATCGACGTTTTTGAATGTTTTGGAAAACAATGTTTAACATCTCATTACTGTGAGCGATTGTTTCCCAAACGCAATGAGATACACGGTGGGGTAAAAGAGGGAAGGGATTTTTTTATTTTAGAACAAATTTAATATATTCATCAATAAGCACTTGAGAATATAGTTGCTGTTTCACCAATAACAGTTCTATCAATCAATGGTCTTTATGTACGTAGGCTTATCAATTGCCATATGGGTTACATCGTTATCAGTCCTGGGCATGATTAAAGAGCCCAAAGAAGGAACACGCTACAATAGAAAAAGGGTGGACAGCGGATAAGGGCACAGAGAAGCCTGCACATGTCGCCTGCACACGTTGTTTCGTTGTATGCCATGTTTGTTTTTTGCGCTCTTTAATTATGTCAAATATGCAATAACTAGCCTCTATAAAAGTCATTTTACACCACTATACAACGCCCTCTGTGTTGAGTGGAGCGCTCGACGCTGTAAACAGAATCTTAGCTATTGACTGTGCCAGTATAATAAATTGATATTCTTGATCATATTATCAGTACCACAACAACATTCTATTCGAGTGGATGTATGGTGGTTGCACATAGCCGATCATAAATTTCGGGGAACCGGAACAGGACTATCAAAATATGTTTACAGACAAGATATGTTTTTTAGCATATGCGAAAATAAAGCAGTTTGCTCTCGTCTGGCGGTAGTTACATTTACTGTTTCTTTAGTTTGCAAAACTGAGGTCAAGTGCTCTATATCTTGAAGCACGGGTAGAAAAATTCCTAGCACAAGTACGCCAAAGCAATAAAGACTTCGCGCCTTGAAGTAGGATGACGTCAGATACTTGCCGACTGCTATTAAATTCCAACCCACACAGTTCGCACAGAAATATTTCTCAACCTTTTTCTTAAAGAAAGGATCTCTTGAAGGCGAGCTTCGCCAGAGAGTTAGCATCAGACGGGTGCCATTCGCCAGAATTAAGTACAGTCTCTGGTAATATTCGTGTAGAATCGGCACAGCTAACCGAGTGAGCAATTTTGGCGAAGTTTGGCAAATAAAGCTCCGCCTTCTTTAAGTTATGTATCAAAAGCAAGTGATGTAAGTAACAAGAGACGGCCTTCGCAGCCACGGGTGTTACCAGTGAAGTCAGGAAATGCTTTTGGAGAACAAACGCTTCTTCTTTGCGATAATCTTTTGTTACGTGCTCATGCGCGTACCTTTATTATATCTGAGCTCTGCTCATCAAGCAACAATGAGAGAGGCGAAGCGGTGCTCGAAACTGCGAAGTGTACCTTGATGAGTCGTTCAGAGCGCCCGTCGACAACACGGCGTAAAAGCGTTTGCTGCAGTCGCTGCGAACAGTGTCAAATGCACTCGCGAACGCTGCCCTCCGGAACGCCCGCGAAGTACGATTTGTGTCTCGAACAAGCCATCACTTTGTATTTATCTTCCTAAATGACCGATCGAGAAGCTGACCACAGCTAGCACCCATATCATATCTAGAGAGCAGGCAAATAAAGCTTCTCTTTAATTGTTTTGCTGTGGCCGTGGTCTCTAAACAATTGCTTCAAGGCGCATTTTCTCATTCTTAACCCTTCTCATGTTTTTTAAAGTTTGGAACAAACTTGGTTGCTGCAGTCTCTGCGAACAAAGTGTCGAATGCACTCACGAACGCTGCACTCCCGAAAACCTGCAAAGTACAACTGCAAAAGAACGACCTTCCATTTAGTGAGACAGTTCTCCGGCACTTCGTTTCAGTCTAGATTCCACCACGCAAGTCACTGATGAGCTCCACCATAATGAAACCATGCTACTGTAACTACTCCAGAAACTATAGGATTTCATTGCGGCCCTCGCTTTCAATACAGGCCGTGTTATTCTTCCTCGCTTCAAAGGTTGCCGTGGATTGAGCTATGGACAGAACGCTTCCTGAAACACTGCCAGTGTTTCAGTCCACAAAGAAAGAGGTATTTCATAAACTAGGATATATATATATATATATATATATATATATATATATATATATATATATATATATATATATATATATATATATATAGTTAGAGGAAAGCTGGGAGGTCCGCCTGAACCAGTGTTTTGACCTGCTACTCGGCCTTGGGGAATGTGAGACGGTGTAGAAAGATTAAATAGAGAAGACGTTGATTATGAGGATGAAGAAGGTGTTGAACATGTTGCACTGTCCAAGACTCATGAAAGTGTCTTGCCCTGTGCACTCTCATGCAAAAATTTGTGAAGGGCCGCAGACTATCGGGCTGCTGACGAGGATCAGGACGAAGGTCCCAATAAAACCTTTTTGGAGGGAAGATGATTTAATTACACGTGTGCGCAAGGTGCAGTTTATTCGGAAGGGCGGCGCGTATTGTGCAGATGAAGGTGTCGCGTACTTTTGTAGTGTTCAGTCACGACTGTGGCCTAATGATCTCATCTGTAGACACGTAGAAGTTTGCCAAAAATTATGAGATGAGGCCCTGACGCCATGAATACAAGAGCGGTTCTTGTGTCAGTTTAGCCAGCATGAGTGATAATGAAAGTATTTGATAACGTAAAATTGACAAAGAAAACTGTTTGAGGCCCCCAATTATTTGACGTACAGAAGACAACTTTGTTATACAGCTTGTGCTTCAAACGAGCCGAAATATTCTTCAACTGCAAATTCGGAGCTGATGAACTCCCTAACGAAACCTACAGCTGGCAATTGAACGGGAAATATTCTTCTCAATTCGTTTGAAGAAGTAACTTTCTCCAAAGTATCGTTTCTTTTGTTACTTTCAAATATTTCGTTAGATGCGCTTCCCGTTGCCAAAGGACCAATGACAACAATTTCTGTTCAAGTCCGCGAAACAATGTCTTGGTTTGACGCAGCGTCCGACCATTGAGGTTACCGCCGAATGTCGCTTCCTCCCAATTATCAGAAAGCGATGTCTCCCGTTCTAAATAAAAGATATCATACCAAAGTCTAACCACGTCAATGTGATCACAAAGCGTAGGGCACATAAAACAACTTCTTTTGTGACAACGTTGGCATCAATTTCTGGCTTATCTTGTCGGGCCGCTTTTGGCCACTTAACAAAATCTGTCAGCTTGACCTGGGCCGAATTGAGAATTGCTTAATATTAGCAAAAGAATGGTACCTTTACGCCCCAGAGCGATGTACGTATGTACGTGAGATAGAACAGTGGCAGTGGAAGCCGGTGGCGGATGATTTTATTCAGTAGTTCTGGTCATCATGGTTCTTTATTCTTCATCAAAAACAGAGAAACATTAGCGCACTTTTTGTGCTTTTCGTAGATTTCCGAATGCGCCTTCCACAATAGGGTTTCTAACCCACGAGCTTCTTTTCAGCGGTGAAACACCACAGCCACTCTGCCATTGTGGAGCGTCATTGTTAATTAAGGACGCCATCCCAGCAAGTGTTTCTTCCTAGCAGAGGTCACCAAACTTGTTCTAATCTCAGGAATTGGTCACTGGCCAAACTTAGTCGGTATTTTTTGAGTGCCTATGCTTCTATTGCGTGTTAGAAATGTGGCGTAAATCGCACGAATCAAAGAAATTAACCAGGCTTCTTTCATAAGCTATTGTTGGGCATTGCGACTTATCTTCTAAGTGACCACGAGCTCTTGAAGCAGTTGACTGGTGCTCATTGTCATGGGTGTGTGATGCATGAAGAAAAAATTAATGTTATGATCCATGCTACACGGTTTTTATTTGGCGCTCGTCACTTATGCTTTCAAAGAAATTTACGTCCAGCTCGTCCGCTGTTTTGTGCGTGGATCTTGCAGCCTGTAAGCGCGTGCCTTCTTTTCGTAATACCATTGTGAGGGCATCACGTTATTACCGCGCCATCATCAGGAACTTCTGCGATACCTCGTCTCTTGCTTCGAAAAGTTTTCGTAATTATTCATGCAGCAATTAGTCTAGCAACATACTGTGTCGGATTAGCACAGCAGCCATATAAAGCGACATCCTTCCACCGTACACCCTACTTTACAACAATCATTCAAAACAAAGATAAAGGGAAGCGCCAACGAAAAGGATGTAACAAAGAAAAAGAAAGAACACCGCTGCTAGTAAAGCTTCGCTGCTGTTACGCATCTTTCTTTCTTTGTATTGAAAATTCCGGCAGGCTTAGCAGCTCAGCGATCTCGCGAGGCTGTTTACTGGCTCTGAGTGCATCTGTTCAAGTAATTCCAGCGCCAGATTTAATCAGTTTTTTTTTCAGAAGTAAAGCTCCACTGGAACTTCAAAGAACAGGATGTATTGCTCCCCTGAGCACTCTTGCCAGGTTATTTCATAAACTACTTGAAAACTCTTAAGCGCGATTTACATACCAGGTAAACAGGTATTGTGCGTCAACAGATGGCTTCATGAGCGAAAACAGGTTTCTATTGAGGGTCGGGCGAGTATCAATGGGCGTAATTATGTGTCACGAAACTCCGGTAGACGATGAATGTGGCGAAAGGCAGCCGGGGGAGAGCGCTGTTTCTGAGATTGAGTGTTTCGTTTTATTTCCCTTTTCTTCCATAAAGTATCGTAACTTAGCTATAAAATACACACGTAATATTCCTACGCATCAGAAAATTGCGCGTTCTTCGCGCAAATTAAAAGCAAGACCCGTATTGAGTAACGGCTCGTTTTGGATCCGGTTCATTTTCACGAACGCCATTGGCCAGAGCTTGGCCGTCGTCGTTCCTAGTGGGCGTGACCACAGATTTTGTTGCCGCCACGCAGCTTAGCAATCGTCTGCAAAGTGAACACTTCCTCTGCAACGACTAGAACCACAGAGATGTGGTTCGCTCGAGGGTTGCCTGCGCTCGCGAGCGTGGTTGCTAAAGTTGCTAAGGCAAACCTGCCCGCCCGCTAACCTGGCCGACGAGAGGAGACGACGAGACGCGACAGAGCCGGCGATGGCGGCTCCCTTGGCTGTGTTGAGAACAGGGGTAAAGTAAGTATGTCCGCAATAGAGATTACTAAGAGGCGATTGGAACATTGATGGCAGAAATATAGGGAAACGTCAAAAAATCGGAGACGTACAAAAGCGAAATTCCCAATAGGGGGTCATAAAATGTGGTTGGGGGAGTTGATAGTGGTTGATAGAGCTTTGTGGCGCAACCCATCGCCCTGTTCCAAAGGGGACGTTCACAACATCCATCCATTCATTGTCTGTGAGCGCCGGCAAAAGATAATGACATGTGGAAAGGCAACGACGCGACGTATTCGACATTGAGTCGAATAGAATTCTCGGGTTCTTACATTAAGAGACAGGAAGCGAATTTGCAGGTGCAAGTTCGAATCGGCCAGCGCAAGACAGAGGAAATAGGCGGTCGCTAGGAAGGGCCTTCGTCATGCAGGGGACCTAAACATAAGCTGATCATGATGATGTTGTGACTGCCTCTCTAATGTGACAGATGCACTTCTAATAATAATAAATTAAATTCCCAGTCAGAAGGGCAGGATACCAGTAAGCTATTGCAGGAGACGAAAGATCTTATCAAGAAATGCCAGTGTATGAAAGCCTCCAACCCTACAGCTAGAATTGAACTGGCAGAACTTTCAAAGTTAATCAACAAGCGTAAGACAGCTGACATAAGGACGTATAATATAGATACAATTGAAGATGCTCTCAGGAAGAGAGGAAGCCTAAAAACAGTGAAGAAGAAACTAGGAATAGGCAACAATCAGAAGTAGGCGTTAAGAGACAAAGCCGGCAATATCATTACTAATATGAATGAGATAGTTTAAGTGGCTAAAGAGTTCTATAGAGATTTATACAGTACCAGTGACGCCCACGACGATAATGGAAGAGAGAATGGTCTAGAAGAAATTGAAATTCCACAAGTAATGGCCGAAGAAGTAAAGAAAGCCTTGGAAGCTATGCAAAGGGGGAAGGCAGCTGGGGAGGATCAGGTAATAGTAGATTTGTTGAAGGATGCTGGTCAGATTGTTCTAGAAAAACTTGCCACCCTGTATACGCAATGCCTCATGACCTCGAGCCTACCGGAATCTTGGAAGAGCGCTAACATAATCCTAATCCATAAGAAAGGGGACGCCAAAGACTTCAAACATTATAGACCAATCAGCTTACTGTCCGTTGCCTACAAAGTATTTACTAAAGTAATTCCAAATAGAATCAGGAACACCTTAGATTTCTGTCAAAGGACCAGGCAGGATTCCGTAAGGGCTACTCAACAATAGACCATATTCGCAGAAACAATTAGGTGACGGAGAAATGTGCGGAATATAACCAACCCTTCCATATAGCTTTCATTGATTACGAGACAGCGTTTAAGTCGAAACCTCAGCAGTCATGCAGGCACTACGGAATCAGGGTGTGGACGAGCCGTAGGTAAAAATACTGAAAAATATCTATAGCGGCTCCACAGCCCCCGTAGTCCTCCATAAAGAAAGCGAAAAATCACAATGAAGAAAGGCGTCAGGCCGGGAGATACGATCTCTCCAATGCTCTTCACAGCGTGTTTTCAGGAGGTATTCAGAGACCTAGATTGGGAAGAATTGGGCATAAGAGTTAATGGAGAATACCTTAGTAACTTTCGATTCGCTGATGATATTGCCTTGCTTAGTAACTCAGGGGACCAGTTGCAATGCATGCACACTGACCTAGAAAGGCAAAGCAGAAGGGTGGGTCTGAAAATTAATCTGCAGAAAACTGAAGTAATGTTTAACAGTCTCGGAAGAAAACAGCAGTTTACGATAGGTAACGAGGCACTCGAAGGGGTAAAACAATACACCTACTTACGGCAGGTAGTGACCGTCGATCCGGATCATGGTACTGAAATAATGAGAAGAATAAGAATGGGCTGGGGTGCGTTTGGCACGAATTCTCAGATCATGAACACCAGGTTGCCATTATCCCTCAAGAGAAAAGTGTATAACAGCTGTGTCTTACCAGCACTCACGTACGGGGCAGAAACCTGGAGGCTTACGAAATGGGTTCTACTTAAATTGAGGACGACGCAACTAGCTATGGAAAGATGAATGATGGGGGTAACGAATGATGGGTGATGGGGGTTGTTACGGAAGGATGAAAGAAGAGAGAGGAAGAAGATTGAAGATGCTGGCTGATGCGTGTTGTTGGTGGTCAGCTATCTTAACTACTCTTACTCATCCTGTTTATATATTGTAAATATTGTCTTTCTATACGCGCAACATCCCCGTAACATATGGTGGGGACGCGCGAAGTACCACGGCTGGAAACGAATGTCCGCAGTTGACGTCGAATCACCGTCCAAACCATGAATGACAGTGAGCCCGCGGGATCATTGTCGTGGCCGCGTTCAACGTCACCTTCGCCAGCGACATCGCTGTCATCTTTGGTTGTGGTTGTGCAACCCAAGGATCCTGAAACTTTCTGTGGGACCGATGGCGCCGACGTCGAAGAGGGGGTCGCTATGTACGAATGCGTGAGTGGAATCAACATATGGGACCCAACGCTAATGCTAGCTAACTGTTCTACCTAAGAGGCATTGCAAAGGTGTGATAAGAAACTACGAAGAGCAGCTAACTAGGTGAGACAAATGCAAAGAGAAGTTGATAGAGTTGTTTGGCAAACCAGCCTGCCATAAAATAGCCGCAAAGCAGGAACTGGCCTCCCGTCCCCAATACCCCATAGAGTCCTATGTCACGTACATACAGGACGTGCTGGCACTTCGTCGTAAAGCCGATATCGACATGACAGAAGCTTAAAAAGTCGGGCACGTGCTGAAGGGCATTGCTGACGACTCCTTTAGTCTGCTCATGTGTAAAAGCTGCTCTTCAGATGATACTATCCCAATCCCGTCCCAATACTGCCGCAACGTCAACGTTTGAAGATCGACCCGCACAGCAGCATGCATCGCCATCAGAGGACGTGGAGCAAATTGTTCGACGTGAACAGGATGCGATGGCACCCGCAGGTTTCTGTTCGCGTAGCCCTGAAGGCACAGCTTTTTCGGATCCACTCCTACAAGCCATCGTTCGCCAGGAACTTCAAAACATTGGTTTGCAGTCTGTATGCGCTGTCACCAATCCCAGAGCTAACGAACGTACTTCTACTATTTTCGCTCCACCCCGACGCTTCTCTCCGGGTTATGGCAACCCGACTGGGTGGAGATCTGTGGACGACCAGCCGATCTGTTTCATCTGTCGCCGCATCGATAATTTCGCAAGATACTGTCGCAACTCGTGGCCGTCAACTCTTCGAACGCCGACTAACCTGAGCCATTTTGATGCAAATGCCCACAATGTTTCACCCACAGCCAAGTCTAACAGCGCCGACAACTCTGTAAGGAACACATGCTATAGTCGCTCACCATCGCCGCGCGGACACCAGTCTCGCTTACCACAAACACATCCTCCATCTTCCCGTTCGCCGCAGCCACGTCGCCTTTCGTCCACTGTGGCGTTTGGCTGCGATCTTTCGGAAAACTAAGAAATTCAGCCCTCGTTGGTGGTGCTGCATTGCCTACTATTGCAGCAAATCCTCTGTCTCTGACATCAAGAACAAGTGTAATAAAGGGTAAAATAGACCACATACCTGTCCAAGCACTCGTCGACACTGGCGCCCACCTATCTGTGATGAAAGCTAGCCTACGTAGACGTTTAAAGAAGGTGCTCACCCCAGTACCTACCCGAGTGCTTCGTGTGGCCGACGGCGGCGTGCTTGTTGTTCTCGGAATGTGTACTGCGCGCCTAATTATAGCCAGCAGCCCTACTTCTGTTCTCTTTGCTGTGATCGACAACTGCCCTCACGACGTTATCCTTAGATTCGACTTTTTATCCACTAATTCTGCTCTCATCGACTGCGCGCCTGGCGTTCTTCCGTTAGAACTGCCTCAACTCCTCGATGCTCTGAGTACCGGCCCACCGCACTGTACGATGTGCGTCTTTCACCAGAGGCAGTTACTCACGTCACTTTGACCACCGAGCCACAGGTTCCTGACGGTGAATATGTGTTCGCCCTATCATCAACGTGCTTTTGAACCGGAACGTTGCTGTTCCGCATACGTTGGTGACGGTTACTAATAACGACGTCATTCTACGGCTTCTGAATACCAGCCTGTGCCCTCAAGTGATTCCGGCCGGCAAGTTCTTGACCAGTGTTTCTAGTGGTGCCGAGTTTGACATTCAGGGTCTGAATGCGGAGAGTGACTTATTAGCACCAATTGCAGCTCACAGCTCTGGTTCCTTAACGGATGACTTCGCGCAAGTGATCTCACCTGACATCACCTCTGAACAGGCCATGGACATACGTCTCCTGCTTGAGTCGTATAGTGACATCTTTGATTTCGGCGACAGGACTTTAGGCCAAACATCTGCTGTTCACCCCTGTACCAGCACTGGAGACACGAATCGTATTCGCCGGCGTCCCTATTGGGTATCGCATGCTGAATGTCGAGTCATCCAATCAGAAGTGGACAAAATGCTCCGCAAATGGGTCATCGAACTATCACGCAGCCTTTGGGCTTCACCTGTCGTCTTTTTGAAAAAGAAAGATGGTATGTGGCGTTCTTTCATCGAGTATCGCCACTTAAACAAGTTCACGCAAAAAGTCGTCTACCCACTACCACGCATCGCTGACGCCTTGGACTGCTTGCACGGAGCTAAATACTTCTTGTCCATCGAACTTCTGTCCCGCTACTGGCAGATTTCAGTTGATGAAATGGACCGCGAGAAAGCGGCCTTCATCATGCCGGATGACTTATATCAGTTCAAAGTCATGCCCTTTGGCCTATTCAACATTCCTGCGACATTTGACAGAATGATGGACTCTCGTCTGCGAGGCTACAAATGGACCAGCTGTCTTTGTGACCCCGACGACGTTTATTTTTTTTCTCCCACGGTCGGCAGCCACCTTACTCGACTCGCTGCAATTCTTTCGGTATTCCGAAAAGCCGGCCTGCAACCGAACTCCACTAAATGTCAGTTCGGGCGCCGCCAGATTACCATGTTGGGACACATCGTTGACGCATCCGGTGTCCAACCAGATCCGGAAAATGTTCGCCTTGTCCGGAGTTTAACTGTGCCACGTTCTGCTCCTGACGTACGCTGCTTCGTCGGCCCGTGTTCTTACTTTCGCCGCTTCGATAAAAACTTCGGCGACGTTGCTCGGCCATTGACAGATCTTCTAAAGAAAAACACGCCGTTCCCATCGGACCCGGATCAGGCTCACTCGTTCGCGGCTGTCACCGGGTTTTTGATAACCCCTCCTGTACTCGCCCCCTTTGATGCATCTGTACCGACCGAATTCCACACTGACGCAAGCTGCTATGACATCGGCGTTGTTCTCCCCCAACACCAGAATGGTACCATGTGCGTGATTGCTTACGTCAGTCGCCTGCTGTCACGTGCCGAGAGAAATTACTCTATCAACGAGCGGCGATGCTGGGCTTTAGTCAGGGTGGTGGCCAAGTTCCGGCTATTTTTGTACGGCCGCATGTTTTCGGTCGTCACAGACCATCACACACTTTTCTGGCGGTCTTCCCTTCGGGGCCCAACAGGACGGCTTGGTTGCTGGGCTTTGTGCCTCCAGGAATTTTGATTTGAGTGCATTACAAGACTGTAGGCCTCCACAAGGACGCTAACAGCCTCACGTCACCCCGTGAATCCTCCCGATCCTGTTGCGCATGATCCGGTGACCTGCGCAATGGCTTTGACTGACATGACCAACATGCGCGATGAACCACAACGCGACGCTCCCCACAGCCCATGATCGCCTGAGTGCAATCTGGCAACAATTGCTCCTTGTCCTTCCGCGTCCTCTGCTATCCGTCGTTCTCGAACAACTTCACGATCCACCGACGGCGGGATACCTTGGAGTTTTGCGTACATACGGCCGCGTACGGCACCAGTTGTTCTGGCCGGATCTCGACCGCTCCGTGCGTCGTTATGGCGCAACTTGCGAATTGTGTCAGTGCCGGAAGAAACCTCCCCGGCCACCTGTCGGACGACTCTATCCAATTGAAGTTCCCTCTGAACCGTTCATTCGTGAAGGCCTTGACCTGCTTGGCCCTTTTGCGACGACGACTAGGGGGAATAAGTGGATCGCCGCCGCTGCGCGATAACAAAGGCGTTGCCACCTAGTTACGCAAGAGACGTCGCCAGTTTTCCCCTCCACGACGTCATTCTCAACCACGGTGCACCTCGATGTTTACTTACAAACCGCGGTCGGTCATTTTTATCTCGAGTTGTTGGCGATGTCCTCCGCTCTTGTGCCACTTACCACAAGCTTTCCCCCGCCTGCCACCCACAAACGAATGGTCTACGGAATGTCTTAATCGAACAATCACAGGGATGCTGTCGGTGTACGTCTCCAACGATCACCGCGACTGGGACGCCATGCTAGCTTGCGTGACGTTCGCAGAAGGAAGAGAATGGCTGGAACCAACGCAGTCGCGAAACGAAGGAAGAACCACTTTGACACTCTTCGCTAGCAGTTCCCATAGAAAGGCGGGTTGAGGGATAAAGAAAGGCTGACGTGAGAAGCCAAGGAAACGCTACTACTTGGTGCTACTACTAGACTAGATAGGGAAAAACGGGATAAATTGAAGGTCAAGCTATGGTACGGTACGTTTCTGCTATTTCTGAAGAATAAACACCATTTCAAGCGGACAACTTATGCAGAGCGCGCAGAAGCAGAGCCACATTAATTAAGGTGCATCGCCGGGTCTAGGTGACACAATCAAAGCGGTCGCACGTCAAATCAACACTTCTGTGCCCCCGTGGCACCCTTGCGGCCAAGTCATTGCTCGAGGTCGCGGATTTAATCCTTACCGTGGCAGCCGAATTTCGACGGGGGCGAACTGAAAAAAAAGCTCCCGTATTTAGATTTAGGGACACATTAAGAGAACACCATGGTGTTAAAATTATCCAGAGTGCACCACTGAGGCGTGCTACATAATCCGATTGTAGTTTTGGCACGTACATCCCCATAATGCAATGAAAGTTTAATACTTGTGCCACGACGCAGTGTGCTATGTGAGGCTATGAATATGCTCTGCCCTCTAACATGTTATGAAATATGGCGCTCAGCAATGCTTCAAGCAAACACTTCTACCTGTGTGTTCTGTGTACTGGCAGACAAACCGCAGTGGTGCACGCAAAGTAACGTTTAACATCAGCTGACCAATTTGGTGTTGGACCAAACGCGGCAGAAAATAAACCTTCACCGTCACGATCACCGCTAATTATCTCATTCAAATCAAACAGCACAGAAAGCCTCGGTTATATTGATTCCCGCAATGCGTGGGACCTGCATAATTTTTTCGCTTATGGAAATGCATTAAGGGTGAAGCTTAGGTCAATTGAATATGCAGAGATACCCGTCATGGTGGCTTAGCGGCTGTGGTGTTGCGCTGCTAAGTACGAAGTCGCGGAATCAAATGCCTGCCACGGTGGACACATTTCAATGGGGGCAAAATTCAAAAATGCCTGTCCCACGCATAGGCCACACGCTAAGGATCCCCAGGTGGCCAAATTGATCTGGGTTCCCCCGCTACGGCGTGCCTCATTATGAAATCATGGTATTGGGACGTAAAACTCCGAACTTCAATTTTAGTCAAGCAGAGAGAAGGTTTAAGAAAAATGCAAAGGCTCTTTTGAATTTGTACTTTAATTGTAATTTGTAATTTAATTTGTAAGACAGCTGGCATCAATGGGCAGGTCTAGAGAAACCTTGGTTTTTGCAGATAAGGCCACGTTTATAAACTCGGATCACCAACTTTCTTGAGATTTTCAAGACTGTCCTGCCTATCGCCTATCGTGGTGCAAGCCACAAAAGTTAGTGAAATGACACTTTGGCCGTCCACAACCACGCGATTCCAGCGACAAGCTGGCCGAAGCGGAACCACCCACCTTTTACACATTTACTAAGCGGTGGTACCGAGAGGCAGCTGAAGTTTATTTCGTAGCCCTGTATTGTCAAAAAAACTTTTACGATTACTCGTTTTGTACTATCTTGATAGTTTTAAGTGTGAATACCGGAGCGCTTGGCATTCAGCACTATCAGCACATTTTCATGCGCAGCAGAGAAACCCCACCTGGTGTCGACGCTACGTAAAGGAGCGGCGTGCGTTCCGCTTTATTGCAAATGTGTGCTGTGATTTAACAGTAGACGAACGCTAACATTAGGGGCGGGAGAGCCAGGACTAGCTTCGACCGTCGGGCGCCCAAACATCTAAGTGTGCCTCTCTTCGAGTGAGTACACACCAGTTGCCTTGTTGTCTTCTCTCTTTATTTGTATCGCATTTCTTAGAAAAGTCACTTTGTGAACGACTTACACTGGTTAAGTCTCTCGTTGATAGCATCACATATGCATAGTTTTGCAATTATTTTAATAAATTTTCCTGCTTTATACAGGACTAGTGAAATGAGTTTGAGTGAAGATACTTTGAAACCACACATTGAAAGACTTTGCTGAAAACTTTTAAAAACGTTAGAAGGGTTAAGATTGAGAAAGTACGCTTTGTAGCAAATGTTTAGAGATCGCGGCAAGCACAAAACAACTAAAGAGAAGCTCTATTTGCCTACCCTCCAGAGTTGGCAAGGGTGCTAGCTGTTGTCTGCTGCTGGATCTGTCCTTTTTTCGGCGGATATATTTACAGATATAAATGCGAAGCGCTCTCATGTTCGTTTGTCTGGTATCGACGACTGTGGGTACCGACACCGGATGAAATATTAACCGAGACGGTGTGGAGGTGCAGACAAGACCTCTAGCACAAAAACGCCATTGTTGTGAGGCCGTCGTCGTCATTCCGTTATCGTTATTTAATCGCCTTCTGTCTGTTTTGATAAGTCTTTCGTTGGTATGTCATGGTTCTGCGGTCTTCATTCTAACCTCAGCAGTACGTAGTTATTTGGTCATCACCCGCCGTCGTCCCACCATTGTCATGACTCTGTTGTTATGCCTTTGTCATCACGTCACAGAAATCATCCTGTCGCCCTTCCATCGCTATCATGCCCCCATTGTCATGTCAGCATCGGCATTGCAGAGGCGTTATAAATTCGTGGTGGCGATTTTAATGATTCCAGAATCGCCACCTATTGTCATGTAATCACCACCTATTGTTGTCATGCCGTCGCTTTCCCACCATCACCGTCCTTCTATCGACATTATTACTTGTTCGTCATTTGATCTAGTAAAACTCTTGCTTGGGCTAGTTGGTTCATGCTTGAAGTAGTAAAGGCAAGGCGCAGAAGACTAGGACTTAGGGAGAAGAACACAAACGACAGGACCGGCTTTCTTTCATCAAAGCTTTCGCACCGATCCTGCCATTTTGTGCGTCAACCTGATCGCCGTCTCAGCTTGCCAGTCTCGAGGGCGCCGGTCCTGTCGTTTGTGTTCTTCTCCCTAAGTCCTGGTGTTCTGTGCCTTGCCTTTACTACTTCGTCATTTGATCGTCGTCATACAGTTGTCGAACGTTAACACGATCGCTGAGTTTTCGTCGTTCCGATGCTGTCATGAGGGTCACATTGGGGCCGTCGTTGTCAGAGGGTCGTTGCCATAGCGTAATCTTCGTCCCACCTTGCTTCTTTCATCATCGTCAGCACAGCGTCGTCATTTCGTGCTCGCAATGGTCATCGTTACCACACCTTGACAACCGCGGTGGCCTAATGGCTGTGACATCGCGCTCTGAGACACAAAGTCACGGATTTGATTCCCGTGCGTGGCGGCCGTATTTCCTTCGTGCGAAATGCAAAAATGCTAGCGTACTTAAATTTTATGGCACGGTAAAAGATGTCGGGCAATACGAATTCCTCTGCAGTCCCCCACTACGGCGTGCCTCACAATGTTATCGTTGTTACGGCACGTAAAACCCCAATATATATGAATTTATTGTAGTCCCACCGTAAACGTCATATTATCGCCGCCATTAAATTGTCGTCATGCCATAATCATCGTTGCATTGTCTTCAAGCGTGGGATTCGCCTCTCTTAGCGCCACAAGTTCATGTGGAGGTAGGCGTTTCCCGGAAAAATTTTTCCGATTTCGTTGTGTGCTCTATAATTGCCAGTGGTCCTTAAACAAGAACACCATTTTTCGTCAACACCAATGATATTTTCGTTTAAAGCAATCGCACAATGTGTGTGATTTGGAAATTGTCTTACTCTTTTCGCTAATGCTCACGACGTAAAATTATAAGAATGCTGGTCATTGGAGGTACACTCAAGTGTCGGTTGCTAGAGCAAATTGTATACGGCTTGCCTAAACAGCGAAAATTTCATTATTTCAATTCATCGCCGTATATGTGCTATAAGATGCGCTCGTTAGCGAATCAGGCTACTTTTAGAATACTTATAACAGGGCAGCTTTAAGGCGTCGTGCCTTCATAACAACTGGCCTCTGCAACTGAGTTGTGCATACAGCGCGTGGAAATATAGTGAAGCAGTATTAAAATAAATTGTTTTGTCGATACCTATGTACTGAGGTAAAAAGAAACCGTTTATACTGGGTGGCTACATACTGTATCTGTATCATCTTTTGTAATTGCATGCTAATTGACAATATGGCGAAACATAAAGACGTTCTCAGAGCACACAAACTTATCCAAGTTTTTTAATGTTTCGGACAAAAAGTTTAACATCTCATTACTGTGAGCGATTTTTTCCCAAACGTAATGAGATATACGGTGCGGTAAAAGAGGGAGGGAATTTTTTATTTTAGAACAAACTAATATATTGATCAATAATCACTTGAGAATATAGTTGCTGTTTTGCCAATAACATTTCAATCAATCAACGGTCGTTATGTGCGTAGGCTTATCAATTGTTTAACAAACTAATATATTGATCAATAATCACTTGAGAATATAGTTGCTGTTTTGCCAATAACATTTCAATCAATCAACGGTCGTTATGTGCGTAGGCTTATCCATTGCGATATGTCTTACATCGTTATCAGCCCTGGGCATGACAAAAGAACACAAAGAAGGAACACGCTACAATAGAAAAGGGCTGGACAGGGGACAAGGGCACAGACAAGCCCGCACTTGTCGCCTGCACAAAATCGTTTTGTTGCATGCCATGTTTTTTTTCGCGCCTTTTAATGAATTCAAACATGCACTAACTATAACCTCTTTAAAAGTCATTTTACACCACTACACAACGCCATCTGTGTCGCGTGGAGCGCTCGATGCTGTAAATAGTGTCTTTGCTATTGACTGTGCCAGTGTTTTAAATTGCTTTTCTTGATCGTATTATCAGTACCACAACAACGTTCTATTCGAGTGGACGTATGGTGGTTGCGCATAGCCGATCATAAATTTCGAGGGCCCGGAAAGCAACTATCAAAATATGTTTGCAGACACTATATGTGTTTTTGCATATGCGAAAATAAAGCAGATAGCTCTAGTCTGGCGGTAGTTACCTTTACTGTTTCTTTAGTTTGCAAAACTGATTTCAAGAGCTGTATATCTTGAAGCAAAGAGAGAGAAATTCCTACCACAAAGAGGCCAAAGCAAAAAAGAGTTCGCGCCATGAAGTAGGGATACTTGCCGACATCTATTAAACTGCAACTCACACAGTTCAAACAGAAATATTTCTCAAGTTTTTCTTAAAGAAAGGAAATCTTGAAGGCAAGCTTCACCAGAGAGTTAGCATCAGTCGGGTGCCATTCGCCAAAATTAAGTGCAGTCTCGCATAGAATGGGCACAGCTAATCGATTGAGCAATTTTGGCGAAGTTTGGCAGATATATCTCCGCCTTGTTTAAATGATGTCTCAAAAGTAAGTTATCTAAGTGACAAGAGATGGCGTCTCCTGCCATGGGTGCTACCAGTGAAGTCAGAAAAGGCTTTTCACGAACAAATGCTTCTTCTTTGTGACAAATCCCGGCCACGGCGGCCGCATTTCGATGGGGACGAAATGGGAAAACACCAGTGTACTTAAATTTAGGTGCACGTTAAGGAACCCCAGGTGGTCGAAATTTCCGGAGTCCTCCACTACGGCGTGCCTCATAATCAGAAAGTGGTTTTGGCTCGTAAAGCCCCATGATTTTTTTCTTTGTGATAATGTTTTGGTATGTGTTCACGCATGTAGCCTTCTTATTTCAGAGCTATGCTCATCTAGCAACAATGAGAAATGCGAAACGGTACTCGAAACTGCGCAGTGTACCTTGATGAGTTTCGCTCAAAGAGAGCCCGTCGACATCGCGGCCTAAAAGATTTCCCAAAGCGAAACTTGTTTTCGGCAGTCTCTGCGAACAAAGTGTCGAATGCACTCACGAACGCTGCACTCCCGAATGCCTGCAAAGTACAACTCCAAAAGAACGACCTTCTATTTAGTGAAACAGTTCGCCAGCACTTCGTTTCAGTCTAGATTCCACCACGCAAGTCACTGATGAGCTCCACCATAATGAAATCATGGTACTGAATACACTCCAGAAACAATAGGATTTCATTCCAGCCCTCGCTTTCGATACAGGGCGTGGTACTCTTCCTCGCTTAAAAGGCTGCCATGAATTCAGCTATAGACAGAACGCTTCCTGAAACACTGCCAGTATTTCAGTCCACAAAGTATGAGGTATTTAATAAACTATAATATATATATATATATATATATATATATATATATATATATTGAGAGAAAAGCGGAGAGGTCGGCCTGAACCAGTGTTTTAACCTGCTACTTGGCCTTGGGGAAAGTGAGGAGGTGTAGAAAGATGAAATAGAGAAGACGTTGATTATGAGGATGAAGATGGCGGTGAAGATTTTGCACTGTCCAAGACTCATGAAAGTGTCTTGCGCAGTCCACTTTCATGCAAAAATTTGTGAAGAGCCTTCAGACTATCAGGACGAAGGTCCCAATAGAACCACTTTGGTGGGAAGAGGATTTAATTACACGTGTGCGCAAGCTGCAGTGTATTCGGAAGGGCGGCGGGTATTAAGCAAATGAAGGTGTCGCGTTCCCTTGTGGTTTTCAATCAGGACTGTGGCCTAATGATATCATCTGTAGACACGTAGAATTTTGCCAAAAATTATGAGATGAGGCCCTGACGCCATGATTACAAGAGCTGTTCTTGTGGCAGTTCAGCCAGCATGAGTGATAATGAAAGTATTTTATAACGAAAAATTGACCAAGAAAACTATTTGAGGCCCTCAATTATTTGACGTACGGAACACAGCTTCGTTATACAACTTTATGCTTCAAACGAGGCGAAATGCTCTTCATGTGCAAACTTGGAGCAGAAGAACACCCTAACAAAACCTAGAGCTGTCAATTGAACGGGAGATTTTATTCCCAATTCCTTTAAAGAAGTAACTTTCTCCAAAGTATCCTTTCTTTTGTTACTTTCAAACTTTTCGTTAATTGTGTTTCCCCTCGCCATAGGACCAGGGACAACAATTTCTGTTCGAGTCCGCGAAACAATGTCTTGGTTTGATACAGCGTCCGATCATTGAGGTTACCGCCAAATGTCGCTTCCTTCCAATTATCAGCAAGCACCGTCTCACGTTCTAAATAAAAAAATATCATACCAAAATCTAACCGAGTCAGTGTGTTCATAAAGCTTAGGATGCTTGAAGCTAAGAATAGTAAGCACACAAGTAAGAAGCGTCAAGGCCGAGCCGACGATTCGACAAGAGAACCTCGCTTCGTCTGGCGAATCAAGCGAAACGAAGCGCATGACGAAGGCAAGTTCATTTGTGAAAACGTCGCCTTCAATTTGAGGCTTATCTTGTCGGCCCGCCTTAGGTCACTTAACGAAGTCTGTCAGCTTGACCGGGACCTAATTGAGAATTTTCAAAGCTTAGCACAAGATTATTACCTTTACGGTCGAGAGTGACGCACGTGGGTACTAGAGGTACAGCAGTGGGAGCGGAAGCCGGTGGCGGATGATTTGATTCAGTAATTTCCGCTAATTTTAGTTCGGTACTCTTCATCAAAAACACTGGCGCACTTTTCTTGTGCTTTTCATGGATTTCCGAATGTGCCTTCCACAATTTCGATTCTAACCCGCGTCGTTGCTTTCATAAGCAAAACACCACAGCCCCTGTACCAGTGTCAGGAGTCAATGTTTATTGAGGACGCCATCCCAGCAAGTGTTTCTTCTAAGCAGAGGTCGCAAAACATGATCTAGTCTCAGGATTTGTCTGTGGCCAGATCTAGTTTGTCTTTCTTGGGTGCCTATGCTCCTATTGCGTATTCAAATATTTGCCGCAAATCACACGGATCAAAGAAATTATCCAAGCTTCTCTCATAAGCTATTTTTGGGCATTGCGACTTATCTTGGAAGTGACCGCGGCAACTTGAAGCAGTTGACTGGTGCTCACTGCCGTGGGTGTGTGGTGCACGTAGAGAAAATAACTTCATGTTAGAATGCATGCTGCTCAGTTTTCATTGACGCTGGTCAGTTCTGCTTTCAAACAAATTTATGTCCAGCTGAGCCGATGTTTTGTGCGCAGATTTTCTGGCCTGTAAGCGTGTGCCTTCTTTTCGCAATCCTTGTGTGGGATGATCACGTGATCACCGCACCGTTATCACCAACTTCTACGATACCTCGTGTCTTACTTCGACAAAGTTTTCGTAAGTATTCATGCACCAATTAGCCCAGCAACGTACTTTAACAAATTACCACAGCAGCCATATGAAGCGGCGTCTTTCCACAGCACACCCTACTTTTGAAAAATCGTTCCAAACACAGATGAAAGGAAACGCCAACGAAAAGCACATAATAAAGAAAAAAAAACAACACCGGCGATAGCAAAGTTTCACTGCTGTTATAGAATGTTTTTTTTTCTTTTTATCGAAAATACCGGCTGGAATTTGCGAGGCTGTTTGCTTGCTCTGAGTGTGTCTATTCAAGTAACTCCAGCGTCACATTTAATCAGTTCGTTTTCAGGAGTAAAGCTCCACTGAACCTCAAAGAACACGATGTATTGCTCCCCTGAGCACTCTTGCCGGGTTACATAATGAAACTATTTGAAAGCTCTTAAGCATGATTGAAATACCAAGTAAACAGGCGTTGTGCATCAACACATGGCTTCATGAGCGAAAACAGGTTTCTATATGGAGTCGGGCGGGTATCAATGCGCGTAATTATGTGCCGTTAAACTCAGGTAGAGGAGGAATGTGGGGAAAAGCAGCCGGGATAGAGCGCTGTTTCTGACAATGAGTGTTTCGTTTTATGTCCCGTTTCTTGCATAAAGTATCGTAACATAGCTAAAACATATACACGTAATATTCCAAAGCATCGTAAAATGCGCGTTCTCCGCGTAAATTAAGACCATGGGCGGTATGCAATAACGGTTCGTTTTGGAGGTGGTTCATTTTCACGAACGCCATTGGCCGGCGCTTGGACTTCGTCATTCCTGGTGGGCGTGACCAGACATATTCTTTCCGCCACGCAGTTTGGCAATCATCTGCAAAGCGAACAGGTCGTCTGGAAAGACTGGAATTACCGAGAAGTGCTTCGCTCGAAGGTCGCCTGCGCTCGCGAGTGTGGTTGCTAAGGTTGCTAAGGCAACCCTGGCCGCCACCTAGCCTCGCGCTGGCCGATGAGACGAGACGACAAGACGCGACAGAGCCGGCGATGGTGGCTTCCTTGGCTGTGTTGCCGGCGAGCGCCATGAAAAAGATAACGACATGACGACAGCAACGACGTGACGCATTAGACATTGAAACGAATTCTGGGGTTTTACGCGCCGAAATCCATAATTTGATTTTATGCAAATTGTAGTAGGGTACTCGGGATTAATTTTGACCACTAGGAGAGCTTTACCGAGCCCCCAATGCATGGGACACGTGAGTTCCGTCGAAATGCTGCCACCACAGCCGGAATTTGAACCTACGATCTCGAACTCAGCAGCGCAATGCCATAGCCACCGAGCCACCGTGGCGGATCCGCGTTCGACATGGGCGAGGAAATTTTTTATTAGTCAATTTAGGCTCTCCAACGACACAGTGCGATGGCTTTGCGAGGAACTAGAAGAATCTATCGGACAAGAAAGATTCAGTGGCGTTGACAACGTGATGAAAGTGCTGTGTATTTCAACAGTTCGTTGAGAAGGGCGAAGTGATTGGCTTGTCGCAACCATCAATCATTCGCATTATTTCGGCTGTCGGCAACGCCATTATGGCTGTAGGTAAGGACATCTAGGGGAGATTGCACTCCACGGCGCAACAGAAAGCCTTCGTTAAGGAAGACTTTCTTGACCGCGACAAGACTCGCGAAGTAGTGCGATGCGTGGACTGAACTATTATAGCTATTGACCACTCTAAGAAGCTCAGCCCCGGAGAAACATGGTCCTATTGCAGCCGCAAAGGGTATCACGCCTTCAGGCACAATGCCCTCACTGATTGGTCTCCTTCGTGCCGCCAGTTGCCACTCTTTCCACTCCAATTGGTGAATCAGCCAGAGTGAACCGCTCCTAGAAAAAAACAGTTACGCAATACGGCCCCTTGTATATGGAAGTATCCTTGAAAAGTAGAGTAGACTAGAATAAACGCATTACGTTAACACTAACCTCTGCTGCCGAATAAATGAGGTTCACAAAGTAACCTGAAAAAAAAAAACTAATATGAAAACAACATGCGATGGAGTGGCATCCGACACGGGTACTGTTTCAAGAGGAAGAAACATTATTCCGAAAAACCGCGGGCCGTGAATACTCATACTCTAGTTTCGTATATGGAATTCATCATCATCATCAGCCTGGCTACACCCACTGCAGGGCAAAGGCTTCTTCCATACTACTCCAACTGCCCTGGTCATGTGCTAATTGTGGCCATATTGTCCCTGCAAACTTCTTGATCTCATCCGTCCACCTAACTATCTGGCGCCCCCTGCTACGTTTCCCTTCTCTTGGAATCCAGTCCGTAACCCGTGATGACCCTCGATTATCTTCCCTCCTCAATACATGCCCTGCCCATGCTCATTTCTTTTTCTTGATTTCAACTAAGTTGTCATTAACTCGTGCTTGTTCCCTCCTCCAATCTACTCTCTTCTTATCCCTTAACGTTACACCCACCATTCTTCTTTCCATAGCTCGTTGTGTCGTCCTCAATTTAAGTAGAACCCTTTTCCTAAGCCTCCAGGTTTCTGCCCCATAGGTGAGTACCGGTAAGACACAGCTGTTATACACCTTTCTCTTGAGGGATAATGGCAACCTGCTGTTCATGATCTTGGATGTTTGCCAAACGCACCCCAGCCCTTTCTTATTCTTCTGATTATCGCAGCCTCTTGATCCGGATTCGCGGTCACTACCAGCCCTAAGTAGATTTATTCCCGTACTACTTCCAGTGCCTCGGTGGCTATTGTAAACTGCTGTTCTCTTCCGAGACTGGTAAACGTTACTTTAGTTTTCTGGAGATCAATGGTTAGACCCACCCTTCTGTTTTGCCTGTCTAGGTCAGAGAGCATGCATTGCAATTGGTCCCCTGTATACTTGGTCCCCTGAGTATGCAGAATTACTGGCACGATATTTATTTATATATTTACTCAATAATTAACTAATTATTTATTTATTTACTACTGCCAGTCTCATATCGAGACCATAGCAGGTGGGCATATGATTATACTTACAATGCATGTTTTATATACCGAATGGTAAGAACATCAAAATATGTAAATGCGAATACATCAAACATGTTTAATGGACAATTTTACAACACTACTAATATGAATAACAAGAGCAACTCACATAAATAGTACACCTCAGGTTACATGCACGGAAGGATTATTACAGTGTTATATAAACAAAGAAAGAAACAAAGGAGGTAAATGTTTAGCTATGGTTCAGAAAATGGGAGTTCTGACGATTATATATGCAGAAAAGCCATTCTTTCCTAACTTCTTAGTAAATTTTCTAATACCCTAACAGAATCAGACTGTGATACTGTGTTAGTTATAGATGTATCTAGGTTATTCCACTCGCGAACAACACGGGGGAAAAAGGAAGACTGAAAAGTATCGTTATTACAAAGGAACTCGTTTAGTGTATATGGATGATTATGACGAAGTACGCGGGATTTAGAAAAGGTAACGCATACAGAGCATTTATTTTTAGTCGGCTGTGTAATATTTGATACAGAAATTTTAGACGAGCTCATTTTGCTCGAAAAGCCAAAAATGCAAGCCCTGACTCTGTTAGAAGAAGAGTAGGGGAACCACTACGGCGGCATTTTCGGTGGATAAGCCTGATTGCCTTTCTTTGGATCCTTTCCACTTTAGATATGTTTGTTTTAGTGTACGGGAACCATCCGACATTAGCATGCTCCAAGGATAGGTCTCACAAATATAAGTTAAATGTTTGACGTTAGTTGGTGCCAACCGCAGACATGTTTTGAGAAAAAAGGGTTATCGTAATGCACAAGAAGTAATGTTGTTAATATGTGATGTCCAGTTAAGGTCGGACGTTATTGGTAAACAAAGATACTTGCGCTGCTGAACTCTAGTTACGAGGCTGCCGTTAAATGTGTAGTAAAAAAGCGATGGGTGCTTTTTCCTCGTTACTGTCATACAAACCGTTTCGTTTTTATTAATGGTCATTTGCCAGTTAGCACACCATTCGGTTGTTTTTTCTCGTGGATTATTGAGCAGAACTTCATCCTGATGATTACGTATTTCGCTGTATAATATGCAGTCGTCTGCAAAGAGTTTGATTTTACAATCGATGTTATTTGTCATGTGATTCATCATCATCATCATCATCATCATCATCATCATCATCATCATCAGCCTGGTTCCGCCCACTGCAGGGCAAAGGCCTCTCCCATACTTCTCCAACAACCCCGGTCATGTACTAATTGTGGCCATGCCGTCCCTAAAAACTTCTTAATCTCATCCGCCCACCTAACTTTCTGCCGCCCCCTGCTACGCTTCCCTTCCCTGGGATCCAGTCCGTAACCCTTAATGACCATCGGTTATCTTCCCTCCTCATTACATGTCCTGCCCATGCCCATTTCTTTTTCTTGATTTCAACTAAGATGTCATTAACTCGCGTTTGTTCCCTCACCCAATCTGCTCTTTTCTTATCGCTTAACGTTACACCTATCATTCTTCTTTCCATAGCTCGTTGTGTCGTCCTCAATTTGAGTAGAACCCTTTTCGTAAGCCTCCAGGTTTCTGCCCCGTAGGTGAGTACTGGTAAGACACAGCTATTATATACTTTTCTCTTGAGGGATAACGGCAACCTGCTGTTCATGATTTGGGACTGCCTGCCAAACGCACTCCAGCCCATTCTTATTCTTCTGATTATTTCCGTCTCATGATCCGGATCCGCCGTCACTACCTGCCCTAAGTAGATGTATTCCCTTACGACTTCCAGTGCCTCGCTGCCTATTGTAAATTGCTGTTCTCTCCCGAGACTGTTAAGCATTACTTTAGTTTTCTGCATATTAATTTTTAGACCCACTCTTCTGCTTTGCCTCTCCAGGTCAGTGAGCATGCATTGCAATTGGTCCCCTGAGTTACTAAGCAAGGCAATATCATCAGCGAATCGCAAGTTACTAAGGTATTCTCCGTTAACTTTTATCCCCAATTCTTCCCAATCCAGGTCTCTGAATACCTCCTGTAAACACGCTGTGAATAGCATTGGAGATATCGTATCTCCCTGCCTGACGCCTTTCTTTATTGGGATTTTGTTGCTTGCTTTATGGAGGACTACGGTGGCTGTGGAGCCGCTATAGATGTCTTCCAGTATTTTTACATATGGCTCATCTACACCCTGATTCCGTAATGCCTCCATGACTGCTGAGGTTTCGACTGAATCAAACGCTTTCTCGTAATCAATGAACGCTATAAAAGGTATATAGCTTTCATTGATTACGAGAAAGCGTTTGATTCAGTCGAAACCTCAGCAGTCATGTCATGTGATTGATAAAGACCAAAAATAACAGCGGACCTATTACTGAGCCCTGTGGGAACCCTGATGTGACAGGCACCGGAGGAGACGGGATGTTTTCGATGACAAATTGGGATCGGTAAGATAAAAAGTTTTTTATCCATGCAGTAATGGGTCCATTGCCAATCGCAGCTGTTATTTTGGCAGTTAGTTTCGTATGGCACGCACAATCAAACGCTTTACTGAAATCTAGTAAAAGTAAGTCAGTTTGATTTTGATTATTAATACTTAAAGCAAGATCGTGTACCACCTCTGTTAGCTGAGTGACTGTCGATAAGCCTCTTCTAAAACCGTGTTGAGCATCTACTAGAATATGTTCTTCGAAATATGCGGTTAAATGTTTGAGAATAATGTGTTCCAAAATTTTACATGATGGGCTGGTAAGTGAAATTGGTCTGTAGTTAGATGCAGGTTAGGATCGCCTGACTTATGAATCGGTACAATTTTGGCAATTTTCCAATCTTCAGGTAGGTCTGACGTCAAAAGTGACTTGCGGTAAATAAGGCCAAGATGTTTACTGTTACATTCAGCATACCTTTTCAAGAAATCGTTGGGAATGTTATAGGGACCGTTTGTTTGCTTCACGTCTAACTCAAGTAAGTGCTGAAATATACCGGAGTCGTTTATTGTTAATATGTCAATAGTGTGCAATGATGACGTTGGCAAATATGGAATTGTGTGGTTATCTTTAGTAAAGACTGATTGAAAGTGTAGGTTAAATTTATCAGCGAGTGCCAGTTTTTCCTCGCGTGGACGATCTGGTGTAGCTGCGGGGCGTGCGCGAAAAAAAGTTCCGAAAGCGGTTAAGGTTGTGACTGATAAGGTTAGGCAATGTTGCATTGAAATATATATGCTTCGCAAGCTTAGTCTTTAACTTGAGTTCGTCGGCAGCGCGGGAGAGTTGCGATTTGTTTGTGGACTTTCACCGTTCTTTCTCATGTTGCGCCGCAAGCGTATTATTCTGCGCTTGAAGTGAATTATATCGCGTGTTATCCAAGGTTTTGTTCGTTTGATTTCTTACTTTCTTTCGGGATGTAATGACGCATGCCGTGCGAGAACATACGCTTGAAATGAAGTCAGAGATCACTGACGTGAACAGAACTATCGTTGGCAATTTCGTAAAATTCTTGTTTTTCATGCGCTAAATAGGTTAGTATAGCGGAATCATCTGCTTTTTCAAAATTAGGGACAATAATTTCAGTCGTTTTAGCTGTTGCAGTGCATCCGAGGGGCAGCTGACATTTTGGTATGTTTTGGTATGAGATACCGCTTATGATCTCTGAGTTCAGTAGATCAAGGGGGAAGTTGTCACTAATCAATATTAAGTCTAGGATGTTATCGCTTGTTCCTTGTGTTCGCGTAGGAGAGGTTACAATTTGATGAAGCCCGAAGTTTAGCATCAAATCAATGAGCGAATTTGATGAGAGTGAAGTGTCGTGCATGGTATTCCAGTCAATACCAGGTAAAGTAAAGGCTCTCATAAGAATGACTCGGTTGCTAGCATGCTCTGCATAAACTCCTGTACAGTAATAACACTTTCGTGACCATAAAGAGGACTTCTGTAAAAGCAACAAGTAAGTATGGCAAAATCATCGCACATAATCCTGCAGAACAGAGCCTCGACATCTGGAACGTCGGGCATCAGTACAAAGGGTAACTACCTTGCGAGTTTCCGCAGAACTACTACGTCAAAGGGTAAGGACTTCTTAATAAGCAGAGCTACGCCACCGTCTCGAGTTTGTAGATCTTTACGAATAACTGAGTAATTTGGGGGTGCTATTTCGTGGCTGTATATTTCTGGTGGAAGCCATGTTTCAGTAATAGCAACAATTCTTTCGTGTGTATTAAAACCCTACATCACTTTAGGGTACTGGAGCAAATACATCAACTTATTTGTTTCATTTTACGCCTACTGATGTGTGTGAATAGAGCGTGTAAAGAGTACTTTTGTTTTGTTTCAGTGCCCTGCTCCCTGCAGATCTCATATGTATACTCCTGTCTCTTTTCTGGTTCCTATTTTGATTGTTTTTTGTTGGCTGTTGTCAATAGGATAATTGATGGTTTTTAAGGGACATACAAATTCCTGATGTATGTTTTCTTGCGCTGTAATAAGAATGGTGGGTTATGTTACTTTTCATCGCAGGACACGTGGTTTGTTTTCATTTTTTGCCTCCTCACTGCTGTTTGTGTTTCTCTTCAGTGTCCGTGCCTGTTAACAATGTTTCTGCATATCTTGTGTTATCCGCGATATAACATTAAGTTAAACGCTGTCTGTCGGCTCTCCCCTTCAAGACCAATGCGGCTTTGGCAGGCCTATTATGTATTAGTGTTGGCGGAATTCCTGTGTAAATAAAGCATTATTATTATTATTATTATTATTATTATTATTATTATTATTATTATTATTATTATTATTAAACTAAAAAACAATGCTAGTGCTGTGCTCGAGTAACAGGTTTTCTAATGCTTCAGTTTTATTTAAAACACTTCTCGCGTTCACATTTAGCAGTGTTATTTCTGTGAATGTTCGTGGCTTCAAGTTACTGGTCGATTTCATTCGGCGTTTTTTTGAACTGCGACTCACGTTTCTTTCGTCATCCCAGACAAACATGCTGTCGTTTATGTGCAGTTTATCAAAGAATAGGGATACTATTTCTCCTTTCTCACGGTTTGATTTAGTGCTTTCCCAGAGGTTTCTTCTCTTTTCCCGCACTCTACGACGGAAGTCTTCAGCTATAGAGTACTCAGTGTTCTTGAATTTGTAGCCTTTCTTCAGTATCGCTGAATTGTTACTTGAGTCAAGTAGCTTTCAGATGACAGGTCTGTTTTTGTCTTTATTCGGCCTGCCTAAGCGATGTATTCGTTCGATGGCAACAGGCTCCAAGCCAAGCATATCCTTGATGGTTGTTTCATTGACGCTGTGTTCCAATGTAGAGCTGTTTTCACCTTCAACCTCGGGAAGTCCGTAAACAATAAGATTTCATCTTCTGCTGTGGTCTTCTAATTCATCGATCCTGCTTTCTAATATTTTAAAAGCTTTTTCCAACTGCAATATGTTCTTTTCGCATGAGATTACTTTTTCTTCAAGTTTCTAGAAGGCTATCTTCTTTTCAATTAAGGTTAGCCGATGTTCTTTCATATCTTCTACTTTAGTTGCGATATCCTTTAGTTCTTTAGCAATCTGGCTTAACTCAGGGCCTGGATTTTCTTCTATATCCCCAGCTACTAAAAGAAGTTTCCATAAAAACAATACAACATCGGCAACTGCAACCGTAAGCCGCGGGCGCGGCAGCACCAACAAGAAGGGGTTACTAGATTTAAAACACTTATCGGGACGCCTTCTCACCTGCATGAAAGACAGCGAGTTAGACGTCTGTATTGTTGTGGTACTGTCGTTCCAAATGGCTCCCGGCAGTGAAGAAAGACCATACATAGACGGTTGTACAGATGGCGCTCGATGCCGGTCATGTGTCTAGCAGGCCGCGTCGTTCACCGAACCAAGTGGCCAGTTGTTCCAGCACGGATGGTAGGAGAAATCTGGCGCGTGGAAACCGGTGTCGTTGATATGCGTTTCGCTGATTATCTCTGGCAGCAGCCTGGTGTGCGCATCCCCACCGATAAGGAGTATGCTGACAGCAAACTGCATAAAGAAGCATAGGGGGTTAGACGTCTGCATTCTTGCGGTACTGCCGTGCCCAATGTATGTTGTGGTACTGCCTGGTATGCTGGAACTTCTTCTGGTACTGACGTGCCCGATCTAATCTAAATATGTTGGGCTTGTCGTCATTTCGGGACAAATAAAGTTGCGAACACTTTAGGCATTAGAAAGAAATACTGGCAAGCGTCATACTGCGCTAAACATTCACTGTGGTATTTGTTTCTACGTGGCACAAGTCTCTAATTCATGCTATGGTTGCGCAGGCGAGAACAAGGTCGTGGGCTCGATCACGATAATGGCGGTGGCATTCCGATGTGTGCGGAATGCACAAAACGTTCGTCTAGCATGCATTGGGATCGCTTTAAAGAAACCCAGGTGGTCAAATTATTCCGCGGAGCCCATCAGTATAGTGTCCTTGATAAACCAGTGTGTAGATTTGGCATTTTAAATGGACACTAAAGACAAAAACAAATATTATTCGGCTTTATTAGTCAGTTACCTCTCCACGATATCCGGAACGCCGCACCTGGCCGAGAAAAAAACCTTGATAAATCATTCACGCTAAAACGAGAGCTAAATGGAGACACCGGCTTGCAGTTCCCTCACTATCTCACCATGACGTCGTCGGTTTTGACGGCATTTGCTAGAATCTACTTTTGTTGCTAGATAGAAACTGCGTTGAATTCTACAAGTGCCAAATACTGAACTTAGCAAATTTCATGAACTTTAGCTGTGCCCCAAACCCTTCAAATAAAATTAAAAATAAGAACGAAAAATAAAAAAAGGACTGAAATCAGTGTCGCCACTCTGGCGGGCTCATAATCTGGCGTGTTGGTAATCCATACTCTAGGAAGAAAGACACAAATGAGCAGGGACGAGATAGAAAACACGGACGAGCGCAGACTAGCAATAACTGCTTTTTATAAACAACACGCAAAAACATTCGCGCTTGCATAAACGGATGTAGCCGCATAAATATTCGTGGTTAAATAATCAATTTCTTGTCCGTGCAGACTAACCGATGGCCTCGCAACGCACATGTCACCGGACTTATGAATAAAGTATGGCTGAGCAATCTCCTTCGCTATGCTATCTTCGTATCTTGACAGCACCTTGGTTTTTTTAGCAAAGGTTTGCACTTACGTTCGTTGCAATGTAGGCACATATTAGACGACTGCTGCTTTTCTGTGCAGTGGCAGACAGAAAGGTTGAACGTAATGCACAAAAGTGGAGTGACTGTGATGTCAAACACCGTGACGGGTTTGTTGACAGTGGAAAGGGTGTAGTGCATCACATTCCCCTGTCCTGCGGGAGTGGTACATTGGCCAAACAAGATGGTGTTTGAACAACCGATTAATGGACCATAGGGCGTCTTTGATAGGGCCGTCGTCGTCTAATTTGTGCATACATTGCAAAGAATGTAAGTGCAGACCGTTGCTAAAACAAACCGAGGCGCTGATATGGCACAAAGATAGGATAGCGAGGGAAATTGCTGAGCAATACTTTATTGATAAGTCCTGTGCCTTGTGCGTGGCGAGCCCATCGGGGAGCCTGCACGAACTATGATATTTAAGCTGATATCGCTAATATTTTAGCTGCTACACGTGTTTAGGCCAGGGCATATATTTTGCCAGCCTTTTTTTCAATTTAGACCGCACTTGTTAGTCTGTGCTTTAAATATCATTCCGGTTCGTTTGCGCCATTCTTCCTTGAGTATTGACGTGCCGGCACTGGGGTTTCAGCTCGAAATTTGATTTGAAAGAAATGAAAATTTTGCCTTCGCTTTCGCTTGTAGCCATTTATGTACTGCCGCTAAATTATTTAACATATAATTTTGAAGGAATTGTTTGTCAGCTTAAACCTGTTTAGTATTTTTTTTCGAAATTCCTTTTAATCCCACAGTTTTTTTTATGTGCGAACAAGGTCGCCCTCCGAAGTCAAAGAATAAGATGTGTCATGACACAGTGAGATCTTGGCTGGCATTTATTCTGAAATCGTTCCGTGTGCTGGCCTCCCGAGCACGAGGTCGCGGATTTCTATGGGGGCGAAATGCGAAAACACCCACGTGCGTAGATTTAAGTGCTCGTTAAAGAACGCCAGGCGACCCGAATTTCCGGAGTCTCCCACTATGGCGTGCCTCATAATAAAATCGTGGTTTTGCGCGTAAAACCTCATAGTTTCCATTTCTTTAAAGATTGTTCTGAATGCCACACAATATAGCAGCGGAAGACACCGTGTGCTGTACTCTTGTCTACGTTTTTGACTGTGTAAATAAAACTAACAATAAATTCCGGGTGTTTTAGGCTCCATAACTCTCATCTGATAATAAGCACGTTGAAGTGGGGATTTTATACTAACATTCACACATGCGATTCTTTAACCTGCACCCTATGCGTAAATAAATTCCGCCCCCGTCCCAACGCATGCACCGTAGTGGTGTTCGAGCCTGCGACCTCGTGCTCGAAAGTGCGACGAGATAACCAATCCGCGGCTGTGGCGGTTTTTCAACAACCTTATACGGCCATATTGCCGCACGACGTCGGCAAATCTGGCACAGTGTGAATAAACATCATCTAGAGAGGCCTTTGTCCAATAGTGGAGACGAACAGGCTTCTAATGAGGATGACTCACACCATGACAACAAGCAGCTGTCAACAATACAAAGGAAAAGCTGTGGGCGTCAGCCAACCGCATAAAAACTCAGCTTTAACAGAGCGCAAACGATATATTCAGGAGGATCCTTTGAAGAGGCAAGGTCAGTTGGGGCTGCTCAAGCGTCCGTGAACCGTGGACCCATGTTCTGCATGGTTTTCAGCCATTCATCGTACTGTTGCTAACACGATGAGTCCGGGCATTTGAAAGGCAAGCTAACTTGGCGGTTCCATTAGAGCTACGTCTGATACGTTAATTTAAGCTAAAGCGACATTGTGCGTTAACGATTCTCCTTATTATCGGCTCTTAATCTGGGCACAAATGCTCCTTTGAAAAGACCCATAGAAAACTTGTTGCGGCTCATCACGCAACTGTGGACCACGGTTCCTTCTTCTGCATCGTTTTCTACCATCGTTCCTAGGTTGGCTCCGGCTCCTGCGTCAACCATTTGAAATGCAAACCTACACTGATGTATCATTAGTGCGACGTCTGTAGCATTTGTTTATGCTGAATTCAATCTCGCCTGCAGGGCTGCGAAACGTGCGTCACAAGGGAATCATAAAAGATAACTAGAAAAAAGAGCTCCTCTATGGTCCAGTGCTGATCACCCTGCGCGGGACGCCTGCTGAAGCGAAGCTCCACTGTAGGAGTAGTAATCCTTGATTGGAGCACCTTCTCGCGTTTTCTTAAACAGGCTGCTCTATCTATTAAATGATTGCATGAGACGGGCCATAGCCTTAGCTTTAGTGCACAAATTTGGCGTGACCGAGTGTAGGTGCGATGGAATGGATTCACAATAAAAGAAAGCTACTTCAGATCGGTCGCACATCGAAGAGTCTGGAATAGACGTAATGTGAAGGACAAACCATTCAAGTAACGATTTTTTTTCTATTCTTTACCTGCCATTAAAACGGTATTCTGGAGTGTAAAAAGAAATGTGCGTCAGTGCATTTCATGGTTAAGCGTAGTTAATGAAAAGGTAGACTGCTTGTCGGCACTTCAACGCTATCAAAACTTCAAGCGCATAACCTATTTTCCTCTCAGTCACACTTCTTATAAGTACAGGTATGCAGTCACATCAAGGTTCACTTCCACTTTACATCTGCGTCATGGCATACTTGAAGCCAGCGTTGTTCGCCTTCTATAATTATTTCTCTTTTTTCCTAGTTCGACTTCGAGACATCTCTTAAAAAGGCACTCTATGGCTACCGTAATTCGTCGGAGAATGTGATAACTTTTCGGTAGGATGTTGGCGCGAATTCGAAAAGAAAAACAAGAAAGAAAACGTCATCGCTTGGCCCTTACCTAGTGCACGATCAAGAAATTTATTGCCTTATTGCTTACTGAATTTACCGCGTTCACAATAAAGTTTTAAAACGTGTTTTGCGCGTTGACATCTAATCTTCAAATATTTAATCACTGTTCCTTGCGTAAGAGTCTTCGAGCTTCACTTTTCTCGTCCGGTACAGTCCCTCGTAGGCGCATTTTTCTCTCGAGTTCTCATGATTTTCAGCCTGACTACAAGACGACGAGTAAAACGAGAACAAGGTGAAAGTAGGAGCCAACATTTCGACAAGTGGACTTGTTTTTTTCAAGGCGACGTAGACAGTGCACTTGTCGAAATGATGGATCGGGCTTTCACTTTATTCTCGTTTTGTTCACCGCGTTGAATTTCCATCGCCCGCCTTCGCCGCGCTTTGCCCTGACAACTAGTCATTAGTTATAGGTACTGATAAACCAGGCGAAGTATGTGATAGGGGAAAGTTCTGGTCATAGCACTAGTTCCAGTGCTAAAGCTTGAACATTATAGACTATCTGTGTGGGCGCTGTCACTAACCCGTCCTACTTATTCCCCTGCTTGCTCTCTGGCATATTGGTTGTCGTGGTAGGCTTGCTGCTGCTCGAAGTGGCCTTAAATGAGTACTCACGTGACATTTCATATTAGTTGTTTTAAACAGAAGCTTTATTTGCCTATTCACCCGGTTTGGCCTGGCTGCTGCTGCGGCGTGCTTCTGGGCCCTCGGCGCGCGCGCGCGCACGCACGCACGCGCGCACGAACGCGCACACACACACACACACACACAGACACACACACACACACACACACACACACACACACACACACACACACACACACACACACACACACACA
The DNA here is from genome assembly GCF_050947875.1 of Dermacentor variabilis. NCBI lineage: Eukaryota > Metazoa > Arthropoda > Arachnida > Ixodida > Ixodidae > Dermacentor > Dermacentor variabilis. Next base: position 33,173,244 of record NC_134578.1, on the reverse strand, counting down.
CACACACACACACACGTACGCACACGCACGCACGCACACGCACGCACACGCACGCACGCACGCACGCACACGCACGCACACACACACGCACGCACGCACGCACACACACACACACACGCACGCACACACACACACACACACACACACACACACACACACACACACACACAATGTGTGTAATGTGTGTGTGGTAATGGCGCCGTGATGACGGGATGACGGTGCTAAATTACTGCAGGGGTATGACGACGGTTACAAGACTGCAATAGGAGGAAGAATGTGGAATAAGCAGGACGGAGATGACGACGATGATGTGGCGACAAAGCCATGATGACAATAGGCTGGTGACAGTGGGGCCACTACGACGCAGTAATTGAGGTAGAACTGCCCTGACGGCATGACGACAGCTTTGTTGGCACAATGCGGACGACGGAATGGCTACGATATATTCAGAACCATGGAATGCTTAGCATGGAGCACCAGAAGCAACCAAAATTTGTTTAAATTACTGCATTACAGAACGGGTTCTGTGTATTTTGAAAGCTACCATGGACGACCGCACGTCTTACGTACTCAATTGCTTATTAAGCATGAAATGCTAAACCTAACCCAGGTATATACTTATAAACTAATAAAGCATATAATAAATAATTTATACTGAATTTCGTCGATTAATTCTTCACCACAGTATTGCCTGAAGAGAAACATCATAAGGACACCGGAAATTAAAACTAATTATGGTAGAAAGCACATAACCTATCAAATTTTCATTTTTCTTAAATTGAGTATGGCAGGAAATTAAGTTTGATGTATAGATCAATAAAAAAAGAAAAAGAGTAGTGTTAGAATATGGTGCTGTGCAAAAATTGAGGTTCTCCTGTATGTCTCCATGCATATTTTACTTGTATTCATTTCGTGCGCTTTCAATACTTCAGGTGTATGCGTGAAAGCGTTATATATATATATATATATATATATATATATATATATATATATATATATATATATATTGCAAGTTTGTACGAAATTGTGTTTTTTTGTGTATATATAAAATGGAATCGCATCACATTTCTTTGCAACTATGTGCGCTTTTTCCGCTTGATATGCTGACTGGAGCAGGCGCCCTTGTACGGCTATATACCTTTAGCTCTTTCTTCACTCTTTTGTATTCTTTAGGAACGAATGATCTTTCTCTTTTTATAGAAACGTTCAAGGCATGATGACGATGGCTCCACGAACGCAGCCTGAGGAAGACAATATGATCACGCAGTGGCTGCGACCGATTGAAGATGGCGAAACGATGACAACGGCAAGACAACTTAAGAATGATCACAATGGCTTGAAGACGACGAAGTGACGGCAACGGCATGACAACGAAGGTGTGTTGATGTTAGGGCTCACGTCCACGCTCACGTCTGGCCATTTGTTTATATGCTGTTCACGCGTCTTACGCAGACTTTGTTAGTGCGCCTCCAATGCACTAAAAGCTGAAGGTTTTCTTTTGGAGGGGGGGAAGTATTCCTTGTTTCGTTCATTAAATTTTGCGTGCACCAGGCAGGTAACTTTAACGCTTGGTTTTAATAAAGAGAAAGTAACCAGTGACGGAAGGTGAACTACAATCTCGGCCGTCGATCACAGCAGTCCAGGTGCTTTTACCTGGAGGCCGCGATTGCTTTTCCTTTCTTTATTGCCTAGTTGTTGTCACATGTAGAAATAGAACGCTTGACATATGGTAAAACATGCATGGCCTCATTTGGCCAGAACTGCCGACTAAAACCGCCTGCGATTCACCAGTTCGTTCCACAAACGGAGCGAAACTGCCTTTCAGTCGGTTTCACATAAACTCCCTTAACGTAGTATGAGCTTTCTATAAATTTGTACCATGTAGAGCATATATATATATATATATATATATATATATATATATGTATATATATATATATATATATATATATATATATATATATATATATATGCTCTACATGATACAAATCTATATATACATATGTTTATATAAATTATATCACACACACACACGCACACACACAGTATGTGTGTGTGTGTGATGTGTGTGTGTGTGCCGTCACTTCGTCGTGCTCAAGCCATTGTGATCATTCTTAAGTTGCCTCGGCGTTGTCATCGTTTCGCCATCTTCAATCGGTCGCAGCCACTGCGTGATCATATTGTCTTCATCAGGCTGCGTTCGTGGAGCCATCGTCAACATGCCTTGAACGTTATCTATAAAACGAGAAAGATCATTCGTTCCTTAAGAATACAAAAGACAGTGAAGCAAGAGCTAAAGGTATGTAGCCGTACAAGGGCTCCTGCTCCAGTCAGCATATCTAGCGGAAAAAGCGCACATAGTTGCAAAGAAATGTGATGCGATTCCATTTTATATATACACAAAAAAACACAATTTCGTACAAACTTGCAATATATATATATATATAACGCTTTCACGCATACACCTGAAGTATTGAAAGCGCACGAATTGAATAGAAGTAAAATATGCATGGAGACATACAGGAGAACCTCAATTTTGCACAGCACCATATTGTAACACTACTCTTTTTCTTTTTTTATTGATGTATACATCAAACTTAATTTCCTGCCATACTCAATTTAAGAAAAATGAAAATTTGATAGGTTATATGCTTTCTACCATAATTAGTTTTAATTTCCGGTGTCCTTATGATGTTTCTCTTCAGGCAATACTGTGGTGAAGAATTAATTGACGAAATTCAGTATAAATTATTTATTATATGCTGTATTAGTTTATAAGTATCTACCTGGGTTAGGTTTAGTATTTCATGCTGAATAAGCAATTGAGTACGTAAGACGTGCGGTCGTCCATGGTAGCTTTCAAAATACACAGAACCCGTTCTGTAATGCAGTAATTTGAACAAATTTTGGTTGCTTGTGGTGCTCCATGCTAAGCATCCCATGGTTCTGAATATATCGTAGTCATTCCGTCGTCCGCATTGCGCCAACAAAGCGGTCGTCATGCCGTCAGCGCAGTTCTATCTCAATTACTGCGTCGTAGTGACCCCACTCTCACCAGCCTATTGTCATCATGGCTTTGTCGCCACATCATCGTCGTCATCTCCGTCCTACTTATTCCACATTCTTCCTCCTATTGCAGTCTTGTAACCGTCGTCATACCCTTGCAGTAATTTAGCACCGTCATCCCGTCATCACAGCGCCATTACCATGCCGTCATTGTCATACCACTGACTTTATCGTAGCATTGGCATCACGTGACCGTCAGGCCAGTCTGATCGTGCCGTCATTCTCATGCAATTGTCATTGTGTCGTCATCAATCGGTCGTTGTCATGCCATTGCGGTAGTGCAATCGTCACCATACTGTTGTAGGAGTTGCAGTGTCTCCATGCCATTCTCGTCGTCACACATCCGTTGTCATTGCATTGTAGTTATACTGCCATCTTGATGCCCTCGTGGGCGTTTTATTGTAATCGTTCTTTCATTGTCATGCGTGTCATGTGCATGATAGAGCGCCGCAAGTATCCGTTGGGCGAGGCGCTTCCCAGTGAAAATGTGTGCAACTTGGTCCTGGCGGTGAAGGCGCTGGTGCGTTGGAAACCGTGAAACACATCTTATTGGAATGTCCAGCTAACATGGACGAAGACTTATTTCAATAGAACAGGCTGTGCTTCCCAAAAGCTATCGAAGCTGGTGGCGGTACCAAGTCTTATGTCTTCTACTTAGATCAAACGTCAATTTTTATTTTTGCATTGGCTTACTTGACGGGCTATAGCCTGTTTACATCTACATAATCACAGTTGTCTCCCCTGTAGGTACAGGAACAGCACTTATGCTGCGATCCTGGGCGATACTTCGCTTTTTGAATGTCGTGCAGTTGATTCAAGTGCCGAGAATGTAGGAGGGGGTTATATCAGCATAAAATTCAGCTTTGAGTTCAACCGATGTTTCTAAATACTTCCAGGTTTAAGAAGTTGTTTGTTATCGATAAGATGAATTATTGTACTGCGTATAAAAGAAAGTTGACTCCAAGCTTTTAATAAGGAAGGACCCGAAAATTCTAAAGAACTATGGCTCAGGTAATAGATATTTCGGAACTTTACAAGGAGCATATTATAAAAATCCCATGCTTAAACTTCTAATATCCATTCCCGACATTTCGAATGTCCATTTCACATATTTTTGAGGTAATGAGTGGTTATCCCATGGTAGCGGTCGCTTTTATTGAATAACCACTAGCAACCTGAAAACCCGGCCAGGCGGTCTCGAATCATTTAATGGAAATGTTGGTGTTTATAAAACGGCAGAACGAAGCTAAACATATCAGGATGAATTCCTAAAAAGTATCGCTTGTGACGGAAAGCACATCGCCATTCTTAAATTAATTTTCCTTTACTGTTGCCTTGCCTTCTCGGAAACATTGTAGTGCTTCACCAGCACCAAATACGTCGAAGTTTGGGTACTGAAACGACGAGCCATGCTGAAATCTGAAATAAGAAACACCTAGAAAAATCAGACGAGATAGGACAGCACACAACAGAAACAAGCACATGGACAACTGAAACAATAAGAGGTTGAAACAAAAAAGATATAAAGACAATAATAAAAAAATGTGCAGACATTGAATACTTCTGAATAGAACATGTCCTCAATCTCCAAACAAAAACGTTATTCAGCGTTCATGTTGAAAGGACAAATGAGTGTATACAATTTACCAGAATGAGCGGATCATGATACTACAATAAGAAAGATGCACAGACGCCACTTTTCACAAAAATTAACTAAGTTTACGTTCAGAGGAAAATTTGTAGTGCTTGGACAGCTGGTCTCGCTATTGAGACTCTACCAGTGATAGCTTCTTAACGCGGAAAGAACGTTGATTATTGTGTGTTCGTAGATAGCCTTTATGGCTTCCCCGTTCACCATTAAGCAAGCAGTGTCTTATTATTACCAATAAGTGTTTTGTAAGTTAAACTCTCGTGCACGCTCAAGAAACGTATTTGTACCTAATAAGTCCATGATATCTTAACCGCAGGATACAATGCATCTAGGTGGACAAGTTTCTTGTCTGGCTAGAGGTCTCGAGAGCCTTACTCGCAGCCATTGATTCCTCATGGCAGCTGTCTAAACAGGATTAACGCGCGTAAGGCGCTATTTCTGGTCGGTAAGCGATGAGTCATCGACGAGTTTCCGGCAATCCCTGCTAAAGGATGGCAAGTGCGGATATACGTCTACAACAGGGACGCATTAATCGAGCTACCGCGGCGCGGTGTCCCCATCCACTTTCTTGGGTATTTATGTCCCTACTGGAACTCTCCCCAGGTTAGTTCTAGTAGTAACACATAAACACCCAAGAAAGTGGATGGGCAAAGGGCGCCGCGGTAACTCAATTGATTAGAGCATCGCACGCGTATTGCGAAGGCATGGGATCGTTCCCCACCTGCGACAAGTTGCGTTTTCATCCACTTTCATTGCCATTAATTTATCGTTTTTTTCATTAAATTGATGAGTACAAATACTTTTCCCTTGGTGTCGTTGTTGGCTTCTCATGATAATAACTATAGGACGTGGTTCAGGTCTTTGTAGATGTGATTAGAACATTCGGGATCCAGATGCATCTTGATATTGTATGGACGTCTCGTGTATCAACATCAATTGGATAAAAGATATCACATTTAATCCACCAAACAAACTTCAGCATCATAAACATAATCTGAGTCCTTATTGTGCTCTGAAGTATACTAAGATAGTTGTTAAATATGACACTGTTTCTTTCATACTTCCTCACCGAGGTTGGTGATACCGATGTATACTTTTCTCCAGTACATTATTATTTTTGCCGACAGATTCTGCCCCCCTTGTATGCATTTTGCCAAGTGCAGAATAATATCTTCGGTTATACACTGTCTTCTTCAATCTCTAATCCTCCATCTTGTCCTCTACTACAGTGTGTGTAGCAAAACCGATCTTGTCATCTGATTAACCTCATTGCCATTCCTGTTAAGCACATCACTATCTATAATTATTTGTGAGTCATCTCCGGTATCGTATTCTGGGTAGTCTTTCATTCGCGCTTTCTTTAGTAAATTATCCTCGACTTTCCCAAGCCGGATATGGACCCACACTGATTGTTCGAAAAACCTGACGTTGCTGAGCACAGAGGAACAGCTGATGTATAGGCACCCACACTTGAACACACTAAACAAACTACTTTGGCCTTTTTTTCGGAATTGCATGTCTCTTTTAGCTTTCAGCCCCCGTCCCAGAGCTGCCAGCGTTCCGAATAAGCTTTTTTATGTTCAAGCTGTCCAGACACGATTTGTTGACGCGTCTATTTTCTGTAGCCAGTTTTTTTTTTAATCTCCAGTTCAGTTGACCTCACAGCGTAGCGTAGGCGGCGCTTCTGTGCCTCTTGAGAAGCTCTCGCAGTGTTAAGAAAGTCTCTTTTTGAGCGCAGCTCTTAAGTGCCTGTCCCTGCGTTGAGGATGTCGTACCTCGGCCTTCCTGGCCGTACCAGAGCGAACGCGCACAGTGAAGGACGAAAAGCGAACGCGGAGCGCAGCTGGTGATGAAAGACGGCGATAGCGACTGTAGAGCGAGGTGGAAAGCGGATGAGGAGGCTACGGTGAAAACATGAGGCGGAAAGCGAGGAGTAGTCAATTGCGAAAAGATGAGGAAGAAAGCATAGTGCCAGATGGGCTCTGCGGCGACGATTGCTGCAAGATGGCGCCACAGTAGCGCGCCATCGTCTCTTCACTGATGGCACGCGACGACTGCGATGACGGATACCATATACGAAAACAAAGAGTTGCATGAGCGAGGGTGCGTCTGCGGCGTATCCTGTGAATCGCGCCCACGCGTCACCCACGCTCCACTTCTCGCGATCTCCCGATAGCGAGGCAGTTGCGCCACTGGCTGTTGCGTTTGCAGTGTGTAGCACTAGGCATATTGTCCGCGCCAGTCAAGATATCGTGAAATGAAAACGCGTAGCTGTGGTGAAATTTCGCATTGCAGAGCATCGTAATCGTTGGTTCGTTCTTGTGTTTGTTTTTACAGTATAGGCGCGTTGCCTCTGCGGCAGCGTGCTTGCTCTCCTCTGGTTGCCCATATTGCTCGCTCGACACGTGCTCTCTCCCTCGTTGCTCATGGCGCTCGCTCTGCGCGAGTTCTCTCTCTGGTTGCTCTCGGCGCGCACGCTGAATTGGCCCCACTCATTAAGCTGCGCTAAGTGGCCCTGCACGTGCTCTTTTTGATCGTGGCACTCGCCCTGCACGTGCTCTGGTATCTGATTTAGTGGGTCAATGACGTGCTGAAAATATTCATAAATAATTTTCGGTTTTAGCGACACATACGAGCAAATATTGGTGCAATGAAATGCAAAGGCTTGCAAAAAATTAAACTATTTTTTGTATTGACACTAGGCAATTGCAAATAGTTCGAACTGCTAAAGTTTGCGGTCTGTCGCGCGGACACGTCACAGGCTTGCAGACCTCGGTTCGAATTTCCGAAAAAATACCTATATTATTTCCCTTCTAAAGTGCAGTCAAATCACTCTATTGCGTTCACTACCTTTTCGTACGGCCCGCTTAAACACGACAATGTTTCCCATCAGGTGGCCATGCAGTGCGCCTCTTCTCGAGTGGGAAGAAGCGCACTTTCGTTGATAGCAAGCGAGAATGCCAAATTAGGCACTAAATCTTCCACATTCCCCGCACCACTTGTTTGGTTCATGCCTCCCCTTTCTCATGTGGAAATACACTGAGAAGACAGGGCGATGTACCAATGAGCGACTTAGGGAACATTAGCGAAAAGTAGATAATAATGCTCACAAAGGTGGACATCTTGTTGCCCATTTCAATTCTTGCCGCAATTTTCAACCGCGATTTGATGACACGTCGATTCTCGGCAGAAGCATAAATGAACACGAGCTGTTGACCTTGGAGGCTTTTCATATAAAAAAAAGCAGACGACTGTATTGATACGGTCGGTTACAGTCGTCTTGTGCACATGTCTTCGGAAACTGGCTCTTTTGTGACGTGCTTATTTCTTTGTCTTGTGTTGCCTGCGCATCCGTGGCTAAGTAGTTAAGGGTACGGTAGATGCGTTCTCTTAACAAGAATAAAGCAGTTGTTAGTCAGGGCCAGTGCTTGTCTCATCAGCCTTCGGGTATTAAAGGATGCAGTTACCTGGCAATTTCAGCTACTGTCATCTCCGAAACGGGACACCTGAGTAGCGGTCCCCATTCCAGTATACACGAATGTTCAAAACTGTGTGAAGTTCCTGTAACCTGAACGTAAGAAACGGGTGAAGCAGAAAGCTTCATTCGGTCTTGCCCGTGTTTCAACGTCAAAAGGAAGAGTTTGGCTGACGACTTGCAAATAAGAGCTTTCCCACATCCGTGTGTGCTACACATACTGCTTGCCGAGGATAGCGCCAAAGTTGTGCACGTATGTTCTACTGGCATACTTATTCGACACAATGGTGGTGGACTCGCCGCATCACGTTCCCGAAAAGCGGAGAGAGACGTTTCGACGCAGCAATTTCCGGCGCAGATTGCCGTCTTATGCCTGCCTGTAACGAACACTTTCACCACCAACAAACAGGGCCCAGTTCCGCATGCAGCACAGTGATCCACTCTCTAAGTGAGCGATGTCAGGCTTTACTCAGGCCGGCAAATACAGAGGATGCCATGCTGTTTCCTTTCAGAATTCAGTGCATGTGGCTACGAGGCACATGTAGCGTGTTTCACTGTCGCCGGTAGCGTGATGTGGCAGTCGTTATTGACATTATAAGGGATCTCGTTTCTGAAGCTCCAAAATAAAATCCCGGTAAGTTGTTTGGACGAATAACACTGAACCTTTGGATGGATGGATGTTATGAGCGTCCCCTTTGGAACGGGACGGTAGGTTTCGCCACCAAGCTCTTGCTATTATACTTCCTAATGACCTACCCAAGTGAAAAAAAAGAAAGAAAGAAAAAAAACACTATGAACTCTCACAGCCGCATTTTCTGACCCCAAGGGGCGAACTTTGCATTTGCACGTCTCCGTTTTTTGTAGTTTCCCTAGTTTTCTTCCACCAAACTTCCAATCGCCTCTTACTAATCTTTTGTGCGGACATGCTTAGTTTTCCCTGGCTCTAGCTGGACCCAATGGCTTCAAGGAGGCCAGTGGTGCCTAAATCAACCTCTTGGCAGATGTCTTCACATTCTAATAAAACATGCTCCATCATTTCCCTAGCTTTACCTCAGCAAGCACATGCTTCTTCTTCCTTCTTATATCTTCCATCCTCGAAGTATCCTTTCGTCGATACTTCGAGCGCCCCCTAGTGGGCATGTTGTTTGTCAGGTTGAGTGCGCCTTCGCGAGTGGATCATGTGTCTGATCGCGTCCTCGTGTTCACTGCCTGTTCCTTCCGTGCCTTCCCAAAGCTACGTTTTGTAACTGAGATTACTTTATGGGGGCAAGCTCGACCAAACCATGCATATTTTAAACCACACGAAAATTGATGATTGTAATTAACACACACACTAAAGCCCAATCTGTCTCGTCATTCGTCACATTTAACTGCTAAAGAAATGGTGAGGCACCATGGAACAAAGAGGAGAAATCAAGTCGACAAAATTACTATGCGGGGTTATCCCTACAATTGATGGCGCACAAGTAGGGTGTTAGATTACGTACGAGTCCTTTACAGAGCGCCATAGCTTAAACGCAAGGAATGTGGTCATCGTTGCTGTTCGTGTATTAACAGAAGTTTGGTTTAGCATAGATACCAGGGATGGTGCCACTGGGTTAGACGTCTTGATATGGCTTACTTAAAGGCATTACAAAGAATCAATGGTGTTACTTGAAAAACTTATCGCCCAAGAACGCCGTACAGATGGTTAACCACCGAAGCTGGCACGTGCGGCCGTCGCGTTTATCGCTGGGTTAATCCAGATGGTTCAATAAACGACGGATCTGTAGGCTGGCGGATCCTCGGAACGCAGTTGCTGCTTGCACAGTTCTTGTGCAGCATCAGCACGGCGTAGATGAGTTAGTTCCCGGTTTTGCTCGCGGCGTTGCTGATCGAAAGCTACTTGCTCTTCAGGAGTGCGTATGATGCGTGGCCTACCCATTTCGCAGCCGGAGAGAAACTGCGGCGCGCGTTCTCGGCTGCGACGGAGAGCAACGACGTCACTACTGGCGCAGCCAATCGCACGCCTCTCTTTCTCTTTTTTTTCGCACATCCGCATGCGGTTGCGCCGGAGGAGTTTTCGGCGTACAGGCCACAGACGGACGGACAGACGAATCGGCTAGCCATATACAGCTTCGCTGTAAATGTTTTGCGTGCCTTCTAACGCCGCCACCCCATGTTCTGTGGGCAGGGGACATTGTATTGACTGCGCAAGGGCGCACTTGATTCCTGGTGAACGAGACCTATCCTCCCAATTTATTAAGCCTCATCGTTTGTAATTATTAGATAGACTAATGTCAGCCTGAATCGTATTTACCACCGCCTTTATGCTCGCTGCTCGCCGCATCCAATCAGACGTTTCAAACCGGCCACAACCTTGATGCGTCTTTGATGTAAAATTGGCAAAGCCCGTATAGGCCAGCCTAAACCTCTATATTTGTTTTCATTGCAGTAGGCATGCTGTACAAAGGTTAATAATTCCTTATAGTCACTGGCAGTCTGTTAGCATTTATGCAAAGGTAGCAACCTCAAAGTTGGCACATGAAACGTGTAACCGGTGCAGATGCAGCGGGTCTAGTTAGAGCGTCAATGTTTTCAAACGCAGCCAGGGCCTTATTGAACATAATCTAAAGAAAGCAATATCACCGCGCTGCGTTACGTGTTAATTATTGCCTTGTCACTTGCCTGTTCAGAAGCTGCTTTACAGCTACATGCAGGCTTGTACAGTCGATCTACATTTTCTCTTGCCGGGCAACTTAGTTGAACCTCGTCCAAATGCTGCTGCGGCAGCATGTACTTTAAGTAAGCACAATTTGCCTACATCTGCAGAGGACGTTTTTCATTACTATGCTCGGCCTCAAGTTCTACCTTACTCTAGCCTTGCCTTAAGAATCGAGTTGAGTCTTGACGCGACCAATCCGCCACGCGGAAAGTTCTAGTGCAGTGAGGCCTTGCCGACCCTTAGTGACCATGCTTACCTTTAGTGAACAGGGGCGAGGAGTTAAGCGCGCCGCTAATGATCACATGATTAGAAAGAAAGCAGAGTGAATATCTTGTTTATTGCAGTGGCAAGACATTGATATCTTGCGTGAGCAAGGCCCTGTCTCACTAGCAGGATTGCATTAGGACGCAGTGATAATGCTGGCACAAACATGAGGAGAAGTTATTGTGATTTGTTGTTACAGGTTTATGCGGTAAACAAAGAACGCGTTAGCTTAAAAGCGTTTCTGAAGATCAAGCAAGGCTCGTGATGCTCAGGTAAGTGAGACACTGAGTGCTACAGCTAAGATGAAAAGAAAGGAATGCTTCTTCGGTTAAGCAAATATTATATTTATTGGAAAACGTTCTATTCGATATAAGTCAAAACACCATGAATGTAAGCTACTTTGCGAAATAGAACTAAAGCATGTAAATCGATCGACACAACTAACTTCCAACAAGGCCATGTCTTAATGAAATATTATCTAGACCGTGTGGGAGATAAAGTGAAATGTTTTGTGTATTTCGAAATATCAACGCACACGATTCTCCACCATCCTCATGAAAGGTAAGGGCACCCGAACTTTTGAGATGCAAGGTTAAAAATTGAAGAATAATGCTTCTCTTCTTGTCGAAAGATTGATCAATTTTTTGTGAACCCTCACGCCAACATTCGTTTTCGCTACAATACAATGAAGGTACCATGACGACAACAGTTTTCATTCCACCAGTTGTTATAGAATTATTACTCTAGGCAAGCATTCATTCTCGCACTTTGAGTAGAACAGGCTTCTTTAACGGCATTTTTACCAAGTCGGTTTTTTTCCGGAAGCCTGCTTTCGGTGGATATAATAGGAATACGAATCTTCTTCTATATGCGTGCATGATTGCTTACACATAAATATTTTGACATGTCTGTTCGCTTCGGTTGTACGCTTGGAGCACTGAATTGTACCTATTGATCCCAGAACCCACGGTATTGATTCAGAAAATGTGTCAGTCTATTTTTCTGTTTTTGACCTTACTCTAGTAAAAGGAAGGACAGGACAAAACGGGTCCAGAAATATGTTTTCCATCGCGGTCTGCGCAAGCTCTGAAATTCATTTTTTTTCTGGACGTGAGGGACTCATGATGCGGTGTCCGATATCATGCCACGGGCGGTATGACCCACCCCATCTCAGAGGCTGCGTTTGAAACTCTACTGAAGCTACCAAGTCTCTACAAGTTCTCTACTAAAGCTACCAAAGAGAAACGTCGCACTCGTTGGCGATCCACGTCGGTACAGTATGTATCCTCCACCACTCCTTGTGGCAGCCCCAGTTTGAAGTTCAAGGTTTTGGTCGACGTCTTGCGGACCCTTGACATGCATTTCACGACTTAGCAAGAGCAACGAATCTCTAGTTCAAGGCTCATAACCATTCTGTTTCTAGAATATTTGACGGGCAGATCGTTAGATGGCACCTTTGCCCGTTTGGGAAAACAGTTTTCTAATAAAAATCTGGCGCTGCCTTTAGGACCTCGATCAACTCTGTTTTACTGCTAACTGCTTTTCTTGTGTAGCCCACCACGTTTAGGTAATTTTTGTATATCCTGCACTTTTATGCAGCTATTGTGTATCTTCTTTATTCCTTGTTACTGTTTGCTTGCTTGCGCCGATTTTCTCCCGTGCAAATGTATCACCCCCATAGTTTGATACTGCTTGGGAGACTCTATGTACAGGAACAAAAAAAAAGAAACAAAACAAGAAAGACATGCACTTCTATATACGAGGCGTAGCAAAGGTCTGGCATGACCCTCGCTTCTAAAGAAAAATGAAACTACCTCGCTTTGAGTACTGTTTCCTAACGTAGTTCAAACAAAGCTATCAATTTCAGATATAACTGTCAGGCTTAGTCATGTTTATTTAACAAACTGAAAGCGTAGAAAAACACAACTCTCTGGATGAGAAAGCAACCATATAAAATGACTTTGATGGCACCATCCAGTACGCCGTTTCAGAGGAGATACTCATCAAATCCATGTTTCATAGGTGCGCGAAGCGCTTCATTTCTGTTCAGTAGTAAATTCTGCAAAGAGCCCGCATGGCTTCGGGCGGTACCATGGCTATGCACACAGCATCATAAGTAAGCGACACAATTTCCGCGAAAGTTTCACTGCTTTATCCCTCATCTCTTGTGCCCTGGCCCAACCGATGCTTGCTGCTTATTATCTGTATAGCTACTGGAACAAAGCAGGTCTCCACGTGTTTTGCATCTTTATTTTTCAAACACGTGGGCTATTGAAGAACTGAACACAAAGATCGGATTGATTTTCCGACTGCAAGGACATATACAAAGAACACTCTCGCTTTTCGTTTCCTTTTGTTTTTGTTTGGCTAAACTTGCACAAGGAGCCCCCTCGGCCTCTTTGCCGATAGACTGTTGGTAGAGCAACACTGAGAAACGGATACGCGTGCGCCTGTAAACCGATGCGGTTCAAACAACAGCCCCAGAAAAAAAAATGTTGGGCTTCTTTGAACTACACGTAACATTGCCGGCGGCCTGAGTTAGGCAAACGGGATCCATTGTTATTGTCTGCAGCAACGCCGCATCCCGACGCATCGATCTTTCTATTGCCCTAGAAAAAAAGGATTTTATTTTTTCTCTCCGACGATAAAGTGGGCAGGTTCGTCCGAAAGAGCGAATCAGTGATAGCGATAGCTCGTTAAAGCGTTGCGACGATGATCATGAGGCGGTGTTCAAGACAGTGGCGACACTTTGGCGCGGAACCACACGTGAATTACCTTTTGCTCTGCACAATGCCATTGCTGTTAGCGGCGTTGCTGGCGTCGTACCTCGATAGTGCGCTAGCTTGAGACCCAAGAAAAGAAAGTAACACTTTGCACCACGGTGCATTATGTGCAAATCTACTTAAGAGCAGGAGCACTAGTGTTTGTTTCGCGCAATGTTCATGCCACCAGAGGAAGGCCAAACGCGTGCCTTAGCTCTGCCATTAGGTCAACTGAGCATTGAGTGAAGCCTAGTTCACTTGGCTTCGCTGTTCTTTAACGCCGGTCTCTCTAATCTTTAGGTATCTACTAACTATGCAAGCGCAGTCTGCGCATGCGCCTTCGATGCCATGGCAGCACGACGGCTGTGGCGGCGCCAACGGTAGGAACGCGACCCGAGTGTCCCAATCAGTGTTTCTGAATATTAAGACTGCACGTAGGAATCGAATGCAGGCATCATCCAACACTATTCATAGAACAATGGCGCGAACAAGTAGGTGGTAAAAGAAAATTGAGTTATTATGGATGGACACTCCTTCGAGAGGTGATCGGGTTTGTGAGTCAGTATCGTTGCAGTTACTATTGAAGAACGCATTTACTATCCTGTGAAGTAGACAAAACAAATATTGCCTCGGCCAGACTGCTTTAGAGAGGCTGTAGCGATAACGAGGAGGTGACGCGTGTGTTTGGTTCTAGCTAGACTTTATTATGTAAAGCGGTGGATGGCAGCTGGATTCATTGCAAGTTGCGACAGTTCCGCTGAGTTTCTTATTAAACAAAAGAACACTTTTCACAGCCCATGAGGTTTACTGTAAAACATCCATGACATTCTCTCCTTAATAAATGGTAGCTCTCCTTGCCTACTTCCCCATTTTCTTTATGCCCATGTTTATCTTTTCTTTTCCACCGGTCGGTTTCTTGTCGAATAATGATGGCTGATCCTGGAGGCAGTGTACCGGTAAACAGTGCCAAACCCCGAAATGGCGTAGTGAAAACTGAGCCTGTCATGCGCACACTTTAATAAAGGTGGGTCCTCGTAAGGCTTCTATTTACCTTTTTCAGGCAAGATGAACCGGCAGCCCATGCAATCATGATCATCTGGTTAGTTCCGCCGCATGACAGTAACTGACGTCTGCTATTTTAACATAGCTTCCTCGCTTCTCTCTCCACGTTTGATGGCGGTGTCTCGCCGAATGTACAACTAGTGAGGCGAATCTGACACAGCTGGGACACAGAGGCGGAAAACATATGGAACATTTACAACACAACGAAGTGAGAGAGCGAGCAAAAATTATTGATTAAAGGCCGGGAGGTTAACCAGAATTGAAACAGGTTGGCTATCCTGCGCCGAGGAAAGGGAAAAAGAGGTGAAAATTATTAATAAAAGAGAAACTCCGCCGCGTACATTGGCAGACGCAGTGAAAGTTCCCTGCTGTATATCACAGACAGCCCTCAGTCCGGATCGCACGGTCACTCAATCCTGTAGCCTTAAAGATTGCAGCAGGGCTTTTGTGGCCTTTTGTATCCGTGATATACGAGGGCATGGTCCCAACACCTTCTTCAAGGTGAATTGTTTACTGTCCACTGATGTAGAGCTTTGACGAGGCCGTGCCTTTCATTTTTAATAGATGGGCAGTAGCTCAGGAGGTGTTTTATAGTCTCCTTGACACTGCCGGCAAAGCACTGTATATTCACACTGACACTTGACACTGACTCCTTGACACTGCCGGCAAAACATGTATATTCACTGGTGAATGGAATACGCAGGCGTAAGCGGCACAGCAGTGCTTCCTGTCTTCGCGGAGGTCCAGGTAACAGCCGCAGTTGTGCAGATAGGTCTAGAGAGTGCAATCTATGGTTAGTGTGTTCAGGTGTGTGCCACTTCTCCAATGTCACAAGGTTGGACTGTTGGGCTGCTTGGCTGTTAGGCTCATAACTGTTGGGCTGCATCAGTCCTATATAAAAGTACAGAAACAAGGTTTGTTCCTTCGTCTGCATTCCTAGGAGCTTCGTCGGCGAGTTCGTTGCCGGAGGAGGAGGGTGAGGAAAGTAAGAGGGAAATTAGGGATGTTAAGCAGAAATGCGTCTGGTTAAATACACTACTCTGGTAGACGGGATAGACAGATAGAAAGGTGAGATAGAGAGATGAGTGGGCGGGGGGAGGGCAGAAGAAAAAAACCCGTTGAGTTCGCGCACGCGCATTGAGGGCCTCACTTTCAAAGGTGTTCAGTCAAAGGTGTACTCACAGGCGAGCCGCCCTCAAGAAAGACGACCCACAAAGCATTCACCGCTTTCTGCGCCGACGAGCGATGGAGACGTTCTTTAAGTAGCGTCTGCACATTAAAAGGCAAATTCCTTGTCGGAGATACCGCAATGGTCCGGCAGCCACTGGAACACTGCGTCGGGTCCTTTTGCGATTACATGATGATGCGTTTCTTGTTTCTCTGACTCGAGTTCTTCCCAGGACAGCTGACAATAGACATTCTAGAGCCACCTTTGAGTCGAAGAATATTGCCTACCGATTAGCTGGTTGACTGTTACTATACGTAATGGGGCTTCGGAGGGTAACAGGCTCAGACCCGTTATATGTTGGGAAGTCAGAAAACTTATATCTCAAACCAAATGATCTTTATGTGATAACCACTGAGGCAGTGGATCTGGTTTGAGTGGAAGAGCCATCCATGTATATATGTACTCGGTCAAACTAGAAAGTATGCAAGCAACCCAGAGTTACTTGCTTCAAGGCCAAAGTAGGCAGCTCAGTCTTCTTTCTAATTCCATGAATTGAAAGACGCACTTAAGGTTGTGGTAAACACCACACGGCTGACGGTGAACCTGCCGAGGGTGTGAAGACAGACGGTAGGAAGGCATGATGAGCGCTGACTACGATGGAGAAAGACGCCTGTAGTCGTCGTTCTCTCAGGCAAGCAAGATAGTTTGATTGCATCTGTCAAATGTCCGAATATGCGCGTTAAGCTTGTCAGTCATAATGTAAGTCACAATCGAATGGGGTTGGAACAATTATAACTCTTGCTGCTGTTGGAAGCGCTCCATAGAAGGCTGAGGGAAATGTGTAGTTCCTGAGCTTGCACGGGTTGAAGTGCTAGAATATTTGACTTTCAAGTTTTAGATGGCACGGGACTGCTATAGCGGAGGAATCCGATAAAAGGCGCTCGCTACATCAACTGTAGCACGGAGCCCACTTGTCCCCATGTTTTGGTGGAGATCAATAATAAGACGTGGACAATAGTTGGGAGCTCCTTTAAGTGGTCAATGTGAAGGCTCTAGGAAAGATGTTGGTCAGCTAAGAGATTCAAAAACCAATTATTTATCTTGTGCGAAATAGCCTGGCCATTGATAAATACTAGGCAGCCAGTCATTTTTTCTATCGCATAAGCGACTCGCGCATGCATTTTTCCATCGCAATGGTTAGGTCTTGCCTGCAACGATAACCCGAGGCCTGTGTTGCTCCCTTGTGTAGCCTTGCATGGACCTACAAGCGAGATGCATATGTCCTAGGCGTAGAATGAGACATCCGCTGTTTTTGGAAGAAATTTGGCCAGCCCAAGATGGGCGAGGCTGAAAAGAAAGGGCTTAGAACACCGCCTTGCGGAACGCCACAACCGATGTAGTGGTCGGTAATCGGACCAATCTTCATTACGTACCAGCCAAGATCTTCTTGTCAAGCAGCTTCGAAACCATCGAAATACTCGTCCTCCTAGTTCAAGTGTCAGAAATGCGTCTGGGATGGCTGGACGGGGAACGTTGCCACAAGCACTTTTCGAGTGAAGAAAATGTGGTACTGGTAATCGCTTCCTAGAATTTTGCTGCACAACAGATGACACTAGATTGACGATATTATCAGTCGATGAACAGCCTCGTCGAAATGCCGCCATGGAGTAAGGGTGCTCCATTCGCTATGGAAGAGCTAGAATCTGCTATGGCGCTCTGTAGGCTGTGGTCTTTACCAGGGCCCGATGGAATAGGAAGGATGGAAGATATGAGCGTTCCTTTGTAATGGGGCGGTGGGTTATGCCACCCGGCGCTTGATATTATTTTGCCCAATGTCTAATCTGCCTTTAAAAACCACACACACAAAGGATTCCCAGGTTCACTTTCTGAATCATTGACAGTTGCTTGTTGGGGTAGTTAGTGCGTGGTTATACTCCGAGTACTCCAGCAAACTTGAAGAACAAAAAGCCACTTTCCTGTCGCTTTTTCTATGCTTACTTCTCGCGTTTTTCCTTTTCAAGTTTTGCCGCATTCTCCAAATATTTCTGAACCAATATTCCTAACGTTGTTTGTGTGGTCTCCCTAGTTTTCGGCTACCTAACTTTCAATTGCCCTTGTAGCGGACATGTTTACTTTTCACCTATCGCTGAACCTGAGGGCTTCAAGAAAGCTACAGGAGCCTAAAGCGATAGCTGGGAAGGTTTCACCACATTTTAATAAAACATGTTCTGTCGTTTCCCTACCGTTAGTACCGCAAGCGCATGTTTCTTCCTTGGTTTACCTCGCTTTATAAGTGCACGTTCCAAGGCAGCTTCATCTAGCTTCTAAATGTGAAGAGCTTTTCTTTGAGCTATAAAATATTTCCTGGTGTCGTTTTTCCTCTCATGTAGTTACTCATAGCAGGTTTATCTTACATTTCCACCAATCATGAGATTGTATCATACTCTATGACTTTGCGTTAAACGTTCTTTGTGGCCATGTTGCCTATTATACTAGTCGCATACTTGCTGGCAAGCTTCCTAGTTAGTTTCCTCCACTGTGAGTCCATGTTTGTTTCCTGTAGAAATATGTGAACACTCTCGCAATCCATTTACTTTCTTACGTATTCCTCAGTCGTTCTTCAACATAAACTTCGTAATGACGCACACCATATGGGTGAAGAAGTGAGACGAGAATAATTCAACCTTTTAATAGGTAATGACAACATCGAGTCGTTCTACAGGCAGGGAAACACAGCTGCCTGGTACCGTTGCACAAAGGAGGAAATTCACCGCCGGAACTGGCACCATATTGAGCTATAGCACACGCCAGCTGCTTCGGGAAGCTCATGAGGCGTGCGATCCTCGGGCGTCTCGAAGGGTACTTGGAGCAGCACAACGAACATTTACCAAGGGCAAGGGGCCTCGCACTTAATAGGCGTAGCGTCAGTTCTGCATGGTCCCATAGGTCCTGTGGTGGGTCTGATTGGTCACGTGTTCGTCAGAGGTGCTCAACAATTATTCATACAGTCGTATGTTGCATGCTTTTTCTGCATACCCTCGGCTCCCACAACTTGCTAAACAACTTGCCAAACGTCGCGTTAAGAGGCAAAGCATTGCTGCGTCTAGGTCGCGCACAATGAGGCCATTTTGCACCGGTGTTTGCATTTAGACAGCAGGTGTAAGAATGATACAATTGGGAAATGAAGTACAACCTCTTCTCACATGACTGTATTGAAACTAGGGCTGGGCAAAGTACTTTGCAGTTGTATCATGGTACGGTGCAAGGTACTTTGGCCACAAGTCTTTGAGATAATTATGCAAGATTCTAGAGCGATTCTTGTACCCGATACTATAGTTTGCGTATTATCTTAAGTCACTTCCATACATTTGAAAATTCCTAATTATAGATCATGAGTAGGTCCCAAATAAGCAGCGTTTATATAATCCTTAGAACGCACTAGCACACATCCTAAATGTAATGTGATCAGCACATGTTTCATTTGGGCCTAAGTTGATGGCTTTATTACATAATTTCTTAGCATTGTTAGCCAATTTCGACACATTTAGTATCAAGGAAGTTGGGTTCCTATGTTTGCAACGCGTTGACTGTAAAAATCAAGGAGGTCGGTTTCATAACGCGTAAACAAGCGCTAGTACGTCCGTAATGTGCAGCTTTCGTAGCTTATTCATACTTAGCAGAATGTTATCACGTAACGTACTTCGAAAAATCTCTTTTGGTGCTTGCGAGCAACAATCACGTACACAAGATAGCCGCCTTATGTACAGGTTTCCCAGAGGCAGCACCATCCACGCTTTCGCTCACAACAGGCAAACTTCCATTCACGACATCCTTGAAATCGCTGATGCCTGAAAGCCACTAGACGCAAGACAACCCCATTCTTGGATTTCGTAACAATGGACCACCCGAAAGAAACGTTGATGGCGATACCAGAGCGACATCATAATTTGTGCGAAAGACACTGCACTCATTGGCGTACGCAGCAGAGTACGGTGACTACGACGCAACTAAAAACAGAAAAGCAAGAAAACTGGCACCATGGAGGAAAGCTTAGCTGTCTCTGTCTCTCTCAACAAGTGCTTCGGATGCGCCCGAGTTTTTTTATGCGAGATAGCGGGAACCCCTATTGAGACAAATCGAAAACATAACAAAGAGTAAAAAAAACCTGAATATCCCACGCAATGTGGAAATTAATGGTATACAAGGCATCTCGCCCATAGCGGGCTATTGTTTCAGTTTCAGCAAACGGATACCAGGTGGAGCAACGTGTTTTTGTAAATTGTGAAGGTCGGCGCATGTGTCGTGAACGTATATGTGTTTGACGACAGCTACATGGTGACGACCACCTTGAAGACGGTTGTGTGGAGGCAAAGGCGTGGTGTATACGCCGACCGTTCGGCGCGGAGCTTACAACATGGCGATTGTTGAGTTCTGCATAGGTAGTAGGCGAGTCTAAGTGAAAGAAGCACGGCTTGTGAAGCCATCAGTGGCTACGTGTTATACAGTCGTACGCACCCATGGCTGCGTCGTGTGGTGTATGATCAAACGACAATAGCATTTGCACTCCTGGCAAAGAATCGTAAAACGATGATTAACTTGGGCCACCATGAAGTCGGTACGACGTCGCACAGTTTATACGTAGCAAACGCCGCTACGAGGCAAATACTGAACAATGTGGACCGATGCCGAAGGTAGCGCAGTTTAAGGCAGCTCCTCAAAGCGCGAGCTGAAACAAAGAAGGAAATCGAGAAATAGGGTTGGAGCACCCATGTATAGGAAACCAAACAGCTGACTGCTCTTGGAAGCAGAAAAGTATGCGTATGTCGAGGGTAGAGCACTTGAAAACGCTCAGGAAATCTTAAAACGACAACATCAGAACACCAGGGCGGCTGGACGGAGGGTTCGAACTACAAAGTGATTTGATATAGTTTGTCGTACGATCTTCGTTTTTTTCGTTGGGTTAACGTGTTTCACTGTGTCCGGCAACTAAAGAAAAGAAGGGATCGTGACTTAATGGTTAGAGCGCCAGGCTGCTGAGCTCAACGCCATAGGTTTGATTGCACCATCGGTCACACTATATTTTATTTTCATTAAAGACAAGAACTTACCTACCTATGAATACTGCCAAGAATGAGGAAAACAATCTTTTGCATTAAAGGTTACAACATAATCCTATCGTTAATATTGCAAGGAGCTCTTGCTCATTCATTCTTACTCACTCCTACGTCTTTTTAAGGCATTGCCGTTAAGCAATGAAATATACTCCCCCTCTCCTCACAGGAGAGAGAGAGAGAGAGAGAGAAAGAAAAGAAACCTCATTATGACCAAGAGGGTAATGTCACTCCACCAGCTCGTTGCTGCTTTGAGCACAATGGCTTCTACTTCCCTATTACTTTCTTCCACGTTTGCCTCGAGGCATCTAAATTATTAAACAAGAAAGGGAAAAACCGCTAATCCATCTTAACGCAAAATCAATTTTAATTTTCAGAGTTTTCCAACTTTTATTTTTTAAGGAGCGACCAGATTGCGGTTCATATTCGAGTATGTTTTTCTGATGTTGAGAAAGATAGAAAGATGTTAAACGTGTTTAAACGTGTTTTCAAGGGGACCGCCAGCTTATATATTTTATGCGTGAGCGCTGTCAAAAAGCACTTAGGGATTAATTACATGCACGCAAGATGTGGTTGCCTAGTGTAGAGAACAGCTTGACGAGTACAGACATTACTTTTCTTATTTATTCTTTTTTTTCAGCGTACATTATCGTTCACGGCCTTGAAGCTCTAGGAAACTTACTCAACCATCAGAAAATTCTCAGTTAATCATTTCGTCAGACTTTCTACGAACCAATTGCGGTTTCGCTTGCCAGAAGGTGCGTGTGTCTTGAGGCTTTGACGCAAAAGCTGGTTGCGTGGAGGCATCCATGGCGTCACGAAATTGTTGCACTCTCTCCGTCTTACTACATCGCCAGCTAATCTGCCGCTTTTTGCGTGGGCCGATGTCTTCGAACAAGGCGAACGAGCGAGCTCGAGCGAGTGTCAAAAGGAGAGGTTGTTCTACACCCACGTGACAGCTTTATGTGGTCGTGTCTTAACAAGACATGCAGTTCGCTGCGAACAAAACGAAAAGTTGTCCGCAGAAAAATGTTTACTGTGGAGTATTGAGGACCCTGCTATGCATTCCACCATCTTTTGTATGTTTTCGGTGCTCAGAACCTTCACTTAATGCAAAAGAATGAAAAGTCCGAAATGTCTCAGTAGTTCTTCAAGAAATGGGGAATGAATTTCGAACGAGGAGGGGTCGGCGTAGTGGAAAATTTTGCGCTGTCGCCAAGATATAGGGGCTTCCCTTGTTTTTTTTTCCGACGTGAGGCTTTCTTGACGGCATTGGTTTCATTAGAAATTTTTGACACTGGAGCTGGTGATCGAGGAAACCAAGTAGTTCTTGCAGTTACTTCTAGGTTAGTGCCAAGCAATATCCTGTGACATCAATTTCTACGTCGAAGCTTTCGCTACCGACGTTTTCGCTTGTTTTCGGAGCTCGTGCAATCTCAAAACTAAATCTGATGGCAGAGCCAAGAGAATTTCCCGCAGCATTGCACAATAGTTCAACGGGCCTGTGCCCAGCGTCTGGAAACCTCATACATGCATCTGAAGTGCGTTGTAAAGGTCGTGAAATTGGCGAATGTTTGACGACGTTGACAAGGGCTTCAGATCCACTAGACTTCGGAGGAGGTATTGCATTGTGAAGATTTCGTTAGAGAATGTTTTTCTTTTGGGATGACATGCGCGCCCTTGTAACACTCATCGCTAGCCTGGAGACCTGGCATGGCTGAAGCAGCTGCTACAGTTACAAGGGCGTCAAAGTAAATAAACTTTTCAACATTGCTGAGCTCGTCGTTATCGTACACGGCTGTCGAAAATGACATCAAGAGAGGCTGGCAGTCCTTTCTATTTGAGTCAAACTTCGTGAATTCTAGTTGAGACAGCTTGCTTTTTCTCTGCAGAATTAATCTGCAGAAAACTGAAGTAATGTTTAACAGTCTCGGAAGAGAGCAGCAATTTACAATAGGTAGCGAGGCACTAGAAGTGGTAAGGGCATACATCTACTTAGGGCAGGTAGGGACAGCGGATCCGGATCATGGGACGGAAATAATTAGAAGAATAAGAAGGGGCTGGGGTGCGTTTGGCAGGCATTCTCAGATTATGAACAGCAGGTTGCCATTATCCCTCAAGAGAAAACTGTATAATCGCTGTGTCTTACCAGTACTCACCTACGGGGCAGAGACCTGGAGGCTTACGAAAAGGATTCTACTTAAATTGAGGACGACGCAAAGAGCTATGGAAAGAAGAATGAAGGGTGTAACGTTAAGGGATAAGAAAAGAGCAGATTGGGTGAGGGAACCAACGGGAGCTAATGACAGTTCAAATCGAGAAAAATAAATGGGCATGGGCAGGACATGTAATGACGAGGGAAGATAACCGATGATCATTAAGGGTTACGGATTGGATTCCAAGGGAAGGGAAGCGCAGCAGGGGGCAGAAGAAAGTTGGGTGGGCGGATGAGATTAAGAAATTTGCAGGGACGACATGGCCACAGTTAGTACATGACCGGGGTTGTTGGAGAAGTATGAGAGAGGCCTTTGCCCTGCAGTGGACGTAACCAGGCTGCTGCTGCTGCTGATGATGATGATGCCTTTTCAAGCTCCTTCCTGTGTGGCTGCTCCTCTGGGTTGTACCATGATATTCCTGAATTTTGTGATATCAGAATCGAAATAAATGCCACAATACTGTCAAACTATTTTGCAGCATTCGAAATCCCACTCTACGGCAAGTCGTTCGGAGTCTCGTCAAATATCTCCACGTCGAGTTTCGTAATCTGATGATAGAGTGCCGTGATCTGACCATGTAGGACACTCACCTCGGATATACAGAGGTCCAACTTCGTAACGCACCTTCCGCTTCAGTTAGTAAACCATCCGATTGTGAGTGGAGGCTTTGGTATCGTCGGAGTAGACGTATTGCATTTGTCATCACGTAGCTGAGCGCCTTTCCTGAAATCGCAGGCTTCGTGGAGTGATTCCGTGCATTGGGGAGGATGGCGTCGATGAGAAAATCCCGGGTTTTGGCACTATGTGGTGAACTTCTCTGTCAACCAGGTACCGCGGTATTATCAAAGGCGGTATACACCTAGCACTCATAAAATATATCTTCGAGGCGCCATCTTGTTACCTACCACGTACAAGAAGGTCGTCAGGAGCAAATGTCATGGGGATGAGTGGCCGTCTGAGAAAGTAGACAGAAAGAACCAACCCGAACATTTACATATCCATTATGTAAGAAGCTAACACAGTTCTGAGAAACGTGAAAGAATGGTGGAGAAAGCCTTCAAACCGGCTGCTAGCAACCAGATTGCAAAGTGTACGCGCAATATGCCATCTCTGCAAAAGTAAATGAAGCCAGAAAGCAGGCGCAAACACGCCTCGTGCCTCGCTGTCACTGCTTTGAGCCCGACGGTAATTACTAGCACGGGTACATCGAGGGTAGCGTTCGTCATGGAGCCGCTGTGTCACTAATGGAAGTTGTATGTCAGTACACACAGACAACCCAAGACAAATAACACAAACGAATAGAGGTCCACCATGGTCTCGTGAATGGTCAATACTGGAGACAGCAGCACCGCACGTGTAGCCTAGTCCGCGGAAAGAAATATTGAACAGCGCGTCGAGACAGGAACCACGGCCTTCGCTCGTCACTCTTCACTCTGTCGCTTCCTCCGGCGGGACGTCTCAGCGCGCATAGGTAAAAGTTACGCCAAGTGGAAGTGCTGCGCAAACAGGGCGGTACTCGTCGGGCTGCGGTTAGCGAAGAAAGAAAACAAGCTGTTATTTCACTAGCGCTCGTCTTCCCTCGGCAGTCAACCGAGAAGCTGTTGCACCGCTACCGCCACATGAAAAGAAAAGCGTTGAAGAGAACTTCTACCTGTACGTGTTGGCATTGATCACTTGAAACTACTTTTAAGGCAGCACAAACAGCGCACAGCACAAAAAGAAAAGAATGGGGGATAGCGCTAAAAGAACGGTAATCAAAAATTCTACGCAGGTTATTTACTTTCTCTTCCATAATAATTCAAGCGCTAAGAAAGAGCTGGAAACTTCTAGGTGATTAAGCAGTCAAGGATGTTTACCATCAAACTTCTAAGCAGAGTTGACTAGAGTTGACATTCTACGTAATCTGGCGCATTACATTGATGTCACCCTGCAGGTCGTGTTTGTTAAGACATTCGGGGCAGAGACTCCCCACTGGGGAGTTCTCAACACGCAGCCGGCGCCATCACCTATGTTATGCCCACTGCAGGAACGAGGCCTCCCCCAGCGATCTCCAAGTACCCCTGTCCCGCGCCAAGCGATTCCAACTAACGCCCGCGAATTTCCGAGTTTCATCGCCCCCCCCCCCCCCTGTATTTCGGCAGTCTTCGACTGCACTTCGCTTCTCTTAGTAGCCCTTCAGTAACCCTAACGGTCCAACGGTTATCTAATGCGCGTATTACATGACCTGCCCAGTTCCATATTTTTCGCTTTATGCCAATTGCAACATCGGCTACACCAGTTTGCCTCTGATCCAAACCACTGTATTTTTTTCTTTTAACGTTATGCCTAGCATTCTTCATTCCATCGCTCTTTGCGCGGTCCTTAACTTGTTCTCAAGTTTCTTTGTCAGTCCAAGTCTCTGCCCTATATGTCAGCACCGGTAAAATGCACTGAGTGTACACGTTCCTTTCTAATAATGATGGTAATCTTTTGGTCAGGAGCTGGCATTGTCTGCCGTATGCGATCCAACCCATATTTATTCTTCTGTGAATTTCCTTCTCATGATCAGGGTTCCCTGTGGCTAATTGACCTAGGTAAATGTACTCCACAGATTCTACATGCTGGCTGGTGATCCTGAACTCTTGTTACTTTTACCGGCTATTGATCATTATCTTTGTCTTCTGCATATTATTCTGCAGTCGCACTCTTACACTCTCTCTGTTAACGTCCTCAATCACATGTTGTAACTCGTCTGCAATGTTATTAAATAGAACAAAGCCATCTGCAAGCCGCAGCTTGCTGAGATATTCGCCATTGATCCTTACTCCTAAGCCTTCCCAGTTTAATAGCTTGAATACGTCTGCCAAGCACGCAGTGAGTAGCACTGGAGAGATTGTGTCTCCTTGCCTGACCCTTTCCTTTAAAGGTATTTTCCTACTTTTCTTGTGTAGAATTAAGGTGGCTGTGGAATCTCTGTAGATATTTTCCAGGGTATTTACGTAAGCGGGCCAGTACTCCTTGATTACGCAGTGCCTTATGACTGCTGGAATCTCTACTGAATCAAATGCTTTTTCATAATCAATAAAACCCATATAGAGAGGCTTATGGTACACTGCATATTTCTCGATAACCTGATTAATGACATGAGGGAGGCTGGGGGAGGCCTCGTTCCTGCAGTGGGCATAACATAGGTGGTGGCGCCGGCGGCGAGTTGACAACTCCCCAGTGGGGAGTCTCGGCCCCGAATGTCTTAAAAACAAGACCTACAGTAATACGCCACAATACGTAGAATGTCAACTCTAGTCAACTCTGCTTAGAAGTTTAATGGTAAACATCCTTGGCTGCTTAATCACCTAGAAGTTTCCAGCTCTTTCTAAGCGCTTGCAATAATATGGAATAGAAAGTAAACAATGTTCGTAGATTTTTTTATTACCGTTTTTAGCGCTCTCTCCCATTGTTGTCTTTTTGTGCTGTGTGTTGTTTTTGCTGCCTTAAAAGCAGGTACAAGTGAGCAATGCCAACACGTACAGGTAGAAGCTCTCTTCAACGCTTTTCTTTTCATGTTGCGGTAGTGGTGCAACAGTTTCTCGGTTGACTGCCGAGCGAAGACGAGCGGTAGTGAAATAACAACTTGTTTTGTTCAACAGTTTGTTCCTGGCGAGAACCTATTGTCGTCACTAGATCAGGTTGCTGACAGGCTTCGTGTTCCTCGGCTGACTGATGCTGACATTGTATCAGCTCACCGCCTGCCAGCGAGGCAAGATATTGTTCCCGGAATTATTATCAGGTTTGCCAGGCAACAGATAAGGGACACATGGCTGCAGAAAAAGAGCGCGCTCAAGAATAGTGAACCGAAAGGTTTCATTCAGGAAAATTTAACTCGCTTCCACAGAGAACTTTGAGCTGCGAAAGAGAGGGCAAAAACAAAAGGCGATGATTTCGTCTGGTATGTAAATGGAAAAATTCTTGCTCGAAAGTCCAGTGGAGCAGCTACCACTATTATTAGGAGCAAAGACGACCTTGACAAACTATAACTGATGACAAGTTTATTCTTTTGTGTTCAAGGAAAGCACGATGAATGAGACTCGCTATTATTTGTCTAATGATATTAACCAAGCAGTGTCAAAGTTCTCGACGGTTGTTCACAAATGTATTCACCTAAATACTAGGTCAGTGAAAAACAAAATATTGTGCTTAGAAGAATTCTTTGCCGGTTTCTCTTTTCAATTTTCTGCAATAATGTTAACAGAGACATGGAGCACTTGTGACAATGATGTTTCCAGATTGAAAGACTATACCACATACTACGTAAATAGGCAAAATGTCCGCGGTAGTGGTGTTGCACTACTGCTCAGCAACGATCTAGGTCAATTACTTGAATCATACACTGTAATAACCCGAGATTATGAAATTCTGTCGGTTTGTACGCAAAGAACTGTGTTTTCTGTATGTTACCGGCCTCCGCACGGTAACATTTCGTCATTTCTGGAGTTCTATGACCTGTTTATGGCTTCTGTTGTTGAGCGTCATAATCAGAAAACGTTAATAGCTTGCGACAATTTTAATATTGAAACGAATATTCCCAGTCCGTCTGCTAGAGATTTTAATACATCCATTGTGTCTAATGGTTTTGTTAACCTGATTGATATACCAACGAGAGTCACAAGTGAAAGCCATTCTGTGCTTGATTTATTTATCACTAACTCTATGCAGACGAATGTTATATCGGGTGTTCTATCCTGTTCCATTAATGATCACCTTCCCGTGTTTGTTTGCATAGAGAAGCCTGGTGCAATAGGGAGCAGATCTACATCAGTCACATACCAAGCAATTACAGAGACATCACTGATATCCTTTGGGGACCAGCTTGTGAAAATAGATTGGAGCAAGATAGCTGAACTAGATGACGCAGATTTAGCCTATAATACGTTTATTGATACATTTAAACAAATTTATCATGACTGCTTTCCTCCTGTGACCCGCATAAAAAGTCGCAAAACCCGCAAGCCCTGGATAACGTTAGAGCTCCGCAGAGAAATACAAACCAAACAAAAGTTATACAGAAATTTTTTGTGCACTCGTCAGGCTGAGGACCTTGCGGTCTTTAAGAAATGCAGGAATAAATTGATTAAAAAACTGCGATCTGCAAGAACTTCCTATCACCTATCACTACTAGACGTCAAGAATGGTCGACATAGTGCACTATGGGCAAGATTAAATATTCTGTTACAGCGTAATAGTGCACACACTATATTAACGAAACCAAATATTGATGGAAAGGAAGTTTGTGGTTTAAAATTGGCTAATGTATTCAATACGTTTTTAACAAACCTGACTACTAGCGCTGCTCATTCTGATGCTAGCAAATACATTCACATTCGAAATGATGAATCAGTCTTCCTGCATCCTGTTACGGAAGGTGAAGTAGTGTCAGCAATAAGAAATCGTAACAACAGCAGTAGCTGTGATATTGATGACATTCAAATTCGGCCAGTCAAGCATGTAGCTGAAGTTATCGCTCCTATACTTGCTCACATCTTTAACATCTGTTTAGTAACTGCAGTTTTCAAAAAAAATGCTATTAGCGAAAGTCGTTGTCCTTTTTAATAAGGGAGATCGAAATGTTCTCGGTAATTACCGACCAATTTCAATTCTGCCAGTGTTCTCAAAAGCCTTTGAAAGAATGCTTCACCTAAGGCTGTCTAACTTCATTCATAAATTTAACATGCTAACACCATTTCAGTTTGGCTTCTGCAAAGGCAAATCAACTGAGTCTGCATTGCTCGAGCAAAAAGAATATATAATAACACAGCTAGAAAACAAAGCTATTGTCATTGGTGTGTTTGTGGACTTTTCAAGGGCTTTTGACCTCGTGGACCATAAAATACTGCTTAATAAATTACAGCACCATGGTATCCGAGGGAAAGCACTATCATTATTGAACTCTTATCTATCATTTAGGCAACAAGTGGTAATGATTAATGGTATGCAGTCTGAACCGAAACCTCTCATGTGCGGTGTCCCTCAAGGAAGTACGCTAGGACCTTTACTCTTCAACATTTATATAAATGATATAATAAATATTAACCATGATGCAAAGTTTGTCATCTATGCGGATGATACAAGTCCGTTTTTTGCCGGTAATAACCTTTCCGAACTTATTGATCAATGCAACGTTGCAATGAAAGCCCTCGAGCATTGGTCCATTGCTAATTCAATGAAGATAAACGAGGGTAAGACTAAGGCAGTCATTTTCAAGCCAAAATATAAGCTTATCCCACCGCATGAAGATATTATTTTGAATTCACGTCCTGTAGAAATAATAGAGCAGTTCAAATGCCTCGGGGTTATATTTTCCTCCAATATATCATGGGATGAACACGTTAATTATGTCTCAAACAAAATAGCTCAAATCACTGGCGTTATAGGTCGTTTAAGAAACATCCTACCTACACAAACTAAAATGCTGATTTACAACTCAATCTTCAACTCGCATTTGAATTACTGCCACTTAGTTTGGGGTACCACAACCTTCACTAACCTTGAACGCATTCACCTAATCAAAAAAAGGTATCTCCGACATGTGTAAAATACGTCATACCGACATCCAAGTGCAGCTTTATTTAGTCATTCTAAAGTAATTAAAGTACTTAATCTCTATAAATATCGTCTCAGTGTCATCTTTAAATCGGAAATTAGGAATAATATAACCAATCTAAGGAAATTAGCAGAAGTAAAGAAATAAACGTTAAGCTATCCAACAAGACATGGCGAGGAATGGATAGTACCGACACTTCGACTTAAACTTGGACAAGAACGCCTTCACTATATTCTTCCATCTCTTCTTAGTGGTTATAGTCTCATAAATTTCGATTTGTTTTCTTGTTCACGAGAGGAGCATCATATTATGTGTTTAAATAACATGGCTTGAGTTTACTTGTGTGCACGTATTGCTGTTTCGTGTATACTTTAGTAATTACTCGATATACTTATCTGTTTGCTTTTTGTACGAGTTCCAGTACTGCCTCCCTGCTGAACTTTAGGTTTGTAGGCTTGTCAAGCTTCCCTGGTGTAGCTTTTTTCTGCAACCCCTCCATCTGTACTGTAAGATGGGAAAATAAAATTGAACTTGAAAATTGAAATTGATGTGATCCATTGTAGAGTATCTCTTCCTGAAGCTAGCCTGTTCCCTTGGTTGGCTAAAGTCCAGTGTTGCCCTTATTCTACTGGAGAATATTTTGGTAAATATTTTATATAATATTGGGTGTAAGCTAATGGGCCTATAATGTTTCAGTTCTTTAACGTCTCCTTTTTTGTGGATTAGTATAATATTTGCATTCTTCTTGTTTTATGGGACCCTTGTAGTCGATGAACATTTTGTATAGTGAGCCGCCTGTTTTTCTAGCATTATGTCTCCTCCATCTTTTATTAAATCGACTGTTATTCAATCTTCTCCTGCTGCTTTTCCCCGTTTCATGTCTTGCAAGGCCCTTTTGACCTCATCTCGAGTTTCTGTATCCTGTTCATTATTGTTTCAAATTGAGTATTCCTGAGTCTTCTGGATACTGTACAGGTCAGTATAGAACTCTTCCGATGCTTTTGATCTTCGAGATTTGTGATGATATTACCCTGCTTATCTTTCATTTCATACATCTTGCTTTGCCCTACGCCAAGTTTCCTTCTCCCTAATTTAAGGCTGCGTAAATTTTTTACTGCTTCTTCAGTCTTTCTCACGTTATGATTTCAAATATCCCTTATTTTCCCTTTGTTGATAAGTGTTTACAGCTCCGCGAATTCTACCTTATCTCTTGAGTTAAACGCTTTAATTCTATGTCGTTTCTCTACTAGATCCTTCTTACTTGGGAGAGCTTGCCTACTGGTTGCCGTGGTGCTTCACCTCTCACTTCTACTGCTGCCACTGAAGCCAGACTAGTTACGGTTTTATTCATTAATTCTAGCTCATCTTCATCTCTCTTTTCTGTCTCCATATATGTTTGCAGATACCTGCTTGAATTCGGCTGCTTTTATCCTTCTGCCTCTAGGTTGACCTGTTCCTTCTTGACCAATATTACTCCTTCAGTCTTCAAACTGAGCTGAATCCTGGCCCTCACTAACATATGACCCCTGCACTTTACCCTACCTAACGCTTCTATATCCTGCACTATGATAGGATCGGTAGATGGTATGAATTCAATTTCATTTTTAAAACCAATCTTGTGTTTCGTCAATAAAATAATTGTTGTGGTGTTATTTTTTCGAATAATAGTCACGTTGACACCCTCGGCTGCCTTCCTGCCTGCCCTATTTGGAAACTCCTCTGTGTTCTCACAGTAGGAATTGTCTTGCTGCTTGCTTTTCGGTGCATACCTTGACCGCGCAAGCACTTGCCTTCGTGCTAACAGGGCCCTGGTAAAGCTAAATGAAACGCACCAAGCGTCTCAGTGTGCTTGCTTGCCCATGAGAAATTAGTAACACCGCTTGTCGATGCATGAACTCGTGGCCTGATTGTTTGAATGTTGGTCTTCTGTTCTAAACGTCTTGTGGTCGAATCCTACCGTCGGACAATTCTAATGGTGTTTATTTAATTTTTTATAAAACGGTGATTTGTTTGAAATGATGAGTACACAAAGTTAGGAAGCCGCTTGAAGCCAGAAGGACGAAGTTTAGGCAGGCCCATGTACTACCTGTAGTACATGTAAGCGTACCGAAGTAAGCGTGCAGAAGTTTGTATATTGTGAGGAATTCTCCAATTGAAGGCTAGATGACGCTACAGGTTCTTTGGGGCACGAAACAAAGGACCAACGGAACGGAGCCGAAAATGACACCAGGCACGTAGCCAAAGAATGCCGCGTGTTGAAAATAAATTCATCAGCTTTTCGCGACCGAAACATGATATGTTTGTGAGGCTAACCGCAGACTGGGACTCCGCAATACTTACCACTCCCTGCGGTTGTTTACCATGCACCGAATGCACGGTACACGAGTGACCTTGCATGTAGCCTCCAGTCAAATTTCGCCTGTGAGGCCTAGAACCGAACTTCAAGCCCCGTGATTAGCAGCGTCACGCCAGGCGGATGTGTTGCTTGTTGTTGTTTTGACACCCGGTTGACATCTAAGAAGTTCACTAAAGAAGGGCACTTAGCCCATTGTTCCCAGGGCGCGTACCCAGTGGCACGTAGCGTGTGGCCCACACACAGTTACAGTGTTGCCCACTTTTTCTGAGTGCGTGGCTTAATCAATGCAATAAAGTCGGTTCCGCAGAACTCTGCTGCGAAGTTGCTAAAGTTGTCGCTAAAACTGCCGACTGAATTTCCAGTAGTGTAGGCACAGTAAAACTCTTGTTTGGCCTAGTTGTTTATTCGCGAACACATAAGAGGTTAGCGCGAAGAAACTGGGATGAAGAAAGGTACGTAGGCATGACGGGGTCTGTTTAGAATATCCCCTTGTCCCGTACAAGAGTATACACGGGGCAGACGGGGCACTGTTTTGATGAAAGCGCCCGAGAGCATAACCTTGCTGTACGCCGATAAACTGGTGGCCACATTGATAGCCATTGTAGGCGTTGTGGGTGAACACCGAATTCTTAAAGCACGGTCTTACTGATCATATCAAAAGACAAACTGCAAAGGGACATCATAGCAGCCTATTGTTTTCCTAAGAATACAATTCCTTAAGCATACCTTCTGTGAATTGCGTGGAAAGGAGCCGCCTTTTTGGATGGGTTTGTTTCATTGACACACTGTTCCGCTGTATCGTAGTAGCATCTTTTTTTTTCAGCTCACGCGATAGACTAGTCCACGTATCTGCGCATGCGAGTGACGCGATTAAGTTGGTGTTATAGGTTACTATGGGTGGATGTCTGAGGCAACATTGAACGCTTTAAATCTTTATCAAAATTGTGCTGCATCTGGTAAGGTGATGTGTTATCATATAAGATCGCTTTCTTGTGCTGAAATAAATTTGGGAGTTTTCGCTCGTCCTTTGACCGTACATTTCTTCGTCTTTGTTTTTTCGTGCGGTCCTGTAATGTGCGTTAGTGTAGACGATTTACAACGAAGTAAAATAAGCTTACATGACACTATACTTCTGCGGAAAGGTTTTATGTCTATGCAATATTCGTGCGGGTGATAAATAAACAGTAAGTTTTCCGTCCAGCACAATGCAGAGAGCTTGAACAATGGGTGACAACAGGTGAAATTTCCTTTACCTTCGGATTGTAAGGCTTGAGATCCTTCTCCTTCAAAGAAAAAGAGGGTGATCGGATTTTCCGCGCTCGAAAACGCATTTGGTCTTGGTTGTGGCAAACTTTTTTTTTAGAGGAAAACTAAATTGTGGCCATGCGCTCATTAATTTCGTTCTCATAAAAAATGAAAATTATTTGGCCGTTAAAGAGGTAAAACGCTGCGTGGCCGCCTCTTCTTTCGTTTGAAGTCTCCATGTTGAGCTCATAACTAAGCAATTGTAAGAGTGCCCATATTTCATTCTATCGTAAACCTAACTACATTCCCCATTCCTACAAGAATAATAGCGGCACTATATCTACCAGCGACTCTTACAAGTACATAGGCATTCACAACTTCAAATATCTGTCTTGGTCAAATCATGTGTCGCACGCAGTCGACTCCGCTAACAAAATTCTTGGTTATCTTAGCCACAATATATTCATGGCACCACCATCCGTAACATCATATGTCTGTAGAAACGCTCGTAGGACCAAAACTAGAGTATGCATGTGCTATGTTTGGCCCACACTAATCTAAACTCACTAAAGCTGTCGAATCCATTAAGAACGGTGCTGCTAGATTCATTCTTTGAGATTACTCGTACCACGCTAGCGTTTCTTCAATAAAATCTAAACTAGAGCTATCGCCGCTTGCTCCTCGTAATCGTATCTCTCTGCTTTACCTCTATCACCGGTTTTTTTTTCGTTCGATATTACGCGACAGCCAGCTGAGCCAGATGGCACATTGTGTTCGTCGAACAGGCCGCCCAAACTCGGTGATACCGCCATAAGCCCCTGCTACTACGTTCCTGCGGTCACCGTTGGTCCCAACTTCCTGAGACTGGAATGTCCTTCCAAGGCAAAATATCCTTACCCGCGATAAAGCACGCTTTGGATCTACCAAGTGTTTTACTCCTCTTTCTAATGGGATCATCATCACTCGCACGTTTTACATGCCCACACCTCATGTAATGTTATTGGCATCCCTGAGCTATGAACAAATAAAATAAGATTTCTCTGATTTCAGTGAGAAACGAAGCGTTGCATCGAGATTCACGCAAATGAGCCCAACCTATACATGTAACTACATTTTACCTCTGCCATGGCATATAATTCACGTGCTGCGTTGTATATGTCGTCACAAAAGATATTACAATTTGTAAGTTATTTACTGCTACCTCGGCTAACGTTTACCAATCAAAGCAATTTAGTGAAACTGCAACATTAAGACCCATTCAAATTGCTTCTGTAAATGATAAAGAAAAAAAAATTGGAGGCTTATCAAGGTTAAGCCCAGTGGATGCGAAGCATCCACTGGGCTTAATTTTCGCGTATCCTTAGCGTTTGGAGGCATCTTGACCGCATACACGCCCGGCGCAAAGACGCTGGCGCGGTTGCGGGCACAGAGACTGACGCGACGGCGGGCGCGCCACGCTTCATCCCTGGCGTGACGTCACATATCACGTGATGCAGCGATGGTGGCGCCGCCGCCGCGTCGCGCGCGACGGCGCGAACCGAAGCGTGGAGGCCTTCGCTGGGCGACGTCCGACGGCGCGATATGAGGCCCCATCTGCAGCCGGTGTGACGTCATCACGTAACGTCACATCATGTGATCTCACTTCAGGGTCAATGGTGGCCACCGCCGGGAGGCGACCGACGGCGCGATATGAGGCCCCATCTGCAGCCAGTGTGACGTCATCACGTGACGTCATGTCACGTGACCTACTTGAAGGTCACTTGAAGTTCAATGGTGGCCACCGCCCGGAGGTGACCGACGGCGCGATATGAGGCCCCATCTGCAGCCTGTGTGACGTCATCACGTGACGTAATGTCACGTGACCCCACTTCAGGGTCAATGGTGGCCACCGCCGGGCGTCGCGCGAAGGCCCGAAACCTACGTTAATATGCTTCGCATAAAACATGCTACCTGTAAGTACCATGCAAAGCCTATTTCTTTTCCACATAATTTGCCCAAGTGTAAGGCGTCCGTCAGTTGCTTCAGTGTGATTGCTTCACTATGAACCAAGAGCCGACTCACCGTACAGCTAGTTTCGACAGTCTGTTGGTGGCTCTTGAATAATGAAGTGCAATCTAGAAAGTCGCTGCCTAAGGAAAGTGCTTTAACTTTGAAGACCCAAAACACCACCATATTGTTTTGCCGGTCAATGGAAAAGTCGCTGGTCGTCTATCCTAGTGGTTTACCATTAAAAAGCCAGAAGCTCGCTAAGACTTGCGTCCAAATCGCTAAACTGCCAGCATTTAGTAGCAAATACCTGTTTACACAAGTCTAGGCAGGCGTCAAGGTGTTCATTGACGAGCAGCACACACCCAGGGGCCCCAGTGGCACGATCCCGCAGTTGGTTATAACGCGGCCCGTTGCAGAGCAATAAACATCCTGCTTAATGAAACAATACCAAGCGACATTACCCAGTATTCCCAGGGACTCTTATACAGTATGAAGTACTTATCGGTCCAAAAGTTTGAAAGTCACATAGTTTATTGCTTCAACGTGGTTATATGTGTCGATAGATATGAAATGCAAGAGGAGGTCGCCTAGTCAAAGAGTGTATTGGGACCTCCCGAGTTTCAGACACCCGAGTGTGTCGAGCACGTTTATTAAAGTGTGGCACATTGCTAAATGCATGTATATAGGGACACATAGCCAGTAGCTGCAGGGTGCCATACCCAGTTGCACCCACCAAGACTCACGAAGTTCCACTCAGGCAGGCTAACTCGAATGTACAATCACTGATTGGCCCGAGTCTGAGGTCGACTAAACGAGTCGACACATGAGCGCGTTTGCAGACCAATGGCTGTCATACATTAGTTACAAATCATCTATTTTACAAAGATTTAAGGCTTCCTGGCTACCCGTTCTCGATTATGTGTCATCGGAAGTCATCAACATACGGCTTCCACATTCATATGCAATGTGCCACGAGGATTGGTCGTCAATCCCTCCTCCACAATATCCATGGCCTCCGAGAAGACATTGAATATTGCATCCACCTTCATGCCGGCGATGGCGTTCTGAAAAAGCGCATATATAACATATGTAACTCCAAACTCTGCTGCTAAAAGACTTACAGTTAAAAAAGACTGTTCCTCTATATGGCTAATGGAACGTAATACTGCACGTATCCCGGAAACATATTAACCTAATCTACATGTATCCATTGAACACAGAAGTTATTCACCCGGATGATACATACTTCCAGGTATCTCGAGCCACGATCACGAACAATCTAATCGAGTATGACCATACATAAAGTTGGCCATGGACACGTTTTAAACAATTGGCTTCACTAATAGTCCCTATCCTCGGCTCCTCTTTGTGCTGGTAAACTAGGTCAAGCAACATTTACACCAACTAAAACCAGTTCTGCTTAAAAAACTATGAAATAAGGCGTTTGAGAGAAGACCGTGTGGTATGGTAAAAGCATGATGAAAAATTCTGGTCAGTGCCTAAGTATATAAAATGAAGAAAAGGTCGTAAAATTACGAATTCTCGATGAGGACGGTTTAACGGGGAGGTCGTCACCTAAGATTCAGTATGCGTCGAAGTGAGTCAGCGTAGATGCAAACAGAATCGCCTATCATTCTGTTGAGTGCAAGGGGAGGGGGGTAGTCTGACACACGACAGATTCTAGATTAAGTTCAGCACAATGAGTTGGCGGGCTAGTTGGTGCGAATCCATAATTAATTTGTTTAGCAAAAAAAAAACCGGACACAAGAAAGACGACAGAACAAGACGCTGACAGGACAAGAGAGGACAAGACGAAGTTTTGAAAAGGCAGAGCAAGACCGGACATGATGAAGTCTTGAAGATAAATTTCAGCTGGTGGCCACGATGTTAGTGAGTCCCACTTTATTGTGTGCGCAATCTTTGGGAGCAGCAAGCGCGGTTGGCTGCGCGCGTCCTTTTTTCACGCCATGTCGGGACTGCTGGAGTCTTTCTTCGCAGATAACCCGACTCGCTGACATATACGCGATCGCACTTTGCACACGGTATCTTGCCGGCAACATCTAGAAATTTCGCTAGTGACAGAGACCCGTAACGTTTGCAAAAGCGTCTAGAAGTTTCTTTTCTTGACTAGAAGGGACACACAATTATTCGATCATGTCTCAGTGAAATTCACCCTCGCCAAGACTACCTGGGCAATTATGTTGCATCCAGAGACTTGAATACCACACATCCCGGATCATCAATTTCCCATATTGCAGTCATAACCACAATTTCGAAAATGATAGTTTGAGCACACCCCGCACAAAAAGTGGCCGAATGGTTCTTAAGCGTGCCTGAGGTGCTCAAGGCCGCATACACAGGAATTCACACAAAGGGTACACAGAAAGCAGCAGCATACTTAGCATTCACAGAAACTTAATGGAGGGAGGGAAAAAAAGAAATGATACAAAATGCTAATAAGCATAATGTCTACATACATTTACCAGACTTAAGCGCTACAAATGAATGCTCATTTGTTTTTTGCATATGAATTTTATTGGAGAGGTGTATAAAGGTGTGCAACATTAAATCCGCTCTTGGCTTCCGTAGATTGTCCTTTCAGCGGAAAATTGGTTTGACTTCTTTATTTGACAGGCTATATTTACCTTTCCGATAATTCCCGGCAAACTACTGATTCCTTTAAATCGGAAACACTACCGCGCTTTTAACAACATTAGCGTAAAATCAACATAAAGCTTAAATTGATATTTTGAACCAACGTTTTCTTTAATAATATTTGGGGTTTTACGTGCCAAAACCACTTTCTGATTATGAGGCACGCCGTAGTGGTGGACTCCGGAAATTTTCACCACCTGGGGTTCTTTAACGTGCACCTAAATCTAAGCGCACGGGTGTTTTCGCATTTCGCCCCCATCGAAATGCGGCCAACGTTTTCTTTACAGTTACTTTATTTTGCGTGCAAACTTCTTTGTTTATATTCAGATGCTCGCGTGTGTCTCCGTTTTACCCTATACAGCGTCGAAATGTCACAGCTAGTGAACCTCGTGCTTATTTTATGTTTGTTCCCCTTCATGTAATATGTCGCACGAGACCGTCAGCGGAAGACTAATGCTGCTGATATTAAACACGTTACGAAGAAAAATTATCCCTGTCAATATTAATGCCTCTTGTGTTGCTGCTGTTCCTTCCCCTGTCCCAGTGCAGATTGGCAGGCTACACGGCACAAGCTTTCGTCAATCTGTCTACCTTTCTCGTTGTATATGGTCGTTTCTCCTGCGACAAATAAACACCTTGCAAGCATATCTCAGCTAGGCTGTGATTTATTATCCGTTACCGAAGGCTTGGGAAAGGCTGCCAGCTAAACGACAGCGCATTGTTCTCCGCAGAGACGCAAGCGGGCAATTGGTGAATCTGAAAATCGACCATGCTACACATGTCGCAAGGGCTCAATTCCCCACAGATATCGCGAAGTTCAGGTAGTAGGCAATACTTCAGGAGAACGGAATCGGCACTGGTAAGCTCTCGAGGGAAATAATGGTGAATTCCACGGGACGATTGGGATCAACTGGCTCAGCGATGGTGCGCTCCTCGTTTACCCACCGAGCAGCGACGGATTTCGCCGGAACTCCGACGAGGCTTTGGCGTCTCTTCCATACTCTTCAGGTGGCTTGGCTGTTTTCAGCTCTTTTTGGGGAATTGTTTGTAACCCTGTGCAGTTGTTTATATTCTATAATTTGCCTCGTTGAAACGTGCGGCAGTGCTTCTTGCCTTGAGCGAATGTGACAGCAGTTGTACGTAGTTCCTCGGAAAGCAGCAGCGATGGCGAATACTTGTTTGTTTATCACGAAGTGGTATTTAAGGTGCAAATGATGAAATGGCTATATGGCTGGCGGATATGGCGGGCGCCCTACTTGCACTGCGCTCCCTGCCGGAGTATGCTTATTTTTCGCTGGTTGATCAGGATTGGGTCACCCCGTGCCGGATTTTGTTGATCCCTAGTGCATTCAACACCCCGCTGCAGATCGACCAGTGTAATTCACCATAAGAAGTAAACGCGACTTCATTGAGCGGAGGACATAACGCCCACTAGGTTCGACAGGTCCCTAGTGACGCGTTCGCGAAACACAAACACACGCACGCCCACCCACACACACACGCACAGACATATGATGCCGGAACACGACGTCGATGGTTTACGCGTGACACTAGAGAGTTTAGCTGAGTGGATTTATGGGCCAGCGAGCCCAGCCGGCGAGCGGGGACGCCACTGTGCATGTGCGGTACGCTGGGGCGGCCAGCGTGTTTACTCGAGCGGGCCACTCGCTCTCTTGTATCCTTTCCCCAGCGGAGCGCGCGCAGAGGACCAGCGTTTTTATGCAACGAACATGGCGACCAACTACACGAACCGCAGAGGCATATCTTCACACGCGGCGCAGTGCTCGCCTGCAAGCGAAAAAGCCTCGCAAGTGTTTCACCACTGAAGAGGACCGCGCACGGGCTTCGTTTGTTTACAGTCGTGCTTCAGCGCCATTTTTGCTGAAGGAGCGCCCACTGAATGGCGAAGAGCGCAGATGGGCGCCGCTGCTATTCTGTTGTTTCCAGGGTTGCCAGATCGCTCCAACAACACGTAGCCAAATTGACCTTCGCAGTAGCCCAAATGTAGCCACAAGCAGAATTTTTGGGTAGCCCAAAGCTAGCCAAAAAGCTTTGTCTTTTTGTGAAGTCATTTATTAAGCATATTGAAATAATTTTCGGCAAGAATACCTATATATTGGTTTTTTCACGCATGACCACGTATGACATTGCGCGCATCGTCAGGGAGGCCATGCGGCACGGAAAACAGATGGTGCACAAGCGCAAGTGCAGAAAAGCAGGCATGCAGGCAAATTCATGATAAGGCAATTGCGGTCTTTGCGAATGCACTGTTTTATTTTTCCCAGAGAACCAAGCAAATCACGAAAAGAACAACACACAAATATCACCGCGCAATAAACACGCTATGCAATGTCATGCATTCAGGCGCTCAGTATTATTACGTACAGCTCATAATAGTTTCGCTTAACACCACACAAGGCACTGAACGAAAAGCTAAAAGACATTGCAAGACAAAGTCTAACAAAATACATGGCGGTTTGTACAAAATCTAGTATGATATATACATAAAAAAGCATGCTATGATTAAGCATCACGAGCTTATTGCGAAGTGGAACTGCTTGGTCCGTACAAAATATCAAAGCTGAAACGGGACAAAAGTTTTTGGCCTGGTTTAAAATCCATGAAGCAACCTCTGTTCCTGGCCACACGAAATTTCACGTGGAGGAGCGCTGCCAATGTCTCGTTCGACATTCTATTTCGAAGGTCGGTTTTAATGAACGAGACCTGGCTGAACACTCGTTCGACGGCGGCATTTGATATGGGTAGTGATAGCAAAGACAGAAGGAGGAGTTCTGTAGAGAACTGATGGCTGTGGTGACTGTGGGGCAACGGAAGAGGATATGTTCTACGTTGGCGTTGGAGCAGGGGCAATTCTGGCAGGAAGGGTCCGAGCGAATTTCCACGTAGGTGCCATGCGGCAGGCAGAAAATTCAGCGAATTTCGGTTAGGTCAAACGTCAAACTTGGGCTTTCCAGAGAGCCCACGATGCTGCGGTTAGGCTCGGCCTACAAGTCCCCACGTGGGAGCGGCCCGCAGCTCTGCCCTAGGGCAAAGCTTCTCAGGACTATGTATATAAAGTTTTTTGTCTGTCTGTCTGTCGGTTAGGTTCAGCTCGGTGTTCTCTCTCCGTTCTGGCGCCGTTCAACGGGAGCTAAATGCATCTCATGCTTAAAACGTAGGACGCCGAAAGCTCACATGTGGAGACAGCAACAGTCTCTGTTCGCTTGCGCGCACACGCAGGTGGCGTCAGTTCGAGGATGTAGGCGCGTTTCCTGGGGCGAGCTTTCAGAAGGCCGCGATCCTTGATCTTTTGACATGGATGTGTGTTCTCTAACGTATTACTTGCTAATTTTGGTGTTGTAGCAGATGCGCTCAACTTCTTTAACCTGCTGTCGTGTGCATTTTGATTCCAGCGTTTTGCATTTATGCTTAACTATATTTACTTTTTTTACACAGGAAAAGATATAGCCCAAAAACAGCCACATATCTAAAAGAAAAATCCTGACGCCAACTCTGACAAAAAGTAGGCCAATTTAGCTATTAATAGCCCAATGTGGCAACCATGGTTGTTTCGTGTGCTACACTCGAGCGGTGTAGGCGGTGCCACGGTCGCGGAGGGAGCGTGATAGAGAGGAGAAACGAGGAGCAGTGAAAGCGGAGGAGGAAAGTGTCGCTACTTTACAAAGTTTAAGGGGCCGTCCACTCAGTTGAAGAGCTCCGTTCGAGCGAGCGAAGGACCGATGAGCTAACACACTTCCTTTCGTGCGGTGCTAGCTGCCGTCTCCGCTCGCCAGCTCGTACTGCTGGCCCGTAAAACCGCTCAGCTACGACTATATTATTCGGTGGAAATGCGCGGTTACGCGACGACGATGGAACGAAGGTGGAGAAGATATCTAACGCGAGTTGCGCTTGCCTACTTTGTCCTTTCACTTGGTCGCGTGTAATTTTGGCTCTCTCTCCCCTGCTGAAGTTGCTAGCGCAAAAGTAGACACGGGGCACAAAAGGCCGACAAGGACAAGCGCAAACTTCCAACAGGGGTTTATTACAAAACGAAGTTGGTGGATATATGCTCTCCTGCACTTGATCGCGATCAATTTCACACGTGCAAGACGACAATGTCCTCGCAAGCGGACAAGAGCACGCCATGGCGGGGGCAGGGCTTAATGTGGTATCCCACAGACAGCCCTCAGGAATGCAAATTCTTCAGCGGTGAGTGCTATGGATGGTTTGCTGACGCAGTTGTCTTCTGAGATAGCCGCTGACTCGATGATGAGTCTGGTGCTTTCTTGCCCCTGCTTTGCTATATTTTTCTGTTTTGCGAAAGAGTGGCTGACATTTATCTTGGGAGCGATGGATCCCGGAAACCTTCTCTGACTTTTTTAACTTTCTGATTGTGCTCCCGTAGTCTCACGTTTAGGCACCTTCCCTGCTTCTGTCTCTCCGAGCGGTTTACAAGGCTTGCATGAGACGTACACACGACACGAATACTAAGCAGCATGTACCCCTGAATTGAACTTCTCGACACCAACAAGGCCGCTGGAAACTCGGAGGGCTGGCATACGCATAAACGGGACAAAATGGTTAGTGTGTAAGAAAAATAAAGGAAAAAGGAATCGAAGAAAGATTTCAGAATGGTCCCTAAACACTTCGCACTGCCAGTGTCAAAATCGGCTCTCTGATAGTGGAAGTAGTATTATGATTAGTCTCTTGGTTAAAGCTAGCCTAGAGTAAATTTCACGGTCCAGTGAAATAAATGAAACCAGCGCAACACCCAATACCAGATAACTGTGTTCTGTAATGAAAACCGTCAAAGGTAAACAGAGCTCAGGAGGCAAAGCATAGAAGACACACCTTCCTACCACGCGGTGGTGTGCTTTAAACATTTTGTTTCAACAGCCATGCGCGTTCTCCGACGGTATCCGCAAGAAATCTCAATAATTACTTTGAGGCATACTGGTTTACACGAGAGCGGGGTAAGTCTATGAGTATGGTGTCCAGATCCTTGTCAACAACAAAAAAAAATGGTAGAATATCTGCAGCGCGATTCGGAAGGCTTGCAGGCGTGCAATGTCTGCTCTGTCTTTATCGGTTGTCTTTATTGTATATATGCTCTATTGTGTTTAGAAGTATAGATGATGGCTTACCCTTTTGTTGCCCCGTCTCTACCCTTATCGACAAGAATGCACGTTCTCATCCCTAAGTAACTTGCGCAGTTGGTCAGCCTCGCTAAGGTAAAGAAATGCGTCATGCGTTGTGGAGCCTAATGGAGTCTACTGTTGTGGTATGCCCAATCATTTAGTATAAGTAGGTGTTAGTGATAAGTGCTGAAGGCGCATTACGGGGAAGTCTAATTACAGACACCCGTGCACCCATCTCGTGTCAAGAGACGGTTGCGCACACCTGCACCGGAAGTGCCGTTGTAAAGAAAAAAAGGAAAAAAACTGATGATACCTATTTGTTCCGCGGGGCATTGCCCGTATCCCTTGCCTAACTCCTTCAAGATTCAAGTTTATTACCATAAATGCAATATACAATTCACACATGAAGGTGATACATATTCCGGAGGAGGCCCAAAGGTAAGAACTGTGGTAGGGCTTCCTATCAGAATGGGATAAATTATATTTCAATAAGCAGAGGAATGACCTCACAAAATTTAATAAATGATTAAAAAGAACACAGAGGAACATCAACAGAGACAACGCAAAACTGATTAATACACTAATTGAAGTGACGAAAACAAATACATCTTCAAAGACGATCTAAAACGGCTCAACGGCAACATTCTTAAAACGGGTTTTAGAATGTTTAACA
Organism: Dermacentor variabilis; assembly: GCF_050947875.1. Taxonomy (NCBI): domain Eukaryota; kingdom Metazoa; phylum Arthropoda; class Arachnida; order Ixodida; family Ixodidae; genus Dermacentor; species Dermacentor variabilis. The sequence goes on along the minus strand of NC_134578.1, from coordinate 33,129,132 downwards.
TAGAAATAGCACTGAAACAGGCAGTTTCATTACCGTAATTTGTAGCGACTTTTGGGAGGAGAAAGCGATTTGACAAAGGAAGCCTTGTTGGATTTTTTTAGTGAATCGGTAAATTGGGAAATCATCGATGCCAACTTGACGGTTGATGACATTATGGAACAGGGTGATCAAACTAACTTCGTATGTGGAAGCAGCAGGACTACACCCAATTTCAGAAATAGGGGCTTAGACGACGAAAGTGGGAATGTAAATTTTATAACTTTCAATGCCCGTTTTCGCATACTAACCAAGCGAGACATGCGAGTATAGTATGTATTTCCCCAAGCAGTAATGCAATATTTAATGTGTGTGTGGATGAAAGCGTGGTAAAGTGAGAGGAGTATATTAATGCTAAAAGCTGAATGAGTTCTAGTTATAGACCTTATGCCGAAGCCAATTTTCGTAACAACTGTATCAATGTGAGTGTCAAATTTTAGATTTACAGTGACTCCTAGGAACTGAGCACAACCTATTTGCTTAATTTCAACGTTGCTTATTTTTTATGTGTAAATTAGCTGTCATATAGCTTTGAGGAGGATGGAAAACTATGAATTGAGACGTAGCAGGATTTGTGCTTATGTAATTTTTACGACACTACTTTTGCAGCTGTCGCACAGTGTAGTTTATTTTATCTAAAAGTTGAGTGTTGTTTATGGTGCACCTTACAATCATCGTATCATCTACGTAAAGAAAACACTTGAAATTTCATAAATAGCTGGGTAGATCAATAATATATGTCAAGAATAAGAGCTGACCGAGAATTTATCCCTTAGGTACTCCTTGTAAGTACTCCTTAGGTACATTGTAAGACCCTGTTCCAATAGTGATAGGAATAACGATAGTTGTCTTACTCTCTCGAATGAGGAACTTATTAATAGCATTGCATGTCTCTTTAACGTTTGTGCATGTGTAACTTTTGCGCTCAAAGTATACAAATATATTTTTTTCTTCATGCTTCTGAGGACTGTCTGACTGCGCAGTAATGGTCTCGTAACTTGCTTTCAGTCATGTGTTAAACGATTGCCTTTGCGCTTTTCGATACAGATTATCTTGCGCAGGGGATCTGATAGATTTGTAGATGCCCACGACCAACATGGTGCATTATATTTCTTGATAGAAAATTCATCTTTCGGGCAAGCTTTAACCGCGTTTGTTATTGTAAAGGAAAATTCGCGTAACACTAGTTCCGGATCAGAACAGAATAGAATGTTGTAAAAGTCGGTGCGCTCTATTTTGCCTACGTAATCGAGCAGATTGAATTGCGTCCTGTGTAATGCGTTTTTGGGGAAAGCCGTTAGGTAAATCAAACTAAAGAAATATTGGGTAATAACGGGTAACATCTACTAGTAAAGTTCATGCATGTGGGCGTATATCAAGATTTCAAAGCTTGTCATTTATTAAGGATTTAGAACTTTGCGCTGAACACCACCTTCTGGCATTAATAAATGCCTCAAAGCCGGAACACACAAAGCAGCCGGTAAAGTCAACGGAACTAGTATAATTATTTTTTATTAAGTTGATGGTCAAATCACCTAAAATTGCGCATTCTTCTTTTCTCGTGTAATATTTTTCTAACGTTGCTGAATATCCTGTACAAAATTATTTTATTGATGAAGACGGTGAGCGGTAAACTGGGCCAATGGTCGTTTTTCCCCTGTAATGGCAGGAAAGAAGCTTTTATGTCGAGCCGTAGGGATTTACATTTCAGAATATTGACACCTAGATCGGCACGTCTTCGATAACGTAAACATGGTGATATGAAACCAATGCGGTTTTCGGGAGGGTCGATCCACCAATGACCATCTCATACGTATCGAGGCACGTATCCGTGAATCTTTTGTTCATAAGCAGTTTTTCGTATCAGTATTCCTAGATATGGAGAAAGCCTATGGTACTAGGTGGCGGTTTAGGATATTGAGAGACCTCTGACAGTTAGGTATACACGGTAATATGTTTAATGTTATCGAAAGCTATCTGTCTAATCGCACATTCCGTGTCCGAGTGGGCAACGTTCTGTCACGGAAATTTGTACAGGAAACTGGAGTGCCGCAGGGCGGGGTGCTCAGCTGCACGCTTTTTATAGTAAAAATGAATTCTCTTCGTCTGCACATACCACGTAGCATCTTCTATTCATCCAATGCTGACGATGTGCAGATAGGATTTCAATCAAGTTCTCTCGCAATCTGTGAGCGACAGGTCCAGCTTTGTCTTACCAAGGTCTCCAAATCGGTTGATGAGAACGGGTTCAGTCTGAACCCAGAAAAAAGCACATGTGTCGTTTTCTCTAGAAAAAGAGGCCTACACCCTGATCCTGAAATTGTGTTGCATGGGGAGCATCTGCCTGTAAATAGGGAACATACATTTTTAGGCATAATCTTAGACGCGAAATTAACCTTTATACAGCACATAAAGTATCTTAAAAACAAATGTATGAAAACAATGAATATCTTAAAGGTGCTGCCACGCACAACCTGGGGCAGTGATAGAAAATGTCTCATGAACTTGTATAAAAGCCTCATACGCACACGACTAGACTATGGAGCCACAGTTTACCAGTCGGCTACTCCAACTGCTCTGAAGATGCTAGACCCTATCCACCACTTAGGAATTCGCCTATCAACAGGGGCCTTTAGAACAAGTCCAATGGAAAGCCTTTACGTTGAATCAGATGAGTGGTCACTTCATCTGCAGAAAACATATTGGTCTTTGATGTAGTTTCTGAGAGTGAACGCAAACAGTAAGCACCCCGAGTATTCCACTATAAACGATTTGTCTAGTTGTCAACTTTTTCACAACCGGCCCACAGTGGCACAGCCTTTCTCACTGCGTATTAGAGACATAGCTGAAGAAACAAGGGTTCCACTGCTTGAATACCACCTTATGTCTCTTGCTATACGGCCCCCGCGCTGGCAGTGGCAACCTATACACTGTGATACATCTTTCGTAGCTGTTACAAAGCACGCGCCTGTCGCGCATATCCGAATGCACTTCCTTGAATTGCAGCACAAATACTCCTCTCCTGAATTTTTTACAGACGCATCGAAGTGTTATTCTGGCGTGTCTTACGCAGCAGTTGGTACATCCTTTTCGTTTTCCGGTGTTCTGCACCCTAGCACAAGTATTTTCACAGCAGAGGTCTACGCAATATTGGCCGCCGTTAAACACATTAAATCTTTTATTATCCAAAAGCTAGTTATATACACAGATTCTTTGAGCGTCGTAAACGCTTTGAAAACTGTCAAAAAATATCAAAACCCTGTCATTGTATCTCTTTGCTCAGTATTATGCACCACCTATGAGTCCAAGCAGCATATCGTGGTATGCTGGGTGCCGGGGCACAGAGAGATTGAAGGAAGCGTGTTGGCTGACCAGCTAGCCACATCCGTCCACGCGAATGCTTCCAACTCTTCCACGACTGTCTCTGTAATGGACCTGAAGCCCTCCATAAGGAAAACGCTCAGGGCCCACTGGCAGTGGTTGTGGGATAAAGAAACAGAAAATAAAGTGCATATTATCAAACCATATCTTGTCAACTGGCCGCCGGTATCAAAGAACCGCCGCACGGAACTAACACTTTGCAGAGTTAGGATAGGACACACATACAGCACGCACGCATACCTCTTGTCCGGTGGTGCACCAGCCACGTGTGATAAATGTGTTGAGCCACTTACCGTGCTTCACATCCTGATGCAATGCAGGGAATTAGACGCAAATAGGAAAAAGCATTTTCCATTAACACACCGGCAGCGAATAACACTCCATCCCCAAATGATCATAGGTATAGGACCTCTCTTTAAATATCAATCCCTGTTTCAATTTTTAAAAGATGTACATAGTTTTCGTGTTAGAGCCCCAGGAAATCCGTAGCACAGCCTCTTAACAGAGTTTTATGCTGCGGTAGCTGCTATAAAAGAAAGCACCTGCCTCCCAGCCTTTGGGCTCAAAGGCCTTAAGGAGGCATATGTGCTACTTCCATATCCTTGCATCTTAGCCACATGATCACTTGTCATTCGTACTATACCCAAAGACCACTCCACGTATCACTGTCATAATTTTACACCTTATATCATTTTACGCTCCTACCATGGCGATTAATTTTAGGCCACTTTACAGGCATCTTACACCTCATCATAGTAACTCACCAATCAACGCTTAACAAAGCAGCATCATTCATAGCGCTCTTTGGCCATACCTGGCCCTTGCGCCACTAAACACACATTCATTCATTCATTCATTCATTCATTCATTCAATGCTATGTAGTAATACATTAAAATCGTCAAAACGCTTTCTAAAGCTTCGGGCATTAATATGAATAGCAGAAGGGAGTTCAGGTGAACTTATTTCATGAGCTAAGCCTTGTAGAGAGAAATCATCCTAGATGCAATCGTTCAATTGTCATGAAAGATATGCAAGTCACCCTGGCAAACAATTTGAAAGACCCTGCCGCCCAGATTTTTCCTAGCTTTAATTACGTAGTTTTCTGTCCACACGTAAATCTATCCTTTCGGCTTTCTTTTTTTTTTGCTTCAGTGCCATAGCAAACACTTTCTTGTATTGTAGCGTCAAGTGTTCGTTGACATATATTACAGTGTCAGTGCTGCCAGATAAGGCAAGCCTCCCCGTTGTCAAACGTACCTTTCGCGCTTTTCAGAGAAAGTCTGTTCGCTCAGCGCGCGAGCAAAAGCGGACGACAGGGCTTCTCTTTCCTGCATCTCGAGTAGGAACACGGTGAACAATATCAATGTCCTCCAGTTTCAGAGAACTACCAATCCTGTCACAGTTTTCTTAAGTTATTTGGAATTTAGTCTTCGCGCTGACCTTGAGGCCTGCCTCTTATCTCAAGGTTTTTCAGACGGGAATACTGGTCCGATTCTTGTACTTGACGAGAAAGTAGCTCATTTTTCTTCTTTAAATATTTGCTTTTCGTTGTTTAGCTTCCAGCGTAATAGTATGCGCGTATCTGTGGTACATAAATGGCGCCCTTGAAAGAAAAAACGCGTGGAGATAAATAATTATTCTTTGTGCGCAAGTCCTAAGAATCGAGCGCAATCTTCTTCAGTTCAATTTTAGAGGTGCTCGTACAATTCAGTGATACAAAGTTTTATGTTTCCAATGCCAGTTGTTCCGGGCTACTTGATTCGTGTCAGCCTTAAAGAGAAACAAGGTGTCGCCTTTTACAAAGTTTTCCCTCTTAGAATGAGGACTCCTCGTCGGTCACCGGTCGCCAGGCAATGAAGCCGCACGTGAAAGCAATTTCGAAGTTAGAGGGCACTTTCACACTAAATGAATGCTCCCAAACGCTTTCGCGAGGGGAGTTCGTGACCCTGGTGAAGACATTGCACCTGCCAATGCGACCACCTTGACACCTTGCCGTTTGCCGGTCGAACTGCTGTTTCAGCGAGCCGCGAGGCTTAGCTGCTTTATTGCTCGCCCCAAAATCAGCGGCCGTTGCCCTTCGTACCGCCATGGTGCTCTCGCCGCCACAGAGATCAAACCGACAAAGTACGCGTGCGATCTGCTGGAATGAAAATTATGTTCGGAGCCCGGAGGCGCTGTCAGCTAGCGTTGCGCAGTTGGTCATTTCGTGGGCTCTACTGGAAACTGGGCTAAACGTATGCGGGCACAAGGGAACAGGTGCAGTGGTCAGCGATTGAAACGCGAACTGGGATTTCAGGACGGCCGTTCCTTCTTTACGATACTGGTTAATGCTGGGTCGTCACCGAGGGGTCATTCAGGGAGCTGAATGCAGTCACGATATATCAATAAGACTCGAAATGTGACGCAAAAAATCATGAGCCATTCCACTCTGTGAAGGTAGTTTACCAGCGAGGCTGTCTAGCAAAAGACAAGGAGGTGACACATAAATTTGAACAAAGGTAGGAACTCATTTTTTGTCTTGATGGGTGGTCATCTTGTCGAAAGTTACGCACACTCATTTATTTTCTTGATCAGAGGTCATTATTTTACTCGCAACTGCAATCACATAGTTTGGTAATGTCAAATCTATGCACGGACGCCACTGGGTGGTCGTTTGTGCCCGATTCATGTGGCATCGCAAGGGATCACGGAACACGTAAACCGCTCCCTTTTTGGTAGCAACACATCCACATTGAAATCATCGACAATGACGGAAGGGGTAGTGTCATCGCAGCTAATTCACGCAAAGTGAGTAGCCATGAACCTTACGGGACTATAAGGCATTGCATTTTTTGCTTGCTTACGAGGGTATGAGCCAATGATCACGCAGGGATGAGCCATTGCTCACGGGGGTATGATCCATTGACGATGACAATTTTCGACAAGCGGTTTTTTATTTTGTATGCGTGATAAGAAAGAATTTAAGCACTGTTCAGTTCGCTTTGCTGAGTGCTTGTAGCCTCGGCCTTGCGGAGCTATGAGCCATTGCATCTTTTGCTTGCTTAATGGAGCATGAATACTCACGCGGGTACCAGCCATTGATGGTGATAGCTTTTGTTCCCGGAGTACAAAAATGCACGGAATCCTAGTTCTATACAGCTTCGGTGTAAAACGCGCCATGTTCAGTGTCCGACGGTGGCGAAAAAAGTGCCGCTCGACAGGCGCGCTGAATATCACGGTTTAAACGCTGATCACTAGCTGTGCATTACTACATTGTGATCTCTTCCAAAGTCTTTGTTTTAAGTCGAAACTCTCTTTCTGAAAACTCGTCGGACTTTTTGGATCGTGGCTGCTGCGTGATGGGGAGGCCCTGCACTGCCTTGTGGAAAAACTGACGGTTAAAAAAAATCCGCCTCCATTCCATCCTGTGAAAGTGGGTGTACGGCGAAGGTCTTGCCGATGTTAGGGAAGCGCAACCGAAGTTAGACGACGTTACACAAGCGCCACCACCACGTGTGACGGACGTCTGGCGAGCACGCAGGTGTGAGGCATACATCCTCATTTTTCTAGGCCCTCCGCCAAGCGAAAGTGCATGATTGAACTAAATGAATGGTTAAAAGTAAGTTGTCATCCAATGCGTAAAATAAGGCTTACACACAAGCTCCAGGCATTATAGCGTGAGATGGTTATTCGAATGTCTGAGAAAACAAAAATCTTCTACGCAGCAACACAAAGCCTTTTTCCAGAAACTGTTAGAGGTTTGCCTGAGTGGCTGCGGCCGCTAGGGGGTGGTACCGTTAGCACAGCATACACCTTCATTCTTGAAGGTTCTTCAGCTAGGCAAGTGCGTTAATGAACTAATAGGAAATCACGAAGTAAAATGCGTCAGAAAATTGGTTAAGTTCGACTTACACGCAACGTAGCCAGGATAGCAGCGGATTGTCATTCGAATATTCTGTTAAGCGAAATTTCAAACACAGAGCCTTACAGCTGTCGTTTGTTTCTAGGTGACCACGCCACAGAATACTCAACGACGATTACGTTACTCCTTAATGTAAAATTTGTGTGCAGCTCTACAAGTTTTTTTCATTTCGTGATGCATTGGTTGCCGCCGATAATGTGTCATGAGGCACGTTCCTAACGGAGCGCCATGTGATGCGTCTGCCTCGCTAATCGGGAGATCACGAGAGTCAGCGTGTGGGTGACAAATGGGTGGGATTCACAGCAGCCGCTGCAGACGGACCTCCGCGCATGCAGCGCTTTGTTTCCATAGAGACGACGCGTGCTACTTTGGCGCCATATCGTAGCCATCGTCGCCGCACAGCCCGTCTCGTATGGCACTACGCTTTTCTTCTCACTATTTTGTTCCACCAACGACGAGAGCGGCCCTTCGTCACGCGGAAATCGTGCCACCAGTTTCAGAGGTGACAACACACAAGGGAGCCTCACATCGAGCCCTACTCGTTTCCGGTCGCTATCTCCCATTGCTAGGAGCAGTCATCGCCGTCACACACTCTTGTGCCGCGGGCTTACCTCAGCACCAGACGCTCTGGACTAGAGTAGTCCTCCCTGCCTGCTTAGATAATTTACGCCTTCAGTCAGCATTGAAACACCCATACCTAACGATATGCTCTTTTTTGTTATTTCGACGCCTCATTGTGAGCAGGTGGAAGGTTTCATACCGCTTACTGTCTAAATACCGTCATTTCCGATATGAGAGGGACGCGTCAGCTGCTCGAGCAGAGGACGTGCGATCGGAGGCTGCACTAGTAAACCTAAAGAGACGAGGCCGGCTGCTGCGCCCGGCTGCTTACATATTTGAAATGCTGGAGAGAGCCGAAGCAGTTTTCTGGAAACATGCTGAAAAGTCTGATGCTTACAGCCTCACCATCGATGAAATACTTGAATAGCATAGCATTCCAATTCCATGTGCTGAGCGTAAAGCAGATCATCATCATCATCAGCCTTTTTACGCCCACTGCAGGGCAAAGGCCTCTCCAATACTTCTCCAACTACCCCAGTCATGTACTAATTGTGGCCATGTTCCTGCAAACTTTGTAATCTCATCCGCCCACCTAACTTTCTGCGAGTCCCTTGCTACGCTTCCCTTCCATTAGAATCCAGTCCGTAACCCTTAATGACCATCGGTTATCTTCCCTCCTCATTACATATCCTGTCCATGCCGCCATTTCTTTTTCTTGATTTCAACTATGATGTCATTAACTCGCATTTGTTCCCTCACCCAATCTGCTCTTTTCTTATCCCTTAACATCGCACCCATCATGCTTTCCATAGCTCGTTGCGTCGTCCTCAACTTGAGTAGAACCCTTTTCGTAAGCCTCCAGGTTTCTGCCCCGTACGTAATTACTGGTAAGGCACCGCTGTTATACACTTTTCTATTGAGGGATAATGAAAAACTGCTGTTCACGATCTGAGAATACCTGTCAAACGCAAACCAGCCAATTCCTATTATTCTGATTATTTCAGCCTCATCATCCCTATCCGCGCTCACTACCTGCCCTAAGTAGATGTATTCCTATACCACTTCCAGTGCCGCGCTACCTATCGTAAGCTGGTGTTCTCTTCCGGGACTGCTAAACATTTGTTTTCTGCAAATTAATTTTTAGACCCACCCTTCTGCTTTGCCTCTTCAGGTCAGTGATCATGCATTGCAATTGGTCCCCTCAGTTACTAAGCAAGGCAATATCATCAGCGAATCGCAAGTATTCTCCATGAACTCTTATGCCCAATTGTTCTCAATCCAGGTCCCTCAATACCTCCTGTAAGCACGCTGTGAAGAGCATTGGAGAGATCGTATCTCCCTGTCTGACGCCCTTCTTTATTAGAATACTGTTGCTTTCGTTATGGAAGTCTACGGTGGCTTTGGAGCCGCTATAGATATCTTTCAGTATTTTTACATACGGCTCATCTACCCTTTCATTCCGTAATGCCCCGATAACTGTTTAGGTTTCGACTGAATCAAGCGCTTTTTCGTAATCAATGAAAGCTATAAAGGGTTGGCTATATTCCCCACATTTGTCTATCACCTGATTCATAGTGCGAATGTGGTCTATTCTTGAGTAGACTTTACGGAATCCTGCCTGGTCCTTTGGTTGACAGAAGTCTAAGGTGTTCCTGATTCTATTAGCGATTACCTTAGTAAATACTTTGTAGGCAACGGACAGGAAGCTGATCGGTAAAGTAGATATTGCAGCGCATCTTTTAAATTACTATGATACGATTGGAGTGTGACAGCTCAGCAAACAAAGAAAGTGTGACAGCGGCAAGTCGCGCAACCTGGGGAAGGTCGCGAAGCTTATGTGAGCTGCATACGCTGTTCTGCTAGCTGAGGGATATTTGCGGACAATATTTGCGGACAAAGTTCAAACATTTGCGGAGCAACCGACGGCGGGTTAGTCGATACCCTCGGTACGGCTCGAGCTTGCAACGTGCGTCTGCTGAAGGGAGCAAAGACATGCGGTGCTGGTGGTGTTTCTGCTCTGCTTCAAACTTTTATGTTGGAATTTTTGTTTTAACCATTCAAGCTTATAATTACTTGCTTCCTTAAACGAGATAAGCAACCTGTTTAATTATAATGCTGGGTACTACTTCTTTTACAATAACGATAAGGAAAATTTTTTGGCAGTTTTCTTTGGCTATTGCATTCCTTACGCTATTCAGAAATCGATTCTATCCGTGCCGCGAGCTGCGATACTTTGCAGATTGAGCAACGCATGACTTCTACAACTTGACAGTTGTTGAGGCTTAGCTAGTGCTTCTGCACTCCTCTGAATGCATGTTACACGGTGCTCACTTTGGAACCTTTAAAAGTACGCAGTTAAATTGCCTGTGTTTTTTTAATATCAAAATTAAGAGTCTAATGCAGCCATACGCTGAGATGACAGTTGCTAGAGCATTCAATTACTAAATCACTCATGCGCTATCGAGTGGAACTAAAGCTCGGAATGTTGACAGAAATATAAAGAGCCGTTCCTCCAGCCAAATAGAGTCGATTTAAGCAAGCGAACGGCATATATGTACCGAAATAAAGAGCCTCTGCCACGCGCGCCCAAAGAAACGCTAGCGAAGCGAGCCAAGAAGTTGCGCACCCCGCTGCCGCAAGTGGCAGCACCTGTTCTGGGGGCCTATATATATAGTCACACTGAGTGGCCGTGCCTCGCGCGCCCGTCGGATCACCTCTCTTCTTCCACCGTGATCCCGACCAACTAGAGGCTAACAGATTCGCTGTAACGCGTTGAATGGGGTGCTTCTTAGTGGCAACGAACTTAGGCCTCACAGCCCAACTACCCGACACCCTAACCATTCAGCAACAATCGCACATATGCTTGTATCGTGTCAACGCCAACTAGCCACTTCAGAGATCTTCACGTGGGTCACATTGCGACGATTTCAATCACGACAAGGACGCCAATAACACTTAAATGAAACGTCACGAAAGCTTCGATTGCTTCACATAACTTTCAAGAGGTGTGCTGGATCAGCATTATAGTTGTGCCTTTGTGTCTGTGTGAACGTTCACACCGAAAGGAATGTCAGCTAGCGCTGCATTTCTGGTTGATAAGCCCTGCTCCACTAGCGCTGCCGGGCAGGCCCCATGCGAACGCAGAATTATGGGATAGTGCGCGTGCCCGGTGTGCCGCCTCTTGAATCCGGCACTGGTTCTTGAGTATTTGCGTTTATATGTCGCTGAAGTCATGGTAACTTCATGTTCTAATATTTGCTTGCAATATTTGCACAGCCATGGGCCCATCTGTGTGTAAGAAAAGGGTGGTAGCTAGCGCCATCTCCAGGCATCAGCTCCTTCAAAAAAGAAATGCAAAAAGGAACATGAGCGTCGTGTTTCAGTGCATGTCCTGTGGTAGGGTGCGCGTCTTGTGTGCGCGACGTTAACATTGCGGGTCATCAGTTGTTCAATATATGCGTGAAACTCTCCAATTTTCAGAGATTTATTTATTAATTTATTTCATTTATATATACATACGCCAGCCTACATGAGGCTATTGCAGGAGCGGGATGAACAACAAACATACAAACATTTATAACGAGATTGCATGAATTGTTTCTGTGGTAGCGAACGGATGTTGCCCGGTAATGAATTCCACACTTCACTTCTTGATGAAAAAAATATTTAGTTAAATTAATCAGTGCGGGCAAAAAAGATTGAGATATTTAGAGCATGGTGACTCTTCGTACATGAGGGTTTCGAAAAAGTCAAATAGTTATCCAGAGAGCAGAGGCGAGGAGAATTGAGTAGCGTGTTTTTGAGTAACATTAGGCATTCAAGTTTGCGACGCCGTGCGAGAGGAGTGAGACCAAGTAGGGGAAGAGAGCTAGATGGCAAACATTCCTTGTTATATCTCCTACAAAGAAAAGGCACTACCTGTTTGCACTGATTCTTGTTTTTTGACACAGTGTTTGTGCTGATCCCATACAGCGCGGCCATATTCGAGAAGGGGGCGAATGAGGGTCTTATATCTAAAAAGTTTAGTTTCTTGATGAGCAAGACGCAGCGTACGGTGTAAATAACCTAGCATTTTAAGGCCCTTGTTACTGGTGAGATCAATGTGGACTATGACAAATCGTGTGTTCGTAGTATACATAAAAATTTAAATTCGAAGTCCGTATTTAAAGTGATGTTTTTCAAGGCATAGGCAAAAAAAATAAAGGCATGAGCGGTCGTGAAAAGGACATGGATGCGGTTCTCGAAAAGTTGGTATTCGTTTGCCATGCTTAGGAGCAGTTATAGAATTCCGCAAAATAATTCTTACGGACAATATGACCAGAAGGACATTCAATTGTATGATACAAAACGCAATCATCCGCAAAATGGAGTATTTTAACGGAGATGTTTAGGGGGATGTCATTAATATCAAGCAGAAATAGAAGAGGACCCTGTACTGAGCCTTGGGATGAAAGCCCCTGATGATCCCCTGATGAAACAGGAATCAAGGGTGAGTTAGCAGAGTTGAAACATACATGTTGAAAACGCTGGGAAAAAAAGTTCGATATTCATCCAGCCAAAGATGCCTTTTTTAGTATAGCGAACAGCTTCTGCATAAGTTTAGAGCTTGAGACAGTGTCGAAAGCCTTCGGAATGTCTATAAGTATAGCATCAATCTGATCTCTCTATCTACAGGGCTGCTGATGTCATGAACGAATTCCATCAGTTGTGTTATAGTGCTAAGGCCGCGTCTAAAATCTTGCTGCAAAATGTATAAAATTTTGTTTGCTTCAAGAAATTCTATAATATTTTTAAAAATAATGTGTGGGAGTAATTTACTTGAGCGTGCTGTTAAGAAGATTGCCCTATAGTTAGATAAGAATGGAAATTTATCCGACCTACATCAGGGCAGTATTGAGGGAAGTTTCCACGAGGGAGGGTGGGTGGTGGTTGAGAGAGATTTTCTAAAGGTCACTGTTAGATACCTGCTGCACTAAAAAAAGTACCGAACGGGAAAGACAGTCGGGATACCGTCAGGACCCCACGACTTCTTGGTGTCTAAATGTGGGATTAAGTACACCCTCAGTACACAGTGATATATCGTCGATTGGAGGGTATGGTTCGGAATCAAAAACAGGCGTTACAGAATTGTCAGTCGTAAAGACAGAGCGGATGTGGGTGTTAAATAAATGAAGCTATTGTCTGCGAATCAGAAACTCAGAAATCAGATCACCCAGATGGTAGGATAGTTTTCCAATATATATGGGGATTAGCCACCAATAATTCCGGCAAAGTTACCTTGTAATCGAATTCTTTTCTAGCAACTATTTTAGAACATAGTTTGTTTTTACCAGTATGGAATCGCATGAGTCTTCCTGAGCCACCAGAGCGTTTCGATCGACGCAATCTGGCCACACGACGTGATAAATACAAAAGGTCGCTAGTCATGCAAGGAATTTCAATATTTCTTTTCTTTCTTTAAAGGAATAAAATGTTCATGCACTTACTGACAAGATTTTCGAAGAAACTTGTCAAGGTAATAGTATCGCTGCTGGCACTTATTACTTCGAACTCATGAAAAGAACCACATAGGGGGTCTGCTGTTGTCAAATCATCAGCTCGGTTAAAGTCAGGAATGTGCGGTAGATATACGGGATTTAGGGACGATGTCTGGAACTGAAATTAACACAGCATTGTGGTCACATATGCCTTCAATTAAATGAAATTAACACAGCATTGTGGTCACATATGCCTTCAATAACAACGCATTCGTAACTGGTATTAAAAATAGATGCAGTAAGAAAGACAAGATTAAGGACTGAAGATTGCCGAGTGAAATCCTGAACGATGTGGTGCAGGCCACAGGACAATGAAATGTGGATCAACTCTCGCCCGATAGCTACTTCGCGTCCGCAGATTTCACAGAAGACCAATCAATACCATGGTCATTGAAATCGCCCATGCATATAACTTTGAATGAAGAAGTATTAAAACTATGCAACAATTAACATAGATTGTGTAAATCTTCAATGTTAGAACCAGGTGGACGGTAAACGACCACTATAATCAAAGACATTTTCAAGTTGAACTTTACACCACAGTGACTCAGTATCAGGTGGGGGCAGGAGTACAGAAAAATGAACGTGAGATTGAAGAAATAGAGCAAAACCGACTCTTCTCCCAAATTTTCTATCTCGTCGAACCACTCTGATACCAGGGAGGTTATCTCAGAATCATGCACACCATCATGTAACCAGGTCTCAGTAACACCGACAATATGTGGCGAGTAAGGCAAGACCAAGGAAAGAAATTTAGGGCAATCCCTGACAAGGCTTCTTGCATTACCGTTCAAAATGGAAAGTTTATTGCCAGTGCCGTGAAGTCGAGGGGATTCGCTCCTAGCAAGTGTTTCGGCGGCTTTAGTTGAGGCAGCAGATGATCTGACGAGAGTATTGGATGTGCTATTCCAATCGTATCGTACCCTGTCAATAAACACATGATCAACTGGATGATGGACAGATGAGCCACTATTCATATGAGAGCAGGACGCTTCCCAGAGCTTCTTGGTAATATTGCGAACCTATGGTGAGAAGTCTTCAGAAGCACGAAAGCTAGTGTTTTTATGTATATAGTAATTCCTCAACACCAGCACCTTAACCTTAAAATCAAGGAGCGTCATATATAATGGGATGTGACCGCCCTCTTAAATTATTGCTGAGTCTATGACACCTTTCGATACGCAGACATGCTATCTTAAAAGTGTCCTGGGACCACTTAGTAATATTTGAAGAAAGTTCCCTATAACTCTCGTTAGCGCCCTCGCTGATACCATGTATGATGTTGTTTCTACGCGACCTGTTTTCTAAATTGTCGTTTCTGCAAGAGAGAGTTGATAAAGAGTTTTTTTTATTTCCTAGATTTTAGTGGTGCAGGTTGTCATTAGAATCCTTCGCACCAGTAGACACTGACGTTGAGTCCAGATAGGATACGCGAGCTTCGAAGTCTCAAACCTCGTGTTGACCAATGTTTTCATCAAACATTTTGATTTCAACAGTATCCAGAGCCAGTTTCTTTTGGGCGTTTGGGATATCGGAGAGCATTCCCGCTACTTCGGGTTGTTTATCAATATCTGTCTTCCAGGTTTGGGAGGCAGGACGGCGCTGTGAACTAGCATTTGGACCAGGGACGGTGCGGGCTGCATCTAATAGAGTAGAATACAAAGAAATATTAACAAAACTATGGTTGAAGTCATGTGGGCGAGGGAACAGCCGCATATATCGGTCATCAGAACAGTACTTCGGCACTGAAACTTCGGCACTGAAAGTTTATATTGATTTCCTATAGATGCGTGAAGCAAATAAATCTAACTGCTTTCGTAGTTCGATTCGACGTATCCCGTATTTCTTTGCTAGGCTTATTTAAAAGTGTGAGATCGTACATGCCAAAGCTGAGATTCGATTACGAGGCACGCAGTAGAGAGGGATGCCGGATTACTGTGACCTTCTGGGTCTTTCTAAAATGCGCCCGATGCGCGGGCGCATCGGGCGCATCGGGCGCATAGTCCGCAGTACACAAAATAGTGCGGCTGAAATGCCCTTAACGCGAATTATCGGGGAGCGATGCATTATGTAGGGGCTCCTTTTCTGCGCATTTTCAAGCTGAACGTTCTCGTTTGAATTCTCCCGTTGGATTAGGATAGTGCCTCCCCAACACTGGACATTGTGGTGCATGACCTAGAAGCGCTCTTCCTTATCTTTAGTTGCGGCATGTTTGCGGTCCTCGCATGAGGAGGACCACCTATGGGCAATGGCCAGCAGCGCATGGTGCACAGTCATTGCGCCTATAGCGACCGCCTAAAAGCTGCCTGACAGTTGCGCAATAGTTACGTTTCGATTTCCTTTAGAAGGGAAATAAAAAATGGAAATAAGTTACCTTTCGTCACCTTGCTAAGAGGTTTCCATGTAATGCTTCGCATTAAGAAACATAATCAATTGCAGGTTGCCAAATTTTACTGTAAACAGCACAGCTTATGGGCTAAAAAGTTGTCCCATCGTGTACTTCTTAATCTTCGAGCCTTGACCACACTGGTAAAGCATCTATCCAACATATTTTAAAATCAAAATTGGCAGGCGACCGTAATTCTTAACCGATGTGTCCCTTAGCGCCGCTCGCACAGTGGCGTCCGTGTTCTTAAGGCTAAGCGAGTGAATGGCTTTCCCCTGGCACGATATGCGAGACAGGAGCGAAGGATGGCGAGGAGGAAGCGCAGCGCTCGCCACCTGACGGCGCGTAGCCCCCTAGTGAGCGCTGCACGAAGCACACATTACGCGCCCTCTCTTGTGCTGACGTCAGAGTATGTAACCTGCGTGCGCGCGCCGCGGTTGCGAGCCAGCGAGCGAGCGAATGAGCAGGTGAACGCTGCGAGAGAAACGAGAGAGGAGGGAGTGACGTCAAATCCTCTCTGCTAGGCAGATGTTCACTCTATGCTAGGCAAATGTTTTCTACTAATTAGCCGGTCAAATATCACGTCACCTTCTTGTGTGTGACCTCATTTCTGACATCATTACTTCCACTTTCTAATTCCGGTTTTCCAGGAGTTTCGCCAATGTCGCGCTCTCGTGGCGAGGCTCACGTCTCCGATTCTGTGATTTGGTGCGCGGTAATCAGCGGTTTCTGATAATTTTTAATTTTTGCAAACACTTCGTTAACTCAAGGTGTAACTAAACTTATGCCCTGATATGATATATAATGAAACTCTTTAATTTGGTGCTCTACCGATTGTTATATTTTCCTGATTTATTTGTAATTTCGTCACCGGTCGCTTAAGGAGGTAAACAGGAAGTGCTGCGCAAGCAACAAGAGTGTCACTCGATGCTCGTGCCACTAAAAAAAATGGGACACACTGACACATACACTCAAACACCCACTCAAGTACACGCCCACACGCACATACGTGCGTACACAGGCACGCACACCCAGGGGAAATGCCAGCTTAGCGATGACCAGATCCATTTCCAACCGCACTTCGTTTACATCTGTCGGCACTTGTTTACGTGTATCTTGTTTGCTAAAGGCTGAAATGTAATACCAACATGTCCAAACTTGCATTCTTTTACCTTACTTGCAAGCGCATGAAGTAAATGCAGCAAGAACTAGAAATAGCTAGAAAACAGAATTATAGCAAAAGCGAGGTTACCCTTCACCGCCTATATCGCAGGCTATCACTTCCGAAAAAAAAAACAGCAGCACAACAAAACTACATCAGAAAAAAATACGATCAAGCTTCGAAAAGGTAGGCTCTTTTTCCGGCTCGGAAGCTTCGAGCCGGAAAAACGCAATCTTTTCCGAAGAGTATCGTTAGTAGCCAAACAGTGATGGGGTAGGATAGTTGCATCGGAAAAAGGCACACCAAGATTCAAGCGCTGTCTTTTGTTCACAGAATCAGGCAGCAGCTAAAGAAATCAGGAAGATGTTGCTATGACAATACTGTTTCTTTCAGCCCCAGCAGAAATGTTGTTAAGCATACAGATATCAGTAAATGACGCTGTCGTGAAAAAAACATTTATCGTGATAAGGAGCGCACAAAGAAGTTTATTCAAGTCAGATGAAGCTGTTGTTTATTATGGGCCCCAGTTATGCCTAAAAACGGCATGTTGGGAAATCTTCGGAGATGCGCAAAGTATGAATTAGGAACGCACGAGCACCAAGTTTGCAAAGCCGGGAGTAGACACCTTTGTATATGTTGTCGTCACAAGTAGTAAGTTACCGGAACATTCGAGACTGCCTCCTAACGGTGCGTGACTTTGTATAGGCCTCCGAGATAGAGCTGATTGGCGACCCGTGAGTCATCATGCCTCCAGTTTCCCTGAGAGCGAAAAATTGAATTCTTTTCTTGCATGATCTATTAACGGGAGGTTTCTGAAGCAATGTTGCTCCTTTGGATTCAGTTTTTTTTTTTTTGGTTGCTGGGTTTTACGTTGCCAAGTGTCAATGAAATGATAATTAGTACAGGCGGTATCAGATTGTATATGTTTCATCATTACATTTTTCTTGTTTTTTCTGGGATTTATTCACAGACATAGCAATATGCATTTCAGTTGTACGTTAGGGCTTCTTGTGGGTGCGTCTTAGTTTGCGTAAATTTTACTGTCATAATTATTATGGATTCCCCCGTCAGTGCTTTGGATGCCTAGTATTTTGTCGCTGCGGTCCCAACGGTGTCCTTTAGAAATTTACCAATTAATAAATGGCAATGAACAGAAGGGTTTAGAACACGGGAGCTTCAAATTCTCAGTCAACTAATCTGTTTCTCAGCCTTTACACCGCACTTGCAGAAAATAATAGATACCTAGCTCGTTACGTCATGGATGCAGCTTGTTGACGTAATTGTTTCCAACATGGCGCCCAGGACGACGTTGTATCATATTCGCTGCCGTTATTAACGGCTTCCATGGAGGAAGGAAAGCTTATAAAGGAGGCCTCGGTCGTACCGGCTTTGTCGAACCCACGCGAGACGCCCATGGACGCAGCGGCTCAAAAAGCCCGTTCACCGACATGGCGCCTCGGATAACGTCCGTGCAAGCCACCTATGCTGCGCCTCCACATTACAGTGCCTCGCGTCTGCATATTGCACGGTGTTCGACAGGATTGTGTGCTCTGTACTTCAGGATGGTGGCTGATCAACAACAGCCTACCTCGGAAACACTCCACGGAAGCTCCACGCGAACATATTTCCACAACGCGCTGGATGCGCGCATTCGAGTTATTCCTCGGTAGCTTGTTTCTTCATTCGTCCCGCTTTAGTTAGGAGAAACATAAGCATTAAAGATTTTCGACATCCCGAACTCTCTCATTGTGCAGAAAGTTTAACAGTACAATACAACGGCACCTACAACATGCTGTATGCCGACGACGGTTAGGGTTACCACAACCCATGAACAGGGTGGCACGGAGAGTTGCGCGACATAATGACGACATTTCGTCACGCCCTCTGCGTTTGCCTCGCCGTAGTCCTCACGCCACCATTATTTTAGTCTTGCTGCCATCGTATTCATGGCGCTGCCGTCCTTATTTTTCACTGACGTGATACAAAGACGTGACTGTGCCGGGTATTGTTTGTCTCGTGAATAGGTGGTACAATCCCACATTGAATTTCTTGACATTGTTTGGGCGGGGGAATGAATTCGGGATAACTAAATGAACTAACAAGGCATTGCAGAGCCTGCCCTTTGTAGTCTCTTATTGCTTCCTCAAACCGACATTGCCAGCTTGCCTGGGGCGCAAGTATTTGTCCTCACGTGCTGCCACCGCCTTTGTTAGTTCTGGCCATCATAATGAGAGTACATGCGTGCCATACACTTAAGAGATAACAAGACCTCACACAAAGGTATATAAAGCCCGCTATGTTGAAGGTAAGGGAACATTGAATCTGACGCATGAAACCCGGCAGAGCCGAACGTGTGCAGAACTCTTCTACCTGGAAGACATGTTTAGGTGTCAAGCCGGTTTTGAGACCTCGCTCACTCTTCCCAAACCACCACATTTAAAATCAGACGATTCCAGATTGCGTCTCCTCGATCTGGCAAGCAAAAAACGACCACTGTATCTTTCTCCGTAATCACCAGAGCCAGGCCAGAAAAATAACTGAGGACGAAACCAATTCTTACGATTACCTATGTCATTCAAAGCATTTCAGTAAAAGCATGAATGACGCAGGGGTGTGGGCAAGCTTTTTCTTTCTTAAGAGTATTTTTTAGTTCCCATTTATTTTCTTCGATGCTTCTCCAGACGCATGAGTAATACCCATTATCGGTAGCAAAAGCCTATGCCTGCTAAAGTGTGGCAGGCACTTGCAAAAAAAGGCTACATCGACACTCCCGTGAAAATTGGGTCGATGACACCAGCACGTCTGCAGTGGGCACTCGGTTCGAGGCTTCTTGAGAGTGACGCGAAAAATTTCCTTAAAAAAAAAAAGGGGGAACCGTGGTCGGCCGGGATTCAGAGGTCCACGTTGAAGTTCTCCGCGAGTATCACGGGGACTTTTTTCTCTCTCGAATAAAGCAAATCCGTCCTATGCGACCACCTAGAATGCTCAAGAACGAGGAGTTATCGAATATATCCGCTCCTCACGGCACCTACGAAGTGTCTAAGCTCACCGAACCATGAACTGCGCCATCTGTTTTAAGCTCGCGCATCCTTAGAGACGAGCGAAACAAAGAGAGCGAATGCACGATTTCTGGATCGGCACAGATTTTGCGGCGACATAATCGATTTGTCGTTGAGGGTGACGTTGGTCATACCTTGGCTCCGACTATGGAAGTAAATGCTCCTCATTTAAAAAGAAAAAGGAAGGATGCCTGCATAAGCGTTTGCCACTAGAACTATATATATATATATATATATATATATATATATATATATATATATATATATATAGAAAGAGAGAGATGGAGAGAGGGAGAGGCAGTGAGGACAGAAAAATAGATTAAGGAGGGTTGGTCGGAGCTCCTCAGTCCTGGGCTCCAGTAGTCTTTGCCACCTGCCTGACCTGGATAATTAAAAACGATTGCCCGGCCAAGTCGGAACGGGCGAGCTGCGCATCCCACTGCTACATTTTGTTATTGCTATTTGCCCTATAATGTGGCTCAGTGCGCTCCCAGGTTACATGCAAAAGGGCGGGTATGTCAGCCCACTAAGGGCAATTGGCCCTATAGCGACTGAGACATAGCGTTTGCATATTTAGATGGGGGTCTAGCACAGTCTGCATTTTAAGTCAATCGGCGGCCTCTTCCCCACTAAATTTTGATTGAGGGGACTGGTATTTTCTGAAGACTTCGTGCTGATGAGGAAGTATATCTTTCACCTTTTAAATTGATGGGATATTGTGAGAAATAGTACGAGTCGTTAATGGGGGTTTGAAGCGGACGCCGTCGTATGGTTAGTAGACCCTCGAGCTAACGCGCTAGCCTATTCGTTCCCTTGTACCCCAACGTGTCTCCTCTCTGGCACCAGGGTAGGTGATGACGTTGGTAGAAAGATTTGGGAATTATCGCGGGGCTAGCCGCAGTGAGATGCCCTATGAAAAACACGCTACATGTCTACCGGGACACCGTGACCCCGACCGAGTTCCTTTGCGAATACGCAGCGGGAGCAAGTGCGATCGCCACTGCTAACTTGTCGGCCGAGGTGGGGGATCCCGCCTAGGCCGACACCGTTATAACTTTTTTCTGCGCCTCTTAGTTCAAATTGGCTTATTGTCGAAGATGTGAGCAGCGGAAGCGTCTTTCTTCTCCTACACAAATTTTCTATTTAAACTTTCGCACGAGAAGTGGCGAGAGACACTCTACAGTGTGGGAGGTAGGAGCCAATTCACCCAACAATCAATTCTTTGACGGCTTAGCCAGCTGAACAGTTGTGCGCAGCTCAGCAAATTTGCGAGCCCACTTAAAACTTATATGGCCGATGACAACGACCATGCAACACTACGCTGGTATCTTTCCTGCATGAAATTACGTGGGACCGCCCAGGCCATGCACCATCTAGGCGATGTGTGTGTGGCAGGTCCTACCCAAGCAAGCAGCTCCCGTGTTCTTCGCCCCACTGTCTAACGCCACAATTTTCTCCAAGAACATGTCCCAACATCACAGAAAAAATTACAGAGATCAAGACAGATCAGATCACGCAATATACAATTCGATCTTTCAAGCAAATAAAGCTCATTAATTCAACTACCTTTACCTAAGATACGGGCGCTGCTCTTATAAATATATTTAGATTGTATCAAAGCACACATTTCCACAGCTAGCTCTTGTTGGGCATGGGTCCAACAATTTCTTTGCATCTAAAGCGAACTACAATCTAAAGTTAATAGCGATGGTTCTTTCATTCGTGTGCTATCGTCATCATGTCACGTTAACGCGTCTTCTTATGCATGCAAGCTTCTCGCTTGTTCGTAATGACAGGTCGTCTCACCGTTTTCAAGGAGTTCCCTAGAGCCATTTAATAATTTTTCATAATTTATTTATTAGTAAAAGTACAGATAATTACATGTGCGTAGTATACATAAGGAGGTCCCATAGTCAAAGACTTATCGGGACCTCCAGTTAAAGACACTTATGATGTTATACAATGTTTAAAGCAACAGTAGTACAGATGAGAGCTTAGAGTACTATCAGAACATGTTTATAGCATATGAGTAATAAGAACACTTGTTAACAGAATGATAATATAAAAAAGAAATAAAATTATCAAAAATGGACAACTTCAATATCTATTTATTATGAATAATTTTAGTTCTCTTTTAAATAGGTATACATTTTTAGCATTTTGGCTATGGGTGGTAGAGTATTCCAAATGCGATATCGAGGAAAATTCCGCAGTCTGTTTACCATAGTTGGTTCGCACTTTAGGTAGACGGAAATTATTATTGAGTCCAAATCTAGTGTGACTATGAGCTATCAGGTCACAAGGTGAGAAGCAGATTGATGGTAGTTCTTTAGAGATATATTTGTAGAATAAAATCCCTAGATTATATTTGGGGACTTCTGAAATGGTTAGGATGTTGTTTTCATGTAGTAGGGATTTTACATTTGCAAAGCGTGAACTGCTTGTAATAATTCTTATCAATTGGTTCTGGATTACCTGGAGAGATGCCAAGTGAGTGTTATAAGTGTTACCCCAGCATAATATGCCGTAGTTAATATGAGAGTGAATGAATGAATGGTATAGCGAGAATTATGTATTATGTGTAAAGGAGGGACGAGTTTTAATTAGAACGCGAATACCGTATGCTATTTTCTTTTTGATGTGAGAAATATGATCTTTATATTTCAAGCTGCAGTTAAGAAAAATCCGAAGAAAAGATGAGCATGGACTGGAAGAGATAGAGTGTGAACCAAAAGTTAAAGAAGGGGAGGATGCCGACTGTTGTTGATATGAGGAAAATACAACAAATTTAGTCTGGATGGCATTAATAGATAATACGTTAGCATTACACCAACATAAAACATTTTCTAGATCACTATTTAGCTTGTTAATAAGAAGTGACATGTTTTTATCATAGGCAAATATGGTAGTACAATCAGAGTAAAGAATGCACTTAGTAGACGACAAACAGTTAAGTAGGTCATTGATATAAATAAAAAACAGTAGTGGTCCTAAGATGCATCCTTGAGGGACGCCAATGTTAGTGGTTTGATCTCTGGAATAGACATTTGACACAGACGCTATCTGAACTCTGTTCGATAAGTAATTTTTTAATAGTGAGAGCGCAGGACCACGAACACCGATAGCCTCAAGCTTAGTAAAAAGGATATGGTTTAAGCAGTCGAATGCCTTCCTTAGATCATTGAAAACCGAACCTGCCAATAGACCATTCTCAATTATTTTTAATTAGTCAGTTAGATGTATGAGCGCCAAATCTGTGGAGTATCCATTACGAAAGCCAAATTGGCATGACGAGAGAAGATTAAATTTAGTGAGATATTTGCTTAGAAGCAACGCGATTAATTTCTCCAGAACTTTGCCGAAAAAAGGTAATATACAAATAGGGCGGTAGTTATGTATTAATGCGCGGTCGCCTTTTTTTAGAACTGGAATCACTTTACCGCACTTAAGCTCGTAAGGAAACAAACCAGTCTTGAATATCAAATTAGTAATATAAGACATGATACCAGAAATTAGGTGGGCAATCATTTTAATGGTAGCAGGTAGAACTTCATCTATTGCAGCACTGGTGGGTTTTAGGCCTGCAGTAACGTTATATATTTCTTCTGGGGTTGTGGGGAAAGAAAAAATTAGTGAAGGAGACGATTAAGTTGGAGTAACTTGTGAAGAAGAGGGTGTGTCATTATAAAAAGAAATAGGAGCTGAAGGCACTGGCTATTTGGACAGGGGAGTTATACTCTGAGTTATTGTGTATAATTTTTGATAGCTGTTTTGGTTTAGAATTCCTGTTTAGAAAGGAGTTGACGAAGTTCCATTTCAACTTGGTGTTATTGCCGGCTTTCAAGATTTTTTGTTCAAGATATAATCGTTTTGCCCCTTTTAGCTGGCTGTCTATAGAGTTACGTAACCTTTTACATCGGGCAATTAATTTGGTATTAAAAGGCTGGTTTTTAGTTTTTTTTGTACAGGTTATCGCGTTTGTGCAAAGATGCTAATAACTTTTTAGACATCCATGAATTGTGAGAGAATGCAATGGTTCTTTTACATTTTCTTTTGCAAGTAAATTTATGAATAAGTGATATAATTAAAGTAAGCAATTTAGATAATGCTTTCTCAAGATCATTAAAAGTTTTTATTTCAGACCAGTCTATATTAGCAATGGCAGTTATGAAGCTATCTTTGTCCAGAACGTATTTAGAGTGTGGAAGAGGGCAAGAACTCGAGTTATATTTAAAACGTAGAAGCAATGGGTAATGATCTGTTATGTCAGTATCAAGGACTTTCACCTCTGGTGATATTATTAAGTTAGAGAGGGCGTGATCAATTAGAGTACCTGTGCCATTAGGAACCTGTCGTGTAGGAACATCAATTAAGCATTCAAATCCGTAGCTTTGTAGTAGACTGGTGTAAGAAATAACTGTTGGTGATATCTCATTAAGTAGGTTAAAGTTAATATCGCCCATTATAATGACATTTTATTTTCTAGTGAAAGTGTATGTAAAGTATGATCAAAATTATAAAAAATTCATCCACTCATGATGAAGGGGAATGATAAATGCAACCAAATATGAAGTCTCTTTCATCATTAGAGGGAGAACATTAGCTATTTCAATCCAGACAGATTCGCAATTGGTGATGGGTAAGTGTAGATCATGTCATCTGCGATAACTAAGATTAGGAGAGATATATATTGCCGCAGCACAATGACTGCTAGTTAGTCTGTTACAATATTCTGAATTGTAGTTGAGTAACCAATAAAGATTTTTGTCGTCGTCTGATAACCGAGTTTCAGTCAAAGCAACTAATGAGAATGAACTAGAATATGATAAAAGGAAATGATCAATCTCATCAAAGTGTTTGCGAATACTTCTAGCATTGAAATGAATGATGGAATGAAATCCACTTATGAAAGAGTTAACTTGATTAGGTTCCAGCAAAGAGGCCATTATTGATGTGATAAGTAGTGAGACAATGAACACTGTTTGCTATGGTATTAGTCTATTCTAGTCAAGTCGGAATGATCAGGGATGTGCAAAACTCTGCTATTAGTAGTCTTTGTAGCGCTGATTTGTCAGTTGTCAGTCCAAAGAACCATCCACTTCTTTTCTTTCTTCAGTGTTAGGGATTTGGAAAACAGGGCCTTGTTACATGGGGTCAAATGATCGTTTACGAAGGTAGGTGCGTTAGAAATGCTAGAGAAGCCTAGATCACTGACACAAAGCTTGGCCTTACGCGCTTTACTGATGAAGTCAGATTTCTTGGTACGAGAGCGGAAACGTGCTATGACGTTTTTTTTTGTCAGTAGACCGTGTAGGCACGCGATGAACAATGTCGAGATCATTAGGCGATATGAGACATCCAGCTTTTTCCCCTAGCATTTCCATGATTGCGACGCAGTCCTCCCCTTGGGAACAGGGAACGCCCTTGATCTCAACATTGGTGAGGCGTGAATATTGCTCAAGTTCTTCGACCTTACGAGTGAGTGAGGAGTTTTGAGATTTTAGTTCTTTATTCTCATTTAGCAATGAGGTATTTTGGCCACGTAAGTCCTCGACAAGTTTATTCAAGTGTTGTGCACTTGATGCACAACACTTGACTTAATATGGCACTTTACCTAAATTATTCAAGAAACCAGGGGTAGGTGGATCAGTCCAAGTGGGTAGGTCAGAAAATGGTGGAGTTCCTTTTATTACCACTTTGGAGTTTCTCAACATATCAAGGAACGCATTATACTTTACAGCTATGATCCGTAGTTCATTACAAGTGGGGCACTAAAAGGAATCGATAACTTTACATCGATAACTATTTGTTAGAGGTCATAAATTATTTATTATCTTAGCGAAAGCTTGACTGCTAGCTAAGAAAAAGAAGGCGAGAAACTACATTTATTTCTGTTTCCTAATTTCGCAGCAAAACCACGACGCGGACTTGTCAGTGTGACGTCATGGATTTCAGGTACTCACGTTTAAACCACCTTAGTGCAGTGAAAAGTTCTCGAAACTTGCGAAGTTCTTGCCTCCTTCATGAACTCCTTCAGTCTAGAACACACTAATAATGCAATGTGGTCTCTGTTTGCCCAGCAAAAGCGAACTGCGGCTGAGTGTGAGTTTTCATATCCCATATTCATATTAGTATCCCATGTCCCATATCATCCGATATCCTGTATTGTCGGCCTGAGGCAGGCAGACGAGACCGTGATCTGTTTTGTGTACCTCAGTCCATACGCGACTAGTGAATTCCCGGTAAGCGCTGAAAGTGTTTTCTCTTTCCCATGGTCTTATTTTTTCACACTACTTATAAGCGCTGTTCAAATTCAACGAAAATATATCGTGTATTTAGCCGCGTTCATGGCTGCATGCATAATAATAATAATATTTGGGGTTTTACGTGCCAAAACCACTTTCTGATTATGAGGCACGCCGTAGTTGGGGACAGCGGAAATTTTGACCACCTGGGGTTCTTTACCGTGCGCCTAAATCTAAGCACACGGGTGTTTTCGCATTTCGCCCCCATCGAAATGCGGCCGCGGTGGCCGGGATTCGATCCCGCGACCTCGGGCTCAGCAGCCCAACACCATAGCCACTGAGCAACCACGGCGGGTTGCATGCACAAGGAGACTCCGAAAGCACGATGTTAGAACCATTGATAAACACGGCCACCTGCCGCGATCAGAAAAACGCGTATACAGCGGATAATCCAAGCATGTTTCAGGCATTTCAGATATACGAAATAAACTTACACTGACTCTACTGAGATGCCTTGCGCTGATATTCTAGTGAGAACCTGGACGCGCAAAAGGAAGAGAAAAAGCTGATGAGAAGGTTTGCAGTATCACGCAAACAATAGGAAAAAAAGATTGACGTAGTGGCAACGTTGCCAAGTTGAGTTATCAGTATTCATCATGTAAAGAAGGTCGACGTGTGTGTGTTCATTTATTTCTTCTACATTTGCAGTTATATTCGTTCTCACCGGTGTCCGTTCGTACTCCCGTGGATTAAGAGCATGTATTCGTTACTGTTAAATTGTAAATATTGCAAGTGTAACGGCAAAAGGGACGTCAATAGGTTTCCGGCACGAAGTGCACAAAGAATGTCTACCTGAGAGCAGACGGATACGCTGTACCTTAACGGAAACCCGTATACCGCGGATAATTCAAGCATGTGTTCAGGTACGTAGGATGGTCTAGGCTGCAATTCTTTGACATAAAGTCACCTAGCAGCCCGCAGGGTTATCTGACTTAGCTAGCTTGGATGCTCGGTTGCCAAAGTCAGAAGTTCGAATCCTCGCGGTCTTTTTCCTGTAGGTAGGACACTCGAACTCACCTTCACCATTGAATTACATATCCAGGCTTGGAGGGGTGTCTGACACTGGCAGAAACACCGAGAGCAAGTGGGGCTGTACTAATCCAGGCGCAACAAAATTAGCAAGACCCACTAAGCTTCAACAAGACACTGCCTCACCAGAACAGGGATTGGCCTCTCTGGTGCAGTATTCAGCCACTGGCTCCTCCCTCCCCAACTAACTCCTTCGATTACCCAATGGCCCTCAGTCCCCAGCAGCTGCGGAGCATCTGACCAAGGCGGTGGTCAGGCCTGTAACGTAGCAGAGGGTGCTAAGGATCTCTTGAGCCGGACAGGCCACCAATGGAAACTGATCCTTCCAACGTTGAACACCCGAACCCTATCGAGTGAAGCTAGCCTAGCAGGCTTCTTTGAGGAACTATCAGGCATTGTTTAAGATACCATTGGCCTTAGTGAGGTTAAAAGAACTGGTGAACTTATACAGTGCTGACAAATGGTCACTTGATATAGAGGATTACCAGATAAGAAGCAGTTCGGAGTAGCATTTCTAATCCATCAGAACATAGTCGGCAACACTGGCGAATTCTACAGTAATAATGAGGGGGTAGCAGTAGTAGTAATAAAGCTGAATAGGAGGTATAGCATAAACGTAGTAAAAACCTACGCTCTAACATCCGGTCACGATGATGAAGTTATAGAACGGTTTTAAGAAGCTATTGAATTAGCGGTGCGAAAAGTGCAACTTCAGTGTAGTGTAGCCATAGGCGATTTCAATGCAAAAGTGGAGAAAAAGCAGGCTGGTGAACAACCAATTAGCAACAATGGCGTGGATTCTACAAACACTCGAAGAACGATGTGGGGGGAATTCGCGCAAAGGTATAAGCTGCGAATAATGAACACCTTCAGGAAGCGTTGGAACAAAAAGTGGGCCTGGAAAAGCCCCAATTGTGAAACAAGAAATGCAATTGATTTATTATTTTCTGCCAATCTCAGCATAGTCCAGGATTTAGAAGTTTTAGGTTAGGTAAAGTGCAATGATCATAGGTTAGTGAGAGCTAGCATTCACCTCAACTTCAAGAGAGAAAGGGTAAAATAGGTCAAGAACAAACAGGCCAACCTAGACGTAGTAAGGGTAAAAGCAGACAAATTCAGGTTAGCATTTGCAAATAAATATGCAGCATTAAAACAGAGAGATGAAGATGACACTGAGGCAGTGAATGAAACCATATATGGCTGGCTTCAGAAGCAGTAATTGACGTAGGAGGTAAGGCGCCGAGCCAACCAGTAGGTAAGGTCTCCCAACTAACAAAGTACCTAATGAAGAAACAAGAAAGAATGAGAGTGTGTGTAACATAGCCGCGGCCGATAGGCCACGGCAGGAACGGCACGTACGTACAGGCCTGGGAACGAGACAGGTAAGAACTAGCGTTTACTGTGAACGGTAGGGTGGTTATATAGTAATGCAGAAGAGAGGGAATGGAAAGGTGACAAAGCGACGTACAAAGAAAACTTCACGCTTGCGCAGTGTGTTGCCCGCACTATGACACAGCGGCCGAGACAAAACTTCCTGCTCCTAAAATCGGTCAACCGGTGTCATCGTCCTCGTCGAGCGTCGCAGGACTTGAGCGTGGTCGCTTTGCGCTACTGCTCCGGATGACGGAAGTGCCGGGAAGGCACCGTCTGCATGGTGAACCCCAACTTCTGGCGGCAAAGCAGATGCTTCCAGTCTCACATCGAGCTGTGACTCGGATTCCTCTGGCCTCAATGTAGCGCCGTCCAGTCGCGCGTTTTCCACAGTGTCGAGTGACTGTGTTTCTGTAGACCGACGACGTACCTGGTCCACGTACCACCGGACAATGGCTACAGGTGTTTCTACTGTGGCCGTTCGGCGTCCCAGATGAAGATGTCGCATGTCCTGGTATCCATTTGTCTCCTGTCCCATAGTTGTGAACGTGCATACGGCTCTTTAGTTGGGGCAGCCACTCCTGGTTATAAAAAGTGCGTCTCCACTACCGTTCGGGAAACACGCATCCAGGCGCGATCTAATCTGGTATCCGAGGAGTACCTCTGATGGCTATTTCTCGCTCTTCTGGGGCGTCCTTCTGTAATTGACCAGTAGACGCGTAACTATGTGCTCCAATTTGCCTTCCCTCAACTTCCGAAGACCATCTTTCACTGTTCGGATAGCTATTTTGGCAGCCCCATTAGATTGGGGGCGGAAGGGAGTGGTCCTAACGTGCGACATGTAGTTCTCGACAAGATTTGCAAGTTCCCGACTAGTGAATTGTGTTCCCTTATCGGAAACTATCGTTCTGGGCACGCCAAATCTTCTGAATATGTCCCGCAAACAGCGGATTGTAGCCGTCGTGGTAGGTTGATTCGGAAGAAGCGCTTCTATCCACTTGGTGTGCGAATCGATTAGTACAACCACCATCTTGCCTTCTATCGGTCCGACGAAATCCACATAGATGCGCCACCACTTCTCAAACGTTTGTGGCCAGCTTGCTGGTGGAGCGGCTGGCGACATGCGCAAATTGTCGATGCAATTCGTGCACTGAGCCGACATTTCCTCAATCTCTCGGTCTAGGCCTGGCCACGAAAACAACGATCGCGCAATGAATTTCATCGCTGGAGACCCTTGGGGGTTTCATGCAGCACCTGCGGAACAGTTGTGGAGTTGTGGCCAGTGCAGCAAATTAGTAAGCCCACTTACTGCTAATGTGGCCAATGACAACGGCCCTTCAACATTATGGTGGTATCTTCCCTGCGAAATATTATGTGGGACTGGTGAAACCATGCGACGTCTAGGCGATGTGTTTGTGGCAGGTCCCGCTCTCTCAAGCAGCTGGGGTGTTCTACGCCCCGCTGTCTAACGTCACTATTTTCTACAAAAACATGTCTTAACATCACAGACACATTACAGAGATAAGGACAGATCAAATAACGCGATATACTTGTCGATCTTTCAAGCAAATAACACTAATGAATTAAGCTATCTTTCCATTAAACAGAGATGCTGTACAAATTGCTGTACAATGTGAAACAAATTGTGAATGCATTCAAAGCACACATTTACACCACTAGGTTTTGTTAGTCATGGGCCAAACAGCTTCTTTGTATGAACAGCGATCCACAATCTGAAGTTAATACCGATGGTTATTTCATCCCTGTGCTATCGTGATGATGTCAGGTTAACAGGTGTTATTCATAGAAGCTTCGTGCATTTTCGCAACGACATATCATCTCACCGTTTTCTAGGAGTTCCCAAGCGCCATCCAAATGACATTTCATATAAATTATCCAGGAAACCAAGGGTAGGTGAATCAGGCCAATTGGATAGGTCGGAAGGGGGTGGAGTTCCATTTAGTACCACTTTGGAGTTTCTCAACATATGTATCAATGAGCGCGTCATACCTTACGGTTATCATCAGTATTTAATTATAAATGGGACAATACACAGAAACTATAAATAGCTTTACGCTGGTAACTATTTATTCGTGACCCTATAATATTTCACATTTTGTCAAAAGCTTGGCTGCTAGATAGTAAAAAGAAGGCAAGAAACTACATTTATTTATTTTTCCTAATTGAGCTCCAAAGAAAGGCGTCATGGGTTTCAGGTTCTCACGTTTAAACCATATTAGTGAAGTGAAGAAGTTCTGAAAACTTGCGAAGTCCATGGCTCCTTTTTAAACTGCTTTAATCTTGAACACTCTAATAACGCAATGTAGTCTCAATTTGCCCAGAAATAGCTAAGTGCGACTGAGTGTCGGTTTTAATATCCGATATTCATATTAGTATCCCATGTGCTAAGGTAGCGTGAAGCCCATTATGATGTTTTTTGAGTTTTTACTGACTTACGTAGCCTACTCTAACTGCAAGTGTGACTTTTCTGCATTGCAGGAGAATTGTTTAGTAATACAGCTGAAATTTGGTTTCTGCTTGATGCCCTTTCAAAGGAAATAAATTAGAGACGTACAGGAGTCAGACTGTTCCTTCGCAGAGTCGTGATAATCGCATTGTTCACCTGGAAAATTAAACACAATTCATTACACTTTTGAGGATGCTCGAGCGCAGCACAATACACCCTTTGGCAGGAAACACACGGCGATGAGAATAATTAGTACAGTAGGTGGAGCGCGCACTTATCAACGGTGTCTGATTAGCTCAACCTAACACAGCTTCTGGGAAATGTTGTTTGCAGGTCTAGTCATATGTGAATGTCATGCTACAGAGAAGCTGCTAAGGCAAGTTGTTCTTGGTGCTTGATGCTGTTACCATATTTTTGTGTTACAGCTATTGTGCGGCGTACACGCTATCACATTTTAATCAAATGATAACATTGGTCGAAGCCGAATTCGTTTTAAACATGATAATCCACGTTATCGAATAAAAATAAGCCTGCGTATAGCTCACGCGAATAGGCAACTTCTCTGGCCAAGATATTTAGCCTGTTATCCTTTAATGTAATACTTCATCATCATCATCATCATCAGCCTGGTTACGCCCACTGCAGGGCAAAGGCCTCTCCCATACTTCTCCAACAACCCCGTAATGTAATACTTACTCAAAGCCAAAGTTTTTATTCTGTTATGATTTGGAAAGAAGCGTGAAATAAAAAGCTGCTTTAATATAACTTGAATGGTTCGGAGTTCCGTACTGTTCCTGAAGCTGCAATATAATTTCGTTAAAGAAATAAAAGCAGCGCATTGACGGCATTGCTAGGCGTGGTAATGGTGGGTTAGATGAAATGATGTTTGCTGTTGGAACTGTAACGCACATACAATTTTAGAATTGTGTAAATGCCGCTAAAGGGATGAGACGTCCAACGCCGAACACCATTTAGGGACGGTGCAGACTTCGCAGCAAATGCCAATTTCCAGGCGCATTTCCCTATGCGAGGAACTTTCCACCTAAATATACAGGTTACGGCGCTCACCAGACGATGACGAAGTGAGACACAAACGACATATTTTAACTGTTTTGTTGCCGCGAGAAATGGCCGTTTTGTATAGGTCTTGGGAAAATTTATTTACCGCTACAAATACTTCAGCCCACATTGCGGTATAGCATATTTCGCATAATGAAATCATGTTTCCAAAAACATACGCTGCCAAACCAAAAAGGTTGTCAGGTAAAACATAAACATTCTAGAAAGCGCCATTTTTGCCAGTTGCTAAAAAGAACAATAAAAAACTTGACAGCTGCAAAAATAATTGTATCAAAGAAAATTCAGAATATGCATTTCAAAGATCAATAACCAAGAAATGGCGTCTGAAAAAAACCGATGATCAATGCACCGCCGCTCTTCGGACACAAAAAAGAAACTAAGACCTTTTCATCGCTGATGTCTTGCGGTGAAGCAGTTCCTGAATCTTTTCTGGGTCGGCGCCTGACAGCTTCTGATTCAATTTTGGCCCTGTCTCGCCTGCTCCGCCCCCCTCGAAATAAGAGAGGAAAAAAGAGAAGCGTATGTGTACTTATTTAAACCTATGAAAGGCACCTTGCGAAAAAAAAGACAAAGGAATCGATTTCTTCTGACTCGTTTACTCTTCGTTAGAGAGTGATCGGCAACATGGCATGAGACATTCCGCAGCTCTGCTAGCAGTTAATGTTTTGTGAAGGGTGGCCACCCACAGGAAAGCTTTCAGGCCAAACGAGATTTTCGCCCGTGGGAGCCGCTGTCCCGTTTTCGCCAGGCTTCTAAGACAATTACTGATGGCGTTACAGGTAATAGTGAGCACTGGTAATGAAAGAAACGAATGAAAAGGCTTTAACCGGTAAATGTTTGCTAACTTTCCCCTTGAAAGTAATTTGATGGCTGTGAGAGAGCCAAAATTGATTTCGAGAGTTGGGGTAGCCGTCTCGTGTAAAATTGTGTACTCATGTAAAACCGTCGGGTCAGATAAATTGTCACAAGTGGAAGAGAAGACTGACCATACTCAAAGAAAAAGCTTTCCAATCTGTGTCTTAACCATTACATCTCGCCGCCTGTAGAGATTCCTTGCTCACAATATATGACAAAGAAAAATATTAAATTTCGGGACGGGCACTAATCACGTGCTTGTTCCAAATCTATGTAACAAAATTAAACGGTGTTCTTAGGTTACTCTTAGCAATGTCGCTTTGTAATGGGACATCGGTACTGATCTGTTAACCAATGGTAGTCGTCCTGCTGACGATCGAATTGTCTCGAAATGAACAAGTGACATCGGAAGGACCTGGAGAGAGAGATAAAGCTTTGTTATGTCCTTGATGGGGTTCAGGGGTGGCGGGGGTCGGGAGACTAACCCCCAATCCCCCCTTCCTCAGACGGCGGCCAGTCCTTGCTTTCTGGCGGCGTCTTCGGCCATCCGGACGGCCCAGAGCTGCTCCTCTGGGTCCAAGCTGAGCAGAGGCAAAGCAGAAGTGTGGGTCTAAAAATTAATCTGCAGAAAAGTAAAGTAATGCTTAACAGTCTCGGAAGAGAACAGCAATTTACAATAGGCAGCGAGGCACTGGAAGTCGTAAGGGAATACATCTACTTAGGGCAGGTAGTGACGGCGGATCCGGATCATGAGACGGAAATAATCAGAAGAATAAGAATGGGCTGGGGTGCGTTTGGCAGGCATTCCCAGATCATGAACAGCAGGTTGCCATTATCCCTCAAGAGAAAAGTATATAATAGCTGTGTCTTACCAGTACTCACCTACGGGGCAGAAACCTGGAGGCTTACGAAAAGGGTTCTACTCAAATTGAGGACGACGCAACGAGCTATGGAAAGAAGAATGATAGGTGTAACGTTAAGGGATAAGAAAAGAGCAGATTGGGTGAGGGAACAAACGCGAGTTAATGACATTTTAGTTGAAATCAAGAAAAAGAAATGGGCATGGGCAGGACATGTAATGAGGAGGGAAGATAACCGATGGTCATTAAGGGTCACGGACTGGATCCCAAGGGAAGGGAAGCGTAGCAGGGGGCGCCAGAAAGTTAGGTGGGCGGATGAGCTTAAGAAGTTTGCAGGCATGGCATGGCCACAATTAGTACATGACCGGGGTTGTTGGAGAAGTATGGGAGAGGCCTTTGCCCTGCAGTGGGCGTAACCAGGCTGATGATGATGATGATGATGACATAGGAAGGACAACGAGAATGGGTTAAAAGCAGGAGCCAACGTTTCGGCAAGTGGACTTGTCTTATTCAAGGCCTTTCGACAGGTCGACTTGATAAAAGGCTGGCTCATGCATTCACCTCGTTCTCGTTTTGGTCATCGTCTTGAATTTTCACCCCTCGCCTTTCCCGGGTTTCGCTGGATTGGAAGGAGAAGCTATTCAGTCAACGTTATTTTTTGTTTAATTCGATAACATGCCCTACAGCACAAAACGGCTGATAAACCTCCTTTTTATGTGTGCATTATATAGTAGAAGATTCCATCGAACTAGTTCAGTGGTTGAACTGACGTCACCCCGATTCAAATGGGAATGAGCTTGTTGCAAACAATCTCTCCGGCACAATTTCGTGCACATACATGCCGACGTGATCACGTGCTTTCCATATATTTGCAGTGTGGATTAAACGGCTGGAAAAGTTCATTCATAAACACCATCGTTAGTACAAATGTGCACAGGCCGTCTCTGTTGTCAACCTAACACTGAATTCGTCACCCCTGTAAAAGCTAAAGGCCCATGGCGAAGAAGTAAACAGTGCTGCAGAAAAAAGACGACGCCAGTCGAAACACACACGATTGCTCCATAAATGCAACAGCGCATGGTAATCGCGCAGTGGCTTCGGCAATGCGTTGCTAAGTCGGAGGTCGCTATATCGAATCCTTGCCACGCCCACCGCATGTCAATGAGAGGCGAAATGCAAGACCACCCTTGTACCGTTCTTTGGATGCGCAATAGAAAACCACAGGTCGTCAAACTCATTACGGAGTTATTATGTGCACTACGATGTGCTTCATAATCATATCGCGATTTTGGTACCCAGAACCCCCGAATTTATGTTCGAGTACCGATAACCCAGTGGTCCAAAACTGTAACTCATTCATCTGTAATCTAAGAAAAATCTACGAAGGCGTTTAACACCTTATAGGCTGAGCTTGTCCGATTTAATAAATTAATTGCAGCTGCACCTGCAAAAAAATTTCGTGGGCTTACAAAAGCATCAAAAGTTTGTTTCAAGGCAGTTCCTGCTTCCCACTGGAATTGGAGAGCTTCTTACAGAAACTGTAACGGGCATCAGAAAAAAAATGCTTTCATAGCACATTTTCCCACTTTACCAACACTCTAGGGACGTGTGAGTCGTGTCGCCATCTTACGGAACCCTGTGAACCAGTCAGTAGTGCGTGGAATAAAAATCTTGCACCTGCACGGATGGAGCCACAAGCCTTACTTCGAAAGGTTACCCTCGCCGTAAACTCAGCACGCAGAACATAGTTTTCTAGAATCACAGAAATGACACGACAAGATTTCTTCTATAGCGAAGCTTTCTTTTCCAGCCCTTTCGGACTTTCCCGAAAGGAATGGCAGAGTATGGGTATGGATGCCGCGGTCTTGCACAATAGCTCGATGGCAGGAAAGTCCTACCTTTTTAAGTACCGTAAACATGGTAGTGCTCTGCAGGTTGCTTCGCTTGTGTTCTTCAAAACGCTCAGTTGTTAAACGAATGATGGAGATATATAGTTAGTGCAACAAATATACGTCCAAATGAGCGTAATTCTTTTTAAAGCGAACATTTGGAACCTTTCTATGCATAATTTGCCACGTATACTTCTACCCTTCTTTTTAGATGATCACCGCGTGTTGACGAAGACGATAATTTCCATGCTATGGCAAGCAACCACAATAGGGGACTGAGCAAGAACCGGGCGGTACATTTAAATTAAGTAAGAAGACATTAAGAAAGATAATGCAATGTATAGTTCACATTGCGTACGACGGGTGCGCAAGATTAAATGCACGTGGCAGTTTCCTTCGCGCCTATGACCTGGGAATGAAATGGGCACATTCACAGCATTTGCTTAAACGTTTCACAGAAACGTCGCTTCACATAGATCCCAAAATGTTCATTGGATCTGCCTGAATTTTTTTGTCTGGTTGCTACACGTGGCGCCTAAACGAAGGTCTCGCTTGCCTGAGCATCCCGTTACGTTTTAGGTGCTCGCATCCACTACGTTGCGAAATGGCGCTCGAAGGAAAGGAGGAGATAACCTATAGGAAGAAAAGTAATTCTGGTAAATAAGGTTTTCATATGAACGTTTCCTAAAGAGACGATGACCTGAGGTTTCCTTGCCTCAGAGAACATCAGTGATTAGGCTAAGTAATCATTGTTTTCGTCTTCACGCTCCGTTGGGGTCACCTGCCAAATCAACGAAGAGGAATCGGATTCCAGAAGGCCTTTCTCATTCAGGAACCTGTGAGCTCTGTTTGCATTTTGCCGAACCAGAACATGCAACAACCGATAATGGCCCATGGACGCCTCAGGCAGGTAATTTAGCAGGTGACGTAAGACCAACGGAAGTGCGTGTGAGCAGACGACACCAGGGGGTAGAAACGGCCGAGCACTGCTGCTCCCTTGAGATAGTGCTACGAATTTTCTCTCTCTCTTTTCTGCTTCCTTCTTTCGAGCTTCTAGATGGCGCCGGCATCCGACAGCACGGCGGCACGCTGTCAGCACCATGCGTTCTGGATTGCTAAGCCCATCAACGTAATGGCGTCAGAAACTGAGACCTTTGATGTGGAGCCATGATATCCTGTCAGCTCATTCTTGCTATACGAGACATGACGAATGGACAAGGCATAACGCTGACTGCGAGTGCCACTAAATGAGTTGTAGTTTTTCCATTAACTTCTTAACGT
The DNA here is from genome assembly GCF_050947875.1 of Dermacentor variabilis. Lineage (NCBI taxonomy): Eukaryota > Metazoa > Arthropoda > Arachnida > Ixodida > Ixodidae > Dermacentor > Dermacentor variabilis. The sequence continues at coordinate 33,091,971 of NC_134578.1, read as the reverse complement.
TAGCGGACACCCAACTTCCGGAGTGGTTTACGGCAGGTGATAATGACGGTGTTTATTATCATCCCATATGAAATGGGGCGCGGGGAAACAGTGCCCTAGACTGCTTGATTTATTCAGGTTCGACGACATCTATTGCGAAAGATTGAGGAAGCAGTAATAAGCGGACGCAGGAAGAAATCAGTAACAAGAAAACTTGGCATAAGACAAGAATTTACCCGCAGAGAAGCAGCAGGAGAAGATGGAATAACGGTCGATTTATTCAAAGATGGAGCCGACATAGTTCGTGAAAAGCTTGCGCCCCTTTATGCCTAGGCGCCATCACATCAAGCGTACCTAATAACTGGAAGAATGCCAACATTATACTAATCCATAAGAGGGTAGGTTAGGGCGTGTTGGTATTCCATAAGTTATTTTTTTTTAGCGCATGAAAAGGGACGAGACACAGTGGCAAGACGCGGGCATTGCGCTGTGTCCGCGTCTTGCTCAGTAGTCCATAAGATTGGAAACGTCAAAGAATTGAATAATTGTAAGCCTATTACTTTGCTTTCAGCATTGTATAAAATATTCACCATGATGATTTCCAATAAAATTCGGTCAACACATAACTTTAGTCAAACAACATAACAGGCTGGGTTCAGAAGGGATATTCTACGATGGATCAGACGCACCGTGATTGCTTTGTTGCTGTGATGTTGCGCTGCAAAAGCACGAGGTCCCGGGATCAAATACCAGCCATGGCGGCCTCATTTCGATGTGGGCGAAATGCAGAAAACACCCGTCTACTTAGATTTAGATACGCGTTAAAGAACCCGAGGTGGTGAAAATTAACGCGCATTCTCCCATTACGGCGTGCCTCGTAATCAGATCGTGTCTTTGGCACGTGAAACCTCTTAAATGTACACTAAAAGCAAATACTATCTCGACGTGGACTGTTTCAATACCAGTCCAGCTTACCAGCTGAATAAGTTTGTCAGTTTCTTACTGCTTGTATTTCCTTATGGTCCTTGCGTTCCACGCCGATATGCTCTGTGGCGTTTTCTCTATTGCGAAATGCCTGGAAAGGGGGGGGGGTCATACAAGTCCAGCATATTTCCATTGTGTTCAGCAGCGATTTTGCTATTTCCTTTTCAATAAAAAAACGAAAAGAAAAAGAAGGCCTTGTTCCCGGCTTGGAGGGGAAAATTCCGCACGAAATTGCACTGGTCGACTTCAAAACAAATTGAACTCATGGTTACTGGTTGTTTCGCAAGAAAGTTTTTACTTAGTGCCTGGAATATAAACAGTAGCGAGTAATTCTTGCCAAAGATGTTAAAGACTCATGTAGGAAGTATTTTGCTGTGCAGAACGTGTTTGGGCGTTTGCCGTGCAGCCAGCAAAATAGATTAGCTCGTTCGTGAAATATCCTGTGATTTTCTCGGAGAAAGTGGCATACTTTGTTGAGAACACTGACTTATGTTTTCCTCTTTTCTTTATTTCCTCTACGTTCCTAAAACAAAACTACGGCGCTGAAGTTTTCTATAGATTTCCTAGAGATGCGCGAAGCAAGTAAAACTAACTGCTTTCGTAGTAGGATACGATGCATCCCTTATTTCTTCCATAGGCTTATTTAAAATTGCGGGGTCGTACGTGCCAAACCTGCGATTTGATTACGAGGTACGACGTAGTGAGTGATGCCGGATTATGGGGACCGTGTGTTTTTTTTGTAATGTGCACTTGATGGCACTGAGAAATGAGAAGTGCACTTAATGTGCACTTCTCATTTCGCCCTCAACGAAATGTTGCGGCGGTTGCCGAAGACTGATCGCACGAAATCGTGCTTTGCAGCGCAACGTCATGTCACTAAGCAACAATGACGAATCCAACCAGCAAAAAAAGAAGTGCCGAGGACTAAGGGGCTGCCTCGCCGCATAAAGTGTCTTTGATGCTTGTTACCTCTTTAGATACTGTGCGAAACACAGGCATGTTTGTGCCAGTAATCCATAAGTAAAGCTATAAAAGCGAGTTCTCAAATGCTTTGCAAGTCTTCCATCTCGGATTTGCCAGTTCCGCAAATCTACCTCAGACTTTGCAAATACTTCACTATATTCGGCGGGACTCCTTCGGTATGTCAGACGTTCCACTCAGACGCTTCACTATGACCTAGCCGGGTACTTCTATGCTTTCCGCCATACCTGAGGCATGTTCATGCAGGCTGCCCTGGCTCTACTTTGTTAACTCCGCTATGCAGGTAACGTGCATGTCCCTGTTGCTGTTTAGTAATGACGACACCGCCAAAGGTTGCTGCCGCCAACGCAATATTACTGTAGTGGACCTCCCCGTGCAGAGCTTCGTTCAAACAAAGAAGTAAAATGAAAGGAAATATTGAAAACTGTAACAAAATTTCATGAATACGCCTTGCAACAGAGGTTCTGACTCGGTCGGTACTGCGCTATTCTGTGCAGCCTAATAAAGATTGGCCATCTTCACTGTACGCGCGTAGATTCGCAGAAAGTTAATGGTGTCCCGATAGAGAAAATGTGCTCTTCTTGGCGGGGTACAAAAGCTTCCCCAACTTCTGGTGCCAAGAAAAGCAGCCAGTGGAGCGGGATCAACTCGAATTTCCACAATAAACGAGGTCAATAAAACGATACCTGTCTTTATGACGTAGCACACCGCTGAACGTCAAGGCTCACCCGAGTTTGTCGGAGGTATTTCAGTTTGTTTTTCAAAATCATGTGGGCGCACATGTCCTTGTTATTCATCCCTTGAAGCGACAGTTGGTAGCATTTACAACGCGTAGGCTTCGAGCATTTTTTTGTTTTTTTCTGTCTTTCTCTTTTTCCTTAGATACCTTAGCCGAAGAGTGAAGAGATGGAATGAAAAAGGATTCTTTCATTTTTGCACCATTCTTTCCTTCTTTCCTTCCTTTGTTTTCGTCGGGGTATAACTTCAGCACAGAAGCGTAGCTTAAATAACAAGTGGTGCCTTAATCTCGAAGCGCCGCTCAACTGGGCTTGCGCACTGTTCTCTTCCTACGGGCGAGCTCTCGATGTCACTTGTCGTCTTCAGAGGCTATGTTTCGATAGGAAAGCAAGGCAAGAATTCTTTTTTAAGCATACATTTTATTGCACGGTCAGCAATTCATTCAATACTCGCCGTTGTGGCGTAATTGCTTTGGCGTTACCCGAGGGCACGGGATCAAATCTATGTCACGACGGCTGCATTTTGATGCGGGCGAAATCCAAAAACGCCCATGTAGTGCCCATCGTGTGGACATTGATTAACTACAAGTGCTTTAATCAACATGGGGTGCCCACTATGGCGTGCTTCTTTATGTTGGTTTTGGCACGTCGAACGCTAGGTATGTCTGTTTTAATTTATTCATTCTACGTATTCTTCAAAATGAGGTATTCGCCCATAAATTTTATTGTAAGAGACAAAACAGAGCCTTGCAGTCGTAAACATACCATGAGGGCCAACCCTGTGTTTGTAGGTAGACATGCGCACTAAGACAATTTTTTGCCCAGAGAACAATAGGCGACTGGGATTCCTTTCCACACATTTGTCCCTAAATTATTCTGTCGTTCAGGCTGCGTTATGCGCCTGTCCGCGTGACATTCATAATTATTTTCTTGACCTCATTTGTGTTCGAACTTTTCATTGTTTCGATGTAACCATTGCTGTGTCAATTTTACCCATTGTTTTACTTCAATATGTGTTCCCGCAATCCCTCGTAGCTCCTCCTGGATGACCCCTGCAGTCCGCAGTACATGAAATGATGCGACCGAAACTCTCTTAAGGCAATTTGTTGTGGTGAAATGCATTATATAGTGGCTCCTTATTTGCGCATTTACAAGCTGAACGTTCTTGTTTGGCTTCTTCTGTTGGACTACGATAGCGCTGGCCATCACTGGCTATTGTGGCGCATGACGAAGAAGCGATGTTCATGTTGTTTAGTTAAAGCCTCTTTGCAGTCCGAGCGAGAGCAGGAGCAGTTGTGCACAGGGGCCAGCAGCACACGGTGTCCAGTCATTGCACCAATAGCGAGCGCCTAATAGATGCGTGCTAGTTGCGCAGTAGCTGCGTCTGTATTTGCTTTAGAAGGTGAATAAAAAAAAATCTGAAATCACCTTTCGTGACCTGCCTAACAGGTCTCCATGTAATGTTTCGCATTAAGAAACATAATCAATTTCAGGTTGCAAAATTTTACTGTACACTGCGCAGCGTATGGGCTAAGAATTAGGCTGATCGTGTACTTTTTAATGTTCCAGCCTTGACCACATTGGTAAAGCATCTATCCAACATAATTTGACATCCCCGCAGGGGCGTCTGCGCAAGCAGGCGTTTGGTGCGTTGCGACACCACGTACCCGAGCACACGAGGGTTGGACCCTCCCGCGTGTAGCCGTGCGCGGCTTAGCCGTGTCCGGGGAAAAGGGGATCCTGGGGGTTGAGCCAATGCCGGGTGTTTGGACCTTTACGGCCCCTCGGCGGCGGCAACACACCCCTTTGGCCTCGGCTTCACGTAGACGGCACCCCCGGACTGACCCACCCGGGGGAAATCGGTAGCTGCCTTTTCCTGTCTCTCTCTTCCTCTAATCTTCGTCTTTCTCTTACTTTTCATCTTTCCTGTCTTCTCCTAGCTTCCGCTTACTTCCAATTTTTCCAGGCAGCAAGGGTTAACCTTGTGTGAATAACCAACCTAGGTTATCTCATATTTGGTTATAGCGATAACGTAAAGCTGGCGTTTGCAGGACCTGTTTTTACAGTCCCTGTAACGTCCCCTTGTAGGGCTCCATGGTGGGTGGCTGGCGTTGTTGCCGAAAATTCAATTCCTTTATGGCTAGCTCCTTCCTTCCGCTTCCTGATCGCCCTCACAAAAGAGGGCGCACCGATGAAGTTTTTCAGTTCCTTGGACGACAAAGACCAAATTTCCCACAATACCATGTGATCCACTCAGAAAAATCCGACAAACAAGTACGAAACATTTCCCCTTTTCTAGTTTCCAAGTCCTTAACTGATGTCCTTGGTCCAGGCTACAAGGTATCAAGGCTGGCAAGTGGTGATCTCCTGTTAGAGCTCCATGATCAGAAAGAGTACGATAAGTTGCCCAGTCTAGTATCATTTGGAGATGTTCCATTAACAGTGACTCCACACCGCACTCTCAACACCACCCGCGGCGTTGTCTCGGATGACGATTTGCTCCAGCTGACAGAGGCTGAGCACCTGGAGGGCTTCAGTGATCAGAATGTTGTCAATGTGAGAAGAATTAAGATAAGAAGGGATGGAAAAGAAATTCAAACAAAGCACCTGATACTCACATTCGGTTCAAGTATTCTGCCCGAGTCTGTAGAGGCCGGGTACATAAAGCTCCGTGTCAGACCATATGTGCCAAATCCCCTAAGATGCTTCAAATGCCAGCGTTTTGGCCACAGCTCGCAGAGCTGCCGAGGCCGCCAAACATGCGCCAAATGCAGTGCCCTTGAACACGCCACTGAAGCTTGTGCGAACACTCTCCACTGTGTAAACTGTGATGGGGAGCACGCCGCGTACTCGCGGTCGTGCCCATCGTGGAAAAAAGAAAAGGAAATTGTAACAATAAAAGTAAAGGAAAATATAAGTTTCAAGGAGGCACGTAGGCGGGTATCGTACCTGCCCAGGAAAACCTTTGCCGATGTGGCGCGTCAGGGGGCAGCGTCACAACGGCCTCCGGCGGCTGTCCGACCCAGTCAGTGAGTCGGCAGTTACGCCATCTGCCCCCACGGTGGTTGCAGCTAGCGCTGCTCCGCCAACCGAGCAGACGGAGCCATCGACCCCGAAGGTGGGCGCAGCCGAGGCTGCCCCAACTTCCGAGGCCCCCTCCAGCGCTGGCAACGGCCAGTGCAGCCAAATCCCTCAGGGAGCCCCATCGACCTCCGGGCTGGTGGGCGCAGGGGTCTTGCCCTCCAAGGCGGGACTCCCTCTGAAAACCTCTCGCTCGCAAGAGCGCCTGTCCGGCGTCTCACAGGAGGCAATGGACACTACACCTGTCCCCAAGGCGCACCAAACGCCTAAGGAGCGTCGAGACTCGCTCGAACGCTTCAGAAAGAACAAAACACCTATTACAGGGCCTCGAAAGGGCTCTGTAATGTAAGGCATCCCTTCCGTTTCTGTAAACACAGCACCTATATTTCTTTAAATATGGATACACAAATCATTCAATGGAATGTCAGAGGTCTTCTTAGGAATCTTGATGATGTGCAAGAACTCATCCATACACACAATCCAAAAGTGCTGTGTTTACAGGAAACACACTTAAAATCAAAATACACAAACTTTCTTCGACAATATGTTACTTTTCGGAAAGATCGCGATGATGCTGTCGCATCATCGGGCGGTGTAGCAATTATAATTCAAAAAAGCGTAGCCTGTCAAAGTTTACAGCTACGAACGCCCCTTGAAGCAGTGGCGGTTCGAGCTGTTCTTTTAAATAAACTCGTCACCATTTGCTCGCTTTATGTACCCCCACACTTCAAATTAAACAAGCATGAATTTCAGTCATTTATAGACGAATTGCCAGAACCTTATGTTGTTCTTGGCGATTTCAATGCGCACAGCTCCCTGTGGGGCGACTCTCGTACAGACGCGCGAGGTCGTCTTGTTGAACAGTTCCTCTTTTCTTCCGGTGCGTGCTTGCTGAATAAAAAGGAACCCACATATTACTCTCTAGCAAACAGAACATTTTCTTCAATAGATCTTAGTATAGTTTCCCCGTCTATACTGCTCGAACTTGAATGTGAAGTTACGAAGAATCCTTACGGGAGCGACCATTTTCCCATACTGATAAGAACATCTAAAGAAAACGAATATCCTCCGCAAGCTCCTAGGTGGAAGATAGACACAGCCGACTGGGAGAAATTTCGAACTCTCACTAACATCTCATGGGCCGACATGTCTTCTCTAGAAATTGATGCTGCTGTAGAGTATCTAACATCATTCATAATAGATGCCGCATCAAAATGCATATCCGAAGTGAGGGGTCTGGCATGCAAACGACGTGTACCGTGGTGGAACAGCGAATGTAGGATCGCCCGTAAGAATCAGAACAAGGCGTGGGCGTTGCTACGCGCTTCTCCTACTGCAGAGAATCTTATAAACTTTAAAAAAATAAAGTCCCAAGGCAGGCGAACCCGCCGACAGGCCCGAAGAGAAAGCTGGCACAAGTTTTTATCGAGTATTAACTCGTTTAGGGATGAGGCCAAAGCCTGGAACAGAGTTAATAGGATTAAAGGGCGGCAAACACATTCACTCCCCCTGGAAAACACACACGGCGATACACTACAAGACCAGGCAGACTCACTTGGGGAGTATTTTGAGAACGTGTCAAGTTCATCAAATTATTCACAATCCTTCCTCAAATACAAACAAATAGAAGAACGTAAGCCTTTCAACAGAAAATGTCGTCAAAAGCAACCATACAACCGTCCTTTTAGTATTGCAGAGTTCAGAGCTGCCTTGAGCGCATGCAAGAGCTCTGCACCGGGATCTGACAGAATCATGTATGAAATGCTGAAAAACTTACACAATGACACGCAAGTTACACTACTTACACTTTTCAACACTATCTGGGACGCAGGGTACCTTCCGACTGCATGGAAAGAAGCCATTGTGGTCCCTGTTTTAAAACAAGGCAAAGATCCTTCCTCAGTGGCAAGCTACCGCCCGATAGCCCTCACAAGTTGCATGTGTAAGGTATTTGAAAAAATGATAAATCGGCGCCTCATCCATTTCCTTGAACAGAACAAAATACTTGATCCTTATCAGTGTGGCTTCAGGGAAGGGCGCTCCACAACTGATCACCTTGTACGTATCGAAGCAAACATCCGTGACGCATTTGTACACAAACAGTTTTTCCTATCCGTATTCCTCGATATGGAGAAGGCATACGACACCACGTGGCGATACGGAATCTTAAGAGACCTGTCAGAAATGGGCATTCATGGTAATATCCTAAACCTCATAGAAAGCTATTTGTACAATCGCACATTCCGTGTAAAAGTCGGCAATGTACTGTCACGTCCTTTTACACAAGAAACTGGTGTACCCCAGGGAGGCGTCCTTAGCTGCACGCTCTTTATAGTAAAGATGAACACGCTCAGTGCTTCATTACCTCCGGCCATTTTTTACTCTATCTATGTGGACGACATTCAAATAGCTTTTAAATCCTGTAACCTCGCAGCGTGCGAGAGACAGGTACAGCATGGTTTAAACAAAGTATCAAAATGGGCAGAGAAAAACGGATTTAAAATCAATCCTCACAAAAGTTCTTGTGTACTTTTTAAACGAAAGAGAGGCCTGGTCCCGGATCCTTGCTTAGAACTGTGTGGACAACAAATTCCTATCAACAAAGAGCACAAATTCCTAGGTATTATACTTGACGATAGGCTCACTTTCATTCCACACATCAAATATCTCAAAGAAAAATGTCTAAAAACAATGAACATAATAAAACTTCTATCCAAGACTGCGTGGGGTAGTGACAGAAAGTGTCTAATGAATCTCTACAAGAGCCTAATACGGTCACGATTGGATTTTGGGGCCGTGGTGTATAACTCTGCCACCTCGAGCGCGCTAAGGATGCTGGATCCTGTCCATCATCTAGGTATCCGCCTAGCCACTGGTGCTTTCAGAACAAGCCCGATCGAAAGCCTATATGCCGAATCGAATGAGTGGCCGCTCCACTTACAGAGATCATACGTCAGCTTTACTTATTTCCTTAAAGTGCATTCCATTCCTGAACACCCATGTCTTAATACCATTACCGATATGACGTATGCTACACTTTTCCGCAACCGTCCGTCTATAAGACAGCCTTTCTCGCTGCATGTGAAGGAGCTTAGCGATGAAATGCATGTCCCACTCCTGGAGCACCGCTTAATGCGCCCACCCAAGCTATTACCTCCTTGGGACTGGCAGGTCACAGAATGTGACGTATCCTTTCTAAAAGTTTCAAAGCATGCTCCAGATGTAGAAATTCGAATGCATTTCCTAGAACTTCAGTACAAACACTCGTGCACAGAGTTCTACACAGACGCTTCCAAGTCACATGCCGGAGTATCCTATGCAGCCGTCGGTCCTTCTTTTTCGGAATGCGATGTACTACATCCAGAAACAAGTATCTTTACGGCAGAGGCCTACGCTATATGGTCGGCTGTAAAGCATATAAAGAAAGCAAAACTCCAAAAAACCGTAATATATACGGACTCCCTAAGTGTGGTGAAGGCCTTAATGTCACCCTACAAACATAAAAATCCAGTACTTACTGAGGTCTATTCCGACATGTGCAAAGCTTATCTATCTAACCAGCAAATCATCATATGCTGGGTACCCGGCCACAGGGGAATCGAAGGTAACGTCTTGGCAGACCAGATGGCTACGTCAATTGCACTCCCTGCTATTAATAATACTGATTTGGTGCCTCTCACAGATCTGAAACCTTACATACGAAAGAAACTGCGAAACCACTGGCAACGCATGTGGGACGCAGAGATAAATAATAAACTGCACGTTATAAAGCCGCAGTTAGGTTTTTGGCCCTCCCCAACAAAATCTCGGCGAACAGATGTCCTATTCTGTCGCCTCAGAATAGGACACACATTTGGCACCCATAATTATCTGCTTACTGGAAGTGAACCTCCAATCTGTGGTAGATGCGGTGAGATGCTTACTGTCCTACACGTGCTCCTGGAGTGTCGGGAAGCCGAAACGGAGAGAAAGAAACATTTTCCGCTTGCTTACAAACATCACATCCCTCTACACCCGGTTATGTTTCTTGGTAAGGAACCGCTTTTTGACACCAAGACAGTCCTGCGCTTCTTAAATGATGTCGTACTACACGTTATATGCCCAAGAAATTCGTAGAGCATCCTCGCTCCAGAGGATGCCGCTGCGATAACAGTTTTGCCTAGCACATGCCTCCAGGCCCTTGTTTTTTCAAGGGCTCTAAGGAGGCAGTAGTGCTCGAGCATATCTTATAACCTTAGATATTTTTCCGCATCGTATCATTCTATTTAAATGCATCTTAATGTTCATAGTACACGTCATAAGTCATCGCCATAATCTTATTATACAGATTTTGCGCATTTTAGCGCGACCGTTTTTAAGGCCCCTCTACAGCCACGTCACACCAACTTCATCGAACTCATGATTTTACTGCAAGCCCATTAACACGGACATGGCGCTCTTTGGCCATACTTGGCCCTTGCGCCACAAAACATCAAACATTCATTCATTCATAATTTGACATCGAAATGGCAGGCGACCCTAATATTTCATTTATGTGTGTCTTAGCGGCACTCGCACCTCGGCGTTGGTGTTTTTTAGGATAAGCGAGCGAACGTCTTTCCCCTGGCGCGATATGCGCAAGGTAAATACACCTGGTTGCGAAGCTTCCATAGGAGCCCATACGTTCAAAACATGGCGGTTCATCAGCGGTTCATGGGGCTTAGCGCCATCTGTATGTCGTGGGGACACTTCCGGCGGAAGAAAAAATAATCTGACGCCACATCCTTTAAAAGGAAAAGTGACGTTATTTTGTTTTGGAAGGCGCGAAATTTGTTTTGTTGGTCTGCCTTTGGAGCTACAAATTCAAATGCCCCTCCATTCGACTTCATGGGCGTTTCGAGATTTCAGCTCGGAAAGTGATGCAGGAAAAGGCCAGCCGTACGGCTGTCGAAATCGCACCCCTGCAGAGGACATACTTTCTTTGGAGGCCGACGAAAGCTTTAGGTGTAGAGTGCTGATGCTATCGTCGGGTGCCAAGCCCGTCGGCCAGCGCAGTCGCACGAAAACAACCCCACAATCATCTGGCGGTCGTAACTCACTACTTTTGAATAAACAGGTTGAGAAGCGATGAAGGTACCCGCGTCACCAAATTCAAACTTCGACAAGCAAAAAAAGCACAACGTGTCAGGGGGGGGGGGGGCGTATTTCAACAGGGGAACTTTACGAGCGCGCCTTTCTGCACATTTCAAGTGGTGCATGGCATTGCGAGTGATAGCGGCGTCAGCGCCCACTTTAACGATGGGTGCTGAAAATAAGTGTACTTATTAATAGTAATAAATTAAATAAACTTGTATTTTCATAACTCGTCACGAATGTATAGACCTGACCAGGAATATTATTTTCGTTGAATGAATCTAACTGTGTCTCACTTGAATTAAAAAACGCTTTTTTCGTTCCCAATGTTTGTTCCCTCCAAACATAGTCGCGCTTCTATCGCTGCTCCCATAACCCCCCTCGCTGATGTCGGTGACAATTTGTACTGAACCGCTTTTCGCCCGAAGCTTCGCAACCTATGTGGATCGACCTTGATATGCGGCTGAGCAGCGAAGGATGGCAAGGAGGAAGCGCAGAGCCCGCCACCTGGAGGGGTGTTAGCTCCTAGCGAGCGGTGCACGAAGAGCACATTACACTCAGGTGCTGACGTCAGAGCATGTGACCAGTGTGCTCGCGCAGATGTTGCGAGCCAGCGAGCGAACGAATCAGCAGGAGAGCGCCGCGAGAGGAGAAGCGAGAGGAGAGAGTGACGTCACATCCGTCCTGCTACGCAGATGTTCAGTCCATGGTAGGCAACTGTTTTCCATTAATTAGCCGGTTAAATATGTTGCAACCTTCTTGTATTTGTCGTCATTGTTGACGTCATTACTTTCGCTTTATATTTCATTGTTTCCCGGAATTTCGCCAAAGTCGTGCTCACGTGGCGGGACTCAAGACTACGATGCTGCGCTTTGGTGTGCGGCAATCAGCGATTTCTGATAATTTTAAATAAATCCAAACACTTTGCTCACTGAACTTGTAACTAAACCTATGCTCTGATATCATACCTTTATACAAACTAGTTAATTTCGTACATTACTATATATTTATTTTTTCTGATTATTTTATTTCGTCACCGGTCGCCTCAGGAGATAAACTGGAATTGCTGCGCAAGAAACAAGAGTATCACTTGATGCTCGTGCCACTAAAGAAATGAAACTAACACACTCGTACACGCACACAACCATTCATTCAAACGCCCACACACACATACGCGAGCGCTCAGGCACGCACACACAGCGGGAATGGAAACTTAAAATAACATGATCCGTTCCCAACCGCACTTCATTTCGTTTACACGTCTGTGGGCAATGTCCAAGTGTCTTTTGTTCGCTAAAGGCTGAACTGCAATAACAACATGTCCCAACTTGCACTCTTTTAATTTACTTCCAAGACCACGAAATAATTGCAGCACGAGGCAGGAATAGCTACAAAACGCAATTATGGCGAAAGCGAGGTGACCAGGCTTCGAGCCAAAAGATGACCAAATGACGACGCTTGGAGAAAGGCCATCTTTTCTTCCAGCTCGCAAAGCTCGGAGCGGGAAAACACAGTTTTCTCAAGAGTATCGGTACTAGCCAGACAGTGATTGGGTAGGATTCTTGCATCCCAAAGAGGCACGTAAGATTGCAGTGTCGTCTTTTATTCACAGAATAACACAGGAGCTGAAGAAACCAGGGAGCTATTGCAATGAGAATACTTTCTTTTTCAGCCCCAGCAGGCAGCAGTATACAGGCATCAGTAAGTGCTGGTGTCGCGGAAAACCTTCTATTGTGATAAGCAACTCACAAAGGAGTTTATTCAAGTGAGATGAAGCTGTTGTTTATTAAGGACCCCTGTTGTGCCTAAAAAAGGCAGGTTGCGAACACTTGGGAGATGCCCAAACGATAGATTAGGAGTGCGCGAACACGGAGTTTCGAAAGCCGCTAGTAGGCACCTTTGTTTATATTGCCGTCACAAGTTGTAAGTTCGCGTAACGGACTAGACTACCAATTAATGACTTGTGACATTATATAGGCCTCCAAGAAAGAGCTCATTGGTGACCCGTGTGGCAGCGTGCCTCCAGTTTCCCTTATAAGAAAAAATTGAATTCTTTTTTGGCATACTCTATAAAACGGAGGTTTCTGATGCATTGTTACTCCTCTGAATTTCCTTTTTTTTTTGCTGCTCGGTTTTCCGCTGCCAAGGCTCAATGAAAGGATAAGCTGCGCAGGTAGTATATGTTAACATATTGTTCGTCATCAGTTTTTGTCTTGTTTTTCCAGTATTTATTACAAAGACTTAACAATACGCATTTCACTTGTACGTTAGCGCTTTCAGTGTGCGTCTTTTCTAGTTTGTGTAGCTTTGACAGTGGCAGCTATTATGGATTGCCCCGTCATTCATTTGGACCTGTCGTAGTTTTTAGCTTGCATCTGAACGGTGTCCTTGAAAAACTTTGCCAATCAAAAAAATGTGCGATGAACCAAATGGATTCGAACTCCGGGCTTTGTAATTTTCAGTGAACTAATCTATTTCTCAGTCTTTACAACGAACTTGCAGAATATAATAGCTGTATAGCCCGTTATGTTATGGGCATTTCGTCACCCCCGATGACGGCATTTCGTCACCCCCGATGCGTTTGCCTCACCATAGTGGTCAAGTCACCATTATTTTAGTTGAGCTGCCTTCCTTACTTTTCACTGACGTGATACGAGGAGGCGACGCTGCAGGGTAATCTTTGTCTCGTGAACAAATTGTACATTTACAAAGTAAATATTTTAAGATTGTTCTCATGCGGAAACTTTGGGTGTGGGAACGAATACGAGAGCACTGAAGGGACTCACAACGCCATTGCAGCACCTGTCTTTTGTACTCTTCTTGCTTACTCAAACCGTCATAGCCACCTGTGCTAGGGGCAAAACTATTCGTTTTCACGTACTGCCGCCACCTTTGTTAGTTCTGGTTTTAAAAAATGGGACTCCGTGAGCGCCTGACATTAAAGAGATAACGAGACGTCAAATAGAGGTAGATAAAGGCAGGTACGTTGAAGGTAAGGGAGCATTGAATCTGACGCATGAAACCTGGCAGAGCCGGATGTCTCAGAGCTCCTCTTCCGTCTGGAACACTCGTTAGAGGTTCAAGATGGGTTTCCACCTCACTCACTCTTCCCAAACAACGTCACTAACAATCAGACAATTCTGAATTGCGTCACTGCAACCTGGCCTGCAAAACCCGATCTCTCGATCTCTCTCCGATAATTCATGCAATAGAGGGTTAATTCACCAAGCAGTCAATCACTGAACTGACACTTGCACTCACCCTATCAGACAGGCCTAACGGAGCACAAATTTATGTTTGCTGTTGTAATGGTAATGCGCATGATTTTTACTTTTATCTAAGGTCCGCGGAAGAGATGAAGCGTACAACGCCAAAAATGAATCTGGGACGGTCTAGGCTTCGCAGTGGATGCCACTTTCCCCGTGCAATTGCGTATGCGAGGAACTTTGTACCTAAAAAGGAAAGTTACGTCGCTAAGCAGATCAGCATGAAATGAGGCACAAACGACATATTAAACGGGCGCCAACTTCCAACTGTTTATTCACCAGGCACACGGATAAGGGATAACCGGATGCATGGCTTACGCCTGTAATGGACGCGTGCTCATACGAGTACGTATCTGCCATGATAATTCTGTACACATAACTAGCCTACGTCCAGTGTTAGCTCCTAGCACCGCCGTTAATCTCTACTGTGATTGTTTTGCACTTAGGCTTCATGTATTAAGCTGCGTGGTTTTACTAGCTCGGAATTTCACCATCAACTATTGGCAATCCAGCGGGCCCGGGCAGCGGTGGAAAGCCTATGCCTCACCGCACACAATGCCCGGGTGGCCTTAGCCCGGGCTGGCAACCTCGCAGGTCCTTTTCTCCTTAATGTTTTTTTCCGGCCGTCCGTGGTTTCTCGTGAACAAACAACTGGAATTTGGCGCCCGTACATGTAGTTTGTGTCTCATATCGTCCACGTCTGCTCAGCGCCGTAACCTTTGTTTTTGCATCATGAACCAACTAGTTCAGAAAAAAAAATTTGCCAGCCTTCTACCATTTAGAGATTTTCATCAAACACCAATTACTTTCTCGGTAGTGCTGTTTGTCATTTTCCGAAAAGTAGGATGCACGTTCTTATGTTAACTGGTTTGTGGGCGTGCGCCGTACAGCCTCAGATTCGATTTTGGCCTTGTCTCCCCTCCACCGCACCCCTCGAATGAAATGAGGAAGAAAGTGAAGCGGATGTGTGCTTTCTTAACTGTATGAAAGGCACCTTGCGAAAAAACACGTGGGAAAGGATTTTGCAGACGTATTTACTTTTGGTTATAGCATGATCGGCAACATGACAGACATTCTGCAACTCTGCTAGCAGTTAATCTCCCATGAAGGGTGGTCCTCCACAGGGAAGCTTTGAGGCCAAATGAGATTTTCGCCAGTGGGAGCCGCTGTCCAGTTTTTCACAGGCTTCTAAAACGCTCGCTGATGGCGTTACAAAAAAATAAATTAACTATGGTATTTTACGTGCTAAAGATACTTCCTGATTTTGAGGCACGCCGTATTTGAGGACTCCGGAAATTTCGACCCCCTGGGTTCTTTAACGTGCACCTAAATTTAACTACATGGGTGCTTTCTCATGTTGACCCCATCAAAATGTGGCCACCGTGGTCGGGTTTCGATCCCGCAACCTCGTGCTCAGCAGCCCAACACCAGAGCCACTGAGAAACCATGGCGGGTCGTAGAGTTACAGGTAAGGGGGAGCACTGATAACGAAAGGAACAAACAGATATGCTTTAAATGGTCGATCATTGCTGACTTTATTCTTGAAAGTAATTTGATGGCTGTGAGAGGACCACAATGAATTTTGAGAGTTGGGGTTGCCGTCTCGAGTATATGGTGAACTCAAGTAACACCGTCGGGCCAGAAAAATTGTCACAAGTGGAAGAGAACAGTGACCATACTCAAAGAAAAAAAAACTTTCCAACCTTTGTCTTAACCATGGTATCTCGCCCCCTGTAGAGATTCCTATCTCACAATATATGACAAGAGACAAAAAATTTAATTTCGGGACAGGTACTAATCGCTTGTCGACAATGTATGTAAATAAACTGAACGATGTCAGGTTACTCTTCGCAATGTCGCTTCGTAAAGACACATCGTTATGGGTCTGTTGACCAAGGCTAGCCATCTTGCTGACGATCGAATTTTCTCGAAATGAAAAAGAATGATATCGGAAGGAGAAGCAATTAAGCCAAGGTATTTTTGTTTTGTTTAATTCGATAACATGCCCTGTAGCTTAAAACGGCTGGTAAACCTCCTTTCTATGTGCACATTATATAGTAGATGATTATTTTCAATAAAGTTCTGTGCGAATCTACCTAGAATGGACCGAATTTCATCTAACTGGTTCAGTGGTTGGCTTGACGTCATCTCGATTTCGATGAGCATGAGCATGTTGCAAATAATCTCTCGAATACGAAATTTCGTACACATGTGTGTCGCTGTCATCAAGTGATTTCCATATATTTGCAGTGTGGATAAACGGCTGGAAAAGTTCGTTGATTAACACCAGCGTTTGGACATGCGCGCACAGGCCGTCTTTCCTGACTTCCTAACAGTGAATTCGACACCCCTGTAACAACTAGAGGCCCATGGGGAAGAAATAAACAGTGCTGAAGAAAAAGACCACGAAAGGCGAAACCCACACGATTGCTGCGTAAATGAAACAGCGCACTAATGGCGTAGTGGTTTCCGCACTGCGTTGCTCAGCCCGAGTTCGGGCGATGGAATCCTTACCAGTCCCGCCGCATTTCAATGGGAGGCGAAATGCAAGAACTCCCGCGTACTTTTCATTGGATACACAATAGAAAACTACAGGTGGTCAAAGTTATTACGGAGTTATGTGCACTAAGGTGTGCTTCATAATCAGATCGCGGTTTTGGTACGTAGAAACCCAAAATTTAATAAAGGGAAAATGAGAAATGCACCCAAACGTAGCTTAGTGCTATAATAGAAACCCATGCGGGTTCCTCGAAAGGAAGGCTTCGCAGTTGAAGAAAATTTCGTCCTGGTCCGGGACTCTAACCTTGGACCACAGCGTTTCTGTGTCAGCAGCTCTACCATCAGAGCTAACGAGGTGGCTAGCAGATGGCAGGTGAAGTCGAATTTAACAACAACTCAGAAGCAAAGGCAAGAGTTTGACATATTAATTCTGCGGGAATCCGCAAGGTGTAGAGAAGTAAATAATAAACGCAAAATAAGACATCCATCCAAACGTAGCTAAGTGCTACAAAAAAAGAACAAACCCGGTACGGTTTTCTCGAAAGAACAGCTTCGCATTTGAAGAAAAATTGGTCATGGTCCAGTACTTGAACGCGAAACCACCACCTTTCCGGGGCAGCCGCTCTACCATCTCAGCTGACGAGGTGGCTAGCTGATCGCAGGCGAAGTCAAATTTATCAAGAACTCAGAAGCAAAGGCTACCGTGGTTTTTTCGAGGTACCCGTAAGGGTTTCTTCTTTTTTTCTTTTCGAACCGGGGATCGCTCAGCGAAAAAGAAGAGTGCCTGAAAAAAGCGGCCACCTGTGTAGAAACCTACATTAGGTCCAGGGGCCTCGCCTGCTCGACGGAGAAGTCCGAGCTCCTAAGGGTGGGGCGAGTCAAACAAGATCGAACGGTCCCTACAAGCGATGAGCTCAGCCTCAACGTATACCTCGAGGGACAACGAATTCCGGAGAAGACCACCATTCGGATCCTGGGGATATGGCTTCAGTCCAACCAACGGTGCAATCATACTCTGACACTGCTGAAGACTGCCACCATGCAGGTCGCCCGTATGATCAACAGAGTATCTAGCAAGAGACACGGTATGAAGGAGAGCGACACACTCAGGCTAGTCAGGAGCCTCGTGGTTAGCAGAGTGGTGTATAGCCTTCCCTACCACAAATCCATCCAGCAAGAAGAAGAACAAGCGGACGCCATACTGCGAAAGGCGTACAAAACTGCGCTTCACCTGCCGCAGTGCACATCGACTGAGAAACTGCTGGCCCTGGGACTGCGCAATACCTTCAGTGAACTAAGAGAAGCACTACTATGCTCTCAGGCACGTAGGTTGATGCAGACCCCCACGGGAAGGGTGCTCCTGCGAAGATACGGCGGCGGCAACATGATCCAAGAGATCGAACGTACCGAGGCCATTCCGGACAAGTATCGCAGTACACTGCGAGTCGCACCGTTACTCAAGAATATGGACCGGAACCTGCGCAAGGCGCGTAGAGAAGCAAGAGCGGAGTACGTGCAGAGAACCTTGGCGAACAAGGACAACACAAGGTATACGGACGCGGCAACGTTCGCGAAACACGGAAGACAAAACAGCAGAGCAGTGGCGACGGTGGTTAATTCGGTCCTCAAGGAGATCACCAGCGCATCACTACAGGACTGCACGGTAGTCGAGGCCGAAGAGGCAGCTGTGGCTCTGGCAGCACTGGAGGGCTATCGATCTGGCAGGTCCCTAACAATAATAACAGACTCTCAAGCAGCATGCCGTAATTATAGAAACGGCAGAATCGGACGCAGAGCACGCCACATACTCTGCTCATGCGACCCGGGAAACATAGTTCAGCATACCATAATCTGGGTACCAGGGCACACTGGCATAACAGGGAACCAAGAGGCAGATAGGATAGTTCGAGGGCATACTAACCGGGCGTGCGACACATCCAGCCTTGAGGAACCCGAGTCAGTAGCCATGGGCTACTCAGATATCCTAAATTATTATAAAGCGGTCAGACTGAAGTACCCACCCCCAGATAAGGATCTAAGCAGAGACGATGCTGTTGCATGGCGACAACTGCAAACGGGTACTTTCCCGAATCTAAACCTTCTCAATAAAATTTTCCCTACACAGTATGAGGCTAAGTGCCCATGGTGCGGAGAGAAACCAGGTCTATACCACATATCATGGGCCTGTCAAAATATTGAGTCCCCAATTATCTATAAAATTAAAAACCCGAATGCGGAACAGTGGGAGAGTATGCTTTCCAGCGTAAGCTTGAACGGCCAAAAGCGCGTAGTAGAGCGAGCTCGTGGGTTGGATATACTCAGTGGAGCCTTGGACTAGGGCACCAACCCTGTGATTGCAGACAGAAGAATCCATCAGAAGTTCGAAGAGGCCGTCTGAAGCCGCGAAGATCTCTTTTCTAGAGCCCAATAAATGTTTTCCGATCCAATCCGATCTTTTTAGCACTGAGCTACGTGTAAGTGGATGTCACATTTTTTCTTAATAATAATAATAATATTTGGTGTTTTACGTGCCAAAACCACTTTCTGGTTATGAGGCATGCCGTAGTGGAGGACTCCGGAAATTTTGACCACCTGAGGTTCTTTAACGTGCACCTAAATCTAAGCACATGGGTGTTTTCGCATTTCGCCCCCATCGAAATGCGGCTGCCGTGGCCGGGATTCGATCCCGCGACCTCGTGCTCAGCAGCCCAACACCATAGCCACTGAGCAACCACGGCGGGTATTTTTTCTTTATTATTTTCTTCTCTCCACGTTGTGGATTGCTGCATAACTATCGCGTCACACCCCAGGGTTTAAGTAAATTCATGCAAAAATATTAAAATCGCATACCGATAATTCAGTGGTCCAACACTGTAACTTATTCAATTGTATCTAAGAAAAAAGTCGGAAGGCCTTTAACCCTTTATAGGCTGAGTTGTCGGATTGAAGAAATTAATTCCAGTTGCACAGGCGAATATATTTAGTGGGGTTTCAAAGCGTCCAAAGTTCGTTTCCCGGTAGTTTCTGCGGCCAAGTGAAATTGGATAGCTTTTTTACAAACACTGTAGAGGGCGTCGGAAAAATAATGATTTCATAGCACATATTTACGCTGTACAAATACTCTACGGACGTGTCATTCGTACCGCCATCTTGCGGAAGCATGTAACCCAGTCAGTATTGCATGGAAGAAATATATTGCACCTGCATGGATGGAGACGCTCGAGGTACTCCGAAAGGTTATACTCGTCGTAGGCCCTGCACGCAGGTCATTGTTTTTTAGAATCCCGGATGATGACAGGACAAGATATATTTTAAAAAGAATCTTACTTTACCAGCTCTTTCGGTCTTTCCCGACCGTGCCAGCATTCTGGGTACGGCTGCAACTGCCTTGCGCAAAAGGTCGCCGGCAGGAAAGCAGTGCCATCATTAGTATCGTAAAGATGGTAGCGCTAGGTGCAGGTTGCTTGCCATGTGTTCTACCGAAAGCTCAGTTATTCAATTAAGGATGCATACATACAGTAACTGCAACAAAGTACCTCGTATTGAGCATAATTTATTTTACTAAAGCGAACGTTTTTAACTTTTCTATGCCTACTTTACCGCATATAGCTATTACTTTCTTTATGATGATCACCGCGTGTTGGCGATGACGTTGAATTACATACTATGGCACGGAACCCCATCGGGGGATTGGCCATGAAACGGTCAGTACAATTAAATTAAATAATGATACACTAAGAAACGTAAGGCATTGTGGAGTTCAAATTGCGTATCATGTGTGTGCAAGACTACATGCGCGTGGCAGTTTCCTTTGCGCCTAAGACCTTATCATGGCTAGAGCGTCGTGTTATTACAGTACCTACAAGAAACACCCACATGTGGTGCATACCTCCGATTTCGTACAACTTATAAATATCAAACTTTGGCATACAATGTCCCAACAACCCTAAACGCATATGAAAACACAACCGGTTGCAGTAAGAAACAGTTACGTTCTTTCTTTTGTCCTATTGTTTTCTAGTAAAAGATTCAGTATCTATAAATGTCTACTAAAGATATACTGCTTGCAAATCCGTCATTAAAAGCATTAAAAAAATTTTGCAGCATTTTCTGTGTATTTGTGTGAGTGATAATTATGTTGCACATGCATTTTCATGTGCGTCGTATTTCAAGTGTATTTGTGCGATTTACAGATATGTTATATTATGCATTGTAATCTGCATGTTTTTCATTTTTTGCTTTTCTCACGGCGTATCTTAGTCCTCTACCAGTGCACCCTGTATAGCCGCTGCCATTTAATGGTGACCTGGGCCCCGTCAAGCCGTTCTCACGGCTTTTAGCCCACCGAACCTTACAGCATATTGTCTGGTAAGTAAACCTGACATCGGATTGAAGCAGGGCTTTCTCAATCTGGAGGCTGTTGGCTCTGATTGTGTTTTTTGGAACGAGAACAAACAAGAACCGAGAAGGGCCCGTGGACGCCTCCGCCTTTTAGCGTAGGAGGTAACGTGCGGCCAAAGAAACGGTATGTTAGCAGACGACGTCTAGTGGTAGAAAGAGCAGAGCCCTGATGCTCCCTCGAGATAGGGTTACGAATTTTCTCTCTTCCTTTTCTGCTTCTTTCTTTCCAGCACCTAAATGGCGCCGTCATCCACCAGCCCTGAGGCGCGCTGTCAGCGCCATGTGCTCTGGATCTCATTGCCCATCAACGTTAGTAATGGCATTAGAAAGTGAGCCTATTGTTGTGGAGCAATGGTATCCTTCCAAGGGCTTCGGGCAACGTCAGACATCACGAAAGAATTAGGCATAACGCTGACTACGGGCCGTATAACGTAAAACTATTTCAATATGTTTTTATTCGAATCTCCTGACGACAAATTTGCGTATCCGCCGACGAAAGCATCGGGTGGTTAGCCGCAGGGTTGTCTGAACAGACCAATCAAACGTTCTCCTAGTTCTTGGGCGGTCACTTTTGTTTGTCTGAAAACCGAATAACAATGTCTAAACGGAGTGGCTTTTCTTATCTAATTGGCTCACAAAAGGACAGGAGCACGCTCCACGCTCCAGTAGTGCATGATTCGACGGGGACGAGCTACTGCCTTGAAAATCGATAACCGGATGAAGAGGGTGGTAACAGCGTCTGCGTTTGGTCCCCTTTCCCTTACTTAGCTTGCGGTGGCTCGTCGACAATCGCGGCGGCATGGAACGGAAGCTTAAGAATGACGCCTAAACATATACTCAGAAAAGATGAGTTGGCAAAACCAGGCCGTGAATGGGCCGAAAGTGCTCAAAAACTTTACACAGCCACGCAAAAAGTTTTATTGGACGAAAATAAACCTCTCTGACAGCTTCGAGTAGCCAGCGCCTGAGCGATCGGCGGCAGCCATGTTTTATTCCATTAGGAATGGGGCAGCCTGCGTATATTCAGAAGAAAATTTAGTTTTCTTCGACATACTAGGGCATCTTTAACGCGTACACATCACTTTGACGCGGTGATTTCTTGCGGCTTCCTGACGTCGCGTGCGAGGTAGGTTAAGTGGGTGCAGCCCGAAAATTGTTGACCATTAGTCGAGCGCTAATGGCGAAAAGGCGTTGAATCAGAAATAACTATCTTGCTTTTTTTGTGAAATCATGCATATTCAGTGTGCACACGTCATATCAGAAGGGGAGCTATTGCGGTTTCTGTGGCGTCGCGTGACAGACAGGTGGAGGGGGGGGGGTCCAAAAAAGCTTTTGACCAATCGCGGAGGGCTGATTGCAGAATTGCAATAGAAAAGATTGGAATTGTTTTACGTTATAGCGCCCTACAAGTTCTTGAGTTTTAGTATTTCCGTAAACTTCTTAATGTTTGCGGATATCGAGTTTCTGGAGTGTTTAGGGTAATGACGATATTTTTGACATCCCATTTAAACCGGGGCGGGGAGAAGTAGTATCCAAGATTGCGTTCTTCGCAAACATCTCAAAGACACACGTAGAAAGCATTTTGTTATGCAAAACGTGTTTGGTCCCTGGCCATGCAGTCAGCAATATATATGGTTCGTTCGTTAAGTCTCCTGTGATTTTCTCGTAGGAAGTTTCCTAATAAATTCGTTCACAACAGTAACTCATGTTTTTCTCTTTTCTTTATTTCCTCTACGTTGTTAAAGAAAACTGTGGCGCTGTAGTTTTAAATGGATTTCCTATAGATGCATGAAGTAAATAATGGTAATTGCTCTCGTAGTTCGATTTAGTGCATCGCTTATTTCTTCGCTAGGCTTACTTAAAATTGTGTGGGATGATGCGTGCCAAACCCGCGATTTGCTTACGAGGTACGACGTAGTGAAGGATCCGGATTGTTCTGACCATCTGTGTTTTTTTTTTGTTAAGTGCATCTAATGGGCGGAGCGCGGGTGATTTCGGATTTCACGCTCATCGAAATGTGGCAGCGGTTGCCGAAATCTGATCCCAAGAAATATTGCTTTGCAGCACAACTTCATGCCACTAAACCACAATAACGGATCAAAAGAGGCAAAAAAAAAAAGAAAAATACGCGCCAGAGACTCAGGCGCTGTCTCGCAGCGTAAAGAGTTTTCTAAGCTTGTTATCTTTTTAGATACGGTGCGACACACATACCAGTAATGGCATGTGTTTCTGTTAGTAATCTATACGTAAAGCTTCAACAGCGACTTCTCGCATCCTTTGCAAGCCTTTGATCTCGAATTTGCCAGTTGCCCAAACCTACCCAAGATTTATTGAACAGTACAGTATATCCGGCGCAACCCATTCCGTATGTCAGACCGTCCTCTCAGACGCTTAACTATGACCTAGCTGGGTACTTCTATGCTCTCCGCCATAGCTGGGGCATGTTACTGCAGGCTGCGCTGGCTCTACTCTGTTGACTCCGCTATACAGGTGACGTGCATGTGCCTGTTGCTGTTCAGTAATGACGACACCGCCAAATGTTGCTGCCACCACCACAACAGTACGGCGGTGGACCTCCCCGTGCAGAACTTCGTTGAACCAAAGAAAAAAAAATGTAATGAAACATTGAAAACAATAACTGAAAATCTTGAAGGCGGCGCGTTGCAAAAAGAGGTTCTGACCCGCTCGGCACTGGGCTAGTCTGCGAAGCCTAACGAAGGTTGGCGATGTTCACTATACGCGCGTAGATTCGAAAAAGTTAACGGTGTCCCGATACAGCAAATGTGCGCTTTTCGGAAATGTTTAAAAATTTGCACAACTTCTAGTACTAACTCAAGCAGCCTGCGGGACGGGGTCTACTCGAATTCTCATAATAAATGAGGTCGTTAAAATACCTCACTTTATTGCGTATTAACCACCTGAACATGGAGGCTCACCTAGGCTTGCCGCAGTTATATTATTTTTTTAAAGTTGTATGCACGCACATGGCCTCATTATCGCGCTTTTACAACGCGTAGGCTTCGAGCTTTCTTTTGTTTTCTTTGTTTTTCTTTTTGTTAGCAGTCTTTAGGCGAAGATTGCAAGGATACAATAAAAAAAGGTTTCTTTCATTTTTTTTATCAATCTTTCCTTCTTTGCTTCCTTTTATCATGGTTGCAGTCTGTGCTTTAGCTTCAGAAGAGAAGCATAGCTTAAAAGACAACTGCTGCCTTCATCTCGAAGTGCCGCTTAACACGGCTTGCGCAGTGTTCGCTTGATAGGGCCGAGTTCTCGATGTCGCTTATCTTCTGCACAAGCCGTGTTTCGATGTGAAAGCAAGGCATCAATTGCTTTTTAAGCGTATATTTTAGTGCGCGGTAAGCAATTCACTCCATACTCGCCATGGTGGCGTATGGCTTTGTAATTACCCGACGCCACAGGGTCGAATCCACCCCATGGCCGCCCCATTTCGATGCGGACGAAATGCAAAAACGCCCGTGTACCGCTCATCGTGTGAGCGTTAATAAACTCCAAGTGGTCGAAATAAACATGGGGTCCTCCACTACGGCGTGCCTCTTTATGGTGATTTTACACGTCGAACACGAGGTATATTTGTTTTAATTGATGCGTTCTTCATATTTTTTCAAAATGAGGCATTCGCGCGTAAATTATATAGTAAGGGACATAACTGAGGCTTCCCGTCGAGAACATAGAGTGAGGGCGAAGCCTTTACTCGTACGCTCACATACGCACTTACGAAATTTTTTGCCCCCCAACAAATAGCTGATTCGGATTCCTTATCATGCAGATGTCCCTTAAATTCCTCTGTCGTTAAGGCTGTGTTATTGGCCTGTCCGCGTGACATTCATAATTAGGTACTTGATTTAATTTGTGTTCGAAATTTTAGTTATTTCGATAACCATTGTTGTATCAATTGTACCCATTGTTTTCGTTCAATGTGTCTTCCGGCAATTACTTGTAGCCCCTCCTGGCTGACCAGGGCAGCCAGCAGTACACGAAATAGTGTGGCTGAAAGTCTCTCAAGGGAATTTATGGTAGTGGGATGCATTAAATAGTGCATCCGTATTTGCGCATTCGCAAGGTGATCGTTCTTGTTTGGTTTCTTCCGTTGGATTGCGACAGCACTGCCCATCACTGGCAATTATGGAGCATGACGTAGAAATGATGTTTATGTTCTTTAGTTGATTCACGTTGGCCGTCCTTGCGAAAGCAGGGGCAGCTGCGGACGGCGGCCAGCAGCGCCCGGTGTCAAGTAATTGTACCAATAGCGAGCGCCTAAATGATGCCTGCCACTTGCGCAATACGAGCGAGTATACTTACTTTAGAAAGTAAATAAAAAAATGCAAATGACTTTTCGTGACCTAGCTAAGAGGTTTCTATGCAATTCTTCACATTTACAAACATAATCACTTGCAGGCTACCAAATTTTACTGTAAACAGCACAGCTTAGGGGCCAGAAAGTTGTCTGATCAAGTGCTTTTTAATCTTCGAGCCTTGGCCACAATGGTCAAGGCACGCCTGCCAAATTTAAAATAAAGATGGCAGGCGAGCCTAATCTTAGACTTTTGTGTTTCTTAGCAGCACTAGCACCTCGCCGTTGGTGTTCCTTAGGCTAAGCGAGCGAACGTCTTTTCTCTGGCCCGACGTGCAGGTGAGTAGCGAAGGATGCCGAGGAGGAAGAACAGCGCTCGCCACCTGGTGTGGTGTAACTCTCTAGGAAGCTGTGCACGAAGCGCACATCACGCGCCCTCTTCGGCGCTGACGTCAGAGCTTGTAACCAGCGTGTGCGCGCAGCTGTTCCGAGCAAGCGAGCGTACGAACTAGCAGGTGAGCGCCGCGAGAGAAGTTAGAGAGGAGGGAGCGATGTCACATCCGCTCTGCTAGGCTGATGTTCACTGTATGCCAGGCAACTGTTTTCTATTAATTATACGGTCAAATATCATGCCACTTTCGTGTGTGTGATGTCATTTTTGACGTCACTAATTTTGCTTTCTGATTCCGGGTTTTCAGGAATTTCGCCAAAGTCGTTCTCACGGAGCGGGACTCAAGTGTGCGATTCTTTGCTTTGGTGTACGGTAATCAGCAATTTCTGATATTTAAATATTCCAAACACTTCACTAACTCAAGATGTAACTAAACTTATGCTCTGATATCATATGTAAAATAGAACTCATTAATTTTGTACTCTAGTATTATTTATTTGTTCCTGATTTATCCCTAATTTCGTTACCGGTTATCTCGGAGGTGAACTGGAAGTGCTGCGCAAATAAGTAGATTATCGCTCGATGCTTGTGCCACTAAAAATAATGTAACTAACACACTCACACATACACTCACACACCCAATCACTCAAACGCCCACACACACATACATGCGTCCACAGGCAAGCGCACACAGCGGAAATGCTAGCTTAGCGATCACTAGATCGATTTCCAACCGCACTTTGTTTTACGTCTGTCGGCACTGTCCAAGTGTATTTTGTTCGCTAAAGGCTGGCATGCAATGTCCACATGTTCGAAGTTGCATTCCTTTCTTTACTTCGAAGCCCATGAAATAAATGCAGCAAGAACTCGAAATACATAAAAAAAACGGAAATATGCCGAAAGCGAGATTAACGTGGCCGCCACTTTCGAGCAAAACTGCATAAGAAAAAAATATGACCAAGCTTCGAGAAAGGCCATCTCTTTTTCAAGCTCAGAGAGCTAGGAGCGGGAAAAACGATATCTTATCCCAACAGTACCGTTTCTATCCAAACACTGAACAAAGAGGCACGGTAAGGTTGCAGTGTTGTCTTTTACTCACAGGATCACACGGATGTTGCAGAAACCAGGGAGGCGTTGCAATGAGAATACTCTCTTTTCCAGCCCCAGCAGAAACGTTGTTAGGCATAGAGACATCAGTAAACGGCGGTGGCACGGTAAACATTTATTGTGATAAGCAGTTCACAAAGGAGTTTATTAAAGTGAGATGAAGCTGCAGTTAATTACGGGCCCTTGTTCTGCCTAAAAAAAGGCAGGTTAAGAACACTGGGAGATAACCGAATTATAAATTAGGAGTGCACGAGCATGAAGTTTCGAAAGCCGGCAGTCGACACCGGTGTATATATTGTCGTCACAAATTTGAAGTTCTCGTAACAGTCAAGACTACCACCTAATGACGCGTGACATTACACAGGCCTGCAAAGTAGAGCTCATTGGCGACCCGTCTGGCACCATGTTTCCACTTTCCCCGGGAAGAAAAAAATTGAATTCTTTTTGGCATAATCTATAAAATGGATGTTTCAGATGCGATGTTGCTCCTTCCGCATTTTTTGTTGTTGCTGGGTCTTGCGTTGCCAAGGGCCAATGATAGGATGCATTGTATAGGTGGCATCAAATAGTACATGGTCTGTCATCACTCTTTTTTTTTCCTGGATTTATTCCAAAACATAGCAACACGCATTTCAGTTGTTCGTTAGCGCTTGCTGTGCGCGCGTCTTCTTTTAGTTTTTGTTGCTTTCACGGCGATAGTTATTATGGATTCTCCATGTCAGGCCTTGGGATGTCTTCTATTTTGTCGCTGGGATCCCAGCGTTCTCTTTCCAAAACTTTACCAAATAAAGAATACTCAACGAATAGAGGGGATTCGAACTCCGGACCTTCTGATTTTCAGTCAACTAATCTATTTCTCAGCGTGTACACCGAAACCGCCGAATATAAAAGATATCTAGCCCGTTACGTCAGGGACGCCACTTCTTACTGTCATTGCTCTCCAGAGTAAGGTGACGTAAGTGTATCATACTCGCTGCCGCGTGTAACTGATTGCATGGAGGAAGGGGCCTTTATAATGGAGTCCCCGGTCGTAGCAGCTTTCTTGGACAATGTTGAGCCCCCTTGAGACGCCCCATGACGCTGCCCCTCACAATACTGGGTCACCGACATGGCGCCTACACTGGAAGCGGTCTTGGACACAGAGACGCGATTTGGTCGACGCTCGCGCTTCCAGGTAATCTTGTCCATGACAGTACATATCCTTTCATTAAAGTGTTATGAAGGCAGCTCATAGCTGAAGCAGCCGGTCACCAATGAGAAAATTCGGTTTACAACACACTGAAATAGCTTAAAAGATAGAATACTTTGCACTTTGTGATATGAATGCATTGCATAGCATATAAACCAAAAAGTGACCAATTTCAGTCCTCAAGTACTTTAGACCACAAACGCAACTTTATTTTCTTCAATCACTTGTCTTGCACTCTTTCCTGGTCAAAGTTTTCTTGTACCCAAACACCTTGCTAGGATAAACTAGCTGTTAGGAGAAACAAATAGTATTTGGGAATTTACATGCCAAAGAAAGCGGCAAAAAGGTTATTCACCAAACACAACAAAGCAGTGACTTCTGTGTAAGAAATACGTGTACAGCGACCAACAGTGTTGGAACAGGGGATGTTGCTGTAGCGGACATTTCAACAAAGGTGCTTGTCATCAGGGTAGCAAATGTTTTCCTTGGCAGCGTTTTTTGTGTGGATAGCTCACGGGCCCCTACCCTCATTGAGGACGGAGAAGGTGAGGCATTTAATAGATCAAGAGAAGCAAAAGTGTTAAAACAAAGGCAGGAAGGGTGTGCTTAGCTGTGGCGATCGCGATGGAGTTGGAATTGGCGCAGCTTTCAGTTCTTGCAAAGAGTAGGGGTGACCAAAACAGAAAACGATGTACACATGTCAGCGATCATTAACCCCGTAGTATTAATCTTGCCTGAAATCAAAATAGAGATTAAGATAAACTATTTGCACATTTTGAAGAAAGCAACGAAGAATTGAGGAAAATAAATTTTGTGTCTAGATGCATCTGGCTAAGATCAGTGTAAATGGTAAATGAAGGCATATTAGGGAAAATATTTTGTTGAAAGCCGATGAAGGCAAAATATATTGACCATTTATTAAAAATAAGGACCTCAAAATTAAACTTAGTAGGACCATAAAACAATAAAGAACAGCCTGTGAAAAAAAATTGGATGGGCAATATTTTTACCAGGCGCAAGATTGAGAAACGTTGTTCGCAGTTTATATTCATGCCGCTGTTGATGGTTTGAAGTTTTTGTCGTCCTGTTGAACATTTGTCTTTCTTGAACAAGGAAATGGGTCATTTTTAAACAACTATAAGTTCAAATGATCTTCAAAACCAGCGTTATTAAAATGAAAGAAAATGTTATCGGCAGTTCTCCTGGTTGGGCTTTCATTCACCAATAATTTCCACAGGTGTAAGCTGAAAATTTAATTGTCTAAATGGACCTTGGCTCCTGGCAACCCAAGGTGTTTTTTTTCCAACACAGATGTGTACACATTATATATGTTGGTAGGAGCGCTAGGAAACTACATTAAATTTGTTGCCACAGCCAAAGTGAAGTTTGGTGACAATGAGTGAAAGAAACAGACAGCATTCCATGGTACTGATTCAAGTAATCTGGAACAGTTGCTAAAATTATTGTACCCCCCCTCCTACCATACCATACATGCAATTATGCACTGCACTGGCTCACGGTGTCGACTATGCTATTATCACACAAAGCATCAAGTGAGCAGAATTAGGGGATAAGAGGGCGCCATGATTTTTGTTAGAGCATCAAATGCGCTTTACATTAATACTACATTCAGACTAACACAGGAGCAGCCGGTTTGTGAGATAGTGACCAATGCATATGAAAGCTCATGACGTTCTGTTCAGCAGAACGCTGCCGTTGAGGTGTTATGCGCACAAATGCACTCTTTCACGCGAAATGAAATCCTTGAGTCAAACTTTTTACAGACGTGCGAACCATAGAGTTTGAAAAAGACCACTGTGGAAGGCAAAGAGTGCTAAATTTGTTGAAGACTACTAAAAATTATTCGATAATTCATTATGTTTACTGTTCGTTAAAGATTCAGAGACTGTTTACTGCGGGTGTTTAAACAGGCACCGTGCTTTTACAGTGGTAGCAACAATGATCTGTGGTGCCGAGAAGGAGAAATGCTTAATGAAGTTTATGAAAGTGTACCCTAGAAATTACGTTCTGCTTCGCATTCCAATCCGGTAGAGAAGGAGGAGAAAAAACTTTATTTTCTGGAGGAGGATCCATACTCCAGAGTAGAAGAAACTAGTGTAGCTTAACCATTGGTGTTACCGATGCCTGAGCACTGGCAACTACATATATTATGGCAGTTACAATTGTTTTTCCACAAGTTGTAGTTACTCCAAGGTGCTGCAGTTTACCAGTAATCAGCTATAATATATTTAGGGCAATTTAATACTCTCTAATGAATTTATCTTTTATTACACAATTGGAATGCAAAATTCTGCAAATAAGTGAAGTGCTATGTGCCATCCCATACAATGAAACACCTTTGAAGAACCTGAATTGCCACCTGCTCCGCGACGAGGTGAAGAGTGTGTTCTGTGTAAACTATTGAACCTGTATAGCTGTAAAGCTGTGGAGAATGCGTTTAGTATCCGTTTTGAGTGTTTCTAATTTAAACTGCACACAGTGAAATCCTCCATGCAGTTTTGCAAAACGCAAACCCCCACTTTTTGTTGTTTAAAGGTGATGACACATAGGGCTATAACATGTATACTAAGATCTTCATTACCAAACAATCAAAGCGAATGGCACCACCCTAAGTATTACGTGCCTTGTGTCTCACCTTTGCTCTCAATAATTGCTAGTGTGGAATGCTGCTGTCGGCAAAGAAACTGATTTCTGGAGCAATATAAAATATGAAGTACTATGATATCTGCTTTCACTGCTGTTCAAACATTATCGAGTCTTATAGTAAAAAAATGATAAATATGTCTTTCACGTCGGGACCCTCATGGCGTATTCAGTAGCCTGAATTATAAACGATTCTATATTTCTATTGGTAGACAAATATTATTGCACTAAAAGAATAACATCATGCCAATATTTCTTGCATTTGGTTTTATATCTATTTTTATTTTTTTTCAGTTGAATTGTGTATGGATTGTCAGCGATATCGCTTGATATATATTAAATTGACTGTTTTTCCAAATTAGGGAAATTCGTATTCCCAATTAACATTATCGGTAATACCAAGAAATTATTTAGCAGGCAAACATTTTTAGCATTTGCAAGGTACCAGGCTCTTGAATGCATATATAAGCCTACGGTGCATGCCGCCCTCTAACCTCATCACCAAGTTTCCGGAAATCATCTGCAAGGTTTATCATGATGAATGTAAGTTTGCTTGGATGGGAGAAACAGGGAATATAAACAGTTGAATTATACAGCATAGGATTGATGTCAGCAAGAAGCAAGCACCAAGACGCACTGCATCAGGATGTACTGTCGCTCGACGCGCAAAGACGATCAAACACAAGAATTATTGGGGTGATTTAAAATTCTTGCACAGGAATGAAATCTGTCTTCCAATCTATATCTGAACTCTTTGATTGTTCAATATACTACCTCTACCTGCACCAGAAGTGTTCATAATTATCATCCTATCTAAGCCAAATCAACTCGGCCGATATTCAAGCCTTCATAATCCGCTTTGTTCACTGCTAATTCTCTGCGCAAATAGGAGGCCATATGAAGACCATACCATCCACTTATTTTTCGTGATTTGATAAATTATAAGGGAATAATTTCACCTTTAACTGCATTGATCTTGAGCAAGTTCTCTTTTTGAAGCCGTTGATTCATTTTCATTTCGCCATTGTTGACCCACCTGGTTGGATAAGTAGGTAGAAAAGCTGCAGGAGAGAGGTCATGGCACCAAATTAGGCTTGTGCCCTAGGATACTTTTTCACGGTCACTGTAGGAACTCCTTGTGGTCTTGGCGTGTGCAGTCAACTGCTGTGGCTTCGGGATCTTCATTCAGGGCCATGGCCATGTCTAACAAACCTTGTCCTTACACCCTGCATAAAAAAGTATAAGTTTCTGAGCTAAGTATTGTACGTAAAAAACCCATTTAAGCTGTATTCGTGGCTCTGCGACACATCATTGCGACGTGACCGGCAATTCAAGGCACTTTACGCGCATTCGCGGGCTTCTTTCTTGGAAAAACACCTATATATACCACACAACGAGTAACTGAAAGCTGTATCAGGAGGCTTTCATGTTGCTCTACAATTTTCCCATTGACAGTTTTCATCTAAACATTTGAGGGGTTTATTACCAAATTAAAATTGGTTATGTAAATAGGCAGAAGCAAAAATGATCTGAGTAGCTTCAAGCGACGGCAAACAACATTACCTTGGTTATGTCTAGTTACGTGGCATTTATATATTTCCAAATCTTGGTGCGTGATTGTTGAGACACCCTGTAGATCAAACCACAATATTACAATTTTCGTAATCATGTCATGCATGTTATTGGTATCTATGGCTGATTCAAATTATTCTTTCAGTAACCTGAAACCAGTTTTGATGTTAAATTGTTTTGCAGCAAGGGCGTGCAATCTAGACAATCAATCAAAAGGTAAAGTTGTGTTCACTATTCAGATCTTTATGTTAGAAGATGTAGAAAAAGAAAACAGGACGCAACGTTTATTAAGAAATGCAAAATTTAAAAATCTCAACTGAACAAAAAACTAGTTGAAAATGCAGAAATAAAAGCGATCAGCTTATGTCGAGTACACCCTTGCTATGTACTCCAAATAAGGAAGTTGTTTCCGCAATGCTTGGGCACCATAAGAACGTAACAATCAGGAACTTTCCGCAGAAAATTAACACCACGGAATGATTTGGGCTTTAAAGATTCTCGATCTGAAATCCTCAGCGACTTGTTCTAGCATTTCATCTGTTGAGTTCATTCTGTATTCACAGAAGCTGGCTCTCAGAAAGCAAGCTTGCAGTGATAATTTCCCTAAAGGCAACATCAGCTTAAGTCTCAAGATAGGGTCGCCCTGCAGATAAAGTCAATAATGCATGGCAAACATCATAAACACTCTTACATGTTAACCAGTGGGCTCACTGATGCAGCCATGTAATTATGGGATGCAGACAAATTATATATTGAAGCTGGTTTCGTGAAGTGTTTCATGCTTCCAAGGCTGCTTCTCCGGTTGTGAAAGCTGTCTCCGCTACACAAATAAACGATCAGAACAAGAAAGAACTTCAACATCCTAACAATATATTGGCATTTGCTAGCAACTTTTTGACTTCTTTTCTTTTCGGCTCCTAGCTTGCCTCGTGCAAGCCTACTGTGCCACAGTGCTTGCTTTGCAAAGTACCAGCCACATTAATATGCAATGTGTCCAGAGCCCTGGTACTGTGTTTTTCTACTTTGGATACAGTTTATGATGTGCTCATTTGTCGTCGAGAACGGGGACACAATAGACTGTGCACCAATGATTTCTAATATGTTTTGCTGGATGCAGCACGCAACGCCGGATGCAGGTGAAGCCAGTGGAAATTCGGTGTCGTGCAGTGGCTTGTCCTGCAAGCAGGGCGTTTGGTGGACTAACTAGTGTGTGCTTATCGGATAATATAGCTGCCGTAAACACTTTTGTTCCTGGTTTTCCACATCTTAGGATATTTCTCTACATGTACGGTAAGCGCTTGTATGACAATCTGAACACGTATACGATTCTGTTTACTTAAATAGTGTTTTCTCATTTACCTGTGCTTCCAGTGCACGCCACTTATGTTAGCGACACTGTGGGCACTGCAATCGAAAAATTCGGAACATCTTGTAGATACACTGCTCTGGCCTGCTTGGGTAGTTTATGGCACATCAGGGAGATATGTTAGGGAAAGAAATGCCGCACACACGTGTAGATGAAGTGCTGCTACAATGTTTTGAAGCACAAACTTCCAGGAAATATATGGCTTCAGTCGGGTGCGCTCCATGTGCTATCAGTCTCCTGTAGTAGAGATCAGTAGTGTGACCCTTTTATATTGGCTTTCCTTTCTGGTCGGAACGTTGGCAACCGCTTACACCTTGCTTGTTTGAACCTGCAACATGTGCAGAGAAAGTCACATCACTGTGCGTTGAATCTGTGGCTTTATTTTTATAAGCGCAACGCCTACACATTGTATCATGTGATAAAAAATACAGTTGGCACAGTTGTACTACTGTATATACATAGGCTAGTTGTTAGACGTCTGAAACATGTTACCATCGCTCTGACAGAATGCAACAGTATAAGCATACACTAGAATGCTACATTTCAATTTAAATTTACGTGACACTGTATGAGCATACAGTATGTTTAGTACGCTCTAGCCCTGTGTCAAATACAAATTAATCGTAAATTGTTTATGGTATATTTCTACTTATTCTTAGTTTTAAAATTGTACAATCTATGTTCCAAGTTAATACACTGTTGACTTTTGATTGCCTATGTGACCCGTTTTCTACTTACACGTGGAGTAATGCCACTGCAATAAGAAATGAGTGAGAAAAGATGCCGTGATAATCTTCCACATTTGCTAAGAGCATCAGCAATGGCAATAGCATGTGGTTGAAGCTACATAAATGTTCAGTTTTCACACAGCTTAGTTTCACAGCTTCAGTTTCACACGCGCTACTACCCTCTCTGCTTAGACCACGTGTCCGCAGTATTTAATAAATAAATAAATAAATAAACAAAAAACAAACAAATAAATAAATAAATAAAATTGTTCAGCAAGTAATGAGGAGGCAGCTATTCAGCTCTGCATGAATAATGCAATCTGTCCATTTGTGACTGAATTGAGGCTGCTGATTCGTACTGTTCGGCAGTACCGGTTTGGTTTTCTGATATACAGAACGGTTTAGGTACCAGTAGCCTACATTACAATAAAATGGAACTTGTAGCACTGGTCATTTGCACATAAATATTGCGACTGTAAATATAGCGCAAGGGGAGGACTATGGGTCACTTAGAAAAAGAACATATACATTAGGATTATAATGTGACGTTATGCTACAGTGAAACAAAAAGCAATTAATATAAGTGGACGGCGCTTCCATGCCAAAAAGGTTAATGGACGCAGTACTTTAGAAGTGTCCGCGACACCATCAAACAAGGCTAAACTTGAAGTTTGAAGTGACAGAAAATGTAAAGAGAGAAAACTGCATCATAGTGTTGTCGCGAACAAGAATATAACGTAAACTGCATTCCGAGGCTAGAAACTACCGAAAAAATTGCATTATATTCTTGAATTTGGTAAGCAGCATGACATACGATACGATACGATGTTTCATACGATAAATTTTTATGATGCATAAGTGTGCAGGGTTTATAGACAAAGTAAAACACATTGAGCGCAAATATCATATTATGATGGTACGCATTAATGGCAATCTTCAATAATTTAAAAGGTGTTGGTTTAATGGTACAACAAAACTACAACAAAATTCAATCAGAGGCCTGTAAATTTTAGCATTCAGAGGCACCACTTGGTTAAACAATAGTGACGTAATGTCTATGTATACAAGTATCACCGATGCATTTCTGCCATTGTCCAAAAGAAATAAAATTTCCCATCTAAGTTTGCCTCATACAGGATTAGAACTAAAGCATAAATTACATATAACCACATTAATAGTAACTCCTCATTTGAACTTCACAATAAGTAGACTTCTGTTGATGCCTGTTGATTAAACCGTGCTGCATGCTTTACAGAGAAGTTCTAGTGGTGTCACTTAGCCCTGAAGCTACTCGGGACTGCAGCATTGTAGAACACATCTACAAATGTCTCATTTCATGTGTAACAGTTTGATTTGCTTGGCAACTTACCAAGTGCAAAGTAAAATTACTTCTCCTTGTTTAGCATTTTTGCCTGTTAGACCATGCACAATCGAATGACATCGATATATTAGATATATTGGCTTATGTATTAACACCTTCGCATACTGCCACAGCTGCACTCTGTCTGATGTGTTGTAATAATTAAGGGGTGCTTATCCACCAGAACTCCAATGTCACTAACAATGATCATCTACACAAGCAAGTAGATGGTCATGGTTCAGGTATAAAAAAAATCTACTCACATTGAGAGTTACAATACTGCGATAACTTGAGAGAGATGGATCCATTGCAGGCAGCAGACCTCTTCTCAGCTCCAGCAGAACAGCAACTAGGCTTTCAGTAAAAGAAAAGGATTAATTGGTAAAGTTAGGTATCTTATTCCGGCTGAGTACAATAGAATCTGATTTTCATGCATATCCAATCTCCGCTTTAGTAATATAACTGAATTATTCGTAAAACACAGTCTATTGTATCATTCGCCTGTCCTGTATGCCCAAATTCTTTTGCAACCGATGCAACATTTACTGCTTGCTTACTGACACGAATGCCTTGATTGCCCAGACATCATTCAAAGCAAAACGTCTTGCTGCACCTCAAGCAGTTCCACAAGGAAACGCAGCAGAGCAGCCAGAGCGAAAAACTTTTTCGATTACAATTAAAACGTGCAACAAGGCAAGAAAGTAACGATCACACGTAGTGAGCCACTGCTATTATCTCGAACGTTTAGGTCTGTATTATAAGAGAAGTTCTTGACGCATCGGATACAGTATGCGCTCATAATACAAGCGTCAACACAAGTGGCAATACAAATGCGTCAGCGTCAATACAAGCGCCAATATAAGTGCGTAACTGAATGCAAATATCTTGTACGCTTTTAATGCAAGTGGCCACGAGGTTAGAAACTTCACACGGAAAATTGCGATAGCAATCGAGACGATCGCGCCACCACTGAAATCGATATGAAATGATAGGGTGAGAATTTTCCCCATTCATGCGTCAGTTTTGCCGTAAGAGGCTGCTTAGTGGCCTTTTGAAGCAATATTTATTTTCGTGATGCTGACTTACTATCATCATCATCATCATCATCAGCCTAGTTACGCCCACTGCAGGGCAAAGGCCTCTCCCATACTTCTCCAACTACCCCGGTCATGTACTAATTGTGGCCATGTTGTCCCTGCAAACGTCTTAATGTCATCCGCCCACCTAACTTTCTGCCGCCCCCTGCTACGCATCCCTTCCCTTGGAATCCAGTCCGTAACCCTTAGTGACCATCGGTTATCTTCCCTCCTCATTACATGTCCGGCCCATGCCCATTTCTTTTTCTTGATTTCAACTAAGATGTCGTTTACCCGCGTTTGTTGCCTCACCCAATCTGCTCTTTTCTTATCCCTTAATGTCACACCCATCATTCTTCTTTCCATAGCTCGTTGCGTCGTCCTCAATTTCAGCAGAACCCTTTTCGTAAGTCTCCAGGTTTCTGCCCCATATGTGAGTACTGGTAACACACAGCTGTTATACACTTTCCTTTTGAGGGATAGTGGCATCCTGCTGTTCATGATTTGAGAATGCCTGCCAAACGCACCCCAGCCCATTCTTATTCTTCTGGTTATTTCAGTCTCATGATCCGGATCCGTGGTCACTACCTGCCCTAAGTAGATGTAGTCCCTTACCCCTTCCAGTGCTTCGCTACCTATCGTAAACTGCTGTTCTCTTCCGAGCCTGTTAAACATTACTTTAGTTTTCTGCAGATTAATTTTCAGACCCACCCTTCTGCTTTGCCTCTCCAGGTCAGTGAGCATGCATTGCAATTGGTCTCCTGAGTTACTAAGCAAGGCAATATCATCAGCGAATCGCAAGTTGCTAAGGTATTCTCCATCAACTTTTATCCCCAATTCTTCCCACTCCAGGCCTCTGAATACCTCCTGTAAACATGCTGTGAATAGCATTGGAGATATCGTATCTCCCTGTCTGACGCCTTTCTTTATAGGGATTTTGTTGCTTTCTTTGTGGAGGACTACGGTGGCTGTGGAGCCGCTATAGATATCTTCCAGTATCTTTACATATGGCTCATCTACACCCTGATTCCGTAATGCCTCCATGACTGCTGAGGTTTCGACTGAATCAAATGCTTTCTCGTAATCAATGAAAGCTATATATAACGGTTGGTTATATTCTGCACATTTCTCTATCACTTGATTGATAGTGTGAATATGGTCTATTGTTGAGTAGCCTTTACGGAATCCTGCCTGGTCCTTTGGTTGACAGAAGTCTAAGGTGTTCCTGATTCTATTTGCGATAACCTTAGTAAATACTTTGTAGGCAACGGACAGTAAGCTGATCGGTCTATAATTTTTCAAGTCTTTGGCGTCCCCTTTCTTATGGATTAGGATTATGTTAGCGTTCTTCCAAGATTCCGGTACGCTCGAGGTTATGAGGCATTGCGTATACAGGGTGGCCAGTTTCTCTAGAACAATCTGACCACCATCCTTCAACAAATCTGCTGTTACCTGATCCTCCCCAGCTGCCTTCCCCCTTTGCATA
This sequence comes from Dermacentor variabilis, assembly GCF_050947875.1. Taxonomy (NCBI): domain Eukaryota; kingdom Metazoa; phylum Arthropoda; class Arachnida; order Ixodida; family Ixodidae; genus Dermacentor; species Dermacentor variabilis. Next base: position 33,053,680 of record NC_134578.1, on the reverse strand, counting down.
GCTCCTAAGGCTTTCTTTACTTCTTCTGGCGTTACCTGTGGGATTTCGAATTCCTCTAGGCTATTCTCTCTTCCACTATCGTCGTGGGTGCCACTGGTACTATATAAATCTCTATAGAACTCCTCAGCCACTTGAACTATCTCATCCATATTAGTAACGATATTGCCGGCTTTGTCTCTTAACGCACACATCTGATTCTTGCCTATTCCTAGTTTCTTCTTCACTGTTTTTAGGCTTCCTCCGTTCCTGAGAGCCTGTTCAATTCTATCCATATTATAGTTCCTGATGTCCGCTGTCTTACGCTTGTTGATTAACTTAGAAAGTTCTGCCAGTTCTATTCTAGCTGTAGGGTTAGAGGCTTTCATACATTGGCGTTTCCTGATCAGATCTTTCGTCTCCTGCGATAGCTTACTGGTTTCCTGTCTAACGGAGTTACCACCGACTTCTATTGCGCACTCCTTAATGGTTCCCATGAGATAGTCGTTCATTGCTTCAACACTAAGGTCCTCTTCCTGAGTTAAAGCCGAATACCTGTTCTGTAGCTTGATCCGGAATTCCTCTAGTTTCCCTCTTACCGCTAACTCATTGATTGGCTTCTTGTGTACCAGTTTCTTCCGTTCCCTCCTCAAGTCTAGGCTAATTCGAGTTCTTACCATCCTATGGTCACTGCAGCGTACCTTGCCGAGTACGTCTACATCTTGTATGATGCCAGGGTTCGCGCAGAGTATGAAGTCGATTTCATTTCTAGTCTCACCATTCGGGCTCCTCCACGTCCACTTTCGACTAACCCGCTTGCGGAAAAAGGTGTTCATTATCCGCATATTATTCTGTTCTGCAAACTCTACTAATAATTCTCCTCTGCTATTCGTAGAGCCTATGCCATATTCCCCCACTGACTTGTCTCCAGCCTGCTTCTTGCCTACCCTGGCATTGAAGTCGCCCATCAGTATAGTGTATTTTGTTTTGACTTTACCCATCGCCGATTCCACGTCTTCATAAAAGCTTTCGACTTCCTGGTCATCATGACTGCATGTAGGGGCATAGACTTGTACCACCTTCAATTTGTACCTCTTATTAAGTTTCACAACAAGACCTGCCACCCTCTCGTTAATGCTATAGAATTCCTGTATGTTCCCAGCTATTTCCTTATTAATCAGGAATCCGACTCCTAGTTCTCGTCTCTCCGCTAAGCCCCGGTAGCACAGGATGTGCCCGCTTTTTAGCACTGTATATGCTTCTTTTGTCCTCCTAACCTCACTGAGCCCTATTATATCCCATTTACTACCCTCTAATTCCTCCAATAACACTGCTAGACTCGCCTCACTAGATAGCGTTCTAACGTTAAACGTTGCCAGGTTCAGATTCCAATGGCGGCCTGTCCGGAGCCAGGTATTCTTAGCACCCTCTGCAGCGTTACAGATCTGACCGCCGCCGTGGTCAGTTGCTTCGCGGCTGCTGGGGACTGAGGGCCGGGGTTTTATTGTTGTATTCATATAGGAGGTTGTGGCCAAGTACTGCACCAGGGTGGCCAATCCTGCTCTGGTGAGAGAGTGCGTTACCGGTTCTGGTCACCGGGATCAGGCCGCACTCCAGGCCTGTTTGTGCAATTTTCTCAACACACGGTTTTTTTTTGTATTTCCCGGTGGAGAATTGCGCGGCACCGGGATTTGAATCACGGTCCTCTTGCACTGGAAACGGATACTCTACCGTCCCCGCAGGAGTTAAATTAAAAATTGAATTATGGTGTTTTGCGTGACAAAACCACTTTCTGATTATGCACGCCGTAGTGGAGGACTCCGAAAATTTCGACCACCTGGGGTTCTTTAACGTGCACCTAATTCTAAGTACACGGGTGTTTTCGCATTTCGCCCCCATCGAAATGCGGCCGCCGTGGCCGGGGTCCGATCCCGCGACCTCGTGCTCAGCAGTCTAACACCATGACCACTGAGCAACCACGGCGGGTCCCGCAGGAGTTGTACGCCTCATTTAACCTACAGTGGTGCCCTATTTGATCAGTCAAGGTGGACCAATCTGAGCTCGGTTATACCGCATGGATGGCACTCGGCTAGAGAACCTGGTATTTATGACCTGCACATTTGTGGCCACACATAATTGAGGATATATACATACTTACTATACATACTTACTTACTATACATACTTTTAACACCTACGTTATGCAAACCAAAAAAAAAATTAAGATGGCTTACCTCATCAGCAAATTACGAGTGCGCGTAGACTGCTGAACACCCGTTTGGAGCAGGCTATCGCTTGTCCAAGCGCATACGTGCACCGAACACATGACAACGTTTTGACGCCGCCGCGTGCAGAGTTTTGGAGATCAAGTGAAATGCATTCAGCGCAAATATCCCGCACTATGATGGCACATGATGAGGACAGAAGCGTACACCACACAGCGACAAATTCGGAACTTTGCCAATTCGAACTTGCCGATACCCAAGCAGCGTAACCATCCATCGCTTCTGTTCTTCACTCCCGATGCGTCAATCTCTCTTCCTTGGGACCTCGCTCTACTCTTGAGTACAAATCAGGACATATTTACGTAAATTACAATTTTTTATAAGACGAAACGATAAATCCCCGCTTGCGTAGTCAGCGGGGATTTATCGTTTCGTCTGATAAAAAATTTGCTTTGCCTACAGCTACTTAGATTGGAAGCGCAGCTCGCGCTGTCCCCTGGTGGCGAACTCTGTCAGAGCGGAGAACAAAAGAGAATCAGTTTCGTTTTTGCATTTGTGCTCGACTTGCTGCAACAGCAAAATAATTCCTTGACTAAACATTGCATTTTCAAGGAGGAGAACGCTTTCTCTTACACAAGGTAGTGCATTTTATATAAAGAGATGAATAATGCAAGAAGAAGAAACGCAGGGAGGTCAAACAGACGGTTTGCTGCTGGGGATAGTAAACCCTAGTGTTGCAATGCAGTGCAAAGCAGTGCACTGTTGTGCATCAAAAATCTCTAGTATCGTGCTAATGTGGTCTGGTTGGTGCATGTAATGAACGGATAAATGAGTTGTGTCATAACATTTACCCAGGGGTAAACACATGGTAACAAACAGTGTTGCATTCTGGGTCAAAAAGAAAAAAAAAAGCTTGAATCGTTACGCCAACTCGGAACTGGGCGTTTTTTCTTTCCTTTTTCTTTTCTTTTTGACAGTGCACACATTACAAGCATGGTTCTAGGTCCTTCATCTTCAGTCCCCTTCCCGTAGTTTGCCCATATGTTGGTGCATGTTCGCGCTCTTTATTCAGCCGTACCAAACCTGGGCCCTCATTGGTCTTGTTTCACGATGAAGAGCCAAATGTTTGCATTTATATCTTACCGGAAGAATTAGCACATGAACAGTGAAGATTATGCGTAATCGCTCTGTCTCAATAAATGGGCAGGCATTGGCAGTGACGAGATATTTTTGAAATATTATTGGAATGAGTTAAACCAACTACATTAAAGTTCAGCAAAGTCATTTCAGATTTAGGTTAATTGCTTCCCGCCTTCGAGAAGTTCATCCGGCAGTTGTACTTGGATCTATAGGCCACCAGTTCCCTTCGAGAGCATTTGTTGCTAAATGTAAACGCAGGTACGGTCGTTATACCACTTTTTTCGTTTCAGTACTGACTCATAGTGCGCACAATTTTTGGCGTAGAGCACCAATGTCATTTCCAGTGCTTGAGCACATGAGTGCCGCAAGTTTGTTTACATTGGCACGTATGTCCACGGCTCTTCGTTCACTTAAATTTATATGTTGCATTATTAACTACAAAACGCTTAATTTAAGAACATTTCAAACACACGCATATATTTGCGCATATGATCAGCGTTACAAGGCCCGTGTGCGCGGCAAACTGCGACCGAAAGAGAGGATGCGTATATATATTTATACAATCTGTTATTGCGGTTTTTGGTAGAAAGCAATCTCTGACATTTTGTTGGGTATGTTCATAATGCGTACAGTTTGTGCGTTCAATAAAATATTGTTAGATGAATCTTTGTGAGCACACTCACTCAATGAGACAGCGCGTATAGTTTTCCTCGCAAAAATACGGATGTTCCCAAAACAAAAATACGGAATTCTGTCTGTTGTGTGCAAAACATTGTAGTCACTGTATTGTTAGAGTGAAATTGTCCGTAAAAATTTAAAGGGGAAGCATTTCCGTACATTAACGGAGGCGTTCCCCGTATTTTTGAAATACGACATACTTTCTTTATTTTTACCTGCAATTCCTCTGTATAATGAAGGGAATCTTTTACAATGTAGGATAACGTCAATGCAAGCGACCATGGCTGCACCGGCACATTACAGTGCCTGGCGTCAGCATAACGCACGGTGTCCGACACGGTTGTGTGCTCTATAATGAGAATGGTGGCCAATGAACAACATCCTACCTCAGAAAGAATCTACGAAAGCTTTGCTCAGACTTCCACGACGCGTCGGATCCGCATATTCCCGCTGTTCCTCCGTAGCTTGTTGCTCCATTCGGATCACTTTAGTTAGGGGAAAGCAACATACTCAAAGTTTCTTGACATCCTTAACTCATTTATATCGCGGTGAATTTAACGACACTTTACAATGGCAGCTACTACATGCTGTGTGCCGACGACGGTATGGCAACTACAGCCCATGAACAGGGTGGCACGAAGAGAGTGACGTGACGTAATGACGATATTTCGTCATGTCCTTCGTGGTAGCCTCGCCGTAGTCGTCACGCCACCATGACGCCGCTGGCGTCAGTATGTAGAAGAGTGGGCGTGGTGTTTTCAAAATGACAAAGCAGAGGTTCGCACTTGAGGGCACGCTTCACGGCGTCAAAAGCAGTTTGGCATTCATCCGATCATACGCAGGGAGCTCCAGGAGGAACATGTTGATGGAGCGGCAGCGCAATCGTGGTAAAGTTACGTATGAAGCGCCTGAAATACGAAGCTAGGCCAAGGAAGCTACGCAATTCTTTTCCGCGTTGAGGCCTGGGGAAGCGGAGGACAGCGGCAATGTTACTGGGGTCGGGTCGAAGGCCCTCCTCGCTGACAAAGTGTCCGAGTACTTTAATGGTTTTGCTTGTGAAGTGGCACTTTTTTGTATTCAGCTCAGTGTCAGCAGCTGAGAGGCATGTCAGGACTTCGTCGAGGCGCTGCAAGTGCTGATGGAATGTCGACGAAAATATAATGATGTCGGCAAGGTAGCATAAGCAAGTCTTCCACTTTAGGCCCCGTAGTACGCTCTCAATCATCCGCTCAAATCGGCTGGGAGCACTGCACAGGCCGAAATGTATTACGTTAAATTCATAAAGTCCATTGGGTGTGGCAAAGGCAGTTTTTTCCTTGTCTGCTTCGTACATGGAGATGTGCCAGTATACGGAGTGTAGATCAAGGCTGGGGAAATACTTAGCGCCTGGTAATGAAGACTAACGCACCATCGATTCAGGGCAGTGGATATAAATCTCTGCGGGTTATTTAGTTCAAGGCACGGTAGTCTATGCAAAATTGCACTGAGCCGTCTTTCTTACGTACCAAAACGACAGATGACGACCAAGGGGCTTGAGGAAAGGCGGATTATGCTACGTTTCAGCATGTCGGCAACGTGGGTGTCGATGATCTTGTGTTCGGCAGATGAAACGCGATATGGCCGCCGGCGCACGATGGAAGAGCCGTTTGTGTATATGCGATGAACCGTCGTAGAAGTCTGGCCTAGAAGAGGACAGTGGACGTCGAAGAAGTCTTTATGCTTGGATAAAAACGCCAGTAACTCCCCCGTCTGCTCTTCCGTTAGATCAGTGCTGATGGCACTAGCCAGAACAGAAGCAGGTTCCGGATCTACAGCTGTGAGTGGTTGTGAGACAGCAGTAGTCGAGCTAAGCACAGACACAGGCGGAGTGTCCGAGACGCACATGACAACAGCGCCTTTAGGAAGTGGTACTGGCTCAATTGTTGTGTTGAGTACAGCCAAAGTGGCTGTCCCGTTGGTGAAGCAAACAAGGCTGGGTGCCAGAGCAATCCGTTTGGATAGGCAGCGGGCTGACGGTACAACTAAAGCATCACCATCAGTGATGTCATAGTTAACTACAAGGAGTTGCTCGCGACTAGGTGGCACCATAAAATAGTCAGCAGTTCATAAACGAAGGCGCGGTTCGTACACGTCGTCAGAATTGTCCGTCTCTGTCAAGTTAACGAGGCATTGGCGGCACCAGGTGAAAGCAGATGCCGAAGCGAGAAAGTCCCACCCAAGTATAAGCATGTGAGCACAGGAAGTCAACACTGCGAACAGGATATGGTGGCGTATCCCGTCCATCTGAAATCGAACGGTGCACTGCGCCGATGGCCGATTCACGACATTATTTGCACCACGAAGAAGAGCTCCATTGTAAGGTGTAGTAACTTTGCGCAGACGAGAGCACAAGTGAGCCGGAATAATAGAAATAGCTGCTCCCATAGCAATCCATGGTAGAACTGGTACACCTCCTACATACACAGGAGTAAAGTATTGGCCGGTCACGCTGGAGGAATTGTAGTCTGTGCGAGCCATGCAGCTTTCCCCTCCAAAAACTGTGTCATCTAGTTTGCCGATTGGTAGTCGGGAGTGCGGGTGGCCGGTTGCGGGGGTGATGTCGAGCGTCGGAGAGGGGAGGGCAAGCGGCGACGCCCTGGATTGTAGTTGCAAGGCGCTTCGGGAGGTGGAGAAAGGGAGCGCGGGGAATGCCGGCGCTGGCATGGACTCGGAGGGAGCAACGGGTCTCTCTCATAAACATCGTAGCCACGGCGTTCGTCCAGTTGTCGACTTCGGCAAAAACGCGATATCTGCTCATGAATACCGCATTAATAGCAAATGGGGTGGGGCGTAGGCCGAGTAGTGTAGAATGCTGTAGCAGGCGGACGGGGTGCTAGAGTTGCCAGATGGTTGGGAGCAGTTTCAGGAGCAGGAGGAGCAGTCTCCACGAACGCTGGTTGCATAGCCGGCACCTGAGCATACGAGGTCGACGGTGAAGGAAGGGCACAGCTCGCAGCGCAGGTCATAGAGGACAGCTCCTCTATGATGATGTCGTAAATCTTTCTCTGGCAGCTTTTTCGAACTTTCCCGACCGTGCCAACTTTCTGGGTACGGCTGCTGATGGCCTTGCGCAAAATGCTCGCCGGCAGGAAAGCAGTGCCATCTTTAGTACCGTAAACATGGTAGTGCTGTGGAGGTTGCTTTCCTTGTGTTCTACAAAAAAGCTCAGTTAATTAAGGAATGATGCATTCATATCGTCAGTGCAACAAATATACGTCCTAATGAGCATAATTTTTTTATTAAAGCAAATGCTTTTAACCTGTCTATGCCTACTTCATCAGGTATATTGCTACCTTTTTTTTAGATGCTCACCACGTGTTGACGATGGCGTTGAGTTCCTTACTATGCCACGCAACCCCAACGAGGGATGACCCATTAAAGGGGCGGTACATTTAAAATAATTAAGGGTACACTAAGAAAGATAATGCAATGTGGAGTTCACATTCCGTATCACGTGTGTGCAAGACTACATGCGCCTGACAGTTTCCTTTGCGCCTAAGTCGTGGGAATGAAATTGGCAAATTCGTGGCATTTTTTAAAACCACTTCACAAAAAATACGCTTCACATAGATTCGAAAATGTGCATTGGATCTGCCTGAATATTTTTGTCAGGTCGCTGCACGTGGCTTGTAAAGGAGGCTCTCGTTTTCTGAAGCATCCCGTTCGGGTTTGGGTACTTACATTCAGTATGTTGCGAAATGGCGCTCGCAGTAAGGCAAGGGATAATTTATTGCACGAAGAAATTGAAAAGATAACTGGCAAACAGGGTTTTTTTAACAACGCTTTCTAAAGAGACGGTGACCTGACGTTTCGTTGCTTCAGAGAACGTAAGCGATTACGCTAAGCAATAATTTCTTTTTCGTGTGCACGTTCCCTCGGGGGTGACCTGCCAAATCACAAAGTGAATTCGAGCAAGTCTTTCTCAGTCAATAGCCTGTGAGCCCTCACTGTACTTTGCGAAACCAGAACATACAAGAACCGAAAATATCCCATGGACGCCTCAGGCATTGTATTTAGCAGGTAAGGGGAGACCACGGAAAGTACGTGTCAGCAGAGGACACCTAGTTGCAGAAAGGGCGGAGCCCTGCGGCTCCCTTGAGATAGGGCTACGCATTTTCTCTCTCTTTCTTGGCGTCTTCTTTCTTTCAAGCACCTAAGTGGCGCTGGCATCCACCAGACCTGCGGCACGCTGTCACCACCATGTGCTCTGGATCACAGTGCCCATCAACGTAATAGCGGCAGAAACTGAGTCCTTTGATGTGCAGCCATGATATCGTGTCAGCTGATTCGTGCAATACGAGACATTGCGAAAGGACAAGGCATAACGCTGACTACGAATGCCATGTACGAGTTCTAGTTTTCGCGTAAACTTCTTAAAGTTTAGGGAAGCGGAATTTCCGGAGGGGTTAACGGCAGATTGTAATGACGATGTTTATTGGCATCCCACTTGAAATGGGGCGGGGGGAAGCAGTGCCCTAGACTACTTGAATTATTCAGGTTTTATGACATCGATTGCGAAAGACTGATGAAGCAGTAATAAGTGGACGCAGCATGAAATCAGTGAGAAGAAAACTTGGCATAGGACAAGACATGACCCGGGGACAAGCGGCAGGAGAAGATGGAATAACAATCGATTTATTCAAATATGGAGCAGAGATATTTCGTGAAAAGCTTGCGGCCCTTTATACCTAATGCCTCATCACTTGAAGGGCACCTAATAACGGGAAGAATGCCTACATTAAACTAATCCATAAGATTGGAGACGTGACAGAATTTAATAATTATCAGCCCATTAGTTTGCTGTCACCATTGAATAATATATTCACCAAGATAATTTCCAATATATTCATTTCAACGCATGACTTCAGAAAACCAACAGAACAGGCTGGCTGCAAGAACAGATATTCTACGATGTATCAAACCCGCGGTGATTGCTTAATAGCTTTGGTGTCGGGCGGCTAAGCACGAGATCCCGGGATCAAATCCCGGCCATGGCGGCCGCATTTAGATGGGGGTGAAATGCAAAAACATCATTGTACTTCGATTTAAATGCGCGTTAAAGAACCCGAGGTGGTCAAAATTAACCCGGATTCTCCCACTACGGCGTGCTTCCTTATCAGAGCGCGGCTTTGACACGTAAAACCCCTAAAAGGGACACTAAAAGCAATTACTAAGTCGACGTGGACTGTTTAAATACCCATCCAACTCACTAGTTTGATATGTTCGTCAGTTTATCACTACTTGTATTTCCTTATGGTCTCATTCCTTATTTCCTTATGGTCTTTATGGTCGTTTTCCGATTGCGAAATGCCTGGCATGTTCATACAAGTCCCACAGAGTTGCATTGTGTTCAGCAGTGATTCCACCTTCTTTCCGTCTTTGAGGAAAATTTTCCACACGAAATTGCACCGATAGACTTCAAAACAAATTGCTCTCAGTGTTACTGGATGTTTGGCAATAACTTTCTCACTTAGTACCTGAAACATGACCAGTAGCAAGTAATTCTTTGCAAAGATATTAAAGACTCATGTATAAAATATTTTGCTGTACCGAACGTGTTTGGACCCTGGCCGCGAAACAAGAAATATAGATTGGCTCGTTCGTGAAGTCTCCTGTGATTTTCTCGTAGAAAGTAGCATAATTTGTTGAGAACAGTAACTTACGTCTGTTTTTCTTTTTTTCGTTATTTCCTCTACGTTCTTAAAACAAAACTACGGTGCTGAAGTTTTTTATTGATTTCCTATATATGCATGAAGCAAATGAAAGTAATTGCTTTCGTAGTTCGATTCGATACATTCCTTATTTCTTCACTAGGCTTATTCCAAATTGTGGGATCGTAGGTGCCAAACCTGCGATTTGATCACGAGGTACAGCGTAGTGAGTGATGTCGGATTATTGTGACCATCTGTTTTTTTATAAATTGCACCTAAATCGCGGGGCCCGGGCGATTTCGCATTTCGTCCTCAACGAAATATGGCAGCGGTTGCCGAAATGTGATCCCACGAGATCTTGCTTTGCAGCGCAACGTCATGCCACTAAGCCACTATGACTGATCGAAACAGCAAAAGAAGAGGTGCCAAAAACTATAAGTCGCTGCCTCGTAGCGTCAAGCGTCTTCGAAGCTTGTTACCATTTCAGATACTATGCCGCACACATGCCAGTAATGGCATGTGTTTGTGCAAGTAATCCATAAGTAAAGCTATAAAAGTGAGTTCGCACACGCTTTGCAAGCCTTCGATCTAGAGTTTGCCAGTTCCCCAAATCTACCCAAGATTTTGCCAATAGTTCACTATATCCAGCGGAACCCCTTCGGTATGTCAGAGCGCCCTCTCAGACGCTTCACTATGACCTAGCTTGGTAGTTCTATGCAGTCCGCCATAGCTGGGGCATGTTACTGCAGGCTGCGCTGGCTCTACTTTGTTGACTCCGCTATACAGGTGACGTGCATGTGCCTGTTGCTGTTCAATAATGACGACACCGCCAAAGGTTGCCACCACCACCGCAATAATACTGCGGCGCACCTCCCCGTGGATACCTTCATTGAAACAAAGAAGAAAAATCGATATATTCAAGACTATAACTGAAAATCATGAAGGCGCGTTGCAACAGAGGTTCGGACTCGGTCGGCAGTGTGCTATTCTGCGCAGCCTAATGAACGTTCGCCAACTTTACTGTACGCACGTAAATTCGCGCATTGTTAACGGTGACCCGATACAGAAAACTTGCGTTTATTGGTGGGATGTAAAAGTTTGCACAACTTGAAGTACCAACTCAAGCAAACAACTGGGCGGGATCGACTCGAATTCCCAGAATAAATGAGGTGTTTAACATGATACCTCACTTTATTGCGTAGTAAGCCGCTGAACTTAGGGGTTGGTTATGTTTGCCGCTGGTATTTCGTTTGTTTTTCAAAATCATGTGCGCGCACACGGCCTTGTTATTCAGCCCCTGAAGCGACAGTTGGCAGCTTTTCCAACGTGTGGGATTTGAGCTTCTGTTTTTCTTTTTTTTTGTTCTCTTACTTTTGGCTGAGAGTCCTTAACCGGAGAATACAAGGATGGAATAAAAACGTCTTCTTTCGTCTTTGCACCATTTTTTTCCGCTTTCATCCTTGTTTTTAGGGTTTCAATCAGTGGTTTACCTTAAGGACAGAAGCGTAGCTTAAATGACAACTGGTGCCTTGACTGGTGACAACTGGTGCCAGGCTGTGTTATGGGTCTGTGCACATGACATTCATAATTATGTACTTGACTTAATTTGTGTCCGAACTTCTCGTTCTTGCGATGTAGTCATTGCTGTACCAATTTTACCCGTTGTTTTAATTCAGTGTGTGTTCCCGAACTAACTTGCAGCCCCTCTTGGTTGACTCGGGCAGTCCGCAGTAGACGAAATAATGCCGGCAAAACTCTCTTAAGGTGAATTATCGCGGTGCGACGCTTGATATTGTGGCTCCCCATTTGCGCATTTGCAAGCTAAACGGTCTTCTTTGGCTTCTTCTGTTGGATTAGGATAGCACCGCCCACCACTGGCTATTGTGGAGCATGACGTGGAAGCAATGTTCATATTCTTTAGTTGAGGCACGTTTGCAGTCCTCGCGAGAGCAGGAGCTGCTGTGGACAGTGGTCAGCACGGCACGGAGTCCAATCATTGCAGCAACAGCGAGCGCCTGATAGATGCGTGCGAGTTGCGCAATAGCTGCGTCTGCATTTATTTTAGAAGGCTAAAAATTAAAAATGACCATTCGTCACCTTGCTAAGAGGGTTCCATGTAATGCTTCGCATTAAAAATATTATCCGTTTCAGGGTGCTGAATTTTACTGTGAACAGCACATGGTATGGGCTAAAACGTGGGCTGATCGCAATTTTTTTATTGTTCGAGCTTAGACCACATTTGTAAAAGATCATTCCAACGCACTTTATAATCAAAATGGCAGGCGACACTAATCTTTGACTTATGTGTCTCTAAGTGGCAGTCGCACCTCGGCCTTGGTGTTCTTTAGATTAAGCGAGCGGTCTTTCCGCTGGCACGATATGCGGGCGAGGAGCGAAAAAGGCCGACGAGGAAGCGCCGCGCTCACCACCTGGCGGGCCCTGGCCCCCTAGTGAACGGTGCACAAACCGCAGCATTATGTACCCTCTGCGGTGTTGACGTCGAAGAGCAGAGTGCTTTAGATGAGCGTCTTGATGGAACGCTGCGCTCCGAGTGACCACGCTACGCCAAAGAGGAGCGGCGGGCGATTTTCATGTTTTATTTATACCTGAAGTGCAGCGGAGCGGGCCTCTCGTAGTTGCAGCGCCCGATGGCCAAACTCAGAGCAATGAAAGAAAAAAAAACACGTATTGATCCCTCATATACAGTAAAACGTTCCTCTTTGAAGTATATAGACGCGCGCTTGTAATGCGCTACCGGTCCATCTTATCCAATGGAAAATAAAGTGCTGTCTTGGGCGACGCCACCTGATAGCCACCGAGCTTGCTTTCTGCATCCAATCAAAATTCTTCTTAACGCCAACGCTAGCCAAAGCGCTGCGCTCAGGCAGCTTCTAAGCGGACCGTGTCCCTCGCTCCGCTAGCCCGCTTACGACTAAGCGGACGGCGCATGCGCATTGACGCTTCCGCTCCGCTTAGCTGCTTGGTGGAGCGCAAACACGCGCAACTGAAGCGCTCTAAGGTAACCAGCATGCGCGCGCAGCTTTGTCGAGCAAGCGAACGAGCGAGCAGGTGGGCGCCACGACAGGAGAAGCAAGGGAGGAGGGAGTGACGTCACGTACCCTCCGCAAGGCTTATGGTCAGTCTATACCAGTCAACTGTTTTCGATTATTTATCCGGCCATTTTTGACGTCACTAATTCCGCTTTCGAATTCTGGGTTTCCAGGAATTTCACTAAAGTCGCGCTCACGTGGCGGGACTCAAGTCTGCGATTCTGTGTTTGGCGCGTGGGAATCGGCGATTTCCGATAATTTTTAATTATTCCAAACACTTCAGTAACTCAGCTTGAAAGTAAACTGATGCTCTGATATCATATCTCTAATGAAACTCAATATTTTGTACTGTACTGCTTTTTAATTTTTCCGTATGTATTTTTATTTTCGTCGCCAGTCGTCTGAGGAGCTGAACTGGAAGTGCTGCGCAAGCAACAAGAGTATCACGCGACGCTCGTGCAACTAAAAATATGTAACTAATACACTCGTGCACTCACGCACCCATTCACTCACACGCCCATGCACACATACGCGCGCGCACAGGCACGGACCCACAGAGGGAATGCCATCTCACAAATAAAAAGATCCATTTCCAACCGCACTTCGTCTACATCTGTGTGCACTGTCCAAGTGAATTTTGCTCACTAAAGGCTGAAATGCAATGCCAACCTGCCCCAACTTACATTCGTTAATTTACTTCCAAGCCCATGAAATTTGGAGCAAGTACTCGAAATACCTAAAAAAACCGAAATATGGCGAAAGCAATATTAACTTCCGAGAAAAAACCCAGCGCAGCAAAAGTGCATCAGAAGAAATAAACATTACCAAGCTTAGAGAAAGGCAATCTCTTTTGCCGGCTGGAATAGCTAGGAGCGGGAAAAACGCTATCTTTCCCGAACAGTACCGTTTCTAGGCAAACACTGAACAATGATGCACGGTTAGATTGCAGTGCTGTCTTTCATTCACAGGATAACACGGAAGTGTCAGGAACCAGGGAGCTGTCGTAATGAGAATACTTTCTTTTTCAGCCCCAGCAGGAACGTTGTTAAGCGTACAGACATCAGTAAATGCCGGTGTCGCGGAAAACCTTTTATTGTGATAAGCAGCGCACAAAGGTGCGCTGATGAAGCTGTGGTTTATTACGGGCCCCTGTTGTGCAAAAAAAAGGCAGGTTAAAAACACCGGGAGATGCCCGAATGATGCATTAGGAGTGCAAGAGCACGAAGTTTCGAAAGCCGGTAGTAGACACCTGCATATATATTGTCGTCACAAGCTGTAAGTTCTCGTAACAGTCGAGACTAGTCGCGACTGTTACGTGCCCCGTGGCAGCTGCCACCTTATGGCACGTGACATTACACAGGCCTCCAAGGTAGAGCTCATTGGCGACTCATGTGGCAGCATGTCTAAAGTTTCCCTGAGGGAAAAAAAATTGAATTCTTTTTTTGGCAGATTCTGTAACACGGAGGTTCCTGATGCAATGTTGCTCCTTCGGCTTTTTTTTTTGTGGTTGGGTCTTGCATTGCCAAGAGACAATGATAAGATACGCTGTACAGGTGGTATCGGATAATACATGGTTCGTCTTCACGTTTTTATTGTTTTTCCTGCATTTATTCCAAAGACTTTGCAAAGGAATTTCAGTTGTTCCTTAGCGCTTTATTTTAGTCTTCTTTTAGCTGCCAAATTTTGACAGTGATAGTTAATATGGATTCCCCCGTCGGTCCTTTGGATGTCCAGTATTTTGTCACCGGGATCCCAACGGTGTCTTTCTAAAACTTTACATAATAAGGAATGCACCATGAACAGAGGGTATTTGAACTCCGGACCTTGTGATTCCCAGTCAACTAATCCATTTCGCAACGTGTACACCGAACTTGCACATTAGGATAGATATCTAGCCCGTTACGTCATGGACGCCGCTTCTTACTGTCATTGTTCTTTAACATGACACGCAGGGTGACTTAAGTGTATCATATTCGCTGCCGTGGGTAACTGCTTGCATGGAGGGAACGAAGCTTATAAAGGAAGCCCATGTCGTACCGGCTTTGATGGACAACATCTGCGTTCCGAATGTGCATACGTGACGCACTGTTTCCAGCGGTCTTCAACACAGACACTCAATTTGGTCGACAATCGCACGTCCAGGGTGCTTTTGTCCACGATAGTGCATATCCTTTTATGCAAAGGTTATGAAGGCAGCTCATAGCTAAAGCAGCAGGCCACAAATGAGAAAATTGTCTTGGCAATACACTGACATAGCTGAAAAGATAAAACACTATGTACTTTGAGATATAAATTGATTGCGTAGCATATAAACCAAAAAGTGTGAAATGTCAGTCCTCAAGTTCTTTTGATCAGAGAAGCAATTTTATTTTCTTTTATCACTCATCTTGCACCCTTTCCTGGTCAAATATGTACTTTAACATAAACACCTTGAAAGGATGCACTTGTATTCGAGAATTTCCATCCTAAAGAAAGTGGCAAAAAAGGATAATCACCAAACACAACAAAGCAGTGATTTCTGTGTAAGAAAAATATGTACGTAGACGAACATTGTTGGAACCAGGGATATTGCTGTAGCAGACATATCAACAAAGGTGTTCGGCATCAGGGTAGTATTTGTTTTCCTTGGCAGCGTTTTTTTTTGTGCATAGCTTACAGGCCCCTGCCCTCATTGGGGGAGGAGAAGCTGGTGCATATAATAGTTCAAGATAAGCCAAAGTGTTAAAATATAGGCAGGAAAGGTGTGCTTAGCAATGGTGATCGTGATGGAGCGGGTATGGGCACTGCTGTCAGTTCTTGCAATAGGTAGGGTGACCGAAACAGAAAACGATGTACACATGTAAGCAATCGTTAATCCAGGAGACTTTATCTTCCCAGAAGTCAAAATAAGAATTAAGATAAACTGTTTGCACATTTGGAAAAAGCTAAGAAGAATTAACGAAAATAAATTTTGTATCAAGATACATCGGGTTAAGTTCAGTGTAAATGGTAAATGAAGGCACATTATAAAATATTTGGTTAAAAGCCAATGAAGAAAAGAAACCTTTACCAAATATTAACAAATTGAGGGCATCAAAATTAAACTGGGTATGATCATCAAACCGTAAAAAAATAGCTTGTAAAACTATATTGGATGGACATTATATGAACCAGGCGCAAGATGTTGAGTTGAGAGAAAGGTTGAGTGCTGTTTATATTGTGAAGAAATTGTGCCACCGGACTACGTCATATACAGACGCGATCGCGGCTCACGTGGTGGAGGCGTTGCTGTGATTGCGAAACGTGCCGTAAACGTAACGCTGCTTGAACAAATTGATCAGCATGAAAGTTTGTTGTTGCAGGTTACTGCGCATGTTCTCACTTTTTTCTTTGTGCTGTGTATCGTGCACCTGATGCAGCGGATTCTTTCATGTACAGTTTATTTGACCGCCTACTACCTTACCAAAACCGGAACTTAATTATTACCGGTGATTTTAATTTCCCTGCTATCGATTGGGATAAACCGTATTACGGCCTGTGGGCCTCATGTGATATTATTCTTGATCTGATGTTTTCTTTAAATCTTAAGCAAACCGTTCATGCATACACCAGAGAGGCATCTGTCTTAAACCTTTTCTTTGTTAGTCAAATCTTTTTTGATGGAGTGCTTACTGTTGAAGCTGGAATCTCGGACCATCGTCTGTTGTTGTTCTGTTGTGTTTCGCCAATTGTTTCCGGGATGCGTCCGGTTAAAATGATCAAGGACTACGCGCGTGCTGACGATAACGCAATCATCGATTCTTCACCATCTCAGTTAGATAACCCTTGCAGCAATGACCTTCATAGTTTATGGTAGCACTTTAAGAATACAGTACAGTATACTATTGAACATTTTGTTCCCCTCAGAAAGCTTCGCATAAATCGCCGCAATCCTTGGATAAGTCGTGAAATTATTCAAATGAAACGCAAAGTAAGGCGCTGTAGGAAGAAAAAGATACCATCTCCGCAACAGTTCCAGGTTCTAAAAAAGGAACTTGCCTTTAAGTTAAAATTAGCAAAGTCCCGTTATTTTGACACAACGCTCCCCGAATTTATCAGAAGTGATCCCCAAAAATTTTGGAATTTTCTAGGTCGAAGGACTGACCACTTGACCAAAATCCGAGTTAATAACAGCGTTGTAACCGACTCCACGATCATAGCGCAAGGTTTTAACTCCTATTTTCAAAGCATGTTCCTTATGGAGCGTGCAACCACAGCTAGAATTCCAGTTGAAGATCCTGCTGACGTACCAGCTATCTCTGTGAACGGTGTTGTGTCTATGCTGCGTAAACTCGCAGATAAAAAATCCGTGGGTCCCGATGGGCTTCCAAATGCCTTTCTGAAGCGCTTTGCAGCACAGGTATCTATTTTCTTAACGAGGATCTTTCAAGTCTCTTTACTTTCGGGAGATGTGCCGGAGGACTGGAGGATGGCCCGCGTTGTGCCAATTCTAAAAAAAAGGGGAAAAGCTAACCATTTCTAATTATCGACCAATCTCAATCACTTGCTCTTGTTGCAAGCTGCTTGAACACATATTTTCTGGTTATCTTAACTCCTATCTTGCTGAAAATAACATTTTATCACCTGCACAACATGGCTTTCGAAAAGAAATGTCCGCTGTGACACAGTTAGTTACAACAATTCATAATTTTTCTGTTGTGCTTGATAAATCAGGGCAGATTGATGTACTTATTCTTGATTTTCGCAACGCATTTGACACAGTTCCCCACAGTAAACTTATTTATAAACTGGAAAGTATTGGGCGTCCCTACTTACCTTGTTAATTGGATTAATGCTTATTTAAAACACAGGACACAGTACGTAGAGGTTAATGGTTGTAAATCTGAAGTACTTCCAGTTACGTCAGGTGTACCCCAAGGAAGCGTTTTAGGCCCGCTGCTATTTTTAATTTATATTAATGATTTGCCGGCTGCTGTTTCCGAAAATGTCTCTGTCAGGCTTTTTGCAGATGACTGCATTCTTTTCAAGAGCATAAACGAGCGTAATGATCATTACCTCTTACAAAAGTCACTACTAGCTGTTCATCAATGGTGCCTTAAATGGAATATGCCACTTAACCTAGATAAAACTGTCCTCTTGCGAATTTCGCGCAAAAAGCAGGTTTCTCCTTTCTCTTACAGCCTTCTAAATCATTCTATTATGGAGGTCACACATCATAAATACTTAGGGGTTACAATAACAAACGATTTAACCTGGTCTGCGCATATTGCAGACATTTGTTCCTCATCATTTTCCAAGATGTGCTTTCTGAGGCGGAAGCTTAGAGGCGCTCCTAGTAATCTTAAACGTCTTGCATACATAACATTTATTAGATCAAAATTAGAGTACGCGTCGGTCTTATGGGACGCGTTCATAAAGAAGGACATTTACCAGCTTGAGATAGTGCAAAGGAAAGCGATTAGGTTTATTTACAACAAATACAGAAGGCTTGATTCACCTACGACACTAATGAAAACAAATAACATCCAACTACTTCAAGTACGTAGAAAATGTCCCGTTTGTTGTTCATGCACAACCTTTTAGCACATAAACTAAACATTTCGCATCCCGCAGTACTTAAACAGCCATCGTCTAGACGAACACACCACACAGGAAGTCATTTACTGGAACCAATTTTTGCAAGAACTGAAACATTCAAACGCAGTTTTTTCCCGAGGACCGTTTGCGACTGGAACTGTCTTGCGGGGGCCATTTTCCAGTCATCTAATTTTGTTAAAGCTCTAGAAGAGTATTTGTTTGAGTGAATGAGTGCTGTATATGTGCGTATACGTGTATATATGTATAAATATGTACATGTGTATACACATTTTTCTGCTTGTTTATTAGCGGCAATCTGTTAAACTGCCCTTCTTTTTTTCTATTTCGTTTTATGTAGGAGTGTATTTCCATGGCTTGTATAGCCCCTCCTGCATGGGCCATAACTGTTGGCCTGCAGTATTCTGAAATAAATAAATAAATAAATATTCATGCCGCTGTTGATGGCTTCAAATTTCCGTCTTCCTGTAGAACATATGTCGTACTTGAACAAGGAAGTGGGCCATTTTTTTAAACAACTCTAAGTTCAAATGCTGTACGAAGCTTCAGCGTTATTTTAATGAAAGAAAATACCAAGTGCAGCTCTCCTGGGTGGGCTTTCATTCACCACTAATTTCCGCAGGTGTAACCTCAAAATTGGATGACGTAAGTGGACCTTAGCTCCTGGCAAACCGTTAGGTGTCTTTTTTTCAGCACAGATGCGTACACATTATATATGTTGGCCGGAGCAGTAGCAAGCTACATTCTACTTGTCATAGCCAAAGTGAACTTTGGTAACAATGAGTGAAAGAAGCAAACAGCTTCCACGATACTGATTCAAGTCATCCGGAAGAGTTGCTAAAGTTATTGTACCCCCCCTACCATACCATATATACCATTGTGCACTGCACTGACTCATGGTGTCGATTATGCTATTATAACACAAAGCATCACGTGAGGCGAATTCGGGAATAAGAGGGCCCAATGATTTTTCTTAGAGCATCAAATGCGCTTTACATTATTGCTACATTCCAACTAACAAAGCAGCAGCCGGTCTGTGAGAAAGGGACAATTCATATGAAAGCTCATGAAACTCTGTGAAGCAGAACGTTGCCGATTTGGTGTTATGCGCACAAATGCACTCTTTCATGCATAATGACATCCTGCAGTCAAACCTTGTCTAGACGTTCCAACCTTAAAGGTTTAAAAAACACTACAGTGGAAGGAAAAATTGATAGATTGTTAAAAATTACTAAATGTTATTCGGTTATTTATAATTTCTACTGTTCGTTAAAGGTTCCCAGACTCTACAGGTGCTGCAAACAGGTACACTGCTTTTAGAGTCATAGCAACAACGATGTGTGACGCAGACAAGGAGAAATTCTTATGAAGTTTATACCAGAGTATGCCCTACCAAATTACACCCTACCTCACATAACAATATTGTAGAAGTCGAGGAGGAAAAAAAACTTTATTTCCTGGTGGAGGATGCATATACCGGAGTGCATGAAACTAGTGTACCCTAACCATTGCTGTGGCCGATGTCTCTGCACTATCAGTTATATAATACGGCAGTTAGAATTGTTTTTCCGGCAGCTGTAGTTACTGCAACCTGCCGCCAGTTTACCGGTGCCCAGCTGGAATACATTTAGGGCAAGTTAAAACTCTCTAATGAATTTATCTCAGATGACACAACTAGAATGCAATGTTTTGCGAATAAGTGTGACGTCGTGGATTTCAGGTTATCACATTTAAACCATCTTAGTGAAGTAAAAAAGTTCTCGAAACTTGCGAAGTCCTTGACTCCTTCATAAACTCCTTTAACGTTGAACACTCCAATAATGCAATGTAGTCTCTGTTTGCCCAGAAATAGCTAACTGCGGCTGAGTGTGGGTTTTCATCTCCCATATTCATATTAATATTTCATTTAACAGATGGACGTCAAGACCATTATTATGTTTTTTTTTTGTTTTTACTGACTTGCGAAGCCTCCTCTATCAGCAAGAGTGGCTTTTTAGCATTGCAGGAGGGCAGTTTAGTAATACAGCTGAATTTAGTTTTTGAATTGATGCCCTTTCAAGGGAACTAAATTAGAAAAGTACAGGAGTCACACTATTCTTTCGCAGACTCCTCACATTGCTTTGTTCGGCTGGAAAATTAAACACAAATAATCAATTCGGTTCAGAACACGCAAGCGCGGTACAAAACACGCTTTAGCAGGAAACACGTACCGAGGAGAATAATTAGTACACTGGGCAGAGCGCGTACTTATCAGTGGCGCCTTATTAGCTCCACCTAAGCCAGCTTCTGCGAAAGGTTGTTTGCAGGTCTAGTCATGTGTGAATATCATGCTACAGTGAAGCAGCTAAGACGAGTTGTTCTTGGGGCGTGACCCTGTTACCCGTTTTTGTGTGTTCGGCCCCTGCGCCACAAAACCATATACATCATAATTTTTGTGTGTTATGGCTCTGTTGCGGCGTGCACATTACCTCATTTCATTCAAATGATAACAGCCCACAACATTTGTCCAAGCCAAATCAATTTCAAAACATGATAATCGACGTTATCGAATAAAAATAAGCGTGCACGTAGCTCACACGAATCGACAACAATCTGGCCAAGTTATTTAGCATGTTATCCATTATTTTCATGCTTACTCAAAGTCAGTGTATCTTTATTGTGGTATGGTTTACGAAGAAGGACTGTGAAAATAAAAGCTGTTTTAATATATCTGGACTGGTTTGCAGCCGCGTATTGACCCAGAAGGATTAACATAACTTAGTTAAAAAATAAAAGAAAAGCAGCACACTTACAGCATTGCTAGGCGTGGCAATTTTCCGTTAAAAGAAATGAACGATCAAAACAATCAATCGATGGGCCATTCAGTGGGCCAGTGTTAATCGACCAATCAGTCAGTCACTGAACTGACACTGGGACTCATCCTTTCAGACAGGCCTAACGGAGCAGAAATTTACGTGTGGTGTTGTAATGGTAATGAGCACGTAATTTTAGTTTCATGTAAGGTCCGCGGAAGAGATGAAACGTACAATGCCAAAAAGCATTGTATGGCGGTGTAAATTTCGCACTAGATGCCAATTTCCACGTGCAATTGCGTGCGTGGGGAACTTTGTACCCAAAAAGGAAAGTTGCGTTGCTAACTAGATGAGCACGAAATGAGGCACAAACGACATATTAACCGGGCGCCAACTTCCAACTGTTTATTCACCAGGCAACCCGGATAATCGGATGCATGGGTTACGCCTGTAATATCCGCGTGCTCATACGAGTAGGTACCTGCCATGATAATCCAGTACCGATCACTAGCCTACCTCCTGTGTTAGCTCCTATCACCGCCGTTAATCTCTACTGTAATTGCTTTGCACTTAGGCTTCATGTATTAAACTGCGTGGTTTTACTAGCTCGAAACTTCCCGACCAACTACGGGCAATCTAGCGGGCCCGGGCAGCGGTGGAAAGGCTATGCCTCACCGCACATAATGCTCGGGTGGCCTCAGCCCGGGCTGGCAATCTCGCAGGTCCTTTTCTCTTAATTTTTTTTCCGTTTGACCGTGGTTTCTGGCGAATAAAGAAGTGCAATTTGGCGCCCGTACACGTAGTTTGTGTCTCATTTAGTCCGCGTCTGCTCAGCGCCGTAACCTTTCTTTTTAAATCATGAACCAATTGATTCAGCAAAAAATTTTGCCAGCATTCTACCATTTACAGATTTTCTTCATACACCAATTACTTTCTCGGTAGGGCTGTGTGTCGGTTTGCGAAAGCTTGGATGCACGTTCTTATGTTAACCGGTTTGTGGGCGTGCGCCGTACAGCCTCAGATTCGATTTTGGCCCTGTCTCCCCTCCTCCGCGCCCCTCGAATGAAATGAGGACAAAAGTGAAGCGGATGTGGGCTTTCTTAAGTCTATGAAAGGCACCTTGCGAAAAAAATACGGAGGAAGGGATTTTGCAGACGTATTTACTTTTGGTGAGAGCATAATTGGCAATATGACAGACCTTCTGCAACTCTGCTAGCAGTTGATGTCCCATGAATGGGGTTTCTCCACAGCGAAGCTTTGAGGCCAAATGAGATTTTCGCCAGTGGGAACCGCTGTCCCGTTTTTGCCAGGCCTCTAAGACGCTCGCTGATGGCGTTACAAAAAATAAAATAAATATGGGCATTTACGTGCCACTTCCTGATTTTGAGGCACGCCATAATGGAGGACTCCGGAAATTTCGACCACGTGGGTACTTTATCGTGCACCTAAATCTAACTACATGGGTATTTTCTCATTTCGATCCCATCAAAATGTGGCAACCGTGGCCGGGTTTAGATCCCGCGACCTAGTGCTCAGCAGCCCAACACCATAGACACTGAAAAACCGCGGCGGGTCGTCGCGTTACAGGTAAGGGTGAGCACTGATAACGAAAGGAACAAACGTAAATACTTTAAATGGTCGATCATTGCTAACTTTATTCTTGACAGTAATTTGTTGGCTTTGAGAGGGCGACAATGGATTTTGAGAGTTGGGGTCGCCGTCTCTAGTATAATGGCGAACTCATGTAATACCGTCGGATCAGGTAAATTGTCACAAGTGGAAGAGAACAATGACCATGCTCAAAGAAAAAAACTTTCCCACCTATGTCTTAACCATGACATCTCGCCCCCTGTAGAGATTCCTTGCTCACAATATAAGACAAGGGAAAAAAATTAAATTTCGGGACAGGTACTAATCACTTGTTGACAATGTATGTAAAAAAATTAAACGATGTTCTTAGGTTATTTTTCGCAATATGGCTTTGTAAAGGGACATAGTTATTGGTCTTTTACCAATGCTAGCCATCTTCCTGACGATCGAATTTTCTCGAAATGAAAAAAAAATGACATCGCAAGGAAAAATTATTCAGCCAAGGTATCTTTGTTTTCTTTAATTCGATAACATGCCCTGTAGCTTAAAAAGGCTGGTATACCTCCTTTTTAGGTGTACATAATATAGTAGATGATTATTTTCAGTAAAGTTCTGTAGGAATCTGCCTAGAATGGAGCGAATTTCACCTAACTAGCTCAGTGGTTGGCTTGGCGATGGGCATTCGTATGTTGCAAATAACGTCTCGGATACGAAATTTCGTTCACATGTGTACCGCCGTCATCAAGTGCCTTCCATATATTTGCAGTGTGGATAAACTGCTGGAAACGTGCATTGATTAACACCAGCGTTTGGACACGCGCGCACAGGCCTTGTTTGTTGACATCCTAACAGTGAATTCGACACCCCTGTAACAACTAAAGGCCCATGGTGAAGAAAAGAAATGACTGCTGAAGAAAAAGACTACGACATACGAAAAACACACGATTGCTGCGTAAGTGCAACAGCAAGCTGTAATGGCGTAGTGGCTTCGGCACTGCGTTAGCTTAGCCCGAGGTCGGGGGATTGAAACCACACCAGTCCCGCCGCATTTCGATGGGAGGCGAAATGCAAGAACTCTCGCGTACTCTTCATTGGAATCACAACAGAAAACTGCAGGTGGTAAAGTTGTTACGGAGTTATGTGCACTAAGGTTTGCTTCATAATCAGACCGCTGTTCTGGTACGTGGAACCCCAGAATTTAATAAAGGTTAAATGGGAAATGCACCTAAACGTAGCTTAGTGCTACAAAAGAAACTTATGCGGGTTCCTCCTGGTCCGAGACTCTAACCCGGGACCACAGCGTTTCTTTGTCAGCCGCTCTACCATCTGAGCTTAAGAGGTGGCTAGCAGATCGGAGGCGAAGTCAAATTTATCAACAACTAAGAAGCAAAGGCACCCGTATTTTTTTCGAGGTGCGCATATGGGTTTCTTTTGTAGCATTTAGCTATGTCTGGGTGCATATCTCGTTTTTTCCTTATTAGTTCCTTCTATCTACGTTGTGGGTTTCCGCAGAACTATTGCGTCACACCCCAAGATTTATGTATATTCATGCAACAATTTTAATATCCCATACCGATAAATCAGTGTTCCAACAATAACTTATCCAGCAGTATCTAACAAAAGTGTAGGAACGCCTTTAACCCTTTATAGGCTGGGCATGTTGGATTGAAGAAATTAATTCAAGTTGCACAAGCGAATATATTTCATTCTGTTTCAAAGCATCCAAAGTTGGTTTCCCAGTACTTCCTGCGGCCAAATGAAATTGGATAGCTTTTTACAAACACTGTAGAGGGCGTCAGAGAAATAATGATTTTATTGCACATTTTTACACTGTAGCAATACTCTAGAGACGTATCATTCGTGCCGCCATCTTACGGAAGCATGTAAACCACTCAGTATTGCATGGGAGAAAAATGTTGCACCTGCATGGATGGAGACGCGCGAGGTACTCCGAAAGTTACCCTCGAAGTAAGCTCTGCTCGGAGAGAATTGTTATTAAAAACCTTGATGATGACAGGACAGGATTTTTTTTAAAGCAACTCTTTCTTTTCCAGCTCTTTCGGTCTATCCCGACCGTGCCAGCTTTCTGGGTAGGGCTGCTGCTGTCTTGCGTAATAGGTCTCCGGCAGGAAAGCAGCGTCATCTTTATTATCGTAAAGATGGTAGTGCTGTGCAGGTTCCTTGCCATGTGTTCTACGAAAAGCTCAGTTAATAAATTAATGATGCATGCATACAGTAAATGCAACAACTATACGTCCTAATGAGCTTAATTTTTTTATTCGAGCGACCGTTTTTAACCTTTCTTTGCCTACTTTACCACATATAGCTCTACCATTCTTTTCAGATGATCACCACGTGTTGGTGATGACGTTGAACTCCATACTATGGCACGCAACCCCATAGGGGGATTGGCCATGAAATGGTCAGTACATTTATATTAAATAATGATACACTAAGAAACATAAGCCATTGCGGAGTTCAAATTCCGTATCATGTTCGTCCAAGACTACATGCGCGTGACAGTTTCCTTTGCGCCTAAGACCTTATCATGTCTAGAGTGTCGTGTTATTACAGTACCTACAAGAAACGCCCATATATGGTCCATACCTCCGATTTTGTACAACTTATAAATATCAAACTTTGGCATATAATGTCCCAACAACCCTAAACGCATATGAAAACGCAACCGGTTGCAGTAAAATATAGTTACGTTCTTTATTTTGTTCTATTGTTTTCTATTAAAAGATTCAGTATCTATAAATGTCTACTAAATATATACTGCTTGCAAATCAGTCATTCAAAGCATTAAAAATATTTTGCAGCATTTTCTGTGTATTTTTGTGAGTGATAATTATGTTGCATTTTGTGTTGTAATTTGCATATGCAATTTCATGTGCGTCGTATTTCAAGTGTATTTGTGTGATTTATGAATATGTTATATTATGCTTTGTAATGTGCATGTTTTTCATTTTTGCTTTTGTCACGGCGTATCTTAGTCCTCTGCCAGTGCACCTTGTATAGCAGCTGCCATGTAATAGTTACTGGGCCCCGTCAAGCCGTTTTCACGGCTTTTATCCCACCGAACCTTTCAGCATATTGTCTGGTAAATAAAGCTCATATCGGATTCGAGCAGGGCTTTCTTAATCAGGAGCCTGTGAGCACTGATTGTATTTTTTTGGAACGAGAACGTACAAGAACGGAGAAGGGCCCGTGGACGCCTCCGCCTTTTAGCGTAGGAGGTAACGTCAGGCCAAAGTAACGTAATGTTAGCAGACGACATCTAGTGGTAGAAAGAGCAGAGCCTTGATGCTCCCTCGAGATGGGGTTACGAATTTTCTCTCTTTCTTTTCTGTTTCTTTCTTTTCAGCGCCTAAATGGCGACGGCATCCACCAGCCCTGAGGCGGGCTGTCAGCGCCATGTGCTCTGACCCGCAGTGCCCAGCAACGTGAGTAATGGCATTAGAAAGTGAGCCAATTGTTGTGGAACCATGATATCCTTTCAGGGGGTTCGGGCAATATGAGACATCACGATAGGATCAGGCATAACGCTGACTACGGGCCGCATAACGTAAAACTATTTCAATATGTTTTATTCCAATCTCGTGACGTCAAATTTGCGTATCCGCTGACGAAAGCATCGGGCGTCACCCGCAGGGTTGTCTGAGCAGACCAATCAAACGCTCCCCTAGTTCATAGGCGGTCACTTTTGTTTGCTTGAAAACCGAATAACAATGCCTACACTGAGTGACTTGTCTTATTTGATTGGCTCGCAAAAGGCGAAAACCCCGCTCAAGTGGTGAAGGATTCGATGGGGAGGAGCTACTGCACAGAAAATCGATGACCGGATGAAGAGGGTGGTGACAGCGTCAGCGTTTGGTCCGCTTTCCCTTACTTAGCTTGCCGTGGCTCGTCGACAATCGCGGCGGCATGGAACGGAAGCTTAAGAATGGCGCCTAAACGTATTCTCAGCAAAGATGAGTTGGCAAAACGAGGCCGTAAACGTGCCGAAAGTGCTCAAAAACTTTGCACAGCCACGCAAAAAGTTTAATTGCACGAAAATAAACCTCTCTGACAGCTTCGAGTAGCCAGCGCCTGAGAGATCGGCGGCAGCCATCTTTTATTCCTTTAGGAACGGGGCACGCTGCGGCTATTCAGAATAAAATTGTTTTGTTTGGCATATTAGGTCATCTTTAACGCCTACACGTCACTTTGACGCGGTGAGTTCTTGCAATTTTCTGACGTCGCGTGAGAGGTAGGTTAAGTGGGTGCAGCCTAAAAACTTTTGACCAATTGTCGAGCGCTAATGGCGAAAAGCGTCAAATTAGAAATAACTATTTGCCTTTTTTCGGTCAAGTCATGCATAATCAGTGTGCACACGTCATATCAGTAGGGGAGCTATCGCGGTTTCCGTGGTGTCGCGTGGCAGACAGGTGGAGGGGGGTGGTCCAAAAAAGCTTTTGACCAATCGCGGAGGGCTGATTGCAGAATTGCAATAGGAAACATTGGAATTGTTTTACGTTATAGTGCCTTATGAATGCTTGAGTTTTATTTTTTTCCGTAAGCTTCCTAATGTTAGCGGATATCGAGTTTCCGGAGTGTTTATGGTAGTGACGATATTTTTGACATCTCATTTGAACTGGGGCGGGGAGAGATAGTATTCTAGATTGCGTTCTTCGCAAACATGTTAAAGACTCATGTAGAAAGCATTTTGCTATGCAGAACGTGTTTGGGACCTGGCCGTGCAGCCAGCAATATATATTCGTTCGTTCGTGAAGTCTCCTTTGATTTTCTCGTAGGAAGTTTCATAATAAATTCGTTCAGGACAGTAACTTATGTTTTCCTCTTTTCTTTATTTCCTCTGGTTCTTGATAGAAAACTATGGCGCTGTACTGTAATATTGATTTCCTATAGATGCGTGAAGCAAATAACGGTAACTGCTTTCCAGTTCAATTCAATGCATCCCTTATGTCTTCGCTAGGCTTACTTTAAATTGTGGGATCATACGTGCCAATACCGCGATTTGATTACGAGGTACGACGTAGTGAGGGATCCGGATTGTTGTGACCATTTATTTTTTTTATGTGCACACCTAATGCGCGGAATGCGGGTGATTTCGCATTTCGCCCTCATCGAAATGTGGCAGCGGTTGCCGAAATCTGATCCCACGAAACCTTGCATTGCAGTGCAACGTCGTGCACTAACCCACAATGACGGATCAAACCAGCAAAAGAAGAAAGGAAAATACACGCTGCAAACTAAGGCGCTGTCTCGCCGCGTAAAACGTCTTCGAAGCTTGTTAACGTTTTAGATACGGTGCGACGCAAATGCCAGTAATGGCTTCTGTTTGTGCTAGTAATAAATAGGTAAAGCTATAAAAGCGAGTTCTCGCATCCTTTGCAGGCCTTTGATCTCGCATTTTCCAGTTCCACAAACCTACCCAAGATTTAGCAAACGGTACACTATATTCGGCTGAAGTCCTTCGGTATCTCAGAGATTGCTTTCAGACGCTTTGCTATTACCTAGCTGGTTACTTCTATGCTCTCCGCCATACCCAGGGCATGTTATTGCGGGCTGCGCTGGCTCTACATTGTTGACTCCGCTGTACAGATAACGTGCACGCTCCTGTTGCTGTTCAATAATGGCGACACCGCCAAAGGTTGCTACCACTACAGCAATAGTACTGCGATGGACCTCCCCGTGCAGAACTTCGTTGAACCAAAGAAGAAAAATGTAATGATACATTGAAAACTCTGACTGAATATCATGAAGACGCGTTGCAACAGAGGCGCTGATTGGGCCGGCACTGTACTATCCTGCGCAGCCTAATGAAGGTTGGCGATGTTCAATATACGTGGAAAATTCGCGGAAACTGAGCGGTGTCCCGATACAGCAAGTATGCGCTTTTTGGAGAGATTTAACAGTTTGCACAACTTCTGCTGCCAACTGAAGAAGCCTGCTGGGCGGGATGTTCTCGAATGCAAAGAATTAACGAGGTCGTTAAAATGATACCTTATTTTATTGCGTATTAAGCACCTGAACATAGAGGCTCACCTAGGCTTGCCGAGGTTATTTCATTTCTTTTAAGTCGTATGCACGCACATGGACTCATTATGGCGCTTTTACAACGCGTAGGCTTCGAGCTTTCTTTTCTTTTCAATGTTTTTCTTTTTGCTAGGAGTCTTTAGGCGAAGATTGCAAGGATGGAATAAAAAAAAGGTTTCTTCCATTTTTTTTTATCAATCTTTCCTTCTTTCTTTCCTTTTTTCGTGGTTGCAGTCTGTGCTTTAGCTTCAGAAGAGAAGCATAGCTTAAAAAACAACTGCTGCCTTCATCTCAAGTGCCGCTTTACACGGCTTGCGCAGTGTTCTCTTCATAGGGCCGAGTTCTCGATGTCGCTTATCTTCTGCACAAGCCGTATTTCGATGTGAAAGGAAGGCAACAATTCTTTTTTAAACGTATATTTTATTGCACGGTAAGCAATTCACTCCATACACGCCATGGTGGCGTATGGCTTTGTAATTACCCGACGCCACAGGGTCAAATCCACGCCATGGCCGCCCCTTTTCAATGCGGAGGAAATGCAAAAACGCTCGTGTTCCACTCAACGTATGAGCGTTAATGAAGCCCAAGTAGTCGAAATAAACATGGTGTCCCCCGCTACGGCGTACCTCTTTATTATGATTTTGGCAAGTCGGACACGAGGTATATCTGATTTAATTCATTCATTCTTCATATTTTTCAAAATAAGGCATTCGTGCGTAAATTTTATAGTAAGAGACAAAACTGGAGGCTTGCAGTCGTAAACAAATCGTGAGGGCGAAGCCTTTTTTTGTACGCTCACATGCGCACCAGCGCAATTTTTTGCCCCGAAAAACATAGGTGATTGTCATTCGTTGCCACACATTTGTCCCTTTATTCTTCTGTCGTTTAGGCTGTGTTATGCGCCTGTCCGCGTGACATTCAAATTTAGGTACTTGACCTAATTTGTCTTCGAAATTTTGGGTATTTCGATCTGACCATTGGTGTACCAGTTGTACCTATTGTTCTAGTTCTATGTGGGTTCCTGCAATTCCTTGTAGCCCCTCCTGGATGACCAGAGCAGTCAGAAGTACACGAAATAATGTGGCTGAAAGTCTCTGAAGGCAATTTATCGTGGTGTGATGCAATAAACAGTGGATCCTGTTTTGCGAATTTGCAAGGTGAACGTTCTTGTTTGGCTTCTTCCGGTGGATTACGATAGCATGACGTACAAGCGATGCCTATGTTCTTTATTAGATTCGCGTTGGGCCGTCCTCGCGAGAGCCCATGAAATAAACGCAGCAAGAACTATAAATAGCTAGAAAACGGAATTATGCCAAAAGCGAGGTTACCCTTCACCGCGACTTCCGAGAAAAAGCCCAGCGCAGCAAAACTGCATCCGAAAAAAATATGACCAAGCTTTGAGAGAGGCGACCTCTTTTTCCGGCTCAGATAGCTGGGAGCGGGAAATACGATATCTTTTCCTTCGAGACAGGCGATCTCTTTTCGGGCTCAGATAGCTAGGAGCGGGAAAAACGATATCTTTTCCCAACAGTAGCGTTTCTAGCCAAACACCGAACAAAGATGCACGGTAAGATTGCATTGCTGTCTTTTATTCACAGGATCACACGGAAGTTGCAGAAACCAGGGAGCTGTTGCAATGAGAATACTTTCTTTTTCAGTTCCAGCAGAAACGTTGTTAAGCATACAGCCATCAGTAAACGCCGGTGATGCGGTAAACATTTATTGTGATAAGCAGCTCACAAAGGAGTTTATTCTAGTGACGTGAAGGTGCGGTTAATTAGGGGCCCTTGTTATGCCTAAAAAAGGCAGGTCAAGAACATCGGAAGATGCGCGTATTATAGATTAGGAGTGCACGAGCACGATGGTTCGAAAGCCGGGAGTCGACACCTGTCTATATATTGTCGTCACAAATTTTAAGTTCCCGTAACAGTCGAGACTACCACGTAATGACGCGTGACATTATACAGGTCTCCAAGATAGAGCTCATTGGCGACATGTGTGGCAGCATGTCTCCAGTTTGCCTGGGAGGAAAACAATTGAATTTATTTTTGGCATAATCTATTAAAGGGCAGATTTCAGATGCGATGTTGCTCCTCCGGCATTTTTTTGTTGTTGCCGGGTCTTGCGTTGCCAAGGGCCAATGATAGGATGCGCTGTATAGGTGGGATCACATAATACATGGTTCGTCGTCACTCTTTCTTTTTCCTGGATCTATTCCAAAGACTTAGCAATGCGTATTTCAGTTGTTCGTTAGCACTTTCTGTGCGTGCGTCTTCTTTTAATTTGTGTAGCTTTGGCAATTATAGTTATTATGGATTCCTCCGTCGGTCCTTTGGATGTCTGGTATTTTGTCGCTGGGTTCCAAGCGGTGTCTTTCTAAAACTTTACCAAATAAAGAATGCACAATGAACAGAGGGTATTCGAACTCCAGACCTTTTGATTTTCAGTCAACTGATCTATTTCTCAACGGGTACACCGAACTTGCAGAACATAATAGATATCTAGCCCATTACGTTATGGACGCCGCTTCTTACTGGCATTGTTATCCAACATGATGCGTAGGGGGACGTAAGTTTATCATATTCGCGGCCACGTGTAACTGCTTGCATGGAGGAAAGAAAGCTTATAATGGAGGCCCCGGTCATAGCGGCTTTCTTGGACAGTGTTGAACCCGCTCGAAATGCCCACAGATGCCGCCCCTCACAATACTGGATCACCGACGTGGCGCGTACACTGGAAATTTTTTTCCCTCGTTTTGCGGCGAATCTGCTGGTAATGCGCGACCGAATGCTTTTTCTTAAATAAAGAAACGTCATTTCCGTAGAACGGACAACTGTGAAAGAGAGAGCGCAATACAAGATACGAGTGCTTTTTAATCTAGAATAAGGAACACACGTTATGCTCAATCTCTACTGTAACCGTTCAAATACAGGTGCTTGCCAAATTCAGAAAACGAAGCACTCTGTATGCTGAATCTGTACTATAGCCATTAAAGTACAAGTGCTTCACGTATTTAATATTAGAGAGCATATTCGCAGTTTAGGGAATGTAGTATTAAGAATAAAATTGCCCAGGACGCGCGAGCATCCACCGAATTTCATTGGTGCGCTACCTGCTGTGATCAGCCGCGCTACCCCGCAGGGGCGTCTGCGTCAGCAGGCGTTTGGTGTGTTGCGACACCACGTGCCCGAGCACACGAAGGTTGGACCCTCCCGCGTGTACCCGTGCGCGGCTTAGCCGTGTCTGGGGAAAGGGGGATCCTGGAGGTTGAGCCGATGCCGGGTGTTTGGACCTTTAAGGCCCCCCGGCGGAGGCAACACGCCTCTTTAGCCTCTGCTTCACACAGACGGCACCCCCGGACTGACCCACCCGGGGGAAATCGGCAGTCGCCTTTTCCTGTCCTCCTCTCCAATCTTCGCCTTGCTCTCTATCCTTTTTATCTTTCCTGTCTTCTCTTCCCTTCTTCTCACTTCCCTATTTCCTGGCGGCGAGGGTTAACCGTGTGTAATATATCCAAACTAGGGTATATACATTAGGTTATAGTGGCTGTGTACTGCTGGCGCTGGCACACTGCATTTATACAGAATCTTGCCACGTCCCCGTATTGGGCTCCATGGTGGGTGGGTGGCACAGCTGCCGAAATGCCAGTAATTTCTATGGCTTCTAGCTCATTCCCAAAGCTACCTGATCGACCTCTTTTGAAAAGAGGCCGCACCGATGAACCTTTCAACTTTTTCGCCAGGAGCAAAGATATTTTCCCACATTTTCACGTCATCCATACCGAAACGAGCCAAAGGACTGTAAGAACGCGTTCTCCATTTGTTGTTGCGAAGTGCCTCACTGACACACTAGGCCCTGGATACAAAATTACTAAAATGGCCAGTGGCGACCTTCTCCTTGAAGTTCGTGACAAAACACAACGCGACAAATTGACAAATCTTGTTTCATTTGGTGAAACCCCAATTTCAGTAACCCCTCACCGTTCCCTCAACAGCACAAGAGGTGTAGTTTCAGAGCAGGACCTTCTAGAACTGAGTGAGGCAGAGCTGCTAGAGGGCTG
Source organism: Dermacentor variabilis (assembly GCF_050947875.1). Lineage (NCBI taxonomy): Eukaryota > Metazoa > Arthropoda > Arachnida > Ixodida > Ixodidae > Dermacentor > Dermacentor variabilis. The sequence continues at coordinate 33,020,864 of NC_134578.1, read as the reverse complement.
GAAGCAGCAGCATGTCACGAATGTACAACGAATCAAGATGCGCCGAGATGACAAGGAAATACCCACAAAACACCTGATTCTTACCTTTTGTACCAGCACACTCCCCGAAAGCATCGAAACAGGCTATATGAAAATTAATGTCAGACCGTACATACCAAATCCACGACGATGTTTTAAATGCCAAAGATTCGGCCACGGCTCTCAGAGCTGCCGAGGCCGTACCACCTGTGCAAAGTGCGCGTCCCATGACCACCCTGCGGACAACTGCAACGACCCACTTCACTGTGCAAACTGTGACGGCGAACACGCCGCTTATTCTCGCTCCTGCCCTTCTTGGAAGAAGGAAAAAGAAATCATAGCACTTAAAGTAAAAGAAAATATATCATTCAAAGAAGCGCGCAAGCGTCTTTCCATTGCACAGGGACCTACATTTTCCGAAGTGGCACGGCTGGGGGCATGGCCACAACGGTACTCGGCGGCTGTTAGGACCACCCAGAGTGGACCGGCGGCATCGCCACTCGCCCCCTCTGCGGGAGCAGCTAGTGCTGATCCGCCACCCAGCAAGAGCCAGAAGTCCTCAGGGTCTGCGGTCTCTAGTGCTTCAAGGGCCTCTGCACGCGTAGAGAAGCCCGAAATACCCGCGAGCGGACATCGAGCGCCTCGTCAGAGGCGATGGATACATCACAAAGTGCTTTGGCGTCCCAGACGCCGAAGGCTCGGCGCAGTTCTCAGGAGCGCGCCAAAAAGGACAAAACCCGCATCACGGGGCCTGGAAAGAGCCCGGTGGGCCTAAAGTAGCTTCTCTTTTCTAAACACACAGCACATATCAATAACAACATGGATACACCAATATTACATTGGAACGTTAGAGGTCTCCTCCACAACCTCGACGACGTCAAAGAACTCGTAAATAAATATAATCCCAAGGTGCTGTGTGTACAAGAAACACATCTAAAACCAACACAGTCAGGCTTTCTGACGCAATTCGCCATTTTTCGCAAGGACCGTGACGATGCCAACCCCGTTTAGATTCGAAAGTTATTGAGAATCCTTATAGCAGTGACCCACATCCTTCCCCACATGCCCCTCGATGGAACATTGCATCTGCAGACTGGGAATAATTTAAGACGCTGACATATATGCCTCGAAACGCTCTTAACGATTTTAATATAAATGACGCTGTTGCTTATTTTACCGCTTTTACGATCGACGCCGCATTGGAGTGCATCCCACAAACGAACGGGGCCCCGAAGAAAAGGCGAGTGCCCTGGTGGAACGAGGATTGCAGGAATGCACGGAAAAAACAGAATAAGGCTTGGGACATGCTGCGCCACTCTCCAACAACTGAGAACCTTGTTGACTTCAAACATATAAAGTCCCAAGGAAGACGAACACGGCGCACTGCTAAAAGGGAAAGCTGGGAAAAATACGTCTCCGGCATTAACTCCTACAAACAAGAAGGGAAAGTATGGAGTCGGTTGAAAAAATTAGTAGGCCACCAACCTTACCTCCTGCCTTTGGTCGATGTCCAAGGCAATAACCTTGAAGACCAAGCTAACGCTCTTGGACACCATTTCGAGCATGTGTCCAGCTCCGAACATTATTCGGAGTCTTTCCATAAACTGAAACAATCCGCAGAAAGCAAGCCGTTCTATAGACAGTGTGGTGAAAACGAACCTTACAACCGTCCCTTCAGTGTTACGGAATTCAGAGCATCATTAAACACTTGTCAAAGCTCTGCTCCCGGAGCCGACCGAATTATGTATGAGATGATCAAGCATCTGGACTCTAACGCTCAAATGGTTCTGCGGTCCCTCTTTAACACTATTTGGGCAACTGGGTTCCTTCCACTCGCGTGGAGAGAAGCCATCGTAGTACCCATTCTAAAACGAGGTAAAGATGCGTCCTCTGTGGAAAATTACCGTCCCACTGCTTTAACAAGTTGTCTTTGCAAACTTTATGAAAAAATGATAAACCGCAGGCTCTTACATTTCCTTGAAGAAAACAAACTGCTCGATCCTTATCAGTGCAGCTTTAGAGAAGGCCGTTCTACAACAGACAATCTTGTTCGCATAGAAGCAGATATCCGCCACGCTTTTATACACAAACAGTTTTTTCTGTCTCTCTTCCTCGACATGGAAAAAGCGTATGATACAACGTGGCGGTTTGGAATATTACGAGATCTTTCAGAAATTGGTATCCGCGGGAATATGCTTAATATAATTGAAAGCTACTTATCAAATCGCACGTTCCGCGTTAGAGCTGGGAATGCTCTGTCCAGACCATATACACAGGAAACTTGGGTGCCGCAGGGAGGCGTACTCAGCTGTACGCTTTTCATCATAAAAATAAACTCCTTGCGTTCAGCACTACCGGACGGCATGTTCTACTCCCTATATGTAGATGACATACAGATCGGTTTCAAGTCACGTAACCTCGCAATTTGTGAACGACACATCCAAATTGGACTGAACAAAGTGTCTAAATGGGCCAGAGAAAATGGCTTTAAAATCAATCCAAATAAAAGCTCATGTGTGTTATTCACACGAGAGGACTGACCGCAGATCCCAATATAGACTTAAACGGACAGCGCATACCTGTAAACACAGAACACAAATTTCTGGGCATTATTCTGGATAAAAAATTAACTTTCATTCCGCACCTAAGATATCTTAAGCACAAATGCCTAAAAACAATGAACATTCTGAGAATCTTGTCGCATGCAACATGGGGCAGTGACAGGAAATGCCTCATGAATGTCTACAAAAGCCTTATACGTACACGCCTAGACTACGGGGCCGTGGTTTACCAGTCTGCCACCCCAAGCGCCTTAAAGATTCTTGACCCTATTCATCACTTTGGTATCCGCCTGGCTACCGGTGCCTTCAGGACGAGTCCTGTGGAGAGTCTCTACGTTGAAGCCAACGAGTGGTCGCTTCATCTTCAGAGGTCGTACTGCAGTTTCCTTTACTTTCTGAAAGTTAACGCGAACCGCGATCATCCGTGTTACGGAACCATAAACAGTCTCGCATGTGCAACACTGTTTGATAATCGACCTGCAGCTAGAGAACCATTTTCTCTGCGCGTTAGAAAACTTTTCGAGGAAATGGAAGTTCCGGCTCTTGAGCAAAACCTTATGGTCCCAGCAAAGCCACTGCCGCCGTGGCAGTGGCAGCACATAGAATACGATACATCCTTCGTAGAGGTTACAAAACACGCTCCAGAGGCACACATAAGAATGCATTTCTTAGAACTCCAGCACAAGTACCCGTACACAGAATTTTACACTGACGCTTCGAAGTCGCACGCTGGCGTTTCCTATGCAGCTGTCGGCCCATCGTTCTCCGAATCCAACGTTATGCACCCGGAAACGAGCATCTTCACCGCAGAGGCTTACGCAATACTGTCTGGTGTCCAACAAATCAAGAAAACAAAGCTACAGAAAGCCATTGTATTTACAGACTCCCTATCTGGCGTAAAATCTCTGATATCACTCAAGAACCTCAGGAATTCCATACTCAATAATCTATATTCACTCCTGTGCAAATTATATTCATGTAATAAACACGTCATAGTATGTTGAATGCCTGGGCACAGGGGAATCGAGATGATGAAATTGCCGAATCCATTACAAAAGAAGCTAGCAACCCTTTCATAGGTATTGCACCTTCAGACCTAAAACTATTCTTGCACAAAAAACTTAGAAGGCATTGGCAACAGATGTGGGGTACTGAAACTTCCAATAAACTCCATTTAATTAAGCCACACTTAGGAAATTACGCACCAATAACAAAAACACGGCGAACTGAAGTCATTTTCTGTCGCCTTAGAATAGGCCATACCTATGGCACACACTCTTATCTATTGACCGGTAGCGAAGCTCCAACCTGTTGTAAATGTGGCGAAACACTGACCGTCCTCCATGTCCTGCTGGAGTGTCGGGAAGCGGAATCTCAAAGGAAAAAACACTTCCCTCTAGCGTACCGACAGCAGATCCCTTTACACCCATGTATGTTCCTAGGTGCTGACCCGCTTTTTAACTCAAAAACAGTTTTTAACTTTTTACAGGATGTTCACGCATTACAAATACTAGGCCCACAAGTTTCGAAGCACAGCCTCTAATCAGAGGCTCCTGCTGCGAAAGCAGCCCTTTGTATAGCATTTGCCTCCGGGCCCTTTTAGTTAAGGACCTCATTGAGGCAGTAGTGCTACTGACATATATACATTTTTAGTACCTCACACCTTCATGGTATAACTTTTAGGTTAACAGCAGACCTCACAAGCCATTGTCATTATGTTAACATGTTTATATCCTGCTTCTTGTCTTATGCCTGTATACAGCCACACTATTTCGTCTTAGACAGCCACCATACCTTTGTTGTTACTTTTCTCATCGACTACATAACACCATTGCTTGGCGCTCTTTGGCCGTGACTGGCCCTTGCGCCACAGAACCCTATACATCATCATCACCCGCGCTGACATCTCCGTTTGGAATGTGCATACGTGATCCACTGTTTTCAGCGGTCTTGAACACAGAGATGCAATTCAGTCTGCGCTCACACTTCGAGGTTACTTATGTCCATGATAGTTCATATCTTTTAATGAAACTGTTAGGAAGGCAACTCATAGCAGAAGCAACCGGTCACCAATGAGAAAATTGTCTTGCCAACACACTGACATAGCTGAAAAGATAAAACACTGTGCACGTTGGAATAGGAATGGATTGTATAGCATATAAAGAGAAAGGTGCAAAATTTCAGTCTTCAAGTTCTCGAGATCGCAGATGTATTTTCTTTTCTTCAATCACTCGTCTTGCACTCTTACCTGGTCAAAGTTGTTCTTGAACCCAAGCACCTTGCTAAGATGAACTTGCTGCTGTTAGGGAAAATAAATAGTATTCGTGAATTTCCCTCCTAAAGAATGCGGCAAAAAATGATAATCACCAAACCCAGCAAAGCCGTAGCTTCTGTGTAAGAAAAACATGTATGTAGACCAGGCACGTACCCAGGATTTTTTTTCGGGGGGGGGGGGGGCAACAACTCCATCATCATCATCATCATCATCATCATCATCATGTTTTATGTCCACTGCAGGACGAAGGCCTCTCTCTGCGATCTCCAATTACCCCTGTCCTGCGCCAACCCATTCCAACAAGCACCCGCGAATTTCCTAATTACATCGCTCCACCTAGTGTTTTGTCGTCCTCGATTGCGTTTTCCTTCTCTTGATACCCCTTCTGTAACCCTAATGGTCCAACGGTTATCTAACCGACGCATTACATGACCTGCCCAGGTACATTTTTTCCTCTTGATGTCAATTAGAATATGGTCTATACCCGTTCGCTTTCTGATCCCCCCAAACTGCTCTCTTTCTCTCTTGACTTTATGCCTAGCAATCTTCGTTCGATCGCTCTTTGCGCGGTCCTTAACTGGCTCTCAAGACTCTGCCCCATATGTCAGCACTGGCAAAAATGCACTGATTGCACACCTTACTTTTCAGTAATAATGGTAAGCTTCCAGTCAGGAGCTGGCAATTCCTGCTGTATGCGATCCAACCTATTATTATTCTTCTGTGAATTTCCTTCTCATGATCAGGCATTCCTGTTATTAATTGACCTAGGTATACGTACACATTGCAGTAGTACTCTCCAGATTTCGCGATAATCTGATTGATGACATAGATGTGATCCATTGTAAAGTATCTCTTCCTGAAGCCAGCCTGTTCCCTTGATTGACAAAATCCAGTGTTCCCCTTCATAGTCATTAGTGGCCGACTGGCGATCCTCATCTCTTGTTCCTTTGCATGGCTATTTATCATTATCTTCATCTTCTGCGTAATAATATTCTACCCCACTCTTAGACTCTCTCTGTTAAGGTCTCCAATCATTTGTTGTAACTCGTCTGCATTGTTGCTGAATAGAACAATATCATCGGCAAACCGAAGGTTGCTGTGATATTTGCCGTCGACCTTTACTCCTAGGCCTTCCCAGTTTAATGGCTTGAATTCTTCTAAGCACGCAGTGAATAGCTTTGGAGAAATTGTGTCTCCCTGTCTGACCCCTTTCTCTATAGGTATCTGCCTGCTTTTCTTGTGTAGAATTAAGGTAGCTGTAGAACCTCTGTAGATATTCTTACGCGAAGGACGAGTCAGTAAGACGAGAAGCTATTTACAGATTATATTTACAACAACGGTTGCAGCGCTGACCGGTTAGATTCACAGCGCGAGCCTAGTTCGTTCTTCCTCCTCTTTTCTGGAGTGATGGCGCCCACGCGCCTCGTTCAAACAAACAAATACCACACGCATGTAGCAATATTTTCCAAGCTTTTTACGTAAGCGTTCTGTACTCCTTGATTACGTAGTGCCTCTATGACTACTGGTATCTCTACTGAATCAAATGCATTTGCGTATCCTATATAAGCCACATAGAGAGGCTTATTTACTCTACAGATTTCGCGATAACCTGATTGATGACATGGAAGTGATCCATTGTAATGTATCTGTTCCTGAAGCCAGCCTGTTCCCTTGGTTGACAAAATTCAGTGTTGCCCTTATTCTATTGTAGATTATTTTGGTAAATATTTTATATAATACTGGGAGCAAGCTAATGGACCTATAATTTTTCAATTCTTTAACGTCTCCTTTTTTGTGGATTAGTATAATGTCTGCAGTCTTCCAGTTTTCTGGGACCCTTGCAGTCGATAGACACTTCGTATAAAGAGCCGCCAGTTTTCCAAGCATTATGCCTCCTCCATCTTTGATTAAGTCGACTGTTATTCCACCTTCTCCTCCCGATATTCATCGTTTCATGTCTTGCAGGGCCCTTCTGACCTCATCGCTAGTTATAGAAGAGTTTCTGTATCCTGTTCACAACTGTTTCTAAGTGAGGTATCGTGACTCCTCTGGGTACTGTGTACAGGTCAGCTTAAAATTTTTCCGCTGCTTTTACTATATCTTCGAGATTGCTGATGATATTATCCTTCTTATCTTTTAGTGCATACATCATGGTTTGTCCTATGCCAGGTTTCTTTTTTACTGATTTCAGGCTGCGTTCATTTTTTACGGATTTTTCAGTCTTTCTCATGTTATAGTTTCGAATATCAGTTATTTTCGCCTTGTTGATCAGTTTTGACAGTTCCGCGAATTGCGTAACGCTGTGCGGCCGCCAGTCCCATACAACCGCGTAGAGCGCAGGACTCTGCGATTCTAGACGTACTGCGCTCACCGCGAAAGGTTAGAAAAACACCCACATAAGCACAGCAGAGGAGTGGCTAGGTGAGGCGGTTTGACCGATAACTGTAGAGGCATCATTCAAAACAAGTAATTGTTCTCCACTTCCGGCCGCGTTTTCTCTACTTCCTTTTTAAATAAAAAGATGTTGATCGATAAATATTCTCATAAACAACGGTTAACTTTTTTATTATTCGCTTTTGCATGCAGTTTGGTTGTTGCCTTGTCTCTCTCCCTTAGTAGATCGCTTAATTTCTCAACTCCTTGCGATTTTTGTTTCCAGTTGCCAATTTTGCACGAAAAGGGCTATACAATTAGGGAAAAACAGACGAGATAACGGGCGACAGTCATCTTGCTTGTGGGTTAAGGGTTATTGCAGGGTTTCATGATGGACTCTCTTTCACATTATTTTATTTCCCACCTTATCTAACCAATATCACGTGTAGAAGGTTCCGGGCATCTGCCAGCGTCGCGGCGAGGCGTAACTCAAGGAAATAATGAAGCAAAGGGAAAAGTTAAACGCAATTGGCGTTTTCTCTGGCCGCAACTCGTTCCATGAGAGTACAGACCAGCTGAGTAACAGCCGCATCCCTCTCCTGGTCCCAGGATCAGCCTAAGCAAAGAAGGTTGAACTAACAAAAGCAACAGCTATGGGCGTGATGGTTGAATAGATGGTGACAACTGAACGGATCTTGAGTTAATTGCGCGGGTGCGGAATCTATGAGAAAACTGTCTTTCACATTACAAGAGATGCCGATAACTACCGCCATCTAAAAGGAGTGAACAAGGCAGCATAATAATGACCGATGAACAGCTGCCAAGTCTCAACATTGATCTGGCGGCGCTTTAGGAATGTGTGAGGAGTGGTGGCGTGGGTAGGGAGGGGGGGGGGGGTATGCCACATGATTTCGGGGCGGGGGAGGCCCGCCCCCCCCCCCGGGCTCCCCCCTGGGTGCGCGCCTGATGTAGACCAACATTTTTGGAAGAAGGAAGGAAGCGAGGTAACCGAAAGAGGGAAGCAAGGTAATATGTTAACAGGTTCAATTGTGAAGACGGAAGAAAAAGTACGGTTAAGTTGTTCAGCAATTTCGTAATCGGGAATACGATGGTTTTGTTAATCAAACATAATCAAACAGCGCTAATGGCTGGGAGTTATTAGGGTTAATAACCTTCCATAATTTTGGGGGGTTATTTCTTTACATAGACGGCAGCGTTTGTTAAAAAAAAACTTCGTTTTTCTTTATTTTCTAGAGCTTCGAATTCTTTTTCTGCAAGGTAATACTTATTCCATGCGCTTGCGTTGTTAAATCGTTTAGCCGAGCGAGAAAGCCTTTTCTTTTTATTGTTAAGACGCTTTAGTCTGATATTAAACCATAGGGATGACTGTTTTTCCGTTAAGGTTATAACGGGTACGTATCTCGCGAACACATGGAGCATTTTGTTTTTAAAAAGCAGCCAGTTAGTTTCGACAGAACGCTTAAAAAAACTGGTGTGGAATAAAGCAGCAAAATGTGCGATTTCCGAGTTAATTGCCGATTAATTCCCTTCGTCATACAGTTTGATCACTTTGGTTATCTTTGTAGGTTGTGTAAGCTGAGAGGAGTACGATGCATGGATTATAGAATGATCACTAAGACCAGACAGATGCGTCATTGCATAAACTTTGTGAGAATCAGGACCAAAAATGAGGTCGAGTATGTTAGAAGAATTAAAACTTTGACGTGTAGGTTCACTGACAAGTTGCCTTAATCCAAAGGTTAGGCATGAGTTAACACAATCGCTTTCGGTACTGTGTTGCGAAGTTGCTGATGTTAGGTTAGTCCAGTTTATGGCGGGAAAGTTAAAATCACCGAAGAGTAACATCGAATAATGGTGATGCAGTTCAGTCACCGAACGCAATGTCTCTCGGAATTCTGCAACAAAGTAAGGACCATTACCAGGGGGGCGATAGCACACTGCAATAATCGGGGGGGAGGGGAGGTAAGAGGCATTACACAGGACGAGCAGGATTTCTAGGGAGGACGATGTCTTAATTTCAGTACATTGAAGGTCCTTATGAGTGCCAATGAATACGCCACCACCACGTTTGGTAGTACGATCATGCCTGAAGATATTGAAATCAAGGAAAAATGGCAATATTTCAGACTCTTCTATTGTGGAATTAAGCCGAGTTTCAGTAATTATGATTATATCAGACTCTGTTGTGTCGGCAAGATTACTGAGAGCGTCAAGCTTCGGTAAAATGCTTCTAATGTTAGTAAAAAGAAACGAAAAGAAATTTTTCTTGGAGTTAGCATTGCTGGGGTCTAGGCATTTAAAGTATGAGGGACAACCTTTTGGGTGTTGCGGTTAAACGTGTAAGCTTTCTTTCCAATAGTTAGCTTGTCATGTCGGAGATTGAATGGTTTCTGTTGTGTCTTGGCGAATTCGACTAAACGCCTTCTAGCTGTTAGAGTGTTAGGAGAGTAATCTTCTGAAATTCTATATTCAGTGCCCTTGAGTTTCCTACCCTATGAAAGAATTTGCTCTTTTACTTTGAAATGTGAAAGCTTTACATTAATTGGCCTGTTGTTGTTTACTTTGAATTTGCCCAAACGGTGGTCACGTTCGATGTCTACCGACTGAACAGTTATATTTAATTCTTTACAGCATATCTCTAGTATTAACGATTCTGACTCGGCGCACGTTTCACGTTCGCGATCTGTTGATTCAAAGAATACTAGGTTTGAGCGTCGCGCGCGGTCTTCCGAGCCGTCCAGCCTGGCCTTAATCAATGATATATCTTTTGCATTTTGATCGGCAAGCGTTCGGTTACCGTGAACTTGCTCTTTTATTACTACCAGGGATGCGCAGTCTTTTTCAATTTTGACAAGGCGGTCTTTAATCTCCTTTATAGCGCTGTCGCTCTGGGACAGCTTACGTTGCATGGATTTCATTTAGTAGTGAAGCTTGGCTGGATTGAATTTCAGTCAGTGCTGTCATTATGTCACTGGATGTCTGCGTTTCGCTTCGGCTTCGGATTTAACTTTGAAATGAGAAATCACAACCTCAGGTTGAAATACAGAATTGGCGGCAGTGGTAGTGTTCGTGAGGACTGTAGAATTAGGCAGAACCGCAAAACCACAAATCCGCCTTCTTTGTCTGAAGACCAGAGAGCAAGGGAATGCTCTTTAAGGTAGCCCACAACTTTCTCAAGTGGCAGTTTTTTGTTTGGAGGCTTAAAGCGCAAAATGACATCAGCACTGTCAGCTATGCACCTGTCCATTTCAACCTCGGGCACCTGTAGGGTTCCTTGCCTGGCCTAGGTGAGCAGTTCATGCGGCGAATGGGCAGGTTCTGCCTTCTACTGGGCGCGCGGATTGTCTCTTTCTTTCCTTGTTGAGCTGTACCAGGTTTAGAATTTCGGTGGGAGTTGAACCCACTTGAAGATATTGGCGAACCGGCCATGTCTTCAAGTAGGATTTCAAATGTCATCGCGAGCGTTGAGAGTCAAACCCACGACATTTGGTGTTAATTAAGGAAAGCCAATTAAGGCACTCAAACCTACAATCCAACTAACCACGACCGTTGGTTGGATAAAAGAAGTAATGGGAAGTTACAGCGTATTAGAATGAAAATGTCAACAATTATCATTGATGTTTCGTGACATTAGCCTTTATGGTCTTTGACATATGCTTAAGTGACTGTCAACTTTTTTTCTTCTATAGAGTGGGGTCCTTACACTAGCCAGGCCTATAGCTACTGACTGAAACCTCTAACTGTGCTCAGACTGATTTGCAAAACTAAGCAACCACAGATGGCCAATTACGCGCATAATTGCAGCCATAGTGAAGGTAGGATAGTTTCAACGAGGTGAAATGGCTGCAGTACTTAACATTTACAGTCACGGAGCAATTTTGCGGACCCGTACAATGCCACGAAAATGTTGAGATGATTCATTAACCTGAAAGAATGCATCCCAAAGGTAAGGTCTATATGGCTTTTTCTTAATTTGAGCGCCATTGCAGAAGAAGGACAAAAAGAACAAGAAACGATTACATACATTTTGCAGCGTTCTTTACTTGAATTTTTCGCGATGGTTGAGGCTGCCTGTGCCTTTTCCACTCGCCCGTTGCGGAGCCGGATGCGCGCTTCGCGGGTCGTCGGGAAGTCAAGTCAAGTTTATTGGAACAGTCGCTTTGGAGTTACATGGTAATAGTATTACAGCAGGAGGTTTCAGAGTTGGGAAACACTGCGAAGGGGACCTCCTGTGATTGCATAAACATGGTTATTATAAAAAAACAGCAACGAAGTACGGTAATGCGAACAATAAGAATTAGGCAAGTTGATTATCTATAACAGGAAATTGGATACATAAGTTAATAGTCATGCTACTTATTGAAAAAGAACAAGAATATAATTGAAAGCCTGTGAAGAAGCAGAATGATAACGAATAATAATAAGAACATTGAATCCAACATTAGGGAGCAAACTCGTTTCGTTATGAATAATGTTAATTACTTATGCAAAAACAAAAGGTTTACAGTAAAATAACATACATATTTATAGCTAATTAAGATGTTAAGATGAGCGGGTAATTCCTGAATGAAATATTTTGGGTGCGTGCGGAGAATGTGTGGTGAACCTTGTGTGGGGATGTTATTTCAAAAAATGGTGAATACCATACTGCTATGCCAGAGACGAGGGCTGTGAACTTGCCGTAAGTTGTCCTTATTACAGGTAAAAGAAGAATATTGCGCATGCAAAACCGGGTACTGTTGTTAGTAATGTGTTCAGGATCAATATATATAATGAAGATGTCGTGTGTGATGAGACTATATGCAAATATGGCTAGCTTCTGACGGAATATATGTACTAATGGGAGAATGTTCAATTCATGGAACAGTGACCTGCACGATAAATCAAATGGGCTGAAGGTCATTAGTCTCATAGCTTGGTTCTGAAGTTGTTGTAGACGCTCAATCTGCATAGAATACGTATTGGCTCATGACGTTGCACAATACGAAAGATGGCTATGGTTAATTTCATTTATCTTTATCCTCCTGTAGCTTCAACACTAGTTAAAGAGGGAAGTTGTTTAAGGTTCGAAGTCGGCGCCCCTCGATAATTCGAGTGCACGGTGGCAGCGCGAAAGAAGAACCATTGTGCGATGAATTGATGCTTTATTCAAACGCCGAGGCGTATGTCTGAGTCCAAGCCCGAAACTCTGCTCTATCCAAGCAAATAAGCATGACTTTTTAAGACCTCAATTGCACAAAGATGTCGCAAACCAGCCAATCACACATGCGAGTTCACATCATTGTAACCAATAGCACAACCATATTCGTGCCGCACACGTCATTGGTGGAAGCAGTGACACTCTTTGCAACACGCCAGGGGATAGGATTTCTCAAAGCCACGAGTCATCTCCCTCTCCCCTACGTTAGGCTGCGAGTATCGGCCCTGGATCTCTTCCCCCTTTCACCTGCAAGCGGCCTCCACGCAAGCTGCGAGAATGTTTCCATCAAACCATGACTGATTCACTGCATGTCTTCCGCACAGTGGACTGCCCTGCCAGTACTGAGAAAACTCTGTCCCCCGTGCAGCTGTGGGCCGGTTCGCTTGAAATCCAAGCACCATAGCTGGGAACCAATGGCGATCGCACACAAAAGCAGCCAGCGGTCGTAGCGGGCTAAGTGCTGGTAAAGCTACCGCCGTTTTCACAGGCATTCTCAGAAGGCGCATGCGGATGCCAAACATTGACACTCTATTGAACCAGCTGGGAAGTGTCACGTCGCCCAATTTCCGGGACCGAGACGGTCGACGGGACGTATGGGAAGTGCATGGGCATTAGGGGTGGCGGTGACCTCAAGCACCTTTTATCTTCACGCCCCTCTCCCCGAGCTCTCCGCTTCAGCTCGGACCATCTACTCTTTTGTTCCGAGCGAAGGTGCAGCTCTTGTGCCTCTTCTACGGTGCAGCCACTAATCCTATTTCTTCCCACGCGGTGGCGTTTCCCGCGTCCCGTCTTTATGGAACCCACCTGTGATCTGCGTTTCCGGTTATTGGCCGATACAGTAGCGTGGGAACTCGTCCTGCGCATTGCTGTAGTCACCTTAACTGGGCCACACAACAGCAAGGTCAACTCCATAACCTGAAACTGACTGCTATGAATATAAGCAAAATGCAACGGTCGTATGATGTGAGGTGGAAAATAAGTTCTTGCCTTGGCGATGAAGTAGATGCTAAATGCAATCTTTCTAACAAGTGATCGGGCGTGTCCGTGAAATTTTAGTTGAGTATCTAAAACATCACCGAGAAACCGCGCTTCGTTCGAAACCTGCATGACGTAATCACCTATGTGAACAGAAGGTGGGACGTTGATTGAATTTTGTTGGCAATGGAACACCATAAATGTGGCTTTAGTGAGATTAATGTGCAAATGAATATTTTGGCACCCTAAAGCAATACTGTTTAAGTCGGTGTTAAGGTTAGGCGGCAGTGTGGCAATTGATTTACTGGATGTCAAGACGCTTGTGTCATCAGCGCAAAGTAGGCACTTGGTTTTAGCAAGAATAGTGGGTAGGTCATCAATGAACATGAAAAATAAAAGTGGGCCTAAAATTGATCCCTGTGGCATTCCTATGTTAACTAGCTTGGGTGACGAGAGATGGCCGTTAACCCGTACCATTTCCGATCAGTTACTCAAGTATTCCATAACAATGTTTAATGGAGGACCAGATAGTCCAAATGATTCAAGTTTGGCAAGTAGTATGCGATGGTTTATCGTGTCGACTGCCTTCTTTACTTTATTTATTTATTTATTTCAATTAGTAAGTAAAAGCAATTTCACCTGTGTTGTCTTTCGCGTCTTTGTTTGTTGGCTCCTTATGATATGATTAATAAAAATCGGGCTCCTCGGTTAACCCCCTTTCTTCTCGTTCTTCAGATCGATGAATACAGAACCCACAATTAGACATCTTTCAATAGCTTGCTCGATTTCTTCTGTTAAAATTACAGGTGCCAGTTCGGTTGCATATCCTTGGCAAAATGCCTATTGCTGAGAAGACAAAAGGTTAAATTTCTTTAAGTAGCGCATCAAACAAGTGTGAAAAATCTTTTTCATCACCTTACCAAAAAAGGAAAGATAAAAATTGGCCTGTAAGTGCCTACTGAAGTTTGATCACCTTTCTTGAAAACACGAGCTATTCTACAACCTTTAAGACAGCTCAGAACCACCCCTGCAGGGAACAGTTTCTTAGTAATTGGTGCCAAAAGTGACGATATTTCATGCGAAGTTAGTTTTGCTCTACAAGGATCAATGTAGTCTGATTAAAAGTCCTTTTTGGACGAGTTGGTGCATACTTGATTTGAAAATTATAACAGCGCTAACACACGCAACCAGGACGGAACATCATGTCTTGTGCCTCATCACCATGGTGTCTCGTCCTTGTACCTTTGTGGTCGCATGTGCGAGCGCTGTTATTATTTTCAAATCAAGGTGGTCTAAACCAGCGCTTGTAGTCTGAAATAATGTGCACCTGGTGAATTTCTTCGGCAGTCGTCGAATGCAGATAAAAGGAATGACTACACCGAGGTATATCAGGTAAAGGACACGCTGGCTGCTGGTTATCTATAGCTCCGAAAAAATGCTCACTGAATGGGTTAGCTATTCCAGAAGGATCGGTATACACTTGGTCGCCTTGCTTGATAGTTATTGTAGTCTCTGAGCAATCATTTTTCTTCAGCAACTACTGAAAAATTTTCCAGCAGCGATTCATGTTCCTTGTGTTTTTTTTTTACAATTAGATCCTGGTAATAATTGCGCTTAGCGCTCTTTGATAAAGAAGGTAACGTAGCAGCGTATTTCTGAAAGCGGGATTTTAATGTAAGGTTAAAAGGCTGCCACTTTATTTCTTTATGAAGGTTGTTCTTTTTATTGATGTACTTTAGCAGGGAGTTAGTAATCCATGGATTTCTGGGTGAACGAAACCACTTCGTCACAGTATTGTAACTGGTGCAGTTTTTTATGAACGTAGCTATTGTTTCTGAGAATGACACAAAAGCTTTCGCTGCGCAATCCTCGTTAATCACAGGCGTCCAGTGTATTGCACGAATTAACTGCACATGTTTGACGGAGTCAAATCGCCGCCTTGTCAATGTATTGTTACTCTGTATATTTTTGAAGCCCAAGGTGAAAAAAAAGGGTTATGGTGTGCAATGCAATGATCTACCACTCGAGCAATGTGATCGGATGAAATGTTGGAGATAATATGATCCATTAGCGTACTGAAGCCCAGTAAATCTTTTCTAGTTGCAGCTGAAGTATGCGAAGCCAAAGCTGTAGAAACAGCGCATGTACTTTAAACATGATGCACTATCAGGATTGATGATGTTAATCCAAATATCACGAGATATAACAATGTTCTTATTTTCTATTACGAAGTTATTAAGAATGTTGCTTGCGAAATTCTGGATACGAAGATGAAGCTGACCGACCAATGGAAGCTTCAATGGTGTTACGATTGGTAAGTATACTGATACCGCACATGCGGCCTACACTGTAAAATAATTTACACCCTTAAATGTAGAAAAGGGTGTAAATGTGTATATAACTCACACCCTTAGGGTGTCAGTTATATAAATCACACCCTAAGGGTGCGAGTGATATGCACATTTACACGCTCTTTCAATTTTAAGGGTGTAAATAATTGTAGAGTGTATACTCCGAGGGGCGGTCAGTTGCGGCGGCGCTGTGAAAAAATCTGTGTGGAGCTTTATTGGTCTTACGGCCACGCGCGAGCTCATAGCCGTTTCGTCAAGTAAGCGTAACTGTTAACTTAAAAAAATAAGTCAGATTATGGCGTGTTACTTGCCCTGAACTACGACCAAGACAGGCTATAAGTACGAGGCTGGCCGTATATATAGCGGGAGACTCCGGATTCATTTTGATTACCTGGGGTTGTTAGACGCCCTCCTAAATGTAAGTACATGAGTATTTCTTTTTTTTTGCATTCTGCGCCATATCGGAATGCGGCCGTCGCTTCTGGGACCGAACCCGCGACGTCGAACTCAGCGTCACAACGCCGTGCGGCCACAAACTCTTTAGGTGTTCGCGTTTGCCGTCGGCCGTCGACTGATAGTTCCCGGGTCTGAACGCCGCTTCACGCGCGTGGCTGACAGTTCGGCCGTCTCACGTGATCTACAAACAATCCACCTCTCTACCACCGCGACGGCGCATGCGCCCTGCTCTAGCGGATTAGTCTTGAAATGCGTTGGAAGGGTTGCGCGCACGGCCCGATCTCGACGGAAAATCAACCGAAAATAAAGAGCGCCCAGAAGGCGCGCTGCTGCAGACACTCGTGCCGTGTATGGCGTTGCAACTTCACTGGTAGCTCGGCGTTGATGTGGTGCCGAAAACATGCGTAGCGTAAGACTGCAACTCCTCGTTAAAACAGAAAGCAGCAAAGCCTTGGTGCAGACGACTGAGTGGTCTGGACTGCACCGTAAGCCGCGTAGTGTCCGCCTTTCGTTAACACTCTTAAAACAGTTCCACCCTTTGGGGTGTATATTTGTCCCATCACAA
Source organism: Dermacentor variabilis (assembly GCF_050947875.1). Classification (NCBI taxonomy): domain Eukaryota; kingdom Metazoa; phylum Arthropoda; class Arachnida; order Ixodida; family Ixodidae; genus Dermacentor; species Dermacentor variabilis. Next base: position 33,004,069 of record NC_134578.1, on the reverse strand, counting down.
TAATCGCCATCTGCCTTGCTTGCGTTTCCTTTCTTGAAAACTCGGCGCTCGCTACTTTCCTGTCGAGAAAGCTGCTTCACACTGATAGCGCGCATGCCGTTCGTGGCTGGGAACTACCGGGCTCGCAGCGTTAAAGAAAGGAAAGGCGGGCAAGACAGAGGACGAATATCACTGTGGGATAAGATAAGCCCCAAAGGTTGTAAATTCTTCTAGGAGGGAATCGCCAACAAATTTAACGAAAAGTAGTGCATTACGCTTGGGCGACACTTAAGTACATCACGTTGATAACAAGGTCTTCCTACAGCGTCGGCCCTAACTTGCTGGCTGTGGCAGCACTTGCTTGACTTCACGTAATCGTTCGAAGCGCGGTAACACTTCGCCGATACGACACCGACAGGACGCTCGAGCCAACGATTTGCCGACAGTTCAGCACAGTGTGTCGCTGAGAGTATTTTATCATACGAGACTGATAACGACGTAACCGACGAGAGCGAGCTGTCATACCCCTACGGGCTTTCTGGTCGACAGCACCAATGAAATCAACGTGCCTGCGATCGTACGTCCGAACACCGCGTAATCGGCTGTTGAACCGACATCGCAATAGACGCAGTGCCTTCTCTTGTATATATAATTAATTGCGCTCGGAATGAATGAAAACACGCATACGAAGTTGAAATGCACAAGAGTCAACCCTCTCAATCCATGCACATGAAGTTTGAGAAAATGTTGATATTGTCACGTAGTAGTCACGGTGAAGAAGGTAGCAAAACTGGGATTATAGAAACTAGCGTTGTATTGGGCGAAAATGTGCCCTCAAAAGTAGGCTACACTAAAAAGAACCACGACAGCGGCGCACGCACTCGCCGATCGTCGAAAATCTGATCAGCGGGTGAAGCGTGTCGGCTTTTATACAGCAGTCGTCGAACGTTCCAGACTAATCGCTGGGACCCGCCGTGTCCTCCACAAAGTTCTACAATTCGCGTCACGCGATGAAATAAGATAACACAAGGTTCGGCGACAACATACAGCGAATAGAAGCATCGATAACATTCCAGAAACTTCCGATACGTGTAGGCGCGCCCCGCGCTGTGCGATAACATTTGTTAGGCGGCGAAACGTAGTCGCCCGATAAAGATAGGCAAGTGCACGTGTCAATATCTTGCAAGGAAGGTTAGGCCTGGCGCCGTCGAGTTGGTGCACCCGCTACAGGTGGACCTGAGCTAAAAAGTAAGCAGTTTGGACAAAGGAAACAGCTTTTGAAGTTCAGTGCTGGCCTTAGACGTTTGAAATCAACTACACTTCGCACGGCGCATGCACATCAAGCGGCAAGAGGCGACACAGCGTTGTGCCGACAGATGTATGTCACCATTCCCTCGCGCTGCCAGTTGCATTCGCTGCGTGGATGGAAAGGTCTGTACATGTTACGCTGACACATTTCTTAATTCAGTAGATGGACTGTTTACCTATGCATCAAACGGGAAGCAATGAGACGGTGCATTTGACAAAGCTGCATAGACAAAGACCTCGCTCAGTTCGCAGTGCACCTACGGTGTCGGCTATGGCATCCGCATTTTCGAGAGATGACAACACGGCCTACAAATGAGCGCTTATGCGAGCGTACTTTTCTCTGATAATGCTTTATAGGACACGCAAACTGTCCGTACGATGAAGTTAAAGGAACACGTGAGTCAGTAATATATGTATCTGACCCCAGCTGCCGTTGCTTAAGCGGCTGGGCCGCCCATATTGACTCGTCTCAGAGTAGAACAACTCGGCTCATATGCGCAGTTAGCTAGGTACTCTAATATTCCAGTTGAGATTCGGAGAAAAAGAAAGAAGCTGGAGCTTCAGCCCCCCCCCCCTCCCCGAAATTTTTTCGCTTTTTCGATGCACCGTCGACCAAAGCAACCTCCGGCGCCCGAGACCATTCTGGATTTTGTCTAGACTGGGTCTTTTTCACGCTTGTAATGACATTTCACCGCGAGCATTGCTAACTCTCGCTGCATTTCGCGGCAACGCCCATGTACAGGGAGTCACATAACGCAAGCAGCCCCATCCGAGCAGAAAGTTTCAAGGTCGTTTTGATGGCGAACGGGCTCGCCGCGGAATCGCGCGGAGGCCGCGGAATCTACGGAGCGCATAGACGTCCACTCAGAAACTTTATGGGCATAAAGTTCTCACAGAATTTTGATGTGAAAGGTGCATTGACATTTCCAAAGTTGTACTTTAGGTTTTAAATTGAGGAACTTTGTTGGTTTAATGTTGTTATGAACATTTGACGCCAAAGGTGCATTGACTTTCCTAAAGTCGTACATCAGAACATAAAACCAGAGAAGCCAAATCCACACACTATTAGACAAGTTGACAGAGCACGCAGCGTGGTTTGATGAGGCGAAGCTTTGTGATGGTTCATTTGTGCCGTCATGTCACAGAAAAGAATATCAACATTCTTTTAACCAGCGCCAAAGCATCCGTGTCAAGACACTAAGAGCCAACCAGGGTAACTATGTTCTGATTTGTTTTTTTCTACTTTGACTTTTATTCGCGAGGACCACATTGAGCCTCTTCAATTTTTTTTATTCTCGCTATCCTACCCGCGGGCTGCCAGAACCAACCAGAGCGCATGCGCTTTTTTTTTTTGGTGTTGCCCCGACCACCACGCGGCGCACTTCGGGCTTGGTTTCCTCTGGCCGAGTGGATTTTCGCCTGGCAGAGTTGTGGACGCCTTCTCGCTACTACGCGAGAAAAAGAAACAATGGTCGCTCACCACCATCACTGTGAGGACTCGACGTATTTGCAGCGAATTCGCTTGAGCGCAACCCCTGCGGAAAGTCTTGTCTCGCCGGAGTAGAACACCGAGCACTATGCGTATGGTTCTCGGTGGACCTATCGTCTCACGTTTTCTTCGATAGTCATTGGGTAGCCACAGTAGGTGCCCAAAGTAGGCATTGGATTGTGGCCAACTTACTTTCTTTTGCGTTTTTTTTTCATTTTGGTGCTCCCGCCCCACAAAAGTAAAGAAGAAACATTGTTGTGGCGCAGCGACTTGTCGCAGGGTGATTTAGTTAACGCAATAATAGTTCGGTTCATTATCTGCGAGGCATGCGCGTAGCACACAGGCATCTCTCATTTACAAAAGTGACAAGTAGGTGTGAGGATAAATGTTCTTTAATCCTCTCATACACTGGGTTGAACATAGTTGCTTGACGTAATGGACGCTCCAGAAGTTGAACAGCGTGGTGTCGTGAGTTTTCTGACAGCTGAGGGTGCTTCCCCCCAAAAATTTTGTCGCCGTATGGTTGCCGTGTACGTTGAACATTGCATTTCATTGGCCACTCTGAAGCGTTGAAGCGAACTGTTGAAAGAAGGACGTGAAAGTTGCAAAGACGATCTAAGACCGGGCCAAAACCACCATGCAATCACTCCAAACAAAATTGCAAAGGTTTATGAGCTGAGGAGACAAGAACGGAGGATAAGGATCGATGAACTGGCAGAGTGTGTGAACATCAGTCATGGTTCGGTTCACGCCATAATTCATGAACATCTCGGTTATCGGCTCTTGTGTGCACAATGGATGCCCAAGATTTTGAACCACCGTCAGAAGAAGGTTCTGCGCTGCCTTGACTCATCTGATGCGGTATCACCATGAAGGTGACGGCTTCTTGTCTGCAATTGTGATCGGGGAGGAACCACGGTGCCACTACTACGAGCCTGAAACACGGTGGCAAAGCTTACAGTGTAACCAATCGAATTCACCTTCCACAAAGAATGTAAAGACCGTCATTTTCGGCGGATAGGTGTTGACGTTTTTTTTTCGATCGTCAGGGGCCATTATTGATAAAATTTGCTAAACTCGGAGAGACTATCAATCGTTTCCGATATTGGGAAACACCGGATCGGCTGCATGTAGCAATCAAGAACAAACGACGTGGATAATTGACGAATGGAGTAATCTTATTCCACGACCTGGATATGGTGTTGGGATGCTGAGCAGGAGGTCGCGGGATCAAATCCCGGCCACGGCGGCCGCATTTCGATGGGGGCGAAATGCGAGAACACCCGTGTACTCCCATTTAGGTGCACGTTAAAGAAGCCAGGTGATCAAAATTTCCCGGAGTCCTCCACTACGGTGTGCCTGATGATCAGAAAGGGGTTTTGGCAAGCAAAACGACATAATTTAATTTTGAGTTGTTCCACGACAATGCCCGTCCCCGCGTCACTGATGCGCTTAATACAAAACTGGCAAAGTTCAAATGGGAAACGCTGCAACACCCGCTATACAGCTGACACCTGTCGCCTTCGACTTCCACATTTTGGCAAAAGTGAAAAAAAGCAGCTCAAGGGAAACAGATTTTTGCCGGACGATGACGCGAAAGACTCAGTTGCAGAATTTTTGAAGGAGAAACCCAAGAATTTTATGAGACGAAAATCACGCGACTCGTTAGTCAATGGGACAAATCTCTAAATGCTTATGGAGACTACTTTTAAATAAAGTGCCCGTTTGTAATATATTCGCATTGGCTCACTTTGGTTTGACTCACCCTCGTATATTTTTCACAACGGCTTTGTATATGTGCTCTCTTTTGGGACAATAACTTCGGTGCCATTGCTCACGATACATGACCAGTGACAGCTGCTCATGCGTACTACATTGGAATAAATGACAGCTTCATTGAAATTTTTGACTAGCCATTGCATATGTACAAAAATGTAAGCAAGGTTCTTGAATGACAAAGTCCCATTAAGATATTTGTTCTCAACTTTTTCACTTCATGGCCTTTATATTTTTCATATCAGTGACATACACTGCTTCGCTGGCTTCGAACTGATATAGTTCTAAAGTTCGTGTGATGTTTTCTTTACTAATAAAATAGACAAAAACATCGAAGCATTGATATCAGTTATTTTGGGCACAATGTTGGCACATAGGAGTACATTTTAAAAAAATACATATTTTACTTGTTTTGACAGTGCATAGTGTTCAAGAATTCGTTTGCAGCATCTTTGGCAATGTCAATTCAGTTATTATTCCTGTATTTGATGCCTCGACAAATTCTTTAAGAGGAAGCTTTAGTTCGGGCACAACTCCTACGCGACATATTCAAATACATGTAACACACAGAAACGCTTTTCCGACATAACTCCTGGATCGAGTTTAATGAAATTTGTTGCATTTGACAGCGAAAGTTAAATTCTAGTATCTGTTGGAAGCGGAATTGCAATTTAGGGCCTGGATTTTGCTTAAACGATATAGAAAAATTCGAAAGTGCGAAAAAAACAGAAGCACAACGTTTACAAACTAATAGCTCCGCATCAAGAACAGATATCACGGTTCTGTAAACGGCACCTATTATAAGAGTCAAAGGGGACAGATTTGGTATATCAATTTGTATCTTACGTGAATTGGTTACGTGGTGTACAAGGGTTCTGAAAGAACTGTATTTCCATAATACAAAATGTTTGCAGATTCATGTGTAACATATCAATTTTGCCCGCTGTAGATGTACTGTTATGCGATTCACAGAATTGTGATATTGTTTTTCATTGTTGAGTTAGAGTTTTAAACATTATACTTTCGTTTTCTAGGAATGTGCGATTTCGCCAATTTTTAATAAAAATTGACGATCTAAATGAAAAATTTGAAACCAGAAGTCAGTAGAATTCAAGCTTTTCTGTTATATTCAGTAAATCTCATGAAAGTTGGTGTAGTGGTTGCCGAGAAAAACAAATTCACCTTCTACATTGTATTTCGTTAGGAGCACCCGAGATAAAGCTTTTTCTTAAGTAGGAGGCCAAGCTGCCACGTGAGCCCCCCCCCCCCTCCCTCCCCGAACGAAATTTCTGGCTACGCCACCGGTCGGTTAGTGTTACATGGCTGCCCGGGAACGACCTACAGCCCCGGAGAAGCCAATAATAATAATTCGCGATCCACGAAAAGCACAGCCGACGCGCACTCAACATGGGCACAAGTACACAAATCGACGGGTGGCAGTCCCGGCACTCTTCCACGACGTTTCCCGCAGAGTGCGACCGAGGGTAGCAAGGGAGAATGAAAAAAGGCGAATTGATGTTACCGCTAGTTTAAAGGGTGTACTCCCCGAAGCAGCGTGCCCAACTAGAACCGCTGCGTAACTTCCTCGACGAATGCAGCGGTTTGGCAGGTTTTGAGTTGCGTACAGGATATGCCGATGATAACGTCATCGTTAAAATAATTAGTGTCGTCTACGCTCTAGAATAATTTGCGCCCTTAAAGTTAATGAGGGTGCAGAGAGGTCTAACACCCTTACGTCCTCTTTGGTTCTAAGGGTGTGCGTTGTCGAGGTGGTGGTGTTGCAGCACCAGGTGTTAGCCTGGCGCACAAAGGCGGCACTTGTTCCGCCTGAGCCTCTTATGAGTGTCACAGTGTGTGTCACCAGGTGTCGAACACTGCCGTGTCTCGAATGAAGGCAATCAGCAGTCGTTGCTCCCTCTTCCTTATTGCCTCAAGCCCTCCGGGGAAAACGACGTCTTCGAAGGCCTTGTTCGGAATGCCATTCTTTTGCAGGCTGTCGACCATCGCTTTCCGTTCTGTGCGTTATCGGGCCATTTGCACCATTATTCACGCTAAAGGGTTGTTTTACGTTGTTGTAGCGGCATGTGAATATTAACGAGAGCGCCGTTATACGGGTGGTGCTTATAGCGAATCTTCTTCTTTTTCAGATTTTTGTACTTCAAAGTGGTGTATTGCAGGGCCTTTTACGAGGACGTGTCTTAAATGAGTAAATACGGCATGTGTACTACATAGATCAGCATTTAACCTGAGCCCCTAGCACAGCAGCTAGGTACGGGCTCTTGCAATTCGCAATCAAATATTAACTCGCGCATACCGAGTCATCAGGATCTCTGGTTTTTCCCACGCGGCCAGCACATGTGCGGTCTTTTACAGTATGCGCCCGGTCACTCAGAATTCGGAAGCTGCGACAAGCGCACAGTTTGCCGAGGATTGCTTGCTTATAACGGAAGAATGCGTTGTATAAGAACCGGATGTACTATTCAGACAAGTATACTTACGAAACTGAGCAAGCGCCTCTTCATTCGAATGAAGTAGAAGAGGCTTACGCGTACAACAAGTCCGGAATACCGTAGTATGAGTAGCTTAGAACCATTTCGAGAGATGAAAAAACAAAGACTCATGATGCTAATTTCTGCAGTGTATTACGTTCAAGCCAAATTCACGAAAAAAAAAACTGAAACTGAACTGCCGGAGGCGCCAGGTGCCGCGTCGTAAGCAAACGCCTGTGAGTGACTGGACGGTTTGTTCATAACCGTCTGCTAACCACAAGATTAGCCTGCCTGATCGAGACGCAGGCTTTCTCCTTACACGGTCACGCGGGGCTGGAGCGTAAGTAGCCACGTCGCTCATTCGTTGTTGTTCGTTAAAAAAAACGGGATAACTGCTTTCTACCGCCAGTTCACTTTCAATTTATATGCCTGGAATAGCCCAGAATTTATTTCACAGCTGAACGTATTGCTTAATTCGTATTCACTAGAAAGGCTTCCGACTTGAAGGCGGTATACGGTCAATTTATTTAGTCCCCTCTGTCTGTAACAGGACACGTCAAGAACAATACGGCAACCTTTTATTCGAAACGGCTGCATTTTCTGACTATGGAGACTTTAAACGTTCGATGAGAACGTCGAAAAATGGTGACAGGTACCAGAAGGGTAGAACTATAACTAAACTATGTCTCCTTTAACCCGTGTCGGTGGGGAGGTCCTCGCTTAATGGTGTGTTTTATCTATTTTATGTCCTATACTATGTCGCCATATGTATATATATGCTCGTTTTATTGAAAAAAAAAACGGTAATTACCAGGTAGTCATTACAACATAGCGATAACAGGTCCCAGAAAGCTTAAAATATGGTGCTTCGCATACGAAAAAAAAGCCACGACATATGATCATAAGGCATGCAGTAGCGGGGATCTGCCGAAATGTCCACTGCCTAGGATTCAATAGCGCGTGCCTGAGTCTAAATAATTCAGTGTTTCTCGATTTCGCCCACGTTGAAATGCGCTCAAGCCACCTGTATCAAGACCGCAACCTTGTGCCCAGCAGCTCACCGCCAGAGTGTTGCTGTTCTTTGACGCAGCACATAATCTAGTACATCGAAAGCCACCCATTTGGCAGCAGCAGTGGCGGCGAGCGGACACTCGTCTAATCGAGGATACTGTCGTTACAGTGCGCAGTAGTCGCATCGTGTTGAAGTTGTCAGCAGCTCGGAACTCCACTACGGCGCACACTGCACGTGCGCTGTTCACAAGGTGCTTGTAATCCAGAAAAATATTCTTCGTGTCATTTGTAATAAGCCTCGTGATTTTCATTCCGCTCCTCTTTTCAGCGCGCTTAGAACCCTTAAGTTGCCTGCCCTAATAAACCTGCGCTTGTTGTCAACCTACAGAAGGTGTGAGAAAAATATTGGCGCCCTCAGCTCCCTCGCTAATCTCACGAAGCGAGAAACACCCTACACAACTCGAGCTCCTGAGACTTGGTGTGTTCCTCAACTTCAGACTAATTATGGCCAGCAAATGTTACGCCACTGGCTGCCCAGTTTACTCAATGATCTCACCAGATGCAATATCGATGTGCTCACTTGTTCCGCAAAAAAATCTGCGTGATATGTTCGTGCAATCTTGACTGTGTGCCGTTGTACTTAGTGATTTTTGCCCTCGGTGTTTTTGCTCTTCTTTCTTTTTTTCTCCTCTTTTTTTCCGCTTAACGTTTCCCACCTGACCTGCAGCTGCCATTGTAAACAGAAGCTGGGGCCAGTCAAGCTGCTTTTCCGCAGCTTTGTTCCCCTTGTTTTTCCGCCACAGCCATGTACCTCCTTGCTTGTGGAAACAAATAAATGAAATGAAATGAAAGTGATTGCGTCACTTCCGGCGCCGGTAGTACGTAAAAGCGTGGCCTTCGCGATCGGTTACCGCTGCTGCTCTGGAGGAGGTGTGGTGACGTGGACACCTCCTATTCGTGCACAGCCCTGTCAGGCAAATGCGGTTAATGAGTGCCGTAGCAACATCCCGTAGCGGTAATGCAGTGGCCGACGAACTGACACGTACAAACATTCAAACTTTTGTTTTTATTACAGCGTACGACGAGCCTTTCATTGAACATGGCGCAGAACACTAAGGAAACACCAGGGGCACTTACGGAGGTATGGAGGACAAGATGACAAGGAAGTGAAGTGGTGATCTCACTTGCGAGCATGTGGTGTTACGGTAATCTATGCATTCGCTCGTAGGAAACAATTTCACAATGACACGCCTTTTTGCTGCTTGATTCACCTCATCGACTGGGTGCCCGCCGTTCTGTGGAAAAAACATTATTCTGAACCAAGACGTACTGAACTCGGGCCACATGATATGGCGATAATGCTCGAAATGATCCTCATAATCAAAGTTGCTAACTGCATATTTTCTATTTTCAAATGAAAGGCAGAGTGGTCCAATTTGAATAGGGTATTTTTGTTTTTTGACGCTGCCACATGAGACAATATGGGAGCCCGAGATTAGCGAACGGAATAATTACAATAATAACGATAAACTTCACGCGAGACGAAATTTAGGAAAGTTTCGTTCTTTTATGAAAACGTATAAACAAGATATGTAAAAGAACTTGCGTGTTTTATTATTGCGTTCCTAGTTTTCTGCCTTAACACTGAATTATCGCAAGAAGAGTTCAATGTGGCTTCACAAGACCCTATAAATTGGTAAAATTGTCACAGGAGAAAAGGTAAATATTGCACGCTGTGAATACGAAAGGATGCATTTGAAATGTTAGTTGTGATTTTCAGTTATGCGTTCGTTTAAGCAGTGAGAGCGTTCCTGATGTTTCTGTTTATTTATTCAGATCATGAGCATATACCATCTTTTTTAATGGGTTCCTATCTACATATTTGTCGGTCTATGCTTATTCTTTACGAAAATTCGTATTAGGAAAATCAAATCATCCATTAGTGGTAATTTTCCCGCCGAAAATTTTTCAGCCGGAGCTTCATTCAAGATGTTGAAAGAAGGTGAACCAGTCACGTCACAACAACTTTCTAACCATGGTAACAAGCAATAGTCAAAGCTCACGTTGACGTTATATATGCATGTTTTACGTCAAAATAACGCTGAACTTGAACCTTTAGAAGCGCTCACAAGGATGCTTCAAAAACATGAGGCTTCTTGCAGCGGTACTCTTGGTCCTTCAGAACACCTAAATATTTCAGCAAGAATGTTATACCTTACGGAAACGAGTAGAGTAAAAGGGAAGGCATTCGCAACAACGTGGAACTGTGACCGAATGTGAAAGCATATGGATATCTTTAAAGTACGAGATTCGCAACAAAGCTTTAGAGTGAGAACTTGACAACACGAAAATACCCGCTAATGAGTAATATTAGGAAAGGCACAACTGCTATCACAAGTAAGCTCATTTCTTGCAGTTGGCAGCTGGCGCATCAGAAACGCCACATGGAATCTGCGTCTCCGAAAGACGGTAAAAGTTTTTATGTTAACAAAGCACTTGTCTATAAATTTGCATGCATGGTCATGAACGATTGGGAACTACGCCTGTTCTTCTGACGTTCGGATGCGGTACGTCATGAATTCTTGACAACATAAAAAAAACGTCATATGTGTTACCCTAAAGTAGCACATGAAAAGTGATTGTGTTCCTTACATGATTCCCAATAAATTCACCCCGTGATTACGTATTCAAACCTCAAAAAGGTGTGCCCACATTTTCTCCTTATTGCCACTAAAATATAGAGAAACTACCAGAAAGCGGATTTGCACGTCACCTAACAGCCAAAACCTGGAATATAAATGGTGTGTTCGCCAGAATAAGATGTGAACCTACGGTAGTACCAAATTCCGAGCAGGGAGTTTCTTTGTTCATGTCGCAACTTTTTTTACATTCTTTGCTCGCAGTATGACGCGCCTGAGAAGTCAGCTGCGAGTATTAGCGTGACTGTACGAAGCTTCAAAATAAAGCACAGGTCATATGAGCAGCACACAGACTATCCTGTGTTTTTAAATTGTGGGGTGTTACGTGCCAAAACCACTGCCTTATTATGAGGCACGCCGTAGTGCAGGGCTCCGGAAATTTTGACCACCTGGGATTCTTTCACGTGCACCTAAATCTAAGTACACGGGTGTTTTCGCATTTCGTCCCCATCAAATGCGACCGCCGTGGCCGGGATTCGATCCCGCTACCTCGTGCTCAGCAGCCCAACACCATAGCCACTGAGCAACCACGGCGGGTGGACGACCCTGTGTAAGAGATGGGAAGAAAAGTGTGCAGTTTCCTTTAAAGAACACCACAAATAGACTCAAGGACGAGGGTATTTTTCGCTAAATCATCGCGACCACAAACCATCATTGGGCTATCACCACCTCATTCATACAGATGGGTGTAAATTCCATCCGTCGGGAAAATTATACGGACATGCGCCATGTTTGGGCCCTGCTGTCGGGAACATCGGGGACAAATTACTCATAGGACAACCTGTAACTTATTCTGCGACATCAACAATGTCTGCAGCTTCTTGACACTGTGATATCTTTCACGGCTGTCTCCCTTGATATGTTTAGCAAACAGCGAGTGCAAATTTTTTAGTTTATTGCTGTGAATGAGTAAGAGCCCTACATGCTGAAAATTATCGATCGAAAGTGCGCGAGGCATGAGTACCATCAGTACACTACAGCTCAATGCATATATATATATATATATATATATATATATATATATATATATATATATATATATATATATATTTGTATAACCTGAAAGCTGCGCTTCAAATGTAGGTTTAATTTACGTACGAAAAAAAGTTCAGTTTAACGCTGTAGGTTAAACATCGATGACGACAGGAAATTAGTAGGCAGGCATGCGAAGTACTGATAGCAGTTTTATCAATCGTGTACACTGGTAAACGTTGGCTTGTCAACAAAATTAACAAGCATGGTGTCACACGCGCACAAGCAAAGATCAACGCATCTCACACGATGACAATGCACTTCCGCTCTTAAAACGCTGCAGTGAGAAAACACAGTTGCTGCAACGAGAGAATTCACCTTCGTGCTGCCTCTCGCTTCGACACGACCTAACTGGTGAGAACACAGCGCACACGAAGCTATCAACACACGGTGCACTCGGCCCCCTTCGCGGATCGCTTTGAAGACAGCGTCCGCTCCGTCGCGCCATACGCAGTCGCCGCCGAATAGAACCCTCCCTCCCCTCCCCCGGGACCTTGCTCGTGACGGAAAACAGCGCGCCTCCTCCTCGCTCTCTTCCCTTGCGCACACGTATTGAAACACCGTCGTCGGCTCACCCTCGCGCGCTTGTACTCGTACATACGAAATACGGCGCGCGGCAACGATGTTATCACCATTGGACTTTATATGGAGCATCACGGCGATGGTGACGCTGACGACGAGGGAAGAATTGCACCTAAAGTGTTCATCTAATTGCTATCACAATAGAACGCTGAAGTGACATTCCCCTAAGGCGCCCTGTTCCTTCCTTTATGTGAACACTACCTCACCCATTCACGCATCATCTCTATTTATCTCATTCTTAATTCTATCAAAATATCCGGGACAATTGGCTTTAGGGATGAGATCAACCTGTTTATAGGATGTAACTACGCAAATATTATGTAAGGTACAAACTCACAAGCATCACTGGCTAATACTGCACACAATGAAGCATTTCATTCATAGATATCACAACAATAACGAAGCTTAAGAGCAATGTTTGTTTTTCAACAACAACGTTTTTTCAACGTCCACTCATAGATTCTAAGCTTCAAGTTATGAATAAGGCAATCCAACATTTGTAAATAACTCTTTGTGGCGAAAGAAAGATACTGAATATGTTGCCCACAATCGCACATGAGAACACCAGCAGAGGCTTGGACGACTAGTTCGTCAGGCTCATAGCAGAGGTTCAACAATGTCTTGCCACACTCCTAGCTATGTACGATTGCAGCATTTTGAGCGGTACCTCCACAATACTGTTTTGGTAATTTGCAATGACTTTATTTGGTCGCGTGAACGTTCGTATACTTCGTAATCGCCAAATGTAGCTGTGATGACAGTTCACACATTGTTGCTTATGCACTACAGGGAGGCGCTCGCTCTTGATTACAGTAGCAATGAAGAATGACACTTTAGTGGTCCCCGGCAAGTGCCCGTTCTGTACACTAGGCGTCTCGGAAGTTTCGACAAAACCGCACCTGAGCATTGAAGAGTGGGAAAAACTCCCTAGAATCTTAAGGCTCTTGAACAGATTGCTGCTGTTCCATCTGTCCTTAGAAAAAAATAAACCATTGTTGGTAGGTCACCATCGCGACACATTATCGCGAAGCTGGCGTCGTACGAATGAGCAAAAGTCTTCCACGAGGCGGCCAGGCTCAACGCAATGCCGAACGTTGGATCACTGCATCGTCCAAGCGCGTCAACGCTGGAATGTTCAAATGATGATGTCTTCTTTCTGGCTCGTGGAGGAGCGGCCGATGCTCGACCGATTGCCTGCTATGGACTCGCGCAGCGCCAACCATCGGCCCTGCACGTATTCGCACAGCGTGATTCGGAACATTCGAGAGCTCGCGTTGTAGAGGATGAAGTTGATGGCGAAGTTGGTGTAGTAGAGGAGCATGAAATAGCGCTGCAGCACGTAAGGCAGACTGTTGTGCTCAGGGTCAGGGAGCTCAGAGTGTCCCAGCGCCAGCAGGAAGACGTAAATCCTCATGACGTAGCTCGGCAGGTTGAGCAGCATGAAGACCGAGGAAACGAGCAGGAGCATGCGTGTGACGCTGATCTGTGTAGCGTGAGCAATACCACCGCCGCTCGTCGCAGTGATCGTGCCGTCCTCGGAGACCACCAATTCGCCGTTGCGTCGGCTGGATGAAGAAGCTGAAAAAGAGCGAACAAACGGTACAGATTTTGAGAAAATGCACCTTTCTTGGAATGCACTTCGCTAGGACCTTTCCTTCTTAACTGATCTCAATGATAACCGAAGCATGCCTCAGTTTATGCATGAAGTCTTGGAATTAGGCGATTAAGCAACATGACTTCTACTGCAGTGGTACGGGCAACAATTCATTTTCTAGATTTTCCGCCTCCTTAGCGTTTGCCGTCGTAGTTTTGGGTTCTTTGACCTGTTTCATGGTCATGGTGATATTCCTGGTCATTTGATTTCCAATTAGTAAGAGTTTCTTCCAGTTCACGCTTTCGCTTCTTTTCACTGGCTTCGTTTGTCTTTACCAGATGCGTATATTTGAACTGTAACGAAACAAAATTAGCTTTGATGTCGGACGATCTCTTCTGTTTTGTCCTCTGTCATGTGTCCCGATTTGTTTATTGGGTTTAATACAGTCTTTTGCAGGTTTTCTTCTGTGTTTAAGCTATCGACATCACCTTTTAATTTTTTCCTCATTTGTTCCTGTTTATTTACCAGAAAAGCATACTTCTGCATAACAAGGGGGTGGGGGAGGGGGCAAGAAAGACAAGATTTGATATGTGCAAGCACGGCAATATAACAATGCCATTATTGTACTTACAATGTATATTGCGAAAATGAACGCCGAAGTAAACGCGAACTCTGAACTGAATTATACGCATTCATTTCTAAGAGCAACGCTTGCAAAAGACAACAGCATAGTTACAATGTTTTAAGGATAGGCTCTTGAGAGGTACACTTACGTATGTTGTGCGGTTGCAAAAATTTCACAAATCCACAGTGAATGAGTCAGTTCCAATCCAGAACTCTACTGCAATGCACAATTTCGCATGACTAACGTAGTATGGATGACACAGGCTAACCATGGCGCACGAACAGAATGACTGCGTGTATAAGCAATGCTCGAGGATGAAGAAAAGATCAGTCAGCGAACTAGATCTAGGCAAAATAGGTTGTAATATCTGTTAGGCTGCGTGCATGCGTCTTTAAATATACCTCTTCATCCAGTTCATGTGTTACTGTGCCGGACAGCAAGCACAATACGCTTCCTGTCAACAGGGTAGACAGACTACTCACCACTAAAGTCTTTGGAGTCAATCTGGCATAACGGGATGCAGCGCTGCTTCTTGTAGCGAGCGTAGAATAGGTAGATGGCGCGGCAAATCATGAAGTTCATGAACGCAATCAGCAGGAAAGGTACGATGAAGGTAAGCACCGTGTCCAGAATGTTCAGGTAGTAGAGTGCACTGCGATTGGAAGAGTAGAGGCTCAATTTCAGTGATACAGTGGTACCGCGTCTTTGATTGTTTTTACGGCACTTTCTTTGGGCATTGGACAAGAGTTTTACACTGCAATGCATACGGTATCGGCCAGTAGTTTTCGTTAAGTAAAGACACAGTTACGGTTCAAAGTTTAGGCACGCGCAGTTCGAATGGGTTCATTTCAGTTTTGCTTCGGTCGTCGTGCGCTAATTACGCATTATTACAGTCCCGTGCATAGATCTACGTTAACTTCCGGCCTCTTTTTCATTCGAAACTTCGTTGGGAGGCTCTTATTTTTTTGCCCCGTGAACACTAGAAGCCTTCAAATCTTTCAATTTCAGGAGCCCGAATTTGCTGGAAACCCCAATTCCACGATCCCCAAATCAATCTGAAGTCTCGAAAGACCTTGTTTTGAAAACACTGCACCATATTTCGAGAGCATAAAATCAAATATTTAAACGAAAGGCCGGACAAGTTCTGTGTCAACGTAGGCCTAGATGCCAACTAAACTCTACGAATTATCAGTGATGATTTCATTTCCACACTTCTGCAGAAGCATACTGTATTTTTTGGGGAGGGGGTCTGGGCGGTGCAAGAAGAATAGGCATTCATGTATTTTTTCTATTTATATCAATGTTTAGCGAGAGTATAGTCAATATACGAAATGCTGCAAGTGCAATTGCCGGCCCGTTTTGTTTTGCCTACACATGATGGCTGACAATAAAATTTAAATTTTGACGTTTTACGCGTAAATCCACGATATGATCACGAGGCACGCCATAGTGGTGTGACTGCAGAATAATTTTGACCATCTGGGGTTTTTCAACGTGCCCCCCATGCTCGGGACACAGGGGTTCTTGTACTTCGCCCCTAGGGAGATGCGGCAGCCGTGACCGGGATTCGATTTGGCGACCTGGTGCTTAGCTGCGTAACACCGTATCCGCTGAGCCACCACGGCGAGCGATGGTGGTAATCGACATAGGAATGCCGATATGGGCGCACAGGGGCGAACGAGCGGGCGCCGCTGTCACTGCCATCCCCTTTTCCTCACTATATCCTCCATGGTTAAAAGGCTACCCAGTGGTAAAAACGGGAGGGCAGCCTTCTTATGTTTATAAACCTAACAGTGTAGAAAAATCTACTGCCGGTATCAACGAGATAGCATTAAGGGCCCCGTGTTGCAAATAATTTGGTGTCGGCGTCGGTGCTAGTCGTCGGCGGCATTCTCTGTCAGAAAAAAATCCTCCATACCCACGCAGGCGCACCACGTGGCACCACGTGGCACACAGGCGTTGCGGAACTAATAGAATTTCTCAAAGTAAAATGCGTGAGCAAATTCAAAAAAGTTCGACTTGCCAGCAGGCAACCGGCATGATAGCGTCGGATCGTAATTTGAATACACCAGAAAACATAATTTTGTTAGGCGGAAACTCAAACACACACCCCTTTTTCCTTGCTTTCGGGGGTATGAGCCGTTGATGAATCGCTACTTGTAGCCTCTGCTTACGGTGGTATGAGCCGTTGCTCGGCCATGCCCTGTCGCCGAGATTGGCCCATCATTCTTTTCTATTGGGGGCCGTGTCACCGTATATGCAGTGTCGTGTCGGCGTCAATGGGATCCGATAACACTATCGTGTTGGACTCTTAAGACGATAGCTTAAGCGTACTCAAAGTTCTTTTTGCTTATCTCATGTTATCAGTCGAAAACTGACTTTAATATATGATGTCTCCCTTATAGGATGGCGTGACATCCCAGCATTTCACAGCGAAGCTGTTTGCCGCCGTTTTCATGGAGAGAAAAGTGCGAGCAAAAAATATCATCAGCATTGGCTCATACCGCTACCCCCGAACGTCACAGTCGTTTCCGCGGACAGAAAAATGCGACCAAAAACCATCACCACCAGCAATGGCTCATACCCCCATAAGCAAGAAAAAAATGCAGCATAGAGAACAGGTCGAAAACTGTGATCATCAATGGCTCATACCCGCTGAAGCAATGGCTCATACCGTAGTAAGCAAGCGAAAAATGCAATGGCTCAAAGCCCCGTATGTCACAGTATATCGCAGTGAATATCACAGTAATACGAAGAACGTTTGCCAAAGTTAACTGTGTGCCTCATCGTCATATCGTAGGTGGTGGTCCCCCCAAGGGTCGCCTGTCCAACCACCTTCGCAGGGTGGAATGGGTCCCGCCTTTTTGTGTCTGCCTTTCTTGTTTTCGTTATTTACGAGACCGTATCAAAAAGGGACATCTTACGTTAATTGTGTAGGTACGATAAACGGACAAAGACAAGGTGGATCAACGATTTGAAAGTTGTTACATTCAAACAGGTATAAGAAAGAAGGAGAACTAAACATTAACAAATACGATGAAGCAGTTGCGGCTCCTTCTTTTTCTCTGGTCATTTGTAAGGTTTTGGCTCAGCTGGAAGCTTACCAGCTCTTATATCACTTTATGCCAGTGTAACGATTTTATTGTAGTGCTTACGTTTCTTTACTACATAAGAAAGGCTCATATAACAGTTACCAATTCCCTATACTATTTTTTACATCACAGCAACCTCATTCCGCAATATAAATTCGCTTCTGCCTTGTCATTATGAAGTGATACTTTAGCGTCCCGTATGGATATATATTAAATAACCCGCCGTGGTTGCTCAGTGGGTATGGTGTTGGGCTGCTGAGCACGAGGTCGCTAGATCAAATTCCGGCCACGGGGGCCGCATTTCGATGGCGGCGAAATGCGAAAAACACACGTGTATTTCGGTGCATGTTAAAGAACGCCAGGCAGTGAAAATTCTGGAGTCCTCCACTACGGCGTGCCTCATAATCAGAAAGTGGTTTTAGCAAGTAAAACCCCATAATTGCTTGATGTAATAAATATATGCATTAAATTATACATTTAAAATTTTTCATACTTTTTGTTTTCAACAATATATTAAAGATTTCACTTGATTTACCTTTTGTTTGTTCCCTATAGTATTGGTGGCTGAGGAATAATTAGTACCACTAAATTCTGGTGTTGAAGCTGCCGTCTATAGGACAAAGGTAAGCGCAACCAAATTGCTTATTTATTGTATATTGGGCATTAAAGCTTCATAATATAACAAGCATAACATAACTGACGAGTTGTGTTTTATACAAGGCTGCCAGCTAGACTGGTCCCACACATTCCATAACATAACGTCAAACATAGAAACAAGCGATCAATTAGGCAGTAACAAATACGAAAAGAGATATATATGTCTGAAAAATATTAGACGCTATACATAACAACGTAATTTACTTAACGCCACAGCTTATTGTAAGGCTGGCGCCACTGCCCCCAAACATGCATCAGGGCTATTTCTTTTAACTATACAATTCCTTTTCACTTTTCCTCAGTTGTCCAAGAAACGCTCTATATACGTTTTCAACAGCGTCCGACGTTCCTGAGCAGTGAATGATAAAAAAGAAGTAACGAATAAAATCGACAGAAAATAATCCTTGCGTTCATCATCACCAACAGCTTATTTTATGTCCACTGCAGGACAAAGTCCTCTTTCCTGTTCCCTTTCCACCCCTTTCCTGCGCCAACCGATTCCAGCTAGCGCTTGCGAATTTTTTAATTTCATCACCCCACCTAGTCTTCTGTCGTCCTCGACTGCGCTTCCCTTGTGCGACTTCAGATATTTCGCGGGTTCCAAATAAAAAAAGAATCACAGAACTCTTTCTGGAAGTTCGGTTCATAAATACAGTAGTGGGAGTCACCGCAGCACGGTGGTGGTGGTGGTGGTGGTGAAGTGTAGCAACAGGCGTGTTTAGCCTGGCGAACAAGGCCGGCAATTGCTCCGCCCGAGCGTCTCGCACAATACCGCTGAAGGATTTCACCACACTTTCTTGCTGCTTTCATGTGGTTCGTTCAACTTGGGCATTAGTTCTAAGCATTCACCGAGCCTCATCTCGCCTTAACTTTCATTCGTTTGTCGTGCGCTTCTGCATTTCATTTCGTGATAAGAGCCTTAAATATTTCGGCTCGAATTCAAAGAAAGGAATCTCTTTTTAAACGGATAGCCATTGCTCCGTTTTTTCGCATAACTTTGATGTGCCTGCATGCAACCGGCTTTGATGGCCTGACGTTTCTTTAGGTAAGTCTTTCTTTAATTTTGCAGCGAAAAGCTGTATATGACTAGCCGATTTGTCCGTCCGTCTGCCGACTGTACTCCAAAAACTTCCCCGGCGTAATCCCATGCGCACGCGCGAAAAGAATAAGAGAGAAGCGCGCGACTAGCTGTGCCAGTAGTGACGACGTTGCCCTCCATCCCAAAAGGGCGCGCGCACAGCAGTTTTTCTCCGGCTAAGAAATCGCTAAGCCACAAGTCATACGTACTCTTGAGGTGCCGGCAGCTTTGGGTCAGTAACGCCGCGAACAGAACCGGGAACGCGCTCGTCTTCGCCATGCCGATGCTGCAGCCCGTGCACAAGAACAGGCTCGTGCAGCACAGCGCAAGCCGAAACTGGGTACTGAGGATCTGGCAGCGCATAGTACTAAGCCGTCGTTTAATACACCGTTGGGATTAACCCAGTGATAAACGCCTGGGCCGCACGTTTCAGCTTTGCTGGCTAACCGTCTGTACGGAGTGCTTCGGCGGTAATTTCTAATTTTGCTCTCATTTGGAAACGATTTCAGTAACACGGTGGCAAGCGGAATTGCCTCGTCAGCGCCGCTTTTGCGGTTGCAAAGATAAGTTGCCATTGCCGCATGAGGTAGTTAGGGCCATGTGATAAGTATTGATTTCATTAGAACAACATACCACAGGTGTTATCTCATGATCAACACCAGTCCCGTTCAATTCAGGAAGTTGAATTAGATTGATTGTTTGATTAAATGAATCACTGATTAAATGGTCAGCTCAGCAAATGGCTGAGTGATTGAGTGATGACTGGTTTAATTTTGATGACTGGTTTAACCTCACACACCTCACTTCTCGAACGCGCTATACAATCGTTAAATCTTAAAGCCCATAAGCTGTTCGGCAGCCATTAGACTTTCATTCTACAGGTCAACAGACGCTGTTTACACAGTGACAAATTGTTAGTGTAGCAGACAAGGGGGACCGCAAAGTGTGCACAAAGGATGCACTTTTTTTTTCTGCGGAACGTTTTAACACGTGAACCGAGACACTAAAACCTGATTCAGCCAGTCGTCAAATGCGCCCCTTGCCACCACTGTCACGGCAGGTGCCTTGGTCATGAGAGAGCATTTTCTCGCCTTTTTCTTCTAAAGAATCGGCCATCGGCGACAGTAAGAGCACTGGCCAACGTCACCGGAGGGCAATTTTTGAAGAGAAAGTGACGGGGGAAACACTGTCTCACGACGCATGCCAGTGCCCTGACAGCAACCGGACGCAGACAGATGCAATAAGGACAGAAGCAAGCGCGCAACACTATTAACCACAGGTTCACCTCAAGAAAAGGCAAGGCATTGTGCATAAAAACCACCAATATATCTTGCACCTACGTCCTTCCTTTTCTTGGAAGTAAACCAGCGAGTGATGGTCTCTTCGTTTTCTTTCTTTGCATATGTCCTAAAAAACGTTCCGCCGAAAAACAACTCGTCCTTTGAACGCAAACCGAATAGCGGAGCTCGTTACCCTCACCCCGTTAATCCCACAAAGGGAACCTGCGACGTACGGGCGCGGGCGTCATAAACGCAAGGCTCACCTCTCGTATTCGGGGCGAATACTGCAGTCGTGCAGGTCATTCGGGCCGACTCGCACGAACACCAGCAAGGGAGCGTTGACCACGACGCTGAGTACTGCAGTGCCGCCGATGACGAGGCGCGGCCGCTTGGTCGGCGAGCTGTTTTGCAGCTTCCAGAGCGGATAGCGCACGGCGACGAACCGCTCGGCCGTGAAGCTGACCGTCAGCCACACCGACCAGCTCGCGAAGGCCGAAGTGAAGAATACGGTGGCGAGACAGAGTCCATACGGGTGTACCTGTGCCGAAATACCGATGTGATTATTCCTTTTTGGGTGGTTTGAAATTACAAATGTCGGCAACTACCATTTAAGCGACTTCTCCACAAACTGTGATTATCGAATGACTAAAGGGTGAAGAAACTATGCAGAAGCCGTCGACAATTATTCTCGGTGTAAGCGAATAGTAGAACGCTTGTAGAAAGCTATTCGATTTTAATAAAGGAATAACGCGCTTGACAGGCGCACATTTCTTGAAGTGAGGATATATGAGTAGCTTTTGCTGTTTCATTGCATGATTCTGTAACGATCAGAGCCGTTGACCAGAACATCTGTAGTGGTCGCAGGGTTAGCTATACACTTAAGCGAATTCGTGGGATCAGTGTTCTCGCCACCAGCGCGTGCTGTGGCGTAGAGGGCGTCTGATACTTTCTCCCCCAGCTGCAACAGAGGGAAAGGGTGACGGCAGAAGAGGTAGGCCGTCCTTCTAGAATGCTCCACCACAGCATGTGCACAACGTCAAATGCCACAAAGCTATCGCGCAACAGCGCGTGAATTTCAGTGGCTCAGTACTGAGTGACGTAAGCTCCCCCTCCACTCAGTACTCGGCCGTGGGGGAGCACGCCCACTTTGCGTCGGCGCCTTTGTATAAGCGGTGAAAGCACAACCACCGATTACAAACCTCAGACCACAAAGCTGGGCGATAGAACCACAGAACACTATTAGAATGAAAAAGAAATTGTTCGTGCAAGAACATTGCGGCAGCATGCGCGCAGGAAACGCACTTAAATTACTTGGTCAGTGTTTCGAACAGCGCCTCGGAAACATAACCCAGTTGTATTAGCGGCCGGACCATCCGACAGGACAGAGGATCCGCCGACAGCACTGCCACGTGTCATGCGCTTGGGTGAAGTGAGATACGTCATAGCCTCCGAGATTTCGCGCGCTAGCAGGTTTTGTTCTGGCCGTCCCATTCAGCACTCTGGCCTGTACACCCTCGAGACGTCCACCACCACAGGCCGCACCGCACGTGGGCGGTTCGTGAAAGCCGGTCGGTCAGCTCAATCCGCCAGAAAATTGCATTTATGCTGGAACCGCACGGTGCGGTACGGTTCGCATGCGCCCTCTGGTTGTGCAAACAGGTAACCCTCGGCAGGCAACATGCAACAGCTGGTTGGCGGTATCGTGTGCTGGCGACTAGCGAAATTTCGCGCTGTGCCAGGATTTTGTTATTAGGTTTGCTTTCTAATTAGTTGTTATTATGTTAGCTCGAGCAGTTCGCATGCGCCGGCATCCGCACTACGATTTGTGAACGCGACCTCTGTTGAGAGCCGGCAACTGTTAAGCAGTGGGCAGAGCAAAGCTGTTCGAAGTCGGCAACTATCGCCAACACACATGACATTGGCATATTTTTGTCGATGTAGGTTGAAGCTTCCGCTTGACGGCGAAAGCGAGACTCTTGCACTGTCACATTCTGTGCTGCATGTGTGGCGTTGGCGCGGTGACACACCTTTGGAACACTGTGCAGTCATCTTACCTGTGCCGCCTTTTTATACTCATAAATAAACAAGATTCACACAACAGCTCATATATCGCTATACCAGTCACTTGAAGTGCTAACTAGCACATGGTATGCAGTCATATTATATTATGTTTGCATGTTTGGTGAATTCCACAAGTCATTTTTCTTGACCTTACAGCCTAGCTGATGCTGTATTTTTTTATAATAATTAGGTAATAACCTTATTTCGTCCACTGCTGTGAGAACTATAACTAGCTTCCCAGTAGCACTCCACCCGTACGCTCAGACCACATCGTAGACATGCCTCTATGCATACTGTAGGCTGGCCACAATACGCATAGTTTTGAAAGCGAGCTGAACAGGGTGCGAGTTCATGTTTATCAAATAACTGTCTGTTCAATTGGGAGGCTGTGTATCTGTCTGCGATATAATTATCAGTTCACTATACATATGGTAGAAGAACAGAATACACAAAAGAACATAATGAAGTGCTCTATGAGAAGCTGCTTTTTGCCACTATGATTTGTAGCAAAGTAAGACTTCAGAAAGCACAACTATGGCTTGGATGCATCTTTCTGTATTGTATAAGAAGTAGAGATGGGCGAATGTTAATATTTTCAAACACGCATTGAACAAAAATAGTATATATCAAATATTGAACAGTCATACGACGACGCACGTACTTGTAGTAGCAATACTTACTTCCATATAATTAGGTACTACACCGTAACCAACTAGTCAAAAAGAGAACTACCTATTGAGGACAAATGACAAGTTTTAAATGCAAACCCGCCGTGGTTGCTCAGTGGCTATGGTGTTGGGCAGCTGAGCACGAGGTCGCGCGATCGAATCCCGGCCACGACGGCCGCATTTCGATGGAGGCGAAATGCGAAAACACCCCTGTACTTAGATTTAGGTACACGTTAAAAAAACCCAGGTGGTCAAAATTTCCGGAGTCCTGCATTACGGCATGCCTCATAATCAGGCAGTGGTTTTGTCACGTGAAACTCCATAATTTAATGTTTAAATGCAAGGCTACTAATTGTCATATTAAAGAAACTACTTGAATAGTCTAGCAACAATTGTAGAGACTCGTTTCAAAGAAGATCTCCAAGGAAGAATGGCTGCTCTATGAAGGGCTTCCAAAAATGCGCAATAAGTTGCTAAAAACATGAAAGTTGTAGAAAAAACTAATGAGGGACCTATATTTCCTGGACAGGTGTAAAAGCACTCGTTGCAAGTAAAACAGCACAGTCTTGTAGGGGAAAAGGTAAATCTGCTAGATCAAGAGATGTGTGGTTGGCTTTTGCGCAATAAAAGCATACAGGAACGTTTTGTGCCAATATGGCTGCAAGATACTTTCGTCAACGTGCTTGACTTTGGAAGGCTACGTACGCTTCTTCACACGCAAGTACCTGTCGCATACTCGTTGTTAAAGAACATCAATTTATGAATTGGCTCTCGAGCTTTCTCTGATCACGGAAAAATAATAGATATAGTATACATAACATTTAGAACATCAGTGTACTATTTTTCACATAAAGCAAGTACTCATGATAGACAAAACTGCAAGAAACAGCATAACACCTTGGCGCAATCTATGTTATGTCATTGAGTTTTCCATTTCATGTGCAAAAGTTGCTAGGGCAGATGGTATGTGACGTGTGATTCAAAGATGCGTCATTGCGTCTAAGCACAAGTATTACACAACTGATCATTGTGGGAATGAAGAAATTACAGGCATTGATTCCCAGCGTGTCATCATGCCATTTGTATCTGAAAAGTTTCTCTCATTTCAATTCAAGCTTGTAACTGCCACAGTTGCATTGAACATCGTTATTATTAGCCCATATATGTGTACCGCAACTGTAATGAACCGGTGCTTTAAGTTATGACCAGTGTCATGTTATTCCTGTACGTAATTGTGGTTTTACACAATGCACCTAGAAAACATTTGATCAGCATCGTAGCACTTTTCCTTGTTTGTCCAGAAAGGCTTTCTGTCGCAACACCCACTTCAGATACAGAATAAATGCTGCAGTGATTAACAGATAGTTTTAAATTAAGTTTCCCAAACTGCTTTCATTCCAGTAAACACCAGCGAAGTTAAGGTTCTTGAGAACACAAGTAATTTGCATCCTCTGATTTAAGGCTGTTTCCTGCATGTAATAAATGTTATTATTGCTACTGTTTACATCAATGTCAACCTTATAAAAAAGTTGCCGAGTCAGAACTTGTAGTGGTGATACTAATTAGTAAGGGGGCTGCAGCCCCAGGCCTCTGAATGTCAACGGGCCCTGTGAGAAAAATGTTTTATTGAACCGAGATTTATTTGTTGCCTACAGTACAGAGTAAAAGATGTGAACAAATGCTTTTGGATCTCGAGCACGAATAGTTTGAATCCATAGCAAAACTATGTCGAGGAAGCAAAGCAATTAAGATAGCTTAGACAAATGTACATAACAAACTAAGCAAAAATAAGCACTTTGCACCCGTCAAAGAAGGTAACACAATGCAAAGAATCTTCAAAATACAAACAGTATAGCTGAACAATTACAAGTTAAGTAAAATAGAGTAGAATAAAGAAAAAGGCATGCGGTGATTCTAATATTAAACATAGGAAAGAGGATCATGAAAATATAGCTTTTATTATATCTGAAAATCAGCTGCATGTTTAACTTCTGCGGGCAGAACGTTCCGCTCGACTACTCCAACTTTTGAAATTCTCCGTTTATCGCACACATTATGGGCTTTGGAAACAGCAAATTTTTTTTTAGTGCCGTACGTATGCAGCGTCCAGATTCGGTAAAACTGTTCCCAGAGAATGGAGTAGGTAATGATGCTATCATTAAACATTACAAGAGTTTGCAATTTAGTAATGAGGGAAACGGTAAAATGTTTCCTTTTGGAAAGAGTAGCGTCCTGTTAGCATTGTAATGTGAGAAAGTAATAAAGCGTACAGCCCTCTTTCGAAGTTTCTTTACTGGCTCAATGTATGAATGGCCCCCAGATGTAACAGAGTACGACAGATGACTATAGAACAGGCTGCAATAAATTTGTCGAAGAGTTCCTGTATCAAAAAAATTTCACCACTTCAGCAGCATGTAAAAAAGCATTGCTGAGATTTCGGAAAGGTTATCAATGTGAGGTATACAGTAAAACCACTCATGTAATGCAACCCCTTGATGGGCCCCTCAGCAATTTCAAAAAACCCTTCGCCAGGGCCCTGGGGAAAATTGTAGTCATACTATAAAGGTTGTAAAGTGTTTTCCAGGGAGTGTTCTGCGACAAGAATACTTTAAAACGGTGTTATAGTGGTTGGAATGGAAGCAAAGAATATGCAGTATGAGGAGGTGAGCTGCTCTTCGTGCACAGAGGCGTTTTTCGTTGCTCGGCCAGCAGGCGAGGGCCCTTTCTCTCTTGCCTGCTCCCGAATAAAAGACGAGAGTTCACCTCTTCTTCTTTTGCAAAACACGTGCCGCGCCTTTCGTATTTTCTTTTCATTTGGACCACGAAAGAGAGAGAGAGAGAATGAAGAGGAAAGGCAGGGAGGTTAACCAGATATGAGTCTCCGGTTTGCTACCCTACACTGTGGATGGGGGATAGGGGTTAGAAAGATGACAGAGAGGAAAACGCAAAAAAAAAAACCGCACGCGCACGCATGGAGACACACGCACAAAAGGACCACGACAGTGACGTAATACATGGTAACGTGGAAGCTTGGGCGAATTGGTGATTCAATATCGACAGGTGTGCACAGCAGGAAAGACGAGGACTCAAGGAAGAACACAACACGTGCGCTAACGTCATCTTATGTTTATTTCCGAAATCGCCAGAACTCTATACATGAGCAAAAGTGAGGGAAAACTACTTTCGCATTATGCCACGCATGAGCCCTATTGCAACACAGCCAGTTACTTGATTTCCGTTTTGGTGAGAAACACTGATGGCAGCTTACACGTGAAATCATAGAGGCTGACAAGATACAGCGGCTGGGTGATCTTTGCATCAGCATGTCGTCTATTGCCCTTACCAACAACAAAATCAAGTATCTGGCTGTGATGCGAAGGGGGGTCATATGTGACATAATGCAAAACTTGTTTTTCATTACGTTTGCTCATGTGTATAGTTCTGGTGATTTCGCAAATAAAGATCAGTTGAACTCAGCGCCTGTGTTGTGTTTTCCTTCTTTTCGCGTCTTTTGGGCTTTGCACCCGTGTCGACGTCATACGCACTTCTTATATTCACAAGTTCACATGCAATGAGTTCGATGACATAATGTCAGATAATTAACGTAACGAGATGGATTGTTGAAGTGGAGCAAGAAGCTGGCTATTCCTCCCTAGTCAATTCCGCACCATACGAGTTCCATGTTCACTAGTTTTACATTGTGCTTTGGTACAGGCTACATGGTGACGTTCACAAAAGATTCAGTGGGTTTGTACCAATTCCACACTGGTGAACTTCTGAAAACAACCATGCGTTTTCTTCTTCAGGATAAGGGCATTTCAATCAATACCTATCGTGGCCAGTCCTATGACAATGCCAGCAATATGGCTAGAGCGTCCTAAACAATAGACATGGCAGGGGAATTCAAGGGCCTGCAGGTGCACATAAAGAACTCACCGTCCATGCACGCACGATGCTGTAATCAATCTTTAAACCTGATAGGTGCTTGTACTGTACATTGTGTCGAGGAACTCAAATTGTTTAATCCATGTAAGAAGTTGTCCTCTATTGTGTCGCCAAAACAGTCGAACTGCTTTTTGAGCAGCTTTGAACAACATAGAAACACTTGTTTTCTGAAAGGTTTCTCCAATACAAGCTAACTTCTACATGTTGACTCATATAAACAAATTGGTCCGAATTTCCGAGGCACGAAAGATTGTTTTCATACTCAAGCTCAAACGGAAAAACTGGCAAGGCCCGTGTTGAGGCGCAATCATTTTCAAAAAAGCTGTCACAATTCAAAACATCTTTTATGGTATTTCTGCGAAACAAGGTAGGGAGGTTGCAGTATTGGAACTAGGACCAAAATTTGCAACTCCCCCGAGACTAGATGCAGCAGGGAAGCTTGCCATTATCAGACGAGTCGCAGCAAAAGCGAATGAAAAGGACACTAGCAGAGTTGTGGATTAAGGAGTAGGTACACTGGCTCATTCAAAAGAACACCAACGCCATGTACACACTTTTTTTAAAACTGTAAAGGAATTAAAAAAAGAAAACTTAAGATTATGCCTTTCCGAAAAAAAGGGAGACTTGTAGTATTCGATGCCAGCAGCTACAATACCAGACCCTTAGCAGTCATAAACAAGAACTTCCGCAAGGTAGAAAATAAAGACCTAAAGGAAGCGAAAAGACAGGTCAAGATGCTTCTAGAAGAAATAAGTAATGACAGCCAGCTGTGCAGCAAGGTTAAAGCAGCAAAAACCAACACCCTGTCGGTCTTCTTCAGTGCAAAAACCCATAAAATTAGTATCTCCTTCAGCGCCATTTTATCGGAAGCAGAGACGTGGCAAACGCTGCTTTCAGCACGCCTTTTGAGGCATCTTTCCCAAGTTAGGGTAGAAGATCCGTTCATGATTAGGAACTCTGAAGAACCAACCTCTGAGATAAGAATGTACGAAATGACTTATTGGTAGGGGTTCTCGATTAAGATCAAAGACATTTATTATACAATACCGCACGCAGATTTGATAAATGTACTGAGAGAGACCATTGAGGAGTAAGGAGCCATTCCATTTCAAAACTCGGTAGGAATGCCTGTGGAAACCTTCTTGGAGCTGGTCAGCGTCTATCTGGCTGCCAGAATTGCTGTACATGATGGTACCTTGTTTCTCTAAAATAGAGGGGTCTGCATTGGATCATAAATAGCAGCAATCATTAGTGACTTCTACTTGGACAAGAAAATTCAAGGATCCATCAAGAAAAGGTGCGTCACATAGGTCTATCGACCCGTGAACGACTTCTTGATACTGTGCCAAACAGAGAATGCAACCGATTACCAACAACTCAAGGACACCGTACTAGAGCCCTTTCGATCAACGTGCACAGAGCTGAATTTCACTTATGAGCTTCCGAACTGCAGTTCTCAGCAGTATTTCGACATTTTACTAGAATGCCAACCGGGAAATTTATGCTGGAGGTACGAGTTAAGAACAACGAAACAATTTCTTCCCTTCACGTCAAGCCATTCCAAGACTGTAAAAAGGGCAACAGCGAATTGAGCATTAAGTTCAGCACTACAGAAATTATGCCACCATCAAACTGAACAAAGTTTTCAGCCGCAGTTAAGTAGGCCGAAAAATGCACGGTACTCCATGTCAGTGCTATACAGCATAGCTGAAGGCCTCGTAGAGCAGAATAAAAGAAAACAAGAAAGCAAAAGCGGAGCTGAAGTTGCGGATGCCAAAAATAATTGTGCGATAATTCCATTTGTGTATGGACTGACCTAAAATCTCACCAACATTGGTAAAAGACACGGGGTCCGCGTAGTCTGCCCAGCACCAAACAGGGGAAAGGGTATGTGCGCACGAGTGAGCCAGAAAAAAAAAGAAACCACATTGCCAGATCACGCAGCAGAGCAGATACTACGATTTCCTCAAAGGAGCTGTGTACACACCGTCCCCCTGTCCTCTGAAAAACAATACATAGGGCCAACAGGAAGATGCCGTAATGATCCAAGAAGAGAGCACGCATCATCACTTTCAGGGACCCCTGGCAGCAATCTGGCTTTGCACTGCACATGTTGTGAAATGAACAAGAAGGGACAAGATAGCCAAATAAGCTCACGTACGCCCAAATTTCATGAAGTGCAAGTCCTGAAAAGGAACAACGATAGGCTAACTCAAGAGATTCTTGAGGAATTTGAGCTAAGTAAAACAGGAACGCAATGTGTAAGCACACTGTCAGTCGCCTTGAACAGAAGGGAAGCCACCTTCTAAGACAGCCTCAGATAAGTAAGAGAAGAGATATGGGTACGAAACAAATAAGAGTGGGAATTTCAATAAAGAAATCAGTTGACAGCGCAGGTTATCCTCGTCTAGTCGCGCCTTCTGTGCCCATGTTCCTTAAGTTCTGCGGCTACAATCTTCGAATCGTATATTGACCGTACCCGTTGTTTTGTTGTCTTCATACTTTGTTGCGTCCATATGGCCTTTTATTAAAAAATGCAAATTTGTCAAGAATCAAAATTATCTGGCGTGGCAGTTTGGGCGAGTTTGTAAGCTCAGATTGAGCAAAAAAAGGAAGGTGGAAGGGGTAATGAATAGGAACGGAGAACAGGTTGAGCTCTCGTTCTGCTCGCTCTGAGCTGCGCTACAAGCCTAAAAAAAGTCAAAATTATCTAATTTGTACACATTATTTGCTCATCATGCCCTGTCACTGGTGTTGGCACAAACAGTGTGTATACGGACACTAACAACAAGCAGCTGAATTTCTTGAACATGCAAGGCGCTTACATCCCTCCGTATAGAACTGTATCCCTTGCTCAATATAAAAATATGCCTCAGCATTCCTGCTGTTCACAGCAATGGTCCACATGACAAAGATGAAGAAAGCTTGAAATCCGCGTTCATGAGCACAGTGCACGAGCGCGTCCACATTTCACGAAAACGCATATGCACGCATCCAACTTTTAAGCTGTTTGCTATATTGCCCTCAACGATTATAAACATCTTCATAGCACAGAAATAACTTCTCAAAAACACACGACATGGGTGAACCAGGCTGAAAGAGCCGGAACCAAAACTCGCCCGCAACGCTTATGCACGGTTCACTTCAGACTATATGCATATTGCATAAAACGAACCCTTATACGCCTAGCGCCACTGTGACACATTGCACGTACACATAACAGTAGACTTACATTTCGCAAAAGTAAGAACCCTAGCGCTCGAACGTTCTTTACGTGTTCGCGGCCACCAACGCGCATCGCAGCCCGCAAAACAGCTCACACGAAGCAAGACACAAACAACACATTGCGAATGACTGCGATGCCACGACAATGCAGCTCATCGCTACACATCGTATCTTCACTTCTTAAACACAAACCAGCACTGCACGAACATACAACCTACGGAGCTATGAGGCGCGCACACATAACACCTACGAATGCCATACGCTGAGGCGGGAGCTCACAATCTTTCAATTTTGGCGTGTACCAAGCATGCGTCATGCTTAGGATGCACGTGTATGCGATGATCTTCGTGTTTGTGAAGCAGACGCAAAAAAAAACATCCCAAAGCACACAAAATCGGCTGAATCATTCCATCCGACCGTCGCATATACGCAACGCAAATCCGTCTGTTTTCTTCGGCGATCGCACGTACTCAAGAGGTCAAGAAGGGTACAGTGGTTCACTATGTTCGACAAATATTGTTCCAGGTGCTGAATAGCTCTTGAAATGATCACAAAATGACAAAAAAAAATGGGCGCTGTAGCCTAGGGGCCTAAGCCCGCGCTCCGCTTCGAACCAGCGCCATGCTTGTGCGGTCGCCGCATGGAGGCAAAAGTTCACGACCGCCCCTCGTGACGTCAGCTCTGCCATTAATGGCGGACCGCCCACTTGCGTTGCGGCCTGCGGCGATGGGCGGCTTGAGCGTAAATTGGCCCTTACGGCCGATTTACGCTCGAGCCGCCCATCGCCGCAGGCCGCACGCTTGCGGCTGCGTGAAAAATTACACGTATCCAGCACTTGTGCACAAATTACCGTTTAAACAGTGTACACAGTGTATACCTTACACATTGTAAACCGAGATTTGTGCACAAGTGTTTGATGCATGCAATCTTTCACGCGACCGCACGCGTGCGGTGCGGCTTGCGGCGATGGGCGGCTCGAGCGTAAATCGGCCCTTACGCTCTCTCTGTATGAATGAGACGGCCGGGAGACGTTGCTTTCACAACCCGCCCGTCTAAGGCGGAGCTTCTGCGACGCCATCTTGAACGACGTCACACGTCACGTGCGCGCCAATTCTTTTTCTTACTTGTTTTCGTTTGCTTGGCTTGCGACGAGTGTTACCCGGTCGCTTATTCGGAAAACATATGCCGTAGGCGCCAGGGGGTCAAAGCTGCGCGCCTATTGGCTCTCGCCACAGGCCACTTCCGCTATCATGGCGGTCCCCAGGGACGCGGCCTCCCACGTTGACTCCGAGATTTAAGTTTGTTTACGCTCCGAACCCCCCCCCCCCCCCCCGCGCCTCCGGGATATGTTTCCCGTATACGCTACCGGGGCGCATCTTCCCGCGCAGGCTCGCTTACATTGATCCACGTGCGAGCGGTTTGTTCATTAGCTTAGTGCAAACTGCACTGGCGTGTCTACAATGAGCGGTGCTGCTGACGTTCCGGCACCCGTTCTTACAGGACACTTGCAGGACATAAAACACGACGATCCCATCTGGTCTGGCTGCCTAAACAGCCGAAATTCTTGCCGAATAGGCTCAACCACTGCTTCAATAATGATTTTTCAAAAGTCGTAGTTTCACTCGCACGACCAATCATTGATAGCGGTGGCAAAGTATTAGGTTATGCAGAAATTAGGGCCCCACTTAACCGTATATGGAGCACATCTTGACAAGAAGTGTCCATTCGCCGTTAACTCACGTTGATTCCGCGTTCGTTGAGCCAGGCGAAGGACAGCATGATGAGAAAGCCCGAGTCGGACACGGCCAGAGCCCCCATGTAAAGACTGGACGTGCGACTCCGAAGCTTGGTGCACAGGAAGGTGATCAAAGAGAGCACGTTTCCGACGAGCCCCAGGTAGATGACGGCTGGCATGTAGACGGCGTTGAGAAAGTCCAGCACCTGAATGGCCACCGACACGCGGACAGGCGCGTGGATGACGCGCTGACGCCTCGAGGACATGTTTCGCCTCACGCCGGGCAGCGTTGAGGACTCGACGAAGATCTCCGAGGTCAAGTTGGCGATGGCCGCCACGACTGTGGCGGCGGCATCGCCAACAGTGTCGACAGTTCTTTCGTCAATCATTCCCAAACGTTCCGGCGCGCTTGTAGACGTCATTGTTAGGGCTGGACCGCCACTAAACGCCTGCGTAAAGCCGACATAGGAACAAGGGAGGTCATCATTGAGCGCATACCGTCGCATCTGCTAAGCACGGGCCTAATTCTAGACTTTTCTCTATCGCAATAGATATATGTCCCTTGCTAAGCGAATCCGCATAGCGGGAGCGAGGCATACACGGAAACCGTTGATGGTGCACACGAGCGTTAAAGCATGTCATCGCGGACGTTGTGCCGTAAATGCTTTGCAATTTTAAGCGAACAAGAGTGATAGAAATAGCAACAAAAGAAAAAGTGCGAAGTTTAGCTAGAGTAATGAACGAGACTACACACCAATGTTGGGAGCACTGAATCACTATCACAGACATAGTGGACGTTACCATTATCATCACTATCACGAGCATCATTTAGGGCTAACACCTCCTCCAGAACTATCTTACTAATTCTATTGTGTATCAGGTGTCTCGGCGCGGTGCCTACAGATGCGGTTTGTATCTCATTACCCTTTGTAAATATATTCTACTCGCGGCAATCAGGTATGAGGTTGGAAAAGATGAAGAAAAAGAAAGAGCACCTACGCTCGGACGCTGTCACCACTTGCCGCATAAAGCTTGTAGTGCTGTATGTACGAAGCAAAGCGTCCACAATTTGCAACGTAAATATCCACAACAGTTAAGAGTTCCTGAAGCCTAGTCAGAAAGCGGCTCTTTTGTGGAGTAAGTTGATGAGAAAGGCTACAAAATGTGTCCGCAAAACACGGAGAGGTGACAGATAAGAGCATTGAGGCTCTGATCACTGTCAGAGACTTTATGAGCAGGATTTTTAATGAACCCATCATGCCGCGCTCAGCAAGAACACCGGTCAAAAATTTTGCCGATTCAACTCTCACGTTGGAATCTGTGAAACGTACCTTTTTTTATAAAGTGATTTATTAAATGTTGCGCAACTGAAAACGAAGCTTGTAATTGCTTTCTTTATTTAGTTTGATCCTATGCAACGTTTATTCTCGTGGAACACACGTGTTTGCGCTCTAAGGCTCTAACGAGCTGGGACGAAATGTAGATACCGATTTAGGAGAATGTGTACTGTGAGACCTCGACGCAGTTACGTCACAATGACGAAAGCGATGTTTGATGCTTGTCGTGGAAAGAATGGCGAGGGAGAGTTGCGCGCACAGAGAAGTACGCCACAGGACAAACTATGTGTACGGCTACTAGTCTCTTTGTGTCACAGTGGCACATACCCATTCCGGATGATTGGCCAGTAATGGGCGCACACAAAGCGGCCCAAATATGGGAAATTTGGGCACGTGTCCTTGCGTGGAGATATAATACGTTACATTGCGTAGGTTCCATGTGGTGATGTTTTAGTTGATCACGCAGAATGGAAAGGCGCTCAGTGTCACTTTTTGTCGCTAAATACTTTGTGATATATAAGCCGGAGCATCTACAGAAATACTGATCAATTCAGCAGAATACGCGCCGTGGTTGCTCAGTGGCTATGGTCTTGGGCTGCTGAGCACGAGGTCGCGGGATCGAATCCCGGCCACGGCGACCGCATTTCGATGGGGGCGAAATGCGATAACACCCGTGTGCTTAGATTTAGGCGCACGTTAAAGAACCCCATGTAGTCGAAATTTCCGGTGTCCTGCACTACGGCATGCCTCATAATCAGAAAGTGATTTTGGCACGTAAAACCCCATAATCTAATTCAGCAGAATATACGCGAAGAAAATGAAACTAATAAGCCTGTGGTTTTACGCATCAGAACCGTGATCTGATTATGAGGCACGCCTTAGTGCGGGAGGAGGGGCTCCGGTGATCCAGATATTTTGACCAACTGGAGTTCCTTAACGTGCACGCGAGCTAAGCACACGAGTGCATTTACAATTCGCCGGCATGGAAGTGTGGCTGCAGGCGATGGATCGAACGTAGACCTTCAATCTCCACAGAGTAGCGCCCTAGCCACAAGACTACCACGGCGCGTAGCCACGTGAAAGGCATGGGGAATATAGGGAAAAGAAGTTCGCATTTAACGCTCACAACCATACTCATGGAGAAATTTCTGCACCATCTAAGGGAAAGATACCGAGGCAAAGTGGGCGCAAGTAAGAGGGATCCTAAATATAGCCACATAGGGTTGTCTCCTTTCCTTAAAAATAAAGAGTGGTTTCGTCACCTGGGATCGTGACAGCTACTCCCTTCTACATAACAGTAATCAGAGGTAAGAACTAATGCCATGCATACGTTCAAGGGGAAAATTTTATTCTTTGTATTTTAAGCTGGGAAACAGAAAACAAACATCTCAATCACTATAGAACGAGTAATAAAGTGCACATCGGAGTGTTAAATGGGACTTCTATTTTTTTTTGCAACCCTGTTCGCTTCCTCGTTCTGGCAAATGCGAAACTTTCTCACGTTGAAGTTATGCTAATTAGGTGTCTTCTGGAAGAAACCGAAACCTGTGTGCAACCCTGCCCGGTAAATTGACGAAGAAACACAAGTGAAGAAAGCTACCACCCTGCAGTTTTCGCTTCAAAGCTGTCCACTAGTATAGCTAACCGATGCATATAGGCCTTGGCTACATCTACAAGAGAAGCTTTACAGCAGAATGATCCTGACTCGCACGGTGAACCTGCGTTATGGTTCTCACCAAGGACTGATTGCATTTAAGCCGGTGGCTGATATCATCCACATTCCTGTATTAAAAAGAAAAAGAAATTTATTAGGTAAGCTGGTGTTCAGTAAGGAGCAAAAGTTTAAAGACCAAGGGATCATGAGAAAATATAAGCTCTTTCTAGCACATTCACTTATTTCGAAATAGTCTCAACGCATATAACGTCCAATGAGAGCACGCAACCTGCACCATTTGATTTTAATTTGCTTGCCTATAGGCTGCGAACAAAGAAGAAATTCATGGCATCTGTTGTCTACATACTTTTGCTCGCGACTGTAAGCTGTTTTGTATTGTAAATGTGGTATCGGAGATAAATGAACAAAGCAAAACAAGGGAGTTGAAATTTTAAGAAATGCAGTATGCCATCGTCTGCTTGAGTCAGAAATTAAGGCGAAAACGGTCGCATAGTTTGCTCGCCCTTACAGATGAAAAGCGCTGGAGACAGTCAAATATCGACAACTTTTTCGAAGTGCAATTCACACCCCATGCAAGGCACAGAAGAGAGTAAACGGACGACACTCAGATATGCACATAGTTCTGTAAACAAATAAAATTTTTGAAAAGGGTCTTAAAACGAGCTCCTAGGTTGAAATGCATATGTTCATGAGTTCTTCTGAAGTTGAACTTCACAGCCGAGATGGCCGACGCATGTACACATGTGTGCATAACAAGAGTCATAACTGCATTGAAGAATATCGTACATGACCTACTCATATTTCTTGTGCGATCACTTGCTGCAGCAACGTGGCGTGATAAAATTGCATTGTAAATTTTGCTGTGAGTAAAAAAAATGTGGTCTGGTTTTCTGTACTTACTCACACGAACAACTAAAAAAGACTCATCGCAAGGAACCGTTAGTTGTGGAAAGACGGCTGTAATACTGAAGCTGATGACGTGCATCATTTAAGTACTTTTCCCATAACTAGCTAACTGAGTCATAAGTGAGCCATTATTTGTATGATGGATCAACTTGTCGCCCGCTTTCCGAAAACTGTAGTGCATTCAACCAATAGGCTTTCAGGGCTTCACAAAATTAAATGCTAAACCCCTTCTCTGTATTAGATTTTCTTAGTAAAAGAATGATTGCTAAAGACTGGTTGAAAACAGCAGCACCGTCTATGTGGAAGTTTCTGAGCGCGCCAAAAAGACATTCAAAACCTTTGCGATACAGGCAAACTTACTCTTGCTTAAGTGCAACTCTACGGAGTCGATCCCTCACGTCGGTACTAAGCGCCTGAGAGCCGTTCATTCGCTTTGCGATTTCAGGAGCCAAAATCAATGCATCTGCACTTGCAGCGGCTCCTCCCTAACTTCACTTGCTATTTACTGCCTACTAAAAGACGCCTCTTCATAATCGTAACAACAACAACGAAAATGGTAGGACGCTTAAGCTTCGACTTTAGGAGGAGAACGCGACAGCACTCAAGGATCCCTGACTGCTTCTTAAGTTTCCCGACTACGGCAGCTTATGTAACCGCCACCTTTTCCTGGAGATGCTCACGGCGAACGCTATGAAAAAAGAGGTTTCAAAAGTTTGGAGGACGCCTAAGCTTCGCCTTTAAGAGTGGAACGCGATAGCATTCAAAGATCCCTGACTGCTTTTTACGCTTACCAGCAACTATAGCTTATGTAACCATTTGGTGCTTTACTACTTCAGTAACATGCACCAACTAGCCCAACAAAAAGTTCCGCTGGATTATGTAGCCATGATGTTTACCGGGAAACGCTGGCTGAATGAAGGCGAGCTTTCCGGTAGAAACGCGGCCTCTTCTGTGAGCCGATCTCCGATCCCCGTGTCGCACCCGCGCCCGGCGTCGTACGTCGCTTCGGCAAAAGGAATACGGAACCTAATTCCGTACCACGCATACCGAACCACTCTTCTACCACCAAAGTTGCTCATATCTTGTTGATTATTCTTTACAAAGTTATTCCGCAGAATTTTGAGAACGGCAGCTCACAAACAAATGTTACATAAAAAAGCACGGACAGCACATATCTTTTATGTTAGCTCTTCTCAGACTGAAAAATAAATAGTGCGACGCAATAAAAGGAGATGGACCAACACAAGAGACCGCGTTTATACCAGAAAGCTTGCGTTCGTGCATAGCGTTCGCCGCCGCCATTTCCCGGCGAACGTCATAAGCTGCAGTTGCCGTAAAGGGGTCTTTGAATGGTATTGCTTTCCACTCTTAAAGGTGAAGCTTAAGCGTCCTGCAAATTTTTGTTTCACACTTTTAATATTGGAGTCTGAGAAGATCTAACATAGAAGGTATTCGCTGTCAGTATTCTATTTTCATGGCATTCGTTTGTGGGCTGTCATTTTAAAAATTTCGGGAAATAACTTCTCAAGAATGCAAGACAAGGTGTGAACAACTTTGGTGATAGAAGAATGGTGGGTATGCGTGGCTGGAAATTCCTTTTAGCTGGACGCGCGACGTACAGGACGCCCACGCCGTGATTGTGACTCAGTTTTCGTATCGTACCTTGCTGAAATAACATTTTTTTTTTCTGAACACGCGAGAATTTCTGCGACATGGGGCCCTATGTGGGGCTTTTAACGCGATCGCGTTAAAAACAAACTTCCTTGGCTATGCACGAAGGCGGGCTTTATGGTTCTTTCTTTAGGGCGTTGCAAGCAACCGTGCAGGCCGCGCCGCTTCTACATTTAGACACACCTCAAATGGCAGCTGGAATATGGCGTTAAAAGCAGTTTGTGTTTGAGTTTCCGCTTAACAGAATTATGTTTTCTTGTACATTTAAATCACCGTCTGACGCTACCATGACGGTAGGAAGTGTGTAAGTCGTACTTGATGAATTTTCTGACGAATTTTACTTTCATGAATGAAATTAATTCAACGACGCCTATGCGATACGTGGAGGACCTGCATTGTTGGAGATGCGTGGTTCGTGATGATTTTCTCGGCCGTGGACGTCGGCGCCGGATGCCAACGCCGACCCCCAATTTTCTACGACCCGGGGCCTTTAATGCCATGGCATTAATATTTTGGAGCACGCATAAACTTAGCCTTTAGGAGTGCAACGCGATAGAACTCACAGATCCCCGAATGCTTCTCGCGGTTGCGGTCAACTGCAGCCTATGTAACCATAATGTTTTCTGGAAACGCTGGCGGCCAACGCTAAGCACGAAGGCGAGCTTTGTCGTTTTTTTTTTCTGAGGGTGGTCTTGGAGGAAACGAGTGGGCCGCACGGCTCTTACTAAAACAAGCCAAAGAGCAGCTGGAAAATGCTATAGCATTAACAGGGTGTTGCGATTGGGTCGCAAGCCCCAAGGGCAGCGTTGGCCTGGCGGAATGGGGCACAGCTGGAAGCATCCGAAGGTCCTGGCAAAGGATGACTCGACTGCTAACAGAACAACTTATTTATTCTAGCATCGCAAAAGAGCGGCCGGTCAGGTCGACCGAAGTGGAGAAACGGGAGCCCACGTTACTCGACTGAATAAATCGTAGCTTCTCTCTTGGCGTCCGGGGGCAGATGCTTTTATACTCTCGGAGGCGAGGGCAAGAAGGAACGGCTCGCAAGAGGCGCACGTGACGGCGGCGCACGGACAGGTTGTGACAATAAGTGACGCATCCGCCGGGCCGGCGCCGCTCAGACCTCCTCGCTTCACAGTTCAGGAGCTCCTCTCCCCGGCTGCCGTGCTTTGACAAGCGTGGGCACCAACATGGACACACACACACACACACACACACACACACACGAAGACACGTGGCATTGAAACATGCCTGGACGCGCTCAGCAGGAGGCGTTGGGACAGCGCTGAACTGGCCAAAATGTCCGCCGCTGTGAACGAAGCCCCGGCGTCCGTTGCATCCGCGCCGGCTATACCGCACGTCGGAGGCGAAACGTAACAGACCGCCCCGCCGGGAGAAGGAGATCCCGATGGTCAGGGGACTGCATCCGCTGTCCGGAGGGATGTCGCTCGATGATGCTCATAGCCGAAGTTGGTCGTCCCTCGGCGTTTCTTGAGCGCAGCGCACAGAGAAGGCCTCGTTCTCACGTTCAGGTTCACACTGGACACAGCAAAGTGACTTCGGGAGAGTGCCATTTTTTTTCTCGTTCCCAGAAAGCGTTAGAACTACGCCGAAACTGAACCGCTCAGTCAGCAAGCACGACACAACCCTCACTAAGCCATGCCAGGCTCTTTCCCCTTTTATACTACTGCCTAGTTCCTTACAGTAGTCTAGTAGCACTCAGAACGCATCCACAAATTGGAAAATTGCACTAGAAAGCACGTCATGACTTTGAAACACTAAACAAAAGCAATATGT
The DNA here is from genome assembly GCF_050947875.1 of Dermacentor variabilis. NCBI lineage: Eukaryota > Metazoa > Arthropoda > Arachnida > Ixodida > Ixodidae > Dermacentor > Dermacentor variabilis. The sequence continues at coordinate 32,964,358 of NC_134578.1, read as the reverse complement.
TAAAAATCCTGCCTCAGGAAGAAAACATCAGTAACAAACAACTTTGAGGCTGATTCCTACGTTAGGTGCCTCGACTTAAGCCATCGGCGTTACCGTTGAGTCTCCCCTTTTTGTAACGCACCTCAAAGGAATATTGTTGCAAAGCGAGGCTCCAGCGCAGGAGGCGACCATTTTTGGAAGAAATGGTCTGCAGCCATTGGAGAGGGCAGTGATCCGTCTCAATGATAAATCTCGAGCCGGCTAGGTAGCATGACAATTTCTGAACGGCCCACACGAGACACGCACACTCTTTCTCGGTGGCGCTGTACGCCTGCTCACAACTGGTCAGCTTACGACTAGCATACAGGACGGGGTGTTCCACTTCTCCATTTTCTCGTTGGCACAGTACAGCGCCCATGCCTCGCTCACTAGCATCGCACTGAACAACGAACCCTTTTGTGTAGTCTGGCGATCGTAGCACAGGCTGGCTTGTTAGGGCGCTCTTTAGGGCGCTAAAAGTTCTTTTTCTTGTCTCGTACCAGACGACTGTTTGGGGCTCTGTTTTTCTTAGAGCATCCGTCAGGGGAGCCGCGATATCAGAGTACCTGGGTATGTACCTCTGATAGTAGCCGGTGACACCTAAGAACGACCGAATATCGGTCTTTGTGCGCGGTTGCGGGAAGTCTCTCGCACAGCGGCCACCTTTATTTCAGAGGGGCAGCGACGACCCCGTCCAATCACGTGACCGAGGTAGACAACCTCGGCCTGTGCTAACTGGCACTTGGGAGCCTTGACTGTCAAGCCCGCTTCGCGCAGGCGGGTTAGCACTGCCCGCAAGTGTGCCATATGCTCAGACCAGGATGTGGAGAATATCGCTACGTCGCCTAAATACGGTAAAGCGAATTCTTCGTGTCCCCGCAACACTTTGTCCATGAGGCTTGAAAAGCAGTATGGCGCATTCTTCAAACCCAAACTCAACACTTTAGGACGGAATGTTCCCATTGGTGAAATGAACGCCGCATACCTACTAGCCTCTTCTGTAAGTGGAACAGTTTTTGAACAACCCGTGCTGGGCCCTCCCACCGATCGTCGTGTTTGTTTTTTAGCGATGTGCGCAATATCATTACCTCATCGCCCACCTCAAAACGACGGGCCCTGGCTGTGCGATCATAATAAACCTTGGCCCTCTGCTGGACCTTTGCCATTGCTTCACCTGACAACTCCTGTGCCCTTGTTAAGCGTTCGAGGAGCCTAAGCACGTACTCCACCACGACTGGGTCGTCGCCCCTGCCTTCCCAGGAGTCTCGAAGCATGCTAAGCGGAGACCGCAGCGAGCGACCGTACACCAGCTCAGCTGGCGAAAACCCCGTAGCCTCATGCGGCGCGGTCCTTAATGCAAACATCAGACCAGGCAGACACAGCTCCCAGTCAGTTTGTTGTTCAAAACACAATGCTCTCAACACGCATTTCATGACGGAGTGGAGCTTCTCAACGGAATTCGACTGTGGGTGGTACACTGAGCTGTGTAACAGCCTTACACCGCACCTTTCGAGAAAGGCTGTCGTCAAAGCGCTAGTAAACACTGTGCCCTGGTCTGACTGGATTTCCGCAGGAAAACCAACTCGCGCAAATATGGACAGTAGTGCATTGACTATCTCAACTGAGCTCAGTTCTTTAAGCGGCACTGCTTCAGGGAACTTTGTCGCTGGGCAGATCACAGTCAAAATGTGTCTGTACCCCGTGGTTGTTACCGGCAGAGGTCCCACTGTATCAATAACGAGCCGTCTAAAAGGCTCCGTAATGATAGGTACCAACTTCAACGGTGCCCTCAATGTGTCCCCTGGTTTGCCCACCCGCTGACAGGTGTCACATGCCCTCACATAGTGTTCTGCGTCGCGAAAACACCCTGGCCAATAGTACTCTTGCAAGAGACGGTCCTTAGTCTTCTTAACTCCTAGGTGTCCGCACCACGAACCCCCATGTGACAAGCGCAACAGATCCTGACGGTAGCACTGAGGCACGATCAGCTGATCGAACTCCACTCCCCTGCGGTCTAGATACTTCCGGTACAGGACCCCACTTCTTTCCACAAAACGAGCATTTTTCTTGGCGATACCTTCCTTGACATAGCAGCGCATGTTTTCTAGGCTGCCGTGCTTTTTTGCTCGGCTATCAAAGCCGACCGTCTGACTTTTAGCAACCTATTAAGTCCACCTGACGTAGGCGCGATGAGCAAATCTGCAGATAGCTCTTCTAACTTTCCCGTGTCGGGCATTTCCTCTCCAGTATCTGGCGCCTTCAACGCTACAGGCTCAATTTTATTCAGTTCGGACGTGCTCTGAATATGAGCTTGCTGCGCCTCCGACCCTTTCTCATTGTTCGACAACGTCCGCCCCGCAACTACCACCTTTGCAGCGAGCTCCCGAACTCTCGATCTGGTTAAGGCCTGAACGCTAGCCTCGCCCCTTCTCGCGCCGCAGGTGATCGGACCTGCTCGAAAATAGGTACAGGTACTGGCGGGGCAGCATAGATGACACTGCGGCCTCCGTCTCAAGTGCTCCGAAAGCTCCTTCAATAAGCACTTTTGCTACGTGCAGACACACGCTATGAGCTTCCACGGCTCGCTTGATCCATCCGCACTCGCCCGTGAACACATCGGGTTCTACGTAAGAGGGGTGAACTACATCCATTGTAGCTGCGGAATCACCAAGCACCCGGCACTCTTTCCCGTTCACAGGTCTCGCATGTAAGGCTCGAGAAGTGTTCATGTTCTCGTCAGTGCTGCATAATGAAAAAACACAACTTTTGATTTTGTTTCTGGACACTGCGCCGAAAACTGACCCGGCTTCTGGCACGTATGACACACGCGCGCTTGCCTCGTCTCGAACCGCTTTCTGCGTTCGGCTTCGGCTGCCGCCGTCTCCTTACGTTCGGTCGGACTGCTTTCACTCGCATCCGCACTACGTGTGTTCCCCTTTGCTCTCATGAGCGTGAACTTCGGCCTCTCAAACTTGGAGCCAAATTCACTCTTTTGACCGTCCTTAGCTCCGCGAGCCCGACGCGTCACAAACTCCTCGGCTAGCTCGGCGGCTTTACCCACCGTACTAACGTCTCGCCTATCCAAGACCCAGTACCGCACGTTCTCAGGTAACCGACTATAAAACTTTTCCAGCCCGAAACACTGCAGAACTTTCTCGTGGTCACCAAACGCTTTCTCTTCTTTGAGCCACTCCTGCATGTTTGACATAAGTCTGTAGGCAAACTCTGTATATGACTGACTTCCGCCTTTCTCGTTTTCCTGAAACTTCCGACGGAACGCCTCCGCTGACAGCCTGTACTTTTTCAGCAGACTCGATTTCACTTGGTCGAAATCCTCTGCCGCCTCTCTCTTCAAGCGAGCGACTACGTCGGCCGCCTCGCCGGGTAACAAAGTGAGCAAGAGCTGTGGCCACGTTTCCCGAGAGAACCCCTGCTTCTCACACGTTCGCTCAAAGTTGACCAAGAACAAACCAATGTCCTCTGCAAGCTTAAGCGGCCGCATCAGGTCAGTCATTTTGAACGATACTCGTTCTCCTACACCGTGTGCCTGACTTCCATTACGAGCGCGTTCCATCTCTACCTCGAGACGCTTCATTTCCAAAGCTGTTGACGGTCGCGCTCCTCTTTCTCTTTTTGCTCTTTACGTTCGCGCTCCCGTCTTTCTCTTCTTGCCGTCTCCCTCTCCTAAATGGTCTCAAGGCATTCCGACCGCTCGTCATCCTCAGCTTCCAACTCAAGAATAGCCCTTAGCAGTTCTGGTTTTCTTAGTTTGTCTGAGACATCCAGACCCAACTCTCTTGCAAGCTCCAGCAGTTTCGGTTTGCGCAACAACTTCAAATCCATGGCTGCTCTGAATGCTGCTTTCTCTACTGCCTACTATTGTCTTGCCGCAAGCTAACCCGGCAGCAACGACAAACACAATTACCAGCTCTGTTTCTAACACTAACAAAAGCCTGGCAAAACTCAGAAGAAGAAAGTCCCGCACTCACCAAACCTCGCAGCCAAGAATTCAGCGCAGTCCTTCCGCTACAGGCAACCAGTCATCACACAGGGCTCGTTGCACTGTTCCCGCATAGTCGTTGTGCTGCTCAGCATACAGTCGACCGCATATCTTCGCTGCTGGCTTCCGTTGTCGCGATCTCACCGCTGGCAAACAGTTGTTGCAAATGGGTCGCAAGCCCCAAGGGTAGCGCTGGCCTGGCGGCCTGGGGCACAGCTGGAAGCATCCGAAGGTCCTGGCAAAGGATCAGTCGGCTGCTAACAGAACAACTTGTTTATTCTAGCATCGCAAAAGAGCGGCCGGTCAGGTCGACCGAAGTGGAGAAACGGGAGCCCACGTTACTCGACTGAATAAATCGTAGCTTCTCTCTTGGCGTCCGGGGGCAGCTGCTTTTATACTCTCGGAGGCGAGGGCAAGAAGGAACGGCTCGCAAGAGGCGCACGTAACGGCGGCGCACGGACACGTTGTGACAATAAGTGACGTCTCCGCCGGGCCGGCGCTGGTCAGACCTCCTCGCTTCACAGTTGGGAAGCTCCTCTCCCCGGCTGCCGCGCTTTGACAAGCGTGGGCACCAACATGCACACACACACACAGAAACACACACACGAAGACACGTGGCATTGAAACATGCCTGGACGCGCTCAGCAGGAGGCGTGGGGCAGCGTTGAACTGGCCAAAATGTCCGCCGCTGTGAACGAAGCCCCGGCGTCCGTTGCATCCGCGCCGGCTATACCGCACCTCGGAGGCGAAACGTAACAAGGGGTTTGCGTCTTACTTTCCGTGCAACGTAATTATGTTTTCTCGTATAATCAAATTACATTCCGACACTGCCATGTATGTGTGTGCAAGTCGTACTTTACAAATTTTCCGGCGCATTTTCTTTTTGAGAAATTCAATTAATTCAGAAACTTCCTTGCGCTACATTGACGGCCTGCGGGGATATGGATGCATGGTTCGAGATCATTTTCTCGCCCGGAGACGCTGGCGCCGTATTTTCTGCGACACCGGAGCTCTTAGCGCTTCCCTGTTATACTGTAAAGACACTGCAAAAGCTTTCTGCTTGTTTTTCGCATGCCGACTACCTGCTGACTGTTTAGATCAATCTGTGAACAAAACAGCAGTCGAAGTCACGCTGCTTCACACGCAGCTGTATTTCGGAAAAGTGAGAACAGTAGAAATCCATGCCGACTTTCACCAAGTTTCTGTTAACATTTCTTAATTTTTTGCTCTTCCTGTTGCTGCAACTTCTTCGTATTCGCGCGTCTGAAAGTACCGGTTGCCTTTAAGTAAATCGACAGACCAGAAATATGTCACGTTATCCCGAGGTGCTCTAACTGTCTCGTGTCATGCAAAGATGCAAACGGAAATGGCATAACGTTAGCCTCTGGCAAAATAAAGTTATGATGCTAAGGTTAACTCGAAAATATCGATCGTCTTCTCACTTTCATAAATGTCTTTCCTCCTTACTCCGTACTGTTATATTAATCGTTTTAATATTCGCACACTTTGAGTAACGCGATTTCATTTCTAGAATCTCAAATTTTGTCGATTATAGTGTGTATCCATTCATTAGCTGCTTCCATCACAACTTTTCTTTCGACAGTCTCTTTTTAAAGCTACATCGATGTCTTGCAGCAAGACAGCTAAAGCAAATGAGTTTTTTACAGACAATTCATATACGGCCTCGCATTGCTTGCGAGCGAGTGTCCATACATGTTTCGCAATCAACTCCTATTGAAAAAACGTTGACATAAAAAATATATTCTGTTGTATGCCTATTCTAGAGTGTAAATAATGACTCTTTTAACTATGCTATATAATTCTAGATTACGTGCTATAGAATTCTAGCGTACAGTTGAAAGGACGTCTAACAAGACAAAGGAGTCTAATTCTAGTGTACGGACAGCCTATGTGATGCCTAGGTGCGTTTTTTTCCGCGATGGGCTCTTGCACTCATCCGACGCCGATTAATGATACCGTAGCTTCCCGGTAACCCCGCTATAGTACGTGGTTAATTATATCACTGATGCCGTTAGTCATAGGAAACTCATCACTCCGCAAGACTTAACGCTTCGCCAAGACAAGCAAGACCGTAAGCAGCAAGACCGTAAGTGATGCTGTTGAGAGCTTAAACAACACGGCAAAATGTATTCGCTAATAAGAAAAGACGACTCACATAAAAATTAACAAAAATGTTTTTACTGCGCACCATTGTCTCTTTAACGGTGTATGTTTCTTTAGTATGACTATCTTGTATTCGATCGAATGAAAGTCGAGCACGTTTGTAAGGATTCGTTTTACTAAAATGTAGACATGCAAATGCTAACACGAGATTGAACGAATAGGACAACACAGACACCGCCATGTTGTTTATGATTATTTTGTCAAATATCTTATCTCTTATTCCAAAACACCATTATAATTCACCTTGAACCGTTCCGGGTGCCATGTGTGAATTTCACTTCTTGTTAACTATGCAATGGTATCTGAAATCCAACTTTCCTTGTTTCTATGATAGCTACGATGTTTTTTTAACTTTATTTCTTCGTTTCGTCTGCGAGCAAAGCTGTAGATGGCGAAAATTGCATTGTAGTATCGCCAGCCTCTCTAGGGGGTTCTCAGTTTATGATGAATATAAAGAGAGTGAAAAAATACACTAAGCGACAATAGCCCTCTGGGCGAGCCTTTGGTAAGATACGTGGATCTAAACCAATGTGGACATCACAACAAAAAGAATTGTAAAAAGCCTCACATTTGACAGAACTGAAAGTCCTTCTCTCAGACGCTTTTTTTATAGTCAATTGTACATGTTTCATTTAAGAATAGATAGAAGACCCCGAGCTAAAGCTTCCTCTTAAGATACGGCTCAAGCAATGACATATTTTAAGCGTAACTTAGCTTAAGGATTTAGCTGTTGGTAATGTTGCCACATACAATTTAGACTCTTCAAATTGTGTTGTTTGATTCGCTCGACGTATTAATGCAAACGCATGATATGCCCCAAGAAGCGCGAAGTCAGGTATCCGGCATTATAATCCGATGGTACCAAAGCCCTAGCGTCCAAATGACGTCACGTTCCCGCCGCCATGACCTGCTACAGCTTGCACTGCAAAATGCCGCAGTAAACAACCGCGGTGTCGGACGGATGCCTTGGTCCACACCAAAAAAAAAAATCGACCTGGCCCACTACTATGATTGAATTAAGGTGGATTAAATTGAACTAAGATGAATTAAGGTTGATACAAATTAGAGCAAGGAGGAATAACGTGCATTAAAGGGAAGTTTTAATTTATACAAGTCCTCATGGTTTTGCAATCAAATCACGTAAGATTACTAACTGTATGCTCCTGATTTCGAGTGGCAGCAAATGCGTCACGACGTCTTCAGCAAGCGTCAAAACTGATAGAGGCTCGCGTTTCTTTTCTGGCTCTCAGTAAAATGTATTTACGTTATCGCGATAGCAATCGTGCTAAGCGTGTTCGCGTAGTCACCGTTTGCACCGCCGCCGTGCAGTCCTGGGGCGGCTTGCACGAACATTTAAACCAGAGAACGACAACGAATTTAAGAACGCGTTCTTCAATGTACCATAGCCAATGCCTAGTCCGCACAAGAACGCGTTCTTAAGTTCGTTATTATTTTCGTTATTCAATGTTCGTGCAAGCCGCCCCTGGTATTCACCACGCGTGGAAGTCTAGAACGTCTCCATAGACACGGGCTGCCTATGGTTGAAAAAAAATCAACAAATTCAAGTTGGGGAATCCGCTGCTGACACGAGCGTTGTGTGCCCGCACTATAGCGTTTGACCCCACCGAGTGGTTGCCTGCCTAACACAGCGTGGCGCACACACCGGTCTGAGCGGAACGGGTCAGTAAGCGTCAAGCTAAGCCAGTGCAAACCCCCTCATTCGGCTCTGACAAGCGCCGACTCTTTTCTGTCGGTCCGACCTCGCGGACCTTCTCAGAGTTGCGACGCCGGTAACGCCACTGCTGTGGTTCCTTATCCAGCCAGAGTTGTGAACTCACGTGTTGCATGTCGGGACGCTGTTCACGGTGCGCCAGAGCACTCGTCTCGCGTTCCGCAAGTCGGACAGCCGTGGTACTCGTGGTTTCACGTTTGTTCAGCAGTCGTCTATTGAGAACACATCTATGTTTTACATCCGTTCTAGTTGGGCAAGCCGGGCGTCGGCCCCGAGCGAAAGCTTCCTGGTGAGGATGTTGCGCTGAGAAAGAGAAATAGACAATACGCAGCACAGCAGTACCTGCCTGGAAAATCAGCATGCCGCTCCTAGTTTCCCAATGAACAAATATTTGATTAACATTTTGGGTAGTAATTATATTGTGATCTTACTTTATATGTTTTCTTCATGCTGTTGCCTACAGTCCGCTGGCTGCATGGACTATGCAAATAAAGAAAACTAAATAATTTGAAACGACACGCTTGTACATCGCGATGATCGAAGTGGTCGCACTTGTCATCACAGGGATAAAACTGTTTGGCCAAGCAATTATGACATTGAAAGGCTTACTGATACCCTCAGGATACACCGCGGAAAATTTCGAAGGATTATTTCAACACAGTGCGGAATGTGTTGCCGGAAACGTGTCTTAATGGGCATCTACTTCGCCGCGGGTCAGAAAGAATATTTCCAAGCACGGCACAACAATTGCGCGTTGGCAACGTGCTAAGTTGCAGTCAAGCTGAAAGGCTGCTATTTCGTTCATCCAGTTGCTTCGGAAACATTGACATGTCCTTTCTTTCGCTATGATATTTTAGCAGTGCCACACAAATCTTTATGATATGCGCTTTAGAACGCACATAACTTTAGTTGGCTTGAAGTGAAGGACCATTGCTATCATTCAGGCCCACTGTAACCAGAAAACGAAATCTGGGTGAATGGGCCACATTGCACCGGTGGCATTGCATCGCAGGGCAGAGAAGAAGGTCGCGGGCTCATTGCCCGCTTATGGTAACCGCATTTCGATGCGCGTTAAAAAAATCCTGGTGATCAAAATTATCCCGCATATCTTCTCCATGGCGCGCTTCACTACTCACTGTGCAGTTTGGGTATGCTAATGTCCAGAATCTAATCAATAAATCTCGTCGTCAGCAAAATTGGCTTAAACAACATTGTCGAGCAGAACAAATCCAAGTTTGTTTCGTAGCACAAAATCTCCAATACGCCAACTTTCTTCCAAGGAAATCCAAGGAAATGCTCACGACAGAGAGACTGCTGTCAGCTTAAGCAAATTGTTTTACACACCAGGAAAGCTACAGCCGACTATGTCAACCAACTAGCGCTGTAGCAAGTGTGACACGATAGGAAATTATTCACTCATTAAAAGTGCCAGAATTTCAGAAAAGAGAGGCTTTGGCGCTTGACACGGACTGATGAACAGAACAGGTCTGGTATATCGCTTCCCGATAAACCATCTATACAATATAATGGAGCGTTCAGTACTCACGGAATCAAGCGGTAATTCCACTCTCCTGCGGATGCTCGAAAAACTTTTTTTTCAATACACGAAATGATTGAGCGTCACAGGTATTCTGAGATATTCTTGGAAGGTCATACACAAAAGAGAAAGTGCAACAAATTTTCAGCACACATCCGTGATTTTCTCTTCGCTACGAAAATCGCAGAAAGCTCTAAACTTGCGATATCACTGAGCAGCACAACTCGCGGTGATCAAGGAGACGCGGCCCTTTACAGAGGGCCAGTTGAAATGTGCAGACGCGAGAACATTGCGTCTCCGATTTGGGGATGTAAAATTTTGACCCTATGTTCCTCGGCGCAATCGAGGAACGCCTGCTCCTCAGCCGAGCGAGCGTGCAACTGACCTCGAATGTTGCGCGCTATCACTACAAGCGACGCGAGTGCCCCAGGGGAGGACGAAATTCGGAAGCAAGCTCCTTTCATTTCTTGCTCCCTCGCTCCCTCTTTCCGCATCCCAGGTGACAGAAGATCGATGAACCGGTTTCAGATAGAACGCTCCAGATAGAGAGCCCGACTTGAAAGAGAGAGGGCGCGCCAACCCGTGCATTTCGCCCCCCTCTCTCTCCTTCGGGACCGTTCCCCCCTACGCATTGCCCCCTTTTCCCTAGACAAGGGAAGTCTCGCCGTCTGGTGGCTGCAGGGGACACTATATTAGGACAACTGTTGGACGCGCTCTTCTCTTAATATTATTTTTAGTTTCTGGCCATGTCTCTCTCCTGTTTAAGGTAACGGCGCGAGGGACGGTTTTGGGTTGTGCTTCGAAAAAAAAGGGCAACTGGGAAAGCCCTTCTCCAACCGCGCGCGCTACCCATCCGTAAGGGTGCGCGAGAGCCGCAAGCGGCCACACATCATCATCATCATCATCAGCAGCAGCAGCAGCAGCAGCAGCAGCAGCAGCAGCCTGGTTACGCCCACTGCAGGGCAAAGGCCTCTCCCATATTTCTCCAACAGCCCCGGTCATGTACTAATTGTGGCCATGCCGTCCCTGCAAACTTCTTAATCTCATCCACCCACCTAACTTTCTGCCGCCCCCTGCTACGCTTCCCTTCCCTTGGAATCCAGTCCGTAACCCTTAATGACCAACGGTTATCTTCCCTCCTCATTACATGTGCTGCCCATGCCCATTTCTTTTTCTTGATTTCAACTAAGATGTCATTAACTCGCGTTTGTTCCCTCACCCAATCTGCTCTTTTCTTATCCCTTAACGTTACACCTATCATTCTTCTTTCCATAGCTCGTTGCGCCGTCACACACACACACACACACGCAAAAAGAAAAAAAAAGCCCATGCAATCTTTGATTCTCGTAATTGCCTTGATGGTGTATGCGGGCGGGGGAGTGAGCTCAAGGGGATTATATTAGGATAAGGTTATGCACTACGGATTGCCCCGGATTGTCCACGGCTGATGACGTCGCTTCGCGACGTTAGCAGCCTCTTCGCCTCTCGCCTCATTTGCGTTCAGCAGCAATCACATGAGCGTTTCGGCACTCGGGCATGTGGAACATGATAAGCTTATTACTTCGGCGTAGAAGGGTCTTGCTAGATGTGGAGGAATCGATCGCACTGAGGCGCTGCACTGCAAGATTCATTCGTGAAGAGTGTCATGTTTTCATGGCAACCTCAACAGACTGTATACGTTGCCACTTTCTGCGTCTGCAAATTTGTCACTTTCTTCGTATTTGCGAATGCATCACTTTTGACATTCAGCTCTGGTTACGCTGAGGAGCACTATTGTTTGGGCAAATTGGTTCGATATATTCTAAGTTTAATGAGGACGAAAAGACAAGCAAAAATGAGCATGCACACAGGACCAGTGCTATAGGTGTACAGTACATAGCCACGCAGTTGGTAGCACACAGCTTGCACTGGTTCTCTGTTTATATGTATCTTTGCTTTCGTCTTTTCGCGACTGGAAATATCCGTTATTTCTCGTCTAAACTTTGTTCTGCTTAGGCACTGTGAGAGGAATCTCGTCTGTGAGAATCTCCCACTCTTCATATAGTTTAAGTAAGTACGCTATTATTTTGTACATGAAATAGTTGAGTGAGGAACCGTACGGAGTGTGAAAAACACTGTTTTCTTATCTTCTTTTTTTATGCTTGTGGCATGTAGCCCTGCAATGTCTGCACGTTTCAAATTTCTCTTTCCAGTCAACATATATCGAACGCAATATAAAATTACGGTTCTCATAAAGGTATTAACATTAACGCAATAGATGCTTTATTAGTGTCCAGCTTGCGAAGTCAATGGTGTGCTTACCACTCCGATTAATATTCCAAGTTGCCTGCACATATGAGCAGAGCCTCATCCAAGTTAAATTGACAAATTTCGCACTCCCAATTGTCTTGTTTGTAAAATAAATTTCTAATTACCAATAGAAACGGGAACCTGAGTCTGGTCAGGAATATTTTTTATAGCTTACGACACTGCGACTTAACGCTTAATGGTGAGAATGTACAGCGCACGGAATTGTTCCTGCAGAATAGGTTCTGTTAACATGGTGCATTTGTTCTCATTCTCGAATTGTTTTTTCCAAGGGTTCCCGAAATGTATTTAATTTATGGCATCAAGAGCGCAAGTCGCTTGCCATTTTGCAATACATTGCTCAATGGGCAAAACCAACAGCACCCCTTCGGCGCAGAAAATGAGCAGCGAAATGGTCGACGCGTGACTGAGTAAAACTTCGACAGAAGACTCATAGGCTCGGTACTTACGCTCGGTTGCCAAAAGCTCTGCTTCGTTTGCTGGAAAAAACAAGGTCACACAACGCGCAGATTTGATCGAGCATCACCATCAGTTTCGTGGCCAAATACCACTTGCATCGTCACTTCTCGGTACATGGAGGAACCAAACAGGTGACTATGGCCAGTACAACACGATGAAGTTCATGCAAACAAGTTGCCACGCTAGCTTCGCTATGCGCCGAAAGGCGTGAAAGAAAGCGTACTCCCAGCAAGTAAAGTTCGGCTGGCAATCAGTCTTCACGAGGCTAATTGGCTTTCGCGAACGTGGCGAACGCTTTGGAAACGAAGTTTGGCGAAACGAGTGATTCTAGGGGGAAACAAGTTCTGCGCACGCGGCAATGAACTTATTCGATGCACGGCGCCAAGTGCTCAAGCTTGAGATCCCGGGACGGAGCGAATATTAAGTTTCCCTCTGCAGCCGCTACCTTCCCTTCCCTTCGAACCCAAGCGAGCGGATTTCGACTTGCGACAGCGCCACCACACTGTTCTTGGCGAAAAGAGCCTGGATGGTGCCGCCACCTGCTGGAGCAGCCAGGCCTCAAATCGTGGAAGCGGCGTTCTCGCAGGCACCGGGGCTCTTTATCCCTCTTGGTTCTTTCTCTCCTTTTGTCTTTCTCACCCTTTTTCTCCATTTCGCTGACCCAGCTTTCTCAATGTTGGCTTTTTATGGTGTATTGGCGCAAATGTCAGAGGTGAATGTTGCGCTGAGAGCCCGGATGAATGGATGGATGGATGGATGGAGTAAGCGGCCAAGCGAGATGACTGCACTGTGACTACACCAAAATGAAGTGAACTTATGGTGAACGCGGTCGAACTCCTCATATTGTGTATATTGGGGTAATGTGTAGGCGCGTTTCGTTGACAAGTTGTGACTGAAGCTTTATTCGTACTAGCAGTCATTGGCACTTTCGTAAACATTTTAAAAATACAATTAGCCTGCGTACGAAATTTCGCTGTTGTGCTGTAAATTACAAGCATCTCACTATATTCAACAGAAATAAGTTACTATACAAATCGAGTTTTCGGGACATTACAGTTTAGTTTCGGGACTTAGTTATGGCATCAGTTGTGACCTTTAGTTATTATTTGGTCTCCCGTGATGACCCAATGTATGTCACGTAACAGATATCACAGAGGCTCTTGAACACATTGTGAGTGATCTTTACCACTCATCACGGTAAGTCGATAATGCGAAACATTATCAGCGTTTTCGAGCACATTAAACGAAACTTCCACTTCGTGAAAAATTATTCACCTGTAACTGGATCGCCTTTTTTTTCATGACCTTCCGCTCTCTAACAGTCTAAATATTTCTATTCATCATTCCTCCATAGCTTCGGAATCATACGCAGAATTTCGAAGTTTGAAGGGTTACCAAATTTCTTCCTTTTCTTGGCTCATCACGATGGCACCCCACTTTTTTGTATTTGTTTTTCATTCAAACAGTCAATCATACGCAAAGTAAGCAACTTCCTATATGCTTGCCTCCTTAAAGACCCATGATTCGCAACACTAAATATCAATTGGCCCCTCTCGCTCGCCATGTCCTCCACCTGTACTATTTGGGGCAGCGATGGGATGCTTTGCTCGCGGGGGAGGAACTATAGCAGGATAGCAAGGAAACTTTGACAAGTTTATGCACGTTCATACGTCACTGGAAGTTGAGAGTCAGCACCCTTGTGTGAACTGGCCTTCAGATAAACCACTTAATCTCCGCTAGCGCTAGGCTTTCAAGCGTAAATAAAAGCAAAATGTTTGTCAATTTCCGCACTCAGCTCTGAATAATACTGAAAAAAAATGTTTACTCTGCGAGCCCTCTTTCTGTCCTTCACATGCGCCGGTTTGTTAGTTAAATGTTGTGGACATCTTTTTAGCTGGGTGGATTACACACGGCGCTGCTGTACTCATGCAGAAACACTTCCAAACTGCTCCGCATCCGCTTGCCTTCCCCGTGCGAGCCCTCGCTTTTCTGCAAAACTTGGGACGACCTTCGTGTTTCAGAGTTGCACCTTGCATGCTTTGGAACGGTTCTTTGAAGTACGTTTAGTAAGGAGCAGCCTGCTCTTTCTTTCGTGCTTCTTTTAGCCCTCTTTCGGTTCTTTACCCACGCCGGTTTGTTGGTTTAGCGTTGTGGACATCTTTGTGGCTGGCAGGATTACACACGGTGCTGTCGTACTCGTGCAGAAATACTTCCACACTTTCTTGAAGCTTTTTATTGGGTAATACCATCCCACGCTTGCGTCCAGCTGCTCGGTACATACTACACGCGTCCGCTTGCCTTCCCCGTGCGAGCCCTCGCTTTTCTGCAAAACTTGAGACGACCTTCCTGCTTCACAGTTTCACCTTGCATGCGTTGGAGCGGTTCTTTGAAGGAAGTTAAGTGAGGAGCAGCTTGCTCTCTCTTTCGTGTTTCTTTCAGCCGTCTTTTGGTTCTTTACCCACGCCGGTTTGTTAGTTTAGCGTTGCGGACATCTTTGTGTCTAAAAGGATTACACACGGTGCTGTTTTTCTCATGAATAAGCATTTCCAGAATGTTCTTGAAGTTTTATATTGGGCGCTACCATACCACGCTTGCGTCCTACAGCTCGGTGCGTACTTCGCGCGTCCACGTGCCTTCCCTGTGCGAGCCCTCGCTTTTGTGCAGAACTTCAGACGACCTCACTGTTGCACAGTGTCACCTTGCAGGCGTTGGAGCGGTTCCTTGAAGTACGTTGAGTGAGGAGCAGACTGCTCTTTATTTCGTGCTTCTTTCAGTGGAGAGAGAGAGAGAGAGAGAAATAACGTTTATTTGCACCCGCAAAAAGAGCCCCGAGGAGTCAAGAGTCTTCCTGTCTCTTCGGCTTACTCCTCCCCTTTCCCCTTTCAGCTGGCTGATGCTCCTTGGAGCTCAGCGGTGTCCAGGGCCATGCGGATGACTTCTCTTTGGTAATCTTCCTTCGAGCTGGTCATTAAAGTCTCCCAGAATTGTCTATCCCTATCTGGTTTATTGTATCTAGGACATGCCCATAGTATGTGGATCATGTCCGCCTTTGCCCCGCAGTGTTTGCAATTCATGTCCTCAATGCTATCGTGCCATCTCTTCAGAATGTAGGGGTTGCAGATCACCCCCGCTTGGAGTTGCCTCCATGTGATCTCTTCTTACTTGCTTAGTTTCTTATGCGCCTCTGGCAGTGGTTTCCTTCCCATTCTATATTAATCGAGAATTTCGCTGTAAGTGTTTATACCTTCTTCTTTTTTTAGGGGCTCCCTGGTTGTAGAGGCTGCATTGGTGTACCGGTAAATAAGCTCGCGGGCCTTTCTCGTTGCCGGGCAAGCCTTCGTGGGCAGGAGTCCATATAAGGTTCACTAATTCTTCTGGAATTGGTAGTTCCCTAATATGTTGAGCGCCTCTTTGGAGATTCTCCCTGCGGTATAATTCCTGATAGCTGTTTTGGAATCTGACACCATGATTTTCACCCCTTTTTGAGCCAAAGCTAGGGCTATGGCCACCTCCTCTGCAACCTCCACTCTGTTTTGCGGGGTACTGCAGCTCTTTGAGTTCTCACCGTTAGCCTGTGTCGTCACTGAGACAAAACCTGGTCTGCTTTCATATTCTGCTGCATCCGTGTAGAACACCCCTTGCTTTTTATCTAGTGATTTTTGTAACGCTTCAACCCTGTCTTTCCTCCTGTCCTGGTGGTGACTGGGATGCATATTCTTCGGGAGTGGTGGTATGCGTATCCTGTCTCTGATTTGTGACGGGATGGCTCCCGTGTTTCTTACTTTGTTGTTAGTTTTGTATCCTAGTTTCTCTAGAATTCTTACACCACCTCTGCTTCGCAAAAGTCTCTGTTGCTGGGAGACTAGTGTGGCTTCGATCAACTCTCCTAGGGTGTTTGAAATGCCCAGGTTTAGTATCCTCTGCGTAGATGTGCATGGTGGCAGGTTTAGGGCTGTTTTAACTCCTTTCCTAATGAGGATTCCTATTTTGTTTTTCTCGGCGCTTGTTAGTTTAAGGTACGGTGTTGCGTATGTGATCTTGCTGATCGCGAAGGACTGTATTATCCTTAATAGGTTAGCCTCCCTCATGCCTGCCTTCTTGTTGGCGATTCTTCGGAGGAGTCGGCATGTTTGGCTTACGCTCATTTCAAGCTTTCTAATCGTTTCCGTATTTCTTTTATTGTCCTGAATGTGCATGCCTAGTACTCGTATAGCTTTTAAGTTTTGAATCGCGTCCCCATTAACAGTGAGTTTTATCCCGTGGTTAGGGATTTTCTTTCGCATTTTCTGTGGACTGATGAAGAGAGCCTCCGACTTCGTAGCTGAACATTTAAGTCCGGCTTTTTCTAAGTGCTCTTCAATTATATTGATGGCCTTTTGCAGCGTTTCTTTTATGTGGGCGTCACTGCCTCTATTTATCCATAGGGTGATGTCGTCCGCATAGATCGTATGTTCTAGCCCGTGTAAGTCCTTAAGTTTGTGCGGGAGTCCAATCATTACTATGTTAAAGAGAGTGGGAGAGAGCACAGAGCCCTGCGGTGTCCCCTTATTACTGAGCTCTATCCCTTTCTCCTCGTTACCCCCTAGACTGTCCGTTACTGTTCTGTCACTCAGAAAGTCCTTTATATACTCGTAAGTACGTCTCCCTACGTTTAGGCTATTCAATTGTTCTAAGATTGCCTTGTGGTCTACGTTGTCAAATGCTTTGGCCACGTCTAAGCCAACCATGGCTTTCGTGTCCTTCGCTTGGTGGTCGATAATTTGCTCTTTAAGCTGTAGCATGACATCGCACGCAGATAGGTGTGCTCTGAAGCCTATCATTGTGTCAGGGTATATGTCTTGTTCTTCCAAGTATCTGCTGATTCTAGATTGCATCACGTGTTCCATTCTGGAAAACATTTTACGTTTGCTGCATCATTTGGCCATAAGAGATCCTTTAGCATGCGAAAATAAAAATAACACCAGCGAACGGAAACATTAGGAGGGCGTCTGAAGATATACGAGAAAGCGGGCTGCGCTGCATCTCCATGGCACCCACTTGGCGGCGGGGGCGCCGAAGTTTGAACCAGAGCGCGATCCGTGGGTGGGGGCCGCTCAAGGCCCCAGCCGGCCGGGGGTATGTGTCCGCATAGAAGGATCAGAGGATCAGGTGTCAATGACAGCCATTTTTTTGGCGGCCCGCCGGCGCTCATAGGCCTCGACGGGTCCAAAACTACAGACTAGTTCGGGTTCTTACTAGGTGTCCCCACTGCACCTTTGGTGTCATGCGGGCGTTTGTTGTTTGCACTTACTACTCGTGCTAATTCTCCTTTGCTTCGCGGAGTGTCAGGGGATATCAGGTGCTTTCCTAAGACCTAGGGTTGCCGGTATTATCTTCATTTTCACATTCTAAATGCTCTCTTGGGACCGAATCACACAGTAAATGCCAATTCCTTCCCACACAAAGAGGCGCCAAAGAAAGACGGAACTACATGCAATACATGAACATAAACTACATGAACTAAGTACGCGATGGCATACTTAGACAGTCGGCGATTTTGATTTTGATTATTGTGGCATATGGACAGCTGCGCGCGCGTGCGTCACGAGATATCTTGCACACTCCCACTTATCAAAGTGGCCTTCCCATCTCGTATCACCCCCGCAGGGGCGTCTGCGTCAGCAGGCATTTGGTGTGTTGCGACACCACGTACCCGAGCACACGAGGGTTGGACCCTCCCGCGTGTAGCCGTGCGCGGCTTAGCCGTGTCCGGGGAAAGGGGGATCCTGGAGGTTGAGCCGATGCCGGGTGTTCGGACCTTTAAGGCCCCCCGGCGGAGGCAACACACCTCTTTGGCCTCTGCTTCACGTAGACGGCACCCCCGGACTGACCCACCCGGGGGAAATCGGCAGTCGCCTTTTCCTGTCTCTCTCTTCCTACAACCTTCGTCTTTCCCTTACTTTCCACCTTTCCTGTCTCCTTCTCTCTTCTATTCACTTCCTTCTTCTTGGCGGCAAGGGTTAACCCTGTGTGGCTATCCAACCTTGGGTACACCATATTTGGTTATAGTGGCGGCGTACGGCTGGCGTCGTGCAGACTTGCATGCAAGCTCTGCCGCGTCCCCTCGTTGGGCTCCGTGGTGGGTGGTCGGCGCTGTTGCCGAATTTTTATATATTTTATGGAAACTTCTTTTCCCAAACTTCCTGATCGCCCTCAGAAACGAGGGCGCACCGAAGATCTCTTCCAATTTTTCGGACGACAAGTCCACAACTTTCCGCGATTCCACGTGATTCACTCAGAAAAGCCAGACAAACTAGTGCGATCCATTTCACCGTTCCTTGTATCCAAGTCTTTGACCGAAGTTTTCGGTACAGGATATAAGGTGTCGAGAATGTCAAGTGGTGATCTCCTTTTGGAGCTCCAAAACCAGAAGCAGTATGAGAAGCTGCCGAAACTTGTGTCATTTGGAGAGGCCCAAGTAACAGTAACCCCGCACCGTACCATGAACACAAGCCGCGGTGTTGTCTCGGACGATGACTTGCTGGAGCTCACTGAGGATGAACTCTTGGAGGGCTTCAGTGATCAGAATGTGATCAATGTTAAAAGAATTAAGATCAGGCGTGACGGCAAAGAAATCAAGACCAAACACCTTATATTGACTTTCGGCTCAAGTATTCTGCCCGAATCTGTAGAGGCCGGGTACATCAGGCTCCGTGTTAGGCCATACGTGCCCAATCCTCTTAGATGCTTTAAGTGCCAAAGGTTCGGCCACAGTTCACAGAACTGTCGAGGCCGGCTGACATGTGCCAAGTGCAGTGACAAAGAACATTCTTCCGAAACGTGCCAGAACACTCCACATTGTGTCAACTGTGAAGGCGAGCACGCCGCATACTCGCGGTCGTGCCCGTCCTGGAAAAAAGAGAAAGACATAGTCACAATCAAAGTAAAGGAAAACATATCATTCAAAGACGCACGCAGGCGGGTCGCATACCTGCCTAAGAACACATATGCCGAAGTGGCGCGTCAGGGGGCAGCGTCACAACGGCCCCCGGCGGCTGTCCGACCCACAGGCAGTGAGTCGGCAGCTACGCCATCTGCCCCCGCGGCGGTTGCAGCTAGCGCTGCTCCGTCAACACAGCAGAGGGCACCATCGACCCCGAAGGTGGGCACAGCCGAGGCTGCTCCAACATACCCGGCCCCTTCCAGCGCTGGCAACAGCCGGCGCAGCCAAATCCCGCAGGGTGCCCCATCGACCTCCGGGCTGGTGGGCGCAGGGGTCTTGCCCTCCAAGGCGGGACCCTCTCTAGTAACTTCTCGCTCGCAAGAGCACGTGTCCGGCGCCTCACAAGAGGCAATGGACACTACACCTATTACCAAGGCGCACCAAGCGCCTAAGGAGCGGCAAGGCTCACTCGAACGCTCCAGAAAGGGCAGAACCCCTGTTACAGGGCCTCGAAAGAGCTCTGTAACCTAAGGCATCACCTGTTTCCATACACACAGCACTTAATAACCTTCAATATGGATACACAAATTATTCAATGGAACGTTAGAGGTCTTCTTAGGAACCTTGATGACGTACAAGAACTCATACACAAACACAATCCAAAAGTGCTGTGTTTACAGGAAACACACCTAAAATCAAAACATACAAACATTCTCCGGCAGTACATAACTTATCGCAAAGATCGCGATGATGCTGTCGCATCATCGGGCGGTGTTGCCATTGCTATCCATAAGAGCATTGCATGTCAACTTTTACAGCTACAAACGCCTCTCGAAACAGTGGCGGTTCGAGCTGTACTCCTAAACAAACTTATCACTGTGTGCTCGCTCTATATACCCCTACATTACAAATTAACTAAGTATGAATTTCAGTCCTTCATAGATGAATTGCCAGAACCTTATATTGTTCTTGGCGATTTCAATGCACACAACTACCTGTGGGGCGACCCTCGTATAGATGCGCGAGGACGACTTGTTGAACAGTTCCTTCTCTCTTCTGGTGCTTGCCTGTTGAATAAGAAGGAACACACATATTACTCTCTTGCAAACAGAACATATTCTTCAATAGATCTTAGCCTAGTTTCCCCGTCACTACTGTCTGAATTTGAATGGGAAGTTAACAACAATCCTTACGGTAGTGACCACTTCCCCATACTACTAAGATCACCTAAAGATATCGAATATCCACCACAGGCTCCTAGGTGGAAGGTTGACACAGCTGACTGGGAGAAATTCCGCACCCTAACTAGTATATCATGGGATGACATGTCCTCGTTAGAAATTGATGCTGCTGTTGAATATTTTACAGCCTTTATAATAGATGCCGCATCAAAATGCATATCAGAAATAAATGGCCTGGCATGCAAACGGCGTGTCCCGTGGTGGAACAACGATTGTAGAATCGCTCGTAAAAAACAGAACAAAGCGTGGGGGTTGCTACGCGCGTCTCCCACTGCGGAGAATCTTATTAACTTTAAGAAAGTAAAGTCCCAGGGCAGGAGAACCCGCCGACAGGCTAAAAGAGAAAGTTGGGAAAAGTTCTTATCAAGTATAAATTCCTATACAGATGAGGCCAAAGTATGGAACAAAGTTAATAGGATAAAAGGACGACAAACATATTCACTTCCTCTGGTAAACACACAAGGTGAAACACTGAAAGATCAGGCCGACTTACTTGGGGAGCATTTCGAGAGCGTGTCGAGCTCAACCCATTATTCTCAGTCCTTTCTCAAATATAAACAGATAGAAGAATGTAAGCCAATAATTAGGAACTCCAGACAGAATGAACCCTATAACCGGCCTTTCAGTATTGCTGAGTTGAGAGCTGCCTTGAACACATGCAAAAGCACTGCACCGGGACCTGACAGAGTCATGTATGATATGATCAGAAACTTACATGCTGACACACAAGTTACACTACTCGCACTTTACAACACTATTTTAGCTGCGGGATACCTCCCATCTACATGGAAAGAGGCGATTGTCGTTCCTGTCCTGAAGCACGGAAAAGACCCCTCCTTGGCAGCAAGTTATCGTCCAATAGCTCTTACGAATTGTTTGTGTAAGCTCTTTGAAAAAATGATTAATCACAGACTCATACACTTCCTTGAATTCAACAATATACTCGATCCCTATCAGTGTGGCTTCAGACAAGGGCGGTCAACAACAGATCATCTTGTGCGCATTGAAGGACATATTCGCGATGCCTTTGTACACAAACAGTATTTCCTCTCCATATTCCTCGATATGGAGAAGGCATATGATACAACATGGCGCTACGGGATCTTGCGAGATTTGTCGGGAATGGGCATCTGTGGAAATATGTTGAAAATAATTGAAAGCTATTTGTCCAATCGTACCTTCCGTGTAAAAGTCGGCAATGCACTGTCACGTCCCTTTACCCAGGAAACTGGTGTACCCCAGGGAGGCGTGCTCAGCTGCACTCTCTTTATTGTTAAGATGAACAAACTATGTGCTTCACTACCACCTGCCATCTTTTATTCCGTATACGTAGACGATATACAAATAGGCTTCAAATCGTGCAACCTCACAGTATGCGAAAGACAGGTACAGCAGGGCTTAAACAAAGTGTCCAAATGGGCAGACCAAAACGGACTTAAGGTCAACCCCAACAAAAGTTCTTGTGTTCTCTTCACAAGAAAGAGAGGCCTGGTCGCAGATCCTTGTGTAGAACTGGGCGGACAACAAATTCCTGTCCACAAAGAACACAAATTCCTAGGTGTTATTCTTGACTCCAGGCTCACTTTCATTCCTCACTTAAAACATCTTAAAGAAAAATGCCTTAGAACAATGAACATACTTAAAGTACTATCCCACACAACGTGGGGTAGCGACAGACAGTGTTTATTGAATATTTACAGGAGCCTAGTTCGATCACGGTTAGATTATGGTGCCGTAGTATACCACTCTGCCGCACCGAGCGCGCTTAAGATGTTAGATCCCGTACACCATCTGGGTATCCGTCTGGCCACTGGCGCATTTAGGACAAGCCCTGTTGAAAGTTTATAGGTAGAGTCAAATGAGTGGCCACTCGATCTTCAGCGAACCAACATCAGCTTAACGTATTTTCTCAAAGTTCGCTCTAATAAGGAACATCCGTGTTTTACAACCATTAACGACTTCACGTGTGAAACACTTTTTAATAACAGACCCTCTATGAGACTTCCTTTCTCACTGCGTGCAAGAGAACTTAGCAAGGAAATGGATGTCCCAATTCTCGAACAACGTCTAATGTCTCCAGCTAAGCTAGTACCACCCTGGGAGTGGCAGCTGATAGAGTGTGACACATCCTTTGTAGAGGTCACTAAACATGCGCCAGAGACACATATCAAAATGCATTTCTTGGAGCTCCAGTACAAGTACTCGTGCACAGAGTTTTACACAGACGCTTCTAAGTCGCATGCCGGGGTGTCCTACGCAGCCATTGGTCCATCCTTCTCGGAATCCGGTGTACTGCACCCTGAAACAAGTATATTTACGGCTGAGGCTCATGCACTATTGTCGGCTGTGAAACATATTAGAAAATCAAATATTCAAAAAAGAATTTTATATACAGACTCCCTAAGCGTCGTGAAAGCCTTGAAGTCACACTGTAAACAAAGAAACCCCGTAATTACTGAGCTCTATTCCATTCTCTGTAGAGCGTATATGTCTAACCAGCATGTCATTGTATGCTGGGTGCCGGGACATAGGGGCATTGAGGGTAACGTTCTAGCAGACCAGATGGCCACATCAATTTCATTGCATACAGTTAATCCTACCGCTTCGGTCCCTGTCACAGACCTGAAGCCTTTTTTAAGAAGGAAACTGCGAAACCACTGGCAACGTAAGTGGGACGCAGAAGTAAACAACAAACTGCACGTGATAAAGCCACAATTAGGTTCTTGGCCCTCCGTAACAAAATCACGCCGGACAGATGTCCTATTCTGTCGTCTAAGAATAGGACACACATTTGGCACACATAACTTTTTACTCACCGGAAACGAGCCTCCAACCTGTGGTAGATGCGGGGAGAGGCTGACCGTCCTCCACGTCCTTCTGGAGTGTCGGAAAGCCGAATCTGAGAGAAAGAAACATTTTCCCTTAGCATACCGCCAGCACATCCCCCTTCATCCAGTAATGTTACTAGGCCCAGAAGCGCTGTTTGACTCCAGCGCAGTCCTGGGCTTCCTGAAAGATGTTGTATTACATGTTATTAGCCCCACATGTTCATAGCGGGTCCTCTCTTCAGAGGATGCCGCTGTGATAGCTCTTTCTTATAGCACGCGCCTCTAGGCCCTTGTGTTCCAAGGGCTCCGGTGAGGCAGCAGTGCTCCAGGTAATTTTACTATCTCTTATATCTTTTATTCTGCATCATTCATTTACGATGGATTTTAATGTTCAAAGTATTTGTCATGAGTCACTGCCATAATTTTATAGCACGTAGATTTTACGCACTTTACAGCGACACTTTTTAGGCCAGTTTACAGCCAAGTCACATCTCCATAATACATCGTCAACACCACCACTTGTCATGGCGCTCTTTGGCCAAACCTGGCCCTTGCGCCATTAAACACCACATATCATCATCATCATCTCGTATCTACAAATTTGCGATTTCGCGCTCACTGTAAGATGGTTGCCTACGCTCACCACAACTCAAGCTTTTTGTTAGATATCTCCAAGGTGAATGCAGTTGGCGTACGTTTCAAGGAAATTCGTGACCGACGGCGCGACGGAACCTCTGTCTTTCAGGACTGCAGCCGAAGGCTCTGACCATCATGTCCTGATCGCACGTACGCTTTTTTTGCGAAAGTTGCTCGTGCATTAAGAGTGGGTTTGTCGCATTATTCTTCCATGACAACGAGCACTTTCACATGCGGTGTTAATACATACGAGATTGTAACACCACACTACATGAGAGATCAGCGCACATGCTTTGTCTCAGGAACGTGATGCCTGGAAGGTGGGTGAACATAGCCTATGACGCTGTCTCACTGAAGACCACGTCCACGATACTCCATTAGCCTACGCTGCCGCTGCAGGGCCTTCCCACCCGCATGTCTTATGATTCAGTGTGCTTGCATGAAACCGTCAAATGGGGTCGAGTCAGCTTGTCCAGCTGAGGATTGCCTGTCGTCATCTCTTCGAGCTGAGGCAGCCCTATCGCACGAAGTAGGTTCGTCCAGCCTGATTCGTATGAAGCGTAAATATAAACACGGAGGGGTCACTGTGGCGGTCCGCACTCAGCAGTGATTAACGTCGATGCGCTGTGTTATTTCGTCTTTGATGTCGACTACCGCAGCAAGCTGGGCTTGTCACGTGCAGGTCAAAGTAAAATCTGTTGAGTCTGGCTGCCTGAGCTCGTCATGTGAATGATCCCGTTTCTATGAGTTTTCATCGAAACGTAGCTACTGACATATATTTTCGAAGTATGCCCGGCGGAGTGACGTACTGGCTTTGGCGTTGAGCTGCTGTGTTCGAGGCCATCGGGTCAAATCCTGGCCACTACGGTCGCACTCCTAATGCTTTGAAATGCAATAATGCCCAAGTATAGGGCACTGGGTGCACGTTAAAAAATCTTAGGCGGCGATGTTTGTGGCGGGTGGATGTGTCTTTCCAGGCTCCGTGGCAGTGATGAAAACATAACTTTTTTGTACCTGCTTTGAGCTTGCTTCTGTTTTTGGTTTCCTGATTTTTTTCAGCCTTTGAGTAACAATTAGCTAGCTTTATTTTTATTTTCTTCGTTTGCCCGGGTTTGCTTGGTGTATATATGATTTTGCAGGATAGTGAGAGCGTCATTTCGCGCCACGTGTTTCAACACGTGCAACCGTGTTGGACATTTTCTTTATAGCGTTTAAATGACAGGTTGTAAATGTCAAGACTATAAGCTTTTCAGTGTGTGTGCATTGATATCGGAATATTGCTTTGGTAGAACAGTGAGAGCGTGGCTGCGCGGTTGAACACGGGCGAACACGTGTCATACTTTAACTCTGTGCGCCATTTGTTGCTTCTAAAACACTCGTGATGATCATTTTCCGCTATTTTAAGGACTTAGATTCTGTGCGTATCGGCCTTTGCTAGAAGACACATGCCTAAACGTTGCGGTATTTGCATTAGAAAAAGCTATGTCCAACACATAGCAGGAAAGACAGTAAATCACGCATTGTGCGGGGATGAGAACCGAGAGGAAATCGAGTCAATCGGCAGACACTGTGATGTCGATGCTAGGATGAAGCAAATGGAGGATTTCCAGGATGAACTTGTGAAAGAGGACGCAGAGGTATAAAATGAGCTAAACATGGAGCGTGATGCACAGAAGGCAGCGGAAAAAAGACTTCAAGCAGCCAAGTTAAAGCTTTACAGAGCCGCCATCGTGAACGAGAATGGTCGTTAAAATGGGCCGCAGTCTCCCAACGTGAATAGACAGGGAATGTCAGCAAAGTACGTGGATTGTGTGCAATGTGGGGAGGGGCTAGCTGAAAAGAGCTGCACCTACCTTGATACGGCCCCAAAGGAACAGCAGGAACGCAGGTGACAATGCCCCTTGTCAAGTCCGAATCAGGCCGAAAAGGATGACAAAGGGAAGCAGGGAGAGCATTGGCAGTAGGCGAGAGTGAGAAAGCGATTATCGACGGCTGCTCAAACCTGGCTAGGTGCCCAGAAGCAGTTGTGGGGAGGGTGATAGGTGATAAACCAGTGGCGTTAGGGAGATTTCCAGGGCGAACACTGGGTTCCGTAGCGGAGCGAGGAAAAGCAATGCTCACGGAAGATGGCCATGGACGCAACTTTGTCGTAGTGGCAAGTGGGTTAAATGACGTCGTAAACAAAAAAGGGTCAGGACTAGCCCAGCGCATGACGAAGAGGGTAGAAGACTTGCTCGAGCTGTCCCCTCTGGTGGGAATCGTGGTGTGCATCGTGCCGGAGGAGCCTGTACGTGACAGTAACGTACAAAGAGCTGTCGTGGCTGCTAATGAGGCTATATCGACATTGAGCTGAGAGAAAGATTTCGAGTTCGTAGATGTAAATAGGGAAGTGAGAAGGTGTGCTGGTTTACAACGAGGCGTGATACATTTTAATTGCAAGCTTGGACGATATTGGGCTGGCGACTTGCTGGTTGCGTGATTGCAATTTTGGGAGGCCCATGGGCGCTCAGGACGCCAGTGTTGGTAGTAATGAAGAAGGTCCCCTGGAGGAACCTCGGAATAGCATCGCCGTCAATTGTAGACCTCTAAGTGTACATTGCGCAGATGGGGGAGACGCTGAGTTGTTCTCGTTAATTCCTGGGGAAGCCGCGGAAGTTGCTCTCGATCGTCATTGGCGGAATACCCATGTCAGGGAGCAGTTAACGACCAGCCGTGGTTACCAAGAGTCCGGCGATCTGCGCCCTCTTTTGGCCCTCCCCGATCTCCTCTATCAAGCTGCGTATACCCAGTTGGAGGAGCCGCACTGTGTGCGCATACAGCATGAGCCCCAGGGCATTTTCGATGCCTTTTCGAATTAAGGTATTCAGGTTATCTCGTTCTGATCCTTGACATTTTGTCATGCATCCTTGTCATGCATTGCTGTGACGTATTTAAAATGGCAGAGTAGGAAAGCATGAATGACCCTGACCTTCGCGCTGGCCGTTGCGTTTTGTTGGTGACCCTTCTGATCATGCCTAATGCACTATCCGTATTCTTGTTGAGCCGAAGGACCATCTCTTGGAGCCAGATGACTCCACTGTCAGGCCGAGAATGTAGATCGAGTCAACCCTGGGAAGGGGGTCATCGTTCTTTGTGCATAGCGATATTCTGTTCTCTGCTAGGGGTTTCCAGCTTTTGACTTAGGACCCCGTCTGTTCGGCCTGTATAAAAGTAGCTTCGATTTTCTCGGTGAGCATCTGAGGCCCACATCATTTAGGAAAGAGTCTGTGCAATCGATGTCGTCCTGCCGGGTAGTTTAGATGTGCCTGTCGCTGCCGTCAGAGCCCCAGATTGTTATATCTTCAGCATATATGGCGTGTCCGATGTTGGTCAGATTCTAGTACAGTCCCTCCATCGCGATGTTGAATAATAGCGGCGATATGACGGACCCCTGTGGGGTGCTTGGTGTCTCAGTGCGATTTCATATGATTCCATCTCTCCAGCCTTGAGAAGGGCACGGCGCCCTTCGAGCAAAGACTTGATGAAGGAGTGGAAGGACAAGCCCACGTCGAGGTTCGAGATAGCATTAATCGAGAATGAACGAGTGTAGGATGCTGTCGAATGCCTGTTCAAGATCAAGCCCGAAGAAGGCTCTCGTGCCCCGGGTGTCGTTGTCCAATCTCTGAGTCTTGACGAGCTTCATGGCGTGTTGAGTGGAGAGGCCGGGTCTGAAACCCACTGTGTTGTAGGGTAAACGTTCGTTGTCCTCGGTGAATTCTTAGATTCTGTTTTGTGTGACGGGCTCTGCTACCTTTCCCACGCAGGACGTGAGGGATATGGGCCGCAGGTTGCCCAAACTCAGGGGTTTGTCAGGTTTAGGTATGAGGATGACTCACGCAGCCTTCCACTGCTCCGAGAGCGCACCTTCTCTCCATACTAGATTGATTTCGTCGTTGAGGAATTCGATCGATTCGTCCACGAGTTTCCTAAGGGCCTTGTTTGTGACCCCGTCGGGACCTGGCACGCACCTGTCATTAAGGTCGCGCCGAGCTCTTCTGATCTGTTCGACTCCAAACGGCTCGTCAAGGGTAAAGTTTGGTCTTCCACGATATGCTGGCTGCTCGACGTTGTCACTCGTATTTGTCCGAATGTATTTCCTCGCCAATCTATCCATGACCTCGTGTTCCCTTGAGGCTTTTGTGGCCTCGTGGAGCGTTCTTGCCAAGTTACTTCGTTGGTTGGACTTCGTGTTTGTCTCGTCGAGGAGACGCTTGAGCAGGTTTCACTTGCTGCCCGGTCTCATCTGGCCGTGGATCAAGTTACACAGAATGTCCCGTTGTTGCCTGGAGAGTGTTCGGCAATGTTCTTCAAGCAGTTTGTTGACGGCCGAAATCTTGGCGGTTGAGGCGCTGCCCATTCCACTTGTTTAGGAGTGATTGCTTGGCTGTCTATTTTGCAGTCAACTGTTCCATGTCCAGTCAGCTGTCCATTTTCTCCGTCTGCATGTCTGTCTGAATCGTTTCGGTGGAATCCCTGACGTCCTATCGGATTGATTCAGGCCATTGCTCAATGCCCTCTCGCTTCTCACATGGGCTGCGCGTTCTCGCTTGATCTTACGGAACTGATCCCAGTCTAGCACGGTGATTGAACGTGGCTTATTTTGAGCAATTTCGAAGATAGTTGAGGTTATGTAATTGCCGCTACCGAGGATGAAAATGAGATTGAACCACTTGGTAGAGTCTATGTTCCTCGTGAAAGTGAGGTCTTGTGTAGAGTCTTTGCTAGTGGATGTGCCTTGTCTGGTCGGAAATGACGAATCTGTTACAAGGGTGAAGCCGAGGTCCTTAGTCTCCTGACATAAGCTCTTTTACTTGGCCCTAGTGTACGGGTAAGCCCAAGCGCGGAACGAGGCACTGAAGTCTCTCGCCACGAAGAGGGGAGAGTTTCGCGCCATCTTGACCGCTCTGGTAACGATGGTTTACAATCGTTGCCTGAGATCATTTGGGCTGATATAGGCACTGAGAATGTAAATACTGCCGTTGTTGGAGCTGTTGGCGATGATCTTGTTAGGCTCTCTTGCGGGACGAAGCGCCCAGATCGTGAATGATGAAGATGAGTTTGTTGCTAATTAAAAAGCAGATGTTGTAGCCTGGGAGCGTGACGTTGTCTATCAGCGTTTGTTATAGTCGAATCACATGCGGTTTCTATGGTTGGGAACAAATGTATTACTGCACGGTATTCTTGTGTAAGAACATCTTGCGGTTCCATTTTCAGATTCTGAATTCTCTATTTTGCGCCATTGTCATAAGGGTGTAGTTTGGCGGCTCTATGTAATGAAGCACCCCTAATTTTAGTGATCAAGGCGCATGGTACGTGCGCTACGGTGTCATGTAGAGCTAGGGGCGACGCTGCAATCTGTGTGCCGTTGATTTGTATCTCGAGTTTCTCGAGTCTGACACAGATTGTTTTGCTGGATTCGGTTTTGAATCACTCATTGACTGCCCAACTAGGGTAGCCTCTCGTGGGAGCAGTACGCTTATTGATCACGTGTTATCTAACATATCACCATCGGCTTGCTCCGGGGTTATTAATACTGACATAGCCGATCATTTTCCTGTTTTTCTTACATTTAACAATGAAATACATGAGAACGATAATAGCTACTTTACTTCCGTATTTAGTGCAGATACCTTTATTGAAGCCATCAGTGAAACTGATTGGTCGCCAATGAATTCTATGTCTGATCCCGGAGAAGCACTAAACAAATTCTCCACTTTATTTTTATTGGCCGTTTCGACTAACACACGCACTGTAAAATGTGGGAAAAAGTATAAATATCCGCGCAACCCATGGATGACGGACGGTCTTCTGGAAAGTTTAAGAAAGAAGGAAAACATGTACAAGAAAACTAAACGTCAGCCCTTTAATACTAAACTAGCTAGACGCTATAGTAGGTATTGTAAATTACTGAATGTTTTACTTAAACAGGCGGAAAAAAGTACTACGAAAATAAATTTGATCAGAATAAGGATAACTCCAAAAAGCAATGGCAGTTATTGAACTCTTATTTTAACAAATCGTCTGTTGATGCCTCTATAACCAAAATAAATTACAATGGTCTCACTCATTCTGAGCCCAGCGAAATTACTAATGCTTTTTCGGACTACTTTTCTTCTGTTTACACTAATAACAACATACATGCGCAGTTGCATATTACTTTGAGCCGCACGACACAATCATTCTTCTTGTTACAAGCTACACCAAATGAAGTGTGCTCCACGATTGCAAACCTTAAAAATACAGGGCCTGGCTTAGACAATATTTGTGTCAGGCATTTAAAGCTGGTTGCGCATTTAGTTTGCGACACGCTCTGTAATATTATCAACCTTATGTTCAAAGAAGGTGCATTCCCTTCATTTTTAAAGAAATGCCAAGATTATTCCTATATTTAATAAAGGCGACAAACACACTGTAAATAATTACCGACCAATTGCAAATCTTTCCTGCCTTAGTAAACTAATTGAGAAATTATTTGTTAAACGTCTTACTAACTACTTAAGAAAGTTTAAATTGCTAAAGAACAAACAATTTGGTTTCCGCCCAGGTAGTTCCACGAATCTAGCGGTTCTATCTCTAACTGACTGCATAAAAATGTATTGATTCGGGAAACTTAGTCTGATCTGTATTTTTAGACTTCAGTAAAGCTTATGACACGGTTAACCATCAAGTCCTGTTTAATAAACTTGCCTCTTATGGTATAACCGGTCCTGCGTTAACATTCTTAAAAAATTATTTACTTGACCGGCCATACACAGTACATGCAGCAAATACTTTCTCAGTAACAATATGTATCAACCAAGGTGTACCACGTTGCGACACCACGTACCCGAGCACACGAGGGTTGGACCCTCCCGCGTGTAGCCGTGCGCGGCTTAGCTGTGTCTGGGGAAAGGGGGATCTTGGAGGTTGAGCCGATGCTGGGTGTTTGGACCTTTAAGGCCCCCCGGCGGAGGCAACACACCTCTTTGGCCTCTGCTTCACATAGACGGCACCCCCGGACTGACCCACCCGGGGGAAATCGGCAGTCGCCTTTTCCTGTCCTCCTCTCCATTCTTCGTCTTTCTCTCCCACTTTTCCATCTTTCCTGTCTTCTTTTTACTTTTTGTTCCTTCCTTTCCTGGTGGCTAGGGTTAACCTTTGTGTGGCTAACTACCCTGAGTTACGCCATATTGGGTTATAGCCACAGTATACAGCTGGCGTGGGCAGGGCTTGCTTGCAAGCTCCTGTCCCGTCCCCTCGTTGGGCTCCGTGGTGGGCGGCTGGTACCGCGACCGAAAAATACAATTTTTATGGCCAACTCTTTTGCTTCAAGCATCGCCCTCCTAACAAGAGAGGGCGCACCGATGTCACTGCCCAGTTCTTCACGAAAACCAAAAACAACTTTCCCAAATTCCACGTGGCTCATAGCGAGCATTCGGAAATTTCTGCACGATATGTCTCTCCCTTCAATGTTACAAGGACCCTAACCGACACCATTGGACAAGGATATAAAATAAAGAAACTAGCAAATGGGGACCTTCTTTTGGAATTGTTGTACCAACATCAGTACGAGAAACTTTCAGGAGTAACAGCCTTTGGTGACATTCCCGTAGCAATCAGCCCTCACCGATCACTGAATACCGTTCGTGGCGTCATTTCTGACGATGACCTTAAGTATATGACCGAACAAGAACTCCTTAACGGACTAAAAGAACAAAATGTCACAGATGTGTACAGAATAAAGATCAGACGGGAAAACAAGGAAATCGAAACAAAGCACTTCGTCCTAACGTTCGCATTGAGCACACTGCCTGAATCTGTGGAGGTAGGCTACACCAATCTGAAACTCCGACCGTACATACCCAATCCGCGACGCTGTTTCAAATGCCAAAGGTACGGCCACGGCTCACAGAGCTGCCGGGGCCAAACGACATGCGCTAAGTGTGCTTCCCATGATCACCCTTCAGAAAACTGTGAAGTTGAATTACACCATTGTATAAACTGCGAGGGCAATCATCCTGCCTACTCGCGTGCCTGCCCAACATGGAAACAAGAAAAAGAGATCATCACACTCAAAGTAAAAGAAAATATCACTTTCAGGGAAGCGCGAAAGCGACTTTCATTGGTGCAAAAAAAAGCTATTCCGTTGTGCTGCAACAGGGCGCGACAACACAGCGGCCTTCCCAGCCTGTCCAGGTCACACAGAGTGAGGCTCGGGCAGAGACTCCAGCGCCCACAGTGGACGCAACTAGCGTTGCGCCACTACGGCAAAAACAAGCCGTGCGGACCCCCAGGTCAGCAGGCTCTAGGGTCCCTCCCCACACGGCGAGGCCCAACTCGAACGAAACCGTGCGTCCGGCACGGGCGTCCAGCGTATCTGAGGATACAATGGACACAAGTCAAGGAAACCCTGTACCGTCGACGTCGGGTGAACGGCGGGGCTCCTTGGATCGCCACCATAAAGATAGGCTTCCAATCAAGTGGCCTGAAAACAAAACTTAGATCCTCTTTCACCCCACATATATAATACAAAATGGCTTTCGTACACTGGAATTGCAGGGGACTTTTACATAATATAAATGACATAAAAGACATACTGACCACCCTCTCCCCCGTGGCCCTATGTCTCCAAGAAACAAACTTAGGTTCCAAACATAAAAACATACTCAAAAAGTATAAAGTCTTCCGCCGCGACCGAGAGCACGCAAACAGGCTCTCAGGTGGCGTTGCTATTATAGTTAAAGAGGGGATCGCAGCTAAAGAACACCATCTTAACACTAAATTAGAAGCTGTGGCAGCCATCCTGCACACATTTAAAACTATTACATTATGCTGTCTATACCTGGAGCCACATCTAGGATTAACTATAGATGAACTGGAGCACCTTATAGAACAGTTACCCGAGCCATATTTGATAGTCGGAGATTTTAACTCGCACTCTAGCTTTTGGGGTAGTGACAAAACCGATAAAAGAGGCCAAATTATTGAGGATCTTATACTGAGTAATAACCTATGTTTACTAAACACTGGAAAACCAACCTATTGTTCACCTAGCTCAGGAAAAATGAGCTGCATCGATCTCTCCTTTTGTTCACCCTCTATTTTCACTGAATTAGAATGGGACGTACTAGACAACCCATATGGAA
The DNA here is from genome assembly GCF_050947875.1 of Dermacentor variabilis. Lineage (NCBI taxonomy): Eukaryota > Metazoa > Arthropoda > Arachnida > Ixodida > Ixodidae > Dermacentor > Dermacentor variabilis. The sequence goes on along the minus strand of NC_134578.1, from coordinate 32,931,330 downwards.
GTGATCACCTACCTGTACTAATCAGCTTAAAATCCTCACCGGAAGTAATCCCGACAAAACCACAACGGTGGAAGCTCCATTTAGCCGACTGGGCCCTTTTTGAAGAGAAAGCCAGCCTAGAAAAAATTGTGTCAGATATTCTCACCATAGACGAACTAAATGAAGCTTTTACAAACTGTATTAATGATGCTGCAACCATAGCTATACCTCAGTCGTCCGGAATAGTAAAACAATATCAGAAAATCTGGTATACACAAGAATGTAGAGAAGCGAAAAAAGAACAAAACAAAGCTTGGGGAATATTTCGCAGATACCCAACAGCAGAAAACTTTATAACCTTTAAAAAAGCGAGAGCAAAAGCTCGATATATCCGCCGCAGTGCTGAAAAAAATTCATGGAAAAGTTACGTATCCTCTATAAACAGCTCAACCACATCAAAACAAATGTGGGAGAAGGTACGAAAGCTAAATAACAGCTATTCCCCATTTACAGTTCCACTTCTCACAGCCCCCGGTATACAGACAAGCATAGAAGAACAGGCAGATATACTGGGTGAATATTTCTCAGCAGCTTCCAGTTCATCACACTATACAGAATCATTTCTAAAAATCAAAAAGACAGCTGAGAAACAAAGACTACCGATAAATAGCAGCAGAAATGAACCATACAATACTTTAATTAAAATTCAAGAAATCCATAGGGTACTGTCCGCTGGTAAAAAAACTGCACCTGGCCCCGATAGAATACATTACCAAATGTTAGGCCACCTCTCAGAACATGCCGTAAAAGCCCTTTTAAATTTTTTTAACAAAATTTGGATATCGGGGAAGATACCTGAAGCATGGAAGAAAGCTATAATTGTTCCATTTTTGAAACCCGGAAAACCACCAACCTCCCCCAGTAGCTATAGGCCTATAGCCCTTACCAGCTGCCTTGCGAAGTCCTTCGAAAATGTCCTGAATATTAGATTAACCTTCATGCTAGAAATCCGTGAGCTGCTCGATATCCATCAATGTGGTTTTAAAAAGGGATCATCCACTAATAACCATCTAGTTCGTCTTGAAACCACAGTACGAGAAGCATTTATACACAAACAACACTGCCTTGCTGTTTTTTTCGATTTAGAGAAGGCATATGACACAACCTGGAGGTTCGGGATTCTTAAAGATCTGGCCGATCTTGGCATCCACGGCAGGATGTTGAACTGCATAAAAGATTTTTTGTCTAACCGTTCGTTCCATGTGCGCCTAGGCTCAACCCTGTCGAAAAATTTCGTTCAGGAAAATGGAATACCTCAGGGGTGTATTTTAAGCACAACACTTTTTATTATCAAAATGAATTCCATTAGTAAAATAATCCCCAAGTCAATTATGTATTCAGTATGCGTCGATGATCTTCAGATAGCCTGCACATCATCAAACATATCAACATGCGAAAGACAGGTACAGCTTACAATAAATAAACTAGCAACATGGGCAGACAGAAATGGTTTCCGCTTTTCTCCACAGAAAACCGTGGTCATACTCTTTTCACTCAAACGAGGAGTACAAACAGACCCCACCCTACACCTGAACGAAGCCACATTACCTGTCCAAAACGAGCACAAATTTCTAGGTATAATTTTTGACAAAAAACTCACCTTCCTTCCGCACATCAACGCGCTGAAAAAGAAAGCATCTCGATCCCTGAACATACTTAAGGTCCTTTCACGCAAACACTGGGGTTCTGATAGGGTATGCCTGCTACACATCTACCGTTCTGTTATATGCTCCTGCTTAGACTATGGGTCCATAGTGTATGGCTCAGCAAGGAAGTCATATTTGAACCGCCTTGACCCAGTACATAATTTAGGTTTACGTCTTTCAACTGGTGCATACAGGACGTCTCCTATACACAGTCTATATGTAGAAACAAATGAACCACCCCTTTCCGACAGAAGAACCATGCTTACATGCTCATACATCCTAAAAATTCGTTCACTGCCGAAACACATCTGCTACCCAATAGTTACAAGGTGCCCATCACGAATACTATTTGCAAACAAACCCCAAGCAATAAGACCACTTCTTCTCCGCTTCGAGGAAAGATGCCAAGAACTAGATATAAGGGACACACTGCCTCAGATAGCCCGAAAACCCGATCCACTCTCACCTTGGTATTGCCAGCCTTCAGTGTGTGACTTCACATTAACACATCTTCAAAAAAAAACAAACACCACATGAACACATAATACAAGAATTTTTAGCACTAAACGAAAAATACGTGGAATACACAGCGTTTTATACTAATGGCTCCAAATCGGCAGGATGCGTTGGCAGTGCCGCGATACAAAACATTTGGGAAAAAACGGTACGCCTACCTCAGTGTGCATCCATTTTTACTGCAGAGTGCTACGCAATTTCTCTAGCTGTAGAAAAAATATTAAATGATAACATTGAAAACAGCATAATTTACACAGATTCACTAAGCGTACTAACAGCACTTCACCCTAGAAATGCAATTACACCATTAATCGGCGACATCCTACATAACATAAGAAAAACCATTAGAAAAGGACACAACATAAAATGTTGCTGGGTGCCCAGTCACGTCGGAATCAGTGGCAACTTTCAAAAGCAGATGAATGCGCAGCGAAAGCTCGACATAAAAAAATCACCCAAACAAGAATCCCTTACAAGGACTGTATAAAATTAGTGAACCATAAACTGAGGAATAAATGACAGACTACATGGAATAATGAAGAAACCAATAAACTACACCTAGTAAAACCTGTAATAAAAGAATGGAAGACATGCTCACACCAAGAACGCTTCATCGAAGTAATTTTATGTCGTCTTCGCATAGGACACACGCACCTTACACACAATTTCCTCCTGACAAAACAAGACAAGCCTTGCTGTGAAAAATGCGGAAATGAACTTACTGTAAACCACATCTTATTAACATGCGTAAAACTCGAAACACTAAGGAAAAAACACTTTACTTCGTTTTATAATCAGCACATTCCCTTTCACCCAGCATTGATTTTAGGCGAAGACGCACTTGTGGATACCACACATGTTATTAGCTTCTTAAGAGAAGCAGGTATCATTGAAAAACTATAAATGAGCCTATTCCCAACTTCATCTTGATATACACCTCACCCACCTTCTCATATATGAGAAGAAGACTGAGGTCTTTAGTTTGTTGGGATCCTCGAAATCCTTGCCCAGACAAGGATCATCGCTGAGGTGACCCAACTTTTTAAAAAAGAAATTTGACCTTGCGTTTGGCGCATGATAGCCTGAGTTGCTTATGCGCCATTAAACCCAACACAACACAACACCAAGGTGTACCACAGGGATCAGTTCTGGGCCCTTTGCTTTTCCTTTTATATATTAATGATCTTCCGGATTCTCTTAACTCCACCAACTACATTCATTGCATTTTATACGCAGATCACACAGCCATATCTTCATCTGAAAAATCTGTTACTACTCTTACTTCTAAGTTAAATATTGCATTAAGTAACATTATAAAATGGTGTAGCAACAATTACATAGTTCTTAATCCTTTAAAAACTAAATTTATGTTATTCAGGAATGCTCAAAGGGCCTTAACTTCTGTTCCTGAAGTAAAGCTTGGAATTCATTCAATTCCCGTTATCACCGATGTCATATTTCTTGGCATACATCTTGACCCTAACCTTACATTTCGCTCTCACTTCCAACATCTCAAGCACAAGACTGCGTTTGGTATACGTGCATTAATCAAAGCTCGCCCTTTTTTTCTCGTGAGGCTCTGCTAGCGTTGTTTTATGCGTTCATTCACAGTCACATTAATTGCGGCATTGTTTGATGGGGCAACAGGTACGCTTGTCACTTATCATCAATTCGACATATCCAAAATTAGTCAATACGCATTATCACTTCTAGCTCCATGCAATCCAATGCCTCTTTGTTACTTCGCGACCCGGCGTGGTTGCTCAGTGGCTATGGTGTCGGGCTGCTGAGCACGAGGTCGCGGGATCGAATCCCAGCCACGGCGGCCGCATTTCGATGGGGGCGAAATGCGAAAACACCCGTGTGCTTAGATTTAGGTGCACGTTAAAGAACCCCAGGTGGTCAAAATTTCCGGAGTCCTCTACTAGGGCGTGCCTCATAATCAGAAAGTTGTTTTGGCACGTAAAACCCCAAATATTATTATTATTGTTACTTCGCGCGTATAATATCTTGCCTATTAATAATTTGTTCCAGTTTAACATACTCGTCTTACTCCACAAGTTGCTTCATAATAACCTTACGTTTCCGTTCATTGCAACTGACCTTTTGCAGAATAAAAATATGACCAGATTTGCGGCTAACAACAATTTCTTGTTACCTATGGTTCATACCAATTATGGCAAAAAACATCTTCCTTCGCTGCAATTTCTCTTTGGAATGAATTACCATTATCAATAAAATCCTGTACTTCTCTTGCAATTTTTAAAAATCACCTTAAGCATCATTTCCTGCGATAACTTAACTAGGATCTGGCGGTGTACCTTTGAATTTTATCTCACATGTCATTTCTTGTATTTCATCCATGCTTTTTTCCGACTTTCTTTTATAACGTGCTTTTTCATGTTTGATTGTAAATGACATGTCTAATGATGTATTTGATCTGTAGTTGTTATTTATAATACGCTAATTTGCTAACTATTCATATCACCATCAATGTTGTTATTATTAACCGAGGGTCCCACTACAGCTCTTTCACTTTGGGGCCCTCTTCTGTATATTTGTCATATAATTACTTCTTTCTTTGAACGAATAAATCTGAATCTGAATAAGAATCTTAATAACTGGCAGTGTTGTTAACAGTAGGCACAGTTACAATGAGTAACTCAGGAAAAATGTTAGCTTAAATATGGATTGGCTTTGCTAAAACACTTGGCCCGTAAGTACAAAGATTTCTACGCTGCAAAATTCGCGATAACACGACCACTGAATTTGGCTTGTGTCCAAAAAAGGAAACATATGCTTCATCACAGCACGTCATTACAGCGAAAAGCAGCACGTCAAGGGCATGACTTCACGTGACGTTAAGAGTGAAGCGCACAACTTTTATAGACTTATAGTTGTAGAGTCATCAGAGTTTTTGGCTGTGGTCATGCCACTTTCAAGAACGAACGCAGCCAGGGAATTTAAACGAATTGCTCGCGATATCGCGCATGCTTTTGGGAGTACTCCGGTGTTTCCAGCTGTCGCTTTGCGCATGCATGAGCCATCAGTGCACCGGCGATGACTACCAAAGCTCTCCTGGTGTTACTCTATGTACGGCCGTGTCGCCTATGACTCGGCGCAGTCTTCATAAATTCATGCGCCTTCTCACTGAAATGGCTCACTCCCCTATATGTGACCGCTAAAACTTCGTGCGGACCATCGGGCAGTTCCACGGCCCCTGCACACGTTTGACGCTCTACACCAGTCTACCTACAGCGCGCTCAGCTACTTGACGGTTAGGGTTTTAAAGCAGCGACCATACTGGGTGCTTGACCATTGCCATCATCAATCCTGAAAGCTACGCCTGCTTGAATAACTTTTATAAAATAACTGATCTCATAATAAGCTTATAACCATACTCTGTCCAGAATGGTTCACATGAACTGTCAATCTGCCTTTTCCTTCTCCTTTATTTTAATCCCTCATGCCCTTTCCTCCATGCAGGGTAGCCAACTGGACATCCGTGTGGTTAGCCTGCCTGTCTTTCCTCGTTTACATTTCTTACTCTTTCTTCGAAAAAATGAGGAGACATGCAACGCTGTGCATTGCATTTGTTGAACCGATTGTGTGTCATTGCAGTAAAGTCGCAACGAACGGCTAGCACAGCATCAACAAAGAACTGGTACCTGCCCAGATTGCTTTATTTGTAAAGTTTCCTGACTAAATGCTACGCAGGCCAGATGACAAACGCCCTAGTAGGCAGGCATCTCCACTTTACTTTATATTTGACCACAAAGTTCAGCTTCAAGGGATGTTAAGACAAGCTCACTCTCATTTCAGGCAATGAAGCGTACTTTTGCACAAAAGATTAATGAAATGCTAGTTGAGTTTAACTTGAATGTTTTCGAATTTATTGATAAATATAAACGAATCTGTTGAACTATCTAGAGCTGAGATTAATAAAACACCACATTAATTAAAATTTTGATCATTTTGTCCACCGGTATTTCTGGCCACGGACAGTAGAGTTATACAGAAGACCAGGGAAATGTTACTTCATTTGTAGAGTAAGTATTATTGTAATTATTTGTTGGATAATTGCTATTTGAAAAATCCACAACTGGAAGTTCCGTACAGCATATGCAAAATTCGACTACAGGCTTAGCGCAAAGCTTTCCGCGCCTCTAAATCAACGTTTTCATGCATTGAACTCAGCGCAGCTTTTATTGATACGTTGGGCATTGCAGGGCTAATGTCTATCTAAATTTCAGCATGTTAACCTTTCTTTCGTCTACTTTCTTATTATTTTCTTCTTGCTAAGGATATCTTCTTTGCCTCTTCTTAAACTTTGCGCGGGCTGGCTGCCAGCTGCAGCAGTCTAGCACAATGGGCCGGTCCCAGGCACTATGCAAAACAGCACAGGCTGGTTATCGTCCCACGAACTTCGTCATTGCGTCGTCGACATAAACACATTAATTGGAAGTGTGCATTCACTCTTTGAGAACACCTGTGGCCCGCGTTGAGTAGTGGTAGCCCATTTACACTGGTTACCTGGCTAACCCAGCACTTATTCTACATCACTTTTGGAACTGTGGTCAGGGGAAAGCGCTCTTTATCTGCCTGCGTTTTCGTGAAGTGCTTTCTATAGAGTACATATTTGTCCCATGGCCCCCGCCATTGGGGTTGAGTCTCAAATAATTCCTAGATTACGGCGCTAAAGCTTGTTGTGACTCAGCCTTCCTAAGCTTCTTGCAAAGCTTACTCTTCTCGGCAAAGTGTTGTACTGCCACTCGCTGATAAGTGGTAAGCCGACATACCTGGGGACATGCCGTTGAAGCGATTATGCTGGAGCACATCGATCCCAGTCGGTGAGCCCTAAGGCTCACCTATAGCATTTTAAAGGCTTAGCCTAGTTTCCTGACAGGTCCACGTTTAGGGACCTCGCTGTAAATGTGCCGCCTGTCTCCGAGAGCGACGTTGTAACATTAGGCGCGCCTAAATTGGAAGCGCCACACGAACATTCTCAAAGGCCATCAGAAAAACCGGCTTGATAACCAGATTGCTCGCTTTTCGTGCCAGTTTGTGTAAACGCACACCATCCTCCATCGAGGGCATTGATGGCGCCTACACGCGCCCCGTGGCCGCATCCTTTTGAACTGCCGTGTTAATGAGCGTTAAAGGCAAAACATTTGGAGATAAGGGTACATGTAAGGACGTATGGGCAATCATGAAAGAGCACTTCCTCACAAATCTCACGGACCCGCAGAGGATGGCGGACGTCGCCCTACAAGCAGAAATAAGCAGAAGCGCACGGGCTTGAGTGACTGCGCTCGCGACCATCTTTCTGACTAGATTCTCGCTGTTCACAAGCCTGCTTTCGAATACGCGGTGCCGCCAAGGACAGATTGGCCATCTTTTGTAGGGAAAGTAAACATGCGGAAAAAGCCTGCTTCCACTGTTTCTCATATCCATTCATTCTGCAAAGGAGGTACCAGGAACCCCTTGCATTCGGTGAAATGGGTTGCCGAATCTCGTTCACTCTGTCTCCTCCACCGTTGCAAAACTTTAGTTTGATCCAGGCTGAGAGTTGGGAGCGCAGCATCTTGTTCAAACTTTTTCTGTCCCCCTTTTCCGTTTCTCTTTACTGGAAGGCAATGTTATGATTATGCGGCAAATAATGACAGCGGAACACTAATACAATACGCAATTTTCATATTGCTTGGTGCAGTAAGACGAGCCGGTCCGGGCAAGCTCGGTTAACAAAGAAGGTTGATTTTACTTCACTTGTCTTTCCCGTAGACAATCAAAAGCGTTTTTCTTCCTTGCAAGTTTAGTTTCCCAAAATCTTTTTTTTTTACTTTAGGGACCACAAAGTCCGACTTCTGCTGAAAGGATTACAATTTTTAATTTTCTGAAGTATTGTCAACGTTATAGAACGCGGATTCTATGGAAAATCTCTAAACAAGTGCAACAGATATGAAAAAATGAATGTTTCATGTCTAGCATACATAGATAGGCCCCATCCACTCACCCAATGCCAAATTTTTCGGTTCTCTTGCTTCTGATGCACATCTTCATGCGCTCAATTGTCTACCCCGATCGTGAAGTGGCTATTACTGCAGTGTTCCACTAATGAAGATGTACATACTGGTCTGGGTATATCTGCACCATCATTCGTGCAGAGCTTCTAGCAGCTTTGCACATTTGACTTATAACTAACGATGACCTTTCCGTGGTTCCAGTCGCAAATGTTCTTTCAATTATGAAAACAAGGCATCGTGAATGTTGCTCCTAGCATTCGCATAATACAGCTCCCCCTCATCTTAACAGAACACTGCTAATTTTACGTTTAGGAAACACACTTGATCTGTTATCTGCTCGTATAAGCTTTTTGCTGCGTTCAAGAGGTGAATTTTGGAAACAAGAAGCACGGGGCCGGCCACTGGACAAGGAAACAATTATGTATAATTTTCCGCCATAAGTTACCGCTTGGGTATAACTCATTATTGTGGTTCTGCGAAAATTGTAGACTTTCGAATTACGTATCAAATTCGAAGTGTCCTACTCAATTTGGTCTTCAAATCAAATATTTCCAATTTTGAAACACAAATGTCTTTAAGAGTTTTCGAATATTTTGAAGCGTCAATTGTGCGCAATGAAACGTGAAACTGAAGCACAAGCCCGACAAGTCATCACTGCAGGCACAGTAAAGCCATAACACATGAGAACTAACGTAAGAGAGCCGGCCATGTCTTTCAACTAGCCGGGGAACCGGAACTACTTTAATAATGTGCATCCTATAAAGGGTTCCGTGTATGTAAAAAAAGGACTCATTTGTTCCCTATGATACATTTGGCTTTTCTTTGAAAAGCAACGCTTCCTAACATCCTATGTAACCATAGAAGGTGGTGGTGGTATTGCAGGAGGCGGGGTTTGCCTGGCATGCAAAGCAGGCAGTAAAACATTGCTAACGCTAATATTATTATGATGTGGACATTATACCGTGTTTTCAAAAGCGACTGTTCTATATTCGAAAGCTATTCCAAAGGTAATCGATATTCGATTCGACTTGCCCATGATACTAATAGAGTTGTATTCAATTCTTTCTCGAAAACGACTATTCGCTAGCCCTAACCCATCGTTCTACGTTATCTAAAACAATGGCGCGCACGCAAATTTCTTACGCCTAAATGTAAGTCCATTTTATATTATTCACGTCATAAAAAAGAAATGCAAGGAACTCTACAGCTTACATGGCTTTCTTACTAGTTAGACAGAGCGTTTGAACAGCGCACCCTGCAGTCCACCTCACATGGAACGAATTTGCCTCAACCCAGATGCACACACACTACTTTCATGAGACTTCTTTTTGCGTTTGGTGATGTACAAGTTGAACCGTTTCATAAAACAATTTCTTTTCCACAAAAGCACTGAATAGAATGCAATGACGCATGCGAACGTCCTATATTCAAAAGCGTTCGTTGCGAAACAACCATGTTGATCATTACAACAAACCCCGCAGGGGCGTCTGCGTCAGCAGGCGTTTGGTGTGTTGCGACACTACGTACCCGAGCACACGAGGGTTGGACTCTCCCACGTCTAACCGTGCGCGGCTTAGCTGTGTCCGGGGAAAAGGGGATCCTGGGGGTTGAGCCAAAGCCGGGTGTTTGGACCTTTACGGCCCCTCGGCGGCGGCAACACATCCCTTTGGCCACTGCTTCACGTAGACGGCACCCCCGGACTGACCCACCCAGGGGAAATCGGTAGTTGCCTTTTCCTGTCTCTCGCTCTCCCTCCAACCTTCGTCTTTCTCTCACTTTCCATCTTTCCTGTCTTCTCCTGGCGTCCGATTACTTCAACTTTTTTAAGGCAGCAAGGGTTAACCTTGTGTGAATAGCCAACCTAGGTTATCTCAGATTTGGTTATAGTGATAACGTACAGCTGGCGTTTCCAGGACCTGTTTTTACAGTCCTTGTAGCGTCCCCTTGTAGGACTCCGCGGCGCGTTGCTGGCGTTATTGCCGAAAATTACATTATTCTATCGCTAGTTCCTTCCCTCCCCTCCCCGATCGCCCTCAGAAAAGAGGGCGCACCGAAGATGTATTTCAGTTTTTTGGACGACAAATACCGAACTTCCCACGATTTCACGTCATTCATTCGGAAAAGTCAGATAAACAAGTACGCACAATCTCCCCATTTCTAGTTTCGAAGTCTTCAACTGAGCCTCTTGGTCAAGGTTACAAGGCATCAAGGATGGCAAGTGGAGATCTCCTTTTGGAGCTCCGTGATCTGAAAGAATACGAAAAGTTACCCAATCTAGTGTCTTTTGAGGACTTTCAAGTGACAGTGTCTGCGCACCGCACTATGAACATTACACGCGGCGTTGTGTCAGATGATGACCGGCGTCAGCTGACAGAGGCAGAGCTCCTAGACGTCTTCAATGAGCAAAATGTTGTTAATGTGAAAAGAATAAAGGTGAGGCGCGATGGTAAAGAAATTGCGACCAAACACCTAATTCTCAACTTCAATTCAAGTGTCCAGCCCGAATCAAACGAGGCCGGGTACATCAAGCTCCGTGTTAGGCCGTACGTGCCAAATCCGCTTCGATGTTTCAAGTGCCAGCGCTTCGGCCACAGTTCGCAGAGCTGCCGGGGCCGCCAAACATGTGCGAAATGCAGTGCCCACGAACACACCACTGAAGCTTGTGGAAACGCTCTCCACTGTGTAAATTGTGATGGGGAGCACGCCGCGTACTCGCGGTCGTGCCCATCCTGGAAAAAAAAGGAAATTGTTACAATGAAAGTCAAGGAAAACATAAGTTTCAAGGAGGCATGCAGGCGGGTTTCATACCTGCCCAAGAAAACCTTTGCCGACGTGACGCGTCACGGGGCAGCGTCACAACGGCCTCCGGCGGCTGTCCAACCCACAAGCAGTGAGTCGGCAGTTACGCCGTCTGCCCCCACGGTGGTTGCAGCTAGCGCTGCTCCGCCAACCGAGCAGAAGGGGCCTTCGACCCCGAAGGTGGGCGCAGCCGAGGCTGCCCCAACCTCCCCGGCCCCTTCCAGCGCTGGCAACGGCCGGCGCTGCCAAATCCCTCAGGGAGCCCCATCGACCTACGGGCTGGTGGGCGCAGGGGTCTTGCCCTCCGAGGCGGGATCCTCCCTGGTAACTTCTCGCTCGCAAGAGCACGTGTCCGGCGCCTCACAAGAGGCAATGGACACGACACCTATCCTCAAGGGGCACCAAGCGCCAAAGGGGCTTGGTGCCCCTTTGGCGCTTGGTGCCCCTTTGGCGCTTGGTGACATTACAAACTAAGCAAGCCTGAATTTCAGTCCTTTATAGATGAATTGCCAGAGCCCTATGTTGTTCTTGGCGATTTCAATGCACACAACTACCTGTGGGGCGACCCTCGTATAGATGCGCGAGGTCGTCTCGTTGAACAGTTCCTTTTTTCTTCCGGTGCGTGTCTGCTGAATAAGAAGGCACCCACATATTATTGTCTCGCAAACAGAAGATTTTCTTCAATTGACCTCAGCCTAGTTTCCCCGTGTATACTGCCTGAACTCGAATATGAAGTTATGAACAATCCTTACGGAAGTGACAGTGACCACTTTCCCATACTGCTAAGAACACCTAAAGAAAACGAATATCCACCACAGGTTCCTAGGTGGAAGATTGATACAGCTGACTGGGAGAAATTCTGAGTTCTCACTAGTATCTCATGGGCTGACATGTCTTCGTTAGAAATGGCTGCTGCTGGGGAGTATTTTACAGCCTTCATAATAGATGCCGCGTCTAAATGCATATCGTAAGTAATGGCTTGGCGTGTAAACGGCGTGTCCCGTGGTGGAACGATGAATGTGGGATCGCTCGAAAGAAACAGAACAAAGCGAGGGGGTTGCTACGCGCCTCTCCGACTGCGGAGAATCTTGTGAACATGAAGAAATTAAAGTCTCAAGGGAGGAGAACCCGCCGATAGGCCAGAAGAGAGAGTTGGCAAAAGTTTTTATCGGGCATCAACTCGTTTATAGATGAGGCCAAAGTCTGGAACAGGGTATATAGAATTAGAGGGCGGCAAACATATTCACTCCCTTTGGTAAACACAGAAGGCGATACCCTGCAAGATCAGGCAGACTCACTTGCGGAGCACTTTGAGAGGGCTTTAAGTTCCGCCAATTATTCAAAAGCCTTTCTCAAATATAAAGAAATAGAAGAATGTAAGCCACTCACAAGAAAGTGTCGGCAGAACGAACCGTTCAACCGTCTTTTTGGTATTGCAGAGTTGAGAGCTACCTTGAGCGCATGCAAGAGCTCTGCACCAGGATCTGATAGAATCATGTATGAAATGCTCAGAAACTTACCCAATTACACGCAAGTTACGCTACTTACATTTATCAACAACATCTGGGATGAAGGGTACCTTCCAACAGCATGGAAAGAAGCCATTGTGGTCCCTGTTTTGAAACCGGGCAAAGATCCTTCCTTAGTGGCAAGTTACCGCCTGATAGCCCTCACAGGTTGCATTTGTAAGGTATTTGAAAAAATGATAAATCGGCGACTCATTCATTTCCTTGAACAGAACAAAATGTTTGATGCCTATCAGTGTGGCTTCTGAGAAGGGCGCTCCACAACTGACCATCTTGTACGTATTGAAGGACATATACGTGACGGGTTTGTACACAAGCAGTTTTTCTTATCGATATTCCTCGATATGGAGAAGGCGTACAATACAAGATGGCGCTACGGAATCTTGAGAGATTTGTCAGAAATGGGCTTCATGGTAATATGCTAAACCTAATAAAAAGCTACTTATCCAATCGTACCTTCCGGGTAAAAGTCGGCAGTGTGCTCTCACGTCCTTTTACACAAGAAACTGGTGTACCCCAGGGAGGCGTGCTCACTTGCACACTCTTTAGTGTTAAAATGACAACACTTCGTGCTTCCTTACCACCGGCCATATCTTATTCCGTGTATGTGGACGACATTCAAATAGGTTTCAAATCTTGTAACCTCGCAGTGTGCGAGAGACAGGTACAACATGGTTTGAACAAGGTGTCAGGGTGGGCAGAGAAAAATGGATTTAAAATCAATCGTCACAACAGTTCTTGTGTTCTGTTTACAAGAAAGAGAGGCCTGGTTCCGGATCCTTGATTAGAACTGTGTGGACAACAGATACCTGTAAACAAAGAGCACAAATTTCTAGGTGTTGTACTTGACAATAGACTCACGTTTGTCCCACACATTAAACATATTAAGGAAAAATGTCTGAAAACAATGAACCTAATGAAACTTCTATCGCAGACTACGTTAGGTAGTGACAGGAGATGCTTAATGAACCTCTATAATAGCCTGATTCGGTCACGATTAGATTATGGTGTTGTGATCTATCATTATGCCGCCACGAACGCGCTAAATTTGCTAGACCCTGTTCACCATCTAGGTATCCGTTTAGCCACAGGCGCTTTCAGGACAAGTCCCATTGAAAGTTTATATGCAGAATAGAATGAGTGGTCACTTCATCTGCAGAGAACATACATCAGCCAAACATTTTTTCTGAAAGTCCACTCTAATCCTCAACATCCGTGTTTTAATACCATTAACAATATCACATATGCTACACTCTTTCGTAATCGTCCCTCCGTAAGACAGCATTTCTCGCTGCGTGTGTGGGAGCTTAGTGAAGAAATGCATGTTCCACTCCTCGAGGTTCGCCTAATGCATCCATCCAAGCTGCTACCTCTTAGGGAGTGGCAGCTGATACAATGCGATACACCTTTCACTCAAGTTACAAAGCACGCTCCAGAGATTGAAATCCAGATGCATTTCCGGGAACTCCAGTATAAACACTCCTGCACGGAGTTCTACACAGACGCATCGAAGTCACACGACGGGGTGCCCTATGCAGCCGTCGGTCCATCCTTCTCGGATTCAGATGTACTGCATCCAGAAACTAGTATCTTTACGGCTGAGGCCTACGCACGGTTGTCGGCTTTAAAGCATATAAAGAAATCAAAACTCCAGAAATCAGTTATTTATACGGACTCCCTTTGTGTTGTGACGGCCTTGATGTCATTCGTAAACCATAAAAATCCGGTAAATTATGAACTCTATTCCGTCCTGTGTAAAGCATATATATCTAATCAACATGTGATTATATGCTGGGTGCCTGGACATAGGGGCATCGAGGGTAACGTTCTAGCGGACCAGATGGCCACATCAATTTCATTGCATGCAGTTAATCCTACTGCTTCGGTCCCTGTCACAGATCTGAAGCCTTTCTTAAAAAGGAAACTACGAAACTACTGGCAAGGCTTGTGGGACCTGGAAACAAATAATAAGCTGCATGTAATAAAGCCACAATTAGGTTTCTGGCCTCCAGTAACAAAATCACGCTGGACAGATGTCCTATTCTGTCGTCTAAGAATAGGATACACATTTGGCACACATATTTTTTTACTCACCGGAAACGAGCCTCCAACCTGTGGCAGATGCGGGGAGAGGCTGACCGTCCTCCACGTCCTTCTGGAGTGTCGGAAAGCCGAATCTGAAAGAAAAAAACATTTTCCCTTAGCATACCGGCAGCACATTCCCTTTCATCCTGTTATGTTACTCGGTGCAGAACCGCTCTTTGATACCGACGCTGTTCTAGGTTTCCTAAAAGAAGTTGTGCTACATGGTATTAGCTCCATTAGTTCGTAGCGCCTCCTCTCATCAGAGGATGCCGCTGTGATAATTATTTTGAATGAAGCCCCGCAGGGGCGTCTGCGCAAGCAGGCGTTTGGTGTGTTGCGACACCACGTACCCGAGCACACGAGGGTTGGACCCTCCCGCGTGTAGCCGTGCGCGGCTTAGCCGTGTCCGGGGAAAGGGGGATCCTAGGAGTTGAGCCGATGCCGGGTGTTTGGACCTTTAAGGCCCCCCGGCGGAGGCAACACACCTCTTTGGCCTCTGCTTCACGTAGACGGCACCCCCGGACTGACCCACCCGGGGGAAATCGGTAGTCGCCCTTTCCTGTCTCTCTCACCTCAAATCTTCGTCTTTATCTCTCACTTTTCGACTTTTCCTGTCTTCTTCTTTCTTCCATTTACTTCCTTTCTCCACGGCGGCAAGGGTTAACCTTGTGTGGCTATCCTACCTTGGGTACACCATATTTGGTTATAGCGACGGCGTACGGCTGGCGTCGTGCAGGCTTGTACACAAGATCTGCCGCGTCCCCTCGTTGGGCTCCGTGGTGGGCGGTCGGCGCTGTTGCCGAACATACTCATTTTCTATGGCAGCACAAACCTCTGTCGTCTATGATCGGCGTCTGAAAAGATGCCGCACCGAAGTACCATTCCATTTCTCCTTTCGGAGCAACGCTCCATCCTTCCCCAAGTTCTATGTAGCACACAGCGAAAGCAACATGCCAGTAAGAAAACTCTCACCATTCCTTGTAGCCAAATGCCTGAAGGAAAAAATCGGACCCACGTACAAAGCCTCCAAAATGTCTAGCGGGGACCTCCTCCTAGAACTGAATGATAAAGACCAAGCAGAGAAGCTCACTGACCTTACCAGTATTGGCGACGCCACAGTGACGATTTCACCACATAGAACACTGAACACAAGCCGGGGAGTGATTTCTGAAGAAGACTTTATTGGACTGAGCGATGAGGAACTCCTTGAGGGTTTCCAAGAACAAAAATGTGACAAAAACCCCGCCGTGGTTGCTCAGTGGCTATGGTGTTGGGCTGCTGTGCACGAGGTCGCGGGATCGAATCCCGGCCACGGCGGCCGCATTTCGGTGGGGGCGAAATGCGAAAACACCCGTGTGCTTAGATTTAGGTGCACGTTAAAGAACCCCAGGTGGTCAAAATTTCCGGAGTCCTCCACTACGGTGTGCCTCATAATCAGAAAGTGGTTTTGGCACGTAAAACCCCAAATAATATTAAAATGTGACAAAAGTACAAAGAATAGTAATCCGCAGAAACAACCAAGAAATCCCCACCAAACATGTTATACTCACCTTTGGAACAAGCGAAATGCCTACTTCACTCGATGCAGGTTATGTTAAAGTCAATGTCAGAGCATATATCCCGAACCCTAGACGATGTTTTAAGTGCCAAAGGTTCGGAGTTGCTTCACATGCATGCCGAGGACAAACAACTTGTGCTAAATGCAGCTCCAACGAACACCAATCTGAGAATTGCACCTCTTCCCCACATTGTGTTAACTGCAAGGGAGATCACCCAGCTTATTCACGGTCCTGCCCTTGCTGGAAAAAAGAAAAAGAAGTCATTGCTCTAACTGTAAAAGAAAAAATTTTGTTCTTTGAAGCCAGAAAGCGGCTATCATACCTTCCGCGAAGAAGTTACGCCGATGTGACGCAGTCGGGGGCAGCGTCACAGAGGCCTCCGGAGTCCTCCGAGCCCACGCGCAGCGGTGCTGCAGTGACTCCTCCCGCCCCCGTGATGGAAGCAGCCGACGCTGCTCCATCCTCTTCCAAGGCCCTGCAAACACCCGCCCCGCAGGGCCCTAAGATCAAGCGAACTCCAAGGTCCGAGGCACGTGTCTCGGCGCCAAACTCTCGGCCCTCCAGCGCCTCAGAGAGAGCGATGGAGGTCGACACCAAAACTCCGGTGTCATTGACACCGAAAGACAAGCGCTCTTTCGAGAGCGATAAGAGGGACAAAATCCCAGTAACCGTTCAAAATAAGAAAGCGATAACCTAAAGGTTATCGCTCATTTGTATCAGCCTTCTTAATCCATGTCACCTATAATCCCACCTCTTACTTTTCCGTAGTGCCATTTCTGACCTTTCAATTTCAATATGGCTTTTATTATCCATTGGAATTGTAGAGGCCTTTTACACAACTTAGGTGACATCAAAGACTTGTTAAGTAACTTCTCTCCTGTGGCCTTGTGCTTACAAGAAACGAACTTAGGCGAAAAGCACAAAAACATTTTAAAAGGATTCACTGTTGTATGGCGCGATCGTACTCAGGCGAACCGGCTTTCGAGTGGCGTAGCTATAGTTCTACGGAACGGCATTGCAGCTAGAGAAGTTACCATTAATACTCACTTGGAAGCCATTGCTGTCACGGTTTTAGCACATAAAACCATTACCATTTGTTCAATGTACATTCCACCACATTCCCATTTTACTGTAGGAGATCTGGAGTTAGTTTTAAACCAGCTACCCAAACCTTTTTTAATAGCAGGTGATTTTAACGCTCATAACATATTATGGGGTAGCAAAACAACTGACACCAGGGGACAAACACTTGAAGATTTTATCCTGACTAACGAAATATGCCTTTTAAACACTGGTGCGCCAACCTACTGCTCCCCAAGCACAGGAGCTATGAGCTGTCTTGATCTGGCGCTGTGCACTCCATCTCTGTTGATCGATTTTAAATGGAGTGTTATTAACAATCCTTATGGTAGTGATCATATGCCCGGCATTATTAAAAACACATCTCCTTCCCCTACAGTACCATTAAGACCACCCCGTTGGAAACTCCATCTAGCAGACTGGCCTCTCTTCAGCGAGAAGGCCAGTCTTGATCACATATCAGATCATCAAACAATAGACGAAATGAATGAAAAGATTATTGCCTCCATACTTGCTGCAGCAGAACAGACGATCCCGCAATCCTCCGGCTTCTTAAGGAAAAAACTAAAACCCTGGTGGACGAATGAATGCACTCAAACTAAAAAAGCACAAAACAAAGCATGGGGTATCTTTCGGCGATATCCAACACATGATAACCTCCTGTATTTCGAAAAAGCTAAGGCGAAAGCCAGGTACACGCGTAGGCAAGCCGAAAGACAGTCTTGGCAAACATATGTATCCTCCATCAATAGCTCGATAACATCCAAAAGAATGTGGGATCAGCTTCGAAAGTTTAGAAGCGAGTACGCTCCCTATACGATCCCCATACTCTCACCTCCTGGTACACAAACGAATTTAAAAGAACAAGCAGATATATTAGGGCAGCATTTCCATAACATATCAAGCTCACTAAACTACTCCACTGAATTTCAAAAGTATAAACAATCAGCAGAAAAACAAAAGCTTCCGACAGCAGGTAGTTCCGAGAAACCATATAATGCCCCCCTAACATTTTCCGAAATAAACAGAGTACTCACTAGTGGCAAAAAAACAGCGCCAGGTCCGGACAGAATACATTACACAATGCGCGCACACCTTTCCTCAAAAGCAGTTAAGACATTGCTCCGCTTCTTTAACATAATCTGGGAAACAGGAAAAATGCCGAATGCGTGGAAAAAAGCCATTATAATCCCTTTCTTGAAAGCTGGAAAGCATCCTACAGCAGCTACCAGCTACCGACCTATAGCACTCACAAGCTGTCTCGCCAAGTCCTATGAATCCATTATAAATATCAGATTGGCATACGTCCTCGAAACTGAGAACCTGCTCGATAATCATCAGTGTGGGTACAAGAAAGGCTGCTCCACAACAGATCATCTAGTTCGGTTAGAACACGAGATACGTGCGGCCTTTCTACAAAAGCAACATTGTCTCACAGTTTTCTTTGATCTTGAAAAAGCGTACGACACAACATGGAGGTTCGGTATTTTAAGGGATCTAGCGGATTTAGGGATCCGCGGCAGAATGCTTAAATGTCTAGCTGATTTCATGTCCGATCGAACATTCCAGGTGCGTTTAGGAACGGTGATGTCCAGCGTATTTATTCAGGAAAACGGAGTACCTCAGGGATGCGTATTGAGGACAACATTGTTTGTGGTGAAAATGAATTCGCTTAATAATGTAATTCCATCTTCTATAATGCATTCACTATATGTGGATGATCTTCAAATTGCATGTCGTGCATCGAACATGGCAACCTGCGAACGACAAATTCAAATTACACTAAACAAACTAACGCAGTGGGCATCTAAAAACGGCTTTCGCTTCTCAAGTGAAAAAACGATTAGCGTTGTCTTTACACAAAAAAGAGGCCTACAACCAGATCCCATCCTTAAACTACAAGATGCCACACTACCCGTGAAACAAGAACACAAGTTTCTGGGTGTTCTGTTTGATAAAAAGTTGAACTTTCTCGCACACATCAATAGTACTAAAATCAAAGCGAACAATGCACTTAACATTCTAAAAATCCTCTCCCGGAAACGGTGGGGCTCTGACCGTAAATGCCTGCTACACATCTACCGCACCTTGGTGCGTAGCATATTAGACTATGGTAGCATTACATATTGTTCAGCCAGACTATCTTACGTCCGACGACTTGATCCAGTCCATAACCTAGGACTACGACTAGCATGCGGTGCTTACAGAACATCACCTATACAGAGCTTACATGTTGAATGTAATGAACCTCCTTTACAGCATCGCAGAGCGCTAATAACTTTTTCCTACATACTGAGAATCCGATCCTCACCACAACACATATGCTACAACATCGTCAAAAAGTGCAGCTCGCGCTTACATTACACAAATAAACCAAACTTGATCAAGCCGCTTATCTTGCGATACGAGGAATACTGTCGGGATTATCACATCCCTCGGGAAGTCCTCCGGGTTGCCAGAAAGCCAGAACGTTTACCCCCGTGGTGTGATTTCACAGCGTTATGTGATTGTACACTAACACATCTCAAGAAAAGAGACACACCACATCATCACATTATACAAGAATTCCGCTCTCTTCAAGACAAGTATATAAACTACATAGAATTTTATACTGATGGCTCTAAAACGGAAAAACACGTGGGTGTAGGGGCCATAACAGAAAATTGGGAAACATGTATTCGATTACCTCAGCATGCCTCTTGTCTACACAGCCGAAGTGTACGCTATAAGGACGGTAGTTCAAAAGATCATTGCTGACAAACTTGAAAACACTCTCATATACACAGATTCATTAAGCGTACTGAAGGCTCTACACATGAAATCCCAAAATGAACCCTTGTTAGGCGATATTTTGAATGCATTAACATCAAACAAATATGGCAGATCAATAAAGTTTTGCTGGGTACCAAGCCATGTTGGAATATTGGGTAACGAAGCGGCGGATAGATGCGCATCAATGGCAGCGTGCAAAAACATTCAAAATACAGCACTTCCATATAAAGACAGTGTAAATGCGATTCAGAAGGCCTTGACGTCAAAATGGCAACGCGATTGGGACACTTGTTTAAGCAACAAGCTTCATCTAATTAAACCTGTAATTGGCGAGTGGAAATCATGCAGTCACCAGCAACGATTCTACGAGGTGATCTTGTGTCGACTTCGAATTGGACACACACATCTGACGCACAATTTCCTTCTCCGAAAAGAAAACCCGCCAACTTGCGAAAAATGTAATGAAGCTCTTACAGTCATGCACATCTTAATAACATGTCCACACATCAATACACTGAGACGGAGGTTTTTACACAGCCTGTATAAATTGCACATTCCATTACACCCTACCCTATTACTAGCAGATGACCCCCTAGTGCCATTTCCTAACCTCTTCGACTTTTTAGAAAAAACTGGTTATTTACACCAACTATAATGTAATGCAGGTTTCCCTGCCCTAACGTTCCGTTTTATTTTGTCTTGTGACT
Source organism: Dermacentor variabilis (assembly GCF_050947875.1). Taxonomy (NCBI): domain Eukaryota; kingdom Metazoa; phylum Arthropoda; class Arachnida; order Ixodida; family Ixodidae; genus Dermacentor; species Dermacentor variabilis. The sequence continues at coordinate 32,910,578 of NC_134578.1, read as the reverse complement.
GGCGCAGCATGGCCTTAGTTGCCTTTGTGCCACTAAACCCAAACTAACTAACTAACTAATTATTTTGAATAGCACACGCCTCTGGGCCCTTGTATTTCCAGGGCTCTGGCGAGGCAGTAGTGCTCTAAGCAATTTAGCATCTCGCATATTTTAAATATTTTATATAATAAATAATTTTTTCTTAATGCATGTTATTGATCATAGTCATCATCATCATCAGCCTAGTTACGCCCACTGCAGGGCAAAGGCCTCTCCCATACTTCTCCAACTACCCCGGTCATGTACTAATTGTGGCCATGTTGTCCCTGCAAACGTCTTAATTTCATCCGCCCACCTAACTTTCTGCCGCCCCCTGCTACGCTTCCCTTCCCTTGGAATCCAGTCCGTAACCCTTAATGACCATCGGTTATCTTCCCTCCTCATTACATGTCCTGCCCATGCCCACTTCTTTTTCTTGATTTCAACTAAGATGTCGTTTACCCACGTTTGTTGCCTCACCCAATCTGCTCTTTTCTTATCCCTTAACGTTACACCCATCATTATTCTTTCCATAGCTCGTTGCCTCGTCCTCAATTTCAGCAGAACCCTTTTCGTAAGCCTACAGGTTTCTGCCCCATATGTGAGTACTGGTAACACACAGCTGTTATACACTTTCCTTTTGAGGGATAGTGGTAACCTGCTGTTCATGATTTGAGAATGCCTGCCAAACGCATTCCAGCCCATTCTTATTCTTCTGGTTATTTCAGTCTCATGATCCGGATCCGTGGTCACTACCTGCCCTAAGTAGATGTATTCCCTCACCACTTCCGGTGCTTCGCTACCTATCGTAAACTGCTGTTCTCTTCCGAGCCTGTTAAACAATACTTTAGTTTTCTGCAAATTAATTTTCAGACCCGCCCTTCTGCTTTGCCTCTCCAGGTCAGTGAGCATGCATTGCAATTGGTCTCCTGAGTTACTAAGCAAGGCAATATCATCAGCGAATCGCAAGTTGCTAAGGTATTCTCCATCAACTTTTATCCCCAATTCTTCCCACTCCAGGCCTCTGAATACCTCCTGTAAACATGCTGTGAATAGCATTGGAGATATCGTATCTCCCCGTCTGACGCCTTTGTTTATAGGGATTTTGTTACTTTCTTTGTGGAGGACTACGGTGGCTGTGGAGCCGCTATAGATATCTTCCAGTATTTTTACATATGGCTCATCTACACCCTGATTCCGTAATGCCTCCATGACTGCTGAGGTTTCGACTGAATCAAACGCTTTCTCGTAATCAATGAAAGCTATATATAAGGGTTGGTTATATTCTGCACATTTCTCTATCACTTGATTGACAGTGTGAATATGGTCTATTGTTGAGTAGCCTTTACGGAATCCTGCCTGGTCCTTTGGTTGACAGAAGTCTAAGGTGTTCCTGATTCTATTTGCGATTACCTTAGTAAATACTTTGTAGGCAACGGACAGTAAGCTGATCGGTCTATAATGTTTCAAGTCTTTGGCGTCCCCTTTCTTATGGATTAGGATTATGCTAGCGTTCTTCCAAGATTCCGGCACGCTCGAGGTTATGAGGCATTGCGTATACAGGGTGGCCAGTTTCTCTAGAACAATCTGACCACCATCCTTCAACAAATCTGCTGTTACCTGATCCTCCCCAGCTGCCTTCCCCCTTTGCATAGCTCCTAAGGCTTTCTTTACTTCTTCTGGCGTTACCTGTGGGATTTCGAATTCCTCTAGGCTATTCTCTCTTCCACTACCGTCGTGGGTACCACTGGTACTGTATAAATCTCTATAGAACTCCTCAGCCACTTGAACTATCTCATCCATATTAGTAACGATATTTCCGGCTTTGTCTCTTAACGCACACGTCTGATTCTTGCCTATTCCTAGTTTCTTCTTCACTGTTTTTAGGCTTCCTTCGTTCCTGAGAGCCTGTTCAATTCTATCCATATTATAGTTTCTGATGTCCGCTGTCTTACGCTTGTTGATTAACTTAGAAAGTTCTGCCAGTTCTATTCTAGCTGTAGGGTTAGAGGCTTTCATACATTGGCGTTTCTTGATTAGATCTTTCGTCTCCTGCGATAGCTTACAGGTTTCCTGTATAACGGCGTTACCACCGACTTCTATTGCGCACTCCTTAATGATGCCCACGAGATTGTCGTTCATTGCTGCAACACTAAGGTCCTCTTCCTGAGTTAAAACCGAGTACCTGTTCTGTAGCTTGATCCGGAATTCCTCTAGTTTCCCTCTTACCGCTAACTCATTGATTGGCTTCTTGTGTACCAATTTCTTCCGTTCCCTCCTCAAGTCTAGGCTAATTCGAGTTCTTACCATTCTATGGTCACTGCAGCGTACCTTGCCGAGCACGTCTACATCTTGTATGATGCCAGGGTTCGCGCAGAGTATGAAGTCGATTTCATTTCTAGTCTCACCATTCGGGCTCCTCCACGTCCACTTTCGACTAACCCGCTTGCGGAAAAAGGTGTTCATTATCCGCATATTATTCTGCTCTGCAAACTCTACTAATAATTCTCCTCTGCTATTCCTAGAGCCTATGCCATATTCCCCCACTAACTTGTCTCCAGCCTGCTTCTTGCCTACCTTGGCATTGAAGTCGCCCATCAGTATTGTGTATTTTGTTTTGACTTTACCCATCGCCGATTCCACGTCTTCATAAAAGCTTTCGACTTCCTGGTCATCATGACTGCATGTAGGGGCATAGACTTGTACCACCTTCAATTTGTACCTCTTATTAAGCTTCACAACAAGACCTGCCACCCTCTCGTTAATGCTATAGAATTCCTGTATGTTACCAGCTATTTCCTTATTAATCAGGAATCCGACTCCTAGTTCTCGTCTCTCTGCTAAGCCCCGGTAACACAGTACATGCCCGCTTTTTAGCACTGTATATGCTTCTTTTGTCCTCCTAACCTCACTGAGCCCTATTATATCCCATTTACTACCCTCTAATTCCTCCAATAACACTGCTAGACTCGCCTCGCTAGATAGCGTTCTAACGTTAAACGTTGCCAGGTTCAGATTCAAATGGCGGCTTGTCCGTACACGTCATTAATCATTGCCATAATTTTATTACGTGTACATTTTATGCAATTTACACCAACTGTTTTAGGCCTCTTACAGCCACGTCACATTAAATTCACGGAACCCATCAGACCACGACATATTCATTACCACTAGCATGGCGCTCTTTGGCCATAGCCTTTGCGCCATTAAACGTTAAACATCGTCATCATTACAACGAAGGTGATCCTGATAACCTCGCCGAGCGCAACGGAATGATATTGAATGATTCTGCCGTTGGTTACCCAAACTCTCTTTCGTGGTAACTGGCAACTGATTGCAATGTTTGAGTTCTCAAGACAATGGTCTTTAATGAGGTCAAACCCCTAAGTATCTTTACAGTGAGCAGACACCAATATTCCTTTGATAATTTGGATCCTATCGTGTAGTATACACAAGTACAAATGCACAAAATATGTAAACACACAAAATGTATCCTTTGGTGTTCATTCTCCCCCTTTAGTTTTGCCCAGACGCAGTGTACACCACTAGGCGCGACTTCGGGTAACCTAAGAGCATTTTCATTCGCTCTCTCTCTCTCTCTCTCTCTCTCTCTCTCTCTCTCTCTATATATATATATATATATATATATATATATATATATATATATATATATATATATATAGAGAGAGAGAGAGAGAGAGAGAGAGAGAGAGAGAGAGAGAGAGAAAATGAACAACTTTTTCAAACAATGTATCCCACCTAACCTAAGGCAAGATATTTAAATAAATGATAACAAAAGCAGTGAAAATACGAAGATGTAGCACCTGTTGTGCTCGATCACAAAATTATTCAGTACGGCAGACTATAGGTGTTATGTAATACCGAGCTGCACATATTAAAATCCGTTTTTTCGATTTAACTGCTTGACTAAAGTTACCTGGGACACCATATGAGATAATGCACTGACATAGCAACACAATTAAATATAAGAAAATAATTTAAACTCATTTATCCTCGGAGTCATGCAGTGATATTTGTTATTGTAACAACCAACATCATTGAGCAAAACGAAAAGCAGGTAAAATAGGGTGCCTGCTTTTCCACAAGGGGACTTTTCTTCAAGGCAACATGTGCTTTCCTCGGCACATTATACATAGGCAGGGTTCTTCTAAAGGTGAGAGGGTATAAGGCGATTGGGCGAGGCAATGGCCGAAGGTGTCTTAGCGGTGATGGTTCAAAATTGAAAAGGTGTGCTACTGAACGTCGGTGGAGGAATGTGAGGTAGCGCAGTGTGTCTGCCAGCCATGTATTTTTCTTTTTGTGAGGGAAGCATATGTCGTCTTGTATAAGACAAGTGCACCTGCGGAAACGTTGGCTCCCATTATTACCGAACAAAGCATATGTCACCTTGAAAAAGACAAGTCCTTTTGTCGAAATGTTGGCTCCCCCTTTTAACGAGGAAATAAGATGTTGCCTTGAAAAAGACAAATTCACTTGCGGGAACGTTGCTCCCGCTTTTACCGAGGAAAGCATATTGCCATTTGTTGGGCGTGTTGGTGAACTGAAAGCATTTTTAGCGGCAGGACACAAGGTCGGAAGGGAGACGAAAACGCAAAGCGCTAACTTCAACACCTTGATTTTCAGGAAATACACCTATATAACCCATGCGCAGTGGCGCCACCTTATCCAAATCTTACCCATCCCAAAAGCCGTCTTCTTATCTAACAAGTCGATTGAAGGGGCACTAACACATGTGTCTCTATTCCGCCAGATAGCCTGAGCCTCAATAATCTCTCGCACGTCTTTCTCTCGCACGTCCCGGCAGGATCCATTCACCGGCGCACAGCCGCATTCTTGACAGTGGGTTGACAGATGACCGTATTGCTTGTTTTTCACAGTTTGGCAATGTTCCCGTAATCCGTCATTAAGACATCTCCCTGTCTGCCCGATGTATTTTTTCCCACAGGACAGCGGGAGCTCATATACAACAGCTTCTACGCATCCCACTGGCGCTTTTCGATGATTCGTAGAGCATCCGGCAGCTGGCTTACGGTACGGGTCCGTTAATCGACATATTTTTGACAGCTTTTCTGGTGCTGAAAAGATCACTTTTGTATTCACCCGGCTAGCCATTTTCTTAAGTTTATGTGCCGTTCTATGCAGGTAGGGCACTACCGCTACCTTCCTTCTACGTTCCGTCCCTTGATTTGCGGTGTCCCGAATTGTGCTATCTGACCTGCACCTTTTTAGCAGCCCCTCGACGACCGAAACTTTCACTGATTCCGGAAACCCTGCTGCTGATAACCTTCCCGATTGATCCATAAGACTCGTATAGATCTTATGGTGGCAAGACTTCGTTAAAGCAGTTCCAAAGCATAAGTTGGCAATGCTCCTCTTGACGAGCTTCGAGTGGGCTGACCTATACGATAACAGGGGCTTATTAGCTTTAGGTTTATACTCCCAACACATGTGCCGTTCCATGAACTCGATCTGAATATCTAGGAAACGCAGCACGTTATTGGTGGGCTCTTCAATCGTGAAAGTAAGTGGGCTAAGGCCTGCAGAAAAAAACTTCGTAAAGCTTGCCTACTGTAAAACCTGCGTCTGGTTCAAAAAGAACGAGATAGTCGTCAACGTATCTAACAACTTTACCCACCCTGTGCTCCGACAAGGTACGGGACAGGTTTTTGTTATGGTGAGCTAGAAAAATGTCACTTAGTATGGGCGCCAAACATGAACCGATGCAAACCCCTTGCCGTCTTTTGTCACCTGCGGAGAGGAACTACTCTATTACCGAGCGCGAATGTTTGGCCGTCGTTGTATGGGCATTGGCGAAATTCCGTCCCTAATTATACGGCAGGCCCCTTTCTATAGTAACGGACCACCACGCATTCTGTTGGCCTTCGCCGTTAAAAGATCACACAGGGAGGCTTGGACGATGGGCTTTGTGGCTGCAAGAGTATTCCTCTTCGGCGATGTATCAGTCTGGTCATGGGGCGATGTATAAGTCTGGCACAGGGTAACGGGACTGCTTGTCTCGTTACCCTGTGCACACGCCCGCCAACGCCGACATGGACGCTTCCGCAAGTGTTCTTACCGCTTGCCAGCTTTTGGACTTGGCCAACGAGCAACGCCATGACGCTACTTTGACGATCCTCATTGACGGAATGGAATTTGTTCCTACTCATCCATCGTTACGGTGGTTCGTCTTCAATGACGGGATATTGTACTCACGCAGTTTTTATCCTGACGGTCCTCCCCTCTCCTTGTCGCTCCTCAACACCTCCACTCAACCGTGCTACAGGAACTTCATAACGCTCCAACAGCCGGACACCTTACATTTGCTCGCACTTACGACCACATGCGCCGTCGCTTCCACTGGCCCGGCCTCGCACGCACCGCAAGGCGCTATGTAGCTGCTTACAAGCCCTGTCAGCATCGCAAAAAGCCAGCAACGCTTCCTGCCGGGTACTTACAGCCGATCGACATTCCACCTGAGCCATTCTTACGCGTGGGTGTGGATCTCCTTGGCCCTTTCCCTGAGTCCAGCTCCGGCAATAGGTGGATCGATGTTATGTCATCACTCGTTATGCCATCACTCGGGCGCTTTCCACGACCTGCGCAACCGACGTCGCAGATTTCCTACTCCGGGATATCATTTTAGTACATGGCGCCCCGTGACAACTCCTTACTGACCACGCCGGCACTTTCCTCTCCGAAGCCATCGCCGATATCCTACGCCCATGGGATACCAAGCACAAACTGGCTACCTTCCATCATCCCCACACCCACGGCCTTACTGAGCGATTTAATCGGACCATTACACACATGCTCTCGAAATACGTTTCACCCGACAACTAAGACTGGGATTAGGCTCTCCTTTATGTCACGTTCGCCTATAATTCATCGCGCTACGATACTGCTGAGTATTCCCCCTTTTACTTACTCTTCTGTCGTGACCCTGTATTACCAATGGACACTTCACTCCCCTTCATACAGGACTCGAAGACCGAGTATGCCCGTGACGCCATCGCCCACGCTGGCCATGCGCACCAGCTTGGCCGTACTCGTCTGTTGGCATCGCAGGAATCAACGGCATGTTTACAATCGCCGCCATTGTGACATATATTTTTCAGCAGGCTCTCTCGTGCTACTTTGGTCCCCTTAGCGCTAAGTGGGGCTCTCCGAGAAACTCTTGCCGTGCTACAAAGGCCCTTACCGTGTTCTACGTCAAGTGATTAATGTCACTTACGAGATAAGACCTCCGTCATGCCACCCGGTTACACATCACCTGACATCGTACACATCACTCAGCTTACGCCTTACTATGCCATTACCTAAGGCCCCATCTGAAGCACAGTGCGGTGCTTTTTCTGCCGCTGGTCGTGTTACGGTGGAAAAAGAGGAGAAGGTCGCGACGGTGAAGACCACGAAGTGGCAACAGTCTCTCGGGATTTTCGGCTGCTGTTTATATATGCATACGTGAAAGTACATCGCGTAAATGCTTTGTACCCATGACAATACGTTGCCTTGAAAAAGCACAGTCCACTTGTCGAAACGGTGGGCCCCGATTTTACAGAGGAAAGCGTATGTTGCCTTGAAAAAGCGAAGTCCACTTGTCGAAACCGTGGGTCTCGCTTTTACCGAGGAAAGCATAGGTCGCATTCAAAAAGACAAGTCCACTTGTCGAAACGTGTGCTCCCGCTTTTATTGAGGATAGCATATGCCGTCATGAAAAATACAAGTCTCCTTGCGGAAACGTTGGATGCAGCTTTTACTCATGAAAACATATATATGCTTTTACCGATGAAAACATATAAAAAGCACAGTGCACTCGTCGAAACGTTGGCTCCCACTTTTACCGAGGAAAGCATACATCACCTTGTAGAAGCACTGTCCACTTGTCGAAGTGGTGGGTACCTATTTTACCGAGGAAAGCATAGGTCGCATTGAAAAAGGACAAGTTCACTTGTCGAAACGTGTTACTGAGCTTTTACTGAGGAAGCATATGCCGAATTGAAAAATACAAGTCCACCTGATGAAATGCTGGCTCCCACTTTGACAGAGTAAAGCATATGCCGCCTTGAAAAAGATTAGTCCCCTTGCGGCAACGTTGGCTCCCACTTTTACAGGGGAAAGCATATGTTGCCCTGAAGAAGACAAGTCCACTTGCCTTAACCGTGGCTCCCGCTTTACCGAGGAAAGTATATCTCACCTTTAAACGCACATTCCACTTGTCGAAACGTTGGGTCTAGCTTTTACCGAGGAAAGCATATGTCCCCTTGAAGAAAGTCCTACAGTGAAAACGTTGGCCCCCGCTTATACTCGCCGCAGGGGCGTCTGCGTCAGCAGGCGTTTGGTGTGTTGCGACACCACGTACCCGAGCACACGAGGGTCGGACTCTCCCGCGTCTAACCGTGTGCGGCTTAACCGTGTCCGGAGAAAAGGGGATCCTGGGGGTTGGGCCAATGCCAGGTGTTTGGACCTTTACGGCCCTTCGGCGGCGGCAACACACTCCTTTGGCCTCGGCTTCACGTAGACGGATCCCCCGGACTGACCCACCCAGGGGAAATCGGTAGTTGCCTTTTCCTGTCTCTCGCTCTCCCTCGAACCTTCGTCTTTCTCTCACTTTCCATCTTTCCTGTCTTCTCCTGGCGTCCGATTACTTCCAATTTTTCCAGTGAGCAAGGGTTAGCCTTGTGTGAATAGCCAACCTAGGTTATTTCATATTTGGTTATAGTGATGACGTACAGCTGGCGTTTACAGGACCTGTTCTCACATTCCCTGTAGCGTCCCTTTATAGGACTCCACGGTGGGTGGCTGGCGTTATTGCCGAGAATAAAATTCTCCTATGGCAAAGTCCATCCCACCCCTCCTTGATCGTCCTCAGAAAAGAGGGCACACCGAAGTTGTATTCAATTTGGTCGTGAAAGACCAAACTTCCAACGATTTCACGTCACTCATTCGGAATAGTCAGACACACAATTACGCACAATCTCCCCATTTCTAGCTTGAAAGTCTTTAACTGAGGCTCTTTGTCCAGGTTACAAGGCAACAAGGATGCCAAGTGCAGATCTCCTCTTGGAGCTCCAGGATCTGAAACAATTCAAAAAGTTACCCAGTCTCGTGTCATTTGGGGACGTTCAAGTGACAGCGACCCCGCACCGAACTATGAACACTACCCGCGGCGTTGTCTTAGACGATGATTTGCTTCACCTGACAGACACAGAGCTCTTGGAGGGCTTTAGTGAGCAGAATGTTGTCAATGTGAAAAGAATAAATATGAGGCGAGATGGTAAAGAGATTGCGACCAAACACCTAATACTCACCATCAATTTAAGTGCCCTACCCGAGTCAATCGAGGCCGGGTACATAAAGCTCCGTGTTAAGCCGTACGTGCCAAAGCCACTGCGTTGTTTCAAATGCGAGCGCTTCGGCCACAGTTCGCAGAGCTGCCGTGGCCGCCAAACAAGTGCGAAATGCAGTGCCCATGAACACACCACTCAAGCTTGTGCGAACGCTCTCCACTGTGTAAACTGTGATGGGGAGCACGCCGCGTACTCGCGGTCATGCCCTTCCTGGAAAAAAGAAAAGGAAATTGTTACAATCAAAGTCAAGGAAAACGTAACTTTCAAGGAGGCACGCAGGCGGGTATCATACCTGCCCAAGAAAACATTTGCCGATGTGGCGCGTCATGGGGCAGCGTCACAACGGCCTCCGGCGGCTGTCCGACCCACAAGCAGTGAGTCGGCAGTTACGCCATCTGCCCCCGGGGCGGTAGCAGCTAGCGCTGCTCGGTCAACCGAGGAGAAGGACCATCGACCCCGCAGGTGGGCGCAGCCGAGGCTGCCTCAACCTCCCAGGTCTCTTCCAGCGCTGGCAACGGCTGGCGCAGCCAAATCCCTCAGGTAGCCCCATCGACCTCCGGGCTGGTGGGCGCAGGGGTCTTGCCTTCCAAGGCGGGACTCTCCCTGGTAACTTCTCGCTCGCAAGAGCACGTGTCCGGCGCCTCACAAGAGGCAGTGGACAGTACACCTATCCTGAAGGGGTGCCAAGCGCCTCAGGAGCGGCGAGGCTCCCTCGAACGCTTCAGAAAGAGCAAAACCCCGATTACAGGGCCTCGAAAGAGCCCTCTAACCTAATCTATGAAATTTCTGTAATAATTACTTGTGTTTCCGTACACACAGCACCAATTTACTTCAAATATGGATACACAGATAATTCAACGAAATGTCAGAGGTCTTCTTAGAAACCTTGACGATGTGCAGGAACTCATCCACAAACACAATCCAAAAGTGCTGTGTCTACAGGAAACACACTTAAAATCGAAACACACAAATTTTCTCCTACAGTATGCTACTTTCGCAGAGATCGCGATGATGCTCTCGCATTATCGGGTGGTGTTGCCATTGTTATTCAGAAAGGCATAGCGTTTCAACGTTTGCAGCTACAAACGCCCCTTGAAGCAGTTGCTGTTTGTGCTGTTCTCCTAAACAAACTCCTGACTGTCTGCTCGCTCTACATATGCCCACATTACAAATGAACTAAACATGAATTTCAGTCCTTCATAGATGAATTGCCAGAACCTTACGTTATGCTTGGGGATTTAAAATGCGCACAACTTCCTGTGGGGCCACTCTCCTATAGATGCACGAGTTCGTTTTGTTGAACAGTTCCTTTTTTCTTCTGGGGCGCGTGTGCTGAATAAGAAGGCACCCACATATTCTCTCGCAAACAAAACATTTTCTTCAATGGACCTCAGCCTAGCTTCCGCGTGTATACTGCATGAACTCGAATGGGAAGTTATCAACAATCCTTACGGAAGTGACCACTTTCCCATAGTGCTAAGAACACCTAAGGAAAACGAATATCCACCACAGGCTCCTAGGTGGAAGATTGATACAGCTGACTGGGAGAAACTCCGAGTTCTCACTAGTTTCTCATGGGCTGACATGTCTTCGTTAGAAATTGATGCTGCTGTCAAGTATTTTACAGCCTTCATAATAGATGCCGCATCTAAATGCATATCAGAAGTAAATGACTTGTCGCGTAAACGGCGTGTCCCGTGGTGGAACGACGAATGTAGGATCGCTCGAAAGAAACAGAACAAAGCGTGGGGGTTGCTACGCGCCTCTCCCACTGCGGAGAATCTTGTTAAGTTTAAGAAAGCAAAGTCCCAAGGCAGGAGAACGCGCCGACAGGCCAGAAAAGAGAGTTGGCAAATGCTTTTATCGGGCATCAACTCGTATAAAAATGAGGCCAAAGTATGGAACAGGGTTAAAATAATAAGAGGGCGGCAAACATATTCACTCCCTTTGGTAAACACAGAAGGCGATACCCTGCAAACTCAGGCAGCCTCACTTGGGGAGAACATTGAGCACGTGTCGAGCTCAATCCACTATTCCCAATCCTTTTTTAAACTTAAAGAAATGCAAGAACGTAAGCCAATCTTACGAAAATCCAGACAGAATGAACCGCAGAACCAGCCTTTCAGTATTGCTGAGTTGAGAGCTGCATTGAACCCATGCAAAAGCACTGACCCGAGACCTGACCGAGTCATGTATGACATGATTAGAAACTTGCATACTGACACACGACTTACACTTCTCACACTTTTCAACACTATTTGGGCTGCGGGACACCTCCCATCCACATGGAAAGAAGAGATTCTGGTCCCTCTTCTTAAGCAGTGTAAAGACCGTTCCTTGGCGGCAAGTTACCGCCCTATCGCTCTTACAAATTGTCTGTGTAAGCTTTTCAAAAAAATGGTTTATCGCAGACTCATACATTTCCTTGAACTCGTCAATATGCTCGATCCCAATCAGTGGGGCTTCAGAGAAGGACGATCTACAACCGATCATCTTGTGCGCTTTGAAGGAAATATCGCGATGCATTTGTTCATAAACAGTTTTTCCTATCAATATTCCTCGACATGGAGAAGGCGTATGACACAGCATGGCGTTACGGGATCTTGTGAGACTTGCCGGGAATGGCTTCCGTGGAAATATGCTGAACACTATTGAAAGCTATGTGTCAAATCGTACCTTGCGAGTAAAAGTCAACAATGCACTGTCACGTCCTTTTACGCAGGAAACCGGTGTACCCCAGGGAGGCGTGCTCAGCTGCACTATCCTTATCGTTAAGATGAACACACTCCGTGCTTCACTGCCACCGGCCATTTTTCATTCCGTATACGTAGACGATATACAAATAGGCTTCAAATCCTGCAACCTCACAGTATGCGAGAGACAGGTACAGCAGAGCTTGAACAAGGTTTCCAAGTGGGCAAACTAAAACGAATTTAAAATCAACCCGCACAAAAGCTCTAGTGTTTTTTTTTTACTAGGAAGAGAGGCCTGGTTCCAGATTCTTGTGTTCAACTGTGTGGACATCAAATACCTATCAACAAAGAACACAAATTTCTAGGTATTATACTAGACTCCAAGCTTACTTTAATATCTTAAAGAAAGATGTCTGAGGACAATGAATTTACTTAAAATTCTATCTCACTCAACATGGGGTAGCGACAGGAAGTGTCTGATGAATGTTTATAAGAGCCTAATTCGATTACGATTAGACTATGGTGCCGTCGTATATAACTCTGCCGCTCCGAGCGCACTAAAGATCCTAGATCCTGTCCACCATCTAGGTATCCGCTTAGCCACTGGCGCTTTCAGAACAAGCCCGATTGAAAGTTTATATGCGGAATCACATGAATGGTCTCTCCATCTACAGAGAACTTACATCAGCCTTACATATTTCCTGAAAATATATTCCAATCATCAACATCCATGTTTGAACACTGTTAACGATATGACATGTACTACACTTTTCCATAGCCATCCCTCTATAAGACAGCCTTTCTCGCTTCGTGTGAGGGAGCTTAGTGATCACTCCCACTCCTCGAGCTTCGCCTAATGCATCCAACCAAGCTATTACCACCTTGGGAGTGGCAGCTAATAGAATGTGACATATCCTTTTTAGAAGTAACAAAACACGCACCAAAGATAGAAATCCGAATGCATATTCTAGAACTCCAGCACAAGCACTCCTGCGCAGAGTTCTACACAGACGCTTCGAAGTCAAATGCTGGGGTGTCTTATGCTGCCTTCGGCCCATCCTTCTCAGAATCTGGTGTACTGCATCCGGAAAGAAGTACCTACACGGCCGAGGCCTACGCAGTACTGTGTTCTGTAAATGATATAAGAAAATCAAAACTTCAAAAATCAGCGATGTATACAGACTCCCTAAGCGTCGTCAAGGCCTTGATGTCACTCTATAGGCACAAAAATCCAGTACTTAATAACTCTACACCGTCGTGTGTAAAGGGTACATATCTAACCAGCATATCAATATATGCTGGGTTCCTGGCCATAGGAACATCGAGGGCAACGTTCTGGCGAACGAGATGGCCACGTCTATCGCATCGCAAGCCCTTAACTCTACCACTGAGGTGCTTGTCACAGATCTGAGGCCTTTCTTGCGAAGGAGGCTGCGGGACCACTGGCAACGCGAGTGGGACGCGGAAACGGATAATAAGCTCCACCTAATAAAGCCACATTTAGGACTCTGGCCCTCTACTACAAAATCGCGCCGAACAGATGTCCTATCCTGTCGCCTCAGAATAGGACACACATTTGGCACACATAATTTTCTACTTACTGGAAGAGAGCCACCAACCTGTGGCTGATGCGGGGACAGGCTGAACGTACTCCACGTCCTCCTGGAGTGTCGGGAAGCCGAATCTGAGAGAAAGAGACATTTTCCTTTAGCATACCGGCAGCACATTCCTCTTCTTCCTGCAATGTGTCTCGGTCCAGAACCGCATTTTAATAGACACAGTCCTAGGTTTCCTCAGACATGTGGTCTTACGTGTTATTAGTCCCATACATTCGTAGCGCTTCCTCTCTTTAGAAGATGCCGCTGCGATAGTTGTACTGCAAAGCGCCTGCTTCCAGGCCCTTGTGTTTTAAGGGCTCTGGTGAGGCAATTGGGCTGTAGTTAATTTTTGCATCTTACATGTTTCTTATATCATATCATTCTCCCGCATTGCAGTGTAAGGCTCACAGTACTCGTCATTAGAGATCGACATAATATTATAGCACGTAGATTTTACGCACTTTACAGCGACTATTTTAGGCCCCTTTACAGCCAAGGCACATCTTCTTCACAGAACTCATCATTCCACCACGAAACCACTAACACTGTCATGGCGCTCTTTGGCCATACCTGGTCCTTGCGCCAGTAAAAGCCACACATTCATTCATTCCGCTTATACCTTGCTCGTGTTTTTCTTATCATCTGGAATTTCCACGCCTTCCCAGGTTAGGCAACATCAATAATTATTCATATATATAATAGGTCTGAAACTAATATCTTGCTCGGCATTTTGAAATCTTTATTTAACAGCTCGACTAACATTAGGTGAGCCATCATACATTCTAATGCTCTCACAGAGTAACCAAATTCTATAGAAGAAAATGTTTTAAATCCATTTAACCTCTGAGCCTTGCAGCAATATTAATTATTCTTACAAACATCAGTATTATTTATTGAAGTATTCAGATACCTATCGTTCTTTTTTTTGGTTTAGCAAATACATAAATTTACCAAGAGAAAACAGCATCAACAATATTTGAACGAGGCTAAAGCTTCGCCTTTAAGAGTGGAACGCGATAACATTCAAAGATCCCTCCCTACATTTTACACTTTCCTGCAACTTCAGCTTATGAAACGCTAATGTTTACCGGGAAAAGCTGTCGTCGAACGCTATGTATGAAGGCGAGCTGTCTCATATAAATGCGGCCTCTTTCCTGAGCCAATTTGCTGTTATTGCTTCGCAGTTTTAATATTGCCGTTTTAGAAGATCTTACATAAAAGGCTGTGCGCTGTCCCTATTTTTTGTTTTTGATGACATTTGTTTGTGGGCTGTCACTCTCAAAATTCCGAGGTATAAAAACGTAAAGAATGAAAGACAACGTATGAGCAAGTATGTTGATAGAAGATGGGTTCGATATGCGCGGTGGGAAATTCTTTGTTACGAAACGACGTCCGATACTGCTCATGGGACACCAACGCCTTATTTCTTGTGACACGGGCCCTTAACGCTGTCGCGTTATTAACACGACCAGAACGTGTCAAGACAGGAGCGCGAAGATTGGACAAATTCATGCACTACTCTCCAATACCATGGCAGTTGAACAATTGCAGTGGCAGAGTTCACTAAAATAATGTCTGTAAGGAACTGTATAGGGACTTAATAGAATGAAAAAAAGGAATGTCAGATTGTAGACCTCACAAACGGGACCTAGAGGCAGCCGAAACCTTTGATTGAAATGTGAGAGAAAATGACAGAGAGCGAGAATATACATATCTTACTTCTAGGGTAACTAAGGCCACTGACCGGGCCTCCTGATAGGCTCATACATCCTGAAGCAGTACGTTCTTCGCGTGCTAAACCAGAAGCACACTGACGCAGGACACGGGTGTAACTGGAGATTGCTGCCAGGGCACATGGTCCTGCAGAGAATTCACTCGGGCTTGATCATGAGGTAACTTCACTTAACTTTATTCACTTTAGAGACCCGTTGGAAGGTATTACAAAGGGATGGGTTAATATATTTAACAAATAAATACAAGACACTGACTTTTATTTAAGCGGTTACAGCATTTGTGTACGTCAATGGGCATGTAGTGGCAACGGCGTCGGCAGGGAAGGCGGGAAAAAAGGAACGTGAAAAAGTCGTAGTTCGAGAACGAGGCCGGGCAGTCTGAGACGGGTGTGCAGTGCGGTGTGATATGCTGGTGGGATGATTAATGTAAGGTCTTTGATTTAGAGCGCTATGGTAAAACTTGTGGAGTAAACAGAGACTGGCGATGCGGCGGTGAACTTCGAGGCTTTCGAGACCGGAGTTTGTCTTCAGGGATTAAACGCTTAAGGTAATTTAATATGAAGAATGAACGGACAGAATGTTGCGGTTTTGAAGAGATTCGAGTGCATTTTTAGGTATATTTGGTTCGGTTCCCAGATGGGACTGGCATACTCAAGTTGAGGTCTGTTTATGCTTTTGTATGCCAGCAGTTTCCCGGGTTGCGGCGCGTGATGAAAATGACGCTTTATGAATCCTTAAGATCTGTTTACAGATGATATGATTGCGCCAATGCGTGTTCGCCAAGAAAGGTCACTACAGAGAGTGATACCAAGATACTTGAATGACCGGACCCTTTCTATATGTGAGTTATCAACGGCATAGGAAAATATAAAGCGTTGTGTTGACGATGAAATGTGACCAGCTAGCATTTGTTAGTGTTTAGCGTCATTAAGCAGAAGCCACACCATTTGAGGACGCGGTTAAGGTCACCTTTGAAGGGTAGCTTGATCCGAAGTGTTAGTAATAGTACGATAAATAACGCAGTCGTCGGCGAAGATACGAATTTTACACGACACATAGGATGGCAGATCGATACTATATGAGAAACAAAAGTGGGCCGAGCACAGATCCCTGTGGTACGTCCGATGTTACAGGCAGAGTGCTTGAGCTGTGATTGAGCTGTGATAGAAACGAACTGAGAGTGGTTAGTTATGAATTCTTTAATCCATGCTAGAATATTAGGGTGCAAATTTCAAGCAGCGAGTTTTAGTAATAGGCATGGGTGTGGAACCTTGTCAAACGCCGTCACGACATCTAAATATAATCGGTCTCCAGGTTACGGTCAAGGTTAGAATGTAGGTCGAAGGGAAAGATTACCAATTGTGTTTCGCAGGACAGTCCTCTACGAAGCTCGTGCTGAGCCGAATGAAAGAAATCGATGAAATCTAGAGAGGTGTCGATATGTGAATAAATGATATGTTCCATGAGTTTGCAAGGCACGCTAGTCAAGGAAATGGGACGATAGTTTAACGGAGAATCTTTTATACCTGACTTGTGAGCTGGAATGACGCTCCCCACCTACGAGTCGTCCGGTATGGTTTCTGTTGAAAGCGACTGAGAAAACAGTAACAAAATATATATGGCGGCAATGTGTTTTGTGTTATTTAATAGTTTTTAGTGTATTTCGTCGAATCCAGCGGCTGATGATAGTTTAATTCTGTCGATAAGGCTGATTATGCCATGCGCAGTGAATCCGATTGATCTCATTGCTGAAATTCTTACGCTAAGCGGAGTGGGCAATGATGAGTCAGTTCCGTCTGTGAAAACGCAAACAACCTCACGGGTAATTATGTCTGCACACTAACCATCAGTGGCTTCCACGCCTGCGGTGTTCGTGAGAGCAACGGTACATGTTTTTTGCGGATTTATTATTTACCAAAACTTCCTGGTGTTATTCATTTGGATTTTGGGTTGGTCAGTTTGAAAGAAAGCGTGTTAGGCGCAGCGAATTGCATCACATTACGAATCCTCGGCTACATAGTACTTATCCCATACATATGCTAATGGAGTCCATTTCGCTGTACTGTAAATACATCTTTTTATTCTTTGTAATCTTTTCAGGTTGTCTGAGAACCGCGGTTCTTGGCGGTGTGCACGAAAAGTGATGCAGGGAATAAATTTGTTCGTTAGTTCGTTTATCTTGTTTTTGAAAACTTTTCAGTTATCAATGACAGACCGGTGATGAAATGTAGATTGAAAAGACGGCAGAGAAGCATGTAGTTCGTTGTTAATTCCATCGTAATTTCCTCTGTCGTACATGGGAATGGTTTTCTTGAACGTTTGGCGGGAAGGGGGGGTAAACTTGAAGATGGTATGAATAACCCTATGATCGCTAATTTCACATAGGTAAATAAACGGTGTAAAGCTCTCGGGGTTGTAGGTTAGAATGAAATCCAGAGTGTTTGATGATCCGTGCAAAACGCGAGTCAGTTTGAGCACCATTTGACTCAGGGTAAAATTTAAACACACGTCCACAAAGTTCCTTCCCCGCAGGGGTGTCTGCGCAAGCAGGCTTTTGGTGTGTTGCGACACCACGTACCCGAGCACACGAGGGTTGGACCCTCCCGCGTGTAGCCGTGCGCGGCTTAGCCGTGTCTGGGGAAAAGGGGATCCTGGGGGTTTAGTCGATGCTGGGTGTTTGGACCTTTAAGGCCCCCCGGCGGAGGCAACACACTTCTTCGGCCTCAGCTTCACATAGACGGCACCTCCAGACTGACCCACCTGGAGGAAATCGGCAGTCGCCTTTTCCTGTCTCTCTCTTCCTACAACCTTCGTCTTTCCCTTACTTTCCACCTTTCCTGTCTCCTTCTCTCTTCTATTCACTTCCTTCTTCTTGGCGGCAAGGGTTAACCCGGTGTGGCTATCCAACCTTGGATACACCATATTCGGTTATAGTGACGGCGTACGACTGGCGTCGTGCAGACTTGTATGCAAGCTCTGCCGCGTCCCCCCGTTGGGCTCCGTGGTGGGCGGTCGGCGCTGTTGCCGAATGTATACATTTTTCATGGAAACTTTATTCTCCTCCCTTGCTGATCGCCCTCAAAAACGAGGGCGCACCGAAGATGTCTTCAAGTTTTTTGGACGCCAAACCCAGAATTTTCCCCGCTTACACGTTATTCATTCCGAAAAGCCAAACAAAGCAATGCGAAACATTTCACCATTCCTTGTTTCAAAGTCCCTGACTGATCTTTTTTGGTCCAGGATACAAGGTGTCGAGGATGGCAAGCGGCCACCTCCTCTTGGAGCTCCGCGATGTAAAACAATATAAAAAACTACCGAAACTAGTGTCATTTGGAGAGACCCCCATAACAGTAACCCCGCACCGTACAATGAACACCACCCGCGGCCTTGTGTCAGACGATGACTTGCTGGAGCTCACTGAGGCTGAACTCTTGGAGCGCTTCAGCGAGCAAAATGTTATCAATGTCAAAAGAATAAAGATGAGGCGAGATGGTAAAGAGATCCAAACCAAGCATCTAATAATCACCTTTGCTTCAAGTGTCCTGCCCGAGTCAATCGAGGCCGGGTACGTCAAGCTCCGTGTCAGGCCATACGTGCCCAATCCACTGCGATGTTTCTAATGCCAGCGCTTCGGCCACAGTTCGCAGAGCTGCCGAGGCCGCCAAACATGTGCGAAGTGCAGTGCCCACGAACACACCTCTGAAGCTTGTGAGAATGCTCTCCACTTTGTAAACTGTGATGGGTAGCACGCCGCGTACTCACGGTCGTGCCCATCCTCGAAAAAAGAAAAGGAAATAGTAACAGTTAAAGTAAAAGAAAATATAAATTTCAAAGAGGCACGCAGGCGGGTATCTTGCCTGCCCAAGAAAACATTTGCCGATGTGGCGCATAAGGGGTCAGCGTCACAACGGCCTCCGGCGGCTGTCCGACCCACAGGCAGTGAGTCGGCAGTTACGCCATCTGCACCCGCGGCGGTTGCAGCTAGCGCTGCTCCGTCAACCGAGGAGAAGGGACCATCGACCCCGAAGGTGGGCGCAGCCGATGCTGCCTCAACCTCCCAGGTCCCTTCCAGCACTGGCAACGGCCGGCGCAGCGAAATTCCCCAGGGAGCCCCATCGACCTCCGGGCTGGTTGACGCAAGGGTCTTGCCCTCCAAGGCGCAGACCCTCGCTGGTAACTTCCCGCTCGCAAGAGCACGTGTCCGGCGCCTCGCAAGAGGCAATGGACACTACACATGTCCTCAAGGCGCAACAAACGCCTAAGGAGCGGCGAGGCTCCCTCGAACGCTCCAGAAAGGGCACAACTCCCGTTACAGGGCCTCGAAAGAGCTCTGTAACCTAAGGCATCACCTCCGTTTCCGTAAACACAGCAGAAATGTTTCTTTAAATATGGATACACAAATCATCCAATGGAATGTCAGAGGTCTTCTCAGGAATCTCGATGATGTGCAAGAGATTATACACAAACACAATCCAAAAGTGCTGTGTCTACAGGAAACACACCTAAAAGCACAACACACAAACTTTCTCCGGCAGTATGTTACTTTTCGCAAAGTCGCGATGATGCAATCGCATCATCGGGAGGTGTTGCAATTGTAATCTAAAAGAGCATAGCATGTCAACATTTACAGCTACGAACGGCCCTTGAAGCAGTGGCGGTTTGAATAGTTTTGCTAAACAAACTTATCCCTATTTGCTCGATTTATATACCCCCACACTACAAACTAAGCAAACATGAATTTCAGTCCTTCATAGATGAATTGCCAGAACCTTATGTTGTTCTTGGCGATTTCAATGTACACAGCACCTTGTGGGGAGACTCTCGTATCGATGCGCGAGGTCGTCTCGTTGAACAGTTCCTTTTCTCTTCTGAAGCGTGCCTTCTAAATAAGAAAGAACCCACATATTACTCTCTTGCGAACAGAACCTTTCGTCAATAGATCTTAGTATAGTTTCTGCCTCTTTACTGCTCGAACTCGAATGAGAAGTTACGAGAAATCCTTACGGGAGCGATCACTTCCCCGTATTGCTAAGAACATCTAAAGAAAATGAACTTCCTCCACGAGCTCCTAGGTGGAAGATAGATACAGCCGACTGGGAGAAATTTCGAACTCTCACTAACATCTCATGGGCCGACATGTCTTCTTTAGAAATTGATGCGGCTGTGGAATATCTTACATCATTCATAATAGATGCCGCATCAAAATGCATATCCGAAGTGAGTGGTCTGGCATGCAAACGACGTCTGCCGTGGTGGAACAGCGAATGTAGGATCGCCCGTAAGAATCAGAACAAGGCGTGGGGGTTGCTACGCGCTTCTCCCACTGCAGAGAATCTTATGAACTTTAAAAAAATAAAGTCCCAAGGCAGGCGAACCCGCCGACGGGCCAGAAGAGAAAGCTGGCACAAGTTTTTATCAAGTATTAACTCGTTCAGGGATGAGGCCAAAGCCTGGAACAGAGTAAATAGGATTAGAGGGCGCCATACAAATTCACTCCCCCTGGTAAACACACAGGGAGATACACTGCAAGACCAGGCAGACTCACTTGGCGAATATTTTGAGAACGTGTCAAGTCCAACAAATTATACACAATCCTTTCTCAAATACAAAGAAACAGAAGAACGTAAGCCATTAACAAGAAAAGGTCGAGAGAATGAGCCTTACAACCGTCCCTTTAGCATTGCCGAGCTAAGAGCTGCCTTGATCACATGCAAGAGCTCTGCACCAGGGCCTGACAGAATTATGTACGACATAATTAAGAACGTACACACTGATACACAACTGACTTTACTTGCACTTTTTAACACTATTTGGGCTGCTGGATATCTTCCACTTTCATGGAGAGAAGCGATTGTGATTCCCATTCTGAAGCAAGGTAAAGATCCTTCGTTGGCGTCAAGTTACCGCCCGATAGCCCTCACAAGTTGCATTTGTAAGCTGTTTGAGAAAATGGTTAATCGGCGACTCATACATTTCCTGGAATTAAACCAAATGCTTGATCCTATTCAGTGTGGCTTCAATTGATCACCTTGTACGCATTGAGGGAAACATTCGCGACGCCTTTCTACATAAGCAATATTTCCTATCCGTGTTCCTAGATATGGAGAAGGCGTACGACACAACGTAGCGCTACGGAATCTTGAGAGACTTGTCGGGAATGGGCATCCGTGGCAATATGCTCGCCCTAATAGAAAGCTATTTGTCCAATCGTACCTTCCGAGTAAAAGTCGGTAATGCACTGTCACGTCCTTTTACGCAGGAAACTGGTGTACCCCAGGGAGGTGTGCTCAGCTGCACTATTTTTATTGTTAAGATGAACACACTACGTGCTTCACTGCCACCGGCCATTTTTTATTCCGTATACGTCGACGATATACAAATAGGCTTTAAATCCTGCAACTTCTCAGTATGCGAGAGACAGGTACAGCAGGGCCTGAACAAGGTTTCCAAGTGGGCTGACGAAAACAGATTTAAGATCAACCCCCACAAAAGCATTTGTGTTCTTTTTACTAGAAAGAGAGGCCTGGTTCCAGATCCGTGTGTTCAGCTGTGTGGACATCAAATACCCATAAACAAAGAACGCAAATTTTTAGGTATTATACTAGACTCCAAGCTTACTTTTATACAGCACATTAAATATCTTAAAGAAAGATGTCTGAGGACAATGAATTTACTTAAAATTCTATCTCACTCAACATGGGGTAGCGACAGGAAGTGTCTGATGAATGTTTATAACAGCCTAATTCGATTACGATTAGACTATGGTGCCGTCGTATATAACTCTGCCGCTCCGAGCGCACTAAAGATCCTAGATCCTATCCACCATCTAGGTATCCGCTTAGCCACTGGTGCTTTCAGAACAAGCCCGATTGAAAGCTTATACGCGGAATCAAATGAGTGGTCACTCCATCTACACAGAACTTACATCAGCCTTACATATTTCCTAAAAATACACTCCAATCATCAACATCCATGTTTTAACACTGTTAACGATATGACCTGCACTACACTATTCCATAATCGTCCTTCTGTAAGAAAGCCTTTCTCGCTTCGGCTGAGGGAGCTTAGTGATGAGATACATGTCCCACTCCTCGAGCTTCGCCTAATGCATCCAACCAAGTTGTTACCGCCTTGGGAGTGGCAGGTCATAGAATATGACATATCCTTTTTAGAAATAGCAAAACACGCACCAGAGATCGAAATACGAACTCATTTCCAAGAACTCCAGCACAAGCACTCCTGCGCAGAGTTCTACACAGACGCTTCGAAGTCCAATGCCGGGGTGTCGTATGCTGCCCTCGGCCCATCCTTCTCAGAATCCGATGTACTACACACGGAAACAAGTAAATTTATGGCCGAGGCCTACGCATTATTGTCGGCAGTGAAGCATATAACAAAATCAAAACTCCAAAAGTCATCGATATACACAGACTCCCTGAGTGTCGTGAAGTCCCTGATGTCACTCTATACACACAAAAATCCAGTACTTAATGAACTATATTCCGTCTTGTCTAAAGCGTACAGATCTAACCAGAATATCATAATATACTGGGTCCCTGGCCATAGGGGAATCGAAGGTAACGTTCTGGCGGACGAGATGGCCACGTCAATCGCATCACAAGCTGTTAACCCTACCGCTGCGGTGCCTGTCACAGATCTGAGGCCTTTCTTGCGAAGGAGATTGCGAGACCACTGGCAACGCATGTGGGACGCGGAAACGGATAATAAGCTCCACCTGATAAAACCACAGTTAGGATTCTGACCCTCTACTACAAAATCGCGCCGAACAGATGTCCTATTCTGTCGTCTCAGAATAGGACACACGTTTGGCACCCATAATTTTCTACTCACCGGAAGTGAGCCTCCAACCTGTGGTAGATGCGGGAAGAGGCCGACCGTACTCCTCGTCCTCCTGGAGTGTCGGGAAGCCGAATCTGAGAGTAAGAGGCATTTTCCTTTAGCATACTGGCAGCACATCCCCCTACATCCCGTAATGCTACTCGGCCCAGAACCTTTATTGAACACCAACGCATTCCTAAGTTTCCTGAAAGATGTTGTGCATGTTTTTAACCCCACATGTTCGTAGCGGGTCCTCTCTTCAGAGGATGCCGCTGTGATAGCTCTTTGGTAATGCACGTGCCTCTAGGCCCTTGTGCTTCAAGGGCTCTGGCGAGGCAGCAGTGCTCCAAGTAATTTTACCATCTTATATATTTTATATTTTGCATCATTCTTCTACGATGGATTTTAATGTACATAGTATTCGTCCTTAGTCATCGCCATAATTTTATAGCACGTAGTTTTTACGCACTTTATAGCGACTATTTTTAGGCCACTTTACCGCCAAGTCACATCTTCCATAATACATCGTTAACACTACCACTTGCCATGGCGCTCTTTGGCCAAACCTGGCCCTTGCGCCATAAAACACCACACATCATCATCATCATCACAAAGTTCCTTGCTTGAGAGTTACCAGCAGTTAGAGGGCCTTCGGTTTGCCAGCTTATACTTGGGTAGTCAAACTCTCCCAACCATTTGCGCAACGGGGTGTTTGCTAGTAATCTGTAGGAGTGCATCGTTAAGTTTACGCGCGAATTTGTAGTTACTCTTAGGCGCCCTCTAGCAGAAACCAAGCAGAACAGTTTCCGGTGGGGCGCTGCATTTCAACCATAATATTCCTAGGTCTGAAGTAGACCTAACGCCTGGCGTACATCGGAAGCTCAGGTAAATCAAAGGAAGACGTTTCCATAGTCAACATGAAATGGGCGTCAATCGATATCCGCATCGGAACGGACATTGCAGTCATACCGAATTGGAGCGGGGAGCTCTCAAAGACGACAAAATAAGTGAAAATACGCACGCGCACATACACACACACACGAGAAAAGAGCACCTAATTACGGAGTCAGCAGGCGGGCTGGTTTCGTGTGCGCTCTCCGTGTTTTCCTTCTCTTTGTAATTTGGAAAAAGGTAATCTGTTCCAGCGTCCTTGTTAATGAGGTGCTGTCATTGCGTGCCATAGCAAATGTAAACAGGGATAACAAGGGCGCACTGCTAACAAGCATGTTTGTTCGCCAGAACTTTGAACTATACTTCTCTTCATGAAAGCAGAAAAAAGAGGGAGTGGCTTCGCGAGTAGTCTCATTTATGCGGACTGTTGCCTCGCGAGATTGTCTTGCTGCAAACCGGTCGGCAATCTGCAGTAATCGCGGCACTTGCGTGGGCCTTTGTTTTTGTGTTATCTCTAATTTTTGTGAAGCTAGGCAGTTTGTTTCTCTTTCGGGCAGTGTCGAGTGGAAAAATACTAGATCTGCTGCTAAGAAATATTGGGATGTTGTAATAAATAATACATAAAAATAAATCACAGGTTTGACATCAACAGCAGTACGACGTTCCTGTGCTCCTGTCACCGTTATTCTTCCGTTGGTTTTAACTGCCGAGATATGCGCACCGCTCTAGAAAAAGTTCGGTGCTGATATATGCGGGCAATGTGCTTCCTCTTCTACCACGCCTATTCGCAGCACAGTTCTGACACAGACATCCATGTTCCCAAGTCTCCGATTTGGGCACACCACTCCTGTCACATCCGGCGCTGTCTTCGCGCCTGATTTGAGTTTCTTTGCAGATATTCATCTCCCGACACTATGCCGAGCTCCTTTCCACCAAGGCAAACCGTACACGTTCCATTCGGCCTAGAATTTACTGGGGCGATTGAAGGGAACACCACACCGTTGGCTCTTATATGGTAGCACAGGTCATGGCTGCACTGTCAAACGCCTTGATGATGTCACCGTCTCCATCACCTCCACCTTTGCGCGTAGCACACTGCCTACCGCTACCTGAACTCGAACTTCCTGAATTTCGTGGTTCTCAGAGCAACTCTACCGTTTCAACACGATCTATCAATTCAATGGCCTGCCGACACGCTTGTGCTGCCGTAAGGCGTAGCACCAATATGATGGATATACCCACTATTCCTAGTCAGAATAGAGTGCAGCTTCTTTCTACAAACGATGGCCAATTCACGCGGATGCGTCCACATCCGAAAGCACCAACCCAAGATCTGGCTAAATACGTGTACGAAACCTCATTCTGCTAGAAGCCTGACGCATCGGATGGCTATCACCGGTTGCTTACCCATTGGTAGTGTACTAGTTGCTTGTTCATTTTATCTATGTTGCCATCCTGTTTGCTCCTTCTCCAGAAACTTCAGCGAATGTTTTTGCCCGCAAACCAGCTGAAAAGCAGCATAGCACTTGCCTCCGTGTTGCTGTGGGCACGCCGGAGGTTGGACCTTCGCCGGCCATCTCTTCGCAGACGTGAACGCTTCTCCTGCAGGCAGCAGAAGCGCCAAACATTATCGTCAATCTTCAAAGACCCTTATCTATTACCATGCATGCCAAGTAGCCTTGTTACAAGTGTATGCGGACGTCTTAGGTAAGCGGCCAATTCTTGTGCATACCAGCGTTTTACATATGGCAGTCCGCTGACTTCATGTTTCCGACATCAACCCAAGTAATGGCATCTCAGCACTCTGTCTGTCTGTCTGTCTGTCTGTCTGTCTGTCTGTCTGTCTGTCTGTCTGTCTGTCTGTCTGTCTGTCTGTCTGTCTGTCTGTCTGTCTGTCTGTCTGTCTGTGTCTGTCTGTGTCTGTCTGTCTGTCTGTCTGTCTGTCTGTCTGTCTGTCTGTCTGTCTGTCTGTCTGTCTGTCTGTAAGTGTTTCCCCACTAATTTGGGTCACTGGGCAGTCCATGGTCTAACTGGTATAGCATAGGGCACCTTTACCACGGGACTGGTGACTTCTGTAGCTTTCTGTAACTTCATCTTCGTACTGGCATCGGTGGAGTAAAGTAAAAAAAGTGTGACCATGCAAGGCTTTCTCTTCCTGGTATTTCGAGACAGCTTGGTTGCACTGTTTGGTCACAATATGCGACTTAGAATCTCCTGCATGTGACAGGAGGTCTTCACGTGCTCATGATCTTACCGGAGGGCAGTCCCACCGCAGAACGAAGAACGCGTGTGCATCCGCTCGCTTCCTCAGGCGTGAAGGACAAAACCATCAGTTCTCGATTCGGTGCGCATAAATGAGAAAACCATAATTTCGCAATATGCGCCCCCCCCAAAAAAAAACTAGTGTCCAGGCATGTGTAATTGCCATTATGAACTCTCGTATCACAAGAGCAAAAGTTACTTTACCGGTAACTCACTCCCGCGGGAACCACGGACATGAGCTACCGGGCATAAACATGGGTCCAAGATGACACTACATACTTTTCGCGTGAGAAAGACTTAGCAAATTGTCGTCATGTGTCTATATTCAAGGTCTTGGTGACGTCAACAGTTTTTTGTTAGTGTCTTCAATTTGGCGCAGAACGTAATACAATAATAAAGAGACTAAGGCGCGAGAATAGCCCCCCAGCCCAGTGGGAGTGACATTGCGTTCTCGCGAGGGCACTGCATATTTAGGGCACGGGTGCTTTGGCTCCTAATAAGGTTATCTCGCGGCCAACTCCAATGCCGACAACAGACATGAACGTAAAATGCAGAGATGATTTCAAGAAACAACCCTTAGGCTAATTTGTAATAATGTTCTTTCATTTCACAACGTTAACTTCTACTGAGTGTAGCAAGCGGACGTTTTGTTTAGTTCGCGGAAGTTTGGAGAAAAATTGCCAAAAACGAGTGTGCTTCAAAGCAAATAGAAGGCCGAAGTTTACAAATCGGAACTCATTTCAGAAAACATGTACGGTTGTTCTGTCAAGTGCATCTGTTAGAGCACCTAAGCGCCCACTTTATTTATAGAAATTTAGAGGGTGCGTTAAGTTGTTACAACATTTACAGGGCCCATCGTAAACGTCTCACTCACATGTTAATGGAGTATTTCATATCGGTGTATATTACATCAAGTTCGCCCGCTTCAGATGTGTTAGTACGTGCAGTTTACTAAACTGTTATGCATTTTTCGCTCCTTTGTTACGTAGTTGTGCACGTTATAGGTTTGTTTTCTGAAATACTTCAGTTTTAAACATGTTTTATTAAACATTGAAGGCCTGAATCAATATTCTGCTTACAATGGCCACTAAAGTCACATTTTCCTTTAAACGCTAAAATTTTATAAAATTTGGTGCAGCGGTTACAGAGAAAAAGTATTTCTCCATTTCTGTATACTTAGACAGGGACCTCTGAGTTAAGGCTTCCTCTTAATGGTGAGTCGTGTAGGTAAACGCGGAATGCAGGACGCGCAGCCTGCGGTGCTTCGGTTCAAGCTCCTTATATTAAGAGGTGTTTTTATGCTGCTAATTGGCACCTGATGGGCCTCACACTGAACCGCATTTGATTAGTGGAACTAAGTAGGAGGTGTTGCTAGCAACAGTAACAAGGCCTGACGTAGCTTATTGAGAGACATAGCATTCCAAATCCGATATCGACTGCAACTGGGGCAGCCAGACGCACCAGCAAGCAGCTGAATGTATCCTCGTACACACGTGGCTCGTGGTGTTCGCGTGAGCAAGGCAACCAAGACCACCATACTTTCTTTCCATTCTCGCTTTAAGTTCGGTTCAAGCTTGTTGAAAATGTTTAATTTACCTAGCCGCTTTCATGGTCGCCTGCTTACGTGCTTACGTGTCATTCGGAACCCATATGTTAGAACCACTTGGAAACAGTGTCACGGATAATTCGAGTAAGTCTTCAGATATGTAGGATAGTCGTCAGCGGTCATCTGCACCATAAGACGACTTCGTCGCTTACACGGTTGTCTGGCTGAGCTATCTTGGATGTTCGGTTGCTACAGTCAGAAGTTCAAATCCTCGGGGCTTTCTTTTCCACTACAATAAATGCGAAGCCTTGGAGTGGCGCCTGACACAGGCAAAAAAGATGCCGAGAGCCATTGGGCTATACAAGTCCAGCTGCAACCAAATTGGGAAGGCTCACTAAACTTCGACAAAGGACATTCCTTCACCAGAACAGGAATAAACTTTCCTGGTGCAGTATTGGGGCACTGCCTTCCTCAAGGCATCTACAATTAATCCACGGCCCTCAGTCCCTAGCAGCTGTGGATCACCTGACCACTGCCGCGGTCAGACTTTCAATGCAGCAGAGGGTGCTAAGAATCTCTGCAACCGGACAGGCCGCCACTGGAAACTGAACCAGACGATATTCAACACACGAACCTCGTAGAGTGAAGCTAGCTTAGCAGGGCTCTTTGAGGAACTACCAGGCGTTCTGTGGGATAATATTGGCCTTACTGAGGTTAGAAGAATTGGTGAGGCTTAGACAGGTCTGACTAACGGGCATGTCGTCTGCTACAGAGGATTCCCGGATAAGAAGCAATGCGGGGTAGGATTCCTGATCCATAAGGACAAAGCGGGCAACATTGAAAAGTTGTACGGCACCAAGATTTGATAGCAGAAGTCATAATAAAGCTAAATAGGAGATATAAATATAAGGGTAGTGCGAGGCTACGCTCCAGCAACCAGTCATGATGAAGAAATACAATAGTTTGATGAAGATGTTGAATTAGGGATGAGAAAAGTGCAAACTCAGTATACTGAAGTAATGGGCAACTTGAATGCAACTGTGGGGATAAGCAGGCTGCTTATCCCCACAAAGGAGGGATGTCGGTAGGCTTATTATCTTCTTCAGGAGCGGCCAGTCACGCGGCAATTTTCTGTGTTACTTTGTTTGGCGTATAACAACGGACACCCTCCTTCCCTGAAGCTGACTCTTTACAAAACCTTTGTTCGCTCTAATTGGAGTATGCTTCAGCCATTTGGGATCCGACTCAGTCTTCATTAGCTTCTACTCTAGAAATTATTTAACACCGCGGTGCATGCTTTGTCTTATCTAATCATTCTCGCTACGCAATTATCTCTTCAATGAAACGAACTCTTAATTTACCTGATCTTTCGTCACGCCACAAATGTTCCCGTCTCTCCCTTCTTCCCAAAGTTATTGACTTAACCCCCTTTTAAAAGAAACCCTTCTTGCTCCTCCATCTTATATTTTGGCCCGCACAGACCACAGCCTTAAAGTCGGGGCGCCATCATTGTGCCGTACACACCGGTACAGTGACTCATTTATCCCTAGGAGAGGTGCGGTCTGGAATCGCCATCCCGCATCAATCGCACTCGTATCCGACTCTACCAACTTCAGGACCGCTGTTCAGAATGCCTTTTGTTAATATTTTTTCTTAAAACTTTTTGTTTGTATTTTTACTGAATTACTTTTGTTTTCAACTCCACTCCTTTCTGTAACGCCTTTGGGCCTCAAAAGTACGTGAAATAAATAAATAAATAAATAAATAAATAAGAAAAACGACAGCACAATGCGCTACGTTCAACTGACATCATTTGACTGCGTCACTCCTTTATAGAGAGCAGAATCTAGAAGAACTTGCGCAGTGAGCACCATGTGCAGGAACCACCAACATCCGATCAACAGAGCGCACTGATGCGACAGAATCCAAAAAACCATACTGCGCGGTGTACAAGACTAAAGAAGGCACACTAACGCGCAGGCATTTGCGTATTGTTACTGTTGGCTTGAAATATATATATATATATATATATATATATATATATATATATATATATATATATATATATATATATATATATATATATAGTGTATGGATTTTTAAATGGACCAAGGCTATTTAAAACTATTCGACACACAACTGCGCGGTTATCTTTGCTTTATTTACCCGACTGTTTCGGTCGTGGACCGACCTTTGTAAGGGACACAGTAAATTTTCGCCACACTTTCTTTATAATATTCCAATAGTGAAAGACGAACAAGCAAAAAGAAAACGAACTATGGACAGGAAGAGAGGACAAAACGAAAAAAAGGAAAGTAGAAGGCTTGATGGAGACCACCTAGGGCCGAAAAGATTTCTCGTCGGTAACCGGGTTATTCACGGCGCATTTGCCACCTCCTTCATCATTGGCAGTGTACAGGTCGTTGACACAGTCCCCGTTGTGCGTGCTTTTACGTGATCGATGAACACGCAAGCCATTTTGTTGTGTCCTGATCAAATTGTGTAAAATGTATGAAAGAAGACAACCGAGGGCTAAAGAACTTATTTGTTGATAACAGCGTTATTCAAGGTGGATGTGCGGGGTCATTTCCCTCATCCGGGTATTTGACATAGTCCTCAGGATCAGTGCCAAGGCATCATGGGGTGAGAAGCTTAAGAAAATAAATTGGTTACTAAAATGTTTAATAAGTCTGATGGTCGCAGGTACGTTCGCGCTGACGGAAATCGTCTGACGTACGCCATCCCATTCCAATTTGAGATGGTTACGCTCTTTTTTCTCCTTTATTTTTTATTTTCTTACTCAAGTAGGTCGTCACCCTCTATTCACTGGGATCAGACACGCATATTAGATTATGTTGGGCGTATTCTAGTTCGTGACATTTGCGTTCACTGTGATCGCTAATAATTTTCATCAGATTTACGGAAGCTTCATGAAGTGTTTTGTCCCACTGTACCTCTTCACTCGCGGCCTAGTATTATCAGTACGGGATTGAGCTTCAAGCACAAGCCTTTTGGTACCAAACTAGAGGCTGCATAAGACTCAGACGTCTTGTGTTGATATTATACTTCACGCGTTTTTCAATCGTTATCTTGATTTGCTGAAATGCGCGAGACCGTGAATTGGGGGAGTGGATTTTGCCTGAACCCTGCGATTGTCAGTTTCCCCGTGAATGAGTCGGTCGTCGAGAGCTGTACACATAGCTGCGCAGGTTGTAGACCATCTGCGGTAGGGCTGGAGGGGTGCTGGGCTTTCGGGCATAGGGGGAGGGATGCGGGACCAGTCGGTATCCGCGGCCGTCGTGTTCCCGGCAAGGCTGTGGAGTGCCAGAACCAGCGGTAGTCGCCATTCCGGCTGTCTGTGGAGTCTGCTGGCGTGGAGGCCAATGACTTGTCCTGGTTGTAAGCAGGCGCCTGTAATGAAGCTCTAGCATCGCCACGCTTTCAAAGCTGGTGTGAAGACCGTCGACGGCCAGAACCCTCTAAGGAAGACCTGATCTAGATGGAAGACCTTGCGTCCCAGCTCTCTCCGGTGGCAGAAGCGGGACACCTGGCTCGAGATTCGCGACGCTTCTCTGTTGCACCAGTGGACGAAGAGATTGTGCGCTTCTTGGCGGCGGCGCTTCAGAGCTCAAGACAGTGGCAAAAATCGAGTCGCTATTGCCGAAAATTTATGATTCGTTGTTTTAACTCTTCCAAGATCCGCGTCCCTCCATTATCTGCAATGTCCATGGTTCCCACATTGCGCACCACCCTCAGAACTGTCGATGCCAGATGCTCAAGGAGACCTGGTACATCGCGGAACCTTGAGCCACTGTAGCACACAAAACCCCGAGTTCAATCAAATGAACAGAATTTAGTATTGATTATGTGCTTTGAGACAGCGGCAGAGTATATATATGCTGACTGAAATAATAAAGACACTTGGTTGTTAGTCAGCGCTGTTGTCTGTGTCTCTCTCCTTGTCCTGTTGTTTAGCGCTATTTACTGCTCCGGAAAGAGATGCGCAGGTGCGTGGAACGCTGACGTAGAGAGGCTGGTGCGAACGCAGACATGGCTGACGCCTTCCTACCAGGTTAATATCTGTTACGGTTGTATTTGGACTTGAGATATTGCCACCTGGTATTTTGAGTCAGCGAACATTCAGCATTGCGTGCCCAGCAAAACGGCGAAGAAGACGACGAAGTCGAAGATCCCGCGCCAGCTGGAGAACCGTCGCTCAGTGCTTTTTCGTCTCTGGCTGATCGTACTGTCACTTACTCTTCTGTTAGCGCGTGCGTGACAAACTGGTGGAGGTGCGGGATAATCTAATCTATGCACCACACGCCTCTGAGCAGCCGGAGCTCCAGCCCCGTACCGGTGCTTACGCCTGCACACCGCGCCAGCAGAAGGATCCGTGGACAAGCCCCTGAGTTTGGACTCCTCCCAGAGAAAATGGCACCTCCGACCACGCCAGCAGGCATGGAAGGCCCAACGCCGATTCATTGTACGCTACTGAATCCGCGAACGCCAAATCCCTTCCACGGCGTCATACATGAGTATGTTGAAGATTGGCTGGTCCACTATGAACGTGTTGCCGCGTTCAACAAGTGGGATGACGCAGAGAAACTAAATAACGTATATTTCAGCCTTAACGATGGTGCACGTGTTTGGTACGAGAACCGTGCAGATGCCCTGAATTCATGGGCAGATTTCAAACGACGAATTGAGACGTATGCGAGCCCTGATCGCCGCGAGCGAGCCGAGCGTGATCTCCAGTCCCGTATAGAAATGCCGAACGAAGGTGTCGCAATGTATGTTGAGGACATGACGCTTCTCTTTGGACGAGCCGACCCCAGCATGTCGGAAGAAAAGAAGGTGCGGTACCTGATGCGCGGAGTGAAAGAGAAGCTGTTCGGCGGTCTCGTGCGCAGTCCTCCCAAGACTGTGTCAGAATTTCTTTCCGAGGCTGTCACTATGGAACAGACGCTTCGGCAGCGGGCACCATCATATGAACGCCAAGTGAACGATGCCTCACCTACGGACTTCTTCGGAGCTCTCGGGGGCCACGTCGATTTCTTTCGAGAGCTCATTCGTTCCGTAATCCGCGAAGAACTCGAGAAGCTGTCGGTACCCTCACATCCGACGCTGAACTCCTTGTCCAGCGTTCTCCGTGACGAAGTCCAGCAAGCGCTAAGGGAACCACCCTTCAACACAGAAGCTCGACCGCTAAGAACTGACAGCTCCCGTATGTCGTATGCGCAAGCTTTGAGGCAACCTGCCCCACCTCCCTCCCCGCTTCGCACCGCGTGCCCGGCCATGCTACAGCCCGTCCAAGCGGCCTCGTATTACCAGGACCACCGACAGGCCCCAAGGAAATCAGACGTGTGGCGGGCACCTGATCGCCGTCCCCTTTGCTTTCACTGTGGCGAAGCTGAGCACGTCTACCGACAGTGCTCCTATCGAGAGCTCGGACTACGCGGATTTTCAGCAAACTCGCCGCGACCTAGGTTCGGCCAGCCTCCTCCTGAAATTGAACAATACGTTGCCCAGCAGTGGGGATCCCCATCAACTCGACACCAGTCACGCTCCCCTTCGCCACGGCGGTTTTCTTCGACTCGCCGTACGTATTCGAGCGTGGTGCGGGGTCGGTCGCCCAGCCCGCGCCGGGAAAACTAACCCCAGCGGCCTACGGGGGCGAGGCCGCTCAGTGTGGACGTGCTCAGGGACCCCCACTGACGCGTACGCGGGCCGACGATACATCGACGACGACAGTACCTGCTGATTACAGAAAAAAGAATTTCCTTGGACATCCCTGTACTGCTCGATGGTCGTGAGTTGACTGCTTTAGTGGACACTGGAGCGGATTATTCTATAATCAGCGAAAAACTGGCCACCCTTCTGAAGAAAGTGACGACGCCTTGGAATCAAACGCCAGTTCGTACAGCTGGCGGGCACATCGTCACCCCACTCGGCCTGTGCACGGCAAGAATACAGATTTGCGACTCTATGTTTGTTGCCAGCTTGAGCATTCTCCCTCAGTGTTCTCGAGACCTAATCATCGGCATGGACTTTCTCAGGGAGCACGGAGCTATCATCAACATTCGACAACGCCTCGTCACTTTCTCGACAAAGAGCGCCGCAGCGACGACCAACACCATCCACCCTCGAGCACCTCTTCGTGTCATCGACGACGCTGTCACGTTACCACCACGTGCAAGTGTCGTGGTTCAGGTGGCATGTGACATTCCAGCGAATGATGGATACAGTTCTCGCTGACCTCAAATGGAAAAGCTGCCTCGTCTATCTCGATGATGTCGTTATCTTTTCGGAGACTTTTGACGAGCACCTTCGAAGCCTTCGGAATGTGCTCGAAGCCATTCGATCGGCTGACCTTACACTCAAGCTAGAGAAATGCTATTTCGGTTACGAGGAACTGAAGTTCCTTGGTCACGTCGTGAGCGAGACAGGTGTTCGGCCCGATCCCGAGAAGACTGATGCCGTAGCTTCTTTTCCCACTCCAACCGACAAGAAAAGTGTACGAAGGTTTTTGGGCTTGTGTGCCTATTATCGACGCTTCATTGAAATTTTTTCGAAGATTGTAGAGCCGCTATTTCGCCTTACACGTGACGACGTGCCATTCCTCTGGAATGATGAACAACAGACTGCCTTTGCGGAGCTACAACATCGATTGTCTTCTCCTCCCGTGCTCGGTCATTTTGATGAGGATGCTGACACAGAAGTACGCACTGATGCCAGCAATATCGGTCTCGGAGCTATCCTGGTGCAACGGCAAGACGGAACTGAACGAGTTATCGCCTGCGAGCCGCACTCTGTCACGGGCAGAGTCCAATTATTCCACCACAGAGAAGGAGTGCCTCGCGGTTATTTGGGCTACTACAAAGTTTAGGCCGTATCTTTACGGGCGGCCATTTAAAGTTGTGACCGATCATCACGCTTTGTGCTGGTTGACCAACCTCCGAGACCCTTCTGGACGATTGGCACGTTGGAGTCTGCGACTTCAGGAATTTGACATCACCATCGTATACAAGTCCGGTAGGAAACATGAAGATGCTGACACGCTATCAAGAGCACCTGTTGAATCTCAGAATCTTGACGAGGAAGACGACAGCGCCTTCCTGGGAGCCCTCAGCAGACCGGGCCTGCTCGCTAAACAACGATCGGACGCTGAGTTAAGGCCCATCATTGATCACTTAGAAGGCGGCATCGCGCCTATTCCTCGCCCCACTTTCGCGACGGTTGTCGTCATTTTGCCTTCGAGAGGGCATCTTATACAAAAGAAACACAGGTGCCGGCGACAAACCACATCTTCTATTAGTGCCCCAAGCCCTTCGCGACGACATCCTATTAGCCTGCCACGACAAGCCGACATCTGGTCACTTCGGTTACTCAAGGACTCTGGACAGGGTACGGCAACCGTACTACTGGCCTAGACTGACTGCTTGCGTCAAACGCTACGTGAAAGGATGCCGTGAATGCCAGCGTCGAAAGTCACCACCCTTCAAGCCTGCAGGCCTTCTAGGACCCATCGACCCTCCGCGTACGCCGTTTGATCAAGTTGGAATGTACCTTCTGGGACCATTTCCCTTGTCTTCCTCCGGCAATAAGTGGATCATTGTCGCAACTGATTACTTGACGCGTTTCGCTGAGACGAAGGCACTACCACGCGGGACAGCATCTGAAGTTGACCAGTTTTTTATGCTTCACATTGCGCTTCGGCATGGCGCACCATCATTTATCATCACTGACCGAGGGACGGCATTTACGGCGAAGCTTCTGGACCACATTTTGAAGTTGAGTTACACGAGTCATCGAAAGACCACTGCATACCACCATCAGACTAAAGGTTTGGCAGAAAGACTGAACAAAACACTGGCAGACATGCTCTCTATGTACGTCGATGTGCAGCACAAAACGTGGGACGAAATCCGGCCGTACGTAACGTTGGCGTACAACACTGCCACGAAGGAAACTACACGATTTACGCCGTTTCACCTCGTTTATGGTCGAGATGTTCAAACTATGCTAGACGCCATGATTCCGTATGAAGACATCGATCAGCTCGACCAGTTAGATCCTGACGTCGAGGAGTACATTCAGCGTGCCGAGGAAGCACGCCAACTGGCCCGTGTCCACATAAGACAGCAGCAGTGTACAGATGCCATACGGTACAATCTTCACCATCAACAAGTTACCTATGAGCCTGGTGACCAAGCTTGGGTTTGGACCCCGATTAGACGGCGAGGCCTCAGCGAGAAACTCCTGAGCAAGTACTTCGGACCATACACAGTACTAAGGCGTGTAAGCGACGTGAACTATGAACTGGTTCCAGACGGAGAACTACCATCGCCCAAGCGCCGTTTACCACGCGCAGAGACTGTACATGTCGTCCGCCTCAAGCCGTATATTTCACGGTGATGTTAAGTCTACTGACGAAACAAACTTTTGTTTTTTGCTGTCGTCGCGTCGTCCTCCAAAGAACTGCGAAGTGTTTTTTTTTCTTTTTTTGTTCCCGACGACAGAACCCATTTTTTTGCTTCGTGTGCATGCCCGCATGTGTGCTAGCGCATTCCCCCCCCCCTCTATTTTTATGTCTTACCTAATGTTCGTACTTTCCGTGTACGTCTTGTGTTTCAGCATCGAGTCGATGCCTGATAGGGAGGGGGAATAATGCCACCTGGTGTTTTGAGCCAGCGAACATTCAGGATTGCGTGCCCAGCAAAACGGCGAAGAACACGACGAAGTCGAAGATCCCGCGCCAGCTGTAGAACCGTCGCTCAGTGCTTGGCATTTTTCGTCTCTGGCTGATCGTACTGTCACTTACTCTTGTGTTAGCGCGTAACAATATTAAACTTATTTTTGCAAGTTCACAGAGTGCTTGAAGCCTGCTTCACCTCCGCCGCGGGTCGGCCTGGTATTGCACTATCTTTAGGATCGGCCTGAGTTTTTGGTCTAGGGGCATCGATCCGCAGGAAACAACCCATATACGGGTTCACTGTAAAAACAAGAAAGAAAACATTGTCGAGAACTGAGCCCATATTTACAAGGCTTTTAGTACGTAAGGGCTCTTTCCTATGGGTTGTCCGCTTTCGCTGATGATTTGTTCGGTAGTATTGCGTAGAATTTTGTCTGAGGGCTACTTCGGGTGCAAAAAAGAACCTTTTGTGAATACCGGTCCTAATCCCGAATAACCGGGCAGTGGAGTGGAAACGTGTAAAAGTGGTAAAACCAATGCTTACACGAGCTGCTGCGAATAACACAGTACGAGGAGCAGAAACAAGCAAGTCCAGGCACTCTCTTTCTTCACGGGAGAATTCGCAGAGAACTGGGGCTTTACAACTAATCGCGGATGTTGAACACGCTATTTCGATGCAGCACTTGGCGGTGCCGTACTTTTTTTTTCCTACAGCGAAATTATCCAGAGTAACGGCACTCTTGCCCACCGGCATGTATAATTTTCTGCAGGAATAAGTTTTCTTGTTTTGCTGTTTCAATGAAGAATGGTTGGCGAAGTTCCACTAGTTTACACAGTCTTATGGGGCAAAGATATTTACTCTAACCTAATTGCATTATGTTCTGCGCGCTGTAGCGAACGCTTCAAGATTATTTTCTTTGTTCACTTAAAAGCGACACGAGAAAAGAAGCGAAACGGCTGGTGCAGGAGCAGCGATGGCTGAAAACGTGCTCATTATGGACTATTATTTTTCGTGTTCGTGTACATTTAACGACGTTTCACGGCAACTTCCTTCGATGGCCTCTATTATCGCTTCATTTCACCCCAACGAAGCGTGCTGGCATTCACTTAAGGTAATGAGCACAGTACGTCGGATTGTACTGATCAAGAAATTGTATTTTAATGAGCACGTAATATAATATATCAACCAGCTTTGCGATCTATAATCTCAATGTTTACTGAACGTTGCAGTGAAAATGAATTGTTCTCATTAAAGGATATTTCATCAAGGGTGCGTCTTGGGGCGTTCAAGTGCCTTTGATTTAGCCAAACTTCTAACGTCCTGTTAGAAGTTCGGTTGGTTAGAAATTCGACTAGCCACCGTGATCAACCAGAGCCTACCACCAGAAGTTTGCTCCTAAATGTGAATTTTCACACCCCAGTTTTGGGTTTTGCATTACACCGTATGTCCCAGTTAATTTAGACCAAGATATGAAAAAAAACGAAGTGCTCTAAGAACATCGTACCTATCTGATAGTTCCTACTGGATAGATACCTACTGGATAGCCAAGGTCGTGTGTACTTACAGCTGATATTTTTTTTCATTGCGAAGTGTTAAATTATATCCTTTTATTAGTGAACTTCTTCATTATTGCTTTAATCGCAAGCATGTCGTTTACACCAGTTGAAGGGCACCCTAAATAACCTCCCAGTCAAGCATTTATTTCTTCCAGAAGTGCGCTTCGTTGGTTTTTCTAAGAAAAAATGAAAGCCCTCGAAATACGCGAAATATAATATAGAGTCGCGCTAGCGCGCTTCTACTCAAGCGCCTCTAAGCAGCCTATGAAAGATACACGGCTGCATACGTTTATCGAGAGATCCTACAAGGCTTCGTCGTGTAGGAAGGCTCGAGAAGTTTTGAAACCTAACTAGCGTGGTGCGATAAGCGCCAGCAACTGCGGACGCAAGAATGTTGGGCACGATCATGTGGCACTCGGGATAGCTTTAACATTTGTGCATCACGAAACAAAGCTACAAAACAAATTCACCAAATGTTAAAGAAAGAGTGCGCTAAAGAGCACGAAAAAAGAAAGAAAAGCAGCTCTGGGAAGAACAGAAAAGTAACCCACAAGCATATGTGGGTTTATTGACCAGTTGCCTTCCCCTAAAAAAGATCACGTACTCGTGACGCCTGCCGCAGAAAGAATTTTCCACATCCGCCGCCAAGGTTTTTACGTGGTGGGGCTGGCTAACACCCCCAGGGTTAGCCCTAGCAGTAAAACATCAATGCCCAAGAAAGTGGATGGGAAAACAGCACAGCGGT
Organism: Dermacentor variabilis; assembly: GCF_050947875.1. Taxonomy (NCBI): domain Eukaryota; kingdom Metazoa; phylum Arthropoda; class Arachnida; order Ixodida; family Ixodidae; genus Dermacentor; species Dermacentor variabilis. The sequence continues at coordinate 32,871,636 of NC_134578.1, read as the reverse complement.
AGCTCAATTGGTAGAGCATCGCACACATAATGCGAAGGCGTGGGATCGTTCCCCACCTGCGGCAAGTTGTTTTGCATCCACTTTCATTTCCATTAAGTTATCAGTTTTTAATTAAGATAGGAAGTACAAGTAATTTTCCCTATGTTGGCTTCGGCGTCTTTGTCTGCTGGCTTCTTATGATGGGATTGATAATAATCGGGCCCTTCGGTTAACCCCTTTTCTTCTCTTATATATATATATAGATATATATATATATAGATATATATATATATATATAGATATATATATATATATATATATATATATATATATATATATATATATATATATATATATATATATATATATATATATATATATATATATATATATACAGGAAAGAGACGACGAACTTTTTGGGGGACTTCTTTTACTTAACGTTTTCGGCTGGTGGACCAGCCTTCGTCAGAGTACAGTACTCTGACGACGGCTGGTCCACCAGCCGAAAACGTTAAGTAAAAGAAGCCTACCAAAAAGTTCGTCGTCTCTTTCCTGTGTATGTTACGTCGGGTCCTGCGTGCTGAACTTTGAAGAAAACCCGTATATATATATATATATATATATATATATATATATATATATATATATATATATATACATAGCAACATATGGTGGTTTGCACTTGGTATTCGTCAATTGCACGTCACTCCTCGAAGAGGCAGGGTGTGTCTCTAGCGAGCTCCTGATCAACACTTCCTATTGTGGTGAACGCGGTTTAAATCATCGATCCGGCTACTCAAAGAGGCGGGACCTCATTCTAAGGCATTTGTCTCGCGTTTACTGCAAATTCGCCACAAAACGCCTTTTCATTTATTTTTGAACTAATGTGCTCTTCATGGCTGCCAAAAAAATAAAAGTAACGAGCAATTGGCTTTTATTTACTTTGATGTTGAATGGATGGTGCTTGGCGTTTGTGGGGTAAAGGCGAGAGCAAGGTATTCATAAAAGTTTAGCTAATTAAATTCTTGCGTGTTACGCGCCAGAACCACGATGTAATTTATGAGGCACGCCGTTGGTTGGAGACTCCTTACTGATTTTGTGCCCTTGTGCCTTTCTTTTTTTTTTACAGTGCACAGTAATGTGGGTAGGCAGCCGTTGTTTTGCATTGCGCCCTCCTTTATATGCGGCTGCCACGAAATTAATTCTATAACCTCCAGCTCACAAAGCCGGCTAGCACCGTCGTTATCGTTAATAGAGATGTATAGACTGAGTGCTATTCTTTTCCATAAGAGCACCATTGTTCGCCTGGATGCCCGCATGTCTCTTCATGTATAGTAAAACTAATAAATATCGAATAAGGCATTTTCAATGAGAAGAGCCGCTCAATTTTTTGTTTTGTGATCGCTTCGTAAGTTTTACTTCAGAAGCTGCTTTATTCGTTCGTGGTTGCGATGGTTATGTTTTTTCACTCTCGTGTTTAGTACAACGCGAGTTTCCGGGAAGTTATTTAGGCCGCACTTTAGCTAAGACCCCCCGCGATACTTAACTGCCATTATGTGAAACATTCGCCATATTCTAGAATATGCATCTTTCGTTTCGTTCCCCTACAAACACTGGGAAATAGGCTCGCACAATAACGCTCAATGAAACTCTATCCATTTCATTTGCCAACACCACAGCCATAGTTTGTCGCCAATGCAGGCTCAACAACCTTGGAACATTGAGTCATTACTTTCACGTTAACGCATTGAAGCTTTAAAACTTTCATAAGTAATTAATAACATCCCCTCTGGTCTTTCTGATCGTCACTATATCACATTTTCTAACGCAATTTGCACATGTAGTTCCCACGCCTTGAACATAACAGCTATTTATATTCGTACTAGCACAGTAAAGTACAGTTTTGTTCCACGTACAATAGAGCTTTGGAATTCTCTACACGGTGACATTCGTTAACTATCACTAAAAAATTTTATAGCTACCACTAATAAGCACTTCACTAACATGTAAAGCGCCCTTTTGAGCATTAATCTTTTTGTGTATGTGTGTGTTTTAATATGTAATTTATACTAATGAATAATGTTCAGACTACTGCTATAGCCCTATATTGTGTTGCAGTATATGTAAATAAAGAATAAATAAATAAATAATTATTTGTATAACCTGGTAGCGCGTGTACAAAAAAATTAAAGTTACTCAGCCTTCCCAGGCCTCTAAACTGGAGACCACTTAAGTTTAGACTTTCACCGCTGAACTTCGGAAACAAACTTCAGCTCACCCTTTACCTGGGCTATTTTTTTTTCGCTGCAGTATTCGCATGCAGCGCGGTTATGTAGTATGGTGTAGAGCATAGGAAAGAGAAAAGGGCGAAGATGCTGTTTGGTTCGAATGAAGGTTTCTGGGACTCTTTGAAACATTAACGATGGCAGAACAAACACTCAATACAAATGGTGCATGAAGCCAGATAGAATATCGGGGGAGAGTACGTTTTCATTTTTGCTTAAAGTGAAGCGATATTAAGAAAAGGAGTAACAAAAGTAGGTGAAAAAGCAGCTCCCCGTATGGAAGCATAGCTCACGGCAACAGGGAAACAGAGCGCAATTCTTTCATTGTACCGGAAATTACAAAGAAAGACAATATTTCTAAACAGTAAAGAATGTGTTTCATTTTACAAGTAAGAATTATAACAATACTTTTCCATCATTTTTGTTGCAACGATCGGCCAAATTCATGAAAACCTTTTTTTGTGACGCCTGACGGACATTGTGAATTTCAGGTACTGGGCCCCTTCGGTTTGTGTTGGGCGCCAGCAACATTTCTGCGTCTAATTGACACTGTACTCATAGCAAACGTGCCTGTTGTACCTGGATGGCGTGATTGTCTTCTCCGCAAGGTTCGACGTACACTTACGGAGGCTGTAAACTGTTCTTGAAGCAATATGCTCTGCTGGTCTCACTTTGAAGCCTGAGTAGTGCCATTTTGGGTTTCATGAGCTACAGTTCGACGGTCGCGTCGTCAGTAGCCAAGGAGTCCGACTTGACCCGGATAAACTTGCTGCCGTCGCTGATTTGACAACCCCATCCGACAAAAAGGCCATGCGACATCTTCTGGGACGCTCCATATTACCGGCAATTTATTGCGAATTTCTCGCACATGCCATGGCCGTTGGCACAGCTCACTAGAGAAGATATCCATTTTACTTGGGGCGAAAACCAGCAGCGAGCATTTCACGAGCTCCGGCAACGCAGGCAAGGGCTTCCCGAGCTAGCACACTTCAATGAAGACGCCCCAACGGTATTGCATACGGACGCTGGTAATGTCGGTCTAGGGGCGGTACTCGTATAACGGCAGGACGAGAGCGAAATAGTGATCGCGTACGCCATTAGGACACTATGCGGAGACGAAGTTAACTACTCCGCCAGTGAAAATGAATGCCTCGCAATGGTACGGACAGTACTGAAACGTCGTCCGTATTTGTACGGTCGGTATTTTACGGTCGTTAGCGATCACCATTTCTTCTGCTGGCTCATTAATTTGCAAGATCCTGCCGGCCGACTCGCACGCTGGAGTCCACGACTTTAAGAGTTCGACTTTATTGTCGCATACAAGTCCGAAAAACGGCACGCAGACGCCAACTGCATTTCTCGGTCTCCGGTTGAGCCAGCAGCACAAGACGATTACGACACAGTCTTTCTGGGACTCCTGTACTTTGCCGATCTTCCACGCCAGCAACGGGATGACACTTAATTGCTGCCGCTTATTGATTACCTGGAAGGACCCACCAACAGCGTGCCGAGGCTATTTTGCAGGAAGGCTGGCATCGTACTGCTTGCGCCGCAACGTCCTCTACATGAAGAACTTCTCACCTAGCGGCAGCGACTACTTCCTCGTAGTTCCCTAATCGCTTCGACGTGAAATATTACGTGCCTGCCACAACGAGCTTACCGCTAGGCACTAAGGCTACGATAGCACATTGGCATGGACTTGACAGAGTTACTACTGGCGGAGACTTACTGCGGTCATTAAGCGTTAGGTTCAGACATGTCTGGATTGGCAACTTAGCAAACCGCCATCTGTCAAGCCAGCCGGCCTGCTACATCCTGTTCAAGTAACCCCCACATCATTCGCCCAAGTAGGCATGAATTTTATGGGTCCTTTCCCAATGTCTACTATCGGAAATAGGTGGATGATCGTCGCCATGGATTATCTCACTGGATATGTGGAGAAAGGGATTCTCCAGCAGGCAACAGCAGAGGAAGCGGTACGATTTTTTCCTCGAATCCATCGTTTGAAGGCATGGCGCTCCCTCAGTAGTCATTACGGATAGAGGTACTGCGTTCATGGCCAAGTTTTTGGATATCCTTCTACGTTTAAGTGGTACCGCCTACCGGAGGATAACGGCGCATGACTCTTAAACAAACGTACTGACGGTACCCCTCAATAGGACACTGGCTGATTTGATAAGCCTGTCCGTAGATGTAGAGCCCAAGAACTCGGACGAGACTTTACCTTAAGTCACCTTCACCTACAATACGTCTCGTAAACAGATCACTTGCAAGACACCCTTCCGTCTCGTATGCGGCCGTGAAGTTAACGACCGCAGTAGACACAATGCTCCCTCATGAATTTGATGACAACAAGCTGGGTGCTGAAGAGGTCAGACAACGAGCAGATGCAGCTAAATAGCTTGCGTGTCTGCGAATCCACGAAACACAGGACTGTGACGCCATACTCATTAGGCGGAAAATCTGGCGTTGGCGTTATAACACGATGTTCCAAAGAGGCTGCAAATCCCGGACCTTTGGTGTATGCTGAACCCACTGGTTTTGGTGTAAACTGAAGCGAATGTAATTAAGACACAGGTTGATTAGGGCACTAGAAGCACCGATCATCGATGGGAGTCGAACACTATACTTTTGATGCGAGTCGAACCCGCGACCTTTCTTGTTAATTAAGACTCAGTTAATTAAGGAAGAATTGATTCAGACGCTAGAACGCACGATCTTTGTTAAATGCCAAACCCACGCCCTCTGTTGTTAATTAAGGTGAAGCTATAATAATACGACTGAAAAAGCATAGGCACCGTGCGGTGTTCGCATTACCTCTATAAATCAACATATTTATCACAGAAGTCATCTAAATACAGCTTCGTTGGTAATCCTTCATCACTGAGTGGGACGGCACTAAGGTGCTTCCGAGTATGTTGACGCTAATTAGACCCGCATCTTTATTGTTAGATACTCCACAACTACGCGCTACCGCAGGCGTCTTCTCAACACCACTATATCGCACGAGCCTTGCTTAGGTCAAAGGGGCGCAATCAAACTCGCTTCATTTCCCGGCCGTATGCAGGCTTTGCCTCAACTGGAAACTATATGCAACGGTGCACGCTTTACAGGGGTAGAGTGAAATGTTAATTTTCGACTGTATTCGCGCTAATTATACCCCTACTATTATTCTGAGATGCTCCGCCACTAGGCAGCACCGCAGTCACCTTCACGACGCTATTGCTTCACATGAGCCCCGCTTAGTCCAGCCGGCCCCATATGACCTGCTTTATTTCCCAAAAATGCCCCGTATATTCGCTTTGCTGCATAACGAATCTTATCCTCAGCGGTGTACCTTTTACAGGAATTGAGTTAAAAGGGGTTATTTCCGACTATATTGGCGCTAAAGAGGCTCGTAGCGTTATTCTAAGATACACCATGACCGCAGTCACTTTCTTGACGGTAATGTTTCGCGCCAGCCTTGCTTAATACAATGAGCCCAAGCGAACTCGCTTGATTGCCGAGACGTAGGCCGTATGAAAGCTTTGTCGCAACATTAACCTTTCTATATCGATGCACCCTTTACAGAGTTTGATTGAAATAGTGTTGATTTTCGACTTTATTGGTTGTAAATATGTCCATACCATTATTTTTACATACTCTGCGACTATGAACACCTCAGCCAGTCCGATATGTGGCCCTACAGTGGGCGTTCTACTTTACTTCTGTCCAAATTCGCGTTTTCAAAGCTGCGTGAGCTGTTACAGCTTGCCGTGGCATAAAATATAGCTGCTTACGTGTAACTGGCACTAAATAAAGCAATTGAAATATGATTAGCGTTACCTAGCAACAAAAGCTTTCGAAGAATTGCAATATTGGTGGAAAATGCAATTTATTACAAACAAATAGTTACATGTAATTCCTTATATACACGTCCTGTCGTGATGCTGCTGTCGGTGCTGCATATCAAACGTTCTCGCGACCGTTGCAGGGCCCCTCGAAGACCGAAGGTGACTGAGAATTTTAGAGAAGGTTGACGTGACTGAAGATATGGAGATGTATCTAGGCACGCTTGCCTATCTTAGGACCATACCTGCAAATCGAACTGCGATGCTTGCTGCTTTGGTAAACATTTTATGAAAGGTGCTCGGCAGTGACTATCATATCAGAGGAACCACCAAAATACATTACAAGGTAAGGAAAATACTGGTAAATCTATATTAGCCTTTCTATTTTTTTCCTATGCAAGCCAGAGAATATGCACCTGTCTGAAAAACGCGACAAAGACTACGAATCCATACTGTCATCACAGAACGCGCGTGCAATAACTGTAGAAGGGTATGATCTGATGAATGCACCAAAAAGATATATATGTAAGCGATGCTTCCACTGCTTACGCCTGTGAGGGCAGCACTTGTGTGCATGTGAGTCATGTGGACTGTTTGCAGCCATCTTCATCTTTTTAGCTCATGCTTTGTCACTTGCTTGGTAAGAAGAAGGCAGCCTTAGTTTGGTCATGTCAACGGCATGAAACAAGTTGGGGGACGTAAAAACGACTCCAAGGATTCATGGTCGGCGACAACAAAGTTGCGTAAGGCGTGAAGTTTGTAACTTTTCCTTCACCACGAGGCTGCCTTACCAAGCTCAGATTGCGTGCGCCTTGCCTACTTCACCCTGTATCGTTGTCCTCCTGATAACAGACGCTCCACCTCTCAAGGCGCGAAAAGCTCATCTTGGATCTCTCGTGCTTAGCAAGTGCGACATGACTGCTGCCGTACGTCATGTCGAGGTGTTCGCTTTCGCTTCCAGCGGAATGCACTGTGTGCTGTGTTTCCGCTAGAATTTCCGCTTCTCCGTCTTCGTTAAGACAGCCATGCGCTCTCATGGTAAATTAGGTGTGTCAGCTGTAGGCCGCAGCAGCACACAAGTAGCAATATAGACCGTCTACTCATGCATCCAGAACTAGGTTTCCGTCAGCCATCACTTTAGAAACTCTTTCTGAACGTGAACTGTTTCTATGAGAAACTGGTGCCCAGTTTATCCTACCCAAAACATTTGCTACAACAGGTATTGAGGTTGTTGCAGTTCCGGGTGGTGTGCCGGCATGTGTAGCTATATACTGCTGGCTTGTAGTCACAATACACGATAGTCAATAAATGATTGGAGCCAAAAGCTTAAGGAAACCGAAGCTTTGCCACAGTTCACCACTAGGTATTGAATTCAAGCTGCCGCAGCAACGCGCAGTTGGGTGGTGGGTGCGATGCCTGTACTGCGCTTTTGCTAAAGTTAATTACTTCCTAGTTAGTGCAGGATATTGTGAATATTGCCGACTCAGACATAAGCAGCGTGTGTGCATATGCTTAGACTTCCTGTGGAGTCAATGCAGTTGTTCACGAAGACGATGCCGTATGAATTGCAAATGCGTTATCCCCGCGTGGGCGTCTGCGTCAGCAGGATTTTGGTGCGTTGCGATACCACATTCACGAGCACATGAGTTGGACTCTCCCGCGTGTAACCGTACACGGCTTAGCCGTGTCCGGGGAAAATGGGATCTTCGGGATCTTGGGGGTTGAGCTGATGCGGGATGTTTGGACAGTTAAGGCCCCTGGCGGAGCCAACACACTTCTTTGGCCTTTGATTCACGTAGACAGCACCTTCAGACGGACCCGTCAGGAGTAAATCGGCAGTCGCCTTTTCCGATCCCCTTCTTCAAAAATTTTTTTTTCATTTCTCGCCCATTTTCTTATCTTTCCTTTCTTCACTTCTCTTCCTTTAACTTCCGCGCTCAAGGCGGCAAGGGTTAACCGTGTGTAATAGCTTTGGATATATGCATTCACTTATAATAGCTATGTACAGCTGGCGTCTGCGTTTCCTTAGTATCTCGCAGCGTCTCCTTGTTGGGCTCGGTGGTGGGTGGCTGGCATAGCTGCAGGAATAAAATTAATTTTTATGACTAAAACGTCGCTTCCCCACATCCTGATCGTACTCTTGCTAAAAGAGGGCTCACCGTTGGAATGTTGAGATTATTTGTCCAGCAGAAAGAAACTTTCACTCGTTTTCATGTCGTGCACTTTACGAGTACTGAAAAAACCGCGAGAACACTATCTCACTTTCATTGTTGCGAAGTGCCTTAGTGACACCATGGAACCTGGATACAAAGCTACCGATATGGTGAATGGTGGTCTTCTAGTTGAAGTTCGCGGCACTCATCAACATGGAAAATTGTCTAAACATGTGGTATTCGATGGTGTTCCAGTCATGGTCACTCTACGCCGCTCCATGAATACAGTCCAAGGAGTCGTATCAGATGATGATCTCGTAAATCTGATGACAGAAGAGCTGCTCGGGGGATGGAAGGACCAGAACTTTATAAAAGTCAAAAGGATAACAATCAAGCATGAAAAAAAAAGAAGTCTCTACCAAGCACCTCATTCTCACCTTTTCATCGAGTACACTGCAAGATTCCCTCCAAACAGGATACACAAACACACGGATCCGAGCTTACGTCCCTAACCCGTGTAGATGTTTCGAGTGTCAAAGATTTGTTCATGGCTCGCAAAGCTGCGGAGGCCGACTGACCTGTGCAAAATGTGGCGAGTACGCACACAATTCTGACAACTGTAGTGCCATGCTCCACTCCCCAAACTGCGAAGGCAGACAGGCAGCCTGCTCTCTTTCGTGCCCTACGTGGAAAAAAAAATATCCTCACGCTTCAGGTAAAAGAGAAACTCTCGTATCTGGAAGCACGGAAACGGGTTTCATTTCTTAATACCGCTTGGTATGCTGTTGCTGTGCGCAAGGGGCCAACGCCGCAGCAGTCTCCGGCACCGTGCGGCCAGCAAAAACTGTGGTCGTGGCAGTGCAACCAGCCCCCCAGGCGACAGCAGCCAACGCTGTTGCGCAATCACTGAAGGAGGGCCCATCGATCTCTTGCTTGGTGGCCTCGAAGGGCTTGCGTTTCGAGGCTAGGCCTACCCTGAAACGCCCCCGCTCGAATGAGCGGAAGTCAAGTGGTTCCCAGGAGTCGATGGACACAACTCCAAGACAGACAGCAGAGAGAGCACCTTGGGGGCCGCGATTCTTGCGACTGCTCCAAAACACACAAACCACGGATTGCAGGGCCTGGACAGGCTCCGTAAGCCAACTGACAACCTCTTGACACCCAGCGCAGCAACACAAACATTATGGATGCACAAATATACTGAAATGTGAGAGTTCTAATGCACAATTTCGATTACATTAAGGAACTTCTACGCAAATACAATGCAGAGCTGCTATGTGTTCTAGAGACTCACCTAAAACGAACATAAAGTAACTTTCTTAGGCAATACGCCCTTTTCCGAAAAGGTCGAGATGATGCACTCGCCTCGTCGGGAGGCATCGCAATTATAGTTGACAAAGAAGTTGCTTGCCAGCATTTACTTCTTCAAACTCCCCTTGAGGCAGTCACAGTTCGAGTGGTGCTCCTTCAGGAGTTGGCGAGTATAAGTTCCCTATACATCCCTCCGAATTATCGACTTTCTAGGTCAGAGTTTCTAAGTTTTGTTGCTTAACTTCCTCAACTATATATTGCTTTTGGAGATCAGAATGCCCATAGGAATCTGTGGGGCGACTCTCATTGTGATGTGAGAGTGCGCTTAACCAAAAGCTTTTTTTCTCCACAGGTGCGTGCTTGCTAAATTAAACAGATCACATTCTACAGCGTAGCATACAAAACAAACAGATCCACTGTTTTAAGCATTTCATGAAGTACACTCATGCCATATTTCGAATGGAACGTCATCGAAAACTTTACGGGAGTGACCATTTGCCGATTTTTTTAATACCAGAAAGTGATGAAAACCATCCACATGTCCAGCAGAGGACATTCGACTCTGACGACTGGAAACAAAACAGCGAGCTCATGCACCTTACATATAAATAAATAAATAAATAAATAAATAAATAAATAAATAAATAAATAAATTAAAAAATAAATAAATAAATAAAATGGAGCGGAGATCTCTCAGACCTCCAGCTTTGGTGGCTGCGCAATGCAGGCGTACACAGAAATAGAGGCAGTGGCCATTCCGAAAACCCGTCCTTGCGGGGGCGAGACTTGTTCCAACAATCCTATTTGTGTCAGCGTAGGCATGGATATCTTCCTCGTGGCCCCACACTTGAGTGAGTCTTTGGCAATGCGGAGAATAGAGACGGAAGCTTAGATTGCGGCGATACCCAAGGGCGGTCCCTGCGGGGACGAGGCTTGTTTCAGTGGCCCTAACATGATTAAGGAGCGCCGAAAGCCTTTCCTCGTACCTCCGCACTTGAGCGACATTCTAGAATCGGCAAAATGAGAGAATGCTATGGCTGCCAGGCAGGGCCGAAACGCGAGGCTTGCGGTTTTCAGCGGCACATTCGGTGACCAACTGCCAAGGTAAAATTGTTTCAGACGGTGCAGGGTCAGCACACTGCGAGCACACGGAGTGGCAGGGGAAGGCAGAGGGCAATGTAGATCTTGCCTCCCTTGCGCACTGTTTGACCGAAAGGCGGTCAGTCAGTGACGCAATCGAGCTCCCATTAAGACAGAGTGTTTGTAGAATTCGGCGCAGCCAGAAGTTCTTTTTTTGCTTGTAAATTAGTGTGCGATGCATCCTGTTTTGTTCTGTTAGTTATTAAGAACGTATTACTTTTTATTTTCATAGTTTCGAGTTTGGATCAGAGTCTTGTATTGCTGCATTCTACGAGCCAGTTACGCGAGTCAAAGTGCGAAGCAGGTATTGCGACAGTGGTGGATTCGGGTCGCACCGATTTTTTAATGACATGCATAGATAGTTGAGGTTTGTAGAGGCAAACCATGGTTGGGTAATTGAATGAACATAGAGTAGGCGCGCGTTCCGTTACCATTGGAGAATGTTTATTTGCTGAAACACCTTCGGAGACGCAATATTTTTAAAGGTTTCTTTGCAAGCAGATATAGTGTAGCTCTGTTCTTTTTTAGGTTTAAAATTCCACTCTATGAATTAATTTAGTTTACAGTTAAAGTGGTCACCAGAGCCCAGTACGTTTCGCATTAGAGGGGCTAGTACTGGCAGGTGGCATTCACCGAACGACCAACTGAGCACGCAGCGTTGATCCCTTTGATCATATCGATCGCTGTCAGGAGTCCCGTGATTCAATAGAGCGTCTTGGCTTTCTTTTTATTTGGCGACTTGTGGTTGACGCGCCCCCTTAAAATAATATTTAGTTAAGAAAGGCTCAGTCTGAGGACACCGGGTGCGGTACCGGAAGAGGATTCCAATTCCTTCGGCGAATTTCGGCCTATACGTACCGTGTGACGCTATCGACTGCGTTCTTGGAGCCGTTTCGAGAAGGAAGAGCTGATTGATTCTCACCGTTGTTTTATAATTTCTTTCTTTTGTCATTTTCATGAGCTATTTAATTTGATAAGGATTTATGCCTCACTAAGATACATATATGTGTTGTCCATATTTTTTTTTCCGGCCCGAGACTTCGAGCCGTACTTGCGGCTGCTAAGCTTTCGCCTTACGACTACTCTTTTGGCGACGCACGGGCTGTTGTGATCGGCCGTTTACCCCGAGGGAATCGTCGGTTACGGAGAACGCGATAACGGGGAACGGGCGGACGACCTCGTCAAAGCCATCCTCAACTGGGATGATTGGTGGTCACCAGTGGAGTGCAAGGCAGACGCAGACAATTAACGTACCACGAAGACGTAACGTGGATTGTTGATTGCATGCTATGATAACGGTTAGTGCAGCTGTTGATACAGCGGGTCATGTTTTCATTACTGCATGCCATATGAACGCAGCTGTCATAAAGACGACGTGGAGCAGCAAGCTGTAGTGCAACAACAAGGCAAATTAAAAGCATGGCAAGGCAACTGCTCCTTATAAAAAAAAACGACAGCACGAAGAACAAAGCTCCTTCTCTTCCTTTCTGGTGTTTAGATGTTCCCTTGCAAAGAAAACATACAACCGTGTTGAAGCAGCAATATTGCGCGTTCCTACGAGTTTGAAAAACCAATCGTAATAGCAAAAACATGTGCGTCTCCTCCAATAAAAGGTATGGCTATGCTCTAAAGTAGCCTTTGATGCGTTAGACTACAAATACAAAAAGAACTACAAAATCCTACACGCGTTTCTCATTAAGAGCATCAACGAAGCTGTAGATGTAAAAAAAAACGATAGTAACAAGCCTTCGTGCGTCCTTTCAGTGAACGCCGTGTCTAGTGTTGCCATAGTTTTTTGAAACATGTAGCTAATGGAAGACCAGAAAGTGGCCAACTTCCCGCTAAATTTTCTTGCGAAATCAGTAATATTGTCGCTGTAACTATTTAGTAGATTTTTGTTGACATAGGCGCTTTGGAACATGACAGTATACCCTAGCCGGCGTAAATGCAAACCACACCATATTTATCGGACTATAGTGCGCGGATTGTAGAAGTCTCAAAGTTGAAATTTTGCGGGTTGCGGACTATCTGTAGGTGTGCGCAATAAATAATATATTTTTTGAATATCGACGGCGTGATGAAGATAACCAGGTCATGCTGTGCTTGTGGACTTTTCCCGTAGTAAACCACCTAATAAAATCAGCGCCGTGATGTTCGCCGATGCACACGACTAATATTTCCAATTAACTCTACCGGCCCCGAATATTCTAATCGTGTATGAAATATACTCCAGGAAGCATGAAACAGCGTAACAGTATGCGAGTGACTGCTGCACAGTTCAGTATAGCTGACCATGTGCAAGACCTAGATCCTGAAAACGATGAACATTGAGGAGCCTTTCCTCAGGCTTCTGACAATGTCAAATGCTTCAATAATTTTGTTCTCGCAGCACCAGCAGAGTGATTTTGTTGGCTTTGATAATTCATTCCTATACACAGCATACTAAGAAACCCAGGCTTTTACTACTTGAGAATAAAATTGTTGCTCACCAACTTGTTGCCAACAAATTAAAATACCTTCTGTCGAAGGCCTGCTCTGCACACTGTACACAGAGTGCGGAATATCCAAGAAAAACGTTTCATTCCGAGCCCAAGTAGGCCGCTGCGGACTGCACACCAGGTGCGGACTATAGTCCTGCAACTACGGCACATCTAGTAAAACATTCATAAACTATAGAGCATATTTTTCATTTACTCTCTTGATCGATTGCAGGCGTTGCGCGAGAACGCAGTTTCAGTATCGGATGTTATTTCAGTAGCAAACATCGTCGTTCTTTCCAGAGAGCGGGCACATCGTATAGGCTTATAACGCTCGCACAAGTCACGGTGGCAATTTGCAATATTTATTCGATAAACAGCGCTATGCTTACAAATCCCAACTGTAAACAGTTGACGCGAGAAAGCGATGGAATTCAATTACCACGACCGACAATCGCCTCAGCGGCGATCAGGCCCACCGAGATGTTTATTGCACGTTTTTTTCGAGAGCTCCATATGCATTTTTAAAGCCAAGCTTTGTCGCTTCTCCCGACTTTCCGGGCGCTGCTGCTGCTGTGACGATATTATCGCACGTGCCGCTGGGATTCTTACAACACCACCAGATCGGGATCGTAACTGTGCATATTTAAAACCCCTCAATAAATCAAGTAGCCTCATCTCATCTCTCCTCCTCCTTCGCCGCCATTTCCTCTCTCTTCTACCGACCGTGGCTCCTCCTATGCGGTGTCGAACTATCAGACGCTCTCCTAATCAAACGCTGCCGCTGCCTGTTGTTCGGGCTTTTGAGGTCGTATTTTGATCGGAATCATATTACGTCATATTGTGACCAGCTATCGAAACTTCAAGAGATGGAGTCTAAATGTCGTTTGGCTTTGAAATATTGGCGGAGAGATACTGATGCGTGACCTGATGCGTACCATCGCCTCTGACCTTGATCAGTTTCAGTCCCTCGTCTGTTAGCGACCAACATGCACAGCCGGCCTTTAACTTTATGATTACGCTACGAGAGCGAATGATTGACCAGTAGTACATATGTAGTTGTATTACAATTTTAACTGAGTAGTGAGCTGCCGATATATCGGTGGAAGTGGTCCGCCGATGAAGAGCCACAAATGGTTTCGTTCAGCTGCAGAGCACCTTACCAAATCCCTCACATTTCTCTTGTGGACTTGAGAAGCGTGGCCGCAGTCATCTCACCGGTGTGTGCAAGGTTGCTACTGTGGATCATATGTGTTGGTTGTTGTTGGATCATAAGGTTGCTGCGCTACTCACATGTGTTGCACGCTATCTCGAGAAATTCTAAATCGCCGGTTTTATGCGCTATTTTATCTAAATGAACGCAGGGTAATAACGATGAGTTAACCTCCCAGTTTGTCCTGGCCACTAACGAAGCCACGCAGAAATTCGTGTACTCTAGAATCGAGGGCACTGCAATGTGGACAGCGTTAGCAGATTTTTCTTTAGTTAATGTTGGCTTTCAAATATTGGGGAACTGAATGAGTGCATCCATAACACACGCGATCAGTCATTGGCATGCATTGAAGGAGCAAGCTGTCACAGGAGCGATTCCTGGTTGTATCAAATATGGAGCTAATATTTTTTGGCTCATGCCGGCATATGAGCGTATAGTAGAAGACATGAGGTCACACAGATGACCGTACGCCATGCACACCACTTCTCTGACGCCATGTATACATTTTACATTTACAGTCACATACAACTCGAAAATGCAGAACAAATGCCCCTCAAAGGATACCAATGGCTTCCTTTGTCGGCTTTTCATGACATCACCGTTAGTGCCATTGCACGCGCTAGCGGCGCTCATAGGGAAATCATACCGGCAACGAAATTAACCTCAAATTAGCCGTATTATCAGCGACATCAAGACAATTAGTCGAGATCATTGGTCGAAGTGTTGGCTCCGAAGGGCATTTGGTACTGCACTCTTCAGTTGAACCCAGCTGCATGACTGCGCGAGTACGCGACTAGAATGCTCTGCACATTTATAGAGCCCAGCACATTCTACTATTTTCTAGATATTTATTGGTCCTTCAGACGTCTTCCTGCGTAGATGATAGTCACAGGAACTATGCTCTTCGCCGACCACCAAGTTCAGTTTCTTTTCGAGGAGTGAAGCGGGCCTAATAAGTTCATTTTTTTACAGGTAAAGTGCCCCCTTTTTGCCTACGTGCTTACACCACTTCCTAACGTGCGGCGATACACTCAAAGGTACTTTTCGCATGCATTCCTGCCAAACAAACACAATGCTTTGGAATGTATGAAAGAGTCAACATATACCGCGCGCATTTGAAGACAACTTGAGTAAAGTCGAGCACGAAAGGTGCGAATAAACGCAGCGCGAACATGCAGCACTGAGGAGAGCGATAAACTAACGACGCCGCATACAGAAAGTGGCTGCACATGAAACTTGTGATAAGTGAAAAATCACTCGCTTACCTCATAGGGCCGGGACCATTGCGTTGGCTTGAAATCAGTGCGACTGAATCCTTGATGCGAGGCATTACTCCTCGTTGCGTCTGGCTTCGCGTATGGAACCCGGAAGAATAGCTTGGCGTCAGTTTCACGGGTCTTGCACCTGAACGCACCACAACGCGGCATCGCGAACACGGAACTACGCTACAAAAGCACAAAGCAGGCGCCCAAGGTTGTGCCCGCACTCACAGCACACAATATTAGGCACCGCAATCGCAGTGGAAGCAAAAAACAAGCAAGAAAAAAAGTGTGCGAGACAATGTGACGTGAGAGGCTCCAACGCAGAGGTACAGAGCAGGGTGGAAGTACGGCGGCGATCTTCACACCATGGTGCTTATTTAATTTTATCAGGTCCTGTACGCAACCTACCCACCTCCGCTGTTTTAACTATTCGCGGTTTGTGGGTAGGGCACGTGCTGTGCCTGCTTTCCTATTCGACAAAATGCAGATGCTGTGCTGGTGTGGTCGCGTGCTAGGCTGTGATAGTATCAAGGTTACAATCGCCCATACAGAACGCTTGGAGCTGGCAGAACACTGCCAGTAGCTCTGTAGATTAGCGCAGCTCTCTTTGAAATACCTCTTAGATTACTCGAGTAAACGAGTATAGGCAAACAAGTATCAGTATATAGGCAAGCAAGTACATAGGCAAACAAGCATACCAACTAAGGTGTGCATGCGTGTGTGTGTGCGCGCACACGTCATAAATTTACCCTTATTAGAAGACGACGTAGAGCTTAACCCTCATGCGTCAAAAGAACACCCGGACTATATACACAGAGAAACACTAATCGCCTTTAAAAACTTTAAATTTAAATGACCGGCATTACCGATTGGTTAGGTCGATGGAAGCAATTAAGGAAAATCAACATAAAGCTTGAGCGCAGTGTTCGCGAAATGACGACCCCCCACGTCTAGACACAAAAGGCTAAATAGTTAACGCTATGGAAAGCACAAAAAAGTAATCTGCATTTAGTCATATTGTCGATGAGGCAGTTAAAGGCAAAACAATTATGCTGCACGCGCAGTTGGGCACGCCTACTTCTGCATGCCTGACTACGATGTTATGCGAATGTTTCTTATAAATATGCTTCGAGCTTTGGATGTGCCCATCGGGCCGAAGAAAAGAACAAACATCCTTAAATTGTCGTGACAACGTTGTCGTCACAGCATGCCGTACTTATCCGACTATAGACCGCGGACTGCAGAAATATTAAAGTTGAAATTTTGCAGGTTGCAGACACTCTGTATGCGCGTACGATGCATAATTTCATTTTTTAAGATTGACGGCTTGATAACGAGGCCATGCTGCAGCTTAGGATTTTTCTAGTGGTAAATCACATAAAAAATGAGGACCGTAAAGGTCGCCGTTCCGCACGAGCGATATTTCTAGCTCATTTTGGTGGCACAGAATATTCTTATTGTGTATGAACTATACTCTGTGAGCTATGAAACAACGTGACAGTACGCAAGCGCTGGCACGTACCAGGAATTCTTTCTCGGGGGGGGGGGGGAGGGGCAAACCCAAGGTAACTTTTTTATGCCAATGAGGGGGGTGCCATTACTAGCACAAATGTGAATAACGCCCGACATACACCATAAAGGCATGCAAATCCAAAAAAAAAGAAATGAAATAAAGTGCACCTCACAGGTATGCCTTTGAGATACACCTCTCCTCTACTTGACAAACAAGGAACAAGACTAGACGGACTCGCACAGGAAGAACACTGTCAAGAACAACAAGCGAAAGTATTAAATAAGGATTTCTATGGAATCATACAGCTTTAAAAAACAGCGGTTGGCAACCAAGGTACACGAACTGTTCGGGGTCGCCTTACTGCGCCAGCCAATCGCAGAAGCAAACACTATCGTCGTCATGCGGCCTTTTCAATATGGCGTTGTACTTGATATCTCAGGAGCGTCTGCTGTTCTTGACGACTCTTTTCATCGACGGAAATAATGAGGTGTGAAACAGACATGGTCAAAATGTATGGAGTCTGAGCACTTTACTCTTCAAAAGTCTACCTGCCGAGGTTGCTTAATGGCTATGTTGTTAGCCTGCTACGCACGAGGTCGCATTTTCTATCGGAGCGAAATCCAAAAACACCCTTGTACTTAGATTTAGGGCACGTTGAAGAACCCCAGGTGGTCGAAATTCCCCCACTACGGCTTGACTCATAATTAGATCGTGATTTTCGCGCGTAAAACTTCGTAATGAATGAATGCAACTTTCAAAACTCAGAGGTACAGTTCATTTCACTGCTGAGCCTGTTTTACTCATGAAACTTCACTGCCAACTGTAGTGAAACGTTACAATAAATAGTTGCAGCGCAGCAAGAATATTATTTCAGTTCAATAAAGAATTAGGCTTTCGCCATTCCACTACATTAGGCGAGAGAAAACGTATAAAACAACGTGCTAATAATTTTATTTTTGTGGTTACTGCCTTATTTGGGTAAGAGGAAATGTTTGAGCTAAGAATTATTTGCAGCCTCGCGGAGGAACAGTGGCTGGCGTTTATGAGGGTGAGGATTGGATTTCACTGCAGATTTAAGTTTTATCCGGCTTTGCTAACATTTCTTGCGTGAGTTCTCGAAGAATTTTAGAGAAATATACATTTGTGGAACAATCACAGTTCTTTTAGATCCCGCGTTTACTGCTCTGCCACGTTAAGTGCCAAAATCGAATCGTATTGTTATTTGGGAAGGTGCTTAACTATGCGTGGCCGCCAGTCCCGTACAACCACGTAGAGCGCAGCACGCTTCGGTTCTAGACGTACTTCGCCCACCACGCAAGGTTTGAAAACACCTACATAAGCACATCAGCAAAGTGGCTACGTCAAGTGGCTCCACTGAAAATTGTAGAAGCGTCATTCGAAACACACGCGATTGCTCTTCTCTTCGGGCGGCGTTTTCTCTACTTCCTCTTTAAATAGAAAAAATGTTGATCGATAAATTCTTCACAAACAATGATAATTCTTATTTTAATTTTCGCTTTTGCTTTCTGTTTGGGCAATGTCACTGCTCTCTTTCAATTCAAGTTTATTTGCATATATACATGTACAGATGACAGGAGTACACACAAAAAGCCAAATGAATTCGGCTTGACGGGGTCTGTACCGCCTACAGAAATGGCACTGTGCACAATAAAGAGAACACAAACATACAATAATGGATTAAAAAATAAGCAATTATGAACATTGTATAACTGAAATGCATACGGGTAAAAAAATTAACAATAGAGCCCTGAAATTCACATGTATAAATAATAAGTTATTTACAAGCAAAGAAAATTGGTTAAGCATTCATGGCGTCAGTGTATATCAGAGCAAAACAAAAAAATAAATCCACAATGAGCCCATTAAAAAGAGAGATAGGTGTCTATTGAGTTTATCATGAGTTTAACAAAGATGGCAGTGCGTGGCCTAACATTTGTTGACCGTAGTCAGTGCGCGCTTTAAGAACGTACCATGTTTCCCTGTCACGTGTGTTATATATGTTAGAATTCATTGTCAATAGAAATAAATGCTCGAAAACTTTCCTGTTCTGTATAGAAGATGCCTTAGTTGAGCGCCTAATTCCTCAACTCCTTGCGACTGTTGTTTCTCGTCGCCAGTTTTGCACGAAAAGTGCTGTACATTTGGGAAAAACAAGAGAAGTACACGAGTGACATTTATATTGCTTATGGGTTCAACGATTATGGCAGGGTTTCATGATGGACGCTGTTTTGCATTCTCCTATTTCTAAACTTATCCAACCCATATCGCGGGTATATGGTTCCGAGGATCTGCCAGCAGCGCGGCGAGCCGTCACCACTCGAGGACATAATGAAGCAAACGGAAAGATTCAACGCAAATGGCGTTTTCTCCGGCCGCAACTCGTTCCTCGAGTCGACAGACCAGCTGACTAGGCAACCGAATTCCTTTCCTGGTCCCTGGATCAGCCTAAACAAAGAAGGTTGAAATAACTAAGCAACAGCAATGCACGTGACCGTTGGATAGCTGGTGACAACTGGATGCATCTCTAGTAATTCGCGCGGGCACCGAATCGATGAGAAAACTGGCCTTCACACCCTAGGAGATGCCGATAACTCCCGCCATCCAAAAGGAGTGAAAAAGGCAGCAAAATATACGCTGCCGAATAGCTGTCAAATCTCAAAATTGATTTGGGGGCGCTTTAGGAATCTGCGGGAGGAGTGGTGGCATGGACGGGGAAAGGGAGGGTATGCCGCCTAATTTCGGAGGGCGGCAAGCGCTCCCCCCCAGGGTAGGTGCCTGCGCAAGCGCATACTGCACCTTTCCGTCATTGTTCGAGCGCAGTATAGTCGGCCGTCCGCAATAACTTAAGTTTCTGAAAGCGATGAAGACACTGAGAAGCCGTTTATCAGGCTTGTGACAATCTCACATGCTTTACTTGTGCAGTACAGTAAACGACCTAGGCTCTTAGTATTTGACAATAAAATTTCTGTCAAAGTCCGCCCCCGGACCATCTGAAAAAAAAAACGTTTTATTTCCAGCCCATAATTGGCCTCGGCGGACTGTAGAGCGGATGCGTGCTATAGTCCAGCAAATACGGTATATTCAGCAAAACAAGCAGAAATATTGCCTCGCAAGTTTCACTCCCCCATCGATCAATTGCTGGTGTGCCGTTGCTTTCTTTTGTGAAAGTTCCCGTCATCGCCAGGGAACGCTGTTCCTGTACCCGATAGCATTCATGAGTAAACATCCTCGTTGTTTCCAGAAAGGCGGAAACATTGTATCGGCTTATAAGCGCACGCAAAGGGGACCCTCGTAATTTGTGGAGTTTGCTGCATAGACAGCGCCGCAGTTAAAGACACAATTGTGCAGATGGGCAAAAACGATGGAATTCAGGCAATCCGACCGACAACCGCTTATGCAGCGATCACCACCACCAAGTCCTTTTTACATATATTATTCAAGAGAGCGAGCAGTATTTTATACAGCGAAACTTTCTTTGCCTCTTTTTGCAACTTTGCGAACGCTGCATCTGACGTGATGGTCTTGCCGCACGCGCCGCTGGGTTTGTTGTGACACCACCAGATGGCGCTCACCTCCACGCGTCGATAAATCCCATCAACAAACTAGGAGTAGCGTCAAATCATCTCTCCTTCTTCTTCAACGGCGTTTACTCTCTCTTCTGACGACTGTGGTTCCCCTTCGAGGTGCTGAACAAGCAGACGCTCTCCGAATCAAACGCTGTCGCTGCGTATTGTTCGAGCTTTTGAGGTCGTATTTTGACCGGCATTTTTGAAGGTATATTATAACTAGCTAGCGGAACATAAATGAAGGGCGCTTGAAAATATTGGCGGTTGGAGACTGAGCCACGCCACGCGTGACGTCACCATTGGTTGATTTACTACCGTCGCCTGCGGGCTAGAGTAGTTTCAGTCCTTAGTCTGCAAGCGACCTACGTGCGCGCGGGTGTCGTACATTATCACTAGGCTTCGAGAGCAAATGATCTAGCAGCAGTATGCGTGCAGTAGTCTTGCAGCTTTAACTGACTAGCGAGCAACGGATTACCAGTGGAAACGGTCCATCGATAAAGAGGCACCACTGGCTTCGCTCGCTTGCAAAGCACCCGACATAACTTCACAAAGTTTTTTTTTTATTTTTCTTGACTTGAGAAGTGCGGGAGCAGTCATCTCACAGGCGTGTGCAAGGCTGATACTGCAGGCCATATCGCTGCTGACATGTGTTGGAAGCGATTGCGAGAAATGCTGCACTGCCTATTTTATCCACCGTCTTATCAAAATGAAGGCAGAGTAAAAACGATAAATTAAGCTCCAAGTTTGTCCTGCGTGCTAACAGAGCCACGCCGAACTTGATACATTCTAGAATCGAGGACATTGCAATACGGATAGAGTTACCAGGGATTTTTCTAGCCATTGTTCGTCTTCCCATATTGGATAACTCAATGAAAGCACCAATAAAACACACGGTCTGTCATATACATGTAGTGAAGGAGCAAGCTGTCACAGTAATGATTCCCGGGTTATATCAAAAGTGGAGGTAATATTTTTGGCTCATTGATACGTATCAGCGCTTGGTGGAAGACGGGATATTAAACACATCACCTCACGTCACGCCCACAAGTTCTCCCACGCTGTGTTTACATATCTACATGCCTACAGCGGTGCATCTTTTGCCGGAGTAGACTGAAATGTGGCGAACCTTTTACTATATTAGCACTCATTATACACGTCCCATTATTCCTAGATATTCTGCGACTAGGCAGCACCGCAGCCGTCTTCTCGATGACGCTGCCTCGCACGAGCCGGGCTGTCCAAGCGGCCCATGCGAACACTCTTTTCCTAAAAGTAAGTCTACAGGGTGCATTTTTTACAGGGGTATGGTGAAATGTGGACGATTTTCGACTGTATTGGCACTAATTTCCCATGTACAATTATTGTGAGGTACTGGGCGAGTAGGCAGCACTGCAGCCGACTTCTCGATATAGTTGCCTCTGACGATCCCTCCTTAGTCCAAGCGGCCCAAGCGAAATAGCTACATTTCAAAACGCGGAGCGTAGGGGGACTTTGCCTCAAGATAAGCCTTGTCTACAGTGGTGCACCGTTTACACGGGCAGAGTGAAATGTGTCTAATTTGCGACTGTATTGGCACTATTTATACACGTGCCGTTATTCTACGATAATGGAGGACTCTGCAACACCACTGCCGATTTCTCGATACCGCTGTCTCCCAACAGCCCTGCTTAGTCCAAGCTGAACCAGCGAACTCCCTTCGTTTCCAAAAAGGGGCCATATGGCTTCTTTGTCTCAACATGAGCATGCCTACCGTGGCGCATCTTTTACAAGAGTAGAAGGAAATCTGGTATCCAAAAGCCGACTTTTGGATACCGTTGCATTCCATCAGCCCTGCTTTGTTTAAACGGCTCAAGCCAACTGCCTTCGTTTTCCAAGAGTGCGCCATATCGTGGCTTTGTCTCAACATGAATCTCTGTACAGCACTCGATCTTTTACAGTTGTTGAGTGAAATGTTGCCAATTTTCCAACATATTGGCGCTGATTTTGCCTAAGCCATTAATCTTATTCGCGCTGCGACTATGCAGCACCGCAGCCACTTTTTCGATAGCGTTGCCTCCCACGAGTCCAAGCGGCCCATATTAACTCGCTTCAGTTCCAAAAAAAAATTGGCCGTATGGCGGATTTGCGTCAACATGAATCTATCACCTTTTACAGGGTTGTAAAATCATAATTTCTAATCTATTGGCTCTAAATACGACGTTACGCATAACTTTACCTACTCTGCGACTAATTCAGCCTTCTCGTCTCGTGGCGACTTGCATTTTATTAACTTTTGCGACTCGCTACGGAGCTCTGGAGGTGGCTACTAGATATGCTGTGGCCCAAAATGGCAAACTTGTATGAAAGTCCCCTAAAGGAACCTTGCATTCGGAAATAAGCCGGTTCGACTAAGAAACATAAAAGGCTGGAAAAGAACGAATTAAATTGTTGGCAAAATAAGATGCTCCATCAGTCAAGTGAAACCTGCCATGCTCTACGAATAGTCACTGCATCATGTATCAGCAAACACCGAATGTCCACATCAAAACACATGTTTCAACACTATCTGTAGACTCGCTACACACTAAAACAAAACAAATTTGAGTACCGCGCATGATTAACCGCATTGCGACAGACACGTTGTGGTTATTGGCTGTGCTTTCTGTAGAAAAATGAAAGGATTGGGGACCCACCATGGTGGCTCATTGACTTTGGTATTGCGCCGCTAAACAATAGGATGTGCGTTCAATTGCCGGCCACAATGGTGTAATTTGATGGTGGCGAAATGCAAAAATCCACGCGGCACCGAGCAAGCTGGTGAAAATAATTGAAAGTCACACACTATGACGTTTCTCATATTCATATCGTGATTATTACAAGTAAGAGCTCCATGATTGCTTATATGCTTTTTGAAAACATTGGTGTGACAGCTGTGATGGCGTGTTGTCATTTATTTCATAGCTCATATGAAATAATGATAAAATGTCAAGTTCGAGCTAGGCGGAACTATCGAGGCCACCTGAAATAATATTTTCCAGCAAAGCTGTACCCAGGATTCCATTTTATGGCACTTTATTACACCGATTCCTGTTGTTTTCTCGACTCTAGAGACTATTTCATCTTTTTTTCAGTATTTATTATGATTAGAAGTCTGATACTCGCCGTAAGTATATAGGTTACACAGCTATGATTGCGATGACTTCATATGCTTCAAATATACCGTTATAAGTTCTTTGATCAGTAGCGCCACTGGTACGATGCATAAGGCGCAGGGTGGTGAAAGGGCCTAGCATAAAAAGATGATTAAATGCTGTGACTCATGGTGGGCACAGACGACCGTGTATAGGAAAAGTATGAATAAATATATTTGACCTGCGTGCTTTACAGAAAGGGGAATATATAATATTACTTCTATGCCAATTTTCTGATCCAATCAGTAGTAGTCATGATGTGGGCTCAGGTGGAACGTTGAACTCAGCTGCATATATATTTGACCAATGAAACGATTCATTGATTGTTGATTGGTTAATTGATGTCTCATTGATGGATGCCTGATTGATTCATTGAATAACGTATCTAATTACACGGTTAATTCAGTAAATGATCCAGGAGTGGAAACAGTCTATACATCAATATATTATTTCTTGTTTTACAATGTCCATAATTACTAGAGATCCAAGCAGCTAAATATGAAAACATATAGCCATTTGGGCAATACCATACAGCCTGTGGTTTCGCTGTACAAATTTTCCCGAAATAGACCTCGCTGAAAACACCTACCTGCAATGCTATTCTAGCATCTCAAGGAGGCGAAGCGAAAGGTAACAAACGCGCATACGAAAACTTGTGCGTGTGTTTTGGGTGTGTCTTCATATGTGCTACCTAAATAATATGTGCATTCTTCGTAATTTTGCCATGCTAGGTCACACATGTCATAATCATCATCATTATCCTGGCTATGCTGACTGCAGGCCAATGGCCTCTCCCACACTTCTCCAACTATCCCGGTCATGTGCTAATTGTGGCCATTCTGTCCCTGCAAACTCCTTAATCTCCTCCGCCACCTAACTTTCTACCGCCCCCTGCTACGCTTCCCTTCTCTTCGAGTCCAGTCCATAACCCTTAGTGAACATCGGTAATATTCCCTCCTCATTACATGCCCTGCCCATGCCCATTTTTTTCTTGATTTCAACTAAGATGTCATTAACTCACGTTTGTTCTCTCACCCAATCTGCGGTCTTCTTATACCCCCTTAACGTTACACACATCATTCTTCTTTCCATAGCTCGTTGTGTCGTTCTCAATTTATTTAGAACACTTTTTGTAATCCTCCAAGTTTCTGCCCGTAGGTGAGTACTGGTAAGACACAGCTGTTATGCTGTTTTCTCTTGAGGGATACTGGCAACCAGCTGTTCATGATCTGAGAATGCCTGCCAAATGCTCCCCTGCCCATTCTGATTCTTCTAATTCTTTCAGTCTCGTGATCTGGATTGTTATGACTGCTACCAACAGGTACGGCATCCTGCCAGACGTTCGGATGCCGTACCGCTTCACGCTCAAGTTGTGAATAATTCCTTTCTGCTTTAGTAAGTATTCATAGGCTTGTCAACCTTGCCAATGCGATGGGACAGTACGGCTCCGATTTCGTTCGGTGACGCACCGCACTCCAAATGTAGCGGCAGTGAGGGGTCGAAGTGAGTAAGCAATTTGTCGTTGCATAAATGTTTTTTTTACTTCTGAAAAGCTTCCCGTTGTTGAGAGCCCAAATTCCAGCGACGTTCTTTCGTTAGCAAGTCGTAGAACGGGGATAGCAGACTGGCCTTATTGGGAAGGAACTTGTTGTAATACGTCAGAAGACCCAAGTAGGAACGCAGTTCACTCACGTTCTTGGCTGTTCGCGCCTTCATGATAGCGTCCATGTTCTTCTCCGGAGGGTGCAGCCCTCCCGTACTGATGTTGTGGCCAAAGTACAAAACCTCAGGCATCCTGAAGGTGCACTTGTCCTTCCTGAGCTTGACGCCGTACTCTCGAAAGCGCTGGAGAGCTGCAATGAGGTTCTTTCCGCCATCATTCTGCTTCAGAACGTCGTCCAAGTACGCCTGGACTCTGGGCAATCCGCTCAGGACGCTGTCCATTATTCACTGAAAGATAGCTGGGGCAGAAGACACACCAAATGGCAGGCGATTAAAGCAGGATAATCCCCGATGTGTGTTAATGACAGTCAGCGTCTTTGACTGCTTATCGCGGGGAACCTGGTAGTAGGCGTCTCGAAGGTCCAACGTGCTGTAAACATCACCCTCCTGCAGTGCAGCAAAAAGGTCATTGATTACCGGGAGTGGGTACTGCTCTGTCACACGGCTGGCGTTTACCGTTAGCTTGTAATCGCGACACAATCGAGCTGTTTCGTCTTTCTTCTTTACCGGAACTATCACCGTCACCCACTGCGAGTGAGCCACTGGGGACAGTATTTCGGATTTACCAAGACAGTCCAGCTCGTTAGAAACCTTTTCTCGCATTGCATCTGGAAGTGGCCTGACTTTGAAGAACTTTAGAACCACATCCTTATTCATGTGTAGATGAGCGGGTGGAACCTTGAACAGACCCAGTTTCCGGTCCAAATACGTCTTCGTACTCACACAGGATAGCTTGCAAGTTTAGACCTTACTTCTTTATGCTGGGCACGCTCAAAACCGCCGGCCCTTCGTTGTTCA
The DNA here is from genome assembly GCF_050947875.1 of Dermacentor variabilis. Lineage (NCBI taxonomy): Eukaryota > Metazoa > Arthropoda > Arachnida > Ixodida > Ixodidae > Dermacentor > Dermacentor variabilis. The sequence goes on along the minus strand of NC_134578.1, from coordinate 32,845,196 downwards.
ATGCCTATATGAGATCACGGCCGCACAGGCTCGGTCCGGAGACGCGAACAACTGTGACTTACGCCGTAACAGTCGTGCTGCAGTATGAAACTGGGAGCGTTCGCTTCCCGGCTATAGGGAATGGACCCAAGTAGCATGACAACCTCAGGCTGGATTTTTGAAGGCAGGGTCGGCTTTTGCGATGTTGGCAGTAAACGTCCCAGGACATCACGCACACGGAGGAGCCGGTGTCGATTTTCATCACGATGTCGGCTCCACCCCAGCAAAAAAAATGCGTCGTACCGGGCTGACGAGTCCGCTATCTGCGGTTGGTTGCGGCTTTAGTGCATGCAACTGCGCGATGAGCTCGGCTTCGGCGTTTTCTATTGCACCGCTGCTCATTGCCAAGCTTTGCTGCGGCCGCTTTCCTTTAGATGGACACGCGGTAGCTAGGTGTCCCTTTTCCCAACAGTTGAAACATTTGGCGTGTTTAAGGTACAAGCAGCCTCACCGTGCACGCGGCTTCCCCCACACCGGTGACAGCCTTTAGACGATCCACTCGCCTGACTGCACGTTTTTACTGCCTGTTGCTGCAGTCTATCGCCCGCTAGCCTGTGAAGCTCGAGCTCTTTAGTTGATTCCATCTGTTTCATAAGCGGAACACTCTGTCGTGCAGCCTCTGCTGCGAGCATGGTGTTTTCTGCCTCCTGCAACGTCAGTTTCGGGTGAGAAAGCAGTGCCTTCTACACGTCACTGCTGTGAATACCGCTCACGACCTTGTCTCTTAGCAGGCGGTTCAACATGGTCCCGAAGTTGCATTTACCAGCCAGGCGTCGAAGCTGCACAATAAACTGCTGAGGTTTGAATGCAGGTAAAGAACTAGAAGCTTGCCGCTCTCTCATTTGGCATGGGTGCGTAAAATTCTTCGAGAATGGTAACCGCTTCCGCATAGGTTAACTCGCTCACCTTCCGCGGGGCACAACGCCCACTCAGCACGTCGATAGGCTTCGAACCCAGTGCAGCGATGAGAACGCTCTTTTTGTAACGTCGTCAACGATGCCGTTACCCTCAAAATATTACTCAACTCTGATGCAGTACGACGACTACATGTCCTTGGCGTCGTGGAACTGTAGAACTTGGTACGCCATGTCAGGAGTGTTCGCCGTCATCAAGGTGCTGGTTCGGTGCTCGTCACCAATGTCATGACTGCTACCGGGCATGTACGGCATCCGGCCGGACGGCCAGGAGCATAATAACGCTCACACAAGAACGCGAACACTGCGCCCGTTTATTCAGTGAAAACCCTTTTTCCAGACGTTCTGAATAAGCTCCGCACGTGTGATGATGTCAGTCTTGCATCACGGCGAACGCGGTTTTTTCTGTCTTCGTTTGCGTTCTCACTTTGTAGCATTGATCCGCGGTCACTATCTGCCCTAAGTAGATGCATTCCCTTACCACTTCGTGTGCCTCGCTACCTATCGTAAACTGCTGTTCTCTTCCGAGACTGTTAAACGTTTAGTTTTCTGCAGATTAATTTTTAGCCCCCCGCAGGGGCGTCTGCGTCAGCAGGCGTTTGGTGCGTTGCGCCACCACGTACCCGAGCACACGAGGGTTGGACCCTCCCGCGTGTAGCCGTGCGCGGCTTAGCCGTGTCTGGGGAAAAGGGGATCCTGGAGGTTGAGCCGATGCCGGGCGTTTGGACCTTTAAGGCCCCCCGGCGGAGGCAACACGCCTCTTCGGCCTCGGCTTCACATAGACGGCACCTCCAGACTGACCCACCTGGAGGAAATCGGCAGTCGCCTTTTCCTGTCCTCCTCTCCAATCTTCGTCTTTTTCTCCCACTTTTACATCTTTCCTGTCTTCTCCTCACTTCTTATTACTTCCTTTCTTCACGGCGGCAAGGGTTAACCTTGTGTATCTGCCCTCCCTTGGGTAAAATATATTAGGTTATAGTGGCAATGTACGGTTGGCGCTTGCAGCCTTACGCGTTAAGACCTGCAGCGTCCCCATGTTGGGCTCCGTGGTGGGTGGCCGCCATTGCTGCCGAAAACGAACCGAAATACCATGGGAACACCCGCATTTCCCCGCCTACTTGATCGTCACCCTCAGAAGAGGGGACGCACCGAAGACTTCAGCACATGTTTGACCCGCATAAAAGAGAACTACCCGAAGTACCATGTTGTCCATAGTGAAAATCCTGAAAAGCAAGCCAGATTCATTTCGCCATTCACCGTAGCAAAATCTTTGACCGAAGCCTTAGGGTCAGGTTATAAGGTAACGAAAATGGCTAGCGGGGACCTTCTCCTTGAGATCCCTCAGAAACATCAGTACGAGAAGCTTGGCAGTCTCCTGACATTTGGTAACATTCCTATTTCTGTTACACAACACCGCACAATGAATAGCTCACGGGGAGTCGTGTCAGAGGCAGACCTCCTAGACCTGACAGAAACTGAACTCCTGGAAGGGTGGAAAGAACAAAATGTTACTGACGTAAAACGTATTACAATTAGACGAGACAACAAGGACATCCCCACTAAACATCTTATCCTAACATTTTCATCCAGCGTGCTGCCAGACACCATTGAAACAGGATACATCAGGTTAAATGTACGACCATTTATCCCCAACCCTAGACGATGTTTCAAATGTCAGAGGTTCGGCCATGGCTCGCAGAGCTGCCGTGGTCAAATAACTTGTGCAAAGTGTGGAGTCCAGGGCCACCCCTCAGACAACTGCAGTGGCACACCTCACTGTGTGAACTGCAGTGGTGACCATCCAGCCTACTCACGCTCCTGTCCGAACTGGAAGAAAGAAAAAGAAATAGTTACCCTCAAAGTCAAAGAAAACATTTCATTTAAGGAAGCCCGTAAAAGGTGCTCTCCATTCCACAACACACCTTATGCTGATGCGGCGCGTCGGGGGGCAGCGTCGCAGCGGCAATCGCCGAGTGCCCTGCCCGCGTGCAGCGAGCAGGCACCTTTGGCTCCTGCCCCCAGGGTGGAAGTAGGTGAGCCTACTCCATCCAACCAGCAAACAGGCCAGGCTACCCTTGGGTTGCCGGTCCCACAAGAGTTATCTGTGGCAACCTGCGCTACACGCAGCGATCCCGCAGTACCGATAGTGGCCCCGAAGGTAGGCGCAGCCGAGGCTGCCTCGACCTCCCCGGCCCCTCCCAGCGCTGGCAACAGCCGGCGCAGCCAAATTACACAGGGAGCCCCATCGACCTCCGGGCTGGTGGGCGCAGGGGTCTTGCCTTCCAAGGTGATACTCTCCCGAAAAACTTCTCGCTCGCAAGAGCGCGTGTCCGGCGCCTCACAAGAGGCAATGGACACAACTCCTATCCCCACGGCGCACCAAGCGCCTAAGGAGCGGCGAGGTTCCCTCGAACGCTCCAAAAAAGGCAAAACCCCGGTTACAGGGCCTCGCAAGAGCCCTGTAATCTAATGAGTTATTTCTGTTTCCGTATACACAGCACCAATTTACATTAAATATGGATACACAAATCATACAATGGAACATCAGAGGTCTCCTTAGAAACCTTGATGATTTGCAAGAACTTATCCACAAACACAATCCAAAAGTGCTGTGTTTACAGGAAACACATTTAAAATCCAGACACGCAAACTTTCTCCGTACGTATGTTACGTTTCGCAAAGATCGCGATGATGCCATCGCATCATCGGGTGGTGTTGCGATTCTCACTCATAAAAGTATAGCATGTCAACCTTTACAGCTTCGAACGCCCCTTGAAGCAGTGGCGGTACGAGTTGTTCTGCTAAACAAACTCATCACTATTTGCTCGCTTTATATACCCCCGCATTACAAATTAACTAAACATGAATTTCAGTCCTTTATAGATGAACTGCCAGAACCCTATGTTGTTCTTGGCGACTTCAATGCGCACAGCTCCCTGTGGGGAGACTCTCGTATCGATGCGCGAGGTCGCCTCGTTGAACAGTTCCTTTTTTCGTCCGGTGCGTGTCTGCTCAATAAGAAGACACCCACATATTATTCTCTCGCAACCAGAACATATTCTTCAATTGACCTCAGCCTAGTTTCCCCTTGTATGCTGTCTGAACTCGAATGGGAAGTCACCAAGAATCCTTATGGAAGCGACCACTTCCCCATACTGCTAAAAACACATAAAGAAAACGAATCTCTACCACAGGCTCCTAGGTGGAAGATCGATACAGCCGACTGGGAGAAGTTCCGAAACTTAACTAATATCTCATGGAATGACATGTCTTGTCTAGGAATTGATGCTGCTGTGCAGTATCTCACAGCCTTCATTATAGACATGGCATCTAAATGCATATCAGAAGCACATGGCTTGGCATGTAAACGGCGGGTCCCGTGGTGGAACGAAGACTGCAGGATCGCTCGTAAGAAACAAAACAAAGCGTGGGGGTTGCTACGCGCTTCCCCCACTGCAGAGAATCTAGTCAACTTTAAGCAAGTAAAATCCCAAGGCAGGAGAACCCGCCGACAGGCCAGAAGAGAAAGCTGGCAGAAGTATTTATCGAGCATTAACTCGTTTACAGACGAGGCCAAAGTCTGGAACAGAGTAAATAGAATTAGAGGGCGACAAACATATTCACTCCCTCTGGTAAATACACAAGGCGATACACTGCAAGATCAGGCAGACTCACTTGCGGAGCACTTTCAGAGCGTGTCAAGTTCAAACAATTATTCGCAATCTTTTCTCATATATAAAGAAATAGAAGAACGTAAGCCTTTAACAAGAAAAAGCCGAGAGAATCAGCCTTACAACCGTCCTTTCAGTATTGCCGAATTGAGAGCTGCCTTGAGCGCATGCAAGAGCTCCGCACCAGGATCTGATAGAATCATGTACGAAATGCTGAAAAACTTACACAATGACACGCAAGTGACACTACTTACACTTTTCAACACTATCTGGGACGCAGGGTACCTTCCGACCGCATGGAAAGAAGCCATTGTGATCCCTGTTCTAAAACAAGGCAAAGATCCTTCATCAGTGGCAAGCTACCGCCCGATAGCCCTCACAAGTTGCATGTGTAAGGTATTTGAAAAAATGATAAATCGGCGACTGATCCATTTCCTTGAACAGAACAAAATGCTTGATCCCTATCAGTGTGGCTTCCGAGAAGGGCGCTCCACAACCGACCATCTTGTACGTATTGAAACAAATATCCGGGACGCCTTTATACATAAACAGTTCTTCCTCTCGATATTTCTCGATATGGAAAAGGCGTATGACACAACGTGGCGATACGGCATCTTGCGAGACTTATCGGAAATGGGCATTCATGATAATATGCTCAACGTAATAAAAAGCTACTTGTCCAATCGTACCTTCCGGGTGAAAGTCGGCAATGTGCTGTCACGTCCATTTACACAAGAAACTGGTGTACCCCAGGGAGGCGTGCTCAGTTGCACACTTTTTATTGTTAAAATGACAACGCTTCGTGCGTCCTTACCACCAGCCATTTTGTATTCCGTCTATGTGGACGACATTCAAATAGGCTTCAAATCCTGTAACCTTGCAGTATGCGAGAGGCAGGTACAGCATGGTTTGAACAAGGTGTCAGGGTGGGCAGAGAAAAATGGTTTTAAAATCAATCCTCAAAAAAGTTCTTGTGTCCTGTTCACAAGGAAGAGAGGCCTAGTTCCGGATCCTTGCTTACAAATGTGTGGACAACAGATTCCTGTAAACAAAGAGCACAAATTTCTAGGTATTATACTCGACAATAGACTCACTTTCGTCCCACACATTAAACAACTCAAAGAAAAGTGTCTGAAAACAATGAACCTAATGAAACTTCTATCCCAGACTACGTGGGGTAGTGACAGGAAGTGCCTAATGAATCTGTATAAGAGCCTCATCCGGTCACGATTAGATTATGGTGCCGTGGTATATAACTCTGCCGCCCCAAGCGCGCTAAAGATATTAGACCCGGTTCACCATCTAGGCATCCGTTTAGCCACGGGCGCTTTCAGAACAAGCCCAATTGAAAGCTTATATGCCGAATCGAATGAATGGTCTCTCCACCTACAGAGATCATACAACAGCTTTACATATTTCCTTAAAGTACGCTCCAATCCTGAACACCCATGTTTTGATACCGTTACCGATATGACGTGTGCTACACTTTTCAGCAACCGTCCCTCCATAAGGCAGCCTTTTTCGCTGCGTGTGAAGGAGCTCAGCAATGAAATGCATGTCCCACTCCTCGAGCATCGCTTAATGCACACAATCAAGCTCTTACCTCCTTGGGAGTGGAAGGTGATACAATGTGACATATCCTTTATAAAAGTTACAAAGCACGCTCCTGAGGCCGAAATCAGAATGCATTTCCTAGAACTCCAGCACAAGCATTCCTGTGCAGAGTTCTACACAGACGCTTCGAAGTCAAATGCCGGGGTATCCTATGCAGCCGTCGGCCCATCCTTCTCGGAATCCGACGTACTGCATCCGGAAACAAGCATATTTACGGCTGAGGCCTACGCATTACTCTCTGCTGTGAAGCATATAAGAAAATCAAAACTTCCAAAAGCAGCGATCTATACCGACTCCCTAAGCGTCGTGAAGGCCTTGATGTCAGTCTACACACACAAAAATCCTGTACTTAGTGAACTCTACACCGTCTTGTGTAAAGCGTACATATCTAATCAGCGTATCATTATATGCTGGGTGCCTGGCCACAGGAGCATTGAGGGTAACGTTCTGGCGGACGAGATGGCCACGTCAATCGCATCGCAAACTGTTAAGCCTACCGCTGCGGTGCCTGTCACAGATCTGAGGCCTTTCTTGCGAAGGAGATTGCGGGACCACTGGCAACGCATGTGGGACGCGGAAACGAATAATAAGCTCCACCTGATAAAACCACAGTTAGGATTCCGGCCCTCTACTACAAAATCGCGCCGAACAGATGTCCTATTCTGTCGTCTCAGAATAGGACACACGTTTGGCACCCATAATTATCTGCTTACTGGAAGTGAACCTCCAACCTGTGGTAGATGCGGGGAGAGGCTGACCGTGCTCCACGTCCTTCTGGAGTGTCGGGAAGCCGAATCTGAAAGAATGAAACATTTTTCCTTAGCTTACAGACAGCACATCCCTCTTCATCCAGTAATGTTCCTCGGCCCAGAACCGCTTTTTAACACAGACACAGTCCTAGGTTTTCTGAGAGATGTGGTCCTACATGTTATTAGCCCCATGCATTCCTAGCGCTTCCTCTCTTTAGAGGATGCCGCTGGGATAGTTGTACGGTATAGCACATGCCTCCAGACCCTTGTGTTTCAAGGGCTCTAAGGAGGCAGTAGTGCTCTATCCTTTTTTATAATCTGCTATATTTTACCTATCGTATCATTCTTTTTAACTGCATCTAAATGTTCATAGTACAAGTCATAACACATCGCCATAATTTTATTATACAGATTTTGCGCACTTTAGTGCGTATATTTTAAGGCCCCTTTACAGCCACGTCGCAGCAACTTCATAGTAATCATAAGTACATTGCAAACCCATTAGCACAGACATGGCGCTCTTTGGCCATACCTGGCCCTTGCGCCAAAAAACCCCATACATCATCATAATTTTTAGCCCCACCTTTCTGCTTTGCCTGTCCATGTCAGTGAGCATGCATTGCAATTGGTCTCCTGAGTCAGTAAGCAAAGCAATATCACCAGCCAATCGCAAGTTATTAAGGTATTCTCCATTACCTCTTATCACCATTTCTTCCCAATCCAAGTCTCTGAGTACCTCCCCACATATACAGATATATAAACTACTAAATACACATTGGGGTATAAAGGGCTTTCAACATAATTTGTGTTGACGTTGAACACAGCTGCAACAATATTTCAAAGTACTTTCAATGTTGAGACTCAACAAATCTGCAACAATGCTTCAATGGGCTTTCAATATTGAAAAACAATGAATTTCAATAATACGAGGTGTGACACAAAAAAAAACTAGACTGGTCCTATAACTTATTGCACTTGCTGAATCAGTTCTCTGTGACATTATCACCTTCAAAGTAGTCTCCTTCAGCATTCACACACTTTTGCATTCGGTGCTGCCATTGCTGGCAACAGTTCTGGAACGAGGTTTTTGGAAGGCCCTTCAGGATATTCTCGGTTTTTGCCTGAACCTCTTCAACTGAGGTAAAATGGGTTCCCTTTAAGCGAGATTTAACTTAAGGAAGTAAAACAAAGTCGCATGGAGCCAAATCAGGTGAATAAGGAGGATGCCCTATCACAGTAATGTTTTGCTGGTCAGAAACTGCTTGACAGATAGGGCCGTGTTAGAGGATACATTGTCCTGGTGCAACAACCATCCATCACTCCATAGCTGTGACCTTTTTTTTCCTAATTTTTTCACGAAGTCTTTTTAGTACTTCAATGTAGTAGTGTTGATTAACAGTCTGACCACTGGGAACCCACTCAATCATTACAACTCCATTAATGTCGAAGACAATTAACATTGCCTTGAATTTTGATTTTGATGTGCGTGCTTTTTTGGGTCTTGGGGGATCCTGGAGACTTCCACTGCATTGACTGGCGCTTACTTTCTGAGTCATAGGTAAAAATATATGTCTCATCACATGTTACAACAGATTCCAACAAATTTAGCTCGTTTGCAATGCGACCTAATATGTCCACACACACGTCTTTACTGCCCTGTTTTTGGTCAACAGACAGAAATTTTGGAACAACCTTCGCACAAATCTTCCTCATGTGTAACTCGTCCGTTAAAATGCGTCGAACAGCTTCCCTATCCAAGTGAACCAACTTTGCCACTGCACGAGCACTTAATCTTCGTTCACCACTGATCACATCACCCACTTTGGCAATGTTTTGGTCTGTAATCGCTGACCTTGGGCGCCCTGCAGGTTCATCATCTTCCACACTGTCCCTACCCCCTGAAAATCGCTTATACCATTTAAACACACTTGCACCGACACAAAGTTACATCTCAATAAGCCTCGGTCATTATTTGAAATGTTTGCGTGGCCTATTTCTTAAGTTTCACAAGAAACTTGATGTTGATTCGCTTTCGGTTTTTACATCAGACATTTTTCCGGCCCAATGCAGTTGCACATGTTCACTCAATGACGCAGCACTCCCAAATGGCGTGATCGGTTTCGTCGAAACTGGACGCATGAATAGAGGCGGTGTATGGAATTACGTGAGCAAAACAGTTGTTGCCAACTCCACTATTTCTTCAAGCTACACACTTAGTATCGTTTCCTTTGTATCAGACCTCGCAGTTCAATGGACTTCAGATTTTGAGACTCAGTACATCTTCAACAATGCTTTAGGGGGTTTTCAACAATGAACTACATAATAGTTTCAAGGGTACTCCAATTATCTTCCAAATTGAAAGGCCGCAATAATGTTTCGTCAGAATGTCGCGGGCCCATTATCAACACTTGTCAACACCTCCCTCAATAATGCTCCAACAATTCCCCAATGTTCTTTTAATGTTATTTGTTGACGTTGAACAATAATATTTCAATATCTTTTAACAATTTTTTGTAAGTGTCGTCAAAGGAACTTGCAATAACATTCAGTAATCTCCACTGTTTCTTTATCGCATATTTGCAGTTCTCCATATTTTTCTGAGTAATGCCGCCGGCTGGTGTTCTGTTGTCAGTGCGGTAGGTTCGTTAGAACGCACAGCTTGAAAAGACCAAATTTGTAGTGGTCGTGCGCAAGGGCATGGTGTTTGTTGCGAAACATGTGCGCACGTGTGTTTTCGCTCACACAGTACAATACAGGGGGTGCCATACCGTAAAGCTATTCCAAACTTTTCTATTCGACTTCTGCAATCAGCCCTCCGCGATTGGTCAAAAACTTCTGGACCACCCCCACTACATCTGTCTGTTACGTGACGTCACGAAAACCGAGCTCCCCATCTGATACTATGCCTAGACACTGATTAGGCATAATTTTACCAAACAAAAGAGAACTAGTTATTTCTGTTTCGATGCTTCTCGCGCATTAGCTCTCGGCTATTGGTCAAAAGCTTTCGGCTGCACCCGCTTCACTTGTCTGTCACTTGACCTCACAAAACCACAAAAGCTCACCACGTCAAATTGACGTGTACGCATTAAAAATGCTATACTGTGCCAAACAAACCTGAATTTTCTTCTGAATAACCGCAGGCCGCCCCGTTCCGAAAGGAATAAAAGATGGCAGCCGCCGATCGCTCAGCTACTGGTTACTCCACCTGCCGGAGAGCATGAGTTTATTTGCGTATAATAAATCTTTTCGCGTGGCCGTGTGACGTTTACGAGCACTTTCGGCACGTTTACTAGCTCTGCCAACTCTTCTTTGCTGAGGATCCGTTTTAGCCTCATTCTTAAGCTTCCGTTGCATGCCGCCGCAATTTTCAACCAGCCACCGCAAGCTAAGGGCAAGCGGACCAGTCGCACACAACGGCACCACCCTCTTTAAACGGTTCTCGATTTCGAGTGCAGTGACTCGGCCCCATCGAATACCTCTCCACTTGAGCGTGCTGCTGGCCTCTTGTCAGCCAATTAGATAAGACAAGCCGCTCAGGGTAAGCAATGTTATTCGTTTTTCAAGAAAAGAAAACTGACCTCCTATGAACGAGGAAAGCGTTTGATTGTACTGTTCAGACAACCCTGCGCGTCACCGCCCTTTGCTTGCGTCAGTGGTTACGCAAATGTGACGTCAGGAGATTGGAATGGAAAACATATTGAGATAGTTTTCGTGTTATAGGGCCCCAGTGCTTTCACAATGTGCATGGAATAGAATTGCGACCGGGACATGCCAAAGCGAGCAAAGTACATCGAAATGGCCTTTCGAAATCAAAACAGTTCTCTCGCGTTAAAACTGCTTCCATAGAAAGCAGCTCGGACACAGTAGCCCTCCACAATGAATACTCGCACGAACAGTGCGTTGCACATGTAGTAAGCGCTCAATTCCAGCTGACATTTGCATGTTGTTTCTCGAAATGAGAGTTTGAAGGCGCGTGATTTACATAAGCGAGCGAATTTTTTATGCTGCGTGGTATCGTTTTGAAACACAGCAGGCAGAACTCAGCTTTGAAGGTGTACTGCATGTATACAATATGCATGCAATAATTATTTAAAAGCCTGGGTTTATATGCTAATACAAATATGCAAATGCAGAGGCACTTCACAGAGCCTTGATATTTCTCACTAGATGGGGCAACTGAGGCAAGCCGACTTGCCTCACGATCTTGCGAATCAAAGTTGTACTGGTTTGCGAAGGGATAAAAGAGTGGCGGAAAGGATGGAACAAATGCATGTAACGAAGTTTTTGAGCATAATAAGGTACTTGTAGTTCTCTATAGCGCGTGTTCCTAAGTGGATCTGCATTATCTTTTCGGACTGCCACTTTGCCGCAGAATGAATGGTCAGGAAACGTGTCGTAACTGCATAAACTACAATACCTGCCAATGTTACTATCCGCACTGAACCTACCATCTTCAGTAACTCTTCTAACACAGCAAAGGCAAGAAGAAGGAGACCGTGGACATTTACATAAGCCACAATTGAACGCTTAGATATACATTAGCCTACGTTGCAAAGACTGCAATGTATTGCAGCACACTGCTACTTTATCAAATGCTTTACTTGGTTAGACTTGATCTTAGATGCATTGTGCTACTTGAGCCAGAGTGAATTAATAATCTTTCCTTCCTTGTAACGTCTGCAGCCAATATTTTACCCCTGAACACCTGTTACGCCCATGACTGAAGATTGTGTCAATAAGAAACACGCTACTTTACTGACTGTATATTAAATCAAAATGTGTTTACTCTTTATTTACAAGGACACTTTAGCCAATTAACAAAGAATCGTCCTACCATCTTGATTTTTTATTAGTAAAGTCTCTAGCCCCCTGTAAGGGAAATATTTTATTTTGACGTAGGTAGGTAATGACAGTGGAACATAGAAACTGGTGCGCAATAATTTTACCGATAGCCATCAGGCTAGTCTTCGGTCCAAGTCAAATTACATGTATAGGTAGGTTATAGGGACGAACACAAAATAAAAGAAAGAGCAAAGAAAGAAAAAAGGAACATTTATATATACAAAGAAGTGAGTTATTCGGTACGCAATTCAGTGGATTATAATTTCTGACAGAAACGGCTGTTCACGCCTGGCCTAAGAAATACGCTCAGAAATGCGTGCAGCATTCCTTCTACTTTGAGCGTAGCAGCTCACTGTTTTCCACCAGCCGTAATTGTTGGCAGCCTCACTCCATCCGACAGAGCGCCCTTCCTGCGGCGTGACAACTCTGTGCTGCCTGATTTGATGTGTGTGGTTGTTAAAAGTCTTGCTAGATTTCTCCATATTGTTTGTGTTATAACTGAGTCTCGCCTCAGCAGAATTGGGCTCCACTAAAGCCCGCCTTGGTTGGAGCATTATTTTTAGCGGACGCATTTTTGTGTGTGCTCCAAATAACGTTGCATGCAGGGAGCTTGTATTCTTTACCCGGGTTTCTTGCCTTCACCACGTACTCGAGTAGTTAGCCTTTACAGTGTGCAGATCATGTCTGTTGTGTATTTTCATAATCTGTACGAATGGTACAGGCTCTTTCTATGATGCGGTATGAGAAACGTAAGATCAGACAAACACGCTACTTGTATGACGATAAGGCAAAGCAAGCTTGGAGCTACCAGTTTTTCTCCGACTCGCCTCTCTTGAACAGACACTCCACTTATGTTTACGGGTGGGCGCTTGTATGTTGCGTTCTAGGATATTGTGTACGAATGCCTCAGCCTTGCCGCATAAATACCCACGCTTAGACGAAAAGCTAATTGAGTTCTGCAGTTTTACGGGCCAAAACCTTGATTTTATTACGAGGCACGGTGCAGTGGTACACTTCGGAATAATTTTGACCACCATGGGACCTTTAACGTGCCCCCAATGCGCGAGGCATGGTTCTTTTTTTGCCTTGCGCCGTCATCGAATATGGCCGCCGCGACCGGGATTCGTTCCCGCTACCTCGTGATTAGCAGCGCAACACCATAGCCGATGAGCCGCCGTGGTGGGTGCTTTGACATAAAGCTAGACAACCTTTTCCATCTAAAGGAGGATCTCTGTCTCCCCTGCTAGAATAGCGACATGTGATTCTCGTAAATTACGATCTATACAAACTAAGGCGAGATGTGCGAGCTACGATAAGCAGATAGGCATTATCGCTCGCCTTTCTCAATTGCTCTGGAGTCTATTAGAAATGTGCGATGACAGGCGTTCTCAAGGTAATGTTCTCCTTTTTTGTCACCGTAGGCTTTGAACTAAGTCGTTCCACGGACCAATAATTATTAGGCATTTGTTCTAGTTGCACGGAGGACAGGCTTGCAGACATATTGGACGTCGTGTGAAGGGAGCACCATGAAGTTCCTAATCGGTGCTGTATCGCAGAGATAACTGTAATTATATATATATAGATAGATAGATATAGATATATAAAGAAAAAGTGCGGCGACGCTAACACAGACAGTGTACTTTCTTTCCTGCCCTACTGTCACATTCATCTGCGCTGTGCACAGACCATGCGATTTCAGGTTACCGTAGGCAAGGAAAGGGCGATGAAACGACAAATAACATTGACGAAATGGACCACTTAGGCGGGCTCGTTACACTAACGTGTGATAACCCCGGCCCTTCGAGAGGGTAAATCATCCGGCTGTCCACAATAATGCCGCTCTTCCGTGCCTCGACAGCTGAAACAGCATGCTACGAGCTGGCGCTCCCTGTACTTTTGTCCAAGCGTCTGCGCATGGAGGTTCTGATACATCCTAGTCAGCAAGAGCGAGCGCGAACTACAACCTTTTTTTCAAGTGACACTTTCTTTTCTGTGACACTTTGAATTGTTCGACGATCTCGCAAACTGAACAGTGGCACGTCCTCGGTGACCTAAGTTGCCTGCTAGCTTGAACCACTAGGTAGCTGCTGGTTGCTGCCTGGCCAAGCCGACAACGTGGACCACTACGTATGTGTTTGAATAGACAATGCGCTGCTGGTGGATTTCCAGATCAGTCGTCTACTTCGATCGCTGGGTATCTGCAGGGACACATAACATTGGCTATGCGTGTGATACATCGGTACGTACCAATTCTTGGCGACTCCCAGAATGATGTGCGCCAGTCTTAAATATAATAAAACCCAACTGCACTAGGCGGCCGCATGGAGCGCAGGCGTTTGAGGGATAGTCATTGAAACGACGCTGCAGTAAGAATATTAACGATAATCACGGTTGATATTGTATTTCAACTGGGGTGTAGTGTCTCCAACAAGGCATATTGTGCCCTGGTAGGAGTCGGTATTGAGTTAGCGGCAACATTGCCACTTCGTATTTCTCCTGATAAGGTTTAGGGATTCGGAGGTGGCAAGGGGATACAGAGCTCGGGCGCTATAATGTGAAGCTATTGCAAAGCTTCCCTATTCTATTTCTGCAGTCAGTCAGCCGCGACTGGTCAAAAATTGTTTCGGGCTACCTCCACTTCACCTGTCTGTCTAGTGACTTCGCGCAAACAGCAAAACGATTCATTAGATGTGACGTAAACATGCTGATTGTGCATGATTAGAGTGAAGTAAAAGAAAAATAATTATCTTTGATTCCACGCCCTTCTCGCCATCAGCTCACCCCTATTGGTCAAAACTTTAGCGCTGCGTACACTTCGCCTTTCTTTCACGGACGTCACAAAACCGCGAAAACTCACCACGTCAAACTGACGTTTAAGTACTAACATGCATTCTTACGCCGAATAAAACCAATTTTTTAGGAGTAGCCGGACAGTACCCCAATTCGAAAGGAATAAAATTTGTCTGGCCATCAATCGGGTCTTGTACAGGCTACTAGGAGCTGTCCGGGAGAACGAATTTATTTGCGTGTAATAAAAATTTCTGAGTGGCAGCATAAAGTTCTCGATGCCTTTCGACTAGCATACGACATCGCTTCCTGAACTCTTCTTCGCTGAGAATTTGGTTCAATGGGATCTTTAAACTTCCGGTTGCAACTGCTGTGGTTGCCGACCAGCCAGCGCGACCTAGGTAAGCAAAGGCGACTAATAGCAGAAGCCGGCATCATTCTCTTCATCTCGTCATCTACTTTCGCTGCACTAGCTCAGCGCCAAGAAATCTTCTCGAAGTCCGTGTGTTCCTCGCCTCTTGTGGGGCCAACTAGATAAAAGAAGCTGTCAAATTAGGTAATGCTGGTCGCTTTGAAAGCAAACAAAAGTGACTTCCTATAAACTAGGAGAGCGTTTGATTGGCCATGTCATATAACGCTGCGGGTCACTGCTTGCGTTGTACTAGTAGAACCTTGAGAATGATAGGTCATATAAACACCCAAGAAAGTGGATGGGGAATCAACGCCGTGGTAGCTCAATTGGTATAGCATCGCAGGCGAAATGCGAAGGTTGTGGGTGCGGTTCCCACCTGCGCCAAGTTGTTCTTTCATCCACTGTAATTTCCAATGATTTATCGTTGCATTAATCCATTAATTAAGCACAAGTAATTTCCTCTAGGTTGTCCTTGGCGTCAGTGCTCGTTGGCTTCTTAAGGTATGACTAATAAAAATCGGGCCCCGCGGTTAACCCCCTTTCTTATCGTTTATATATATATATATATTTATTTATATATATATATATATATATATATATATATATATATATATATATATATATATATATATTGTGGGCCTTTCTTACACCCATCATCGTCTGCAAGTGATTATCATCACATGGGGTTCTGCGTCTTCATCGCTTGTAGGAACGCGTCTTGAGATTGATCTTCCTGTAGTATGCACTAATGGTCGTGTTAACTGCTGCGTCACACCGGTTGGAAGTGCTGGGTAGGAAGGAGACCTGCCGACAAGCCGAGAGACTGCAGCTCGTCTCGTATGTTTGCGCGGACTATTGAGTGCAAATCGGCCGTGGCGTTGGTTTCAAGGCAGTCAGGAGGCAATTGGACAGATTCGGCTTCGTCAAGGAGCTGGCACGCAGATACAACATTAGCGACAGTAGCCGGGACGTTGATGGCCAACGCATTGAAGGCTGTAGTCCAGATTCCTCCTTTTATGTGGCATACTCTGTCGGATTCCACCATGGAAGCGTTGACGAGTCGAAAAATAGCGAGGACATCCTCCATGTACGAGATAAAGCACTCGCCGAGTTGTTACTTGCGAGTTCCGATTGTCTTCTTGCGAACTGTCTTCTGCGGAGTACCGAAAACTTTCCGCAACCGCAATTTTTCAAAATATTTGAAAGTACTGCGCTTGGTGAAGTCAATCTCGTCGTTGAAAAAAACAAGTCTTCGCTACGCCCATGAGATAGAAGCATGCGTGGCGGGAAATAGGTGGATAAGTGGCGTAGCGTCAGCGCCTCGTCCCAAGGGCTAGCAGCACTCGCCCGGTCGTAGTTGTCGAGCCAATCCTCCACATCTTCACCACGAAGGCCAACGAACAGATGGATATCGCGCTGGGGCCCACTTACGATCCAAGAAGGGGAGGCTGCGGCAGGCGTAGACGAGACTAGATGTACAAGTGCCCTATGGCTCGTCCTGAGACGTGTTGGAGGACAGCTGGCACAAACGGCGACCTGAGCGAAACTCCAGGAGGGGAAGCGGGCGAACACAGGACAAGGGACCGACGAACAATGTCCACCACGTGTGTTTTCGAGACAAATAATTATAATTATAATAATCTACTAAGAGATTCATCATACAGGGCTTTGATATGACCTTCTGTTGCAGAATTTTTTAAAAATTTTCTTGCGATTGTGGTTTTTTATGCATTTAAAACATTCAAGTTCTGGCAATTTTGAGACGTGCACGGGAGAATAAATGTAAGTTGCAGTAAATACTAGACATGATTGTTTTTTTATAAACGACGTGATTTTGAATTGGATCAGTTCGGTGGCACTAATGATCACAGTTACAGTTTTTTGTAAATTTATTAGAGGTTTGTGAGATGCCTGGTTTTAGCTTCTTGTAACAAAAAATACAGAAGTCGTTACAACGTGTATCCTTCGCGGCTGCTCTTCCTGGCCAAATTATTATGAAATAATTCAAGGAACACATTTCTTTTTACATATCTGCTTACAAGATATGCTCACCTCGCAATTGTCACGGGTATCAGAGTAAGAGTGAAGTAAAAAACACTACAATAAATTTGTTTCGCCGTTTTGACTGGGAACCATCCTTCATCAAGTGGGATAGTGAATAGGCAGATAATAGTATTCCTAAAATAGGTCATAGTTAATAAACCACGAGCGCGAACCTAAAGTGCAAGCATTTCTAATACATTGTGGGTACGATGTGCTGTTCTGGTTGTTTGTCTGGCGCTTGAGTTAGGTGTTCGCAAACTCAATGGAAGCGACAAATAAATAACAATTATTCAACAAACAATTATTCTATAGCAATAACAAAAGAAAAACGACGCAGATCCGGCGCACATATGGGAACCTATTGTAGCGAAGTGACGCAGCCGTGAGATATCAGACGCATCAACTCACCAGGGAGACGGAAGAAAAATGGGGATGAGCTCTGGCAGGGGAAAGTCCAAATCCGCAGGTACGACGACGAGAGTAGCATTTGAATAACTAGGTTTATTCACTTGGCATCTGCCGAAACTTTAAACTGTACAAAAATGTCTACAAACAGAACGATGTCATGCCCATCGTCGTCGGCCTGCCTGACCGGCCTGGTCTCCCCTGGTGAAGATGCGCCGTCTGCTGCTGTCTACTTGCTCACTCAAAAACTACTCGAACTACTCCTTAAATAAGTTTACACAGCATCCAAGAGACACTTTTCTCCACCAATTGGGTACTTCGTTACTCCGACCAATCAGGCAAGCCGACATCATCCAATAAGCGGCAGAGTTCAAGGGGTCAAGAAATGGTTGCGTCAACACTCCGTGCATAAAAGCGCTCTGACCATAACTAATCAGCTTTTGACAGCCAAGTGTGGGAAGACGACGCGACAAGTGCACGTGTGACGTCAGGCGCGGTGGTGGCGGCGACCGCGCGGCAGCACTGTCCGCGGCGCCGTCGAGGTCGTTTGTGTACAAAGGTTTGCCCCGCATCAAGGAGCCCACAAAATTTCCGGAAAACAAGCAAAGAGGCCCGCGCTATACTCTTTTCGCGACACTACGTTCAGCGACACTTTCGTCATGTGCTTAATTGAGCGCTCTACAAGCAAGGACGATGCGTGCAACTTTGTTTACTTGCACGCGATGCATCGTGCAATGTCGTAGAAATTTGTGTTTATATTTCCAAGATGGATTACCAAACAACCCATATTGTAACGCCAGCTGGCGATCCTGGGGAACCAATAACACATTTTCATGAGAATTGCGCGCCTATGCTGCTGGTCTGTGTATACACGTCGCGCAGCTGCCGCGGTACGTGTGCCAATTACCGCCGATGCTCTGGCGTTCAAACAATTTCGGCATAAGCTCAATGATCGTTATGACGGTGAGTTATATGGAAACACGGTGCCGGTTTAGGAGGACCGGACGAATAAACAGATCCAATGCCGTACCCAAGGTCGCTAACATCGTTGCCACTAGCATCGTTCTCCGAAAGATCTTCGGACGGACGGATGGGTGGATGAACGGACGGATGGACGGACGGACGGACGGACGGACGGACGGACGGACGGACGGATGGATGGATGGATGGATGGACGGATGGATGAATGGATGGATGGATGGATGGATGAATGGATGGATGGATGGATGGATGGATGAATGGACGGACGGACGGACGGACGGACGGACGGACGGATGGATGGATGGATGGATGGATGGATGGATGGATGGATGGATGGATGGATGGCGGATGGATGGATGGACGGACGGATGGGCGGATTGATGGATGCTATGACCGTCCCCTTTGGAATGGGGTGGTTGGTTACGCCCCCAAGCTCTTGTTATTATATTGCCTAACATTCGACTACCCATGTTAAGAAAGAAAAGAGAAAGAAAACCACCAGAACTCTCAGAACCCAACTTTCTGAACCCCTCATCCAAACTTTGTTTTTCTACGCCTCCGTATGTCGTCTCCTTACTTTTCTTCCACCAATCTTCCAGTAGCCTACTACTAATCTCTATTGCGGAAACGTTTACTTTCCCCTTCCTCTCATTGAACCCAGGGGTTTCAAGGAAGTCAGAGGTCCCTAAATCAATCGATGAGCATATATCTTTGCATTCCATTAACACATACTCCATCGTTTCCCTCGCTTTAGCGCAGCAACACATGCTTCTTCTTCCTTGTATCTTGCTTAAAAGTCCGTATTCTAGGACATCCTGATCTCGCTTGTAAAAGTAATGAGCTTCCCTTTGAGTTATCATAAATTGTATCTGTCTTGATTTCGTTTATTCCTGTTAAGTGGTTACTTACCGCACATTTCTTTTCCATTGCCGCCACGCATGAGACTCTCATTTTCTCTGACTTACCACTTGACGTTATTTACTGCCCTGTTGCTCACCATACCGGTCGCATATTTGCTGGTCAGCTTCCTCGTTCTTTTTCTCCCTTGTGAATTCCTCTTCTTTCTGTACAAATACCTGAACACTATTCCAACCCATGTACTCTCTTCTATACTATTTGGTCTTCATAATCGGTTTTGCTTTGATCTTCCAACACTTGAAAGTGTGTCCAGCTTATGCCACCCTGCAGAGCTTCCATAGCTTCACTTTTATTGTTCCCGTGAGCGCCCAGTGAGTGCCCGGGGCGGCAGAAAGTTAGGTGGGCGGATGAGATTAAGAAGTTTGCAGGCATGGCATGGCCACAATTGGTACATGACCGGGGTTGTTGGAGAAGTATGGGAGAGGCCTTTGCCCTGCAGTGGGCGTAACCAGGCTGATGATGATGATGATGATGATGATGATGAGCGCCTAGTGCCAGGCGTCCCACTGACCTTTAGTTGCCATCGAGCCCTGATTGTACTCGCGATTTCAAGCAAGCAATCGCATTTCCAAATCTAACTCCTCAAATCATTATACCTTTCCGCAATCTACGCAGCACCGCGTACCTATTGCATACCCATCACGTTCTGTGTCCCATTAGGGCCGAATTTATCTTCCCCTTTGATGCTATTGCTTTTTCCTGTCTTTTCATATATCTGCTGCCTCCGTTTGTCAATGCACCAAGATATATGTATTGTTTTACCACGGGTATTTCCTGGCTCCGTTCTGGCACTGTCTGTTCACTGTTCTCGTTGAATAGCATAACACCTGATTTTCTAACGCTAAATGTCGTAGCTAAATTCTCTGCTTCCTGTCCACAGGTATTAGTGAGTGGTTGCATATACCTTTGTTTCTTAGCTAGCAGCACAATGTCGTCCGCATAGAACAAACCTGGAAGCTGCTGCTTTACTACTATATTGTGCTGCGTGTATGCGAGATTGAACCCGACATTGATTTTCTCTAGCGCCCTTTCCATCACCCCTATCATGGTCCCTTATTGATGTCAACTGACGCCCCCTCCTCATTCTATCTAATCCTACGCAAACTCTATTTTCTAGGTAAATCAATCTCAAAGGGGCATACTATAGTCCCCTCTGCCTTCCTCTTCCAAAATATCATCGCACAATATGGTGTGTGTGTGTGCGTGCGCGTGCGTGTGTGTGTGTGTGTGCGTGCGTGCGGGTGTGTGTATGTGCGTGCGGGCGTGCGTGCGTGCGTGCGTGTGTGTGTGCGTGTGTGTGTGTGTGTGTGTGTGTGTGTGTGTGTGTGTGTGTGTGTGTGTGTGTGTGTGTGTGTGTGTTTGTGTGTGTGTGTGTGTGTGTCTGTGTGTCTGTGTGTGTGTGTGCGCGTCGTGAGGTGACGACAGAAGGCACTTATTCAAGAAAAATTAACAGAAAAGTAAAAAGAAACTTGCCGTGTGCGAACAGACGCCCTGCTTTTCGCCATGGAGCACAGAAATGAAAGAAATATGGAAACTGGCTCACCGTAGAGAATTTCGTTTTGGCAAGGCCACAATTGTTCATTGCACATGTTTACTCGGGCAGACCGAGCATAGCGCGTTTTCTTATCACGACAAGAACGTCGAGCTGACCGTCTGGTTCGTATTTCGAGAATACGTTTTTCTTGTGCAACGAATAATGGAGCGGGATGGAACCGAAGGGGCTAAATATACTCTGGACCCTCTGCTAGTGTTTTGCCTCCAATATCGACACATCGCATGGATGTGAAAAACGGGCAGAAAAGGGGCGCACGCCCACAACGTCATGCGCCTGAAGTCAGACTGCACTGCAGATATTTTTAGCGTTTCATTTCTTGACAAGGGTACAGACGCCGTGCTCAAACAGTTATAGCATTTTCTTGTTGCGCACGCGCCACATAATCTTCCATTTTGAAAGACTCGCGAATATCTTCGCAGTGCAGGCGTCATGTGAAATCTACTTTGAAAGCGAAGCACTGCTTGATAGTCTCAGGTGTTTTTTTTTCTTTCTGTGTGTTCTGTCTCCGTCTACGTTATTTATTATTCCGCTTGGAAGCAATTTTCTTATGGAGATGTTTTCGCTGACATTTTTCTCTGGTGTCACCGAAGGGGACAGTGAAGCTTGTTTCACGTGCAGTTTAGAGAAGCGGGCAACAAAGAGGAAAATAGAAAAGAGCAAACTTACGCGACCTTGCAGAATCGCGAACCAAATTCCAGCAAAGCTGTTTCTGTTGGGTGGTTAATTGCAGTTAGAATTTTATATGCCTGTTAATAAATCACATACATAAAGACGTTGCTTATATATGCCTGGCCCATTGCAGACTTTGGCCACATAATACTTTTTCACGCAATTCATGGGCAATTTTTATAAAGGCACTAGCTCATACACTTGCATTTTTTTTCTCGAGAACATTGGTCATAATATCCCCCTGGCCTCCCCCCTCCCCTTGGGCATTTATCTCGCTAAACTTAATCTCGGTTGCCTTCATTGTTCTTCCATGGCAGCGGCACAACTGATGCGTTGTTGGCAGATGATACTTCACACCTTCATCAGAATGTTCGACATCCTTTCACTGTCGTGCATCCCTCCTTCTATGTCATCAGCATCCCTCATCACACCTTTATGTCCCTCCCCTGTGCAGAGTAGCAGGCTAGAGCGCCTTAGCTCAGGCCGACCTCTCAGCCTTCGTTCAAATTAATTATCTCTCTATAACACGCCTGATTCATTGAATAGATAATTAGGTGCTATGGCTCTAACTATGCTTCACTTTGAACTTTGCCTACATATCGGCCGTAGCATGGCCCAAATGTTTAACATATATAAACAAGTTCCGCTGTTTAGTTCACTGAGAACACTAGGGAAACCCACCGCGAACATCGTAAAACGCGTGAAAATAGAAAAATAACAAATTGATCTTCATCAAGTCTATACGACGCTTCTAATCAGGCCAGCCGCGTGGATATTTCGCATCACCTTGCACTTAACCCCCCCCCCTCCCCTGTCCTTATTTTATTTTACTGGATCTCAATAAGGTGCAATATATCGTTGCTTTACAATTGAAGGAAACATTGCAAATAAACGAAGTATAATCAAGGGTTCGACAAAAGTACGTCTGGTTAGGCATGGAATTCGCAAAATCACGGTCGCTAACCAAGTCTGATGAAATATCTGAGGTTTCGGAACCGCGTACGGGTTACTTGTTCACTGAGTTGGACAGGAAATTGTCGTCACTTGTGTAGCCAGAACCTGACGTGTATAGTATCTATTGGCGAAAAAGGGAAGTTTCCCAGGTGGCTCAAGGGCCACGAACATGTAAGAAATAGCAGTCACACAACGAACGCCATTACCGAGCATGCGCAAAAACATGATCACGAGACTAAATGGGAGAATGCCACTGTTGTCCCCAACGAAAATAACATGTCATCTCGGCGGCCGCTAGAATTGCTAATCATTCAGTCGATGCGAGCTACGATGAAGCGGACAGCAGGGATTATACCTGCCATTTACGCACGCTTGTTACGTCACGTGCTGGCTAAAAAATTACCAACAATTTCCTGTCCCGCTCGGTGAACAAGGAACCCATACACGGTTCCGAAACGTCAGATATTTCATCAGACTTGGTCAGTGACCTTGAGCTTCCTCAGATAGCTGTGCGGCTGTAATCTCCCTGCACAGACTGAATCTTTATCAGTCGTTCCTCACACCGTTCAACGAAATATAAATGGCGTGTCTTGCTTAATTTTCCCGGGGAGCCAGAAAGACCAATTACCCGCCTTGTATAGCGCTATAAAATTGGGAGTAAACGATTGCTCAGCACTCATTTTCAGAAACCTTAGTTAATCAACACACTGCAAGAATTTGGTAGTCGTCACCCATAGAGCAGTTTCTATTTGCTCCATATACGGGAGTCTGCCGCTTTCAGTTCACCCAGGGAAGCGGGAAAATTTGATAAGCGTTTGACAAAAGGCCTTTAATGGGGCCTAAAGGAGGGTTTACCCATTTTTGTTTAATTTCTCGCAGTACATGCACTTCTATATTTGCCTTCATATTGTCCGTAACATTCGACCCGTTTCGTCAAGATATAAACTTGGTTACATAGCCAGCTTTTGCCGCATACTCTGAAATAGACAAATGAGGTTTTTGAGGATTTGTAATCGCGCAAGCACCTTCGCTGTAATGTAAGCGTGGAAATGTTGCTGTGGTTCTTGATACTACGGTGCCGTGCTTCCCTAATGCATTCTGTATTTATTTATTTATTTATTTATTTATTTATTGCTTTGTTTCTTTCTATTCCTTCGGCTTTCTTGTTTTCATGCTGTCTTCATTTTCTTTCTTTTTTCGTCCACCGACAAATTCCTTTCATTAGGCACAACTTCTATCGTATCAGCCTTACACTTGCCACCAACTTTATTCGCACCGGAACTTGTCAGATACCCTGTCGATCAGTATTGTTGCAATCTTGTACGCACTTCGGGGAATCCGTGTAACACGCACGGCAAAACTGGGATGGCCACGCGACGGCAAAAAGAAAAAGAAAAGTGCAGAGAAAAACGTGACACGCGCCTCTACTCTTACCGCCTTTGTTCGCTCGTCCACCGTGTAAGGGCGCCTCGGGCACCTAACAATGGCCCGGCCAAACTGAAGCGCTATTGATGTCCTGGCACCCTTTCATGCTTCGCGAGCCTTTCAAGCGTATTGGGGAGTCTATATACAACAAGTTTTACGCCCGCCATTCCATGAAGTTCCACTTTCATTTCTGTATTTCGACGCGACAGTGACAGCGGCGGCTGCTCCCTGAGGATGTATTGTCCTTCGTTTGAAGTACCCGATAATCGCCGGACTCTGAGTCCTGCGCGCAGGCGCGGTCTATTTCTGACTACGACCCTCAGTGGTGGCGTTCAGCGGCTTTGGCCGCGGGCTGCCAAAACCCAGGGTTTGGAATGCAGTCCCGGCCGCAGTGACCGCATCTCGACGCGGGGGGGAGGGGGCAAAATGCAGAAGGAATACCGGTGTATCAATGCATTGGGCGCAAGTTAAAGAATCCACAAGTAGTCAAAATTATACCGGAGTTCCCCAATCCGTCGTACCTTGTAATCGTGTCGTGGCTTTGGCACGTAAAGCTCTAGAATTCGTTTTTTTTTTATTTCTGACTCTCCAGTTACTCCGTTTAATTTTACCTGTGCTGCGAACAATGAGCTAACCGCTTCGAATCGTGATCTACTCCACTGTAAACGTGAGAAAAAAAATTGCAAATTACAGGCTGGGTTTGCTGCGCTAACACAGTGTTTGTGTTTCCCAATACGCACTTTTAATGCTGATCCCCATAGGTTCTGTAAGTGAGCAAACACCTTTAAAATAAATGTTCCATCTACTAAGTTGACCACATGTGGAGCCAGATTAAGGGTATAGCAAGAAAAGGTAATGCGTATTTAACTTTACTGCCACGCCTAGACAATAAATTCGCAGCATAAGTATCAGGTTCAGCAAGTTTGTGCTGAAAATTGAACGTGACCTTTTCTTCTACTGAAGTACGGCGCTTTCCCCAATACGTTTTAAGAACCGGATACTGAAGCTCGAGCTTATCTTCGTAACACTATATATCCATACCGAGTCCTTATGATGCTCTCTGTTTGTTTTTTAACCAAGCTGAACTCGTCGAACTCAGGCGGAAAATGCTTACGGTGTGAAATGCCACAAGCCCCTGGGCACGCAACAGTAAACTGCATTTCAAGAGCTGCCCACATAAATATTGTTGACTAAAGATTTGTTCTCGCGGCTTCAAACGGCACACGGAACAAGGCGAGAAAAATCTGCTTGATTTCGACTTGTGATTTCGTTAAATAGATGGCTATCTGTGTTTCCCTATTTACCTATTTACCCTATTTCCCTATTTACAAGCTTAGTGACTGACAACAATTACTCCATGTGATCTGTGTGAAAGTTGTGGGCTTATATGTGCTGCTGTCATTCAGCTTTGAGAGCATACAGTGTAAGGCTTATTGAGTCGGTGTTTTGTTAGCCAGTGGGTGCCTGTACGGTCGTCGGATGTCACAATAAAGAAATGTTTCATTAGAACCCTAAACGGCGGTGCGGTAATGAAATGCCCAAAGCCAGGAAGCGAGAAGCGCCACAATCTGGGCCAGTCGTCAACGCAGCCGTCACATTTTTCCCTACGTTGAAAATTTTCCACTCTCAGTGCAACATGTGCACTGTGTGGTCCCCACGACCATTGATGATAACACATTCGAGTGTTTCCAACAGCACATCTCAGGTATTTACTATCAATCTTCTCGTTTTCTTAACATCTCACTCCTAATTGAGTCATTAAGAGCAATCCGGCTCAAGCCGAGCGAGGAAGTTTATTCATTGTAATCATTAGCTCCTATTCTGATTTCACCAACCTGTTAACAAGTTTGCACTATGAGTAATATATGCTGTCAGAGGTTATCCAGAAGGTGCGTCAAGAATGCACCATTCTTCCTTTGGGACAAATTTTCGCGCTTCAGCAGATGTCCGAGCTTGGAAAGTCGAAGCATGTTGAGCTTTGAACTACAACAAGCGTAAGCACAACCTAACAAAGGAGGGATATGAAAAAAAAGTATGCGTGCTTGTGTGGTCACGTGCATTTGTGTGCGTCAGTGTGCGCGTGCCCGTGTGCGTGTGCGAGTATTCTGTTGTTTCGTTAGCGCGTGCAAATGCTTGTGTTCGTTTGCCTGTGTACATGCGTGCGCGCGTATTGAGAATCAAGTGTTGTAGAAAAATCCTGAGAGCAAAGTTGCTCAAGCTGTCAAACCGTCAAACCCCAGGTAAAAAAAAATAACTTTGATCGATACTAACGCCATTGCAGTGTCTCTGATAGTCCGCCTGTTGCTCCAGGGTATTAGATGTAATCATTTATTGAATGAACGAATGTAGGAATCAATCAATAAATGAACCACTCAATGAATCAATCATTGAAGCCGTTTTATTCTCCGAAATTATTGTCCCCCTGCTTTGTCTCTCTCGCGAGAGCGAACGGCAACCAGCAGCCTTTTTCAACCGCCTTCATGCATTTTTTTAATATTGTAATTACAACTCGAGCCGCGTTCGTGTCGTAGACGGCAACCCCATTGTCATCGCGCTGTCCTGGTACCAACAGCGCATGCGCGGCCCAAGTGGTGATGGCGAGGCGGACTCCAGGCCACAGCGTGTGTCCACGCATTCTTAGAAAGCCAGTGAGCACTTGAGCATTGCAGAGGAGCATTATAGTTCCAGCAACAATGCCATTAAACATCCCTTACACTGAGATGCCGTGGAGGAAGCAGCTAGGACATCAAGGCAACTAAGTGAGCTCAAGATAACGAGCTAGAATGCCTGGCCCACACCATATACTTAACACTTTAGTATTCCGGCGCCACAGTCGTAACCGTCTTTCGCACTCTCCTTCAGTATTCGACTACCGTACTTATTCTGTGACGGCATCTGGGTAACAATCCACACACACGGGAGTTTCTAAATCCGCACTACCGATCAGTTTTTTTTTTTTATCGTCCATGCGTTAGAGGAGGTCGTTGAAGTTGATCTCACATAATCGAATGGCTGGGAGCACGCGTGCTGCTTGCGCGAACGCGTTAAGCTGCTTTGCCCAATCACACCTCAGCATCGCGTTCCTCTTTATTCGAGAACTCGCATCCCAGCACACGCTCATTTGAGCAATCTTCGTTCATTTGTTTACAGCAAAGCTTTCTCGACAAGTTCGAGGTACTTCTTCGTACTTATCTTGCCTCTAAAGTCGAACGCACTTAATAGTATGGTGGCGTCATTTAGGAACTGCGCAGCGAATCAGAATTTCACCAGTTCACCGCTTCAAGCATACAGTTTCGTTCAATAAATGCCCGAGGGAACTGCGACGCTAGAATCTAGGGGGATCTGCAAACAGGGCCATTGAGTCAGGATAGGAATGAGAAGTACGTAGATTTGCCCGAACTTCGGGAGGAATCTTTTGGCTTCAAACGACTTTCCGACTTTGCAAACACACAGGTGTGACGTTATAAACAACTAAACACCAATAAAATTTTCCGACGCATGCCATGGACCCATGCGTCGACAAGCGGCATAAAACACCCTTTCTCGCGGGCAAGCAAGCGAGTTGAGACGCTTGGCGCGGTTCGATATGGCCATCTCGACGGGTGTTGCCGCTGCATTTAGTAGCGATTATTTGTTCTCAGAGTCTCATACCCGTGTGAATATTGAAAAGTATAGGTTACTTAGAAATGTAGGTCCATTAGGCTGATAATGCGTAAGATAATAATGTTGCTCTTTCATACTAATATTTAATCCTGGAAAGGCGCACTTCATCTCGTACACACACACACACACACACACACACACACACACACACGCACACACACACACACACACACACACACACACACACACGCACGCACACACACACAGACACACACACACACAGTTCATTCATCAATCTGCCTAAATATTATTCGCTTTACGTAGATGTCAACTGGAGTTCAGTCTGCCTGTATTTTTTTTGTGCTCTTCCATTATTTGCCTACGCCTGGGACACGGAATGAACGAAGCAGGCAGCGAGCTGTTGCATGTGGCCCATGTCCCTGAAGTCAGTTTCTAAGCGTCGTAATTTCCGAAATGCGATACCTTTTATACTCGGACTCATCTGAATGCAAGAAAAGTCAGCACGAGAACTAGACGTATCGTAAATGTCCATGAAGCCTGAAAGGGAATGAGTGAACGTGGAAACAACTATTGCCCCAAAGAGTACCAAGCAAAATAAAATGCGGATAACAGTCTCTAAGAACGAACGAAACGAAACGCATAGACATTTAAGACTGCTTACATGTGGGAATGCGCAAACATTATAGCGTTTGTATACCTCAGGAGGTGATGAACGCGCTAATTTGTACACTAAACATGTGGCGGCACCTCTCTCCCCCCCCCCCCTTCATTGACTGCGCCGTCACGGGCCCAGTGACGTACCTTTAGCCAGCCAGATGGCTGCGACATGACGTGTGCAATGACGCACGCACTAGGCACACCTTCAGTCAGAACCGTGAAGGCTACAAGGCGTAGGGGAAGCATGCTCGGCTCGCACCGCGTAGGGTGGAGTTCGTTTCGCACTTACACAAGAGTTTGCCAATTTTTCTTTGACAGCCATTATTTATTTTCTTGAGAGGTACCTCCCTGAGAAATCTGACTTCAATCCGAGCATTTTCGGATGTGTTCTTACTCTTTACAGCCATGCATTTTTTGTACATACTGTATCTATGGTGGTCAAAGTGCGTAAGAGGTGATTTTCTGCCCATATCTTATCGACCTATCGACCACTCTCATGCAGCCTTTCACGGCTTCCTGTAGAGATCAATGAGACTCTGCGGCAGTGGAGCTGAGTGGACCAATTCTGCTTCATCGGAGATTTGAATATCAATATTTTATGCCTTGATAAGTGATTGTTTGTGATTATTTATCTACTTTGTCGGCTTATGGTCAGGAATGTAAAATTGGAGCTCCTACTAGAGCGAATTAGTTAACCCATATATGCCTGAAGCCAAGGAAAATAAGGAAAGTGATTTATTTTCCCGTTATAATTGCTTCTGGGACCTCAGAAAGCAGAACCAACCTTCTATACAAAAAATTTTCTTGAACTATGTCTTTGTAGCCGTCCTACATATAGGAGACCTGGCACATATACTGTACTTGTTTGAATGATACAATTTGAAGCATTTGACATGGACTCCGATGTCGCATTTTTCACAACGTGTGGTGGTCTTCCCGTGGCAATGAGCACACCTTGTTTGCTTGTCTTGAGGAATCACTGTGTGGTCAATGCGGTCAAATGGGCTTTGGGCTTCCAGTAAAGATTGGTGGCTTTTTCCACGCAATGGCTTGGGGCCATGACTTTTCATGTATGACCTCGCTATCGTCCTTCGAAATGTGAGGAGCTCTGTTTTGTCTGTTCCCATTCTGTATAACTGGAATGCATTATTCACACATGCATCAACTAGATACGTCAGGAGTGAAGAATACCACTTCTTTCCTCTAATGGTTGTGCGGTACTTGGCAATATTTTGGTCCAGTATATCAACTCCTCCCATGCTGCGATTGTACCTCGAAATCAAGAATGGCTGCTCCACCGTGACTTTGGACCCATTCTGTCTTGAAGATCTCTTTACCATTGGCGTTTATTCGACCCCGTGAGCATTTGAGACGACGGTCACTGTGCTGTTGTCTTTCCAGCGACATACGATAATTTCAGTTTCGGCATCGACTCTGTAATCGTAGAAGCCTCGAGTCTTACTTTTCATTTCCTTATATGTGAGGACGGGGGGGGGACAGTTTTCTATTCGGCTATACCGCACGGTGCCTATGCACTTCACACCCATTGACGAGAACATTCTAACAAGTTTGAGACTTGAAATGAAGTTGTCAAAGAACACATGAAAACAGTAATCAAGCTTTACTTTCACTCTGGACAGCATTTCTGCAACAAAAGATCCTCCTAGACCAAGCTTGTGTTTATCACCCACATTGACGCCATACCCGCCTTGGTAGGGCTCAGGAGAAACAAATAGCCAATGGCGTGCAAATGCACCACAATTTATAGCCAAACCATATTGGTTTCCCTTTCATAAAGTGCTTACATCCATGCTTTACAATGCGTTCACACATGCTTTCATCGATGTTGAAGCAGTGTAGTAATGGGGCATACAACAGAAACCGTTCATTCAAGAGTCTAAACAGTGGTCGCAGTTTTGTGAATTTGTCTTCTTGTACAAGGCTGTTGTTGTCAGCAACTCGTGGGTTTGTGAAAATTGCTTCAAATCGGTCACGCCTCATTGAGTTCGCGACGAGTTCGTTATGAGAATCACGTCTGTTTTCCCACAATATGCGATGCCTTGGAACCGGCACATAGCCACTGAGAAGCAGAATGACAAGAAAACATCTCATCTCACCTGCGTTCACGTTCAAAAACAACCCATTCTTCTGTTATGCATAGGTGTTGGTGTTTTCAACCAGCAGGTTGATGACTTCGTCGTCGAAAAATTTTCCAAATGCCTCTACTGGATTTAGCGGTGCTCCTTCAAAGGAGGCTGAATCATACGAGGGGCGAGTTGGGAAACTCGCGTTCAAGTCGCGTTTATCCCACTTGACAAGTCATTTTTGTTGCTTAGCCGGTGGTTCCTGGCTGTTCTCGTCCTCACTTGACTCTGAGCAAGTGTCCACAACTTCAGCACGAAGAGTGCTTCCTAACAGATGGTCCATGCTGGTGCCTTCATCACCGCTTTCGTTATCTGTCACTGCCGCCGAGTGATTTTCGGTAGGAAGAATGGCTACAGTCGACGGTACATCTTCCCCAGTGTCAATGCGGTTTCGAATGTCGTTGAGCGTTTGAAGATCTCTTCTGCGGTAAAATGAACTGCATGGAATCTCCTGACTGCAAGTGAAAAAAAGATGTTTCTGCTATATGACATCACGTTACTTCAACGCAACGCGCGCGACGCATCGCGTTCCAAAGTGACGCAACATCGACCCCCGATGTGCCTAGTGTCCTACATATAGGACACCGCTGTGTGACGGATCGCAAACAAAAAACTTTTGCATATATCAGAATGGTATTCTTTTCAGAGCATATTCAATTACTCAGGAATAACTGACAACAATCTGGACAGCATAAAAGATCATCTGTATATATATTACGTTATATTACGTTATTTGAATTTATATTACGTATTATAATATTTATTATTACGTTTTCTTCCGCGGC
Organism: Dermacentor variabilis; assembly: GCF_050947875.1. Classification (NCBI taxonomy): domain Eukaryota; kingdom Metazoa; phylum Arthropoda; class Arachnida; order Ixodida; family Ixodidae; genus Dermacentor; species Dermacentor variabilis. The sequence goes on along the minus strand of NC_134578.1, from coordinate 32,814,005 downwards.
ATGGCGTTCATCGAAGCTCACTCGAACGGCAATTTTGAGACTGCAAGCACGTGGCGTGATGAGCTCCCACAAAGACTTGCACGCCAGAAGGGTAGGGCCTCAGAAACACACGCGAGGGGGCAGCAGCTTTCTTTTAAAAAAATGTTGGAGTTATTTGGAAAATTTTCAGCGTCCTACATATAGCACACTAGGCGTATATGGGTTTACAATAGCTTAGTGCAATCTTGTTTAGAACACATAGAGGTCAGAGCTCTGAGCTGTTCAGTTAGGTCATGTACTATTCTACAAAGGTTGGCGGACCACTACATTGAAGCATGCGTTCTTGTATTACCGGACGTGTCTGCAACGCCGTCGGTCGAAACTGCATCTGGGCAGCGAGAATACCTTGTGCCAAGATATGGCGAAAGGCCTAGGGCGATTGAAGAATAGCTGAACCAGCAGAGTATGCCACCGTTCCCGCGGCGGCAGTCGCGCTCGCCGTCCCCTAGGCGTTCTCGCCCAGCTCCTAGAAGCCCTCCAATGGCAGCGCAGGGACGATCGCCAAGCCCTCGCCGGGAAAACTAAGAACAGCGACCTACGGGGGCGAAGCCGCTGATAATCGCCTTTCCGAAGACCTCCCATCGACGCGAGCACGGTCTATTCCGCACGATTCAACGACGACAGCAGCCGAACTGCGCGACAGACTCTCGCTAGACATACCTGTTGTGCTCGACGGCCGCCACGTTAGTGCTTTATTGTACACGACGGCCGACTACTCAATCTTGTGCGGAAAACTAGCGACGGAACTTAGAAAACTTATCACGCCTTGGTCTGGAACGCAAATTCGTACTGCTGGCGGGCACATTGTAACACCATTGGGCATGTGCACGGTCAGAGTACAAATTCGTGGGTCCACGTTTCCAGCCAGCTGCCTTATACTCCGCGATTGTTCTCGGGACCTCATCTTGGGCGTCCATTTCTGCGAGAGTGTGGTGCCATTATGTACCTCCGGGAGCGCGCAGTGACTTTTTCGACAGAAAGAGCAGCGAACAGCCGCAACAATTGCCGACGTAACGCGCTTCGGGTTTATGCCGACAGTGTAACTGTACCACCCCGCGCAAGTGTCCTGGTAATCGTCGTATGCGATGATCTGCGTGACGGCGAAGCTGTTGCAGAGGGCAATTCCTCTCTTATGCTGACTCATGGTGTATGTGCAGCTTGCAGTCTCATTATGCTTCGAGGTGGACTTTCGGCGCTCCCCGTGACGAATTTCAGCCAGGAACATCAGCACCTATTTCGTCGTACTACTATCGCTTTCGCTGAGCCTATTGCCGGCGTTGCTGAATGCTTTGCGTCTATGACGAAGGAGAACCCAGCTCAGACACTCAGCAATATCGACATCAATTCAGGCGTTTCGGAGGAAAAGCAGAAAGCGCTGCGCGAATTGCTCCTTCGGTTCAAGGAGTGCTTCGCATCTTCTTCTAAGGTACGCCAGACGCCCATCACGAGACACCGAATAATCACGTATGACGACTCGCGTCCCATACGACAACTGCCTTATCGCGTATCGGCGAAAGAGCGCAACGTGATTAATGCACAAGTGAAAGAAATGCTCGACGATGACGTCATACAACCATCCGAAAGCCCTTGCTCGTCGCCGGTGGTCCTCGTCAAAAAGAAAGACGGGACGCTTAGATTCTGCGTTGACTATAGAAAGTTGAATAACGTCTCAAAAAAAGACGTTTATCCGCTTCTGCGGATCGATTGTTCGTTAGATCGACTGCGGCGAACCAGGTCTTTTTATTCCATAGATCTGAAGAGCGGATATTGGCAAATCGAAGTTGACGAACGAGATCGCAAAAAACTGCCGTTGTTACCCCGGATGGACTGTACGAATTTAAAGTACTTCCATTCGGCCTGTGTTCTGCACCGGCCACATTACAACGAATGACGGACACTGTTCAGACGGATCTGAAGTGGCACAGCTGTTTAGTACACTTAGATGACGTCGTCGTGTTTGCGGCGACTTTCGAAGAACATCTGAAGTATTTAGAGGCGGTACTTGAGGCGCTCCGCTCCGCTAATCTCACACTAAAGCCAGAGAAGTGTCATGTCGGTTACGAAGAGCTAAAGTTTCTCGAGCATGTCGTGAACGCCGACGGCGTCCAGCCTGACCCAGACAAAGCATCTACTGTTGCTGCTTTTCCGAGTCCTCGTGACAAGAAAGCAGTACGTCGCTTTCTCGGTCTGTGTGCGTACTGTCGTCGTTTCATCGCTAATTTCTCGCGCATCGCCGAACCACTCATACGCATAACACGAGAAGACACACCCTTCGTTTGGACGGATGAGCAGGACGCAGCTTTCACCTAGTTACGGCAACGCCTGCAGGAATCACCCGTCTTCGCTCACTTTGACGAGGACGCTGACACCGAGGTGCATACCGATGCAAGCAACATCGGTCTTGGCGCTGTACTCGTTCAACACCAGGAAGGCGTCGAGCGAGTCACCGCTTACGCCAGTCGCACCATTTCACGCGCCGAAATCAACTACTACACCTCCGAGAAAGAGTGTCTAGCGGTTGTGTGGGCCATCATGAAATTTCGGCCTTAACTCCACGGTCGCCCTCTCAAGGTGGTGACAGACCACCATTCCCTGTGTTGGTTAGCCAACTTACGCTACCCGTCCGGGCGACTTGCTCGGTGGAGTCTCCGTCTGCAGGAGTGCGATGTTACCATCGTCAACAAATGGGGCCGCAAACACCAAGATGCGGACGCGTTGTCGCGCGCTCCCCTTCAAACTTGCGATAAGGACATGGACAAAGACGGCGCATTCCTTGGGGCCCTCACCCAATCTGACTTGATCATACGGCAGCGTGAGGACGCCGAAATACGCCCTCTCATCGATCACCTAGAAGGCAATAATGCTACAATCTCGCGACACATTTCTCGCAATCTCTCGGCCTTCTGCCTTCGAAAGGGTGTCCTCTACAAGAAAAACTCGAGTGCCAGCGACAAAGAGTATCTATTGGTCGTACCTGCCGCCCTCCGTGATGACATTCTCCTATCCTGCCATGATGAGCCCACGTCTGGACACTTGGGATTTTCACGCACTCTTGCAAGAGTACGCCAGACGTACTGCTGGCCCAGACTTTCTAGCACGGTGAAGCGTTACGTGCAAAGCTGCCGTGAGTGTCAACGCAGGAAATCGCCGTCCTTGAAGCCCAGGGGGTTACTCCAACCCATCGCACCACCTAGCACGCCGTTTGATCAAATCAGCATGGATCTTCCGGGACCCTTTCCCTTGTCAGCCAGCGGAAACAAGCGGACTATAGTCGTCATAGACTATCTAACACTCTGCGGCGAGCCGAAAACTATACAACGTGCCACGGCCTACGAAGTTGCCAGTTCTTTATCGATCACATAGTCCTCAGACATGGTGCCCCATCACATCTCATCACCGACAGAGGCACTGCCTTTACAGCCCAGCTGATAGAGGACATATTCGAGCTGAGCTGTACACAACGTCGCAAGGCGACTGCCTATCATCCGCAGACCAACAGACTGACGGAACAGCTAAACAAAACCATTGCTGACATGCTGTCTATATATGTGGACGTCCAGCATAAAACATGGGATCAAGTCCTGCCCTACGTTACATTCGCGTACAACACCGCCACTCAGGAAACCACACGATTCACACCGTTCCGTCTTGTCTACGGGCGCGAGCTCCAGACCACGCTAGACGCTATGCTCCTGCACGACACCGAAGCATCACTTACTTCCAACGCCGAGCAACATACTCAACACGCAGAGGAAGCTCGTCAACTCGCGCGCATACGCATCACGAAGCAGCAGAGTACAGACGCACGACGCTACAACCTTCGACATCGGCAAGTCGAGTACCAGCCAGGTGACCAAGTCTAGGTGTGGACTCCAGTCCGTCACCAGGGGTTGTCTGAGAAGCTCCTTAGTAGATACTTTGGACCCTACAAAGTGATACGCCGCGTTAGTGAACTATGAGGTCATTCCCGACGGTGCCGCGTCGCCTCGGCGTCGACAGCACCACTCAGACATAGTGCATGTTATAAGCCGTATTTCGCCCGTTAAGGCGGCGCCAATCCGATATCATACGACTTCCACACTTCTACTTTCTAGTTTAGTAAGCATCGGGTCGATGCCTTTCTTTTGGCGGGGGAATAATGCCGCTAGGTGTCACGAGCCAGCGCTGAGAAAGAAGTTGGGACTGGAACACGCGCTCGGCAAGAGGCGAGCGCTGAAGAAGAAGTAGAAGCTCAGGACGCCGGCTTGAATTATTGCACGCCATCTTGTATAACTGTCTGCTTCCCCGACGCCGGGTACATGTTCCATTGTCTTTTCGTGACAATATATATATATATATATATATATATATATATATATATATATATATATATATATATATATATATATATATATGCATTGTTACAAGCACCGGGAAAAGCGGTTTATTGAGGCGTGCGAGAGCAGGAACGGCAGGCTACAAACAACGGGAATGGCCGCTGCACAGTCTTCGTTCTTCTCTTCTTCTCTCTTCATGATCCCCGCGTCCCTTTTACGCGCTTGGATGTAACATATACCTCTCCTCGCAGACAAAGCCCACTGGGCGAGTCAACTCGCTTGTCGTGGCGTGCATTATTTCAACCGTGCGACATGCACGACTTGTGTTCTAGCAGAAAGTCTACCAGTGTTCGTGAGGCGCGCGAGAGTATAGTTCACTTCACTGACTTTGTCGATGACAATATACGGTCCATTGTAGTTTGCCAGAAGCGTTTGGCACAAACCGCGCTTCCTTGTGGGACTCCAAAGCCAAACGAGATCACCAGGGTGATATGTAACAGGCCGATGTCGTGCGTCGTAGCGGGCTTCGGAGTTTTCTTGTGATGCTAAAGTCCGCAGACGCGCAAGTGTTCGAGCCTCTTCAGCGAGGCATAGCGTATCGGCGACCGTAGGATTGTGGTGGTGGTAAAAAGCGGGGCAGTTTCGAGCGTATACCGGGGCGGCCGAGCATATAGAAGGAAGAAGGGGCTGTAGCCGGTTGTCTCGTGCTTGGCGGTGTTATAGGCGTAAGTAATAAACGGTAGAATTTCATCGCAATTCTTTTGATCGCACGCAACATACATGGAAAGCATATGGGTGATTGTTCGATTAGTGCGCTCAGTGAGGCCGTTCGTTTGCGGATGATACGGCGTCGAGTGCCTAAGGTGCGAGTTACATAAACGCACAAGCTCTTCCACAATATCCACCGTAAATTGACGTCCTCGGTCGCTTATGATAACATGAGGCGGTCCATGTCACAGAACAATAGCGTGAAGTAAGAAGAGCGACACTTCGGTGGCAGTGGCTGATGGTATAGCCGCCGTCTCGCAATAGCGTGTGAAATAGTCGGCGCAGACAATTATCCAGCGGTTTCCCTTAGATGGCTTTGGAAAAGGGCCTAACATATCAATTCCAACTTGCCGAAAGAGTGAGCTTGGAGGCGGCACAGGTTGAAGGTGACCAGATGGGGCAGTGGTTGTGCGTTTCCGACGTTGACACTGTATGCAGCTGGCGACATACAACTCAACCGAATGTCGCATTCGGGGCCAGTAAAAGCGTTCTTGAATGCGATAAAGGGTGCGCAAAGTGCCTAAGTGACCGGAGGTAGGGTCATCGTGCATAGCCTCAAGGATTGCTGGCCGTAGACGCTGCGGCACCACTAAAAGGAAGCGCGCACTCGTGCTTGAGTAGTTCCTTTTGTACAGGATCCCGTCCCGTAGACAGTAGCTGCTTGTTGCACTTGAATTGGCGGAAGTGAAGAGTGGCTCCAATCTGGTGTCTGTCCGTTGTTCTGCTTTGAACGCATCGATATCAGGAAAAGCGGATGTCACAGAAGCGACGAGATGATCAAAATCTTCTGCGTCGCTGTCCGTCGTGCTAAGCGGCATACGAGAAAGGCAGTCTGCGTCAGCGTGTTTTCGGCCACTCTTGTAGGAAACAGTGAAGTTATATTCCTGCAACCTCAAAGGCGAGCGCACAAGGCGACCACAAGGATCACGAAGGTTCACGACCCAGCACAGGGAATGGTGGTCTGTGACGACTAGGAATGGGCGTCCATACAAGTACGAGCGAAATCGCTGAACTGCAAAGATTACAGCGAGGCATTCTTGTTCTGTCACCGTGTAATTTCGTTGAGGTTTGCTCAATGCGCGGCTTGCATAAGCAATCACGTGCGGACGGTCGTCATAACGTTGGACCAAGACGGCACGCAGACCGACGCCACTAGCATCTGTGTGGATCTCTGTCGGCTGAGTAGGATTGAAGTGGCGAAGAATAGGTCGGGAGGTCAGCAGGAACTTCAACTGACGAAATGCAGACTCGCACTCGGGTGTCCACTCAAACCGTGCGTCTTTATGTAGCAGACTTGTCAGAGGATAAGCGATGTCAGCAAAACCAGGAATAAATCGGCGAAAGTAAGAGCAAGAACCCAGAAAACTACGAAGTTGCTTCACTGACTGCGGTGCACTGAATGCCTCAACAGCTGCCGTCTTGAGGGGATCAGGCCGGATACCGTCTTTGTCAACAATATGACCCAGCACAAGGGTTTGACGGTCACCAAATTTACACTTCTTGGAGTTCAGAACCAGGCCAGCGTTTTTGATGCAGTCGAGGACAATATCCAGGCGTGTATTGTGCTCACTGAATGTGCGGCCGAATATAACAACGTCGTCAAGATAGCACATACAGATGTTCCATTTTAACCCACGCAGAATGGTATCCATGAACCTTTCAAAGGTTGCTGGAGCGTTGCACAACCAAAATGGCATCACATTGAATTCGAATAATCCATGCGGGGTTATGAAGGCTGTTTTCTCCTTGTCTGCCGGGTGTATCGGGATTTGCCAATATCCTGAGCGCAGGTCCACTGAAGAAAAATAAGAGGCCGAATGAAAATCTCCAGTTACCGTCTTTCTTTCTGACGAGTATGACTGGAGCTGCCCAAGGACTCGAGGACTCTTGTATTATACCATTTTTCATCATGTCACTCACTTGTTCTCCGATTATCTTTCGCTCCTTACGTGACACGCGATAACGCTTTTGCCTGATCGGGCACGCAGATCCCGTATCGATAGTATGGCGCGTTCGTGACTCGGGAATCGAGAACGCCTGTCCGGCTGCGCAAAGTCAAACACTGACAGATGCTTAGAAAGCGTATCCACCAAGGTATGGCGCTCCGTTGTGCTGAGCGACTTGTTGATCATAGACAGAAGCTTTTTGTCTGAGACGTGGCGAAGGTCAGCAGGTTCACACGGCAGGTCTGTTAGTACGGCTACGCACGAAGACTTGTATTCTGTAAAGTAGGCGAGTTTCAAGCCGCCTGGAAGCAGGGCGGGTTCTGCCGAGCAGTTGGCTGTCCACAAGCCAGCACGCCCGTTACTGATGGATACCACACAATGAGGGACAAAAACGTTCTTCTTCACACAATTTAGATGCATTGGCTCTACGGAGGCATCGAAACTGTCTGGAACTTCACCGCGACATACAACCGGCACGCACACAGAGGTGGACGCAGGCACAACAGTATTTGCAGACACACAAAGTTTACCTTGACTGCAAGTGTCCTCTAAGAGCCCTGAAGAAACGGCCATCGACGCAAACTTCACCCGTGAGATAATCAACGGTCGCACCACGCTGCCGCAAAAAGTCGATCCCCAAAATCACTTCATGCGTCAATCGGGGAATAACTACAAACTCTGTCGCGAAAACTCCACCAGCCAAGGATACTTCAGCAGTGCACACACAAAAAGGGCGCAACGACTCGCCGCTCACTCCACAAAACGTTGCAGCCTGGTCCCACGGAAAACACAACTTTGCGCCCTAACCGACATTTAAAACCGAGACTCATCACGGATACAGTTGCCCCGGTATCCACTAAAGCCATTGTAGGAACACCATCAGCAAGTACATGCACTTTGTTCCTAATCATAGCAACTGCAGGGGGCATTTCTGTCGATAGCACGTGTCGAGCGACCTCACCCCCATCGGCCACGCTAGCTAGTTTTCCGGTTGTGAAGGCGAGGAGGAGCGGCGCACTGGCGATGGCGATTGACGTAAACGCGGTGCACGAGAAGATGGCGGTGGCGTCAAACTCCTGTCAGATGCCGGCGAGCGGCTCCGAAAGCTTCTCTGCCAATAATCGTTGCCGGGAGGGACGCCAGCCGACCAAGAGGTGGTGCACGGCTGTAGAGTTGTCCTCATAGGAGGTGTGGTCCTTGTTGAAGACCCCGATCGACTATTCCAAGTTGTTGGGCGACGATTGCAAAACCTCGCTATGTGGCCCGCGACACCCGCATAGGAAACACACCGGCAAATGCCGCAAATTTCGATGTTCTTCCACATAGTCACGCATGTTGCTGTCGACAGCATAGCCAGCAGGTGGGTCCATTCATCATGGCTAGGCACCTGCCGCCGGGAGGCGTGCGTGCGGCGAGGGCGTTGGTCGTAGTCATGACCTTGATAGTTCAAGGTCCCTCTCGTTTGTGGGGTAGACCTATACTCGACGGTCGCTGAATGAACCGTGGGCTGCCATGTGATCGAAACGGCCGTGTTTCTCATCTCGTGTGGTAAGTACGCACCAGTGATGCCGGGTGTGCAACGGTACATCTCTTCCCGATGGAGCAACTCTTCCCGAACAATCTGCCCTATTGTTGACGGAAGGCCAGCACACGAGCTCGGGTCTACACTTGCCAGCGTTGTGACATTAGCGAGGCGACCAAACTTCGGTATTTTCCGTCGCATCTTCAGCGCCTCAAAAGTCCTGCAGTGGCGAATGACGTCAGACATGGAATCCAAGCTTTCCTTGCCGATCAAAAAATTTTAGACGTCTTCGGCTATCCCTTTCAACAAATGTCCAACTTTGTCCTCTTCAGACATTTGCGAGTTCACTATTTTGCCCAGTTTCAGCACTTCTTCGATATAAGTCGTACAGGTCTCGCCGGGAATCTGAGCTCTTTGCGAAAGCGCCTGTTCAGCGCGTTTCTTTTTTGCGCTAGAGTCTCCAAAACACGCTCTGAGCTCCTCGACGAAAAGCTCCCACGAAGTGAGCGTGTCTTCGTGATTCTCATACCAGACGAGCGCTGTGTCGGTAAGGGAAAACACAACATTGGACAACTGTGCAGTCGAGTTCCAACCGTTAGACCGGCTCACCCTTCGGTAGTTCGTGAGCCACTCGTCGACATCTTCTCCGGCTTTTCCTCCGAAAGTGAGTGGCACCCGGTAGTATTGCCACGGAACACCAGGTGCTGGTCTTGAAGCCGCGTCAGATCCTTGGGGAATCTGGCAGGCGTATTCAGGCATGTCAGGTGAGGGTGGCGGAAGTCCGGCAAGTCGACGGCTTCGGCGAAGTTGTAGCAGCGTAGGCTCCGTGGTTACGAGGTGTACCCCGCACCGTCCACCAATTTGTTACAAGCACGGGGAAAAAGGGTGTATGTAGGAGTGCGAGAGCAGGAACGGCAGGCGAAGAACAACAGTAATGGCCGCTGCACAGTCTTCGTTCGTCTCTTCTTCTGTCTTCATGATCCCCGCGTCCCTTTTACGCGCTTGGATGTAAACATATATATATATATATATATATATATATATATATATATATATATATACCCCGCAGGCGCGTCGGCGTCAGCAGGCGTTTGTTGTGTGGCGACACCACGTACCAGAGCACATGAGGGTGAGACCCGCATTTGCTATTCATGCGGACCCTCATGAATAGCCGTGCGCGGCTTATTCGTGTCAGGGGAAATGGAGATCCTGAGAGTTGAGCCGTTTTCTGGTGCGTTTTTTTATTTTTATTTTTTTTTTCAATACTGTCAATGCCGATAGGGATTATTACAGGAGTGGGCACATGGTCATCAAAATAGTACAATATGAGCAAACTAACACTGAACAAACAAGGAGTTAGCATAAAAAAACCTGTACACATACATTCATTCAGTAACGCATTGGTCTTCACACAATTGCTCTTGCAAAAGAAGCACTAGATTGTGATTGCGACTGTTTCTTCTAAATGATTTGTAAATGTTTCTAATGTGAGCTGGGCAGCAAAAGCAGGGTTTTTTTTTATTTCCAAATACTGTTGGCCGTCTTGGCCGTAACAGGGTGGGTACAGCTGGTTTGCACATAGCGTAAAAAAAAATGAAAACACTTTACAAACGTAAATTGGACATGAAGCAATGAATGTTGGAAATACAATGCGAAACAAATAATGAAATACAAAAACAATAGTTTGGCTAAGAAATAGATGTTTCTAACATTGTGACAGTGATATTGGAAGCAGCACGAAAGAAAGACTATTGTGTGTATTTCTAGAATAGTGTGACAATGTTTGCACGGCACCACTAAGATTAAAATTCATAAAAGGTTTTTAACGTGTTCCTCAAAGATTTCAATGCTACTCGACTGCAAAACAGACGCTGGCAAACTGTTCTATTCCTTAATCGTTCGCGGAAAAAATGAGTAAGCGTACATGTCCAGATATGCTTTTGGAATGCAGAACATGCAATGATTGCTTGATCTGACGTTTCTAGCCTGCCTGGGAGCAAGCAGCTACGCTCTCGCACAGCTCGCGGAAAGAATCAAAAGAAGAAAGCATTGTTGTTACAAAGAAATTCTTCTAGCGTGAAAGCATGCTTATGTCGAATCGGCCTGGTGTGTTTGTTCTTTAGAAAGGCGGCGGCATACAACTTCAACGCACTGTGTAATACTAAGTATAGAAACTTTAATTGTTGAAGCTTAGCTCAAATTTCGAGGGTAGCGAGGCTTGCGCGAGAAAGAAGTTCGGTTGGCGAATCTGTGCATTTAAAACGATTATCGATAAATTGGGTAGCTTTTCTTTGTATGCGTTCCAGCGTATGAACATGTTTTCTTTTTTTTTTGGAATGTGAAAGCCATGCTAGGTTGGCGTATTCGAGTGCCGGTCTGATAAGGCTGACGTAAGGTGCCTTTAAGGTAGAATAGTTTGCTCACGGCTTTTTTAGCTACGTGCTGTATTTGCGCATTCCAGTTGAGGTCGGATGAGATGATTACGCCTAAGTATTTATACTGGATGACACTTTGGACCATAGTGCCGTTGAAACCATACACGAACTCCAGACTTAATTTTTTTGTTTGTGACCGACATGCAGCAGTTTTGTCGGACTTTATCACCGTTTGCCAGTCAGCACACCACTGCATTACCTTACTTAGGGAATTGTTCAGTTTTGCTTTATCTTCGTGGTTACTCACATTATGATAAAGAATGCAGTCGTCTGCAAAGAGGCGAATGGTGACGTCGCCTTGGTTTGTTATGTCATCTATGTAGAATAAGAATAGAAGTGCGGCCAGAACAGAGCCCTGGGGAACGCCGGACAAAAGAGGGACAGCATAAGAAAAGTTATCATTGTATTCTAGGCATTGGGAGCGGTTTGAGAGAAAGTCATTGATCCAACGAAAAAGAGGGCCGTTACCAAGCAGGCGGTTAAGTTTTTGAAGCAATTTAACAAGAGAAACACGATCAAGACGAGCTGTATATCTATTCAGATATTGCTTACAACCTAAGGAACGATCTTGAGCTTAATGTAACTAATTGTGAAGACGTTTGGATTGAACGTAAAAATGGCTTCAATATAGACAACAAAGAGCTAATAATTGGTTGCATATATCGTTCACCCTCGTCATCAGCAATAGATTCCTGTGCTGCTCTCTATAACGTCATGGGGCTGCTAGCAGATGAAAACAAAAATGTAATAATTATAGGCGACATCAATATTAAGCTCGCTGATAGTACGTCTACTAATGCTTTACATTATTCTGATTATTTTAACAGCTTTGGTTATGAATGTTCAATTAAGATACCGACACGATGTGCTAACCACACCATACGTACATTAATTGACCATGCATTATCAAATTTGGCATATCCACCAGACGCAGGTGTTATAATGACCGAAATAACTGATCATTATCCTATATTTTTTCAACTTTCACTATACTCATGGCTGCGAAAGAATCACGCACACGAAGTTTATATTAGACAAACAATCATTCCTTGAAGCCGTGTCGAACCTTGACTGGTCCCCCGTCTTTTCTACAAGTGATCCACAAAAAGCATTTGCACTGTTTATCTCTAGGATAGGATAGGATAGGAATAACTTTAATAAAGTGCCGGCAAACGACGATTTAACGAGTCGTGACGCTGGCCAAGCGTCGACCCGGGGTTATAACCTACTCTGCGCTAGCCCAGTTGGGCCCCTTTGTAGTGGGTCATGAGGCTTGTGCTTTTCGAGCGCACCCCGGGCCTGCTGGACGGCCCATAGTTGTGAGTCCTTGTCTGCAGACTGCAGTGCACTTTGAAGTTCTGGCGGGTAAGTCCTGGAGGTAGCTGCTCTATGCTTAAGTCACGTTTTGATCGTCATTCCTTTCAAGTTAAATGCAAAAAGAAATTCGCGTCGGCTCAAAATCCATGGATAACAGATAAGCTCTTAGCTTGAATGCGCAAAAAAGGATAATCTTTATAAGAAAAGCAAACGACAACCATTTAACAAGAATTTAGCCATTCGATACCAGAAGTTTCCTAACCAGCTTTCTGCCACATTGAAAAAAGCTAAAAAAATATGGTGTGAAACGAAAATTTTTGAATGCGGTAAAAACGTAATATGAAATGGGAAATTGTTAACTCCTTCTTAAACAGGGCAAGTAATCGCGAAGCTACAACAGAAATTGCTTATCAGCGCATGGTATACAAGACCGCCAAAGAAATAGCTGATGCGTTTGCTGATTTCTTCTTTAGCAGCGAGCTACAGTCACCTGCGCATGACAATCCCGTGCCCCAGCGCCTGCCACAGTCTCTCTTTTTATTTCCAACTACGTCCCAGGAAGTTCTAAAGATTATAAACAACATTAAAATAACCGGTGCTGGCATCGATAAATTACACCCTTCCCATATAAAATTAATTGCACCTTAATAAGTGATGTCCTGGCAGACAATCAACTTCATGTTTAAATCAGGCGGTTTCCCACAAGAACTAAAACAAGGCGAGATCACCCCAATTTTTAAGAAAGGTGACCGCTCTTTAATTTCCGATTGTCGCCCCATCTGTGTATTACCTTTCTTTAGCAAGTTAATTGAAAAGCTCATAAAAATATGTTTAACTAATTACTTTACAAAATTTAACATTCTCTCACCATTGCAATACGGCTTTCGCTCGGGTTACTCAACCGAACTGGCTCTCGTTGATCTAACCGATCAACTAAAGCTTGCTGTCGATGAAGGGAATTATGCAGCTTCAGTATTTGTAGATTTAACCAAAGCTTTTGAGAAAATCAATCATCGCATCCTATTTCGCAAGCTTGAATCATTGGGAATTACCGGCCTAGCACTCTTGTTGCTACTAAGTTACTTAACAGACAGAATGCAGGTAGTACCCATTTCAGGCGTTTATTCTAAAACCATGTTCAATAATATTGGCGTGTCCCAGGGTTCAATATTGGGCTCGCTTTTATTTTTATTATACGTCAATGATCGGCCTAACTGCCTGTCCTCTTCGAAATGTATACTTTATGCAGATGATACTACTATCATTAATTCCGATAAATGTATTACAACCTTAGTATCTAACCTTAATGGCGATTTACACAGCCTACTGGAGTGATGCCACACTAACCAGCTACAGCTAAATCCGACGAAAACAAAATTTGTTGTATTCACTTCCCACCAACGAACACTTCACTCCATTCCTCTTATCTTTTTGGGCGCAAGTCCTACCCCTGCAAGTTTTTCATATAATTATCTTTGCATAGAAGTAGACAACCATCTTAAATTTATTGAACACTTAACCAAACTAAAACAGAAGATTACCTACGGCATTAGGGTACTTCTAAAAGCACGAAACATTTTTGACCATCAAATATTGCTATGATTTTACTTTTCATTTATTCATTCCCGCATTAACTACTGCGTTACCTGCTGGGGAAACATTTACGTAACCCACCTAAACTCATTGCAAATCCTACAGAATCAGGCTATCAGGATAAGTACATTTATCCCATATTACAACGCCTCATTTCTTTTACGAATTAATCACATCCTTACAGTCACACAACTCGTTAAATATAACCTAGGTACGTTTTTGTTCCGCCAAATCAATTACACACGAAGCGATAGCTTGATACCACAATCATCTTCATTAAATACTAATATTACTAGGTTTGCAATCAAAAGGAACTTCATTTTACCCAAAATAGATACTAATTATGGCAAACAGAGGGTCCATTTTTCATCTATCGCATTCTGGAACACACAACCATTATACTTAAAAACATTTAAAATTCACGAATTCAAGAAGCAACTATAAGATTACATTCTGTCGAATACTTGTGCCTAGTCCATACTCACGACCGGTCTTTCAGGGTGCCTTCATTTCATTTTCATTGCCATACCATTAGGTTTCTGTTTCTGCCTCACATATACATTCGAGTTAGCAAATTATACTGTGTTCGTCACATCACCAACGCTGTTACTTTATCAGTTGTCAACGAGATTGTGTTACAGTGCTTTTTTTCATGACATTTATGCAAACGTAATTTTTCAATCATGCTATTCATACTAAAACCTGTAATTTTTCTATGTTTACGATTTGTTGAAACTGCTGCACTTTTGTTTTATTACCTTTACTTTGTAAAGGAGGTCCCATTGCAGTCTTTGACTTCGGGACCTCCTTCTGAATATTAAAAGCTTGTTATCTTTCTAATGATCTTAATAAAAACCAATTCTGATTCTGATTCCGATTCTGAAACGCTTTAGAGAAATACATAAAGATTATGTCTGCCTGTAGTTGCTCATTAATCTTTTGAGTTAAGTCGTGAAGGGTTTCCACGAGTTGGGTGACTGTTGATAAACCGTTTCCAAAACCGTGCTGGTTTGAATGGAATAAATTGTTTGATTCCGTGAATTCTGTTAAGTGTTTCAAGATTATGTGCTCTAGTATTTTGCAGCACGTGCATGTTAAAGAAATTAGCCGGTGGTTTAGCAGGCAAGATGTGTCACCTGATTTTGGTATGGGAATTATTTTTGCAACCTTCCACTCTGCAGGAAGGCGGCTCTCACGGAGTGACTTTTAAGAAAAATAAATTAAGAAGCTTGCTTACTGGTTCTGCGTACCTTTTCAAGAAACTGTTGGCAATTTGATCTGAACCATTGCTTTTCTTTTCATCTATATTCAACAAGAGCGATATTATGCCAGCTTGTGATATTTTGGGTGTGCCCAAGACGCTTTCTTCGCTGTGGCTAGGGACGAAATGGTTCAAGGAACCATTAGCGATGGTGAAAATGGATTGAAAATACTTGTTAAAGGCGTTAGCTTTTTTCTTACTTTCCTGAGCATTCATGGAGGGTACGTTAGAGCGTTCCACGCTTAGGTAGCGCCAGAATTTTTTAGGAGAGTTCTTGATAAACCTGTGTAATGAATTGTTGAGGAAACTGTTTTTGCCGCAGCGTATTTTACTTTTCAATGACGTTGTTAGCAGTGTTATTTCTGAGTGTGTTTTTTTACACATATGCGAATTTATACTTTTCCTAAGTCTCTTTAATTTGCACTTCAATTGGATTATATCTCGATATATCCAAGGACTGCATTTTTAGTTTTTCTTTCAGCTCGTGGAACAAAGGCGTTTATACAGTGCGTCACAATGAATTTACACTCGGTCCACACCATTTCGATAGATGACTGCTTGTCGAAAGTGTGGTAAAAAAATTGATATTTGTAGGCAAGGTAGCTCGTGATACCTGCATCATTTGCATCTTTGAACGAGAGCACTCGCTTTGTAGGACCGAGTGTTCGTACATGATTTCGGAATTGTAAAGAACAAAATATTATCTTGTGCGGTCAGATAATCCTTCAAAGGGTTCAAGGTGAACAGTATTCTCAGGGAAATGATCGCTAATAAATACAACCTCTAAGAGTGAACTTGAGGTACCGACTACTATGGTTGGGAAATCGACAATTTGTGTCAGGTTATTTGCTAACTGAATATCTCATCTAGTGTCAAGCGTAACATCACCTGGGGTCATTGAATTCCACCTTATGTCAGGCAAGTTGAAGTGTCCCGCCATTATTATTTTGCTGCCATAGGATATGTGTTGTTACATATGTGTTGTTACTACAGCCTCGATGCCTGTAGCATCGGGCATATCCCTTGCCTAAACAGCAGTGCAACGTCCCCACCTCTTTTCTTTCTATCTTTGCGTACAATTGCATATTCCGGTGGCACAATTTCTTGGTTTAAAATGTTCAAGTATAACCACGTCTCTGTAACGACGGCGATATCAGGCTGGTAAGCATGTGGAACTGCTTCTACTTTGTGGAATTCGTTCACCAGGCTGCACGCGTTTATATTTATGATTGTAGCTGATTGCGGTTTTGAGCGCTGCGTTTCCGCATGCTGATGTATTCTTCGTTTTTTTCACAGTCTACCATATCGTTTGAATCGATGTCCCAAGGGAAAATGCGGCCATCAATGCGGACTTTGTCGCAGAATAGAAATATATTTTCCTTGCGATCACGGTTCACTTTTATTTTTTCTCACAACTTCTTTGTTACTTCCCGGATAGGTCGTGAAAAATCTTCGCCGATCGAGTAGCCGGACCCTTTTAGCCTAGAACGTCGTTTTAGAATAGTCTCTGGCACGGTGATCAAGCAACTTCAGCATTATGGGTCTGCTTCTATCGTCGTCGTTATTCGGCTTTCGGTTTCCGAGGCGATGGATTCTTTCGATGCCTGGGTATTAAAGTCCTGAACTTCCCCGAAAACGTTTTTCGAAACTGTTTCGTGCAGGATTTCTGGGGCTTCAAGTTGTTCCTCTTTTAAGCCATAAATGATTAGGTTCGATCGCCGGCTTCTATTTTCTAGTTAATCGATTTTCTTACGCGTGGAGGCAAGGTCACTTTCAAGATCACTCATCCTTTTCAGACAGTCGGAGGGGAGTGAGTAAAGACTTTATTTGAAAACAAGGTATTGACGGATGACCTTGTTGTTAGGCAGCCACGAGCCCCTGGGCCCGGGCGGCTTCTTCGGCTCTCTCGATGACCTTGGCCTGCAGGTCAGGGTCGGAGCTGAGCAACACGGCCTCCCACTGCTCAGTACTACTTATTTCGTGATTTGTGTGATTTTCGGCTGGGCACAACCACATAATATGGAATAGATCCGCTTTTTGCTTACAATGCTTGCATGTATTAGGGTATTGGTCCGGGTAGCAGTAGTGATAGGCTACGGGGTTGGGGTAGGTGT
Organism: Dermacentor variabilis; assembly: GCF_050947875.1. Lineage (NCBI taxonomy): Eukaryota > Metazoa > Arthropoda > Arachnida > Ixodida > Ixodidae > Dermacentor > Dermacentor variabilis. Next base: position 32,796,694 of record NC_134578.1, on the reverse strand, counting down.
TCACACAAATCGCTTAACCAGACAGTCGGAAAAATGCTTTTCAAGCCTTGTGATTTTTTCTAGCTTTTTATCCATGGCTTCTAACTTTGCCATAGTTTCAGCCATGCCAATTTCTATTTCCTGTATGTCCTCGTAATAAGTTTTAGCTGATCTGCCGCAGAGGGACCGGGGTTTGTCTCGATGTCAGCACTAAGCAGGAGCAATGACCGCACATAGGTACTTTTGCTACTAGACATTTCACTCAATGAGTAAATGGGCCGCGGGCACGGCAGCAGCAGTAAGCAAACGTTGTCGCTGCAGTATGATTTCCGCAGTATTTTCTCTCCTGAAGGAAAAATAGAAATGGGTTTGATCATTTTATCTCAGCGTTGCCGGCGTGCCCACTGCCAGCTGGTCGCCAAGAAGCTCATTTTATACGGATGGGTCTCGATGACGTTTGGCTTGCCGGATTCGTCAAAGACATGGTCACGTGGCGAGGAACTCGGTTATCTTCAAGGGCGAGTAGGGGCAGATGTTTCGGCGACACCAGTATCGGCGCGCAGGAGGCCAGGGCAGAGGGTAGATGCGCATGACCTTTGCGGTCCCCCGGCGGAGGCGACACACCTCTTTGGCCTCGGCTTCATACGGACGACGCACCTCCAGACTGACCCACCCGAAGGAAATCGGTAGTTGTCTTTTCCTGTCCGCCTCTCCAAAATTAATCTTTTTCGCTCACTTTCAATCTTTCCTGTTTTCTACTCATTTCATTTTACTTCCGATTTTCCAGGCAGGAAAGGTTAACTGTCTGTTTCTATCCATTTTTGGGTACATATATTCATTTGGTTATTTATATACATTAAGGCCCCGAAGGGCATTAGATGAGCGGGGGTGGCATACAGTAATTATGAACAAGTGTGTTCTTTCTTAACCAAGTAGCATGTTGGGATGAAGGAAAAGCAGTCAGTCATCAAAAAATACAGCAAGAACCACAGCATAAATATAAAAAGTACGTACATGTCAAAAGCACTACGTATTGCCTATATAGCATCAAATTTTAACATGGCAAAAATTGATCATCGGTTCCAAGGAAAGCAAGTAAAGCAGATTAGGAAGTTGATTGCTGTGTGTGGGCGACAATGCTAGCGGGCAGAGAATTCCACTCATTGATTGGCAAAACAAGGGGCGAACACGGGTGTTTTTGTGTACAAGAAATTATAGGTGTTATGTTCATGGTCACCCGCCGTGGTTGCTCAGTGGCTATGGTGTTGGGCTGCGGGATCGCGGGATCGAGGTCGCGATCCCGCACGAGGTCGCGGGATCGAATCCCGGCCACGGCGGCCGCATTTCGATGGGGGCGAAATGCCAAAACACCCGTGTGCTTAGATTTAGGCGCACGTTAAAGAACCCCAGGTGGTCAAAATTTCCGGAGTCCTCCACTACGGCGTGCCTCATAATCAGAAAGTGGTTTTGGCACGTGAAACCCCAAAGAGAGAGAGAGCAAATGATAAATGAAAGGTAGGGAGGTTAACCAGGACTGAGCCCGGTTGGCTACCCTACACTGGGGAAAGGGAAACGGGGACGGAAAGATTAAAGAAAGAAGAGAAAGTCCACCGGGGATATCGTTCAGTCACTCAGTCCGGATCACAGACGCTGACTCAATCCTGTATCTTTCAAACATCGCAGCAGCGCTTTTGTGACCTTTTGTAGCTGCGATATGCGAGGCCATGGTCCCAAGATCTTGTTCAAGGTGAACGGTTTTCTGTCTAACTGGTTGAGAGCTGTGTAGAGATCTTGTCTTTCATTTTCAAATGATGGGCAGGAGCACAGTAGATGGTCTATAGTTTCTTCGACACCTGAAACCCCAAATATTATTATTATGTTGATGGTCGATGTATGTGGCAATGTAGGAAGCTGCGTGAATGAAGGCTCAGTAGTATGACGAATTACTGTGGTATAGCCTGTAGAAGAATGACAAGCGGGAAAATCTTCTGCGCATGATAAGTAGTGAAAGATTTAGACTTCGTTTAAGGGAAGATACACGTTCAACCCGAGAATAAGAAGACAAAATAAACCGTGCAGCTTTGTTTTGAGCAGATTTAAGCATATCAGTAATGTTTGACGTGTGCGGGAGCCACACTATCGAAGCGTATTCTAAGGATGGTCTCATTACAGTGTTATGCGCGTGAAATTTAGTATCTTTGTTTGCAAGTTTCAAGCAGTGTTTAAGAAGACCAAGTTCTTTTAATGCTTTGCCGGTGATCACGTGTTCAGTCCAAGATAAATTGAAATTGAAGAAAATGCCTAGATATTTTACTGATGGAACCGTTTCAATCACTGTGTTGTTTACAGCGTATACGTTAGGCGACAGATCTGGAATGGACGAAAAGGCTATGGTGCTTGGTTTTATGAACATTAATTGCCATCTGCCATGAACGGCAACCCTCCGACAGTTTTGTCAGGCCCGACTGTAGAGTGGTTATGTCATTTGGTGCAATGATTTCCGTGTATGTGACACAGTCATCGGCAAACAGGTTCAATGAAGAGGCAATCTTGGATCCCATATCATTAATGTAGACTATGAGCAGTAAAGGGCCGGGCACGGAATTCTAGGGTACTCCTGACTTGACGATGCTGAGTCTAGAGATAAGATAGTTAGGTTTGACTGACTGAACCCTTTAGTAAGAAAACCGTTGATCTACTGGGTTGCTTTATCATCAAGCTAAAGATTCCGGATTTTAGTCATTAATTGTATGTGTGGCATGCGATTGAATGCAATAGAAAGGCCAATGAAAATTACATCTGTGTAGCAAGAGTTATTCAAAGAATCATGAAGATCAGTTCGCAATTCAAACAGCTCAGTTTCACAAGAACGGTTACAACAGAAGCCATGTTGGTTAGCGATTAAAAGTTGTTTTGTTCAGGTATGAGCAAAAATAGTATATTAGGTTATAGCGGCGTCGCATAGCTGGCGTCTACATGTATTTATCGAACCTAGTAGCGTCTACTTGCTCTTTTAAAAATGCAGCCACAAAAGGCTTGAAAGGACTTACCTTGGATAATCCCTTTCCCACCAAGAACTCGACAGATCTGACTGCGTTTATAAAAAAGCACACTGACGCTGGGTTTTTATTTTCGATTGAGGAGGAGGAGGAATAAACTTTTATTGTAGAACCAGCACTTTATGATGGCCGGGCCTAAGCCTCCCACGAAGGGACGTCGAGGGCTTGCCTCGCCGCCGCCTCGCGGGCGTGCTGGGTCGCCCAGGTTTGGTCGTCGAGGGCGGAGCTCCGCAGAGCCCCATGCAACCTCGACGAGAGAGTCGTGGTGTTAGTCTGTGTGTACTGTGCTGGGCCCTCCCATAGCATATACGGAAGCGTAGCCGGGTGAATTCCACAGCACCGGCAGTTGGGAGTCGTGTAGACGTCCGGAAATATAAGGTGGAGGCGGTCGGGGAAGGGTACGTGTTTGTTTGCAGTAGACGCAGGGTGGTAGCCTGCGCCCGGCTGAACTTTGGGTGAGGCGGGGGGAAGATTCGGCGACTGAGGTAAAAGGCCTTAACGAGATCGTTATAACTTGTCACACTCCCTGGTGTCCAATTCATCTCCAGTGACTCCGGCGCGGTTGGCTAGGTCTCGCGCAGTGGAGTGGGTGGCCTCGTTGAGATTGGGGAGGTGTGGGTGGACAGGGCCCGCATGGGCTGGGATCCATGTCAGAGAGATTATGCTGTCTTTAGAGTGTGGTGCCTGGCAGAAGATTGACGTTCAGGATTTTTTCTATTCTGTACCGCATACAGAATTGTTGGAGGCCGTACGTGAATGCATTGAGTATAATGGGGCCTTATTTTTCCACAATTGAACGGGGATTAGTACAAAAAGTTTTTTGTCACTCATTGAATTCTACCTTCGCTTCACAGCTGTCTCGTTTGACAGGGACATGCTTGTTAAAAAGGGGGGGGGGGAGAAGTTACATAGGCCCCTCTGTTTCCCCAGTGCTATGCAATTTATTTTTAACTTCTATTGGCCATGCATTGGCATCCTCTATTGACAATGGCTCAGTCGTGCAAACTTTTAGGTGCATTAACGATATTTTGTTGATTTTAGGGTATGACTGTGCCTTGACACACGCCAGTTTGATTTAAAATATCTTATGTCTGCTTGAAAAAACTAGGGAAACAAGTTTCCTTTATCCATGAATCACCAGTCAACAAATGCTTGCGGTTTTTAGATATTAACATTAAGTGTTTAGCAAGGAATGTCTGCTGGAGATGGTGTTCCCAAAGGAAGGAAATACTTGCTTCTTTACGGCTCCACACATTCGAAGACTGTTAAGAGGGCTGCCTCTTCTCTTTGTCTAGAATCTGCTTTGACTAATTCCTGTGCTCAAATGGTTGAGGCTAGCTTTAGCATTCAGATTGGCATACTTCAAAAGGCGGGCTTCACATGTTCTGTCATATCTGCAGTGGCAGAGACCCTACTACAATAAATGAAAGGAAGAAAGAAAACCAGATCTAAGCCAGGACAAAGGCGACCGCAAGTGGTCTCACATACGCACCGCGTGGCGCACAACCTGAAGAAAGCTTTCGATCAGGTACGATGTGCCTGTTATTTTCCCAGCCCCAAGAAAACTGAGTGGATTATGCGCGCGGATCAGAAGGAAGCAGCAGCTCCAGTGCGATAAGAAGCATAGTGAGCCTTTTGAGGACTGTGCCTTGGTGCAGTTTATGAAATGCCAGTGAAATACGGGCCGGTCTGTACCGGGCAAACTGGCCGGTGTATCAACGACAGAGCTTGGAAGCACCATAAATCATTACAAAATGAAATTATGTTGAATTTGTCCCTTCGCTGCGATGAATGCAATTGGAAGCCGTTGCTTAGTGATATCAGGATCCTGTATTTCCCCCTTCTCCTTTCGCCTGTGCAGAGTAGAAGGCTAGAGACATGCTCTCCAGGCCGACCTCTCTTCCTTTCTGTTCATTAAAATCTACTCCTCTTTCTGGGCCGAAATCGCGATAAGTTGGCACGTGTGGTGCTGGAGGCCTTTCTTATTGAAAAAAGGGTTCTCCTCTCCTTCAGTGACTTGTCTATTGCCCTACGAAGAAATCAAATTGAAGTGGTGCGATCTTTTTTGTAACCGTAATGACCTAATTGGAAACCATGATGATGTTGAGTTCTGCTTGGTGGGTTTGATGATTTGGTTTTATTAGGCACTATAATTGTTTCTGGGTGTTGTTTTACTGCTTTGTTGGATTGTTCGTTTCGTTTAGTTGTTTTATTGGTTTTCACTCTGCTTTTGCTGTGAAAGTATGACTCTGCTATGCTATGAACCTGTTACTCTGCTTTGCTACGGTTGTCTAACATCGGTGTTGCTAACATTGTCATCACTGGGCTTAGGCAAGGAGAGATATGAGATCCCTTGTAAGATAGAAGGTGCATAGGGCCTATGGAATGGATTGGAGTTCTCTTGACGGTTGACTGTGATAAGCCGATTATGCAATGGTCAGTGCCATTTATAAATTAGAGCCCTGTTCTGCCGAATAAACATGTGGCATTTCAGCCTCTTTCCTGTCTTCTTGTATGTTTCCTGTGTGCATCTTTGTTGGCTGTATTTTTCCTAAATAAAATGGGTTGTTCACCTACTGATCATCTTGTTTGAGTAGAACATGAAATTCGATAAGCAGTTGTTACAGAAGCAACGCTGTCTTTCAGTTTTCTTTGTTTTAGAAGAGGCCTAAGGCACCACGTCAAGATATGAAATTTTAAAAGACCTGGCTGACCTTGAGATCCATGGTAAAATGCTGAACTGCGTAGCCGATTTTATGTCTAATAGAACATTTCACGTCTCGGCTCAGTACATTCTCATTCATTTACAGAGGAGAATGGCGTTCCACAAGGCTGTGTTCGCAGGAAGACACTGGTCATAGTAAAAATCAACTCAGTTAATAAGATTATACCGTCATCTCCTACGCATTCTGGGTACGTCAACGATCTGCAAGTAGCTTGCCGCGCCTCAAATTTCTCAACCTGTGAGAGGCACCTTCAACTCACAGTAAATAAACTTATACAATGGGTTAACAAAAATGGCTTCCGTTTCTCCACACAGAGAACAGTTACTGTTTTGTTTTCTCAGAATCGAGGGCTGCACAACGATCCAGTCCTGAAATTGAATGACACCCTACTACAGGTCAAACAAGATTATAAGTTTTAGGCGTAACCCTTGACTCCAAACTAGACTTCCAGGCCCACATGAAAACACCAAATATTAAAGGAAATAGAGCGTTGAATATGGTCAAAGTCCTCTCCCGGAAGTCCTGGGGCTCTGACCGTAAACGCCTGCTACATATGTACCGTACATTGATACGTAGCATATTAGACTATGGTAGCATCATCCATTCTTTATCCAGATAGTCTTACATCCGACGATTTAATGCAGAACATAACCTCGGACTACCACTGGCAAGTGGTGCTTACAGAATATCACCTGTCCAGAGTTTATACGTTGAACGTAATGAGCCGCCTTTACACCCGCGCGGAGCGTTACTCACTTTTTTTTACGTAGTAAGAATTCAGTCATCACCGCAGCACATATGCTGCAACATCACTACACAATGCAACTCACGCTTACACTAGACAATAAATCGAACATGATTAGGCCCCTTGTTCTGCGATATGAGGAATATTGTCTGGATTATGAAATACCCCATGAAGTACTCCAGGTTGTCAAAAATCACGAAGATTGCACCCCTAGTACGATTTCACACACTTATGTGACTGGACATTAACACGTCTAAAGAAACACATCTAAATATGTAACACATCTAAATAACCCATCTAATCCACAAATCGCGTCTAAATAAATCTAGATACCACATCTAAATATGTAAATTTCATCGTTTTGTGCCAACGTTTGAATCCCTCTATACATCGATATCTATTTACCGATTGTATCTTGTGATAAGCTGTACCATATGCCCCCATCACGCTATGCCTCTTCGTAGGCCTGTCAGGTCCTTCTAAATAAAAAAAATAGAAAACAGACACCCCACGCGAACACATTATACAAGAATTCCGTGCTCTTCAGGACAACAATAGCAAAATTACATGGAATTTTGCACTGATGGCTCTAAAACAAAAAAACACGTGGTTGTGGGGTCCGTAACAGAAAATTGGGAAACAAGTATTCGATTACCAAAGCATGCCTCTGTTTTCTCTGCTGAAGTTTATGCTATATGGGCCGTAGTTAGAAAGATATCACTGACAAACACAAACATACAGCCATGTACGCTGATTCCTTAAGTAAACTAAAGGCTCTACATCTGAAATATCCGCATGAACCTCTGCTAGGGGATATTTTAAACATGGTGGCGCTTAACAAGAACGGGAGATCAACTCGTTTCTGCTGAGTCCCAGTTAAGCCATGTTGGGATACCGGGTAATGAAGCAGCTGATAGAAGTGCATCGATGGCCACATGCGAAGGTTCAACAAACAGAGCACTTCCATATAAAGATTTGTTTTCTCCTTTGCTACGAAGCAACTTTCATTAGTTCATGTGTAGGTGCACAAATATAACTTAAGGTAATGTCAAAGACTACGAGTTACTGAAAATTGGCGTTTAAATCGTGTCGCGTAAAGCTTGAAACACTAATTGGACCTGTCATTCAAGTTTAATTATCTGTAAGGTGTTTCATTAAGGGTTGGGAGGTTGACGCAATCCTTATCATACACTCTACGTCACGACGTTTCACGCCATCATCATCATGCACACGTCGTCGCGCCATCGCCATCCGATACTTGTCGTCATTTCATTCTTAGCATGCCTTCGTGGTCGCGCTGCCGTTGTTATACCGTCGTCATTATTTCAAAAGCGTTATCGCGCCGTCTTCATACAGTCACCAATAATTCGCTGTCAACCTTCGTAGTGATGCTGTCGTGGTGGTGCATAATGAGAAACTCGCTGAAGAATTGAAATTCCGTATTCTTTCTGCAGTCGTGCGCGTCTCCCGATTCTGAAAGTGCGACAAACGGCGTGAAAGCGGATTTTCGCTGGAGAGAATGGGCGCTTGAAAAGGTCATACCTGCAGCTTGATAGCGCCATTTCAAAAACAAACGAAACGAAGAAATGCGACAGCAGCAGAAAACATTGAACAGGGCATCCGCTTGCATTGTACCCAAAATGACATTGGCGCCAGAGAGCGTTGCACAACGAAAGCAAAACGATGCAGGAAATTCGGAGCAAATGCACATTTGGCGCCGTCGGTTCAGCAAGTAAAATGAGTTCGGCAATGCAGTCACGCGTGCGAGTACTACACAAATGCAGTCACGCGTGTGCATTTCACGTTTGAGAATGTGTCATTGATTGTTCTTGTTTTTTTTGTCACGTGCACACGACATTCGGCAGCCCAGCGAACGTGCAAACTGTTGTAACGACCCCACCAAAAAGGTAAGCGAAGTGACTGAAAAGGCACGGACAAAAGCGCTCGGCGCACGCTCATTGGGAAGGCTGTGCGAACTCTTCGGGTATGGAGAACTGCGTGTGCAGCGTTGTGTTGGCGTTCGATGCACTCACGCGACTCTTCTTGCAATCATTTCCCAGCAACTCGCTCAGATTCTTTCTTTTCCTTCTGAGACTGCAGAGGAACTTTATTAGAAGGAGGTGGAGGAGGAGACAAAGGAGAGGAAAGACAGGGAGGTTAGCTAGTGTAAGTACCGGCTGGCTACCCTGTGCTGGGGAAAGGGGTAAAGGGAATAAAAGGAGAAAGAAGAAGAGGAAAAAATGGAAAAAAAATTCACACAGTAACGCGAAACTACGCGCTACAATGTTCAAAGGCGGTCGCACAATTTGAATGTCCTTAAAAACTTCAACAAAGCCTTTAAGGCCTTGAGTGCCGAAGCCTGTCTAGACCAATGTCCTAGAGCTTTTTCCTCTGTAAAGGGGCGATTGTCCAGTTTTGCGAGAGCGGTCACGAGCACTTTTCTTCGCACTTTGTAACGGGGACAGTCACAAAGGAGGTGTTCAATCGTCTCCTCGCAGCCGCAGGTGTCACAGGTAGGGCTGTCGGCCATTCCAATGCGGAATGAATAGGAGTTCGTGAATGCCACTCCGAGCCACAGGCGGCACAGAAGTGTCGCTTCCACTCGTGGCAACCTTGGTGGTAGGCGGAGTTGCAGACGTGGATCCAATATGTGGAGACGTGCGTTCGTGAATTCACTGGTGTTCCACAGAGTCTGTGTAAGCTCGCGGGCGACGGAGCGAAGACTTGTGGCTGCATCTGTTCTTGACAGTGGTATGGGTATAATCTGGGCACCATCATAAGCCGACCGGGCAGCGTCATCCGCACTGTCATTTCCTGAAATTCCGCAGTGACCCGGTATCCACTGGTAGATGATGCTGTGTCCCTTGTTGATTGCGTGATGGCGGAGTAGTCGGATGTCTGCGACTACTTCTTCATTTGGTCCATGGTTAAAAGGGGACATCAGACACTGAAGAGCTGCCTTTGAGTCACATAAGATGGACCATGAATGTGATGATTTGTCAACAATAAACTCCAGAGCAGCACGGATAGCTCCGAGTTCTGCAGCCGTCGATGAGGTCATGTGAGATGTCTTCAACTTCAGGGTGACACACTCTGCGTGAATCACCACTGCTCCAGCTGAACTATTAGAGGAGACAGAACCGTCCGTGTAAATGTGGATTCTTCCTCTGTGCTTTTCATGTAGCACTGAAAGCACGGTTTGTTTGAAGGCGAAAATTGACATCTCCGTTTTTTTTTTATACCGGGAATAACAAGAAGAGCCTGGAGTGGATGGAGGCACCACAGCGGTTGAGATGGTCGTGCTGCAGGCGTGAAGTTTGACGGTAAAGTTCCATGGTTGGCGGCAATAATCTTGCTAAACGCTGAACGACTCGAGCGGCAGGAAGGGAGGCGAGATGATGCGATGGAAGTCGGGCGAAGTGCCTGATATGCATCCTTAAAGCGTCGACTTGAAGATACGTGTTGATGGGGTGGTCATGCGCGATGGCTATTGTTGCTGCCGTGGACGCACATCTGGGAAGACCAAGGCAAATTCGCAGAGCTTGCGCTTGCACAGATTGGAGGGCACGAAGGTTGGTCTTGCCGGTCCCACCCAGTGCAGGTAAGCTATAGCGCAGGAGACCGAGGAACAGTGCGTTATAGAGTTGGAGCATCGCACTCACAGACGCATCCCTTGATTTTCCCGCAAGAAATCTGAGCATGTCGGTTATCATGACTAATTTCCTTTTTAGGTAGGAGATATGAGGACTCCAGAAAAAGTTCGATCTGTTATCACTCCTAGAAAGCGGTGCGTCTTCTCGTAGGCAATTGGCTGTCCATTAATTCTGATAACGTACGGTTTCATTGCTTTACGCATGAATGCGACTATAGAGCACTTCTCACATGACAGCTCCAGACCTCGTGCTCGAAGATAACCTGATGTTTTTGAAGTGTGGCGCGCACCTGAGGACGAGTCGCTCCTGATGACCAAATGCATATATCACATCCGCATAGATCGACACATTAAAGAATTCCGGAAGGGTATGAACCAGGTCGATGAGCACCAGATTAGAGTGGGGCTCAAGACTCCGCCTTGTGGTACGCCTCGGTAGGTGTTGCGTTGTGATGACGCACCATCCTCTGTTTGCACAAAGAATGACCTGTCCTTCAATAAGCTGGATCTCCACCGAAAAACAACGCCGCCCAGGCCGACATCGCCCAAGGCGTCCAGGATGGCTTGATGGGGTACCTTGTCATATGCGCCCTTAACTTCCAGGAACATCGCCGCTGACAGCCACCTGAGGCGTTTTTCGTACTGAACAGACGACACAAGATCTATGAGAATGCATCTGTGAGTCCGCATTAACCCTGATTAATCTGAATAATAAGCCTGAATAATTAGTCATCCCAAATGAGGTAAGTATGCAGATCACCTCATTAGAACGTGTGGGGAATAATTAGGTCCTCATTAATTCTGGTGACTTCTCATTATTGAGCCTGAATAATTATTATGGCGCATCAAGCGAATATGTTGACGGCGGTGTGCTAAGACATATTCTTGTATTGAATAATTCTTGTCTTGACAGGCATTTGGGTTGGCAATAGCTTGACGCACATAGTCTGATACTGATTTTTTTTCTTTCAACTGTGATCAGGCGCGTTGTCGTCCCGTTCAAAAGTCAGCCAGTTCTTTAGAACGTCCAGGTTGATCATGCTTTAGCATTTATTCGCCGAAGTTCAAATGCTGTCTCGCTTTAACATAGACCACACGACATAGGCATATGTAGGTGTGTACAATTGTGTAACACGTAGACGCAGATCACGTAATCGGTGCTGCTGTCGCAAAATCCTGTTGGGTACGCACGTAGAACCAAGTGAGGTGTGTGTATCAACTCCCGTTGCCCCGCAGGGGCGTCTGCGTCAGCAGGCGTTTGGTGTGTTCCGACACCATGTACCCGAACACACGAGGGTTGGACCCTCCCGCGTGTAGCCGTGCGCGGCTTAGCCGTGTCTGGGGAAAAGGGGGTCCGGGGGGTTGAGCCGATGCTGGGTGTTTGGACCTTGGAGGCCCCCCGGCGGAGGCAACACACCTCTTCGGCCTCGGCTTCACATAGACGGCACCTCGAGACTGACCCACCTGGAGGACATCGGCAGTCGCCTTTTCCTGTCTCTCCCTCCTCGAATCTTCGTCTTTATCTCCCACTTTTTGACCTTTCCTGTCTCCTTCTCTCTTCTTTTTACTTCCTTTCTCCTGGCGGCAAGGGTTAACCCTGTGTGGCTATCCAAACTTGGGTACACCTTATTCGGTTATAGTGACGGCGTACGACTGGCGTCGTGCAGACTTGTATGCAAGATCAGCCGCGTCCCCTCGTTGGGCTCCGTGGTGGGCGGTCGGCGCTGTTGCCGAATTTTTATATATTTTCATGGAAACTTCTTTCCCCCCACTTCCTGATCGCCCTCAGAAACGAGGGCGCCCCGAACATTTATTCCAGCTTTTCGAACGCCAAATCCAAAACTTCCCCCGCTTTCACGTTATTCACTCTGAAAATTTGGACAAACCAGTGCGAACCATTTCACCGTTCCTTGTGTCAAAGACCTTGACTGATGTTTTTGGTCAAGGTTACAAGGCGTCGAGGATGGCAAGCGGCGACCTCCTCTTGGAGCTCCGCGACAAGAAGCAATATGACAATTTACCGAAGCTAGTGTCATTTGGGGAGACCCACATTATAGTAACCCCGCACCGTACAATGAACACCATCCGCGGTGTTGTGTCGGATGATGATTTGCTTGAGCTGACAGAAGCGGAACTCCTGGAGGGCTTCAGCGAACAAAATGTGATCAATGTCAGAAAAATTAAGATGAGGCGAGAAGGTAAAGAGATTCAGACGAAGCACTTAATAATCACCTTTGGTTCAAGTGTCTTGCCAGAGTCAATCGAGGCCAGGTATATCAAGCTCCGTGTCAGGCCGTACGTGCCAAACCCACTCCGTTGTTTCAAATGCCAGCGCTTCGGCCACAGCTCGCAGAGCTGCCGAGGCCGCCAAACTTGTGCTAAATGCAGTGCCCAAGAACACACTACTGAAACTTCTGAGAACGTTCTCCACTGTGTAAACTGTGATGGGGAGCACGCCGCGTACTCGCGGTCGTGCCCCTCTTGGAAGAAGGAAAAGGAAATAGTAACGATCAAAGTAAAAGAGAATATATCGTTCAAAGAGGCACGCAGGCGGGTTTCATACCTGCCCAAGAAAAGTTATGCCGATGTGACGCGTCAGGGGGCAGCGACACAATGGCCACCAGCGACTGTCCGACCCACAACCAGAGAGTCGGGAGTTACGCCATCTGCCCCCGCGGCGGTTGCAGCTAGCGCTGCTCCGTCAACCCACCAGACGGGGCCACCGACCCCGAAGGGGGGCGCAGCTAAGGCTGCCCCAACCTCCCCTACCCCTCACAGCGCTGGCAACAGCCGGCGCAGCCAAATCCCCCAGGGAGCCCCATCGACCTCCGGGCTGGTGGGCGCAGGAGTCTTGCCCTCCAAGGCAGGACCCTCGCTGGTAAATTCTCGCTCGCAAGAGCACGTGTCCGGCGCCTCACAAGAGGCAATGGACACTACACCTATACTCAAGGCGTACCAAGCGCCTAAGGAGCGGCGAGGCTCCCTCGAACGCTCCAGAAAGGGCAGAACCCCGATTACAGGGCCGTGAAAGAGCTCTGTACCCTGAGGCACCACTTCCGTTTTTGTAAACACAGCACCAATTCTCTTTAATATGGATACACAAATCATTCAATGGAATGTCAGAGGTCTTCTTAGGAATCTTGATGATGTGCAAGAACTCACCCATAAACACAATCCAAAAGTGCTGTGTTAACAGGAAACACACTTAAAATCCAAACACACAAACTTTTTCCGTACGTATGTTACGTTTCGCAAAGATCGCGATGATGCCGTCGCATCATCGGGTGGTGTTGCGATTCTCACTCATAAAAGTCTAGCATGTCCACATTTACAGCTACGAACGCCTCTTGAAGCAGTGGCGGTGCGAGGTGTTCTGCTGAACAAACTTATCACTATTTGCTCGCTTTATATAACCCCACATTACAAATTAACTAAACATGAATTTCAGTCCTTCATAGATGAATTGCCAGAACCTTATCTTGTTCTTGGCGATTTCAATGCGCCCAGCTCCCTGTGGGGCGACTCTCGTACAGACGCGCGAGGTCGTCTTGTTGAACAGTTCCTTTTTTCTTCTGGTGCGTGCCTGTTAAATAAGAAAGAACACACATATTACTCTCTTGCAAACAGAACCTATTCTTCAATAGATCTTAGCATAGTCGCCCCGTCTGTACTGCCTGAATTTTAATGGGAAGTTACCGACAACCCTTACGGCAGTGACCACTTCCCTATACTGCTAAGGTCACCTAAAGAAAACGAATATCCTCCACAAGCTCCTAGGTGGAAGATTGAGACAGCTGATTGGGAGAAATTTCGGACTCTCACTAGCATCTGATGGGCTGACATGTCTTCTTTACAAATTGATGCTGCGGTGGAGTATCTTACAACATTCATAATAGACGCCGCATCAAAATGCATATCCGAAGTGAGAGGTCTGGCATGCAAACGACGTGTACCGTGGTGGAACAGCGAATGTAGGACCGCCCGTAAGAATCAGAACAAGGCGTGGGGGTTGCTACGCGCTTCTCGCACTGCAGAGAATCTTATGAACTTTAAAAAAGTAAAGTCCCAAGGCAGGCGAATCCGCCGACAGGCCAAAAGAGAGAGCTGGCAGAAGTTTTTATCGAGTATTAACTCGTTCAGAGATGAGGCCAAAGCCTGGGACAGGGTTAATAAGATCAGAGGGCGGCAAACATATTCACTCCCTCTGGTAAAGACCAGGCACACTCACTTGGGGAGTATTTTGAGAGCGTGTCAAGTTCAACAAATAATTCACAATCGTTTCTCAAATACAAACAAATAGAAGAATGTAAGCCTTTCATGAGAAAATGTCGTCAGAATCAACCATACAACCGTCCTTTTTAGTATTGCGGAGTTTAGAGCTGCCTTGAGCGCCTGCAAGAGCTCTGCACCTGGATCTGACAGAATAATGTATGAAATGATCAAAAACCTACACAATGACACGCAAGTTACACTACTCGCACTTTTTAACACCATTTGGGCTGTGGGATACCTTCCAACCGCATGGAAAGAAGCCATTGTGGTCCCTGTTTTGAAACAAGGGAAAGACCCTTCCTCAGTGGCAAGTTACCGCCCGACAGCCCTCAAAAGTTGCCTTTGTAAGGTATTTGAAAAAATGATTAATCGCAGACTCATACATTACCTTGAACTTAACAACATGCTTGATCCCTGTCAGTGTGGTTTCAGGGAAGGGCGCTCCACAACTGACCATCTTGTACGCATCGAAGGAAACATCCGTGACGCATTTGTACACAAACAGTTTTTGCTATCCATATTCCTCGATATGGAGAAGGCATACGACACAACCTGGCGCTACGGAATCTTGAGAGACTTGGCAGAAATGGGCATTCATGGTAATATGCTCAACCTCATAGAAAGCTATTTGTCCAATCGCACATTCCGTGTAAAAGTCGGCAATCTACTGTCACGTCCTTTTACACAAAAAACTGGTGTACCCCAGGGAGGCGTGCTTAGCTGCACGCTCTTTATAGTGAAGATGAACACGCTTCGTGCTTCATTACCACCGGCCATTTTTTACGCTATCTATGTGGACGACATTCAAATAGGTTTTAAATCCTGTAACGTCGCAGTGTGGGAGAGACAGGTACAGCATGGTTTGAACAATGTATCCAAATGGGCATAGAAAAACGGATTTAAAATCAATCCTCACAAAAGTTCTTGTGTTCTTTTTACACGAAAGAGAGGCCTCGTCCCGGATCCTTGCTTAGAACTGTGTGGACAACAAATTCCTATCAACAAAGAGCACAAATTCCTAGGTATTATACTTGACGATAGACTCACTTTCATCCCACACATCAAATATCTGAAAGAAAAATGTCTAAAAACAATGAACCTAATGAAACTTCTATCCAAGACTACATGGGGTAGTGACAGAAATTGTCTAATGAATCTCTACAAGAGCCTAATACGGTCACGATTGGATTATGGGGCCGTAGTGTATAACTCTGCTGCCCCGAGCGCGCTAAGGATGCTGGATCCTGTCCATCATCTAGGTATCCGCCTAGCCACTGGTGCTTTCAGAACAAGCCTGATCGAAAGCCTCTATGCCGAATCGAATGAGTGGCCGCTCCACTTACAGAGATCATACGTCAACTTTACTTATTTTCTTAAAGTTCACTCCATTCCAAAACACCCATGTTTTAATACCGTTACCGATGTGACGTATGCTACACTTTTCCGCAACCGTCCGTCTGTAAGACAGCCTTTCTCGCTGCGTGTGAAGGAGCTTAGCGATGAAATGCATGTCCCACTCCTCGAGCTTCCCTTAATGCACCTAACCAAGCCCTTACCTCCTTGGGAGTGGCAGGTGATAGAATGTGACCTATCCTTTCTAAAAGTCACAAAACACGCTCCAGAGGTCGAAATAAGAATGCATTTCCTAGAAATTCAGTACAAGCACTCGTGCAACGACTTCTACACAGACGCTTCTAAGTCACATGTCGGAGTGTCCTATGCAGCCGTCGGTCCATCCTTCTCGGAGTCTGATATACTACATCCAGAAACAAGTATCTTTACGGCAGTGGCCTACGCTATATGGTCGGCTGTGAAGCATATAAAGAAAGCAAAACTCCAAAAAGCCGTTATATATACAGACTCCCTAAGTGTGGTGAAGGCCATAATGTCACCCTACAAACATAAAAATCCTGTACTTACTGAGGTGTATTCCGACATGTGCAAAGCTTATCTATCTAACCAGCAAATCATCATATGCTGGGTACCCGGCCACAGGGGAATCGAGGGTAACGTTTTGGCAGACCAGATGGCTACGTCAATTGCTCTCCCTGCTGTTAATAATACTGCTTTGGTGCCTCTCACAGATCTGAAACCTTACATACGAAAGAAACTGCGAGGCCACTGGCAAAGCATGTCGGACACGGAGATAAATAATAAACTGCACGTTATAAAGCCACAGTTAGGTTTTTGGCCCTCCCCAACAAAATCTCGGCGAACAGATGTCCTATTCTGTAGCCTCAGAATAGGACACACATTTGGCACCCATAATTATCTGCTTACTGGAAGTGAACCTCCAATCTGTGGTAGATGCGGTCAGAGGCTTACCGTCCTCCACGTGCTCCTGGAGTGTCGGGAAGCCGAAACGGAGAGAAAAAAAAATTTCCGCTTGCTTACAAACATCACATCCCTCTACACCCGGCTATGTTTCTTGGTAAGGAACCGCTTTTTGACACCAAGACAGTCCTCAGCTTCTTAAATGATGTCGTACTACACGTTATATGCCAAATAAACTCGTAGAGCATCCTCGCTCCAGAGGATGCCGCTGCGATAACAGTTTTGCATAGCACATGCCTCCAGGCCCTTGTTTTTCAAGGGCTCTAAGGAGGCCGCAGTGTTCTAGCCAATCTTATAACCTTATATATTTTTACGCATCGTATCATTCTATTTAAGTGCATCGTAATGTTCATAGTACACGCCATAAGTCATCGCCATAATCTTACTATACAGATTTTGCGCACTTTAGCGCGACCATTTTTAAGGCCCCTCTACAGCCACGTCACACCAACTTCATCGAACTCATGATTTCACTGCAAACTTATTAACACGGACATGGCGCTCTTTGGCCATACTTGGCCCTTGCGCCATAAAACATCAAACATTCATTCATTCAATTCCCGTTGAGCGGCAGCCGTAGAAATCATGCCGTCACCTCCATCCTATCGTCTACAATGTGGTCGTCGTCGTTCTGCTGTTATCACACACGCACACTACGTTTATGTCAACGCATTTATACGCATTTATATCTGTATACGCAATGCCTCATAACCTCGAGCGTACCGGAATCTTGGAAGAACGCTAACATAATCCTAATCCATAAGAAAGGGGACGCCAGAGACTTGAAAAATTATAGACCGATCAGCTTACTGTCCGTTGCCTACAAAGTATTTACTAAGGTAATCGCAAATAGAATCAGGAACACCTTAGACTTCTGTCAACCAAAGGACCAGGCAGGATTCCGTAAAGGCTACTCAACAATAGACCATATTCACACTATGAATCAAGTGATAGAGAAATGTGCAGAATATAACCAACCCTTATATATAGCTTTCACGGAATTACGAGAAAGCGTTTGATTCAGTCGAAACCTCAGCAGTCATGGAGGCATTACGGAACCAGGGTGTAGATGAGCCATATGTAAAAATACTGGAAGATATCTATAGCGGCTCCACAGCCACCGTAGTCCTCCACAAAGAAAGCAACAAAATCCCTATAAAGAAAGGCGTCAGACAGGGAGATACGATCCCTCCAATGCTATTCACAGCATGTTTACAGGAGGTATTCAGAGACCTGGAGTGGGAGAAATTGGGGATAAAAGTTGATGGAGTATACCTTAGCAACTTGCGATTCGCTGATGATATTGCCTTGCTTAGTAACTCAGGAGACCAATTGCAATGCATGCTCACTGACCTGGAGAGGCCCAGCAGAAGGGTGGGTCTGAAAATTAATCTGCAGAAAACTAAAGTAATGTTTAACAGTCTCGGAAGAGAACAGCAGTTTACGATAGGTAGCGAGGCACTGGAACGGTAAGGGAATACATCTACTTAGGGCAGGTAGTGACCACGGATCCGGGTCATGAGACTGAAATAACCAGAAGAATAAGAATGGGCTGGGGTGTGTTTGGCAGGCATTCTCAAATCATGAACAGCAGGTTGCCACTATCCCTCAAAAGGAAAGTGTATAACAGCTGTGTGTTACGAGTACTCACATATGGGGCAGAAACTTGGAGGCTTACGAAAAGGGTTCTGCTGAAATTGAGGACGACGCAACGAGCTATGGAAAGAAGAATGATGGGTGTAACGTTAAGGGATAAGAAAAGAGCAGATTGGGTGAGGCAACAAACGCGGGTAAATGATATCTTAGTTGAAATCAAGAAAAAGAAATGGGCATGGGCCGGACATGTAATCAGGAGGGAACATAACCGTTGGTCATTAAGGGTTACGGACTGGATTCCAAGGGAAGGGAAGCGTAGCAGGGGGCGGCAGAAAGTTAGGTGGGTGGATGACATTAAGACGTTTGCAGGGACAACATGGCCACAATTAGTACATGACCGGGGTAGTTGGAGAAGTATGGGAGAGGCCTTTGCCCTGCAGTGGGCGTAACTAGGCTGATGATGATTATGATGATGATGATGATGATGATGATGACGGTGATGATGATATCGACGCAAACAATGCTGGATACTTAGGTACCCGCAAATATTTCACATGACGTCAATTATATGAGTGCGAGTGATCTGAATACTTCGTTTTTTTCTTGTGCTGTTCAAAGGTGTAGGGCTTTCATTTAGCGCTATAAATTATGAAAATATAAAAAATTGACAGAGGGACCTAAAACTGCTTACGTGTGGGAATGCGAAAATATTATAGTCCCTTTGGTGAAATGTCTTTATTTTCCTGCGTTCCTTGCCGATGGAAGATCCCGCGTGCGTTCTAACTGCTCCTTGGTAACTCCAAATCAAAACGTGCCAAGCATGTCAACGTAGTCGCTTGCCCGCGAGGAGTTCGTAAACGTGACTTGTGCAATGACGCACACACTAGGCACACCTTCAGTCAACCGAAACCAGGCTGGTGCTGGGAAAGCATTCGCGTCTCGCACGTTGGAGGTCCGGGTTCGATTCTCGCCGAGAACGAGATTGACCCAATTTTCCTTTGAAAGCCATCAACTTACTTTCTTTCCAGGAACCCCGCTGAGAAATGGGACAACGATCCGAGCATTGTTTTTAACAGTGGAGCTGTTAAACCTTTACTTACGCCGTGGAACGTTACCAGAAAACTCAGCCCAGCTGCGCGCCGCCTCGCGTTGCCTAGCAATCACCTGCGAGAGCGCCTATCCACGTAACCTCCTCGCACCCCACGCGTGCAGGGCAGAGTCGGGACGCCACCGGCGAGTAGAAGCTCGGAACAGTCGGCGCGGCGAAACGCCTCTCGCATCCTCTACTCCGTGCCTACGTGCTGCCGCCATGGGAAGACCGAAGAAACTTCCGACGCCCGAAGAAGCGGCTTACCAGGAAGATCGCCGTGCTGCCAAGCGAGGAGCGACGCGTCGCCGCAGAGCTGATCCGGAACACCGCGCGGAATAGGGGACGCCAAGTCGAGCATCCCGAGTTTCTGTCCAGGGAACGCGACAGTAGGCACCTGAATGCTGGAAGTCGCCGAGAAAGCGATCCCGGCCTGCGACCGCTCGAAAGCTTTCAGCCTCAAGCCCGCCGAGACAACAACCCAGCAAAACCTAACACAACCTCGAAAAACCTACAAAAAACTCAGGGAATCCAGGTAAAAGCTCCGTGATCACAAGCTCTGCTGTTGACTCTTCTGGGCTTCCAGTCCTACAGCAAGCTGCGCTCGTTTTTTTTAACTGTTATGTCTATTTGCGGCGTCGGCCATTTTTGGTACTATCTCTCAGTTATTCCAAACACACTTTTGCGTAATGGGGCATTTAATGCTTTCGAATTATTATAATGTCAGTTCTCTTTGATTTATCATTTTAACGTCTATCCTGGTACTTGGATAAAAATGTGGAGGAAGCTTTGGCTTCATCATTAAGAGGCAGCTTTAGCTCGGGTGCTCGTATCTAAATACATGTAAAAGGAGAATTTGTTTTTCTTGGCAACCACTGCACCAAAATTGGCGAGGTTTGTTGCGTTTAAAAGGAAGGCTGAAAATTTACTGACTGTTGGTTTCGAATTTTGGATTTTGGTCGTAAAATTGTTATTAACAATTGGCGAAAATCAAAAATTTTAAGGAAACGAAACTGTCAAGTTTGTAACCGCATGACTCTGCAATGAAAAATGATATCACCCTTCCGTGAATTGCATCTAATAGTTTATCTAAACTGGACAACGTTGATATGTCCCACATGAACCTCAAATTATTTATTAAAGTGGAAATACCGTTTTTGCAGAACCCTTGTACACGACGTAACAAATTATTGTAAGATATAAAATGACATATTCGATTTCTCCGCTATTAAGGATCTAACGGATGCCGTTTACAGAACCTTGATATCTCTTCTTGATGCAGAGCTATTAATTTGCAAACTTCGTGCTTGTATTATATTCAACTTTGCTAATTTCGGAAAATTGTTTTAACGAAATTCAGGCCCTAAATAGAAATTGCGCTTGCAACAGACACTATAATTTAACTTTC
The DNA here is from genome assembly GCF_050947875.1 of Dermacentor variabilis. Lineage (NCBI taxonomy): Eukaryota > Metazoa > Arthropoda > Arachnida > Ixodida > Ixodidae > Dermacentor > Dermacentor variabilis. Next base: position 32,775,836 of record NC_134578.1, on the reverse strand, counting down.
TCTGTCAAATGCAAGAAATTTCATTAAAATCGGTCCAGGCGTAATCTCAGAAAAACGTTTTTGCGCTTTATATGTATTTGAATAGGCCGCGTCGGAGTTGGGTCCGACCTAAAGCTTCCTCTTAACACGGGAGCTTGATAGCATTCAAAGATCCCTGAGCCCTTCGCATGCTTCCCGGCCACTGCTGTTTATGTAACCGTAATGTTTACCGGGAAACGCTGGTGGCGAACGCTATGCGCGAAGGTGAGCTTAGTGGTTCTTCAAATGCGAAGCATTTCTTGGCAAACCTTTCCCCCTTTGACAGTATCGGTCTAGCCGCCTACGTCTTCGTGCTCTCATGGTCGTTTCGTTAACTTGGTATGTACCAAAATTCGCATAGTATGCGAAGAGTGTATGAAAAACATACATGATCGCTCATGACATTAATATCATGACATGTGTCTCACGTAGGTTATGAAACAACCGCCTACGTCTCGGTGCTGTGATGGTCGTTTCGTTAACTTGATATGTACAATAATTGGCATAGTATGACAAAAGTGTATCACAAACTAAAATGATAGGTTATGACATGCTTGTCCTGTAGTTCATGAAACAGCCGCCTACGTCTTGGTGATGTCATGGTCATTTCGTTAACTTGGTAAACACTGCTTCGCATAACGTCGATTCCCGCAGGGCATGGGATCTGTCGGCTTTCTTTTATGGTCTGCAAGGACCCGCGGGGTCCACACCGGTCCTTCTAAGACCAACCTCAACAGGCAGCTGGAATACCCTATCACGTTAACAGGGGTTTGTGTTTGAGTTTCCGCGTAACAAAATTATGTTCTCTCGTATATTCAACTTACAATCTGACGCTATCATGTCTGTAGGTAGTGTGTAAATCATACTTTACATCCTTTACGAATCATACTTTAGGGTTTCTCTGACGCACTATGCGTTGAGAAATTCATTTAGTTCAGTAACTTCTTCGCGCTACGCAAGGCCTGTGTGATTAGTAATGAATACATTGTTGCGCCAAAAAGGAAAATAAAGACTTGGGAGGGAGGGTATGAAACAACAGATCGAGCGCTGATCGAGCGTCAGATTCAGCACTCGATCAGTCGTTTCATACTCTTGCTCCCAAGTCTTTATTTTTCCTTTTTGGCGCAACAATGTATTCATTAGATCCCAACCAACTCGCCCAGCAACAAGTTCGACTGAGTGGTTAGGTATGCGTAGTTGGCATGAGTGTTTCCCAAACGACGGCCGTCGCCGGACGGAGGACGCCGACGCCGGATTTTCTGTGACATGGGGCCCTTTAAGCTATCGCGTTAAATGTCCATACTCGATGGCTATAGGGCGTTGTTCCATAGCAACGCTATACATGGAGCTCTAATGTCGCTCGTGTCAGATCTCATCTCTACTAAATTAATCTTCAGAATCTTCAGAATGGCAGCCCACTAACGACTGTCACGAAACGCAACATCTACATCGCATGCTTTCTATCTCAAATCTTCTCACACTATTAAATATTCAAAGTTCGAAACAATATGAGTACTCAAACCCCCGAAAGTGATGTAATTTTACTGGTGCGGCTCTTTACGGGTAGCTTAGTGGCCCCTATGCGATGTCATTACAGGCCCTACGTGGCGTGATAAAGCTTTTGAGGGTGCAAGAAGTTTGGGTGCGTTCACGAATGTTCGGCCCGCGTAAGTCATACCCGCTTAATAGTTCGAACATATTACGGGTAGTTCGTGCGCAACGCTAAATCTTGATATCGCAATCAGTGCATCACCCTTTGGTCAAAAATGTCGATTTTTCTGCACGCCGCCATCGCCCCACCTCCGCTATCGCAATCTCCCTCCACTAAGGCCTGCTGTTTAAGCCGCCTGGCCTAAAAGACATTATTTACCGAGTTATTTACGGCTGCTACACTAAACGTGGTTAAAACTCCATCAATAGTAATTTGACAGGAAAGTAGGAATGATCAGAAAAGCCCACGGCGAGGGCTCGGTTTCCTACCTCGCGACATTTGTCTGCTCGGAAACTCGACACTAATGATAATATTCCTTTAGCGATAGATTGCTGTTTTGTTTTCCGCGTGTTTCCTCGGTTTCACTCCGTGTGTCTCCGTTGGTTTGTGTGTTCGTGCTTGGGTACCTGTGTGTGACCTCGGTGCTTTTGTACGCAATAAATATATTCGAAAAATGAATTATTTTCTAAAATATGAATCACTAGCCGGAAGCTGGTTAGTATTTATTCATGCACAAGTTATACACACTGGAGGCTTCAAGCTAACGTGGTAAATTACATAGGGATCCAGAGTGAACTGGGACTGAAGATAACACATAGGCTGTTGTGCTACGGCATACCAATTTACGCAAAAAAACTTATCATACGAACCCAAAGGTTGCTTTGCTGGTGAAGTAGCGCACTGACACGGACACAGTGAAGACAAACAGGAAAAGACGACACTCGCTGCTGCAAAACACTAAGTGACACTGTGTCCACTGACACAGTGACACTGACACTGTGTTCAAACACTGACACTGTGTCCGTGTCAGTGCGCTGCTTCACCAGCAAGGTATGATTATCACTCACCAACTAGCCCAACTTTCCACTTTACTGAACCCAAAGGTTGCGACCATTGCAATATATAATATTGCAATAGCAAATACGTTAACTATCCCGGCGAATCTTTGCCCTCGCCGTCGCCGTGATGTTCCGTATAAAGTCGAAGGGCGATAACACCCCCCGCCTCGCGCCGCAGGCTGTATGTGAGAGTGAAAGCGTGCGAAGGAAGCCGACGGTCGGGGCTCAATCTCGCACTGCAAGCAACGAAAGCGGGGCTCTCTCTCGCACAAGCCACGAGGGGGAGGGCAGTGAGGGGCGGCAGTGTTGTACTCCGGCAGCAATTGCGCATTGCGCGTCCACGCGGCCTATATTGAATGCGATCTGCGTTGGGGGCCTAGTCTAGGCATTTTAGGCGCGCCGACGGCTGATACCTTTGTGCTTGCGGCACTCTCGCCCCCCAGTTTGCTTTGAAGCGATAGACAGCACGAAGGCCGCTTCGATGTAGAACACTCGCTGTCAAAACACTTCCTCACGCCAGCGCTTTGACAGCGAGTGTGCGCGGTCATGGAATGTGATGCGTTTGCCAGTTTCCGCTGATGCCATGCTTGTTAAGAGGAATCTTTAGCTCGGGCCCAACTCCGATGCGGCCCATTCAAGTACATGTAGAATGCAAGAACGCTTTTATGGGATAATCCCTGGACCGATTTTATGAAGTTTGATGCATTTGCGGGAGAAAGATAATTTCTAGTGGATGTTGGAAGCGGAACTTCAATTTAGGGCCTGAATTTCGCGAGAAGAATGTTCAAAAATTCTGAACTTAAAAGAATAGACGCCCGAAATCTACAAATTAATAGCTCTGCATCGATAACAGATATCGTGGTCCTGTCAACGGCATCTATTAGATCATTCAAAACGGACAAATTCGATATGTCATTTTCCGTGAATTGGCTGCATTGTGTACAAGGGTTTTGAAAAAGCTGTATTTCCATATGACTGAATTTTTTCAGATCCATCTGTAATATATCAATTTTGTCCACTTTAGATGCACTATCATATGCAGTACGCAGAATTGTGATATCATTTTTCCTCGCTGAGATACGCAGTTGTAAACTTGATAGTTTTGTTTCCTGAAAAATTTCGATTTTGCCAACTTTTAATAAAAGATTTACATCCTAAATCGACAATTCCAGACGAAGAGTCACTAGATTTTAAGTTTCTTTCTTTAAACGCAAGAAACCTCGTGAAAGTTGGTGCAGTGGTTGCCGAGAGAAACTAATTCTCCTTTCACATCAGTTTACATAGGAGCACCCGAGCTAAAGCTTCCTCCTAATTTAGTTAGTAAGCGAATGCCTGCAAGTTAACACAACCGATAAAACTACTATTCCTACTCCGTACAGCTGTCTGCTAATTTGCTGTCGCAATCGATGCTTCGCTTTTCGGGCGAAAATGCGGCTTTTATTACTCAAATTTACAACAGAGGATGTCTTAGAGCATCTAAACACATCGCCTAACCACAACATAACATTTATTTTGTGGTCATGTGACTCACCTCCTGCTGCGTTTCGAGGAACGTGAGCACTTCACAGTGTGCCAGCTCTGTTGCCGTTTTCTCAGTCCCTTGGTAAGACTGCGCTCCGTTCATTCCGTGCAAACACGGCTGCGTGTCGTCGGCGAACTCCGTCGTGACGTCCATGCATTATAGCTCCCGTCACCTTGCGTGGACATGTGCCGCGATCAACAAATTTCGTAATGCTGGCAGTGTTTACACAAAGGCAAGGGCGATTCTCACCATTCTAGCAGCATGTTTCCCCACTGTCAATAGCTTAGGGGCGACGTTAGAGAGGGTACTAAGAGACAGCTGCATCGATTCTATCCAATGTTTGCAGAATACTACAGGCTATGATGATATCAAGGAATGGGGCCAGAACAAAATTGAAACGTGGCAATATCGATCGTTACATGAAGCGAACTGGTAACAGGAGAGCTAGAGTCAATAGGGAGAAAGGAGTGTTCGCGGTACATATTGGAAGCAAACAAGCAGGAGATAAAAAAGTTTAGTGAAAAAGGTAATCATCACCGTCAATACAATGATGACTGCGATCAATAATGTGTGCACAAAGCAGGCTCCAGGGTAAAAAAATAGCAAAAGGAGAGCGCCGTGAAAGACGCAATCTGCTGTGATTGAGCTCGTTCAACAGTTTGAAAAATTTCTGTCGGGATGTATCCAGCTTGTACTGCTCAATAACAGGCTTAGAAATTGGGACCCTAAAATAATACTTCTACTTACGCATGCTGGGAATGAGTGATCGTGGCGGCGCCCAATTGATCTTGTAATGAAGCGCAGCTAGGCGCCAAGGTTGAGGTGAATAGCGGGAATCTCCAGTCGAAGAGAGAAACCTCTCATTTATGCATTTTATTTGTCGTCTGTGTCTTCGAGAAGCATTCATGGACTCCGCCATCGAAATGGGCATAAGTCTCGAATGTTCAGTTTGTAGATGAACAAAAAAAGAACAAACACGATTGCCCGCGTTCCAGTTGATTTCCGTTGCTTCATTCCACGAAGAAAATCGCGCTGGACCACACACGACAAGATGCATAACTATCTCCTAACGAACAATGTAATTCTTGGACCCTAGCCCCTTAACCCTTTCCTCCGTGCAGTGTAGCCAACCGCAACTACCTTTGGTTAACCTCCCTACCTTTCAATGCATTATTTCACTCTCTCTCTCTTCTTCTCTCTCTTGGACCCTAGTACCAAGCGATGTCAGCCCGAGTTCCTCTAAAAGCGCTAGCGTGCTTTTTGAAAGCGTAAAGACTGTTTAAGGCAATGTAGTTGCGGTGAGTTGTGTTTCCCGTGTTTGGATGAACAGAGTCCATTATTTATTTTATGCCCTTTCCTCGTTTCTCAGAGCACGAGTAGCCACGCAAAGCTGGTTAATTTCTTTTTATTTATTCTGTTATTTTTCTTTGCCATGTTGCTTTCTTTTCTTTTGGTGCCTTTTTCCTTTCCAGAATGAAGTAGGGCAGACTGTGGGCAAATAATTCAATATACACAAAACAGTGTCGTACTTTATGCCCCGCAGAGCCTACACATAGAGGTCACGGGCAACGAGCGTGTGTTCTGCTTTAGGCACGGTGATCAGTGAATATGCCTAAGGAGTGTTTCGCGAAGTGAATTGTGTGGTGTTGCGGCATTGATGAAATGGGAAGTTTTCTGACCACCAATATTTTCTTCTTTTTTTTGCTGATAACCGAATTGACATTTAAAAAAATATTCGATACTATTTTCCGGGCAATGCAGTAAGCACGTTCAGTTGCATTTCTCCTGTAGAAAGCTGGCCCGAGCCTTTCTATTTTTTTTGCGTTGCAATAACAATAATCTTCGCCATTTGGAGCATTTGATTCAAGTTAGAACCAGATACCTCAGAATAGAAAGTGGTATAACTTTTGTTCTCTTATGTCAAAACGAAAACCGCTCATTTAGTTCAGGAACAGAGTGACTTTTCAAAGCAGCAGCTCACCAGTGTACTGTCCTTGTGGTAGCTAATCAGATTTCTCAGGACGGAGTTCTGTATTTATTTGTCAAATCATATCTTTCTTTTGTCCAGAATATTACCAGAAGGCACAGAAAGAAAGAAAGAAAGAACAACCAAGCATGTGCAAAACGCGTCATGGGTATACAAAGTGCGACACCTATTGCTCGAGTTTACCGTACCGGTCACTTATTGGTTTGTAATCACTCGGCCAAACCCAAAGGATCACATGTCCATGTCACAGTTCAATCGCCTCGGCACCCCGCTGATGGCAGTAAGTTAGTGTTTATTCAGAATTTCAGGAATCCGTAATACCATTTCTCCTCCGAGTTGTGGCGGCTTCGCACATACCCTAGGGCAACGACTGCAACTTGTGTCGACATGTAATCTTTCGAGCTCTCTAACGTAATCATAGTCGTATTGTTAAAAGAAATGGAAGTGACATTCGCGTTAGCTTCACCATGTCCCTTCGACTTTCACAAATGCCTGTTGCCGCCTAAATGTATTGCACGAGAGCCTTGCCCTCCTCCCCCCGTCTACTCCTAGCGACTCGCTTGCCCGAGAACCAGCGCCCTTTCTCTCGGCGCGTTTCTTCGTCTTCCCTCACGCATGTCCGACCATCGTTCACCGACCACCAATGTCGTAGCCAAATCGAAAAAAGCCGAAAGCGCTAAAGAAGGCTACTCGCTTTAAAGAGAAGCCAGCAAGCACACCAAGAGAGAAAATAACATAAAGATAAAGGTACATAATTAGCATAAAGTCAGCGATGCTAATTTCTCACATTTGGATCGACATCTGATCCATGCCGCTAAAGACACAATTACGTAATGATGAAAAAAAGCCGTGCTCACACAAAGCCTGCATTATTTCTTCTTTTTTTTATTTCTAACGCTTTGCCTAGCTTCAAGTAATGCAATAATCATTAGTTCAAGGCATCTGCCCAATATCTAGCGTTCACGTTCCGTGGCCTGGCCACCGTCGCGACATTGCCTCAGACAATGTGGTGTGCTGGCTCAGCCTATGTTCTCAACCCGGGCGAGTCAACCCCAGCGAGATATTAATAATGACTGGTGGCTCTCATTTCTCTCATTGCGCTAGGCAGCGCACCTCGCGAACTGAATGCGTTGCATGCAGTCACACGACAGCGCTTCGACATGCGTAAGTAAGGTGGCAGTGTAAGCATTGCGTATGATAACACTTCCAGGGCGATTGGTTATGCAAATACATGGAACGGTCCTTGTCGTCCCCCGACCGACCACCACAGTTACCGTGTTTACCCAAATCTGTGCCAGCCTCGATTCTAGGCCAACGGCCGTATTTCGGATGATCATTAAAAAAAAACACTACACAGATCCCACGGACTGTGGGAATCAACTTTATTCGCAGCGTCTTGCATGTAACTTGCGATGCAGCATTGTTTGGGGTTCCGCAAACCGTTACAAGGTGAACGCGATTGTGTGAATCGAGTTGTGTCTGTGACAACAGCAGCAAGACGACGATGACGATGATGGTAGGACGTCAATGGCATTTATTGACAGGATAGACAGAGAGGTCGACCTGGGCTAATGGGCTCTAGTCAGCTTCTCTACATGGGGAAGAGGGAAGGGAAGTGAAAGTAAGGAAAGGGAAGTGGTGAGTGCTTATGTATATTAGACAGTGGCCCTGCGAAAGCCGATTGTCTAGTTGGTGTCCAGCAAAAACTTCAAGAGCCCTTTAGTTGCCTGCTACGGCATAATTCATACTGCGTCCACCTTCACGCTAATTCTGACGACACGCCGGTTGTTGGGTAATACGCAGGAATTGGACTAGCATCACCGAAAGATACAAGGAATGTGTCGTGAACTGCGACCAAGTATTATGCAATCAAACATACCTATGTTCATGTCATGCGGTCCGTGTTAAAAAGAGTATGACAGTTACAGTTTGGGACAAAAGAGGTGATCAACCTGGGCGGATCTTGCCGATGGTACAACATCGCACAGTTTTTATGTAAGAGAAAAGTACTGGTAAATATAGGCCTATCCTTAAGACGATGCAGTCTAACACGGCCTCTCAAGGCGCGAGCTGTCGCGAAGAAAAAGCATGCGAAACTGACAGATAACTCACGCGCCAAACGTTTCAAAGGGCTAATCGAGTTTAGCACGACAGGAGTATGCTTTTGATCCTGGCTATAGTGTAATAAAAAAAAAGTCGATCGTGGCAGTCGCAAGAGCAATGGGCTGTTGCGCTCGGAGGCAGCGGTTAAGTTACGCTGGAGAAAATTATTTGTTTTTACAGAGATCCAAAACGAGAAGAGAGGCGAATCTACCAATCCACAATGCAAAATGCCTCGAATGGGGCAAACAATGGTTCACATAAAAAAAGAATTTACTCAAGTGTTAGACGAACAAAAAGAAAAACATTCGACTGGGAAAAGTAGACGAATTCCATCACGAATTCCGGCGCTCCTCGCAAGCATGGGCTAACGTTTACACCTCAAGTCTTCATGGAGATCACTGACTTCCTCGCCATCGATTTCTTCCTCGCGTCAGTTGTTCTCACTATGGGCTGGGGTGTTCTAGATGCTGTGCTTTGGGAAGGCTCGCATTGTCAGCTCGCCCGCAATTTTATCTCTAGCCTAAGCAAAGCAGACATGCCGAAGGCATGTCGCAAAAGACAGGCTTATGAACTCGATTCGGGCGATGTCTCAACGTCTGTGCTCTTTGTCGCTATCGCCTATATGATCCCCCTCGCAACAGGCATTCCCGCGTGTTTCAGTGTCTCTACAAAACCAGCATAGTCGTTCCTCCGCCCAGTCGTATCGACCTTCTTGCAATCCACGGCGTCCGCTGGTTTCGGTCAAGACGCATGCTGGAATCTCAGTCGACCCAGTACTTTCGCATACGATTTCCAAAAGAGAAAAGAAAAGGCAAAGTAACGGATTACGTTTGAAAAAGTACGGTATTCAACCCTTCACCAGTGCTTGCAGCCTTCTCGCCACTTTATGCGTGAGTGCCTGTAGTTAGCGGGGAAAAGATGGCTCCGTGTTTTCGTCATTTTGCTTGGTTGGCGCACAATTTTGCGCCTTGTGTGCGACAAAGAGAGAGGGAGTTCAAAAATGGAAGGGCGCGCAAATATGCCACACTGCGAAGCATTTACCCCATATTACGTAACGGCCTGTCGCAACATTTAGGGTGTCAGTTTTAACGTCCTAGGCGTCATGATAAGAGCGACAACTTGAAGGGCGCTCTCTTAACCCATTCTATCAAGTACAGTTGCTTATTCTACTGCTGAAGGTCCTACCTCGCTAGGTAGGAGGACTTACTAGGAGGCTCTTCGGAATGTCGCGAAACAAAAAAAAAACGCAACACAAAAGAAACTTGGGAAAGATGCCAATAAGAAAGAAGCAGAAAAAGGAATGACATTCCATTTAGTGTCCGGCAAAAATATGTGAAATTCGCTATAGGCACACCAAACTAAAGCAGGCGAAATTCAAGGCGCAGCGAAACTTCCGAGGCTATCTGCATTGTTTCACCATGTATTGCTATGCAACAGGACTCGATGGAGTTACGCACTTCCATTGTTACGCAAGCTTGTATAAGCATGATACAAATGCAATAAATCATAAATCTGATCCTTTCTTCCTTTTTAAAGCCCTTCCTGTGGGAGGTTACCCTGTGTATCACTCGGGTCACCTATTTTACTGCACATTTAGGCAAGAGCAGGGCGTGATCTGCTCTGCTGTTACGTTGTATCCACAGGCCCAGAAAGCGCAAACTTCGCACCGTATTGCATGGTCTTGGAGCGTTGCCGGAATGTCTGGTTCTGGGCGCGTGTATTTCGCTTTCCGATACCGACTTCTCCGGCGCCCAGCCCATGCCTGCCGTGTCTGTGAAGGCTTCGACTTCGTTTATTGCCTCCTGTTTGAGCCTGTCGAAACCCATAAGGTTATACCGTCAGCGTACACTGCATGACCAAGATCCGGTACTGTCTCCAGGGACAGAGCGAGCCTGCAACCTTCCGAAGTTAAACAGAAGTGGTGACAAGATGGTACCCTGCAGGATGCCTCTGCCCACGGTACCTCTATTTCATTTGACCGGATAGGGTCGACACATATGGCGTCCGTGTGCGACTTGAAGAAAAAAGCGTACGTATAGGCGAACGCAAGCGAAGGTTTCCTCGCCAATATTAGACCGCCGACTCCGCACCGCAGCAGCGTCGCTGTAGTTCCGCTCGAGCTTCTTTCTGCTTCTGTCGTTGCTGCAGCTCTCGATTGCCGTCGCCGTCGATTAACTCGCGTCGCTGTTGCTACCCGCTCGTCCCATGCGGCTCAGTGAGTTTAGTTTTTTGTCGTAACCCATGCGGCATCCGACACACGGCACGATTGCTACGGTTGCGAAATCACGTCAACTGCGCCGCCGCCTTGCCAAACTCGACATGTACGTGACATTTCGCCGCTTGAGTAGTCGCCGGTTCGAAAGTAATTGTCGTCAGTTCGCGTTCGTAACCGTATGATTTCTTTCTGTTTCATCTTTTTGCGTTTATTAATGAAATTGCGGGCTCAGCGACGGTTTTTCCTCCGCGAGTCTACGCAGAGACGCTCAATAATTTAAAACTGACTCGGAATGTACTGCCTCTCGTCAGTCCATCCCACTAATGATCGAACTACACCCCCCACCCCGGCCCCCCAAGAGTGGATGCACGCTTGTCGCCGTAACTGCATACCTTCTGGCGTCAAGGAGTCTGGCGCGGATATTCGCCCTTGGCACGCATTCGCAAACTCGAGCGGACCGTTGCGGTTATCTGCCCTACCTATTACATGGCGAGCACAAATCTGGGGCGTGCTTGCGTCAGCTTCCATCGGAATGCGGCCACAGACGTGAGGAATCGAACACCGTACCGGATATTGGAGTATATTTATTTGTATATTTGTTTATTATTGCGATATCAATTACACGGACACGCCAAGTTAATTATCGCCTTCCTCGTCGCCGTCGCCGCAATGCCCAGCTTATATTTGGATATACGCACGCTGTATGCTTATGCAGGCCTTATGTTCGGGTAATATTGCTACGCTATTCAGTACCTAAAGTTTCTCATGCCCTGTATTGGATCTCTGACTAAATTATCCCTCAGAATATTGAGAATGGCCGCCCACAAGAAAATGTGGTCAAACAACATTCACGGACCTTGCCTTTTTATCTTAAACATTCTCACTATGGTAAATATCAGAAGTGCAAAGCAGAATCAGTGTTCAAACCTGAGACCGATGTTTTTTACTAGTGTGGTCCCTCACGGGCACTGCAGAGGTGCCTGTGCGATAACATTAAAGGCCTTACACGGCGTCTTAAATCATTTTAGGGCGCCGCAGCTCTACCGCAGCTGTGGTCATTAAAGCATAAGCCACCACTATCAAGTTTAAAACATCTCACACGACAACGCCGACGGCAGCAGAACTCGCCTCACTTCGAATCGCACTACACTCCATTAATGACGAACCTACACACAAGTGGTCGATTTTCTGCGACTTGAAGACGCACTACAGTGTTTACTGTCAGCCGTACGACGCGGTCCACATGAACAGTTCGTATTTAAAATCATAGAAGTCTTACACCACCTGACTGAGAAAGGAGATGAATAACTTTTTCACTGGCTACCATGTCATTTTCGTATCATCGGCAGTGAACGTGACGATCAAGCCATTCGTTAAGCTCGTGAAGAAGACAACCACTTATCCATCCCTCTGTCTAGGTCAGATGAAGTAAGGATGCTCCGATTACTGGCACGCCAATGCACTACATCAGAGTGGAATGAAGCACACTTTATTCACACCCGTTTATAGACCCTGAATCGAACCTGAAGTCTTCGACTTGCACCAAGACTTCCACGAAGGTACGCGACCCTTTTGTGTAGGCTATGGCTGGGCGCCGTGTTTACCAATGCCTACGTGTTCCGCATAGGGATGGCTGACACTGCGGCATGTGGCGATTGCGGCGACTCGAAAACGATTCGTCATGTTCTTTGTCAGTGCCCATAGTACAGCGCCCAGAGGCGATCGCTTTCCGCTGTGCTGAAGTAGTTGCACGGCCTGCCCTTCTCGGAAGAAATAATTCTGAAACATCAACGCGACTTAACATCGCATGAAAAGGCGGTGCAAACGCTATTGCGCTTTTTGAGATAAACAGGCCTGTGTGGACGCCCGTGGTGGGAACACCTTTCTTGTTACCGGTTTTTTCTCTCTTCTTTTGGTTTCTCTTCTTTTTCCATTTTCTTTTCTCTTCTTTTTCTTTCTTTTTTTCTTGTTTCTTTTTTTTCCTCTGGCTCTATGTCGTCTTTACAACCATTATATCCTCCACCACAGTGCAGGATACCAAACCACAACTCGCCTCTGATTAACCTCCCTACCTTCTCTCTCTCTCTCTCTTTCAGGGAGCCGGCAATTTTGGCGTACCCGCGTATATTGCGTGCGCGTTTAAGCACCACCGGAGAAGCTCAAGCGCGACGCTGAGATTTGCTATCACAGTCAGTGTTTCGCTCTTCTGGCGAGAGTGTCCATATTCTGTTTATTTATAAACACCTTCAGGGCCCGAAGGCATTACATATGGTGGTCGGTTGGACCGGCTAAACAGAAAAAAAATATACACTGAGGAAACAGAACCTTTCTAATTATACGAATTTAGGTGGAGGTAAACGCGCAAAGTTAGCTTCTGTTGCATTAAAAATTTACGAATATTAGTAATAGTAATATTAGTATTATTTTTGTGGGAAGGAGATTACACCTGAAAAAGGTACGAGGCACACAAAGCAGTGAAGAACGATTTCGGGTAGCAATACTCAGCGTCTACCTCAGAAAGGGACACAAGGGGTTTCGCTATGCGATGCGGGGAAATATATGTTCGTCGAGCAGTAAATAACCATGACGTGGCTTATGAAATAAAGTTACCGTCAACATTTTACGGCGGCAAGCAACAGACGAAAGTTTGGGGTTAGTGTTAATCGTCGTCAAATACTATCATTTTATTACAATTTGAACAAGTAAAACGAGAAAGAACACTGCCCTCGTCCTATGACGTCATCGATTTGAGTACCAAGCAACGCTCTTTCTCTTTTACTCAATCAATATAGTGTACTAAATTAAGTTCTTTCACTTTGCGAGTAGGTTAGACTGGATATACCATCCCGTCAGCGCAACTACACTAAAACAAACTTCACGCATCCCGGATGAAACTCCTGAACTTGCACGTCGTCTCAACAGACTGCAATAACATCGCCAAGAGAGGCCACGAAGAAATTAAAAAGCAGCCTATGAAATTTAGTTTAGTTAGGCTTTTTTTGCAGCGCCCCAGGCAAATACAGCTTGCAGCACGTTAAACTGGCCACGCAACGAACTTGACCTGACCTGTTTACGAATCAAGTGGCGTTACCTGCGTTCGGTTTGAGCTTTCTACACGTGCGTATTCCAGCGTCGACCAAACACGTTACTTAACTCTTACTCCTTTTTTAGATTTTTCTTATCTTTGGTAACATTGCGGTCGTCATTTTTTTTTCGCTTTGCCCAAACGAACAAGCTGCAAGTGACTGCGAGCTGTATTAAATTTTTGAGTTCGACTCACTGGAATATCTACTAACACTGTCTGGCGAGGCGGCAATGAAATTACAGAGTCTCCTATAAAATTCAGCAAATTTGTTTGCAGCGACCAGGGCAAGTATAGCTTTCAGCGGGTTAAACTAGCAATGCATGTAGTTTACTTTTCTGACTGGGATTATCTAAGTTGCTCCCGAATCAACTGGGCAAAACTGCGTTCTGTTTACGCATTCAACATAGGCATTCATTCGCCGATCTAACACGCTATTTTCGTATTGTTCCTTTCTAGAGTTATGCTTTCTTTGGTAATTTTGTGGTCTTTTTTTATTTTACTGCGTCTAAGCGAATGATCTGCAAGAATATGCTAGCCGTATTAAGTTTGCAGTTTGAAGTTCATTTTCTTTCTTTGTTGCGGAAAGAGGAAACAAGAGCTAAAGGCCATATGGCCTGACAGGGGCTCTTGCTCCTAAGCGCGTTCGACTTACTTGATAATTCAATGTACGAAAAAAGCAAATATAACACAAGAACTAGCAAGTACGATGTGGAAAATACAAATAAACAAGATAGCTTGCACATTATACAATCATTATGTGAAAATACATGTTATGCTTCAATTTTTGTTTGTTTGTTTGTAAATTCACATTACAGCACAGATTAAAGCATACATATATAGTGCATAAAACATTTTAGTGCGACAGCATGTTATGTATAAGTGATTTGATTATGTATGAGTAGGCTTTTTATACATTGCTTAAAATGAGGTGCATGAAAATGAATTTTTTGCTCAACGATATTTCGTAGTCTTGGTATTTGATATTTTATATCCTGAAGACCGTAGTTAGTACGCGTAAATGGCATTTTTCTGATTCGATTACGTAATGGTTATCGAGGAGGAGTGGGTATGCTGACAACATGGAGTCTGTGTTTTTTATCTGTAAGAGTAATCTATAATAAAACAACATGATTTACTCGGATCAGTAAAGGTTTGCCAAAGAGACTGTGTGTGGGTAAGTCACGCGGCCTGCCATGGTAGTTTCCAAAAATTCGAACTACTCGTTTTTGCAAGCTTAATAACTTCTCATAGTTCTTGCTATCGTTGTTCCCCAAATCAAGGTACAATAAGTTAGCTTTGAGTGAAAAAGGGCGTATTATATTGCTTTCTTTAGCCGCAATGGTATTAGATCACCAATTTTATACATACCGCCTACTACTTTGCTATGGTCATTGCTAAGCTTATTGACATGATTGTCCCAGGAGAAGTTCTCTTGAAACCATACCCCCAAAAAATTTTGCGTTGTTACTTGTTCTAGCTTCTTTGCTTGAAATAGAACAGTTATATTAACAGGCAATGGCTTATTTATTGGTGTAGATATTATATATTTGGTTTTGTTCACATTCAGTTGAGTTTGTTTATGTACAGCCATTCAGATAAGTAATCATTTATTTCTTTTTCTAACCATTCCAGGGAAGAATTTGCAAAGATTAGTATCATCTGCGTACATGATAATATTAGGTGAGGCAGAAATGTTAGGAAGGTCATTAATATAAAGAATAAATAATACAGGACCGGGTATGGATCCCTGTTGCACGCCAGTCTGTATTTAGAGAAGCGAGGAAGTCGTCTGATTATATGAAACAAACTGGTAACGATCCGTTACGTAACTTGTTAATAAATTTAGTGTTGTACTACGTATGCCGTAGTCATAAAGTTTGCACAGAAGTATAACGTGATTTACAGTGTAAAATGCCTTACGCAGGTCCAGAAATAGGCCTACTGTGTGTAAACGGTTTTCCATATTTTTCGGTATTTGATATCTCATATTGAAGAGCGCATCCTCTTAGGATTAATTTTTATAAATCATACTGTGCCGTGCTAATAATGGCATATTTTCTTAGGAAACCCCCTAGTCGTGCGTTAGAACACAACTGCTGCTTGAACTGCCTCGGGTAGCCCGGAGAACTCATTGCGCCAGATAGGGTCTATGAGGCCAAGCGACATCAGGTATGAACCTCAAAATGTTGCCTACAACGCTGTGATAAGCCGCTTTGGGCCTCAAAATAAAAAAAAGAATGCTTAAATCGAACACGAACACACGCACGCACACACACACACACACACACACACACACACACACACACACACACACACACACACACACACACACACACACACACACACACACACACACACACACACACGCACGCACGCACAAGCACACATACGAACACATGAGAAAACAATATAAGATGTTGCGGAAAAGCAGAGTGAATGGATTCGCCAAGTTCTACTCTTTGAGCGGAACTCGGTAATAACATAGGTTTTCAATATAGCCTACGTCAAGACCTAGACTCTCGCAGCTGTATGTCGCAAGCTTCGCTTCATTTGCACATTTAAGCAAGAAAGAGAGACAGAGAAAGACGGGCAGGCTAGCCATTGTGGACCGACTGGTTAGGATTTGCTGCGGCAGGCGGCACAGACAATTGAAGAGAATAAAATTAGACAAAAGCTGAAAGAAAAGTGTACAACCGTGGGAATGAATGTTGGACTTAGATAAATATTTTGATAATTAAGCAATGCCTAAGAGGTTTGAGAGGAGCTTTGGCAGAGAGGATTACGGCAAAATGCACCTTTACAATTTCTGCTCTCATGGCATCGGATAGTAAGCGCTGCATACCATAAAAAGACGGCTGTTCAGCAGGACACATTGGCCTTGTTGAAGCAGTCTTACACACACACACACACACACACACACACACACACACACACACACACACACACACACACACACACACACACACACACACACACACACACACACACACACACACACACACACACACACACACACACACACACACACACGCACGCACGCACACACGCACACACACACCTTTTCTTGTTCAACGGATCACATCAAAAATATTTGTTCGCCATAGTTTGTTCTATTCGTCTGAAAGCCCCCCCCACCTTTCTTTCTTTCCTTTTTCGTTCTTTTTTGTGCGCCAGTTGTTCAAATTACTTACATGAGCTTACTTTAGTTGCAGTATCCTTTTGAGTGACTTAGTTTCGTACATTTACACTTGATTATTCATGCATGTTTGTGTAAAATTGGGTAGCAACACTAACTAAACCCTCCGGCATCTCCTAAGTGTTTCTATAACAATAGAAACGGAAATCACCTTTTCGTGGATTTCTGCATATATGCCCTCACAAGGGTCTCGACATTTGCATAACACTTTTTGCACCGCAGCGGAGACGATCCCTGTTTACACGTAGTCCGCGAACACCCAGTTAAAGGAGCTCGAACAAAAAGCAGCAGCCCTGGCAACAGCGCGCGAACCAACGACTGCGACAGGTCGCAGGATTAGGCCCGCCCAGACAAGCAACATAAGAAGAATATTGAAGCGCAAATTTTGTTAGTACGATCGGGACTATTCTCACAGCAACAGTTGGGGCTTTTTCTGACGAACGTTCGCGTTTGGAGTTGGCACGTTCTTTACAGTCCGCGCTGTAAGTGGCCGCCAAACTTTTGTGCGTTATCAGGAAGGGAAGAAGGATGAGAGGAAGAACGGGATTTGGGGGAAGGGTTCCCTCCATTCAGTTTCCAATCAATTGCTTTGCGCGCGCAATTCGGAAATGGGGGAAGCTATTTTCGCCACCGGCGTCCCCCCCCCACTTCCCGAACATTAACTTTTATTGCGATATCGTCATAGCGACATACGAACCAGCAGCCACTGTCGCCGTCGCCGTGCTGTCACGGTATCGACGGCCCAATTGCGTGCAGCACGCAGGTGGTTAGGGAGTCTCCAGCGACACGTGAGAGAGGCGCACTGCTTTTGGCTGTAAAAAAAATCACGGAGCCAGTTGGACGCATTCTCACGCCCTCAGCTCAAACGGCTCCGCGGCGGAGTTGCGGCAGCGTTTCGTAGTCCGTTGCTAGCGTGAGCATAATAATGCAGCTGTGTGCATGCTACTCCATGGCGCGTATGGGGTGATCTCAGTAAAACATGTAGGACATTTCGAGCAACATGCTCGCGTGGTCACAACGTTGAGGTGAGACATCGGCAACGCAGGGCGCCACAGTCCTCATGAAGCCAGCGTTGTGCCATGCCTACTAGTTGCCAGGGCGCTTTCTTTGCTGCGATTAAAGAAGTTCAAAGCATTTATATGCTTTTAAACTGCCTTGGAGGTGCCCCATAAGTAGCCTCCGCGTATTCTTTCAACGCTGTCAGAGGAATTTCAGCGCCACGCTAAACTTCGCTGTCGCTTTCAATGCTTAGATTTGTACGCGGAACTGTGCGATTCTTTTTCAAATAAATGCCAGTTGTTTCCAATGCTTCCGCAGTTCCAGTGTTGGAAGTGTTTTCACTGTTCTGAATGCTTCGACTGAAGGAATTTTTCACGATGCCGGCGAAAGAAAGTTCCTTTGTAGAAAGAATCAGCTTCAAAGGTAGCCAACTGTGCCATCTCCTGTTGATCAATAAAACTTCGACAAAATACGTGTCCCGGGTATTCGGGTATTCGGGTATTCTCTCGCTTCGGCTTCGTTACAGCGTGCTGTCGTTCAGTTTCCCCATTCGACAACGCAACGCTTAACTATATATAGCGACCAATTCCACGTGTAAAGTTTGTTTAACACTACCATTCATCCGCACATCACTTCGCAAGAACACTTCCTCGGAAATCCGCGAGACGAACTAAATTTCACGGACGGGAAATTTGGTAGAGGCCAATTATATTCCGCTTCGTGTACTATAGCCGTGGACGTGGACAATAACGTGGGCAACTTAGGCCTAATGCTCAAATAAAGATATGTTTGCACCCCTAACGTTGCTGAAACTGCTCCGTGGCTCTATTGAACACGACGGCGAGCTCAGATTGCAGCAGTGAGGAGGAACACCATAACGTAAATGTGTTTATGAATTCGGAGTACCCAGTGCTCACGCTGAAGAAGCTTAACACGCTAGTTTGACGGTTATAGCTATGCGCTCATTCCGAGTTTGTTCTCTTGCCGTCTGCAGCACTTTTCGCCATGCTTACTTGCCACAAGATATCGCCATAAAGAAACAAGCTAATCTATCTCCATTTTAAGTACTCCATCGTACCCCTTAAGAAATATGCTTTAGCCTCGGCAAGATCAGCACCTATAAGGGTTGAAAAATTCGTTACTGTGTGAAACGCGTTCTTACGTTTCATTTTTTTTTATTTCGCTACACTACTGATATCGTCCCATATTATAGTTCAAGTAAAGAAATAGAACTGCTTGATTCTTTCTTCACAAATCTGTTTCTCATGTTTGTTTGAATTCATATGGGGACGAGCTTATGATGGTGCACTTATTGTGGGGCAATTAAAGAAGGATGATACCTTTCGCAGGGTGTAGAAAGCGCGTCCAAAGAAAAAGCCGAGGCTCAAGAACACTCTTTGAACTTGGTGAGCGAAACATTTTTTTTTCAACGGCAGCCGGGAAATCCGAGTTGTTGAATTGAGCTAGATCCCGGCTGGGCGGCGGCCGCATTTCGATGGCGGCGAGGCAAAAAAAAAAAAAAAAGAAACAAAGAAAAAAATTCTTCGAGTACGTATAATCCCGTAGTGTTAAGGAACCCCAATTAGGAAAAATAAATTCTTTCTGTTTCGCTATGGCGTACCTTATGGTCGTATCGCGGTTTTAGAGCGTAAAACATCAGAGTCTATATTTCTTTTTTTAGGATTGCGCGTTTCCTGCATAATTTCGGCTTCCGCAATAAGGCACTTACACCATCCTTAGAAACCGAACAAGTAGCGCTGCGAAATTACATTCTCGAGGCATTACTTTGAGACATTCCTTTTTTTTTTTGCCCGCGATGGATTACACCACTTAGATTCGGAGTCCGTTCGAACGAAGCGTGACGCAGCAGAACCCTACTTAATAGTTCGCTCACGCTCAAATTCTCTATTGGTTCATCCATCACGTGAAAACCTGCTCACGGCATGACGAGCATAAATAGAGAGCGAAAAAAAGCAACGCGCACTTATTTGTGAAAACAACACAGCAGCACCCCAGCACTCGCTCCATCTGCTCCCGCACTTCCAAGATGCCGAACTCAATTTCGGCCGTAAGCTCGATGGCGTGGGGCTGTGAAATAATTGGCACTAGCCGCAGCCCCGTGCATTTTCCTTCTGTATCCGTTCTTTTTTTTTCTTCTCTTGTCCATGCAGTTCCCCGAAAAAATCGCACATGCTCGCTGTATCTCAATCTAGTTGGCCAAGGAATGTCAACTCACGTTTTCTAAGCGTCACGGACTTCGTACGGCAGTGGGAGGCACTACCCGCAAGCGAGGATCAGGGGAGCCAATTGGCCTTCCTGGACCAAGCTCAGCGAGCAGCAACAGCCAATGGAGCCTTGGACTGAGGGCCCCACCCATACATGCCATAATTCCGATTACGTGATCAATAAAGTTTTTTTTCTCTTCTCTCTCAATCTAGTTGAATTCAGCGAAAGAATTAATATACAAGCATGAAGCAACGCATGATCAGGCAGCTGTATTCATACCCTTGCCTGAGACCCTTGCGAGTGTGTGCTGATGGATGTATTCAGCGTCCTCTTTGAAACGGATGGCGGGTTGCGCCACATTATTCTTGCCTATTGTTTTGCATATAAACTACACACGAAAGGAATTCGCAGCATGACACTTTCTGAGCCACTATTGAAAACTTCGTTTGTTTACTGCATCCGTCGGACAGCACGCCAGCCATTTGCAAGCCTTAAGCAAGCAAGGAAGCCACCAGTCTTCATTGACGACCGTTTGTAGTCGTTGATGACTTTCGTAGTTCTTAGACTACCTCGTCATCCCCGCCCGTTGCCGTACCACAAGTTGAGGGAAAAAAAACAACCTTGGCAGTTTCACCCGACGGGCGAACCACTGACTCCGACTGCAAAGTTTAGTTAGAGTTACGCTTGAGCTTCTCTTACGGTGTTCCAACTATACGCGGGTCCGTCTCACGAGGGCGGGACATGCGTGGTCGGGTGCGCGAATATTTCTTCCACCCTAAATAACGTTACAGCAAGCCGCGCAGTGCCTGCAGTGACATCGCATGGGTGCCACTACGCTGTCCCTAAACAGCCGCGCCGTCCAAATTGCATCGCTTTCGGGTTTCAGCACTGTTATTGTTTTACAATTTTAATATTTGTTAGTATGAGAACAGTTAAGAGAAAACAAAAAGCTGGGCTGCGATGTGCTACGTTTCGCGACACTCGCGCGTGGGCTCCCATTCTCAATGTTCCAAAGAATAACTTAATCGAGAACGTACGGCGCGGTATGAGGAACTTCGGTGGTGGAATAATGTAGCAGTACAACCGGTATGTACATCATGCTTTACAGCATCGCATAGAACACAGCGTACATATACCTAAGTACAGCGTGTTCGAGCGAACACTTTAAAAAAAAATCTTTAAAAGTTGCTGCTGGTAGATATCACAATTCTAGTTTGTGAGCTGGTCTACTCGAAGCGGTGGACAATACTTGCACAAAAATTGAGATAAAAAATCGGCTCATTAATAAAATTTCACTAATTAGATTTTTCAACCTATTACAGTATTACACATATTTCCATTTACAAATTCTAGCAGTGGAGTTCGCCAGGTGGATCCACTTGGAACGAATTTTCAAGATGACACCAGTTTCCAGATATAAATTCCCGAACTTTGCGGAGAAATGCATCGGCGTTCCAGTTAATTTGATAACAAAACGTCGTTTCATGCACCGAAGCACACAAGTAACTCGAACGCCAATGCATTTCTCCCCAAAGTTCGGGAATTATACCTCGAAACTGTTGTCGTCCAGAGAATTCGTTCCAAGTGGATCCGCCTTGCGAAGTCCACTGCGAGAATTTGTAAATTGCAATATGGGTCATATTCTAATTAGCTAGAAGGTCATTAGTGAATTCTTGTTAATTAGTCAAATTTGCGTTTCAATTCTGTTTTGCAGGTCGTGTCCACCGCTTCGAGTAGACTGGCTCATAAACTAGAATTCAGCTATCTCCCACACGCAACCTTTAACAAATTTTGAAAGTGTTCGCTGAAACACCCTGTGCATGTGGCGCCAAATAATAGTGCCGGTCGTTGCCGCAGCGAAAATTCGCTTGGAGTTGCCGCATAATTTCTGCCAAAAAAAGAGAAACATTCTCCGCAACCACCTCCACCAGGATTTTCATCGATGGCAACGAAACAATGTTCAGTCTGACCGCGCGAGCCACTGAGCTATCAGGCATCAGCTGTGCTGGGCAATCACTCGAAGGTTTTGCTCTCAGCAGTCACTCTAGAACAGCGATGCCAGTGGATGTATTTTGGAAAGCAAAACGAGCTATACAAGTATGACATCGTGTGGACGTTTCGACAAGTGAACTTTTCTTTTTCAAGGCCTTCAAAAAGACAAGTGCACGTGTCGAAACGTCAGCTCCTGCTTTTAGCTAGTTCTCGTTTTGCTCATCTTCTTGTAATTCCATCTCCCGCCTTCTTCGTGTTTTGTGTGCACTATGTCGACGTGTAATAAAAATTGTTCTCGACAAGATGGCAGTGTATTCACGAGCTGTCATTGAAAGGAGCCTGCGAATACGCGCAAAGTTTCTCGAGCGGCCAGTCGCGCGGTAATTTGCGCGTATTCACGGCCTCCTCTCACGCTTGAAAAAAAAAATTCTTATATGTAACACATATTTCCTCATGGACACATTTGATCAAGTTATATTTGGGAAATTGATTAATAAATTAAGGCTAATGTAGTTAGTCAGAATGCAAAAAAATAGCCTGAGCGTCTCCAAGCGACGGCAAGCAAAATTACCTTGGTTATCTTCAGCTGCGTCGTGGCATTTGCATATTTTTTAAATCTTGGTGCATGGTAGTAGGGACACCCTGTGTGTAGCAACGCACAGAACCCATTTAATGGCTTCAGACGAAATGTAATTTCATTTGGCCACATGCCCAATGAAGTTACTCTTAAAGTGAGGAGCGTTTTGTTGTCGCAGGAAACGCGTGAAAAAAAGCAGATTTCTGGGAAGTAGCAAGAGACATCCTCGTCTCACGTCTGCGCGGTGAACTAAAACACCGAAAAAAAAGGCCGTCTAAGAATGATGTGCCCCCTTTCAGTTGAAGTGAACGTACAGGCGAAGCGGAAAATCACAAGGGACAGGTGGCCGGTGCTGCAAAACGATAAAACAGCGACATGCCGCGCCACTGTTTCCTACCGCGCCTGTAGCAAGAGTACCAGGCGCATCCATTTTCCAAAGCAGGGATGGCCGGCAAAAATGGCCCATGCTAAAACACGCCTGGCAAATGATATCATATAATGCGTTACTTTACGGCAGGCTCATGCGCTGTCGTGGCTGCGCCCATAAACCCGCATTTTCTTTGTTTCTTTCTGTTTTTTTTTCTTTGGTCCTGGCGTTGCGAGCAGCGGTGTTCTGAATCGCATTCTTCTCTAAAACCAACACTTCTGCTGGGCGATGCCCTGTCAAAAGACATGTGCGACAGTGTCTACGTCAGACGGAAGCAACTACAGCCGCAAATAAAGCGTGCATGAAAAAAATGATAATAATAATATATGGGGTTTTACGTGCCAAAACCACTTTCTGATTATGAGGCACGCCGTAGTGGAGGACTCCGGAAATTTAGACCACCTGGGGTTCTTTAACGTGCACCTAAATCTAAGTACACGGGTGTTTTCGCATTTCGCCCCCATCGAAATGCGGCCGCCGTGGCCGGGATTCGATCCCGCGACCTCGTGCTCAGCAGCCTAACACCATAGCCACTGAGCAACCACGTCGGGTAAAATAATAATAATAATAATAATAATAAAATAACTGGGATCAGGTGGGCCGCCTCGCTGGCGCATAGCTTGGCCGAAAACTTAGGCATGTGATTGCTCTCGAAATGCGGTCTTTAGGATGATTTGACTTCTGCCGACCGCCCCCACGTTGGAAAATGGAATGCGCCTGGCACTCTCGCCATCGACGCGTTCGTGAAGGGCAGCGGCGCTCGTCTTGAGTTTGCCGCTCCGGCAGCCAGTCACTCGTGCTATTCTTTTCTTCCCGCTTGATGTGTAGATATCCGGGCACGGGAGTGCAACAGACATGCTTTTAGGGCGGGCAGACGGAATAGGATCAGAGCATGGCTCACTCTTAAAACGGTTGCACCCTTTGGGGTGCATGTTTGTCCCACAACAATAATCGTCTTCTGCCTTGCTTGTGTTTCCTTTCTTGAAACTCGGCGCTCGCTACTTTCCTGTCGAGAATGCTGCATCACAGTGATAACGCGCATGCCGTTCGTGACTAGGAAGTACCGGGCTCGCAACGTTAAAGAAAGGAAACGCGGGCAAGACAGATGACGATTATCGTTGTGGGACAAGATGCGTCCCAAAGGGTGTAAATTTTTTCTAAGAGTGCTTTCGTAAAGGAAAGCTTCTACGCCTATTTCGCACTTCTCGCGCCTAGCCGCACCAATTTTGCTGCACCTGAGTTTATGCCAGGGCCACGTAGCTGGTGCACCAATGCTGCCTCACTAGTGTTCTCATATTCTAAAGCATAATCACATTCGCTGTTCAATATGTTTCGGAGAGAATCCTTTCATTTCATTGTTTCTTTCTTTCGTTCTTTCTGCCTTTCTTTGTTTCTCTTCATTTTTTTCTATATTGCTGTGTAAAGGTATGACGTCCTTCGATGCAGTTAACCGATATTGTGAAAATAACTGCTGTTTTTCTTTGTTTCCTTTTTTGAACAGCTCAGCTCTCTCGTTTCAATGGGGCATATTTCGGCATGGTTTGAACCTATGAAAACAGGTGAAGTTCGCTGCTACAACCTGTTGTTCCCCCAATATATGTGTTTACGCTCGGATGAGTAGTTCCAACGTGATATTTTTAAACATCTGACTGAACAATAATTGCTGTAGAAGAGATTCTCTTGAAATATTTCATACTACGCACACAGATGAGTAGGTAAACATAATCCATTTCCAATGGCGCGCAGACATAAACTCTTCTCATCTTTCCTTTTTCGTTTCTTTGTCGCTTTCCCTGGGACTACCGCTGTCATCGCTTGCAACAATGTCCTCTTACCTTTCTCGACGTAGCTCAAGCTTATCTCTTCGCCAAACCTCCGAGGAAATCCTTGGACGAATCTCACAAATGAAGTAGGCTAGTAGCAGCCTCGGAAATCCGCTCATTAATCACCCTTGACTGGCACGCCAAGACACACAAATCGGAGAGATATTGATTGGAGTGTAGCAGCATCGACGTTTAGGAATATGAGCACAACGGTGGCTGGCTAGGCACGTGCCATTGCCTAGGAAACGAAGCGAACGCGTCGCTCATATCGCACACGGCCGGCACGAGGTTGCCGGGAGATTTATCTGCTGAGTAATGACCGTCACCTAAGACGTTTTGCTCAGTAAATATATACAGCTGTTTATCGTGGCTCATTGTCAGCACTGATTATGTGCGCCACAATATTGGTGACCACGGACGGTGGACACGGCCGACGAAAACCGCAATGCTTCTAATGATCAGCGCGGAGCCACCGTCGCGGCCAATAGTGATCGAACAACCCCTGCACCACAGCGCGACGTGGCGGATCTTTCGCTCAGGTTACGCCAGTACTGGCCGGTGGACTCTTGTATCGCTCAAGTAAACGGCCAGTTCTCCATAGCGCGAGTCACGTCGCAGACTCAGAAATTGAACCATCTTGTATCCGCACTGCCACCCGAGATTGCCACCGAGCTTCGCCACCTGATCCTTCAAGCCCCGGTGACAGACGCTTTCGACATCCTCACGAGCGAGCTCGTCAAACGCATGACAATTTCGCAACAGCGACGGCTATCGCAGTGTCTCCTGACTGAAGGGCTCGGGAATCGCAAATCTCCGCAGCTACTGCGTCGTTTCGATCAGCTCCTTGAAGACGATGCAACCGCTTTCTATCAAGATTCGCACCGAGGATTGTTCCTACAACATTTTCCCACCTCTGTTCGCATGGTTCTGGCGACTGCTAGCAGTTTGCCCGTGCCCTAGCTAGCCCAACTTGTTGACTCCGTCATGGACGCATCAAGTATCGCGATTTCACTCGTGGAACATTCACATGCATCCACTGTGTAACCCTCGCCTTCCCTGCAAAGCCTGCGCGATGAATTCCGTGAGGATATACTGCAAACTTTCAGACCACATCACCGCTCTATCTACTCGACGCCGGCGCTCTTCACCGCGCGGCCGCTCGCCGTCCCCATCACGGCAAGGCGAATGCTGGTAGCGTCGTACCTTCGGTAGCGCAGTGAGAAAGTGCACAGCACCCTGTAGTTTTCTGCGAAACTCCTCCGAACACCACTAGAAGAGGCGAGTGGTGCTCGTGCCGAAGTCACCCGCTTATTATTCGTGACCGACAAAACCCTGCGTTTCTTCGTGTATACTGATGCGGAGTCAGTGTCATTCCATCCTCAGCGGTGATTCGCAAGCGCCGGCAAGTCCAATCAAGACCAATAAGACACTAATTGCCCCTGTAGGGAATAAGCACTGTCCCTCCCCATCGTCCTCAGCAAGACATTACGAAGAATTTTTCTATTTGCTGATCTTCCTTACCCCATCTTAGTTGCGGATTTCCTACGCCACTACCATCTCTTAGTCGATATGCGCCGAAAACACCTTGTTTATGCTATGACACACTTTTCAGTGCTTGATATAGCCTCGGAAATGCCACTTCCAGTGGTCAACGGCACACTGATGAAATCAGTGTACATAAAATTTTCTGGGCAATTCCCATCCGTTCTTCAACTGGCCAACCTCTTTTTGCTGGTCCATCATGACGTCACTCATCATATCGTTTCAATCACCAGGCCGGTCCACTCTCGAGCACGTTGTTTACCATATGATCACTGCCAGATGGCACGCAGTGAAATTGAACACATGCTCGAACCCG
This sequence comes from Dermacentor variabilis, assembly GCF_050947875.1. Classification (NCBI taxonomy): domain Eukaryota; kingdom Metazoa; phylum Arthropoda; class Arachnida; order Ixodida; family Ixodidae; genus Dermacentor; species Dermacentor variabilis. Next base: position 32,749,258 of record NC_134578.1, on the reverse strand, counting down.
GGATCGTGTGGCCTTTCACAAGCCCTTACGCCTCTCTAATGCCATGTGGAGATTGCGACATGTTCAACAATGCTACTGTTCCGGACCGTTACCCCCTTCCGCACATTGCAGATTTCTCTGCACCAGTGGATGGAGGAACCATATTCTCCGAGATAGATCTGGTGAAGGCTCACCATCAAATTCCTGTGGAACTAGCGGATATACCCAAGGCGGCAACCATTATGTCATTTGGACTCTTCGAGTATGTGAACACGCATTTCGGCCTTCCGAATGCTGCACAAACTTTTCAACGAATCATCGACACAATCACAAGATAATTACCTTTATATTTCACGGACATCAACAATTTGCTTGTCTTTAGTCGCGAAGCAGAACATCACATCCAATATCTGGGCCAGTTTTTCAACGCCTCGCTGAATACGGCCTTATCATCAATAGGGTGCAGTGCAAATTCTGCGCGCTCGAGTTGGACTTTATCGGTCACCTTGTCGACAGGCATGGCATCCGTCCCTTGCCGTTAAATGTCGAGGCCACATAGGAATTGCCTTAGCTATCTTCCATCCGCAAACTGCGCGAGTTTCTTGGCCTCGGGAATTTCTACAACCCCTTCATCCCTCATTGCGCCGCTTTTCTCCCGAACCTAACGGACTTGCTCGAGCACAACAAATCCAAAACTGAACTCACCTGGCTCCCAGAAGCACTAACCGTGTTCGGTTCCATCAAAACAAAGCTGTCTCACGCATCTCATCTCGTCCATCACTGACCACGAGCCCCTCTTTGCCTCATGACCGATGCGTCCGACAATGCAGTGGCAGCGGTGCTTCAACAGTCCGCGGATAATGTTTGGCAGCCTTTTGCCTTCTTTTCTCGGAAGCTCTCACCCACGGAGATCCACTGCCGCACCTTCGGAAGAGAACTCCTCGGAATGTACATGGCTACATCACTTCAGACACTTCCTTTAGTGCCGAGAGTTTCACATTAAGAAAAACCACAAACTTTGAGCTTCGCCGTAGGCTTGAATTATAACAAATTTTCACCACGGGAAGCACGCTACCTCGGCTTCATCTCAGAATTCACGACGGACATACGGCACGTGCACGGAAAGGACAATGTATTTTTCATCACTATGGGATACAACCCGATTAGCATCGGCTTCTCCGCACTTCCTGCCGAGCAGTAAGACAACGCCGAAGTAATTGCGCTTCGTGGAAAAGCTGTCGCCTTACATGTACGTGATGTCCAATTTCCATCTTGTGCCGTCCCTATTCTTTGTGATGTCCAGTCGTTGTGATGTCCCACGTCCAGCCGTTGCACGCAATTTGCGGCGCACCGTTTTCGATGTCCTTCATAAACTATCCCACCCTGGAATCCTGGCTATGCAACATCTGGTGATGCAACGTTTAGTCTCGCCGGGCATCAGCAAGGACGTCAGTGTCTGGTCGTGTTGTTGTCTGGTATGCCAACAATAGAAGGTTCACCGACACGCAAGAACACCTTTCGGCTCGTTAACGGCACCATCTGAACAATTCGACCAGGTACACATTGACATTTTGGGGCCATGGCCACCATCAAGTGTCAATAAAAGTTTTCACAAACACACCATCAAGTGGGAAAACCTACTTCATTACCGGCAGAGATTCCTTTACCCGATGGAGAGAAGCTTTCCCTCTGCCTGACACCCGTTCTGAAACCATCACGAACACGTTCGTGACGGGTTTGGTTTCGCGATACGGCGTACCATCTACTATTGCAATCGATAGAGGGTGCCAGTTTGAATTGGCATTATTCAATAAGCAGCTGACCCTTCTAGGTACTTCTCTCATACACACCAAGGCACATCACCCCATTGCCAACGGTTTTGTTGAACGTTTTCATCGCTCCATCAAGACCTCTCTCAGAGCGCAACCTTACCCCACTCACTGGTCCACACCACTGCCCCTGTGCTGAGTCTTCAGGCTACGCTGAAGAAGTATCAGCGCTGTACGCCAGCCGAGATTGTTTTTGAAGCACCACTACGTATTCCATGGGAGTTCTTCCACCATGCCGTTTCATCGCCGTGCCCTGACCGCACCGACATCAAAAGGCTGCGAGCTTCATTCCGAATACTTCGTGCTCCTGAAGCTGCAGCACCATACTGCGTCGCATATTTCCAAAGAACTGGCGAAGTCCTCTTGTGTTTTCGTCCACCGTGACTCCGTACGGAAACTCGTGCGTTGGCCTTCCGACGGTCCATGCTACGTCATGCACCATGAACACAAATGGCCAACAAGGCACTGTCTCTCTCGATCGCCTCAAACCTGCCTTTGTTGAGGACCCACTCCCTCAGTCACTAGATAGACTGATTAACCCAGAACCAGTCGGTCCTGGTCAGCCATGAAACACACGTCAACTCCCAGCACCCCGACTCAAACTCCTCAAAGTACCATTCCGGCTACCTTCGCTACTCCGTCACTCCTGTAGCAGCATCGACGTCGAGGAAGACGGGGAGAACAGCGGCTTGCTAGGGGCAGGTCATTCTCTAGGAAGTAAAGTGGGCGCGTGGTTCATATCATGCGAGGCTAGTGCAAGGTAGCCGGGAGACTTAGTCGCCAAGGAATGACCGTCGCCAGGGCCGTCTGCTTAGTAATAATGCACTCCTGTTTATAGTGCTTCACCGTCATCACTGATTTTGCACCCCACAGGAGCAAAGGGAACCAAAATGGATGCGAGAACGCTTTAGGTTATTTGGTTTGTCGCGGCAATAATTGGTGGACGTGAAGACAGCGAAGACGCAAATGAAAAGTAGCACAAATGACAACGCCTCGCGTAAGTTCTGACTTCGCGCTAACTTCTTTCTGCATCTTCCTTCTTTCGCACTTCTTCCGCGGAGCTACTGAGAAAGATGGGCTGTAAGCAATAAATACCGCACGTGAGTAGAAGTAGAGCACACTGTTGTCAACTACTTTCTAAAAATAACTCTTCACGGCGGCTAGGAAAAGCCTAAATTACTCCATGGGGCTTTCGATTTGACTTTACGTTTGACCCTATGTACAAAAGTCTCGTACAAATACTTAATTACACAATTCAAAGCAGGTGCAGAGACAGAAATAAACAAAGAGTGGAAAAGCAGGGTGGTCAGTCAGACGAGCACCCTGTTTGTCTCAAACCAGCTACTGCGGGGATAAGCGAAGGGGGAATTCTACGGCGGGGATAAGCGAAAGGGGAATTGAAAAAGCGAAAGAGGGATCATTCTACACGCCCTGTGATTCAAGGATCAATAAACGGTCACCCAGGCCGATGCACTTCTAGAACTGCACAAGCGCAAAGAAACGGTATTGTTATGGAATATAAGGCAGGTAGAAACAAGTAATCACTGCCATTAAATAAACGAAGACCCAATGTTTTCGAATAAATGATGCTGCTTGCAAATTACATCATAAGCGCAAGTTTGTCATCGCATTGAATGAACACGCGCACTTGTGGCACCCATTAGAGTGCGCCAGCCTGCCAATTGATCAGTAAGTTGGCGAAAATTTGTGCATTTCTTAATGCGCGTTTAGTTTTGCTACAACCAGGAAGGAAAGCAAATGGAATAACTTCTGAGGTAATGTTTCTAGAGTTGCAATGGCTCAAGTACGCACGATTACTGTGGCCACGTTCGAAAGGAGAACGTGCATTGATGGTTGAGTAGCCCATTTTAAGATTCCACATGCTTGCGCGACAGTAATTCCAGAAACCTGTGTGAATCTTTCTGGTCAGTGCATTTCCTTTCAGTAGGGTAAAAAAATTTGTTATTCTTTCTTCCTCGATAAACAGTCACATAGAGAGTTCCAGCCAGTCTCATCGAAAGCCAATTTACATTGACGTTGTTCACGCCTACAGATCACGTTTGCCCGCATTGTTTGTCTTGACGTCCCCTATGCTAGCCAGCGTTGTTTCTACCAGAGTGTGAGATGTGCGCTAATTTATACCCGGCTGTGGGAGAACGAAATAACGCCTCTCTTTGTGATGCGTGTGAAGGCGCTTGTGAGCAACAAAGAGGTGCATATATCTGCTCTTTATTTTTCTCGGGGAAGACGTGTAAGCAAGAAATCCTTTTTCGTGCTATAGTGTCAGAGAAAGGGACGTGGCAGGTCTGTGTCACTAGTTACCTACAGAACTGCTTAGTTTCACTACAACTTGTACTTCACTAGCACTTGTACAGCTTTTAGTATGGATATCAAAGACCTTTATTAATCTTTGCCGCATGACGAGTTGCTAAATTCCGTAAATGAGTGCAATAAAGAACAAGTGCAAGAGTCGGATTTTATTGACAGATGCGGTGTTTCCTTGGGAGCTTTTCTAAAAATTCTTTCAGAGTACTTAAAGTCGACGTTGATTGGGTGGAGAGATGGCGTGTTTCTGCAGAAATCAGCCATTTGTATTGGCTCAAAAGTGGCCCCTATTCTTGGCAATATTTACCTGAGTAAGGTTGACAGCTTCTTAGAGAAAGCCATAGGGGATTGCGTTATCTAGATATTTCGTTACGTTGATGATTGATTGATTTTCTGCAATAGGGAAGAATTTGATTGTGCTGCTACCTCAGTAAGTGAGCAATTTGAACTTCATGGAGGAGGAATAAAGTTTGCCAAGGAGTTTCCTCAACAACGCGTGATTCAGTTTCTAGACATTTCCTTGGTCTTCGAACAAAATCACGTTTGTTGGCAGTACTCCCCAAGATCTTCGAAGCCGTTGTAAAATTTTAAGTCCGAGCATTCCAAAGTAGTAAAAAACGTAATTGCCATGTCGTGTCTTAAGTCTTCCCTCCCCAGATCCTGTACGCACAAAAGGAGCGCCAGTTTTAATGCACAGGTCCAGCGCCTATTAGAAGCAGGTTATCCTAGCGTAGCAGTGGCCACTGTGGCTGAAAGCCTAAAGAAGTCGGTTTCGAGGGAGACGGACGTGATTACAGAAAGCAGTAATAGCAAAAAAAGAGTAGTGGCTATCCCGTACATTCCTTCAGTATCGCACAGGCTTAAAAAAGTTGCAAGTAGATATGATATTTATGTTGCTTTCACTGCTCCCAATAAGCTAGTAAGATATGCGCTCCCGTGCAGAGGAAAAAGGAGCAGGTAAAAGGCAAAAGGACAGACGTTTTTCCTGTGAAGCACAATAAGAACAACAGTTTAACTCACTGTCGTACAGGTGTGGTTTATAAAGTTCCCCTTAGCTGTAGCGAGTTCTACGTAGGGCGAACGGGGCGGTGTGTCAATCAGAGGCTAATGGAACATAAAAGGTCTTTAACCGGTGGATCGCCTTCTAATCTCTCCCTACATTGTCAAGATTGTAGCTGCACGCCAGAGTTAGATGAATGCGTGATATTGTACAGGCACAAGAATGAAGATACGCATCTTATGGTAGAGGCACGGCATATCTGTAATGGTGGAAGTACGTGGGTGAGTCAGCCTTCGATTACATAAGGAAGAGATTAAGTGCCTTAACAGCTATCTCTCACGTAGACCGGCCTATGTACCCGACGGACACGTGGTGATACCATTCCAGAGCTTGTTGTTGTTGTTGTTGCAGCCTGTGGCGCGTGTGGTTCCTACCCACGATGGGGGATTGGCCAAGAAATGGGTGGATTATTCCAAAATAATATAGAGCATAAATTTCCTAATATCTATGGCAATAGCATTGAATAGGGTTGAATTACCGGTTAAAATAAAATCAGGAAGGCGCTGTTGAATGAGTAATAATTAATTTAAAAGTAATGAAAAATAAAATTTAGCACGGCATTCGTTTAGATTCTGCATGGAATGTTTGGACAGCGACGCATGCATCCCTGTCGCTGAATCCTAAAGTGGACGCCCCGAACGAAAGAATTGCAGGTTCTGTCAAGTCCAGGCCAATTCTTCGAAAAGGTATCTCTAACGATCTTTTTCTTAACGCAGCAAAGCGGCGACAAGATAGAAGAAAGTGTTGTACCGTCTCCTCCTCCTCACAAAAAGAACGAAGGGGAGAGGGAACCAAACCCGACCTGTGTAAATAGAAATTTAGGGAGGGAATGCGGCAGCGTAATTTGGTGAGGCAGACCTCAAGCATCTTTGTGTAACAAGATTCGCTATGTCAGGGAAATGCCAATTGTTTATACTCTGGAGAAGCTGTCAAATGTGGGTTTGATAAGGCTGATCTAATTGATCTCATCCGAAATCTTGCCGCCGTGATCTGTGCTGTCACTGGTAGAATAGGAAGAACAGGGCCCGCTAGTGATGCATGTGCCAGTGAATCGGCAGTTTCATTATAAAATAAACCTTTATGACCAGGCACCCAAATCAAATGAATACATTGCACATGGGCAGGAACTAGTAAGTGGAAAAGTTTTAGCATGGGTGACTCATTAGTAGCGGTAAGGCAACAGCACACAGAAAGGGAGTCAGTAAGAATAGCATCCGTTGTAATCATTTGGTCTAATTTACGTAAAGCTAGGATTACTGCTAACAACTCGGCCAGAAAAATAGGCACAAAATCAGGCAATCTTAAAGAAAAAGACCACTCGAGCGCAGGACAAAATATTCCAATGCCAGCTTTTTCCTCGCACTGTGAGGCATTTGTTGCAATGATAATGTTTGTTTCTAGGGTGCTTACGTGGTCTTGCAACATGGCGTTTAAGATGCCGTAAGGGAGTAGTTTCGAGTGGTTCGGGTAAATGTCGTCGAACCTTATCTCTGGGTAATTTGAATGCGTATTATTAGGAAGCACATCACGAATTTGCACATTTAGTGGTTCAAGTAATGTTTGCACAAATATAATCTGTGGTGTGTGAAACCTGGGCCAACGAACAGGAAAAAATAATTCTGGATAGGAGATGAAAATAATTTGAGGACGGTTTATAGGTGATTCATATAGCCTTAAGAAGGTCTGAACGGTCAGAAGGTGAAATCGGCATAATATGGGTGTGATTCTTGCTTCCATGTATAATATGGCATTTGCAACGTATTTTGAAAGGCCTAAGCACAGACGTAGTGCCTCTCGTTCTAACAGAACTAGCGGCCGAAGCTTGTATGATGGAACACCTGAGAATAAAACGCATACAAATTCTAACACCGGACGAACCTACATTTTATATACCATCAAGAGGGATTTTCTGCGCATACCTTTTCTTCGATTGCTTAACTTGCGCAAAATGCCCATTGTACGAGCTCCTTTTGTCATAATATATTCAATATGTGGCCGCCAGTTAAGATTACCGTTTTAAATAACTCCAAGGTACTTTAATGACTCTACTTGCGGGATGTCTTCGAGATGGTAGTTCAGCGATATGCATACTGGGTCTTTAACTGGAAAAACAAGTATAGCACACTTATTAGCATTCAGGTTTAAGTGTAAGCTATCCAGCCAGTGTTCCAGTTCCCTTAGATACGACTGCAAAGTTTCGTAAAGAGAGTATATGTCACTAGCCATACCGAAAAAGGCAATGTCATCAGTATAAACGTAGGTACTGACTCCTGCGTGAACTGGGATTCTGCTCAGTAAAATATTAAATAATACTGGTGAGAGTACCGATCCCTGAGGCACACATCTTGTTTGCTTATGTTTTGTAGAAGAATAGCCGCTTCGAAAACAATAGAATTCCCTGCCTTTTAAAAATTCATGCACTTATGCTAAAATATAGCCTGGAAAACAATGGCTCTGTAACCGATTTGTTAAAATTGTGTGTTCGATGCTGTCATAGGCTTTACATATATCTAAGGTAACTAAAGCCGCGTATTGCTTTTTCTGTCTGGCGATGTTAATTCGACTTTCAAGGTCTACATGCGCGTGCCATATTCAATAGCCAGATCGAAATACAATTTGGCAAGGACTCAACAATTGATTTTCGACAATAAACTCTATTATGTGTCCGAGAAGCACTCTTTCAATAAGTTTCACTATGTTTGATGTCAACGCAACCGGTTTGATGTTGTCGATAGTGTACCCTGCCCCTTGCTTTTTAAGTAACGGAATAATTTTGGCGATCTTCCATTCTTGTGGAATCCATGCTATGCTAACAGAGTAGTTTACCAAGTTCATAAGCTCAGGTGGAGCTTCTTGAAAGAAAATCTTTAACATTGCATTTGTTATTCGGTCCGGGCCAGGCGCTGTAGTTGGCAACCGTAACATAACTTGTGCTACTTCCGAATAGGATATCTCTTTGTAGTGCGATAATGCAGGAGTAAAAACAGAAGCTTGAAGGCGCGTTGCGAACCGGCTCTCCAATCCTTTAGCCAACAGCTCTAAGGACTCCTGCATTTCCTGTGAGGTATAGACGATTGAGTCTACATTAACGCTCATTGGGAGTCTCTTTCTAAACCGAAGGTAATTAAATAAAGCACGTTTGTTTATGGATTTAGATAAATAATCGAAATGGTTTTTATCGTACTCATCTTTTGCGTGTTTAATAGCACGTTTGAAGGTTGCCGAAATAAATTGATGATCTTTCCAATTTTGTGGGCTCTGATTATGTAGAAGTTTTTTCCAAGCAGCTTTCCTTCTTCGTTAAACTCGTGTGCACTCACTATTCCACCAAGGACTAGATGGGGAACGCTTAGCGGTCTGAATTACAAATTCAGACTATTGTCGGGACATCTGTAACGCTGAACAAATATTGAAGCCAATTTCTTCGTTATTACTCTTAGTTAATGATGCAATGGGGGAGCGCAAGCAGTCTTTAAATTTTTTGCAATTCACAAATATTCTGCCGTGTCGATCAACTGATGTTAAAGGGCATGCAATTTCAAGGTATACCGGAAGGTGATCACTGTTTGTACCGAAATCAATCGTAGTCCAACATGCCACGGCGACGCTTGTGCTAGAAAACATCAAATCTAACACTGAGTGAGATTGCCCACGGATAAAAGTAGGTCGTCTGACATTAAGGCATGAAAGATTTTTATCTATGGTCCAGTCCCATAGACGTGTCCCACATGCATCTGTTTTGTAACCCCATGACACATGATGCGAGTTGAAGTCACCAGTAAGGACGACTTCATTTTTGCAGCTGGCAAGCGCACTATCCAATTGGTATGTACTGTGTATGCCCGTAGGGAAATAAGCATCTATAATAAAAAATGAACGGTTGCCTGGGATGCTATGGTGCACTGCCAAAATTTCACATTCTGGAGACATTAACCCGAAAGCTATTTTCGCCTTATGGCAGAATTTAGATGATTACAAAATCATTAAACCACCTCCTAGTGAATGGCGATCTAATCTAAAAGATCGAAAATCTTTAAAATGAAAAATTTTCTCAGGAGTAAGCCAGGTTTCTTGTAAGATTATGACGTCAGGATTAAGTTCAGTTGTTAAGTAATTTAAGTCTGTTGAAGGAGAGAACAAGGAACGACAGTTCCACTGTAGCACTTTTAAAAAAGCTATGGTGATGATCTAATTGATATTTAGCGACTACCGTCGCGATGAACTTTCTTGGATGCCTGAATGAAAAATAGGATTACCCTTTTTGTTTTTTGTATAAGGACAAGAAGAAGTTACTGGAGACCCAGTTCGCTTTTGCGGCCTGATATCATGACCCGTTTCCATGTCGACCTGCGAGTCTGACTGACGCGAAGAACAAGGATCGGATCCTACAAATGTTGGGTCCGATGTGGTACTCGGCGCTAGGACTGAACTGGCTACCTGTTCTGCAGCACGAACAATCAATTTGGTGATTGGTGTGGCAGCTGTTTGCAACAGCTGTGTCATCTGCGCGGTAAACACTTGTGAAATACATTCGGTAACACTTGTGACAATATATTGCATAGCCTTTGTCATTGCTTTTTCTACTGCTGCTTCAATAAGTTTAGGCAAGTTGTCTTCATGGAAAGTAGATTGCCTCGCAGTGACGCCAGCGTATCCAAAGGCTCTTTCCTTGACGACTGCAATAGCTTCTCGCCGCGAACATAGTCGCCTGTCAATTATCTCTAGTAACTGTATTTCGTTAGCTCTAGCCGAGCAGCTTCCATAGTCAGCCGCATGGTTTCCTCCACATAGGCAGCACGTCTCGGTTTCAGCTGTGCATTCATTGGGGGAATGATCGTCACCACAGGCGCGACAGCGTCCATTTGATTTGCAGCCTCCTGCACTATGGCCAAAACGCCAACAGTTCCGACACTGAAGTGGACGGGAAGCGAGAGGTTCCACTCTAAAAATAAGTGTCCACACGTTTAGTTCAGATGGGCAGGACATGCCAGCAAACGTAGCAATAACCGATTCTGTGGCAACTTTTTCCCCGTTTACGAGTCGGTTACATCGGTATACAGCTATGACGCCAGCATCAGAAAGTTTCTCCAGAGTCTCAGTTGGGCTCGATCGAGGGCCTACGCCCCGGACAATGCCTTTAGTGCATGCTAGATAAGGAGGAATGAACGCACTCACCGGGACAGATGCGAAAGTCTTACACTTTGAGAGGTCTGCAACACAGATCGAATCTGATGACCTACAAACTATCCCTCCTCTTCCAAATTGTCGGACATCGCTTATCATCTGGAAATATGCGTCATGACTTGTAGCTCGGCCTGCACGGCTTGTGGGTTGTTTAGGCGGATGAATCCACCGTTCGAGGGCACCAGCGCGACAGGGATGCTGCTAACACCGCTGCGGAAGAACGATTGCAAAGGCAAATCATCAGGAGAAAGGGAGGCTGACCAAGGGCTGGGCCCTTGACAAGGAGAGTTTTTAGACATCAGTGCTGATTCAATCACGAGATAAGCCTTACAAAAATTAGATAAGTGATATAACTAGGTCTAGTCCACCCAAAACTCAGCCAAACCACCGAGCAAGCTCCAGCTTGGGCACACCGGGGCGGAGAACCGAACGAGTCCACGCACGCTGTATGCTTATGCAGGCCTTATGTGCGGGTAATATTGCTACGCTATTCAGTACCTAACGTTTCTCATGCCCGGTATTGGATCTCTGACTAAATTATTCCTCGGAATATTGAGAATGGCCGCCCACAAACAAATGTGGTCAAACAACATTCACGGACCTTGCCTTTTTATCTTAAACATTCTCAGTATGGTAAATATCATAAGTGCAAAGCAGAATCAGTGCTCAAACCTGAAACCGATGTTTTTTACTAGTGTGGCCCCTCACGGGCACTGCAGAGGTGCCTGTGCGATATCATTAAAGGCCTTACACAGCGTCTTAAATCATTTTAGGGCGCCGCAGCTCTACCGCAGCTGTGGTCATTAAAGCAATAGCCGCCACTATCAAGTTGAAAACATCTCACACGACAACGCCGACAGCAGCAGAACTCGCCTCACTTCGAATCGCACTACACTTCGTTAATGACGAACCTACACACAAGTGGTCGATTTTCTGCGACTTGAAGACGGCACTAGAGTGTTTACTGTCAGCCGTACGACGCGGTCCACATGAACAGTTCGTATTTAAAATCGTAGAAGTCTTACACCACCTGACTGAGAAAGGAGATGAATTACTTTTTCACTGGCTACCATGTCATTTTCGTATCATCGGCAGTGAACGTGACGATCAAGCGATTCGTTAAGCTCGTGAAGAAGACCACCACTTATCCATCCCTCTGTCTAGGTCAGATGAAGTAAGGATGCTCCAATTACTGGCACGCCAATGCACTACATCAGAGTGGAATGAAGCACACTTTATTCACACCCGTTTATACACCCTGAATCGAACCTGAAGTCTTCGACTTGCACCAAGACTTCCACGAAGGTACGCGACCCTTTTGTGTAGGCTATGGCTGGGCGCCGTGTTTACCAATGCCTACGTGTTCCGCATAGGGATGGCTGACACTGCGGCATGTGGCGATTGCGGCGACTCGAAAACGATTCGTCATTTTCTTTGTCAGTGCCCACAGTGCAGCGCCCAGAGGCAATCGCTTTCCGCTGTGCTGAACTAGTTGCACGGCCTGCCCTTCTCGGAAGAAATAATTCTGAAACATCAAAGCGACTTAACATTGCATGAAAAGGCGGTGCAAACGCTATTGCGCTTCTTGAGATAAACAGGCCTGTGTGGACGCCCGTGGTGGGAACACCTTTCTTGTTACCAATTTTCTCCCTCTTCTTTTGGTTTCTCTTCTTTCTCCCTTTTCTTTTCTCTTCTTTTTCTTCTTGTTTCCTTTTTTTTTCTCCTCTGGCTCTATGTCGTCTTTACAACCATTATATCCTCCACCACAGTGCAGGATAACAAACCAAAACTCGCCTCTGATTAACCTCCCTGCCTTCTCTCTCTCTCTCTCTTTCAGGGTGCCGGCACTTTTGGCGTACCCGCGTATATTGCGTGCGTGTTTAAGCACTACCGGAGAAGCTCAAGCGCGACGCTGAGATTTGTTATCACAGTCAGTGTTTCGCTCTTCTGGCGAGAGTTTCCATATTCTGTTTATTTATAAACACCTTCAGGGCCCGAAGGCATTACATATGGTGGTCGGTTGGACCGGCTAAACAGAAAAAAATATACACTGAGGAAACAGAACCTTTCTAATTATACGAATTTAGGTGGAGGTAAACGCGCAAAGTTAGCTTCTGTTGCATTAAAAATTTACGAATATTAGTAATAGTAATATTAGTAATAATTTTTGTGGGAAGGAGATTACACCTGAAAAAGGTACGAGGCACACAAAGCAGTGAAGAAAGATTTCGGGTAGCAATACTCAGCGTCTACCTCAGAAAGGGACACAAGGGGTTTCGCTATGCGATGCGGGGAAATATATGTTCGTCGAGCAGTAAATAACCATGGCGTGGCTTATGAAATAAAGTTACCGTCAACATTTTACGGCGGCAAGCAACGGACGAAAGTTTGGGGTTAGTGTTAATCATCGTCAAATACTATCACTTTTATTACAATTTGAACAAATAAAACGAGAAAGAACACTGCCCTCGTCCTATGACGTCATCGATTTGAGTACCAAGCAACGCTCTTTCTCTTTTACTCAATCAATAAGTGTACTAAATTAAGTTCTTTCACTTTGCGAGTAGGTTAGACTGGATATACCATCCTGTCAGCGCAACTACACTAAAACAAACTTCACGCATGCCGGATGAAACTCTTGAACTTGCACGTCGTTTCAACAGACTGCAATAACATCGCCAAGAGAGGCCACGAAGAAATTAAAAAAGCAGCCTATGAAATTTAGTTTAGTTAGGTTTTTTTGCAGCGCCCCAGGCAAATACAGCTTGCAGCACGTTAAGCTGGCCACGCAACGAACTCGACCTGACCTGATTACGAATCAAGTGGCGTTACCTGCGTTCGGTTTGAGCTTTCTACACGTGCGTATTCCAGCGTCGACCAAACACGTTACTTAACTGTTACTCCTTTTTTAGATTTTCCTTATCTTTGGTAACATTGCAGTCGTCTTTTTTTTTCGCTTTGCCCAAACGAACAAGCTGCAAGTGACTGCGAGCTGTATTAAATTTTTGAGTTCGACTCACTGGAATATCTACTAACACTGTCTGGCGAGGCGGCAATGAAATTAAAGCGTCTCCTATAAAATTCAGCAAATTTGTTTGCAGCGACCAGGGCAAGTATAGCTTTCAGCGGGTTAAACTAGCGATGCATGTAATTTACTTTTCTGACTGGGATTATCTAAGTTGCTCCCGAATCAACTGGGCAAAACTGCGTTCTGTTTACGCATTCAACATAGGCATTCATTCGCCGATCAAACACGTTATTTTCGTATTGTTCCTTTCTAGAGTTATGCTTTCTTTGGTAATTTTGTGGTCTTTCTTATTTTAGTGCGTCTAAGCGAATGATCTGCAAGAATATGCTAGCCGTATTAAGTTGGAAGTTTGAAGTTCATTTTCTTTCTTTGTTGCGGTAAGAGGAAACAAGAGAAAAAGGCCATATGGCCTGACAGGGGCTCTTGCTCCTAAGCGCGTTCGACTTACTTGATAATTCAATGTACGAAAAAAGCAAATATAACACAAGAACTAGCAAGTACGATGTGGAAAATACAAATAAACAAGATAGCTTGCACATTACACAATCATTATGTGAAAATACATGTTATGCTTCAATTTTTGTTTGTTTGTTTGTTTGTGAATTCACATTACAGCACAGATTAAAGCATACATATATAGTGCATAAAACATTTTAGTGCCACAGCATGTTATGTATAAGTGATTTGATTATGTATGAGTAGGCTTTTTATACATTGCTTAAAATGAGGTGCATGAAAATGAATTTTTTGCTCAACGATATTTCGTAGTCTTGGTATTTGATATTTTATATCCTGACGACCGTAGTTAGTACGCGTAAATGGCATTTTTTCTGATTTGATTACGTAATGGTTATCGAGGAGGAGTGGGTATGCTGACAACATGGAGTCTGTGTTTTTTATCTGTAACAGTAATCAATAATAAAAAAAACATGATTTGCTCGGATCAGCAAAGGTTTGCCGAGGAGACTGTGTGTGGGTAAGTCACGCGGCCTACCATGGTAGTTTCCAAAAATTCGAACTACTCGTTTTTGCAAGCTTAATAACTTCTCATAGTTCTTGCTATCGTTGTTCCCCAAATCAAGGTACAATAAGTTAGCTTTGAGTGAAAAAGGGCGTATTATATTCCTTTCTTTAGCCGCAATGGTATTAGATCACCAATTTTATACATACCGCCTACTACTTTGCTATGGTCATTGCTAAGCTTATTGACATGATTGTCCCCGCAGGAGTTCTATTGAAACCATACCCCCAAAAGATTTTGCGTTGTTACTTGTTCTAGCTTCTTTGCTTGAAATAGAACAGTTATATTAACAGGCAATGGCTTATTTATTGGTGCAAATATTATATATTTGGTTTTGTTCATATTCAATTGAGTTTGTTTATGTACAGCCATTCAGATAAGTAATCATTTATTTCTTTTTCTAAGCATTCCAGGGAAGAATTTGCAAAGATTAGTATCATCTGCGTACATGATAATATTAGGTGAGGCAGAAATGTTAGGAAGGTCATTAATATAAAGAATAAATAATACAGGACAGGGTATGGATCCCTGTTGCACGCCAGTCTGTATTTTGAGAAGTGAGGAAGTCGTCTGATTATATGAAACAAACTGGTAACGATCCGTTACGTAACTTGTTAATAAATTTAGTGTTGTACTACGTATGCCGTAGTCATAAAGTTTGCACAGAAGTATAACGTGATTTACAGTGTAAAATGCCTTACGCAGGTCCAGAAATAGGCCTACTGTGTGTAAACGGTTTTCCATATTTTTCGGTATTTGATATCTCATATTGAAGAGCGCATCCTCTTAGGATTAATTTTTATAAATCATACTGTGCCGTGCTAATAATGGCATATTTTCTTAGGAAACCCCCTAGTCGTGCGTTAGAACACAACTGCTGCTTGAACTGCCTCGGGTAGCCCGGAGAACTCATTGCGCCATATAGGGTCTATGAGGCCAAGCGACATCAGGTATGAACCTCAAAATGTGTCCTACAACGCTGTGATAAGCCGCTTTGGGCCTCAAAATAAAAAAATAATGCTTAAATCGAACACGAACACACGCACGCACGCACGCACGCACACACACACACACACAAACACACACACACACACACACACACACGCACGCACGCACGCACAAGCACACATACGAACACATGAGAAAACAATATAAGATGTTGCGAAAAAGCAGAGTGAATGGATTCGCCAAGTTCTACTCTTCGAGCGGAACTCGGTAATAACATAGGTTTTCAATATAGCCTACGTCAAGACCTAGACTCTCGCAGCTGTATGTCGCAAGCTTCGCTTCATTTGCACATTTAAGCAAGAAAGAGAGACAGAGAAAAACGGGCAGGCTAGCCATTGTGGACTGACTGGTTAGGATTTGCTGCGGCAGGCGGCACAGACAATTGAAGAGAATAAAATTAGACAAAAGCTGAAAGAAAAGTGTACAACCGTGGGAATGAATGTTGGACTTAGATAAATATTTTGATAATTGAGCAATGCCTAAGAGGTTTGAGAGGAGCTTTGGCAGAGAGGATTACGGCAAAATGCACCTTTACAATTTCTGCTTTCATGGCATCGGATAGTAAGCGCTGCATACCATAAAAAGACGGCTGTTGAGCAGGACACATTGGCCTTGTTGAAGCAGTCTTACACACACACACACACACACACACACACACACACACACACACACACACACACACACACACACACACACACACACACACACACACGCACACGCACACGCACACGCACACGCACGCACGCACGCACGCACGCACCTTTTCTTGTTCAACGGATCACATCAAAAATATTTGTTCGCCATAGTTTGTTCTATTCGTCTGAGAGCCCCCCCCACCTTTCTTTCTTTCCTTTTTCGTTCTTTTTTGTGCGCCAGTTGTTCAAATTGCTTACATGAGCTTACTTTAGTTGCAGTATCCTTTTGAGTGACTTAGTTTCGTACATTTACACTTGATTATTCATGCATGTTTGTGTAAAATTGGGTAGCAACACTAACTAAACCCTCCGGCATCTCCTAAGTGTTTCTATAACAATAGAAACGGAAATCACCTTTTCGTGGATTTCTGCATATATGCCCTCACAAGGGTCTCGACATTTGCATAACACTTTTTGCACCGCAGCGGAGACGATCCCTGTTTACACGTAGTCCGCGAACACCCAGTTAAAGGAGCTCGAACAAAAAGCAGCAGCCCTGGCAACAGCGCGCGAACCAACGACTGCGACAGGTCGCAGGATTAGGCCCGCCCAGACAAGCAACATAAGAAGAATATTGAAGCGCAAATATTGTTAGTACGATCGGGACTATTCTCACAGCAACAGTTGGGGCTTTTTCTGACGAACGTTCGCGTTTGGAGTTGGCACGTTCTTTACAGTCCGCGCTGTAAGTGGCCGCCAAACTTTTGTGCGTTATCAGGAAGGGAAGAAGGATGAGAGGAAGAACGGGATTTGGGGGAAGGGTTCCCTCCATTCAGTTTCCAATCAATTGCTTTGCGCGCGCAATTCGGAAATGGGGGAAGCTATTTTCGCCACCGGCGTCCCCCCCCCACTTCCCGAACATTAACTTCTATTGCGATATCGTCATAGCGACATACGAACCAGCAGCCACTGTCGCCGTCGCCGTGCTGTCACGGTATCGACGACCCAATTGCGTGCAGCACGCAGGTGGTTAGGGAGTCTCCAGCGACACGTGAGAGAGGCGCACTGCTTTTGGCTGTAAAAAAAATCACGGAGCCAGTTGGACGCATTCTCACGCCCTCAGCTCAAACGGCTCCGCGGCGGAGTTGCGGCAGCGTTTCGTAGTCCGTTGCTAGCGTGAGCATAATAATGCAGCTGTGTGCATGCTACTCCATGGCGCATATGGGGTGATCTCAGTAAAACATGTAGGACATTTCGAGCAACATGCTCGCGTGGTCACAACGTTGAGGTGAGACATCGGCAACGCAGGGCGCCACAGTCCTCATGAAGCCAGCGTTGTGCCATGCCTAGTAGTTGCCAGGGCGCTTTCTTTGCTGCGATTAAAGAAGTTCAAAGCATTTATATGCTTTTAAACTGCCTTGGAGGTGCCCCATAAGTAGCCTCCGCGTATTCTTTCAACGCTGTCAGGGGAATTTCAGCGCGACGCTAAACTTCGCTGTCGCTTTCAATGCTTAGATTTGTACGCGGAACTGTGCGATTTTTTTTCAAATAAATGCCAGTTGCTTCCAATGCTTCCGCAGTTCCAGTGTTGGAAGTGTTTTCACTGTTCTGAATGCTTCGACTGAAGGAATTTTTCACGATGCCGGCGAAAGAAAGTTCCTTTGTAGAAAGAATCAGCTTCAAAGGTAGCCAACTGTGCCATCTCCTGTTGATCAATAAAGCTTCGACAAAAGACGTGTCCCGGGTATTCGGGTATTCGGGTATTCTCTCGCTGCGGCTTCGTTACAGCTTGCTGTCGTTCAGTTTCGCCATTCGATAACGCAACGCTCAACTATATATAGCGACCAATTCCACGTGTAAGGTTTGTTTAACACTACCATTCATCCGCACATCACTTCGCAAGAACACTTCCTCGGAAATCCGCGAGACGAACTAAATTTCACGGACGGGAAATTTGGTAGAGGCCAATTATATTCCGCTTCGTGTACTATAGCCGTGGACGTGGACAATAACGTGGGCAACTTAGACCTAATGCTCAAATAAAGATATGTTTGCACCCCTAACGTTGCTGAAACTGCTCCGTGGCTCTATTGAACACGACGGCGAGCTCAGATTGCAGCAGTGAGGAGGAACACCATAACGTAAATGTGTTTATGAATTCGGAGTACCCAGTGCCCACACTGAAGAAGCTTAATTAACACGCTAGTTTGACGGCTATAGCTATGCGCTCATTCCGAGTTTGTTCTCTTGCCGTCTGCAGCACTTTTCGCCATGCTTGCTTGCCACAAGATATCGCCATAAAGAAACAAGCTAATCTATCTCCATTTTAAGTACTCCATCGTACCCCTTAAGAAATATGCTTTAGCCTCGGCAAGATCAGCACCTATAAGGGTTGAAAAATTCGTTACTGTGTGAAACGCGTTCTTACGTTTCATTTTTTTTATTTCGCTACACTACTGATATCGTCCGATATTATAGTTCAAGTAAAGAAATAGAACTGCTTGATTCTTTCTTCACAAATCTGTTTCTCTTGTTTGTCTGAATTCATATGGGGACGAGCTTATGATGGTGCACTTATTGTGGGGCAATTAAAAAAGGATGATACCTTTCGCAGGGTGTAGAAAGCGCGTCCAAAGAAAAAGCCGAGGCTCAAGAACACTCTTTAAACTTGGTGAGCGAAACATTTTTCTTTCAACGGCAGCCGGGAAATCCGAGTTGTTGAATTGAGCTAGATCCCGGCTGGGCGGCGGCCGCATTTCGATGGCGGCGAGGCAAAAAAAAAAAGAAACAAAGAAAAAAATTCTTCGAGTACGTATAATCCCGTGGTGTCAAGGAACCCCAATTAGGAAAAATAAATTCTTTCTGTTTAGCTATGGCGTACCTTATGGTCGTATCGCGGTTTTAGAGCGTAAAACATCAGAGTCTATATTTCTTTTTTTAGGATTGCGCGTTTCCTGCATAATTTCGGCTTCCGCAATAAGGCACTTACACCATCCTTAGAAACCGAACAAGTAGCGCTGCGAAATTACATTCTCGAGGCATTACTTTGAGACATTCCTTTTTTTTTTTTGCCCGCGATGGATTACACCACTTAGATTCGGAGTCCGCTCAAACGAAGCGTGACGCAGCAGAACCCTACTTAATAGTTCGCTCACGCTCAATTTCTCTATTGGTTCATCCATCACGTGAAAACCTGCTCACGGCATGACGAGCATAAATAGAGAGCGAAAAAAAGCAACGCGCACTTATTTGTGAAAACAACACAGCAGCACCCCAGCACTCGCTCCATCTGCTCCCGCACTTCCAAGATGCCGAACTCAATTTTGGCCGTAAGCTCGATGGCGTGGGGCTGTGAAATAATTGGCACTAGCCGCAGCCCCGTGCGTTTTCCTTCTGTATCCGTTCTTTTTTTTTCTTCTCTTGTCCATGCAGTTCCCCGATAAAATCGCACATGGTCGCTGTATCTCAATCTAGTTGGCCAAGGAATGTCAACTCACGTTTTCTAAGCGTCACGGACTTCGTACGGCAGTGGGAGGCACTACCCGCAAGCGAGGATCAGGGGAGCCAATTGGCCCTCCTGGACCAAGCTCAGCCAGCAGCAAGAGCCAATGGAGCCTTGGACTGAGGGCCCCACCCATACCTGCCATAATTCCGATTACGTGATCAATAAAGTTTTTTTTTTCTCTCTTCTCTCTCAATCTAGTTGAATTCAGCGAAAGCATGAAGCAACGCATGATCAGGCAGCTGTATTCATACCCTTGCCCGAGACCCTTGCGAGTGTGTGCTGATGGATGTATTGAGCGTCCTCTTTGAAACGGATGACGGGTTGGCGCCACATTATTCTTGCCTACTGTTTTGCATATAAACTACACACGAAAAGAATTCGCAGCATGACACTTTCTGAACCACTATTGAAAACTTCGTTTGTTTACTGCATCCGTCGGACAGCACGCCAGCCATTCGCAAGCCGCAAGCAAGCAAGCAAGCCACCAGTCTTAATTGACGACCGTTTGTCGTCGTTGACGACTTTCGTGGTTCTTAGGCTACCTCGTCATCCCGGCCCGTTGCCACACCACAACCTGAAGGGGAAAAAAACGACATTGGCAGTTTCACCCGACAGGTGAACCACTGACTCCGACTGCAAAGTTTAGTTAGAGTTGCGCTTGAGCTTCTCTTACGGTGTTACAACTATACGCGGGTCCGTCTCACGAGGGCGGGACATGCGTGGTCGGGTGCGCGAATATTTCTTGCACCCTAAATAACGTTACAGCAAGCCGCGCAGTGCCTGCAGTGACATCGCATGGGTGCCACTACGCTGTCCCTAAACAGCCGCGCCGTCCAAATTGCATCGCTTTCGGGTTTCAGCACTGTCATTGTTTTACAATTTTAATATTTGTTAGTATGAGAACAGTTAAGAGAAAACAAAAAGCTGGGCTGCGATGTGCTACGTTTCGCGACACTCGCGCGTGGGCTCCCATTCTCAATGTTGCAAAGAATAACTTAATCGAGAACGTACGGCGCGGTATGAGGAACTTCGGTGCTGGAATAATGTAGCAGTACAACCGGTATGTACATCATGCTTTACAGCATCGCATAGAACACAGCGTACATATACCTAAGTACAGCGTGTTCGAGCGAACACTTTAAAAAAAAATCTTTAAAAGTTGCTGCTGGCAGATATCACAATTCTAGCTTGTGAGCTGGTCTGCTCGAAGCGGTGGACAATACTTGCACAAAAATTGAGATAAAAAATCGGCTCTGTAATAAAATTTCACTAATTAGATTTTTCAACCTATTACAGTATTACACATATTTACATTTACAAATTCTAGCAGTGGAGTTCGCCAGGTGGATCCACTTGGAACGAATTTTCAAGATGACACCAGTTTCGAGATATAAATTCCCGAACTTTGCGGAGAAATGCATCGGCGTTCCAGTTAATTTGATAACAAAACGTCATTTCATGCACTGAAGCACACAAGTAACTCGAACGCCAATGCATTTCTCCCCAAAGTTCGGGAATTATACCTCGAAACTGGTGTCGTCCAGAGAATTCGTTATAAGTGGATCCGCCTTGCGAGGTCCACTGCGAGAATTTGTAAATTGCAATATGGGTCATAATCTAATTAGCTAGAAGGTCATCAGTGAATTCTTGTTAATTAGTCAAATTTGGGTTTCAATTCTGCTTTGCAGGTCGCGTCCACCGATTCGAGTAGACTGGCTCATAAACTAGAATTCAGCTATCTCCCACAGGCAACCTTTACCAAATTTTGAAAGTGTTCGCTGAAACACCCTGTGCATGTGGAGCCAGATAATAGTGCCGGTCGCTGCCGCAGCGAAAATTCGCTTGGAGTTGCCGCATAATTTCTGTAAAAAAAAAAGAGAAAGATTCTCCGCAACCACCTCCACCAGGATTTTTATCGATGGCAACGAAACAATGTTTAGTCTGACCGCGCGAGCCACAGAGCTATCAGGCATCAGCTGTGCTGGGCAATCACTCGAAGGTTTTGCTCTCAGCAGTCATTCTAGAACAGCGATGCCAGTGGATGTATTTTGGAAAGCAAAACGAGCTATGCAAGACAAGTATGACATTGTGTGGACGTTTCGACAAGTGAACTTTTCTTTTTCAAGGCCTTCAAAAAGACAAGTACACGTGTCGAAACGTCAGCTCCTGCTTTTAGTTTGTTCTCGTTTTGCTCATCTTCTTGTAATTCCATCTCCCGCCTTCTTCGTGTTTTGTGTGCACTATGTCGACGTGTAATAAAAATTGTTCTCGACAAGATGGCAGTGTGTTCACGAGCTGTCATTGAAAGGAGCCTGCGAATACGCGCAAAGTTTCTGGAGTGGCCAGTCGCGCGGTAATTTGCGCGTATTCACGGCCTCCTCTCACGCTTGAAAAAAAAAATTCTTATATGTAACACATATTTTCTCATGGACACATTTGATCAAGTTATATTTGGGAAATTGATTAATAAATTAAGACTAATGTAGTTAGTCAGAATGCAAAAAAATAGCCTGAGCGTCTCCAAGCGACGGCAAGATAAATTACCTTGGTTATCTTCAGCTGCGTCGTGGCATTTGCCTATTTTTTAAATCTTGGTGCATGGTAGTAGGGACACCCTGTGTGTAGCAACGCACAGAACCCATTTAATGGCTTCAGACGTAATGTAACTCCATTTGGCCACATGCCCAATGAAGTTACTCTTAAAGTGAGGAGCGTTTTGTTGTCGCAGGAAACGCGTGAAAAAAAGCAAATTTCTGGGAAGTAGCAAGAGACATGCTCGTCTCACGTCTGCGCGGTGAACTAAAACACCGAAAAAAAAAGGCCGTCTAAGAATGGTGTGCCCCCTTTCAGTTGAAGTGAACGTACAGGCGAAGCGGAAAATCACAAGGGACAGGTGGCCGGTGCTGCAAAACGATAAAACAGCGACATGCCGCGCCACTGTTTCCTACCGCGCCTGTAGCAAGAGTACCAGGCGCATCCATTTTCCAAAGCAGGGATGGCCGGCAAAAATGGCCCATGCTAAAACACGCCAGGCAAATGATATCATATAATGCGTTACTTTACGGCAAGCTCATGCGCTGTCGTGGCTGCGCCCATAAACCCACATTTTCTTTTTTCTTTCTGTTCTTTTTCTTTGGTCCTGGCGTTGCGAGCAGCGATGTTCTGAATCGCATTCTTCTCTAAAACCAACACTTCTGCTGGGCGATGCCCTGTCAAAAGACATGTGCGACAGTGTCTACGTCAGACGGAAGCAACTACAGCCGCTAATAAAGCGTGCATGAAAAAAATAATAATAAATGGGATCAGGTGGGCCGCCTCGCTGGCGCATAGCTTGGCCGAAAACTTAGGCATGTGATTGCTCTGGAAATGCGGTCTTTAGGATGATTTGGCTTCTGCCGGCCGCCCCCACGTTGGAAAATGGAATGTGCCTGGCACTCTCGCCATCGACGCGTTCGTGAAGAGCAGCGGCGCTCGCCTTGAGTTTGCCGCTCCGGCAGCCAGTCACTCGTGCTATTCTTTTCTTCCCGCTTGATGTGTACATATCCGGGCGCGGGAGTGCAACAGACATGCTTTTAGGGCGGGCAGACGGAATAGGATCAGAGCATGGCTCACTCTTAAAACGGTTGCACCCTTTGGGGTGTACATTTGTCCCACAACAATAATCGTCTTCTGCCTTGCTTGTGTTTCCTTTCTTGAAACTCGGCGCTCGCTACTTTCCTGTCGAGAATGCTGCGTCACACTGATAACGCACATGCCATTCGTGACTAGGAAGTACCGGGCTCGCAACGTTAAAGAAAGGAAAGGCGGGCAAGACAGATGACGATTATCGTTGTGGGACAGCATATGCCCCAAAGTGTGTAAATTTTTTCTAAGAGTGCTTTTGTAAAGGAAAGCTTCTACGCCTATTTCGCACTTCTCGCGCCTAGCCGCACCAATTTTGCTGCACCTGAGTTTATGCCAGGGCCACGTAGCTGGTGCACCAATGCTGCCTCACTAGTGTTCTCATATTCTCAAGCAGGATCACATTCGCTGTTCAATATGTTTCGGAGCGACTCCTCTCATTTCATTCTTTCTTTCTTTTGTTCTTTCTGCCTTTCTTTGTTTCTCTTCATTTTTTTATATATTGCTGTGTAAAGGTATGACGTCCTTCGATGCAGTTAACCGATATTGTGAAAATAACTGCTGTTTTTATTTGTTTCCTGTTTTGAACAGCTAAGCTCTCTCGTTTCAATGGGGCATATTTCGGCACGGTTTGAACCTATGAAAACAGGTGAAGTCCGCTGCTACAACCTGTTGTTCCCCCAATATATGTGTTTACGCTCAGATGAGTAGTTCCAACGTGATTTTTTTTAAATATCTGACTGAACAATAATTGCTGTAGAAGAGATTTTCTTGAAATATTTCATACTACGCACACCGATGAGTAGGTAAACATAATCCATTTCCAATGGCGCGCAGACATAAACTCTTCTCATCTTTCCTTTTTCGTTTCTTTGTCGCTTTCCCTGGGACTACCGCTGTCATCGCTTGCAACAATGTCCTCTCACCTTTCTCGACGTAGCTCAAGCTTATCTCTTCGCCAAACCTCCGAGGAAATCCTTGGACGAATCTCACAAATGAAGTAGGCTAGTAGCAGCCTCGGAAATCCGCTCATTAATCACCCTTGACTGGCACGCCAAGACACACAAATCGGAGATATATTGATTGGAGTGTAGCAGCATCGACGTTTAGGAATATGAGCACAATGGCGGCTGGCTAGGCACGTGCCATTGCCTAGGAATCGAAGCGAACGCGTCGCTCATATCGCACACGGCCGGCACGAGGTTGCCGGGAGATTTATCTGCTGAGTAATGACCGTCACCTAAGACGTTTTGCTCAGTAAATATATACAGCTGTTTATCGTGGCTCATTGTCAGCACTGATTATGTGAGCCACAATATTGGTGACCACGGACGGTGGACACGGCCGATGAAAACCGCAATGCTTCTAATGATCAGCGCGGAGCCACCGTCGCGGCCAATAGTGATCGAACAACCCCTGCACCACAACGCGACGTGGCGGATCTTTCGCTCAGGTTACCCCAGTACTGGCCGGTGGACTCTTGTATCGCTCAAGTAAACGGCCAGTTCTCCATAGCGTGAGTCACGTCGCAGACTCAAAAATTGAACCATCTTGTATCCGCACTGCCACCCGAGATTGCCACCGAGCTTCGCCACCTGATCCTTCAAGCCCCGGTGACAGACGCTTTCGACATCCTCATGAGCGAGCTCGCCAAACGCATGACAATGTCGCAACAGCGACGGCTATCGCAGTGTCTCCTGACTGAAGGGCTCGGGAATCGCAAATCTCCGCAGCTACTGCGTCGTTTCGATCAGCTCCTTGAAGATGATGCAACCGCTTTCTATCAAGATTAGCACCGAGGATTGTTCCTACAACATTTTCCCACCTCTGTTCGCCTGGTTCTGGCGACTGCTAGAAGTTTGCCCGTGTCCTAGCTAGCCCAACTTGTTGACTCCGTCATGGACGCATCAAGTCTCGCGATTTCACTCGTGGAACATTCACATGCATCCACTGTGTAACCCTCGCCTTCCCTGCAAAGCCTCCGCGATGAATTCCGTGAGGATATTCTGCAAACTTTCAGACCACATCACCGCTCTATCTACTCGACGCCGGCGCTCTTCACCGCGCGGCCGCTCGCCGTCCCCATCACGGCAAGGCGAATGCTGGTAGCGTCGTACCTTCGGTAGCGCAGTGCGAAAGTGCACAGCACCCTGTAGTTTTCTGCGAAACTCCTCCGAACACCACTAGAAGAGGCTAGTGGTGCTCGTGCCGAAGTCACCCGCTTATTATTCGTGACCGACAAAACCCTGCGTTTCTTCGTGTATACTGATGCGGAGTCAGTGTCATTCCATCCTCAGCGGTGATTCGCAAGCGTCGGCAAGTCCAATCAAGACCAATAAGACACTAATTGCCCCTGTAGGGAATAAGCACTGTCCCTCCCCATCGACCTCAGCAAGACATTACGAAGAAATTTTCTATTTGCTGATCTTCCTTACCCCATCTTAGTTGCGGATTTCCTGCGCCACTACCATCTCTTAGTCGATATGCGCCGAAAACACCTTGTTTATGCTATGACACACTTTTCAGTGCTTGGTATAGCCTCGGAAATGCCACTTCCCGTGGTCAACGGCACACTGATGAAATCAGTGTACATAAAATTTTCTGGGCAATTCCCATCCGTTCTTCAACTGGCCAACCTCTTTTTGCTGGTCCATCATGACGTCACTCATCATATCGTTTCAATCAGCAGGCCGGTCCACTCTCGAGCACGTTGTTTACCATATGATCACTGCAAGATGGCACGCAGTGAAATTGAACACATGCTCGAACCCGGCATCGTGTGGCCTTTCACAAGCCCTTACGCCTCTCTAATGCATATAGTGCCAAAGGCTTGGCCTGGAGGCTTGTGGCCATGTGGAGATTGCGACATGTTCAACAATGCTACTGTTTCGGACCGTTACCCCCTTCCGCACATTGCAGATTTCTCTGCACCAGTGGATGGAGGAACCATATTCTCCGAGATAGATCTGGTGAAGGCTCACCATCAAACTCCTGTGGAACTAGCGGATATACCCAAGGCGGCAACCATTATGTCATTTGGACTCTTCGAGTATGTGAACACGCATTTCGGCCTTCCGAATGCTGCACAAACTTTTCAACGAATCATCGACACAATCACAAGATAATTACCTTTATATTTCACGTACATCAAGAATTTGCTTGTCTTTAGTCGCGAAGCAGAACATCACATCCAATATCTGGGCCAGTTTTTCAACGCCTCGCTGAATACGGCCTTATCATCAATAGGGTGCAGTGCGAATTCTGCGCGCTCGAGTTGGACTTTATCGGTCACCTTGTCGACAAGCATGGCATCCGTCCCTTGCCGTTAAAAGTCGAGGCCACATAGGAATTGCATTAGCTATCTTCCATCCGCGAACTGCGCGAGTTTCTTGGCCTCGGGAATTTCTACAACTCCTTCATCCCTCATTGCGCCGCTTTTCTCCAGAACCTAACGGAGTTGCTCGAGGACAACAAATCCAAAACTGACCATACCTGGCTCCCAGAAGCACTAACCGTGTTCGATTCCATCAAAACAAAGCTGTCTCACGCATCTCATCTCGTCCATCACTGACCACGAGCCCCTCTTTGCCTCATGACCGATGCGTCCGACGATGCAGTGGCAGCGGTGCTTCAACAGTTCGCGGATAATGTTTGGCAGCCTTTTGCCTTCTTTTCTCGGAAGCTCTCACCCACGGAGATCCACTGCCGCACCTTCGGAAGAGAACTCCTCGGAATGTACATGGCTGTACATCACTTCAGACACTTCATTTAGTGCCGAGAGTTTCACATTAAGAAAAACCAGAAACTTTAAGCTTCGCCGTACGCTTGAATTATAACAAATTTTCACCACGGGAAGCACGCTACCTCGGCTTCATCTCAGAATTCACGACGGACATACGGCACGTGCACGCAAAGGACAATGTATTTTTCATCACTATGGGATACAACCCGATTAGCATCGGCTTCTCCGCACTTCCTGCCGAGCAGTAAGACAACGCCGAAGTAATTGCGCTTCGTGGAAAAGCTGTCGCCTTACATGTACGTGATGTCCAATTTCCATTTTGTGCCGTCCCTATTCTTTGTGATGTCCAGTCGTTGTGATGTCCCACGTCCAGCCGTTGCACGCAATTTGCGGCGCACCGTTTTCGATGTCCTTCATAAACTATCCCACCCTGGAATCCTGGCTACGCAACATCTGGTGATGCAACGTTTAGTCTCGCCGGGCATCAGCAAGGACGTCGGTGTCTGGTCGTGTTGTTGTCTGGTATGCCAACAATAGAAGGTTCACCGACACGCAAGAACACCTTTCGGCTCGTTAACGGCCCCATCTGAACAATTCGACCAGGTACACATTGACATTTTGGGGCCATGGCCACCATCAAGTGTCAAGAAAAGTTTTCACAAACACACCATCAAGTAGGAAAACCTACTTCATTACCGACAGAGATTCCTTTACCCGATGGAGAGAAGCTTTCCCTCTGCCTGACACCCGTTCTGAAACCATCACGAACACGTTCGTGACGGGTTGGGTTTCGCGATACGGCGTACCATC
Organism: Dermacentor variabilis; assembly: GCF_050947875.1. NCBI lineage: Eukaryota > Metazoa > Arthropoda > Arachnida > Ixodida > Ixodidae > Dermacentor > Dermacentor variabilis. The sequence goes on along the minus strand of NC_134578.1, from coordinate 32,721,511 downwards.
TACTATTGCAATCGATAGAGGGTGCCAGTTTGAATTGGCACCATTCAATAAGCTGCTGACACTCCTAGGCACTTCTCTCATACACACCAAGGCACATCACCCCATTGCCAACGGTTTTGTTGCACGTTTTCATCGCTCCATCAAGACCTCTCTCAGAGCGCAACCTTACCCCACTCACTGGTCCACACCACTGCCACTGTGCTGAGTATTCAGGCTACGCTGAAGAAGTATCAGCGCTGTACGCCAGCCGAGATTGTTTTTGAAGCACCACTACGTATTCCATGGGAGTTCTTCCACCATGCCGTTTCATCGCCGTGCCCTGACCCCACCGACATCAAAAGGCTGCGAGCTTCATTCCGAATACTTCGTGCTCCTGAAGCTGCAGCACCATACTGCGTCGCATATTTCCAAAGAACTGGCGACGTCCTCTTGTGTTTTCGTCCACCGTGGCTCCGTACGGAAACCCGTGCGTTGCCCTTCCGACGGTCCATGCTACGTCATGCACCATGAACACAAATGGCCAACAAGGCACTGTCTCTCTCGATCGCCTCAAACCTGCCTTTGTTGAGGACCCACTCCCTCAGTCACTAGATAGACTGATTAACCCAGAACCAGTCGGTCCTGGTCAGCCATGAAACACACGTCAACTCCCAGCACCCCGACTCAAACTCCTCAAAGTACCATTCCGGCTACCTTCGCTACAACGTCACTCCTGTAGCAGCATCGACGTCGAGGAAGACGGGGAGAACAGCGGCTTGCTAGGGGCAGGTCATTCTCTAGGAAGTAAAGTGGGCGCGTGGTTCAGATCATGCGCGGCTAGTGCAAAGTAGCCGGGAGACTTAGTCGCCAAGGAATGACCGTCGCCAGGGCCTTCTGCTTAGTAATAATGCACTCCTGTTTATAGTGCTTCACCGTCATCACTGATTTTGCACCCCACAGGAGCAAAGAGAACCAAAATGGATGCGAGAACGTTTTAGGTTATTTGGTTTGTCGCGGCAATAATTGGTGGACGTGAAGACAGCGATGACGCAAATGAAAAGTAGCACAAATGACAACGCCTCGCGTAAGTTCTGACTTCGCGCTAACTTCCTTCTGCATCTTCCTTCTTTCGCACTTCTTCCGCGGAGCTACTGAGAACGATGGGCTGTAAGCAATAAATACCGCACGTGAGTAGAAGTAGAGCACACTGTTGTCAACTACTTTCTAAAAATAACTCTTCACGGCGGCTAGGAAAAGCCTAAATTACTCCATGGGGCTTTCGATGTGACTTTACGTTTGACCCTATGTACAAAAATCGCGTACAAATACTTAATTACACAATTCAAAGCAGGTGCAGAGACAGAAATAAACAAGGAGTGGAAAAGCAGGGTGGTCAGTCAGACGAGCACCCTGTTTGTCTCAAACCAGCTACTGCGGGGATAAGCGAAGGGGGAATTCTACGGCGGGGATAAGCGAAAGGGGAATTGAAAAAGCGAAAGAGGGATCATTCTACACGCGCTGTGATTCAAGGATCAATAAACGGTCACCCAGGCCGATGCACTTCTAGAACTGCACAAGCGCAAAGAAACGGTATTGTTATGGAATATAAGGCAGGTAGAAACAAGTAACCACTGCCTTTAAATAAACGAAGACCCAATGTTTTCGAATAAATGATGCTGCTTGCAAATTACATCATAAGCGCAAGTCTGTCATCGCGTTGAATGAACACGCGCACTTGTGGCACCCATTAGAGTGCGCCAGCCTGCCAATTGATCAGTAAGTTGGCGAAAATTTGTGCATTTCTTAATGCGCGTTTAGTTTTGCTACAACCAGGAAGGAAAGCAAATGGAATAACTTCTGAGGTAATGTTTCTAGAGTTGCAATGGCTCAAGTACGCACGATTACTGTGGCCACGTTCGAAAGGAGAACGTGCATTGATGGTTGAGTAGCCCATTTTAAGATTCCACATGCTTGCGCGACAGTAATTCCAGAAACCTGTGTGAATCTTTCTGGTCAGTGCATTTCCTTTCAGTAGGGTGAAAAAATTTGTTATTCTTTCTTCCTCGATAAACAGTCACATAGAGAGTTCCAGCCAGTCACATCGAAAGCCAATTTACATTGACGTTGTTCACGCCTACAGATCACGTTTGCCAGCATTGTTTGTCTTGACGTCCCCTATGCTAGCCAGCGTTGTTTCTACTAGAGCGTGAGATGTGCGCTAATTTATACCCGGCTGTGGGAGAACGAAATAACGCCTCTCTTTGTGATGCGTGTGAAGGCGCTTGTGAGCAACAAAGAGGTGCATATATCTGCTCTTTATTTTTCTCAGGGAAGACGTGTAAGCAAGAAATCCTTTTTCGTGCTATAGTGTCAGAGAAAGGGACGTGGCAGGTCTGTGTCACTAGTTACCTACAGAACTGCTTAGTTTCACTACAACTTGTACTTCACTAGCACTTGTACAGCTTTTAGTATGGATATCCAAGACCTTTATTAATCTTTGCCGCATGACGAGTTGCTAAATTCCGTAAATGAGTGCAATAAAGAACAAGTGCAAGAGTCGGATTTTATTGACAGATGCGGTGTTTCCATGGGAGCTTTTCGAAAAATTCTTTCTGAGTACTTAAAGTCGACGTTGACTGGGTGGAGAGATGGCGTGTTTCTGCAGAAATCAGGCATTTGTATTGGCTCAAAAGTGGCCCCTATTCTTGGCAATATTTACCTGAGTAAGGTTGACAGCTTCTTAGAGAAAGCCATAGGGGATTGCGTTATCTAGATATTTCGTTACGTTGATGATTGATTGATTTTCTGCAATAGGGAAGAATTTGATTGTGCTGCTACCTCAGTAAGTGAGAAATTTGAACTTCATGGAGGAGGAATAAAGTTTGCCAAGGAATTTCCTCAACAACGCGTGATTCAGTTTCTAGACATTTCCTTGGTCTTCGAACAAAATCACGTTTGTTGGCAGTACTCCCCAAGATCTTCGAAGCAGTTGTAAAATTTTAAATCCGAGCATTCCAAAGTAGTAAAAAACGTAATTGCCATGTCGTGTCTTAAGTCTTCTCTCCCCAGATCCTGTACGCACAAAAGGAGCGCCAGTTTTAATGCACAGGTCCAGCGCCTATTAGAAGCAGGTTATCCTAGCGTAGCAGTGGCCACTGTGGCTGAAAGCCTAAAGAAGTCGGTTTCGAGGGAGACGGACGTGATTACAGAAAGCAGTAATAGCAAAAAAAGAGTAGTGGCTATCCAGTACATTCCTTCAGTATCGCACAGGCTTAAAAAAGTTGCAAGTAGATATGATATTTATGTTGCTTTCACTGCTCCCAATAAGCTAGTAAGATATGCGCTCCCGTGCAGAGGAAAAAAGGAGCAGGTAAAAGGCAAAAGAAGGACAGACGTTTGTCCTGTGAAGCACAATAAGAACAACAGTTTAACTCACTGTCGTACAGGTGTGGTTTATAAAGTTCCCCTTAGCTGTAGCGAGTTCTACGTAGGGCGAACGGGGCGGTGTGTCAATCAGAGGCTAATGGAACATAAAAGGTCTTTAACCGGTGGATCGCCTTCTAATCTCTCCCTACATTGTCAAGATTGTAACTGCACGCCAGAGTTAGATGAATGCGTGATATTGTACAGGCACAAGAATGAAGATACGCATCTTATGGTAGAGGCACGGCATATCTGTAATGGTGGAAGTACGTGGGTGAGTCAGCCTTCGATTACATAAGGAAGAGATTAAGTGCCTTAACAGCTATCTCTCACGTAGACCGGCCTATGTACCCGACGGACACGTGGTGATACCATTCCAGAGCTTGTTGTTGTTGTTGTTGCAGCCTGTGGCGCGTGTGGTTCCTACCCACGATGGGGGATTGGCCAAGAAATGGGTGGATTATTCCAAAATAATATAGAGCATAAATTTCCTAATATCTGTGGCAATAGCATTGAATAGGGTTGAATTACTGGTTAAAATAAAATCAGGAAGGCGCTGTTGAATGAGTAATAATTAATTTAAAAGTAATAAAAAATAAAATTTAGCACGGCATTCGTTTAGATTCTGCAAGGAATGTTTGGACAGCGACGCATGCATCCCTGTGGCTGAATCCTAAAGTGGACGCCCCGAACGAAAGAATTGCAGGCTCTGTCAAGTCCAGGCCAATTCTTCGAAAAGGTATCTCCAACGATCTTTTTCTTAACGCAGCAAAGCGGCGACAAGATAGAAGAAAGTGTTGTATCGTCTCCTCCTCCTCACAAAAAGAACGAAGGGGAGAGGGAACCAAACCCGACCTGTGTAAATAGAAATTTAGGGAGGGAATGCGGCAGCGTAATTTGGTGGGCAGACCTCAAGCATCTTTGTGTAACAAGATTCGCTATGTCAAGGAAATGCCAGATGTTTATACTCTGGAGAAGCTGTCAAATGTGGGTTTGATAAGGCTGATCTAATTGATCTCATCCGAAATCTTGCCGCCGTGATCTGTGCTGTCACTGGTAGAATAGGAAGAACAGGGCCCGCTAGTGATGCATGTGCCAGTGAATCGGCAGTTTCATTATAAAACAAACCTTTATGACCAGGCACCCAAATCAAATGAATACATTGCACATGGGCAGGAACTAGTAAGTGGAAAAGTTATAGCATGGGTGACTCATTAGTAGCGGTAAGGCAACAGCACACAGAAAGGGAGTCAGTAAGAATAGCATCCGTTATAATCATTTGGTCTAATTTACGTAAAGCTAGGATTACTGCTAACAACTCGGCCAGAAAAATAGGCACAAAATCAGGCAATCTTAAAGAAAAAGACCACTCGAGCGCAGGACAAAATATTCCAATGCCAGCTTTTTCCTCGCACTGTGAGGCATTTGTTGCAATGATAATGTTTGTTTCTAGGGTGCTTAGGTGGTCTTGCAACATGGCGTTTAAGATGCCGTAAGGGAGTAGTTTCGAGTGGTTCGGGTAAATGTCGTCGAACCTGATCTCTGGGTAATTTGAATGCGTATTATTAGGAAGCACATCACGAATTTGCACATTTAGTGGTTCAAGTAATGTTTGCACAAATATAATCTGTGGTCTGTGAAACCTGGGCCAACGAACAGAAAAAAATAATTCTGGATAGGAGATGAAAATAATTTGAGGACGGTTTAATGGTGATTCATATAGCCTTAAGAAGGTCTGAACGGTCAGAAGGTGAAATCGGCATATGGGTGAAATTCTTGCTTCCATGTATAATATGGCATTTGCAACGTATTTTGAAAGGCCTAAGCACAGACGTAGTGCCTCTCGTTCTAACAGAACTAGCGGCCGAAGCTTGTATGATGGAACACCTGAGAATAAAACACATACAAATTCTAACACCGGACGAACGTACATTTTACATACCATCAAGAGGGATTTTCTGCGCATACCTGTTCTTCGATTGCTTAACTTGCGCAAAATGCCCATTGTACGAGCTCCTTCTGTCATAATATATTCAATATGTGGCCGCCAGTTAAGATTACCGTTTTAAATAACTCCAAGGTACTTTAATGACTCTACTTGCGGGATGTCTTCGAGATGGTAGTTCAGCGATATGCATACTGGGTCTTTAACAGGAAAAACAAGTATAGCACACTTATTAGCATTCAGGTTTAAGCGTAAGCTATCCAGCCAGTGTTCCAGTTCCCTTAGATACGACTGCAAAGTTTCGTAAAGAGAGTAAATGTCACTAGCCATACCAAAAAAGGCAATGTCATCAGTATAAACGTAGGTACTGACTCCTGCGTGAACTGGGATTCTGCTCAGTAAAATATTAAATATAACTGGTGAGAGTACCGATCCCTGAGGCACACCTCTTGTTTGCTTATGTTTTCTAGAAGAATAGCCGCTTCGAAAACAATAGAATTCCCTGCCTTTTAAAAATTCATGCACTTATGCTAAAATATAGCCTGGAAAACAATGGCTCTGTAACCGATTTGTTAAAATTGTGTGTTCGATGCTGTCATAGGCTTTACATATATCTAAGGTAACTAAAGCCGCGTATTGCTTTTTCTGTCTGGCGATGTTAATTCGACTTTCAAGGTCTACATGCGCGTGCCATATTGAATAGCCAGATCGAAATACAATTTGGCAAGGACTCAACAATTGATTTTCGACAATAAACTCTATTATGTGTCCGAGAAGCACTCTTTCAAAAAGTTTCACTATATTTGATGTCAACGCAACCGGTCTGATGTTGTCGATAGTGTACCCTGCCCCTTGCTTTTTAAGTAACGGAATAATTTTGGCAATCATCCATTCTTGTGGAATCCATGCTTTGCTAACAGAGTAGTTTACCAAGTTCAGAAGCTCAGGTGGAGCTTCTTGAAAGAAAATCTTTCACATTGCATTTGTTATTCGGTCCGGGCCAGGCGCTGTAGTTGGCAACCGTAACATAACTTGTGCTACTTCCGAATAGGATATCTCTTTGTAGTGCGATAATGCAGGAGTAGAAACAGAAGCTTGAAGGCGCGTTGCGAACCGGCTCTCCAATCCTTTCGCCGACAGCTCTAAGGACTCCTGCATTTCCTGTGAGGTATAGACGATTGAGTCTACATTAACGCTCATTGGGAGTCTCTTTCTAAACCGAAGGTAATTAAATAAAGCACGTTTGTTTTTGGATTTAGATAGATAATCGAAATGGTTTTTATCGTACTCATCTTTTGCGTGTTTAATAGCACGTTTGAAGGTTGCCGAAATAAATTGATAATCTTTCCAATTTTGTGGGCTCTGATTATGTAGAAGTTTTTTCCAAGCAGCTTTCCTTCTTCGATAAACTCGTGTGCACTCACTATTCCACCAAGGACTAGATGGGGAACGCTTAGCGGTCTGAATTACAAATTCAGACTTTTGTCGGGACATCTGTAACGCTGAACAAATATTCAAGCCAATTTCTTCGTTATTACTATTAGTTAATGATGCAATGGTGGAGCGCAAGCAGTCTTTAAATTTTTTGCAATTCACAAATATTCTGCCGTGTCGATCAACTGATGTTAAAGGGCATGCAATTTCAAGGTGTACCGGAAGGTGATCACTGTTTGTACCGAAATCAATCGTAGTCCAACATGCCACGGCGACGCTTGTGCTAGAAAACATCAAATCTAACACTAAGTAAGATTGCCCACGGATAAAAGTAGGTCGTCTGACATTAAGGCATGAAAGATTTTTATCTATGGTCCAGTCCCATAGACGTGTCCCACATGCATCTGTTTTGTAACCCCATGACACATGATGCGAGTTGAAGTCACCAGTAAGGACGACTTCATTTTTGCAGCTGGCAAGCGCACTATCCAATTGGTATGTACTGTGTATGCCCGTAGGGAAATAAGCATCTATAATAGAAAATGAACGGTTTCCTGGGATGCTAAGGTGCACTGCCAAAATTTCACATTCTGGAGACATTAACCCGAAAGCTATTTTCGCCTTATGACAGAATTTAGATGATTACAAAATCATTAAACCACCTCCTAGTGAAAGGCGATCTAATCTAAAAGATCGAAAATCTTTAAAATGAAAAATTTTCTCAGGAGTAAGCCAGGTTTCTTGTAAGATTATGACGTTAGGATTAAGTGCAGTTGTTAAGTAGTTTAAGTCTGTTGAAGGAGAGAACAAGGAACGACAGTTCCACTGTAGCACTTTTAAAAAAGCTATGGTGATGATCTAATTGATATTTAGCGACTACCGTCGCGATGAACTTTCTTGGATGCCTGAATGAAAAATAGGATTACCCTTTTTGTTTTTCGTATAAGGACAAGAAGTAGTTACTGGAGACCCAGTTCGCTTTTGCGGCCTGATATCATGACTCGTTTCCATGTCGACCTGCGAGTCTGACTGACGCGAAGAACAAGGATCGGATCCTACAAATGTTGGGTCCGATGTGGTACTCGGCGCTAGGACTGAACTGGCTACCTGTTCTGCAGCACAAACAATCGATTTGGTGATTGGTGTGGCAGCTGTTTGCAACATCTGTGTCATCTGCGCGGTAAACACTTGTGAAATACATTCGGTAACACTTGTGACAATATATTGCATAGCCTTTGTCATTGCTTTTTCTACTGCTGATTCAATAAGTTTAGGCAAGTTGTCTTCATGGAAAGTAGATTGCCTCGCAGTGACGCCAGCGTATCCAAAGGCTCTTTCCTTGACGACTGCAATAGCTTCTCGCCGCGAACATCGTCGCCTGTCAATTATCTCTAGTAACTGTATTTCGTTAGCTCTAGCCGAGCAGCTTCCATAGTCAGCCGCATGGTTTCCTCCACATAGGCAGCACGTCTCGGTTTCAGCTGTGCATTCATTGGGGGAATGATCGTCACCACAGGCGCGACAGCGTCCATTTGATTTGCAGCCTCCTGCACTATGGCCAAAACGCCAACAGTTCCGACACTGAAGTGGACGGGAAGCGAGAGGTTCCACTCTAAAAATAAGTGTCCACACGTTTAGTTCAGATGGGCAGGACATGCCAGCAAACGTAGCAATAACCGATTCTGTGGCAACTTTTTCCCCGTTTACGAGTCGGTTACATCGGTATACAGCTATGACGCCAGCATCAGAAAGTTTCTCCAGAGTCTCAGTTGGGCTCGATCGAGGGCCTACGCCCCGGACAATGCCTTTAGTGCATGCTAGATGAGGAGGAATGAACGCACTCACCGGGACAGATGCGAAAGTCTTACACTTTGAGAGGTCTGCAACACAGATCGAATCTGATGACCTACAAACTATCCCACCTCTTCCAAATTGTCGGACATCGCTTACCATCTGGAAATATGCGTCATGACTTGTAGCTCGGCCTGCACGGCTTGTGGGTTGTTCAGGCGGATGAATCCACCGTTCGAGAGCACCAGCGCGACAGGGATGCTGCTAACACCGCTGCGGAAGAAAGATTGCAAAGGCAAATCATCAGGAGAAAGGGAGGCTGACCAAGGGCTGGGCCCTTGCCCAGGAGAGCTTTAGACATCAGTGCTGATTCAATCACGAAATAAGCCTTACAAAAATTAGATAAGTGATATAACTAGGTCTACTCCACCCAAAACTCAGCCAAACCACCAAGCAAGCTCCAGCTTGGGCACACTGGGGCGGAGAACCGAACGAGTCCACGCACGCTGTATGCTTATGCAGGCCTTATGTGCGGGTAATATTGCTACGCTATTCAGTACCTAACGTTTCTCATGCCCGGTATTGGATCTCTGACTAAATTATTCCTCGGAATATTGAGAATGGCTGCCCACAAACAAATGTGGTCAAACAACATTCACGGACCTTGCCTTTTTATCTTAAACATTCTCAGTATGGTAAATATCATAAGTGCAAAGCAGAATCAGTGCTCAAACCTGAAACCGATGTTTTTTACTAGTGTGGCCCCTCACGGGCACTGCAGAGGTGCCTGTGCGATATCATTAAAGGCCTTACACAGCGTCTTAAATCATTTTAGGGCGCCGCAGCTCTACCGCAGCTGTGGTCATTAAAGCAATAGCCGCCACTATCAAGTTGAAAACATCTCACACGACAACGCCGACAGCAGCAGAACTCGCCTCACTTCGAATCGCACTACACTTCGTTAATGACGAACCTACACACAAGTGGTCGATTTTCTGCGACTTGAAGACGGCACTAGAGTGTTTACTGTCAGCCGTACGACGCGGTCCACATGAACAGTTCGTATTTAAAATCATAGAAGTCTTACACCACCTGACTGAGAAAGGAGATGAATTAATTTTTCACTGGCTACCATGTCATTTTCGTATCATCGGCAGTGAACGTGACGATCAAGCCATTCGTTAAGCTCGTGAAGAAGACAACCACTTATCCATCCCTCTGTCTAGGTCAGATGAAGTAAGGATGCTCCAATTACTGGCACGCCAATGCACTACATCAGAGTGGAATGAAGCACACTTTATTCACACCCGTTTATACACCCTGAATCGAACCTGAAGTCTTCGACTTGCACCAAGACTTCCACGAAGGTACGCGACCCTTTTGTGTAGGCTATGGCTGGGCGCCGTGTTTACCAATGCCTACGTGTTCCGCATAGGGATGGCTGACACTGCGGCATGTGGCGATTGCGGCGACTCGAAAACGATTCGTCATGTTCTTTGTCAGTGCCCACAGTGCAGCGCCCAGAGGCAATCGCTTTCCGCTGTGCTGAACTAGTTGCACGGCCTGCCCTTCTCGGAAGAAATAATTCTGAAACATCAAAGCGACTTAACATTGCATGAAAAGGCGGTGCAAACGCTATTGCGCTTCTTGAGATAAACAGGCCTGTGTGGACGCCCGTGGTGGGAACACCTTTCTTGTTACCAATTTTCTCCCTCTTCTTTCTCCCTTTTCTTTTCTCTTCTTTTTCTTCTTGTTTCCTTTTTTTTTCTCCTCTGGCTCTATGTCGTCTTTACAACCATTATATCCTCCACCACAGTGCAGGATAACAAACCAAAACTCGCCTCTGATTAACCTCCCTGCCTTCTCTCTCTCTCTCTCTTTCAGGGTGCCGGCACTTTTGGCGTACCCGCGTATATTGCGTGCGTGTTTAAGCACTACCGGAGAAGCTCAAGCGCGACGCTGAGATTTGCTATCACAGTCAGTGTTTCGCTCTTCTGGCGAGAGTTTCCATATTCTGTTTATTTATAAACACCTTCAGGGCCCGAAGGCATTACATATGGTGGTCGGTTGGACCGGCTAAACAGAAAAAAATATACACTGAGGAAACAGAACCTTTCTAATTATACGAATTTAGGTGGAGGTAAACGCGCAAAGTTAGCTTCTGTTGCATTAAAAATTTACGAATATTAGTAATAGTAATATTAGTAATAATTTTTGTGGGAAGGAGATTACACCTGAAAAAGGTACGAGGCACACAAAGCAGTGAAGAAAGATTTCGGGTAGCAATACTCAACGTCTACCTCAGAAAGGGACACAAGGGATTTCGCTATGCGATGCGGGGAAATATATGTTCGTCGAGCAGTAAATAACCATGGCGTGGCTTATGAAATAAAGTTACCGTCAACATTTTACGGCGGCAAGCAACGGACGAAAGTTTGGGGTTAGTGTTAATCATCGTCAAATACTATCACTTTTATTACAATTTGAACAAATAAAACGAGAAAGAACACTGCCCTCGTCCTATGACGTCATCGATTTGAGTACCAAGCAACGCTCTTTCTCTTTTACTCAATCAATATAGTGTACTAAATTAACTTCTTTCACTTTGCGAGTAGGCTAGACTGGATATACCATCCCGTCAGCGCAACTACACTAAAACAAACTTCACGCATACCGGATGAAACTCTTGAACTTGCACGTCGTTTCAACAGACTGCAATAACATCGCCAAGAGAGGCCACGAAGAAATTAAAAAAGCAGCCTATGAAATTTAGTTTAGTTAGGTTTTTTTGCAGCGCCCCAGGCAAATACAGCTTGCAGCACGTTAAGCTGGCCACGCAACGAACTTGACCTGACCTGATTACGAATCAAGTGGCGTTACCTGCGTTCGGTTTGAGCTTTCTACACGTGCGTATTCCAGCGTCGACCAAACACGTTACTTAACTGTTACTCCTTTTTTAGATTTTCCTTATCTTTGGTAACATTGCAGTCGTCTTTTTTTTTCGCTTTGCCCAAACGAACAAGCTGCAAGTGACTGCGAGCTGTATTAAATTTTTGAGTTCGACTCACTGGAATATCTACTAACACTGTCTGGCGAGGCGGCAATGAAATTGAAGCGTCTCCTATAAAATTCAGCAAATTTGTTTGCAGCGACCAGGGCAAGTATAGCTTTCAGCGGGTTAAACTAGCGATGCATGTAATTTACTTTTCTGACTGGGATTATCTAAGTTGCTCCCGAATCAACTGGGCAAAACTGCGTTCTGTTTACGCATTCAACATAGGCATTCATTCGCCGATCAAACACGTTATTTTCGTATTGTTCCTTTCTAGAGTTATGCTTTCTTTGGTAATTTTGTGGTCTTTCTTATTTTAGTGCGTCTAAGCGAATGATCTGCAAGAATATGCTAGCCGTATTAAGTTGGAAGTTTGAAGTTCATTTTCTTTCTTTGTTGCGGTAAGAGGAAACAAGAGCTAAAGGCCATATGGCCTGACAGGGGCTCTTGCTCCTAAGCGCGTTCGACTTACTTGATAATTCAATGTACGAAAAAAGCAAATATAACACAAGAACTAGCAAGTACGATGTGGAAAATACAAATAAACAAGATAGCTTGCACATTATACAATCATTATGTGAAAATACATGTTATGCTTCAATTTTTGTTTGTTTGTTTGTTTGTGAATTCACATTACAGCACAGATTAAAGCATACATATATAGTGCATAAAACATTTTAGTGCCACAGCATGTTATGTATAAGTGATTTGATTATGTATGAGTAGGCTTTTTATACATTGCTTAAAATGAGGTGCATGAAAATGAATTTTTTGCTCAACGATATTTCGTAGTCTTGGTATTTGATATTTTATATCCTGACGACCGTAGTTAGTACGCGTAAATGGCATTTTTTCTGATTTGATTACGTAATGGTTATCGAGGAGGAGTGGGTATGCTGACAACATGGAGTCTGTGTTTTTTATCTGTAACAGTAATCAATAATAAAAAAACATGATTTGCTCGGATCAGCAAAGGTTTGCCAAAGAGACTGTGTGTGGGTAAGTCACGCGGCCTACCATGGTAGTTTCCAAAAATTCGAACTACTCGTTTTTGCAAGCTTAATAACTTCTCATAGTTCTTGCTATCGTTGTTCCCCAAATCAAGGTACAATAAGTTAGCTTTGAGTGAAAAAGGGCGTATTATATTCCTTTCTTTAGCCGCAATGGTATTAGATCACCAATTTTATACATACCGCCTACTACTTTGCTATGGTCATTGCTAAGCTTATTGACATGATTGTCCCCGCAGGAGTTCTATTGAAACCATACCCCCAAAAAATTTTGCGTTGTTACTTGTTCTAGCTTCTTTGCTTGAAATAGAACAGTTATATTAACAGGCAATGGCTTATTTATTGGTGCAAATATTATATATTTGGTTTTGTTCACATTCAATTGAGTTTGTTTATGTACAGCCATTCAGATAAGTAATCATTTATTTCTTTTTCTAAGCATTCCAGGGAAGAATTTGCAAAGATTAGTATCATCTGCGTACATGATAATATTAGGTGAGGCAGAAATGTTAGGAAGGTCATTAATATAAAGAATAAATAATACAGGACCGGGTATGGATCCCTGTTGCACGCCAGTCTGTATTTTGAGAAGCGAGGAAGTCGTCTGATTATATGAAACAAACTGGTAACGATCCGTTACGTAACTTGTTAATAAATTTAGTGTTGTACTACGTATGCCGTAGTCATAAAGTTTGCACAGAAGTATAACGTGATTTACAGTGTAAAATGCCTTACGCAGGTCCAGAAATAGGCCTACTGTGTGTAAACGGTTTTCCATATTTTTCGGTAGTTGATATCTCATATTGAAGAGCGCATCCTCTTAGGATTAATTTTTATAAATCATACTGTGCCGTGCTAATAATGGCATATTTTCTTAGGAAACCCCCTAGTCGTGCGTTAGAACACAACTGCTGCTTGAACTGCCTCGGGTAGCCCGGAGAACTCATTGCGCCAGATAGGGTCTATGAGGCCAAGCGACATCAGGTATGAACCTCAAAATGTTGCCTACTACGCTGTGATAAGCCGCTTTGGGCCTCAAAATAAAAAAAGAATGCTTAAATCGAACACGAACACACGCACGCACGCACACACGCACGCACACACACACACACACACAAACACACACACACACACACGCACGCACGCACGCACAAGCACACATACGAACACATGAGAAAACAATATAAGATGTTGCGGAAAAGCAGAGTGAATGGATTCGCCAAGTTCTACTCTTCGAGCGGAACTCGGTAATAACATAGGTTTTCAATATAGCCTACGTCAAGACCTAGACTCTCGCAGCTGTATGTCGCAAGCTTCGCTTCATTTGCACATTTAAGCAAGAAAGAGAGACAGAGAAAAACGGGCAGGCTAGCCATTGTGGACCGACTGGTTAGGATTTGCTGCGGCAGGCGGCACAGACAATTGAAGAGAATAAAATTAGACAAAAGCTGAAAGAAAAGTGTACAACCGTGGGAATGAATGTTGGACTTAGATAAATATTTTGATAATTAAGCAATGCCTAAGAGGTTTGAGAGGAGCTTTGGCAGAGAGGATTACGGCAAAATGCACCTTTACAATTTCTGCTTTCATGGCATCGGATAGTAAGCGCTGCATACCATAAAAAGACGGCTGTTCAGCAGGACACATTGGCCTTGTTGAAGCAGTCTTACACACACACACACACACACACACACACACACACACACACACACACACACACACACACACACACACACACACACACACACACACACACACACACACACACACACACACACACACACACACACACACACACACACACACACACACACACACACACACACACACACACACACACGCACACACACACCTTTTCTTGTTCAACGGATCACATCAAAAATATTTGTTCGCCATAGTTTGTTCTATTCGTCTGAAAGCCCCCCCCCACCTTTCTTTCTTTCCTTTTTCGTTCTTTTTTGTGCGCCAGTTGTTCAAATTACTTACATGAGCTTACTTTAGTTGCAGTATCCTTTTGAGTGACTTAGTTTCGTACATTTACACTTGATTATTCATGCATGTTTGTGTAAAATTGGGTAGCAACACTAACTAAACCCTCCGGCATCTCCTAAGTGTTTCTATAACAATAGAAACGGAAATCACCTTTTCGTGGATTTCTGCATATATGCCCTCACAAGGGTCTCGACATTTGCATAACACTTCTTGCACCGCAGCGGAGACGATCCCTGTTTACACGTAGTCCGCGAACACCCAGTTAAAGGAGCTCGAACAAAAAGCAGCAGCCCTGGCAACAGCGCGCGAACCAACGACTGCGACAGGTCGCAGGATTAGGCCCGCCCAGACAAGCAACATAAGAAGAATATTGAAGCGCAAATTTTGTTAGTACGATCGGGACTATTCTCACAGCAACAGTTGGGGCTTTTTCTGACGAACGTTCGCGTTTGGAGTTGGCACGTTCTTTACAGTCCGCGCTGTAAGTGGCCGCCAAACTTTTGTGCGTTATCAGGAAGGGAAGAAGGATGAGAGGAAGAACGGGATTTGGGGGAAGGGTTCCCTCCATTCAGTTTCCAATCAATTGCTTTGCGCGCGCAATTCGGAAATGGGGGAAGCTATTTTCGCCACCGGCGTCCCCCCCCCCCACTTCCCGAACATTATCTTTTATTGCGATATCGTCATAGCGACATACGAACCAGCAGCCACTGTCGCCGTCGCCGTGCTGTCACGGTATCGACGGCCCAATTGCGTGCAGCACGCAGGTGGTTAGGGAGTCTCCAGCGACACGTGAGAGAGGCGCACTGCTTTTGGCTGTAAAAAAAATCACGGAGCCAGTTGGACGCATTCTCACGCCCTCAGCTCAAACGGCTCCGCGGCGGAGTTGCGGCAGCGTTTCGTAGTCCGTTGCTAGCGTGAGCATAATAATGCAGCTGTGTGCATGCTACTCCATGGCGCATATGGGGTGATCTCAGTAAAACATGTAGGACATTTCGAGCAACATGCTCGCGTGGTCACAACGTTGAGGTGAGACATCGGCAACGCAGGGCGCCACAGTCCTCATGAAGCCAGCGTTGTGCCATGCCTAGTAGTTGCCAGGGCGCTTTCTTTGCTGCGATTAAAGAAGTTCAAAGCATTTATATGCTTTTAAACTGCCTTGGAGGTGCCCCATAAGTAGCCTCCGCGTATTCTTTCAACGCTGTCAGAGGAATTTCAGCGCCACGCTAAACTTCGCTGTCGCTTTCAATGCTTAGATTTGTACGCGGAACTGTGCGATTCTTTTTCAAATAAATGCCAGTTGTTTCCAATGCTTCCGCAGTTCCAGTGTTGGAAGTGTTTTCACTGTTCTGAATGCTTCGACTGAAGGAATTTTTCACGATGCCGGCGAAAGAAAGTTCCTTTGTAGAAAGAATCAGCTTCAAAGGTAGCCAACTGTGCCATCTCCTGTTGATCAATAAAACTTCGACAAAATACGTGTCCCGGGTATTCGGGTATTCGGGTATTCTCTCGCTTCGGCTTCGTTACAGCGTGCTGTCGTTCAGTTTCCCCATTCGACAACGCAACGCTTAACTATATATAGCGACCAATTCCACGTGTAAAGTTTGTTTAACACTACCATTCATCCGCACATCACTTCGCAAGAACACTTCCTCGGAAATCCGCGAGACGAACTAAATTTCACGGACGGGAAATTTGGTAGAGGCCAATTATATTCCGCTTCGTGTACTATAGCCGTGGACGTGGACAATAACGTGGGCAACTTAGGCCTAATGCTCAAATAAAGATATGTTTGCACCCCTAACGTTGCTGAAACTGCTCCGTGGCTCTATTGAACACGACGGCGAGCTCAGATTGCAGCAGTGAGGAGGAACACCATAACGTAAATGTGTTTATGAATTCGGAGTACCCAGTAATCACGCTGAAGAAGCTTAACACGCTAGTTTGACGGTTATAGCTATGCGCTCATTCCGAGTTTGTTCTCTTGCCGTCTGCAGCACTTTTCGCCATGCTTACTTGCCACAAGATATCGCCATAAAGAAACAAGCTAATCTATCTCCATTTTAAGTACTCCATCGTACCCCTTAAGAAATATGCTTTAGCCTCGGCAAGATCAGCACCTATAAGGGTTGAAAAATTCGTTACTGTGTGAAACGCGTTCTTACGTTTCATTTTTTTTATTTCGCTACACTACTGATATCGTCCCATATTATAGTTCAAGTAAAGAAATAGAACTGCTTGATTCTTTCTTCACAAATCTGTTTCTCTTGTTTGTTTGAATTCATATGGGGACGAGCTTATGATGGTGCACTTATTGTGGGGCAATTAAAAAAGGATGATACCTTTCGCAGGGTGTAGAAAGCGCGTCCAAAGAAAAAGCCGAGGCTCAAGAACACTCTTTAAACTTGGTGAGCGAAACATTTTTTTTTCAACGGCAGCCGGGAAATCCGAGTTGTTGAATTGAGCTAGATCCCGGCTGGGCGGCGGCCGCATTTCGATGGCGGCGAGGCAAAAAAAAAAAGAAACAAAGAAAAAAATTCTTCGAGTACGTATAATCCCGCGGTGTTAAGGAACCCCAATTAGGAAAAATAAATTCTTTCTGTTTAGCTATGGCGTACCTTATGGTCGTATCGCGGTTTTAGAGCGTAAAACATCAGAGTCTATATTTCTTTTTTTAGGATTGCGCGTTTCCTGCATAATTTCGGCTTCCGCAATAAGGCACTTACACCATCCTTAGAAACCGAACAAGTAGCGCTGCGAAATTACATTCTCGAGGCATTACTTTGAGACATTCCTTTTTTTTTTTTGCCCGCGATGGATTACACTACTTAGATTCGGAGTCCGTTCGAACGAAGCGTGACGCAGCAGAACCCTACTTAATAGTTCGCTCACGCTCAAATTCTCTATTGGTTCATCCATCACGTGAAAACCTGCTCACGGCATGACGAGCATAAATAGAGAGCGAAAAAAAGCAACGCGCACTTATTTGTGAAAACAACACAGCAGCACCCCAGCACTCGCTCCATCTGCTCCCGCACTTCCAAGATGCCGAACTCAATTTTGGCCGTAAGCTCGATGGCGTGGGGCTGTGAAATAATTGGCACTAGCCGCAGCCCCGTGCGTTTTCCTTCTGTATCCGTTCTTTTTTTTTCTTCTCTTGTCCATGCAGTTCCCCGAAAAAATCGCACATGCTCGCTGTATCTCAATCTAGTTGGCCAAGGAATGTCAACTCACGTTTTCTAAGCGTCACGGACTTCGTACGGCAGTGGGAGGCACTACCCGCAAGCGAGGATCAGGGGAGCCAATTGGCCCTCCTGGACCAAGCTCAGCCAGCAGCAAGAGCCAATGGAGCCTTGGACTGAGGGCCCCACCCATACCTGCCATAATTCCGATTACGTGATCAATAAAGTTTTTTTTTCTCTCTTCTCTCTCAATCTAGTTGAATTCAGCGAAAGCATGAAGCAACGCATGATCAGGCAGCTGTATTCATACCCTTGCCCGAGACCCTTGCGAGTGTGTGCTGATGGATGTATTGAGCGTCCTCTTTGAAACGGATGACGGGTTGGCGCCACATTATTCTTGCCTACTGTTTTGCATATAAACTACACACGAAAAGAATTCGCAGCATGACACTTTCTGAACCACTATTGAAAACTTCGTTTGTTTACTGCATCCGTCGGACAGCACGCCAGCCATTCGCAAGCCGCAAGCAAGCAAGCAAGCCACCAGTCTTAATTGACGACCGTTTGTCGTCGTTGACGACTTTCGTGGTTCTTAGGCTACCTCGTCATCCCCGCCCGTTGCCACCACCACAACCTGAAGGGTAAAAAAAACGACATTGGCAGTTTCACCCGACAGGTGAACCACTGACTCCGACTGCAAAGTTTAGTTAGAGTTGCGCTTGAGCTTCTCTTACGGTGTTACAACTATACGCGGGTCCGTCTCACGAGGGCGGGACATGCGTGGTCGGGTGCGCGAATATTTCTTGCACCCTAAATAACGTTACAGCAAGCCGCGCAGTGCCTGCAGTGACATCGCATGGGTGCCACTACGCTGTCCCTAAACAGCCGCGCCGTCCAAATTGCATCGCTTTCGGGTTTCAGCACTGTTATTGTTTCACAATTTCAATATTTGTTTGTATGAGAACAGTTAAGAGAAAACAAAAAGCTGGGCTGCGATGTGCTACGTTTCGCGACACTCGCGCGTGGGCTCCCATTCTCAATGTTCCAAAGAATAACTTAATCGAGAACGTACGGCGCGGTATGAGGAACTTCGGTGGTGGAATAATGTAGCAGTACAACCGGTATGTACATCATGCTTTACAGCATCGCATAGAACACAGCGTACATATACCTAAGTACAGCGTGTTTGAGCGAACACTTTAAAAAAATCTTTAAAAGTTGCTGCTGGCAGATATCACAATTCTAGTTCGTGAGCTGGTCTACTCAAAGCGGTGGACAATACTTGCACAAAATTTGAGATAAAAATCGGCTCATTAATAAAATTTCACTAATTAGATTTTTCAACCAATTACAGTACGACACATATTTCCATTTACAAATTCTAGCAGTGGAGTTCGCCAGGCGGATCCACTTGGAACGAATTTTCAAGATAACACCAGTTTCGAGATATAAATTCCCGAACTTTGCGGAGAAATGCATCGGCGTTCCAGTTAATTTGATAACAAAACGTCGTTTCATGCACTGAAGCACACAAGTAACTCGAACGCCAATGCATTTCTCCCCAAAGTTCGGGAATTATATCTCGAAACTGGTGTCGTCCAGAGAATTCGTTCCAAGCGGATCCGCCTTGCGAAGTCCACTGCGAGAATTTGTAAGTTGCAATATGGGTCATATTCTAATTAGCTAGAAGGTCATCAGTGAATTCTTGTTAATTAGTCAAATTTGCGTTTCAATTCTGTTTTGCAGGTCGTGTCCACCAATTCGAGTAGACCGGCTCATAAACTAGAATTCAGCTATCTCCCACAGGCAACCTTTACCAAATTTTGAAAGTGTTCGCTGAAATACCCTGTGCATAGGAGCCAGATAATAGTGCTGGTCGTTGCCGCATCGAAAATTCGCTTGGAGTTGCCGCATAATTTCTGTAAAAAAAAGAGAAAAATTCTCCGCAACCACCTCCACCAGGATTTTTATCGACGGCGACGAAACAATGTTTAGTCTGACGACGCGAGCCAATGAGCTATCAGGCATCAGCTGTGCTGGGCAATCCCTCGAAGGTTTTGCTCTCAGCAGTCACTCTAGAACAGCGATGCCAGTGGATGTACTTTGGAAAGCAAAACGAGCTATACAAGACAAGTATGATATTGTGTGGACGTTTTGACAAGTGAACTTTTCTTTTTGAAGGCCGTCAAAAAGACAAGTGCACTTGTCGACACGTTATCTCCTGCTTTTAGCTTGTTCTGGTTTTGCTCATCTTCTTTTAATTCCATCTCCCTCCTTCTTCGTGTTTTGTGTGCACTATGTCGACGTGTATAAAATAAAAATTGTTCTTGACAAGATGGGGATTCGGGTATGAGCCATGGTCTGAGCTGACGTGCTCACATCGGCTCCGGATTTTATGACCAATTTTGCAGTGCTAATTATTTTTTACCGCGGTATAACTATTACCACTGTGTCTGTGAGAGTGCGGGTCATCAACCGGTACCGGTGGCTACCAAAGGTACGATTTTTCGCCAATTTCCCGGGACTTTCCGTGGAAGCCGGCGCCGTTCCAGTAAGCCTAATCGAACAGCTTGGATCTGCCCATAGCCAGGCCCATCCTCTGCGAGGAAAGGCCGTCGTCTTCGGGCGGCGGCTATACAAACATGTCGACCGAGATGGAGACGTCCATTGTTCGGGACCCGGCGAATTCCGGCGTTAGCCAGATGTGTGTTGAAACTCAAGGGGAAGAAATTTCTTCCGAGGAATTCAACGACAATGCAGACTGGTCGCATGTAGGCCGGCGTATAAAGACCTTGGCCAGCCACGGGACTGCCGCTCACCAGTCAAGACCTACGACGAAGAACTTTGCCAGGAACGTGAAAGCTTCGGTGACGAGGGCAGCAAGGATGCCGGACGCTCTACCGAGGGAGGAGACCAAGGTGATAGTGCGGCCTCGGGGAGGCCTTAACATCGCGAGGACCCAGACCGCCACCGTGGCATCAGCCATCATGACGGCGGCGAACGTATCAAGGGAGGATGGAGCAGCGGACACCTTCTGCCCCAACTTGCAACAAAACATCATGGTGGTGAGTACCCCCGACGATATACGTGCTTCACGTTACGCCGAAATAAAATCGATCTGCATTGGTGGCAAGGAACACGTGGTTGGCGCATATCAAACCGCGCCATATGGCACCGTTAAAGGAATTATTAGAGGTATCCCAATAGAGGACTCCACGACCGCAATCGACCGGAACATTGTAAACTCGAGAAATCCCTTGGCACTTGGCGCGAAGAGGATTGGTAGCTCGACCACAGTCATCGTGGCTTTCAAGGGCCTGAAGGTCCCGAATTACGTGTGCTATGGTCCCGTTCTCACCAAGTGCAGCCTATATCGTAAACAATTCGATGTATGTAAGCAGTGCGGAAAGGTGGGCCACCGCCGCGACGTTTGTCCAAACCCTCACGTGAGGGCTTGCTTTGCTTGCGGGGCCGTTGACCCCAAGGAAGACCATAGTTGTACACCCACTTGCCGATTGTGCGGAGGGCCACATCTGACCGGTGACAAGGTTTGCAAGAATAGGTTCAAGGTCCCATACGTAGTTACAAGGAGACAATGGGAGCGCAAGATGGCCGAACAACAAGCGCAGCAGCAACAGCGAACATCTCTCAGAGCTGAGGAATTTCCATCGCTGATGTCAGCAACTGCAACACCTGCCGGCCCAGCTGGTCGCCGAGCGTCACGTTCCGTCTCGAAGCGCAGGGCCAGCGAGAGTAGACAGCGTAGCCTTAGCCGCAAGCGATCGCAGTCACGTGACCGCGTGAGCTGGGCCGATGCAGCAAGGCACGGTGCCAAGAAAGCACAGGGGGGTGCCACCACCACCACCACCACCTCCAATACCGCAACGACCACCGCAACGACCATTAGCACCAGCAAGACCGTCGATGGCAACAACAAGAGCAAGACGAAGGAAGACGAGGCGATGAGGATGTTGCAGGAAGACAACGAGGCACTCAGGCGCAAAAACAACGAGCTCGAGACAAAAGTCAGTAGGCAAGAGGCCAGTATTAGCAAGATGGCAAACGAGATCATGGAAATCAAGAAGCTTCTCACGACCCGTTCCACCAATAACGAAACGCCCCAAGCGGTATCATGTGAACCAACACCCAGCATCAGCAGCGCTTTACCATCAACATCCGCTGAGAAGGAACCAGCACCCAAGAGACGAGCGATCGAGAACCTGAAGGAGCGCAAGCTCAACGACCGGGTGGACAACCTGAAAGACAAGGTCGACCAAATCGAGGAACACCTCGATGGGCTCGAAGATTATATTAAGACAACGTTCACCACGATGATTAACGACAGGTTCGCCGCCATCGAGCGGACGTGTCAGCAGTTAACGAACGCAATACAGCGAATAACGCGGCAGTACAATCAGCAACAATCATGGCCGCTCCAGCAACAACAACAACTACAGCAGTGAAGGGTCTCGTGACCTGGCACTGGAACTGTAACGGTTTCGCTAGCAAGAAGGCAGTCTTGCAGCAACACATAACACACGTAGCAAACAAGCCTGATATAATCATGATACAAGAGACTCGCACTGATACAGTGTCGCTACCCGGTTATCGCGTATACGCCAAGTCTCCAAAGGTCAGCGGCGGCAGAGGGATATGCACATTGGTTCGCAAGGGACTCACCTTCATTGAGCACGAGTTGCACAATAGTAAAATTGAATACACTCTCATCGAGGTCGTTACGGGCAAGAAACAAAAGAACAGCACCTTTCTGCTTAACGTCTACAGTAGCCCTTCACACTGGAAGCAAAAATTCAAGACGCTCCTTCACAGAGCCAGCACCGTGGCGGGGACTCACAGGCTCGTCGCCTGCGGGGACTTCAACGCGGCACACCCGGCATGGGGATATAACAAGCAATTGGCCAAGGGGCGAGACCTGTTCCAAGACACATTGGACCTGGGCTTCACCCTCATCACAGACCCGACTGATCCTACAAGGATTGGGAACTCTGTGTCCAGGGATACGACGCCGGACCTCACGTTCGTGAAGAACGACGAAAAGGGGAATATGTCCTGGCGCAACACGGGGTCAGAGCTCGGCAGCGACCACTACATCGTAGAGGTCATCATACCGGAAGAGGTCAAGGCCTCGGAGGACACCAGAAAACATTATTTTACGGATTGGGATGCCTTCCGTAGCCTGTTACCAACGGAGATGGAGGAAATCAATAACATAGAAGAATGGTCAGCTCACATCGCGGGGAAGGTCAAGGAGGCGACCAAAATCATAGAAACGGATGAGCAGGTCGACAAGGTTGACAGCCGTCTCGCGCACTTATTCGAAGCAAAGCAATCTATCCTAAACAGGTGGAAGAAACAACGACTAAATCGGCGCCTAAGGAAGAAGGTGGCGGAGCTGAATCGCGGCATCGAAGTTCATTGTCGGCTGCTCTGCACGCAACAATGGAACGAAATCTGTAATGCTGCGGACGGGCAGATGCATAGCGGCAAAACCTGGAACTTGATGCGGCATCTGCTCGACGAGACTAAAACAAAGTCCCACCAACGCGACCGCCTCGCAAAGATCATTCACAGAGCAGTCCAGGAAAACGGGGAAACTGAAGTAATCAGACGCATAAACAGCAAGTATCTTCCGGTTACACCCACGGAAAGGCATCCTGAGTACGGCGGTCAAGCCAACGAGAAGCTTGACCGCGACATCAGCGTCGAGGAGGTGCGAGCGGCCCTGCACGAACTAAACAGCAAGTCGGCGGCCGGCCCGGATCACATCTCGAACAGAGCGCTCAAGAACCTCAGCGATGTGGCCATCGAAAACCTCACCGGTTACTACAACAAGTGCTGGAGTGCGGGGTCACTGCCCCAGCAGTGGAAGACTGCCAAGACCATACTCATCCCCAAACCAGGCAAGCCGCCGAACACGGACTTCACGCCCGGAGCGAAAGCGGCGAGTAGCGACGTTTCTGTCCCGGACGGAACCCGGCGCCGGATTCGGGTGGACCTCATCCCGAGAAACATGAACCCGGAGTACAACAAGGAGAGAAGAGCGGCGAGGGCCAAGGCCCTCATCGACTTTCACGCCAAGGACGAGCACGCAAGGTTCGTGGATGCGGCAGAATACCAGGGAGACTGCGCGGCGTTCGTAGCTACCGTCATCGAGGCGTCGTCATCGAGGGCAGCGGCGAGCTTACGGGTCCGCGAGGCGTGTCAGGCGGAGGAGGTGGCCATTGCCCTGGCCATTGCCGACCCCGGGTGCCAGACGGTGTTGTGCGATTCCCGAAGTGCAGTGCGGAATTATGCAAAGGGCAAAGTGTGTGGTGAGGCTGTGCGCGTTCTGTGCTCGGCTGACCTGCAACGACAGAATCGGTGTGTTAGATTCAAGTGGTTCCCCGCGCACGCGGGCACCGATGCGTCCGAGAAGCACGATAACCACAACGAGACGGCACACGCAGTGGCGCGAGCGCTAACCAACCGCGCCGCTGCAACCGACCGTCCAACGTGGTGTAGTGCCAAGGACCGCATTACGACGTTCAACGAACTTACCCAGTTCTACCGCCTCGCTCGAAGGACTTTCCCACCCCCGCACCCGGGGCTGAGCCGAGCGGAGGCGGTGCTGTTCAGACAATTGCAAACTGGTTCTTTACCCACCCCAGTATTAATGACTCATCTATACCCTAAATTATATGTGAGTGATGTGTGCCGCGTGTGCCAGCGGGAGAGGGCCACCCTGACGCACATCCTATGGGATTGCACCAAGTTCCCCAATGAGGCTTCGACAAGTACAACGATTCCTCCGCGACTCGCGGCTGCGGCGGAATGCTACGACCACGAAAGCCGAACCTGGGCCGTCCAGCAGGTCTCGGTGGCTCTTGAAAGACAAAGGCCGAGCGAAACCGACGGAACGTTGCCCCACAGGGCGACCAACCGCGGGAGTAACACGCGCTGGAGTTGAGTAGAGACCACCCGCTGAGAAGACGTCAGGGCCCGCGTCACGGCGCCATTTAGTCATGGTGTCGTTCTGCAGGCGACTACATGAAGTTGTCTCTCTCTCTCTCTCTCTCTCTTGACAAGATGGCAGTGTGTTCACGAGCTGTCATGGAAAGGAGCCTGCGAATACGCGCAAAGTTTCTCGAGCGGTCAGTCGCGCGGTAATTTTGCGCGTATTCACGGCCTCCTCTCACGCTTGACAAAAAAAATACTTATATGTAGCACATATTTTCTCATGGACACATTTGATCAAGTTATAATATTTGGGAAATTGATTAATAAATTAAGACTAATGTAGTTAGTCAGAATACAAAAAGATAGCCTGAGCGTCTCCAAGCGATGGCAAGCAAAATTACCTTCGTTATCTTCAGCTGCGTCGTGGCATTTGCATATTTTTTAATCTTGGTGCATGGTAGTTGGGACACCCTGTGTGTAGCAACCCACAGAACCCATTTAATGGCTTCAGACGCAATGTAACTCCATTTGGCCACATGCCCAATGAAGTTACTCTTAAAGTGAGGAGCGTTTTGTTGTCGCAGGAAACGGGTGAAAAAGCAAATTTCTGGGAAGTAGCAAGAGACATGCTCGTCTCACGTCTGCGCGGTGAACTAAAACACCGAAAAAAAGGCCGTCTAACAATGGTGTGCTCCCTTTCAGTTGAAGTGAACGTACAGGCGAAGCGGAAAATCACAAGGGACAGTTGGCCGGTGCTGCAAAACGATAAAACAGCGACATGCCGCGCCACTGTTTCCTACCGCGCCTGTAGCAAGAGTACCAGGCGCATCCATTTTCCAAAGCAGGGATGGCTGGCGAAAATGGCCCATGCTAAAACACGTCTGGCAAATGATATCATATAATGCGTTACTTTACGGCAGGCTCATGCGCTGTCGTGGCTGCGCCCATAAACCCACATTTTCTTTGTTTCTTTCTGTTTTTTTTTCTTTGGTCGTGGTGTTGCGAGCAGCGGTGTTCTGAATCGCATTTTTCTCTAAAACCAACACTTCTGCTGGGCGATGCCCTATCAAAAGACATGTGCGACAGTGTCTACGTCAGACGGAAGCAACTACAGCCGCTAATAAAGCGTGCATAAAAAATAATAATAAAATAACTGGGATCAGGTGGGCCGCCTCGCTGGCGCATAGCTTGGCCGAAAACTTAGGCATGTGATTGCTCTGGAAATGCGGTCTTTAGGATGATTTGGCTTCTGCCGGCCGCCTCCACGTTGGAAAATGGAATGTGCCTGGCACTCTCGCCATCGACGCGTTCGTGAAGAGCAGCGGCGCTCGCCTTGAGTTTGCCGCTCCGGCAGCCAGTCACTCGTGCTATTCTTTTCTTCCCGCTTGATGTGTAGATATCCGGGCGCGGGAGTGCGACAGACATGCTTTTAGGGCGGCCAGACGGAATAGGATCAGAGCATGGCTCACTCTTAAAACGGTTACACCCTTTGGGGTGTATGTTTGTCCCACAACAATAATAGTCTTCTGCCTTGCTTGTGTTTCCTTTCTTGAAACTTGGCGCTCGCTACTTTCCTGTCGAGAATGCTGCGTCACACTGATAACGCGCATGCCGTTCGTGACTAGGAAGTACCGGGCTCGCAACGTTAAAGAAAGGAAACGCGGGCAAGACAGGTGACGATTGTCGTTGTGGTACAGGATACGCCCCAAAGGGTGTAAATTTTTTCTAAGAGTGCGTTCGTAAAGGAAAGCTTCTACGCCTATTTCACACTTCTCGCGCCTAGCCGCACCAATTTTGCTGCACCTGAGTTTATGCCAGGGTCACGTAGCTGGTGCACCAATGCTGCCTCACTAGTGTTCTCATATTCTAAAGCAGGATCACATTCGCTGTTCAATATGTTTCGGAGCGACTCCTTTCATTTCATTCTTTCTTTCTTTTGTTCTTTCTGCCTTTCTTTGTTTCTCTTCATTTTTTTATATATTGCTGTGTAAAGGTATGACGTCCTTCGATGCAGTTAACCGATACTGTGAAAATAACTGCTGTTTTTATTTGTTTCCTGTTTTGAACAGCTAAGCACTCTCGTTTCAATGGGGCATATTTCGGCACGGTTTGAACCTATGAAAACAGGTTAAGTCCGCTGCTACAACCTGTTGTTCCCCCAATATATGTGTTTACGCTCAGATGAGTAGTTCCAACGTGATTTTTTTAAATATCTGACTGAACAATAATTGCTGTAGAAGAGATTTTCTTGAAATATTTCATACTACGTACACCGATGAGTAGGTAAACATAATCCATTTCCAATGGCGCGCAGACATAAACTCTTCTCATCTTTCCTTTTTCGTTTCTTTGTCGCTTTCCCTGGGACTACCGCTGTCATCGCTTGCAACAATGTCCTCTCACCTTTCTCGTCGTAGCTCAAGCTTATCTCTTCGCCAAACCTCCGAGGAAATCCTTGGACGAATCTCACAAACGAAGTAGGCTAGTAGCAGCCTCGGAAATCCGCTCATTAATCACCCTTGACTGGCACGCCAAGACACACAAATCGGAGAGATATTGATTGGAGTGTAGCAGCATCGACGTTTAGGAATATGAGCGCAACGGCGGCTGGCTAGGCACATGTCATTGCCTAGGAAACGAAGCGAACGCGTCGCTCATTTCGCACACGGCCGGCACGAGGTTGCCGGGAGATTTATCTGCTGAGTAATGACTGTCACCTAAGACGTTTTGCTCAGTAAATGTATACAGCTGTTTATCGTGGCTCATTGTCAGCACTGATTATGTGCGCCACAAGATTGGTGACCACGGACGGTGGACACGGCCGACGAAAACCGCAATGCTTCTAATGATCAGCGCGGAGCCACCGTCGCGGCCAATAGTGATCGAACAACCCCTGCACCACAGCGCGACGTGGCGGATCTTTCGCTCAGGTTACCCCAGTAGTAGCCGGTGGACTCTTGTATCGCTGAAGTAAACGGCCAGTTCTCCATAGCGCTAGTCACGTCGGTGACTCAGAAATTGAACCATCTTGTATCCGCACTGCCACCCGAGATTGCCACCGAGCTTCGCCACCTGATCCTTCAAGCCCCGGTGACAGACGCTTTCGACATCCTCACGAGCGAGCTCGTCAAACGCATGACAATTTCGCAACAGCGACGGCTATCGCAGTGTCTCCTAACCGAAGGGCTCGGGAATCGCAAATCTCCGCAGCTACTGCGTCGTTTCGATCAGCTCCTTGAAGACGATGCAACCGCTTTCTATCAAGATTCGCACCGAGGATTGTTCCTACAACATTTTCCCACCTCTGTTCGCATGGTTCTGGCGACTGCTAGCAGTTTGCCCGTGTCCTAGCTAGCCCAACTTGTTGCCTCCGTCATGGACGCATCAAGTCTCGCGATTTCACTCGCGGAACATTCACATGCATCCAATGTGTAACCCTCGCCTTCCCTGCAAAGCCTGCGTGATGAATTCCGTGAGGATATTCTGCACACTTTCAGACCACATCACCGCTCTATCTACTCGACGCTGGCGTTCTTCACCGCGCGGCCGCTCGCCGTCCCCATCACAGCAAGGCGAATGCTGGCACCATCGTACCTTCGGTAGCGCAGTGCGAAAGTGCACAGCACCCTGTAGTTTTCTGCGAAACTCCTGGGAACACCACTAGAAGAGGCGAGTGGTGCTCGTGCCGAAGTAACCCGGTTATTATTCGTGACTGACAAAACCCTGCATTTCCTCGTGTATACAGATGCGGAAGTCAGTGTCATTCCATCCTCAGCGGTGATGCGCAAGCGCCGGCAAGTCCAATCAAGACCAATAAGACACTGATTGCCCCCTCTAGGGAATAAGCACTGTCCCTCCCCATCGACTTCAGCAAGACATTCCGAAGAATTTTTCTATTTGCTGATCTTCCTTACCTCATCTTAGTTGCGGATTTCCTGCGCCACTACCATCTCTTAGTCGATATGCGCCGAAAACACCTTGTTTAAGCTACGAAACACTTTTCAGTGCTTGGTATAGCCTCGGAAGTGCCACTTCCAGTGGTCAACAGCACACTGAAGAAATCAGTGTACATAAAATTTTCTGGGCAATTCCCATCCGTCCTTCAACTGGCCAACCTCTTTTTGCTGGTCCATCATGACGTCACTCATCATATCATTTCAATCAGCAAGCTGGTCCACTCTCGAGCACGTTGTTTACCATATGATCACTGCAAGATGGCACGCAGTGAAATTGAACACATGCTCGAACTCGGGATCGTGTGGCCTTTCTCGAGCCCTTACGCCTCTCCAATGCATATAGTGCCAAAGGCTTGGCCTGGAGGCTTGTGGCCATGTGGAGGTTGCGATATGTTCAACACTGCTACTGCCCCGGACCGTTACCCCCTTCCGCACATTGCAGATTTCTCTGCACCAGTGGATGCAGGAACCATATTCTCCGAGATAGATCTGGTGAAGGCTCACCATCAAATTCCTGTGGAACTAGCGGATATACCCAAGGCGGCAACCATAACGTCATTTGGACTCTTCGAGTATGTGAACACGCCTTTCGGCCTTCCGAATGCTGCACAAACTTTTCAACGAATCATCGACACAATCACAAGATAATTACCTTTATATTTCACGTACATCACCAATTTGCTTGTCTTTAGTCGCGAAGCAGAACATCACATCCAATATCTGGGCCAGTTTTTCAACGCCTCGCTGAATACGGCCTTATCATCAATAGGGTGCAGTGCGAATTCTGCGCGCTCGAGTTGGACTTTATCGGTCACCTTGTCGACAAGCATGGCATCCGTCCCTTGCCGTTAAAAGTCGAGGCCACATAGGAATTGCCTTAGCCATCTTCCATCCGCAAACTGCGCGAGTTTCTTGGCCTCGGGAATTTCTACAACCCCTTCATCCCTCATTGCGCCGCTTTTCTCCGGAACCTAACGGACTTGCTCGAGGACAACAAATCCAAAACTGAACTCACCTGGCCCCCAGAAGCACTAACCGTGTTCGATTCCATCAAAACAAAGCTGTCTCACGCATCTCATCTCGTCCATCACTGACCACGAGCCCCTCTTTGCCTCATGACCGATGCGTCCGACGATGCAGTGGCAGCCGTGCTTCAACAGTTCACGGATAATGTTTGGCAGCCTTTTGCCTTCTTTTCTCGGAAGCTCTCACCCACGGAGATCTACTGCCGCACCTTCGGAAGAGAACTCCTCGGAATGTACATGGCTGTACATCACTTCAGACACTTCCTTTAGTGCCGAGAGTTTCACATTAAGAAAAACCACAAACTTTGAGCTTCGCCGTACGCTTGAATTATAACAAATTTTCACCACGGGAAGCACGCTACCTCGGCTTCATCTCAGAATTCACGACGGACATACGGCAAGTGCACGGAAAGGACAATGTATTTTTCATCACTATGGGATACAACCCGATTAGCATCGGCTTCTCCGCACTTCCTGCCGAGCAGTAAGACAACGCCGAAGTAATTGCGCTTCGTGGAAAAGCTGTCGCCTTACATGTACGTGATGTCCAATTTCCATCTTGTGCCGTCCCTATTCTTTGTGATGTCCAGTGGTTGTGATGTCCCACGCCCAGCCGTTGCACGCAATTTGCGGCGCAACGTTTTCGATGTCCTTCATAAACTATCCCACCCTGGAATCCTGGCTACGCAACATCTGGTGATGCAACGTTTAGTCTCGCCGGGCATCAGCAAGGACGCCGGTGTCTGGTCGTGTTGTTGTCTGGTATGCCAACAATCGAAGGTTCACCGACACGCAAGGACACCTTTCGGCTCGTTAACGGCACCATCTGAACAATTCGACCAGGTACACATTGACATTTTGGGGCCATGGCCACCATCAAGTGTCAATAAAAGTTTTCACAAACACACACCATCAAGTGGGAAAACCTACTTCATTACCGGCAGAGATTCCTTTACCCGATGGAGAGAAGCTTTCCCTCTGCCTGACACCCGTTCTGAAACCATCACGAACACGTTCGTGACGGGTTGGGTTTCGCGATACGGCGTACCATCTACTATTGCAATCGATAGAGGGTGCCAGTTTGAATCGGCACTATTCAATAAGCTGCTGACCCTCCTAGGCACTTCTCTCATACACACCAAGGCACATCACCCCATCGCCAACGGTTTTGTTGAACGTTTTCATCGCTCCATCAAGACCTCTCTCAGAGCGCAACCTTACCCCACTCACTGGTCCACACCACTGCCACTGTGCTGAGTCTTCAGGCTACGCTGAAGAAGTATCAGCGCTGTACGCCAGCCGAGATTGTTTTTGAAGCACCCCTACGTATTCCGTGGGAGTTCTTCCACCATGCTGTTTCATCGCCGTGCCCTGACCCCACCGACATCAAAAGGCTGCGAGCTTCATTCCGAATACTTTGTGTTCCTGAAGCTGCCAGCACCATACTGCGTCGCATATTTCCAAAGAACTGGCGACGTCCTCTTGTGTTTTCGTCCACCGTGACTCCGTACGGAAACTCGTGCGTTGCCCTCCCGACGGTCCATGCTACGTCATGCACCATGAACACAAATGGCCAACAAGGCACTGTCTCTCTCGATCGCCTCAAACCTGCCTTTGTTGAGGGCCCACTCCCTCAGTCACTAGATAGACTGATTAACCCAGAACCAGTCGGTCCTGGTCAGCCATGAAACACACGTCAACTCCCAGCACCCCGACTCAAACTCCTCAAAGTACCATTCCGGCTACCTTCGCTACTCCGTCACTCCTGTAGCAGCATCGACGTCGAGGAAGACGGGGAGAACAGCGGCTTGCTAGGGGCAGGTCATTCTCTAGGAAGTAAAGTGGGCGCGTGGTTCAGATCATGCGCGGCTAGTGCAAGGTAGCCGGGAGACTTAGTCGCCAAGGAATGATCGTCGCCAGGGCCTTCTGCTTAGTAATAATGCACTCCTGTTTATAGTGCTTCACCGTCATCACTGATTTTGCACCCCACAGGAGCAAAGAGAACCAAAATGGATGCGAGAACGTTTTAGGTTATTTGGTTTGTCGCGGCAATAATTGGTGGACGTGAAGACAGCGAAGACGCAAATGAAAAGTAGCACAAATGACAACCCCTCGCGTAAGTTCTGACTTCGCGCTAACTTCTTTCTGCATCTTCCTTCTTTTGCACTTCTTCCGCGGAGCTACTGAGAAAGATGGGCTGTAAGCAATAAGTACCGCACGTGAGTAGAAGTGGAGCACACTGTTGTCAACTACTTTCTAAAAAAAATTGGAGGACGCTTAAGCTTCGCCTTCAAGAGTGGAACGCGACAGCGTTCCCGTCGACCCGCCAAGGGGTGTAAGACAATGGGCTACGGCGCAGCGACTCCGCGCCCCGCATCGGACGCGGTGAGCGTCGAGCAACGCAGCGTTCGGCGCGACAACGAAATGTGCGCCTGAGCAAGCGACGCACGCCTGAGCCTTAGAAACAGCTCGTTTCTAAAGGCGCCAATACACTCCGACGTAACGCGCGCGCGCGCGCGCGCTCGTCATGGCGACGTTACGTTGGCGAAAACACGACCCCCTACAGTCCGGCGGCATCTGGCGCGCTCGGACGACGTCCGGCGCCGAATGCAACCGACTGCATTTCGCGCCGACCACGCCGAGCAAGTTAGCGCCTAGCGCCCTCTCTCGTCGAGGTAGAGACTCACTACTCGGCCGCAGCCAATGACAGTGTGGCTGGCATGTGACGTTCTCTGACGTTCCCTCCACGCAGGCGGCACTGGCTGGCCGGTTTCTCGCATTCCTTTTAACGCGATAGCGTTAAGGAGCTCGTGTCGCAGAAAAGCCGGTGTCGTCGGCGTCGGTGTCGGCGTCGGCGTCCGCGGCGTTGGCCGTGAGCGATAAATCACGGCAGGCACTTTATAAATAAAAAGCAACTTCCAAGATGGGCTGGGTGGGAATCGAACCAGGGTCTCTGGAGTGTGAGACGGAGACGTTACCACTGAGCCACGAGTTCGATGCTTCAAAGCGGTACAAAAGCGCCTCTAGTGAACGCGGTGTTGCCTTAGAAACGAGCTGTTTCTAAGGCTCAGGCGTGCGTCGCTTGCTCAGGCGCACATTTCGTTGTCGCGCCGAACGCTGCGTTGCTCGACGCTCACCGCGTCCGATGCGGGGCGCGTAGTCGCTGCGCCGTAGCCCATTGTCTTACACCCCTTGGCGGGTCGACGGGAACGCTGTCGCGTTCCACTCTTGAAGGCGAAGCTTAAGCGTCCTCCAATTTTTTTTTTCCTTGCCTGCTGCAGTTTGTTTCCGACACGAAATAGTTACCACTTCAGTAAAATTATCTCGAACGTGTGCCTCTTATGCAAAGCAGCGCCTAATACACTAGCACCAAGCTACTGGCGAGATCGGGAGCCGCGACGTGTGGGCATTTCACGGGCAGACAGCACACACCTACCGTCTGAGCGAGGCTGCTCGCTTCGCTTGCACGTTTGCCCTTCGCAACGACTGCGTCTAGTAAACCATTGTATTTAATTACGGGCGACCTAAATGTAATGTGTTAATTGTTTTGGCAAAAATAAGCGCTCTTTGACGAGCTCGCGTTGGATCGCCAGCGCCGTCGGCCGCAGCGTCCGCCTAGCTAGGCCTACCGGCCCTATCACTGGTTGTTGGCGGAGCCGTCAGTAGACAACGCGCCGTCGTGAAGTGTTCCGTCACTCGCAGGGGCATAATTTTATTGACAGTATTCGCGTAAAGCAAAGCAGTGTTGTGCAGAGTTGTTTGTATTGTGTTTTTCGGTGTGGATATGAAGTGAAGCTGGGGGGCTGTATCTGGGCGGAGCTTACGCGCCGCTCAATCTTTCGGATGCACGCACCGTGTGCCCCGAATCGTAGTATGCCGCACGTCGGATCGGACGCCGAATCGTACCGTGTGTCTCCTGCTTAAGTTCGTCTTGCGGAATGTGTCTGCATCCGTGCCAACGCCGAGCAACAGTCCGGCCCGCGGTCGCTACCGACTGAGAAGCGCGCGAAAGATTTGTTTCGATGTTCCACGACAGGCGCCACGGAGCGGCGCGGTGTACTGCGCATGCGCTACTACAGCTGCAGCAGGGGCGCGGCGTTGTACTGTAGGGGGACGGATTTACGCCTGACGCGGCGTAGCCGACCTGCCGTGACGTAGCGCAACCACCGCGCGCGCGCGCGCCGGGTCACGTCGAAGTGTATTGGCGCCTTAAGGCAACACCGCGTTCACTAGAGGCGCTTTTGTACCGCTTTGCAGCATCGAACTCAAGGTTCAAGGTTCCCCGTTGCTCGCGGTGCAGGCGTTTTGGACACAACGACGCGGACTGTGTGCGTTCATACGCAGTAGCCGCGGGTTCGGCGGAGAGCGAGCCGTCGACGTTAGACCATGTAATGGACGTGACCGAGGCGGAGGAAGCGGCCACGGGAGCTGGAAACGGCAAAGTGGCGGCAGAAACCGGCGCGACGACCAAGCAAGCCGAAGGAGGAAGGAATATCCCTCCCCCCAAAGAACCAGCAGCTACAGTCGAGAGCGTGAAGACGGCCCCGCAAGAAAATGAGAGCCACCAGCCAGCTACGGATGCAACGCAGGCAGAGGCGGACGACAACGCGACCCCTGCTAGCGCCCGCGTCGAATCCGTCTCGGCACCGGTCAAGAGATCCCTGCAGCACGAGGAGAAAGTCGACGGAAAGGCCGGCGGTGACTCCGAGGCACCACCCGCTAAGACGCTACCTGGAAGGCGCTCCACCCTCAAGCCTAAGCCGAACCTGGAGACTGACCGTAGGCTTACCCCGAAGCCGACCAAAGAGGAACCCGGGCGACGGCCGCCGGATGGCCACGGAGGCGTCTAGCGGTCAGCTAGACGTTAAGGTGAGCACCATGCTCCGGGCCTTCTCCCCTTCCGGTTTTCACCAATAATGGCTACCAACCCGTCGCTTAGCCTCGGCACGCTAAACGTTCGAGGTCTGGCCGCCAAAAGGAAACAGAGTCAGGTTTACAGACTACTAGTGGACCACGACCTCGACGTTTTAGCAGTGCAAGAAACCAAGGTAGACGGCGAGGAGGAGACCGGGAGCATGGTGCAAAGGTTCACGTATAACTACTATACGGTAGTGAGCCACGCCTTAGGGACTTCGGCAGGGTGTGTGCTGTTCGTGAGGAAGCTCCCTGGTCTTGTTATAGATGGCTACTTCTCCTGTACTTCTGGTCGACTTGTCTTTTGTGACTTCAGCTATTGTAATGTCCAATGGCGCGTGTTTTGCATTTATGCGCCTAATACTGTGCAAGAGAGGGCAAATTTCTTTTTGAGTTTAAAGCATCATTTACATGTGCAAAAAATGATAGCCTGTGTAGGCGACTTCAACTGCGTATTGAAAGCTGAGGATAGGTCTACGCGTCGCGTGGTTTGTGACAAAAGTAGTGATATCCTGGCGCAGATCACACACGAATTCGAATTAGAAGATATCGCAGAATGTTTTCGCGGTCACGGAGACGTAAGCTACACTCACTTTCAGGGCACAAGTCACGCACGCTTAGACCGTATCTATCTTTCATATGATTTAGTTGAAAAATGCCAGTGCTACACAGTTACGGCCATATCATATTCTGACCACTGCCTGGTAAAATGCACGGTGGGCAGGAAGAAAGAACGAAACAAGTTCGTCTGGGAACTGTGGAAATTGAATGCAGAGCTGTTACGGGATGAAACTTTTAACGAAAATGTAGTGGCTGCTCTGAATTCTTTTGGAACAGACAGTTCTACGAAATTTGGTGAGGAATGGGAGTTGCTGAAGCAAAGCATTAAATTGAAGGCAATCGAAAGAAGTAGCGTACTGCGATATGAACAAAAGGCCAGAGAAAAGGATTTAACAACATTGCTAGAAAAATTTGCGAAGCTTGAATGCATGCAACCTGGCGCCTATCAACAAGATATGCGCGCCGTTAAGAAGAAGCTCGAGGTATTCGACGAAGATCGCTTCCGAGGTGCGCTAGTGCGCGCCAGAGCAGAAAGGCTATCATGCGGGGAAACGCCAACGAAAAGAGCACTGGGGTTAGAAAAAAAGCACTCGAGACGTAAGCAGATTGAGGCTATCGAATATGAAGGGGTGGTATTAACGGATAACAATAATATAGGGCGTGCTTTCTTTGAGCATTACAAAGAACTTTTTACATTCAGGCCTGTCAACATGCACGATTTCAAGAAATTATTTTTGCAACGAATCCCACAGCTGTCGAGTGAGGTTAAAGAAACCTTAGAACGACCATTAACAGAACATGAAGTGATGAAAGCCATCGAAGACCTGAATCCTGGGAAGTCGCCAGGTCCAGACGGTCTTTGTGCCGCATGGTACAAATCGTTCAAAAGCCACCTAGCTCCTATCTTAACAGCAGTTTTCAATGAAGCATATGAACTGAAAATACTTCCACCATCCTTTGGCCAGTCCCATACAGTACTAATACCGAAAACAGAAGAGACCGAAAAGCTCAAGCAACTTTCCTCCTACAGACCCATAGCGCTTACTAACTGTGACTACAAAATATTGATGAAGGTGTTGGCACGACGGGTCCAGTCAGTTATTCAGGAAGTAGTCGGCCCACACCAGACGTGTGGTATTCGTGGAAGAACCATTTTCACTAACATCCATAAAATGAAGTGTGTGCTGGAGTGTTGTGACGCCATGTGCGATGCAGTAGCCATCCTCCAGCTAGACTTGGAGAAGGCGTTTGATTGTGTTTCTCACGACATATTGCTTACCATCCTTGAACACGTTAATTTTGGCCACATAATCACTGAAGGGGTGACCATGGCGTACCGGAGCTGCTATACCAGACTTATAATTAATCAGATGTTGGGGGCCCCCATTAACGTGAAGCGCTCCGTTCGCCAGGGTTGTCCACTCAGTCCACTCCTGTTTTGTGTCTACATAGAAACGCTATGTCTGGCCATCATTGAAAATGAACGTATTAAGGGGTTTAGTCTTCAATCAGCAGAAGTGAAGCTACTGGCATACGCTGACGATGTGGCTGTGTGCTGTAAGGACAAACAAAGTGTATTGAATACTGTTAATATCGTCAAAAAGTTTGGTAACGTCACTAACAGCTACGTTAACTGGCAGAAATGTTTGGGGTTTTGGCATGGAAGATGGGCGTCTACACCAGACCACTTTTCGAACGTAAACTGGGTCACGACGCCAGTTAAGTACCTTGGAGCACCCCTTGATGCCTACAAGGACAGTAGCGAGTACTGGAAGGAGCGGACAAAACAACTAAAAGAAAAAGCCGACCGATGGAACGCCTGTTACCTATCAATATTCGCGAGAGCTACAGCGTGCAACATGTTTCTCGTGACAAAGATCTGGTACGTAATGCAGGTACTACAGTGCTCTCGTATTAATGTGCAGAAACTGCACCGCGTGTTCGCTGTATTCGTGTGGGCATCAAGCTGGGAGCGATGTAGCCGAGATAATCTCTTCCGGCGCGTGAACGATGGTGGTCTGGGGTTGGCGCACCTCTTCTTGCGTCAACTGGTGAATAGATTCTCCTTCTTTCGAGATACAAACGACCCATTTCTGCGCACGGTGATCCAAATGAGGCTGTCAAGATCACTTCCCGAATTCGTTGTAGGTACGGAAATAATGCCAGGACCAGTCCGTGGTTTCTTTCGGGAAATAGTTCAGAGTGTTTCCTTTTTGCGTGTTCGTTTTTCAAGTGCATATTTGTGGAGTGTAAAACGGAAAAAGTTATATCGTGATTTATGTGACAGTGTTTTGCTGGTACCTATGTACAGAGCCCCGTACAGTGGAGGCCCAGGCCTAGATGTATTGAAAAGGGTCAAGAAGATGCCAGTTCAACCAGCCACTAAATCGTTCTTTTTTAAATTACACACTGGTACTGTACCTGTTAAAATCTTCCTTGAACAACGTGAGTTCTACATGCCATGGGGAACCCACTGCCTTATATGTAAAAAAACAGAAAGCATAGATCACGTCTTCATCCACTGTTGGGAAGGGGTCTTTTTCTGGGACGTGCTACAAAGGACTCTAAAAAAGGAGCTACCTATAGATCCCCACGGAATCAGGTTTCTGCCAGTATATGACGACGAAGGTTTCCCGTACGACCTGATCATGCTTACGGGCCTCCACAGTTTATGGCGCGCAAGAATGGCGGGTTACCATTGTGACCCGGATGCCCGACCGGCGCGTCTGTACTTTTGTGAATCCATGCAACGGTATGTGGAAGTGATCAAGATGCAACAGCCTGTTCCTGAGTGGCTGTCGAGGGTTGAGCCCCTTACAGCACTAAAGGAATTTTAATCCGACAACGTCGTGCCACAGTAGCGGACGGCAGCGAATGTAAATATTACTGTTCCTTGTTCCGTTTGTGTATTCATCCCTTTTTGCTTCTTTGGTCTTTGTTTATATCATTTAGGAATTTGTGTTGTGTTATGTCGAGGACTGGCAATAAAGAAAAAAAAAAACTCGTGGCTCAGTGGTAACGTCTCCGTCTCACAGTCCGGGGACCCTGGTTCGATTCCCACCCAGCCCATCTTGGAAGTTGCTTTTTATTTATGAAGTGCCTGCCGTGATTTATCGCTCACGGCCAACGCCGCGGACGCCGACACCGACGCCGACGACACCGGCTTTTCTGCGACACGAGCGCCTTAACGCTATCGCGTTAATAACTCTTCACGGCGGCTAGGAAAAGCCTAAATTACTCCATGGGGCTTTCGATTTGACTTTACGTTTGACCCTATGTACAAAAGTCTCGTACAAATACTTAATTACACAATTCAAAGCAGGTGCAGAGACAGAAATAAACAAGGAGTGGAAAAGCAGGGAGGTCTGTCAGACGAGCACCCGGTTTGTCTCAAACCAGCTACTGCGGGGATAAGCGAAGGGGAATTCTACGGCGGGGATAAGCGAAAGGGGAATTGAAAGAGCGAAAGAGGGATCATTCTACACGCGCTGTGATTCAAGGATCAATAAGCGGTCACCCAGGCTGATGCACTTCTAGAACTGCACAAGCGCAAAGAAACGGTATTGTTATGGAATATAAGGCTGGCAGAAACAAGTGATCACTGCCATTAAATAAACGAAGACCCAATGTTTTCTAATAGATGATGCTGCTTGCAAATTACATCATAAGCGTAAGTTTGTCATCGCGTTGAATGAACACGCGCACTTGTGGCTTTACGCTGCCGTGTTCCCCATTAGAGTGAACCAGCCTGCCAATTGATCAGTAAGTTGGCGAAAATTTGCGCATTTCTTAACACGCGTTTAGTTTTGCTACCACCAGGAAGGAAAGCAAATGGAATAACTTCTGAGGTAATGTTTCTAGAGTTGCAATGGCTCAAGTACGCACGATTACTGTGGCCACGTTCGAAAGGAGAACGTGCATTGATGGTTGAGTAGTCCATTTTAAGATTGCACATGCTTGCGCTACAGTAATTCCAGAAACCTGTGTGAATCTTTCTGGTCAGTGCATTTCCTTTTAGTGGGGTAAAAAAAAATTTGTTATTCTTTCTTCCTCGATAAACAGTCACATAGACAGTTCCAGCCACTCACATCGAAAACCGATTTACATTGACATTGTTCACGCCTACAGCTCACCTTTGCCCACATTGTCTTGACGTCCCCTATGCTAGCCAGCGTTGTTTCTACCAGAGCGTGAGACGTGCGCTGATTTATACCCGGTTGTGGGAGAACGAAATAACGCCTCTTTTTGTGATGCGTGTGAAGGCGCTTGTGAGCAACAAAGAGGTGCATATATCTGCTCTTTATTTTTCTTGGGGAAGACCCATAAGCAAGAAATCCTTTTTCGTGCTATAGTGTCAGAGAAAGGGACGTGGCAGGTCCGTGTCACTAGTTACCTGCAGAACTGCTTAGTTTCACTACAACGTGTACTTCACTAGCACTTGTACAGCTTTTAGTATGGATATCCAAGACCTGTATTACTCTTTGCCGCTTTACGAGTTGCTAAATTCCGTAAATGAGTGCAATAAACAACAAGTGCAAGAGTCGGATTTTATTGACAGATGCGGTGTTTCCATGGGAGCTTTTCTAAAAATTATTTCAGAGTACTTAAAGTCGACGTTGATTGGGTGGAGAGATGGCGTATTTCTGCAGAAATCAGGCATTTGTATTGGCTCAAAAGTGGCCCCTATTCTTGGCAATATTTACCTGAGTAAGCTTGACAGCTTCTTAGAGAAAGCCATAGGGGATTGCGTTATCTAGATATTTCGTTACGTTGATGATTGATTGATTTTCTGCAATAGGGAAGAATTTGATTGTGCTGCTACCTCAGTAAGTGAGCAATTTGAACTTCATGGAGGAGGAATAAAGTTTGCCAAGGAATTTCCTCAATAACGCGTGATTGAGTTTCTAGACATTTCCTTGGTCTTCGAACAAAATCACATTTGTTGGCAGTACTACCTAAGATCTTCGAAGCCGTTGTAAAATTTTAAATCCAAGCATTCCAAAGTAGTAAAAAACGTAATTGCCATGTCGTGTCTTAAGTCTTCTCTCCCCAGATCCTGTATGCACAAAAGGAGCGTCAGTTTTAATGCACAGGTCCAGCGCCTATTAGAAGCAGGTTATCCTAGCATAGCAGTGGCCACTGTGGCTGAAAGCCTAAAGAAGTCGGTTTCGAGGGAGACGGACGTGATTACAGAAAGCAGTAATAGCAAAAAAAGAGTAGTGGCTATCCCGTACATTCCTTCAGTATCGCACAGGCTTAAAAAAGTTGCAAGTAGATATGATATTTATGTTGCTTTCACTGCTCCCAATAAGCTAGTAAGATATGCGCTCCCGTGCAGAGGAAAAGGAGCAGGTAAAAGGCAAAAGAAGGACAGACATTTGTCCTGTGAAGCACAATAAGAACAACAGTTCAACTCACTGTCATACAGGTGTGGTTTATAAAGTTCCCCTTAGCTGTAGCGAGTTCTACGTAGGGCGAACGGGGCGGTGTGTCAATCAGAGGCTAATGGAACATAAAAGGTCTTTAACCGGTGGATCGCCTTCTAATCTCTCCCTACATTGTCAAGATTGTAACTGCACGCCAGTGTTAGATGAATGCGTGATATTGTACAGGCACAAGAATGAAGATACGCATCTTATGGTAGAGGCACGGCATATCTGTAATGGTGGAAGTACGTGGGTGAGTCAGCCTTCGATTACATAAGGAAGAGATTAAGTGCCTTAACAGCTGTCTCTCACGTAGACCGGCCTATGTACCCGACGGACACGTGGTGATACCATTCCAGAGCTTGTTGTTGTTGTTGTTGCAGCCTGTGGCGCGTGTGGTTCCTACCCACGATGGAGGATTGGCCAAGATATGGGTGGATTATTCCAAAATAATATAGAGCATAAATTTCCTAATATCTATGGCAATAGCATTGAATAGGGTTGAATTACCGGTTAAAATAAAATCAGGAAGGTGCTGTTGAATGAGTAATAATTAATTTAAAAGTAATGAAAAATAAAATTTAGCACGGCATTCGTTTAGATTCTGCAAGGAATGTTTGGACAGCGACGCATGCATCCCTGTGGCTGAATCCTAAAGTGGACGCCCCGAACGAAAGAATTGCAGGTTCTGTCAAGTCCAGGCCAATTCTTCGAAAAGGTATCTCCAACGATCTTTTTCTTAACGCAGCAAAGCGGCGACAAGATAGAAGAAAGTGTTGTATCGTCTCCTCCTCCTCACAAAAAGAACGAAGGGGAGAGGGAACCAAACCCGACCTGTGTAAATAGAAATTTAGGGAGGGAATGCGGCAGCGTAATTTGGTGAGGCAGACCTCAAGCATCTTTGTGTAACAAGATTCGCTATGTCAGGGAAATGCCAGATGTTTATACTCTGGAGAAGCTGTCAAATGTGGGTTTGATGAGGCTGATCTAATTGATCTCATCCGAAATCTTGCCGCCGTGATCTGTGCTCTCACTGGTAGAATAGGAAGAACAGGGCCCGCTAGTGATGCATGTGCCAGTGAATCGGCAGTTTCATTATAAAACAAACCTTTATGACTAGGCACCCAAATCAAATGAACACATTGCACATGGGCAGGAACTAGTAAGTGGAAAAGTTTTAGCATGGGTGACTCATTAGTAGCGGTAAGGCAACAGCACACAGAAAGGGAGTCAGTAAGAATAGCATCCGTTGGAATCATTTGGTCTAATTTACGTAAAGCTAGGATTACTGCTAACAACTCGGCCAGAAAAATAGGCACAAAATCAGGCAATCTTAAAGAAAAAGACCACTCGAGCGCAGGACAAAATATTCCAATGCCAGCTTTTTCCTCGCA
The DNA here is from genome assembly GCF_050947875.1 of Dermacentor variabilis. NCBI lineage: Eukaryota > Metazoa > Arthropoda > Arachnida > Ixodida > Ixodidae > Dermacentor > Dermacentor variabilis. The sequence continues at coordinate 32,679,473 of NC_134578.1, read as the reverse complement.
CTGTGAGGCATTTGTTGCAATGATAATGTTTGTTTCTAGGGTGCTTAGGTGGTCTTGCAACATGGCGTTTAAGATGCCGTAAGGGAGTAGTTTCGAGTGGTTCGGGTCAATGTCGTCGAACCTGATCTCTGGGTAATTTGAAGGCGTATTATTAGGAAGCACATCACGAATTTGCACATTTAGTGGTTCAAGTAATGTTTGCACAAATATAATCTGTGGTCTGTGAAACCTGGGCCAACGAACAGGAAAAAATAATTCTGGATAGGAGATGAAAATAATTTGAGGACGGTTTAATGGTGATTCATATAGCCTTAAGAAGGTCTGAACGGTCAGAAGGTGAAATAGGCATAATATGGGTGGGATTCTTGCTTCCATGTATAATATGGCATTTGCAACGTATTTTGAAAGGCCTAAGCACAGACGTAGTGCCTCTCGTTCTAACAGAACTAGCGGCCGAAGCTTGTATGATGGAACACCTGAGAATAAAGCACATACAAATTCTAACACCGGACGAACGTACATTTTATATACCATCAAGAGGGATTTTCTGCGCATACCTGTTCTTCGATTGCTTAAATTGCGCAAAATACCCATTGTACGAGCTCCTTTTCTCATAATATATTCAATATGTGGCCGCCAGTTAAGATTACCGTTTTAAATAACTCCAAGGTACTTTAATGACTCTACTTGTGGGATGTCTTCGAGATGGTAGTTCAGCGATATGCATACTAGGTCTTGAACAGGAAAAACAAGTATAGCACACTTATTAGCATTCAGGTTTAAGTGTAAGCTATCCAGCCAGTGTTCCAGTTCCCTTAGATACGACTGCAAAGTTTCGTAAAGAGAGTATATGTCACTAGCCATACCAAAAAAGGGAATGTCATCTGTATAAACGTAGGTACTGACTCCTGCGTGAACTGGGATTCTGCTCAGTAAAATATTAAATAATACTGGTGAGAGTACCGATCCCTGAGGCACACCTCTTGTTTGCTTATGTTTTCTTGAAGAATAGCCGCTTCGAAAACAATAGAATTCCCTGCCTTTTAAAAATTCATGCACTTATGCTAAAATATAGCCTGGAAAACAATGGATCTGTAACCGATTTGTTAAAATTGTGTGTTCGATGCTGTCATTGGCTTTACATATATCTAAGGTAACTAAAGCCGCGTATTGCTTTTTCTGTCTGGCGATGTTAATTCGACTTTCAAGGTCTACATGCGCGTGCCATATTGAATAGCCAGATCGAAATACAATTTGGCAAGGACTCAACAATTGATTTTCGACAATAAACTCTATTATGTGTCCGAGAAGCACTCTTTCAATAAGTTTCACTATGTTTGATGTCAACGCAACCGGTCTGATGTTGTCGATAGTGTACCCTGCCCCTTGCTTTTTAAGTAACGGAATAATTTTGGCGATCTTCCATTCTTGTGGAATCCATGCTTTGCTAACAGAGTAGTTTACCAAGTTCAGAAGCTCAGGTGGAGCTTCTTGAAAGAAAATCTTTAACATTGCATTTGTTATTCGGTCCGGGCCAGGCGCTGTAGTTGGCAACCGTAACATAACTTGTGCTACTTCCGAATAGGATATCTCTTTGTAGTGCGATAATGCAGGAGTAAAAACAGAAGCTTGAAGGCGCGTTGCGAACCGGCTCTCCAATCCTTTCGCCGACAGCTCTAAGGACTCCTGCATTTCCTGTGAGGTATAGACGATTGAGTCTACATTAACGCTCATTGGGAGTCTCTTTCTAAACCGAAGGTAATTAAATAAAGCACGTTTGTTTTCGGATTTAGATAAATAATCGAAATGGTTTTTATCGTGCTCATCTTTTGCGTGTTTAATAGCACGTTTGAAGGTTGCCGAAATAAATTGATAATCTTTCCAATTTTGTGGGCTCTGATTATGTAGAAGTTTTTTCCAAGCAGCTTTCCTTCTTCGATAAACTCGTGTGCGCTCACTATTCCACCAAGGACTAGATGGGGAACGCTTAGCTGTCTGAATTACAAATTCAGACTTTTGTCGGGACATCTGTCACGCTGAACAACTATTCAAGCCAATTTATTCGTTATTACTATTAGTTAATCATGCAATGGTGGAGCGCAAGCAGTCTTTAAATTTTTTGCAATTCACAAATATTCTGCCGTGTCGATCAACTGATGTTAAAGGGCATGCAATTTCAAGGTATACCGGAAGGTGATCACTGCTTGTACCGAAATCAATCGTAGTCCAACATGCCACGGCGACGCTTGTGCTAGAAACATCAAATCTAACACTGAGTGAGATTGCCCACTGATAAAAGTAGGTCGTCTGACATTAAGGCATGAAAGATTTTTATCTATGGTCCAGTCCCATAGACGTGTCCCACATGCATCTGTTTTGTAACCCCATGACACATGATGCGAGTTGAAGTCACCAGTAAGGACGACTTCATTTTTGCAGCTGGCAAGCGCACTATCCAATTGGTATGTACTGTGTATGCCCGTAGGGAAATAAGCATCTATAATAGAAAATGAACGGTTGTCTGGGATGCTAAGGTGCACTGCCAAAATTTCACATTCTGGAGACATTAACCCGAAAGCTATTTTCGCCTTATGACAGATTTTAGAAGATTACAAAATCATTAAACCATCTCCTAGTGAAAGGCGATCTAATCTAAAAGATCGAAAATGTTTAAAATGAAAAATTTTCTCAGGAGTAAGCCAGGTTTCTTGTAAGATTATGACGTCAGGATTAAGTTCAGTTGTTAAGTAATTTAAGTCTGTTGAAAGAGAGAACAAGGAACGACAGTTCCACTGTAGCACTTTTAAAAAAGCTATGGTGATGATCTAATTGATATTTAGCGACTACCGTCGCGATGAACTTTCTTGGATGCCTGAATGAAAAATAGGATTACCCTTTTTGTTTTTCCTATAAGGACAAGAAGTAGTTACTGGAGACCCAGTTCGCTTTTGCGGCCTGATATCATGACCCGTTTCCATGTCGACCTGCGAGTCTGACTGGCGCGAAGAACAAGGATCGGATCCTACAAATGTTGGGTCCGATGTGGTACTCGGCGCTAGGACTGAACTGGCTACCTGTTCTGCAGCACAAACAATCGATTTGGTGATTGGTGTGGCAGCTGTTTGCAACAGCTGTGTCATCTGCGCGGTAAACACTTGTGAAATACATTCGGTAACACTTGTGACAATATATTGCATAGCCTTTGTCATTGCTTTTTTTACTGCTGATTCAATAAGTTTAGGCAAGTTGTCTTCATGGAAAGTAGATTGCCTCGCAGTGACGCCAGCGTATCCAAAGGCTCTTTCCTTGACGACTGCAATAGCTTCTCGCCGCGAACATCGTCGCCTGTCAATTATCTCTAGTAACTGTATTTCCTTAGCTCTAGTCGAGCAGCTTCCATAGTCAGCCGCATGGTTTCCTCCACATAGGCAGCACGTCTCGGTTTCAGCTGTGCATTCATTGGGGGAATGATCGCCACCACAGGCGCGACAGCGTCCATTTGATTTGCAGCCTCCTGCACTATGGCCAAAACGCCAACAGTTCCGACACTGAAGTGGACGGGAAGCGAGAGGTTCCACTCTAAAAATAAGTGTCCACACGTTTAGTTCAGATGGGCAGGACATGCCAGCAAACGTAGCAATAACAGATTCTGTGGCAACTTTTTCCCCGTTTACGAGTCGGTTACATCGGTATACAGCTATGACGCCAGCATCAGAAAGTTTCTCCAGAGTCTCAGTTGGGCTCGATCGAGGGCCTACGCCCCGGACAATGCCTTTAGTGCATGCTAGATGAGGCGGAATGAACGCACTCACCGGGACAGATGCGAAAGTCTTACACTTTGAGAGGTCTGCAACACAGATCGAATCTGATGACCTACAAACTATCCCACCTCTTCCAAATTGTCGGATATCGCTTATCATCTGGAAATATGCGTCATGACTTGTAGCTCGGCCTGCACGGCTTGTGGGTTGTTCAGGCGGATGAATCCACCGTTCGAGGGCACCAGCGCGACAGGGATGCTGCTAACACCGCTGCGGAAGAAAGATTGCAAAGGCAAATCATCAGGAGAAAGGGAGGCTGACCAAGGGCTGGGCCCTTGCCCAGGAGAGTTTTTAGACATTAGTGCTGACTCAATCATGAAATAAGCCTTACAAAAATTAGATAACTGATATCACTAGGTCTAGTCCACCCAAAACTCAGCCAAACCACCAAGCAAGCTCCAGCTTGGGCACACCGGGGCGGAGAACCGAACGAGTCCACGGGGCTTGTCAGAGGGGCCGACTGGGTCTGGACTGGACCTCGGTAAGCGGCGGTCCTTCGTCTTCTTAGCAGTCACGGCAGGAACAGCGGCACAGGTCAAGGCAGAAACAGGGCGGCAGGAACAGAGCCTGTGGAACAGCCACGGTGGCGTCTTCTTCCTCGGAGTTTTGTATCTTCTTTCTTCTTTTCGCCTCTGTGCTCCGTTCAGTTGATAGTCAGCGTTCGTGTAGTCCACTTCTCTTGTGTCCTGTGTGCAAGCCTCACCTTTCTGCATAATGCATATATCTCATTTGTTAGGTACTGTCTTCTTAGAAGTGGATCAATAAACCCACTTCTCATGCTCCAATGCTGGCTTCTTATGATGTGATTACTAAAAATTGGGCCCCTCGTTCAACGCTGTTCTCGTTTGCTACATACGAGGGTCTCGAATCTGGTAACATTGATGCCTTCAGGTACCATGTGTAGGTTTATTGACCAGTTGCCGTCACCCAAAAAGATCACGTACTCGTGACGCCTGTCACAGAATGGGTGTTTCACATCCGACGTCAAGGTTTGTGAGTGGTGGCGCTGGCTAGCACTCTCAGGTTTGTAGTAGGGAACATAAATAAACATAAATACCCCAGAAAGTATATGGGGAAACGGCGCCGCGGTAGCTCAATTGGTAGAGCATCGCACGCGAAATGCGAAGACGTGGGATCGTTCACCACCTACGGCAAGTCGCTTTTTCATCCACTTTCATTTCCATTTATTTATCATTTATTTAATTCATTTATTAGGTACAAGTAATTTCCCCTTTGTCGTCCTTGGTGTCAACGTTTGTTGGCTTCTTGTGATATTCTTAGTGAGTGGGGCATTTACAATATCTGCACAAGCGTTGTAATATTCTCACGTACGCTGAAAGTCAATCAACAGCATTCGTTCATTTAAGATGTTCAACTAGATGAAGTTTAGAAAACTGCTTTAGATTTATTATAGAGTCATGAATTTATGCGTTTTGCGCTTTATGAATTTGGTGTTTCGATTTCTTACGTTAACAATTTTGTGAAATACTGTAAAATCTACGAGGCAAGAAAACCAGAGTCTGCTTGCTACATCGAGTACAATGTAGTTTCTCTTTTAAATGCAACCAAGTCGATTCAAATCAGTCAAGCGGTTTGTAATGAGTGAATTTCTGCGTTTTACTAATACTTGAACAAAGAAGTCGGAGGTTGTCCCAAGCTAACACTTTTTCTTACGTGCTTGACTTCTTGCGTAGCCACCTTTCACATATACGTGTTCTAACTGCGATGTATCTGCATTTTTATTGCGTGCATGCCTGAGAAGGCAAAATATATTGAAGACTTCTCCTACGATGGCCATTCCTTTGCATGCACGTACTACGGAAGAAATAGAACCCATATCTGCAAAGCAGTTCTTTATTTTAATATCTTTTTCCAGAATCACTAAAACTATCACAATATTCTGACAAGATGCATGGCCGGAGCTTTCTGTCTTTGGGACACATTTGGATAAACGCTCAAACAAAATTTTTGCACTCCCTCTTTGTCACAGGTTAGAACGTTACGTTTGTTGCGATATAACTAACATCCAGTTGTAGCATGAACAACAGAACGCAAGACTTGCACGATATTCATGAAGGCGAACTGCGGCAGCGGTCTGGCCATAGTACAAAAATAGATTAAATGGTGCTTAAAAAAATCAATAAAACACGTTGCATTGAATGTGATCTCGTAAAGAATGGACCATAAAGAACGGCGCCTAACTGAATACTCATATGAACAATGAATTGCGACTGTATATTCACCGCTCAATATTAGCCACCATTCACTGGACTTTTCCGGGAAATGGGCAGGTCATTTCGAAGTACACGGCTTACGTCAACCAGAGAAGATGAACATTTGCGCTCTGTGATTTCTATATTTCAAACACAACAGAAAGAACTCTAGTGTTACAGTGTAGGGTGTGTATACATTAGGCGTTGAATAAGCCTCTGAAAGCGTGGGCCAATATGCGGAAATGTATTCGCCGACCCCGCCGAAGGTGCTTCATTGTTCCCTTACCGAGGTGCCTACGAGGTGAGTCTATTACACGGGCATGCGAATGAAAGCTGCCTGCTTTACTTAGGCGTGCAAAAGCAGTGGAAACGATGAAGCTATAGCAAGTAGTGGAGTTCTCGTGAATTGTATCTATTTATTGTCCTCTATACATGTTATCCTGTGAATCTCCAGCAACTTTTTTCTGCGTATGGCTTTGATGCAAATTGGATGCTCTAGCTACCAGTGTTGACTGTGCCAACTACAACACCTGTCGAAGCCACTATCGCCACCAAGCCCATTCCCTTAAGTGACGGTGCGCACATTTTCATACGTAATTTGTTTTGACCAGTAAAGAACAGTGTTGTAAAAAAAAGTATGCCCATCCTATGCGTCGTGCAATTGGGTTTAGGCGAATATTTCATTTGTATTTGGGAAGAATGCTGTTTTTGTTAAGTAACCATTTGCAAGTATAGAGCGCATGATTATTAGGTTGGACACATTTTCACCAGGAAACGCCTTGTTCGACATAAACTTTCATTAGCACATGTAGAGTCCACGCATGAACACGACGGAATGACCACGATGAGATGACCACGACTGCATGAAAACAATGGGATGATGGAACTAGAACGACGAAGATTGAAAGTCGTCATTCAGTCGTGATCGTGCCACCATTTTTATGCCATCGTCGTCATTCCGTCATTATCTTAAGCCGTTGTCACGCATTTGTAGCTAACCATAGAGTAGGCGTGGTCTCGGGGTGTCCCTGTCAAACTACAGGCGACATTTTGGTAGAGCATCCGCCACTGACATGGGAGGCAGACGAGAGTTGTCGCCGGGTACAAAAATGCACACAAGCGCCCTCCTTGCCTGTCGCCCTGCCTCTATGGCAGCTGTACGCTTGGAAAAAGGTCTTGGTCTCCAACCAGAGGGCATGAATACCTAGTAGGTTACTTCGGACGCCACATCGTATACCAGCACCATCAGGGTGACCCGTACTCACTTTTATCGGCGTTTTCTTATGTCTACAGGGTTTGACGAGATTTGCATGGCGCGGACTCCTTCCATAGGACAATTGACTCCCAAAAAATGCCGAGTGTCGTCCCGGTTGAAGCCTCTACACATTTCGATAACCGGTAGGTTATAGGCATGCAGCGTGGTTATGAAGCCATGACCTCCGCAGCCGAAGCGGGCACTCAACCACGAGGCCGCAGCCCACACTGCATAAGTACTCACTGCATATGCACTCCATATGCAGTGAACGCAACAGGCATCTTTTAATTTGCGTTTACAGTCGCGCCTAACCTAAATATTAAAGCGTAATGAGTAGCTAGACATGCTACCAGGTAGACCGTGGCCGCTCATCATCGAGTGAGACTGAGTTAACTAGCACCGCGTTTTGCGACAAATACCACACTAAAACCAAGTACAAGATCAATCTCAAAGCAATCGGCGCACACAGTCTCACAAACACACACACACACAACCGCCCACAAATAATCAAGTGTGAATAATACCACTGCCTGTCCCCTCTCGCACCACACATATGCCACGCCGTAATTTTTTCTCACCCATGAGGGGGATTACCCAAGTGTAAAAATATTTTGATAAAGATAGAGGACACTGCTTCAGGGGTAAAGTTCATTTCCTTGAGGCATATTGATCAATATTGTAATTATCTTCGTTGTTACTTTCCTGATACTACTACAGTACTATTTTTTATGCGTCCGCTTTCTGAGGCAGAAAATATAAATAAAGAAATTTTGTCGCCAAGAGACACTCTACTTTAATTACTCCACAGTAGACGATCTATGAGGGAACAAAAGTAGCTGCGCCGACTGAAGGCTGACGTGCACACACAAATACAGGCAAAAGAAAAGTTCTGAGTAGTTCACATTTTCGGGCGCAGAAGTTTGCTGCAAGAACACAGACTCCATAAACTGCTTTAATGAATCTTTCAGGGAAAGTGACTCGCCGAGCACTTGCAAGCTTCAGGTGCAGAAACCTGGTTTTGGTTAGGTTAGCCAGCGTTCTCGAGTATTTCACTCCTCTATGAACTAGCATACGGAGTGAAAGCACTACCAGATTCATCTGTGATCCTCGCGTACCAAGAAGTAAAATAAATCTCAGATCTTACCATTCTTTGATGCGCACCCCGTCAGGAGCGCTATATTGCAAAGCTGTTCGAAACTTTTCTATTCCATGTGAGCAAGCAGCTGTTCACGACTGGTGAAGAATGTATGGGGCGACCTCCACTTTTCTTGTCTGTCACATGATGCCAGGAAACCCGCGAGAGCTCTTCATCTGGTATTATGTGTACACACTGGTTATGCACGATAAGACCGAATCAAAGGAAAAATATTCATACCGGCCATATGCCTTTGTCGCCATCAGCCCTCCACTATTGGTCAAAAGCTTTCGGACTGCGCCCACTTCGCCTGTCCGTCACGCGACGTCAAAAAATCTTAGAACTTACTTCCCTAATGGGCGTGTACGCAAAAGATTCACTATATGCTGTACAAAACTGAAGTTGTTTTTTGGAACAGCTGGAGACTGGGGCGTCCCGTTTCAAAACGAATGAAAAATGGCGGCCCGCTAATCGCTCTGGCATTTGCTGCTTGGAGTTGCCGGGGAGAATGGATATATTTGCGTGTAATAAAAAGATTTACGTGGCAGTATAATGTTGACACTAAGAAATATGCAGGCGCAAATTGCAATCAGCTAGCGCGATATAAGGGTAATTCGAGATGGCTGGGAAAGAGCTTCGTGCTGCAGTGGACGTAAAGATAGGCTTGTGCTGTTTCTGCTGCTGCTGCTGCTGCTGATGCCGATGACGACGACGATGACGACAACGATGATGATGATAGTAACGTTGTCGAGGCCTGTCTACACGTAGATGACATCGCTGTTTGAACCATTCTTCGAAGAGGATATTTTTAGTAGCGTACATATGTAACCTTCCATTGCACGCCAGCGCAATTTTCGACCAGCCACAGCATCCTACGCAAGGGGAAGCCGACCAATTAGAAGGGGACGACCGACTGTTAAACATTACTTTGGTTTTCTGCAGATTAATTTTTAGACCCACTCTTCTGCTTTGCCTCTCCAGATCATTGAGCATGCATTGCAATCGGTCCCCTGAGTTACTAAGCAAGGCAATATCATCAGCGAATCGTAAGTTACTAAGGTATTCTCCATCAACTCTTATCCCCAGTTCTTCCCAATCCAGGTATCTGAATACCTCCTGTAAACACGCTGTTAATAGCATTGGAGAGATCGTATACCTCCCTGCCTGATGCCTTTCTTTATTGGGATTTTTTTTGCTTTCCTTATGGAGGACTACGGTGGCTGTGGAGCCACCATAGATATCTTTCAGTATTTTTACATACGGCTGGTTTACAACCTGACTCCGCAATACCTCCATGACTGTTGAGGTTTCGACTGAATCAAACACTTTCTCGTAATCAATGATAGGTATACATAACGGTTGGTTATATTCCGCACTTTTCTCAATCACCTGATTGATAGTGTGCATATGTTCAATCGTTGAGTAGCCTTTAAGGAATCCTGCCTGGTCCTTTGGCTGACAGAAGTCTAAAGTGTTCTTGATTTTATTTGCGATTACCTTAGCAAATATTTTGTAGGCAACGGTCAGTATGCTGACTGGTCTGTAATTTTTCAAGCTTTCGCGTCCCCTTTCTTAGGGATTAGGATTACGTTAGCGTTGTTGCATGAGTCCGGTACGTTCGAGGTCATGAGGCATTGCGTATACAGGGTGGCCAGTTTTTCTAGAGCAATCTGCCCACCATCCTTCAACAAATCTGCTATTACCTGATCCTCCCCTGCTGTCGTCCCCCTTTGCATAGCTCCCAAGGCTTTCTTTATTTCTTCTGGCGTCACTTGTGGGATTTCAAATTCCTCTAGACTATTCTCTCTTCCATTATCGTCGTGGGTGTTACTGGTACTGTATAAATATCTATAGAATTCTTCAGCCGCTTGAACTATCTCAGCCATATTAGTAATGATATTGCAGACTTTGTCTTTTAACGCATACATCTGATTCTTGCCTATTCCTATTTTCTTCTTCACTTCTTTTAGGCTCCTTCCGTTCCTGAGAGCATGTTCGATTCTATCCATACTATACTTCCTTATGTCAGCTGTCTTACGCCTGTTGATTAACTTGGAAAGTTGTGCCAGTTCTACTCTAGCTGTAAGGTTAGAGGCTTTCATACATTGGCGTCCCTTGATCAGATCTTTCGTCTCATGTGATAGCTTACTGATATCCTGTCTAACAGAGGTACCACCGACTTCTACTGCACACTCCTTAATGGTGTCCGTAGGATTGTCGTTCTTTGCTTCAACACTAAGGTCCTCTTCCTCAGTTAAAGCCGAATACCTGTATTATAGCTTGATCGGGAATTCCTCTATTCTGCCTTTTACCGCTAACTCATTGATCGGCTTCTTATGTACCAGTTTCTTCCGTTCTCTCCTCAAGTCTAGGTTAATTCGAGTTCTTAACATTCTATAGTCACTGCAGCGCACCTTGCCGAGCACGTCCACATCTTGTATGATGCCAGGGTTAGCGCAGAGTACGAAGTCTATTTAATTTCTAGTCTCGCCGTTCGGGCTCCTCCACGTCCACTTTCGGCTATCCCGCTTGCGGAAGAAGGTATTCATTATCCGCATATTATTCTGTTCTGCAAACTGTACTAATAATTCTCCCCTGCTAGAGCCTATGCCATATTCCCCCACTGACTTGTCTCCAGCCTGCTTCTTGCCTACCCTGGCATTGAAGTCCCCCATCAGTATGATGTATTTTGTTTTGACTTTACCCATCGCTGATTCCACGTCTTCATATAAGCTTTCGACTTCCTGGTCATCATCACTGGATGTAGGGGCGTAGACCTCTACGACGTTTAATTTGTACCTCTTATTAACTTTCACAACAAGACCTGCCACCCTCTCGTTAATGCTATAGAATTCCTGGATGTTGACAGCTATATCGTTATTATTCAGGAATCTGACTCCTACTTCTCGTCTCTCCATTAAGCCCTAGTAGCACAGGACGTGTCCGCTTTTTAGCACTGTATATGCTTCTTTTGTCCTCCTAACCTCACTGAGCCCAATTATATCCCATTTACTACCCTCTAATTCCTCCAATACTACTGCTAGACTCGCTTCACTTGATAACGTTCTAGCGTTAAACGTTGCCATGTTCAGATTCCAATGGCGGCCTCTTCGGACCTAGGTATTCTTACCACCCTCTGCTACGTCACAGGTCTGACCGCCGCCGTGGTCAGTTGCTTCGCAGCTGCTGGGTAATGAGGGCCGGGGTGTGATTGTCGTATTCATATAGCTGGTTTTCTGCACCAGGCTTCGCAATCCTGCTATGGCGAGGGAGTGCGTTACCGGTTCTGCTCACCGGGATCAGGCCGCATTCCACGCCTTTTTATGCAATTTTATCAACATGCGGATATTTTCTTTTTTTATGCGGTGGAAAATTGCGCGGCACCGGAATTCCAAACCCGGTCTTCTTGCGCGCGAGGCGGATACTCTAACTGTACCTCTACGCCACCACTGCACCAATTGTGGTTCATTACGTCTGAAAATCATGATTTCATCATAAGTAATGTCGTAGCAGGAGACTCCGGATGAATTTTGAACACCCCGTGTTCTTTAACGTGCCCGCTATGCGCTTTTGTATCATCTGTTAAACTCTTGAAATTTAATTTGCACTCTCAAGCAGTACCTTACAGTGACGGGTGAAACAAACTTCATCGGCAGAGGAATTTTTCTGCGCATATTGTACGACGGCAGAACAAAAAAAAATTGCGCGACCATTTCTTGATGGTGGCCATTTGCAAGTCTCTTATCAATCAGCACGCGTTCGAGTTATTGACATTTTGTCTTGTTCTCCGAGCCAGCTTTCCCGCTAATCGGCTCCGCCGTTTTTCTAAATGTTTCGCAGTAGATACGGCACCCTGACCAAGCCATGTATTCGTTTCTTATTCATATGCATCCATTCGCTTCTTTTCTGCAATTTTACGTTTGTTTAACGCAGTATCTGATCCTCTGCACTGGCCCTAACTACGTAATCAATCACTTCGTTGCGTTTTCGACTGCCGGCAACACTTTCACTGTTCTCATCTAGGTCGGTTTCTGCGTAGATGGATGAGGAAAGAAGCGCTAGTGGCAATGGCTTCGGGTATGACAACTTTATAGAGCCCAAAGCGTTTGTTTACAGTAGTGCATAAGAAATAGGTCAAACCTAATTAGATATTTATATTTATTTGAACACAAGCGCACGCTTCGAATCAAGGATGCCTGGTTGATGCACGAGATGAAACCGAAGGAAAATAGTCGGCAGTTGTCAACGCCCAACGAAAGGAGAATGTAAATTTTGCTTAATATTCGCTCTCCGTTCAGCTCAGGCCGGTGTATATTCTCCCCCAGTGAGGTATGCACAGCGATCTTCGGCAGGAACGCTCACGTATGTGCGCACAATTCTCCTGCCAGTACCCGAAGCTAGAAAGGTACCGTGGCTCCGCCAGGTCCCATTGAACGGAGCATTAAGGTGCTTTCACTTAGCTTTGTCGCTTTTTCAGCCAAACCATAGTTGCTCATTCTCTGGCCATGCGCAGCGTTTCTCTTGAGACCTTCTAAGCCTGCAAGGGTGCATCTCGTGAGCGCGTTCGTTAGGAGGACAGCATGACGCCGCCGGTGGCAGAGCCAACGGCGATGACGCGAATTCTCGTCGAGCGTCTCTATAATTGCATTAGCAATACAATAAAAAGGTTTTCTGCGTGGTTCAAAATTGGTTGAGCTGTAATATCGTCCTAAAGGTTAGTAGAAAGCCTGATAAGTGCCTCGTTCCCACCCTTCCCTTCCATTTCGTACAGAAGTCAATGTGCACACTTTGAGCGAATATGTTTCAGTTTTTAGCCACTGATATTCGTCCTCTCTCGTAATCCACGATTCAGGTAACAGTAAGCCTCATAGCTGCGTAAAAACTGACTCGGTTTTCAGATGCCATTGCCCACGACGATGGACAGCGGGATAAGCGGCGCATGACGTCGACAGCGAGCATGGTTTCGCTACTGCAAGACGCCGGCGGCTTCTAGACGCTTAATAGAGAGAACAAGAAAAGAAACAAAAGAACAAAGCAATGTACATCAGTCATGTCGACGGACATAATGACGGACGCTAGTTCGTGTCGAGGGACCGAACGTCAGCAATCGTTTATAGCATCGTATATAAAGCCACGTTGGGCGAGATTGCTAGTTTGAAAGGAAAAGTACCGCTGGGATGGAAGGTTATCGTGAAAGGAAACGTTGGCACGTTTGTGCTCGGAGGCAAAGATAAATGTGCGCACAAGCACATATGATACACAATGCGTAACCCGATCTTGATGCATAAGGAGGAGCTCTACGTTCTCCAACACTGGGTGTCATCAGCTAATTTATTCACGCTGCACGCCTTCTCTGCAAACTTTCCTTCGTTCCGAACCTGATTTCCCAAGCCCGACGCATCGCAATTGTTCCCCTTTCTCCTCCCCAAGTGTAGGGATGCCAACTGGGCAAGTCCTTATTCACCTCCCTACCTCTCCCTTTCTCTCTTTCTTTATCTCTTAAGCAAGTAAAAACCTAATTATATGATCAGGTCTATTCGCAAAACAAACAAAAAGAAACTATATGCAGGTATGCCACCGCCCCTGACGCCGAAAACAAGGCTCTGCACGCAGAGTTTACAACGAGGGTGACCTTTCAAAGGCACTCCTTTGCCTTCAGCCGTTCAGATGCTAATATTACATTCACCGTCTCTGCAATACTGACCCATTTATGGGCTACCATAAGATGAGAATGGTTGACGTGCCGATTTGGTGTTTTAAAGTTGGAAATTGTTGTAATATGAAGGCATTCTTGCACGATGTCCGTTCTATTTTTGTGTCAGGAGCTTTGAAATTTCAGGTCAAAGTAGGAAATGCTGTAAAACAAACTCGACATGCTGTAACCCCACGCAATGTATTTCACAAACAACTGAAATGTTTTTCAGCAAAGTTAACACAGTCAGGAGTTAAACTTCTTTGTAGGTTTGCGTTAACTGGAATTTCAAAAATTTTGTGTAGAACCCTTATTCTATGGAAGTGATACTTTCAAGTAGATTATCGCATTTCTGCAGCACTCTTGTGCGTGTCCTAGCCTGTTGTCCTTTTCTTCAGCAGTGCTTATTTTTCACTCTCAGCATATAAAATATGTAGGAATATCGAATTCAGCATTAGGATGTCATTAGGCATGGCCTGTGTATACTCTTTTTCAGTGAATTTCACAACAGTGCAAATATATGGGAAGCACATATTGGCACTGGCACGCATGCGTGTAAAATTTTATATCCTAGTGATGGTGTGCAACACGTTCACGCGCATAGAAAGTGGAGCGGCATATAAGACAACCACTGCACATACTTTGAGATAATTTGTTCTACACTGTTTCGATCTCTACAGGTCTCCAGTAAAATAAGTCATCTTCTATGTTACGGGAATATATATGTGTTTGGTAATAAGACCGCTGGGTGAATTGCTGCAACATGCCGAAACGGGTGAGTGGTTTAACTGCATATGTGAAGAAAGACTTGGCAGGACAGGCAGGCGTGAAGAAAGGCTTGACAGGACAGAGAGCCTGTCCTATCAAGTCTATATAAAAGTGCACCTGCCGTTTTATGCAACAGGGCAAGCCATTTAACTAAAGACCGGAAAACATAAGTTGAAAAGATTCTGCTTCGATGGCATTTACACATTGCTTGGACACTTGATCAGGAGGGAGCCTAGCTGCCATTGGTTAACAGATTCATAGAAAATGTAAAAAAAAAACAATGTTTCGGGGAAGAAGCTGGAAGCATCATATTCTATTTTTTGACATTGATTGTGAAGGAACATGTATCGATCCCGAAACTTATTTTTCCTTCCCCTATACTGTGAACAAGGGATCTTTATAGATCACAAAACATCGATTATTTTATTTGCATAGATTGCGAATTTTTCTTCGCAGACAATGCTCTGTCGCCCCTTTCGGAAATGAGGTTCTTATTTTTCTGACCACATGGTCTTCCATCAAACTCTCAATTTCTTGATACGTCCACTTTAAATTTTGAAATCGATTCTGGCTCCCTCACCAGCGTCCATTACTGCTAAGGAGCCCCTCAGCAGATGCGATAGTAAATTTTCCTATAGGCTGGAAGTTCTTATGTGTCCTCTACGGAGCGTTCTGCAGCAAAAAAAAAAGAAAATCATATCAGCTCATTAACAGCCGAGATCAAAATATTTCAGTGCCGCGAACCCATGATTTCTAGGGGCGAGCTCCACTGCCAAGCGAGATACTCTCTTCACTTGCCCCGCCTAGCCTCCTCAAGCGAAATTATACGTTTCCCGTACCAGACCTCGAGGATCGGCTGACGCATCCGTCACGGGCCCCACCTTCATTTTTGTTGCTGGCTTTTCTGCAGCGTGGGGCACTTCCGCTGACGGCGTAGCACGCGAGCTGTTGCGATTGTCTCGTTTCGCGCAGCGCACGATCCTGCGGGCTGCGCACGAGGAACTTGGAGGAGTGAACTGCAGGGCTAGTTGGTTAGCCAGCATAATAAGCGAGTTTTGCGCCAAGACCACACACAAAAGACAGAAGATAACATAGGCGCCCGTGTTGTCTCCTTTCTTGTGTGTATGGTCTTGGCGCGAAACTCACATAGCATGCACGAGGACACCTGACTAGCGGTATAAATCAGTGCTACAGCAGTACTAAAGCAGACGCCAGTGGATCACGGAGCTTGATCCCACGATGGAGCACGGTAGAAAATGAGATAGTTTCGGTGTCTGCATGAGTGACTACAGGAGGTGGGAACAAGCAGACGAAATGGAAGTACATCTCTCTTGCTGCGGTGCGAAGTAAAACAAAAACATGCAGACATTCGGTTTGCGTGATTTTTTTTATTTCTCTAAGCTTTAATTCGTCTATTCAAGCAACGCATTGCACAAATGACTTGAATAATTCTCAATTTCACGTGTGACCACGAGTGACGTCACAGCACAAACGCATGTACGTAGACGCACGAGCATGTGTACGTCATCCTCCGGCTTGGAGCGCGGCGGCCGCGAAGAGAAGGGGAAGCGGCGTTCATTTTGAAATTGCAGATCTTGCCGCGACACGTAGCGATCAATTACTTTGCATACACGGTTGTTTTCGTGCATTGTGTGCACTGCGCTTGTCATCTCAAAATGCCCACACCTTGTCAGGGGCCCTTTAAGAATAAAATTAATTATGGTTTACCGACCCAAGTGTTTTCGTGTGTTCATGAAATGATAAACTCTGAATTTTTTCTGTAGTGTCATCTACAAACTCCTTACGGCCAGGTAAAATGACGGCATGCTTCTACCACTAGCGGTACAAATTCCATCTGTCCTCTAAACATTAGCTATCACCGTCTTAATGGCTTGAGGGAAACCACACGCGAAACTATAAGCGCTAGCTGGCCCGGATAATGTCTGAAATATTATTGGGGATGATGCTCTCAGCAAAGCTGAGCGTGGTGGCAAAAAAAAAACACTTCTAAGTTTTTTTTCCCTCAAGGTTCCTCTCATAACCTAAGAAAAGCGCAAACACCCACATACCAATGCTTTTCTTTTTCGCTGGCAGAGTTGATGTTGTGGGCCCTATAACGTAAAACAATTCCAATGTGTTGTTATTCCAATCTCATGATGTCAAATTTGCGTAACTGCCGACACAAGCATAGGGCGATGACCTGCAGCGTTGCCTCAACAGCGCAATCATACGCCCTTAAGTTTATAGGAAGTCACTTTGCTTTCAAAACAAGTAACATTCTTTACGTTGAGTGGTTTTTCCTTTGTAATTGGCTGCCACGAGGCAAGGGACACGCTGAGGTAGAAAGGGTTTCTGTGAGGCTAAGCCATCGCACTGCATATAGATAGCCGGATGAGAAGTTGGTGCCGGCGTCTGCGATTGGCCCGATTTCCCTTGATGAGCTTGCTGTGGCGGTCGAAAATCTCGGCGGCGTGGAACGGAAGGTTAAGAATGCCGCTAAAACGGATCCTCAGCAAGGAAGCGTTGGCAGAGCGACGTCGTAAACGTGTAGAACATGCTCGAAAACGTTACACAGCCAGGCAGAAAGTTTCAATATAGGCAAAAAAACCATGCTTTCTGGCTGGTGCGAGTAGCCAGTACCCGAGCGATTGGCGGCAGCCATCTTTTACTCCTTTCGGAACAAAGCAGCCTGCGGATATTCAGAAAAAGATTCAGTTTTGTTCGGCACATTAATCCATCTTTAACGCGCACACATCCCTTTGAGAGCGGCGAGGTCTCGTGGTTTTGTGACGTCGCGTGACAGGCAGGTGAAGTGGGTACAGCCTGAAATCTTTTCACCAATAGCCGAGGGCTAATGGTGAAAAGGTGTCGAATGAGAAATAACCATTTTTCTTTTGTTCGGTCCAATCATACATTATCAGTGTGCACACGTCATACCAGATGGGGGAACCACCGCGGTTTTCGTGACGTCGCGTGACAGACAAGCGAAGTGTGGTTGGTCCAAAAAAGTTTTTGACCAACCCTGGAGGGCTGATTGCCGAATTGGAATAACTTTAAGTTATATGCGCCCCTTGTCTACGACTGTCAAGCGCTGGAACAAAAATCGGCTCAACGGATGCAAGTGGTTCGTACTTTTACGCAAATGATCAAAGAAAGGTCACAGCCGAGAAAGCCATTTGTGTTTGATGAAAATTTTAGAATTGCGGCAACTTCCTCGCGTATGGAAGTGCATGCACGAGGAAATGGGCATCCGTTAAGAAGCCTGCACTGCGCCAGAACGTCGTTCGGCGTTAGACGTTTAATTTGTTTTAACGTTATATGAACATGAAATTTTATATGCGTTACTGCTGCAGCAGCGATCATGACTTGCGCGCCCCTAGGCTCAACTTCTAGGTGAGTTCCACAGTAAGTTGATTGGTTTGGCACTGGCAGTATGAATGAAATTAGCCTATTGTTTCTTTCGTTCATTTCATTGAACACGGCGCGGCAATGGCTCCTTTTGATGTGCTGCAGGGCTACGGATTAACCTTGATCCCATTCAGTTCCTTTTAGGAAAATGCGCGAATGCCTCTGCATTCCAGCCCCATTGCTGCACCGGAAGAAAAGCGCACCTATGGCACCCACCCAGTGCCCAAGGGGGTTCGGAGACTGAGTGTGCCACTGATAGCTCGCACTCTCAACAGCAGATTCGCTGTCTCGTAGATATTGATGTACTGATTAGATTAAAAGAAATCTGTTTCCTTTGAGACAGCTGCTCTGCTTAGCATATGCAATCGTCTGCAGCTCTTGCTGATGCCCTGTCTTGTTTTTGAGCCTAAAGATTCTGAATTTCATGCAATTTGACGTGCTCAACTGGCCCATATTTCTTTTTATTTCTGCACAAACGTCATTGAGCCCCCCCCCCCCCTCCCCTATGTGCTGCACGCAAGAAGAAATTTCAGAAGAACGTGGAGGCGAATTAAGTTTCAGTGGTCAAAAAACGAATGCCTCAGCGCGAAATGACCATTGCGAAATTCCCACCTGTCTTTCAAAGAAGCTTTCTTGTCATTGTGTTGGCTTCAGCCTCAGGAAGCCCTTGTTTGACCCCTGTTGATTAGTGAGGCGCTGTACAATATATTAGGAAAACCACTCTAAATGACGTAATATTTCTTCCACCGAGCTAGGCCGCGTAAAGAGACTGGGCAAGTTGTTACCACCATATTCCGAAGAGTTTACAGCGCTTCAGCGCATGAATCCGAGAAGGGACACACATCTGGCCGACGCAGTAGGTGAAGGGAGCGGATTTTTTATACCTCTACAATGCACGCCAACTGTTGTTATCGATATAGTGGAGGGCTACAGCGCGAGGACCGACGGAGACAAAGAAGGCACACAAACTACACGGCGACAGCGCTGTGTCTATGTATTTTGTGTGCCTCCTTTGTCTTCGACACTTGTGGCACCGTAGCCTACCAATATGTTCAACCAACGAAACCAAATAGCTACATTATTCTTATCGACTTCAGGCTATCCAGTGCGTCTAGAATGATTGCCTTTCTTGTTTTTTGTTGCTGCTCTTCATCGTTAATTGTTTTACTCGTAGTCTGCCGCAGTTCTAGAGAAGTTGTATCCAGGCATACCTTGAACAACATCGATCTTGGGGCTCAAACGTGGAAGCCACATTTTTTAATACAAAAGATCAAGGAAACTTTCTCGAATGTATGCCCATCCAAGCAACTTATAGATCAAAGGCGGCACAGCGGCATAATGTAGTTCTCAAACTCTTTGGAAGTCCTAGAGGTATGTGTGCGCAGTGCCCGAAGTCAACCTTATAGATCAAATGCGGCACAGCGGCATAAAGTAGTTCTCAAACTCTTTGGAACTCCTAGAGTTATGTGTGCGCACTGCCCGAAATCTAACCAAGTCTTTGCGAACGTTCTCGCTGTGTCCAGTTCAGCTCAATTTCTTCGTTCATACTTGGGTGCTTTCTGATGTGCTTTCGTCACAGCGCAAAAGATCTAGTCACATAAAACACTAGGATGCAACTGAAAAATTTGCTGCCGGGTCATTGCAAAATGTACAGCAACAACACGTGAAAGGAATGACGACAAATCGTACGTTACTCAATGCTCCCTATACAGCCTACATCCTGGCAACGTATGACGAAGAAGAAAAAAAACAATGTGACAATATTGCACCGAAAACCTTGTTTTTCATAGTTTATTCCCTAAAGAAGGTCACTTTCTTTTCGGCACAGGAGATTCAGAGGCCATGCTGCCATACGTGTCGCCCGTGCACGCAATCTCGGAAGCTTCCGTAGTGTCACGCGACACTCGAATGTCACCTGTGCTATAACGATATCACGGGCCTCAAACAGGGAGCGTACAAGCAGTCACGACAATATATGCCAAGGCGTACAGTCACGGCTTTTGAAACGTTTTACTCGCGCGCTCCTAGCTTGTCGTTCAGACACCCTCCAAGTTAAAGATACCTAGTAGCGATACTTCCATAGAAGCCCGTGCGCTCAAAACATGGCGGTTCATCGGCGGTTGATGAGGCTTAGCGCCATCTGTGGAACGATGGAGCCCTTCCGGCTGAAGAAAAAAAAATAATTAGGCACCATGCCCGTTAAGGGCAGAAGTGACGCCATCTTGTTCTCAAAGGCGCGAAATTTGTTTTGGTAGGCTGCTATCGGAATGCCCCGCTGTACGGCTCAATGGGCTTTCGAGCTTTCAGCGCGGAGAGCTAGGCAGCAAAGGGGCAGCCGTACGGCTGTCGAAATCGCACCCCTGCACAGACCATACTTTCCTTCGAGGCCAAGGAAAGCTTTGTGTGTCGAGCGCTGGTCCCATCGTCAGACGCCAAGCCGGTCGGCCAACGCAGCCGCTTCAAAACATCTCAAATAAAGAAAAATCACCTGGTGGTCGTAACTCACTACTTTTGGCTGAACAGGTTAAGAAACGATGAGACTACCCGCGCCAGCAAATTCAGACGAACGTAAACGCGCAAACCAACACAATGTGTGAGGGGGGGCGTATTGTAACCGGTGAACTTTACGAGCGCACGATTTCTGCACACTTCAGGAGCTGCAGTGCATTGCAAGTGACAGCAGCGTCATCGCCACCTCTTATGGTGAGCGCTCAATTAGAGTTATTCATTGATAATGATGAAGCAAAACAGAGTTGTCTTTTCTTTCCTTGCCGCGCGTATTTAAAATTGATTAAGCATTTTATTTTCGATGAACCAATCAAACAGTGTCTTGTTTTAAATAAACAACGTCTTTTTTATTATCCCAATGTTTGTTCCCTCCTCACATAATCGCGCTTCAATCGCTGCTCCCGTAGCCACCCTTTAATTTTAGCATAATTTAACCATAACATACCGCTTTTCGCCCGAAGCTTCGCGAACTATTTGAATCGACGTTGCATCTGCCAGTGTGTCCAACGTACCTTCGCTTCACGACATTTCCACTGAGAAAACGCCCTTTCAGCTCACTGCTTGCTGATTATACCAACAAAATTTTTCCATTGGCACATTGTACGCATGGTTCACGGCATTCCTAGGGTATAAATAAAAGAAGCATTTTCATATTGGAACATCCCCCTCCCCCCAATAATTTCTTCAACATGTGCGCGCTCGCGTGAAAAAGGAAAAAAGGACAGCGCTGCTGTCTTTATTGCATGCTTTTGATGCAAGGCTCCTACGCAGGCAACGTGTGCCTTGAAATTCTTGAGATTCTCGGCAAACATTGCGTTTTCCACCGCTCAGATTTTCGTTGACCAGAAAGAAGATTGGAAGATTGCGTTTCTCACAGGGATGAAAACACTTTTTATTTCTTATAAATATGGTGTTGCTGTTTTTTTGATCTGCGGGATCTTTGATGCATTACTCGAGGTCATGCGATATACTAAGGTATAGGCGGAGAAGTGTAGTCATGATTTCGGGCATGATTTCGTTTTCTAGAAATTTCTTGTCTTTCCAGTATTGATTCTACATGCTTGGAAATAACTTATTCGATTTCCAAGTTAGGCATCCTGACTTTATCGGGGTGGTGCCTCTTCTTTAGCCTGTTTATTTGTTTATTATAATTTCCACTAGCCGACGGAGGGATGCTTTACCGATTCGCCCTAGCTCCAACTTGCAAGAAACACTACACAAGTATTGGCCATCCCATAGGCTCTGCTGTTTGCGGTAAAATATGACCGGCTAAGTTCTGTTTCTTTATTTATTCTTTCTGGAAGAACGCAAGCCAGAGGGGCTGCGAAAAAGATTTCGGAACAGAAATATGGGTACAGATAATGCGTCATTGTGATAAATTAAAGTGATACGTGTTAAGTACAAGAGCTTCGCACTACAAATTTAATTGGGGTAACAACTCCTGGCAAGCATACACAATAAACGGAACGCTGCCCCGTGAACAGACACGTAAAACAACAACTACAGAACTGACTGAGGAAGAACTGTGTAGCAAGGAAGCCCTGTCGGCTATTGTCCCTTGAAGAAATGAGTGTCTGTGCGTGTTTGCACCCGCAATTACGGTTTACGACGGGAAGTTGGCGTTTTTTCTGAAACTAAACATCTTCCTCAAGCATGCCGAATTTTGAGAAAAGTAAGGAGCGAATAAATTTAGTGAATTAATTAAAACCGTTTTCACTTATTTGCCTAGAGTGCTTGGCTTACAAGAGCGTCCTTGCCCTCCCTTGCCCTGGAAGTGCGGCCTCTTTTGTCGACAAGGGAAGCTGAGAGCTAAGCCTGAGCAAAAGACCGCCGTAGAACCACAGTGCAAAAACGCTGGGTGAGCCGTGCTTCAAAATCACGTATCCAGTTGTCACTGAGGCTGTGCCTCTCTCCTAAAGCTAAAAGGCTGATTGGTGCCGGCCAATATAAAAACATAACAAACATTTTTGGATGGAATACACCAGATAAAAAATACTGGCTCTTCCGTAATCGAGAGTAGATGTAAGCATGAAGTGGCTACCTCCAACGCAGACTCGTTGGAGATGACACTAGCCAGTTTTAAAATGTGTATGGTGCATGTTCACAGGGGCACACCCCACAACATACCACACCACACAACCATGCGCGACGCGCTGGAAGCTGCCGGCCTGATCACGGAAGGTGGCGCCATCTCTCGAAGGAGGCGGCGCAAAACCTGCGACTCGGAACTCCCGGACTGCTGGCGCTGAGGAGAGCACAGGTAATTCTGTCTAAGCGCCAAAAGATGACAAGTAAGTATGTGGTGTCCAGTATCTGCATTTTGAACGTCGCTATCGGAAATGACAAATAAAGCTTTAAGTGAACTACAAGTTGCAGTTTGAGAGACAGTCTTAACAAACACTAGGAAGAACTCGGAAAGAATATATTTTTTAACTTGTTTGGGCAGTAATTAGGGTATGTAATGCAGTCTTGTACGAAGGGTTGAGGCCAGAGGCAGTATTTTCTTAAATTTTGACTGATTGCTCGGAGCATCTCGTTTTTTTTCGCAATGATGTATACAATGCTTCGTACTTTGTGTATGTTATCGTCCTGGTGCAACTGTGCCGGGATTGTTACTCAGTGTTCGTCTCTTCTTCAGATAAACTTTTTCTAAACACTCTCACAACCATGCCAGGATAACGACTGTCGTTTTAACAGAAAAGGAAACCGAAGCGTACGCATTGCATCAGCTCCCAACGGTCGCCTTAATCGCACACTAACGAAGCTTCGTGTGCGCATATGTGATTGCAAAAGACATGAAACAAACTTAAGTGAACTTAAAACAGAGTGGTTAGTTACGCAATGCAACTGAAAGTACTTTAACGACCTCGTTCACTTTGAGAACCCGAAAGTAGCTTCCGCCGCTCCCCCGCTAATGGCAGCTTGAGTTGGCAGCAGATGCTGAGGCAAGTTTTATTACTGGCGAAATGGAAGCACTTACGGAATGATGAAATCCGTTAAAATTCATTTCATACTTTCTGCCGATCGCAGCATAGTGCACGTAGGGTAAAGTACAGTGATCATAGGTTAATGAGGGCTAGGCGTCACCTCAATTTGAAAGGAGAAAGAGTAAGCTTGTTCAAGAAGAAGCATGCCAGCCTAGAGGCAGTAGGGGTAAAAGCAGACAAATTCAGGCTGATACTTGCAAACAAATATGAAGCCTTTGACCATAGAGATGAAGGTGACATAAACGTAATGAATGAAATCGTAACTAGGCTGGCTTTCAGTGCAGCAACTAAAGTGGGAGGCGAGGCACCATGGCAACCAGTTGGCAAGCTCTCCCAAGTAACAAAGGACCTAATAAAGAAACGACAGAAAATGAAAGTGCCAAGAGTGCCAACTCAAGAGATAAGGTTGAATTCGTGGAACTCTCAAAACTGATCAACAAGGCGAAAATAGGGGATATTCTAAATCGTAACGAAAGACTGAAGAAGCCGTAAAAGATGAACGCAGCCTGAAATCAGTCAGAAGGAAATTGGCATAGGACAAACCAAGATACATGCACTGAAAAATAAGCAGCGTAATATCATCAGCAATCTCAAAGGTAGAGTAAAAACTGCCGGAAAATTCTATGCTGACCTGTACAAAACCCAAAGGAGTCAGGATGCCTGCTTTCGAAGCAGTATTATACAGGATACAGAAACTCCTCCTACAACTAGTGATGAGGTCAGAAGGGCCTTGCAAGACATGAAGCGCGGAAGAACGGCAGGAGAAGATGAAATAACAGTTGATTTACTAAAAGATGGAGGAGGCATAATGCATGGGAAACCGGCGGCTCATTATTCGAAGTGTCTGTCAATTGCAAGGGGCCCAGAAAACTGGAAGATTGCAGACATTATACTAATCCACAAAAATGGTGACTTTAAAGAGACAAAAAATATAGGCCGATTAGCTTACTCCCAGCATTATATAAAATATTCACCAAGATAATTTGCAATATAAGAAGAGCAACCCTGGTCTTTAGCCAACCATGGGAACCAGCTGGTTTCAGGAAGGGATACGCTCCGATTAATCACACCAATGTCATTAAGCCGGTAATCGAGAAATACACAGAGTACAATCAGCCTCTCTATGTGGCTTTCATAGATTACGAAAACGCATTTAATTCAGCAGATACCAGCAGCCATAGAGGCATTACGTAATCAAGGTGTAAAGACCACTTAAATATCTTGAAAAAATATCTACAGAGATTCTTCAGCCACCCTAATTCTACACAAGAAAAGTAGGAAGATACCTATAAAGAAAGGCGTCAGACAAGGAGACACAATTTCTCCAATGCTATTCACCGCGTGCTTGGAATAAATAGTCAAGCTCTTATACTGGGAAGGTTTAGGAGTGAGGATCGACGGCGAATACCTCAGCAACCTTCGGTTTGCCGATAACATTGTTCTATTCAGCAACACTGCAGACCAGTTACGGCAAATGATTAAGGACCTTAACAGAGGGAGTGCAAGAGTGGAGTTGAAGATTAACATGCAGCAGACAATGATAAAGATCTATAGCCGTTAAAGGGAACGAGAGTTCAGGATCACCAGTCAGCATCTAGTCTGTGAAGGAGTATGTTTACTTAGGTAAAATAATCACAGAGAACCCTGATCATGAGAAGAAAATTCATAGAAGAACAAAAATGGGTTGGATCGCATACGGCACACCATTGTAAGATGATAACTGGAAGCTTACCGTTATCATTGACAAAGAAGGTGTACAATTAGTGAACTTTACCGGTGCTGACATAGCAATAAAGTTTTCAATAAAGTTCTTCTATCCATCCATCCATCTATTCTTACCCTTATACTATAGGTTTTCTCACTGTAACACCTAGAGGGAAATCTGGCGCCACCGTCTGTGGGAGTTTCTTAAGGGAGCACCGTACCGTCACGGAAATGACGGTATGTGTGTCTGCGAGGCTCGTGTTGGTTGGTGTCGTCAGAGGCTTCGTCTAAAACGTGGATATGGCTACACAAATAACGCGTTTTCAATGTAAAATCTTCATAAATTTTTCCATTCACGCATATTACATCTTTACTCGCCTACAATGCATGACCAAGCGAAGAAAAGCAAGAACAGACGACAAACTGTTTCAAAGCGAGCGCGGACCTTGTCATCTGTTCTCCAACTTTAGCGGCCTGCTGATACAACTTACGTAACGTATAATTGTACACGCAATAACAAGTTCTCATAGGTAAATAAAACATATTTTTGCGTAATAATAAAACAAAAACAGCTTTTCACGTGCTGTTTTAGTAGAAAATGAATCATCGGGACAGACGAAACGGTGATTGCCAAGCGCGTCTTCAAGGTGTCCTGTCCCTCCGAGAATGATGCCAATCCGAAGTCATAATATACCGGCATTCTCATGCATACCACAGCGCCGCAGCGCCAGATTTCCCTCTAGGTAAGGTCCCCGCAGGGGCGTCTCCTTCAGCAGGCGTTTGGTGTGTTGCGACACCACGTACCCGAGCACACGAGGCTTGGACCCTCCCGCGTGTAGTCATGTGCAGCTTAGCCGTGTCTGGGGAAAGGGGGATCTTGGGGGTGGAGCTGATGCTGGGTCTTTCGATCTTTAAGGCCCCCCGGCGGAGGCAACACACCCGTTTGGCATCTGCTTCACATAGACGGCACCCCCGGAATGACCCACCCGGGGGAAATCGGTAGCTGCCTTTTCCTGTGCCCCTCTCCATTCTGCGTCTTTCTCTCTTCTTTTCAATCTTTCCTGTCTTCTCCTCTCTTCTATTTACTTCCGACTTTTCTGGCAGCTAGGGTTAACCTTGTGTGGGTGGCCAATCTTGGATACTCCAGATTGGGTTATAGTAGCACCGTACAACTGGCGAGGGCCGGTCTTGCCCGTAACACTTGCTCCGTCCCCATGTTGGGCTCGGTGGTGGGCGGTTGGCGCTGCTGCCGAGCTCAAGGCTCCTATATGGCTTCTAGCAAACCACTTTCCCTTGATCGCCCTCTAAAAAGGGGGCGCACCGATGCAACGTTCCAATTCTGTTTGAAGAGCAATCAAGAACACTTTTCTAAGTACCAAGTAATCCACAGTGAAGGCAACAAGAGCGTGCGTAAATTCTCCCCCTTCTTGGTGGTGAAATGCATCGCAAACACTAGAGGACCTGGCTACAAAGCCACACAGATGTCCAATGGAGACCTGCTCCTTGAATTGAAGGATAAAACTCAACATTATAAAATTAATTACTTGAAATGCATTGGCGTTGTAGCAGTCACTGTGTCGGCACATGGAACCATGAACACGAGCCGTGGAGTAATTTCTGAAGACAACTTCTGGGACCTTAGTAACGAAGAGTTGCTTAAAGGTTTCCAGGACCAAAATGTGATCAAGGTAGAAAGAATCCTAATCCGCAGGAACAATGAACATCTTCCAACAAAGCACATTGTACTAACCTTTGGTACTAGCATGCTGCCTAGTACATTGGATGCAGGCTATATCAAAGTACGTGTTAGGCCGTACAATTCAAATCCTCGACGGTGCTTTAAGTGCCAGAGGTATGGACATGGATCTCAGACACGCTGAGGAAAGCAGACTCGCGCGAATCCATCAGACACTTGCGACTCATCTCCACATTGCGTGAACTGTGATGGGAGCCATCCAGCTTACTCCAGGACGTGCCTTAAATGGAAAAAAAAGAAATCATTGCATTAAAATTCAACGAAAATATAACATTTCCCGAACCAAGGAAACGTCTTTCGTACTTAGATCACACCAGCTTTTCCGAGGCGGCGCGACGGGGGCCGCGTCACAAATACCACGGGAGTTTACCGTGGTCACTGATAGTGGTCCGGTAATCACTCCGCCTGCCCCTCTGGTGGCAGCAGCAAATCCCCGGCGTCATCGACGCCGAAAGATCAGCGCTCTCAGGAGCGCGCTAGGAGAGAGAAAATACCTGTAACTTCTCAATGAAAGGGACCGGTAACCTAAAGGGTTACCGCCTTTGTATAGATATCCATCTATCATTACCACGTGCTCTTGAACACAGACAACAAAAATCTTCCTCAATATGACTACGCAAATAATTCTGTGCAATGCCAGGGGCCTATTTCGCAATCTAGATGATGTCAAAGATCTACTAGAGGAATATCAGCCACGGCTGTTCTGTGTTCAAGAAACACATTTAAAGTCGACACACGAGAACTCCTTAAAACAATACATAGTTTTCCGTAAAGATAGAAATAATGGTAATTGTTCTTCAGGTGGTGTGGCAATCATAGCCCAAAAGTCAGTAGCATGCCAGCATGTATCACTCCAGAGTTCATTTGAAGCAGTGGCTGTTCGGGCTATATTGTTCAACCAACTCATAACTATTTGCTCCATATACATACCGCCTGACGAACGGTTTGACGCAGCAGAATTTGAAAAGCTTGCTGACCAGCTTCCCGAACCCTATATAGTAATCGGAGACTTCAATGCTCACAGCACATTTTAGGGTGACTCAAGGTGTGATGCGAGAGGACGGGCAATAGAAAACTTCCTTCTTTCTTCTGGAGAATGTCTTTTTAACAAGACAGAGCCAACTTTTTACAGTCCTACACACAACACGTATTCATGTATAGACCTAGCCATAGGGTCAGCATCACTTCTTCCATACCTGGAATAGACAGTTATCAGTAATCCATATGGGAGCGATCATTTCCCAACACTCCAAGAAACAACAAAGTGGCACAACGGACCAGCTTAAACCAAAAAGTGGAAACTTCACAGTGCAGACTGGTCAAAGTTAAGAAACATATGTAAACAGTACCTGGAAGATGTGGACCACCTAGGTGTAGAGGAACTGGCCAGCTACATCACTGAGCATATCCTCTGTTCTGCTAAAAACTGCATACCTCAGTCCTGTACAGATAAAGTCAATCCAAAGCCGTGGTGGAACAAAGACTGCGAAACTGCAAGGAAACGCCGGAACAAATCATGGAGTACATTTTCACGCTACCCAACCACAGAAAATTTAATAGAATTGAAGCGGTGCAAAGCAAATGGACGCCGTATCCGCCGAATATCCAAAAGAGAAAGCTTGACACGCTACATATCCTCAATGAACTCATACACGGATGTTAGCAAAGAATATAACAGGATACATAAACTGAAAGGACAACGTCCAAATCATGTTCCTCTCGTTACTGGCTCTGGTGATTCAGTAGAAGATCAAGCAAACACCCTTGGCGAACACTTTCAGAAAGTATCAAGTTCGGAAAATTATTCCGAAAATTTCATAAATCATAAAAGAATAGCGGAAAATATTCCTCTGCGTTCAAAAAAGTCATCAGTAGGGTTCAATAGACCGACAACATTCTATGAATTCAAGCTTGCCCTAGGCTCTTGTGGTAGCTCGGCTCCAGGTTCTGACACAATAACATATGAAATAATCTAGAATCTCCCTTATGAGACCCGAAACTGCATCTTAGGTCTTTACGATAAGATTTTTGCAACTGGCCATATACCTTCATCTTGGAAAGAAGCAATAGTCCTACCAATACTCAAACACGGCTAAGACCCTTCGTTAGTTAACAGTTACAGATCGATTGCACTCACTAGCTGCTTACTTAAAGTATTTGAAACGATGATTAACCATCGCCTTGGCCTCTTTTTGGAATATAATGGTATAGTGGACCCTCGCCAATCTGGCTTCCAAAGAGCGAGGTCTACTACCGATAATCTAGTTCTCCTTGAATCATATATACGTGATGCGTTTGTACGTAGCCATTACTCTCTATCTGTATTCTTTGATCTTGAGAAGGCATATGATACTGCCTCGTGACACGGTATTCTGCAAGACCTGTCTCCTATGGAATTTGTGGTAGTATACTGAATATTTTGCAAAATTACTTATCTGAAAGAAAGTTCCGCGTAAGAATTGGCAATGTACTGTCGCGCACTTTTATTCAAGAAAACGGTGTACCACAGGGAGGAGTTCTAAGTCGCACACTTTTTATAATCAAAATGAACTCTCTCCGCTCTGTTATACCATCAATGGTGTCTTATTCTGTCTATATGGATGACATCCAAATCAGCTTTAAATCTTGCAACCTGTCCATATGTGAACGCCAGATACAGTTGAGTGTTAATCGGCTCACGAAATGGGCAGACTAAAACGGGTTTAGATTCAATGCAGAAAAGACTTCCTGTGTGCTGTTTTCCAGACGTAGAGGGGTATTTCCTGACCCATGCATTACGATGCATGGGAGAAGCCTGGTAAATAGAAAAGAACAAAAATTTCTGGGTATAACCTTCGATTGTAAGCTAACCTTCATGCAGCATATAAAACAGTTGAAGCTGAAATGTCTTAAAACCATGAACCTTTTAAAGATTTTATCTCATCAGTCGTGGGGAACAGATAGGTATTGCCTCCTATATCTTTTTAAAAGCCTTGTGTTGTCACCCATGGACTACAGATGTATTGTTTGCCTGTCGGCTTCAAAGACAACACTTAAGCTACTCGATCCTGTGTATCACTTAGGTATCCGCCTAGCACTTGGTGCCTTTCGTACGAGCCTCGTGCAAAGTCTATATGCGTAATCGGGTCAGTGGCCGCTGGATTATCAACGTAGATATGTGAGAGTCACCTATGCAATAAGAACCATGTCACTAAAACGAAATCCATGCAAAGCACTCATAAGTGATCAGTCCACAAATCAATTGTACTTAAACAGGCCTTCACACGCCCCGCCGTTCCCGTTGGCAGTAAAATCTGTTGCGGAAAAACTCGGAGTACTTTTCACAGATCTGAAGGAAAGCGACAATGCTGAACCCATCCCACCTTGGGAGCAATGTACAGTTACCTGTGAATTGTCCTTTACAGGACTGAACAAAAAGAGTTGTCAAAGTGCCCTCATCCAGCAACATTTCTTCGCCCTTGAAGACAAGTATAGATTGATGGCATTTTTCACCGATACTTCCAAGTCTGCAACTTCGGTATCATGTGCAGCCCATGGCCCAAAGTTCTCCAACACTAAAACCTTACATAACCATAGCAGCATTTTTACAGCCGAAGCGTACGGTGTCCAGATCATTGTTGAGTGCATAGTGCAGCAGAAGATACAAAAGTCCATAATATACACAGATTCCTTAAGCGTTGTCCCAGCCCTGTTCTGTGGCAAAGCAAACCGAAACCCTGTATTAAACGTGCTCCTTAAGCACATTCACGTAGCATATAAACAAAACCCTGCTCTTGTTGCATGCTTGGTGCCAGGACACTCTGGGATCGCAGGCAATGAAATGGCAGACAAAAATGCTGGACAAGCGGCTCATCGGGATACCGTTGACTTAACCTGGATACCTGGTGTGGACATGAAACCAGTGGTACGAAAGGCGCTGCGTAATCATTGGCAAGCTCAGTGGGACAAGGAAGTTGAAAATAAGCTGCACCTGCTCAAACCGCAGTTAAGCACATCTTTTCCACTGAAGCTTGAGAGACACACCGAAGTCACCCTGGTACTACTCAGAATAGGGCACACTTATGGCACACACAAATACCTCTTCACAGCAACTGACCCACCGACGTGCACACGCTGCGGTGATAACCTAACTGTCCTACATGTCCTTATTCAATGTCCTGAACTTCACCGAGACCGATTGGCTCATTTTAGAGAACTCTACGCACACCATATAGCACCCCATCCCTCGATGTTCCTATCAGAGGATGCACTTTTTAACTTTAAAAGAGTGCTTAATTATCTTGCTCAAGTTAACTTTCTCGACATCATCTCATACCATCCTAACCTTCAGATTGTGCCTCACAGGTGAGGCACAGTCTGATGCACAAAAGTCTGTCTGAGCTCTTGCGCTTCTTGCGTAAGCAAGAATTGTACACCGAGGGACTTGGACAATCGAGAATAATTTAACATGTGTGCCTGTAGCAAATGCATTTAAAGCCTTGTATTTATCTTAGTAATTATTTTAGAATTCATCCACTAGTATTTAAAGATATATCTTGCGTGCAGGCCTCTATACAGCCTTTATTTTAAATCATAGTCCTAAACTCACAATAATACTAAACCATAACACATGTCCTGGCGCTCTTTGGCCTTAGATGCCCTTGCGCCATTAAATATCGATCATCATCATCACCCTCTAAGTAATGTAGTGAGAAACTCTATGCCTTGTACCAGGGACATCCCTGGGTCCTACGTGTGACAAGGGTAGTTAAAAGGCGCGAAACAGGTCCCCGAGCCCAAAGGGGTATGGGCCATTGACCTTGGACACTTTCTGCATTATCACCACGATAGGCCTACATGATGATTTGTTTTTGTGAACATCTCAGGGGTGGGGGGGGGGGACACGTCTTTTTCCAGATCCTAGCCATAGGCAGCTTCTTTAGAAAAGAAGATTAAGGAGATGTATACAATAATGCGGGAATGAAAGACACGTATAGCATACCTAAATAAATCAAGCAGGCTGGGTAACTTCACTGGCCTGTTTCAAAGGGGATGCCAATTCATCACCATCATCATCATTAGCATCAAATCGTGCCACTAGCCCCAACTCTGCATGCGCTCCGTGTAGCGTCGTTAAGTGCAAATTTTTCATTGAAGTTGTGTTGCATTCCACCCAGTGTCCCGACGTGTAGCAGTTGCATGTTGCGTGTAGGTGGATCTGGTGAACCGAAGCAGGCTAGGTGACGGTTTGTCACCGCCTCGTTTCAACGGAGATGCAAATATATGATTAAGTTACAGGGTTTCACACGCCGAAACCATGATATGATTATAAGGCGCGCAGTAGTTGTCGACTCCTGAATAATTTGGAACACCTGAAATTCGTTAAAATGCACCTAAATATAAGTACACGGGTGATTTCACATTTTGCCCCTATCGAAATGCGGCCGCTGTGGCCGTGATTTGATTCCACGACCTCGTGCTTAGCAGCCGCGAATACATCATCACCATCATCATCAACAGCATAGTATCGTACCACGGGTGAAGGCATGTGACATGTGAGCCGCGTAGTCTCGATGCCTGTGTTTACTCTTCGGTACCGGTTATGGTGCCTCCTCGCTGGATACGAACTCTCTATTGCATGCTCCTGGAAGTGGAGCTGCTATGGAGGCGCTCCTCCAGTTTACGCTGTGACTGCGCTTCCAGCACCGCGCAAGCCTGTCAGCTTAGTCGTGTAAAACCCAATAACATGTATTTTTTATGTAGTTGATTTTATTGTGCCGCCTTTCTCGAAATATAGTACGCGGATTATGTGTGTTCAAAAGTTTAAACTGGGCTTGGTGCGTACTTTCCGTAGGTGTGGTCAATAGTTGATTTAATTTTACACGAGAGTAAACATACACGAATAAACAGGGATACCGGCCTGTAAGTTTTCTTACACAGTAAGACAGATAAAGAAACCAGTTTCACTGTTATCGTTGCTACCCACGGTCACTATATTGAACTGACGCTAGCAGGCCTGGATTTGAAGGCACTGATGAGCCCATCAGATGAGAATCAGTCGAGACCGAGATGCCTGGCTCCTTTTATTCTGACATGCCCGGGGAGGAGAATTTTCAGGTGTTTTAAAACGCAGATGTATCTAATCTAATGTAGGATATTTTTGCTAACCGACAGTATACTGGTTGCGGAGAATCCAAAGAAACAAGCAAGATATTCACATGAAAGATGTTCCTGTGAAATATTCAGCCGGTGCAGACAGCACCTAAAAGATACGGTGCGTTTATACATTTCAGTAGTTGTGCCAGCAAGTACAATATTTGAAGAGTTTTTTTTTAGTCTGCGGCTGTTCTGGAATGTGATGCAGTCATTCTTCACTGAAAAAAAAATGTTCAAGCAACGCGCAGCTTGTCACTATCTCTATATTTTACAGCGAAGCCGTCTATACGGAACCTGTGTCATCTTTTTTCTGACTTCGCTAAAACTATCATCATCAACAATGGCTCGAACATAGTCGTCTTCTTCCACATCTTGCTTCGTTGCCGCTCGTCGTTTCAGCGTAGAATTTCACTTCTGTTGAAATGGGTACGCAAGCTTTACGGGGGTATGAGCCATTGCTTAAGGGGGGTGTGAGCCATTCATTGTATTACGTGATGGACAGATTTTAATTTTGAAGCAATTTAATTTCGAAGAATCGCAAGCGGCGATGCCGGACGGATGCTCATAACCAAGCAAACCCGAGATATCTAACGCAAGCACCAACGGTGTACTACGGGCATCCCGTCTCTGACGTCGTTCTCTCCATCGCAGCCGAACGTGTGCTTAACTTCATTCAGAAATACAAGCACAGACAGAAACTTCACGCGCAAAAGAAAAAAAAGAATACTGGGATAACCACAAAAAAAGCACTCCTAAAGCCCGCTCACCAGGCGAAGCGCGCGAAAGCGAAAATGAGGTAAGCGAATGGTGAAAGGAGAAATTTAAAATATAGACTGCTTGCGAAGTTTCACACGTGGTGTAACTCTCGGTGTAATTAACACAGCTTCTCTATTTGACAATCTTCAGGACTGCAAGGAACGGGGACTTTTTTTAGCTTTATTTCTTTTCTTGCTTACACGTGCTATCATTCTTGCTATTGCGAACGCGTAATTAGCCGTAGTCTGCTCATTAGGTGATCGGGTTGACTAGCGTTAAGGTTGACATTGCACCATCATGGCAAGGTCAGCGAGTGAGACGAAACGTGCTTTATGAGGTCTGCATAATGAGCCATGGTCGACGGCCAAGCATTGATGTTATAGGAAGGGTCAATTATATCTTTAATTAGATTAACAATTAATTATTAATCATCTTACCCTTTAATTATTTATTCACTGTTGATGCAGGGTTTTTCATAGATTACTTGAATAATGAAAATATTTGCGAACACAAAATATATAATTTTGTAGTACGTTGCTTTAAAGTTTCAGAGGTGGAACCAAACTTGAAACAGAAGTTTATCCACGTTCGATAAAGGATAATCTTTACCTTGTTAAAGACTAAATATATCTTCCACTAATGGTTTTTGAAAAGAACAACAACATATGTTATAAAACCACACCAGTGCGGAATTAAGTAAGACACATGCCACTAGTGAACCCCTGTACAGTGCAGCTAAACAAGAAATAGCAAAAATGGCAGAAGTGAAAGGTGACGAGCAACGGGAATGCCCCTGAGATTGCAATATACATAGAGGAAAAGGAAGTTACTGGTTCAGTATTTCAAACCCCATGCTCTTTCGTACAGAGCAAAGTAACGTCAACTGCATCGGATGTTTAGGTGAAACCGACAGCTTCTTTGAATAGCCACACGACCAGTATGCGAGAATTGCAGCTCGGACGCTAGGGTTTGCTGGAATCGGCACGAGCTTCATCGCTATGTAAACATACATGTTCCGAACCGTCGCGCATGCCTTGTCACGTCTTTAGTGGAGTGGCACGACGATCAACGACTGAGTTGTTATACCGGGTGTTTCAGCGAAAAGTTTCAAAATATTTAAATGTTGCCTGTGGCAAATAGCACAATTCTAGTTCAGGAGCTGGTCTACTCTGAGAGGCGAAGATTACTTGCACGAAATTAAATGAAATGCATAAACGACTAAATAACAAAACTTCACTCAATATGTTTTTAACTATTTACCTGATGGCCCCTATTGCACTTTACAAATTATACCCGTGGAGTTCGCAAGGCGTGTCCACTTGGAACGAAGTCTCATGATGACGACAGTTTTTGTATATTAATTTCAGAACTTTGCAGATAAGCGCATTTGCATTCCAGCTAACTTTTTTAACAAGGCCGCGCTTTATGCATACAAGCACAAAATTAACTGGAACATCAATGCATTTCTCCACAATGTTGGCGAATATCTAGAAACTGCTGTCATCCTGAAAATTCTTTCCAAGTAGACCCGCCTTGCGAACTCCACTGCTAGAATTTGAAAATTGCAATATGGACCGCAATGTAATTAGTTAAAAGTTAATTAGTGAATGTTTGTTAATTATACGATTATGCATTGCAATTTTTTCTGCAAGCACTGACCGCCGTTTCGAGTAGAACACCTCAAGAGCTTGAATTGCAACCTTTAAGAAATTTTGAAAATGTTCGCTGAAACACCCAGTATAGTACGGCTTGAATTGCGACGGTATTTCAAGCCTCCAGCTTCGGGCGGCTTGATGGTGTGTGCGATGAAGGGGGAAGGGGAAGGAAGAGAGGGAAAGCGCTCTGCTCGGCATCCCTCGGGACTAGGAAAAGCAGTGAAAAGTCGCTCTACCGCAGCCGCACTGTCACTGCAAGACCGCAACAATTGCAGCGAGTCGGGTAAGATGGCTGCCGAACGCGGGAGAAAAAACAATAACGTCGTCAGGGTAACTGAGACATTTGGTCAATATGTAGCCTCGCAGAAGAGAATCCATCATTCGTTCGAATGTCGCAGGAGCATTGCATAGGCCAAAGGGCATGACTTTGAACTGATATACGCCATCCGGCGTGATGATGGCCGTCTCCTCGCGGTCCATTTCATCAATTGAAACATGCCAGTAGCCGGATGGAAGATTCATGGACGCGAAGTATTTAGCTCCGTGCAAGCACTCCAAGGCTTCGTCGATGCATGGTCGTGGGTAAACGTGTTTTTGGATGATCTTGTTTAAGTGGCGATAATCGATGCAATAACGCCAGGTACCATTTTTTTTCACAAGGACGATAGCCGAAGCTCAAAGGCTGGCTGATGGTTCGATGACCCCTTTGCGGAGCATTTTGTCCACTTCTGATTGGATGACTCGACGTTCAGCATCCGATACACCATAGGGACGCCAAAGAATAGGATTCGTGTCTCTAGTGTTGATACGGTGGTGAACAGATGTTTTCTCTAAGGACTTGTCACCAAAATCAATGATGTCAATGTACGATTTGAGGAGGAGGCTTATGTCCGTGGCCTCTGCAGAGGTAAGGTCCGGTGCAATCATTTTCGCGAAGTCATCCTTCAAGGAACCAGAGCTGTGAGCTGCAATTGGTGCTAAGAAACCCCTCTCGGCGTTCAGACTTTCAATCTCAAATACAGAAGTATTAGAAACGCTGGCCAAGAACACGCCGGCTGGAAGCACTTGAGGGCACAGGCTGAAATTCAGAAGCGGAAAAACGACGTTGTTATTAGTAATCGTCACCAGCCTATGCGGAAGAGCAACGTTCCGGTTCAAAAGCACGTCGATGGTGGGCTGAAGGACATATTCACCGTCGGGAATCTGTGGCAGTGCGGTCAAAGCGACGTAAGTGACTACCTCAGGTGACAGACGCACATCTTGAAGTGAACACAAGTGCGGTGGAACGGTGCTCGGAGGATCGGCGACTTGAGGCAATTCCAACTGAAGAACGCCGGTTGCGCAGTCGATGAGAGCGGAATGATGGGATAAAAAGTCAAATCCATGGATGAGGTCTTGAGGGCAGTTGTCGATCACAGCAAAGAGAACAGAAGGGGGGCGGCCGGCTGAACTTATACGCGCAGTACACATTCCAAGTAGAACCAGCAAGCCACCGTCGGCCACACGAAGCACTCGGGCAGCTGTTGGGGTGAGGACCTTCTTTAGACGTCTTCGTAAGCTTGCGCTCAGCACAAAAACGTGGGCTCAAGTGTCGACGAATGCTTGGACAGGTAAGCCGTCTATTTTAATGTCAATTTCACTTATCTGCGTGGGCACGTACAGAGAATTTGCTGCAGTAGTGGGCAATGCAGCACCACCTCCGAGGGCGGCATTTCTTAGTTTTCCGAAAGTGGTTGTGGTAAAAAAACTTTTATTGATGAGAAGGCCAAAAGTAAAAACAAATTAAACAGCATCGCCGTGCGAGGTGTTGAGGGCCACGAGTTGCTACAGTATCTGGCGACATGACCAATGCGGCGACAGGTGAAACATATCGGCTGGTGGTCCGCGGTTGTCCACTCATTTGGGTTGCGATAAACCGGAGCGAAGCGTCGGGGTGGAGCGAAAATAGTAGGAGGGGGTTCGTTGGCTTTGGAGTTGGTGACGGCACAGACAGAATGTAGGCCAATGTTTTCAAGTTCCTGTCGAACGATGACTTGCACGAGCGGAACTGAAAAAGGGGTAGCATCAGGGCTACGCGAACAGAAAGCTGCGGGCTACATATTGTCCAGTTCACGTCAAACGATTCGCACCACGTCCTCTGATGGCGACGCGTGTTGCTGTGCGGGCTGATTTTCACACGTCGACGTTGCGGCATTATTGAGAAGTCTGGTGAATGGGTGCAGGATGGGTTGGTTTTTGGCCTGCTCGAATTGTCGGCACTCATTGATGATAGCATCAACTGTACATCAACTTTTGCACATGAGCAGGTTGAAGGCCTCGTCAGCAATTACCTTGAGCACATGCCCTACCTTCTCAGTTTCTGTCATGTCGTTATCGGCTTTACGACAGAACGCGAGAACGTCGTGGATATACGAAATATAGGACTATGTTGGGGATTGGGCGCTAGAGGCCAGTTCCTGCGTTGCGGCAATTTTACGGCCGGCTGGTTTGCCAAACAACTCTGTTAACATCTCTTTGCGTTGGTCCCAGCTGGTCAACTCCTCTTCATGGTTTTCGAACCACACCTTTGCCGTGCCTCTTAGGTAGAACAACAAGTTAGCTGACATAAACGTAGGGTCCCGCCTGTTGATTCCGCTCACATCTTCGTACATAGCCACCCACTCTTCAACATCGGCGCCGTCAGTTCCGCAGAAAATTTAGGGATCCTTGGGTTGCACAACCACAACCGAAAGGGACAGCGATGCAGTGTGTGATGGTGACGTTGGAGGCGGCAATGACGTTGATCCCGAGCGCTCACTGTCATTCATGGTGAGGATGGTGTTTAGACGTCCACTGCGGAGCTCCGTTTCCAGCCATGGTACCGCGCACCTCCACTAATATGTTGCGGATATGTTGTGAGTGTAAGACTGTATTTACAAACTATATACAAGGAGAGTCAATTGGGTGTAAAGTGGTTGACTAGTGACAACACGCAGCAGTCAGCGTCTCAAGATCCTCTTCTTCGTCTCTCTCTTCTTTCACCCTTCCGTAACAATATATTTAATCGATATTACCAACCCTATGTAGTTACTTCATGGCAGTGTAGCCGCTTCTAACTTAGCTATTGCCCTTGAAAATTATCCGTTAAACAATCGGATTCCTAAAGAAACCATTGAGTTCGGATTGCCGCAGTGAGATTTTACTAAAACATTAAATTACTTTATATTTCAACAGGTGGACTTGTCACATGCTATCCTCGGCACAGAATAAGAAATATATATAAGAGGGCTGTTAGGGTTGCAACAAATTACGATAGGAGTGCACACCATGATAGATAGGTGCCATATCTTTGACGCGCGAGTATGCGCGGGCAAATGATTTTTAAAAAGTGCCTTTAATCTTCCTTGATTATCTTTGACGCCTGAGGGTGCGCAGGTATATAAATATGAAATGTGTGTTCTGAAATAAAATAGTTGCGGGTGCAGCGAGTGTCGTCTTTTCCTGTTTGTCTTCACTGTGTCCGTGTCAGTGCGGTGCTTCACCAGCAAGGTATGATGATCACTCACCAACTAGCACTACTTTCCACTTTACTGAACTTCATTTCCATTACAACGAGCCCTTTTATATGTTCGAACAACTTCAAGCAATATGACCCTAGCACCCTGGTTACAGTTATGGCGATATGCGTCTGCAAGGCAAGAGTGGCATCTTGGCATGTAAGGTACAACGTGTGCCCCAAGGAACCCGAAACCATGTGCGGTTTCCTTCAGCCATCTTCAATACACTCAAAACGAATTTGTAGGATTGTGAAAGCGAAATTATGGAGAGAAGCAAGACATTTTAAGGATTCCCTGAGAGTAACCTGCGCCTTGCTTCATGGTCGAGAGCACAACAGACGCTTCAGGGAATGGTGTAGGACGTCCGACAGTTTGGCGGAATGGTTATGGGCGACCACGAGACCACACCTACCTAGACCGAAGAAGACAACAACGGAAGACAACGACTAGATGGAATTTGTCAGCAAATGTGGCGTATCAGTTAATACATTTCTTGAACTATTAACCTTTTACCTTGAGTCCACCTTTGTAATGTGGAATAATGTTATGTACAGGCAAAAGTCCCGTATATGTATAGGCTCAAAAGTAGCTCCGGTACTTAGCACAATTTTTTTAGGTAGCATAGACAAAGGGATAGATGCAAACCTTAAAGACCTAGCGGTAATAGTGTTGCGCTTTGTGGACGATTTCTTGGTTATAGTCGAACATGTTGTTTTGGACGTAAGAGTGAGTGAAGTCTTAAGAGTGTTCAAGGACAATAGCCAAGGTCTGGCTTTCACTGTTGAGCTGCCGAAGAATGGCAAGCTACAGTTTTTAGATTTGGCGTTAACTTCCACACCGGACCACGTTTGCTGGTCATACAATCCACGATCACAAAAACGCTTGCTTAGCTATAATTCGGGACACTCTAAAATTGTAAAATGGCATAGCTTTCTCGTGCCTGAGGGCGGCCTTAACTAAGTCTTGCCCGGAAAAAATAAAAGAAACTTTCAGCCAACACGTTATCTGACTAAAGAACGCAGGATATGAAAAACATGTACTCTGTACATCAACTTATAAGTTGATTCGTTATGTGCGCAATGTTTATCGGAAAGAGCGCAACAGAAAAGAGATTGATAGCAAAAAAAAAAATTGTGTCACTACCATATGCACACAAAATTGCGCATAATTTAAAAAACGTAGGTGGCAGATATGGTCTACGAGTAGTTTTTTCAGCGCCTAACAAACTCGGAAAAATATGTGTTAGACTGGATCGTAGAGTTTCAACAAAAGTAAAAGTAAATGGTCGTAAGTGCACAGTCAAGCATAAAGAAAAACTTGTCGAGTGCAGGTCATCTGTAGTCTACTGTTTGCCCATATTGTGTGGAAAAGTATACATCGGCCAAACGGGTCGGTGCGTCAACACGATACTTTTGGAGCACAAAAGGTCCACTGGGGGCAAACATTCATTCCCACATTAAGGGGCATTGCTCACAACATGGGTGCTGGCCGCTTTACAATGATAGCACAGTTTTATCACACCATAACGATCAGCTAACCAGGGAAATAATCGAAGCCTTTCATATTCACAAGAGGCGAGACGGTTGTATCAGTCAGCCATCTGTACATCTAAGCCATGGTGAGGTTGCCTTTTTGGAAGTACACTAAAAAAAAGAAAAAAATTGTGTAATAAAAATGGTTGTTAGGGTTGCAACAAATTACGATAGGAGTGCACATCATGATAGATAGGTGCCATATCTTTGAGGCCCGAGTATGCGCGGGCAAATGATTTTTAAAAAGTGCCTTTAATCTTCCTTGATTTTCTTTGACGCCTGAGGGTGCGCAGGTATATATATATATATATATATATATATATATATATATATATATATATATATATATATATATATATATATGAAGTATGTGTTCTGAAATAAAATAGTTGCGAGTGCAGCGAGTGTCGTGTTTTCCTGTTTGTCTTCACTGTGTCCGTGTCAGTGCGCTGCTTCACCAGCAAGGTATGATGATCACTCACCAACTAGCCCAACTTTCCACTTTACTGGGCAATAACTCATCATCGCCATCATTAACATCGTATCGTGCCATTTTCACGGGATGTCAAATGCGTGCCGCGTAGCGTCGATGGGTAATAACTTTGGTTTACAGTTGTGTTGTATTCCACCAGGTGTCCCGACCTGACATGCAACAATGTAACAGTTGCATGCTGCAAGTAGCTGGACCTGGTTAACTAAAGCAGGTTAGGTGACTATTTCAATTGGATTCAGATAAGCTTTATGAAAGGTCCTGCAGGACGCGCCTAAGCGCATAGCGGTCGTCATCACCCCATTTCAAAGGCTATGCCCATAAACCACCATCATCGTTGCCGTCGTCATCATTAAAAGCGTTGTATTGCACCACGAATGAAGGGAAGGGACATGTGCCCCACGTAGTTTCGATAGCTGTGTTTACTCTCCGGTACGCGGCAGGCGCTTCTTCAAAAGGTTCCAATCGCTGCTAAAGGAGTGCATCGTATCCATTGACTTCTAATCTACGCGCGCGGCAACAACCAGGCAACATCGGGCTCACCAGACCACTGGGCTTAGAGCAGCACACGCTGCAGCTCACCGTCGACGCCGGGTGGACAGTTCACTTCGTTCTCGTGAAAACGACGCGAAGAGACTTCCCTCGAATAACGTCTTTTGCGGGCTGACGAAAATGGCGAATCTGTGGAACCGCTCCTCCACTTAAGATGCGGCTGTGCTGCACGTGCCGCTTTTTTTCTACAATCAACGTGTGCAGGAGCGTGCTAATAATTATACAGACTAGCCCACACAAGATATCATCTTGAACGAAGCAAAGTGTTTAGGATTAGATTAACATTTTAAGAAAAGGTAATAAACAGTCAGATGCACGCACAAGTTTCGATGTGTGCTACCGTTCAACTAGGGAAATGAGGCTATTTTTGAAATAACTATCTTGGCACATTTTGTTACGGCCTCCACCACAGAACAGACTAGTGAGGTAGTTCGCACCGCATGACTTGAGGCAGAGTGCAAAAGAAAGAACACGAGGACAAGAGAAGGAAACGAAGACACAGCGCTACTAGCAACTGAATTTTTATTTGCACATGGCTACCAGATATATACCATCGTAAAACAGGCTAATATCGCAAAATAGCTTACTTTCCAGCACGATCATCCACTACCGGCCACCACCGCGATAGAAACATAATTTCTTTTTTTTAACAGCGACAGATGACGGCAATTTACAGATTTGTCATTTCTAATCATTTCAAATGCCTCGATGATGCCCCTAGTGACATGTTCTGGGTTCCTAGATATCACTTTTGATTTGTCGAACAAGGGTTTACAGCCGCAACGCGAGCAGTGCGCGGCTAGATG
Organism: Dermacentor variabilis; assembly: GCF_050947875.1. Classification (NCBI taxonomy): domain Eukaryota; kingdom Metazoa; phylum Arthropoda; class Arachnida; order Ixodida; family Ixodidae; genus Dermacentor; species Dermacentor variabilis. The sequence goes on along the minus strand of NC_134578.1, from coordinate 32,636,764 downwards.
ATTTTTCTTTACCAGATTATTAACATTGTTCGAATGTTCCCGTAAGCGATCATTTGGGCACCTTCCCGTCTGACCAATGTATTCCTTCCCAAAGTCTGAAGGAATACGGTACACCACTCCTTCTATGCACGAAATAAACGCTTCTTGGTGTTTTCTTATTGAAGTCAGGGCACCTCTTTGCAGCATTGTGAACTTTTGCGCACAAACGAGACAAATTCAAAGGGGCTGAAAAGACGACGTCAACGCCAACACGATTCCCAATTTTCTTCATATTATGGCTGCCTTGGTGCCAGTTCGGCATGACAACCCCTTTTCTGCTTCTGCTCTGTTGGGTAGTGAAATCCGGGTGATCACGGTTTCTTAGCTTGCTGCCAGCCACTGCTGTCAGCATTTGAAAGGGGCAGCCAGCCGCGCTAAGATGCGAAACTTGGTTTTCGAAGCTTCTATGTACTAGGTGATGACAAGATTTTAGAAGAGCGTTTTCAAAACAAATATTAATGATGCCCCGCTTAACATGTTTGGAATGCGCTGATGGGAATGGTAGAATGGCTTTCTTCCCTCGGGGCTCATTGCACCAGCACACATGAATGTTTGAAAAAACAAGCGACAGATCGAAAAACCTAATGGAACTATTCGCAGGCTCTTCACATATCAAAATAGGAGGATGGAGGCACTCGCGAAGAACTGCACGAACAGAGGACGGGGCAGAAGCCAAGCATTCATTGTCACATTGTAAAAATACTAGATAATCATCGAGGTGGCTAAAAACTTTTGGAACCTCTGATTATTTCACACTAGTGCACATAATCCTATCGTAGTGAGCGAGAAATAGGTCGCTTAACAGAGGCGCGCGAACGGATCCAATGCATACGCCTCTCTCTAAAAAAAGGTGAGTCCCCCCAAGCAGCCAGTGTCGAGGACAAGTAAAACGTTAAAAGTTCTAAAAGCTGACTAAGAGTTCGACCGACTTCATTATGGAAGCCCACTATACAGTGGTTGTCAACGGCGTTTTCAACGCATTGAAGTAGCTCCTTTTGAAGTAATCAGTAAAGGAATTCTTTAATGACTAGAGAGAAGGCAGAGAAGCTCACGCGAGTGTTGTCTTTTAAGAATTCTGTCGCCACTTGCTCAGAGCTGCTGATTAAAAAGGGTCGTCGAGAGCGAAAAGGTCCAGCTTCGCTTGTAAAAAGCAAGCTACCGATTTTTCCCAGCTGCCCTTTTACAATACAATAACATGGAACGGGCAGTCATCTTTCTGCCTTTTCGAAAAAAACATTTCCTAGCACAGTCCTTTTGTCTTGTCCAAGTCCCGATGAAGTGCTTCTAGATCAAAACTTTTACAAATTCTAAGCGCCCCTTTCTTAACTTTTTCAAGCCACACGTCTTCCCGCTTAACAAACGTAGAATTTACGGTTTGCAACGCCTTAGCGTTTTACGTGCCTTTTTCAAGTACAGGGAAACCGCCCTCATTATTGACCGGGACGAAAGATAGGGAATTTTTCTTGAGGTAGGTAACTGTACCATTCACATCATACTGCTCATGGGTGCAGCAGTCCTTTCAAGAAGGTCCACCCACTCTGATCTGAAAGGTGCAGTTACCTACTTCGAGATCAATTCGCAACCTTTAGTACAGGCAGATAATGAGGGCGGTTTCACTGTACTTGAAAAAGGCATGTGCAACGTAAGGCATTGCCAGCCGTAAACTCTACGTTTGTTAGGCGGGAAGACGTGTGTCTTGAAAAAGATAAGAAAGAGGCGCTTACACAGTAAGGGTTTTGATCTAGAAGCACTTCTTCGGGATTTGGACAAGCCAAAGTGACTGCGCTTGCAAATGTTCTTTTTTTGTGAAGAGGCGGAAAGATGACTGCCCGTTCCGTGTTATTTATTGTGAAAGGGCTGCTGAGAAAAATCGGTAGCGTGCTTTTTAAAAGCGAAGCTCAAACTTTTAGCTCTCGGCGACCCTTTTGGAACCAGCAGCTCTGAGTAAGTGACGACAGAATTCCTAAAAGACAACATCCACGTGAGCTTCTCGGCCTTCTCCCTAGACATTATAGATTTGTTTTACTCATTACTTCAAGAGGAGCTACTCCAATGCGTGGAAAACGCCGTTGACAACGACGGCATAGTGGGCTTCCTGAATGAACTTGGTCTAACTGCTAACGAGTTTTTAGAACTTTTAAAAGCTTTACTTGTCTTCCACGTTCGCTGCTTCGGGTGACTCAACGTTTTTGGAGAGAGAAGGCGTATGCATTGGTTCCGGTTTCGCGCCTCTGTTAAGCGACCTATTTCTCGCTCATTACGATAGGATTCTGTGCACTAGTCTAAAAGAATCAGAGGTTGCAAAAGTTTTTAGGCACGTCAATGATTATCTAGAATTTTTACCATGTGACAATGAATGCTTGGCTTCTGCGGCGTTTGCTGTTTGTGCAGTTTTTCGCCAGTGCCTCGATCCTCTTATTTTGACATGCGAAGAGCCTGCGAATAGATCCATTAGGTTTTTCGACCTTTCGCTTGTTTTTTCAAACAGTCACGCGTGCTGGTGCAATGAGCCCCGAGAGAAGAAAGCCATTCTACCATTCTCATTAGCGCATTCCAAACAAGTTAAGCGGGGCATTATTAATATTTGTTTTGAAAACGCTCTTCTAAAATCTTGTCATCACCTAGTACACAGAAGCTTCGAAAACCAAGTTTCGCATCTTCGCGCGGCTGGCTGCCCCTTTGAAATGCTGACAGCAGTGGCTGGCAGCAAGCTAAGAAACCGCGATCACCCGGATTTCACTACCCAGCAGAGCAGAAGCAGAAAAGTGGTTGTCATGCCGAACTGGCACCAAGGCAGCCATAATATGAAGAAAACTGGGAATCGTGTTGGCGTTTACGTCGTCTTTTCACCCGCTTTGCATTTGTTTGGTTTGGGCGCAAAAGTTAACAATACTGAAAAGAGGTGCCCTGACTTCAATAAGAAAACACTGAGAAGCGTTTGTTTCGTGCATAGGAGTGGTGTAGCGTGTTCCTCTTTAGACTTGGAGAAGGAATACATTCGTCAGACGGGAAGGTGCCCAAATGATCGCTTACGGGAACATTCGAAGAATTTTAATATTCTGGTAAAGACAAATCATCTAGCCGTGCACGGCTCGCGTTGTGGCTGTAAACCCTTGTTCGACAAATCAAAAGTGACATCTAGGAACCCAGAACTTGTCACTAGGGAGATCATCGAGGCATTTGAAATTATTAGAAATGACAAATCAGTAAGTTGCCGATCCCTGTCGCTGTAAAAAAAATCAATCATGTTTCAATCGCGGTAGGCGCCTGTACAGGATGATTGTCCCGGAAAGAAAAATTTATGTTGCGATATTAGCCTCTTGCAGGATGGTACATATGTGGTAACGATGTGCAATAAAAATCAGTTGTTAGTAGCACTGTGTCTTCGTTTCCTTCTCTTTTCCTCGTGTTTTATTTTTGTGCTTTGCCTCAAGTTAGGCCTCTACCAGCCTCTTAAGTTGATTTAGCGTTTCAAGAAAAGTTGGCTCAAAGCAAAAACAATTTCCTCAAACATACCACTTCTTTCCTCCTTGATTGTTAAAAGGCTCTTACAACTACTCTCACAAATCAGACTCATCATATATCTGACAAGCTTGCCTTGTGCTATAGAGTTTACAGAATTTAGCCGACGCAGAAGCGTGCGGAAAATAGGTTCTCCCAAAAAACTACAAACAAGATAGGATTCACAAAGACAAGTCTGTAAATACGGTGTTCTGCTAATGAGGTCGACCTTGTTAGTTGAGTACCAGGTTACAGCGGCCGTGTTTCACTGTGCACAGAAGGGAAGGCCTCCAGAAGTGTTTGCCTATGTACATTCGTGAGGCACATTGAGGAAATACAGGAGGTCGTCACATGTTCAGGAGCCCAAATCCTAATTATTTCTTTCGTAAGTACGCCTTGCTTTCGGTGAGTGGTCTAGCTTCAGGAATGGTGGGAGTTTTCTCTCGCAAACAATTCCCGCTGAAACGGTTTTTGTGAGTATGAGCCCTGGGCCTGTCCCTACGGAGTCACTCCTATGGCATGGTTGCCTTTGCAAATAAGACTCCATAAATTATGACTATAGTATTGGCATCGAAAAAAAACGTCTCAGAGTATTGAAGCCATACCTAGCGTCCGCGCAAGGGTCTATGCCAGTAGCGAGAGAGAATGAGAAAGAAAACAGAACAAATTAAAGGTTGGCTGTTTACCAGGACTTAGTCCTGTTGTTTAACTGAGCGAAGGCGAAATGAGGTTCAACGGAGAAGAGATGATAAACTAAGGGTTTAAAGTGCACTCTGGTTGTGCATGTAACAAGAATTGTCGACGCTATGTCACTGAAAGTGCAATAGTTCGGTTGTCTGCAGATATCTCCGCAGCAAAGCTTTTATGGCCTTCCGCAGCTGTGATTAGCGAGAGCGTCGTCCAAAGACCATGCATAATGACAAAGCGCTTCGAACTAGTTGCACTGTAGAAAAATATCAGTGCCCTTCCACTATGTGAAGAAGGATGACCAGCGCGAAGCTGTGTATGCGCGCCCCTTCATGGCGAACTCGTCCCCCGCCGCGGGTCGCCCCGGTATTGCACTAGCCTCGGGAGCGGCCCACGTATGGGGGGTGCTTAACACCTGCTTCACATCCACCGCGGGTCGACACGGCATTGCACTGGAGAGCGCTTAACGCCTGCTTCACATCCGTCGCGGGTCGACCCGGCATCGCACTACCTTCGGGATTGGCCCACGTATGTGGAGTTTCTTGTTTCCCACGCCAACGACATGAAAGTTTCCTTGGATGGTAGAGGCATAGAGCTTCGCTTTATATTTTCCCACTTTTTCACACATTTTCTTTCAAAAGAACATTATGGCATTATGACTGTACCCTGAGAAAATGGCGACATTCCGTTTATAAAGTCACGCACATGCGCGCTGTCTCAAAGGGCAGAATGAAAGGACGAGCAAATGCTTGGATCGCAAAGCCGCTAGCGAAACTTGGAAGGACTCCTACATCGCGCATGCGCATCATGCTGAACTCTTACGCCGCCCGCCCTCACACACCTGGGCTACGCTGTAGCAGATGCTGCACGAAGCGTTTTGCAGTGTCTGTTCTGGGGTGAAGAAGTCAGCGGCTGAGCGGACAAGCGTCAGCGGCAAGATATTTCTATTGTTTCACCCATTGAATGGACCTAGGATTGTGCCTTCTGCGCCTGCCGAACATTGCAGTTTGGTGAGTACACTTGCAGTTTGATGGTGTTTTGAGAGCGGCGCTTACCTGAAAGCTTTGACGCTAGTTAGGGTAAATGCAATACTTAGCATTTGTAGTGCAACACCCGTGCTCGACGAACTGGGCACTACTGTTGCGTGCCTCGAACACATTGTTGCTGGTGAGGGAAGAGTTATCTGACTGCCGTTCTATGCTATTAATTGTTCGCATAGAGTAGCGCATGTGTATTGTGATACGTTTTAGAGCGTAGCTCTGAGGCGCCCAGTACTGCGGTGAGCATCGGCGTCAGTGTTGTCCCGCGGCGTAACCTAACGGACAACTGAAGGATGAAAGAGCGAATGCGGGACGCCGCGGGAAATGAAAGACGCGAGCAGGAAAGTGGAGAGGGTGTAGCGTAACCGTGTTGTGTAAAGCGGAGTAGGCTATGGTTGCAGCAAGGTAAATATACCTGGTAGCGAAGCTTCCATAGGAGCCCATACGTCCAAACATAGCGGTTCATCGGCGGTTCATGGGGCTTAGCGCCATCTGTGTGTGGTGGGAAATATGTGACGCCATATCCGTTACAAGCAAAAGTGACGTCATTTTGTTTTGGATGCGCGAAATTTGTTTTGTTTGTCTGCCTTTGAAGCTATATATTCAAATGCCCCGCCATTCGACTTGATGGGCGTTTCGAGCTTTCAGCACGGAAAGCGATGCAGGAAAAGACCAGCCGTACGGTTGTCGAAATCGCACCGCTGCAGAGAACATGCTTTCTTTGGAGGCCCGTGGTGACAGAAGACCTATGGATCCTGGGTGCTAGACGACCTAGCTAACGCAGTGATCGTAATCATGTTGTCGTCATTCACTTGTGATTATGTCGCGGTTGTTATGCCATCATCGTCATTGTATCGTCGACGTACGGTCATTGTCATATTTTGTTGTAATACCGTAGTCTTGATATCGTCATCGTAGTTCCATCGTTGTCATTCCAGCTTCATCATCTAATTATCGTCAAGCTGTCGGCGTCCCGCCATTTTCGTCATACAGTAGTCGTCCCACTGCCATCAGAGTACTCTTCTAATTTATGTAATCCATATATGTAGGCTGCCTGTAATCCGCAAATTTCCCCACAATCGCATTGATGACGTGAAAGTGGTCCATTGTGGACTACCCCTTTCTAAAGTCAACTTTTTCACTGAGCTCACTGAAGTCAAGTGTTATCATGATTCTAATGGAGAGAAATTTCGTGAATATATTGCACAATACCAAAATTGGCGCTGTGTCTTGTAGTTCTTCTCTCTCTCGCCATCTGTGTGCGCTGTTAACCCCTTAAGCAACAATAAAATGACATATGTAGTTTAGGTGGCGAAAAAAAAATGCACATGCGTATTAAGCGTATCAAACAGCAATATTACTTGTGTGCAACTAAACTTAATTGAAGGAGCACTGAAATAACGTTTATGAATAACAAGGCAAGTACGCATCAGCTTATGATAGAATAGAATACTTTAGTGACTCTTTAAATTCGCCTATCTTGGATGTTCAGCATCTTCGAAAAAAGCGAAGTTAGCACACTGACGCGCGTCCTGCAGGAATATTTATAATATTTATCTAATTCAATCCACTCTGCATACCAGATTTGGACGTATTTTGTGCTAAATGACGCTTTCTTTGTCACAGTGCGAACCTGGTCTTATCGATATTTACTACAGAAAATTGGGATTAGGAGCTATAATCCATCGCATGTCTCCCTGTTGTGCAACGACAATAGCTGCTACAGACACCAGACATCTATGGTGGGGGACGCCATCGGCAACCGAAATGGCTGTTGGAATGAGCCGATAACAGCTTGCGCTGTAAAAACAAATCATGTGGGCCAATCCCGGCGATAGTGCAGAAGGGGTCGAGGCTCAATTGCACATACCCGTATTAGCTAGAGACCTGCAACGCACCCTTGAGCTACCCTTGCCACACGTGAAACACAAAGATGTCCCAAGCACAAAATCAAGAACAGATGTATCCGGGAAAAAGAAATGTTTTCTACAACTTTTTAAAAAAGGAATGTCAAAAATTGTCGGTGCCACCCGCGCAAACGCGCTAGTGCCACTGCTCGAGCATTCGTCGTCGTCTTCTTTCACAGCTGCCTCTGTTGTGCAAAAAACTATCACCTTCAGCGATGGCTGAATCGTCATCATCTTCCACAGCTGGTTCTATTGCGGCTAATGACTTTAGCGTAGTAGTAGTAGTAGTAGTAGTAGTAGTGCGACGAGGTTTATTGTCGTTCACGTTGTGGAACGCTAAGCGTCTTAAGGCACTGCAAGGGCTGTACGTAGCACGAGGCTCGCTCGCGCTCAAGGCATGGTCCTTCGTCTTCCTCTTCAGTCGGCACATACACAGGGGCGCGTCTGCTTCATTACAATGCCCCGGGAGCGAAGCGTACCCATTCTGGCGACTCAGGGCACGGAGTAGATGAGCAGGTGGTAATACGGTTTCAGGCGGCTGACATTACTGTCTCTCACCTACGACGACGCAGGTCTGGTGACACGGTGAGCGGCTCGACGATGTAGTTGACGGGCTAAGTGGCCTCGATGATACGGTATGGACCGTGATAACGCGCCAGGAGTTTGAAAGAAAGGCCAGGAATGTGGGTGGGTATCCAAAGCTACACAAGCGAACTAGGAGCAAAGTCGCGCGGTGGTAGATGAGTACGGTCATGTCTTTTGACGTTCTTGAGTCTCACTAGTCAGGGCACGTGCCAGCTGACGGCGATCTTCAGCATATTTGGCGACTTCGGAAAATGGAGTATACTCTGTAGCGCAAGGTTCGTACGGCAGTACGGTGTCCAATGAGCATGGGGGCTCACGGCCCTACACAAGGAAAAAAGGGGAAAAGCCAGTGGTCGCCTGCGTCGCGGTGTTGTATGCTAATGTAACAAAGCGGAGTACGATGTCCCAGTTGGAGTGGTCGGATGAAATATACATCCGTGACATGTCGCCAAGTGTGCGATTGAACCGCTAAGTCAGACCGTTGGTTTGGGGATGGTACGCGGTCGATTTTTGGTAAATTAGCTTGCATTCAGCGAGGAAAGCTTGGATGCCCTCCAACAGGAAGACACGGCCCCTATCACTCAGTAGTTCTCGGGGAGCACCGTGGCGAAGATTTCCAAGGATGGAAAAAACCAACGTCACGGGCGGTCACTGCTGGCAGAGCTGCAGTCTCAGCGTAACGAGTAAGGGGATCTACGCCGACTATAATCCACCGATTTCCACACACGCTGCATGGAAGCGGGCTGTAGAGGTCAATGCCGACGCGATCAAACGGAAGAGACGGGCATGGTAGCAGCTGCACCGGTCGTATGAAACTCTGGGTAGATGTCTTGCTTTGTTGGCATGTGGTGCAAGACTGAATGTACTTTTGCACAAAGTTGTGCACGCCCCGCCAACTATAGCGCTGACGCAACCTTGTGTAAGTTTTGTGGACGCCGGCATGAGCGCTTAGAGGATCAACATGAGAAGACGCGCAGATGTCAGAGCGCATATGACGAGGTATAGCAAGGAGCCATTTCCGGCCATCGGGCACGTTGTTGCGGCGGCATAGAATGTTGTCCCGCACGGAAAAGGGGGTTCCTTAGGAACGCAGGGCTCGTGTCGAAGAGACATCGGATGAAGCGGCAAGGTAGCTAAGTAACATTACAAGTGTTGGGTCCTTGCGCTGCCTTGTGAGCATGTCAGTGATGGTTAACGGTGACAGGGTGAATGAGGAAGCTGACAAAGACGCCAAATCAGGCGTCAGTGGGGAGCGAGAGAGCGCATCAGCGTCGGAGTGCATGCGACCGGAGCGGTACATGACGCGGATGTCGTACTCTTGCAAGCGAAGCGCCCAACGTACAAAGCGTCCCGATGGGTCTTTCAAGGAAGAAAGCCAACAAAGGGCATGGCGGTCAGTAACTACGGCGAAAGAACGGCGATAAAGGTATTGGCAAAACTTGCTTAGTGCCCAGATGATCGCTAGGCACTCCTTTTCTGTGCCGGAGTAATTTAATTCTGCTTTCTTTAGAGTACGGCTTGCATAAGCGACGACGTATTCATCATAGCCAGCTTCCCGCAGCACTAAGACCGCGCCAAGGCCAACTCCGCTGGCGTCTGTTTTAGCCATCTTTTTTGCTTACCAATACGACAGGTGAAAGCCAAGGACTTCGAGATGGACGGATGACTCCACGTTTGAGCATGTCGTCCACTTGGTCTGTGATGATTCGGCGCTCTTCAGCGGAGACACGATACGGGCGCTGTCGCAAGCGGGAGTGGGAACCAGTGTCGATGGTGTGAGAAACACCGCTGGCATGGCCCAATGACGTCTGATCACAGTCGAAAGAAGAGTGAAACTTGTGAAGGAGAGCGAGAAGTTTGCGGCGATAAGATGGGGGAAGAGCATGGTAGATGTCGCTGTCAAAATCCACTGAAGGTGATGAGTCTGAGACCGAAACGACGGCGTCAACGCAACGGAGGGAGTCGGTAGGAGCATCGAGATCGTCAACGTAGTCGACCGCCTGGAAGTATCCTACGGTCACTCCAGGCAGTAGGCTGATCGGTTACTGGAAGTAGTTGATGACCAGCATCACAGTTGAACCAGATCTCATAGTCGGTACGGCAAACGGAAGAACGATGCCCTTGCACTGAGCAAACACATTGGACGGCGTGAACATTACAGTGGCATCAGATGCGGCACCAAACGACATGACAAAAGTCATCGACGACTCAGGGGGTATGGTTGTGTCGGCATCAACAGTGAGTTTGTCGACAAAATGATGAGAGCTGCTCATTAGTGATTCACATAGTGGTAAAAGCGACACTTCTGCACGCGAACATTCAATGACAGCATGATGACGTGACAGGAAATCCCAACCAAAGATGAGGCCGTGGGAGCACGATGGTAGCACGAAACACTCGATTATGTACAGAACGTCGTTGATGACGACACGGGCCGTGCATGCAGCTGAAGGAAGAATTCGCTGCGCGCTGGAAGTGGCGAGCACCAGGCCAGAGGCAGCTGTAGTCACTTTTTGTAGCTTGCGACAAAGGTTCTCGTGAATGACAGAAACGGCTGCTCCAGTATCGACTAGTGGCACTGCGGGTACTCCCTCTGCAGAAACGGTAATAACATTTTGCGGCGAAGATTGAGGTCTTCAGAACGTCGATGTACTTCTAGTTCTTGCCTCAGGAAGTGCACCAGTCAGTTTCCCTCTTCAGTGGGAGCTCGACGACGCACCGGCGAAATCGAACGCCGACGGGGGGAAGGGGAACGCCGAGTTTCCGACCAGCAATCACTGTCAAGACGACGCGGTGAAAATTGAGGCGTGGTGGCGTATGGTGGTGCTCAGCTGGACGTGTCAAAGGTGGTGCGCGTAGTTGGGGCGCGGTGGTGACAGCAGCGCGCCACATGGCCAGCAGTGCCGCAGGCGAAGCAGGTAGGCCTGTTGTTTTGAGTACGCCACGTCTCGGTGGGAAGAAACGACTGTGGTGACGGTCGGGCAACTGGAAATAAAGCCGGGTGCATGGTCGATGAAAAAGAAGCAGTCGGCGCGGGTGGCCGTGCAACCACGGCTGCATAACTGAGCGGCAGCGACGTAGGGTGAGTGGTAAAGTCGGTATGGGACAACGGCACACTCATAGGATTGGGTGGGGGTTGTAGGAGCAGCAGGACGCGCTTCAAATATCTGAGTCCGGAAGGCTTGCTGCACCGGTAGAGACAAAGCTGCTGTAGATGCGTCACTGTGAGGCAGCAGCGAGAGCTGCCTGGCCACCCCTTCACGAATAAAATCTTTGATGTGCTGCGAAAGGCTCGAATTGGTAATGTCGATAGAAACCGCGATGCTCGAGATGGAACCGGCGTGCTGAATGTTTTGGCGGCCGATGGAACGTTGGCGGCGCAGCTCGTCAAAGCTCTGGCAGAGCTTAATCAGGACGGATACACTAGTTGGGCTTTTAGCCAGCAACGTCTGCAATGCGCTGTCCTCGATGCCCTTGAGGATATGCTTGATCTTGCAATCCTCTGACATGCTTGGATTTACCCGCTTGCAACAAATCGAGAACATCCTGGATGTAGCTGGGGAATGTCTCTCCAGGCTGCTGTGCGCGCTGGCGTAGACGCTGTTCAGCGCGTACCTTACGCACAGCTGGGCGATCAAACACTTCGGCAAAAAGAGCCTTAAACGCGTACCAAATTGTAAAATTGGATTCGTGGTTGAAGAACCAAAGTTTTGCTACGTCGGCGAGCTAGACAGGCACGTGGGTCAGCTTAGACTGGTCATCCCATCTGTTATGGGTACTTACACGTTCGTTAGGTGACACCCAGGCTTCCACGTCGTGTTCGCGGGTCCCACTGAGAATGGGTGATTCGCGTTGACGAGAGACGCCGGCGCAGATGACAGTGGCAGTCGGTGGGGCAGGCAACGAGGTGGCGGGATCAGACATAGTGCAGGGCGATCTTGATGGCAGGGTTCGAGTACAGAGCTCCAGGACGTGGCTAAGGATATCAGCACCCTCCAACAAATGCGACGAGGTTTATTGTCGTTCACAACGTTGTGGAACGCTAGGTGTTTCAAGGTATTGCAAGGGCTGTACGTAGCACGGGGCTCGGTCGCAATCACCTGCACAGTCCATCTTTCTCTTCAGTCAGCACATACACAGGGGCGCGTCTGCGTCATTACAATAGTAGTAGTAGTAGTAGTAGTATAAACATTATTTGTGTTAGGGCTTCGGGCGGTGGGTGATTCCTTCAGTCCAAGACTCCACTGGTCTTTGCGGTTCGCCGGGCTTGATGGAGAAGAGCTTTCTGGCTCTCTAGGTCTTCGCGAGGAAGCCAAATCTCTCACTGCCTGTTAGATGCATGTGCGCCGAAAGGGGCGAATTGGAATTTGGGCGGGGGGGGGGGGCGTAGTTTACACGTCTACGGGACGCGGGCAAGAGTTGGCTGCTCCCCGCAACATGGACACCTATCCCCATAGAGTGCAGGATGAATCGTATATTTCACTGTCGTCATAATGGGGAGCCCGCGTTTAGGGGTGTATGAGCCATTCATTGTTTTACGTGACGGACATATTTAATAACAGAGGTGATGCGCAATTGTGCGTGCGTACCGACATCAACACGATGACAACGGATTGGGAAAATAAACACGTTCGTACCTTTGTTCAAGATTCTCGGTCACCTCTTTGTCGTGCGCTAAACAGCTTCGCTGGTCATCCGCCTTCACAAAGCGGAATTGCTCATGAATTTTTGTCCGGTGATTGCTTCTTTCACCGTCTAGCCACTATTGCAAATTTATTGCTGAGCGCAGCAGTATCTGAGCACCATCGATTACGGAGGAAGTTACGGCTACATGTGTACACATAACCAACGTAATTAAGCCGTACATCAGATGGAGGGGATCAAACAGAAGACGAAGAGAATGGCGCCGGCCTTTCTAAATAATCCGGTGACTTCTAAATGAACGTGTTTTTTTTCCTTCTGTGGCAGCTGTCCACGTAGCCAACCGAGTAAAGAGAAACGCGGGCTAACTGCTGTCCTTCACAGCTGAACATTACGAAGTCAGGCAGCCGCCTACTGCGGAGGGACAAATTAAAAATGAAAGACCCGGAAGGCATTGAATCGACCAGGGGTAACATCACTGTCGCATGAAAAAGGTGTATATATATATATATATATATATATATATATATATATATATATATATATATATATATATATATATGTATATACCTTTTTGTATGTGTGTGTGTGTATGTGCGTATGTATGTGTATATAGTCGCGTTACCAAAAACAACTTTTGTTCTTTCTATGAGTAAGGACTGGAGAGACCATACCACGTTGCTCGCATTGAGGGTAGCGAAAGAAGCGCACAACCAGAATTCTCGTTAACCTCGGAAGCGGAACGCGTTATTAGCGGAAAATGTTTATTCAACGCGAGCTCTTTGTAAACATGCTGAATTCATGCGCCTTAGGAGCTTTGAGCTTTTGTTTCGCGGTATGTAGAGCACGCCGTAAAACGAGCTGCCAGATTAATTTGCGGCTCAACTAGCGATTTTCCCTTCACTCTGAGTTTCGGGCCCCGTGTACTTAACCTGAACGCACTTGCCCGTTGATCAGTTAAATGTGCTAATAATTGGGAGGCGCCGATACGAAGCACCCCCAGCCATAGCGGAATGCCGCGCTTCAATCTAATCTAGCTAACCTTCAAAAGGGCATATGCCCATATTTTTAAAGTGGTTTGCAGTGTTCTCAACCATGATAAACGCCAGTAGCCGAAAGGAGCCGGGACGTTTATGTTGTTCTTACTAAGGTCTGAAGGTATCACTAATGATAATAACAATTTGAGTTACAATAATACATGCCTAACTTCTGCAAAAGGCACCATGGTAAAAATGCTGTAACTTCAGGCCTCGCGCGGCAGTTATATATTTTCCGCTGGTGTAAATTTCACTACGATTTGTGCATGTTTTACACGCGCTCAAGAGCGTAGACCTACTCTGCAGACCTACTCTTGCACCTTTTGTCGACTAATGTCCAGAATCGTGTGATGCAAGTCGTATCCATCAATGCTGGACAGGACAATGTCACATGCAAATTGTAACTTGCTCATATTCACCGCTTTGGTTCTTACTCCTGATCGTTCCCAGTGTAACAACTTCAATACTTCTAAGCATACAGGGAACAGCATTGAGGAGATTGTCTTTTGTTCATATCCATTTCTTGATCGGTGGATATTTTATTTCTTCACGTAGATAATTAGAGCAGTAGAATCTTCATGGACATTTGCTACGGTGTTCACGTATGCCTTCTGCGCTCTTTACGCCACAATGCATTTATTACTGCTGGTTTCTGTTTGTGTCTTTTTTGTATTTTACGTAATCCACATAGGGAGGCTGCCTGTAATCGAGATTTCTTCAATTATTTCATTGATGGCATGAATGTGATCCCATGTGGAATACCTCTTCCTAAAGTCTACTTTTTCACTGAGTTCACTCAAGTCGACAGTTATCATGATTCTATTTGAAAAAACTTCGCGAATATTTTCTACAATACCAAAATTAGCGCTGTGTCCCATAGTTCTTCTCTCTGTCGCCGTCTGTGTGAGATGTTAACCGTTTGTGTAATATGAAATGACATATTAAGAATCAATGCATATGCATATTAAGCATATCAACCAGCAATATTACATGTGTACAATAAAACTTAATTCAAGGATCATTGAAAGAACGTTTGTGAGTATCAAGGCAAGTACGTATCAGCTTAAGATAGAATAAAATACTTTAGTGTTTGTTTAAATTCAAGTATTTTGGATTCCTAGCGCCTTCTAAAAAAGCGAAGTTAAACACTCTGCGCGCTAACGCGCGTCCTGCAGGACCATTTATAACGTTTATCTAATCCAATCCACTCTGCATACCAGATTTGGATGCATTTTGTGCTAAATGACACTTTGTCATTCACAATGCGAACCTGGTATTATAGATATTTACTATAGAAAATTGGGATATGCAGCTTTGATCCATCGTGTGTTGCCCAACAGGGAGCTATAGCGACCCTGTTGTGCAACGGCGACAGCTGCTACCGACACCAGACATCTGCGGTGGCAGACAGCAGCGCCAAACCGAAATGGCTGTTGGAATGAGCTCATAACAGCTCAGGCTGTAAAAAACAATCATGTAGGCTGATCCCGGGGATAGTGCAGAAAAGGTCCAAGCCCAATGGCACGTACGTACCCCGGTAAGCTGGGGACCGGTAACGCATCCTTGAACTGCCCTTGTCAAACGTGGGACCCAAAGGTGTCCCAGACGCAAAAGTAAGAACAGATTTTGCTGGAAAAAAAATGTTTTGGGCAATTTTTTTCAAAAAAGGAATGTTAAACATTCTCGGCGCCAAGCGCGCCAACGCGATAATGCCACTGCTTGCGCGTTCGTCGTCGTCTACTTCCACAGCTTGCTCCACTGCCGCTCATCATTTTAGCGTAGTAGTAGTAGTAGTAGTAATAGTAGTAGTAGTAGTAGTAGTAGTAGTAGAAGTAGTAGTAGCATAAACATTATTTATGTTATGCGCTTCGAGCGGTGGGTGATTCCTTCAGTCCAAGACCCCACTGGTCTTTGCGATTCGCTGGGGTTGATGGAGAAGAGCTTTCTCGCCCTATAAATCTTCGCGAGGAAGCCAAACCTTTCACTGCCTGTTACAAGCATTTGCGCCGAAATGGGCGAATCGGAATTTGGAGGCCGTAGTTTACATGTCCACGGGACGTGGTCAAGAGTTGGCTGCTCCCCGCAACATGGACACCTATCTACGTAGCGTGCAGGATGAATAGTATATTTCACTGTCGTCATAATGGGGACGCCGCGTTTATGGGAGTATGAGCGATTGATTGCCTTACGTGACGGACATATTTAATAACAGAGGTGATGCGCCATTGTGTGTGCGTACCGACATCAACACGATGACAACGGATTGGGAAAATAAATACGTTCTTACCTTTGTTCAAGATTCTGGGTCACCTCTGTGTCGTGCGCTAAACAGCTTCGCCCGTCATCCACCTTTACAAAGTGGAACGGCTCATGAATTTTAGTCCGGTGGTTGTTTTTCTCACCGGCTAGCTACTATTACAAATTTATTGCAGAGCGCAGCAGTATCAGAGCACCATCGATTACGGTGGAATTTACGGCTATGCTGAGCACGACGTCGCAGGATCGAGTCCCGGCCATGGCGGCCGCATTTCGATGGGGGCAAATTACGAAAACACCCGTGTACTTATATTTAGGTGCACGGTAAAGATCCCTAGGCAGTCGCAATTTCCGGAGTCCTCCACTGCGGCGTGCCTCATAATAAGAAATTGGCTTCGGCACATGAAACCGCATGATTTTTTTTAATTCACGTCTACACGTGTACGCATAACCAACGTAATCAAGCCGTCCATCAGCTGGAGGGGATCAAACAGTAGGTAAAGTGAATGGCGTCGGCCTTTCTAAATCTGGCGGCTCGTAATTGAATCAGTTTTTTTCCTTCTGTGTGAGCTGTTGAAGTAGCCCACCGAGTAAAGAAAAACGCGGGGAAGCTGCTGTTCTTCACAGCTTAAGATTACGAAGTCAGGCAGCTGCCTACCGTGGTGGGACGAATAAAATATGAAAGACCCGGAAGGCATTGAATCGACCCGGGGCAAAATCAGTGGCGCATAAAAAATGTAAAAGAAAGAGAGAAACATAGTCGCTTTACACAAACAATTTTTGTTATTTGTTTGTTCTTTCTATGAGTAAGGACTAGAGAGACCGTGCCGCGTTGCTAGCATTGAAGGAAGCGAAAAGGCGGCCAAGCAGAATTCTCATTAACCTCGGAACCTGAACGCGTGATTAGCGCAAAATTTTTGGTCAACGCGAGCTCTTTGTAAACATGCGGAATTCATGCGTCGTAGGAGGTTGGCGCTTTTGTTTCGCGGTATGTAGACCACGCCGTTCCACGAGCTGCCAGATTAAATTGCGGCTCAAGTTCTCGCCCCCCACCCCCCACTCGCGATTTTCCCTTTGCTCTGAGTTTCGGGCCGTGTGCACTCCAAAGCAATTTCCCGGTGATCAGTTAAAGCGCTTATAATCGGGAGGTGCCTACACGAGTACCTCCAGCCATAGCGGAAGGCCGCCCTTCAGTATAATCTAGCTAACTTTCAAAAGGGCGTATGTCCGTATATTTGAACAGGTTTGCACTGTTCTCCACCATAATGAACGCAAGTAGCCGGAAGAAGCCTAGACGTCTATGTTGTTCTAAGGTCTGGCGGTAGCACCGATGATAATAAAAAATTTCAGTGCCGATAATAGATGCCTGACTTCCGCAAAACGCACCATGGTCAACATGCTGTAACTTCACGCCTCGCACGGTAGATATATATGTTCCGCTCGTGTAAATGTTACTCCGATTTGTGTGTTTTAGACATGGCCAAGAGAGTAGCTGCAGCAAGAGTATCGTTGGCTTCTTTGGAGAACCACTGGGAGACGTCTCCGTCAGCGCCATTTTAACTTTTCCTCTGCACGTTCCTGCCCTCGCTTAAATTCCTCCCCAGATGGATCAGACCCATACGGGAGGTCGTACTTCTTTTCAATGTTTAAAGAAAATAAATAATAAACAAAGTTAGGGCGACATGTTGCAATTGCGAATCTTCGCACAAATCTCTCACGCCAGTATCGTTCGTAGGAGAAAATTCCAGCTAATCCTGATGCCGAACACAATATTGGCGAAGGTCACCAGCCAATGGAAAAGCGAACTAACAAATGGAAGGCTTTGTGCGTTCGGCATCTGAAGCGGAGGAGTAATGGAGTCATGTCTGCTTAGCAGAAATCCTTAGATTAGGGCCACACTAGAGATGTAGGTCTTTAAAAGGACCTAATACTTACGTTGACGTCTGCGATTACAGCTTTCCGAAAAGTATCCTTCTCCAGGAGTACCGAAAACCTTAACTGGAAGGCGAATGAACGTACGAACAGATTTTGGGGATGGATATTGTGGAACTGGTATATGTCCTTGAGATATAGGCTATTTAGGCATCATTACATGCTGCTTCACTTAATTCTTGCTACTGCAACATGTGCCCTACAGTGAATTATTAAAATAGCTTTTTCGTGAATTTTTATTTACTTATGTGGACATTGCGCTTTGCCTTGCAAGCAATGTCTGCCTCTTCAGGTAATATAATTGAACAGGCCTAATTTTACGGTTTGATAAAGAAGGAAATATGTTTAAAAAAAGGGTAAAGCACCTGGAGCACCCAAACCACGCCATATAAGAGCGCCAGCCAGAAAAATTACTTAGATTGTGACTAAGGCTTGTGTATGGAAGCCGAAACGCCTTGTTTTTTAAAAATTTTGCTTGGTCGGTGTACGTCTTTCTTTGTCATTCTTCAACCCGACCGGACCGGCTTTCGTAGAACTCTGGATTACAAGAAAAATTGCTGGATGAGACTGATGTGCAAAACTAGGAAAAAAAGGTAAAAGCGAAAGCCACTGTTTCGACAGGAGCACTTGTCTTTTTCAAGGCGACGAATGCTTTCCTCGGCACAGTATGTATAAGTAGGGTGCTTCTCAAGGGACAGGCGGTAAGGCGGGTAGGTGTGGCAACTACCGAAGGTGTGTTAGTGGCGACGGTGTACAATTGAGAATGAAGTAGTGCTGTGCAGAAGGCCGGTGACATGGTTGCGGGTCAGCCGGCGTGCCATCGGTCGTGTGCGCAGCATACCCCTATGACCTGCTTCGCTCGAGGTCGTGGGCTGTCATGGTTCGTGGGTTTTCATAGAAGCAGTAGTATCGAAAGTCGGTACAATTTAGTATGATTCAAGCCATGCGTCACACAGGAATAGAAGATGTCAAGGGATGAGGTACTCCGTCTTGGGCATAAAATTTCAAGAATTTGGTGGAGTGCACCTCTTCAGTTGGTTCTGTCGGTGGTTCAGTGTCGAAAGCAAGAATCTACGTGACAGCCTACAAACAAGAGGCATTCAAAACTCGTCTGTGCAACAAATAGTGTTCTCCAAAAGGCTGAGGATGATTAGAAAGGAGGTCTCACGCCTATCTACACGGCATTGAACTCACACACATGTGGCAGCCCATTCTTGAGCAATAAAAATGTCCCACAGGTGGCCCGATTGCCGGACCGAATGCCGGGCTAATTCTGGTTCTAATTAACGCCTTAAACAGCCAACCGTTGTCTCAACACTACGCACGAAACGTGGGGCAGGACACAGCGCCACGCCTAAGCACGTCCCGCAGCTCACGGTGGCGGCCATCTTGTCATCGACTGCCATCGATAGATTTAACAAGTGCCACCGCCGTGAGCAATATAAAGAATAAAGTGCCGCCCGTTGGCGCATGAATCGACGAAATAAAGGATATAAGACGCCGAAAAAGAAAATAGCCGGAAGCACATTTTATTTCTACACATAATTGCATCCCTTCGCTTTATTGCTATGTAGGCTGAAAAGATAGAGCCACATATCTGCCAAACTTACTTAATTTTCCTTCGGGTGCCGGTGTCGTGGCGGCGCTTTGTTGCCTATACCGAAACCAGCCCCGGTTTCTCCCCACCGTAAACCACGCGCTGCTTCTCGCCATCTGCCGGTTAGCGCGACAGTCGCGCCGCACTTCGCTTTGTTTGCAACGTCAGCCTGCCGTCAACCGCACCCGACAGGCTGTCAGCGCCAGCCAATATAATGAGAAATGAAAACACGCGTAGAGCTGCGCTCCAACTTCGCGTTAGGGAGTTTTGTATGGGTTGGTGAATTTTCTTTCCGAGCATTCAACAACACATTTCGCGAGAACGGCGCGGCTTGTGCCAATGATGTGCTCATGGCAACTGCACGATACTCGTAACACTGGATATCCTTTCTTTTTTCTACATATTTTCAATATGTTTTGGTTCTCCGGCCCTGAATATTGAATGGGTTATTCTCGGAAACTCAGACGCGCTTGCTCAACGCTGTTTGCCCGAAGCACGTATCGGCGTCAGGGCAGAACGAACCAGGCAGAAGCGATTGTGCGTGTTGGATCTTTCAATTTCAGTACTCGCCTTTCTTACTTGTAGACGGGTTTCACTTGCGCGATAACAGCAGCGAGACAGTTGCACCAAGAAACTTCTGGTAACGGGCCGTATCGGTCTGCTCCGTCGGAACACAAAGCGCGTTTTAAAGTTCTTCCACTGTGCGGAAACTCTATTTTCAAGTTTTGAGATAAAAGACATAAGCTTTATGCCTTAAGATTAATACATAAAATTTTTCGTATGCCAACCTTCACTTGTAAAATTGTTGTTATAGACATAGGAAAAGTGTTGAAAGTCTGTGGGCTTAGGTTTAAGCGCACTCCTGTTACTCGATATAGCCATAGAGAAAGAAATTATACAAGAGCGGACACTCTCATAGAGCACAGTGGCCGAGTTGACTGCAGCGCACCAAGCCACCGGCGTTAATACCTGAACCACACTTCCGGTTTCGGTTTTGCGTGCGTACGTTTTGAACCCTAGCTGGTACGCGTGACGCCTGCCACATTCATCGGCGTTTTTTGTTCTTTTCTTTTTCTGCTTCTACAGCACAACCGCGCGCGAGTCTTCGTGTGAAATCGATTTATTAGTAAAATTGATTGCGAGCGACCTTTACAAGCCTCCATCGAATACGTGCCACGTGCAATTTCATGAAGACGAAAGACGCCTTGTGAAATGAGGAGATGTGTATCTTATTCTATATAAATGCTCGCTGCAGGCTTTCTGTGCATTCATTCAACGTTGTGGCACCAGGTAAGCAGCAGTAGTTCCCGCACGAAGCTCCACCGGAAGACGTGAGCTGAAAAAATTAAGTTACGAGCAAATGTCATTTTAGTATTGACATATACGAATAACGCTTGTAGAGGCGAAACGTGTGAAAGTGGTGAATGGGCGGCATTATATACAAAATGTATTCGCTTTTACGTACACGGCGTGGAAAATACCCGACTTATCCCAAGCAGTACCGTACATACCACGAAAACATACTATTTACAAGTATTCCCCTCTTCCCGGGCCCTACTTGCTGCACTTCGAGAGCACGAATACACCGGCTACTGCGCGTTTCCAGGAGAACTTGGCTACAACCGACGCGATAGTACGCTACGAATACAAAGAGGTGTCCACAACACAGGCTCTCAACCAGATTATGCTGGACGCTCGCAGAATTCCTTCTACTCACATTCAAGACAAATGCGTAGGTGCAAAGCTTGTTTTCAGTCGTTCAGAAGACATAATTTTTGAGTTAGAAGTTCCTGGCGTTTGAGCTCCTTGACGTTATCTTTTGCGCGTTCTGCCGGTGCAAGCAACAAACTCCCGTGTTATCACGCTTATCACTCTCGTCGCGTTTTAGACAAGTGTGGGTACCGAAAGAAAGCTTCAATTGTTGCGCGGCCATAAAAATGGTCACCAACCTGTTGCGGTAAGATTCAGTACGCGCCAAACTGACTGCCACCATGGCCGAGCTGCTTTTCGCTACGTCACCACAGGCGCGGAGAGCCTGCCTCTTAAGTAACAAAAAGTACCGAAAATATTTTTCAACAGTGTCGGGAGTCAGGGAATGTGCTACAAGCTTGTCAGTGCATTGAAGCGCGAAACTTCACTGAAGCTTCACTGCGCACCACGGCCGAGCTGTTTTTTGCTAACCGCGTCAGAGCGTCAGGCATTGCGCTTGGAAAGTACGCCAAGAAGTAACGAAATTATTTACAATAATGTTGGGGGAAAGAGAAAGCGCCAGAACTTGTCGCAGTAAGATTCAGTACACGGGAGAACAGCGTCACACCGCCCTGTGCGACTGGAGCGCCCAAAAACTACCGAAATAAGTGAAAATAGTATTGCGGCTGCGTAGAAAGCGTCCCAAACATCTCCCAGTACGAGTCATCTTTTTCGAATAAATTCATCTCGACGGTCGCGCCGTTTTTCGTTAACTGCATCACAAGTCTAGCCTATACGTGCCATGCCGTAAGCATAAATGCTTGAAATGCGTCGCAGACTGTCAGACAAAATTTCTCACTAGCCCAATAGTGCAGTGGTGCCATGTCGAAGGTCAGAATGAATTCAAGAATTCATCGGGAGCCCACAAAATAGGGCTAAATCCAAAAATAGAAAAACAGGCAGGCAGGTCGTCGAACAGGCCAACGCTCACATGCGCAACCGGTCTCGCTCGCTTCGGCGGTCTGGCAAATGGCGCATGCATCTGGCTCGTCATTCGCCTATTCGCCTGTCGCTAGGTAACAAAAGTAAGCCGCAAAGTTTAATTTAATTTGTACAAAGATAGTTTTACTTTTGCCGGGAAACAATAAAAATGAAACAATTTTCGTTAACATAATTTCACACTTTCTTTTCCATGCTCGCGGCTGTAAACGGTTGGCGTTAATACAAGCGTGACGTACTTGCTGTTGCCACTTTTCGCCGAGTGTCCCCTCTTGTATAATTTCTTTATGATATAGCCGCCACTGCTTATCTTGCACGCTAGATTTAGCGGGCTACCTCAGTGAGCAAAACTGGAAGCCGCCCAGGGCCTATATTTGTAAACAGTGGAAGGATCTATACGAATGTACAGCCAACAGCAGAAATTTACGGGATATAGGATCTACCGAGAAGCTGAATTCTCGCGAAGCGTGGTCACACAGCCTCGAATTAAATGTTCCAGCATGTAGTAGCCTTGGCCACCTACACAGTGATTCATTAAATACGAAGTGTCATGCTTTAACAATGCAGGAATGCCAATTTGAAGGGGAAACCGCATGCCGTAAACTTTTGCTGTTGACTGTACTTCCAATTTAAAGCGAAGCTATTAGCGTCTGGTTGGTCAACCTTTTTAAGGGCGTGCTCAACGACAACCGGCCGCTGGAAAAGCGGTCCGAGCTTGAGTTTCCATGTGACAGAATTATGTGCTCTCGTATATTCCTAATTACAATTCGATCATGTCTGTCAGTTGTGTGTGTGCTGCACTTAACGCTTTTCCTAGCATATTTTTTTAGGTTGAGAAAGCCTACAAGAATGGACCTCAAACGGCAGCTGGAAAAGGGCTTTGTCTTACTGTTACCGTGTAACATAATAACGTTTTCTCATATATTCGAACAGCAATACGAAGCTATCATGTCTGCGGCTTGTGTATAAGTCTTTATATGTCATTCTGATTAGTGCTATTTAATTTCACTTTTCTTTCAGAAAGTCATTTGCTCGTTTATTGTGATTCAGGTTTATTCATATAGGACAGTAAATAAATAAATGAAATTATGGGGTTTTACTCGCCAAAACCACTTTCTGATTATGAGGCACGCTGTAGTGGAGGACTCCGGAAATTTCCACCACCTAGGTTTCTTTAACGTGTACCTAAATTTGTAACATGTGTTTTGACATTTCACCCCCATCGAAATGCAATCGCCGTGGCCGGGATTCGATTCCGCGCATGTAGGACAGTAGATGGTTCCTTAAGACTCTTCCTTCAACCTTTGAAAACACTTACAAAACCAAAATTAGATGGTAATGACAGACATTGTAACGCCACTATTGTGGATTCCACGCACTCCAGCGTTTTTCACTGCGGCGGAAATAAGGATTTCTCCAGCATTGGGTTATATACGGACACAAAGATGGTGGTGACTTTCAGTCATCGCCATGAATGCTTGAACTCTGATGTGTCCCTGCCCACTGAGGCAATTACTTTTTAATTACGATGCGTTCTTTTTAAGGCCATGAGTCTCCTTCCTAAGCGACTGAATACGTGCTTTCGTGCTTACACATCCACGTTTTCGAGCTGACCTATGAAGTCGACTTCAAGCCAAGCCATACCATTGTACTCAGTTTTGACGAATGGCCTTTCCCACGATTTCCAACCAGAAATGTCATCGAGATCATTCCGCAAATCAACATATCTCGTGAATGCGGTAGTTTACCAACAGTCCTTAAATTGCGCAGCAATCGCATGTAATAGAGGATTTTTCTGAAGGTACTTGAGTATGGCGATCACCGCAGGTGAGAAGAACAACGTCGCGCGACAGATCATCTTTTTCGAGAGTGCTGAGCTCAACGCGAGCCTAACTCAACAGTCGCACTGGCTTGATCCGCATATCTCGCTTGATGTTTAGGGCGTCTTCAGGAAAGCGCCTTGTGTGATTATCTCGATACCATCAGACACTTCTCTGTTGAGCAAGTTCGTCTTCAAGTTTTTGATTGGATGGTTGGGATTAAACGATGAAAAACAGAAGCTCGCATTCCCGCTCTGGATGTGGGAAAACATCTTTGATTGCGCAGTCATCGGGCAAGTTCCGGATAATTGCTGTGTGCCTTTGGGGGTTGACAGTTACGATAAGGACAATTCGAAATCCCATTTTTTTCAACTGCCTTAATGACAGCGCGGGTCATGAGGAGGAGCTGATCGTGCTTAAATTTCTTGTGAAAAATAACCTCCTTTGATCACATGCGTTACAGAGAGTACACGCAATACAAAGCAAAGGAGCCTGTTGGCTACCACAGCAGCAGGTTCTCGCACCTGGCACTCCACATCGACGAGCCCAAAATTTTTGTCCACTTATCGGTCATAAGAACTTTCTGCTGCATTGACATATCATCCGCTATGAGGCTGCTGTGCTGTTCTTTTTTTTTTTTTTGAGTGTGAACTAAGCCTTTCCACTTGGACACTTTCGCAGATAAGGCTGCTTATTTCAGTCTCCCATTTCACTGTTAAAAAACATAGGCCCTGGACGGTTTCCAGTTTTTCTCACTGACGTAGCCCGCTAAATTTAGCGAGCAAGAAGGGCATTGCCTGTGATACTGACTAGCAAGATTGCGTTAAAATCTAAGCCCGCAGATCTTCAACACGTTTCCTCTGTACATAAGAGCAATTTGACAAGTGAATGTTGCTACACGAAATTTTTTATATATTTGCCTTGAGGCGTAATGCGCATGTCTTTTATCTAAAACTTAAAGATAGACTTCGTGCCCGTAAAACAACCTAAAAACGTGCTTTGTGTTCCGGCGCAGTAGACTTATGAGGCCCGTACGTGACCGGAAGTTTCTTTGGGCCGCACTCTCGCTTCAGTTATCGCGCAAGTGAAACCATCTATAGATGAGCCAAGAACTTTCTGTAGCGTAGACCGGAAGGGCAGCCTGAGCAGTTTCCTCGCTCTCACATATTGATACCCTTACCGGGACGTTGCTTTCCGCAGCCCACATTCTCGAAGTGTACTCGCTTGCCATGTCGGTCTCGCCTTATCAACCTTTTCAACTTTTCCCACGAAAAACTCGGCAGTTTTTCCGCCTTCCGGTGCTGCTTTTCTTTTCTTCGTTGTAGCCTGCGCCGCCCGGTTTTTCTCGTATTGCTTTAGCTTCTGAACGTCGTCGCTTTTTTTTTCTTGCAGCATTTGTAGTCGCTCGCTGAGTCTGCTGGCTTGCATTTGCAGGTGGTGCGCTTTCCCCTTAGTATTTGTCATGAAGCTTGTCAAAGTGAACGTCGTCTGGCATTCTCGTGCTTTCAAATGGCCTTGCAAGCTTTATCGTCTGTCCAGGCAGTCTTCCGGACCGGAAACCCGGTCCGCATGCGACGTCGTTTAGCGGAGTTCGAAGTCGCCTTCATTTTTAGCAAACTCCGCATCATAGCGATGCGACGCTTCACTTTCTGAGTCTACATAAAGCTCCTGCAGTGAGTCGGCTACTTTATTAATGGCAGTAGCAGGCGGCACACGAACTAGTGATCTTCGCTTCTTGAAAGCTGCAAGCAGCATGTACGCGGGATTCGACGGAAATCGGATGGGCATGGCTGTCGCCCGCGGCACCTTGCGTTTTAGTCCTACCTTGTAGTCGTACTCCTTGAAATGAGTGAAGAAACGGCAGCCTGCAGTTCGGCACCCACTGGCTGCCTTCGTCGCTGCCTTGTCGCGAAATGTTCCGCAGCCAGGCATCCATGAGTTCTTCCGTCGCGCGCACCTCGCGTAAGGAATAGGTGCGAGTTCCTCGCAGCATTGGATTTGCATCGTGGCGCACAACAGTTCATTGACATTGAGTTTGCAGTGACACATCTCACCTCTCCAGGTTAGGAATGTATAGCCAAACAGCTGGACGATAAAGTGAAATTGACCAACCCTTTCCTTACCGGAAAATAGGGGTAAGCGATGCGTGTCCTGCGTGCAGCTGACCTTCGTCGCGATTTAGTAATTCACAGGTAGAAGTGCCGGATTGCTTCAGCCTCCCGCTCCCTCAGCTCGGGATTTTCTTTTCATTGCTGTCGGATTGCGCGGGCTCGGGCGGCTCTAATAATGGCTAGATCGGCGCGCCACGGCGAGCCTTTTCACGGGCGAGTTCTCGCCACCACTCGTCAAAGGCTGCCCCTTCCTAGAGGGAACGCACAACGTGCGGCCGTCCCATCTGTTTTCTGAGACTGAAGCGAACGGAAACGAAGCCGGCGCTGTGTGCGCAACCCTTCCCGGTGGAAGTGAAACGCCTCTGATTGGTTGCGGACGTGGTGTGATTGCGCAATGTATGAAACTACCCTATTGTATGCGCTTTCTCGCAGCTACTTTGCTTTGGGAACAACTGGGTCTTCTTTTGCGGGACTACATCGCCACCGAAACTTTTGAGCCAATATAAGCGTCGCTTGAAAACGCGCGTGAAACAGTAACCACGTTACTTCGATACCCTTGCCACCCGGCGGACGCACGCTTCTGCCGCGGGAACATTCGCCTAAGCTCCTTGGCCAAACCACGTAAGTCGATGTCACTCAATGTAGCCGCCGCATCTGAAAACTCCGCTTGTCACTCGCTTGCCTACTAATGGCGCGTCATGCGGCAGGCCGCACCTTGTTTTTTCGAGTGGCCGTGCTTGAGCATATCAACAGAAAGCTGCGCTACCCTAACTCTGCACATGTGGTGTAGCTCGCTCTTGTACGTGTGTCTAGTTTCACGTAATAGCCAACTATCCTATACGCAGTCTTGTGGCGGTGCACCGATGGTGCTTGTGCTTTCGTCGAGAAATGTTAACCTCGGGCCGATCGATTCATTGTTGCGTAGCCGAAACTATACCTTTGCGTTCAGTGAACGCCTTTTCATGAATTTTTCAAAAGCCGGTCGCATGCGAGCTATTAATGTGCCATGTTGCCTTGTTGGCTCATGAAAGCTTCCCTTCACGATTCCCACAAGTGCAGGACCTGCATAATCTTTTTAACTATTTTTCTATCGGATAGTACTGGATGCTCCATGACAACAGCAGTGAATTTTCTCGTTTCAGTATAATGTGGTCACCGTTACTGTTGCTGCATCTCGAGCAGTAATTACTTGCTGTTTCCATGCAGCAAGATTCAATTGAGCAGGAACCTTGCACTCCCGAAAGTTAAACGCACGACGCAACCAAACAATTTCACGTGCACGAAATTTAACGTTTCTAGATAAAAACATTCAAGGTAGCGCCATTCTTTCTGGT
The DNA here is from genome assembly GCF_050947875.1 of Dermacentor variabilis. Classification (NCBI taxonomy): domain Eukaryota; kingdom Metazoa; phylum Arthropoda; class Arachnida; order Ixodida; family Ixodidae; genus Dermacentor; species Dermacentor variabilis. Next base: position 32,609,589 of record NC_134578.1, on the reverse strand, counting down.
AACCGCTATCTTTCTCGCCTTCGTTTTTTTACTCTCCATCATCGGTGCCTGATTGGCTCGGCGCAGTAACGTGTCATTCAGACCTGCCTACTCTAATCACCGCCACCACAATAGGTTCTGTAATCTTTTCACGTAGCATGGTTTATGTCAACATGTGCGGTATTGAATATTTATTGCACGCAATGCTTTTTTATAACAAGTTCTGATAAAGATTTGGCAGCGCCCATCTCACGATGACTGTCGACGGCAATGCGTTTTGCATTGAATCAATATAGCGCCATGACGTATCGCCCACGTCGAAATGTGTTATGTATCAGGCATGCACTCCAGCCGGACTCCTCTTTTGCGCTTCTTTAAGAAGGTGCAGCATCATCTAGTGGCGGTCCCACAAATCCTGCGCATGACTTCCTAAATTATTGATAATTAAAGAGAAAATATTAAGGAATAGGAAGAATTCCTTAGTCATTATTCGAGCATTTGCTTTCTCATGTAACAGTTTCAGCGTCAGTTTTTTTGCAAGTTTCTCACGCACGCTTAACCGATTTCCCGGCTAGCAATTCTCATTGTGGAACCTATATTTCAGCTGGGGGACATGGGATAAATATAGGTAGCATTTCTGCATCTGAAGGCCTGTGGCGTTTCACATTATCGTATACTCTTAATGCTATCTTGCTTCAAGTTGACAAGTTTGCATTTCCGTCACCGTAACCGGACGAACTGTCGTGCGCTTGATTCTGTCATTGTGGTTTTGTGTCGATGGCCAATGCCGTCCATTGGTTGAGAAACATAATGTATATCATACATCTTAATCGTGTAGAATGCAACGGTAGAAGCCTTAATGATAAAATTTTACAGTACTACGACAGTTTAATGTCGAACTTTTCAACCTAGCGCTCACGAAACAGGAAAACAAAACTATGTTGGACCTTCTTGCGTACCGCCGCCGCCGCTGCTGCTGCTTCTGCTTCAGGAAACGCAGGGGGGGGGGGGAGGGTTCCCTTCGTGAAGCAATATTACGTAGCAATTTTCACTGTGATATATGGAGCGCGCCGACCACCCTGGTCATCTTGACATCCGCCGGCGACCGTCGCAGAAATCCCAAAGTGTGAGAGCAGCATTCCGGGCAAGTTGGTAATCCATTACTCAAATGATATTGCGCAACGACAAAAACAAAAAACGACACGGACGAGAGAGGACGACACACCAAGCCAAAGTGCATTTCATATTTGTTAAGGAAAAAAATAAAAAAGAATAACGAAGGGCCCGGGCGTGACTCGAAATGATTGAAACACAACAACCGTGCAATCAGAGATTTATCTTCCAGCCAGTCCGCCGAGGCTGCAGAAGACAAACATATACAGCGGATGGAGAGACGCCACTAGCTGCTATGATTGGACGACGTTATGCTCTGCAGCTATACTTATAAGCGAACAGTGAAATGAAAGATTACTTTTATAAAGCCGGCGTTAAAATGCAAAAGCCGTATAAAAGAAAAGTGTGGAACACACGTGTCTCCCCATTTCTCCAATGAGAAATGCTTTCTCACCGATGAATGAAATTTTCTTCTTCGGCTGGCCAGGATATTTCTCCAGGCGCGTGTGAGGTTACTCGCTAATAACGATACTCCACGGATCTGCGAAGTGCTAGCGGAGCATAATACTGAAGTTCTACCGATGCTTTCAGAGAAAAAAATAATCATAATGCACCTCGGCAAGAACTGCAGACAGGTGCCACGGCCTCTGTAGGTGATCTGTAAACCATGCAGTACAGATTTGAAAAAAATTCAACGAAGGCACAGTTAACAAGTGAAATTCAGGATACCGAAGGGAGAAAGAACCCATTTGTCTCCAATTATTAAGCATCGCGGAGGGCGAACCTCCCAAAACAAAGGCGATCAACTCAAATGTTCCGTACGCCAGTTCAGTAATTCTGTATACGTTCTCTTTAATTCTTACGGAATCTATGTGGATTCTATATAATTTCCATGTTATATTAATGATAATGCAGCAAAATTAATGTGATATTTTCGGGGGCATAGGGAACCTTTATTGGTATCACGGAACGACGTATCAAATTTTTGGAGTGCATACGGAGCATGTCACTAAATTCGCGTGAAAAATAAATATCACTTTTGGGAGCGCGCACTGGATGTTTAAGCATTGTCGGACAGAAAACATACCATACCGCACTAAGGAAAATAACACCTTTAATGGTTATGGTGTTGGGATACTAAGCACTAGGTCGCGGGATCGAATCCCGGCCACGTCGGCCACATTTCGGTGGTGGCGAAATGCGAAAACACCGGTCTACTTAGATTTAGGTGCCGTTAATGAACGCCAGGGGGTGGAAATTTCCGGAGTCCCCCACTCTGGTGTGCCTCATAATCAGAAAGTGGTTTTGGCACATAAAACCCCGCAATTTCAATTTAAAATTTTATAAACCTTTAAGGGCGTTTTCTGGTATTTCCAACTCTCCTCCATGCGAACCTAAAACGGATGTTTAAGCAAACTAATACAGCCGTGTGGGCGGGTATATTGGGCAATTCCGCCTTTGTCTCCAATGGGTGGTTCGCCGAAATGAACGCAACGTTTTCTTTTTGCAGCTATATTTTTATTTAATCACTACCGTAGTAGTTTGGATGTCTGCAGAAATCAACCTGAGGTTCTTTGCAAGATGTTTATAAAGAAGTCAGAAAATACCACGAGACTCAAAGTGGGGACCCACAGATGGCGAGTCGGAAGTGTTTTCTCCCAGTCACTCCGCCAACGCTACCGCGGAGAGTAATACAGCCCTTAACGAGTGCGCTGGTGCCTGTAGCTGCTACGATAGGCTGATACCATGCTATTCAATTTATTTTCAACCCTGCAGCAAGGTCAAATAATTTTTATCGAAGCTAGCAAAAAGATCCTGAAGGCACAAAGGAGAGAGCAATACATAAAAATTCGCAGTTTCCGCCGAAAGGCGAAGCATCGATTGCAATAGCAAAGTAACACACGCCTATACAAAGTAAGGACAGCAGTTTGATCGGCTCTATAAACTTTCAAGCATTCGCTTACTACCTAAACAAGCATGACGTCAGCGCGCACATGCAAACATGACCACTTCACACTCGATGAGCGTGAAGGCACGGACTTCCCAGTTATCCATGTTGGTGAGAACACGGTCAGGTTAGAGACCGACGGACGGAGGGACGGATGGACGGACGGACGGATTACGAGGCATGCCGCGCTTCGTGGACATTGAGCAAAACTTTCTTATTTTGTAAAGCAGGTTGCCCACACGTTCTAAATTTCTACTGAAAGCAATACAACACGTAAGGACGCGAAATTCATCACGCATAATTTTGCTACATCTATCCCGTGAATGCTTCGCATAACGGTCGAAGCTTGAATTTTTTCCTGCAGCTCCTCTGTCTGTACGTAACGGATAAAAATGACGCGTATTGAATTAAACCGAACCGAATCGACTTTTATTCTGCAACAAAGATGCGTGGATGGCCAGGCAAGAAAGCTGCAGGTTGCACCTTGAGGAGAATCTGGCCAGCTCATTCGCAAAAATATCTTATGCTAGCACACTTCGCAAAAAAATTCCGGCCAGTTCTGAGAGACAAAGAGAGACAGAATTCAACGAAAACTGAATTTATCAGCCGACTTATATTCCTCACCGGCCGATAACAATTTTTTGGATTGAATAACTTTAATGAAAGGTGCTGCGAGCTACGGGACGCAAGGTCCCATAGAGCGGGCCACTCCCACGTTGGGACCGGGAGTTGTAATTCCGTGGCCGCATCGTGGGCTCGCTGGACGGCCCAGAGCTGCTCCGCCAGGTCCGTGCTGCGTAATGCTTCTTGTAGCCCGGCGGAGTTTTGATCCTTGTTTGCGTGGGTCCGACCACACGGCCAGAGCAAGTGATGTACGTCTAGTGTGCTATGGCAATTTTCGCAATATGATGTTTTGTATAGGTCAGTCATGTAGTGATGTAGTCTCTTCTGCGTGGGGTACGTGTTTGTTCGAAGCATTCTGAACGTGAGGGCTCGAGGCCTGGTGAGCTTATTGTGAGGTGTGCTGTATATTCTGCGGTCTAGATAAAAGTGCTTTGTTATCTCGTTATATGTGGAGGGAGGGTCCCGATTCTCGCTGGGATGGTCACGACCAAAATAGGTGGTGTCGAGGAGGGTTAGGTCTCGCGCGCTCCTGTGAGCCATCTCATTGAGATCGCGAGGGGCGTCCTCGATATCTCCGAGGTGTGCCGGGAACCAGCAGATGGTGTGATGCTGCAGCGGTGCGGATCTATTGATTATTTGTAGAGCTTGGCTTGCAATTGCTCCTTTCAGAGAGGCTTTGACGGCGGAGCGTGAATCACTGTAGACGTGGGTGGTGGTTGGGTCTGTGAGCGCGAGTGCGATGGCGACCTGTTCTGCTATCTCGGACTTGTGGGTCTTGACTGTCAGAGCGTTTGTGACTTGACCTTGCTTATTGATCGTGGTGGCGATGAAGGCCTTCCTGGTCGGGTACCGTGCCGCGTCTACGAAACAGGCTAAGATCTTCTTATCACGTATTTTGCGCAGGATGAACGATCCGCGTGCCAGCCTTCTGGGTTGATGGTGCGCGGGGTTCATGTTCCGCGGGAGTGGGCGAACCGTGTAGGATTTGCGTGTGTCCGTCGGAACGCTTTGGTATAGATTCTCTATTACTGTGGTGTCATGACCTAGTTTGGCTAGGATTTCTCTACCTGGTTTGGTTCCAGAGAGTATTGTTCATTGAGCTTGTTCTTGGGCTTCGGCGATTTATTCAAGTGTATTGTGCACCCCCAGTTGCAGCAGGAGCTCTGTCTCGGTGTTCTTGGGGATTCCCAGCGCTAGTTTGACTAGCTTCCTCAGTTGTACATTGAGTTTGTCCTTCTCCGCTACCTTCCATCTGTGCATGGCCGCCTCGTAGGTGAAGTGGCATAGCGCAAAGGCGTGTGTTATCTTGAGGAGATTTTCTTCCTTAAGGCCGTGTTGTTTGTTAGCTACGCGTCTTACGAGATTCAAGGCATTATTCGACTTTGTCACGATCTTCTCCACTGTCGTGGCGTTATAGCCGTTGCTCTCAATGAGTATCCGAAGGACTCTGATTTTGCTGACGTGTGGAATGGTTCCTTCGTCTTTTGTTCTGAAAGTAATGGAGTGTGTGTCTCTGATTTCGTTCTTTGGATTGGGACCACTTCTCGGTAGTTTGTAGACGAGGAGCTCCGACTTCGCAGGCGAACATCGCAGGCCGGTGGGAGCGAGGTATTCCTCGATCGAGTCGATCGCTTGCTGCAGAACGCTTTCAATTGATCCCAGGCTACCTCCGGGGGCCCAAAGCGTTACGTCATCTGCGTATATCGTGTATTTGACGTTCTCGATTTGATCCAGTTTCTTGCCTAGGTCGGCTAGCGCAAGGTTAAAAAGCGTCGGAGAGATGACAGAACCTTGCGGTGAGCCCTTGCCGCCGAGTTTGTATTTCTGGGACTTGATTTCCCCTAGACGGAGGGTGACCGTTCTGTCGCTCAGGAACGATTTTGTATAAGCGTAGAGTCTCGTGCCGAGGTCGAGGTTGGAGATCGTGTCGATTATGTAGTCATGTGATAAGTTATCGAATGCCTTTTAGAGGTCTAGCCCTAGGATTACCCTCGCGTCTCTCGTGTCTGCGTCAATGATCTCATGCTTGAGGAGCTTCATGGCGTCTCGGGTGGATAGCCAGGGTCTAAAGCCGTCATTGCTGCGGGGTAGATATCTTTTTCTTCGAGATGCCTCGAGAGCCTGTTTTGGACCGCGTGCTCGGCTACCTTGCTGACGCAACACGTCAGCGAGATAGGTCTGAGGTTATTGATGTTGGACGCCTTGCCAGGTTTTGGGATGAGCACGATGAGGGCCGTTTTCCAGTCTTCGGGCAGTGCTCCGTTCCTCCAGATTTTGTTGATTTCCTCTGTGAGGGTTTCGATTGAGGTTTCGTCGAGGTTTCTAAGTGCATTGTTAGTTACGCCGTCCGGCCCCGGCGCTGACTTGCTGTTTAGGTTCTGAAGCGCCGTGCCTATCTCTCCGGTTGAGAAGTCCCGATCTAGCTCTGGATAGGCTTTGCGGCGATATGCTTCGGCGGTCCTTCCTCTAGCATTTTTGTCCAGCGGGAGGTACTTGTCGGCGAGACGGTCAATGAGCTCATTTTCCGCGGTAATCGTGAGTTCCTCGTGCATGATCCTGTTCAGCGTACGACCCTGGTAAGCTTTGGTTCTGGTTCTGTCTAAACGATGTTTGAGCAGGTGCCACGTCCTCCCGCTGTTGATGCGGCCGTCAGCGGCGTCGCACACCTCGTTCCATTGCTGGTTAGGTAGTTGCGTGCAATATTCTGCGGTCAGCTGGTTGAGGGAAGAAATTCATTTCCTCAGCCGTCGATTGTGTCTTTGTTCTTTCCATCTCCTGATGAGCGATTCTTTGGCTTCGAGCATGTAAGCCAGTCGGCTGTCCATGCTTTGAACGGGGAGATCTGTCTCTATTTCCTTCGTGGAGGCCTTAATGTCGGCCTTCAGTGGCGACGTCCATTGTTCAATTGATTCTTTGCCTGTTCGGCGTTCGTGTCTGAACTCGCGGAACTTGTCCCAGTCGACGTACGTCATTTTTCTGGGTTCTCTGGATGGGGTGTCAATCACTGTCTCAACAATGTGGTGATCGCTGCCCAGATCCTCGAAGAGGTTGTTCCACTGATAGTTTGGAACGTTGCGGACGAAAGTGAGATCTGGCGTTGTGTCGCGGTTGACCGAGTTACCCATTCTTGTGGGGTATTCGGCGTTCGTGATGAGCGTTAGGTCAAATTCATCGGCGTCGTTTAGTAAGTACTTGCCCTTGGCTCAGCTGGCGACGTATCCCCAGGCCGTGTTAGGGGCGTTGAAGTCCCCGGCCACGATCATGGGGTTGTCGCCGGCGAGCTGGAGTATTTGCCTAAATTTTCGTGCTCTGTGCTTGGGGCTGCTGTAAACGTTTACGATGAATATGCTCTTGACGTTCTTGGCTCTAGGGAAGACTTCCGTGAGAATGAATTCGCAATTGCTGCGGTCGTGATTAATTTTGTGTGTCGTGTCGGCTAGCCTGTTGCTGACCAACATGGCGATACCTCTACATTTGTGTTGCGGTGTCGTTGCGGTCACGTCATAGCCGGATAGCGAGGGTGTAGCGGTATTTGTCTCTTTTAGGAGAATGACTTGGGGTTTGTCTTTTTTGGCTCGAATGTATTGTTGCAGGTGGACCTTTTTGCGGACGTAGCCCCTACAATTCCACTGCCAAAGGCGAAATGTTTCAGTTCGCACAGCCATCTTTGTTGATGGCGGTGGGTGGCCTTTGTGAGGCCACGTTGTTGCTTTGTCTATCGAGCGACAACGCCCGAGTAGACTGTGACGTCATAGACGGGTGGTCTGCCATTTCTAGCGCGTTGAGCCTTGCCCCATGGATGTTGATCGTCTCCATCATGTGATTGATTTGTAACGTTATCCTGTCGTAACCTTCCTTGAGGGTCCCTACAGTCGTCGCAAGTTTGTCTTGCCCTTCCTTCAGTGACGCGATGGTAGTTGCAAGCCCGCCGAGCAGTTCCTTGATTTCCTTAATGTCACTGTCCGTGCTCGATGGATTTGTGTTTGTCCCGGCTTTTCTCTTGTGTGGATTGCGCGTGGATTCCGCGACCGGTACTTCTACTACCATGGGTTCTGATTTGGCTTCGGTTTGATTAGAGTCGGAGGGTGGTGGCGTTTTGAGTTGCGTGATTTCCTCGACGAGTTGTGTGATTGTTTGCCTTAATTTTTTGTTTTCGTGTTCTAGTCTTTTAATCGTATTTGCCATTTCTACTTACTCTTGCCGTGCCATCGAACTCACCTGGCTGGCGGCCTGCTGTTGGTGCTGCTGTTCTTGTCGCTCCTGTTGTTGGTGCTGCTGAACTCGTTGGGCCCACGTCAACCGATCATCACCACCAACTCGTGGGCTGGGGGCGAATCGTATCCTTGACAAGGACCCCATACAAAAGACAAGCTTTGTCAATTGAGCACGAAGAATCTGCCTTCTGCCTCATGCGAGGTATATTAACTGTCTTGTTGACCAGGGCTGTCTCGCATCCCCACGTTTTTACAAATTTTCTTTATTGTGTGCGCGAGAGCGTTCTATTTTAAAGAACACCGTTGCATGCGGCACCAACCCTACAGTCAAACGTTAGACGCTCGTTTGTCGTCCTAAGTCGTCTCGACGTATCTGTATAGTAGTCCGAAGTGAAGACCATGCAGTGCGCAAACCTTGCCAATGTCAAGTGGTCTGCGATAGTTGTAACCCTAACCCCACGTGCGTGCTGCCACGACTCATTCTTTTCTCCTCGCCCTCATGGTACCCTAGAACGTTCAATCCCACACTCTCTCCCTCCCCCGGTTCTAGAAAAGATGTTTATTATCTCTTGAAGTGTGCGAGCCCTTCGGTTCCCGGCAGAAAATCAAAGTAGCGTATTTCGCAATTTCTGACCAGACAACATTACCATGCAAAAGCGCGCACGTACGCAAACAACCAGTCTTCTCCACAAGTTATCGTTTGCGTAAGTGCTCCTCAGAGACTGGTCGGCAGTATGGCTGGCAAATAAGGGCTCGGGACACGCTGCTAAAGTCGCTTAGAAGGTTTCTTTGATTTTCCTCCAAGTTCTTCAAAGGATGCAGGTATTTGAATTTCTTCCAGGTTATCCAAAGAATGCAGGTATTTTACTTGTAGCTTAATACTTCGCGCGCTCCTTTGCTTGGAATCCGTCCTTATTTCCCACCACTCGAGACGTACCCACTCTACCTCAACGCACCACTTTGTGCTTTCCTATGATAGTAAAGAAAGAACATACACGTGCGCTCCTTTCGTGAACACCGCCCTGTCCCGCTCTCTCGCTCCCATATACCAACACAAACCGGCGTTCTGCCATATTTTCAATATTGACATGTGTACTTAAACATTATTGGGCGACCACGTTTCACCGCCTAACAAAAGTTATCGCACAGCGCAGGACACGACTGCATGTAAAAGAAGTTTCTGGAATGTTATCGATGGTTCCGTCCACTGTCTTTCATCGCAACTTGTGTAATCTGATTGCATCTATGCGCGACGCGAACAGTGTAGAACTTTGTGGAAGACACGCGGGTCCCAGCGATTAATCTGGAACATTCGACGACCGATCTATAAAAGCCGACGCGCTTGTCCCGCTGATCAGATTTTCGACGATCGCTGACCGTGTTCGCCGCTATCGTTGTGCTATAAGTGTAGCCTGTTATTGTGGGCACAGGTTCGCCCAATAAAAGTTAGTTTTGTCTTTCACAGTATTCCTACTGTGTTCTTCAACGTCACCACCACGTGACAATACTAAAGGAACATCTGCAACAGGCTCGTCACCCTTTACGTGCCCATATGCATGCTCTGATGCACTTGTAGGTTAGTCTAATTTAGTATCCAAATTGGCCTCGAAACGCCTTTCTTGATGTAATTGTGACGTCATGACACAAAGAGCAATGTGCTGACCATGTCTGGCATTCATAAAGTAATGAAATTTCGACAGTAAGCTAACTGGTTTTACATGCTTAAGCCTGTGTTTTAAGTGCTGCCGAAGTACAATATTCAAGCAAGTACGCCAAAAAAACTGCGCTTGGTTTCCTGTGCTTGCCTACTTGCATTAGTCTGGTTCTTTTACAGAGAAGCTCTACATGGCTATGCTCTGGAAAAAATTGCGTGCGTCCATCAAACCCTGTAGATGGAGAATTTCTGCCCATGCGCGGGCCGATTGCGAAGACAGCGCAATAACGGGCCGACCCGCAGATGAAGCAGGCTTTAAGCAGTCCACCAAATTGCAATATCAAGTTTAATATCTTAGGTCGAAATACAACCCGTATGAGATATTAAGCTGATAAGAACAGATACTACACCCACGTCGGTCATGTCAACGTTCGCGCCGCCCTCGCGTTGTTGGCGTTCCAAGCGCTTGCGTATCCCCTTTCCTTCCACTCTCCCGTGGTGGCGGTCCCGTAAGCCTGCTGCCCGTCAGGACCACGAGGCGCAAAGAAATGCGTACCTTCCATGTGGCCCCGATCCCGCAAACTTGGAACGTTTCACTGGAGCAACGGCCAGGTTTCAGGGTGAGCTTGTGGGGAACCAATCTTGAGTGGTCCGTGTTTTGTGTGACCTCTTGCGGTTTCCGGGTGACCTAAGAACCGTTACTGCACTGTGGAACGTCGACCAACGCACGATTGCCTGGGCTGCGGTGAAGCAGTGTGTGTCCTCGAAGTGCGGTGAGGTGTGTGTGCCCGTTCTTCGTGCCGGGACCCGTTAGCAAATAGTGTCGTGGCGCGTTTTGCAAACAATGCATGCGTATGTATACCCCCTGATACCTTATCACCTTCCGAGGCTCAACATCGTGGAAGAGCGATTGGTCCCGCCACGCCTTCCATTTATATGCATACGGCGTCTGATGCACGGCAATGGACAGTTCACCGTTAAGGGCCCCACATAGACAGTTTCGCTGGTCACCCACCTATGTAGAGTGGAATGACACTGAACTTTTTTTTGCGCAGCGAAATTTAGGCATGACTTGTAGGTCTATGTATCAGGATGTAACCCATCAAGAAAGAAACAGAAGAAAGAATCCAGGAAACCAGTATAGACCTTGACGTTATGATATCTAACGCCAAACAGGCAAACGTGTCGCCTTCCAAAAAGAAAAGTACCGAACTATGTGAATACATATGCAGAACCAATTGCCTACAATTTTAGAAAAGCGACGCTGGAGAGTTAGCAAGCTATGATTAGATAACTGGCACGCCTTGAAAATAATGCTCCTTGAGATAGTCTGTACACCAAATACAAGGCAGGGTGGAGCGTGTGGTTGAGTTGTACTAACTAGACTTTAACATCAAATAGAAGTTAATTTCTTGATTAAGAGGTGGCAACAAAATAGCGCAGTCGTCTTTTCCTTACCTAGTTCGTCGGTCCATGCTGTATTCTGCTGCACAGTTAAATTGATCAGTTCTTTACACTGAGTTACCGCTACTTGACTTTCTTCTCTCTGCAGAATGTGTTCTTCCGTAAGTACGCTATGGGAAAAGTTGCGGTAACGTTTGTTGAACGGCTCGCGTTTCCTCTGCGTGTAATTGAAAATTAAATTATGGGGTTTTATGCCCCAAAACCACTTCCTGTTTATGAGACACGCTGTAGTGGGGGACTCCGGAAATTTTGACCACCTGGGGTTCTTTAACGCGCATCTAAATCTAAGTATACGGGTGTTTCTTCATTTTGCCCCATCGAAGACACGGGTCAGGAGATCTGACACGTGCGCCACGTAGTTGGATACCACGGAGTTGGATGCGGCCGGCATCGCCGGGATTCAATCCCACGACCTCTTGCTTAGCAGCCGAACACCATAGCGACTGAGCAACCATGGCTTTTTTTTTCTTTATTGCCCGTTACTAAGCAACCATGGCGGGTTCCGCGCGTCCTGTATTACGTTTTTAGTTTCAAACTATTATTCGATTATTGCGCAAAGTCAGAGTCAAAGTTTGCTGTCTCGCAGTCGTTCTAAAGTTTGCTCGAGAATTGCGTAAAACATTGAGTGACAATTCCCGGATTAGAGGCAACTTCTCTTATTCGAAACTAGTCGTTGAAGTCATTACACGTAAACCGATTAGTCGGAAGAGCGTCAGCTGTAACCACGAAATCTCTGAACGCTTCGCTGATTTGGCTGGTGCGCCTCTATTTTGAGCATCAGCGTTTTATTTTCTATATTCTGGACAATGGTAATGCCCACGCGCATAATTGGATCTCTGCAGTAAATGCTCCTAAAGACTGCCATAAAAACTGCGCGGTAACTAGGTGGCACGCCAACTCTGATGGCTTAGCTTAATTATTTGCCTGACATGGCTGTAGCTTTAGTATACTCAATAAATTGCCGTTTATCTTTGGTAATCGGTTTCTACCTTTATAGGAACAACTGGATGAGGGGAGTAAATTTTTTAGAGGCTGGTATAAAAAACGACGTGGTAACTAAATTGCTTGCAAGTCCTGTCGGCATTAGAAGTTTTCTGCAAATGCAAGAATATTGTAAGTGCAGAAACGTTCGAACGTAATATTCTTTTGATGACCGAGATCAGCAGAACCTCGCTGCTGTTCCAGCCGTTATCGCCCATGCTAACTAACATTACAGCGCAAACCAGCTGGAGACAATAGTTTATATCTTTCACATGTATTTCGCCAACGAAGAAACGTGAGCAGCTTTGAATCCGCACGACAATTTCTTTTATAGCTATTATCGTTTTTTGGAAACTTTGACTAATTTGCGGTATAAACGGTTATCTCTGCCTAGCCTATTTGACACCAACTGAACAGCTGGGTAATCTATGGTCTTGTGGACAGGGCACCGTGCCACTGTGTTGACGGAGCCGGGTTCGAAGCTGTCACAGATGTGTCGTGGAGGTCGGCATTTTTTTGGAACTTCACCGGGATCTGGTTGTCTGTATCTAATATTTTTCACGCATGCTTGGGTCACAGAATACGTGGCACTATAGGCGTGCACAACATTAGGAAAAAGGGGAGGCCCCGCCCAGATTACCGAAGCGCGACAGCCGATTGCCTCCGCGACTAAAATAGCCCCGCTCAAGAAATCGTGCTTCTGAAACGTGCAATTCTCGGTATGATGATGGTGAAAAAGTTTTATTTAAAGGAAAAGGGTAGGGGAGCTAGGAGAAGGGTTGTCGGATTCTTATTCCGGAATTCCATTGGCTAAGGCCGTCACCCTAGCTCTTTCCACGAGGGCTCGCTGGTCCTTGATGGTTGAGCTGGACAGCGCTGCCTCCCATGCTTCCCGCGTTGGCTGTTTTATAGACTCTAAGGAGCTATTAGCCTGGCAGGCCCATACCATATGGTACAAATCTGCTTTTTGACCGCAGAATTTACACTCGGCCGAAAAGCATTGTGACTCAATAGCATGTAGCTTGACTCGGTTATTAAATGACATGGTTTGTAATCTTCGTAAATGACATTCTTCTGTATAGTGGGGCCCGGGTATTCTCGCCGCAATAAGCGCAAGTGCTGTAATACGTCTGCATAAGTTAATAATGGCACTGGCAAGTCCGAGTCTTCGGGAAGGGAGGAGGAGGAACCTCGGGGGAGAAAAGCTCGGGCGACACCGTGTGCACGCTCATTTCCCTCTACACCCTCGTGACCTGGCATTCAAATCAGCTCTTTGCCCGAAGCGAAGACCCCAGATTGGTTGACGATCCTGCAAGCTAGCGGTGCAATTCGGCCCCGCGTGAAATTTCTATATGCAGTTTGCGAGTCTGTACTGATGTATTCGAAACTAGGACGCGAAGACGCCATGGCGATCGCCACCTCTTCCGATTCTGCATTTTCCCCCTGCCGAACAGAAATTCTGTTGACCGTCTGCCCTTGATGCACCACCGATATTGTGGAGACTCCTCCCACCGGACCTGCAGCATCCACGAAGAAGGCTCCCTCTAATTTAGAATTGATCTGGTCCATCTTCTTGGCTATTGCCCTCCTTCTTGCTTGACGATATTGTGGGTGCATGTTTTTAGGAAGGGGCAGTGTCGCAAATTTGCCCCTCCACTTTTTCGGAATGTCTTGTCTTGTGGCCGTATAGTAAGGACAGCTGATGTTCACATCCTCCAGTACCTTACGTCCCGTTTTCGTTCCTGCCAATCTGGCATACTGACTTAATAGGTGGGCCTCAATTATCTCATCTTTTGTATTGTGCACACCAACTGCAACAAGCGCTCTGTAGATGTTTTGAACGACAGTCCTAGTGTCTTCTTATTTGCTGTTCTAAGCATGACATCGCAATGCTTAAAATCACACCTCATCCGAAGGTACGGAGCCGCGTACACAATTCTGCTGAGTATGAAGGCTTTGACCAACCGAAGAGTGTCGTTCTCCATCATCCCTCTCGTCTTATTGGGGATACGTGTGATTATTCGCATTACTTGTTCGTTTGATGCACGGAGTTGAGTAATCATTGTTGCGTTGACACCCTTGTTGTTAACCAGTAGACCCAGGATACGCACTGTCTCCACTTCAAGGATCGCAGCGTCGTGCACCCTAATTTTGACCAGGGCTTCATCTCGTCTGCGCATGATTAGAAGTGCTGATTTTTCCGGAGAGCAGTCCAGTCCGCACTCCTCGGCATATTTTTGGACTGTCAAAGCAGCCTCTTGGAGCGCCTCTTCCATCTGCCCCAGACTACCCTTCGTCACCCAGACCGTGATGTCATCTGCATAGAGGGCGTGCCGAATTTCTTTTATGCGATCGAGTTGTTCACGCAAACTTATAAGGGCAATATTGAAGAGCAGAAGGGAGAGAAGTGCTCCTTGTGGCGTACCCCTCGTGCCCATAGGGATTGGCTGGGACCTAAGATCTCCAATTTTCACATGAACCTGTCTGTCTAGTAGGAAGCCTCTGAGGTATTTAAGAGTCCTTCTTCCACACTGTGTCTTCCGCATGTTCTCCAAGATCTTTGAGTGCTTCACATTATGGAAACGCCCTTGAGATCCAAGGCTAAGCTGGCTCTGCTACTGCGTTTGATGGGTGGGTCAATAACTTCCATCTTGAACTGCAGCAGTACGTCTTGTGTGGATAGGCGCTCCCTAAAGCCAAACATGGGTGTGGGGCCTGTAATCATTTTCCTCTAAATACGCTGAAAGTCTGGCGCGTACTGCTTTCTCCATCAGCTTGCCGGCACATGAGGTGAGCGAAATCGGACGGAGGTTGTTAATATTTACCTCTTTACCCGGCTTAGGGATAACGCTGACGTCTGCCGATTTCCACGCCAGGGGCAGCTTGCCAGCTCTCCAGCACTCATCGATATAATCCGTCAGCGGGCCTAGCATCTTCTTGTTCATGTTGGAGAGCAAGCCGACCGCAACTTTGTCATGTCCTGCCGTCCTACCTTTTCACATGGTTAGTAGCGCCGCCTGTATTTCTTCTACTTCGAAGTCTTTGTCGAGTTCTGGATTATCTTTGCCTTGATACTGCAACACAGGCTCGTCATCTTTGGTCGTACAGAGGTATTTTCTCGTCAGGGCTGCCACCAGCTGCTCATCCGTACCCTCATAGCCGTGGAGGGCTCTCTTGAGGTTCCGCTGCTGCTCTCCGCTCGCCTTGCTGGGCTAGATGCGGCATCGCAGGAGTCTCCACGTGGACCTTACGCCAAGCCCACCTCTCAATGAGTCGCACTTGATTAGCCATTTCTTCTTGGCTAAGGTCCACGTGTATTCCTCTACTTGTCGTGTAATTTCAGCATCTTGATTTTAAGCTTGCGATTGTGTTTTTGCTTCTTCCACATTCTGGTGAGGCCTCTCCTGGCCTCCCAGAGGTGGAGCAGGTGGTTGTCGACTGCCGGAACATCCTCTGAGGTGTGCAGCGTTCTCGTGACTTTCTCTCTGGCAGCTAGCAGCGATTCAGCCCATTGCTCATAATCTCCAATAGGCGAGCCGAGTTGAGGACTTTCGGACTCTCGAAAAAGCGACCAATCCGTAAGCCAGGCTTCTCCCCTGTGTCTACGATGCTTGTTGCGGTCTAAGTGAATTCGGAGTGTATAATGATCACTGCCTAAGGTTTCTTGCGTATTTTGCCACTCGCGATTTTTAACGTTTTTGACTAGCCGTAAATCGGGGCATGTGTCCCTTAAAACGCTATTGCTCATTCTTGTAGGGTGCTGCGGGTCCGTTAGAATAGTAAGAGCCATATCCAATATTGCTGCTGCCAATTTTCTGCATTTTACGTTCTCGTTGTTGTAACTCTAAAGAAAGATGGGCGCGTTCAAATCCCCCGCTATAATGAGAGGCGCGGTTTTGCAGCCTGCGCTGCTTTCCAAAAAAAATTTCGTCGAAGACTGCTGTGCTGTGTTTCGGGCGTCTGTATATGTTAAGTTCATACGCGCCTTTACTGGAACGAGTGTAAGGGAAGGTACGAATAAACGCATGTTCTATGTCAACATTAAGTTCGAGGTCTATAGTTGAAGCTGTACTGTCTTTATGTACAAGTATGCAAGTCGAAGTGTTAGTTGGATGCGTACTGTACGACCTGAGTTTAACTGCCACATTAGAGTCCTGTTACGCAATTACATCCGGCCTCTAATCTAGACAGTCCACATGCTGTTGCAGGGATTCCCGCTTACGTTTAAAACCCCTGCAGTTCCACTGTAATATTGTTAACTTAGTTTGACGAGCCATATTGCAAACTTGAAGAGGTCAGCCCTTGTTCTATAATCAGGTCAAGCGCATCACCAGACGCAATCTGCCTGATGCCCATTTTTCATGTCAATCTGGGTATCTTAGTGCACGAGCATTCAGCGAATTCTTGTAACTTATGGTCGATCCTAATCTCGCAAGCATGGAGTTTTGAGAGATGCCGCTCTAACATTTTATGAATTGTCTGCTCTCTCATTCCTTGTAAGTTCTGCTCAGTTTTTTTGCTGAGCGTCTCTTCAATTCTTTCTACGCTAGCCTGTAGGCTTGGTAGAATGCGAGATTCCATTTTCTCGATTGCCTCCCGCATGCACTTTTGCATGCTTTCCCTCCATGCACTGAATTTCTTTGTAATTGCATCCACATCTACGCGTGTCGTACACTCCTCTATCGAGGGTGCAGCCGCCGACGCTACGCTGCTGCCCAACGCTCTTCGGCCGATTTCTGACCTACGAGGGAGTGACATAGTAGCACTAGCTGACGGCAGCGGGGATGGTTGTCCTGCTTGATTGCCTGAACTGAGGGTACCTGAAGTACTCTTGAGTTTCCTGGATCGTTCGCTGCCGTCTTCTCTCTAAGTTTTTGTATTTCTAGCCGGAGCCTTTCGTTCTCAGCCCTAAGTGTGTCATTAGACAACGTGAGGGTATGGGAGGTAACCACACTGGCCCAGCTCACCTTGTTGCTGCTCGTTTCGTTTCCGTGTCTGTGTTCTGGCTCTGGCCTACCCTGCTTGCCCTCTGGACGACCGCCTCATCTAGGGCCCCTTCTGAAGGCTCCCGCATGCGGTCGAGGCGAAGGGGACTCCCCCATGCGTCCGAGATTGCAGGCCGGGGGCTTCGCTCTCCCCAGCGTTCCTGATGCGAAGTTGCTGATTGGCTTTTCCATTGACGGGCTTCCGCCTGGCCCCAGTTCCAGCACAGCCTCTCCTGTACTCTTGCGTGCACTGAATTGATCCCGTGGCATGAGGGCCCCCGCAAATGAGGCACCTGTGTTAACACTCGTGGTCCTCTTCTAGATCCGTCTAGCCGCAAGCCTGGCATCGACTGGCATCGATTGGCCGGCGGATTAGGGCAAACATCGGCGGTATGTCCGATCGTGCCGCAGCGGGGACAGGCTGGTGTCGTCTTGCGGTAGAGGCGAACCGGCACAGCTTGTTCCCAATTATAAACGTTGAAAGGCACCTTCCGGCCCTCAAACGTGATCGCTGCTACGTTGTTCTCTCCTAATTTTCGTACTCCTACTACTGGAGCCTCTGCTTGAGTCATATCTTGGCTTGAGTCATATCGACTTCAGTGGCTGTAAGATCCACTTGAATAGCACCACGGCTTGTGTTGTCCGATGACTTGAGGTAGGCTTGAACCGCTCGGGCCTGTCCTCCGAGTTGGAGCTTTCCGATCACAAGGACCTGACGAATACCTTGGGCGTTCTTGATGGCATAAATAATTATGTTCTGGTCCCAGGCCGGCCAAATAGCGCGCGCCTGCGACGCCAGCTTAATGCCCGCGGCAGCATGCATTGCTTTTCCGATCTGGTTGCTGCCCTTAAATTGTGCGAGGATGAGAGTTCCCTTTGGCTTGATGATGACCACAGTCTCTTCCGCTCCGAATTTGGGCATAACTTGTGGCTTCCAGCGTTAATTTTGAGCTTGCTTGCAAAGAGCCAGAGTGGTGACGCGGTCTCATAACTGCCGCCACCTTGGCTGTCTTGATGTTCGGAACGGGCGCGCGTCGAGGTTGCTCGCTCCCACTGTTCTAACTTTTTCTGGATGGTATACTCCACAGTTTAATCAAAAACTGGCGTCTCCGTGGTCGGAAGCTCCATTTCTCGCATGCTGCCTGGGTCATATCCCCGTACGAGAGCCATGGAGGCCGCGTCTGGTTCCGCGTCCATGGCTACCGTGCCTACGGCGTTCGCGTGGTTGAAGAAAAAAGTCCCGTCGAACTGCGAAAAATTGGCCCACCTGTATAACAATAGTGTTCACACGTTCCTGGTAACTTCATGGATGTAGTCCAACTTTTGCATTTCGTTGGCTGGTTCAGTAGAGCTCTCATGTGCCGCAGCACATGCCGAATCGTGAAAGAAAAAATAACCCCGTGCATTACACATCGCTGCCCGTCGTCTGCTCCTTAGCTTCATTGCAATGACAAAAGTAGAAAGAGCAGTTCTGCTTGGCTTTTGCTATGGTCTGCCTGTACACGGTGCATTTGCCACTCGTTTTTCGAGCTTAAAATGAATCCGTTTCTATTGAACAGGCGCTTATAACAAACAATGCATTTATCGCGACCATTATAAATCTGGGGCGAGAATACGGTCGAGACAGGAGGAGTACCAAAATGCTTCATTCATCGTCTTAAATACTCTTGGTTTTAAATAGCATAAAATTCATATTTTTTGGTTTTGTGTTTTCACAAACTTATTTTCAAGAATGTGATAGGCTTTTTTCTCCCTTTTCACGTGTTTATCTTTTTTTGCAAGCCTGCAGTCTCGCCAGTTCGCGCAAGGCATTCCATGCGAGTTTTCCGCCACGAAGCCCAGTGAGGTGACATCGGAACGCGATCCTTTGTTGCGGAACAAGCCTTATGTCGCCGCGATGCCCACACCACCAAGAAGCCTCGACAAGAAGAACAAGAGTGGCGGCATCCTGAATTGCGATTCGCGCAACATGATCCTCCACTGCTACACGTATTTGCGTAACAGGGAGCCTGAACCCAGCGTGGAGGACACGGCCAAGTTTATCGCCGTGATGCCCGGTGTCAGCGGAAGCGCAGTGTTCAAAGTGAGGAGGGAGGTCGAAGCGTGGCATACTTCAGGTGGCAAACTGCCGACGCCCTCGCGAAAGCGCACCAGAAATGTGGAGAAAATAAGACGCAGCACGAAGTATGACAGCTTCCCGTTGTACGCGCCGAAGTCGTATGTGCACGATTTCTTTCGCGGCAACGAGATACCCACGATTGAGAAGATAACTAACGAGTTCTCGAAGAGTATGGATCTCCCATCACTGCAGCGGTGCACTGTGCGTTCTTGTCAAAATCGGATTCAAGCACGGG
This sequence comes from Dermacentor variabilis, assembly GCF_050947875.1. Taxonomy (NCBI): domain Eukaryota; kingdom Metazoa; phylum Arthropoda; class Arachnida; order Ixodida; family Ixodidae; genus Dermacentor; species Dermacentor variabilis. Next base: position 32,590,273 of record NC_134578.1, on the reverse strand, counting down.
AAGAGGAGCCGCGATTCGCTGTTTATCGACCGGGATGACATCGCTGAATGGCGGTACCGCTACCTTCGTGACGTTCAGCGCTACCGGGTGGATGGCCGAAGGATCTTTTTGCAACGGCCGGACACAATGGGTCGACGACAGCGGGCTACACTCAGTCTATCGTGTGGACAGAGACCGTAGTGTAGAAGTACGTTCGAGCAAATGGCCTCTCGACGGGTCTGACACAACCTTCTGGAAAAGGCTAGCGCCTGATTGTGGACGTACATCGGTAGCTAGGATGGCTTTTGCGACGACAGCTTGAATGTAGTCCGAGGCAAAGAAACAGGCGAATACCTCGATGAAATGGACGACAATCGCTTCGAGTGACGGTTCAATGATGTTCTGCAGAAGCTGCCAGCCGGTAGCTTCATTGTTTTGGAAAATGCACCTTACCAGGCCCTGCGAGAAGAGGAATTGCCGACGACAGCTTGGAAGATAGAAAAAATACAGGAGTGGCTCTAAAACAAAAATATCGCCTACAGAGAAAGGTTGGTGAAAAAGCAGCTGCTTGAGTTGGTAGCATCTGTCGGTAGTAGTTGGTACCATCGAAAGGAAAACAGTAGTAGTCATGTTGGAGCCATCGTAAAGCTTTACATGTCCCTAAAGGCCAATGCATGCAGCCAAGCAATAACAAAAACACACTGTCGGCTCTGTTTACTCCACCGAACTGTCATTGTTAACTTCAATAAGCCACTTTAACAAATAAAAGAAATGCTAACAAAGTGACATGTCCCTGTTAGACCGCCTGCTTCCAGGTAGTTGAACAGCCCTTACTGTTCTTTCCAGCCTGTTGACATTAATAATGTCAATGTAAGAAGGCCCAAAACGCTCTATTGGGCACCCACTATCGACTATGACGGGCCCTGTGGTGAAATAACAGTAGTCGGGGCACGCTTTAAAGGCACCTTTAGCAGGCTGTATTTGAAAGTGCAGTCATGCGCATCCATTGTAGTTCAAACAGCAGTAGTCAACGCGAAATAGACGCCCACTGTTAGCAGCTTGCCTGCCAAAGCATAATAATGTTGTTGGATTGTTTATTTTGGTTATCTGGCTTGGGAAAGTAATGCGAATAACAGAACAATTATAAAACATCATTAGCATAATGAGGCCAAAAATGGTCATTCGTGTAGCTATTAAGAGCAGTAGTTGAGGGCACGCTTGAATGGCACCGTTAGCAGTCTGCCCTTTAAAGCGCAGTCATGTCGTAGACATTGCAGGTAAGAGAGCAGTGTTCAACAAGAAATTGACAGCCACTGTTAGTGGCTTGCATACAAAAGCACATTCATGTGGTTGCATTGTTCGTTTTGTTTATCTGGCTGAAGCAAGTAATGCGAGTAAGGGAACAATTATCACACATTAGCTTAATGAGGCCCCAGAAAACTCGTTTGGGCAATCACCGTCGAGCTTGATGGTCCCTTGGTGAAATAGCAGCTGTCGGAGACACGCTTGAAAGCCACCTTTAGCGGTCCGCACTTCAAATCGCAGTGATTCCATTGCCATTGTTTATTTTTTTTATCCGACCGTTAATGTAACACGAATGCAAGCACAATTAGTCACCCGAAATAGCTCTGTTGGCATTGCTTGTAGTAAAATATGCTGAGTGAAGTTGAACGTGTTTTATTGAGGCAATTTTTGCATTCACAAGCCATCGGCATAGTGATGGCCAGATTCAGAGAACGACGTCGCTGAAGTAATAAATGGTCAAAGTTGCAAAAGTTCTCGGTGCACTGCTTTGCTGGGCTGCGTTCACTGGGAAATGTCTTTGTAACGATGAAAGCGGCATACAGGAAATGACATCGCACTTCACAATGTTATTCGTGGCGAAAATTTGTACCAGCACATGTGACGAACAGCGAGACCATCTGTTTGCTAAGACTAAAAGCGTGAAAAATGTAAAACATAGCAAGGTGCTGTTTCACAATATGGCACCTTTTCATCTGCACTTCTGGCGAGCTGCCTCATGCACTGATGCATAAGCATGAAGATGGGTAAGAGGCAAAGTTACTCTGCAACCCACGTGACGCTTTTGAGAGAATGAATCTGTAAACCTTTCTGTTTGCACAGGTGATCAAAATTTGCTTTCTGCGAGTTGGTTGGTCGCATGGCGGCAACAACACAAGAAGCTAGGACAGAAAACACAGCGAGTACGCAGATTGAGAAGACAAGGTAAACCAGTGAGAAAGCTTTTAATGAGATGGAAGCGGCCAGCCCTGCAGTTTACAGGAGTTCGTGCTTTGAATGAGATTGGTTAATGAAGATGTGTAAAAAGACTTTGCTGAAAGAAAACTTCGCAAAATAACTGCTAATATAAAATTAAAGGAGAGACATAAGAGTAAGCGGAAACACGCTTGAAAGCAGGCACACATTCACGCACAAACGCGAGAACTGAGCAAATGTCAAATAAAAAGAAATAGGGGAAATAAAACATGAGACAAACGTAATAAACATGCGCACACACATTTACAAGCAGACGCGGTAAGAGGCATTAGGAGCGGGTTCACAAGCTGCTGTGCCTACCATCTCGTACGTTTTTCCTCTTTTTTTTTGCCGTTCTCTTCACACTGTCTTAGGAATTTTTAATAGCAATGTATGACAAGAATCGAAAAGCAGCGTGCAGCTGTGTTGTGGGAAAGCATATCGAGCGCTGGCAGCACGCCTTATGCGTGATTGTGTCACAGCAGGCACTCTACAGTGACGCGTGCAGTGAGCCCCGGTGGACAGCAATAAATCAACGGTGCTACACAACGCTCGAACACCGCCACCAGACACTCGGCTATTTCGCTGCTGACAACAATCGTTCACGCTATGTTGACGGCAACAAATCTTTGCATTGGAGGATGCTTTTGCAAATATTTTCTGTTGAGAGACTCGTATAGGTTTGTTTCATGCGCGCACGCTTTTCTCATTTCTCCTGAGAATGGTCTTGCTCCATCACATCACCCCGTCCGACGTAAATCGCAGCGAGACAGTACGTGAACGCACCCACTGCTAACAGTATAGGCACCAGACTGTGGCGAACTTTCCTCGTCGTAACTTCACTCGGGAGCGAAACGAAACAACATGGAACAAACACGCAGGATCTGTGTTTGTAACGGTGTGTCGCCGCGGGATCCTGTTTTCAGGCAAAGCGTAGCGCAGAGTCAACGATGCTCGCTGCAATGTTTATTCGCCGGATCACGGCTCAGAATAAACGCATGCGCCACAAGCGGTGCATCGTAAGCCTGCAGTAATACTTCTGGCGTGATAATAACAAACAGTTCGCGAATTCACTCTGACGAGGGGCTGATGCACACAGCTGACGCGACTGGGCCCAGTTCGAAGCGCAAGCGACCGTCTTCCCCTTTAGTGGGGTCACCGGCCGTCCGGCTCATGACGTGAGTCCAAAGTGCACGCCCGTTGGTGGATGCTCGTGCGCGTCCGCCTCTGAGGAGTAAACGCCTTTTTTTTTCTAAAGTTGTACCCGACTATAGGTATGTGCCGCTCTTCATTAATAAAAGGAAACTTTCAACTTTTCTTCAGAGCAGTGGGGAATCAAACCCACGTCCTATATATTTTGATAAGCTTGCCTGAATATACATTCACGCACACATCCACGTGCGGCCTTCGCGGCGGCGGCGCTAGATGGCGCAGCGTGTCCAGAGGGAAGTGCGGGAGAGGAACGTGGGTGCAGTACACGCATCATCCATGACGTACGTTTTCAGCGCTGGCAGTATGGATTGTTACCACTCCTAGAGGTGGTCGCTCTTGCAATTGTTCCTATATTTATCCAAGCAGCGCAAAATGAGGTATCCCCGTCGTAAAGGTTACACTGCTGGTGACTAAACTCGGCCCCCGCAGCCCACCACACACGCAGCGCAAGAGCTGCAGTTTCTGGCGATTTGGCTGAGTATCTGGCACACAGGGGGCTGAAAAGAAACGAAGGGCCATCTATGAACAGCACATAACTTACAATGCAAATTAAAAACCGTAAAATGCTGTACTGCACTTCCTATGCGATAAAGAACTGAACGTTCAATATAAAGATTAGGTATTTACGCGTCAAAGAATCAGTAGAATATCGTTAAAAAAAGTGATTGTTTTAGTAAGAATCGTACTTTTCCACATTTTTTGAGAAACCAATGGTGCTAATTATTTATTAAATCTGTAATAGCACGTTACTTTCCACATCTAATATGCCTGATTTATATTCTGTGATGGAGATAGGCTTTCCTTTCATTCAGAAAACCTTTCGAATCATAAATTTCCTGAAGAATGTTTGTTCCTTCGGCCTAATTGTGTTTTGAAGCCGGCCAATCAGATCAGCAACTTCATCAAATACACATTTTTTTATTGCGGCTTCGCAGTTTTTTGAAGGGGATCTGACGTCTTCATGTAAAGAGTGTGATAGTCTTTCCCCATATTATTTCTCACACGCTCTCAAACGCGTTCATTGCCATGTCTAGGTCTCTCACGCCCCATAATGTATACTTCGTTGACACGGTCGTCTGAAACAAATGGCAACATCTATTCCGTAAAATCACTGGCTGGTTCTAGTTCACCTGTTATCTGCGAGAAGGTTCATACTTAGTGGATGCATGCTTTGTTCTTATCCACACTACAACACAGAACAGGGCACTTGGATGCCTGGCCTTGATTTCAAGTGTTTCGATTTGGTACCCCATTTCTATCATAATACAATTTTTTTGTACATGTTACTGTAAGCGCAAGCCGCACTTGAGGCAGCTGTCCCTTTTTATAAAACCCTACGACAAGTGTCGGTTCGTTTATGATGCGCTTTCACACCGCAGAACATACACACAACTTGCGGGATTCGTTCGCGCCAATGTGCTCGTTGATTTCATGATACCTTTGTAGCTTCGACTGCCAGCTTATAGTCGCCTCGCGTTACTTGTATAGCTTTCTTTTTACCAATTCTGCAAAACTAGGCATGATAGAGGCTCCACTGGCCGTTCGCGCGATACCACTCTGAGTCTATTACCTCGTCATTGTCGTATCCAGCGTATGACAAAACCGTGCTTGCGATACTTGAAGCTCCGGAAGGAACTGTTCACTGCTTTATGGAATATTTGAAAAAATGAGAGGAGCAGTTCCTTTCGCTGTGAAACGGAACGCCTAGTTATAACGCCAGTTGTATATTGGTTAGGTATGGCATAAAGTATCACACGCTAATAGTTTATGTAAAATGGACAAGCCACTTCGTTTTACGATGCACTTATTTTCGAAAACATGCGAAAAAAGTTGTCCGTTCGTGGAAACCTTTTGCAGCCTACAGAAAAGTGGCTGTTTACTTCAGGCAGCTCTCCTGTAGCAGTCAAATATCCCCCCTGTCCCTCCCTATAATGCAATTTTCCTCAGCAGCTAGCTTCGGCTTGCACTGGCGGCCCTATACTCCGTTGACGTTGACGTGGTTCTCCTAGCTTCCCAGGGTACGCAGGTACACCTATGTGAATTATTCGCTAATAGGATGGTTTCTGGGCCTTAGTTAAGACACTTAATTTCTGCGTAACCTCTAATTGAATGTGCAGATCAGATTGGGAGTTCAGAGACCTTGTGGTTAACGCTACGTGTATATTGGCATCCAAAGAACGTGGGCATACAAAGGTGTCTGGCTTTAACGTATACGCAAGTCAATGACTTCATCCACGTGCCGCACACTCTCAAGGACAGCTGACTCGTCGAAGGAGTCCATATGTTTGCTTGGAAACGGGTTCCTGCGATGTCGCTACATCCTCTGCCTTCCCCAGCAATGCGGCGGTAATGAAGCGGTAATTATCGCGCTGCTAATTTGCAGATTGCAGAAGCACGTTTCCTGCGATCATGAATGACACGGTAGGTTCATTTGCGAAAGCAAGGGAAGCGCGCAGCGAACGCAGGCCTTCGGGCCGCCCCAATGTCTTCGTTAGAGCAAGCCTCCGCTCACTCGGAAAGGTGCCACGGCATTTTTCGCGCTGTTGATTGACAGATTGCGGAACCCTGTTTTGTGCTATCATGAATAATGCCGTGTGCTCAATTGCGCAAGTAAGTGAAGTGCGTAGCGCACTCAGGGCCTTGGGGCCACGCAAACGTCCTCGTGAGAGCATGCCTCCTTTGTACTTGCAGCAAACTATGTTTACAACGACGCCAACAAAAAGAAAGTTTATCGCTTCGTCCACGTGCCACGCGCTTTCAAAGATAGATGACACGTCGACGGAGTCATTAGGGTTGCTTGTAAATTAGTTCCCTGCAATGTCGCTACACCCTATATGGCGAAGATCAATGTGGTGACGACACCGAACTCATTTGGGAAGGTTAGCTTCACCAGGCTACAAGTTTACTCATGTTCCCTGCAAGATGTGTGCGTTTGGGTGTATATGTGCGTAAAGTTAGGGGGTGAGGGGGAGTGCGTTGCCCGAGAGGGATTTTTGCAGAAGGCGTAGTGGTGGTTGCTTGCTGCAAGGTTACTTGCAGCAAACATCAGCAATTCCTTCAGCTGTGAATTCATTTACAGTGACCATAGCGTAGTGCAACGGTAAAGATCACCATCTCATTTTTCCTCGTCAGTTTTACCTTCAAATAAAGGCGTTCATTCGCTACGGGCCACTGGGCAACAGCCCCACGTATGAAGGGTTGTTTGTTAGGGGGTAGCGGTGCGGTTGTATTAAAATGTATTATCTACAAAATAAGAATTAGAAACAAACATAAATATTCATCGTAATATTCAAAATGTTATTTTGTGAACTAGCACAAGATCAATAGTGTTGATTAGCTACTTAAATTGTGACTTTTCTTTCCCTGTGACAAACGCAACTTCCTTTCTGCATGAAATATGCATGTTGTGGAATTTGAACTGCATACATGGATACACTTTAGCACTCTGGCTCCCCACGATTAGGTAGCCTAGATTTATTCATTTGATATGTATAGCTTAACGAAATTTATTGTTTGCGACAGTTTGGGCAAATGTTTATTGCTCTTTTGGCCCATTTGGTCACTTCGACCATCTCTAACAAAGCAACATGGATGCATAAGTTCTTTTCTTTGTTCGAGGCGGTTCAACATTTCCTTATTTGAATATACTTGAATAAGATGGTCTCGTTACTTTTGGGTGTTATCCATATGAGGTGGTGGTCACTGTAACAATTTATATAACTCGTCTAAAACAGTCACATTTTCTGCTTCTGTCGTTCAGTGGGGTGACCTCCAAGCACCTACCTTGATGACGTGTGGGCAGCGTCGCCCTTGAGATGACCGTCAAACCTATACATTTTACTGGTGCACTTTTTTAAACTAAGTATTTCCCGACCTGAAATCAATATTTAGGCTTCCAATATTGACTTCAGGCTCAGTATGTTGTTTTGAATGTCCTGCCTTGGGATTAATATCCTCTGAAGCCTGCAAATTTAAAGAGTGGAAATTTACACAGTAAGGTACAAGGACTTCAATAGCTTTGCTCTTATACCTTTCTCAAAAGAGGCAATCGCCTTGACGAACTGACATAATGATGTAGGCTACTCCTTGGAAGTTTTTATTGTTGTGGTGGTGGTTGCTGTTAATTGAAACTAATTTTTACGGGTCATTTCTGACCATTGTCACCTTCAGTGTCGGGTTAGTTCGATCAACTTTCACACTTGGAATGTTGTTTTTTGTTTGTTTTTTTGCACTAACAGAGGTCGCGAGGAATGTCAGCCACGTATTTGACATTTCTTGCTCACTCCTCGCGACACAGCTTTAAAACTTGCAACGTATGTCTTGCGGTATAGTTTTCATACTACTTGTCGTTTGAGAAAAACTGCACGTGGTCCGCGTGAATATTGCGGTGTTGCATTGGCCATGTAATACATTCCGGAAACAACGTTCAAGAAAGAGGTAGAAAAGCTTTTTTTTAATATCTGGCTCAACTTCAAGTTCGCACTGGGGACATTACATGAGAGGTCTGTTGTCAATATTTATTATTGCAGTCATTATTTATTAAAGATTTTGTTGCGAGTTAGCGCTCGTCTTGTCTGCTTCTAGTCTCCGTCTGTGTCACTTCTCGCTACAATCCAAGAACGTGTTACAGTACCAACTCGCCCAACTTTCTATCCTCTTGCATTAGACTGTTGTTATGTCTGAAGAAGGCATTTAAAATTTTATTTGGCGCATTGCTCTCGGAAATAGCTCATAGAATAGGCTACACTTCATAAGAAATAAACTCTAGAACCTAATCTCTTGATGCTAAGGCACACGGAGATCCTGTGCCCTTCCTCTACTACAAACTAATACTGGCACAACATTCGCGTATAGGTGCAGTGAGAATAAATACAAAGCCTGTACGACCGATATGGGAAACCCTAGACAAAAGGCACATATACTGCGTCCTCATTTCAGATGCGTCGTAGCTTCAGCTTACTTTCTAAGGTTCTACGTGCCAAAACTATCTTTTTAATACGTCTTTATTTCTGCGTTTAATAGGCCAAGCCTTGCGGCAGAAAAGGGGTGCTCTATGGGGGAGGGGGAGGGGGACCGGTTCTCTCTTCTTCCTCGAGGTGGAGTGGTCCCGAGGTCGGCTCTGCCAAAACTTTTATTTGATTATGAAGCACGCCGTAACGGGGGACCGCAGATTAGTTTTCACCGCCAGTGGCTTTCTAACGCGCCCCCAACGCACGGTGCACCGGAGTTTTTTGCATTCCGGCCCACATGAACATGCGGCCGCCGCGACCGCCGGAATTCGATTCCGTGACCCCGTGCTTAGCATCGAAACATCATAGCCACTGGGCCACTGCGGGCGGCTAATAGCTCATATGACTACACGATGTCTAACAGTGTGATCAGCACTTGTTGGGCCCAGCCGTGCTTTCAATCCTCTCATCTGGGCTGCATCTTCATTTCTCTCACGAAGCTCTGGTGCAGCTATTCCACCTGAAACTTCCGCGCAGAGAAATATTCCCTGAAAGAATGCGTGGCTTTGTTGTTCGCAAGCATGAGCAAGATCTTGATGAGGGCTAGTTGGTTCATATTTAGAACTGAGGTTAAACCTAGCGTCATCGCAAGCTGAACAAGCTCAACTCTTGAAGAACCTATTATAATGTCGGTCTCTAAGTTCACACCTTTATTTTTTGGTTGAAATAAAATACCGTTTGTTTTGTCAGTCTTAATTTTTAAGCCATTATCCTGCGACCATCGGTAGTTTTTCAAGAACAGATTTTGCAGTTGAAACCAGCCTTGCAATGTTGTTCGATGAAGAAAGCACCGTAGCATCATCTGCACAGATGATGTATTTAGGTTCACTATCGACAAGAACAAGGTCATTTACGTATATATTGAAAAGAAGGGGGCCCAATATGGTCTCTTGGGGAACACCAACTGTTACTTGGTTGAACTGGGAGCAGATGCCATTAATTTCAACCAGTTGATTCCGCTGATTTAAATAAGATTTCACTATATCCTAAGCAATACCACGAATACCGTAGTACTATAGCTTTTTTAACAAAAGTGCATGGTTAATAGACTCAAACGCCTTACTGAAGTTGATAAGAACCCCGAGCGTGAGCAGCTTGATTTAACAATTTCGCAATATTAGTTCCTTTTGTGCAAGCAACGCGAGCTGGGTTGACCGTCCCTCTCGGAAAGCATATTGACAGTCAGTGAACAGGTTATGTTTTTCAAGTAAATCTCAAATACGCTGAAATATTATTTTTTCAAGTCCGTTTGGAAGTACTGGAAGTATGTAAATGGGTCTGTAATTAGATATCACAGTTTTATTGCATTTTTTTAACAGTGGAAGTACTTTAGCTGTCTGCATTTCGGCAGGGAATACCCCAGATGTCAGGCAGACGTTATAAATGTATGCTAAAACAGGCGCGCTATTGTCTAAAACGTGCTTTACAGGTCTAATCTGTATGCCGTCAATGTCACACGACATGTTATTACGTAACTCAGAAAATAACGCAAGTTATAGATCAGAAATGCCGTTTCACTTAGTGTAGGCGCAACGTTATCTATGAGATACTGCTCAGCTGTGGAAAAACTAATATATGTAAAACGAGAAAGTGCTGCAATGAAAGAGCTCGTCAGCATAGCAGTAACGTAAAGAATGGCTATGGGAGTCATTTAGCAGGACATTGTAACAAGTGTCACGGCTCTCCCATATTTGAAAAAACAAAATTCATAGGGAAAGAAAGAGGTAACAGGGAAATGGAAATAATACAGGCTTATTACATTAGAAAGGAAGGAGATAAATGTGTAATCGCTCCCTCTCTTGCCTTGTCGGGAAAAGGAATAGCATTTTTCGATGAAAGATTGTGGTGTTGCTGATTTGCAGATGTTTTTGCGGCTGGTGTAAGCATGCCTATGCAGAAAGATGTATAAATGGATGGAGAATTTCCAATAAACGTCCAGTTAGCAGTCAGCTATGGTCTGTGGTATTTTTTTCCTTGCGTCCTTGTTTTATTCGTGCTTTTAGCCTCAGTTCCAAGCATAAGCGTTCGGAAAACTTGAGTACAAGAAGCGAGCGAATCTGTTCGCAGCTTCACCGCGATTCAACGAAATATTTTAGTACAGTCGTTATAGTATGCCAATCTCCAATGGGAAGAACGCTGTATTGGGGACTGCCTTAAGTACAAGCTGCATTCCAGAGGTTCCCTTGAGTGGACTATCAACCGTGTTCATGGCTCGAAGGCACATTGTCACGCGTTCCCTAAAGTGAACAAGCTAAGCTTTCACAAACTTGTTAAAGGTTTCAGCTTTGCTTAAATCATCTGAGTCAGTGCCTGCCATGTACTGTCTGAAGTAGCAAAAATCTATGTTTCGTATATTTAATATAGCGCCAAACTTCCTTTGGACCAGCTTCGATTTTTTTTTCCCTACCAGGACATTATCAGCAATTATTCTTCCATTATTTAATTTCGCACATCACCTCAGTTTTTGCTTTACGCAGTGTTCTGTATCACTGAGCTTACTCTTTTTTTATTGATTCACGCCATTTCTTGTTTACGCAACGAGTTTCAACGTGACACTTTTCTGAGGTAACCTTAAAACGCCCAAAATTTTCGACCAGGGAGAGAACTTTCTTTCAGCACATCCTACATATTATCAATGCTTAGATGACTGCTGTAGCTTGCGAGGGGCGAAACAAAGGTAATTATGGTTTGTTTACTGCACTGTAATTACCTTTCTTGTAATAAAATACTTGTTTTTTTTCTACAAGACATTTCTTTTTCACGGTCCTGGCGATAAAATACTTGCGGCTACCACCTGGGGATCACTGATTCTGGGTGTAGCTATAGAAGTTCCGAACTCTCGCGAACACGTTCCTTCGCGGTGTCTGGGCAAAACTACTAGTGGGCCACTGATCCACGAAGCAGCGTAATAAAAATAGTTCTCCTGGTTGATTTCCAAGGACGTGGGTGATAAGTGCCCGTTCAAAACTTGTAACACCTCAGGAAAGCTGAGAAAAATAGATCCTGCGCGTTGCCTAACCACACGTTTGCGTGTCGGACTGCAGACGTTATGCTACTCTTTAATGCGAAGCTATTATACGCCGCATTGCGCGAAAATCAGTCAGCGTAGTCGGCGTGACCGAAAGATGGTACCCAAAATGGCCGACTTCGCAAAGAGCAAAGAACACGCCACAAAATGCACGGATAGACGTCAAATTTCTCAGGGAGGTTCCTGTACACAAAGTAAATTGTTGCCCTCGAAATGAAGATTAGGTCAATTTCGGTCTGGGTGGGAATCGAAACCGCGACTCCGGAGTGGGAGACGAGCACGCTTCCCAGACGCCACAGATTTTTTTTATTTATTTATTGCCTGTTTTGTACTACTATTTCAACCAACAAATGACATTTGAGAAAACCAGACAAATTAGCCAGGTTTCAGCACCAAGTGTCAGCCTTATAGGGCTGACTATTTTCGAATTCTTTGAGCGTGGTCAAGGGTTCCACTCTTGACAGCCACGCATGTGCAGGATCTTGTGGTTTCTTAATTTCTACAAATCTCGACATGGCATTTTCGAAAAAGCATTCGTGCAGGCCGCGCATCTAGATCTCAGCGATACCCCGCCATACTGGAACGCCATAGACAGTGAAGGCCAACTAGACAATAAAGTCAAACGGCAGTCCATCATCGTTTTCAATAGACAAATATCTAATGCCCTGTGGATCTAAAGGAAAGTCTTTTTTGATGTTCCTCTGAAGTACGTTCCGAAAAAAGACACCCGCTCAGCAAGCTAGAAAAGTTTCTGGTTTCTTACAGATCAAGCAATACGAGCTCCAGGGTAAGAAAAAACCATGATGTTCTAAAAATATTTTGACAGTCAACGTACCCGTGTGAAGCTTAAAAAAGAAAGACTTGGTCCCTGGCGTTACTTGCATTCTTTTCACCCGCTGAAGCACGTCTTGTCCCTGGCCTCCACTCTATATGGCCCCGTACAGTGGCACAGGGAGAACAACATCGCGTACACCTTTGTAAAGAGTTTTACGTTTCACTGAAAAAAGGTACTCATTTGAAAATCTAGCTGACAAGAACCGTACACTTAAAATAACTTCTTCAAGAAATCCACAAACAGGACCGCTCATATTCTCTGTACAGACTACATAGCCAGGTAACGCGCTCCTTAGCCTCACCTGGCACACCGTGCGCAAGAACTGAGCCCTTAAGTCGCGGAAAAATAAAAACCGGTTTATGACCTATCGTATAAAAAGATGCGTCATTCCCAAACCTGCGTCTTTTACTCGCCTGAACAAATTCGTTCGACTGCATTGTTTCCAATTCGAAGCGCACACAAATACTGCGAAGACTCGATGCAACTTCTGTGTATTTGCCCTTGAACCATGCAATACCTGCATTACATACCAGTGTTGACAAAAAATACATTGCGAACTGTAGCGCTTGCAAACATTGACAGATGTCCACCTTTTCACTTGTTCGCTTTTATCTGTGTTTCTCTTGTTTAATCTTGCCAATGCTCATCGTTATTTTTGCAATATTCCAGCGGGACGCCTAGGTACTTAACGGGTGTCGTCAGCAACTTGACGTTGGCGAAAGTGACCGGGGTGGAAGGCCATTCTCCGTGCCAGAAACCAAGGCAGTTTCCCCAGTTTACCATGCTTGAAGTTAGCTTGTTGAAACCCTTCACTACAGCGATAGCTGAAGTTGCACTCTCTTTATCTTTAGAAAAACTTTATCTTTATCTTTAGAAAAACAATGCTATGGCATTGCATTCAGTCGGGTGTATTGTAATGACATGTCAGTGTTCCTGTACTTCTTTTAAGCCAAACGTACACTTTTGTGTACGTTTAAAATAGCACTTTTCATTCTTTGGCTTAGTTTTGCCTCTCAATAATCATTACTTTGCTTTCGCAAATTCCGCGCAAGAGCTTCTCACTTTTCTTTGGTATCCTGCTTTTTTAATATTTACCGAATTGCTTCGAGCACCCTCCATAGTTACGTATCCGACGGCTAAAAGGGTGAACACCCGCTCCTCTAGATGACAATAAATTAAATATTCGCGTCTGAATTAGACGTCTATTGAATGAATTAGTCGCGCCATTGGCAACACGAAGGCAGTTATGCTGAACCCCCAAATTTAGACCACCGGCCAGACAAAACCGGCTGCTGCAGGCTGGTCACGTTTAGTCAAGATTTTATTCTGATGTGCAAAGGGGGGGGGGGTGCACACTCTGAGTTCTGTGGTGGCGCTGGGGTAGCGTTTTGGTATTTGCGTATATTAATGCGAGTAACTTTCTTAACCTACTTCCACTACTACAGATGGTAAATTCAGGAGTCTTCGGCAGTAATGTTTTGTCGCTAATGCTAATCGCATTAACCTCTACACTCATTCTGGGATGGGTTCAGCTGGAATTTGCCCTTCTTGCGGTCTGTGATGCATGCGTGCACTAACGCTATTAACTTTCCTAGCCTACACCTTCTACTACCGTTGGTAAATGAAGGCACCTTCAGTAAATATGGCTTGTCGATGCACGACTTCAAGGTTAATCGCATGAACGTCGACAATCATCGAGAGATGGCTTCTGGCGAAAAGTTGTGCTTGTCGGACGTAACCCTAGTTTCGGGAGGCGTTAGATTAGTTCTCGTCTTTTTGGCCTTTATACCTGGCAGGCTTCCGCTTCGCTGCTAAGCGATTTAGGGGACGCACCGGTTCGGCTAAGCTGATCCGAGAAAGCATGCGCAGTGCAAATACTGTCAGCAGCCGAGCATATCCATGCGCCCGAGGTGCGCTCTAACTAATTGCCTTGGTTAACGTAACGACATGTCCCTTCCACGTGCTAGACGAAGCGCCGAGAAGCGCCGAGAAGCGGCTCTTCCTTTCACACGCGATTACTCGAGCCCAATGTTCACCCGTTCCACTTGCTCAGCCATCAGTGGCATTTCTCAGGGGACTCTAGCGCAGTGCTTATGACAAGAAAGGGGAGCGCTTCACAGGTGAAGCAAAGTCACACTGCGGCTCACTTCGCACACAACAAGCAGCAAACCGCAGTGCGCATCGAAGAGAGACGTTAAATCGGACTTGTGTGGGGTGGAAATCCCAACAAGGTTGATCTTTTTCTCAGGAACGTGTCAGCCCGAACTGATGAACACTTGTCAGACAAAGGAAGCCGCAGCCCGGAGCGAACATGAAGAAGAAACGTCGCAGTCTCGTGGCGCCGGCTAAGAGGCACGGAACACGGCGCAGGCTGCTCCCTTCGGCGTCTTTTTCGTGGTTGCGCTGTTCGATCACATTGGGAAGTCACCAACCCTGTCGCACAGTACAACACCCTCCCGCCCCTCCGGTGCCGACGTTCCGACAGGGGCCCTTGTCTCTGACATGTTAAATGTAATTACGTTTCTTCTGCTGGCTTTAATTTGGTCCAACTGTGTTTTCACACTTGTCTTCTATATATCACTGCGGCAACGGGAAGGACGCCCTCATGAAAACTAGCCTCCATGTCGTAACGTTGGCTTCAGTCTGCGGGTTCCTTGCCCCACCTCCTATAAGCTATTCCATTGTGGCAGATAGCGATAAACTCCACAAATAACGTGAGCATCGGCCAAATGAGCTTGACACCCGCCATGGTGGCGTAGTGGCTACGCTGTTGCGCTACTAAGCCGAGATCCCAACAACAACCACACCAACAACATCCCACACTGCAGCCGGTGTGAAATGAAATCCCGGCAAGGGTGGCCGCATTTTGATGGGGGTAAAAATGTGTAGTAAAAATTCAACATGGGTAAAATGTAATTACCGTATACTGTGCATTGGGTGTACGTTAAAGAAACCCAGGTGGGCAAAATTATTTTGAAGTCCCCGAGTACGGCGTGCCTCATAAGCAAATCGTGGTTTTTGCGTGCAAAGCAAAGGAAAGAAAGAATCCGCTTGGCATTACGACTTAGCCGTTTCGACGAATAAATGTACGCCACGATACGCAGGCGTCAAGCTGCGCTGCTCCATTCATTGCGATTCTTGCCATATCTATTTATTTATTTTTCAATTCGATGTTCAACGTCTCACGACACGCGCTCTATTTCTTTTATATGCTTTTTTTAAACGATGCTTTTTTCGCATATGTCTCACTGAAACAGGCACAAGCAAGAGTTCACTGCGAAATGAGTAGGGAAGATGTACCCGAATTTTTTCGGCCTTTCTTCCAATCTAGGATCGTAGAACGATGTGAAATAAGTGTACTTCACCTAGAGAATAATGACTGGATAATATGAGACTGATATCCGAAGAATTGGCAATAAACCGTGGTGAAAATAAAGAAAGCTTAGAACTTGAGAAATGAAAACATTAGAAAAAGGCAGGAATGCGAAGCTGAAGTATTGAGAAATCGCAAAATACACGAAAAAGGTAGAATAAACTGCGATACCATTAGCAAATGGAACACAGCATTTTGCAATAACACATGCGAAATTGTAATGAAGTGGAGCATATCAAAGGCTGCGTAAAGCAATGTTCATTCTTCATTATCACTCGGTCTTTACCATGCGCAACAGTGTGGGCGCGACGGTAAGACTAGCAAGCTTTTGTTATAACTTGTAAATAAAAAATAGTGTTTTAAGTCGTTTCCTTTTAATAGTATTACTAACCTTAAAAGGCAGTCGAGCGTCTATATCGTGAAACTTAAACGCCTAATGTACAACAATATCTGAATGAGCGTCATTTTTCCTTGACTCTTAGTAATGCAACATCAATCGGCAATGAATATTGGAGATTGTCTGCATTCCATAGCTTGAAGCATGAAAAAAACATTGCTTGGCTTAACTGAGATATTTGTAATACAAGAGGTGTACTTACGTCAAAGAAATAAAAATTCACTGTGATTTCTATCAATATGGCTTCTGTGTTTCTTTGCTTTTTTTTCTTTACTGAGAAATTGGTGTTGGTCGCTGCATTATAAGAAATAGTTCGCTTCGAAGACTGCATTTCTGAATAGAAGGACTTAGAAAAACCGCACACGGTAAGAAATCAGAACCTTGAACAGTTTTGTAGTTTTGTGACGCACACAAATTACCTGAACAACAGTTTCTGTACCTAAAAATTAAGGTGGAATCCTTCTGGTGTGGGCTTGGGGGAGACAGTCTCTATCGTCATAGCGCAATGCGAGCGAGTGTTCCAGAGTTTTGAACTTCTTCTCATCCGTCTTCGCAAAACCATCCCTGTATTACGATGGCGAAGCTCCACGAAGCCTCAATTATTAGTGGCCTCTATCACGCACTGTTGTTGTTATTTCTTCTTCTTCGCTTCCTCCCGCCCGCCTTAATGACACTTTCAACGTGCAGCGGACAGTACATATGGCAGACGATGAAGCACGCTCATTGTATCCTACGTCTGTTTCGCACGCTCCACCAGCTAACCATCCGCATACGCCGAGAGCAGAACGTCGCAGTGGTCAGCACACCGGACGAAGAACTAGCGGCAAGAGTGCAGCTGATCAAGTCTATATGCCTGGAAAACAAGCAGTACGAGGTTCAGGCCTATGTGGCTGATCCGGGTGCTTCCTGCAAAGGAGTCATCTCCAGCATAGAAAAGAATACAACCCCGACAACGCTGATGACAAATATGCGATCACCGATGGCTCAGGTCCTGCATGCAAGAATGATGGGAAATTGAGCCACGGCCATCATCACGTTCTCTGGCATTCGGGTTCCCCGGTACATCTACTATTACGGAGCAGAATACCGGTGCTACATTCATAAACCCCGACAGCAGCTGTGCAGCGTGTGCCTCTCCACGGGTCATCGAGCAGATGTGTGCCCAACCCCGGATAAACCCCGGTGTGCTGCGTGCGGAACTTCCAACCCCTCCGAAGGACATGATTGCACGCTGAAATGTTTTCATTGTGGTGGTGAGCACCCCACCACTGACTCTCGATGTCCTGTAAGGCAACGCAAACCCTTTAACAAGAGCCACGTGTTCCGAGAACAGCAGAAAATGGCGGAGCAGCAACTCCAGCACAACAAGAAGTCTAGCAAGGTAACGACATTCAACGGTGCGGCACCTGCAACTACTGATGCAACACGTGGTCGTCCTCGCTACCGATCCCGGGGACACAGCCAGTCCCAAAGTCGCAGTAGGTCCAGGGTCCGCAGGCCGTCCAAGGACCAGAAGCAACCACGTGGTCGAAGCCGATCTGGGAGCCGCAGCCTGACGCAGCAGAAACAGCCACCGAAGGAACCTCAGGCCGCGTGGAAGAAAACGACCGACCATCACAGCAGGAAGGCGACAGCGGTGAGTTAGCGCAGTTTCCCCCTCGTTCCTCCTCCCTTCCTTCACCTCCGTCCGCACAGCAAACAAACAAACAAAACAAACTGTCTCCTTCAGCGACGCTTTCACTCACCTAGACACACACACTCGCACCTGAGAAACTCCGCCACAATTCCTGCATCAAACAAGAAGTGTGCGAAATGATAGAGGAAATGGCGACTGTTTTAAGAGCGGAGATGCAAAAAATGAAGGAAGAGATCATGGCTGATGTCAAGCACATGCTACAACAGGTCATACAACAAGCCATGACTGACATGAAACAATTCATCAGTGCAACTTTTAGCTCAACTTTCAGCCATCAAAACCACTCACTTCCACATGACACTAACGCCACTAGAGAACCAAGAAGGTCACACCCTTATACCCGTCCGGCTCGTACAACAACACCTGCCCTCACCAGCGAGGCGGTATCAACCAATCATGGCCAGCAAACCTAAGAGGCGCACTGCCACCACCTTCCGGGTGTGGCAATGGAATTGTAGAGGGTACCGAAGGAAGAAGGGTTCCCTCACACAGTTCCCAGCCACACGTCCTCACCCACCAGACGTTATAGCACTTAAAGAAGTACATTGCACTCCCACACTCAGTGGATACAATGCATACACCGACAAGCATGACACCACCAAACAACCACTAGCTGCCACCCTTGTATCCAAACAAATCAGTGATCGAGCACACGCTCGACAGCTCTCACATTCCGCATGTGCTCTTAGAAATTGTACCTAGGAATCGATATGAAACCAGCTTGTTTTTACTTAATATCTACAGTGCACCCAAATCGCGACGAGACGACTCCGGACAACTTTTTTCGGCCGCCAGTAAACAAGCCAAAAAATTGATTATTCTGGGAGATTTCAATGCGTCCCACCCAGCCTGGGGGTACCAAACAGAAACTCCAAAAGGCCGCCGTCTAGCCCACGCCATGAACCTTCATCAATTCACTCTGCTGACAGAACCTGACAAGCCAACCAGAACGGGTAACAGTGTAAGCACGGATACCTGCCCTAACCTAACAATGGTCAAGGGGTTGACTGAAGGCTCCTGGAACAACCTAATGGAGAATCTGGGCAGTGACCACAGCATTGTAGCCACAGACGTCCAACTGGTGGCCATACGCAACTCAGAACGTTCAATTAAAATAACAAACTGGGACACTTTCCGGCGCAACAGGACCAAATCTGCACAACACGACCCGCCATCTCTACGCGAGTGGACACAACAGCTACAAGCAGATTTTAAAGCAGCCACTAAGCAAATTACTGCAACAACGGAGACACCGGATGTGGGCAGACATCTGCGCCATATATGGGATGCTCGAAGAGGCCTGACAAAACGATGGAAGAGGCAGAGGCACAACCGTAGGCTGAAACAAAGAATCGCCCGGAGCACAGCAGAAGCTGAAGGATACGCCACCAGCCTCACTAATAGTAATTGGCACAACCTCTGCGACCGCCTTAATGGCACACTAAGTACTTCCAAAACGTGGTCCCTCCTCAGAGCACTACTCGACCCAACGCACACAAAAACGCACACAACGAACACAGTCCGCACTATCATACACAAAGAACAAATGAATGATGACGCGCTCCTCCAAACACTGCAACAAAGATACATTGCTACAGGCCACCGACCGGAGTACAAAGACTGTCCACACGAGGAAGAAACCCAATTGGACGGCGATATTACAGAGACAGAAGTGAGGGCAGCCCTACACGGCATAAGACGAAACACGGGCCCCGGAGCAGACGGCATTCACTATGCACTGCTACGCAACCTCGACGGCCAGGCCATACGGCAACTCACTGCATACTACAACGACAATTGGCAAAACGGAACGCTTCCACAGGAATGGCGACACGCCGATATCACCTTAATTCCGAAACCCGGGAAACCGCTGTCCCTCCAAAATCTCAGACCCATTTCCTTGACTTCGTGTATTGGCAAACTCTTCGAGCACGTAGTTCTAAATCGCCTCCAGCCTCACCTCGAAGCGAACCAATTCTTTCCCAATACCTTATTCGGCTATCGACCAGGTCAGTCTGCGCAGGACATACTCCTACAACTTAAGGAGGAGGTTGTGGATGGTCCAAGTAAAGCTCAAACAAGAGCGATTCTAGCGTTGGACCTCAAAGGAGCCTTCGATAACGTCTCACATGACCTCATTCTAAACAACCTTGCATTCTCCCGATGCGGAAAGCGCATCTATGATTATGTCCGAGCCTTTTTATCTGACCGAACAGCCACCATAGGCCTAGGTGATATTCAGTCTGATATCATAAATCTATCCGGCAGAGGGACTCCCCAGGGTTCGGTTCTCTCACCCACCCTGTTCAACGTGGCGATGGCAAAGCTACCACCGCTCCTCGACAAACTTCCGAACGTGCAGCACGCCCTGTACGCCGATGATATTACAATCTGGGTGACCACAGGGTCAGACGGCGCCATTCAAGACGCACTACAGGAAGCCGTAAATATAGTTCAAGAGTATGCAACAGCCGGAGGACTCACATGCGCGGCTGAGAAGTCGGAGCTCCTGCTTGTATTCAAAAAACGGAACAAGGTCCATATTCCACCAGCCATAACATTGCATCTCAATGGCAACGTTGCTCCAAGGGTAGACAGACTACGTGTACTAGGACTTCACATACAACACAACGGGAAGGCCACACATACCCTACACGTGCTCCGCCAACAGCTTACCCAAATAACGCACATGATAAAGCGCATTGCAAACCGCCGACAAGGACTGAAAGAAAAAGACGTACTCCGAATCGTGCAAGCCCTCATAATTAGCCGACTAAAATACCACCTCCCCTATCATAATCTGACTCAGACTGAGATGCACCAGATGGACACCCTCCTCCATACGGCACTAAAGGCAGCGCTGGGACTACCTCAACATGCATCTACACAGCTCCTACTACGACTGGGGGTGCACAACAGCATCAGCGAACTAGTTGAATGTCATTTTAACAGCCAATTGCAACGTCTGCAACGAACAATGCAAGGGTGCCACATTCTATCCCGGCTAGGATACCAAATACCAAGAAAACCACAACAGGAAAACCACACACTTCTTCCGCTTAGCATTCGCAACAAAATTCACGTGGCCCCAATTCCCCGGAATATGCACCCTGACCGTCATAAAGGTCGACGAAAGGCAAGAGCACGAGCCCTGGCTCGCCTATTTGGCGATGACAAATCAAACACTCCAGTCCTATACACCGACGTGGCACGCTACCGACAGAAACGTGCCCTATGTCTAGTCGTACTAGATAGTGCAGACATTCTGAGAGCTTCGGCCACGCTCAACACTGTGGACAGTGGCACGGCGGAAGAGGCTGCTATTGCCCTATCCATCGTACATGCTTCAACCATGCCGGCGCCATATGGGCCTATCACAGTGGTCACTGATTCTCAGAGCGCCTGTAGGACTTTGGCACAAGGAGGGTGACACCCTACACACACCGCATCCTTACATCATTACACCCCACAGCGTTACACAGGGTGCGCATCGTCTTGACACCTGGACACGCCTCTCTCCATGGTAATGAACGCGCTAATGCGGTAGCCCGAGAGCTCGTTAACCGGGCGCCATTGGAAGAGCTGTCCAACCCAGACGACGCACCGACAGAACCACTGAACTACTCTGAAACTCTACAATATTACAGAGATACCAGGAGACACTTCCCTCCCCCACATAATTCCCTTAATCGAGAAGATGCCGTCGCGTGGCGACAGCTTCAAACTAATTCATTTTCCTGCCTCTTTTACCTTCACCTCTTCCACCCCACTCAATATCCCTCATACTGTCCCTATTGTGCAGCAAAGCCCACAGTATATCATTGCACGTAGGAGTGCCCACACCCTCTAGGCTACTCCCCTATTCCTTCACCTTCCCCTTCCTCCTGGGAGACTGCGCTGACCAGCTCAGACCCGCAAGAGCAGCGGCGGCTGATCCGGCGGGCACGCGGAGTAGCGCGAGCCAATGGGGCCCTGAACTAAGGGCTCCACCCTACGAGGAAGTCGCCCAAACTCATGATAAATAAATGTTTTCTCTCTCTCTGTTTCGCACGAAAGAAAAAAGAAGAAATAAGTTATATGGCGTCGTGCTTCCCTATAAGCAACCATATACATTGCTTCCTGGCAAAGGAATGGAACCGTATAGGTACACTATGTACGTTTTGCGAAAGCGGAGAATCCGACGGAGCTAGAGCAAGCACTTGGCAACCGCTTATCGTGAATAACTAATGAAGAGAAAGTGCACTTGTATTTCATTTCTAGCACTCGTAACAAATAAGGTTCTGTTGAGAAACGTCGTAATTGTTGTTTTGAGATCGTGTGGTGGTGTTAAACCTGTTGTTTCGCCCACCACCACTGGTAGAAATGTGTAATAAGCGCGCATTGTATAAAGATAAATGGCTCACGTCTACATGCATTGCCAATTCGCTTCATCAAACAGTAATACGCGCTGTAAATGACACACGTTGCGCGCATGCTGTACCTACGTATGTTTAACTTTTAGATGTCACGACACGTTGTAATGCTGGAGAAAGAGCAGCTGTTGAGGCAACTGCTCGCATTCAGATATTTTGCGAGTAACGCTGCCAGCAATGTCCGTCTCTGTAAAGCATGACGACGGGCTGGTTGATTAAATAGATATAATATCAGGCTGTAGTGGCGGTGGAGAATAAAAATGTACTACAAGAACTGTAATCTAGAAATCTAGAAATCGTTGTTGCTTGCGCACATTTGAGAATCGACATAATTCAGATTAGAAAAAAAAATTTTTCGCTTTTAGAATCGGTGACAACGTTCTAGAAATCTCGAATGCAGTAGGTGCAAACATTTGTGAATTATTACTTGATACAGTAGTTACCCGACGATAAATGGTCACCTGCTACAAGCAAATTTATCTAATGTGCAGCAATATCAGAAACAGTAAACTGACAACCTTAACTGTGGGGATTGCGAGATTAGGTCGTTTAACGAAGGTGTACCTATGATGTATCGAACATACGAAATAAAAGGAAATATCCTCTGTCCATTCTCTCGTCTCTACCCTCATTTTAAGCGCCTTATTTAAAGGCGAACCGTTACCAACGCGTCCACTTTGCTTCTATCATCAAATCAAGAAAAAAGCAAAGATAAGCAGGAATTGAAAAACAAACAATTTTGGCGCTGAGAATCATGGCTCAATAGCAAACATTGTGGAGGCGTTGCGACCGCTAGGACCCTTGCTTCGTTGTGTACGTGAAATATGATGTAGCTAAAAAAAACATGATGATAATGTTAGACTACTCCAAAAAACAAAAAGCCAATCGCATTCAAATGAAAGCTTTCAGGCACTTGCGCACTAAAAGGAACAAAGGTGCCACTCGCAAAAACAAGTTCACGAAGGAATCAGCGAAACATGAAAGAAAATCAGAATTAAGTGCGACTGAAGAAATTAAATGACGATAGAACCATGTGTAAGCTAAAAAAAGTTAACCAGATCGCCTACTCACGGTGGGGTCAAGATTATTTCCAAGAAAGGGTAGCTGGCGATCTAGTCCGCTTAGACATAACATAACCAGCTCTACAGAAAACGTTCCCCATAGTGTCCACGCATTGAAATCGGAAACCGCAAGGGCGCCGCCATGTTGCTACTCTGTGAAGGCGCGTAGGCGAAGATGACGAGATGCGA
The DNA here is from genome assembly GCF_050947875.1 of Dermacentor variabilis. Classification (NCBI taxonomy): domain Eukaryota; kingdom Metazoa; phylum Arthropoda; class Arachnida; order Ixodida; family Ixodidae; genus Dermacentor; species Dermacentor variabilis. Next base: position 32,566,826 of record NC_134578.1, on the reverse strand, counting down.
TTCAGACGAGCAGTCAACGCGATCCAGAGACTCAGTCAGTATGATGGAGCCATCATGTTCAGGCGCCTGCAAACGCAGCCTTTCACGCACTGTAAATTGTACACACTACGTTGTGGTACAGCTCCTCAGCGAGGAGGCAAGATGTGCCCCCCTACAACGTTCATGCCAGCAGTGGAAGGCCAGACGCGGCCTTGGCTTCTTGCAGAGACGATCGAGCGCAGTGCGACGTCGCATCCATTTAACTTCGTCATCTTAGCATAGACACGCACTGCGCCTTTGTGGAGACATTTTAAGCCTCCAGGTGCTGTCCACGCAAGCACCGTCAGAAATGGCAGCGCGGAGACAATAGCTGCAGCTTGAACGTACTTTGACTGTCGGTATAATTTTTTTATCACTATGAAACACATGACATTCTTTCAGTAGGGCCATTGTTCTAAGTCGAGACAACAACAGCAAAGATCTGTCCATCCACAGGTCTTCAGAACATATCAATTATAGTGGTGAACACTATAAGAAACTTAAAAAGAACAGATTCCGAATTTGTGTTTCAACTGATATTTTATGATCAAAACTCATTTTGTCATATCAAAGACAGACAGTGATCACAGATATATATCGTAGATCTACTTTACAGGTAGATATCACAGACATGCAACAGACAGACATCAAAGACATGACAGATAGACGGACGGAGAAAGACAGAGACAGACAGACAGACGGTGACAGATTCAAAACGGCTGAGGTGGACAAATAGTGCTATTCCCATTAAAAGAGAGCGCACAATAACTAAAGCCTCAATAACATCTGAAGCCACAAGCATAGAGAGTACACGAATCCATGCACCGTCCGCCTTTTATATTGCAGCTGATGTACCGTAGTGGCTAGAGTTCCCTCAAGCAAATTTTCGAAGAAACCGGATAAGGCGGAAGCTGACTTCTTTGCAAATCATTTTTCTGTGCACCAAAAGTCTTTTTTTTTTTCATTTCTACGGCACCAAGAGCGCTCATAATTGAAACGTTGCACTCAGATTTCAACGAGTTTTCGGGTCTGAAAAAAAACAGCACCACTCAGTTCGGGAAGGATTGCCAACCAAGTGGAGCTTCCCAACTCCAGACATGCTGGAGTCATTTGCTCTGCGAAACGTTACTTATAGAAATGGCGTCTTCCTTAGTTATTCTTCGCCGGTTCCTAGCTCGCAGCCGCTAGGGGCGCTTCTTCTTTGCCTTGCTGATTTCTGCGCTATTTGCAGATACAGAAAAAAGCAGTTACATAATCACATCACTTTTTTTAAAATGCAGCGACATTTGTGTAGCACAACATCACTGTTTGAAACATACGCAGGTAACAGCTTCTTCAAGGTTGCAAACAAATAATACTCTCCACGCGAGACTTCCAAATCCCTTTCTTCAGGCCGTGATGTAGGTTGCGAAATTGTAAGTGGGCCGCCCGCCCTCACGGCGGATTAGCAACACTACACTTTGGGGGGGGGGGGGGAGGTGTCCCTCCATGAGTAAGGTTTCCGCTATACACTGAGGACTTACTTCTACTTGGAGACCGTGTTTTCTAACCACTGTTTCTGTATACTTTCACGCTTGTGTTTGGACAGCACTAAGAGAACTTCCAGAGGTCAGCAGGAAAGGAAGTTGAATACAATGCCTTGCTTCGCCAGTTCTGCACTAGCCGAATTGCTGCTTATTACGCTTGTTCAAGAAACCCTTTCTTCGGTGAGTTTGTTACTGAGTATTGACTGAGACGCCATTAAAGACCTTGGCCACTGAAGAGCTCGCTGTCGGAAGATCTCAGTCTAAAACAAGCACTAGACGAGAGGAAAATCGAGACGGAAATGAGCAAAATTATTTCACAGTTTCTTCAAAGAAAAGAAACCCGGAATAAAGGTATGACGCAAAGTCTTAATCAGACGTGGGTGCCCCCACGAGAGCGTCCCTTCACGAGGGCGTCTTCACACTCATCTGCCCTGTCCTTCACACGTGTGAGTTGAAAGCGAGGCTGGGAGGGTAGTCGAAAAATTCGTCAGCGCGAGGGTGAGGGAGGGCGGGCCAGTGAGGTGAGGGCAAAGGGAGCAACCTTGTCGACGGGAAACTATACGAGGAAGTCACGGTTCCTGCTGCCAGTGTCATGTCGGCGCACGTTGTCATGCCGACGCAGTGACAGCCTGCACACGGTACGCCGGCAGCTGTGTCCATTGATTCTCGACTATCTGGGGTCAGTCAGATTTTCCTGAAACACTGCAACGACATGGCGACCCTATCTCCACGGCCAACGCCGATGTGGAGTTTGTTACCGCTCATTTCAACGAGTGCTGGTAGCTGGCTCATGTGTTTAAAGCCACTTCGAGACTGAATTTTACAATCCGTTATGACGTATGTCAACTGCGTCAGCAGTTACATGAATTGCCGTGGAAATTACGCATCGTGTCGTCATTTCCTGAGTTGCTGGATATACCAGAATCGGCTGTGCCTTTGCGTAACCTTTTATACGCGCATCACAACATGCAGAACGGCCTACTGACGCAAAACTTTAAATTAGTGCAGGTGTCGACCTAACTGTATAGAGAACCTCAAATTGGTGTCAATAAGTCGGGGAGTATAAAAGATAAGGCGCCCTGTTTTTCGGCATGTTACGTTGTATTTATTTTTTTCGTCGCACATTAAACGCATCGAACAGTGCTGAAAAACAATGGCGTAAAATTTCGCAACGCAGTTGGCTGCCGAGCTTCAAATATATTTTGTTTTCATCTCAAATGTGACAAAACGAGAAAGCGTAGAACGTTTTCTGGTGTTGTCATTCGTGCATCCCCGAAACGTAGCCAATGGGCGAACTTTTCCAAGGAACTTTTTCGAAACATCGCATACGCTCATTTGCTAATAGCCCCGATGTCCGCCAGATACAAAGGTCTCGCTCTCCTCTGCAGTGCGTGGGAAAGAGCGAAGCTTTTTCTGCAGGCCCCCGTAGGAATAACTTCCAAAGTTCTCTGTAGAAAGGTTTAGGCATGTGATATTTATCCAGTAATCAAACGCCTTTTGAGTTCTTACGATAGTTCCATTGACCCAAAGAGTACACCATTCTATCATAATTGTGTTCTCTTGAGACTCTGACAGGCGAAGTCATCTCTCTAGTATACACTACTGCCGATGTCCTGAAGATCTCCGATCCCTAATAGTTGAACTTGTGAACTATTGACGTAACAGTTTACACTTCATGTTTGATTGTATGAAAAAGTACTTTGGCTGTTGAAGGATGCAGAATGTGCACACACTTTAAGCCCGTGCACTGACAATGATACGCTGCGAATTGCGGATATCATCTGTCGTCCACAGGAAAAACTTTGCTTGTGTTCCATGGATTTAAAATTCCCTATATTATCAGAAAGATTTCCTTTGCTCTAACATTGTCGCTTAAAATTCCATGAGAAAGAGAAAATTCCCTGCATTGAACAAAACTGGTCGCGGGTTCGATTGCGCCGCGGCGTGTCATGGAGGCGTAATTCAAAAACGATATTGTATCGAGAATTGTGTGCGTGTTAGAGAGCCCCAAGCGATGAAAATTAATCCATAGTCTGCCACTGCGGGGAGTCGCATAATAAGACTGGCGTTTATATCGTCAAACCGTACAGTTTATCCCAAGAGACAAAGGCGTGTGAGACTCTCGGCGGCAACATCACGTCCACAGTGTTCTGACATCTTGACTGGTTGTGCGCGAAATATTCTAAACCAACGATGATAACAATATTTGCTACTTCAGTAGGGTGTTGCGCTTTCACAAGCCTTTGCTTCGTTTTGATTTTCGCTTGGCTAAGAGGAAAAGAGAGAAAGAGAGCGGGAAGCTGGTCCTGCATCCTCGGTGTCAAATTCCTTATGTCGAGTAAGGTGCAGGGGGCCGTCAATTGCACGCCCCTGTACTTTGTTGGCCACGTTTTCCGTTTCCGTTCTGTGCACTTATATGAGCTAGCGTTACCGCTCTTGCAAAGCCACGCGAATGTCACGCGCTTTTTCTTTTTTTTTTTTCAAGTCGTGTAGCTCTCACGTCGAATGCCGCGCGCTGCACGAAGGAATGTGAACTTTATTTATTGTAATTGACACTTTTGTCATTGTCAGAGCCGGAGATTTTCGTTACCGGCTGCGTACATTTTTGTTACGGTCAAAGGTGTTCGCCCGTGTCCACCACTACGCTAGCAGCTGGTTGCCGCCATAGCGATGTCGTCATCTGTTCAGTGCAATCATAAAAATATATTCGCCCTCCTAGTTTGAGAGGAGCAAGATAAAGCGGCTCATCTTACCAAAATGTGTTACGGATGCTGTAATAACAGCCGGAACAGACAGATTTACTTAGGTTTCTGAGAATTTGTTAACGTAACAACCGAACTAGGCAAGCCCACACTAAACAGGCCTTCTGCTTATGCGACACAGAGCAGTACGTTACTAGTGCTGAACGGTCGTTTTTTCGGTTCCGTGGCGTAATGAGGTTCTGCGAAAGCTTCTTTTCGGTCGCTTTAATATGCGAGCCATATATGCCACATCGCCGAGCATAGGACAGTACATGCGGGAGATTCACTGGAAACACCATCACTCTACAGCACAGAGAAAAATAATAATCATAGAATGATGCAATATTATGTGGGGGCTTCTCATCATCTCCTGCTTCCTAATTACGTGCTCCAGTAATTTTTGATGAATTCTTGAAGCCTCAGTTGCGAAAGTCTCCTAGAATTTGCTTCTGCGACCGCTTCTGCAACACAGAGCTGCATCAGCAGAGTTGTTAATGCATGTCTCGCTGCCAGAATCGCGCGAGTCCCATTGTGATATTTTTATTTTCTTCTCGCCTCCCACGAATAGCCCAAGTTCATTTCGCGGTCTCATCACGTAGTCTGGTTACATTAAACGTACGGGAGTTTTGTTCACCTGTTCGTCCGCCACATTTCAGATGAATTACTACGAGTAAGGAGCGACGTTTCCGCGTACATAAAGAAACACAGCATGCGAACATAGCCGCGTGACTTGTAATAAGTGTACATTATGCAGTATTATAGTATGTGGACATAGCCGCGTGACTTAATAAGAATACATTATGCAGTGTTACAGCGGGTACTCAGGCGTTCGTTTGCGAGTCGCAATGGCTATGATACGACGGTGTTGAAAACAGCTTTGAATATGCATTACGAAAATTGCGAATGGAAGTGATGATCTTGCGTCCTCTTGGTCAGTGAAGCTTGCCTATGCTAGCGTTAACGCTTAGTTGCTCTTTTACGTAAATGCTCCAGAGCTACACGAGCGCTCTCACAAGACCGCCCGAATTTTTTTCATTGGTTTCACGTGCGTAGAAACTCTGAGTACGCGAAGATCTTGCGTCATCAAAATGCGCATGTTCAGAACGTAGAGAACCGTAGAGGTTCTCACCTATTGCGCTAAATCTGTCAGCTTGCGTCGTACGTGTGTAAAGGGATCTGCGTGCGGCTGATTGCTACAGGGGGCTACATGCGGCACATGCGGGTAATATGAAACGTAACCGTTGGACCATTAGCGTTACAGAATAGATATCAAGCGTGAGTGAGTGAGTGAGTGAGTGAGTGAGTGAGTGAGTGAGTGAGTGAGTGAGTGAGTGAGTGAGTGAGTGAGTGAGTGAGTGAGTGAGTGAGTGAGTGAGTGAGTGAGTGAGTGAATAAACTTTTATTTGGTCCAGCAAAACGCGATAAAACGCGCTTCCGGCTAATCCCACGACGGAACTGACCGATCTAGTCTGCCGGCAAACACAATCGAAGAAAACAAAGGACTAGGTGGAGCGATGAAATTATGAAATTCGCGGGCGCTAGTTGGAATCGGTTCGCGCAGGACACAGGTAATTGGAGATCGCAGGGAGAGGACATCGTCCTGCAGTCGACATAAAACAGGATGATGATCATGATGATGATGATGATGATGAATTCAACGTGATGCTTGAACTTCGTTCAACGTGAATATTGGCTGAGTGAGAGGGAGTGAGTGAGTTAGTGAGTGGGTGTGTGAGTGAGTGAGTGAGTGAGTGAGTGAGTGAGTGAGTGAGTGAGTGAGTGAGTGAGTGAGTGAGTGAGTGAGTGAGTGAGTGAGGGAGCGAGTGTGGAAGTGAGTGAGTGTGGGACTGGGAGGGTGTGTAAGCGGGTGAGTCAGCGAGCGAGTTAACAGGTGACGCAACGGAGCGTCGTTGTCAACTTTTCTGTCACAGTACAAGACTGTCGGCGTTACTGTCGTCTGAGTTCGGTCACGAACGTCATGATGTAATTTATTGCTTTACTGAGTTCTTCGAACGCGAGGCAGAGAAAATTCCAGGGAGAGCCCTCCTTGGCTAAAGTGCGCTGGTGGGCTAGTAGCTTACAGAGATAGAAACAGACATGCAGGTTACTTTCAACTACAAATTTTTATGGTACGTAAACACTATACATATATATATATATATATATATATATATATATATATATATATATATATATATATATATAGTTTTGACCTGTGGGCCAGTCTTCACAAAGTGGAACTTAGGCACTGATATTGAAGACAGCAGACAGCGTCCTTGGCCCTTCTTGTACACGCCAAACCAAAAGGGCCCGTGGTGGCAGTGGCTGTCTCTCTCTGGGCACTGTGACTGATTCATAGCTGCCTTATCGGCAACGATGCAGGGTAAAAAGGTAAAGAAAATTAAAAACAATATTGAGGTGCACGTAAGCCGGAGAAGGGAAAATGGGCGGCGAGTAGAGGTAGCTACGTCTCCGTTTACCCGACGCAGGGAAGGAGAAAACGGTTGCTCCGCAGCACCAGTGCGCCTGTCGCCGTTGTAGCGGGAGCCACTGGGCCTTTGGTGCATTAAAATAAATAAAAATCAGTAAAAACATACACTGCGACGGCTATGGCGGCAATCCGATAAGTTGCATCGTTTTCGACTACCGAATGCGATGGCCGCTCAGCACCTTTCTTTCACATCGGAAATTTCGTAAGCCTCTACAATTTCTCTTGTCATCTTACCTTCGGAAAACGGGGACGCAGCCACAATGTCGACAATGTAAGCCTGAATGGGTCTTGATTGCTTTCGTGAGGTTATAATGATGCTCTTTTAGACTCTGATTGGTGCATCTACGAGTCTGGCCAATACACGTACTCTTGCAAGATAGCGGTATGGAATAGGCAGCGTACTGAATGCATGTTACAAATTATTTGCGATGCTCCGTAAGATAATTGCTCGTTTCATGATTGCCCTAACTGACCTTTTCCAGAGCTTATGAGGACTCCAAGAGACAGAAAAACTACATCCGCTGCAGACTTTCTCACTATCCTTCTGGGAGTATGGGAAATGCAAAGCATGTATGGCAAAATTGCAACCTTCTTCGCTGTAGCAGTACTACTACACTCACTTGATGCGTTCATGCACTTGTTGCTCAAGCACTCCGCATTAAAGGTCAGTAGACGCAAGGGGTAATCATAACTGATCATCATCATCATCAGCAGCAGCAGCAGCAGCCTGGTTACGCCCGCTGCAGGGCAAAGGCCTCTCGCATACGTCTCCAACAAACCCGGTCATGTACTAATTTTGGCCATGTCGTCCCTGCAAACTTCTTAATCTCATCCGACCACCTAACTTTCTGCCGCCCCCTGCTACGCTTCCCTTCCCTTGGAATCCAGTCCGTAATCCTTAATGACCCTCGGTTATCTTCCCTAACTAATCAGGCTGGGTCAAAGACTTGGCCTGGGCCCTGAAACTGGTCTCTACCTTGTGGTCGCAGGACTTAAACTGAAAATTATTGGGACAATATTGTACTGCAGCGCATTTTACAAGATTTGAATGAGTGAACGACAATAGTAGTACTGCCTTAGTGCCCCTCGGCTTGTCACTCCAGCAAAATTATCATGGTGCAAAGTAGAAACCTAAGTGTAAAAATCCTGTGGAATTGCTTACGAGCACGTGGTGCGTCAACATTAAATAGGAGAAAGCATCTTGGAAGGTGCTTAAGGTTTCCGAAACCATGGAGTTAGCAGATGCCTTACTTAAAGCAAATAAAAAATTGTCGACAAATCTGAACGCTTTCGACACCGCTATTTTGATGCGCTCTTCAAAAATTGGGTTACGATTAGCCAGGTATAAGTCACTTAAGCAAGAAGCAATCAAGGACAAAATACATATGTCATGTTTTTCTTTAACAATACTTGAATCGGATGTCGTGTAAATTCAGCCAATATAAAAATAAATAAATTCCAAAAATTATTCGCACCACAACCCAAAAGCGCTGCGAAATTGAACTGCTCGAAATTTTTCAATAAATTAGACGGTGCACTTTTTTCCAAATAGTTATGCGTAAAAGAACAAAAAAGGTATCTTAATTCAATAGAAAATTCGGCAATGTCCTAAAAAAATTTCACCAGTTTTTCAGACTTAGTTATCAAAAATGGTTCGTTGATAGGCAAAATATACGCTTTTCTGCCAGGTTCCATTCTCTGACCCTATCACTCGGAGGGGGCACTCTTGCTTAAGCATTTTTGCCGAAAAAAACGGAACAAATGCAGACCTTCATTTTTTCTCTTTACTATCGACTTCGATAAGCCTTCTAGACAGAAACTTTTGCGGGGTTTCTTGTGAATATTTCGAACTTTTTGAAATGCTGTATTTTCGTGCACGTGAAAAGGTGCAGAAATAACCTCAGAAACCTTACAATTATACAACATCCGGCGCATTACAACAAAACCGCCCCTCCCTATCCAAAGATATACGCGTGACTAATTTGTCCTTCATAAACTTTGCAGTCCTATCTAGAGAGAACTTTCCACTAAGTGGACGGCACCGCCTTCTTCACCTCAGCTCCCTCTCTTATACACCTCTGCGACTCGGCTTCAGGTACTCGCTTCCATGCTTGTTGCACCATTGCCAAAAGTCCGGGAGCGGACCTCTTCGGCCCAACAGTGTCGTCGCAACGTTCTTCGAATAGCGCAAGCTCGCCGGCTGTTTCAAGCTTGTCCTCAATGACCTTCCTTGCTAAACATCATTACTCGTTGGATGCAGTAAGACTACGAAGTGGGCACTGTATGAACTTTGTGATCTACAGGCATCCTACCTTTACTTCGTCTTCTCGCCTGGTTTATCTCACTTAACTCGGTGCTTGCCATTTTTCATTACTCCACTCAGCGCGCACTCTTCAGCTCCTGTCTTTAACGCGACAGCATTAAGGGCCCCGTGTCGAAGAGGGCCCCGCGTCCAGCGTCGTCCGTCTTGTGAGCGAAAAATCACTCCGAACCACGCATACCTAACCACCCAGGCCATCCTTGAAGCGCAGAGACATTAGTGAACTGAGTTTCTCAAATTAAAATGCGTCAGAAAAATTGTAGAGTATTACTCACACGCAACGTACAGACATGATGGCATTGGATTGTAATTTTAATCTACGAGAAAGCATAATTTTGTTACGCAGTAACTCAAACACACATACCTTTTCCAGCGATTCTAACAATCATTGAGCGGCGCGCCCAGTTCCTTGTAACACTATCCAGATCGCGCTCGCCTCTGCGCATACGCGGCCCACTCGAAAGGTCGCGTTTATACCAGGAAGCTCGTCTTCGTGCATTGAGTTCACCGCCCGCATTTCCGGTAAGCATTACGATTACGAAAGCTGCAGTTGCCGGGAAGCGAGAGAAGCAGTCAGGGATCTTTGAATGCTATCACGTAAGCGTACGCCGAGTTTTTTCTTGTTGCCCTCTGAGCTTAAGCCCAAGAAGTTCACAGTCTCAGCGTACACAGATTACATTCCCTTCTGTTCGAAGATAAGCTTTTCTTATTACAACTGAAACCGAAATCTGCCGGAAGCGAAACCATGCTGTGATGCTATCTGGGGCGTGTGATTCGGGGCCCGTATTTACAAAACAGCTCTAACGCTGGAATTTCTTGAAAAAATAAACAAATTCCAGCCACTCGTGTATTTGCAAATATCAACAGTGAACGCAGCCGGTCAATGACAAACATTTCTGACGAATGAAAAGATTTGCAAATTCGTCCCTAGGGAACAAGAAGAAACGCGGATATGAGTGATGGACGTCACAAGCCAGTGCTATTCAATTGGCGGTATACTTTCTGTAAGAATGAAACAAAAAGATGCGGAGGTAGAACGCGCAAAAGTGAACGAACTGCAGGAAAATCTTCCACCTTCACCTTCGCCTTAGGTTATCTTATTGTAGAGAGTCCTTCCGGTTTCATTAATGAAGCCCTCAGAGATTAGAGCACTGCAGCGAGAGGTCACACAGCTCAGGGAATACAGGCACAAGGCTTCGACCAACTCGTCCAATCTGCAATGTAGCTGGTGAAGTTTTCACGCTTTTGATGAGCGCGATCACGGAAGCGTCGTTCGGCGCGAAGCTTGCGCACAGCAGGGCGACCGAATATTTATTCGAAACAGTTCATAAATGCTTTTCAGTTGGAAAGGTCTGATTCATGATTACGGAACCGGAGATTAGGGAGTCCAAAAAAATAGAGGATAACGTTAGTCAGCTTATCTGTGTCACCCTATTTGTTATGTGCACACAGGTGGTCGTATGACAAGATCCAATCCTCCACGTCATGGTCGTCGGTGCCGATGTAGACGGGAGGATTTCGTTGGCATAGAGCACTGGAGTAGACAAGTGATGCCTGCGGAGGGTCAGGCTGAGCGGCGTCCTCATACATGGCAAAAATGGAAGGCAGCGGCTGGTTGCCGAGTTCAAAGTTGGGAAAAGGCCCAGCACCTCCACCAAATGTCGATATGCATTTTGGTTTAATTTTACAGCTCTCACAGAGTAAATGCACCGCAGTGAGAGCTCGCACGGAACTTATGGGCCAGAAATTTGGAGGTTAACAAAGGAGCTCGATAACATATTAAGGACCTCGCAAAGGGCAATGGAAGGAAAAATGACAGGCGTAACGATAAGAGACAGGAAGAGAGCGGTGTGTATCAGAGAGCAAACGGCGATAGCCCTTATTGTAGTTAACTTTAGCAGAAACAAGTAGATCTGGACAGGCAAGTTAAGCGTAGGGTAGTTAACCGGTAGACAGTTAGCGTCACAGAATGGGCGCCGAGGCAAGGGAAGCGCGGTCGAGGATGGCAGAACGTTAGGTAGCGTGATGAAATCAGGAAATTCGCGGGTGCAATTTGGAATCAGCCAGGGCAAGACAACAGTCATTGGCGGTCGCAGAGAGAAGCCTTCGTCCTGCAGGGAACATGAAAATAGTATGATGAGGATGATGATGACGATGACGGTAAATAATCTAATCAACCACGAGTTACGCAGGGGAACATTGCTGGGTGCAACATAAAGAGGCTGAAAGACGGCGGTGAGAATGCGAAAGCAGATGAGGGGGTAGCCGATTTACTAGTTGAGATCAGGAGGCAGAAAGGAGTGCGGCACAAGAAAGGGGAAAGCCAAGGAGGCTAATCAGAGGGGAATACCCGGTTTGCTACCCTATGCTGGAGAAAGAGGGGAGGTAAAGTGACAGGAAAGTAGACAGAGACAGGAATAAAGGGACCACAGACGGTCATTGTCACCCAATATTATCACCGCACTTGTGGCCCTACAAACATGAATTCGAAGTACAGCCCCTAGTCCAAGTATGTTGAGAAATTAAGTTTCGTAGGACATGTAATACGTAGGTGGGCGAACAAGTGGTTTATTAGACTTACACAATCAGTGCAAGCATGAGGGAAGTGCTGTGGAGACTGGCAGAGAATCAGGTAGTGTGATAAAATTAGGAAAGTGGCAGACACCACGGGGAGTCAGCAGGCGCCAGTCAGGGAAAACTAGAGATCATGGGAGAGGCATTTGCCTTGCATTGGACACAAAATCATATAACGGTGATGATGATGCTCAAATATTGTCATTTCTTCGCTAATTTCACACATCTCATGGCTTTAAGGAAACTAGAAATAACAGTAACTATTTTCAATATAAATAATGTATCCAGGACACACACGCATTGTCTGAAACACACCTATAAAAAAGCACAAAGAAATATGTGTAGTTTTGTTAAGCTGGTAGGAAATCTGTTGTGTGTACGAGCATTAAGCACCTCCCAAACTATGTGTTACGCCTTTTCTTCCATCTGAGTATCCCAACAATGTGTTCAAATATAAAATGAACTTAAAAGTGAAATTGTTCGTGGTGAGTTTCTCAGTCTCAGTTAATGACAAGTGCGTACTCGCCAGTGTTTGATTTCTTTGCGTGCTGAACATAACGCGACGACATAAATTCTTGTGCGTGCATCAAACCTAACTGCCACGTTTCACATGTTTTGAAGTTATCTTGCGACACGATTGAGCCACACAAAATTATAGGGTGAGCTGTAAAGCAGCTTCGCTACGAATGCGGGCCAAATTGCAGGAGAAAAATAATGCGTTGCCCGTGATTCCTATGGCACGAGCATTGATTGACGCTTGCAGTGACGCACATTCCTCAAGTTATATCCGTGTGAAACTCAAAGGCCGTAAAATAGGAACGCGCTCTGTGCAGTCTCAATTGGATAATTGTCCGGTAAAACGGAGTTTTCTGCCTGTTGTCCAACCGCTTAGGCATCCTGCTATTTGAGGCGCTGGGGAAAGCATTCAACAGGTAATACACAAACATATGTACTAACTGTTCCTTTTTAGTTCGCACTGGTTTTCTAAAGATCCGGTTGAACGGTGGACCACCGTTAAACAAGCTGAACGTTGGATATTATCATAGTTAATTAAATATCTACACTAATAACCTAACAGTTTTTTTATTTTTCCTTAGAGGATCCATATTCCTTATAGCAAACAAATTGAAGTCAGGCAATACAGTCAAGTCATGGGTGCTTAGCAGAAATCCTAGAGACGAGCAATATTTTTGAGTCAGCGTTCCTCCCAATTTGCTGCATAACGAATTGACGTTGCAGATAAGATCGTCCCGAACTGCTAGAACAATACGTTCGGGTGAACGATAACTGAACTGCCAACTTTTAATGCGTTAGCATTAGGAGTGTCAAAGTGGAAAAAAAGTGTATGTGAAGTGTGGGAAGCCGGGCACGCCCGGGGCATGGGTGCAAAAGTACACGATAAGAAGGAATACAGAGAAGAACGACCATGGTAATACATTATATATATATATATAATATATATATATATAGATATATAATATATTGAGAGCAATTTTTGGTGCGCCGAACGCACTTGGAAAGAGAAAGGCAGCACACCTCTGCGGTTATCCTCGGTTTAGTTGCCCAACAGTTCGGAATCGTAACTGTTGGGCTAACAAACAGGACATACCCGCGAAGGTGGGCTTCTCATCTCTTCTCAATATTGATATATTGTGCCACTCACATTGGTACGCTCCTGATCAGCGTCGGTTACACTTCGCTGATCAAATAGGCAGGACAGACGTGTACCGAGTGAGCTCCTGAACAACGCTTCGCAATGTGGTGAACGCGGTTTCGATCATGGACCTCAAATACCCGCATTCCATGACAGTCTGCTCCGTCAACTTGTTTGGAAAAGCTTACGCTAATACAGATTACTGAAACGCACGGCGTTTAAGTGCGTCGTTCACGGAATTCTACCCCGAGCACTCACAATTCAATCTCAAATGTTCTGAGAGGCTTGCTTTGTGGTTTAATGTTTCCAGAAATCTTAAGTTTTCAGAACAGTCAAAAGACAACCTTCAAAAGACCTTGCCTGACTCCCAAATCAATCGTCTTGTTCGTTGAAATAATACGGTTGCAAAAGAAACGCTAGATTGGGCTAGTTTTGCCCGCTTGATCTAAATTGTAAAAGTGAAAGTAGATACAAAAACAGGCCGATATGCAGACAAAGAAGAAGCATCAGCTTTAAAATTTCAACTGACAATCTTCTTCTATAGGCGAAAATCTTTCAGGGTGTCGCAGCAATCGTCAGACAGCGGGCTGTTAAGGAAAACTGATGCTATATACGATTGCTATAATTACGGTGTTCAGTGCCCACACCTCTGCCACAACCATGAAATCTCCTGTATACTCATTACCTGGCTACTTGGCAACCTCAATAAAATGTTTTTTTTTTATTTCTGCATCATGGGCGTTAACTGCAACACCTACCATGGTGGCTCAGTGGATTTGGCGTTGCGCTGCTAAGCCGAAGGCACTGGATCGACTTCCCCCTGCAGAAGCCGCGTTGTGATGGGGGCAAATTTGATGGGAACATTGTGATGGGAGCAAAAAAATTTCCATGTAATGTATATTGGGTGCACGTTAAAGAGCCACCGTTTTCCAAATATTCAGGAGTACCCCACCACGGCTGACCTCATAATTATATCGTGGTTTGGGGACGTAAAAGCCCAGTATTTTCACACCGAAGCTGTTAAGGGCTACTTTCCCCACTATCGTGTCTGCGTGTTGAAAAAATCCCGAAGATACTGCAGTGCCGGGCGGACCCGTGGTGGAGGTGAAGCAGGAGTTAAGCTCTCCCCATACTTGGGCCGATCCCGAAGATAGTGCAACGCCGGGCCTACCCGCGGCGGAGGTGCACTTCGCTATTAAGGGGTCCACATACGCAGCTTCGCTGGTCATCCTTCTTCACAGAGTGCAGGGACACTGAGTTTTTTTTTTTCAATTGCAATGGTTAAAGTTTCTATTGCATACTAAAGCCTTCAATTCCGTTGTTTTCAGAAACATTTCTCATGCGTAATTGTTCCTTTCCCGCTTCTTTTGTAGTTCACGAAATATGAAAAGGGCTCCTAAGTATACGCACCCATCAATATAGCGGCTCGAAAATTTCCTGGCTGATTGAATGACTGACGGATTCGTTCATTCATTCATTCATTCATTCATTCATTCATTCATTCATTCATTCATTCATTCATTCATTCATTCATTCACTGAAGTTAACGTGTCATAGCAACACTTGCTATAAGAGACGCCATAGCGGACTGCTCCGGATTTATTTGGATCACGTAAAACTCTTGCTTTGGCTAGTTGGTTCATGCTTCAATAAGCAAATAGCAAGGCGCAATAGACAAGGACAGAAGAAGAACACAAACGACAGGACCGGCGCTTTTAAAGAACCACCACCTCTGGTTCTTCAACATAAATTTGAATTTTAAGTACACCAATACTCTTGACATTCCGCCCCCCCCCCCCTATTAATATTTGGCCGTCACAGCGGGAAGTCAGAGCCACGACCTCACGCTTGGAATCGGAACACCATAAAGCTCTGGAGCCGTCGCGGCGGTCGGCCCGAAAACAGGTTTGAAAAATGTACACTTAGGGCCTCGCTCATCCCCCAATTGGATGCTTATTGCGGGCGCTGCGAGGCATAGTACAATGTGGCGATTGCAAGGAAAAACGATTGTAAAGCTTCGTGCAGCGAAGCGCCCCTCTGGCGCTGAATCGAGTGCCACGCTCAAGCATCACATCTTTCGTTACGTCTCACACGCCTAAAAGCACTAAGTATGCACGCAAACACGGGCAAACAAAGCGCCAAAAGAGAACGGCGCCATGGTTTAGTTGCTTCACAGGTGCTCGTAGTACAAGCCTTTAAAGTGCAAGCAGGACTGAGTTCATTTATCACATAAGTCCGGGCATCAGTTTGCGGAACTCTCGCAGCGCTGAGCGTTACGAGAGAGTTTTTGTCCGATCAGTTGGGCCTGGGGTTGCAAGAGGAGAGAATGCACAAAGCCTTGCCTTGAAAAGGCAGACGTTGACCATTAATATCCGAAGAAGTTAATGGTTCACGAAAGAAGCAGCTGTCTCCTGGCTCTGGTTGCCGGGAAAGCCGTGGTTAGAAGCTCGGCAAAATCAAGACGCATTCTGGGGCTTACCTTCCCAAAGCAATGCACTGGCTGAGGTCTGCCTACAAGCGTCCGCAGCGTGGGCGAGTGGTGACCATGACCACTAAGAACCCTCGCCTAAAGTTTGGACGAGGATGAGCCGGGCGGCCAACCGGGGCCACATTACCGCAGTCCAGCCAGCGAACAGCCCGAATCAGTGTGACATGCAACACTAATCTCGATCCTGCCACCTACCGATCAGACAACGTCGTGACTCAGAGGAACGTTGTACTATCGGGCTTCGGATTAAGTTCGGCCACATGGGCCTCTTGAACGCAAACCTCAACCTAAGTCACAGGACTGGATTTTTTTTCTTTATTATTACCACAGCAGCGATTTTTATTCAGGTCCCCTGCAGGCTTCCGCTTCGCGGTTAATACCTCATCGCGCGGCAAGGCTCAACATAGGATTTGAAAAATAAATTACGGGGTTTCACGTGCCAAATCCACTATCTGATTATGAGGCACGCCGTAGTGGGAGATTCCGGAAATGTGGACTACCTGGGGAAAGAGAGAGAGAGAGAGAGGGCTCTTTATTAGAAAAACAGAGAATTTTGCCGGCGCGTATATAACCGCTGGCATGCTACTCTGTATAGGGATGGGGAATGGGATTAAAAGATTCCAGAAGAGAGTGGGAGAAAAAGAGGATAAAAATAAATATGAAATGTCCGAGTGGACCTAATACTAATATTTACAGGTGACATGGCGGGTAAATTTAGGCTTTTGTATAGGAAGGATGCAATTTTTAAAGCTTTCCTATTTGACCTATTTCTGTCAGGTATTGGAACAATAAATCCAAAACCCGTCGCTGTTTTGAAGGGCGGGGCATTGGACCTAAGATGCTCGGTAAC
This sequence comes from Dermacentor variabilis, assembly GCF_050947875.1. Lineage (NCBI taxonomy): Eukaryota > Metazoa > Arthropoda > Arachnida > Ixodida > Ixodidae > Dermacentor > Dermacentor variabilis. Next base: position 32,550,164 of record NC_134578.1, on the reverse strand, counting down.
GTTAAGGGTTCCTGGCAAATCATGTCCATTTGGTGCTCAAAAAATTGTCTCTCGTCGCGGTACGCGGGGCATTCTAGTAATATGTGCTCAATTGTCTCTTAGTTGCGACAGTTATCACAGTATGGGTTAGTGGTAAGTCCTATGCGGTACAGATAATTGTTCGTGTATGCCACGTTCAGTCGAAGACGATGGTATAATGTCTCTAAGTGTCGAGGAAGTGGTCGTGGAATTTTCGGTCTCATTCCTGGGTCAATGTAACGTAGGAAGCTATCTTGGTGAAGCGGAAGATGCAAGATGCGGTCTTTTTCTTGATAGGCATATTTGTTTGCCATGTTTGAAGCGTCGGCTGTTGTAAAATATGTTCTTTTGAACTTGCGGTATTGGGGTCCATTTCTGGCAGATTCGTCCGCTTTCATTTCCCGAAATGCCGGCATGGCCAGGTATCCACTGGAACTTTATGCAATGCCCAGCAAGCTTAGCCCTGTGGTGAAGATAAGCAATGTCAAATGCTGCTGGTTGATTATTGCAACGCTTGTGCCTGGTCCACATACTTTGTAGAGCTGCTTAATGTCTAAAAATAATGCACTAGGTATGTTTCCAGAGACCAATTCCTCTTCAATTGATGAGACCAAGGCAATGACATTATCAATTGCGGATCTCTTTTGCCGGAAGCCATTCATTTCCTCCGGGTGAACTTTTGCAGTTTCCAGGAACCAATTGAGTCGTTTGTAGATCATGTTTTCGAATAGCTTCCCTACGCAGCTAAGCAGAGATATGGGTCTGAAGGAGGCGTAATTTGTTGGCTGCTTCGCTGACTACCTGGGGTTCTTTAACGTGCACCTAAATATAAGTACTCGGGTGTTTTTTGCATTTCGCGCCCGTCGAAATGGGACCGCCGTGGCCGGGATTCGATCCCGCGACCTCGTGCTTAGCGACCCAACACCATAGCCACTAAGCAACCACGTCGAGTAGCATAGGATAGCACGGATACATCGAGTGAGCGTATACGTATGGTCATCTTACTGGCGTTACAGTGGCGCACGTCGACGGCTATAGTTGACTATGGAATTACGCAATCAAGCCGACATGCACTACTTAAATATCCACAGTGAAAAAAAATATGTGCACTGTCAAGCCTATCATTTCTTTGGTAGGAAGAATTTATTTATTCGGCTCTTTCTCCTGCTTTAAAGCGAATGGCATTGCTGTCGCGCAGCCATGCTGTGGTGCAAGTTCTTCGGCGAAGACCGACCAGTTCTTTCAGACGCACTGTACGTGATGTCGCGCGAGGGCTTATTTTGCGTCTGAAGGTTCGGACGGCTGAGGTAGAGGGCTGCGCTCTGTCGCGTTTCTAGGCCGCATGCTTCGCAACCCGCGCTGAGAGTAACGCCCTGTCACCAAAGTCCGAAGTATCTCAAGTCTAGATGCACCCAAACATCTTCTTCGATGGGTAATGCACATTTCGGTGTCATATGGTTACAATCCTATCTGTCGCTATACACACATATATATATATATATATATATATATAGAATTACGAAGTGATACATATACAGAATTACGAAGTGATACATATGCAGAATTACGAAGTGATACAAACTCACGTAACATTCCACCCCGCTACAATCGCTGAATGGCTGCGAGGTTTCGCAAAGGAGCCCAAGCTTTCGGCCTTGATCGGTATCGCGGTGGCCGCATGCCAAGAGGTCATAGTAAAAAAAAAATAATAACGCTCCGTTCGTTCTCTCACTCAAACTAGGTTATCGCCAAAGGTACGGCGATACTATGACCTCTTGGCATGCGGCCACCGCGATACCGATCAAGCCCCAAAGCTTGGGCTCCTTTGCGAAACCTCGCAGCCATTCAGCGATTGTAGCGGGGCGGAATGTTACGTGAGTTTGTATCACTTCGTAATTCTATCACTTCATACACATGCGCTGCCTCTTCTGATAAAAAAAATCGACTCGACATCCCGGCCCTGCAAAAGTGGATGTCGAGCGCTGTTGCAGGTCCACCACTGCAAATGCTGAGTGGAGTATGCAGTGCCTTATTTATAGTAGGGACGCTTCTTTTGTGCGTGTTCTTTATTGAAACGTACGCTGTTCCGTATGCTGTATGCGTGATTCCGATGAATGTATACACTGCTCATTTGACGTTCCTGAGTGCAGGCAACCTCTGCATTACGGGGGGGAGGGGGGGGGTGATGAGTCATTGCATATTTTTTACTTAAGGGGCAAGATGAGGATGATATTTTTTGTAAACGGACGTACACGAAAAGTGCCGACCGCCGAGAGGCTAGCAATTTCGCTGTAAAAAGCTTTCAAAATCTATCGGGCTCGTGCGTTCTTGTTTATTCCTATTGTCTTGGTACGACGAAATGACAGATGCAGGCAACGCAATGCGCCGACAAACTGGCCATTTCAATATTTTTCATAGTCACCTGATGCTCCTGTGTGTGCGGTCGTTTACGGAGCGCCCCATCAGCCCTAGGTACGTAAGGATTTTCACAAGTTGACGGGATCTCACACACTACTCCCACACCGCAGCGCGCATACGGCTTTACATGCTTTCTTCTACGGGCGCTGGTGCGCTAATCGCGGGAAATACGTGAACACAACCGCGCAAGTTCTTGCGGTGCCGAAAACACCACGCTTATGCCGTGACGGTTCGCAGCATTCTTCAGGGTATGCGTCACACTTTGTAAGTAAGGAACCACTGGCGGGGTTTCTTTTTTCCACGCAAGACGCCTGGCTCCTTCTGTCGCTGCCTTTGCGAACACCCTTTAAACTTCTACAGGAGGGTCTCAAGTACCGCTGTAAGCACCCACCGCGCTAACCCAGCTGAGTTCAATCTTTCAGTATCATCTAAGAAGCTGGCCTCCATCTCGTGAGGACACGAGCTGAGGACACGAGCCCGCGAGCTAAGAAAGCTTTACTGCCATTATTATCTGCGGATTCTAACACCGTCGAGAGGGCAATCGCTTCGGCGTCCTTCGAGTCGGCCCCTACAAATCTCTTGTGGGACGGGGGATAATCTCGTTAAGGTGGAGGAAATCACCCACGGGGGCCACTAGGGAAAGCTGCTTCCAAATTTGGTGGCAGCTCACGATGGGTAGCGGTGGCAGCTTGTATGCGAGCAGAAACAGTGTCCCCTGTGTTCAACTGTATCCGAAGCTGACCGGGCATCTGTGCGGCCATGCGATGTATTTCGTCTGTGAAAGGGTGGGCATCGTATACCTTCCAAATATTCAATATTGCTGAGGTGGACTCTGTGCGTGTTAGTATATCCGATGCCAATGACGCGGAAGAAGCTGTCACCAAGTTTATTGCGTCTCGTAGGGCCAAAAGTTCAGCAATGACAGATGGGAACAGAGTTGTCACACGGTACGCATAATTGACACTTATGGTTGGTTTCCCTGTGAGTACGTCAGTTGCAAGCATGGAAGTGGCAATTCTTTGCTCGTCACGCTTTCGGCATGTCATTGTCTTTATCGTGTCGCATTCAGGTCGCTACTTCTTCCGCTTAGGCCTAGTCATAGGAAGAAGTACACCTGTGCCCACGATCGAATGGGCCATCGTACTCCCGCCGTTACGGAAATAGGCACTTCGGAGCCGGAAGCACTTTCCCCCGCACTATTGATTTGTGCGAGATCTTATGTCGCAAGCTGTGGTGTCCGTGCACGTATTTTGGAGGCTGTAGCAGGCAATACCGTGTTGAAGGACCATGATGTTGTGTGCATTGCGAAGTTGCTCTTGAGGTAATGACGCTTTCCTGCTGTGGGGGCCTGCTGCTGTCGTAGTAAATAAGTTCATAGACACAGAATTCACTGGCGTTATCGGGTTTTGTGAGTGTGTGTGTGTGTTCTGTCTTTCTTTTACTCAATAGTCAATCATAAATTATATTCATTTCCGTGTGAATAGGGAGCGTTCATTAGTTCTACACTCTAGAAGTCACTATATGGTACATAATACTATTGTATATTTTTGTGATTCTTTAAGATGCGCAAGAGCTGTCGTCAATTCAGGATCGGGGTTCGATCGACGTTATGCAACTGTCTGCTCAGTTTTCCTTTTTAAGCTTTTTTGAAATGTGCTACTGAGGGTAAAAACATTGGGGCAGACTCATAATTTAATAACGTCTGTGCATGAAGCACTAAAAGTATGCATAGCGAATGAGGTTGCATAATCTGTAAAACGCTCCCAGACATACTAGGGAGCATGAACTAAGCTATAAAGCCCAATCCACCCGACTTTTACTTTGCTGCCCACTCAACTCGTGGTTCCACCTAAGAGTCCAATTTGCTCCGAGCAGTTTAACTTGCCTTCCATCAAAACTTGTTTTTCTTCGGTTGTTGAAATTCCTGGGGGAATTTTCCATATGTTCTTGGTGTGAACAATAATGTATTCTTCGTGTGTGTTTTAAAGCGCTGTAGAGAGTTTGAACCTGCATCAGACATCAGCCTGCAGCAAGAGTCTGAATAAAAAGTCCATTTCGTTCGTTTTCTTACATCTAGCTTGCGGCAAATCTCCTGACTAAAGAAGTCCTGACTAAAGTGAGGTAATTTCCATATGTTCCTAGTTCAGGGTGCCGATGGCTGTCGCTACCGCTCATGCTCGTCGTATCAGGGCCAGCCAGCCCCAGGTCTGCCTGGCCCTGATAAGACGAGCAGGATAATTGGGTCAACAATAAAGGAGAATCTTCTCAAGAAGACGCGTTGGAACACAAGCGAGTGCGTCGGTGGGAAAATTATGTGAGAAATAAAAAGACAAGTGGTACAACGACAGAGACATCTTTCTAAGGAGGAGTTTGGACGCCAACTGGCGTGTCATCGGGCAATTTGCGCATAAAAGAAAGCGGTACAACAACAGAGAGCGCTTACGTTGCTGGAGTTAGTTTACTGGGTACATCGTCATAGGGCACATGGTGTTGTTTTGAGTTGCTTGTCATCATAAAATATGGCAGTCTTGGTTTCAGTAGTAGAGTCTGAGCTTCACCAATGGTGATTCCATATTATGCTATAGCAATCTATGACAGTTCCCGAGTGGCCAGTTTTCCTTTCGCAAATATTTAACTTTTTTTATTTTATTTTAGTTTGTAGTTGTAGATATGTCTTTCTTTACCTTGTCATCTGTTCGCCTATCTTTTATCTCTTTTATTTGCATCATTTTGTTCTCGTGCGGATTCATTTTAACGCTGGTGAAACACCCGTTCTGCTCAATCTATAAATGGCGTTTCCTTCTGTCGTGCGCCCTTTTCCATGTCTCATCTTCTCTTTCCGCGTAATTTCCTGGCATCGTTGGCATGGTGTTATTCTTGCTTCTTTTGAAGATCACCCCTCCTTTCAACAGTTTATTTTGCTGGCACTAATAAGGCAAAGATATTCATGAAGCAAGCGTCTACTCACTTTTATGCGAGTACTTGTCGTTTTTTTTATACCTGAACAACACGCGAAAGAAAGAAAAATGGCCGAATACAAGTCTTTCGCAAACATCTCTCCGCTGAGACAAAGCTTACCTACCTTTCTTTGCGAGCAAACACTATACACTCTCTTGTGGGCAGTCGGCAGCCAGCTGTTTATTTGTTCTGTTCTCACAGTGATAATATTTTCAAACCTTATAATAACAACAAAACAAAGACTTCATTGGCGCAAGAAAGTACTCTGAGGAGCATTGACTAGCAAGAAAGGAACAATGGCAAAGTCTGGGAAACGAATCGATCGTACGATGCAGGACACGTTGCCATTATGATGCCGTAAGCAGAAATTGAAGGACGTGACAAAAACCCAAAAGAAGCGGAACACTTATCTCAGTGTGCCAGTACTCAACCGCATGATGCTACACAGAATTCAGCTTTCTTCTGAGAAGTATAGTCGAAAGCTTGCTTCGAGAGATATATGGATTGCTATAGTCATGAAATATCCTCACGTCTTGTCTGTTTTTCCTCTCTTTTTTTTCATCAGTCTCGCCTTGCTCCTTTCCTTTAATTCAGTCCGTTCTTATAAGCACCTGCACTGCCATCTAGGTTCTTTAGCACTGCTCGTGCACGTATACCGTGTCTTTATGCTTAACAATTTTGACATCTCTTAGAAGCCAGACGTACGAGCCCTTCCTCACTCATTCTTTCCCGCACTTCTTTGTCTCCTTACTGCAGTAGTTTGTCAAGAGTGCGTATTATCGACCTTCTTGTGGTTCAATTTTTCACTTCGCGGTGCTGTAATTTATGCGCCTGCACTTTGAGTCCCAGTATTCGAGTTTCACCACAGGTCTAATCTTTTCGAGTATTTCCAGGTTATAGTGGAAGCGCTGACGAACTGTGCAGGAGAATTTGGTTGTGTACCCGTTGTAGAGGACGTTCTGCAGAAAAACTGTGCCTCAAAAGGAAGGTGCAACGCTACAGTTCCCGTCGAGGCAGCTGAAGTGGCCCTGGAATGTATGCTAACTACAGGGAGCAACGCAGCGATGCCCGCCTGGTGTGCTATATTGCAGGCAACATGACAACAAAGCGGGTTCTTCAAACAGACTCCAGTATGCACGGATGCCTGCAGTGTACCAAGCTAGAGAGAGTACTGCACGGGAAGTGCCAGCTTAGGTATCCAAGGAATGGGGTCTCGGAGGCTTTCTGTCTGTAGCCTTCATAGTCACTGTAAAAACTTGGTTCGCACTGTCACAAGTAGGCTAATGTATATAAGGTACTTCCGATAGAGAAGTGGGAGAGCGTGCGTACATGTCGTGGTCAGTTCACGCTTGGCTCTGCTGTCTGACAGTCGTGATGTGCTTAGCACAATGCACATGCATTGAAAGGTTGTAAGCAGCCTACGCACTGCAGGTGGCAGCGTGCCACTAAGTGGCTGCCGGGAGCTGCATAGAACTAACTTATTAGATTTTTTATCACAAGGATAATTTTACTTTTATAGGGGCTCAATCAAGCAGAAAGTGAAGAAAAAGTTAAAGTTAAGAGGCGGAAGCTTCACGTAGCTTAAGGCTATATCCGCCAAGGACTCACGGATAAATAAATTGTTGCTGATAAATTTATGTGTTTTAAATTTAATGGTGCAAGTGGAGCGCGAAAAACTGAGACGGACGGAGAGTACAACGCATGCGCTACCCTCCATTCGTGCCTCCGTTCGTGCCCTTGTTATAAATTTAAGCCATGAAACAAAGTTCAGTGTCAGCTTCTCTACAAATCATTGAGAATATATGCAGGTTTCGCAATTGCATGACCTTAGGAGCGATTCATATAGATGCCTTAAGAATAAAATAATTCATTTGTGGGCACGATCGTTCTCACTGATTAGATAAATGTCAGGGAGTGCCGTGGTCAGTATAACGTCTCCTGCACAAGCGCCCGCTTATATCAGAACTATGAAATATTGATTAAAGACACCACCCATTCTCTGGAACAACCTCCGGCCACTCTCGGCAACTGTGTCAATTAATGACATAAAGAATTGTAGAGGTAACTCTCCGCTTCCAATAAAAATGCAGTACCTCCAAAATATGCAAGACGGCTGCATCATTTTGCTGGCGTAAAGTTCGTGCCGATGCTGTGGTCGGAGGTTGTCTAGCGCTGTGGATGTGTATATAGAAAAGGCAACATAACTGTTGCATTTGAACGTAACTTACACTCGTGAAAAGCAAGCTACATGCGGTGGGTATGCAATGCCACAGACGCCGCGAGCAGCTACCATGGAACACCTATATAAACTTACAGAAGGAAAACTGTGCCTTCCGCAGTGCAACGGAAATAAGAGTAGCGGTAGTGTTGTGAACTAAAGTATGCGACCGAGAGATGGCGCTCGCGAAACCAAATTTTATATCGTCATTATTACGTGAGCAGCAATATGGCCGCTACGGTAGCGGCTGGTGGTGCTCGTCGAGCTGCTCGCTCGCTGATTTTGGACGCTTTGTTGCCATTTTCGGGGCAGTATTTGTGTGTGCGGTACTCTAACATGACTAGAAATATCTTTTACTCTATCGCCAGGTGGCGGAGAGGCCTCAACTCGCAAAAAAAAAACACTTCAGGCAAGTAATCTTACATCGTTTATGTTCATGGCGAATGAAGCAGTACATGCCACAATTTTTGGACAGGGAGTTAATGTTAATTTTAATACAGGGAGTTAATGTTAAGTTAATTTTGTGAGTGGAGTTAATGCTGCCAGTCACTGAGTTTGCAAACATACGGAAACACAGATAGGCATCTATTTAATGAAACTGCAAGCTGAAATTGAGCTTTCTCATCGTGTTCGGACAAAGTAGGGCGAACGAAGCTTCAGACAATAATATTTATGCTAGGCTGCCATCGTATTTGTATTGCGTACAGCGCTTTCTGACGTGTTTCATAGCAAATTGTCTACGTTGAACGAATTCTTCTATAAGGAAAAAAGAAGCATAAAAAGTGCTCGGCAAAGATCTACTTTCCGCAAGATAAGCTTCAGCTGCAATATACCATGGTGTTCAAAGCACATTGGAGAGAAGCACAAAATGTGTAGGGGTAAAAAAAACGTCATCCTAAATTTTACATCACACAATGTCTGCACTTGATATTTCTGCTGCACATTTAGTGTTCAGGTACGGCAGGAAACGCTTCGACATAAGTGGAGTACTCCTAGGAAAGCGAGGAACATTGTGGAGATAACAGTAGCTGACAAGGACTTTTGCAAACATTGTGTTAATGAACAAGGAGGCTAAATAAGCATAAAAGGCTAATCACTTCTCAGGGATCTTTGGAAAATGCAATTTACGGTTTCATCTTCAAGAAAAACATCTAGGTTTGTGCATTCAAACAAGTGAAAAAGGTTGCAAGGAGGTGAACATTTCAATCGAAAAACAGAGCAATAACCATGAAATAGGCTTATGATAACTAGAGCCATGATGTGGATACCTTCACACAAGTAAAACGTGATCGTAAAATTTCTTCGTGCCCATAAATTCACGTGCACTACACAACGCTTCGCAATCTCTTTTTTATATTTCGTGCCTGTTCACGCATTATTCAAGCGGGCGGATTATGAATAGACCGGCAGCGCAGTTGTCTGATTTCGTAAGTCAACCTCACCTAAAGTGGAAGAGGGTCCCTGATTGGAGTACGACCACAATGGTGGTCGGGCTTCGTGGCTGGTGTTAGGGTTTATATTGTCAGGAATTGTGGCAGGCACTCGCAGAACGGAACTTGTCAGAATTCAAGACAGCTTAAGGAACTTTAAATGGAATCACTAATTAACTTTGAAAAAAAAAACAATGTGAATCTAAAATATGTTAAGATGGCACACGACGACAAAAAAAGACAGCAAAAAAAGGAACAGATTTGATGGATCTGAAGTTTGGCCCCTTTTAAGCCCTTCTTCTTTTACTGTATTTATTTCTAATTCGGAACAAAAGTTCAAGCACAGCTTCAATTTTTCTCTGCCGCTGACAATGTATCCCCTTTGAAGTATGCATGGTGAGCGCGCTTATGCGAATCATCTTGAAGCTCAAACTTCAAGTTCACTCTTACACTTCAAAAGGTGGATCGTAATACCTTTTACTGTATGGCGTTGTACTCTTTAGAGAAAAAGCCAAGCTTGAACTTTTCAATTTTTTTCCTTATGCGACCGTAAACCGGGTTTTTGAATAGGATTAGCAAAGGCTGGGCTGCAAATTCGGGACTAACTTTTCTTTCTGTCCTAGATTAACGTTATCCTACGATAGAGCTCACGTTTGCTTCTTATGGTATTTTACCATCAACAATATGGTATTTTACATCATCTTTACACTTTTGTTTTTCTCACCCATAGCTGTGACCCGGACTGTTCATTGGTTAACGTCTTTCTTCGTAAGTGAGTTAACGGCGCTATCACTTAAGCCGAACTTCGCGCTTTTATGCTGCACTGGCATCGGCGCGTTTCTTCCAATTTTGCATACACTTAAGAAGATTACCGGAGAATAGCCCTTATTAAAAGGAAAAGGTGGCAGTGCGCCAGTCACTTCATTGAATTACTCTTCCTGAAACGTTGACACCAACGAAAGAAGCATCGTTAGTGCCAGCACCAGCTCCCAGCTGATTCCAGCATTGTCGCGGTGAAAAAGTATAAAAAGCCAAAAAGTTACGGCAAAAATTTCGTCATCCTAAGACGAAAGGGTGTTTAAACGATCGAGCGGGAACAGAAATGTAGTGTTTTAAGGGTTGTGAAGAAGGAAAAATGTCCGGGTAAATTCTTGCGGAACCCCTTCTGGCGCTGGCGATAGGATGCATTTCTTCTAATCAACGCACTGTAGCAACCATTCAAAATACTGCATAGCAACAAGCGCATATACCGTTAATTATCAGCGCGACATATTTTGCCTCATTTGAGAGAAATATGATTTAGCATTTTCATTCATGGAAGCTTAAGCAACTATGTTATCGTAAGTCATCCATTTGGTTTGGCACAACGGAAGCTCTTGTGCACTGGGAACGTATTGCCGAACCCGCCACTGTTATCAAGAAAAACAATAGCGAGTACCCATTCGTGGGCGTATATTTCGCTGTGTATACGAGGGCGAATCAGAAAGTCGCTGCCCCTAAGTTTTGTTATCCAAAATAAGGTACATGCAGATAATTACAAATATACGTACTATTCTACGTACCTTACACTACATTTCCACATACTCCCCGCACCAGTTCAGACGTTTGTCCTGTCGCAGCAACAAATTTGGCATGCCCCTGTGGCAGAATTCAGTCTCCCCGAACGCGCATTGTCATGTAAGTCTTCACGGCCTTTTGCGAACTAGCAACACCACCGCGTCGCACTTCTCAACATGAGACACGTTTCCCCGTACGTGCACTGCATTCCCCTGTGGATTTCGATGGACGTTCGTACGTCGTGAACGTGTGAAGCACAACCGCCATTTTCAACAACTGACAGCAGCGTCCTGCCGCGGAGATACCGGCAAATCAGGCCATGCCGGTCCAAGAAAGATTCACCGCTGGGAATGAATATGTTGACTTCGCAGTTACACTCGTAATTTGGCCAAAGAAGTAGGGGCACCGACTTTCTGATTATTCGCCCTCGTGTACATATATATATATATATATATATATATATATATATATATATATATATATATATATATATATATATATATATATTGTGAGCATTATTCATACGCTTCATATTCTCACCTGTACATACTCATCATCACCGTTTTGGACCCTGGTGGTGGGGCTCTCACTCGGGAGAATAAAGAAGAGACTGGGTGCCTAAACCTCGTCTCACAAGTGGTGGAGTGTGCTGTCCGGTTCCTTCGCCCTCTCGCTCCCGGTCTCTCCCCAGCTTCACCTACGCTACATCCCTGGAGCTCCGCTCGGGTCGCCGCTTCTAACAACTGCACTCAACCATGTCGCAAGACCAGCAGACCAATACCACGACATCCACCTTGCCTACTCCTGCGGGAACCCCTTCTTGGACAGTCACCGCCCCTCAGAAGGATCCACCGCTATTTGCTGGGCTTGCAGGCGACGACGTTGAAGACTGGTTGGAGCTATACGAGCGCGTGAGTGACTAACCACTGGAACGAATCAGCAAAACTTGCTCACGTCGCCTTCTACCTAACCGGAGTTGCGAAAACTTGGCTTTCCAATCATGAGCTTGATTTGGTCAACTGGAGCATCTTTAAACACCATCTACGCCAGATTTTCGCGAACTCGTCTGTCCGCTCCGATATCGCTAAGAAGAAGCTTGCTGAGCGTGTACAGCACTCAGGCGAGTCCTACACTTCGTACATAGAGGACGTCCTCGCCCTCTGCCGCCGCGTGAACACCTCGATGGCAGAGAGTGACCATGTACGCCACCTGCTCAAGGGCATTGGGACTGCGGCATTCAATGCTCTTGTAGTGCTGAATCCCACTACCGTCGCCGACATCATCAGTACGTGTCAGCGTCTCGATGACCTTCATATGCTCCGCTTACACCCTGACACGTCTGATTTCAAGGCGTCCAACGACAGCGAGCTACGTGCTTTGATTCGCTCCATCATCCGTGAGGAACTGCACGCCCAAGCTTCGTCAAACCCTCCTGAGGTCCATCTGATGCCCCCTGGTGGCGGCCTACGCCATATCGTGAGGGAAGAGATAGCTGCCGTGATCTGCCCGCAAATCACGAGCCCGCGCCCTATCCATACGCCAACGTACGCTCAGGTTGCCTCTATAGCGCCACCCTCCCAGCAGCCACCACAACAGGCACCTGCACCGCACATGTCCCTGAATCCTATCACTGCAAGGCCATCGCCTGTTCCGTCTTATAACGCATGGAGGCCACCTCGACCGGTTTGTTACTACTGCGGCATCCGTGGCCACATTTCCAGGTCTTGCCGACGCCGTCAGCAAGATGAAAAATGTGGCTATGACGGCTTTGGAAGGGATCAGTTTTCTAGCCCTGTACCGCGACGTCGGCGTTCTGACTACGATTATTATCCACGACGTTCCCCATCTCCACAGGACTTCAACACTGCCGGTTCATTGCGTTTCCCGCGTCGTCGCTCTCCATCACCGATGCGGCGCTCTTCTTCCCCTCTACGACCGGCTACTTCGTCCTCCGATCACCGCCCGGAAAACTAAATGGTGCAGCTTCAGGAGGGAAAGCTGCATCTTTTGGACAACGTGAAACTCCTCCGGAGCGCCCGTCAAATGTACTTTTGGTGTGTGTTGAAGGTGTCCGAATCGAAGCCTTGGTTGACACAGGTGCATCGCTTTCCGTTATTAGTGCTGACTTGTGTTCTCGATTGCGAAAAGTGAAGACCCCGTATAATGGCCCTCCCCTTCGTTGTGCTAATACAGTTCTTGTTCAGCCCTCCAGTGTTTGCACTGTGCGCGTTTTCATTGATGGCATCCTCCACCACATTCAGCTCGTCGTGCTATCTTCGTGCACTTACGCGATGATATTGGGATGGGACTTCCTGTCCTCCGCCTCAGCTTTCATCTCTTGCCGTCAGCGAACTATTCATATGACGGACACTGAATCTTCGTCCGCTGTCAATGCTCATAGCCTGCGTTTTGTCACGTCTACCGACTGTTTCATTCCCGCGGGTAATGAGCATATTCTGACGCTGACTTCCGACACTATTATTTATGGCGATGTGTTCCTTGCACCGAGCGGTTACTGCATTTCTGGTGGGCTTAGCCTTACTCCTAGCCTAGTACGGTTTCAGGACGGTAGAGCGTTAGTCGCTGTTCATAACCCTACTCCTTCGCCAGTTGTGCTCTCCCAGGGCTCTACTGTGACATGCTTTACTGACACCGAACCTCTTTCGCTGGTACCGCTTCACACCGAATCACCACCTTTGTCTACCACAACTGATTATCACACTGCTACCGCTGCTTTAACGGCCGCGATAAATCCCGATTTGACCGCTGCGCAGAAAGAAGACCTTCTGTCACTCCTGCACAAACACAGAGCCTTATTTGACGTCCACTCCAAGCTTCTGGGGCGCACTTCCGTCGCAGTACATCGCATCGAAACTGAAGGCAGTTCGGTTGTACGCTGCCGCCCGTATCGCGTGTCTTCCGCAGAACGGAAAATCATTGCGGATAACGTTGATGACATGCTCAAGAGAGACATCATTCGGCCATCCTCCAGTTCTTGGTCGTCTCCTGTCGTGCTGGTTCGTAAGAAAGACGGCTCTGTACAATTCTGCGTCGATTATCGAGCCCTTAATAAGATCACGCGCAAAGACGTATATCCGATGCCAAGAATTGACGATGCCATTGACTCCCTCCAGGGTGCAGAATATTTCTCTAGTCTAGACCTCCGATCCGGGTACTGGCAAATCCCCATGCACGAAGCGTACAAAGACAAGACAGCCTTTGCAACACCAGACGGACTTTACGAGTTCAACGTCATGCCATTCGGTTTATGTAATGCCCCTGCAACATTTGAACGCATGATCGACATAGTTTTACGTGGCCTTAAGTGGAAGACCTGTCTGTGCTATTTAGATGACATCGTTATTTTTTCTACAACTTTTCGTCAGCACCTTGAGCGCTTGGACGAAGTTTTCACATGAATTTCCAACGCTGGACTCCAACTCAACACAAAGAAATGCCATTTTGCCAGAAAGAACATCAAAGTGTTGGGCCATCTTATCAGCAAAGATGGCGTTCGACCGGATCCCGAAAAGGTTGCTGCCGTGCTTCGCTTCCCTCGCCCTGAAAATCAAAAGCAATTAAGAAGTTTCTTGGGCCTGGCATCCTACTTCCGCCGCTTCATCAGCCATTTTGCGACCGTGGCGTCGCCGCTACACAAGTTGCTCACGTCGGGCACTGCTTTCCCTTGGACAGATGAATGCGAACTTTCTTTTCAAGCCCTCAAGCAGGCATTACCCACCGACCCTGTCCTCTGTCACTTCGATGAGAACGCACCAACTTGCTTGCACACCGACGCTAGTGGCCATGGGATCGGTGCTGTACTTTTACAGCGTGATACCACCTCACGAGAGAGAGTTGTTGCCTATGCCAGTCGCGCACTAACACCTGCCGAAAAGAATTACTCGATCACAGAACAGGAATGTCTCGCAGTAGTTTGGGCAATCCAAAAATTTCGACCATATCTTTACGGACGCCATTTCACGGTCATAACCGACCACCACGCCTTATGCTGGTTGTCGTCAATCAAAAATTTGTCCGGACGACTTGGTCGCTGGGTGGTACGCTTACAAGAGTACGATTTTGACGTTGTCTACAAGTCTGGGAAAAAGCATCAAGATGCCGACGCTCTCTCTCACTGCCCGCTGCCACTATTAGCTTCGAGTACACCTCCCCATTGCTCGCCACTTGATGATGAGACTAAGTCGTCACTCCCGTTATTACCGTTATTACCTCTGTCGGTTACTGACACGTTATCTTCCAATCGCGTCACTCACCTCGCCTCGTGTAAACGTTCTGACCCCTACTGCGACAGCATCATCCAACGCCTGTGCGGAACTACATCTGCACCAAATGCCAGATTACGTCGACAACTGCGACTATTTAAGCTTGACAACGATGTGCTGTACCGCTACGTAGACAACTCCGACGGACATCGCTGGGTACCTATTCTTCCACGTTCGATGCGCACACAAGTCCTTGAAGCCTTGCACGACGACCCATCTGCTGGCCATTTGGGATACCACAAAACATACCACCGCGTTAGGAGCCGTTTCTTTTGGCCAGGCATGTCTACCTTTGTGGCCAAGTACGTCGCTTCTTGCGTTCAGTGTCAACGGCGGAAACGACCGACTTCGCCTCCTGCTGGGCTTTTACAGCCCATTCCATGTCCCGCGACACCGTTTGCCATCGTTGGGATAGACCTACTCGGCCCTCTGCCCATAACGCCAGCGGGTCATCGATGGGTCGTGACAGCTGTTGACCAGCTCACACGTTACGCAGAGACCGCTCCTCTACGCTCTAGTTCGGCCTCCGACGTTCCCACCTTCTTTCTAGATGCCATTGTGCTGCGCCATGGTGCACCTCGTGTACTGTTAGGCGACCGCGGCAAGACTTTCATGTCAACAATGCTAGCAGAAGTACTCGGAGCTTGTGGCACAGTTCATAAGACAACATCCGCATATCACCCACAAACAAATGGTTTAACCAAGCGATTTCATCGCACACTAATAGATATGATATCCATGTATATCGGGCCAAACCACGACAACTGGGACAAACTTTTACCTTTCGTGACTTTTGCTCACAACACCGCTATCCAACGAAGTACGGGATACTCACCTTTCTACCTAGTTTACGGCCGTTCCCCCACATTCACCATCGACGCCGCTTTCTTCAATGCCCCAACTAACACCTCGGCCAGTATACCCGAACACTTCGTCTCGAGACTTGAGGAATGCCGTCAACGTGCTCGCTTCAACACAGAAGTCAGTCAGCTAGATCGCAAGCAACGTTACGACATCTCTCGTCGCGACGTCTCCTTTCGTCCTGGAGAGGAAGTGCTCCTTTGGACGCCCATTCGTACACCCGGTTTGTGCGAGAAGTTTGAATCCCGCTTTCTTGGACCCTATATTATTAACGAACAAACATCCCCCGTGAACTATCGCGTTACTCCCGTAGACGTTTCTTCCGACCATCGTTGTCGTGGTTCGGAGATCGTTCACGTTTCGCGCCTAAAACGATTCGTTCGGCGTTCCCCTCCTGGCTAAGTCGCGGCCTGGCTGGCCGCTTGCGCGTGCGGGGAAATTAGTGTGAGCATTATTCATACGTTTCATATTCTCACCTGTACATACTCACCATCACCGTTTTGGACCCTGGTGGTGGGGCTCTCACTCGGGAGAATAAAGAAGAGACTGGCTGCCTAAACCTCGTCTCACAATATATATATATATATATATATATATATATATATATATATATATATATAGAGAGAGAGAGAGAGAGAGAGAGAGAGAGAGAGATCTAATGATCATGCTTGTAATGTATTTGATGTATCGAATGGTAAAGAGCAAATGTACAGGTAATTGGAAAAGCGTGTCGTCTACTGGGCACTATAGTGTTGAGATGCGGTGATGGCTCGGGAGCAGCCTTGGTGCATTCAGTTAGGTCTACGGTGCGCAAGCTACACAATTTGGCTAATTCCTCAAATATTATAGTACAACCAGAGCCAAATACGCGTAAGAGAGAAAAGAAGAGAAAGAACACGTGTCGTCTTCTGGCTCCTCCATTTACATTGTGCTGCTGTTCTAGTGCACGAAGCAAATATCGTCATTTTTCTTTTTCTTTTTTTTAAACAGTACTCGCACTTCATTGGGCAGGCGAACACGTCATGTAGTTCAGGACTAACTGCAAGGACATTTCACTTCGACTAAATTGCTTATCAGCGTACTGTTAAAGTAGTCCTCGCAAAGCTGCAATTTTCCTATTGACATCCTTTATATAGCACTTGTACTTCATCTCACAAGTAATCTGCAGCACTGTAGAAGCTACAGGATTCCTCAGCCAATAGGAAGGCCGAACAGGATTATGAAGGTCGAACAGGAATGCCTTTGCCGATGTGCCGATCCGCGTAACGGCGTCGGTTGAGTGGCTGCTGGTTTCGTGGTTTACGACGTGCATCGGCAAACGTCTTAACATTTTACGTATCGCTGTAACGGAGCATGTTCTAAGTAAAAAAAACTAAACTCTGATATACTTCCTATAATCAGACAGTTACTCCTGGAGCTATATTCCACCGCTCAAGGATATTGCGCTTGTGTACGCCTCGAAGCTTTGGCAGCGCTGCAAATGACTTGTGAAATGGAGGATAGGCACAAGATACGCGTACCTGGTGGGGAGCAGATGTGAAGCGAATTGCAGCACATGGCCTGCGCGATCTTCAGCGAGCCGTGGGAGCTGCGTATTGCAGGACGTTATTCTGGGTTCCACGTCATATCCGCCGAGCGGTAATCACGGCATCTTTATTCGGTATCAAACCATTTAATTTTGGGAGTTTCGGATTCAGTGTGTTCATACTTCAAACATATATACTCACGCGCGGGCAATCTATGCAATCTTCAACAAGGGCATTGCGCGGCCCACACATAGATTGCATTAGGTCTTTACGTAAGAAGAGGCTGAAGATTCAGTTCGAAAAAGAAATATGGAAAAATCCTGTTATATGACGAATCAAAGTTGCGTCAACTAAAGTTGCCTTTACGTCAGAGGGACAACTGTCACTAAACCTGAAGCAAAGAACCAGATGCATCTACCGAATATAATTACATAGTACTAATTAAATTTCTAAATATTAACTTTAAAGGGTGTGCATAATGCGTGATTTTTTACTGATAAAACTCAGTGGATTACGCCCACTTCCCGAAGCGGGCGCAATCTGTTGGCGAGTTGTAGAGCGCCCGCTTCAGCTCCAGGTTGTTCTGGTTTCGATTCACTGCCCAGCTGGGCACCCACTTGTTCAAATGTACCCTGATCTGGCGCTCGTATTTCTCCGGGGTGATACGCATGGGAAGGAAGCCTGTGCCCAAAATTCCCGTCGAAACACTCGTGAGCCCAAAACAGGAGGTTTGGGTTCACGAGGGGCTATTGAGGTGGCGGTGCCTTCGGATTGGAATCAACCACCCCTCTATAAGCATTGAGGTCCCATAATGGCCTAGCACTAGGCCAGGAGCACGCCTTTCCTTATTTTACCGGTACTTACCCGACGGCAACACTTGCCTCCTATAGCTGCGGCGGATGCTCTTCAACATAGCCGTCTGTGGTTGTACGAGGCGAGACATGTCCCATGGCTTGGTGCTCAGCTTCTTCTGGGGTTCACATCTCAAAAAAAGGGCCAATAGACATTTAATGTGAGAGGCATGGTCTACGGGTGCCTCTTGTCCATCCACCGACGGGATTCTTGAAAAGCATCCGCCGCAACTGTGGGGGGGGGAGGGGGGGCGGCAACCAACGGGTAAAATAGGTACAAGCACGCTCCCAACTTGGTCCACGGCAATTATGGGACCTCAACGGTAGGAAAGGGGTGTTTTCCCGCGACTACAAGGCATCCCAATCTCAACGGGTGCACCTTGGATGCCCCATGGGAAATTTTCGCCATACGAGCGGTGTAAAACCTCCTTTTATCTGTGTTTGCTTGTGCCCACAGGTTTCCACGGCATTTGCTTCGCGCGGTCTCCTTTCGCAGAGCGATTCACCCCCTGAAGAAAGCCGAATGGCGGGCAGCGAGTAGTTAACCGATAGGGGGACAAGCTATTGGCGGATAACAGGTGGGTTCCGGCTGTAGCATTGCTTTGAACCCACAACCTCCCACAGCCGAGGTGAACACTCACCCATTTTTGTTAAATCCAGTACACAACCACAAGAACTGCAATGTCTTGGTAGATGGTACACCTTCTGAGAAGTTATCAAGAAGGATACCTCAGCCCTGCTAGCCATCTACACATTACCACATGAAAGCAGCAGCTTATAAACACCAGCAGCACTACATGAGACAAATATATAGTTGCCACGTGTCACGAAGCCTTCACTTTAAGAGGAGGAAATAACTTTATTGTGTGCCCTGCTAGTCGGTAGGGATGGCCAAGGAACCCGCCTAGGTAACGGCCAAGCGTTCCTGGGTCCTGGCGGCATCCTCGGCCCTCTGAACGGCCCAGAGGTGATCCTCGAGGGCGGGGCTAAGCAGTGCGGCCTCCCAGCGCGTGCGAAGGCTGCTGCTTGAGGCCGCGTTCCCGTTATTGTTATCTATCCCTCGACATTAACAAAATATATGCTCCACAGTGGCTCTGTATTCACAGTTATTGCACTTATTCGTTTGATATATATATCCAGACATATTGTTACGGAGAGAAAGTATCTGTAATCACAATAGGTACACTTACAAGGGTCAATGTAGCTCAATGACCAGGGTAATACTATCAATCGATCTTCGAGACACTTCAATCTTCTCTTCACCTGCCAACATCATGTTCTACACAGCGGCACAAACTCGTATGTGACAATATGATGTGTGAGAGCACATCATTCGGATACGTTCTAGTTTGTAACTGCCGCGACGCGACAGACCGCCTTTTGTCAATTTTGAGCGAGGTCGCGGGAATATGTCCCTCTGTAAGCTATAGTGTTTTGCGATGTCATTATATCTGGTCATTCTGTCCTCCCACTCATCTACCTCGCCTTCACGTCCGGAGAGTGCCGGGACGTCACTTGCCACCGCGCCTCGGTCCATAAGCCCTCGAGCCGCGTCGTTTGCCGCCTCATTGCTGCTGTCCTCTGCGAGGGCGTCAGCGGGTGTCCATGTTACGTATATCTTTATTTTGCACTCTTGACCTCCTGCAAGAAGAATCCATAGTGCCTCCGGGGAGATTCGGCTGTTGGCAAAGTTTCTCACTACCGCCTGAGAGTCGCTATCACGGTTGCATTAATCTAAGCTAATGCGAACGCTATGGCCACTTCTTCCGCTGTATCGTTAGTTGCGGTGCGTATCCTCGCGCACGTCTTACAGTGTTTCTCATTATCGATTACGACTGCCGTAAACCACCTTCTGTGATTGCATCGAGCCGCGTCTACGGAGACTGCGTCCTTGTCACAGCCGAATTTCTTGTGTATCTCCTTCACTCTGTTCTCTCATCGGTCCTTATTGTGTTCTGGGTGCATGTTCTTTGGTATGGGGGGTATTACTATTGTTTGCCTCGTCGCTCATGGGATGGCCACCTTGACATCGTGCTGTCTGTGGTAGCTTATGGGTAGCCTCTCTAGGATGTGTCTGCCGGCTCTAGACTTAGAGAGGCGTTCGTATTGTGTGGTACATATTGCGCTTCAATGAGCTCGTCTGTCGTGTTGTGTAGGTCTAATTGTAGTAACGTGTCCGTGATGGTGCTGATCGGTAGCCCTATGTCTAGTTCGTATGTTTTCCCATTGAGGCATTCTAGTAGAGCGGCAAGTTGGGCTAGTTGGTGGAAGTTCATGTTGCCATGCGGTGGTTAGTGGGCTATAAGCACACGGACAACATAAGTGTAGGCATATCTGCGCGCATCTTGTCTACTTGCACTACTATCTTCCGCGTGCCTATAGCGCAGTAATCCTCGTATTACAAGAGGCATTCTTGTTTTATCTTTTCCGCGACCTGGCATTTCAAATACGGTGCCACGTATACTATTCTGCTTGTGACGAAGACCTGTATTAACTTGATAGTGTTTTCCTCTCTCATCCCGCTGTGTTTGTTGGCTATCCTTTTGAGTAGCCTCGTGATTTGCGCTACAGTTCCCTGCAGTCGTCTGAGGGTTTCTCCGCTGTTGCCCTTGGTTCAATGAGTAGCCCAAATACACTGATCCCCTTGACCATTGGAATGGGTATCACATCGGCTGTCTTTAACTGTATCTCCTTTGTATAAGTGAGAGAGTCTCTATAGTTGCCTGGTTTGCGACCTCTGCGAGTTAGTCTATACAGCAACAATGGCAATTTCTCTGCCGAGCAGGTTAGCTCTGTCCCTTCTATATATCGTTCGACAGCTTCGACCGCTGTTTGGCGCGTTTGTTCTATTTGGCCGTCACTTCCATGTCTCACCTATAGGGTGTAGCCATCTGCGTATAAGGTATGGTTCAATCCCTCGATTACTTGTAGCCTGGCGGGCAGCCCGGTTAGCGCCAGATTAAATGGCGTCGGTGATAATACCGAGCCCTGTGGCGTACCTGCGCTGCCTATGTCGATCTTGAAGCAAAAAGCAACAACTTGCAGAAGTCTGGTGGGAACTGGCGGAAAACAATACATCTAATTTGAACATGGACGTGTTGAAAAATATCTCTACATTCATTCATGTCATTTTTTATCCCACTCAAGGCCTGCTCTTTATATTGAGTGATACGAAAACAAAAAAGCGGCGTTAATTCTGGCTGAAAATTTAAGTACCATCCTTGTAATCAAATTATTTTTCCCAGAAACTGGTTGGAACCCAGTGAGTGTGATCGTTAAAGAACAGCACAACAAACTCAACCAAAAAAGATGCCTAAACAGACATTTGTTTAATTTACACAAAGGTTCTATGGGCATTTTTGCTTTTGTGGTTGCCTGGTGTGATTTTGCAAGCTGGAAAGATTTTTCAGGTAACACAGGGTAATATAAAAATTATGGGGAAATCGGTGGGGAAATCGCTCATCAGAATGTGCAAGTCGTATGTGGCTACTATCCATCGGTCAAGCTGGTGCAAGGCAAAGTCAGTCCAAACCACGTAGGAAGGCCAGACAGGATCACATGAGCAGGAGTGCGCACACATCGAGCCCTGTCGTGCGGGAAGCAAATGATGCGCCATCGCTGCGCAAGATTGTGAAAAAGGAGCGGGAGCCGCAAGAAAGGGATCATACACGACATTTCATTCCCAATGACGCCGCTGCTGCTAAACGCAATGAAGCACATTTTGCGCCAAATTATATCTCAAATAGTCTATTTTACCTTCAAGTGCATTTCTCGACTGCGACGAAAATCAAGAACCATTCCTCTCTGTGAAAATGGATGACCAGCGAAGCTGTGTAGCACACGACAAAGAGGTGACACCGACTTTTGAACAAAGCTTTGGGCATATGGAGTGTCTTTATGGGTTGTCATCGCGGTACACAAACACACTCATTTTTTCTATTCGCCTTCATTTCTGTTCAACCTTCATTATACGCATTCGTTACACGAATTTTTGTTTCTTATTTTGCGATATATTAAGGCAAAGTATTTGAAACCGATATCACCACACCGACTAGCAGTGATGAGAGTGATCTAAACAAAGGAAAGACGCTTGATTCTCCAACCAATGAGGGAGCACAACGAAGCGTCGTCAGGGTAGAGGGAGTGGGAAGTCAAAAATGATAGGGAAAAAATTACGGATGTGGTCTCATAGACCCCTATTCGCGATAGACCCGCCGTGGTTGCTCAGTGGCTATGGTGTTGGGCTGCTGAGCACGAGGTCGCGGGATCGAATCCCGGCCACGGCGGCCGCATTTCGATTGGGGCGAAATGCGAAAACACCCGTGTGCTTAATTTAGGTGCACGTTAAAGAACCCCAGGTGGTGAAAATTTCCGGAGTCCTCCACTACGGCGTGCCTCATAATCAGAAAGTGGTTTTGGCACGTAAAACCCCAAATATTATTATTATTATTATTATTATTCGCGATAGGTGGCACTCCTTAGCAAAGCCACCAGCCTTGTAGTGCGCGCTCACAGGGTGTCTATTCCAGTGGAATTAAAAACTGCAGGAGGCCAAACTCCTGCCACGGACCCACCTTCCCGGTGGGTTCGCGGCAGGTCCGCGGCAGGGGTCCGCGGGAACTGCATGCCAGTCTCTGTGGCCGCTTGAATGCCTTGGCGTCTGCAAGTGCTGATCACTATGGAGCGTTCGTACGCCAAGGATGGGTGGCACAGAGAAGGTGTTCCAGAGTCTTGGGGTCCCAGCACCTCTTGCAGGCAGATGACGTGTCGCGGCCCTTGGCGTACAGCCGGGCCGCAGTCCAGGTGCAGCCAGTCCGCAAGTGCAGGAGCATGGAACGGTCTCTTCTGGAGCGACCATTCTCTGGAAGCGGCTTCGGGGCCCTGCCACTTGCTACTTTCTTGTCCGGGTGAATGGAGGAGAGCAGGCACCGTAGCCGATATCTTGTGTAGTACGAAGCAGCTACCACTCTGGTGACCGAGACTACATCATGGTGGGTAGCTTTGGCATAGGCATCCACCTCCTCGTTGCCGGTTACTCCGACATGTGAGGGCAGCCAGTGGAATGGTATTGAGATTCCAGTGGTGGCTAGAGCCGTTAACAAGGCAAGCAGCAGCGCTCCTGTAAGTGCTGCCCGCCGTGGGTTGACGAGGGCCTGGAGTACTGGGTGGGGGGTTTCTGTAAGAGCCCACCTAGTGGACTGTTCATTCGACCGCTGCTGATAGGCTAGGGCCTCTCGTCTCCTCTCTCGTGCGGCTGCATCCAATCGGCAGCGGTTGAAATGGACCGTCCACTAGGTGGACTTTAACAGAATACCACTG
This sequence comes from Dermacentor variabilis, assembly GCF_050947875.1. Taxonomy (NCBI): domain Eukaryota; kingdom Metazoa; phylum Arthropoda; class Arachnida; order Ixodida; family Ixodidae; genus Dermacentor; species Dermacentor variabilis. The sequence goes on along the minus strand of NC_134578.1, from coordinate 32,526,725 downwards.
GCTTAAAGTCGCACACCACCGCCACCGGCTGCTGGGAAGGCCGATCAGGAAGAAGGTTGGCAGCCATGTGCAGCCCCACGAGCTCAGATGCAGTAGAACTCGCTGTAAACGGGAGCCGGCACTGTCTGTGACAGGCGAGAGCTGGGTCTGTGCACGCCACTGCTGCCGACCCGCTCAGGAGGACTGAACCATCCGTGAACACCAGGAGGTGTCCTTCCAACTGCTCCTGGAGTTTGCAGGCTGCCGCCTGCTGCAGGGCTATGGCCGATGCACTCCGCTTTGTTATCCCGTTGAGAGAGAGATGCATGTCCGGGAAGTCTGTGATGAGGAGGAGGAAGAGCCACTGCCACAGGTAGGTGGGGAACTGTCTCCTAATAGAGGCGGCGCAGGCTGCCCATACATGAAGCGGAATGGAAACTGAATGAAGAAACTTGTACTGGTAACGTTCTTCACGCCAAGAAGGCATAGACAAAGCGCCAGGGGCTGCCAGTGATACCGCGCATATCTAAGGCCTTCATGACCACGTGCGGCAGGCTGTCAAAGGTGCTATGCACGTCAAGGAGCACGAGAAGGCCCACGTCACCGCTATTCTTTGCATCCTCCAGTGTGACCAGGACGTCAGCAGTGCAGCGGTGGCGCCGGAAGCTGGTTTACTGCTCCGGGAAGTAGTGAACCTACTGGCAATCCATTCCATGCGTGCCAGGACAATCATCTCCACCGCCTAACAGACGGCGGAGGTGAGAGACACTGGCCTGTAAGAGGAGGGTGGGGCTGCAGGTTTCCGTGGCTTAAGGATTGACGCCACCACCGCGGCGAACAAGCTGTCCGGGAGAGTCCGAGTTCTCCACATGGTGTTGAAGTACTCCAGGAGATGATCTTGCACTGCATCTTGCAGGTTCCGAAGCATCTGGAGCGTAATTCTATTGGCTCCTGGAGCGCTCCGTCGCTTGCTTTGTCCTAGGGCGGCCGTCAGCTTAAGCACCCAGATGGGCTCGCAGCAGAGTATCAGTCTGATCGATCACCCATTCCGGGGGATGAAAAGTGGGGGGCGACGCCGAGGCCCAGTAGCTGGCGGAGGCAGAACCCGCTGTACCAGGAGCCGAGCGGTAAACAGGTCAGACAGAAACTCCACCAGAGAAGATGCGGAGATGCCCACGGAAATAGCTGCTAAGAGCACGTGGCCTGCACACGAGGTCCTATCAGCAAGGTCCTGAGTAGCCGCCAGGCACAGGCTCCATCCGGCGCTCTGTTGATGGTGGCACAGATGCCCTGCCTGCTTTGGCGTTTGCGTTGCTGGGACTGTCATCTGCAGGCGGCTTCGATGCGACAGTGTTCCATCCAGTGCTCCACCAGATTGGTTCGCCATGCTCTACGTTCAGCCCTGTGCCTGGCAGCTTGTAGCTGGAGATGGTGAATGTCTGGAGCTGATTGGCCCTCCTGAGCAGTGGACCAGACTGGCTGCTCGGCCGCTGTCCGCCCCAAGCTGCTGGAAGTCCCCGGTACTCGTGTCGTGCTGTCACAGCTTACGGAAGGCACTCCAATCGACAGTGGCGCACGCCAGCGTCCTAGCGCTCTTTCCCCTAAACGGGGCTAGCATGATAGGTAAGTGATCGGGCCCCCAGGTGTCCGGCTGCGGTGTGTAAGTGTATCGGCAGCCCTCAGTCGACAAGCTCACATTAATTGTTGTGCTGACGGCGAGGGCTGTGCGGCGAACGAAAGTGGGAGCCTTGGTGTGGAGAACCTTAAAGCCCAGCTTGTTAACAACGCCCACAACGCTGCTACCATGCCCGCTGCAGCAGCGACTGCTCCACATGGCGTGGTGGGGACTGATGTCTCCGCAGAGGACGAAGTCTCGCCCAAACGTCGGGCTAGCTGCAGCAGGAACGTGGGATGCCAGGGCCGGCACGCTGGAATATACACGCGGGCCATGGTGATGTCAATGCCTCAAAGACGCACACCAACAGCACATCATTCGAGTGGTCCTCCCGTCAGGTCCGCCACGTCGACCTCAGCTTGCAGCACGCCCGCCCGCATGTATACCGCACAGCGGGGAAGTCCCTGTGGATGTTCTTTCTTGCAACATTGAGTCGCCGTGTAGGGTCGCAGCGTGAACGAAGTGCGGCTGCTGTAGTCCACATAGCAAGGTAGACGTAAATCATCTGCAGCTGCGTATAACTCTTGCAAAGCAAGTACGTCGTAGTTGCTATGCAGGAGGTGCAAGGAGAGGTCTGCTTGTCGCCGCCGCAACGAGCGAGCTTTCCACTGAAGCACGCTCGGCCTGCGGCGGGCGTTCCCAGCTGGGGCGTTAGCCATGGTGGCTCTGCTGAGGAGGCTGCCTACTGGCCTGAAGGCAGATTGAGAGCAACTTGTTGTCGGCTGGCAGCAGGTCAGCAACAGCCCGCCGAAGGGGCCTTAGGCTGGTGGCCTCCGAGTGCTGCTGAGAAGTGTGGCTGGACGGCGCCATGACAGTTGCGGCAGGGGGTGCGCCTGCTGCCTTTAGGGGGGCCGGCATGCACCCCAGCTTCTCTTTACCACGCCGGGTTCCTTTCGCCGAGGTGTTTTTGGCGGAGCCGGTGGCCACAGCTCCATTGCTGGGGCGCGCCGCCGTCTCCAGTGCATGGGCCCCCGAAGTGATAGAAGAGGCTTGCGTCTTGGTGGAGGCACACATAGCTTCACACAAAGGCAACAGGAAAAGGAGAACACGGGCAGGGGCCTCCGAGCGGCGAAGCACAAAGTTAGAGTGCGACTGCTCCGCTTGACCGTATTCACCGGCACGACCGAGGTCACTGCGGCCAACAGGGCCTCGTCGGAGAAGTCACCGTGGAAAGCAAGGAGACCAGCAGTGACAGCGATACCGGAGAGCTCGGTCGTAGCCAGCAGGAAGGTAGCCACGCGGGTATTGCGGCGTCAACTGCCACAATGTTCTTTTTAGTATTGCCCCGCACCTCCTTGACTCCAGGCAGCGCAGAGAGCGCTTGCGCGATGGTGACGCGAGATATTCGGCGAAACGAAGCTACCTAAGATGCCGGCTTGAAGAGGGCCATGCCAGCGTCGCTGGGTGCAGGCGTGCCAGCCCCTGTGCTCCCAGCAGCAGCAGAAACAGCTGGTAGGCGGGAACCAGTGTCGGCAGCAGGCATCGTTGCAGCAACGGGTACCGAGAGGTGTGCAGCAGGAGCCACACCAGCGGCGATCCTTTCTCGTGCCGATGCAAGCAGGCGGGGTTCTTGCTTGCGTGAGATCACATTTGCGAATACATTTTCACCGCGGAGCTCCGTGGCACGTGGGCTGCTCTGGTTCTGCGTTGTATTGGCCGTGCCGTCGTTGGCATGTTCTACAGAGTCAGCCGCCGGCATCACGGCATATTCGTAGGCAGGCGTAACTAGATGGGGCAATGATTCGTCAGAACCTATCGCCGCTAGCTTTCGCTGAGCCTCGTCATCGCTTCAGGACCCGCTCGTGCGCGAGCGCTTGCGCGAGGTCGAGGCGCCCATCGCGTCGTTGTCCTCGTCCGAATCCGGGAGTGGAACGCACGATAGCTCGCTGGCTTCCACATCTGGGGACGCACCAACCGTAGCTCACACGATAGCGGTGGAAGCTACGGAGTTCGGCAAAAGAACGGGAGTGTTCGGCGTCTCACGCGGTGCGAGAAGCGACGCAGCTGCAGGCTGTATCAGCGAGGTAGTGCCTACACCGGCGTCCGCGGCCGCGTTGTGAGAGTTGACACGGTTTGCCTCCGGTGCAGGTGGGCACTAGGTCACAGCTGGAGTCTCTCGTGCCCCGTTCTCGTAAGTCGCCGACACTACCTGAGCAGACTGCGGCATCGCCCACGTAATCGCGTCGGCAGCGAGGGATCCGCGTGAACGCTTGGGCCAGTTGGCGGCCGCGCAAAGCCGTCATGCCTGCTCCTGGCGTTGAAGGGTCTCCTCGCATGTGGCAGCCATGTGCCGAGGAGCCCGCGGGCACGCAACGCTCTCCGAGCGGTCGTGCTGCGATGAACGCGTAGCTGATCGCCGTGTTCCTTTCGCAGTTGATACCGTGGGGCGGACGCGTCCAGCTCCATCGCTGTGGCCGAAGGTAACGCTAAGCGCTAGCCTCAGTCGAAGTTGAAAACAGCAGTCCACGTGTGGACGAACGCGTTCCACCAGTTGGCAGTTCGAAGAGTGCGGTAAAAACACCGCTCACAGAGAGGGGCACGCGACTGGCGTCGCGTAGAGAGGGAACGAGACGTGAAACAGAAGAGCGCGTTCCGCCGTAACCTCTTTCAACAGTGGTTCAGACAATACTCCGGCTTGCAGTGGGGCAGTGCCGTCAGCGCCCTCGCCGAGGGAGGGGCAGTATGGGAAGCCCGGCATTATGAGCGGCAGCAGAGCCACCTGCAGAATAATAATAATAATAATATTTGGGATTTTACGTGCCAAAACCACTTTCTGATTATGAGGCACGCCGTAGTGGAGGACTCCGGAAATTTTGACCACCTGGGGTTCTTTAACGTGCACCTAAATCTAAGCACACGGGTGTTTTCGCATTTCGCCCCCATCGAAATGCGGCCGCCGTGGCCGGGATTCGATCCCGCGACCTCGTGCTCAGCAGCCCAACACCATAGCCACTGAGCAACCACGGCGGGCACCTGCAGAAGAAGACAACGGTGACGAACACACGAGCAGTGGCACGAACGCGTTCGCACGCTGAAGCCGAGGGGCGCCAACGAGCCAGCTGTGGAAGAGGACGACGACAAATGCAAGAGCAGGGGCACCACCCATTCCTGATTATTATAGTTTTTGTTCGCATACATGAAAATTATACGGAGCCCTAGTCATCAAGAACTTCACAGTAAAAGTGCGTAAGCACTCCTTTCAGTGGGAAATGCTGCTGGTAAAACATTTAAAGAACTGAAATTATTCTTTCCGGTCGCCACCGGTGCTTGAACACTTCGACAAAGACCCTAATACCAAAGCCATACTGTGGCAAGCAGCGTAGAGATGGTAATTAGTGCTTGTTCAGAGAAAAGGCGTACTAGAAAGGGTCATTGCTTACGCTAGCATGCCGCTATCGAAACCAAAAGCGGTATGTTCTACGACACAAAAGGGTTACTTACTATTATTTTAGCTATTGCAAAATTTAGCCCTCACTTACATGGCAGACCCTTCGAAATGGTGAGCGACGACCACACAATGCATTGGCTGGCCAACTTAGTGTATCCGCCCGTCCACCTTGCACGGCGAAGCCTCAAACTGCAATAATTCGACGGAAACACTATGAAGTCCGGACACAAACATTACGATTACGACTGCCTGTCTCGCATTCCCATCGATCCGCCACCGCAAGACGAACACGACGATGACACGTTCGAGGAGAGAATACGCGCAAATGACTTCATCAAAAAGCAAATAGCGGATGCGGAGCTAAAGAGCCTTGTCGCTTATTTTTAGAGCAAGACTCACTTTGTCCCGAGGGAGTTTCGTGGAGTAATGTCGTTTTCGTGACAGAACACCATCCTCTGAAACAATTTCTCCCCACGCCCAGCAAGCCGCCATCTCGTTGCGCCTTCTACAAAGCGCCAAGACGTGCTGTGTGCAGTGCTCTTCATGATGACCCAAGTGCGGGACACCTTAGCTTCTCTTGTAAGCTTGCTTAGACGCGGAAATATTTGCAGCGCCAAAACCCGTGACGTTTCCCATTACGTCCAGGCATGTCGAGACTATAAGCCACGTAGGACACCACCATCCAGCCCAGCTGGATACCTACAGCCAATCGAGCCTCCTTGGTGACTCTTAGAATAAATCGTGCAAGGTTTACTGAGGTACGAAACAAAGAAACATTCCTTGTAGAACCGACTTGAAGCATTGTAGACATCTAAAATAAAGAACGTCTAAAAAGAGTAAGACATATCAGTATGACATTTAATATTCGCTGTGGTCAGTACACGGTCAGTGCGGCAGAGATAACTGTGGTCAATTCTTTTCGTTGTGCTACAGCCCAGTGAGATTGGCCGAGCACTTTTAGGACTGAGAGAGGTCCAGGCCGATCAATTTTATGTTCTTGGTCTCGCTCCCGTCTACATGCGTAGCATCTCTGGAGCAATCGAGCCAAATATATTTCGCCTGTGCGAATGTTCTTGATTTCGAACAAGGATTGAATAGTCTCCCCTCGTCGATTCATACACGATTAAGCCATGCACTATACGATGCTGTGAAGAATTTTTTACGTTGGAATATTGAGCCTCCACAGAGAGAGAACATTAAAATACAGCGTTCTGAAGGATGCCGCTATGAAATAGCTATGGTTGCTATGCATTTAATACATGTACGTTAACGAAATTATTAGGAAGATAACGTCAGATCATCAATTTCCAGTTTTTCAATAGGAATGCCTAGTTTCTGAGCAAATTAAACAGGAATTTGTTAGAATAGTAGCTCGGGCTTGTTGGTTTTCCATCCTGCTAAACAGCGCAAAATGTAGACAAGAGACGAGACAAGAAGACACCACAAGCGCTTGTGGTGTCTTCTTGTCTCGTCTCTTGTCTACATATTGTTCTGTTAAGAGCAGGAATTTTTTGCTTCGGTGCAATCGTTGGTGAGTCTGAACTTCCTTGCATAACTTCAAAACAGCGTGTGGCGTCACAGTGTTTCGATTTCTGACAAATACAACATGACATGCGCATCTGGTGAAATGGTGTTCCCTATATTTATTGTTATAGGGCTCCAGATAACTGGAGGCAGTTTTTACTCAGTTACAACTTCATCAGTAGTTCGGACGTCCAATTGCCACACACTCATGTCAAATAACATAAGCCTGATTTTATCAACAAACAGGCTTCGCGCTAATATCGTATTTCACGTTGTTTAGAAAAAGAAGTTTCGATATTCGGATCTATATACCGCGGTCGTTTACGTCGAATCTTATATTCAATTCAAAAAGTTTATTATTCGAACAGCCTGAAGAATATACTATATAAACACACTGGCAGCAGTAACACAATAATAAATTTTATTCAAATAATTATTGAGTTATTAAAAGGCCACCTCAGTGGCTATGGGGTTGGGCTGCTGAGCACGAGGTCGCGGGATTGAATCCCGGCCTCGGCAGCCGCATTTCGATGGAGGCGAAATGCGAAAAACACCCGTCTACTTAGATTTAAGTGTACGTTAAAGAACCCTAGGTTGTCAAAATTTCCGGAGTCCTCCACTACGGCGTGCCTCATAATGAGAAAGTGGTTTTGGCACGTAAAATTCCATAATTTAATTCAAAGGCCACATCTTCACTAGACATTATACCGGAGTTGTGGCCTTTGACCGATCAGCGTGATTACCGCTAGCTTTTCTCCATGCAAACAGTTGTACATACGTTTGTGAATCTGGTTTCCTTTTAGTGGTAAATCTCCCCACCATTTCCGACAAGAAAGCACTCGTTGCTCCTCAATAAGATCTGCCACAGCTACAGCAGCAGCTGCAAGTCTTAGGAATAATTATTCCCAACCAGCAGCAGCAGCTCCAGCCTTCACCCTAACGCACAAGCATATAACCTCCGTAATCGCCTCTATAAACTCTATAATAACCTCTAAAATAACTAGCAAATAGATATAACTTGCAGATACAGAAATAAAAGTGTTTGTAATTATGCAGAAAAATCAATTTTTGTGAATTTATGACTGCACTATGAATGCTCGACCCTACGTCTTTTCCGTTTACCACTATCGCACCGCACCAGCCTTGCGCGGTACGTACGGTGGAAGGCATCTACACATGTATATCTTTCCGCAATAATTTCTACAACTTCCATTTAATACTGCGTACGCACTACAGCCTAGATGTTTTGTTAGTGTTTAATTTTATTTTTACAGCGAAGCTGTCTCCCCTCCAAGCAAAGTTTCGTGTAGTAAGCAAGAAACTCCCCATAAGTGGGCCGATACCCGGAGATAGTGCGATACCAGCTTCACCCTCGGTGGTGGTGAAGCAGGCGTTAAGCACTCCCCTACTTCGGCCGACCCCGAAAATAGTGCAATGCAGGGCCGACTCGAGGCGTAGGTGAAGCAAGCGTTAAGCCCTCCCCATACGTGGGCCGATCCCGTAGATAGTGCAATGCCGCGCTGACCCGGGGCGTAGGTTAAGAACTCCCCATGCTTATGCCGATCCCGAAGATAGTGCAATGCCGGGCCGACCCGCCGCGTAGGTGAAACAAGCGTAAGCACAGCCCATGCGTGGGTCGATACCGAGGATAGTGCAATGCCGGGCCTACCCGCGGCTAGGTGAAGCAGGCGTTAAGCACTCCCCATACTTATGCCGATCCAGATTATAGTACAATGCTGGGCCGACACGCGGCGCAGGTGAAGCAGCCATTAATTTAGCACTCCCCATACTTATGCCGATCCCGAAGATAGTCCAATGCCAGGTCGACCCGCGGCGTAGGTGAAGCAGCCGTCAGGGAGTCTCCATACTTATGCCGATCCCGAAGATAATACAATGCCAGGTTGACCCACGGCGTAGGTGAAGCAAGCGTAAGCAATCCCCATACGTGCGTCGATCCGGAAGATAGTGCAATGGCGGCCCGTCCCTCGAGGCAGGTGAAGCAAGTGTAGTCACTCCCCGTACGTGGGCCGATCCCGAAGATAGTGCAATGCCGTGCAAAACGATAAGCATTTCATATATAAATACTACAAAGAAGATTACTCTTCCTGTGAATGTGTTAAATTCTTGATATGTGCCCTCTTAATAATCATAAGGATAGTCAAATGCTGTTGCTTATTCCTGTGATGATTTCGCTTACTTTTGTTTTAAGAGGAACATTTCGAGAGGAACGACTAACCAATACCAAAATGGTATGGCACATACTACGCAAGCTAGGAATGAATTAACACAATATACACGGGGATAAGAGAAAGTTAACGAGGAAATTTCGTAGTAAACTCCTAGTACCAAATATAACCAAGAGCATGCATTCTGGTTACAACGAGGGCAGACGCATGAGTAGGGCAGGGAAAACGGTCGAAAGCTAAAGGTCAGACGACAGAGCAACCTTCGCATAAGCGGCTGAATGCCCACACAGCAATAGCTACGTGACAGTTGTCGAAAATGACACACAGAAACCCCTTACAAGCGTGTCAGTTAATACCAAACATTCCCAGACAGCAGATGAGGTAGCCATTGCACTAGCATTGCCTTAGACATATTTAGTGATTCTCAGGCGACCATTAGAACTCATGCTAATTTATGCTACCTCTCCTGAGGCGTGGCACATCATCAGAGTGAAAGAAGCAAAACTCCCCAACGTAGATATACAAGAGCTATATATGCAAGCTATGCAAGTCTGCTGGAGCCTCCCTTCAACACATCATGTAAGGATTCAAAATATGATGAGATAAAATTGCAATCTCCCCAGAAAATCTGCGGGCGGGGTGGTTGGCCACGCTCCCCAGGTGAGAACTCGAAAACAATCTTTGGGCAGTTTAATTTAATTATGGGGTTTTACGTGCCAAAACCACTTTCTGATTATGAGGCACGCCGTAGTGGAGGACTCCGGAAATTTAGACCACCTGGGGTTCTATAACGTGCACCTAAATCTAAGTACACGGGTGTTTTCGCATTTCGCCTCCATCGAAATGCGGCCACCGTGGCCTGGATTCGATCCCACGACCTCGTGCTCAGCAGCCTAACACCATAGCCACTGAGCAACCACGGCGGGTACTTTGGGCAGTCCTGCGCGCCATGGAGGCCGTAGGGAAACCAGAGCCCGGAGTAGCCATCTAGGTGGCCACGGGCCCGGGCCTCCCAATCGCCGGATTCCATAAAAGTTATCTCACTCACTCACAATCACGTGTCACTCAATAAGAATGCCTTGGTTTTTTAGGGAAATTAGCCAGGAATTTCATGTTTCGATGCATCATTTGAGGAGTATGAATTTCCTTGAATTACTTCAAAACAGCGTGTGGCGCCGCACTGTTTCTATTTCTAAGAAATAAAACATCGTACGCGCTTCTGGGGAAATGCTCTTCCCTTAACTTATTTTTACAGTGCCACGCATAACTGAAACCAGTTTTTACTCACTTACAACCTCATCAGTTGTTCTGGCGTCCAATTCTCGGGTGTATTACACACTCATGTCGAATAACATAAATGAGCCTCTTTTAATCAACTGACGGGCTTCACACAAATATTGCATATCCCGTTGTTTAGACAAAATAAAGAATTCAATATTCTCTTGTTTTACGGAGCTCTTTTACGTCAAATATTCTATTCAAATAAAGAATTCCATTACTCGAACATGAAGGAAGAGTAAACTATAAACCCACATGGGGAGCATTATTTCAATATTCAGTTGAACATGTTTCGAATCATGATTACTCTTGGAGCAGCTTTGTGATTTTGTAATATACCTACCACCGTACTTAAAGTACGCTTCAATATACGAGCTCCAAGCCAAGCTTTCTAAAACCGACTTATGCACGAAACAGACGGGCTAGATTGAGCACTGTTATTGTAAGACCCTCAATATTCGCCGCGTGTTATTTTCAGAGCTGCCGAGCTTGAACACGAACATAAACCGACGACGACGTCCGTGTAAGGAACGAAACGGACGGACAGAAAAACATAGCTTAGAGCTCTGTTGATTTCTCGGAAGACTTTCTTCTCAATAACCTTGTCAGCTCTGTGTAGCCCAGGTAATAGATATCTACTTCTACTTCAAGATGCCGGCTACAAGACCAGAAATCTAGTCCCCCCGGGATATCTAGGATCCTAGCATCTGCACTACTGTATCTTGCATTCCGAACATTTAATGGATGATCGCAAACGATGAAGCACAGGCACCAAACAAGCTTTGTTCCGCGCATGTGGAGGACTTGTCTACAAACATTATGACCCGAATACTTACTTCTTCGAAAGCGTTCGAAAATTCATGTGTCTAATCTTTCAGCGTAATGGCTTCCGTGTTCGCAGACGAGCTCGTGCCAGGCAGAAAGGGTTTCGCGTGCTTGCTTATCTGCGTCACCATCGACGACACAAGTTAGGGGGTACTTTACGGTAGAATCAATAACCTCGGCGCTAATGAAAAAAAGAAAACGTATGGTTATTAACATCGTATGTCCCATTTGTGCACGCCATCGTTGTCTCGGTACACACTCGTCAGCATCCTTTTTCAAGGTGGTTTATTTTGGCCTGGCTCGCTCTCTGTAATCAACACATACGATCAGGCGACGTCTGTGATGATTTGTATGTCTGATGTACGTCCCTGTCGGCGACGATGAAGCGTAAAATCTAAATCATCCAAGAGCGTATCATACAGATACTGCAGCAGTTCAATCGAAACAAAAGGTTCGCAGTAACACGGCGACACCCCTTCAGTAGCGCCGTGGCTATGGTACTGTTGTGCCCGTACAACCAGCCCGGATTCCGAATCTACAAGATGCAGAATTTATCCGGCGAACGAACTTTCGACAAACCCGGTGCTGCACCGCAAGACACAGCGCCCTAACACTTCCTTGACAAGTCAAGATGCTGCACCGCCGAGCAATGGCGTCCGGTGGAGGAGCAGCCCGTGCAACAAACGGGCTGCTCCTCTAGCCGTTTGTTGCAACAAACGTGCAACAAACGGCTAGACAGCCCGGCGCCGTATTTCCTTTCCCCTGGAGGTCACCGCGCGCGACAAACTTGAAGCGGGTGGCCAGCGCAGTCACTGGTTGGACCTCTCAGACGACAGTCGAGTGCTGGCTTTGTATTGGGTCATTTGAGTGACAATCGTTTCTCGGGTATTTATAAGCCCCAATGCTGCCCCCTGGAGAACCGTATCCACCGAACCACCGTGAGCCGAGTGCCGCTCTCGAGTGGAGTGAGATGTGTTACGCGTTGGAGTCTCGCCGGACGTCGCCGTGTGGGAACAGTCGCGTTTGCTGTGAGCTCTCGGCCCCCGTGCCGATCCGATCTTGTCCTGTATAATGACGTGTATATGGTGTAAAAAGCCCCTTTTGTTATTCTCACCGACGCCTGACTCGGAATCTTCGCTACCGACTAGAGAGCAGGCAACGCTCTGTCACGAAACGGGTGAGGAGCGTACGGGACCACCTCAAAGTCACAACAGTGGATGGCAGCTACGGGATTGACCGACATCGGCTACCTCGGCGCGGTGAGTGCCTGAAGTTTACCTCAAACACCAGACTTTCTCTAACACAGGTTATAGTAGCTTAGGGAAGGATTTGGTGTTGCATTGGGTTAACCTTGTGGGTTTCAAGCCTAGTGAGAGTGTTTTGAAAACCAGGTGATGCTCAGGGGGTAAACAGGGCAGTGTGTGAAATACATGCGGATGTCTTACTAGTAGCGTTATAGTAGCGTACCGCAGGTATATTCATAAACGGTGAACAGCAGGAGGACAGTGCGAACGATGGAGAAGTACAAGGTCAAAGAACTCCAAATTTGTGAGGAGCTGGGGTTCGAGTTGGGCTCAACAAAAAAATTACCGACGATTACGTTACTTCCTAATGCGAAATTTGAGCGCAGCAAATAAGCTGTTTCACCTTTTGGATAGATTGAGGCAAAGAAATCGAGCAACACATGTATGCGCTATCACATAATTTTTTTTTATTTTTCACACGTATTCCTTTAACAAAGACTCCACTAACAGTTCTTGACAGTCATGAAGGAAGCTTTGTGGTCGGAGAAATAGACTGATATATGTTCGACTTGGTACACCAATGCTTGATTCTCAAAGACGAGATCTATACAAGTGCCTCGCGAGGTTGTCACAGCCGTGGGGGAAGCAGAGGCTAAGCGCCGCCGCCGAGAAGACCCTGCCGTTCGCGCCGCCGAAGCGGAGGCTCATCGCCGCCGTCGAGAGCAACCAGCAGTAAGCGAGGCTGAAGCAGAAGCTCATCGCCGCCGCCGAGAAGACCCTGCAGTTCGCGCCGCCGAAGCGGAGGCTCATCGCCGCCGTCGAGAGCAACCAGCAGTAAGCGGAAGCGGAGGTGGGCGGCGTGTACAACCAGCGGCAAACGATGGGGGTAGAAGCGCGCGCAGCAAGCGGACAACACGATAAAGGGAGGAGGGAAGAGATAGCAGCGACTGACTGATGCCGCTGACGGCGATAGTGAGTCAACCCCAGCTATCCGCCACACAAGAACAGGGGGGGGGACCCTTTCCTCCTCTTTCTGCATGGCGGCGACGGTGTTCTATGCAGTCACGTTATCTTGACTCTCTAGCGGCGTCAGCGGCATCCAGCGGTATCAGTCGGTCGCTGCTAGCGCTGGGGGGATGAAAGGGGGGCGGAGCTGGTTACGAGGCCGACGACGACGCCGACGACGACGCCGACGACGACGACGACGCGAAACCCAGGAACGGACGCCAAAGAGCTGCGCTCTAAAAGAAAGAATGCGATCCTTGAGGTCATGAGGACTGGGGACGTAACGGCTGAGGAAGCCGAACCTAGGCCTGGGCGGATATCAGTGAACGTCGGGAGCGGCAGGCAGAAAAGGAACGTCGCGAGGAGGAAAAGGAGGAAAGGAAAGAGAAGGAACGTCGTGAGCACGAGCTTAAAATGAAAGTTTGAGACCCCGAAAAGCTCGCCGGCGCCTAGTCTCACTTCTAACGGTCCAAGAATACGCGATCAACTTCCACCCTTTGTCGTCGGAGAGGATATGGCCAAATACCTCGTGAAATTTGAGCACGGGTGCGAACGGAATGGCATTGAGCGATCCCTCTGGGCACAGAATCTGTTAGCCTTGCTTCCTGTAATAACTTGCTTCCTGTAATAACTAAGTAATAACTTGCTTATCGAAAGAGGCGTTTAGAGCTACAGTGATGTTAAGGAAGCGCTACTGCGGAAGTATAAATTGTCGCCCGAAGCTTTCCGGCACAGGTTCCGGTATGCAAAAAAGGGCAGGGAGTCGAATGTTGACTTCGCCTTTCGTCTAAAAGCCGACCTGGTGGAATGGCTGAAGGGCGAAGAGGTTTACGACAACCGCGATAATATCGTCGAATGCATTTCGTTGGAGCAGTTCTACCGTTGCATTGATGAGGATGTCAGGCTCTGGCTACAAGATAGGCTAAAGGAGGTTAAGCTAAACAAGGCAGCAGAGTTACTGGAAGAGTATTACACCCGCCGCAGCTTCCACAGCAAGGCAGAGCGCGTAGAAAAAGCAGATAGGAAAGATGGGTTTTCTGGGAAGCCTGACGAACGGAACCAAATCACGCGTCGCGAGTTTCGCAAAGGCGAGTCCCTTACCGAAGAAACTGTACGGGAAGGACAGAATGCATCTCAGAATGCTAACGATGTTCTCAAGCAGCGAAACGATACGACGCGTTCTTTTGAAAAACGGAAGCCGTTAACCTGCTAAAATTGCAAAAAGCAAAGGCACATCGCGGCAAACTGCCCAGACGAAATTGCTTTTGCAACAATACACGAAACTAACAAAAACATACGACTATTGGAGCCACATATGCAGGAAATCAAGGTAAACGGCATGAAGTGCAGAGCACTTCGGGACCCTGCAGCAACTATGGACGTTGTCCAGCCGTCTATCATCTCCTCGAGGGATTTTACTGGAGAATGCGCTTGGATACGGCAAATGGCCGTGCAGCAGCGTGTCTCTTTGCCGATCGCAACGGTTATCACTGAAGGAGGGTTTCGGAAACTTAATACAGAAGCCGCTGTGTCTGCCGCCCTCCCGGAGCACTTTCCCTACGACTTCTCAAACAGCTCGGAGCAGCTGCTGAAGGATCAGGGCAAATCATTCTTTGGCGACGGGGCGTACATGGCCCTCAGGCGATCCAAAGAGCGCCAGCTGTCGAAGGAACTTGACTTTGCGTCGGTGAGCGAAAAGCTGTATGGCACACGGACCGATCAAGGTAACTTGAGTGGCGAGCAGGCACGGGAGAGGCAGAGCTCGGAGGCTGGCATGGGCGAGCGGGTCCTGGCAGTGACTGGGAGTGACACATGCAGTGCTAGCCGCGATATGGGCACGACGCCGCAATTAGGCAACGCGGGCTCCAAACTCGCTCCGGTTTCCGCTAGTTGGCAGGCGCTGGCTGCAGTTGAAAGGGAAGCTCTGATTCGCGAGCGACAGAAAAGCTGTTCATTAGCCGATGAGGAAGGGGCCGAAATCCTGACGACAGCTGATATGAAGGTATGTGGTTTAGAGCTAATGCTGGAAGAGCTGACGTTGTACGCGCGTTTAAGGGCCGCCCAAAAGGAGGATTTAAAGGGAATCGTTTCAGAGTTTAGAGAGGTTTTTTTGAACTGCCCCGGAAGGACCAACGAGCACGACATCGAGTTAACATCTGAGCAACGGATCCGCAGTAAGCTGTACCGTTGTTCACCCGTGCAGAAAAAAATCCTGACTGAGGAGATTTAGCGCATGCGTGACTTGGGGGTTATAGTACCAAGTCAGAGCGACTACACACCAACCTTGATACTAGTCCAGGCTGCTGGAAAAGATCCGAGGCCATGTGTGAATTATCGGCGCCTTAAAGCGATAACCCGAGATCAGACATATCCGATACCGAACCTGGACCAAACGGTAGAGACGGTGTCGAAGTCAAATTATATATCTACCCTGGACCTCGTGCGAGGCTACTGGCAAGTTCCCCTTACGGAACGGGCTAACCGCTGCGCCGCAGTCGTTTCCCCGCTTGGAACACTCTGCCCACTCATGTTGAGCTTCGGCCTCAAAAACGTGCCGTATTGTTTGTGTAGCCTGATGGACAGAGTGCTTCATGGTTTAGGCGAGTTCGCATTGCCGTACCTCGATGATGTGGCCATATTTTCGGACACTTGAAAATCACATCTGGAGCACTTGCGAGTCGTGCTGAGCAGGTTGAAAGAGACAGGCCTTACTGTGAAACCAGCTAAATGTCACCTAGGTTGCGGTGAAGTGACTTACTTGGGCCATGTGGTGGGGCGCGGCAGGCGTAGACCTTCTAACATCAAGGTAGCCGCTATTGTGAACTATCCGCGGACTAGCACGATGACGGATATAGGGCTCTTTTAGGTTTAGCTGGGTATTACCAACACTATGTGAGAGACTACTCTGACCTTGCCAGTCGGCTAACCGACGCGCTTCGGAAGTCCGAGCCCGTTAAGGTGACGTGGGACTCGAAGAAAGAAAATGCGTTAGAAAAGCTGAAACAGGCATTGATCCATAAGCTGGTTTGACGGCACCAGGTTTTTCGAAAAGTTTCACCATTCAATGTGACGCGATTGATCGCGGCATGGGAGTGGTGACATGCCAGGAAGATGCTAGTGGTTATGAACGACCAATTTTGTATTTAAGTCGCAAACTAAGTTGTAGAGAAGAAGCATACAGTACGTCTGAGAAAGAGTGCATCTACGTTGTGTGGGCCGTTCAGAAGCTGGCTTGTTATGACTCCCTTTCTAAGTTTGTGCAGGAAACGGACCATTGCCCTCTAACTTGGTTAAGTAGCATGTCGTCTAAAAGCGGCCGTTTGCCGAGATGGAGCATGACCCTCCAGCAGCACAGCCTCACTGTCCGTTATAAGAAGAGAAGGTTGAACGCGAACGCAGATGCTCTAAGTCGTGTATTCTAGGCCTCGCTTCTTTCAGTGACCTACTCGTTACTTACCTTCTCCTGCTTCGCAACGACCTGACATCTTCGCAGGGAGATCGGGGAAAAATGAATGACCTGATTTGCTTCCTCAATAGTATGTTTTCGGCCCAAGTGATTTCAAGGGAACCAGTCTATTTTTCGTTATTACTACGGATTGATAATTGTTCCTGATATTTTGGTGTGTTGTTAATTTGAAAATAGTTGTTTGAGCCTTCAGCACCAGATCGTACACCTGCCTCTTGTTGCAGCGGCACCAAAAAGGGGGTTAGAAATTTAGTCAGGTGGATTTGGATTATGGCCTTGTCTGGTGCTTAACGGGAGACAGAGGGCACTTGCTCGTGCTGGGTGTTGCCTCTTGCCGGTCGGTTTTTCAAGCTGCAGAACCACCAACCATGACCAGTGGCGAGAAGCAAGGGCATCGGAACGACCCGAGCGGAGCTGGCCGAGGTGCCTTGGCGACAACGCTGTGAGCAGAGCTCCTGTGCCGGCGAGTGGGACCTGGGCACGTGAAGTTACCTGGCGTCCAGACAGTGGACGTGAACTTGGACGAGCCTGATGAACATGCGCGCATGGCATCCGAGCCACGTGGGGGCAGCTCGTCTTCACGGCGCCTTATCTGACGGCGGGGATGCTGTTGTGCCCGTAGAATCAGACCGGATTCCGAATCTACAAGATGCAGAATTTATCCGGCGAACGCCCTTTAGACAAACCCGGTGCTGTGCCGTAAGGCAGAGCGCCCTAACGCTCTCTTGACAAGTCAAGATGCTGCGCCGCCAGGCAACAGCGTCCAGTGGAGGAGCATCGGCGAGCGACATGTCCAAACGTGCAACAAATGGCTAGACAGCCCAGCGCCGTATTTGCTTTCCCCTGGAGGTCACCGCACGCGGCAAACTTGAAGCGGGTGGCCAGCGTGGTCGCTGGTTGGACCTCTCGGACGACCGTCGAGTGCTGGCTTTGTATTTGGCCGCTTTAGTGACAATCGTTTCTGGGGTATTTATAAGCCACAATGCTGCCCCCTGGAGAACCGGATCCACCAAACCACCGGGAGAGCCGAGTGCCGCTCTCGAGTGGAGTGAGATGTATTACGCGTTGGAGGCTTGCCGGACGTCGCCGTGCGGGAACAGTCACGTTCGCTGTTAGCTCTCGGCCCCCATGCCGATCCGATCTTGTCCTGTATAATGACGTGTATATGGTGTAAAAAGCCCCTTTTGTTATTCTCACCGACGCCTGACTCGGAATCTTCGCTACGGATGAGAGTGAACACTCTGTCACGAAACGGGTGACGAGCGCTACAGGACCACCTCAAAGTTGCAACAGCACTTTGCACCTGAAAACAAGGTCGACGGTTTGCATCACAGCCGTGAATGCGGCATTACACAAGAAGTGCTAATACAGACAGCCGCTTACCTAGGTACAAGTGCACGTTAAGGAACACCAGCTGGTCGAAATTATTTTAGAACCTCCCCCCCCCATGGCATGCCTAGCAAAGCGCGTCTGTTCCTTCGGGAAGTCAACTGCATAATTGAATTTATTATCAGGACTTCCACTGGGAGGGCCGTTAGAATTGTGCGGAGTCTTCGTTGAAAATCTCATCCAGCCCACGGCCCTCGTTGGAACGCTGGCTGGGTGTTCCGTTGTTTCGCTAATGCACTGCAGGGTTTATAAAACGGGTCGTTCATAAGCCATCGGTTCGTAGTCTTCAAGCCGGTCCTGAGCGCCTTTTCACGGACACTGTTTGTCACAGGGCGCGTCCATAGTCAATCCTGCGCACCTGCTGCAGACGTAAAATTGTGACACCTGGTACGTTCATTTCTCATTGTTAGAAGCAGTTCTTTTCAAGGAATTTCTGGTGAGCGACTAATCCGGCAGTTACAGCGCCGGCTAGACTGCCCTGAAACTACAATGTAAGCTTTCTCGTGCCGTGGCCGAAATCTAACAACTTAGTTCATTTAACCAATTTTCAGCACCCATAGGTGACAGAATAAACCAGAATATGGTTGTTTATGTTGGCACTCTGCCTTGTGATTTTCGTCATTTGGTCATCCCACAATGGGGGCTCGGACAATGGACTTATAGCACCGCGATGGCCGACCCAGGAAGCCCTCGGTACTCCTAAAAAAGCAGGTGCGACAGCTGCAGGTCAAACAAGTACCTATCGAGAACAAGTAGCGACTTATTTACCACCATTGCGACGCCTTAGACGCAAGCCTTAGACGCAAGCCTGTCTAAGACTTGCGTCGTCACTAACGCTACTCTTAAATGTGGACTGTGGTAAAAACAAAAAAAGGCTCTTTAACATACCTCCCTGTAGCCTTCCATTATATATAATGTCGCGTGACGTGAATGACGTCACGCGACATTGAAAGCACCAAGCGACGTTGCTTATTTAGCAAGGTTACAGCCCTATGACACTTCATGAACCGCCGATGTGTAGAAAATGCACAGGAGCGAATGCTTTTGGCGCATGGTGTCATGATATGGAAAGATATGATATGGAGATCGCCTGTGACTGGCTGTGGTGAAGGACACAGCGAAGAGCAGCTCGTGCCAATCCCTGCTAATCGCCATTTTGGTCGCACCTGCACTGTATATGTAAGTATACATTGTAAATAGCCTTCTGTCCGTGGTTCACGTAATATTCTATTCGTGAGCGAAATGCCCGCTTGTGGAGTACTTGCACTATGTCATGCCTTGTAATAGAGACGCGCCAACGTCGCCATACGCATTGCCGAAGCAATCATCGGAACTATTCGTTCGGTGTGGTGCATAATGCTGTGTATGGTAGCCATTTAGCCGCTGAACTGCTCGCGCTAATTCTGATTCGTATATACTGCTCAGCGCTATAAGAACATGCAGTCTTCTCAACACAGACCGCTGAAACCGTTTTTTTTTTTTATTCTTGAGGCAGTTCCCATGTACCCTATCTCTCACTCTTACGCATTTTTAAGTGGTTTCATTCGACACGTCAGCCAAAAATCTTGCATACGATAGCTCATGCCATTTAATGTGAATTTTCTCGGGTAGCACAAACTTCTTAACAGACCTTTCATATTCATACCTGTTCCGTTCCCACATATAGCTATAGAAACCAAATAACAACTATCGTCTCAAGCCTAAAGCGGGCTAAGTTGGCACCATATGTAGTCTAAACCTATTTTTTTATACAGAAATTTGCCTACGATTCACTTGGCCTAAACTTTGCAACGTCCGCTTTTGAAACATATAATTGCTATTACAGTGGCTGGAAAATGGTAAATCAACGTCACAGCCACTTAAAAAATAAACATTTTTATGGCGGCATTATACAAATAAAAGAAGTCATACGCTGCGGCTTCGCGACCTTAGATTTGGCAAAATTAGATGTAGGTATTGATCGTACAGTCCTTTCGGTATTGGACTGCCTTTAATCCTGCAGAAGCCCCATATGCGGTAACCGGGTATAGGCGTACATTGACATCCAGGCTTGCATCCGCTGCCCGTGTAAGGGTTATTGCACTGAAACAAACATAAACAGCGGACGTCAGTGATTCCTTCGGCTGTCAGTTACGGAGACAACAGCATTCTGCAACAGAGAAATGTGTCAGTTTAATTTCGTTTGGCTGCTTTTTACTTAAGCAAATGTCTTCAGCCACTCTGGAGAACGGGATAAGAAGGCAATGATTATAGGGAAATTTGCTACGAAGGAGAGGTGTGGTCACAATAAAATGTAATAAATTAAAGTTGAAATCTGACAAAAATATTGCTCACATTATTCAGAAGATAATTTTTGCTGTCTGAAAGCAAAGAAAGATCGGCGCGGAATAGACAAATAATTTGACTTATTCTTGTGTTTGCTATGCACGATTTTCCTTCTGCATGACACAGAAATGCATGTTGTGGAATTACCTACGTTTGTGTTCAACTATTGCGCTGTCAGGCTCTTCCTGTCTAAGTAGGCTCTATTTATTTAGTTAATATGTATAGTGATATTGAAGCTATTGTTCACCGCTGTTTAGCCAAAGATCTATGCTGATCGTTTCTTTTAATCAGTTGCGCAATTGTACTACTTGAATATAATTGATTCATAGTATATTGCTAGATCAAGTTTATATTCATTTATTTTGTGCGTCATCAAGGTGTGGTGGCGTTGTTATCGACGTGACGACTTCCCAAGGCTTACCTAAAGTAGTCCCATTTGTTGTCCATCGTACAATAGACCATCGCCTACATCTGCCAGAGGTGAATGCAACGTAGTATTTGAGATGAATTTCAAATGTGAAGTCTCCGGACACATTTTTTTTTTAAGATCAGTTTTCGTGTAAATCAATATTTAGCCGGCACGTGAGCAGGCAGTTGCTGTGTTAAACAATTCTCGCTTTTCCACCTCGATAATTCTATTTGAAAGCCCGATCGGAGGATGAATCAACTCTGAAGCCAAACTTCTATTACAACTGATCTCACGAGCGAAGTGCACTGCGCCGCCTACGACATTTCGGCGGTTTAATTTTCCTTGGGCATTTCAAGTGCTACCATTCAGGGGCCTTGGCGACTGTGAGTCGCGTGCGATACTTTGTAACCTACGTGACGTCTTTGCGGTGACTCCGCTGATGGCATCGACGTTCTTGATTCTTTCGAAGTTGTTTTCCACCAACATCCTTAATATCGGCGCATTCTTTGTTGAGGGCATGTGTCATGTTGGTTGTTTACCTTTATCGATGTCATCCACGTCTCCTTTTTTTCTGCCGACGCTGTTTTCGCGAGAACGTCGGCAAATAATTGCACTCACTCTAAACACACTGCCATCTTGTCACGAGCAACTTCTATGCGATGTACGTAACGTAAATCGCGTCCACTACAGTGTTCTTTCTTTTTTTGATTCTTACTTTTAGTTATGACGCTTTCATACAACCGCGCCCTTCTCCACAAACAAACCGCCCTCTGAATACTGCATTGGAGTCTAGTTCCGGTGAACGCAACCAACCAGCGGACTTATGCGCCCGCGAACCACATAATCTCAGCCACACTTGCGCGTTTCGTTTGCAGAGACTAGAGCCGGCATTCGAGTATAACCAACATTAAATCATCACTGTCGCTACCTTCCTTAGATTTACGCGAAAGATCTGTTTGATCTGCTCTTCTCATGTTATACCATCCTGTCAGCACCAAACTACCCTTTCGCTCTGTCCCAAATGCTATGAACACCTCGCCACTCGCACAATAACCGCAGCTTCATGCGCATTTCCGGACGCACCGACGCTTTCAATTCATCGGCCTCGTCACTAGCACTTGGACTATATAATAGTCCTGTTGATGACGTCGTCAACGTTCATCACGCAACAAAATTTGCACTGAAGTTACCGCCATTTCTTAATGGGCATTTGTTTTCGTTGCTGTTTTAAATTACAGCTTCTCCCTAGCTTTTGCATACCTACACCGTGTTCGGAGATGTACCCTGTTACGAGATGGTAGCTTGCATCTGTTCTATTGGTTGGTTCTTCACTCGCAAACATATTATGTGAAGTCACCTTGTTTTATTTATGTATGCCTTAACACGCGCTCTTGTTACTTCTAATTCTATAGCGCTTGCACTTGTACATATATTTTGTATAAAACTGGGACTTGGGCGAGGTGGTAATGCGCCATGATGAAATAAAGCAGCGTACAAAAATGACGATGGAAAGAGCAAACAACACACCGCGCTTGTAGAGTGTGTATCTTGCTCTATACCTCCCTGGTATTGCGCGCTGTTTTCTTTGAATATTTTGTATATCCCTCTGACTTAATACTCCTTCTGGAGCCTGTGAAGCTTCTGAATGAACAATGCAATAAATAAAATTACTAGATACATTTATTAATTTTCTTATATTCAATCTTGCCAGTCACTTCGAGACCATAGCAGGCGGCCATATGATGACTTGATTTATACGGTGACTAATGCAGAAGTCTTAATGTACGTACATATATGCAAAAGTATCGCAGTTAACAGTGAACATTAATTTGACGATTGACTAGTATCACCAGATTCAAACATGTGGCTCTAATACACAAACATGCTGAAGAAGGATTGACCGATCATATATTTCGTGAAGGAAGGGTTCACGCTTCTTAAGATATTCTTTGGAAAATTCAACGTTATACGCAAGCATACAAGTGTGTAACAAGACGCAGCGCATTCAGCTATAGTAAACGTACACTCAAACTAGTCGGGCTAAGAAAAAAATGTACTTTCTTAATCATTTGTTACACATTCCCAACAGTGTTACAAAATCAGCTTTCGAAGCTTTATCAGCTATCGGTGCACTCTGGTGGTTCCGCTCGCATACATATTTATTGAAGCTGCGGGAAAAGCAGTGCAATGACCAGTTGGATAAAGCTAGCTTGTTCTGCGCATATGTTGAATATGAAGCTTTAGTTCCATGGTTGTTTGGAAACCCAAACATACACAACGGACGCAACCAGCATCGCCTGTGCGAGTACCACAACGCGCTAGAGGCTGCACCAGGTTTCCACTTGTCTGCTCATTGCGCAAAATTGCATAAAGATAGGTCAAGATAATAAATAGGTGATAGCTGAATAAAGATAGATTGCGAAAGGATCGCTGAAACTTTCTTTATCAGAAAAAGAAACAATGACACTTTTGTGAGTTCACCTTCGATGTCTCTGTTAGAATGTGAAATTTCATTCATGGATAATATTGTTTTAGTGTAATTTTTACTTCGCCTTTTGTTTCCTGTTTTCATGTATCTTTTTCACGTATTGATTCCTCGTGTGAATAAAATACAGTTCCAGTCGTGTTCCTTGTGTCTCGATCTTCTTCGTTGTGTGTATTTCCACTTCCACACAACGATGAATCTGTGCCAGCTAGCCAAGTTACCCACTATCCTGCAACTTTAGATATGTTTGCACTTACCAACTCCAGACCGCACTTCTCAATATGCCTCCGTATTTCTTCTGGATAGCGTGACAATGGCATCCTAGGTAGAGAAAATTCATGGAATATGATCATTCACAGCTTTAGAGCAAGCTTTCAATTCGATAATTGATGTGGAAAAGTTTTCAGGCACCACTACAAATTTCCGCACTCTCACCCTTGTCTTTCACAAGGAGTAAATCAGGATTTCGACCTATTCAGGTGTTTTCACACCTGCATAGGTCGAAATCTTGATTTTTGTGGTGATGAAAATAAAGTCATCCCGCCTGCAGGTGAGAAGTGTCACCTTACTGCGTCGCTGTTCCCACTAGCATCGGTCCTCCCATTTCTGCGGTGTTCGGAGCGGGCAATATTTCTCTCGCTAAGTCACATCCTCCAGGACTGCGAGAAGAAACCCCTCCCTCCAATCCCCTTGCTCCTCTCTCCTTTGTCGTGTGAGGAAGAGCGCCTTAGCTCTCGCCTGGACGTGCAAGCTTGAGCCGTGGTGCGAGACGAATAGGCCACCGTGACGCAACGCCTGCCGGCCTTCTGGCATTCCTCAGAAGCCCATGAACTAGCTCCCCACTCTGTCGAATAAACTTGTCTCTCTCTCTCTTAACAGTACAGGTGAATTCCAGGTTTTATCAAGCTTTTGTTCTGAAGCTTTTCTTCACGGTTTCGTGCACAATGATTCCGTGAATTATATTTATTATGACAGTTTCTGTTCATCCATCTTTATGCTTCCAATTGTAGTTGGAGTCAGAAATGATGACTGATAATTGTAACGAACGAGAAGAAATAATTACTACAAACTTGCCGCATGCTTCCCTTAAACTACGCCTTCTGCCACTGCTAATGAAGTTCCTTGGCGAGTTACTCGATGCGAGGAAATGTAGCTCCCACCGAGAGTTGTTGTTGATCAGAGCCCTGGAAGCGGCAACAACGAGAGAGAGAGAGAGGAAAGGCTGGGAGGTCAACAAGACGAGCGTCCGGTTTGCTACCCCACACTGGTGGTAAGGGAAAGGGAGAATAGAAAGAGTAAAAACGGGAGAGAGGGAGCACCGAGTGCACATGGGAGGACGCACAGGGACACTACAAGCGGGCTCTCAAGCCAGTGTAGTTTAAATACGGTAATAGTTCTGGAGTCACCGTTTTGTGCCAATGAAAGATGTGATCACGGTCCGACTATCTTCGACTCGGAGAATGGTCTCGAGAGCAGTCGAGATAATTTTTCAAAGGTCAAGTAAGCAGGATGATTACGAGAGTTTCAAATAGAAGACATGGCATGAAAGAGGCACACACGATCAAGTTGGTTAAAAGTTTAGTGGTCAGCAGAGTCACATACTCGCTACCTTACCACTTGATGAACAAGCTAGAAAGACAACAAGCAGAAACAATACTAAGGAAGGGGTACAAAACGGCACTACACCTACCGCGGAATACTTCAAACGACAAGCTACTGCAGCTAGGAATACACAACACGTTCAGCGAGCTGGTAGAAGCGCAACTAAACACACAAATAGCGAGACTTAGGCAGTCGGCTACAGGAAGAATGCTCCTAAACAGACCAGGATACGATACGAAAGGGGCAATAGACCGAGAGGCAGACATCCCAGACAACGTCAGACAAACCCTCAGAATAAGTCCAATTCCACGCAACATGGATCCGAACCTACACGCAGCCAGAAGGCAGGCAACGGCAGATTACGTGGAAGGCCACCTGGCAACACAGGAAAACACGGTGTACACGGATGCAGGGCTATACCCGTGGGACAAGCACACTAGAACACACAGAGTAGCTACGGCTGTAGTAGACTACATGGGAGAGACAATCAGCTGCGCAACCATAAGGAATTGCACGGTAGCGGAGGGGGAAGAGGTCGCCATAGCGCTTGCAGCGACCGAAGGCTACCGAAGTAACAGATCACTAACCATATTAACAGACTCCAAAGCTGCATGCAGGCATTACATGCAGGGGAGAGTCTGTAAAGAGGCCCTGCGAATCCTCCTCGGAGCAGGAACCCTCGGAAATAGAGTGAAACACAAAATTTTCTCGTTACCGGCCCATACCGGGATAGAAGGGAACGTGAGAGCAGACAGTCTAGTTCGCGAGATCACATACCGAGCTGAACAGATAGAGCCTCTCGAGAACCCTACAACGGTGGAGCCGACGTGTGCGGAAATGTTAAACTACCATAGAGGGCAGAGAATCAAATATCCTCCGCCACACACACTACTTACACAACAGGAAGCAGCCGACTGGAGAAGGTTACAAACAGGAACTTTCTATAATCTACACATACTAAGTAAAATGTACCCGACAAAATACAGAAACTCCTGCCCATGGTGCGGAGAAATACCAACTCTTTACCACATACCATGGGAATGTAAGCATAACTACACATTCCATAAACATAAACACCCGAGTGCGGAGCAATGGGAGGGCCTGCTCACCAGCAGCGAGCTCACCGCCCAAAGGGCAATGGTGCAGCACGCGTGCGAAGTGGCCAGGCTCAATGGAGCCCTGGAATAGGGGCACACCCGTGCTGAAGAGCCAGGCAGCAAGCGGAAGACGGCTCACCGCTAAAACCCTTGATAGAATCAATAAAATATTTTTTTCTCTCTCTCTCAAAGAAACATGCCGCCCAAATTACCGCTGCCCTTCATGTCAAAAAATTTATCTCATTACTTGGCACTCGGAAAGTATATGAACCCATTAGGTCTGCCTTCAGTTCGACACCTATGCGCATCCTAACCTATGAGGTGATTAAGCGATGCATATTGATGTTTTACTTAAATATGTAACACAGCTACCTTCCGCAAAAGCATGTCAGAATTCAGAAACGTGCCTTGTTTGTAAAGTCCCAGCCAAAAAAATTCGTGCGAGCCACATTACGACCCCCTCAATTATCATCGCAGTTTTTTCCGGCGGCGCCAACTTTGAGTTTTTTTCGTCTGCCTAAACAACACTTTGCTTGACAAAAGCTATTGACTCGTAGGGCATGCAGACACTTAGCTTCAAATTATGCTATCATTCCTATGCTATCTTTAGAAATGATGATATTGTAACGATGTTAGTAAAACCACAATATTTATTAAAGGCGAACTTCTGCCCACAAGTAAAAGTCACTGCGGTCGTGAAGAAATCCGCGGCAGTCGCGTTCTCAAACTGGGCTCGAACCGTCTTCCTCTTTCTCCTCGCGTGACACCTCGTGCGCATGGCGCATGCGAGCCGGGTCCAACTGGCTGCCCGTGCCACGAACATCGCTGCCTGTTGTTGCTGAACAAACACCACTGTACGGCGTGCGCAGTGCCCAATGCAAAGGGCGCGCAACTTGAATGTCACCAAGTTTGTCGTGGCATTATCCCCCTCCTTACCGCATTGGCTCGATGCGTGAGAGGAAGTAGGGGTTCCTGGGGGCTCTCACTTTTTTTTGTTCATGACCTCTCCTGTGCATGCGGACAACATGCACAACTTCCGTGGAGTTGCGCCGTCTTGGGCTCTCGTGTCCAGTGGATTTCACTTCGTAAGTGACGTCGCTTATGCGACGAAGTATTTCGTAAGGGCCGAAGTATCAGCACAGAAGCTTTTCAGACAGTCCACGGCGTCGCACTGGGGTCCATACCCACACCTTGTCACCGGGCTGGTAATGAGCTTCACTACGGCGCTGGTTGTACCAGCTGGAGTCGATGCGTTGTTGGCGGCGTATTCGGTACCTTGCCATCTGTCGTGCCTCCTCGGCTCGTTGCAAGAAATCATCTAGGTCAGATGAGTTATGGTTTTCTTCATCTAACGGCAACATAGCATCCAAAGCTGTGGTTACTACACGGCCGAATACAAGTTCAAACGGGGTGACTCGTGTTGTTTCCTGAACGGCCGTATTATATGCGAATGTGATGTACGGCAAAATTTCGACCCACAGCCTATGTTCAACGTCGACATACATCGAAAGCATGTCGGTCAGTGTTCTGTTGAGGCGTTCAGTTAGACCGTTTGTCTGAGGGTGGTACGCCATAGTTTTCCTATGAACAGTATGTGTCATTTGCAACAAGCATTTCATTAGGTCCGCAGTAAAAGCCGTTCCACGATCGGTAATAACAAGTGTGGGAGCGCCATGCCTGAGCACGATATTGTGGACAAAGAATTTTGTAACTTCGACAGCCGTTGCATTGTACAGGGAATCAGTTTCCGCGTAACGGGTCAGATAGTCCGTGGCCAGAACTATCCACTTTTTGCCTAAAGATGATGTTGGGAAGGGTCCAAGGAGGTCCATACCGACTTGTTGGAATGGGGCTTTTGGTTGCTCTATTGGCTGGAGAAGGCCGGCCGGTTTTACGGATAGAGTCTTGCGCCTTTGACACTCGCGACAAGCCTTGACATAGTGCTGCACTGATGCTAATAACTTGGGCCAATAGTATTTCAGACGAATCCTGGCGACCGTACGGCTCACGCCCATGTGCCCAGACGTCGGCTCATCGTGCCATGCATGCATGCAAAATTTCTTCTCGCATAGATGTGGGTACGACAAGTAAAAACTTTGTCTCGCTGTTCTCGAAGTTTCTCTTCTAGAGGACACTTCCTCGCAGACAGAACGAGCATAGCCCTCTAGAGAAAACACGCGAAAGTTGAACGTCGAGTCCCTCCAGGCGCTGTATAAGGGGAAGCAATGCCGGGTCATCTCGTTGTTGTTGAGCAATTTTCGACGCGTCAACAATGCCAAGGAACGGGAAATCCTCTTCTTCTGACACAGTTGTCTCGACGGGTGTGCGAGACAAGCAGTCGAAATCGCTGTGTTTGCTCCCGGATCGGTATACGACAGTAATGTCATACTCTTGAATCCTAAGGCTCCATCTTGCTAGTCATCCGGATTGATCCTTGAGATTCGACAGCCAGCAAAGCGAATGGTGATCACTGACTGCTCTGAATGGTCTACCATAAAGGTAGGGCCGAAATTTCCATATTGCCCAAATGACTGCAAGGCACTCTTTCTCGCTTGCGGAGTAGTTTGCCTCTGCTTTCGAGTGATTACGGCTGGCATAAGCAATTACTTTCTCCTGCCCGTTATTCGCCTGCACTAGTATGGCACCGAGGCCGACGTTACTCGCATCGGTATGAACATCAGTGTCGGCTGTCTCATCAAAATGGGCAAGGATAGGAGAAGCTTGCAGGGGTTTCCTTAACTCGTCAAAGGCGTCTTGTTGTTCGCTTTTCCACATGAAAGGTTGATCTCTTGTCAATATTGTAAGGAGCTCAGCAATGTTTGAAAAGTTTTCCACAAATCTTCTGTAGTATGCGCATAAACGCAAGAAACGTCGCACTGACTTTTTGCCTGTGGGTGTCGGGAACCTCGCAACAGCTGCTGTCATTTCAAGATCTGGCCGAACGCCTTCAGCACTGATGACGTGTCCGAGAAACCGAAGTTCATCGAAGCCGAATTGACATTTTTCCGGCTTAATTGTCAAGTCTGCTGCGCGAATAGCTTCTAATACTAGTCGCAGGCGATCTAGATGTTGGTCAAATGTGGTGGACAATACGACCACATCATACAAATACACTAAGCATGACTGCCATTTCAATCCTGCAAGCACAGAGTCCATCATTCGCTGGAGCGTGGCGGGCGCGGAACAGAGGCCGAATGGAAGTGCTTTAAATTCGTAGAGGCCATCAGGGGTTACGAATGCTGTCTTTTCACGGTCCCGTTCATCCACCTCTATTTGCCAATATCCACTCTTGAGATCCAGGGAGGAGAAAAACTTTGCACATCGGAGCCGATCTAACGTATCGTCGATACGCGGAAGGGG
Source organism: Dermacentor variabilis (assembly GCF_050947875.1). Lineage (NCBI taxonomy): Eukaryota > Metazoa > Arthropoda > Arachnida > Ixodida > Ixodidae > Dermacentor > Dermacentor variabilis. The sequence goes on along the minus strand of NC_134578.1, from coordinate 32,497,488 downwards.
GTACACATCCCGCTTGGTTACGCTGTTCAGATTACGGTAGTCGACGCAGAATCGAAGTGTGTTATCTTTTTTCTTAACGAGCACTACTGGAGACGCCCATGGACTGCTGGAAGGCTGAATAACGTCATCTGAAAGCATCTCCTCTACTTGCTTCTTGATGATCTCCCTTTCTTTTGGTGAAACTCGATACGGGTACTGGCATACCGGTCTTGTGGCGTCCTCTGTTATGATTCTGTGCTTCGCAACAGACGTGCGCCGTACCTTCGAGGACGTGGAGAAGCAGTCAGAAAAATACTTTATCAGGGCATATATCCGTTTCTTTTGGGCTTCCGGGAGTCTCGGGTTGACGGTAATTGATCTGTCGACCCTGCAGGTTCCTGGCAGGGCAGTTGACGTAGTTAGGCTGCATAATTCGGTCGCTTCACAGAACTCGTGGAAATAGGCAATAGCTGTTCCTTGTGCGAAGTGTTGGAATTCATTACCGAAATTTGTAAGAGCGACATTTGCACGGCCATAGCTTAACTGAACAAGGCCCTGAGCCACGCCTTTGTTGAAAATGAGCTCTATGTTTCCATCCGCTATGCCTACGCCGTCGGAAAATCTTTCATTCTCCACAAGAACCATTATACTGCAGCGTGGCGGTACAGTTACGTCATCATCAACGACGGACAGTGCAGCGAGACGTCGCTCCTCCGATTCTTCCACAGGTATAGCTTGTTTCGTCGAGAAAGACACACTGGACTTACGTAGGTTAATTATGGCGCCGTTAGCTTGCAGAAAATCCATTCCCAATATAAGTTCCCGTGAACATTCTGGCAGTACAATAAGGTCAGAAACGTAGGTGAAGTATTTTATCGTAAGTCTTGCGGTGCATCGGCCAAGGGGCGTAATAAGATGACCGCCTGCCATGGGTATCTGCGGACCAGTCCACTTCGTCACAACTTTTTTAAGGTGCTTCGCCATCTTGAAGCTTACTACCGAATAATCAGCGCCGGTGTCGACAAAGGCATTCAGCTCGCATCCGTCTATTATAGACCGCAAATCTGACGTAATCGTTTCGTTCCTGCACCTGTAGACTGGAATTATCTCGTCAACACACTGGAATCGCCTTGGAGGACCTTTGTAACTCTGGTTATCAGCTGCCTCACCTCCAAAGGTCGCTTGCTTCAGTTTTCCTGGTGTGGGCTTGGTCAACGGTGCCTAGGCAATCTTGGAGACGCGCGTGGGCTAGGCGATCGGTAGCGCATGGGCGACGGTGATCGTGGTTGACGTTGGCGAGGAGTAACGGGGCTTTGACGCATCGACAAGTATTCTTCGATCTCCGCTGGCCGTTCGCCGTTTCGGGGGCATGGTGCGCTTATGGGAAAGCCCCTTAACACAACTTGAAGATACGGGCAGAACCTATACAGGTGACCCGCTTCTCCGCAGTGGAAACACAGAGGCCTGCGCTCGTAGTCACGCCAGACGTCACTTTTCCGGGGCCTTTGTTCCACAAATCGAGGTGCACTACGTGCTAAAGGCTGATAGGCAGCCAGTGGTTCCAGTAGACGAGGTGCACTGCGTACTGTAGGCGGGCAGGGAACGGTTGTCGCAACTACTCCACTACTGTGTACTGCGGGTTGCCTGAGTACGTCGGCGTACGTTGGGGTGCGCCGCGTCGGCTGTGGCTCACGCTCTGGATCCCGTATGACGTTCATGAGTTCGTCCTGGACAACGTCGACGATAGATAGTGCAGTTGGAGCCTGAGGTATCTGCAACTTGTTAAGGTCTTCCCTGATCACTGACCGGACAAGCTCCCGCAGGACTTTCAGGTCGTTTGGCAAGCCTCCAGGGAAGACATGGACAAGTGTGCAGCTTGCCTCACGGTTGTATTGCCGAGCCCGCTGTTCCAGCGTCTTTTCGATGGTCGTTGCTTCGCATCAGAACTCGGCGACCGTGCGCGGTGGGTTGCGGACGAGAACTGCGAAGAGTTCCTGCCTTACTCCACGCATGAGATGGCGCAGCTTCTTATCTTCACTCATGGTGGGATCAGCACGCTTGAACAGGCGGGACATGTCCTCGATGTACATCGCCACGTTCTCATTTGTGAGCTGGTTCCTGTCTTGAAATGCGATTTCTGCCTTTTCTTTACGATCCGTGCTGGCGTACGTTGCTAGCAGTTGTCGAAATTGCTCCCAAGAGGGCAAAGAGGGTTCGTAGTTTTCATACCACGTTTTTGCGAAGTCTTCTAAAGCGAAGTATACGTTACGGAGCTACTGTCTTTGGTTACATTCATTAAAGCTCGCCACTCTCTCGAACAGTTCCAACCAATCTTCCACGCCTACGAACGAGTCCCCATGGACTGTTGGCGGCTTGCGATGTTGGCTTACGACTAGCTGTGCCGGTGCTACCTGCGTAGTCATTGTGGCGGCGTCCGTTGTGGGAGTTTCTCTTGGCATGAAGAGAAGAGGGCCGAATTCGGGCGAGTCAACTCGAAGAGGGCGGCTGGTCCGCTGGTGTACAGGTGTCAGTTCCACGGGATGGACACGCGGGTTGTCGGGGCTACGCTGACTTTTGTTCGTGGGGCTTCGACTCATACCCCGCATCTCCACTAGAAATGTAACGATGTTAGTAAAACCACAATATTTAGAAAAGACGAACTTGTCCCTCAAGTAAAAGTCACTGCGGTCGCGAAGAAATCCGCGGCAGTCGTTGTTGTTGTTGTTGTTGTCCTGAGTGGCCGTGGCACATACCCACAGTGGGGGATTGGCCAAGAATCGGGCGGTTTAATTAGGTGCCTAAAATAATAATGATAACAAGGGAGTTAACAATTTGGGCGTGTGAGTTTAAAAATAAACGTTGTGTGTTTGGAGAAAAAAGGAAATAATCAGATGAAAACCGGGTATAAGATAATAGTAATATTATTAACAATAATAATTAATAATAGATAAGAAATAAAAGAAAGCTATGGCTGGGAGGGAGAACGATCAATCTAACATGGAAATCGATTGGTTTCAATTAGGTAATTTTGGATCGCCAAGCAAACATTTCTGTGGCTGAACCCAACAATGGAGGCTCCAAAAGATAAGATCACAGGCACTGATAAAGTTAGACCAATAGAGCGAAGCGGGATTTCGAGTAGTCCTTTTCTTATAATAGAAAAACGTCTGCAAGATAACAAGAAATGGTCGATTGTCTCCGCTTCGCCACCGAATGAGCATAATAGTGAGGGGACCAGACCAGACCTGTGGAGGCAGAAGTTCAATGCAGGTATACGGCAGCGCAGCTTCGTGATGGACACTTCAATTTTCCGTGTTCGGCAAAAATCTTTGTTCCAAGGGTGCAGGAGATGTCCGTAATCCACAGAGTTAGTAATTGCGGGGCCTGATACTGACTGTATAATGATACTCCTACGAAATCTAGCTGCAGTAACATAAGCAGTCAAAGGGCAGCAAGGAAGAATCGGGCCACTTATCGATGCCTTGGCTAGAGAGTCTGCAATTTCATTAATGTTCAGTCCTTTATGGCCAGGCACCCAAATCAAACGCACGCTTCTCAAGTAATCAGGTACCAATGATTGAAATGTCCTCATCACGCGAGAATCACTAGAAGCAGTAAGGAACGAGCACAATGATAAAGAATCAGTGACTATCTCGGCTGATGTAATTGATGGTCCTAATTTGCGTAATGCCAGCACCACGGCCATGAATTCGGCTAAAAAAATCGGTATGAAATCTGGCAGCCGAAGAGAAAATGTCCACTCGAGAATCGGGGAAAATATTCCTACACCTGACTTTTCTTCACATTGTGAAGCATATGTAGCAATTACAACGTTTGTTTGAAGGTTTTTCCGGTGATCTTGTAAGATACCGTCTAGAATACGGTGTGGAAGTAATTTTGCATTACTAGGAAAGACGTCATCGAATTGAATATCCGTGGCAACAGCTCTGTCGGTAATAAGAAGTACATCGCATATGCGCAAGCCCAAAGAGTCAAGTAATTTTTGCACGAATATAATTTGCGGATTATGTAGTCGCGGCCAGATGACACCGAAAAACAATGCAGGTTGCGAAATAAAGATTATTTGGGGATGACGCAGTGGTGATTCGTAAATCCTTAAGAACGTCTGCACCGTCAAAAGCCGGAACCTGCACGAAAGTGGCGGAACACGGTATTCTAGATAAAGAATAGAATTTGCAACAAATTTAGGAAGACCTAAACACAGACGTAACGCTTCACTTTCTAAGAGGATTAGAGGACTGGACATGTAGGCTGGAGCTCCAGAGAAGAGCACGCAACCAAATTCTAATACAGGGCGAACGTACATACGATATATCTTTAGGAGTGTACCTCTTCTCAATCCTATTCGACGACTGCTCAGCCTACGCAATATGCCAATTGTACGGTTACCTTTCCCAGTCAAATGATCTATGTGAGAGCGCCAGTTGAGAGCGGCGTTATAAATAATTCCGAGGTATTTAACAGATTCCACCTGTGGTATGTCTTGAACTGGGCTCGAACCGTCTTCCTCTTTCTCCTCGCGTGACACCTCGTGCGCGTGGCGCATGCGAGCCGGGTCCAACTGGCTGCCCGTGCCACGAAGATCGCTGCCTGTTGTTGCTGAACAACACCACTGTACGGCGTGCACAGTGCCCAATGCAAAGGGCGCGCAACTTGAATGTCACCAAGTTTGTCGTGGCAATATTAAAAAACTAAAATTTTGTTGGCGAATTGACGAATTTGTCTAACGCCTGTCGATGACCTAGCTGGCACATGACATGGAAAAACGAACAGTGCTAACTCCGAACAAACAAAAACAAGACACCCTCTTGTGTGTCTTCTTGTTCTCAGGCCACACTTGTGGCAGCCCCGGTAACACTAGGGATAACCGTTGTTTTCCAGCCAGACGTTTTAGTGAGGGGAACGGCTACGGCTCCATACCGAAAACGTCGGGCGCTATTTTACATGTCGCCTATCACTAAATAGCGCTTTCGGCTTTCTGAGCATGCTATATTATTGTAGATTTAAAAATACAGAAAGCAAGATTTCAGAAATAGAACTGCGATACTATCATATGACGCAAGTCATCATCATCATCAGCAGCAGCAGCAGCCTGGTTACGCCCACTGCAGGGCAAAGGCCTCTCCCATACTTCTCCAACAACCCCGGTCATGTACTAATTGTGGCCATGCCATGCCTGCAAACTTCTTAATCTCATCCGCCCACCTAACTTTCTGCCGCCCCCTGCTACGCTTTCCTTCCCTTGGGATCCAGTCCGTAACCCTTAATGACCATCGGTTATCTTCCCTCCTCATTACATGTCCTGCCCATGCCCATTTCCTTTTCTTGATTTCAACTAATATGTCATTAACTCGCGTTTGTTCCCTCACCCAATCTGCTCTTTTCTTATCCCTTAACGTTACACCTATCATTCTTCTTTCCATAGCTCGTTGCGTCGTCCTCAATTTGAGTAGAACCCTTTTCGTAAGCCTCCAGGTTTCTGCCCCATAGGTGAGTACTGGTAAGACACAGCTATTATATACTTTTCTCTTGAGGGATAATGGCAACCTGCTGTTCATGATCTGAGAATGCCTGCCAAACGCACCCCAGCCCATTCTTATTCTTCTGATTATTTCCGTCTCATGATCCGGATCCACCGTCACTACCTGCCCTAAGTAGATGTATTCCCTTACGACATCCAGTGCCTCGCTGCCTATTGTAAATTGCTGTTCTCTTCCGAGACTGTTAAGCATTACTTTAGTTTTCTGCAAATTAATTTTTAGACCCACTCTTCTGCTTTGCCTCTCCAGGTCAGTGAGCATGCATTGCAATTGGTCCCCTGAGTTACTATGCAAGGCAATATCATCAGCGAATCGCAAGTTACTAAGGTATTCTCCATTAACTTTTATCCCCAATTCTTCCCAATCCAGGTCTCTGAATACCTCCTGTAAACACGCTGTGAATAGCATTGGAGATATCGTATCTCCCCACCTGACGCCTTTCTTTATTGGGATTTTGTTGCTTGCTTTATGGAGGACTACGGTGGCTGTGGCGCCGCTATGGATATCTTTCAGTATTTTTACATACGGCTCGTCTACACCCTGATTCCGTAATGCCTCTATGACTGCTGTGGTTTCGACAGAATCAAACGCTTTCTCGTAATCAATGAAAGCTATATATAAGGGTTGGTTATATTCCGCACATTTCTCTATCACTTGAATGATAGTGTGAATATGATCTATTGTTGAGTAGCCTTTACGGAATCCTGCCTGGTCCTTTGCTTGACAGAAGTCTAAGGTGCTCCTGATTCTATTTGCGGTTACCTTAGTAAATAGTTTGTAGGCAACGGACAGTAAGCTGATCGGTCTATAATTTTTCAAATCTTTGGCGTCCCCTTTCTTATGGATTAGGATTATGTTAGCGTTCTTCCAAGATTCCGGTACGCTCGAGGTTATGAGGCATTGCGTATACAGGGTGGCCAGTTTCTCCAGAACAATCTGTCCACCATCCTTCAACAACGCAAGTGCCACTCACTTTCAGTGACCCGCTGTCCGACTTGTTTGAAAACGTGTTTGGAAGTAACTTGTGATCATAATATTTTAGTCATCACGCGACGCAAACAGTCTGAGGTGGGGCTGCTTCTTGTTTAGAAGCCTTTGCGAAAATTACGGCATCCGTAATTCGCAGTAAAATAAGGGCCAGCAGCTGCGAGAGATGTCAAAGTGTCGTGTCTTCCGACACCCATCCATTCAGAAAATAGCGGAGACGTTTAGTTACGATGAGCTATCTGCAGCAAGCAGAAGTGTTACGACGGGGTAGGTGAGCCTAAGCTAGGCTACCGGCCAAGGCCAAGGAAACATTTTTCCCTAGCATACCGGCAGCACATCCCCCTACATCCCGTAATGCTACTCGGCCCAGAACCTTTATTTGACACCAACGCAGTCCTAAGTTTTCTGAAAGATGTTGTCTTGCATGTTTTTAGCCCCACATGTTCGTAGTGGGTCCTCTCTTCAGAGGATGCCGCTGCGATAGCTCTTTAGTATAGCACATGCCTCTAGGCCCTTGTGTTTCAAAGGCTCTGGCGAGGCAGCAGTGCTCCAAGTAATTTTACCATCCTATATAATTTTATTTTGCATCATTTTTCTACGATGGATTTTAATGTCCATAGAATTCGTCATTAGTCATCGCCATAATTTTATAGTACATAGATTTTACGCATTTACAGCGACTATTTTTAGGCCACTTTACAGCCAAGTCACATCTTCCATAATACATCGTTAGCACTACCACCTGTCATGGCGCTCTTTGGCCAAACCTGGCCCTTGCGCCACAAAACACCACACATCATCATCATCTCTCCTTCTATCCTCGCTCCCCTCCTTTAAATGGTTTTCCTTTAGTCACTGTCGCACTGTTCACTGGGTTATTGAACGGCGCGGCGGCCCCTAACATTTATACATTTTTTGTTTCTGCGTGGACTTCCAAGCCTTTCATATGCATGTCCTACCACCTGTTTGTGGTGGCGGTTTCTTGGATTCCCTGGCCAAGCACCCACATCCATGATATAATTTGCCATGCACAGATCAGCGTTATGTAATTATTTCTATCTTCCCCTTCTTAAGGCGAACGTTTCTTGGCCTCTTCCTTAGACTTTGTAACTGCTGCTGCTATCTGAAACACCGCATCGGTGTGGTTCAGAGCGTTTGTTTACACGACAGGAGCGCAGCAGCGAGGAAAGGTGCCGCGACAAGCTTATTTTTACTTTTTCACCACGTCGAATGTGCGCATTGCCCACTGAAGCTCCCTGGGTGTCGCCGCATTAGCCTCTTGAAAGCTGCAATTATCGGTGACCCCGGTTAAAGCACTGCAGAAATTGCAGCGCTTACCTTTCTACTAACGTGCATGTACAGAGGGAAGCTAGATAGATTGGTAGAGAGAAGGGGGAGAGCATGCAGAGCATGGCTAGAACCAATGCACTCGTGAATCGATTGAACAACCTTGCCGCTCTTTGCTCGCAATGTTCATACAAGCAGGGAGGACAGGGGAAAGATGTCGTGATGACACTACAGTGGTTGCGGCGAAACGGGATAACTTGAAGTTCAAGGGATGGTACGGTTAGTTTCTGCTATTTCTGAAAAATAAGCACTGTGTAAATTTGTCAAGCGGACAACTTACGCAGGGCGTGCAAAAATAGAGCGGCTATAAAGCACACCATAGGGTCTAGGCGACACTACAGAAGCAGTCACATGTGAAACCAAGACTTCTGTACCCGCCGCGCTAGCTTTGTGGCTATGGCATTGCTCGAGTTCGTGGGTTTGATACCGACCACGGAAGCCGCATTTCGACCGGACCGAAATGAAACGAAGACTAATGCATTTAGATTTATCGACACGGTAAATCAGCCCTGTGTTGAACAAAACTGGTGCATTTTCAAAAATAAATTGTTGTCAGTAATCGAACGTTTCGTACTGCAAAGAAGAGTCGCTTGCAAGCCAGGGTTGCCTTGATTTAACCCCTTTTTGAAACGACTACGTAACAAAAAAAACGGTTGTTTCGTCGCGCAGCAGCCTCACGCAGAGAGGTTACTTGGTCCGCTTACTACTGCACTGAAAATTACTACAACGCAGCCGCCGCTAGTGCGAAACAGCATTTTTATGCTGTTACACTTACGTCTATTTTGCAAACTGATCCTCGTAAATTCTGGAGCATGGTTAACGGTACTCCAAGCAAAATAATCCAATTAACATACACCAATGATGAACCTGTTCCTCTTGAAGAATGCTGTAATGTATTTAATGATGTGTTTTCTTCCCATTTTAGCGCAATGCCACATAGATTACCGCTTGTATCCAATTCTGGTTTTTCGCCCATGGATTCAATCTCTGTCGACTGGGTTGGTGTTAGCTTCCTAATTAACAATCAAAAAACGTCTTCCTCTGCCGGCCCAGACTGCCTGAATTCAAAAATTTTGAAGTGTACTAATGTATTTTCTGCTGTTATTTTGTCACACATATTCATTCAGTCATTACAGCAGTCTGTTTGTTCATCCACGCGTCTGGTGCGTGGGAAAGGGGATTCCAGTTCATAAATCAGGTAACACACACTTACCCAACAATTGCAGGCCTATCTCACTAACAAGCATTACATGTAAAATTCTCGAGCATATAATATTTTCGCATTTGGCCGAGTTATTAGAATCAAACTACTTTTTCAACCCCTGTCAACATGATTTCCGTAAGTTCTTTTCCTGTGAAACACAGCTCTTATCATTTACTAACGGTCTCTTTGCAATTTCCGATCTAGACACCGACATTGACTGCGTATTTCTTGATTTTATCAAAGCCTTTGACTCTCTGACCCATGATTTACTTCTTCTTAAGCTGACTTAACTTGGACGTAAGTGTACTCGAGTGGATAAAACATTTTCTTTTTAACAGGATGCAGTTTGTAAACGCTAATAACTGTAATTCTCGCTTTTATAATGTACCAGCAGGTGCTCCTCAAAGCTCAGTCCTGGGTCCACTTCTATTTCTAATCTGTATTAACGATCTTCCGAACTGCGTTCTTTCCTCTTCCATAAATATTTTCGCGGATGGATGTGTCCTTTACCGTAAATTTACTAATCCTTCAGATTCCCAAGAGCTGCAGGACGACCTTAACAGCGTAATTGAGTGGTGTTCTAATTGGTGCATGCAACTAAATTCAAATATTTGCAAGGCCATGCGTATTTCTCGTAACACTGCCACGCACACGTACTTTATTAATGGTGCACCTGAGACGTCAGTTACCTCTTACAAGTATCTCGGCTTTCACATATCAAATAACCTTTCTTGGCACTCGCATATTAACTATGTTACTAAAAACGCTAACCGGATGCTTGGTTACTTGCGCCGTAATTTTAGCTCTGCCCCTTCTTCCCTGAAGCTAACTCTTTACAAAACTTTAGTACACTCCGAATTAGAGTATGCTTCAGCTATTTGGGATCCGACTCAGTCTTCATTAGTTTCTGTTCTTGAAAGTATTCAAAACCGCGGTGCACGCTTTGTCTTATCCAATTATTGTCGCTATGCAAGTATCTCTTCAATGAAACGAACTCTTAGCTTACCTGATCTTTCCTCACCCCGCAAATGCTCCCGTCTCTGAAGGCGAGGTAATGGGCCTGCTATTCTTTAATTCTTTAACATCTTTCTTCTTATGGATAATTGTAATTATGTCATTTTTCATCTCTCTAGTACACTTGAACTCATGAGGCATTGCGTATAAAGGGCCACAAGCTTTTCAACCATATATCATCCATCTTTGATTAGGTGAACTATTATTCCACATTATCACGCTGCTTTCCCCCAGGGCATATCATCGCTTCATGGCTAGTTATATATAGAAGGATCCTTTGTATGCTGTTCATCACTACTTCCCGTGAAGGTTGTGTGGCTGCTCGTTGTAATGTACGGTTCGGCATATAATTCTTCCGTTGCTCATGCTATATTATCGAAATATCTGATGAAGCTTAGCTGCCCTACTTATCTTTCAGTGCATACATCCTGCGCGGTCCTATGCCAAGTTTTCTTAACAAAGTTTTTCACTTGAAACCCCTTTTAAAAGAAATTCTTCTTGCCCCTCCGTCTTATATTTCGGCCCGCACTGATTACAGACTTAAAATCGGGGTGCCATTGTGCCGTACAAACCGGTACAGTGACTCATTCATCCCCAGGACAAGCACGGACTGGAATCGCCTTCCCGCATCAGTCGCACTCATCACTGACTCTACCAACCGCTGTTCAGAATGCTTCTGTTAGAATTTTTGTTTTGTATTTTTACTGCATTACTTCTTGTTTTGACTCCGCTCCTTTCGTTAACGCCTTCGGGCCTTGAAAGTACGTGAAATAAAAAAATTAAAAAATAAATAAAAGAAGACCATGGTGTCAAAATTAATCCGGAGCCCGCCAGAATGCCGTGCCTTCTGATCCGATTGTGGATTTGGCACGTACAGCACCATAATTCAATTATTTCATTACTTCTGGCACAATTCGATGGGCCATGTGAGGCAATTAATATGCTCAAACGCCTCAAAGGTTATAAAATATGGCACGAAACAATGCTTCAAGCAACCACCTCTCCCTGTGTATTCTGTGTACTACGCAAACAGCAGTGACGCACACAAGGTGACGTTGTAAATCAACTCACCACTCTCGTGTTTGACTAACCATTCGCCGTCAATTTCAGCGCTAATTACCTTCAGTCAAAGCAAACAGCACAGAAAACTTCGCTTACATTGGTTCCCATAGTACGTGGGATCCGTATACGTTTTCTTTTTTTTTTCTTGCTCTGCTTTCATTCTTAACAGCGTTTGCAATCTAGACTAAAAGCAAGCTCTTCTCATGGTTGTTAACATAATCAAAGTTAGAGACAAGGGGAAAAGAAAAGAGTAAAGAAACGGGGCGGAGGTTACTTGTCCGGTTCCTAGACAAGCAAGACGCAATATTTTCGGAATACTTTTCTTCCGCGCAGGCTAGTCGAGGATTCAGTCAGGTATCAGAAATGAGAAGCTCTCCAACGATAGGAAGGCCTGGTGGGGAGCAACAATGCTCCCAAGTTTGATGCACGCGCTGGTCCCATCTCAATCTGTGTGTCCCATGTTTAGCGCTAATTCCCCCTCAGCAGTTATGGTTAACGCGATAGGGAATGAGGTAGAGGCGCGCCATAAGCAATGTTCTGTGCATGGGAGAGGGGATCGCTCCCAGGGCAACCATGGCTCCCATGGATCGCCAATAGCTCTCTCCTCGCTTTGACAATCAAGCTTTCCCTTTCATCTATGCCGCTCTTTCGGAGTCCACCTCCTGAAACTTTCTCTTCCTTGGGAAATGGGTAAGGATGGGTTTTCGTGAAAATGTTTCGGGGGAGGGGGCCGACCCGCCCCCCTGGCTACGCCAATGCGTTTTAGAGCACAGAACATACACCGACTGAATGACGCAAGAAGAATAATGTTTAGAAAGCTGGCAACCGGCATTTCTCTGGAAAGGTATCATTGTGCTCAAGCAAAGCGCTCGCTTAGGTACAACGAGACGCCAATCCAATACACATTGAAAAAGAAAGCCCGAAAAATTATTTGAAACAGAACAGCATGGTTTTGACGGTGACAAGGAGGGAGGCACAACACGGACAAGCGCTGACTTGCAACTGAAGTTTATTTCTTGGAACGAAGAATATATAACAGCTCCAACCAACAGGAGAAAACTAAACAACATACGTATATTCACAGTCAATCATACATGCCGCACTGAACAAGGGAGATAACTGTAATCATCATATCCACCCCTCTAAAAATATCAGTTCTTTGGACGTAATAGATAATGAGGGAAGCTATGTTCTACGTTTTTTTTCTCCTGTTGGTTGCAGCTGTTATATATTCTTCATTCCTAGCAATAAACTTCAGTTGCAAGTCAGCGCTCGTCCGTGTCATGTCTCCCTCCTTATCCCCGTCAAAACCGCGCTGTTCTGTTTCAAATATGGCTCACCATCTCGCGCAAACGTCTGTTTTTACCGAAGAATTAATTATGGCTGGATTTTATATTCTCTGCAAGTGGAGCGAGGGACGGGGCTTTGGGCTGCGGGTAGTACGAATGCTAGATTTAGAGCTGTCCCCCTCTGGTTTGGTAAAATATTACAACCGTAACCTAGTTCCTATAGCTGTCAAAAAATCTATTTACGCAAGCCAAGTCTGGTGAAACAGCGTTACAAAAGTGAATATAACATATTGAAGTCATCAATTCTCGACTTCCACCTGCCAAACTGATAAACTAATAATGAATCGCGCGGTAAGTGCTGGCCTGCAGATTAATTTTGATCACCTGCGGTTCTTGAACGTGCGCTTAAAACTTAAAACTGAAACGAGCGCTATTGCATCTTGTCCCCATTGCGATGTGGCCGCGGCTGCCCGAGTCGAACCCGTGACATCGAGTTCAGCAGCGGAACGCCATAGTCGCTGAGCTACCCGGGAGGATAGAGCATACTTATTATAAGATTATCGTAACGGTGCTTAGGCTTTGGAGGCCGCACGTTTCGATCTGCGCGCTGTAGCTTTCATAGTTATCATAGAAATGCCACAAGCCTGCGCGGCACACGCAGGACACCCACAGTGCAAGCTGGAGGAGCGTATCCATAGGAGACCGCCGTAAGCATATTGAACACGGTTAACGGCAAGTAGTAAAAATATTGAAAGTCCTGTGTGTATTTACATACGTTTATTGAAACCCACTCAGGTGTGCTTATATGGGCACAAAATTTGGTCGAGAAGAACATGTAACAGGCCAGCAAAGCTATTTTCAGGTCTGTAAATACAAAGTCGCAACAATAATTGTGTGTTTGACACAGATTCCATGCTGATGTCTTCTTGCACACACTGTGTGAGCCAGGAATTGGGGGCATCCGTCGTGTTTACGTTGAAATAGACCGTAAAAATTAAGGGCAGATCGTGTTAGGGAGCGAAGGTATGTGCCAATAAGTCCTCCATGCTTCCATGCTGACCACATGGCGACACGTACAGTGAGTCAAGCAAAGTACGCTCGGAGTTACACTCTGTGCACACATCGGCAAAGTCTATGTCCGGTGTTCCTAAGAGTTTGCATAGCAGGCACTCGTTTCCTGTTTCGTATATTGCTCCACCCAAGGCCCCGCGCGCATTTCTGTTTGCTGACACGAGAGACTTGTAGCCGATGACGTCATGTGGACGACGCCAGGTCTCGCAGAAAGAGAGTAATAACACTCGCATTCCTCCGACCCAGTCAGCTACAAGGAAGCACCTTTTGCCCTGGATCTTTTGCATTATTGTATAAGGAAAGTAGACAAAATTGTCATGGATCGTTTATGGAAAGCGAGTTAAAATAATATGGCTCTCCATGTTTTCTACTCAAATGAAGGATGTGACTGTTTGATTTCAGAAGTGAAAGAATGTATATTTACATACTGAAATCGGAAAGAAACCACACATAAACAAAGATACAAAAAACAAAAGTATAAAGAGCACTCTACGCTGCTTATAACAAACGCAGTTCTCATTAATCAAAGTCACTGCTATTCTAATCCTATAGTTGATAGGTGTGTCCGAATACACAATGACAGTAGACTGAGAACGGCGTGCGGCTCAACAACAGTTCTGGCACCTCGGCGCATACGTGAAGAGCGCCGAGCCGTCGTCGACGAAAGGCACTGGTCGCTCCTTGAGCGACCTCCAAGTTGTTACGCGATGGGACCTTGTACTGGCTCAGGAGGTTAGGCAGTCCTGGTTCTGCATGTGACAATCTGGAAGCTCGAGCCCGTGGCCCGACAGCTCACTACAGTCACGCGGTGCGACCTTGTCCTAGCTCCGGAGGCTAGGACGTCCAGGTTCTGCCGGTTGGAGTCTGGAAGTTCGGGCCCACGGCCCGACGGCTCACTCCCGCTCCCGGCGGACGCTGACTCCTTCGGCGCCCACTTGCGTCCGAACACCACCATGCCGTTCTAAGGTCCCTACCTCATCTCTTGTTCCATCATTTTCTTCTGCGTCAACCATCGTGTACGTCCCTCAATGGTTCCTTTCTTCTTCGTCTTGCCTTGTCTTGCGTCCTCAACAGTGGCGCGTAATCACTATGGTGCATCGGCCAAGAAGCAGGCAGTTTTCCGTATGGTTAGAAGTAGAGAGAAACTAGATATGAATAGTGGAGCGTGGGACGATAGAACTGTAGTTTAGAAGTGTAATGCAAATATTGTTAAGAATTTTGATAAAATAAGTTAACGTAAAGAAATGAAATAATAGAAACTATGGACAATTTTAGAAATTCAGCAAAGTACTCTTTTTGACTCTCTAATAAAATTGTAAACTGCAATAAAATCATCCCAGTGGCTGGATCCCAGTGAAGTAGCCCCGAAAGAAAGAATGCTTGGCGAGGTTAGCGATAGACCAAGTTTGCTAAATGAGTATAGTTTTCTTTGTCTTATAAAGCGGCGGCACGAGAGAAAATAATGTTCGATAATTTCAGGTGCACTGCACAAAGAACACGGAGGAGACATAGCGAGACCAGACCTATATTTTGTTTTGACGGCGCGTCAGATATCACGCGCATCACTTCTTTGTGATCGGCTTCATGCGACCACCCATTCGCTCTGGATGTTAAGTTGTCTTTTCCGCACCGCTCCCTTTATCTACGACACCGGCTACGCGCACTGTCCCTCATTAACATACAACAAAAATGAATAAATGATAATGAAAAATGCAATCGGGCATGACGTCAGGCTTGTGTGCAGCCAGAGCAAGCACGTTGTGAGAGCCGATTCAATTGAATTTAGCTTTATTCAATATCTGTGAGATGTTTAGAGCACCGAGAAAAAGCCTGAAAAGGCTTGACTGGGTCCGTGCACCATATCATGGCGTACAGTGGCACCAATTCCATACAAAAAGCAGAGAAGAAAATCAACTTACAGGAAATTCAAAAACTACCAGAAACACAAAAACAATCCAAACAACAGGCAAATATTTGCATAAAGAAAATCCATGAATATGCCAAAACATCGTAGAAAATTCACTGGATCAGAAACTAGGGAAAAAAAGTGCAGAAAATACAAGTAGTGTTTCAACATAAATATAACAATGCAGAGTTATACATGTGTGGCGTAGCGGATAGCAAGAGATGGCAAATCGATGAAGCTGAAAGAGCCGTGCAAAGCAACGTTGCATGACTATCTAAGAGGATGTTGTTTAAGCCTATGAAATACGGGAAGAGCAGCTCTGGCATTACGGCGGCGCGGCAAAACCTGACATCGTCGTGAGCAGACCTGATGTCGAGGCCATCGCGCGAAGTGGCTCGACTCAGCGCCACTTACACAACTTTTTGGGCCCGACGTCTGTTGTATTCGGAAACGACGTCAGGGGGCAGCGCCTCGTTGTGGCGCTGCCCCCTGACGCGCCACATCGGCAAAGATGTGCTTTGGCGGGAAGGATACCCGCCTGCGTGCTTCTTTGAAACTTATGTTTTCTTTTACTTTGATCGTTACAATCTCTTTCTCTTTTTTCCAAGATGGGCACGACCGCGAGTACGCGGCGTGCTCCCCATCACAGTTCACACAGTGGAGAGTGTTTTCACACGATTCAGCGGAGTGCTCATGACCACTGCATTTTGCACAGGTTTGGCGGCCGCGGCAGTTCGATGAGCTGTGACCAAATCGCTGGCATTTAAAACATCTCAGAGGGTTTGGGACATATGGTCTGACCCGGAGCTTCACATATCCTGTCTCAATACTCTCAGGGAACACAGTTGAACCAAACGTGAGAATTAGATGTTTTGTTTTGATCTCTTTTCCATCGCGCCTTAGCAGAATTCTCTTAACATTGATTACGTTTTGATCGCTCCAGCCTTCTAATAGTTCAGCGTCCGTAAGTTCCATCAGGTCATCATCCGAAACTACACCACGGGTGGTGTTCGTCGTGCGGTGCGGGGTAACTGTGACTGGGACATCTCCAAATGATAGAAGGTTAGGCAGTTTCTCGTGTTGTTTTTTGTCGCGGAGCTCCAAAAGGAGATCACCGCTAGCCATGTTTGATGCTTTATATCCTAGTCCAAATGCCTGAGTTAGAGTTTTTGACACAACAAAAGGTGAGATTGTTCATGCTTGTTTTCCTTGTTTTTCAGAATGGATTACAAGGAATCGCGGGAAAGCTTCTTTTTGACGTCCAAAAAATTCAAAGATTTCTTCGGTGCACCCCCTTTTCAGGGAGCGATCAGATAGTGGAGGGAAAGAACTAGCCATAAGTGGGAGTGTATTTTTCGGCAGTAGCGCCAGCCACCCACCATGGAGCCCAAAAAGGGGACGCTGCACGGCCTGTAAAACAGGGCCTACAACCGCCAGCTGTACGCTACCGCTATAACCAAATATTATATAACCAAGGTTCGCTACTCACACAAGGTTAACCCTTGCTGCCAGGAAGGTCGGAAGTAATAAAGAAATGAGAAGGAGACAGGAAAGGTGGAAAGTAAGGAAAAGACGAAGATTGTAGGGAGAGAGAGACAGGAAAAGGCAACTACCGATTTCCCCCGGGTGGGTCAGTCCGGGGGTGCCGTCTATGCGAAGCAGAGGCCAAAGGGGTGTGTTGCCTCCGCCGGGGGGCCTTAAAGGTCCAAACACCCAGCATCAGCTCAACCCCCAGGATCCCCCTTTCCCCAGACACGGCTAAGCCGCGCACGGCTACACGCGGGAGGGTCCAACCCTCGTGTGCTCGGGTACGTGGTGTCGCAACACACCAAACGCCTGCTGACGCAGACGCCCCTGCGGGGGGATGGATGGATGGATGGATGGATGGATGGATGGATGGATGGACGGACGGACGGACGGACGGACGGACGGACGGACGGACGGACGGATGGATGGATGGATGGGTGGACGGATGGACGGATGGACGGACGGACGGACGGACGGATGGGTGGACAGACGGACGGACGGACGGACGGACAGACGGACGGACGGACGGACGGACGGACGGACGGACGGGCGGATGGACGGACGGACGGATGGACGGATGGATGGATGGATGGATGGATGGACGGACGGACGGACGGACGGACGGACGTTATGAGTGTCCCCTTTGTAAAGGGGTGGTGGGTTGCGCCACCAAGCTCTTGTTATTATAGTGCCTAATGTCCTACCTAGGTTAAACAAGAAAAGAAAACAACTATGAACTCCCACAACCAAATTTTCTGATCCCCTATGGCGAACTGTGCTTTTATACGTCTCCGTTTTTTGTCGTTTCTCTACTTTTCTTCCACCGATTCTTCAATCGCCTTTTACTAATCCCTATTGCGAACCTGTGCCTAAATCGACCGCTGGGCAGACGTCTTCACATTGTAATAAAACATGCTGCATAGTTTCCCTAGCTTTACCACATCAAGCACACGCTTCTTCCTTCTTATGTCTCGCTTCGAAAATTAATGAGCCTCCCTTTGAGTTATCATAAATTGTTTCTTTCCTGATTTCGTTTTTTTTGTCTTAAGTAGTTACTGATGGCAGGTTTCTTGGCACCACCAATGAGATTATTTCAGCCTCTCTGACTTTCTGCTTGACGTTCGTTGTTGCTGTGTTGCCCACCATACAGGCCGCATACATGCTGGTAAGCTTCCAAGATCTTTTGCTTCACTGTGAATCAGCGTTTTTCCTGTGCCGGTACCTCAACACTCTCCCAGCCAATTCAATTCTTCCATATTCCTCAATCGTTCTTCATACTCAATTTTACTGCCAGCTTCCCTCTCTTCAAAACTAGTCCAGCCCATATGGCCCTGCACAGCTTCATTTGTAGTCTTCCCGTGAGCGCCCAAAGCGAGGCGTCCCACTCACCTTTTGCTCCCATCGAGTCCTGGTTGTACCCCTGATTTAAAACAAAAAACCGCATTTCCAAAAGCAAGTCCTGGAACCGTTACACCTTTCCACATACCTCGGAGGACCTCGTACCTATTGTATCCCCATGGCGCTCTGTGCTTCATTGTGGCTGCATTTCTGTTCCGCTTCACTGTTGTTGTTTTTTCCTGTTTCCATACATCTATTGCCCTCATTTATCCATATACCAAGGTATTTAAATTCTCTTACCCGAGGTATTTCCTGGACCTGTATCACCACTGTCTGTTCACTGTTTTCATTGAATACCATAACACCTGATTTTCTAACACTAAACTTTATACCTAAATTGTTGCCTTCCTGTCCACAGATATTAGCCAGACGTTGCAAATCACTTTGCTTGTTAGCTAGCAGCACAATGTCGTCCGAATAAAATAAATATGGAAGCTGCTGCTCTACTACGGCACCCGTCTTTCTGTATGAGAGATTAAAGCCTATATAACTTCCTTGTAGAACCCTTTCTATCCTCACCATGTACATCATAAACAGCAGTGGGGATAAAGGGCATCCCTGCCTCAGTCCCTTGTGGATATGAACTTCCTCCTCGCTCCTCATTCGTTCCCATTCAATGCAAAAGGTATTTTCTATGTAAATCTCTCTCAAAAGCCGTAGCCAATCGTCGCCTAAGCCTTCCCCTTCCAGAATATCTCACAATATGTGGCGGTCTACGTTGTCATAGGCACCAGTAATATCTAAAAAGGCCACATATAACGGTCTGCTTTCTAGTTTTGATATTTCAATGCAGTTAGAACAAATAAGTTATCATCTAAACGCTTACCTATCCTGAAGAAATCTTGAAGTTCTCCCAAAATGCCAATATTCTGTGCTCATGCTTGAAGCTTTAATTTGATTGCCTGCATTGCCAGCCTGTATATTGCAGATGTAGTGGTCAACGATCTATACGAGCGAATTCTAACTTTCTTCCCCTTACCTTTATGAACTAAATTCATTCTCCTTTGTCGCCAACTGTCTGGTATTCGTCTACCCTTTAAAATTTCTTCTGCTGCTTTCACCAGAGCTCCCTTACTTTTTGGTCCTAGCTCTTTATTCAGCCTAACGGGAACCTCGTCTAGCCCTGTGGCTGCGCTGTTAGGATTTTTCTCTTCAGCATTCTTCCAGTTGTAATTTGTCAGCACCAGCTCCCTTTCCATCTGGTTCACTTTCATTCTTATTTTCTTCAAGTACAACCTCAGCATTGCCTTGGAAAGATTCGGCTGTTATTTTTTGGGTGTAATTTATGGCCCCTTCTCCTTCCAGTCTGTTTGCATCTTCGTCTAGGATATGTTGTTGTATTGTGATTGATTTGCTGCCTAATAATTTTATGTGGTTACAAAATATTCTACGTGTGGCATTCTTTCTTTCACGTATTTCTGACAACCAGCGTTCACTTTCACCTTTTAATTTTGCTTGCACTAGTATTTGAACCATAGACTTTTTCTCCCGGTATATTTCCTATTTACTGGTTACTTCATCCTGCAACAACTGCGCCTTCTTTGCCTGCCTGTGCTCTCGCGATGCTTTCTGTCGTTCGGCGATCGCTTCTCGTATCTCCCTGTTCCACCAGCCTTTCGGTTTCTTTTTTCCTTTCCAACGAATATGTTGTTTGTCTTTCCGTATTTCTGTCGTTATTACACTTAGAAGCTCACTATATTCCTACTCTTTATTTGGCCATTTGCCAAGTTCTTCCTCGACTCTAGTGACTATATTTGCTATTTGTTCAGCGTTCAAATACGGTGTGGCCATTTTGCATCCTTACTCTCTTTCCCAAATACATATCCCATTTTCAATATCATGCGTTTATGGTCACTGCCTGTGCTGCTATACCCTTCCTCATCAATGACAATTTCTCTCAACTTATCATGAATTCCTTCTGTCATCAGACAGTAATCAATGGTTGATTGCCGGTTTCCCACTTCCCATGTGATCTGCCCTTCACACTTAGGCGCTGTATTCACGATAACGAGGTTATAATGCTCACAAAAGTCTATCGTTGACTTCCCGTTGTTGTCGCTATTGCCATCTAAATCCTGTATGTGGGCATTCATGTCACCTAATAGGATGATTTCAGCACCATTCCCGGAACCCTTAATATCAACGCTTATGCGTTCCACAAACTCTTTATTTTTCTCTGTGCAATTATTTCTGGTTCACAAATACGTAACGCGCAGCCAAGTTTTTTTCCCATAATTGTACCTGATAGCCAAAGATACTCTTGAAATATTGAATTTACTGTTTTTCATTTGGCTCCTTTATGGATCAGCATTCCGAGTCCCCCTCCCTTTCTTTCCGACTTTGTTCTGTTCCACCCTTCCCAAACATAATTTTCAATCACTGGCGGCTTTTCCGAGTCTCTAAGGTGCGTTTCTGTTAGCGCGCGCACCCCTATTTGTTCTCTTTTTAACTGCTCCTCAATCTCGGCCTACTTTTCCTTTCTTCTGCCACCCTGCATGTTTATGTAGCCAATTGCATGGAAAGCTCTTTTTCTTGCTTTCCGCCATTTTCTGTTATTTGGAGCCATTATATACTGAGGTTCCCTTAGGGGACATTCTTCATTACTACCTACTCTGGCGTCCTGAGCGCCCGTGGGCCCCCTAAAGAAGCAGCAGCGTGACCAGCAAGTGGCCAGCCCGCTTATCGTGCAAGCCTGTAATTAAAGTGGATCCCGTCTCGTTGAAAACCACCACACCTTCTGACTTCCCTGCTCGACAACCTCGAAGCCTCCCTCTCAGCTCATTTTCCATATCGCCTCATTAGCAGCCACTACGGCCCTTTGTATGTGGCTGTCACGTACAGGCACCTCCGGCACCGTGCACACCACGCTCTGCGCCTGAGGGGACAGCTCGCGAATGTCTCCCACCCCTTCGCCAAGCGCTGGGCTAGTCCTGTCCCTTGCCTGCTTAGGACGTCATTTAGCCCACCTGCTACTATGACAAGGTTGCGCACGTGGGTGTTTTCCGCTGTTTTTTTTTATTGCTCCATGACAGAACCCAGCTTTCGCCCTGGACATGCCCCTACCGCTACTCTTTTATCGCCTTTCATCCTCTCCACAATTGCTTGTGAGCAGCCAGCCAGGTTTGAATCGCCGGCGATAATCACCATTTCACTCTTCCCTACCTCTCCCTGCTTCCTTTTGTCTATTTCAGCATGGTTCAGACTTGACAAGGGGCACTGACCCATGCGCTCCTGCTTTTTCCGCGTGGCAGCCTCAAGGTAGGTTCCGCTCTTTCCAGCTAACCCCTCACCACATTGCATGCATTCTACGTACTATGCTGGCACTCCCTCTCCTGTCACGTCCGCGGACTGCGTTCTATTGTCACGACGATTCCCG
The DNA here is from genome assembly GCF_050947875.1 of Dermacentor variabilis. Taxonomy (NCBI): domain Eukaryota; kingdom Metazoa; phylum Arthropoda; class Arachnida; order Ixodida; family Ixodidae; genus Dermacentor; species Dermacentor variabilis. The sequence continues at coordinate 32,475,767 of NC_134578.1, read as the reverse complement.
TTCACAAAGGTGGCCCTTTTCACCTTTGACTCGGCTGCTTCGTCTTTTTTCCACTACCTTCCGTGCATCACGCTCTCGATTTAGCTCATTTTTGAGCACTTCAGCCTGTTTAAAAAGCTCTTCCTTATAAGCTTCCATTTTCTCCAGCCTAGCACCGACATCACAGTGTGTGCCGATAGACTCGGTTCCCTCTCCCTTCTCATCCGTCCCTTCATCTGCCTTGAGGGACCCCCCGCGCACTGCCTTCTTTCCCGGCTTTCTTGCAATGTATTGCCCAGCTTTTTCTAATGCAAATACTATAATAACATAATAATGCAGAGCACGTGCCTTTTAGCAAAAACCGATACGCACAGGATCCAAATCCTCAAAATGGCGCAAAACAACTCTCACCACTGTTTCAAAATCAGTCACTGCCGCGGAGACCCACGTATGACACCTTCTCGCACGCACTACACCACGCGGCCACGCTCACTTTCCTACCCAAACACGCAGTAAAACACTAATAGCTACCAGTCTCTGGACTCTTGCCACCTCCAAGCTACCACTTAAAGGCTACAAACACTCAACGTCCCACCCGGCTGCACATGTTGAAGCACGTGGCGCGAAAGGACGCTCTAACCATCCTGCAAAACCAAATGTACACGAAACACACCCGCGCACACGAAATACGAGAAACAAAAAAATAAAACCACCCAATTACTATTTAAATACTAAAAAAATCCGCAAATGAAGAACAGGAGCAAGCTCAAAGCATGCACAAAAACTTATGAATTCGAAAAGCACGTTCATTCGCCACAAAGCCAACAAACTACTCCCTTCATTAAAAAACAACCCTTCATTAATTACTTCTCTCCCCCTTGCCGGTTTCGGCAGAACTATTACGTCAAACTGTTGCCTTTGCTTCGAAACGCCGAAATAAGCTTTTCTTTTTTCAAGAGTAATTTGCCTAATATATATGTAAATGCATACCGGTCTATTTTGTAATTTCTAAATTTCGCCTGTCTCAGTATAATGCTAAAAGTTTCACTTTTTCATTGCAATAAAGGATAGGGGTCCGATAGGGAGTGCTTATAAATTTCTAATCCACTAATCTGTGAAAGTGGAAAATGCTTGATACATTTTCTATTAATATTCATAAGGAGAGACAAATGCTGGGGTTTACTCCTGGGACGACTTTATTTCTTTTGTTTAATTTCTTCCGATGTTTTGAGAAACGCCATGACTAGTCTAGAAGTTAGGTTGTCTGTGTCCTGACTGGGCTTTGATCCTTAGTTTTATATTATTTTCGGTTTATTTATTTATTTACATACTTTATTTATTTATATTTAATGCGGCATACCGATCTGGGAAAATGTAGCTTACACCGAGACAGGTTATTGATGAGAACCCTTGAAGCAGCAACACAATTTTTCAAAGTACATGCCGCCCAAGTTTCCGCGCCTCTTCATGATATAATATTTTTATTATGCCTTTGAATAACTCTTGAAAAGTAGATACAATAATTTGGTTTGTCATCAGTTTAGCAGCCTAGAGCATCCTACACTTACTAGATTATAAACGGATGTAACGAGAGATTTTAAACACTTACGCAACTACCTTGCAAAAATTTGTCAGAATTCAAGAACTTACTTTGTTGGTAATGCTGCCTCAGCAGAGAAGGCTGCTGCGAGCCACAACACGACCCATCGCGTCCTCATCGCAGTTTTTCCAGCTTCGCCAACCTTAGGTGATATTTATGGGCAAGACACGATGGGGACCAGCCTTATATTTGCAGCACCAGCGCTTATTGCAACGCAAGCACGCCTGCATAAGGGAATAAACATGAATCAATAAATAAAATAAACAGACTAACCTTCTTCTTTGCGAGGCAGAAGAAAGTGCTACATATCCTGAAAGTTCGATCAATGCGTATTTGAAACACTCGAGTACAGCTGTCATCATATTGGCGGCATCGTCAGTTCAAACACAACAAGACAATATTTCAGATGTTTTCATAAACTTATGGCGCCGTATGTTGTTTAGACATTTTGATGTGTCAAGACCCCGCAGGGCCGTCTGCGTCAGCAGGCGTTTGGTGTGTTGCGACACCACGTACCCGAGCACACGACGGTTCGACCCTCCCACGTGTAGCCGTGCGCGGCTTAGCCGTGTCTGGGGAAAAGGGGATCCTGGGGGTTGAGCCGATGCTGGGTGTTTGGACCTTTAAGGCCCCCCGGCGGAGGCAACACACCTCTTCGGCCTCGGCTTCACATAGACGGCACCTCCAGACTGACCCACCTGGAGGACATCGGCAGTCGCCTTTTCCTGTCTCTCCCTCCTCAAATCTTCATCTTTATCTCCCACTATTTGACCCTTCCTGTCTCCTTCTCTCTTCTGTTTACTTACTTTCTCCTGGCGGCAAGGGTTAACCCTGTGTGGTTATCCAACCTTGGGTACACCATATTCGGTTATAGTGACGGCGTACGACTGGCGTCGTGCAGACTTGTATACAAGCTCTGCCGCGTCCTTGGCCTCCGTGGTGGGTGGTCGGCGCTGTTGCCGAATGTATACATTTTTTCTTGGAAACTTCTTTCCCCAAACTTCCTGATCGCCCTCAAAAACGAGGGCGCACCGAAGATTTATTCCAGTTTTTCGGACGCCAAATCCAGAACTTCCCCCGCTTTCACGTTATTCACTCTGAAAAGAAAGACAAACCAGTGCGAACCATTTCACCGTGCCTTGTGTCAAAGACCTTGACTGATGTTTTTGGTCCAGGTTACAAGGCGTCGAGGATGGCAAGCGGCGACCTCCTCTTAGAGCTCCGCGACCAGAAGCAATATGACAAACTACCGAAGCTAGTGTCATTTGGGGAGACCCACATAATAGTAACACCGCACCGTACAATGAACACCACCCGCGGTGTTGTGTCGGATGATGATTTACTTGAGCTGACTGAAGCGGAACTCCTGGAGGGCTTCAGCGAACAAAATGTGATCAATGTCAGAAGAATTAAGATGAGGCGAGAAGGTAAAGAGATTCAGACGAAGCAATTAATAATCACCTTTGGTTCAAGTGTCTTGCCTGAGTCAATCGAGGCCGGGTATATCAAGCTCCGCGTCAGGCCGTACGTGCCAAACCCACTCCGTTGTTTCAAATGCCAGCGCTTCGGCCACAGCTCGCAGAGCTGCCGATGTCACCAAACTTGCGCTAAATGCAGTGCCCAAGAACACACCACTGAAACTTGTGAGAACGCTCTCCATTGTGTAAACTATAAAGGGGAGCACGCCGCGTACTCGCGGTCGTGCCCCTCCTGGAAGAAGGAAAAAGAAATAGTAACGATCAAAGTAAAAGAGAACATATCGTTCAAAGAGGCACGCAGGCGGGTTTCATACCTGCCCAAGAAAACTTCTGCCGATGTGACGCGTCAGGGGGCAGCGACACAACGGCCACCGGCGGCTGTCCGACCCACAACCAGCGAGTCGGCAGTTACGCCATCTGCCCCCGCGGCTGTGGCAGCTAGCGCTGCTCCGTCAACCCACCAGGCGGGGCCACCGACCCAGAAGGTGGGCGCAGCCGAGGCTGCCCCAACCTCCCCTACCCCTTCCAGCGCTGGCAACAGCCGGCGCAGCCAGATCCCCCAGGGAGCCCCATCGACCTCCGGGCTGGTGGGTGCAGGGGTCTTGCCCTCCAAGGCAGGACCCTCGCTGGTAAATTCTCGCTCGCAAGAGCACGTGTCCGGCGCCTCACAAGAGGCAATGGACACTACCCCTATTCTCAAGGCTCACCAAGCGCCTAAGGAGCGGCGAGGCTCCCTCGAACGCTCCAGAAACGGCAGAACCCCCGTTACAGGGCCTCGAAAGAGCTCTGTAACCTAAGGCATCACTTCCGTTTCCGTAAACACAGCACCAATTTTCTTTAAATATGGATACACAAATCATTCAATGGAATGTCAGAGGACTTCTTAGGAATCTTGATGATGTGCAAGAACGCATCCATAAACACAATCCAAAAGTGCTTTGTTTACAGGAAACACACTTAAAATCAAAATACACAAACTTTCTTCGACAGTATGTGACCTTTCGCAAACATCGCGATGATGCTGTCGCAAAATTGGGCGGTGTTGCAATTTCAATTCAAAAAAGCATAGCGTGTCAACGTTTACAGCTACGAACGGCCCTTGAGGCAGTGGCGGTTCGAGTTGTTCTGCTAAACAAACTTATCACTATTTGCTCGATTTATATACCCCCTCATTACAAACTAAGCAAACATGAATTTCAGTGCTTTATAGATGAATTGCCAGAACCCTATACTGTTCTTGGCGACTTCAATTCACACAACTACCTGTGGGGCGACCCTCGTATAGATGCGCGAGGACGACTTGTTGAACAGTTCCTTCTCTCTTCTGGTGCGTGCCTGTTGAATAAGAAGGAACACACATATTACTCTCTTGCAAACTGAACCTATTCTTCAATAGATCTTAGCATAGTCTCCCCGTCCGTAGTGCTTGAACTTGAATGGGAAGTTGCCAACAACCCTTACGGCTGCGACCACTTCCCTATACTGCTAAGATCACATAAAGAAAACGAATATCCACCACACGCTCCTAAGTGGAAGATTGAGACAGCTGATTGGGAGGAATTTCGATCTCTTACTAGTATCTCATGGGCTGACATGTCTTCGTTAGGAATTAATGCTGCAGTGGAGTTTTTCACAGCCTCCATCATAGATGCCGCATATAAGTGCATATCACAAGTAAATGGATTGGCATGTAAACGGCGTGTCCCGTGGTGGAACGACGATTGTAGGATCGCTCGAAAGAAACAAAACAAAGTGTGGGGGTTGCTATGCGCCTCCCCCACTGCGGAGAATCTTATCAACTTTAAAAAAGTAAAATCACAAGGCAGGCGAACAAGCTGACAGGCCAGAAGAGACAGTTGGCAAAAGTATTTATCGGGTATCAACACGTATACAGATGAGGCCAAAGTCTGGAACAAGGTAAATAGCATAAGAGGGCGACAAACAAACTCCCTCCCTCTGGTAAACACACAAGGCGATACCCTACAAGACCAGGCTGATGCTCTGGGTGAACACTTCGAGCGAGTGTCTAGTTCCACTCACTATTCAGAGAACTTCCTTAAATATAAAGAAATAGAAGAACTCAAGCCTCTGAATCGGAAATGCACGCCAAACGATCCTTATAATCGCCCTTTTACCATTGCTGAACTCAAAGCCTCCTTGTCAGTATGTCGGAGCATTGCACCCGGCCCCGATAGAATCATGTATGATATGCTTAAACACCTGCACTCCGACACACAAATCACACTACTTACACTTTTCAATGCTATCTGGGCTGCTGGTTATCTCCCATCGAAGTGGAAGGAGGCTATTGTGATCCCTATTATGAAGCATGGTAAAGACACTTCATTGCTCACTAGCTACCGTGCCATAGAGCTTACAAGCTGCCTCTGTAAGCTTTTCGAAAAAATGATCAATCGCCGTCTGATACATCTCCTAGAATCTAGTAAAATGCTTGACCCATTTCAATGCGGTTTTAGGGAAGGGCGATCTACAACCGACCATCTCGTGCGCATCGAAGCGAGCATTCGCGATGCCTTCGTACACAAACAATCCTTCTTATCTGTATTTCTGGATATGGAAAAAGCATACGACACAACCTGGCGGTGCGGAATCCTGCGCGACCTTTCGGCGCTGGGCATCCGCGGCAATATGTTAACTATCATAGAGAGCTACCTAGAGAACCGTACATTTCGGGTGAAAATAGGTCCTGCACTGTCGCCTATATTCATACAGGAAACTGGGGTACCCCAGGGTGGCGTACTCAGCTGCACGCTCTTTGTCGTAAAGATGAACACGCTTCGTGCATCATTACCACCAGCTATTTTTTATTCCGTCGAAGTAGACGATATACAAATAGGCTTCAAATCCTGTAACCTCACAGTCTGCGAGAGACAGGTACAGCAGGTCCTAAACAAGGTGTCCATGTGGGCAGACCAAAATGGATTAAAAATCAACCCCCACAAAAGTTCCTGCGTTCTCTTCACAAGAAAGAGAAGCCTGGTCCCAGATCCTTTTCTAGAACTGGGCGGGCAACAAATTCCTTTTAACAAAAAGCACAAATTTCTAAGTCTTATACTTGACTCCAAGCTTACTTTCATTCCACACCTAAAATGTCTAAAAACAAAATGTTTAAAAACAATGAACCTACTTAAAATCCAATCCCACACAACATGGGGTAGCGACAGGAAGTGCCTGTTGAACCTTTACAGGAGCCTAGTTCGATCACGAATAGACTATGGCGCCGTAGTATATCACTCTGCCGCCCCGAGCGCACTAAAGATGTTAGACCCTGTTCATCATCTGGGAATCCGCCTGGCCACTGGCACATTTAGAACAAGCCCTGTTGAAAGTCTGTATGTCGAGTCCGATGAGTGGTCACTCCATTTTCGGAGAACATACATCAGCTTTAACTACTTTCTGAAAGTGCGCTCTAATAAGGAACATCCGTGTTTCAGGACAGTAAACGACTTGACGTGTGAAACACTTTTCCGCAACAGACCCTCCATGAGGCTTCCTTTCTCACTGCGTGTAAGAGAACTTAGTGAAGAAATGGATGTCCCCATACTCGAACATCGCCTAATGGCTCCTGCTAATCTATAACCGCCCTGGCAGTGGCAGGAGATAGAATGTGACACATCCTTTATAGAGGTCTCGAAGCACGCTCCTGAGCTTGAAATTTCTATGTATTTCCGAGAGCTTCAATCGAAGTACTGCTGCTATGAATTTTACACAGACGCGTCGAAATCCCATGCTGGCGTATCTTACGCTGCTGTTGGTCCCTCTTTTACTGAATCTGACGTGTTGAACCCCTTAACAAGTACCTTCACTGCAGAAGTCTACGCAGTACTGTGTGCAGTAAAATATATAAAGAAACTGAAACTGGACAAAGCCATCATATTCACAGACTCCTTAAGTCTTGTAAAAGCACTGATTTCTTCTCAAAAGCATACGAATATTGTCTTCAATGAACTCTACTCACTCCTATGTAACATCTGCTTATCACATAGGCATGTAGTTATTTCCTGGGTTTCTGGCCATAGAGGAATCGAGGGAAATGTGCTTGACGACAAGATTGCCAGATCAATAGCATCGCAAGGTATTCGTTCTGCTGCTGTCCCTGCCACAGACATGAAGCCTTTTCTAAGACACAAACTCCGAAGCCACTGGCAGCGCTTGTGGGACACAGAAACAAGTAATAAGCTTCACCTAATTAAGCCGAAGCTAGGTCCCTGGCACCCAACTACGAAAATACGAAAAACAGATGTCCTACTCACTAGACTGAGAATAGGACACACATTTGGCACTCACAACTTTCTCTTGTCCGGTAACGAGCCTCCAACCTGTGGCAGATGTGGCGACCGGCTGACTGTCCTCCATATCTTCCTGAAGTGCCGGGAAGCCGAAAGAGACAGGAGGAAACATTTCCCGTTTGCATACTGCCATTGTATTCCCCTGCATCCGGCTATGTTTTTTGGGGAAGAACCGCTTTTTAAGACCAAAGCAGTCCTCGCTTTCTTAAAAGATGCTGTACTACATGTTACAAGCCCATTCATTTCGTAGCGCATCCTCTTTCCAAAGGATATCGCTAGGATAGATTCTCTGTATAGCACATGCCTCTAGGCCCTTGGGTTTCAAGGGCCCCGGGGAGGCAGTAGTACTCTAGACTATTTTATACATCTTGATAATCACATATTTTATATATTACATCATTCTATCTCAATGCCTTCTAATGTTCATAGTACACGTCAATAGTCATTCCCATAATTTTATTACTCCTACATTTTATAGAATTTGGATCAACTCTTTTAGGCCCCTTTACAGCCATTAAGATCACAGAACCCATCTGTCCACTTCGAACTCATTAACATTAGCATGGCGCTCTTTGGCCACACCTGGCCCTTGCGCCATTAAACACCAAACATCATCATCATCATATGTCACGAAGCGCCCGCATGCTATCTAGAAGGTCATGTGCAATACTTCTCATGCTGTGCGCATTCTAAATCCGGGAATATAAGTTAATATGTTTACATGCACAGGTTCTTCATAGACCTTTGGGTAAAGGTCAGTGCCACCAGAGGCACCTAAAGACTTACCCACGTATAAAGGCCGCCCCACATTCAGCATTTTCCCGGCGTTTTCTGGCGTTTTGTCACCCGGCGTCGCTCGGCGTCGACGCTGAGGCTGGCGCCAAGCCAAAACGTCGTGCTCAAGGGACACCAGATCTCGCCGCCGCCGTCGGAAGCGGCTCGACAGCGCCGACCAATCAGCGCGTGGCAGTGCGTGGCCGCGCTGCTGGCAACTCTTGCAAGAAACTTCCGCAGATTCGCAGTTCGCGCCGCCATTGCTGTTTGTTTGGTTGCTTCAATCATGCTACCGGCGAACATCGATAACGAGCTTCTTATAGCCATTGTAGAAGCAAGGCCGATATTGTGGCAGACCAAACACAAGGAACACAAGAATCGTGTTAAAAAAAACGTTTTGTGGATTGAAGTCGCCGCCATCGTCCTGCCGGGTGTACCAAATGAGAAGCAGGAGCTTCTTTTTTAGCAGCAAAAGCTGCTGTCTTCTTTCCATGATGTGGCGTATGGCGTCTAGCAATAAAAAGCACCTACTTCCCCCTCTATCATAGAATAAAGAACCCTCGATCATAGAGAAAGAAATTTCATGCCTCGATGCTCAGCTTCGCACGCCGACGCGCCGACCGCTCGTGATGTTCACGCCAATATTGCTGCCAGTTTTCTGAAGCTTAGCCTTGTGTAATTTTTCTACACAGCCCTGAATATTTTATTTAGCGTAAAACTATGCAAAAGGCATAAGTATTCCATTGAAGAATACTTATGACAGCTCTTTTCATTGATATTACACAATTAGCTTAGGAGGTATCTGGTAAAATAAATCTGGTCACATTGTGCGACGCTGCGCTGGCGCTGGTCCGCGTGCCGCTCGTGTGGCTGGACGCCCTCTCTGGCGCCGTTCATGCGACCACGCCGGGAGACGCAACGCCAAAATACGCCGGTAGAAACGCTGAATGTGGGGCGGCCTTAAGGCTTCGAGCCAACGTTTATTAAAACATTGTAATCATCATCATTATGTTCTCACTTCCATCAGCACAACTATGCTGTCATAGCTCTCTCTCTGAGCTGCGGTATCCCGAAGTAACATACATAACACATTAATTTGTTCCTTGCTGGTTCCACGTTCCACTGTTCAGGTATTGCGATTGCGTCATGCGGTTTTCTTTCATGATATTATACTCCCATTAAATTACCTCTTCATTTCTTCTCGTTGACTTTAAGCTTCGAAAACTACCGACGCGTCAAGCATTCTATAGTTTGTTATGTAGACCTTAAAAGGGAAGCTGAAGAGTCGGTCGAATGGAATAAGACGCTCATATACGGATGTGGGAACTTTATAAACCATGCAGGTAAAATTTTGGGAGGGATTTTTCACATGGGAGCGACGCAATCGTCGGTTAAAATTGCGCTGTAGCTCCGCCCCCCGTCGAGCGCCGCGCGCTGCTGCTGACGCTGGCGATGCGAGCGGAGACCGGAAACCCCGGCGTAGTGACGTCAGCACTGGTGTTCTGTTCCTTCGCAGTCTCCGCGACCGTGCCTGACCTGGCTTATTTCTGCGTGCGTGCCGTCCTAATCTCCTTCGCTCGACCCTACATTCCTTTGTTTGTGTGTATATAGGAGTGGCAGGTCACGTGCGTCACGTGAATATGACTGCATTTTTGTGTTTATCAGCGATAATCTTTTTGACAACAACCCATATAGCGAAAACTTCCGCCGTGAAAACAGAGGCGTGTTGTGGTAATCGAATACTTTCTTCCCAATTTTCCGTTAAGACCCCCACACCAACGTGCTCTTTCGTTTTAGAGCCATCAGTGTAATATTGCATGTTATTTTGATGTTTGTCCTGAAGTGTACGGAATTCTTCTGTGATGTGTTCGAGCGGTGTGTCTTTCTTCTTTAAATGTGTCAATGTCCAGTCACATAGAGGTTCAAAATCGTGCCACGGGGGCAAACGCTGTGGCTTTCTGGCAACCTGGAGGACTTCGCAACGAATGTTATAATCCCGAACATATTCCTCATATCGCAGGACAAGCGGTTTAATCATGTTCGGTTTATTTGTATAGTGTTGGCGTGAGTTGCATTGTGTGAGGATGTTCTAGCATATGTGTTGTGGTGATGACTGAATTCTTACTACGTATGAATAAGTGAGTAATGCACAGTACTGCTGTAATGAGGGTTCATTACACTCAACATATAAACTTTGAATAGGTGACGTTCTGTAGGCACCACTTGCCAGTCGCAGTCCAAGGTTATGTACTGGATCAAGACATTGGATGTAGGACGGTCTGGCTGAGCCGTAAACCACGGAGCCGTAGTCTAAAAGGCTACGCACAAGAGACCGGTAAATACGTAAAAGACATGTTCGGTCGGAACCCCAGTGCTTGTGAGATAAAACTTCCAGGATATTCAATGCTTTATTTGCCTTAATCTTTGGTGTTTTATTGTGGGCTAGGAATTTTAGTTTTTTCTCAAAGATTACTCCCAAGAATTTATATTCTTGTTTTACCGGCAGCGCGACATCATTCAATTTTACCTCCGCGTCTAAGTACAAGCCTCGTTTATGCGAAAAACGCACTGTAACGGTTTTCTTAGTCGAGAAGCGGAAGCCATTTTTCTCAACCCACTCCATTAGTTTATCTATTGTTATCTGGAGCTGCCTTTCACATGTTCGTAAGTTTGAGGCGCGGCACGCTATTTGCAGATCATCGACGTATATGGAGAGCATAACAGAGGCGGGAATGACGTTGTTGACAGAGTTCATTTTCACATTAAAGAGTGTTGTGCTAAGTACGCAACCTTGTGGCACGCCGTTTTCTTGGATAAATGTGCGCGAGAGCACAGTGCCTAGACGGATGTGGAATGTTCTGTTGGACATAAAATCAGCCAGACAGTTTAGCATTTTGCCACGGATTCCTAATGAGGCGAGTTCACGTAAGATTCCAAATCTCCACGTGGTGTCGTACGCTTTTTCTACGTCGAAAAACACTGCCAGGCAGTGCTCTTTGTGTAAAAATGCTTCACGTTTTTCGTGTTCAAGTCGCACGAGGTGGTCTGTCGTTGAACACCCTTTTTTATAGCCGCACTGGTGAAAATCAATGGAGTTCGGTGTATCAAGAGTGAAAGTTAATCTCACACTTACGAGACTTTAGTACGATTTCGCCATACAGCTTGTCAGGGCAATGGGTCGAAAGCTGCTTCGGGATGTGGGGGATTTACCGGTTTTTAAGAAAGGCACAACTACCGCGTTTTTCCAACACTTTCGCATGCTTCTAGATTCAAATACTTGGTTAAAAAATTCAAGGAGAGCCTCTACGGCTGCTTGGGAAAGGTGTGCAAGTATGGATTAATGGATCCGGTCAGGACCTACTGCAGTTGTTTTGCCAGCAAAGAGGACCCTGTTATGTTCATGTAACGTGAATGGAGCGTTGTATTCATCCCTTGACAATCAAGCAGTTGGTAGCTTCTCCTTTTCTGCTGACAGTTGGTATTTTAAGAAGGTGTTTGAATAATTTGCCGAACTAGAGATGTTATAAAAATGTTCCCCAAGTATATTTGTTTGTTCTTGTGGTGTTGTTTGGGTGCCTGAAGGTGTAAGTATCGGTATCGTGTATGATGAGTAGTCCCCCTTAACCTTCCTGACCTGTTCCCAAATCCTTTTGGATGTGGCGGTGCTATTAATTGTCGATACATATTTTTGCCAGGAAGATTTTTCTGCTTGTCTCCGGATATATCTAGCTTTCGCTTTGGCTTGTTTAAAATTTAGAAGGTTGTTATATGTTGGGTACCTGCGTAAGATTTCCCAGGCCTTATTTTGCTGCTTTTTATCTACGGTGCATTCATGTGACCACCAAGGATTAAGCTTTTTCAGAACAACGCCAGAAGACTGCGGAATGGCCTTTTCGGCTGCAGAAATAATACAGTTAGTAAATTTTTCATTAATTTCGTCAATGCGTAAATCTGTTAAAGTAAGCTCCTCCCGCCTGGCACTTTCTGTGAAAACAGACCAGTCTGCCATTTGTAGTTTCCAATGGCGCGGTTTGTGAGATATTATTGATAGCGTTGAGGTGAGGTTGATTATACCCGGTAGATGATCACTGACATATGACGTCTCCAGTACATCCCATTTAAAATCGGTAAAAATGTCGGGAGAACAGAATGCTAAACCAATGCAGCTAAATGTACGTGAACTCGGTGAAAAATGAGTTGTCGCACCTGAATTTAAAAGACAGATGTTATTAGTCAAAATAAAATCTTCGATAAGTTGTCCTCTTTGGTCCATTCTTATCGCTACCCCAAAGAGTGCAGTGAGCATTAAAATCTCCAACTAAAAGAAAAGGCTCCGGCAGTTGATCAATTAAATATTCTAAATCTCGAGTTCTGAAATGGCTATGGGGAGGAATGTACAATGAACAGATGATGACAGTCTTAAATGACAAAACGGTGACAGCTACTGCCACGTACGGACTATTTAATAAAATGTCCCGTGTGGGAATGCCGCTTTGGACGACAATAGCTACATCTCCTGATAAACGACTAGAGTGCTCGCGGTCTTTTCTTACGACAGTAAAACCTTTAAGAAAATGTGTATGTTTGGGTCCTAGGTTTGTTTCTTGGAGGCAGAATGCCACTGGTGATAACTTACTCATAATATCTTTGATGTCACCTAGATTGTCGATTAGGCCTCTGCAATTCCAATGAATGATAAAAGCCATATTATTGGATTTGGGAAAAAAATTAGTTATCAGCGTGAGCTTACAAGTTGTATATGACGTGTTTTGAAAAAGCGTATTACCCTTATAAAGGGCTGTAAGCGTTCAGGTTACCTTTCCCTTTCTTACCGGAGTTACAATATGTTTCTCCTTCTGTAAGCGCTCCAAGGAGCGCCGGTTTTTTGGCGTCAATGACGCCGGGTTTTTGGATCGACCGCCATCGCCTTTTCCGAGGCACTGGACGATCGAGAGCCAGGCGCAGAGACGCGCGTCTCGGGCCGTGGGGTACGGTTCAACTTCGGGCCCTGCGGCAGTGTGGTCTGCCGGCCCGTCTTCGTTTCTGATGGAGCAGCACTGGCTGCATCCACCAAGGGGGCGGTTGGGGTCTCTACCGGGGCACCGGACGTGGACCCTGTAGATTCCTGAGACCGTTGTGGCGCTGCCACGTCACACTGACATAGCTTACTTGAGGTAAGTGCGCTAGCCTTTTCCTGGCTTCATGGAATGAAATCTTTTCTTTACAGTTATTGCAATCATTTCTTTTTCTCTTTTCCAGCAAGGGAAACTCCGTGAGTAAGGTGGATGATCGCCCTTGCAATTTAAACATTGTGCGGGAGCATTGAAGTTATCAGAAGGATGGTCATTGGCCCTACATTTCGCACATGTTTCTTTGCCTCTGCATGATTGTGATCCATGCCCAAACCTCTGGCACTTGAAACACCGCCTCGTGTTCGGTATGTACGGCCTCACGTTGATATTCAAATATCCTGCGTCGAGTGAACTAGGGACTGTACTGCTACCAAATGTCAGTATCACATGTTTCGTCGGAATCTGTTGGTCATTGCGTCGTAGTGTGATTCTCTGTACCTTTATTACGTTTTGCTCCTGAAATCCTTCGAGGAGCTCTTCATCACTGAGGTTCAGGAAGTCTTCTTCTGATATAACTCCTCTGCTTGTGTTCAGTGAGAGGTGTGGAGAGATTGTCACTGTGATGTCACCGATAGTGGTGAGTTCGGCAAGTTTCTCAAGTTGATCTTTTTTGGTCAGTTCAAGGAGGAGGTCTCCGCTAGCCATCTTCGAGGCTTTGTAACCAGCTCCAATTGTGTTTGCTAGGCATTTCGAAACTATGAATGGTGACAGTTTTCTTACGGTTGTGTTGCCTTTACTGTGAAGAACGTGGCATTTAGGAAATGAGTTTTCGGTTGGTTTTAAAAAGAGCTAGAAAGTTGTTTCGGTGCGACCTCTTTTCAAAGGCTGATCTAAAAGTCGCGGGAACGCTTCTGCCATTGGATAGTTTGAAAATTCTGCAGCGGTGGTAGCCACCCACCACCGAGCCCAACGAGGGGATCGCTGTAGGTTCCAAGAAACCTGCAGAAGCCAGCTATACACCGCCACTATAACCTAATGTATATACCCAAGGTTGAATATATGACACACGGTTAACCCTTGCCGCCCAGAAATACGGAAGTAACAATAAGTGAGTAGAAGACAGGAAAGATTGGAAGTAAGAGAGAGAGAAAAAGATTGAAGAGGGGGACAGGAAAAGGCGACTACCGATTTCTCCCGGGTGGGTCAGTCCGGGGATGCCGTTTGCGCGAAGCCGAGGCCAAAGGGGTGTGTTGCCACCGCCGAGGGGCCGTAAAGGTCCAATCCCCCGGCATCGGCTCAACCCCCAGGATCACCTTTTCCCCGGACACAGTTAAGCCGCGCGCGGTTAGACGCGCGCGGTTGTGCTCGGGTACGTGGTGTCGCAACACACCAAACGCCTGCTGACGCAGACGCCCCTGCGGGAAGCTGTTCTGTGGTAGCTGCTCGCGGCGTCTGTGGCATTGCACACGCCCAGCGTGTAGCTTGCTTTTCACAGCTGTAAGTTACGTTGAAATCCAGCAATAACGTTGCCCTGTCACAACATATGCCCATAGCACTGGACCACCTCCGACCACGGCATCAGCACGAACCTTACGCCAGCAATATGATCCAGTCGTTTTGAAGATTTTCAAGCAGCTGCATTTTTATTGCAGATGGGAAATTATATCTAGGAATCTTAATGGTATTGACACAGTTAACGAGAGTGGTCGGAGGTTTTGCCAGAGGGAGGGTGGTGTCTTTCGCCAATACTTCGTGGTTCTGAACTAAGCGGCGGCTTATGTAGGAGACGCTACAATGACCATGGCACTCTCTGAGATTTACTTAGTTAGTGCGAGCGATCATGCCCATAAATGTGTTATTTTATTCACAATGCATCTATAAATCGCTGCTAAGGTCGTGCAATTGTGGAACCAGCGTATATTATCAATGGTGTATAGAAACTGAGACTGAACCTTGTTTCATGGCTTCAATTTGTAAGAACGGTGGAAATTAGGCCTTGTTGGTACGACATGTTGCAAATGAAGTTAGAAAAACTAGCACGATCGGAGGTTAGCGTATGCGTTGTATCGTTCGTCTGTCTCTCTTTTTCGCGCTTCACTTGAAGTACTTGACACGGCTAAGACTCACACGGTTAGACGCGGGAGGGTCCAACCCTCGTATCCACGGGTACGTGGTGTCGCAACACAACAAACGCCCGCTGACACAGATGCCCCTGAGAGGATAAAAGATTGCCTAAAGATAAAGAAAAACCATAATCTTAACAGGACGGCCAAATATCGTGCAAATAAATTGGTTGTTGAAGCAGTTGAGCTGTAACCCGGGGTTGCGAAAAAGGGGATAATGTCGGCAAGTGTTGAATGGCGGACAACTAGGTCCTGTGGCCGACGCCAGCGCCCGGCAGCTGTCAGGTGGCTGCACGTATGAGCGAGTTCATTGGTCGTCAGTCTTTACAGGGTGATTTGAGTCTGAAATTTTGGACGCGCACTACATCAAACTAGATACAATGCCCTCTACGGTGTCGTTCTTCAACGGCGCGTACCGATTTTAAGGTACGCACTAACGATGGGAACAAATTGTCTCTCTTGCCGACTGTCACCTGCCAACATTCCTTACGCGCCGTAGTTGCTTATCGGCTATGGTGTTCGGCTGCTAAGTACAAGATCGCCGGTCGAAGCCCAGCCAAGGCAGCCATAGTTTTATGAGTGTGAAATGCGAAAATAACCATGCACTTATATTTAGGCGCACGTTAAACAACTCCAGCTGGTCCCAGTTATTCTGGAATCCCCCACTACGCCGAACCTCATAACCAGGCCATGATTTTGGCACGTAAAATTCCATAATTTATTATTTAACATTCCGCAAGGATGTCGTTTGCAGTCGCGAAACTCTTCAACACAAGTAAGTGTCAAGAGTTGTGCGCTAGGTCTTTGATTATGTGGGTAGCCTTGATGGCATTCGATATCTGCTAGTCTACATTGCGGCTATAATATATAGGCGGAACGGTAACATGGTAGACAATACGAAGAACAACCACATTGCTCATACATTACTTCTCAATAACATTAAATAGCGACTTTCCTTCACGCATGTGGATAACCGTGGCAGGAGACTACTTTCGGAACTAACTTCAAGTACTATGTAAGTCATACCCAAAAGTACACAGGGCCCGGTGGCCAGTATATGTGACGTAGTATCGAGAGCAGCTTCGTTCATAGCATGCTAATGGGCGACGATAGAGAGACAGTTTGCATAATTCTTGTGTCGTGCCTTTTGCCTCAAGCTGCAAAACCAACATTCCATGTATATATCTTAATATTTAAGTAGATCTCGATTTGCAGCTGCTGCAGTAGCCATGAGTGCGATAGCAAAGTGGCTAGCGAAATAATTGACGCTACCATAGCGAAATTAATAGGTCAAAATCAAAAGCCGTCCATGACGGCGTCTCTCGTAGACGCTGTGCGATGTTAGAAACTTAAGAATGTGTTCCGACTGAAGAAAGGCTGCCGCGGTGTGCTTCTGACATTTACCCTAGCTTGTTTACTCTGTAGCATACAAAAGAAAAAAAGAAAGAAAAATGAAAAGAAAAATACCCGCATCAATAGCCCAGAATCAATCAACGGCTGTCGCGGCTAAACAGTCTTAGCATGGTGAGTCATTTCCAACCGACAAGCGGCTAGGCTTCATCAAGAACACTGATAATGCGGGCGGGACAAGCATTGTGGAGATGTTCAAAGCGCAGGCATAGCTTTTAATTGTTTTATTTTTGTTTTGTTGACGTCGTCACCGAGTCACCACAGGAAGTTCAAAAAGTTTAAGGTTAGTATGCCACGTGGTGGCACTCACGCTAACTTAACCCTCGCGTACAGAAAAGCTGGATACGTGGCACGCTCTCGGCCGTTCCATTCGACGTTACGTCGGCACTTGCGAGAAATTCTAAAGCCAGAAACGACCGGCCGCGTTGGCCCCTTCAGCCAACGGGATTACCGGCCGAACAATTCTTTCGTTCTGGCTTTGACCTTCTTGGTCTTTTTCCTAATCAGCATCTGGCAGCAAGTGGTCCGCTACCGCCACTGATTACGCTACAAGATACATATGTCACTTTACACCATGGGGCCTGGCGACAGCTGCTCAAGGACGGCGGCTCCGCTTTTCTGTCCAGAGTCATAAATCCAGAGTCATAAACCGGCCAATCCATAACCAAAGTTTTACGCTGTCCACGTTTCGAGGCTTTTCCAGAGCTGATGACGTCCGTATCACAGATGAACTATTTCTTGCGCTTGTTTTGTCCTATTCACCTGACATTATTGGTATCACCAAAACTTGGTTACATGAAGGTATTCATGACTCAGAGTTTACACCACCAAGTTACGTCACCGTGCGAAATGATCGTCATAATCAAAGAGGTGGTGGTGTTGCATTGCTTTTTCGCTCAGATTTCAAATTCAAAGTCCTCTTCTCTCCGCTAGATATAGAATCAGTCTGCTGTAGACTTTACTACGCTAAACAATTCTTAAACGTATGCATTTTCTATCGTCCCCCTAATAGTTCGTTGGAAACTCTTGACAACCTGGACCAACTTTTACTGCAAGAGAATTTAGTTTCCTCAAATTTCGTCTTATTGGGTGATTTTAATGCTCCCGGAATCGACTGGACGTCTCTCTCATTTTTTGATCATGGTAATGCATTAAACAGGAAATTTGTTGAATTATCTTTATCTCTTGGCTTAAAGCAGGTCGTTCACAGTCCCACCCGTGGTGACTCTGTACTGGATTTGATTTTTCTCAGCACTGATTTTGCCAAGACGGGCTACAAGTACGAAATAACTGATGGTATCTCGGATCACAACGCTGTTTTTCTATATGTAAACCGGCCAATCCATAACCAAAGTTTTACGCTGTCCACGTTTCGAGACTTTTCCAGAGCTGACGACGTCCGTATCACAGATAAACTATCCAATAATTTCGACGCATTTTTGGCACTTGGACTGTCTAGTGACGTTGATGCGCTCGTGGCGTGCTTTGAAAGCATAGTCAAATCATGTATATGTCGATTCGTTCCTTTGAAAACTAAGAAAAAAAACATTAACCATCCCTGGATCAACCGAGAGCTGCTGCACTTATCGCGACGTGCTGGTAGACTTCGCACTAAACGCTCGAATAATCCAGAGGCATGCGTTTTTTACGCTCAGGTAAAAAATGAACTTCAGAAAAAAACCACCTCGGCCAAAAATTTCTTCTATCATGTTCAGTTGCCGAAACTGCTCAAGTCTAACCCCCGTAAATTCTGGTCTTTCATATCTCCTGGCTCTTCTTCTTCCACATCTTTTAAAATCAACAACAGTGTTGTTAACGATCCATTAGAGATTTCAGAAGCATTTAATACATATTTTCAGTCAGTATTCGCCTCGGATGATTCCAGTCGTTCAACATTTGCAACTAGCGATTCATATGCCATTGATGATATCAACATTAGCCTAGAAGCTGTTTTGAAACTCATACTAAACTTAGATACAAAAAAACCAGCCGGCCCTGATGGAATTCCGAATTCCTTTTTAGTACGATTCTCGCTATAGACATCTAAATATCTGTTTATTATATGTCAGAAGTCGCTTAATAGTGGCGTTGTGCCTTCTTCCTGGAAAATAGCTAAAGTACTACCTTTATATAAATCTGGTGACAGGCAGCTTTTATCTAACTATAGGCCAACTTCTTTAACTGCAACCTCATGTAAAATACTAGAACACATAATATATAAGCATAGAATACTGTTCCTTGACAATAATAACCTAATAAACAGCTTTCAGCACGGCTTCAGGCGCGGTTTTAGTACTGTAACACAACTTACGGAGTTCACTCATGACCTTTCCCATTACATCGGCTTAGGTAATCAGATTGACACCATTTTCATTGACTTTAGCAAAGCTTTTGACAAAGTACTACATTCTAAATTGCTTTTGAAACTCCCTAATATTCTAAATAACCCTCAGTTAGTGTCTTGGATTTCCAGTTTCCTTTCTTTGCGTTCCCAATTCGTACGCTATGATTCTGCGGATTCGTCTGTAGTCAACGTCACCTCAGGAGTCCCACAGGGATCCGTACTTGGCCCTCTACTATTCTTATTGTTTATTAACGACCTTCCAGACCATGTTACTTCAAGAATACGCCTCCATGCAGATGATTGTGTTATGTACAGCCCAGTTGACTCACTCGCTGATCATCAGCGCCTTAAAGATTCCTTTGTTTCATTTTGTGACTGGTGTGCTACTTGGAAAATGAGCATAAATTTTGATAAAACTGTTGTAATGTCTTTTACTCACAGACACATGCCCGTATGTTATGATTATATACGCAACGGTGTACCACTAACACGAGTTTTTCAATACAAATATTTAGGCGTCATTTTCACACCCACTTTGTCTTGGTCTAAACATATAGATTACGTTTGTAGTAAAGCGTTAAAAAAACTTGGTTACATCCGCCGGACGTTGTCTGCTGCTCCGAGAGACACTAAATTAGTAGCATATAAAACACTGATTCGCCCTATTTTAGAATATGCTTCCTCCGTATGGAACCCATATAAACAATGTGAAATTAATTGTATTGAGTCTGTCCAGAGGAAGGCTATTCGTTTTGTTTACCGTCGCTTCAACCGAGATTTTCACCATCAGCTGCTCTTACGGAATTAAACCTCCAGTTTCTTTCTAGGTGGCTGCACATAGAATCTCTGAAGATTTTCTATTCTTATAAGAACTCACTTTGTCACCTATCAGATCCCTCCCTTTTAATGCCAGCTTGCCCGACTTCAACTAGAGCTTATCATGCCTCTAATATCAGACCACTCCAACCAGGCACTAACACTTTCAAATACAGTGTTTTTCCCCGCATGATTGAACAGTGGAATTTGTTACCTGCCGAAGTTCGTTTGTTACCCATTTCTCAATTCTTAATGCTATTGCTGATGTATAGTTCCTTCACATCTTTATATTTCTATGTTCTTGTTTCTGCATATTATAATCAGTTTTCCTCGCATGTACACCCACTCCTGCCATAGCCCTAACGGGCTGCACTATGTATAAATAAATAAAATAAATAAATAAATAAATGACATCTTGCGCTCCTTCTGACAGCCATCGAAGTTGACCACTTCCTGTCACGCTGAGAGACACAGTACCACAGAGTGCTTAAATCGCACTCCACAGATATAATCTATCTATATATGTTTCGTAACAGCACAGTGACTGACACCTTGTGCTACCCTACGTGAGATTTTTTTCTCAATTCATCCCGCCATGGCACTGCCAGATTTTCACCCTTCTACATGCTTTTCAACCATAAACCCACTTTATCACACGACACCCTTCCTGCTGCTAGAGCGCCGTCCAGCGAGTACGCATGCAATGCCGTCGCTCGAGCCAACCACGTCAGGCAGGTCGCCTGCACTCGGCAGTCACTCTCGAAAGCCAACCAGAAGCCCCAGTATGACAGCCGGCGCTCGTCGCGGAGCTCGTCCCCACCACAAATTATGTTGGAAACTCTGTATAGATGGCGTAGCGAAAATCATGCAAAGGGAAAATGATGTTTAGGAATGGGCCCTCCTTGTGACCCTCCTCACGTGAAATATTCGTTCAGCCAATCAATGAGCTGACATTGCGGCTACATTGTACCGCGGCTACATATTCGCGAAATTGCAGTTGCATTGTAGCGTGCACGGTTCATGTAGAATGAACCGTGCACGCTACTGTTCATTCTATATTTAAGCGCTCAAATCGCTATACTGCAGCGAAGGTCAAGAAAAACATTATATTCCAAATGGTCTGCAGCTATGCTTCACATTTTCCTTCTTGACGAAGGCGCAAAAATAGTGTTCTGCAAATTTTCGTTTCACAATAGAAACTTCAAAACACGTGACCTCTCGACAGCCAATTATAGAGGCACCATTGTTGGATAATGGTGGTCGTGCAGCTACCATGCGTGTCGAGACTAGAGTCAAAGTTTCGGCTGGTCAAAAGGCCTGAACGATGTCTAGATGAACGTATTAGAAGCATTCTGAAAGTTGGGAGAATGATTCGAATGGCAAAATGATGTGTCGGGTAATTCTGGCACGTTGTCCCTGAATGCACGTGTGCGCACGGTTGGGACAGTCGCGCTTTATGGAAGGTAAGCCACGATGCGTGCTAGGAGGCGCGGATACCCAGATGGCCGAAGTCGTGCACCTAGCTAAAGAGGCCACGAGGATGCGATTAGGGCACTTATGCGTTGTCCGTTGTACATGTAGCAGTAGGCATTGGTTCGTGAACCGGCGAGGAGAATTTGCTAGAGCTGAAGCGAAGAAGCACCGTTGGGTAGTTGATAGCGTTCGGTAACGTCATAATTCATCGCACGAAGTGTCGATGGCAAAGACTTGAAGAGTGTGTCACCAACCACATTCTCTTTCGCGCTCACATGCTAAATGTCAGTCGTTACCAGGGCGATGTGCGATAGCTTGTTATGTTGTACTGGCTCAAGTTCTTCGTGGTGCTGAGAGAAGGTGTAGCTGAGAGGTTTGTGGTCGGTATATATTACGCACTACTGTGCTTCCAGGCTGTCGCAAAAAGGCTGAACTGCCTCGTAAACTGCGAAAAGCTATCTGTAGTAGGCTAGCTGGTCAGTTTGCGCAGGTGCCGTATTGGTGTCCTTGGAGCTTGCAGGGGATATGTGTGCTTTCTGGGTGGAAAGCTTCCTGGAGAAAAAACGCGTTGTGTCTCCAGGTGCTGTCAAGTGTTTTGTGAGGTAGACACTGACGCCAATGCTAAAAGCATGCATGATAAATTCAGAGTGACTGGCGACGCAGAGAGCAGCTTCTTAATCGTTTAAAATTTACGTTAAATATGGTGTCCAAGCGAAGGATAGGCAACCTCATGGACAAGCCAAGGTCTCGTGAAGTGGAACCTGATAGACTGTTTCTTTAGGCAAAAAGCGCCTGTAGTAGTTTGACGTCCCGAGAGGACGCCGGAGGTCATTGGCTGTGGTGGACTGAGGTTATTGCCAAGCTGCAATCAGTGAATGTTGGAATTTCGTCTGCTGAAATTTGGTAGCCCAGACAGGTGACGACATATGAGCCAAGCGTGGTATTATGTATGTTGATCAGTAATCCGCGGTTGGCGAAGCTCTGGAAAAGTAGGCGAAGTTGCTGGCGTTGGCCTGAGCATTCCAGTATGCCGTCCATTTCGCCGTGCACGACTTTTCGCTGCGGGTTCCGAATAAGTATTTATGGGAACTGCAGCAGCTGCTGGAGCTTTCACGCCTGATTTTGAGGATGAACGATGGCTTCTTGTGTCTGCCATGGTGGTAGGTATATGTGTTGTGTGAGCCCCATTGTGAGATTATCAAACGACCAGAATCAGAATGCAGAGTGCCAACATAACGAACCTGTTTATTCCGTCACTTTGCGATGCACTACATGTGTATAATTTACCCCCCCCATACACCCACACACCCACACAATGGTTAGGGCGCCGGCAGTTCAAGTGCCCATACTCAATTCAATGGCGCCGTTGACTTCTCGAAGCAGCTGTTGGGCTGTGATAGGAATGTCATGGTAGGGGACTCTGAAATATTTTCGGCCAGCTGGTGTCTCTAACGTGCACTTATATCTAAGTAAGCGGCTGTATTTGCATTCGACTTCCGATGGAATGCACCCACCGCTGCTGCGAATCGAACCCGGCCTTGTTCTCAGAAGCAAAGCATCATAGCTACGGCGCCATTGCAGGTGTTGTCTCCGTATTGCTGCGAACCTTTTTCTTTAACTTAACTACTGCAGCTCATGTGGGGTACTTTCTTGGATGCTTTAAGTTTTATTTTCCATTATCGCCGACCGAGAATTCCATAAAACATGCGTATCATAACGGACGTCACCTGAGGAGATGTTTTGATTCCACAGCAAGCGCGCGGGACAGGCCAAAGTGAACAGTCGTGAAAACGGATGATGTGTACGTTCTGAAGCATGATGATGACGAGGGATAATAGCGCTCAGACTCTTAAGAATAACTTTATGTTACGTACTCCCTGTGTCGTCGCTGCTGACGCAGATAAGTAAACAAGTGAACTCCTTTCTGACAGACACGAACATGTTTATCAACCCGAAACCCATGGTGCTGAAATATTGGACACATTCAATTCTTGAGCCCTTTCGAAGACGTCGACGTCCGTATACGCGTCATAATTTTTCTAGAAAAGGCTGACGCATGCGTGGAATAAAGGTTATGTGGTGCACGCACAAAATAAACTTTATTCCGCGCATGTAAGTCATCGTTTATGATCCTTCATCAAAGGCTCGGAATGCAAGATGCGAAAGTGAGGATCCTAGGAGCCTAGATATGCCGCGGCGAGTACAGTTCTTCGCTTGTAGCCAGCAGACCAGGGTACTAACAAGAAAGTCTTCAGCGAAGCTAGGTTTCTATGTCCATCAGTCTCGTTCCTTTCGCTGACGACGTCGACGGTTCATGTTCGGGTTCATGCTCGGAAGCTGCCACGTCGGCCCCATTTCGATGGGGGCGAAATGCGAAAACACCCGTGTACTTAGGTTTAGGTGCACGTTAAAGAACCCCAGGTGGTCGAAATTTCCGGATTCCTCCACTACGGCGTGCCTCATAATATGGGAGTTGTTTTGGCACATAACAACCCATAATTTTAATGCTCGGAAGCTCTGAACAACACAGAGCGACTATTCAGGTCTTGCAATAACACGGCTCACTTTAGCCGGCCTGTTTTTTCGCGTAAGTGTTTCTTTAGAAAACGCCGCTTGAAGCTCCTTTCTAGAAGCGCATTTCACGTACGGTGGCATTTGAAATATAATATCGGACGGCTGTCAGCGGAGTACCGATAATTGAAAACATTCAATACATTATTGAATTATTTCTGCATGTGTTTTATGTAGTATATTTTCCAGAAGTGTTCGAATATTTAATGTTTTGAAATGAATAGAATATAATATTCGACGTTAACGGCCAGCACATATGGAATCTAATATCGACTATTTTTTCTAAGGAAAGGAAATACCGTATTCTCGCGAATCATCCCGTATGTTGATAAAATAAGGCTTATATATTTTATTTGACAGGAGTGTGATGTCACTGACAATTAGACATCAGAACTACAGATGAAATTGTAATTGAGCGAAAAACTGCCTTCGGCTATCTGTGGCCCGATAAGAATAAATTAAGGCAACAGCATTTCATCAGAGGCGCGTACCATATTGAAATTTTTTAGAAATAGAAGCCCTATGACACCACACGCTGTTGTGAAGGAATGCAAGGAAGCTCAGACTCCCCAAATAATGCATCGACACAACAAATTCTTGTATAGTTTTCCTAAAAGCTAGGCAATCTTATTGAATGACCCGAAATTGTTGATCTGATGTTCCTAATAATTTCCTTCACGTACATGAAGCATATGCATAGCATCCATAGCTATTCCATAGCGGAATCCTTCAGAATGGTGTTAATTTTGATTATTCTCTCTCTTTGGAGGCTCAATATTCCAACAAAACGAGTATTAGACGATTTAGAACTGTGCATGCCTGAATCGTGGATGGAGCTACTAGCAGAGGCTATTCATTTCTTGTTCGAAATTTAGCACAGTCGCACAACCGAAATAGTTTTTGCTCGATTGCCCCAGAGGCGCTACGCATATAGATGGCACCTACGCAATGAACTCAGAAGTGATCGTCTTGGACCTCTCTCAGTCCTAAAGCAGCTTGGCTATTCTCATTGGGCTGTAGCACAACGAAAAGCCCTGAAGACACTTATCACTGCCACGGTGACCATGCATTGACTACAATGTGTAAGTGCTATGCTGATACGCCTTACACTTAATTTTAGACATTCTTTATTTTAGACATGTCTTCGATTCGTCCAACTCGGCTCTACGTGAGGTCCTAGAGATGACTTTGATTCCACCATCACCAGATTGTTCAGGAAAGCCTTCATAGAAAATGTTCTCCATGGGCATTTGTTTTGTACCGCGAATACAAGACATTCATTTATTTCAGATATGTTCGCACTATGCAAGCGTTGGTGTTTAGCCCAGTAGGCAAGAAACACGGCTTCACATTGCGGGGTCGTAGGTTGGAAACTCACCACAGAGCACGTTTTTCCTTTCGAATTTATTCTGCCTTTTTATAATGTTTTTCTTTAAATCGATTGGTCTTACGTAACACACGAACGAGCGGATTTCGTCCTTCGGTAGGGATAGAAATGCTTGCGCATCTAAGAAGCCACATCCGCACAATCTATGACGCTCAAACCTAGGTGTCTGTAGAGGAACATTTATGGTTCACTCACATCAATATATTTCCTATTGTCTTGGCGGTGAAGAAAAAAAACGAAGTGTCAGAACGATGAATCATGAATTCGACTTTTTATCCAGCGAACGTGGCCGCATGTAAGCACGTTGTGCTTGACCCTCAAAGCCCAAAGAAACCGCGAGCACGATCACTGATCCTTGAAAACCTGATCTACGATTCAGACGGATTGGCTATTAATACACGACTCGTCCATTATTCCATTGTCTTCTGTGGTATTCGCATTTTTTCCTGAATGTACAACAGTATACGCTTCGCACACGTAATCTCACTGAGCGGTTCGCTGGCAACACAGACAGCAGAAAAAAAAACGACTCAGTGGAAGAGCTCGTCAGTACAGCAGTAACATAAAAAATGGCTATGGTAGTCACTTAGCCGGAAACTGTAACAAGTGTCACTGCACCCCCACATTTGAAAAGACAAAATTCATATCGAAAGGAAAAGGCAAGAGGGAAAGGGAAATAGTAGAGGCTTTTCATATTAGAAAGGAAGGAGATAAATGTGTAAGCACTCCCTCTCTTGCCATGTCGGGAAAGGAAATACAATTTTTGGAAGAAAGATTATAATGTTGCTGATTTGCAGTTGTTTTTGCGACTGGTGTGTGCATGCCTATGCTGAAAAAGGTATAAATGTCCGGTGATCTTCAAATAAACTTCCATTTGGCAGTCAGCGCTTGTCTGTGGTTTTTGTTTCCTTGTGTCCTCTTCTTTTTCGCGCTGTTTAACCTCAGTTCTAAATATTTCTGAATCTTAGCGTATTTACGAGAAGCCGAGGTGTCCTGCCATTGGGTCACCATGAAGAGCACTGTATACAGTACGTCTTGTCGCTTTGCAGAAGGCGCAACGAGATGCCGGTTTCCGCGGAGTGGGGAGAAGTTATTTCAGAGGACGTTGTTTTGTCAAGAAAACGACATTAATCCACGTTTAAACGCCCTCGGGACAAAGTCAGTCTTGCTTGAAAAGCATGTGACAGGGCTTTTTAGTTCCGGATCTCTCATTGCTTTTCGATGAAGTCATCTGCGCGTACTGTTTCCTCGAACGCGTCATCGCCGTGTTTGTCTTGCGGTGGTGGGTTTATGGGAACGCAGACAGGCAGTCGTAATCGGAGTGTTTATGTCCGGACTTTGGAGTGTTTCCGTCGAATTCTTGCTGTTTGAGGGTTCGCCGTGCAAGGCGGACTGGCGGATGCATTAGGTTGGTTAGCCAGTACATCGCGTGTTTGTCGCTTATCACATCGAAGGGTGCGCCATATACGTAAGGACAAAATTCTGGAAATATACTACATAAAACACATGCAGAAATAATTCAATAATGTATTGAATGTTTTCAATTATCGGTACTCCGCTGACAGCCGTCCGATATTATATTTCAAATGCCACCGTAGGTAAAATGCGCTTCTAGAAAGGAGCTTCAAGCGGCGTATTCTAAAGAAACACCTACGCGAAAAAACAGGCCGGCTAAAGTGAGCCGTGTTATTGCAAGACCTGAATAGTCGCTCTGTGTTGTTCAGAGCTTCCGAGCATTAAAATTATGGGGTGTTATGTGCCAAAACCACTCCCATATTATGAGGCACGCCGTAGTGGAGGACTCCGGAAATTTCGACCACCTGGGGTTCTTTAACGTGCACCTAAACCTAAGCACACGGGTGTTTTCGCATTTCACCCCCATCGAAATGGGGCCGCCGTGGCAGCTTCCGAGCATGAACCCGAACATGAACCGTCGACGTCGTCAGCGTAAGGAACGAGACTGATGGACATAGAAACCTAGCTTCGCTGAAGACTTTCTTGTTAGTACCCTGGTCTGCTGTGCGTAGCCCAGGTAATACATTTCTACTCCGACTTCAAGAGGCCGGCTACAAGCGAAGAACTGTACTCGCCGCGGCATATCTAGGCTCATAGCATTATCACTTTCGCATCTTGCATTCCGAGCCTTTGATGAAGGATCATAAACGATGACTTACATGCGCGGAATAAAGTTTATTTTGTGCATGCACCACATAACCTTTATTCCACGCATGCGTCAGACTTTTCTAGAAACATTAGGACGCGTATACGGACGTCGACGTCTTCGAAAGGGCTCAAGAATTGAATGTGTCCAATATTTCAGCACCATGGATTCCGGGTTGATAAACATGTTCGTGTCTGTTAGAAAGGAGTTCACGTGTTTACTTATCTGCGTCAGCAGCGACGACACAGGGAGTACGTAACATAAAGTTATTTTTAAGAGTCTGAGCGCTATTATCCCTCGTCATCATCATGCTTCAGAACGTACGCATCATCCGTTTTCACGACTGTTCACTTTGGCCTGTCCCGCGCGATTGCTGTGGAATCAAAACATCTCATCAGGTGACGTCCGTTATGATACGCATGTTTTATGGAATTCTCGGTCGGCGATAATGGAAAATAAAACTTAAAGCATCCAAGAAAGTACCCACATGAGCTGCAGTAGTTAAATTTAAAAAAAAGGTTCGCAGCAATACGCAGACAACACCTACAATTGCGCCGTAGCTATGATGCTTTGCTTCTGAGAACAAGGCCGGGTTCGATTCGCAGCTGCGCTGGGTGCATTCCATCGGAAGTTGAATGCAAATACAGCCACTAACTTAGATATAAGTGCACGTTAGAGACAACAGCTGGCCGAAAATATTTCAGAGTCCCCTACCATGACATTCCTATCACAGCCCAACAGCTGCGTCGAGAAGTCAATGGCGTCATTGAATTGAGTATGCGCACTTGAACTGCCGGCGCCCTAACCATTGTTTGGGTGTGTGGGTGTGTGTGTGGGGGGGGGATAAATTATACACATGTAGTGCATCGCAAAGTGACGGAATAAACAGGTTCGTTATGTTGGCACTCTGCATTCTGATTCTGGTCGTTTGATAATCTCACAATGGTGCTCACACAACACATATACCTACCACCATGGCAGACACAAGAAGCCATCGTTCATCCTCAAAACAAGGCGTGAAAGCTCCAGCAGCTGCTGCAGTTCCCATAAATACTTATTCGGAACCCGCAGCGAAAAGTCGTGCACGGCGAAATGGACGGCATACTGGAATGCTCAGGCCAACGCCAGCAACTTCGCCTACTTTTCCAGAGCTTCGCCAACCGCGGATTACTGATCAACATACATAATACCACGCTTGGCTCATATGTCGCCACCTGTCTGGGCTACCAAATTTCAGCAGACGAAATTCCAACATTCACTGATTGCAGCTTGGCAATAACCTCAGTCCACCACAGCCAAGGACCTCCGGCGTCCTCTCGGGACGTCAAACTACTACAGGCGCCTTTTGCCTAAAGAAACAGTCTATCAGGTTCCACTTCACGAGATCTTGGCTTGTCCATGAGGTTGCCTATCCTTCGCTTGGACACCATTTTTAACGTAAGTTTTAAACGATTAAGAAGCTGCTCTCTGCGTCGCCAGTCACTCTGAATTTATCATGCATGCTTTTAGCATTGGCGTCAGTGTCTACCTCACAAAACACTTGACAGCACCTGGAGACACAACGCGTTTTTTCTCCAGGAAGCTTTCCACCCAGAAAGCACACATATCCCCTGCAAGCTCCAAGGACACCAATACGGCACCTGCGCAAACTGACCAGCTAGCCTACTACAGATAGCTTTTCGCAGTTTACGAGGCAGTTCAGCATTTTTGCGACAGCCTGGAAGCACAGTAGTGCGTAATATATACCGACCACAAACCTCTCAGCTACACCTTCTCTCAGCACCACGATGAACTTGCGCCAGTACAACATACCAAGCTATCGTACATCGCCCTGCTAACGACTGACATTTAGCATGTGAGCGCGAAAGATAATGTGGTTGGTGACACACTCTTCGGTGTCTTTGCCATCGACACTTCGTGCGATGAATTATGACGTTACCGAACGCTATCAACTACCCAACGGTGCTTCTTCGCTTCAGCTCTAGCAAATTCTCCTCGCCGGTTCACGAACCAATGCCTACTGCTACATGTACAACGGACAACGCATAAGTGCCCTAATCGCATCCTCGTGGCCTCTTTAGCTAGGTGCACGACTTCGGCCATCTGGGTATCCGCGCCTCCTAGCACGCATCGTGGCTTACCTTCCATAAAGCGCGACTGTCCCACCTGTGCGCACACGTGCATTCAGGGACAACGTGTCAGAATTACCCGACACATCATTTTGCCATTCGAATCATTCTCCCAACTTTCAGAATGCTTCTAATACGTTCATCTAGACATCGTTCAGGCCTTTTCACCAGCCGAAACTTTGACTCTAGTCTCGACACGCATGGTAGCTGCACGACCACTATTATCCAACAATGGAGCCTCTATAATTGGCAGTCGAGAGGTCACGTGTTTTGAAGTTTCTATTCTGAAACGAAAATTTGCGGAACACTATTTTTGCGCCTTCGTCAAGAAGGAAAATGTGAAGCATAGCTGCAGACCATTTGGAATATAATGTTTTTCTTGACCTTCGCTGCAGTATAGCGATTTGAGCGCTTAAATATAGAATGAACAGTAGCGTGCACGGTTCATTCTACATGAACCGTGCACGCTACAATACAACTGCAATTTCGCGAATATGTAGCCGCTGTACAATGTAGCCGCACTGTCAGCTTATTGATTGGCTGAACGAATATATCACGTGAGGAGGGTCACAAGGAGGGCCCATTCCTAAACATCATTTTCCCTTTGCATGACTTTACGCTAGGCCATCTATGCAGAGTTTCCAACATAATTTGTGGGGGGGACGAGCTCCGCGACGAGCGCCGGCTGTCATACTGGGGCTTCTGGTTGGCTTTCGAGAGTGACTGCCGAGTGCAGGCGACCTACCTGACGTGGTTGGCTCGAGCGACGGCATTGCATGCGTACTCGCTGGACGGCGCTCTAGCAGCAGGAAGGGTGTCGTGTGATAACGTGGGTTTATGGTTGAAAAGCATGTAGAAGGGTGAAAATCTGGCAGTGCCATGAAGGGATGAATTGAGAAAAAAATCTCACGTAGGGTAGCACAAGGTGTCAGTCACTGTGCTGTTATGAAACATATATAGATAGATTATATTTGTGGGGTGCGATTTAAGCACTCTGTGATACCGTTTCTCTCAGCGTGACAGGAAGTGGTCAACTTGGGTGGCTTTCAGAAGGAGCGCAAGATGTCATACATGACTCTTGACCTAAAAGTTCGGCCGCGGTCCGTGAGCAGCTCGCCCCAAGCCCCATGGTGTAAGATGACACGTGTATCACGTAGCATAATCAGTGTCGGTAGCGGACCATTGCTGCCAGACGCTGATTACGAAAAAGACCAAGAAAAATTTATGGGGTTTTACGTGCCAAAACCACTCTCTGATTATGAGGCACGCCGTAGTGGTGGACTCTGGAAGTTTTGACCACCTGGGGTTCTTTAACGTGCACCTAAATCTAAGTACATGGGTGTTTTCGCATTTCGCCCCCATCGAAATGCGGCCGCCGTGGCCGGGATTCGATCCCGCGACCTCGTGCTCAGCAGCCTAACACCATAGCCACTGAGCAACCACAGCGGGTAAGACCAGGAAGGTCAAAGTCTACCCGACAGAATTGTTCGGCCGGTAATCCTCGTTGGCTGAAGGGGTCCAAAAGGTAGCGCGGACGGTCGTTTCTGGCGTTAGAATTTCTCGCAAGCCCTGACGTAACGTCGAATGTAACGGCCGAGAGTGCGCCGCGTATCCAGCTTTTCTGGACACGAGGGTTTAGTTCCCGTGAGTGCCACCACGTGGCGTACTAACCTTAAGCTTTTTAATCTTGCTGTGATGACATGGTGATGACGTCAACAAAACAAAAATAAAACAAATAAATGCTATCCCTGCACTTTGAACTTTTCCACAATGCTTCTCCCGCCCGCGTTATCAGTGTTGTTATTGAAGCGTAGCCGCTTGTCGCCTGGAAATGACTTATCATGTTGAGACTGTTTAGCCGCGACAACCGATGATTGATTCTGGGCTATTGATACGGTTGTTGTTTTTTCTTCTTTTTCTTTTTTCTTTCCTTTTTTGTTCTTTGGGATGCTAGGGTGTAAACAAGCTAGGGTAATCGTCAGAAGCACTCCGTGGCGGCCTTTCTTCAGTCGGCACACATTCCTAACATTCTAACATCGCACAGCGTCTACGAGAGACGCCGTCCTAGACGGCTTTTGATTTGGACCTATTGATTTCGCTATGGTACCCTCAATTATTTCTCTAGCGACTTTGCTATCCGCACTCATGGGCTACCGCAGCAGCTGCAAATCGAGCTATGCTTAAATATTAAGATATATACATGGATATGTTGGTTTTCCACCTTGAGACAGAAGGCATAACAAAAGAATTATGCAATCTGTTTTTGTATCGTCGTCCATTAGCATGCTATGGCCGAAGCTGCTCTCAACACTACGTCACATATACTGGCCACCGGGCCCTGTGCACCTTTGGGTATGACATATATAGTACTTTCAGTTAGTTCCCAAAGTAGTCTTCTGTCACGGTTATCCACATACGTGAAGGAAGGCCGCTATTTAAAGTTATTGCGCAGTAATATTGTCTACCATGTTGTCGTTCCGCCTGTAGCCGCAATGTCGACTAGCAGATATCGAATGTCATAAAGGCTACCCACATAATGAAAGACCTAGCGCACAACACTTGACACTTACTTGCGTTGAAGAGTTTTGCGGCTGCAAAAGACATCCTTGCGGAATGTTAAATAATAAATTATGGGAATTTTCGTGCCAAAATCACGACCTGATTATGAGGTTTGGCGTAGTGGAGGATTCCGGAATAATTGGGGCCTCCTGGAGCTGTTTAGCGTGCGGCTAAATATAAGTACATGGGTGTTTTCGCATTTCACACTCATCAAACTACGACTGCGGTGGCTGGGCTTCGATCCCGCGACCTCGTATTTAGCAGCCAAACACTATAGCCACTGAACAACTACGGCGCGTAAGGAATGTTGGCAGTTTGAGCAAGGTGACAGTCGGAAAGTGAGACAGTTTGTTCCCATCCTTAATGCGTACCTTAAGATCGGTACGAGCCTTGGAAGAACGACAACGTAGAGGGCATTGTATTTAGTTTGATGTAGTCCGCGTACAAAATTTCAGACCCAAATCACCCTGTAATGACTGACGACCAGGTATATCTCTTATACGTGCAGCCGTCTGACAGCTGCCGGGCGCTGGCGTCGGCCACAGGACCTACTTGTCCTCTCTTCAACACTTGCCGACATTCTCACCTTATTTCCCACCCTCGGTTGCAGCTCAACTGCTTCAACAACAAATTTATTTCTCCAAAATTTGGCCTTCCTGTCAACATTATGGTTTTTCGTTGTCTTTAGGCCATCTTTTATCCCTTCAGGAACATCTGCGTCAGCAGGCGTTTGTTGTGTTGCTACACCACGTAGCCGAGCCCATGAGGATTGGACCCTCCCGCGTCTAACCCTGCGCGGCTTAGCCGTGTCAAGTGTGAAGCACTTCAAGTGAAGCGCGAAAAAGAGAGACAGACGGCCGATACAACGCATACGCTACCCTACGTTCGTGCCAGTTTTTCGAACTTCACAAGCAACATGTCGTACCAACAAGGCCGAATTTCCACCCTTCTTACGAATTTAAGCCATGAAACAATGTTCCGTCTCACTTTCCATACACCATTAAGAATATATGCTGGTTCCGCAATCGCACGACCTTAGGAGCAATTCATAGATGCATTGAGAATAAAATAACACATTTATGAGCACGATCGCTCGCACTAAGTAAGTAAATGTCAGGGAGTGCCACGGGCATTATAACGTCTCCTACATAAGCGGCCGCTTATTTCAGAACAGCGAAGTATTCACGAAAGACACCACCCTCCCTCTGGCAAAACCTCCGGCCACTCTCCTTAACTGTGTATATAAATGCCACTTAGATTCCTAGATATAATTTCCCATCTTCAATAACAATGCAGCTGCTTGCTTCAAAATATTCAAAACGACTGGATCATTTTGCAGGCGTAATGGTCGTGCTGATGCCGTGGTCGGAGGTTGTCCGGCTCTATGGGCGTATGTTGTGACAGGGCAACGTTATTGTTGGATTTTAACGTAAACTACAGCTGTGAAAAGCAAGCTACACGTGGTGCGTGTGCAATGCCACAGACGCCGCGAGCAGCTACCACAGAACACCTACACTGTACAAAAAGTTCCTCATTTTACGGCAAATCTGCTGGTTATGTGTGGCCGAACGCTTTTCCGTAAATAATGTGAGGTCATTTCCGTAGAACGAATAGCCGTAAAAGAGAGACCGTAAGACAAAGCACGAGTGCTTTCGTGTCTAGAAAACAGAAGAATCTGTATGCTGAATCTGCACTATAACCGTTCTTGTAAGGTGCTTCTCGTATTCAGAAAACAAACACACTGTATGCTGAGCCTGTACTATAACCGCTATTATACAGGTGTTTCCCGTATTCAGAAAACTAGACTCTGTATGCTGCATCAGTACTATATCCGTTAAAGTACAGGTGCTTCCCGTATTTCATATTACAGAGCACACCCATTGTTTGGGGAATACATTATCGGGGACTAAATTGCCCAGGACTCACGAGCGTCGAACGAATTTTATTGGTGTGCTATCCCCTGGGATCAGCCGCGCTAACATCTGCGTTCGGAATATGCATACGTGACCCAGTGTTTCCAGCATTCTTGAACGCAGAGATGCAATTTGGGTGACGCTCGCACTTCCAGGGTACGTTTATCCTTGACAGTACATGCCCTTTAATGCAAATGTCATGAAGGCCGCTCATAGCAAAAGCAGGAGGTCGCCATTGAGAAAACCGCCTTGCTAGCACACTGACATAGCTGAGAAGGTAAAATACTTTCGACTTTCTAATATGAATGCATTGCATGTGATATATACAAAATGGTGTAAAATTTCAGTCCTCAAGTTTTTAGATCACAGAAGCAACATTATTTTCTTCAATCACTCGTCTTGCACTTTTTCCTGGTGAAAGTTCTTGAGCCCATATGCTTTGCAAGGAGAAACTTGCTGCTGATAGGAGAAACTTGCTGCTGTTAGGAGAAACAAATAGTATTCGTGAATTTCTATCCAAAAACAGTGGCAAACAAGGATAATCCCAGAACACAACAAACCAGTGGCATCTGTGTTAGAAAAACGTACATAGATAAACATGTTGCAACAAGGGATGTTGCTGTAGCCGACATTTCAACAAAAGTACTTGTCATCAGGGTAGCAAATGTTTTCCTTGGCAGCATTTCTTTGTGCATGGTTCACTGGCTCCTAGCATCATTGGGAGAGAAGCTGGTGCATATAATAGGTCAGAAGCCAAGCTGTTAAAATAAAGGCAGGAAGGGTGACAGAGCGGGAAGGCGCACTGGTGTCAGTTCTTGCAAAGAATACGGATGATCAAAACCGAAAACGATGTAAACAAGTAAGAAAACATTAATCCAACAGACTTAGTCTTCCGAGAAATCATAGGAGGCATTAAGATAAACTGTTTGCACATTTGGAAGAAAGTAACGAAGAATTAAGGAAACTAAATTTTGTATCAAGATGCATCTGGTAAAGATCAGTCTAAATGGTAAATGAAGATGCATTATAAATATGCATTTTGTTGAAGGCCAATGAAAAAATATATTGACCAGTTATCAAAAGTAAGGACATAAAAATTAAACTGGGTATGACCACAAAAAAGGTGAGGCGTGTCACAGGACACAAGAGAAGAGAAGTGTGCAATTACTCGTGTGTCCTGTCGGCACACCTCACCTTTTTTACATAATTAATCATTAACAACTAGTTCAGCTTTCTGTCGTTCTATGACCACAAAACAGTATTGAATAGCCTGTGAAAAAAAATGGGATGGGCAATATGATAACCAGGTGCAACATTGTGAAACGTTGAGCTGTTTACATTCATGCCACTGTTGATCGCTTCAAGTTTCTGTCTTCCTATGGAACCTTGGTCTTACTTAAGGAAATTTGTCATTTTTTAAACACGTCAAAGCTTACATTCTGTTCGAAGCTTAGCTCCTGGCACACCGTTAGCTGGCCTTTTTTTAAACACAGATGCCTACACATTATATATGTTGGCAGGAGCGCTAGACAATTACATTATATCAGTTATCCCAAGCAAAGTGAAGTTTGATAACAATAAGTGAAAGAAACAAACAGCATTCCGCAATACTGATTAAAGTCAACCGGTAAAGTTGCTAAAATTATTGTACCCCCCACCCCATCATACACACTATTATACACCAGACTGACTCTCATAACACTACCCCGCAGGGGCGTCTGCGCAAGCAGGCGTTTGGTGTGTTACGACACCACGTACCCGAGCACACGAGGGTTGGACCCTCCGCGTGTAGCCGTGCGCGGCTTAGCCGTGTCCGGGGAAAGGGGGATCCTGGGGGTTGAGCCGATGCCGGGTGTTTGGACCTTTAAGGCCCCCCGGCGGAGGCAACACACCTCTTTGGCCTCTGCTTCACGTAGACGGCACCCCCGGACTGACCCACCGGGGGGAAATCGGTAGTTGCCTTTTCCTGTCTCTCTCTTCTTATTACCTTCGTCTTTCCCTTACTTTCCGCCTTTCCTGTCTCCTTCTCATTTCTTTATTACTTCCGACCTTCCTGGCAGCAAAGGTTAACCTTGTGTGAGTAGCCAACCTTGGTGATGTCATATTGGGTTATAGTGGCAACGTACAGCTAGCGTTTGCAGGCCCTGTTTTTCAGGCCCTGCAGCGTCCCCTTGTTGGACTCCATGGTGGGTGGCTGGCGTTGCTGCCGAAAACTACACGTCCACACATGGCTACTTCCTTCCCTTCACTACCTGATCGCCCTCAGAAAAGAGGGCGCACCGATGAAGTCTTTCAATTTTTTGGCCGCCAAAAAGAATCGTTCCCGCGTTTCCATGTTATCCATTCTGCAAAACCAGATAAACCAGTAAGAACTATCTCACCCTTCCTTGTTTCGAAGTCATTGACTGAAGCCTTTGGTCCTGGATATAAGGCGTCGAGGATGGCAAGCGGGGATCTCCTCTTGGAGCTCCGCGATCAAAAACAATATGAAAAATTGTCAACACTAGTGTCATTTGGGGAAACGCAGATAATTATAACCCCGCACCGCACGATGAACACCACCCGTGGTGTTGTCTCTAACGATGACTTGATGGAGCTCACTGAGGCTGAACTCTTGGAGGGCTTCAGGGACCAGAATGTTATAAATGTTAAACGAATTAAGATGAGGCGAGATGGAAAAGAGATCAAGACGAAACACCTGATACTCACTTTCGGCTCAAGTGTCCTTCCCGAGTCCATCGAGGCTGGTTATATCAAACTTCGTGTTCGACCATACGTTCCCAATCCTCTCAGATGCTTTAAGTGCCAACGTTTCGGCCACAGTTCACAGAACTGTCGAGGCCGGCTGACTTGTGCCAAGTGCAGTGACAATGAACATTCCTCCGAAACGTGCCAGAACACCCCACATTGTGTCAACTGTGATGGCGAGCATGCCGCATACTCGCGCGCCTGCCCGTCCTGGAAAAAAGAAAAAGAAATTGTGGCCATAAAAGTAACAGAAAATATCACTTTCAAAGAGGCACGGAGGCGGGTGTCATACCTGTCTAAGAGCAGCTTTGCCGATGTGGCGCGTAAGGGGGCAGCGTCACAACGGCC
Organism: Dermacentor variabilis; assembly: GCF_050947875.1. Classification (NCBI taxonomy): domain Eukaryota; kingdom Metazoa; phylum Arthropoda; class Arachnida; order Ixodida; family Ixodidae; genus Dermacentor; species Dermacentor variabilis. The sequence goes on along the minus strand of NC_134578.1, from coordinate 32,438,572 downwards.
TCCGGCGGCTGTCCGACCCACAAGCAGTGAGTCGGCAGTTACGCCATCTGCCCCCGCGGCGGTCGCAGCTAGCGCTGCTCCGTCAACACAGCAGGGGGGACAATAGACCCCGAAGGTGGGCGCAGCTGAGGGTGCCCCAACCTCCCCGGCCCCTCCCAGCGCTGGCAACAGCCGGCGCAGCCAAATCCCGCAGGGTGCCCCATCGACCTCCGGGCTGGTGGGCGCAGGGGTCTTGCCCTCCAAGGCGGGACCCTCTCGGGAAACTTCTCGCTCGCAAGAGCAGGCGTCCGGCGCCTCACAAGAGGCAATGGACACTACACCTGTCCTCAAGGCGCACCAGGCGCCTAAGGAGCGGCGAGGTTCCCTCGAACGCTTCAAAAAGAGCAAAACCCCGGTTACAGGGCCTCGAAAGAGCTCTGTAATCTAGTGTTCAATTCCAATGGTAGATCGCGAGCGCTCGGCCGGATCACGAACGGAGCGCGTCACTCCGACTGAGAGCGCTCTCATCTGCTCGCACCATATCTGCGAAGGGAATGCGTGCGCTCCCGCGGGGGCACTTAGTACAGGAAAATCAAGTGAGAGGGCGCAAGAATAGAGAGAGGAACAAGCGCTTGGAAGTGCAACCCACCACCCCATTTCACTGTCCGTGTCAGAAGAATCATCACTCGACTTGGAAATCGTACTGTCTGAGTCGGAGCTGTCTAGGAGCGCGAACAAAATCGCACGGCACGAAGCGGCATCCACGTTTCCCCATGTCCATAGCTGCCCGCGACCGGAAACAGGCGACCGTGACAGGAAGCAGAGGCGGGTGAAGGAAATACGTCGCGAGGACTTCCGGTCAAATCTGCCGATTTCGGCGGAGCAAATATTTTTGCTCCACGGAGCAATCCGGGATCAGCGGCTGGTCCCAATCTGCCATTGGAACACACAGCTCACGCTCCCATTCTGCCATTGGAATAGGATTGCTCCATACAGAGCAGAAAAACTTGATCTGGATCTGCCATTGGAATTCAACATAAGGCATCACTTCCGTTTCCGTAAGCACAGCACCAATTTACTTTAAAAATGGATACACAAATAATTCAGTGGAATGTCCGAGGTCTTCTTAAAAACCTTGATGATTTGCAAGAACTCATCCACAAACATAATCCAAAAGTGCTGTGTTTACAGGAAACACACTTAAAATCCAAACACACAAACTTTCTCCGTACGTTTGTTACGTTTCGCAAAGATCGCGATGATGCCGTCGCATCATCGGGTGGTGCGGCGATTCTCACTCATAAAAGTATAGCATGTCAACCTTTACAGCTACGAACGCCCCTTGAGGCAGTGGCGGTGCGAGCTGTTCTGCTAAACAAACTCATCACTATTTGCTCGCTTTATATACCCCCACATCACAAATTAACTAAACATGAATTTCAATCCTTTATAGATGAATTGCCAGAACCTTATCTGGTTCTTGGCGACTTCAATGCACACAACTACCTGTGGGGCGACCCTCGTATAGATGCGCGAGGACGTCTTGTTGAGCAGTTCCTTTTCTCTTCTGGTGCTTGTCTACTGAATAAGAAGGAAGCGACATACTATTCTCTTGCAAACAGAACATTTTCTTCAATAGATCTTAGCCTAGTCTCTCCGTCACTACTGTCTGAACTTGAATGGGAAGTTAACGACAATCCTTACGGGAGCGACCACTTCCCTATACTACTAAGAACATATAAAGAAAACGAATGTGTACCACAGGCTCCTAGGTGGAAAATCGATACAGCCGACTGGGAGAAATTCCGAACCTTAACTAGCATATCATGGGATGGTATGTCCTCGTTAGAAATAGATGCTGCTGTGGATTACTTTACAGCTTTCATTATAGATGCCGCATCTAAATGCATTCGTGAAGTAAGTGGCTCGGCATGCAAACGGCATGTCCCGTGGTGGAACGATGAATGCAGAGTCGCACGTAGGAATCAAAACAAAGCGTGGGGGTTGCTACGCGCTTCGCCCACTGCAGAGAATCTTGTTAACTTTAGGAAGTTAAGTCTCAAGGCAGGAGAACCCGCCGACAGGCCAGAAGAGAGAGTTGGCAAAAGTTTTTGTCGAACATCAACTCGTTTACTGATGAGGCGAAAGTCTGGAACCGCGTAAATAGAATTAGAGGGAGACAAACATATTCACTTCCTCTGGTAAACACACAGGGTGATACGCTGCAACATCAGGCAGACTCACTTGGGGAGCACTTTGAGAGTGTGTCAAGTTCAAAACGTTATTCTAAATCCTTCCTGAAGTATAAGCAAATAGAAGAACGTAAGCCACTAAAAAGAATATGTCTACAGAATGAATCGTACAACTGCCCTTTCAGTATTGCCGAGTTGAGAGCTGCCTTGAGCTCATGCAAGAGCTCTGCACCGGGAGCGGACAGAATCATGTATGAAATGATCAAAAACCTACACAATAACACCCAAGTTACATTACTCACACTTTTCAACACCATTTGGGCTGCGGGATGTCTCCCAACTGCATGGAAAGAAGCCATTGTGGTTCCTGTTTTGAAACAAGGCAAAGATCCTTGCTTAGTGGCAAGTTACCTCCCGATCGCCCTCACGAGTTGTCTTTGTAAGGTATTTGAAAAAATGATTAATCGGCGACTCATCCATCTCCTTGAAATGAGCAAAATTCTTGATCCCTATCAGTGTGGCTTCCGAGAAGGGCGCTCCACAACTGACCATCTTGTACGTATTGAAGGACATATTCGTGACGCGTTTGTACACAAGCAGTTTTTCTTATCGATATTCCTTGATATGCAGAAGGCGTACGATACAGTATGGCGCTACGGAATCTTGAGAGATTTGTCAGAAATGGGCATTCACGGTAACATGCTAACCATAATAAAAAGCTATTTGTCCAGTCGTACCTTCCGCGTAAAAGTCGGTAACGTACTTTCGCGTCCTTTTACGCAAGAAACGGGTGTACCGCAAGAAGGCGTGCTCAGCCGCGCACTCTTCATCGTGAAGATGAACACGCTTCGCGCTTCATTACCACCGGCAATCTTTTATTCTGTCTACGTGGACGACATACAAATAGCTTTCAAATCCTGCAACCTCGCAGTGTGCGAGAGACAGGTACAGCACGGCCTGAACAAAGTGGCGATGTGGGCAGACAAGAATGGATTTAAGATGAATCCTAACAAAAGCTCTTGCGTTCTTTTTACAAGAAAGAGAGGAATGATCCCAGATCCTAGCTTAGAACTGGGTGGACAACAAATACCCGTAAACAAAGAGCACAAATTTCTAGGTGTTACACTTGACTACAGACTCACTTTCATTTCCCACATAAAACATCTTAAAGAAAGATGTCTAAAAACGATGAACATAATGAAACTCCTATCCCAGACTAAATGGGGTAGTGACAGGAATTGTTTAATGAAACTCTATAAAAGCCTCATTCGATCACGATTAGATTATGGCACCGTGGTCTATCATCCTGCCGCCCCGAGTGCGTTAATGATGCTAGACCCTGTCCACCATCTAGGTATCCGCTTAGCCACGGGCGCTTTCAGGACAAGTCCCGTTGAAAGTTTATACGCAGAATCGAACCGGTGGTCACTTCATCTCCAGAGAACATACATCAGCCACACATATTTTCTGAAAGTGCACTCTAATCCTAAACATCCGTGTTATAATACCGTTAATGACATGACATATGCTACACTCTTTCATAATCGTCCCTCCATAAGGCAGCCTTTCTCGCTGCGTGTTAAGGAGCTTAGTCATGAAATGCATGTTCCACTCCTCGAGCTTCGCCTAAGGCCTCCAGCTAAGCTGCTACCTCCTTGGGAGTGGCAGATGATACAATGCGATATATCTTTCATGCAAGTCACAAAACACGCTCCAGAGATTGAAATACAAATGCATTTTCGGGAACTCCAATACAAACACTCCTGCGCGGAGTTCTACACAGACGCATCGAAGTCACGCAAGGGGGTGTCCTATGCAGCCGTCGGCCCATCCTTCTCGGAATCCGATGTACTGCATCCGGAAACAAGCATCTTTACGGCTGAGGCCTACGCACTGCTGTCGGCTGTAAAGTATATAAAGAAATCAAAACTCGAGAAATCAGTTATATATACGGACTCCCTAAGTGCTGTGAAGGCCTTAATGTCATTTTCTAAGCACAAAAACCCAGTCATCAACGAACTATATTCCGTCCTATGTAAAACGTATATATGTAACCAGCATGTCATCATATGCTGGGTGCCCGGTCATAGGGGCATCGAAGGCAATGTTCTGGCGGACCAGATGGCCACATCAATTGCATCGTATTCAGTAAATCCTACCGCAGCAGTCCCTGTCACAGATCTGAGGCCCTACTTGCGCAGAAAACTGCGGAACTACTGGCAACGCTCGTGGGACATGGAAACAAATAATAAACTGCATGTAATAAAGCCACAATTAGGTTTCTGGCCTCCTGTAACAAAATCCCGCCGGACAGATGTCCTATTCTGCCGTCTAAGAATAGGACACACTTTTGGCACACATAACTTCTTACTCACGGGAAACAAGCCTCCAACCTGTGGTAGATACGGGGAGAGGCTGACCGTCCTCCACGTCCTACTGGATTGTCGGGAAGCCGAACCCGAAAGAAAAAAACATTTTCTCTTAGCGTACAGGCACCACATCCCCCTTCATCCTGTTATGTTACTTGGTCCAGAACCACTCTTTGACACCAACGCCATCTTAGGTTTTTTGAAAGATGTTGTGTTGCATGTTATTAGCCCCACACGTTCGTAGCGCTTGCTCTCTTCAGGGAATGCCGCTGCGATAATTGTTTTGAATAGCGCATGCCTCTAGGCCCTTGTGGTTCAAGGGCTCTGGAGAGGCAGTAGTGCTGTAAGCAATTTAACGTCTCGCATAATTTAAACAATGCATCATTCTTTTACGATGGATTTTAATCTTCACAGTCTTCGTCATTAGTCATCGCCATAATTTTATAGCACGTAGATTTTACGCACTTCACAGCGACTATTTTTAGGCCACTTTACAGCCAAGTCACATCTTCCATACTACATCGTTAACACCACCATTTGTCATGGCGCTCTTTGGCCAAACCTGGCCCTTGCGCCACAAAACACCACACATCATCATCTCATAACACTAGGCATCAAGTGAGGAGAATTAGGGGATCAGAGGGCACAATTCTTTTTATTAGAACATCAAATGTGCTTTACATTATAGCTACATTCCAACTAACAAAGGAGCAGCTGGTTTGTGAGATGGTGACCGATGCATGCGAAAGCTCATGAGATTCTGTGCAGCAGAACGTTGCTGATGAAGTGTTATGCGCACAAGTGCACTATTTCATGCAAAATGACATCCTGCAGCCAAACCTTGTGTAGATGTGCCAACCTTAGAGCTTGAAAAACACCACAGTGGAAGGCAAAGGGTGCTAAATTTGTTAAAGATTACTAAATATAATTCGATTATGGCAATATTTTCACAGCTCGTTAAAGATTCAGACTGTTCTCTAGGGGTGCTACAAACAGGCACCCTGCTATTACAGTCGCAGCAACAATGATGTGTGGCGCAGACAAGGAGAAATGCTAAGGAAGTTTATGCAAGAGTATGCCCTACAAATTGCACCCCGCTTCACATTCCAATCTCGTAGAGGAGTAGGAGAAAAAAACTCTACTTTCTGGTGGAAGATGCATACTCCCGAGTAGAAGAAACTAGTGTACCCTAAGCATTGCTGTTCCCAATGCCTGTGCGCTGGCAGTTACTTATAATATGACAGTAGCAATTGTTTTTCCACAAGCTCTAGTTACGGCAAGCTGCTGCCAGTTTACCGGTACACAGCTGTAATATATTTAGGGCCACTTCAAACTCTCTAATGAATTTATCTCAAATGACACAAGTGGAGTGCAATATTCTGCAAATAGGTGAAGCGCTATGTGCCATCGCATACAATGAAACACCTTTGAAGAACCTGAATCGCCACCTGCGCCGCGACGAGGTGAAGAGTGTGTTCTGTGCAAACTAGTGCACCTGTATAGCCTAAAGCGGTCGAGAGTGCCTTTAGTATTAGTTGGGAAGTTTTCTAATTTAAACCGCACACAGTAAAAACCTCCATGCAGTTTTGCCAAATGCCAAACCTACCTTCTTACTGTTTGAATGTTACGACAAGTAGGGCCATACCACGTACTCTATGATATTCATTCCCAAACAATCAAAGCTAATAGCACCACCCTAAATCTTGTGTTCTCTGTCTCAAATTTGCTGCCAAAATTGTTAGTGTGGAATGCAGCGCTCGGCAGAGATACTGATTTCCGGAGCAATATAAAGTATTAGGTACTGTGATCTTAGTTCTTTTAGTGCTTCTTAAGCAACATCGGAGCCTAATAGTAAAAAATGAGGAATAAATGCATCGTGTATATTTCCCGTCACAACCCTCATCAAGTATTTAGTAGTCTTAATTATAAAGAATTCCAGATTTAGATAGACAGACAGATTTTATTCAACTAAAAGAATGGCATCACGCCAATTATTCTTGCTATATTTGCTAATTATTTGCTAATTATTGCTATATGGTGCTGTATTTATTTTCATCTATTGCAGTTGGAATGTGTATGCATTCTCAGCGATATCGCTTGACGTGTTTTAGATTGACTGGTTTCCCAATTTAGGCAAATTCGTATTTGCAAATAAGCTTGTGGGTCATACCAAGAACTTGCTTAGCAGGCGTATGTATTTAGAATTTGCAAGGTACGAGGCTCTTGAATGCAGATCTAATCCTGGGGTGCATGCCGCCCTCTAATCTCATCAGCAAGTTTAAGGAAATCATGTACAAGGTTCCTTACAATGAATGTAACTTTGCTTCTATGGGGGAAACAGGGAATTTAAACAGGTGAATCATGCAGCATAAAAATGATGTCAGCAATAAGCAAGAATCAAGAAGCACTGTATCAGGAAGCACTGTCACTCGGCACACATAAACTATCAAACAAATAATTATTGGGATAACTTAAAATTCTGGCAGTGGAATGAAATCTATGTTCTAATCTATATCTAAACTCCTTGATTATTCGGTCTGCTACCACTTTCTTCACCAGAAATGTTCATAATCATTATCCAATCTGCGCGAAATCATCCTGACCGATATGCAAGCCTTAATAAGCAGCATTTTTCAATTCTGATTCTCTATGGGAAAAAAGGGTCCACATGAAGACCAATACCATCTACTTATCTTCCATTTTGATAAATGATAAGGTAATAATTTCACACTTAAATTGCGTGGAGCTTGAGCAAGTTCTCTGTTTGAAGCTACGTGAAGTGTTTCATGCTTCAAAAGCTTCCTCTCCATTTGTGAAAGCTGTCTCCACTATACAAATGAGCGATGAGAATAAAAAAAGAACTTCAACATGCTAGTCATGCGTTGGCCATTTCCAAGAAACACCAGTATTTTTGTTTTGGCTCCTAGATTACCTCGTGCAAATCAGCTATGCCAAAGTACTTGTTTGCCCAATACCCGCCACATTAAGATGCAATGTGTTCAGATCCCTTGCCTTCTGTTTTCCTGCTTTGAAAACAGTTTACCATGTGTTCATTCGGTGTCGGAAAAGGGGACACAATACATTGTGCACCACTAATTTCTAATATTTTTTGATGGATGCCACTTGCTGCGCCTGATGCAGGTAAAGCCGGTGGAAATGCGATGTCGTGCAGTGGCTTGTCCTGAAGCAGAGCCTATAGTGCACTAGCTGTTGTGTGTGATCAGATAATATTGCTATCGTGAAAATTTTTCTTCATGGTTTTCCACATTTTAGGAGATGTTTCTACAAGTCTGGCAGGCACTTTTGTGATAATCTGAACCCGCATGCGATAGTGTTTTCATACATAAAGTTTTTTTCTCATTTACTAGTGCGTCCAGTGCGCGCCACTTAGGTTAGCGAGGCTGTGGGCACTCGACATGTGTAGTAAGTCGGCTTTTATCGTTTCATGTTGTAAATGTTGTTAGTTTACCATAAATGTGACTTGATTTGTACTCAAGAGGGGAGCAAGGCCCCAAAAACCACAAGATTGGCGCATCGGGAGCGAAGAACAGAAGCTGCTTGAGTCTCTGCACGTTCAAATTCGCAAAGTTCAGGACGTGTCGCTGTGTAGTGCACGCTTGTGTCCTTGTCATGTGCCGTAATAGCGCGTTGATATTTGCGCTGAATGTCTTTCGCTTCGTCTACAAAACTGCATCCAACGAAGAAGTTGTCCTGTGTTCGGGTAGCACGTATGCGCTTGGATACGCGATAGCCTGCTCTCGATTGATGTTCAACAGTCTAAGCGCGCTCGTAACTTGTTCATGAGGTAAGCCCATTTTAATTTTATTTGGTTTGCATGACGTAGGCGTTAAATTGATGTGTGGTAAGCCGGCGTCGCGAAGAGACATATTGTTTCAAAGGGCCTCTAAGCAGCGTGTTTGGGAAAAGATGACGCATGAATGGGGAAAAGGATCACCAATTCTTACAGATCGATTTCAATGGTAGTGCAATGAGCTCGATCGCGATTGCAGTTTTCCGTGTGACACTTCAAACCTCTCGCTCACTTGAGTTAAAAGCGTGGAATAAAACTGCATTCAGTTGCGTACTTGTATTGACGCTTGTACCGACTTGAGAGCATGCTGTACACGATACGACAAGAACTTCTGTTAGAATAAGGAACTAAACGTTCGAGATAATAGCAGTGGCTCACTTGGTGTGATCGTTACTTTCTTGCTTGCATGCACGTTTTTATTGTAGTGACCAAAAAAAAGTTCTTAGCTCTGGCTGCTCTGCTGTATGTTTCCTTCGTGCAACTGCTTGCGGTGCAGCAAGACGGTGCAGCAAAAGTATAGAAGGGTCCATACACTGAAATTTTCTACAGTGGGTGGATAGCACATCGAGCGCCCTCAACAGAAGCCAACCTTGTCCCGGCAGTTGGCACTTCACGACTTTGCAGCAGCACTATGTCTGCACGGGTGTGTGGCATTCCTTCCCACAAAATGCTGGCCTGTTGTGCCGTAAGCTACCCAAGCAGGCCTGAGCAGTGTTTCGAGAAGCCAAGCTTTTGGCCTACGTGAGAATTATACGCCCTGTCTTAGAATATGCGAACGTGGCGTGGTTTCCCGTTGCCCAAAATCAAATAGCTGCTCTTTAGGCTGTCCAGCGAAAAGCCGCGCGTTTTATCTGTAACAGATATAAGCGCACCGACTCGCCTACTCAGATGCGATCCGAGATCGGCCTTCATGCACTAAGCAGTCGTCCTATGCTGTACCAACTCAAATGTTTGTATCTCATCTTGCATAATTAGGTTCATATCGATTATAACACCCATATTTTCTATACCACATCCAGAGAAACCCGTCAGAAGCATCACCTTACACTCCAACAATATTCTTGCACTAACAATGCATTTAATTCCTCGTTCCTCCCGCGTGCTGTTCGTGACTGGAATGCTTTAACCCAGAGGGTAGTCACACAGCCCACTGTTGACAAATTTGTGGAACTCGCTGGCCAAACAGTACTGTCAGCAACGACTAAGCGATGCTATTAACATTGTGTTTATCATAGTTTTAATTACCAAGTGTCTTTGGAAATCTGTGTTGTGAAATTATGGATGATGCTATCAATTGTATATAGCATATGCTTGTCCTTCTTCTCTTCCTTTCTTTATCTTTTTGCAAAACATCATATGTAATTGAAATCAGCTCATTGTGCCCTATGTTTCTGTCATACTCCTTGCTGTTAACTTAGGACCATGATCATTTTCACTTACTAAGTACCATATTGTATACTTATGTAAAGGCCTGTGCTACAATGTCTACAGACTCTTCTAACCCACTCCTGTAAAAATCCCTGAGGGGATTGAGAGTATCATAAATAAATAAATGAATTCCTCTCTATAATGACGGAAATCCTCCGCATAGTGACTGAAATTTTTTTACAGTGATATATATATAAACATAGAGAAGGGAAACTGTACCTTCCACAGTGCCACGGAAACAAGAGTAGCGGTGGTGTTGTGAACTAAAGTATGCGACCGAGAGATGGCGCTCACAAAATCAAAACTAATATCTTCATTATTACGTGGTGAGCAATATGGCCGCTACGATACCGGCTGGCGCAGCTCGTCGTGCTGCAGAACTCATAGTTGGGCGACTTGGTACGAAATTATAGTGAAATATTTAGCGCGCACAGTCGACAAGGACACAGTGAAGGACACAAGCGCTCGTGTGTCCCCCTTTACTGTGTCCTTGTCGATTGCGCGCGCTAAATATTTCACGATGAACTCGTCGTGCGGCTCGCTCGCTGGTTTTGGGCGCTTTGTTGTCGCTTTCGGGGTGGTATTCGCGTGTACGGTACTGTAACATGACTAGAGATATCTTTATTATATCGCAAAGTGACCGAGAGGCCTCAAAAAGCAAAAAATACACTTCAAACAAGTAAGCTTCCATCGTTTATTGTCATAGTGAACGAAGCAGTACATGCCACAATTTTCGTACAGGTCAGATGGAGTTAATGCTGTCAGTCACTGACTTTAAGACATACCGAAACGCAGATAGCGATCTGTTTAATGAAATTTAAAGCGAATCGCACTCATCTCCCTGCTTTCTCATCACACTCGGCGAAAGCAGGGAGAACTAAGCTTCAGTCAATGATATTTATGCGGGTCTACCCTCGTTCTTGTATTGCGTACAGCGCTGCCTGACGTATTCCCTAAGATATTGTCTGCGTTCAACGATTTCAGCTATAAGAAAAAAAGAAACATGAAAAGTGCGCGGCAACGATGTACTTTCCGCAATTTAAGCTTGAGCTGCAATGTTCCATTGTTTTCCTAACACAGTGGCGATAAGCACGAAGTGTAGGGGTATAAAAACGTTATGCGAAATTTTACATCATACATTGTCTGCTCTAGATAATTCTGCAGCGTATGTACTGTTCAGGTGCGGCAGGAATGGCTTCGACATAAGTGCAGTACCCATAAGAACACGAGGAACGTCGTGGAAAGAACAGTAGCTCACAAGGACCTTTGCAAAGATTTTGTGAATTATCAAGAAAACTAAATGAACATGTCAGGCCCATCAGTGCTCAGAGATCCTACGAAAATGCAATTTTCGGTTTCATGTTGAAAAAACATCTCAGTTTATGTATTCAAACAAGTAAGGGAGACTGCAAGGAGATGAACATTTCAATCGAATAACAGAGGTCAGCCTGGAGCCAACGTTTCACCAAGCGAAAAATATTTAAGAGGGCCTTTGCACTCCGAGGCTTCCCTTGCTCGTCCACTGTTGATTGGCTGAATTTGAAGCCAAACTTACTCCTAGTATATTTAAAAATGTTTTAGGAACACACTGCACAGGTTTGTTATCTCCTGTTTGAAGAGAAAGAAAAATTGTCTTAGTGGTTTGTCTTGCTTGAGAAGTGTGGATTTGTCCGGCTGTGTGCATTTGCCATTTCTAGCTATCTGTTACGGTGCAGGGCTAGCCTACTTATCGATTTCACGGAAACAGTATATGAGTCTTTTGTAGTTAACAAATGTAAAATATTGCGCGTAACCACATCTAATCTGGCTTCTAATCTGGCTTCTTATTCTAATCGCAGCCCTTACCATCTGAACAACGTTCTGTTAGATTCGATCATGTCATATAAATATCTGTGTGTACACATTAGAAATAATGTGTACACCCATCAGCGGCTGGAAGCAGCTTTCCGCCTACACCATGTAGCTGGCGAGGAGGAGCTGCGAGAAAAGGTCTGTCCTTGAGCCTCTGGAATACTTTCTTCGGGAGGCCTGTTTCGTCGGCGCCAGTGTCAATTTTGAAATCTACTGGCTGACATTGAACCAAGACAGTTGCCTTTAACTTTCCAGCATACGACGTCTTGATTACTCCGAGCAATCCTGCTTCTAAATTGACTTGTTGGGATTCGACATAATCGAGGCGCCGTGACATGCATACGCAGGCGTAATGACCCTTTAGGCAATGCCTGCAGACTTCCGAGCGTGCTGGGCACAGAGTACGAGGGTAACAGTTTTAACCAGACCAACGGCATGGTTTCTGCATGCTGTTTTTACCGAAGGGTGAAGATGGCTTGTTTGCCCCACGTGAATAGCTGCCGCTGTTGTCCTCTTTCGAAGTACGCCAAGTTAATTGGGGAGCGGACGCAACTTTGTTCACATATGGCACTCCCTGGCCGAGCTCGACTTGTTGCTGACGGACGCTCTCGATCTGGCGGACGGACTGAACAGCCTTCTAAAGGGTCACGTCTGCGGTGAGCTGTAGCCTGGCGCATAGCTTCTTATCTTTTATCCCAACTACGAGGCCCCGCAGGGGCATCTGCGTAAGCAGGCGTTTGGTGTGTTCCGACACCACGGACCCGAGAACACGAAGGTTGGACCCTCCCGCGTGTAGCCGTGCGCGGCTTAGCCGTGTCCGGGGAAAGGGGGATCCTGGAGGTTGAGCCGATGCCGGGTGTTCCGACCTTTAAGGCCCCTCGGCGGAGGCAACACACCTCTTTGGCCTCTGCTTCACATAGACGGCACCCCCGGACTGACCCACCCGGGGGAAATCGGCAGTTGCCTTTTCCTGTCCTCCTCTCCAATCTTCGTCTTTCTCTCTCGTCTTTTTCATCTTTCCTGTCTTCTCATCACTTCTCACTTCCTAGTTTCCCGGCGGCAAGGGTTAACCTTGTGTAGCTGGCCACCCTTGGTTATGCTGTATTTGGTTATAGCAGCGATGCACGGCTGGCGTTGGCAGGGTTTCTATAGCAGGAGCTCCTGTCACGTCCCCCTGTTGGGCTCCATGGTGGGTGGTCGGCATCGCAGCCGAAAGCCCAAGTTTACTTATGGAAAACGCTTTTCCTAAAATCCCTGATCGCCCTGAGAAGCGAGGGCGCACCGAAGAGGTCTTCCAATTTTTCGGACGCCAAGTCCACAATTTTCCCCGTTTTCACGTCATCCACGCAGAAAAACCAGCAAAACAAGTACGAACAATCTCCCCGTTCCTTGTGTCTAAGTCTCTTACCGATGTTGTTGGCCCAGGATATAAGGTGTCGAGGATGGCTAGCGGTGACCTCCTCTTGGAGCTCCGCGACCTGAAACAATTTGAGAAACTGCCTAAACTAGTATCATTTGGGGAGACCCAAGTAGTAGTAACCCCGCACCGCACGATGAATACCTCCCGCGGCGTTGTCTCCGACGATGATTTGCTGGAGCTCACTGAGGCTGAACTGTTGGAGGGCTTCAGTGAACAAAATGTCATAAATGTCAAAAGAATCAAGATGAGGCGAGACGGTAAAGAAATTGCGACCAAACACATAATACTCACCTTCAATTCAAGTGTCCTGCCCGAGTCAATCGAGGCCGGGTACATCAAGCTTCGTGTAAGACCGTACGTGCCAAATCCCTTGAGATGTTTCAAATGCCAGCGTTTCGGCCACAGCTCGCAGAGCTGCCGAGGCCACCAAACATGTGCGAAATGTACTGCCCTTGAACACGCCACTGAAGCATGTAATAACTCTCTCCACTGTGTAAAGTGTGACGGGGATCACGCCGCGTACTCGCGGTCGTGCCCCTCCTGGAAGAAGGAAAAAGAAATAGTAACTATAAAAGTAAAAGAGAATGTATCGCTCAAAGAGGCACGAAGGCGGGTAGCATACCTGCCAAAGAAAACCTTTGCCGATGTGGCGCGTCAGGAGGCAGTGTCACAACGGCCTCCGGCGGCTGGCCGACCCACAAGCAGTGAGTCGGCAGTTACGCCATCTGCGCCCGCGGCGGTTGCAGCTAGCGCTGCTCCGTCAACCGAGGAGAAGGGACCGTCGACCCCGAAGGTGGGCGCAGGTGAGGCTGCCCCAAGCTCCCCGGCCCCTTACAGCGCTGGCAACAGCCGGCGCAGCCAAATCCCTCAAGGAGCCGCATCGACCTCCGGGATGGTGGGCGCAGGGGTCTTGCCCTCCAAGGCGCAACCCTCTCGGGAAACTTCTCGCTCGCAAGAGCACGTGTCCGGCGCCTCACAAGAGGCAATGGACACTACACCTATCCTCAAGGCGTACCAGGCGCCTAAGGAGCGGCGAGGTTCCCTCGAACGCTTCAAACAGAGCAAAACCCCGGTTACAGGGCCTCCAAAGGGCTCTGTAATCTAAGACATCCCTTCCGTTTCCGTAAACACAGCACCAATTTAACTTAAAATATGGATACACAAACCATTCAATGGAATGTCAGAGGTCTACTTGAGAACCTTGATGATGTTCAAGAACTCATCCATAAACACAATCCAGAACTTCTGTGTTTACAGGAAACACACTTGAAATCAAAATACACAAACTTTCTTCGACAGTATGTTACTTTTTGCAAAGATCGCGATGATGCTGTCGCATCATCGGGCGGTGTTGCAATTATAATTCAAAAAAGCATAGCCTGTCAACGTGTACAGCTACGAATGGCCCTTGAGGCAGTGGCGGTTCAAGTTATTCTGCTAAACAAACTTATCACTATTTGCTCGCGTTATATTCCCCCACATTATAAACTAAGCAAACATGAATTTCAGACCTTTATAGATGAATTGCCAGAACCCTATGTTGCTCTTGGCGACTTCAATGCACATAACTCCCAGTGGGGCGACCCTCGTATAGATGCGCGAGGACGTCTTCTCGAACAGTTCCTTTTTTCTTCGGGTGCGTGTCTGTTGAATAAGCAGCAACACACATATCTGCAACACACATATCTCTTGCAAACAGAACCTATTCTTCCATAGATCTTAGCATAGTCTCCCCGTCTGTACTGCCTGAACTTGAATGGGAAGTTACCGACAACCCTTACGGCAGCGACCACTTCCCTATACTGCTAAGATCACCTAAAGACAACGAATATCCACCACACGTTCCTAGGTGGAAGATTGAGACAGCTGATTGGGAGAAATTTCGATCTCTCACTAGTATCTCATGGGCTGACCTGTCTTCGTTAGGAATTGATGCTGCAGTCGAGTTCTTTACAGCCTTCATATTAGATGTCGCATGTAAATGCATATCAGAAGTAAAAGGCTTGGCCTGCAAACGGCGTGTCCCGTGGTGGAACGACGATTGTAGGGTCGCTCGTAAAAAACAGAACAGGGCGTGGGGGTTGCTACGCGCTTGGACTCACTTGGGGAGCACTTTGAGAGCGTGTCAAGTGCCAACCTTTACTCGCAATCCTTTCTGAAATATAAACAAATAGAAGAATGTAAGCCACTCATGAGAAAATGTCAACAGAATAAACCATACAACTGTCCTTGTAGCATTGCCGACTTGAGAGCTGCCTTGAGCGCATGCAAGAGCTCTGCACCGGGATCTGACAGAATCATGTATGAAATGATCAAAAACTTACATAAAGACACCCAAGTTACACTAGTCACAATTTTCAACACCATTTGGGCTGCGGGATACCTCCCGACTGCATGGAAAGAAGCCATTGTGATCCCGGTTTTGAAACAAGGCAAAGATCCTTCCTCAGTGGCAAGTTACCGCCCGATAGCCCTGACAAGTTGCCTTTGTAAGGTAGTTGAAAAAATGATCAATCGCCGTCTCGTGCATCTCCTAGAGTCCAGTAAAATGCTTGACCCATTTTAATGTGGTTTTCGGGAAGGGCGATCTACAACTGACCATCTTGTGCGCATCGAAGCGAGCATTCGCGATGCCTTCCTGCACAAGCAATCTTTCTTATCTGTATTTCTGGATATGGAAAAAGCGTACGACACAAC
Organism: Dermacentor variabilis; assembly: GCF_050947875.1. NCBI lineage: Eukaryota > Metazoa > Arthropoda > Arachnida > Ixodida > Ixodidae > Dermacentor > Dermacentor variabilis. The sequence continues at coordinate 32,422,825 of NC_134578.1, read as the reverse complement.
CTGGCGGTACGGAATCCTGCGCGATCTTTCCGCGCTAGGTATCCGCGGCAATATGCTAAATACTATAGAGAGCTACCTAGAGAACCGTACATTTCCAGTGAAAATAGGTCCTGCATTGTCGCGTACATTTATACAGGAAACTGGGGTACCCCAGCTGGGGTACTGGAGTACTGGGGTACTCAGCTGCATGTCCTTTGTCGTAAAGATGAACACGCTTCGTGCATCTTTACCACCAGCTATTTTCTATTCCGTCTACGTAGACGATATACAAATAGGTTTCAAATCCTGCAACCTCACAGTCCTCGAGAGACAGGTACAGCATGGTTTGAACAAGATGTCACAGTGGGCAGAGAAAAATGGCTTTAAAATCAATCCTCACAACAGTTCTTGTGTTCTGTTTACAAGAAAGAGAGGCCTGGTTCCGGATCCTTCCCTAGAACTGTGTGAACAACAGATACCTGTAAACAAAGATCACAAATTTCTAGGTGTTATACTTGACAATAGACTCACTTTCATCCCACACATTAAACATCTTAAAGAAAAATGTCTGAAAACAATGAACTTAAACTTCTATCGCAGACTACGTGGGGTAGTGACAGGAGGTGCTTAATGAATCTCTATAAGAGCCTGATTCGGTCACGACTAGATTATGGTGCCGTGATCTATCATTCTGCCGCCCCGAGTGCGCTAAAGATGCTAGATCCGGTCCACCATCTAGGAATCCCCTTAGCCACGGGCGCTTTCAGAACAAGTCCCATTGAAAGTTTATACGTAGAATCAAATGAGTCGTCACTTCATCTGCAGAGAACATACATCAGCCAAACATATTTTCTGAAAGTGCACTCCAATCCCCAAAATCCGTGTTTTAATACCGCTAATGATATGACAAATTCTACACTCTTTCGGAATCGTCCCTTCGTAAGACAACCTTTCTCGATGCGTGTGAGGGAGCTTAGTGTTGATATGGATGTCCCAATCCTCAAACATCGCCTAATGCCTCCAGCTAAGCTGCTACTTCCTTGGGAGTGGCATATGATACAATGCGATATATCTTTCATGCAAGTTACAAAACACGCTCCAGAGATTGAAATACAAATGCATTTCTGGGAACTCCAATACAAACACTCCTGCACGGAGTTCTACACAGACGCATCAAAGTCACGCGAGGGGGTGTCCTATGCAGCCGTTGGCCCATCCTTCTCGGAATCCGATGTACTGCATCCGGAAACAAGCATCTTTACGGCTGCGGCCTACGCACTGTTGTCGGCTGTAAAGTATATAAAGAAATCAAAACTCGAGAAATCAGTTATATCTACGGACTCCCTAAGTGTTGTCAAGGCCTTGATGTCATTCTGTAACCACAAAATCCGGTAATTAATGAGCTCTATTCCGTCCTATGTAAAACGTATATATGTAACCAGCATGTCATCATATGCTGGGCGCCGGGTCATAGGGGCATCGAAGGCAATGTTCTGGCGGACCAGATGGCCCCATCAATTGCATCGTATTCTGTAAATCCTACCGCAGCAGTCCCTGTCACAGATCTGAGGCCCTATTTGCGCAAAAAACTGCGAGACTACTGGCAACGCTTGTGGGACATGGAAACAAATAATAAATTGCACATAATAAAGCCAAAATTAGGGTTCTGGCCTTCTGCAACAAAATCACGCCGAACAGATGTCCTATTGTGCCGTCGAAGAATAGGACACACATTTGGCACCCACAATTTTTTACTCACTGGAAATGAGCCCCCAACCTGTGGGAGATGCGGGGAGAGGCTGACCGTCCTCCATGTCCTCCTGGAGTGTCGGAAAGCCGAATCTGACAGAAAAAAACATTTTCCGTTAGCATACCGGCAGCACATTCCCATTCATCCTGTAATGTTACTCGGCCCAGAACCGCTCTTTGACACTAACTCAGTTCTAGACTTCCTGAAAGATGTTGTGTTACATGTAATTAGCCCTATACGTTCATAGCGTCCCTTCTCTCCAGAGGATGCCGCTGTGAAAGCTATTTCGTATAGCACATGCCTCTCGGCCCTTGCGTTTCAAGGGCTCTGGCGAGGCTGTAGTGCTGTTAGACAAATTTAGCATCTAGCATATTTTATATAATGCAGCATTCTTTTTAATGCATTTCAGTGATCATAGTACATGTCATTAATCATTGCCATAATTTCATTACCTGTAATTTTTATACAATTTACACACTCTTTTAGGCCCCTTTACAGCCAGGTCGCATTAAATTCACAGAGCCCATCACACCACGACATATTCATTACCACTAGCATGGCGCTCTTTGGCCATACCTGGCCCTTGCGCCATTAAACCTCAAACATCATCATCATCATCATCATCATCATCAACTACGAGGCGGTCGCGCACGAACTCTTCCCGAAGAGTGCCGAACTCACCGTCTTCCGAAAGTGTGTGAAGCGCAGTAACGAACTTTTCAGCCGACTCACCGTCTTGTTGCACTGTGGTGTTGAATCTGGCTCGTTCAATGATTACGTTGCGTCACGGGATAAAATATTTGTTGAACTGCTTAACGACTGCGTCAACTTTCTTGGAGTTCTCTTCAGAGTCAGCAAAAGTGGCGTAGATTTCCTCGGCTCGCTCGCCAATTGATGTAGACTGATGGTCTGAGGTAGACTGATGGATGAGGTAGACTGATGGATGATGGTCGACTTGATGCTTCTCGAACTGAACGCATAACCCTGAGAAGGTTCGGAAACGTTAAAATCTTTGTTCCCTCTTTGGCCACTCTTTCGGCGACGAAAAGTTGAACGCGTCCGGAGGTTGAATTACGAATGACGCCATGGCCTCGAACGTTAAGGGGTCGTGTTACTTGAGTACCGAGATGTGCGTATAGGGAGCAGCTCACCGGTGTTTCGTCGCTGGCATCGGCCTTCGCACGGAAGAGGACTACGAGACGATGTCCGCTGGTAGAACCTGTTCTTCTGACACCATGTCGTAGCCAGGAAGGAAGAGTGAGACGGCCAGACGAGGAGTCACATACGCACACGCTTAATTGTCTCTCAGAGGTGTCCTATATCAACAAGAGCACGCGCTGCCAGTTCACCGACCACGCACAGTCACGGGGAACTATGTCTCGCCGTTTCCGCTAGATGGCAGCATGTACAAGTACCATCCTTGTAATGAAATGACTTTTCCCAGCAACAGGTTGGAGCTCAGTGAATGCGATCACTGAAGAACAGCACACTAAACTCAACCAAAAAGAAATTACGTAAAAAGAGAATTTGTTTAAGTTACTCGAAGGAGTATATGGACATTCGTGCTTTTGTGGTTGCCTGCTATGAGTGTACAAGCCGGCAAGATTTTCATGTATATAATATAATAATATATGTGATATAATAATATAAAAATACTAATTTAAGTTATTCGATACCACTAATGCCGTTAACAAAATAAAGCGATTTCAGCTGAGAAACTTGTAAATCAAATAAACAAAGAAATGGCGGTAGTGGTCTATGATGGCTCGGAAGCAATAAAATAAAGAAGCAGTGCATCACCAGATGCATGTAGCAGAGCGTAGCGCTCGTTTAAAGAACTAGGCGCAAAAGTAAAGTGATGGATATTGTTTGAAAGAATTAAAATTTTACGGGAATGGTCAAACGTTTGTTTTGCCTTTTTCAAGACAGCCATTCATAGACAGCCTAAGACAAGGCATGTTATTTGATGACTGAAAACTAATGTGCAGATCTGATCTACACCTGATCGCTAAAAGATCTGCCCAACAATCGCGGCTCTGGTGCAGCAGAATAATTTGCAAGTACCTCAATTTGCTTTGATTTTTCTCCCCCTAGGCTGTAACAATTGTTGTCCATTACGGTATTCGAACATCAAATGTACAATTCTCGAATCGAATTCCAATCAAATAACAAAGACTATTCGTATTCAGAATTTTGAATAATCGCACCACCCCTACTTTTAAATAATAATTCATTGCAGTGAAGCATTTGTGGTTGTGAACTCCTTCTTTGTTTGTTTTTTTGTTTGTCGGTTGGTTTGTGTATGTGTTGTCTGTTTGTGCAAGGGCGAAGTGTGGCGAAAAAGTGACAGCACAGCCTGCGCCATGACAGCACTGGTTCTGTGCTGCTCCTGAGCGAATCTCCAGTCAACTTGGGTCACTGAAAACGCGCCAATGATTGTGCGGCAACTGAGGTAACAATTTTCAGCATTCGCAGGCACCGGCGCGCCACGCTTCTCGTCTCGGAGGGTAAGCGCGGAGTTTTTGGCAATACCACTAGATGGCGCAGCTTGTTCAAAAAAAAAAGAAGCGCGTAAGAGGAGCGTGGTTTCCACACGGTCCGTTTCTCATCGTTCACACCCGTGGGCGCGCCATGTATATTGAAGTCCATGCACAAGCTTCGCAGCGGCGGCGTTAGATGGCACTGAATGTTTTTTGAGGAGGATTTTGTGGCGAAGTCACGTGCTTTTCGGGGCTCCGTGGTGGCGGCGAAATCATAAATTTTTGTGCATGCTTTGAGCTTGCTTTTTTTTATTTGCTGATTTTTTGCCTTTAAATAATAATTGGGTGGTTTTCTCTTTCTTTCTTTTTTTGGCTCTCGTATTTCGGATGCGCGGATGTGCTTCTTGTACATTTGGTTTTGCAGGATGCATGATTATGGCGTCCTTCCATGCCATGTGCTCCAACACGTGCCACCGGGTGTGACGTTGAGTGTTTGTAGTCTTTAAATGGTAACTTGGAAGTGGCAAGACAAATAGCTATTAGTGGTAATACTGTGCGTGTTTTGGTAGGAAAGTGAGAGCATGGCCGCGTAGTTGAGCGCGTGCGAGAGCGTGTCATAACTTCTTTCTCAGCGGCATTGATTGCTTTTGAAACACTGGTGAGAGTTGCCTTGCGACATTTTGAAGATGTGAATCCTGTGTGTATCGGTTTTTGCTAAAAGGCACGCGCTCTGCATTGATATAGTATTATAGTATTTGCATAAGTAGTAGCATTACTATAGTATTGTAGTATTTGCAAAAGCCCGTGCAATACATGGCGAGAAAGACGGGAAAGCAAGCAGTGCGCGGGGGGTCCCTCAATGCATATGTAAATGAATGCTCGCGCCCTTGCGCTAACTATAATTGCTGTCACTCTTGGACGACTCCGCTAAATTTTGCTGCGTGTTAACTAAGGTGGACGGCGTCGGCCGTGCACGCAGGAGCCTCGAAGGAAGGAACTTCACTCGTTGGGATCCGTTTCGAGACTAGTTTATTTACAAAAGATAGATCGAAGAAAGGAGAAGGGAGAAGTTACACAAAGTCCACGTTCTCTTTTGGCCGCACCGAGGCCTTCGTCCTTGTCGGGGGCGCCCGCGCCTCACACTGAGTAGGCGGTTCGCCGAAAAGCCGGCGGTACGGATCAGGTTGTTTGTAGATGCACCGGCTGGCACGAGCTGCAGTAGGGCGCCCCTCGTCCGTTCGCCGGCTCCCTCTTTCTCTTGTGTCGTCGGTCCCCCATCCACGGGTGCACAATGTATGGTGCTCGTTTGCGACTTTCAACAACCTCCCCCGCAATGAGCGCCGGCTCATTCCCGGCCACCATTGTTAGCACAGGCTGGCACCTCACTGAACTCGAGTGGGTACAAGGCTTGTACGGGTCGTCACAGTTCGCGTTGGTTCGGGAGAAGGATCTTGCAAGCGCGTATTCGGCCATCTCTTCCTGGAAAAGTCTCCAAAACACGACACATTTTCCACATCTGGCGTGGAGCCCGATCATCCCCGAGGAAAACTATGTCTCCCTCACCGATGCCTCTTCCTCTGCCTGGCTTTGTAACATGCGCTGAGCGAAGCTGCAGTAGGTATTCGCGTCTCCACCGTTTCCAGAATGAGTCAACAATCCCGGCGCGTCTCCTCCATAGGCATGTTAGTGTCTGTGCTGACGATTTGACTTCGGTGGTCTCTCGGAAGGGAGGCAAGCTCGTTAGCCTGCGACCGACTAGGAGTTGTTCTGGAGTCAAGGGCATAAGCTCCTCCGCGTCCGAAGAGACGAAAGTCAACGGACGAGAATTTACGGCCGCCTCGACTTGAGTTAGAACCGTGGAGAGGCTGTCATGGTCAAGGCAGCTCCTTCCGAGCACTCAGCGAAGGGTGGCCTTCACGGTTCTCACCATTCTCTCCCAAAAGCCACTCCACCATGCCGCTCTCTCAACAATAAATTTCCAACTGATATTTTGTGCACTAAGAAAGGACTGGACCTCGCTTCCCTTTATGGCGTGGAACATCTGGTTCAGATCTTTAGATGCCCGTTTAAATGTTAATGCGTTGTCGGACAGAACCGTCTTGCAGATTCCCCCCCCTTGACACAAATCTCTTAAACGCCATCAGAAATGACTTCGCCGAGAGGTCTCTAACAAGCTCCAGGTGAACGGCTCGTGTTGTCGCACAAGTAAACAAAGCAACATAAGCTTTGTGTTCGGACCCGCTATCATTGTAGAATATGGGCCCCGCAAAGTCGATACCCGTCGTCTCAAATGGCTCAGCCTGGGTCACTCTGTAGGGGGGAAGCGGGGCAGTGGGCTCTTGTGCAGCTCGGCAACTCTGCCTCTGGCACGGAAGACAGCGTCGAATGACCGATTTGATGGCCTGTCTTCCTCAAATAATGCAGTAGCGTTCTCGAAGTTGGGATAACGTGTCCAGTACTCCGGCGTGCAGTAGGCGTCCATGCTCCGAAGAAATGAGCAAGCGTGTGAACGGATGAGACGGTGATAATATTACGGGATGCCTAGCGCTTTCTTCTTCTGTGCTGTACTGAAGCCGCCCGCCAACTCTCATATACCGTCAGCGTCCAAGAATGGGTTCAACGCTATCACCGACAATGCCCGGTTGAGCGGTCTGGCGGCACGCAGCGCGCAAACATCGTTCCCGAACATGTCTCATTGTCAGGTTCTTTGCCAAAGCTTTTCCGCGTCGGCTACCTCTTCAGCCGTCACCTCGCCCGTAAGTTTCGACGGGCATCGGCAGTTTAGAATGAAACGCCTGACCCATGCTGTTACGCGGAGCACTCTCGTTAGTGAGCTACAGTCTTCCAGGTTAATTAGTGGTCCCGGTGTGCTCTCTGTGATGGTGTGAAGAATATGGACCGCTCGCTCTTCTGCCATGCAAAGCTCGCCCTCCCGCATATCTGGCACCGTAATGACTCGCTCTTCCCTTTTAAGCCACTCTGGGCCTGTCCACCAGTCCTTGCGTCCGACCAGCTCCGCAGGCAAGTTGCCACGGGTAAGCAAGTCCGCTGGGTTCGCTTTGCCGGGACAATGTTGCCACACAGTTGGGTCTGTTAGCGTTTGAATTTCATGCACTCGATTGGAAACGAAGGGTTTCCACCTTGCGCAGAACTCCTGATCCAACTGAGTGCGACAGTGGAGTCTGTCCAACAGTGCACGGAAATGCCGTCTACGTTCAGTTGTTTTGTCAGGTAGCCTGCGAGCCGTGCACCAATCAGCGCTCCCATCAGCTCTAGCCGCGGCAGTGACAGTCGCTTCAGTGGAGCGACTCTGGCCTTTGCCATTAATAGTGCTATGGTGATTTCACCCTCTTCATTTTGCGCTTTTATGTAGGCCACTGCACCGTATGCTTTCGGGCTAGCGTCACAAAATAAGTGAAGCTCAGATTTCGTTCGGGCATGTCTTAGGTTACGAGCCAATATTCTTGGGACTGGTATCTGCCGAAGTTGAGGAAGTTGTTGGCACCATTTATCCCATGTCTCCTGTAAATCTGAAGGAAGCCTTTCGTCCCACGCTGTACCCCTCTCCCAGAGGCTCTGGAACATGATCTTCGCCGTGATGGTAATGGCCGAGAGAAAGCCAAATGGGTGAAAAATGCGCTTCGAGGCTTGCAATACGAATCGCTTCGTGTCCTGCCGACTTGCCAAAAATCCAATCAGGGCGGTCATCTCAAAAACGAATTCGTCTGTGTCAGGCCTCCACTCTACACCGAGAATCTTTGTGGGGCCTAGCTCCGGTAGAGTTTTTTGGGCGCTTTCAGTCTCGGCAAACGATGCAATCAGTTCTGGGTAGTTTGATCGCCATTTCCTGAGGTTCATACCTGCAGCCTTGAGTATGGACTGTGATTCCCTGATTACGCGCTCTGCCTCTTCTACACTGTCGGCACCAGTAACCAAGTCGTCTACATACAGGTTGTCACTCAGGATCTTAGCGGTGCGAGGAAATTTCTCCTGTACCGTTTTGAGATGATGGCTTAAGGTAGCTGCGAGGAGGAACGGGCTACATGTAACGCCGAATGGCACCCTTCTCATGCGGTACTCTTTGATTGGAGGGAGCGCGTCACTCTGCCCTGGTGTACTTTGATACCACAGAAAGCGGACAGCGTCGCGCTCACTCTCTGCAAGCTCGATTTGAAGGAAAGCCTTTTCTATATCGGACATTATGGCCACATTATGCACTCGGAATCGAATCAGGATGTCCGCTAGGTTTGAATTTAGATTAGGTCCTGCGAAGAGGACGTCGTTCAGTAACAGCTTTCCCGCCGCTTTGGAGGAGGCATCGAATACGACTCTCAACTTAGTTGTTTCGCTACCAGGCCGGACAACACCTCGGTGCGGCATGTAGTATATGGGCCCCAGTGGGGACTCACCCAGTTCGTTCGCTTCCTCGGCGTGTCCAGCTTGCAGGTAGTTCCTGATTGCCTGGTCATAATCGCGCATAAGGTCATTGTTGCCCATCAATTTTGTCGTCAACGACCTGAGCCTACTGAAAGCCGTGGCTTTGTTGTCTGCCAAATCGCCAGCATTCTCTTTCCAGGGAAGGGAAACTTGATATCGGCAGTTGTTGCTGGAGACGTTCTCCCGGAATTTCCGCAAAACTTGGTTGTCTTCCACGTCGGCCTCTCCTTCGTCGACAATGCCAATGTGCTCGAGCTGCCAAAACGATTTAAGTTGAGCAGCAGTGTCGTCTTGGTCTTCCTCGCCGATGACAGCCACGCGCAACACTCCCACAGTGGACACGTACGTTGCTGTTGATTCTGTGGTGTGCGTTGTCCCCTGCAGGGTCCAGCCAAAAATGGTCTCCACGGCTACGAGACCGCTGTCCAGGCGCCTGACACCACCGGTTGTGACCTCCCAGTAGTAATCGGAGCCAAGCATCTCTGCTCCATCCTGCGTACTGTCAGCGAGTTCGAGGGCTTGCTCTTCGAGGTAGTTGGCGGTGGAAGCTTCAGGTGCTGGCACGATGTCGCAGCAGATTTGTGGGATCTCAAGCGCTTCAACGCGGATCTTTTTTCTGCTGTGTCGACTGCACAGCCATAACTCCACTCGGCGGCACTTCATTCCTGAAGACGGCTTGTCGTTTCCAAATGTCATTATTTTCAGGGTCTCTTCTCCCATCACACGTAGTTCCATCTTCTGTGAAACCTCTTTCTTGACAAAGGTGCGCTGACTTCCGCCGTCTATCATCAGCCTGACCATCGCTCGCTTCTCCCTACCCTGAATTCACGCTTGAGCCGTCTGCAGAAGGACACGGGTTCTCTTCTTGGTGCCTTCGACTTGCAGCGAAGACTGTACGATTGTCTCAGCAGTGAGTACAGTCTTCTCATCCTACTTTCCTGTTGCTGGTGGTCGATTCAGGTTACACAGGGCTGCAACGTGCCGGCCGGAACATCTCTTACATTTAAGCCATCTTGAGGTGCGGCATTCGTATGCTCGATGACCTGCCTTGGCGCACCTAAAGCAAAGTCTTTCCCGCTGCACAATTGTCCTCTTCTGATCCACAGTCAAATCAACATCACAGTCGGCGGTTAAGTGGCTGCTCGCTTCGCAAAATTTGCACAGTGTTTCAGCTTTCATGACGGCAGTTAAAACCGACGCGGACGACTTCTTTTCAAGAATATCCTTGCGGATCGGGCGACTCAGCCTGTCGGTGCTCAGCTGTTGACGGGTTTCACATTCGGCCCTCTCTCGACTTTCTACTTCGGTCTTGAGGAAACTGAGGAAATTTTGAAGATTATCTCCTGGCGCGACTGCGGATGTTGTCTTTTTTCTGCAGTAACCGAGGCAAAGCTGATTCGGGATGTTCTTCCGTAGGACTGTTAATAAAAGCATTCCATAGGTGCTCGACGCCACACCCAATGCCTCGAGACTCCGAACCCCCGTCTGTACCTCATCATAAACGGTCCGCAGCCTCTCGGTGTCGAGGATGTTATGGACAGGTCGGATGTTGAGCAACCTCGACATATGTTCTTCAATTATAACGTCGTCCTTTCCGAATCTTTCGACCAATGTCTTCACTGCAATTTCATAATTTTTGTCACTGAGTGGTAGCCCGTCGATAGCGGCTGCTGCTTTGCCGCTGAGATAGCTCGTCAAGTACTGAAACTTGTCAATTTGATGTAGAGCTGGATTTTTGTGGATGGTAGGCTCGAACTGATTCCAGAATCTGTGCCATGAGCGCAGGTTTCCGTCGAATTTGGCGATCTCTAGCTTCGGAAGTCTTGTCGTTGTCGACGGTAGCTGAAGAGTCGTCGTAACTGCATGCTGGACGGAACCTGACTGTGCGACGTGGTCAGAGTTATTTCCTTTTTCTGATGGTGTACTTGACCTCGTTTCGCTCGCGGCTCCACCTCTCAGTGCCCTTTTTATTCTTGTTTTCAAGGTGCAAATTCTCAAGCTGTACGCAGCGCACTCTGTTAATACAGTGTCGAGCTCCTGTAGGTCCACTTTCTTTTCTATAGCGTCGTTGACTGCTTTAAGCTCTTCAGCTTGCTCAAGAAGGATGTCCAAATGTTCTTCAAGCTCACCCGTTGCTGCTTCTGTCGCTTGAAGTAAGGTGCTGGCCGCTGCGATAGTAGTGTCGATGGCTGGTCGCAGGGCCGCTTGCTTCCTTTGTAGTCGCTCCATGATGTGCAGGCGAAGTTACTCCAGATGTAGCACTCCCGGGTTTCTGCACCAAAAATGTAAATGAATGCTCGCGCCTTTGCGCTAACTCTAATTGCTGTCGCTCTTGGACGACTCCGCTAAATTTTGCAGCGTGTTAACTAAGGTGGACGGCGTCGGCCGTGCACGCAGGAGCCTCGAAGGAAGGAATTTCACTCGTTGGGATACGTTTCGAGACTGGTTTATTTACAAAAGATAGATCGAAGAAAGGAGAAGGGAAAGGTAGAAGCTACACAAAGTCCACGTTCTCTTTTGGCCGCACCGAGGCCTTCGTCCTTGTCGGGGGCGCCCGCGCCTCACACTGAGTAGGTGGTTCGCCGAAAAGCCGGCGGTACGGAACAGGTTGTTTGTAGATGCGCCGGCCGGCACGTGCTGCAGTGGGGCGCCTCTCGTCCGTTCGCCGGCTCCCTCTTTCTCTTGTGTCGTCGGTCCCCCATCCACGGGTACACAATGTATGGTGCTCGTTCGAGACTTTCAACAGCTAATGAGGAAACGGATGAGAATGGAGAGGGCATCGAATCAACCGGCACACTATGTGGTGTCGATACTAGGCTGCAGAAAATTGAGGCTTTCCAGGAAGACCTTCTGAAACAGGTGCAAAAGCTCAAAAATTAGCTAAACAGGGAATGTGATGCATGGAAGGTAGTCGAAAAGAGACTGTATGGAGCCGAGGAAGAGCTGAACAGGGCCGCCATTGTTAACGAGAAGGTGCGTGACAATGGAATGCAGACCCCCGAAGCGACATGCGAGGGAGTGTCAGTGAAGTACGTGGAATGCATGCAGCGTGATGAAGGGTTAGCTGGAAAGAGCGGCACCTACCTTGAGGCCGCCACGCGGAAAAAGCAGGAGCCCAGGGGACAATGCCCCTTGTCGAGTCCGAATAATGCGGAAAAGGACAAAGGGAAGCAGGGCGTGGTAGGAGAGAGCGAAAGGGTGATTATCGTGGGCTACTCAAACCTGGCTGGGTGCTCAAAAGCAATCGTGGAGAGGGTGAAAGGCGACAAAAGAGTGGTGGTAGGGACATTTCTAGGGAGGACACTGGGTTCTGTCATGGAGCGAGCAACAGAAAAGCTCGCGGAAAATGCCAACGTACTCAATCTTGTCATAGTAGCAGGTGGGCTAAATGACGTCCTAACCAGGAAAGGTACTGAACTAGGCCAGCGCTTGGCGAAGGGGGTGGACGACTCGCGCGAGCTATCCGCTCAGGTGCAGATCGTGGTGTGCACGGTGCCGCAGGTGCCTGTACGTGACAGTCACGTACAAAGAGCCGTAGTGGCTGATAATGTGGCAATATAGAAAACGAGCCGAGAGAAAGGCTTCGAGGTTGTCGAAGTAAACAGGGAAGTGAGAAGTTGTGGTGGTTTTAAGCGAGACGGGATCCATTTCAATTACAGGCTGGCACGACAAGTGGGCTGGCGACTTGGTGGTCGCGTTGATGCTTTTTAGGGGGCGCGCGGGCGCTCAAGAGGCCACCCAGGCAGCACACCAGCAATGGTCCAACCATGGCCCAATGCTGGCAGAAATTGGTACCAATGTTGGACCAATGTTGGCATATAGGCAAAGTGCAACCCAATCCAATGCTGGCCCAGCGTTAAAGCCAAGATTGGACCAATGTTATGCCAAAGCAGCAGCCATTGTGCTGCCAGCGTAGGAGCAGCGTTAAAGCCAAGATTGGCCCAATGTTATGCCAATGCAGCAGCCATCGTAGGACCAGCGTTAAAGCCAAGATTAGACCAATGTTATGCCAATGCAGCAGCCATCGTGCTGCCAGCGTAGGACCAGTGTTGAGCCATATCGTTGCCATTATTAATGCCAGCTTTGAGCCAATGCCCTTTGCATGGCGAATATTTTAGATACGCTGGCTTTAGAGCACGCAGTCATTCTTACCGCAAACGTTTTGCTAGCGGCATTTTTGTAGCAATTGTCCCCCCCATACCGTCTTCCTCAATAGTAACTAGGAAAGCGCGACAAAGAGATGTCAAGGAGCAGAAGTCATATATGGTTGCAAATAATAATAAAAGAATACTGAAATTGACGTTTATGACAGTTTATTTGCGAATAAATTTTCACAAACAGGCATTTTCCGTGGACCTAGATGGGTGGCGCTCGGTTATCTTCAAACACTTTATTTACAGGCACTGCCCTCAGGATAGGAATTGGGCAAGGTGCCGAGGACGGTGGGCTGGCCAAGGGTTTCAGGGCAGGGAGCTGTCGTCGGTAGGCAGGTTGGTCTGTACTTGGATGACGGCGGGCTGATCAGGCCCCCGAGGACCACGATAACGCGGTGGTGTCGTCGAAATTGCTACCATATCCCATAGCGACTTCACCATTAGTTGGAGGAAATGCTTACACTGTAAAATAAAAAGAAACATTATCAGAGAAGTTGGTATGGCAAATGTATGTGGCAGCGTTTTCATTCGAAAAATCGCCATACTGCAACAATATTATAAGTCTGAGCAAAGAGTTCGAAGGGGTGAATCAAGAAACTTTCTTGCAAGAGATTTGTCAGGTAACACTTCTTAATATTTCGACATATATGGCATATCTTGTAGAAGGTGTAACGTAATATTTAGAACAGACATAAAATGCGCAGGATCCGTCCGCCTTATTTACAGCCCACACCTAGTCAGCGTAGCACTTCATAATTAAAAAATTGAAGCAAAACCTGCTACAGCACAAGAAGCCTAGTTTCAGACTGTCTAGACACAATGCGGCCTTCGTGCGAAATTTTTAATGTGGAAACCGAGAAGTTCCGTCAGGAAACAGTAGTAAAAGAGGCATTTATTATACGAAAAGAAAGAAATACTGCAGGCTGGAAATGATGCTTGACCTAGAACAGTGAGAAGAAGCGTGGTTCCTCGGTATCACTAGCACGATCAGGCCGCGCGCGTGGCTTGATAAAATCATAGTCTTTTGGGTGGAATTCACAGAGATTTACACGTGTTCTACTCCGGGCACTATTGAAAGGCTGCGAATAAAAAGAGCTATGTAATTACAGGCGCTCTACATTAGCCAGGCCTGTTTCAGTAATATATATAGCGCGTGATATTGCTTGGGTGATATTGGTCCTTATAGAACTTAATACATGCGCAGAACAAATGCACTCACCATTGTAAGGTCCATGCTTCTGTGTATCCGAGTTCATCCCACATCGAAGACGGTGGCCACGAGCGCCGACTTATTTTCTAATTGTTGTTTCGCCTATATTAATTCTAACACTCACAAAAATTCGTGGCCACATTGCTGCGTATTTCAAAATGTAGGTTTCTCAGTAGGAATGACAACCGCAAGCGAGCATTTTTCACGATAGGAGTGTGCAGGGAGTGCGATAGGAGTGCGATAGGGGTGGCAGCCGCGGAGGGAGACAAGGAGGACAATAGTGACTCTGCTGCTTTCCCCCATGCTTCCGAGAGCACCCAATTCGACATTGCAGCTTATGGCTGTCTGAGCGCGTGACTGATAGCATTGACCAGGCTCACGTGGGTGCGTGGGGGAGAGGCAAGTGGGGGCTGAAGGACGGAAAGCTAGGCCGAAAAACAAAAAAATCTGGAATGCGCTGTGCAAACTAAAGGCAAAGACAAGAGGTTGTTGACACGCAAAAGCCAAAACCTGCAATAATTTTTTTTCTGTCAGGGGCATTCATACAAGGAGCTTACAACACATGCACGAACAAACAAATATATTGGATAGGAGCATGATGATTATGTCGCCGCAACATGCCATGCATGCTAAACAAACAAACAAAAGTTTCACTAATACATATGCGCTCCATCTCGATGCAATATAAAACGGTCCCATAAGCTCTGTGGCACTGTAATTCTCGATTCTCCTCAGAATCCTGATCGACCAAAGCCGCGGAGCGTGCACGCAAAATATACAATGCGCAGGCAAATTCGCAATACCGTTGCTTCTTATGGAAAGCTCATGTTCTTATGCACGATCAATAAAGCAGCGGCTAATTTTATGCGACTTCCCTTGCTTGCTACGTGGTACACTGGCGTTTCTCTTTAGGGGACGCATTTTGGTGAAGGAGAAGTGCAAAAATGGCGGTGTACCATGCATGGAGTTGACATGGGAGAACATATTTCTGGTTCCTGCGCAGTGTGCCTGTGATCAGTGCGCTAGTTTTCAGAACACGTTGTTCAATCTCAGCAAGTCGTAGAGCACTAAAAGCCGACAAGGCGAAAATTGGCTTATTACGGGCCAATGTCCTCCAAAGAAAGCCAACTAGTAACCCATATTGGCAAATCCGTACGAAAGTCGGTCCAATAATTTCCGCCTTGTTGAACGGCAGTGCCAATATTGTTTACTGACTGTGTAATGTGGAGCAACATTGGATCTCCATCAGAATGGCACAGCCAATATTCGCGCCACGCTGCTAACCTTAGGCCATCATTGGGCCAGTAATCAGAATGGCACTGCCAATATTGGAACCACGCTGTTAATCTTAGGCCGTCATTGGGCCAAGAAGTACCAATATGTTTCCAATGTTGGCCCGACCTGACGTGCCGCCTGAGCAGAGTAGATAGTAATGAAAGATGTCCCCTAGGGGAACCTCAGAAGAGCATCGCCGTCGATAACAGAAAAAGGACGAAAGCAAGAAAAAGAGCTCGCCATGCAATGGGCTACATAAACATGCAGGGCGGCAGAAGAAAGGAAAAGTGGGCAGTGAATGAGGAGCAGTTACATAGAGAACAAATAGGGGTGTATGCGGTTACAGAAACGCACCTTAGAGACTCAGAATAGCCACCAGTTATTGAGAATTATGTTTGAGAAGGCGTGCAACAGAACTAAATCGGAAAGAAAGGGAGGGGGAGTCGGAATGCTCATCCATCAGGGAGACAAATGGAAAATAGTAAATTCAAAATGTCAAGACCATCTTTGGTTATCAGGTGCGATGAGTGGGAAAAAAACTTGGCTGGGCGTTACGTACTTGTGGACCGGAAATAACTGCAAAGAGAAGAATAAAGAGTTAGTGGAATGCATAAGCGCTGATATTAATGGTTTCGGGAATGGTGCTGAAATTATCCTATTAGGTGACATGAATTCCCACATACAGGATTAAAATGGCTATACCGACAACAACGGGAAGTGAATCCTAGACGTTTGTGAGCAACATAACCTCGTTATCGTGAACACATGGCCTAAGTGTGAATGGCAGATCACGTGGGCAGTGGGAAACCGGCAATCGACCATTGATTACAGTCTGAAGACAGAAGAAATTCGTGATCAGTTGAGAGAAATGTCCATTGATGAGGAAGGGCATAGCAGCATAGGGAGTGACCATAAACGAATCATTTTGAAAATGGGATATGTAGTTGCGAAAGAGAGCAAGGAACTCAAAATGGCCAGTCCAAATTTGAACGCTGAAGAAATTGCAAATACAGTCACTAGAGCCGAAGAAGAACTTCGCAAATGGCCAAGTAAAGAGTGGGAATATAATGAGCTTCTATGTGTAATAACGACAGAAATACGGAAAGAGAAACAACATGTTCGTTGGAAAGGAAGAAAGAAAGCGAAAAGCTGGTGGAACAGGGAGATACGAGAAGCGATCACCGAACGAGAGAAAGCATCTCGGGAGCACAGGCAGGCAAAGAAGGCGCAGTTGCCGCAGGATGAAGTAACCAGTAAATGGGAAATATGCCGGAAGAAAAAGTCTATGGTTCAAATACTGGTGCAAGTAAAATTAAAAATGAAAGTGAACGTTGGTTGGCACAAATACATAATACCTAGAATATTTTGGAACCACATATAACTATTAGGCAGGAAGTCAACAACAATACAACAACATATCCTAGACGAAGATGAGAACAGACTGGAAGGAGAAGCGGCAATAAATTACATCCGAAAATAACAGCCGAATCTTTCCAAGGCAATGAGGTAGTTGTATTTGAAGAAAAAAAGAACATGAAAGAGACACAAGTGGAACAGGAGCTGGTGCTGAAAAATTTCAACTGGAAGAAAGCGGAAGAAAAATTTCCAAAGCGCACAGCCACGGGGCTAGACAAGGTTCCCGTTAGGCTGATTAATGAGCTAGGACCAAAAAGTAAGGAAGCTCTGGTGAAAGCAGTGGAAAATACTTCAAAAGACAGACAAATACCAGACAGTTGGCAGCAAAGTAGAATGAATTTAGTTTATAAAGGTAAGGGGGAGAACCCTATAATTCACTCGTACGGATCGTTGACCATTACACCGTTAATATATATAGGCTAGCAATGCAGGCAATCAAATTAAAGCTTCAAGCATGGGCACAGAATAATGGCATTTTGGGAGAACTTCCGAATGGCTTGAGAATAGGCAGGCGTTTAGATGATAATTTATTTCTTCTTACTCAGTGTATTGAAATATCAAAAGTAGAAAGCAGGCCGTTATATGTGGCCTTCTTAGACATTACAGGAGCCTATGACAACGTAGACCGCAACATTTTGTGGGATATTCTGGAAGGGGAAGGCTATGTGACGATTGTCTACATACAGCTTTTGAGAGAGATTTACTAATAAAATACCGTTTGCGTTGAATGTGAAGGGATGAGGAGCGAGGAGAAAGTTCATATCAACAAGGGACTGAGGCAGGGGTGCCTTTTAACCCCGCTGCTGTTTATTATGTATATGGTGAGGATGGAGAGGGCGTTAAAAGGAAGTAACATTGGGTTTAATCTCTCATACAAACAGGCGGGTACAGTAAAAGAGCAGCAGCTCCCAGGTTTATTATATGCGGACGACATTGTGTTGCTAGCTAACAAGCAAAGTGATTCGCAACGGCTGGCTAATATCTGTGGGCAGCAAGGCAACAATTTAGGCTTGAAATGTATTGTTATAATATCAGTGGTTATGGTATTCAATAAAAACATTGAACAGACAGTGGAGATACAGGGCCAGGAAATACCTCGGGTGATAGAATATAAATATCCTTGGTATATGGATAAACAATCGCAATATATATATATATATATATATATATATATGGAAACACAGGAAATAACAATAACAGCGAAGGGCAAGAGAAATGCAGCCATAATGAAGCACAGAGCGCTATGCGAATAAAATAGGTACGAGGTTCTCCGAGGTATGTGGAAAGGTGTAGCGGTTCCAGGACTTACTTTTGGAAATGCGGTTGTTTGCTTCAAATCAGGGGTACAATCAGGACTCGTCGGAAACCAAAGGTCAGTGGGTCGCCTCGCATTGGGCGCTCACGGGAAGACTACAAATGAAGCGGTCCCGGGTGATATGGGCTGGACTAATTTTGAAATGAGGGAAGCGCGCAGTAAAATTGAGTATGAAGAACGGCTGCGGAATATGGCAGACAGTAAATGGGCTGGGAGAGTGTTCAGGTATCTGTACAGGAAAAACACTGATTCACAGTGGAGGAAAAGAACTAGGAAGATTACCAGCAAGTATGCGGCCTGTAGGTTGCGCAACACAACAACAAAGAAGGTCAAGCGGAAAGTCAGAGAGGCTGAAATAATATCATGGGTGGCGGCAATGGAAAAGAAACCTGCCATGGGTAACTACTTTGGAGGAAAAAACGAAAAAAGGAAAGAAACAATTTATGATAACTCAAAGGGAAGCTCATTACTTTTCGAAGCGAGATCTGGATGCTATAGAACAAGCACCTGTAAAGCGAGATATAAGACGGAAGAAGCATTTGCTTGCTGCGGTAAAGCTAGAGAGACTATGGAGCATGTTTTATTAGAATGTGAAGACATCTACCCAGCGGTTGATTTAGGCACCACTGGCCTCCTTGAAGCACTTCGGTTCAGCGAGAGCAGTGGAAAAGTAAACAGGTCCACAATAGGCATTAGTAAGAGGCGATTAGAGGATTGGTGGAAGAGAAACAGGGAAACCACAAAAGACGGAGACGTACAAAAGCACAGTTCGAAATAGTGGATCAGAAAATTTAGGTGGGGTAGTTCATAGTTTTTTTTCCTCTTTTTAATTGTTTAACTTGGGTAGGACATTATGCAGTATAATAGCGAGAGCTTGGTGGCGCAACCCACCACCCCGCTCCAAAGGAGACGCTCATAACATCCATCCATCCATCGGGGGGAGGGGGAAAGTGCGAAATAGGCGTCCCGCTGCAGTAAACGCCTCATACTTAACTCGTTTCGATGGTGGCGATACGCTGGGTCAGTATATTGATTCAATACAAACGCGTTACAGTCTACAATCATCGTGACATGAGTCCGCCGCACTTTCTATATCTATCTATCACCTTTATTTATCAATATCGTTTCCAAAATTATACTATAACAAGCTCTAATCAAGAAACCTCAGCCGTTAAAGTGCGCAATTATGCAGATAACATATTGCGTTTATAAGCTTAGATAAGCCTCAAAGCAGTGGTGGGCAGGGCTTTTGTTTTCCTTCGTTCTGAAATTAAATATTATCTGAGGATCAATCTTAGATGGCCTGAAAACGATGGCCGGCGTCACAGACGAATGGAAAAGAGCCAATGCAGCAAACCCATTTTCAATTGCTTTGTCGCAGCATTATTCCCTAAATCATGTTCTTACAGCGAAGCTGCATATGCCTAGGTGAAACACTTGTGCTCTGACCGCCGAAACCCTCCTGGGAGGTATGAGCGATTGCATTCGTCTTACGGGGCGAACAGACAAATTTCACCCCGGCAGGCAGAAAAGACTGGTAGCTGCTGTCAGTGACTACTTGGGCAGAGAAATCACTATCGCCTCCACTTACAACGCCACTATCGCGGAAGCAGAGCTAATCACAATAGCCCTTGCTTTCAAAGCGACGAAATCAAACAAACAACAGATAACCATCCTATCAAATTCTCAAGCGGCATGCAGAAGCTACCTCAGGGGACTAGTATGCACCGCAGCCTATAGGATTATAGGAGAGATAAAACCCCGACCCAGATTTCGCCTTTGATGGGTACCCAGTCATGAGGGCATCAGGGGAAATGAAGAGGCTGACAGAGCAGCTCCTGCTCATGCTACACACCACGGGGGCTCACAGGACGCCTCTGACGACCTGATCCCGATTGACCAGAACTAGTCTGAAATGTTAAACTACCACCCTCAGATAAGAAACTCAGCAAGGAAGAACAGGTTACAGTGAAAAGCTGCAAATCTATACATATAACAACCTGCACATTCTCCATAAAATTCATCCCGAAAGATATGCGGACACATGACCATGTTGCGGGGCCGCACCAACCTTAGACCACATCTCATGGGCATGCGCGGCATATACACAAAAAATAAACACAGAAATTACGGAGCATACGCAATGGGAGACGCGCTGTCCAGTTCACAGGAAGAGGTCAAAGAAAGAAAGGGCCATCATCTGACAAGCAAGACGGCGCGCGGAAGCCAGTGGGGTCCTTGTCTAGGGGCCCCACTCATTGACCGTTTTATTCGTCAATAAAATTCTTGTTCTTCTTCGTTAGGTAGACATAGAAATGCTCACGCATTTAAAACACACACATATATCAACGCATTATTGCAGTGAAGGAACACAGAGGTGGAGGTGGTTAAGACAATACCACAATGACATAATTATCTCGCTGCAAAGGTGTGGCGCGCCATTGGCTAGTAACGTCGTTTCTCTCTCGCAGCAGAGCGCGCGAGCAGCAGTCTCTCGCCGGCTTCGCAATAGGTCCCAAAATGTATCAGGTGCCTTTAATCAAATGAAATGTGTGGCCCTGGTGTGTCACTTGGTAACTACAGTGCATTAATGAGTCATAAACACTATGATTAACGAATTACAAAGCACAAATGCGCGACATAATTCAGAAAGACTTTGATGAACCCGATGGATTGACTGAAGGAACCGCTCATTGCAGCCTTCCATGATGGGGTTAATGCAAAACGCAATGTGTGTCATTTCAAATGAGCTGAAATAAACCCAGCTTAACGTGCGCGTAACCTCATTAAGAAAATAATGACGTAACGAATAATTAAGAGTTTCATAAATCGTCGCAAGTGACCCGGTGATGAACAATGGGGCCGCACATTTCAGCTTCGCTGGTTTACCATCTGTACGGGGTGCATGGGCGGTAAATTTTTTTTCTCCAAGGTGCGAATCTTTTCATGCAACACTTGCACTTAGCCAAGTACGTCGAGAAACGTGGCTTTTAACGCGGAAGCATTAGGACTCCGTGTCGCAGAAAATCGAGCGTCGGCGTTAGCGTGCGCGGCCGACAAAATCATCCCCAACCACGCATCCCGATCCACGCAGGCCCTCCGCGTAAAATGCATCAGGAAATTCGTAAAGAACGACCTAAACACAATCTATAGACATGAAAGCCTCGGTTTTTAGTTTGAATACACGAGAAAACATAATTCTGTTACGCGGACACAAACCCAATTTACGCAAATCCCTTTTACAGCGGCCATTTGAGGTCTGTCTTGCTAAGAGCGTCGTGGACCTCTCGGTTACTTGCAACACTATCAAAGAAAATGAACCAGAATGCTAACCTGCGTGCATAGCGTTCGCCGCCAGCGTTTCCAGGAAAACAATACAGTTACATATGCTGCAGTTGCCGGGAAGCATGAGGAGCAGTCAGGACCCTTTGAATGTTATTGCGTTCCACTCTTAAAGGCGAAGCTTAAGCGTCATCCCAATATAGTTGCGAAATAGGTTCAATTAACCTCTTGTTTTTCTTTCATGGCTACTTTATTATTGCCAAGTCCGCTGTATTATGTATTCAAACCAACTGCTTATCAAGCAATGCTGAATTTCGTTCTTGTTCCAGAGGAATTCTAGTGTCATGAATATTTGGAGCTAGTATTTTTGCTAGGAACCTTGCATTCAGGGCTCAATAAACTGCCTTCTTTTGTAATTCATTTTTGTCAATTTATTGTTATCAAGAATAGTGCAAGCGTGGCACTTCAGTACCCAAGGACTACAGCGAAAATATACGGAGAGAGAGGCATATCTTACGGCGACGCCGTGAATGGCGCAAAAGACAGAGCCACCTATAACTGAGGGCTCTATCAAACACCGCACAATCTCTGTAATTCAGCCCTTTCGACAATTTCGCGCCGTATCTTACACAGAATACATTCCGTAAACACGTGCTTTTAAAAGCGGTGTTAAAACACAATGTTCACCTTCCGCGTTACACATATTTTTATCTCTGGATATATTAGCTGTATATCGGGAATATAGCTGTCCCCACAGCGGTATTGCTCTTCATTTTTGTGGAAGACAAACACTTTAGACACTGGAACAAAGCCCATACAGCTTATTTTCTGTACTCTTTTGAATACGTATTATTTCTGAGCGTTCTTACAAAGGAAAACCGAATATTGTTTGCGGTCCACGTGGTTTCTACAATTTCCGAGTAATACTTCCTGGTTAATTATGTCCGCACATATTACCTGCCAGAGACAGATGAAGATTAACGCACACGCCATATGCAACATTATTCTGACTACTCAATTCAAAAACACAAATTTTATTTGTTAAGTTTAGCAAAGCCTCTTCCAGATATTAATTTCTTTACGTCATCTAATAGCTTCGTTTACTTTTCTTTGTCTCCTTTGTGTTCACATATTCCCATTCGTATTGCTTGAGTTCGATCGTTATGCACGGTGTTCCACCTCGGTTATATCAGGTGTTTAAAAACTAAGGTGCAAACAATGCATATTGCTCACCGTTTGCCTGAGCATATCGGAGTGTCTTCTGCAATAAGACTTATATTTAAAGAGATAATGAAGATTAACAACATTTACTGACGTCATCTTTAATCATTCCAACAGTTTAGGTGTGGAAAATCTGGAGACATATAGTATTTGTAAACAACATTTTAAGTAATATAAATAAAGAAATATTTACGGATCGCCTCACATGCGAGATTACTTTCATTAGAGTTTTAGAACTTATTGAAAAGGTGCAATTAACTTTTCTTACTGTAGCATCTTCATTTTTCTTCCCTCCAGAAAAACCATGAGAGAGATCAGGTACTGCGTGATTAGGTGCCTAATCGCAGTGACATTTGTGCCCCCATAGAAGTTTCCACTGAACAATCTGCCCAGCCCACAGGCCTAATCTATCTACAGGTCGTAATTAAAACGCTCATTACTGGGTGATGACCACGACCTTCATATATACGCACCCTATAATGTCTGCCCCACATTCATCTTAAAGGGACACTAAAGCAAATACTAAGTCGACGTGGACTGCTTAAATACCATTCAGGAAAGATCGCAACACTTATTTCGTGCCAAGAAAAGAGATAGTTTACGAGAATATTTTATGTGAAGGGTCCGAATACCTTTTTCGAAATTGAAATCTCTCGCCACCCAACCGGGGGAGGGGTGACGTTGATACGCCATCACCGCCCTTTGCGGCCGGCGGTGAGTAAAACGGCACCCGACAGAAGGCGGCACAGAGCCAAGACAGAGCGGCGGATTCGCCGCTGTAGCTGCTTCTTAGTCAAGTGGCATGGACCATAAGGGCATCGCACGACATCATGGAAGTTGAATTCTCGGCTACTTGCAGTTTGTGTGAGTTTCGCGAGCCACCAAAACCAGCGCAGCACTACGCGATCAGGAAAGTTCAGAAACGCGAAAGCCTGGGTGGCGCAGAGTCGAGTCAAAACGAAACCTTTCGACCACCCGCATCGCTGTCAATGGTAATTTCAATGAGTTGTTCTTTCTGGATATGAAATATAACTGGACAAGTAGCATCTCATTTCATCTTATAATAGAAAACCTTGATGTTTGTTGCAACGAGTAGTTGAGTACTAGTGACAGAATTTAACTGAGGAGTGCTTTCGTCATCAAGCAAGTGCTTGAAATCCCGGGGGAGTCTCTAATCATGCCCCGCATTTACCTCGATTTCTCGATTATTAAGGCTCTGTTCGCGATAATATTGAGGCCTTCGAGATTCTGGAGCACTAATCTATCACTTTAGCTAGACTTAGTATTCGCCTTTAGTGTCCCTTTATCAGAAGTGTGCCCCAGCCTCAAGAGCACTAAAGAGCTGAGATGCACCCCTTTATCGCTCTCACATATCCCTGACGTTTAACCACCTGAGTAATCTTGAGAAAATTCGAAGCACCAAGACTGCTCAAACGAGACCTGTTATAAGATGTGTAATAATAATAGTATAATATGTAATACTAACATTTTAATAAACAAGATATTTTACCACACAGAAACAACGTTTTATTTCAGACATGGCTAAGAAACTATTACAAGACTTTTTACAACGCAAAAGCAGTCATTGTTAGTTTACAAGGTAATGGTACTGGCCGTAGAGGGAACTCGGCACTTGCTTTCCACTAATAGTGCACATGCCTTTGGTCGTAAACCCTAATTTTTGAGTGCATTTGCAGCCCTCCGGGCACTTGACCTTGCCTGATGGATAAGAACACTGAAATAAATCAAACAATTCGCATTTATCCAGTGCAATTTCTGTCAGTTGTAGTGGACAGCACAATCCCCACACGACGTACAATACTGACAGAAGAATACCAAATAACACTACAGCCCAAAAGTGCCCGAGACAACTTTTTCGTAGTATGCCCGACAGTCAATGATCGCAAATCAATTGATAATTGCATATGCATTACGCGTTTCTCCTTTGCATAACTTTGCAAATCGCTCGCCCCCCTGAGAAGAATTGGCTTTTGTCGTTTACGTCTTCAATGTTTTCGGTCAAGGATATGAGCGAATTCGTTTCACAATCTGAGTGGTAAAGCACAGTAAACTGCGAATCATCTCCTGAAGCAGATAAACCGAATTCTCACTTACACTATGGCGTTTTAGTTGTTTATTGCCGTATTATCGTTACATACACTGTAGATCAGTAGAGCCGATTTAGTGGCCATCACATATCGTGCCGCGAGACATTTTGGGTTCACGTTTTCTGCAGTGATTAAGATAGTGAGACCCACCTCTGCGTGTTGCTCACCAATGTTATCCGAGCCAACTACGGTGCGAAAATAAAAGAAACAGCGCACCAATGTCAAAATCTAGTAAACAAGTTATTGCTCTTTTCATAACGTGTGTGAAAACGTACGCATACATGCAACATACATACATGTACAGGCAACATCTATATATGGGTATACATGATGTAACGGCCTTGTGTGTAATAATAAGCGCAAACCTTGTTCGATGCAGAGAGGCAGCCAACGGAGACGTGCTGGTTTGTTGTCTGCCTCACTGTCCCGTCTGAAGCATGAACTTCTTATTCCACTCATGCGCGAACAAGCCCCAGCAACATATTCTAGTAGTGATGAAACCTATACATATATACATATACGAAATATTACAGTGGTGCCAACCGCGGTAATGAACTTTTTATCACCTGTTAAAGTCTCAATTAAGAGCGGCTGTATTGTAGTAAGTGGGAATAAAAATTGAAGGGGTCCTGTAGAACATTAGGAGGAGAGAGAGACGTGGATATAAGGAAGGCAGGGATGTTGACCAGTCGAGAGTCCGGATGGCCAGCCTACGCTAAGACAACCAGGAAAAAAACTAAAGGTGTTGTAAGAGCGAAGCAGGTTTTCGAAGAGTGGTTGGTTTCCAACGGCGCAGCCGTTAGGGAGAAGCTACGCCTCGGGAGCTGCTGTCTAAATACATGGACAAAGAGAAATCACTTTTCGCAGCAACTTCTGAATATAATTCTAAAGAAAAGGTTCTTGCATTTCAAAAAAATTCCAGGATCTACCGATTGTACAAAATATTTTTCCATTATCACTTTTCTGGAAAAAATCCTTGAAAGCTCAAGACTGCACGAAATAATGTATCCGGTTGTAAAACATGTAAATACATGTAAAGCCAATAAATAAGCATATATTTCACACAGCACTCTGTAATATGCCACTGATTTGTGAGGAGGACTTCTGAAAAGCGCTTGTAAATATTGCAGCAATATTACTCAGACTGCAAACTCATATCACATTTGCACCTGTATATATTTTAGCACTTTGTCCTTATAGTTAAGTGCTATATGGTTTAGGCGAAAACCTGTCGATTCGTAAATTTTGTTTCAGTTTTCTTTATAACGTTCCCCAGTGTTGGCAATTTTTCTAAAGACTATCAGAGCCCCAAATCGAAATTATGCTTCCTTCAATTCATGGAATTTAGCTTTATCTATTAAATTCAACAGGTAACATTCATATCAATCCAGCCGTTGTCAATTGAAAGCGTTTCTGCGTTTCCCACTTTTTAAATATATCTATAGAGAGAATACCAAGCCTTGAGCTAAGGGACTTCTTTCTGTATATTTTCTTCCAATGTACTCATTTCTAATATGATCAAACAAATCAAATCAATATTCCTATAAGTCACACACTGTCCGACGTCAGGCTCTGGGACTCGGTGCTGCGGGGCAGGTGGATCAGCCGGTATTCTGCTACAGACGCTACCATGGTTGCCACACTGTCCAGACACATCACCCCACCAGACGCGTTCCGTGCAAGCGTCATTCAATATTCACGGGTGGGTGCGAATCCCTGCGAATTGTATCTGATTCATGGTGCTATTGATACAGTCCAGTGCTGCGAATGATTTCCATCGCTCAATTTCCGCACGCGCTGCTGTCTGCTATTCATTGCTATTATTGCGTGCGGTAGATCAATGTCACTCAAGCAAATATATGCATGACATCCTTTAGGACTCATTCACGGCTGTACAAATTCAGCCACCTGCATTGAGGTCGCAAATTCATCCCAATACCCTTCAACGCACCACAAATACTCTACTACGGCCTCTGAAGAAGCAAGATTGTGTCGTATATTTCTATGACACCCGTATTGTTGGTGCAACAGAGCAAGAACATGTCCTGAAGTTGTACTAAGTGCAGGCGCAAGCCAGTAAACGGCGGACTTTTTGTTCCGCTGTGGGAGATGCTAGTTTGGTCTCTCGAAGGTATTTTATTTATTTATTCGGTGCATCTACATCGCCTGTACGACATTATCGTAGGGGGGTTAAAATAAAGGTGGTCACAATGGGCAAATATTCAGCAACATCAAAAGGATACATCAGTAAATACAACATTTTCTAAGCCCTGAAATTCGCAAAAGCGGAAGACAAACTAACAAATTACCAAAGTAAGTAACAAAGTAACTAGAAAAAAAGAAACAGTAGCATATGTACAGAGATGAATAACAGAACATTGTGCACCCTCCTCCCCTATTGTCCAATCAGTGCACCAACATGCAGGCGCATCTACACCAGGTGTGCACCAGCCGCGCGGTAGCTGATCCTCTAACGCCTAAAGTGGGCGCAGATTCGTGTTTTGTTGCCGCACATGGTGCTTTCCCGCTCAGAGGACCCATGACACCCAAATTATCGTATGATCACGTGACTAACCTTATAACGCTTACTAGAAAGATAATAAAGATTGTTTATTCTAAAAAATCCTAAGATATAAATTCACACTCCTCGCAAAAGCAAGATTCCGTCTCGTAACGAAGATTTATTTTGAAGTTCACTAATAAACCACTGCATATGTCATCATAATTTTTGACCTTATTAGGCCTACTTTAAAATTTGACCATTACATTGCCGTATTTTTAAGCGAGAAATTGATGGCTTAATGCCACCAACAATGTTAATGACCCTTCGTTACTTTGCTTAGAGCAACCTATATAATGCTTTGCGTTCCATGGTTCACTAATATTTGGGCATAGCCTCGTATTTATCAAGATTTCTTCTTTACTCTCTGACAGATCCCCTGAAAGAGGAATTTTGCTTCGACTGGGCTACATTACAAAAATTTAGAGCCATTCCGCTCTGCATGTGAAGGTGGATGACCGTCGAAGCTGTTTAGCATATGGCACAGAGGTGACACAGAATTTTGTACAAAAGTACGAACATTTTATTTTCCTGATTGGTCGTCAACATGGCCATAGATATGCATACACATTCTCGTATCACCTCTGTTACTAAATGCGGCCGTCAGGTCAGACAATGAGTGGCTCATACTCCCGTAAATTAAAAAAAATTTAACGCCGCCCCCCATTAAGACGACAAAAGAGAAATGAAATTGTACGCTGGAACAATGAGCCGCAAATGAACCAGCTGTGGAAGAAGACTACGATGATCGAGCTATTGCTTATGGTGAAAGTTGTTGCTGCTGATGATGATGATTATGATAGCTTCCTCTTGCCAATGAATGGTTCCCCCTCAAGCAAGCAACGGCAACGGAGTCAGCTGAGGAAGGAGACGACGAGGAACTTGTGAGTAGTGGCACGAGTGTGTTCGCGCGGTTGCGCCGAGGAGCGCCAGCGAGCTAGTTTTCGGGTTGTTAGCGAGCGGCGAAAATTCCCTAGCCATGTAAAGCTTCGCTGGAAAAAGTGTTTTTAAAGGTACTAAAGCCGGAACTAACTGGTCATTACTAAGTTGCTCCGTTGATGACTGAACAACTCAGGTGCCAGCCAGGATGTCGGCCTCAGCGTAGTTTTCGACACTGAAGGCATCGAACATATTGTCGCATTTGCTCATCGTAAACTTTGAGATACCGGGCACAATTACCGCCTACTAACCACCGTGGTTAGTGGCTTTACCATTGCGCTGCTGAGCACGAAGACGTGTGATCAAATCCCGACCGTGGCAGTGGCATTTTGATTCGGGCGAAATGCAAAAACTCATTTCACATAAATGGAATTTTATATACTAGTATACCACGCTGGAATCCTTAACAGTGGCATGAAGGGCCGACGCTCAATTCTGGCATTATGGTTATCAGCGCAAGTTCACGATTGTGAGCGATGATGCTGCTCTGACATGGACGCTGATCAAGCAGCCGCTAAAACAAAGCAAAAAATACCTGGTGAACTATCGCCATGCAAACGTACAACTTTGACTGACTGGCGAAACAGCATCGGTGATGTTTTCTTCACCGTTCACACTGAATCTACTCCGCTAGCAGCTCCGAGAGATTTGAAAGTGTCGTGTCTTCTGACACCCATCTTTTCTGAAAATTGCCGAGAGGTTTAGTTCGGATGAGCTCTCTGCAGCAAGCAGCACGTGTTACGACGGGGTAGGTGAGCCTAAGCTAGGCTACAGCTAGGCCACCGCCGTCTGGTGTTGAGCGATCGGGCAGTGACGAGACGCTCTCCCTATGTCCATAACTATTGACCAACTTCGTCCTTGATGTCGTTTATGCACGTCCCCCGTTCTCCTCGTATGCTCACTCTCCTTTTTGAAATTATTTTTCGTTTGTCACTGTCGCATTCTTCACCGGGTTGTTGAACGGCGCGGCAGCCCCCAACATTTCCATATTTTTGTTTACGCGCGCATTTCGGGGCCATTCATCTATATGCCCTCTCACCTGGTTGTTATGGCGGTTTCTTAGTTTCTCTGGCCTAGCGCCCCCGTCCTTGATATAATTTCTCATTTGCGAATCAGTGTTTCGTAGTTATTTCTTTCTTGCCCCGTTTTAAAAAGAAGTTTTCTTTGCTTCTTGCTTCGACTTTCCAACTGTTGCTGCTGCTGTCTGGCACACCACGTCGAGGTGTGGTTCACAGCATTTGTACACATGACAGGAGCGTGGCAGAGAGGAAAGCCCAGGCGAGAAACTGATTTTAACCGATGAACCGCGTCGAATGGGCACATTGCCCTCTGGAGCTCCCTGGGCATCGTCACATTACTCTCTTGACAGCTGTAGTTATCCGTGCCCCACCACAAAAGTATTGCAGAAATTGCCGCGCTTACCTTTCTACTAACGTGGAAGTCCAAATGAAGCTAGATAGAATGGTAGACAGGAGGGGGAAATGCAGCAAGAGAATTGATAGAACTGACGCAGTCACGAAACGACAGAATAACAGCCTTGCCGCTCTTTGCTCGCAATTCCCATACAAGGAGGGGGGGGGGGGGTAGGTAAAAACGGGACGCGTGGACACGACAGTGGTTGTTGGCAAACGGGATAAATTTAAGTTCAAGGCACGGCATCGTAAATTTCTGCTATTTCTGAAAAATAAACACTGTGAAAATGTGTCAAGCGGATAACTTACGCATGGCGTGCAGAAGCAGAGCAGCAGTAAAGCGCACAGTAGGGTCTAGGCAACACTACGGGAGCAGTCACACGTCAAATCAACATTTCTGTACCACCGCGGTAGCTTTGCGGCTATGGCATTGCTCGATGTCGTGGGTTTGATCCCGACTGCGGCAGCCGCATTTCGACGTGGGGCGAAATAAAAGAAAACGCTCGTGCAGTTATATTTAGGGACACGTTAAAGAAAACCACGGCGCCAAAATTAATCCGGAGCCCACTACAAAGGCGTGCCCCATAATCCGAATACGGTTTTGGCACGTACACCCCGTACAGCCCCGTAATTCAATTAGTTAATTACTTCTACCGCTATGCGATGTGGCATGTGAGGCAATGAATATGCTCAACCTTCTCAAAGGTTGTGAACTATGGCCCATAACGATGCCTCAAGCAAGCACTTCCCCCTGTGTGTTTTGAGTACTACGCTACAAACAGCAGTAGTGCGCACTAGGTAACGTTGCACATCAACTCGCCACTCTCGTGTTGGACTAAACGAAACATTCGCCGTCAACTGTACTGCTAATTATGGTCAGTCAAAGCCAACAGCACAGAAAGCTTCGCTTACGTCGGGGGATTTTTTTGCTTTGTTTTCATTGTTAACAGCATGTACAAGCTAGACTAATGGCAAGCTCTTCTGATGTTTGTTAAAATAATGAAAGTCAAGACAAGGTGAAAAAGGAAAGAGTAATAAAAAAGCGGGGGGGGGGGGTTGCTTATTATGCTTTTCCAAGACAAGCAAGTCGAAATATTTTCCGAATGATTTACTTTCGCGCAATATTGTCGAAGATTTGGTCAAGTACCAGAAATGAGAAGCTCTTCGACGATACAAAGACCTGGTGGGGAGAAACAGTGCCCCCAAATTTTATGCATGCTCTGGTCCCATCTTTATCTGTGTGTCAAATTTTTAGCGCTCATCCCCCCTCAGCAGTTATGATTAACGCGATGCGGAATGAGGTAGAGACGCGCCATGAGTAATGCTGTGTGCATGGGAGAGAGGATCATTCCCATTGCAAGCCCAACCCCCCCCCTGCTCCTTCGAACCATCGGTAGCTCTCGCCTTGCTGTCACATTTAAATTTTCCCTTCTATCGACGTCACTCTTTCGCAGCCCACCTCCTGAGACTTTCCACGGGAAAATGTGAAGCGTGGGTTTTCCTCAGAATATTGTGGGGCAGGGTGTTTTGACTGGTTTTGACCGCCCCCCTCCCCTCCCCCCGCCCCTGGCTGCGCCTGTGTGCTTTAAAACACACGAAATACTCCGACTGAATGGCGTAAAAATAATATTTTGAACGCTGGCAACCGGCATTTCTCTTGGCCTCGAGCAAAGTGCTCGCTTAGGTACAACGAGAGGCTCATTCAATACGGATTGAAAAAGAAAGCCAGAATTAGGGCTGCAGTTTCTATTCTTTACAAGTGGAGAGGGGAAGGAGGCTTTGGGCTACGGATAATATGAATACTAGATTTCAAGCTGTGCCCTCTCTGTTCTAGCAAAATATTACAACCTTAACCTAGTGCCGTACCTGTAAAACATAGTCTCTTTACGCAAGCAAAGTCTGGCGAAACAGAGCAACGAAAAGTGGATATAACGTAGCAAAAATATTAATACTCGACTTCCACGCGCCAAACAGACAAACTGATAATGAGGCACACCATAGTGCTGCACTGCAGATTAATTTTGACCACTTACGATTTTTTTAGCATGCAATTGAACGTAAAAACTGAAATGAGCCTTCTTAGTAAGATCTTGATGAGGGCTAGTTCCTTCATATATAGCACTGAGGTTAAACGGCGAGAATATAACAAGGACAGGAGAAAACAAATACCACAGACAGCGTTCTTGCATTGTGTCCCCGTTGGAATGTGGTCGCCGTTGCCCGAGTCGCAGCTGCGATATCGAGTTTAGCAGCCCAACGCCATAACTTCTTAGCTACCGCGGAGTAGATAGAGTATATAAATTAGAAGGGTATCATAACAGTGCTTACACTTTGGAGCTTGCACTTTTCAATCTGCTCTCGTATCTCCGGTGGATACTCATTAAGCGGCTTCCTGAAACAAGACGCAAGGCTGTACTTTTCATAGTTAGCATAAAAAATTCACAAGTCTGCGCATCAGACGCAGCACACTCACTGCGTACGCTGGAGGAGCGTCTCCATAAGAGACCATCGTAAAGTGATTGAACACGGTAACGGCAAGTAGTGAGTGTATTTAAAGTCGTGTTAGTATTTACATACGTTTATTGAAACACACTCAAGTGTGCTTTATGCTCAGATAATTAGGTCGAGAAGAACATGCTTTGGAATGCATCATGTAACCGCACAAAAACAGGGGACAAAGAAGGAACACACAGGACCGGCGCGGATTGTGTTCCTTGTTTGTCCTTTGTTCTTGCGCGGTTACATGGTGCATTCTAATAACGACCAAAAACTAGCCCGCTTATCCCTGTTAAATAAAGAAGAACATGCAGCAGGGCAGCAAGGGTAGTTTCACATTTGTGAATACAAAGTCCCAACAAAGATATGTGCGTGAATAGGTACATTGTGTATTTCACACATATTCCATGCCGATGTCTTCTTGCACACAGTGTACAAACTAGGCATTGTGCGGATCCTTCGTCTTTACGTTGAAATACCCCTTAAATATAAGGGCACGTCGTGTTAGGGAGCGAAGGTATGTGCCAGTAAGTTCGCCATCTTCTCATGTTGACCGCATGGCGATGCATACAGTGAGGCAGTCGCAGTACGCTCGGAGTTACGCTCTGTGCACTCATTTGCAAAGTCTACGTCCGGTGCTCCTACAAGTTTGAATGGCACGCACTCATTTCCTTTTTCGTATAGTGCCACACCAGAGGCCTCGTACGTATTTCTGTTTTCTCACACGACACCCCTGTAGCCGATGATGTCATGTGGACGGCCCCAGGTCTCGCAGAAAGAGTTATGACACTCGCGTTCCTCCGTGTAATGTTTGTTAGGGGCCCCACACCTAGTCAGGTGCGAGGAAGCAACTTTTGTTCTGTATCCTTTGGATTCTTGTACAAGGAAACTAGAAAAAATGAAGAAGTGGAAATGAAAGATGTAGGCGGGCATGACTGTGGCGCAGCCAGAGCACGTACGTTGAGATAGCAGATGGCAAATCGGTGGAGCTGATCGAGTAGTGCAAGCAAAGCAACGTTGCATGATTGTGTTAAGGCAATCTTGTTTGAGTCTATGAAATTCGCACTGAGCTCCATCTGGCTTTCCGACGGCCTGGTAAAATGTGGAGTCGTCTTAGCATTCGTGATGTAGAGGCCATCAAGTGAAGTGGCTGGAATCAGTGCCACTTACACAACTTTCTGGGCGCGACGTTTGTTGTATTCGTAAACAACGCGGGCATATGTGCCACCCCGATATTTATTAATCTTTTTAGCTCTAGCCTGCACAATGCAAAACTGTGTACGGCGACATGTGATGTCAAACTTACGGTGCAACGTTGTGGCTCCCGCGTGTTGTTGAACTGGTACCAACTCGGCGCGGACCGCCCTTCCGAGTGCGCTACGCAACGGTGCCGCCTTTAGCCGAGCCAGTCTTCCCGTGGTACCACAGCCTTTTTGCGAGTCCCGACTCGTCTACTCCAGTGTGGGTGAGGTTCCCAATCGCACCATTCACCAGCCCGTCCAGTACGTCTATGCTGATGGTCCTCATAGGCGGTGAAGTTCGCGGGCCTCGCTTTTGTCTGCTCGCACGTGAGTGTCTTCCCGGTGAAGCTGTCGGGCCGCATCTCCGGCTAAGCGCACGCGAGGGATCTCGCGTAGAAACTGCCCTGCCTGATTTTCCGCAGCACGCACTTCACGGTCTTCGCGGAGAAACAGCCGGGCCGCCTTGTTCGGCCCACGCACTCGAGGGCCACGGTGTTGCAAAGGTGGTGGGACACATTTTTGGAAGCACGCACTTGAGGGACTCGAGGAGAACACGTCGGGCCGCATTTTCAGTAGCGCAGACTAGAGGGTCTTCGCGCGAAGCCTTCTTGCGTCGTTTTCTCGATAACTAAATAAATTTTCCGCCCGGCGTCCACGACGACCAGGGGCTTGTACTGGTCTCTGCACAGTGGTCTGCTGAGCCCGGCGTTGCCTGGCTGCAGCCGGGCGCGTAGCACTAATGTGTTCGCAAGGCGTATCCACTCGGAACGAATTCTTTGGACAGCACCAGTTCTGATATACTAACTTTCAAAGTGTCGGTCAAGATGCATTTGTATTCCACTTACCTTTTGTGCCTCAATCCATAAATGCCAGTGCATTTCGTCAGACACTTTAAAAATTAATATTTCGGAACTGGTGCGATCCAGAGAATTCATTCCAAGTGGATACGCCGTGATAACTTAGCGGCTATATTTCGTATATTGAAATACGTGGCATAAAATAATAAGAAAGTAAGTTAACGTAATTAAGTTAATAATCCAATTAAACATTTTAATTTCTTTTATAGGTAATGGCCGCCTCATCGAGTGATTTAGATCAAAGGTTAGAGTTGTGCTATCTGCCATAACGAATCTTTCAAAAATGTGGTGCAGCTAAAAAAACACCCTGTATATGTCTACATTCCAATTTCTATAACTCTACAATACCTTTAGCGAATACTATCCTATCTGAAGTTCTGTTAGGAAGGATATAAGTGTGTATTTCCAAAATAATATTTAAATCAACTAACCTAGTATTCGGAAAAATTGTATTAAAGATGGAAGACCGAAATTTGGGGTTATCACACAGTCTAGTTGAATATAAAAATGAGAATTTTAGAGGCTTTTAATTAAACCACAATATTTAAAACGTATTCTACATAGGACACCCATGTTTGAGAGGTTGCCCGCATATAATTGTTTTGTGTATTCTCATAAACTTCACCCGCACCTATTTAACTCCGTATTCAAATCAACCGAAGGTCTTCCCTTCCCTTTTCATTTTAAATAAATGAATATCGGTGCCTGCTACAGTTCATCCAAGACAGCGGGCTGCATTTACACACGCTTACAATGCTCTGGAACACTTGCATTGGCAATTTATTGCAACGGCCTGATTCAACGCATGCCCTTTGAACTTTGCTTAGATGTTACCCATTTTCTGCAGCCTGTTTTTATGAAATGTAAACCAGATGTATTGGGGGCGAGGACTTACGGAGTCGCCATCCGTCGGAAGCGCCACCCTTGTGTAGTAGGAGCGATAACGCGACGCGCTCCTCGTAGGTTTGGCTTCCGGCGCTCAATAAAAACACCACACGGCAACACTCCTAGACATTTCTGTAAGTACTCGCAAAACAAGGGAACATTTTTATTGTTGAAATAATAACCTTGGGCCAACTCAAAGCACAGAATCGTTTACAGACGCTGTCTCTTTACCGAATACGTAGAGTGAACGGCACTGCGCGCGGTCGCCGCGATGGAGTCTCCCGAACCGGCTTCTTGCGTGAAAGGTAGACAAACGCTGTTAACGAACCATGTGAAACTTGTTCTTATAGTGGGCTGTCTGTATAACTAAATGAAGCATAACAGAATGAGGCCTCACTGCAGCGATCGCACGGGTTCGCGGTGACCGACTGCGCGCCTGCATCTATGTACGCGCACAATGTTCCTCTTTCGCTGTTAGCGTGTTTTCGCAACGTACCGTGAGCTTTAGGCAGCAGCAAACGAGAATTTGACAGCACACAAGCAACCAGTGTTGCGTGGAAACTATCAGAGCTGTTCAAAAATAATTTCGTTATAACTACGGACTTCGACACCTAACAGGGCGATTTCGGATGCCCCGTCACGATGATTGAATGTTTTTTTTTTCTAAGGTCTTGGACGTTTAAATACCACTATTTCTCAAGTTTCCTCGCGTATGTTTATCGGTCTTCTCAGCGAGCAATTACCTCCTGCTTCGTTTATTTAATGCAGTACGTTTTATTGTTTGGCGCTACACAA
This sequence comes from Dermacentor variabilis, assembly GCF_050947875.1. Taxonomy (NCBI): domain Eukaryota; kingdom Metazoa; phylum Arthropoda; class Arachnida; order Ixodida; family Ixodidae; genus Dermacentor; species Dermacentor variabilis. The sequence continues at coordinate 32,387,013 of NC_134578.1, read as the reverse complement.
CGTGAGCATATGTCGCATGTCTCTTTTGAAGCGATTTTCATGCTTCCATTTCCACTACTGTGAAATTGCCAGTATCTAGCATGAACAAGTTCATGGACGAAAGCTTCATAACATTATCCGGGCAGCGTGCGGGCGAGCGTCTCAGTGCGCGCTTTGTGCTACGCACCGAACATCGCAGCCCCGACGCCGTATTAGAAATCTTCCTTGAGTAAGTCCTTGCTGCACACTCGAGTTGGAGCCGATGTGTGTCTGTCGATTCTAAGTTTCGCGAGCCAAGCTGCACGCAGCGTCCTGTGCTGCGGCTACGTGTGAATAAGGCTCACACCGGGCTCCGTTGCGTACGTCCGGCACTGCGCCACCGAGCAGTAGCCTACCAAGCTGTACGCCTCCAAAGGCAGCCACTACCTATTAAAGTGCTTTCAAATGTTGTCAGGCAGACACCCAAGGCGGGAAATCCTCACCCCTTAATCAGAAGCGCCGCGCAGGTGGGACATTAAACTTTCGTTTTCCGCTCGCTTCGGTGCTTCCGAAGCAGCCGACGCGGCCTCTGTGTTCACGTGATCCCCCATGCCAGGTCACGCCAATGGTGGCGCGAGCTTTTCCAGTGGTAGAGCTCACCCCCAATATTCTCTTCATCTTCAACTTTCTTACGCTCGTTCGAAGGCTTCGTTTATCGGAACAGGTGCTTTGGCCCTCGAACTAGCGTACGAGGTACTGTGCGTTTGCGTGCCGTGTTATGAATTGACAAAATCCAGGTACTAACGCGAGTGCATTTGTTTTCAGTACATCCTAAAGGTGAGGCTAGGGGTAGCAGGCCTTACCAATATCTCCAAGATAGACAGTCAACTAACTTAATCTTCATCCTCACCGAACTTCATGGAACACTCGGCGCCATTAGGAAATCAAGGAAATGTTGCTGGTCCTTCTTGTCTGTGATGCAGTAGTCGTCAACGTACCAGTAGAAAACTTAGGTCTTCGTCGAAATTACTCCTGAGCCTTAGAGGCGTCCCAATCTTGCGGATTTCGGACAAGACACAGATGTCTGGAGCAGTACCACTGGCACGCAGCAGCTGGTAGTAGATGCTCTTTTTTGATGGAGGAAGCCCCATGAGCTTGTTTGCTAGCAGCTTTTGCAGGCCTGGTTCGATTTTCGTAGTCGGATGCTTGTCAACTTTAACACAGGTCATGGTGTTCCCTAGGAGTGTCCCCATTTTTTACTAGTGCGTAGAACGGTAGAGGACCACAGCGACGCTCCATCTGTCGGCAAGCAGTACGGCTGTCTCTCCTGAGCGTAACGAATGGACCTGGGAACACTTCCTGATAGCTATACTTGCAAATCCGTGAATGTATTGCGACTGCGCTCGTGCGAACTTAATCTCGCCCATCAGTTTCAAGAAAACTGATTGAACCTTTCACGACACACACTGTCTTCAGGGCGTCTGGTTGCTTACCCAGAGTAAAATTGCTCACCCAGAGTACCCAGAGTACCCAGAATAATGTGCCTGCAGCAGCGGTTAGCTTGTAGGAAGACATGTTCCTGACATCAAAGTCCGGTACTTTGGGCTTCAAGCCGTTTTCTCCCAGCAAGATGCTCATCTTCGTCTCTCGTGGCGCTTACTGTTATTGCTTTCTTCGTCGCATCTGATGGTTTGCGACCAGATGAGCTTCAGTAACAACTTGTAGTACGATGCATTTCGACTGCCATGTAGCGCAGAAAGCTTGGGTCTCGAGGTCCTTCATTGGGTTCTTGCACACCTCTATGCGCGCTTGAAGAAGCTGCCATTCCGTTTCTAGGTCACTTGATGGCCGAACGCCGTTTTCATGGTGTCATTTAGCCGCAACAGTTTTCGAATTACATGTTTTGACTCGCGTGCTCGATTGGATCATAGGTGCTGGCATTTTTTTCAGGTTTTCAGGACACTGTAGTAAAAACCAGGGGCGAAGCCGCTCACGAGAACTCTAATTATCCAACTGGTAAGAAAGCAAATGCGCACACTGGGGCTAGTGGAAGCAAAGTTGATCCAAATGAGGTGCATATAATGGACCTTTCAGTCATTACTAAATTTCGTCGTTAATCTAGTCGTGTAGTTTCTTTCTCCTCCTTTGTATCTTCTGCAGCGTTTCCAATACACGCTATGTCCCTCATGCCGCCAGTCGCGCGGAGATTTTCTGTGTATTCGTGAACTTCTTTCAAGCTCGGAAAAAAGCACTTTTATGTAGCACGCACTGAGTAATTGAAAGTTGTATCGGGACTTTTTCTTGTTGCGCTACAGTTTTCTCGTTGACACGTTTCATCTAATTATAATATTGGAGAAGTTGATTAACTTAGGCTACGTTTGTAATTAGGCTCAATGCAAAAAATAATCCGAGTATCAGCAAGCGACACAAATATTGCCTTGGTTCTGTTCAACTATGCGACATTTGCATATTTTCGAATCTTGGTGCATGATAGCTGGGGACACTATATATATATATATATATATATATATATATATATATATATATATATATATATATATATATATATATATATATATATAATGCTCTTGGCATCTATGTCAGCTTACAAGTTTATTTTGACGTATCAGCCAGCCAACCAGACCTTCGGAATAAACTTTTTTTTAACAACAATTTGCTCAAATATATGTATATGTATATCCATACCGGCACATCTTGTAATGTCTACATTTGCCCTGTGTCAGTATAATGCTAGAAGTTGCACTTTATCACAGCAAAAAGAGAGGGCCTCCAATAGGGAATGCTTCGGAACATATAAGCCATGTTCCTGTGAAAGGGGAAAATGCTTGATACATTTTCTATTAATATTCACAAGGAAGGACAAATGCTGGGGTGTACTCCTGGGACGACTTCATTTCACTGAGTTTAATTTGTTCAGAGAGTTTGAGAAACGACTATGAAGACAGCCAAAGTTAGGTTTTCTGTATCCTAACTGGGCCTTGTTCGTTTTGTTTATTTATTTATTTATTTATTTATTTATTTATTTATTTATTTATTTATTTATTTATTTGATTAGAACTCTGGAAGCAGCAACATAATTTTTCTAAGAACATGTGTCCTCAAGTTTCCACACCTATTTGTGATATAATGTTTCTATTATCCCTTTGAATGACTTTCGAAAAGTACATACACTCATTCGGTTTGACTTCAATTGAGCAGCCTTGAGCAATCTAACCTTACGATGTTATGAAGTGATGTAACGAGAGATTTTAAACCCTTGCACAACTACCTCGCAAGAAGGTGTCAGAATTCAAGAACGTACCTTGTTAGTGCTGCCTCAGCGAGGAAAACTGCGGCGAGCCATAACACGACCCATAAAGTCCTCATCGCAGTTTTTTCCAGCTGCGCCGGCCTTGCCTGATGTCCATGGGCAAGACACGACGACGATCAGCTCTATATATGCAGCACGAGCGTTTATTACAATACGAGCATGTCTGCATGAGGCAATAAACATGAGTCAATAAATGAAAGAAAGAAAGGCTAAGCGTTTCTTTTCCGAAGCAGCAAAAAGTGCAACATCACCTTAAAGTCAGATCAATGCGTATTAAGAGCACTCAAGTACAGCTGTCTTGATAATGATGCCATGGTGAGTTCGAACAAAACAAGAGAAATTTTCAGCTCTTTTTATGAGCGATTTGATGGCTAAATGCCACTTAGCCACTTACTGCGCCGTACGTTGCTTAGACTTTTTATATATTTCACGAAGCACCCAGCTGTTGAGAAGGTCATTTAGAAAGCCGAGAACATAAGTTAGCGTGTATATATGAACACTTTCTTGAATAGACCTTTGGGGAAAAGTCAGTGCCACCCGAGGCACCCAAACAGTTACCCACGTATAATGCGTTCGAGACAACATTAATAAAACATTGTAATTATCATCATTATGCCATAATGTCATAGTACATACCGTCATACTATAAGTCATACTATCATACTGGCAACTACGGTCATAGCCCTCTCCTAGCGGTGGTATCATGAAGTAACATATATAACACGTTCATGTGTTCCTTGTTAGTTCCGCGTTCCACTGCTCATGTATTCCGATAGTGTCATGCTGTTTTCCTTCAATAAAATATTCTTCCTCTAAATAACCTCCTGATTTCTTGTCGTTGGCTTTAAGCTCCAAAAACTACCGATGCGTCAAACATTCTCTGGCTCATTATGTAGTCCTTTAAGCTCCCCTTTATAAGCACTTACAGAGAAGGCTAGGGCGAAACGCACTAATTTACACAGCATAACTTCGCTGAGGGTTCATAGTAGTTTGTTGCTTTTCTCACCACCTCACACACGACATGTACGGCTAGAAACCTGTGTTTACAGCCTTGTTTACATTGTCATGTGCCTGAAGCTCGGTTTACATTACAAAATCTGCTGATGTTCGTTTAGAACGTCCACATTGTGAGCTTTCGCTATGGCTTGGCGATACTTATATGTGATTTCTGCAACGATGCCATAAACTGTAGCTTTCATAACAACGCACCATATTGGCACGTGTATATTGTCTCTTTTCCGTAAACTGCTTTTCACCGCCTTACAAAAGCTAAACCTCATTACCCCGCAGGGGCGTCTGCGCAAGCAGACGTTTGGTGTGTTGCGACACCACGTACCCGAGCACACGAGGGTCGGACCCTCCCGCGTGTAGCCGTGCGCGGCTTAGCTGTGTCTGGGGAAAGGTGGATCCTGGAGGTTGAGCCGATGCTGGGTGTCTGGACCTTCAAGGCCTCTCGGCGGAGGCAACACACCTCTTTGGCCTCTGCTTCACATAGACGGCACCTCCCGACTGACCCACCTGGAGGAAATCGGCAGTCGCCGTTTCATGTCCCTCTATTCAATATTTTGCTTTCCCTCTCGCTGTCTCTTCTTTCCTGTCTTCTTATCACTTCTTCTCACTTCCGAATTTCAAGGCTGCAAGGGTTAACCTGGCGTATGTATCCAACCTTGGCCATTTTATATTAGGTTATAGTAGCTACGTACAGCTGGCGTGCACGTCTCCTCCCGGACTCGTGGCGTCCCCTTGTTGCGCTCGGTGGTGGGCGGCTGGCGTAGCTGCCGAAATTAAATTATTCTGCATGGCTAAGACGTCATTCCTCCCCCCCCCCTTTCCTATCGTCCTCTTTCAAAAAGAGGGCGCACCAAAGATACCTTTCAGCTATTCAGCCAGCGCAAAGAAACTTTCCCCCGCTTTCATGTAATACACACTCAAGATCCCGAAAAGACAGTTAGAGCTATCTAACCTTTCATCGTAGCTAAATGCCTTACCGACACACTAGGTGCTGGCTACAAAGTGACGAAAATGAGCATTGGCGACCTTCTTCTTGAGGTCCGCGTCACTGAACAGCATGGCAAACTCTCCAATCTCCTAGCATTCCGTAATGTGGCAATCACCGTTACCCCCAACGGATCATTGAACACATGCAAAGGAGTCATCTCTGATGAAGATCTGTTGAGCCTAAGCGAGGAAGAGCTCCTGGAGGGCTGGAAAGAACACACTGTAATTCAAGTGCAAAGAATAAAGATAAAGCGAGACAACCAAGACATTCCAACTAAGCATATCAGCGTTACCTTTGCATCGAGCATGCTTCCAGAAACCCTAGAAACTGGATATACCGAAATTAGAGTCAGGCCTTACATCCCAAACCCCCGAAGGTGCTTGAAGTGTCAGAGATATGGCCATGATTCGCAAAGCTGCCGTGGCCGACTTACATGTGCAAAGTGTGGCGAACACGAACACGAATCCAACAATTGTAATGGCACACTCCACTGTCCCAACTGTGACGGTGGACACGCAGCATACTCTCGAACCTGCCCCACATGGAAAAAAGAAAAAGACATAATCGCAATAAAAATCAAAGAAAACATTTCATTTCAAGAAGCGCGCAAACGTGTTTCATTTTTTCATACCTCAGGGTATGCTGGTGTGGCGCGCAAGGGGCCAACGTCGCCGCAGACCCCGGCTCCGGCCCAGCCCACAACGAGTGTGGTTGCGGCCTTGCCACCAGCCCCCCTGGCGTTAGCAGTTAGCGCTGCTGCGCCGTCCCTGAAGGAAGGCCCATCGACCTCTCGGTTAGAGGCCTCCAAGGCCCTGCTTTTCGAGGCAAGGCCTACGGTGAAAACACCCCGCTCGTGTGAGCGGAAGTCCAGCGCTCCCAAGAGTCGATGGACACAACCCCGGGCCAGAAGGCGCATCTAGCGCCTCGGGAGCGGCGCGAGTCTCGCAACCGCTCCAAAAAAGAGAAAACCCGTACCATAATCACGGGGCCTGAAAAGGCTCCGTAAGTCATTTCTCTAACTTGACTCCTCTTGACACACAGCATAAAAACACGAACAATATGGCTACACAAATAATACACTGGAACGTTAGAGGTCTTATCCGCAACCTCGATGACGTTAAAAAACTCTTACACAAACATAACCCAAATGTGCTGTGTGTTCATGAGACACATCCTAAATGCACACAAACAAACTTTCTTTGTCAGTGCGCCATCTACCGTAAAGACCGCAACGAGGCGAATACCTCGTCTGGCGGTGTAGCAATAGTTGTAGACAAGTCCGTAGCTTGTCACCATGTCGCCCTTCAGACGCCCCTTGAGGCAGTGTCAATTCGGGCAATTCTTTTTAATAAATTGATCACTGTATGTTGCTTATACATACCCCCTAATTTTCATCTGGAAAAAAGTGATTTTTATAACTTCATTCACCAGCTTCCGGACCCTTACATACTCGCAGGCGATTTAATGCCCACCACATCATGTGGGGAGACTCACGATGTGACGCGAGAGGTCGTTTCATTGAAAATTTTCTTGTGAACGCCGGTGCATGCCTCTTCAACAAGGAGGAGCCAACTTATTGTAATGTTCATAATAATTCATATTCATCAATAGGCCTGTCTGTTGGCTCGGCTTCAATTTTCCCGCACTTGCAATGGCATGTAATAACAGATCCCTATGGAAGTGACCACTTCCCTGTAATGTTAAATTCAATGCCTCAACATGAATGCCCCCTACATACACCCTGTTGGAAACTAGCCTCCGCCGAATGAAATTATTTTAAGGAAGCAACTTATCCCGAGATCTTATCACTGATTTTAACATCGACAATGCAGTAGCATATTTTACTTGTTTTATAATCGACGCAGCTGAAAAGTTCATTCCCCAAACACAAGTTCTCTCTTGTAAAATACGGGTACCCTGGTGGAATGAACAGTGCAGACCGGCACGAATGAAACAAAACAAAGCGTGGGGTCTGCTGCGTCGCTCCCCGACTGCAGAAAACCTCATAGAATTTAAACTCGCAAAGTCACAAGGAAGGCGCACACAGAGAAAGGCAAGGAGGGCTATCTGGGAGAGGTTTCTCTCGGGCATCACTTCCTACACCCGAGAGTCCAAAGTATGGAATGGCGTACGAAAGATAAAGGGTCAACAAATCCACCCTCTGCCCTTAGTGGACGACCAAGGGACTACCTTGGAGGACCAGGCAAACGCTCTGGGTTAACACTTCGAACATGTATCAAGCTCCACGCATTACACAAAATCATTCCTCAAATATAAACAATTAGCGGAACTTAAGACACTTGATCGTAAATGCCGTCCTGATGAACCATATAGTCGTCCTTTTAATATTGCCGAGCTTAAAGCTGCATTGAGCCCATGTAGAAACTCTGCACCGGGAGCTGATAGAATCATCTATGACATGATTAAGAACTTATACGAAGACGCAAAAATGACACTTCTGGCACTTTTAAACTCCATCTGGGCTGACGGGTACCTTCCATCCTCATGGAAGGAGGCTATTGTTATTCCCGTCTTGAAGCTGGGTAAAGACCCTTCCTTGGCGGCAAGTTATCGCCCGATAGCTCTTACAAGTTGTCTTTCTAAGCTATTCGAAAAATGAATAATCGTAGACTAATACATTTACTTGAACTGAACAATAGGCTTGATCCCTATCAGTGTGGCTTCAGAGAAGGGCGGTCCACAACTGATCATCTTGTACGCATTGAAGGAAATATCCGCGATGCATTTGTACATAAACAGTTCTTCTTATCGATATTCCTTGATATGGAGAAGGCGTACGACACGACGTGGCGATACGGGATCTTGCGAGACTTGTCGGGGATGGACATCCGTGGAAATATGCTAAACATAATAGAAAAAGCTATCTGTCCAAACGTACCTCCCACGTGAAAATGGGCGATGTATTCTCGCGACCTTTTATACAAGAAAATGGTGTACCTCAAGGAGGTGTGCTTAGCTGCCTGCTCTTTATCGTGAAAATGAACAACCTTCGTGCTTCATTACCGCCAGCCATTTTTTATTCTGTTTACGTAGATGATATACAAATACGTTTCAAATCCTGCAACCTTGCAGTGTGTGAGAGGCAAGTACAACAGGGCTTGAATAAAGTATCGAAATGGGCAGACGAAAACGGATTTAAAGTGAACCCGAACAAAAGTTCTCATGTGCTTTTCACAAGAAAGAGAGGGCTCGTAGGCAGATCCCAATATCGAAATGTATGGCCAGCAAATCCCTGTGAACAAAGAGCACAAGTTCTTAGGTATCATACTTGACTCTAAACTAACATTTATTCCACACATAAAGTATCTCAAGGTGAAATGCTTAAAAACCATGAACTTTCTGAAAATTTCATCCCATACAACATGGGGCAGCGACAGAAAATGTTTGATAAATCTTCACAAAAGCCTCATTCGATCACGTTTCGACTACGGTGCCGTGATTTATCATTCTGCAGCCCCGAGCGCGCTAAAGAAGCTAGATCCGGTTCATCATATAGGAATCCGACTAGCCACTGGCGCTTTCAGAACAAGTCTCATTGAAAGTTTCTATGTAGAATCAAATGAGTAGTCACTCCATCTCCAGGGAACATACATCAGCCAAACATATTTCCTGAAAGTCCACTCTAATCCTCAACATCCGTGTTTTAATACCCTGAACGATATGACATATGATACACTCTTTCGTAATGGTTCCTCTGTAAGACAGCCCTTTTCACTTCCTGTGAGGGCGCTTAGTGTTAAAATGGATTTCCCAATCCTCAAACATCGCCTAATGCCTCCAGCTAAGCTACTACCTCCTTGGGAGTGGCAGATGATACAATGCGATATATCTTTCATGCAAGTTACAAAACACGCTCCAGAGATTGAAATCCAAATGCATTTCCGGGAACTCCAATAGAAACACTCCTGCACGGAGTTCTACACAGACGCATCCAAGTCACGCGAGGGGGTGTCCTGTGCAGCCATCGGCCCATCCTTCTCGGAATCCGAAGCACTGCCTCCGGAAACAAGCATGTTTACGGCTGAGGCCTACGCACTATTGTCGTCTGTAAAGCATATAAGGAAAACAAAACTCAAAAAATCTGTTATATATACGGACTCCCTAAGCGCTGTGAAGGCTTTGATGTCATTTTGTAAGCACAAAAATCCAGTAATCAATGAACTATATTCCGTCCTATGTAAAGCGTATATATCTAACCAGCATTTCATCATATGCTGGGTGCCGGGTCATAGGGGCATCGAAGGTAGCGTTCTGGCGGACCAGATGGCCACATCAATTGCACCATATTCTGTTCATCCTACCGCTGTAGTCCCTGTCACAGATCTGAGGCCCTTCTTGCGCAGGAAACTGCGAAACTACTGGCAACGCTTGTGGGACAGGGAAACAAATAATAAGCGGCACGTGATAAACCCACAGTTAGGGTTCTGGCCTTCTGCAATAAAATCACGCCGGACAGATGTCCTATTCTGTCGTCTTAGAATAGGACACACATTTGGCACCCATAACTTTTTACTCACCGGAAATGACCCTCCAACCTGTGGCAGATGCGGGGAGAGGCTGACCGTGTTCCACGTCCTCCTGGAGTGTCGGAAAGCCGAACCTGAGAGAAGGAGACATTTTTCCTTAGCATACCATCAACACATTCCTCTTCATCCTGTAATGTTCCTCGGTCCAGAACCGCTTTTTATTACAAACACAGTCCTAGGTTTCCTCACGGATGTTGTCCTACACGTTATTAGTCCCATACATTTGTAGCGCTTCCTTTATTGAGAGGATGCCGCTGTGATAGCCATACTGTATAGCACATGCCTCCAGGCCCTTGTGTTTCAAGGGCTCTGACGAGGCAGTAGTGCTCCAGGTAATTTTACCATCTCACATATATTTTATAATGCATCATTCTCTCACGATGGATTTTATTGCTCATTGAACATGTCATTATCATCGACATAATCTTATAACAGATAGATTTTACGCACACTAGAGCGACTATATTTAAGGCCCCTTTACATCCACGTCACATCAACCTCTTGAACCCATAACTACACTGCGAATTCATCAAAACTGGCTTGGCGCTCTTTGGCCATACCTGGCCCTTGCACCAATAAAAACCACACATTCATTCATTCATTCATTCATAAACAACCTCATTATTCAGCGCAAGGCACGCCTGCATGTATGCGAGCGTTCTCCTTTAGTTTAGCCGATTCTACTTGTTGTTTGTGTTGCCACCCAACCTTGTAGTTATAGCACATGCCCGAAGCGAGTGTGGTGCATTTTAGAAAGCACAGCAGCACCAACAATTGCGCTGGAATTGTCGACGAGTCACGTATAAATAGCCGATGTGTCCGACCTGTTGATCAGACTTTTGATGACTGACGATTGTGCTCACCGCTTCATTGCGCTTTGAGTGTCAACTGTTTAGGTGGGCACAGGTTCACCCAATAAAAAGTTAAACTTGTGACTCACCACTGTGGCACTTCGCTTTCCTTCACCATGACAACTTCACACCTCGTGAAGTTGTTTACTTGATTCCCGGAAACTCCCTGCAAGCCCAAATCGTGGAGACATAATCAACGTCACCATCGACCATCCATCCAACCACCGGCGCAAAAATTACCGCTATAGCCTGAATTTCTAATAAATTCTAGAGTATTACGTGCCAGAATCACGATAAGGTTATGAGGCACACCACAGTAAGAGACTCCGGAATAATTTTGGCCACTTGTTGCACTTCCAACGTGCACCGAATGCACAGTACGCTGGCGGTTTGCGTTTTTCCACCGTCCAAATGCTGCTGTCATTGCACGGATTTGACTGTGCTCAACCGCGCAACACTTTACACATGAGGGCACCACAGTGGGTCCCAGACTTGTCCCTAGACGTTCAGGAAGGTGAAAAGCAAGTCAACCGCCGAAATCACAGCACCCGTGTCTGCGAGCTAGCTGCAACAACGCAGGGAGCCACCGATCTTTCGCGGATCATTGGCTGAAATCTGAGAAAACTGCCTCGAGGAATACAATGCGTTGCGAAGTTAGCAACTGGAACTCGGAGGACAAATTGTGCCATATCTACTTTTCCTTGGAAGACGCCGCGAGAACCTGCTTCGAGGATGAAGAGTGAGAAAGAGGACAAGGACAGGAAAGGCAGGGAGGTTAACCAGACGAGCACCCGTTTAGCTACCCTACACTGGGGATGGCGCAAAGGGGAAAAGAAAAAGGAAAATAAGGAGCGACTCAGCACTGAGTGAGTGTGAGGGTATGCACAAGGACAACAGGATGCAACAGCATCCTGCTGACCATTACGGACGTATTGCACAAGAAAAGGGGAAATGCTTTGCTAGAAGCCCGGGTGCGTCTGGCGAATGAGAACATGCCATTTATACGGAAGAGATGACCCCCCCCCTGTTCCGCAATATTACCCAAATATGTCTGAGGAGGAAAAGGATGTTTTCTCAGGCGGGAAATAAAGCTAAAATTCACCGTCGGTATAATTCTCAACGCAACACGCGGCCATGCAGAAAACGCTAGAAATGCGCGGTGGGCAACATAGCCGCCATGCGCTTACGCTGAAGTACGAAGTCCAAGCACTTGGCTGCGATAAGATTCTATCAATCAACAGATCCATCGGGCGCGAAGAACTGTGTGAAATCTTCCGTACACCGCAGCCTCAAATGGCCTCGATTGCCGACGCTGTAAAGAAGTAATTCAGCGTTCACTGGACGTTTGCGATGTGCAGCCCCAGTCGCAGCAGCGCTAGCCGGAGGAAATAACCTGTGCCGCCGTCTCCCGCCGCCAGCTCGGTCCTCCACGCCCCTGTCAGGGCACGGTACCGCCGGAGCACTGTCGCCAGCCACCACCACCGCCGCCAACCTGTAAGCCCGCGAAACGCACCGCGGAAGAAAGACGGGTGGCGTGGTCGCAGACCAATCCGCTCTGCTATCATTGGGGACAAGCGGGCCACGTCTACCGCAGATGCTTAAGCATAAATATTTGTTAAGCTTAAACATTTGTTTACATACACCTATGTTGGAGCGTAATAGATTGGGTAGATGTGGCTTTTCGGATACATAAGCATTTCTATGCCTACCCAACGACGAAACCCTTTCGTTCGTGTGTAACGTAAGATCAATCGTATTAAAGAAACAATGTAATAAAAGACAGACTAAATTTGAAAGGAAGAACGTTATCTGTAATTAGTCTCGAACCTACGACCTCGCACTGAGAAGCGGAGATTTAGACAACTGGACTAAACGCCCACGGTTGCATAATCTGAATATATACGAACCATGTGGTCTTCCACCGGCGGTACAAAACAAATGTCCACGGAGAACAGTTCCTATCAAAGCTTTTCTGAAAGATCTGGTGATAGCAAAATAAAATTAATCTCTAGGACCACACATAGAGCCGAGTCGAAGACATATCTAAAATAAATGTCTAAAATTAGGTGTACGACATGTAACTATGGCGCATATGACACATTGTGGTCAATGCATGGTCAGTGCGGCACTGATAAGTGTAGCAAACCCTTTTCGTTGTGCTACGGCTCAATAAAAATGGCCAACTAGTTTAGGACTGAGAGAGGCCCAGGCCGATCGATTCTATGTTCTTGGTCTAGCTGCCTTCTATATATATATATATAGTGTCTTTGGGGCAACCGAGCAAAAAATATTCCGATGCGAATGTTCTAAATTTCGAAGAAGAAATTAAGAAGAAGCCGCGACAGAAAGAAAACAATCGAAATGAACGCCGTTCTGAAGAGTGTCGCTATGGAAGAGCTATAGTTGCTATGCAAATGCTACATTTTTTCGACTGAAATATGAGGAACATAATGTCAGATGAACAGTTTCGAGTCATTCAAAAAGCATAACTTTTTTGTGGGCAACTTTTACAGGAACTTGTTGTTTTTATGCATTATTTCGCGAGTATTGCATTAGCGTCTAGCGTCATAGTACTTCTATTTCTAAGAAATACAATATGGTACACGCATCTGGTGAAATGCTGTTCTCTTAATATATATTATGGGGCCACAGATAACTGAGGGCAGTTTTTTACTCGGTTACAACTTGATCAGTAGTTCTAACGTCCAATTTCCAGTGGTATCATGCCCTCATGTGAAATAACATCAATAGGCCTCATTTTACTAACAGAAGCGCTTCGCGAAAATATCGTACGTTACGGTGTTCAGAAAAAAATTTAAAATCCGATATTCGTTTCTACATGCGGTGATTGTTTACGTCAAACATTCCATTCTACTTAATTCAAAAATTTCATTATTCAAACGCGCCTGAACAATATACTATATAAACGCACTGGCAGCACTACTTTAATAAGGAATTGAATATGTTTTCAAGCATCCTTACTCCGGAAACAGCTGAGTGTTTTTATATCTGAAATACCACCGTATGTAATATACGCTTCCAAAAAGGAGCTTCAAGCCGAATTTTCTAAAAACAACTTGCGCACGAAAGAGACCGGCTACAGTGAACTACGTTAGAGCAAGACCCGAATATTCGCTCTGTGGTTCTCAGAGCTGGCGAGCATGAACCCGAGCATAAACCGATGATGAAATCGTCGGCATAAGGAACGAAATTGAAGGACAGAGAAACCTAGCATAGAGCTTTTTTTAATTCACGCCTGAGTTTCTTGTCAATACCCTGGCACGCTGTGTGTAGCCCAGATAACAGATTTCTACTTCGACTTCAAGAGGCACGCTACAAGCAAAGAAATGTAGTCGCCGTGAGATATCTAGGCTCATAGAATCTGCCCTCTGGCATCTTTCATTCCAAAATTTTATTTCTAAACGATGAAACCTATGCGCGCAATAAATTTTATTTGGTGCGTGCACTAAATAACCTTTATTCCGCGCATGTGCAAGAGTTGTCCTCAAAGACCATGTCCTCGATGCAGACGCCGACTACTTACAAAGGGCTCGAGAATTGATGTCTAACATTTAAGAACCGTCGGTTCAGGGTTGACAAAAGAGTTCGTGTCTGGAAGAAAATAGTTAACATACTTGTTTAGCTGCGCCAGCATTGACGACACGGGGCGTTCACAGGTGTACTTTACGGTTTAAGTAATACCGGGGACGCTAAGCTAAAAAAGAAGAAACATAAGGTTATTGTTAACATTCTGAGCGCTATTCGGGGTCGCCAACATCATGCTTCTGAACATACTCATCAACCTTTTTCTCGACTATTTCATTTGGCCGGTCTCGCACGGCTGCTTTGAAATCAAAACATCGCATCAGGTGACATCTGTTGTTATTCGTATGTCTCATGGAATTCCCGGTCGGCGACAATGGAAAATAAAATTTTTCGCACCCAAGATATTATCCTACATGTAATGCAGTAGTTAAATCAAAATGAATAGTTTTTCTTTTATTGATTTAGGGAGATGTTGACGCACAATTTATGGCGCCGGCTACTCCTTAGCTCTTGAATGGGTCTTGCCTACAACATACTGGGTTCAAGGTTATATCAAATAACGTTTTCATACAAGCCCCAAAATTTGTCAAGCATCATCTTGACAGCAAGACTATACGGCAAGAAATACGTGGTACATAGAATATACAAGTTAAATGACTTAGCTGTTCTGTTGAAGAAAGCTCGAATTGGAGAAAATCTTCATATATCGGCATGAAATGAATTTCGGAACTCAGACGTCTAATATCCTCTATGGATGCTTACACTTTCAAAAATCTAATTGTCACTAGACCTGCAGCTGCTTCTGGAGCTGTCACAGATGCTTTTGAGGAGCAACGAGCGCTGCTTCCTTGTCGGCCATGGCGGTGAGATATTGTTACGAAGAGGAAACCAGATGCACTAACGTATGCACAACTATTTACAACAGGAAAAGAGACATGTTCGTTCAAACTGCTCAACTAGCACTTTACCAGAGATGCAGGTTTTATTCAGGATACAGACACGTCTATACAGTTGGCTCCAGTACAGCAACCTCTTAACGTCAGCATTCATTATACCGTACTTCGATAAACAAGAATCATTAAATTATCTCGTGCGACATTGTGCACAGCGGCTGAACTATTCGCAATCCTATCTGCGATAAGATTTCTAACGTCAGTAAGAAATGCGCAAAGATGGATAATCTTCAGCGATCCAGAGGTAGATCTAACATCAATCTGGAGCACAAAAGGAAAAATAGTCAGTGATAGTATAATATAGGAAGCACTTAAAAGGTTCGCATTAATACGAAGACAACACCTGCAGCAGCGCAGTGGCTATGGTAATTTCCCTCCTGAGAACAGTTCGATTCGCAGCCGCGCCTGGTACATTCCATCAGAAGCTGAATGCAAAGACAGCCGCTTACTTACATATAAGTGCGCGTTAAAGAACACCACCTGGTAGAAAATATTTCAGAGGCCCCTACCATGTCATTCCAATCACAGCCCGTCTGTTCCTTCGGGAAGTCAATGGCACCATTCAATTGAATATCAGGACTTCAACCGTCATCACCCTTAGCAATGTGCAGGGCCTTTGTTGAAAACCCCATCCAGCCCAAGTGCCCTTTTTGGAACGCTGGCTGTAGCCTGAGAGTTCCGTTGCCTCGCCTATGCAAATACTGCAAGTTACACTAGATGAAATGTTCATAAGCCATCGGCTCGTACTCTTCAAGACCGGTCCTCATCGCCTTTTCGCGGGCACTCTCAGTCACAGGGCACGTTCATAGCCAAACGTGCAAACCCGCTGCAGACGTAAAATTGGGACACCTGGTATGTTCGTTTCGCACGGTAAGAAGCAGTTGTCTGCAAGAAATTTCTGGTGAACGACTAATCCGGCAGCTACAGCGTCGGCTCGACTTCCCTGCAACTACAATGTGAGCTTTTTCATGCCATGACAGAAATCTAACAACTTAGTCTATTAACCCATTTAGTCCACCGATAAGTGGCAGAATAAACCAGAATATGGTTCTTTATGTTGGCACTCTGCGTTGCGTCGTTGGGTATTCCCCCGATGGGGACTCGGACAACGAACATAGCCCCCGTGGGTTATGCTACTGTGCCTTAGGACATGACTGTGCGCGCAAGAGGGAAACGAAGAGGAAGTAGTAGACTGTGTACTGGAGCTGTTGCCTTTGTGTCAGCCTGCAGGATTACCGCTAACTTTCCTCCATGTAAATAGTTCTACATACGTTTGTGCATATGGTTTCCTCTTCGTATCAATATCTCACCGTCATGGCCTACAAGGAAGCCCGCGTTGCTCCTCAACAGCATCTGCGACATCTCCATCAGCTTCTACAAGCCTTCCAATTACTTATTCAGAATCAGCAGCATCTGCAGCAGATCGTACCCTAAAGCTAACGAAAAAGTAAGTGAGGGTGAAGTGCAACGTTTATGATAATAAGGAAATAAATTTACCTTTAGATACTGAGGTAAATATACTTGTAATCATATATAAACAGCAATATTTTTATGCGAACCTCTATGTTTACTGGACACTTTGTGTTCACCTTTCACGACTATCGAATCCTA
Source organism: Dermacentor variabilis (assembly GCF_050947875.1). NCBI lineage: Eukaryota > Metazoa > Arthropoda > Arachnida > Ixodida > Ixodidae > Dermacentor > Dermacentor variabilis. The sequence goes on along the minus strand of NC_134578.1, from coordinate 32,370,217 downwards.
CTGTCCTTGTGTGGTCCGAAGGGTGTAAGCTATATATATATATATATATATATATATATATATATATATATACGTCCACTCCGCACTGTATACACACTACAGCCTACATGTTCTGTTTGTGTTTCTTTATTTTTTAGAAAATCGCCTACGATATGGGTGAGCGCCCGCCAGCATTGGCAGGTTCCCTTTCACAATTCAGTGATTGAGTACATGAATTTTTTTACTGGCGCAAAATGAAAGCATTTTATATACCAATACTTCAAAAATGATATATCTTCCTGTGAAAATGCTAAATCCTTGATCAGTGTTCTCTTAATAATCACAAGAAGAGTCAAATGTTGTTGCTTATTGCTTCGATCCTTTCATTTACTTCTGTGTTTATTCAGATATTGTCATAAATGCGCACGAAGAGACGAAGAGTTACGCTGTGTATGTGTATTCGGACTGGCCCTCCATGGTTCATTCATTCGTTCATTCATTCATTCATTTATTCATTTAAACATACTACAATCCCGATGTGAGAAAATGTAGCTCACGCAGACAGCAAGCCCTTGAAGGAACAGCAATATTTTTCTCAGAACCACACCACTCAAATTTCCCCGGTTGTATCTCTTTGCCTGTCACTCAGAAACTATAATAAGCCCATTAGATTGGTCTTCAGTTTAACAGCTTTCAGCATTCTAGCCTTAGGAAGTTATTAAGTAATACAACTCGATGTTTTACTATTATCTGTAAGACAGTTGCCTTGCGCAAAAGGATGTCAGAATTCAAAAACTTACTTTGATGGTGCAGCGTAAGCCCAGACTATTGTTGCAGGCCACAACACAGTCCACTGAGCCTTCATCGCTGCTTTTGCAGTGGCGCCTACTTTGCCTAATGCTTTATTGCCAGATATGAGAGTGATCAGTCTTATACTTACAGCAGCGGAGTTCGCTACAATGGAAGCATGTCTGCGCTGGGCCAACTAACATAAATCAATATATGGAACAAACAAGAAAGGCTAACAGCCTTCTTTACAAGGAAGCAAAAGTGCTCAGTCTCCTGGAAGACAGGTTAGCCTAGTTTTATGAACATTCAATTGCAGCTGTACTGATCTTAATGGCATCGCGGGTTCGACCAAAAAGAAAGCAATATTTTCAGTTACTTTTATAAAAGCGTCACTGTGAGCAATTTGATCGCTTAGCGTCGCTTAGCAACTTACTGCCCTAAACGCCACATGTTGCTTAGACTGTTTAATATTGTCACGTAGTAGTGACGGTGAATAATACAGCTGTAAAACTGTGAAAGATTTTACTAACGTATTATTGGGCGAACTTGTGCCCACAAAAGCAAGTTACACTGAGAGCACAGCAACAGCGACGAACACGGTCGCAAATTGTCGAAATCAGCGGGTCAAGCTCGTCACTTTTTATACATGAGCCATCGAATGTTCCAGAGTAATGCCTGGTGCTCGTGTGTCTTCCAGAAAATTGTACACCATTCAAGTCGTGCATACGTGTACTCAGATTACAGAAGGTTTGGCGACACAGACAGCAGATAGAACTATCCATAACATTCCAGAAACTTCCGTTGCATGCTGGCGCGTCCTGCGTTGAGTGATCACATTTGTTAGACGGTGAAAATCGCTTACCCGGAAAAGATAATAAACAAGTCCACGTATCAGTATACTTCACGAAGCACCCACGTGTCATATAGAAGACCAATTATAATGGCTTTCATGCTTCGCTCATTTTAAAACCAAAACCATTAGCTAGCATGTTCACGTGAACACTTTATTGAATAGGAACTGTGGGATACGTCAGTACCCACTGAAGCACCCAAAGAATTACCCTTGTTATATTTTTTCCAGAAAACCTTTAATAAAAACATTGTAATCCTCATTATGTAATAACTCCCATCAGCGCCCCTAAGTCACAGCCCTCTTAATCTGCGGTATCGCGAAGTAATATACATGAACATTTCATCGCGTTTTTGCGATAACAAGTATATGGACACAGCAAGCGAATTTTTTAAGTAGGCGTCATCGTGAGATATGACATGACAAAAAATTCAGTTGAGTCCTGAGGGACTGAGATCTTGGGGAGCCAAAACCGAAGGCTCCCGAACATCAAGTCGGTGGCTCTGCCCACGGTGGGACTGAGAGATAATGTGCCGCCGCAATGTCGTGGGCCCTCTGGACAGCCTGGACTTGAATGTGGAGATTGCTGTTCTTGTGTGATTCCTGCCATGTTTTTTCGTGAGGGGTGGAGAGGCGTTAAGGGCTGGGCACAGCCAGAGCATGTGTTCAAAAGTGTATGAGTCATTTTTGTGGCATTTGTGGCAGTAGTGCCACATTTGTGGCACTACTGTGAGTGGTCAGGATCTATCCTTTTAAGAGACCGAGGAGTGGGATACGAACGGGTTTGCAGAAGTCTGAGTGTGCTAGCCTGAGATTTGTTCAATTTGGGGTGAGGGGGTGGAAATGTCCTCCTGCCAAGTCGATAATGGGAAACAATTTCTTGGAATGTACATAATGGATCTTTGTGGATGTTGCACTCGTTCCAAGCCTGGCTAGCCATGACAGTGCAGTACGTAAAATCGCGCACTCTCCGGTGGGCCTGCTCGTTAGGATTACATCCAAGCGGGTTAATTGAGCTATCTAGATGGGCTGGTAACCACGAAATGTGGCATCCTCTTTCGCTGCTCTCCCTAGTCCTCCCTAGGCTCTAATCAAAAAAACTGTTCGCCTGTTGAGATACAAGAGCAGACGAGAAGAATCTAACCACCGTGCGGGAGTCCGGGAAGACGATAGCGGGAACTTTTGAGCTCTGAAAAGCCAGAGAGATCGCCGCTTCCACCGCCACATGGGCAAACGTCGTATAAACAGAGGCTGCATTGACCAGGTTGCCTCCCACGTCTACCATCAAGACAGCGAACTTATCCCCAATGTCATATTTGGCAGCATCAACAAAGAAGGCATCTAGTTTCTACTGATTAATCCTTTTAAGGATGGACTTGGCTCTCGCGAATCTTCCACTCTCGTTGTGCTTGTGCGCAAACATCATCACCCGCATACAGACGTCGACTTCTCAGAAAGGGCTCAAGATTTGATGTGCCTAACATTTCAGCACCATGCGTTCCGGGTTGACGAAATAGTTCGTGTCTGTCAGAAAGGAGTTTACGTACTTGCTTATCTGCGCCAGCAGCGACTGCAAAGGGCGTTTGCGGGTGTACTTTACGGTTGAAGCAATATCCTCTACCGTAAAGCAAAAATAACTTAACCTTATTATTAACCTTCTGAGCGATATTGTGCACGTCATCTTCGTAGTTCTGATTATATTTCTCGGCTGTTTACTCTGGTCTTTCTCGCGCAGCTGCTCTGGAAACAAAACAACCCACCCGGTGACGTCCATCCAGTGACCTCTCACGGAATTCCCGGCCGGCTACAATGGGAAAATAAGATTTTAAGCATTCAAGAGCATGTCATATATGTACTGCAGTAGTTAAACCAAAACCAAAGGTTCGCATCAATACGGAGACAAAACCTGCAGTAGCGCCGTCGCTAGGGTACTTTGCTGCTGAGAACAATATCGAGAGTTCGATGCGCATTCACGCCTGGTGCATTCCATCGGAAGCTGAGTGCATAAACAGCCGCTAACCTAGATATAAGTGCATGTTAAGGAGCACCAGCAGGTCGAAATTACTTCAGAAACCCCCATAATGGAATTCCTATCAGAGCTCGTATGCTGCTTCGGAAAGTCAACGGCACCATTCACTTGAATATCGGGACTTCAACAATCAGCCCAATTAGCATTGTGGGAGGCCCTTGTTGAAAATTCCAACCACCCCCACTGCCCTGGGTGGAACGCTGCAGCTGCAGCGTGAGAGTTCCGTTGTATCGCTTATGTAAATACTGCAGGGTATGCAAAATGGGTTGTTCATAAGCCATAGATTCGTACTCTTCAAGTCGGTCCCGAGCGCCTTTTCACGCACAATCTTTGTCACAGGGCACGTCCGTAGCGAATCGCGCAAACCCGCTGTAAAAGTAAAATTGCAAAACCTGGTACGTTTCTTTTCGAATGGTCAAAAGCACTTCTCTTCAAGGGATACTTGGCGGCCAACTAAACCGGCAGTTACGTCACATAGAACGCCCTTCAACTGCAAAATGTGAGCGTTTACATGCTGTGCACTAAATCTAACAACTTTGCCCATTTTACGCATATAATGCACCCATGAGTGACAGAATAAACCAGCATGCCGTTGTTTATGTTGCCATTGTGTGTTGTCATTCTCCTTGTTCGCTAATCGCAAGATGGGGACTCGGACAACGGACCCAGCCATGGGGAAGTTATGCTACTGTGCATTTGGACATGACCAGGTGCGCAAGCGGGAGACGAAGAGGAAGTGTCAGACCGTCTACTAGCGCTCTAGCCTTTGTGCGAGCCTGCGCGATTACCACTAACTTTTCTACATGTAAATAATTTTAGGTACGTTTGTGCATCAGGCTTCCTCTTCGTGACAATATCTGACCGCCATGGCCGACAAGGAAGCGCTCGTTGCTCCTCAAAACCATGAGCGACTGCTCGAGCAGCAGCTACAAGTCTTTGAATTACTTATTCAGCCGCAGCACCAGTAGCTCGTGCCCTAAACCTAAGAGAAAAGCAAATGAGAGTGAAGTACAATGGCGTATGCAATGTACATATATATATATATATATATATATATATATATATATATATATATATATATATATATATATATATATATATATATATATACCAGCATAAGCCTGGTTACGCCCACGGCGCGGCAAAGGCTTCTCCCATACTTCTCCAACAACCCCGGTCATGTACTAATCGTGGCCATGTCGTCCCTGCAAACTTCTTAATCTCATCTGCCCACCTAACTTTCTGTCGTTCCTGCTACGCTTCCCTTCCCTTGGAAGCCAGTCCGTAACCCTTAATGACCATCGGTTATCTTCCCGCCTCATTACATGTCCTGCCCATGCCCCCCATTTGTTTTTCTTGATTTCAACTAAGATGTCATTAACTCGCGTTTGTTCCCTCACCCGATCTGCTCTTTTCTTATCCCTTAACGTTACACCCATCATTCTTCTTTCGATAGCTCGTTGCGTCGTCCTCAGTTTAAGTAGAACCCTTTTCGTAAGCCTCCAGGTTTCTGCCCCGTAGGTTAGTACTGGTAATACACAGCTACTATACACTTGAGGGATAAGGCAACCTGCTGTTCATGATCTGAGAATGCCTGCCAAACGCACCCTAGCCCATTCCTATTCTTCTGGTTATTTCAGTCTCATGATCCGGATCCGTGGTCACTACCTGCCCTAAGTAGATGTATTCCCTTACCACTTCCAGTGCTTCGCTACCTATCGTAAACTGCTGTTCTTTTCCGAGACTGTTAAACAATACTTTAGTTTTCTGCAGATTAATTTTGAGACCCACCTTTCTGCTTTGCCTCTCCAGGTCAGCGAGCATGCATTGCAATTGGTCTCCTGAGTTACCAAGCAAGGCAATATCATCAGCGAATCGCAAGTTATTATGGTATTCTCCATTAATTTTATCCCCAATTCCTCCCAATATATATATATATATATATATATATATATATATACTGACACCGAATTCTACGACCTCCACTCTGATCGGATCCTCCGATCTTCAGGGGAGAAGCCGCTTGCGCTCGAGAGGCCGTTCTACAAGCCGACGGGGCTGAAGAAGTCGCTCTATCTCAAGATCGCGACTCACATCACCTTCTACAGCGCGCTGCAGCTCCAGAGGCCGCTCCAAGTCCGGTATAGGGAGCGACTCGTCCAACAGGTCCAAGACCCCCACCGGCGGTAAAGGCAAGTCCTCTCTAAAGTGGGCCGATTGGACCCGTGGAAACCAAACGCAGGCTTCCAACTCTCCAGACTCGCACGACCCACGTATCACGAGCGAGTTTCAAGAGCTTAGGCGCGTCAATGACACTCTTAGCAAAGAAAACGCTCAATTCAAGCAGGAAATCAGTTGGCTAGCCGCTGAGATGGCCGAAATACGAAGATTGGCGCTCACACCGCCAGCTTCTCAGCCTGCCGCACGCTCTTCGGTCATGGACACAGTGGAGGCCACTCCGAAGACGGTTGCAGTGAAGCGTCGCGCCCTCGATGACTCACGGAGAGACGAGACAGTAGAACTCCTCTCTGAGCTCAAGAACGCCATCTCCAACATCCATCTCTCACGTACAACAAATGATCGCGCATTCTCAGCTAGACCTGGTCGCCCTCAGCACGAGAATACTTAGGCTGGAGGGGACCAGCCACAGATCTTTGCCGAGCACATTTACAGCACAGGCCCCAAATTCGCACAGCGTCATTGCCTCACCGACGGAGGGTGCCATTCTGAATGCGGCACTTTCGCAATCCATCCCCAAGCCCAAACTTGGATAACGAACTAACGTTATACCAATATAGCATTGGAATTGCGTAGGGTTTGGCAGAAAACGGGCGACCCTGCGACAATACCTAAACAGCGTTAAAGACAAAGCCCAAGTAATCGCCTTGCAAGCGAAGATCACATCGCCCATCAAGCTCCCCGGCTTCCTAACGGTGGCTTCCACTGAAGGGCGAAGGGGCGTCGCTACTCTGGTCAGTAAAAAGTTTACGTGCCTTCAGCGAGAGCTTAGTCCCAAGGACAATGGGGTCGTTTACGTCATGGCTGAACTCCTTGTCGGCCCCCCTATGCAGCAACTAAGAAGAAACAGTATATTCATGCTCAATGCTTACTGAAGACCCAGCATACACAGAGCCAGGGCTGGTAGTATTCTCAAGAAGGCTGTGCATTTGGCCGGCGGTCAACCTCTAGTCATCATGGGGAATTTCAATGCCCAGCATCAGGCGTGGGGCTATCGGACCAGTACAAAGAAGGGTAGAGACATATGGCACACGGCCACGGAGGAATATCTAACGCTGATTACCGATAAAGACTTTCCGACCAGGAGAGGGAACTGGGTGTGCCGAGATACGACGCTGGATCTTTTGTCAAGAACCTGGAAAACATCAAGTGGACCAACACAGCCATGGACCTCGGTAGCGATCATTTCTTCATCATAGCGGTGACCAAGGCTGCCCGTAAGAAAACGATGACTTTTCAATTCACTGAATGGGACTTGTTCCGGGCCAACAGCTCCGAGCGTGTCCTCAACCAGGATATGGACAGAGACTCTTGGTGCGGCGAGATAAAAGAGGATGCGGCTAGAGCCACCAAGGAGGTGACAACAGATCTAGAGGTGGACAGGATGGACAGTAGGCTCGCGCATCTGTTGGAGGCCAAGCAGGCACTGCTCGTGAGATGGAAGGCTCAGCGCCATAACAAAAGACTTCGCAAGAAAATTTCCGAAATCAACAAGACGACAGAAGCTCACTTCAAGGTGGTCTGCAAGCAGCAGTGGGACGAGCTGTGCGACTCGGTAGAGTGCCAGCTTAAGAACGGTAAAAGCTGGAGTCTCCTCAGGCACCTACTGCACGATGGGAACACCAATTCCAATCAGAAGAGAGCTTTGGCGAAAGCTGTCCATTTGGCTACTAACTCGACTCCAGATGAGACGGTCACAAAGCAGCTCATAGACAAGTACTTGTGGCCACGGACGATCCGGTGCCCTCCAGTTTCCCGAGTACGAAGGGCGCGAGGTGCCATCTATGGACAACGACTTTACCGTGGCTGAGGTCAAGCGGGTTCTCGCATCTCTCAACGGCAAATCTGCATCTGGGCCCGACGGGGTAACCAGCAGAATGCTTAAGCATCTCGACGATGACTCAATCGAGTTCCCCCGCAGCGGCGTCTGCATGAGCAGGCGTTTGGTGTGTTGCGATACCACGGACCCGAGCACACGAGGGTTGGACCCTCCCGCGGGTAGCCGTGCGCGGCTTGGCCGTGTCTGGAGAAAACAGGATCCTGGGGGTTGAGCCGATGCTGGGTGTTTGGACCTTTAAGGCCCCCCGGCGGAGGCAACACACCTCTTCGGCCTCGGCTTCACATAGACGGCACCATCGGGCTGACCCACCTGGGGCAAATCGGTAGTCGCCTCTTCCTGTCTCTCCGTTCTCGAATGTTCGTCTTTATCGCTAACTTTTTGACCTTTCCTGTCTCCTTCTCTCTTATTTTTACTTCCTTTCTCCTGGCGGCAAGGGTTAACCCTGTGTGGCTATCCAACCTTGGGTACACCATATTCGGTTGTAGTGACGGCGTACGACTGGCGTCGCGCAGACTTGCATGCAAGCTCTGCCGCGTCCCCTCGTTGGGCTCCGTGGTGGGCGGTCGGCGCTGTTGCCGAATTGTTATATATTTTCATGGAAACTTCTTTCCCCAAACTTTCTGATCTCCCTCAGAAACGAGGGCGCACCAACGATGTATTTCAGCTTCTCGGACACCAAATCCAGAATTTTCCCCGGTTCCATGTTATTCACTCTGAAAAGCCAAACAAAACAGTGCAAAACATTTCACCATTCCTTGTGTCAAAATCCTTGACTGATATTTTTGGTCCAGGTTACAAGTTGTCCAGGATGGCAAGCGGTGACCTATTCTTGGAGCTCCGCGATTTGAAACAATATGAAAAACTACCGAAACTAGTGTAATTGGGGGAGACCCACATTACAGTAACCCCGCACCGTACAATGAACACCACCCGCAGTGTTGTGTCGGATGATGATTTGCTTGAACTGACTGAAGCGGAACTCCTGGAGGGCTTCAGCGAACAAAAATGTGATCGACGTCAGAAGAATTAAGATGAGGCGGGAAGGTAAAGAGATTCAGACTGTTGCATCCGGGTCGCAAGCCCCAAGGGTAGCGTTGGCCTGGCGGCCTGGGGCACAACTGGAAGCATCCGAAGGTCCTGGCAAAGCATGAGTCGACTGCTAACAGAACAACATGTTTATTCTAGCATCGCAAAAGAGCGGCCGGTCAGGTCGACCGAAGTGGAGAGACGGGAGAGTACGTTACTCGACGGAAGAAATCGGAGCCTCTCTCTTGGCGTCAGGGGCCAGCTGCTTTTATACTCTCGGAGTTGAGGGCAAGAAGGAACGTCTCGGGATGAGGTCACGTGACGGCGGCGCTCGGGCACGCTGAGACTAGAAGGTGGCGCATCCGCCGGGCCGGCGCCGCTCAGTCCTCCTCGCTTCACACTTGGGGAGCTCCTCTCCCCGGCTGCCGCGCTTTGACAAGCGTGGGCACCAACATGCACACACACACACACGCACACACGAAGACACGTGGCATTGAAACATGCCTGGTCGCGCTTGGGGGGGGAGGCGTTGCGGGGGCGCTGAACGGGCCAAAATGTCCGCCGCTTTGAACGAAGCCCCGGCGTCCGTTGATTCCGCGCCGGCTATACCGCGCGTCGTAGGCGAAACGTAACAAGACGAAACACCTAATAATTACTTTTGGATCAAGTATCCTGCCCGAGTCAATCGAGGCCGGGTACATCAAGCTCAGTGTTAGGCCGTACGTGCCAAATCCACTCCGATGTTTCAAATGCCAGCGCTTTGGTCACAGCTCGCAGAGCTGCCGAGGCCGCCAAACATGTGCGAAATGCAGTGCCCACGAACACACATCTGAAGCTTGTGAGAATGCTCTCCACTGTGCAAACTGTGATGGGGAGCACGACGCGTACACGCGGTCATGCCCACCCTGGAAAAAAGAAAAGAAAATTGTAACAGTTAAAGTAAAGGAAAATATAAGTTTCAAGGAGGCACGCAGGCGGGTATCGTACCTGCCCAAGAAAACTTTGCCGATGTGGCGCGTCAGGGGGCAGCGTCACAACGGCCTCCGGCGGCTGTCCGACCCACAGGTAGTGAGTCGGCAGCTACGCCATCTCCCCCGCGGTGGTTGCAGCTAGCGCTGCTCCGTTAACCCAGCACACGGGGCCACCGACCCCGAAGGTGGGCGCAGCCGAGGCTGCCCCAACCTCCCCGGCCCCTTCCAGCGCCGGCTATACCGCGCGTCGTAGGCGAAACGTAACAGACCGCCCCGCCGGGGGAAGGAGATCCCGATGGTCAGGGGACTGCATCCGCTGTCCGGAGGGATGTCGCTCGATGATCCTCATAACCGAAGTCGGTCGTCCGTCGGCGTTTCTTGAGCGCAGCGCACAGAGAAGGCCTCGTTCTCACGTTCAGGTTCACACAGGACACTGCAAAGTGACTTCGGGAGAGTTGCCATTTTTCTCTCGGTCCCAGCAAGCGTTAGAACTACGCCGAAACTCAACCGCTCAGTCAGCAAGCACGACACAACCCTCACTAAGCCATGCCAGGCTGTTTCCCCTTTTATACTACTGCCTAGTTCCTTACAGTAGTCAAGCAGCACCCAGAACATGTCCACAAATTGGAAAATTGCACTAGAAAGCACGTCATCACTTTGAAACACTAAACAAAAGCAATATGTTAAACATCCTGCCTCAGGAAGAAAACATCAGTAACAAACAACTTTGAGGCTAATTCCTACGTTAGGGGCCTCGACTTAAGCCATCGGCATTACCGTTGAGACTCCCCTTTTTGTAACGCACCTCAAAGAAGTATTGTTGCAAAGCGAGGCTCCAGCGCACCCCGCAGGGGCGTCTGCGTCAGCAGGCGTTTGGTGTGTTGCGCCACCACGTACCCGAGCACACGAGGGTCGGACCCTCCCCCGTGTAGCCATGCGCGGCTTAGCCGTGTCTGGGGAAAAGGGGATCCTGGGGGTTGAGCCGACGCTGGGTGTTTGGACCTTTAAGGCCCCCCGGCGGAGACAACACACCTCTTCGGCCTCGGCTTCACATAGACGGCACCCCCGGACTGACCCACCCGGGAGAAATCGGCAGTTGCCTTTTCCTTTCTCTCTCTCCCTCAAATCTTCGTCTTTCTCTCACTTTTAATCTTTCCTGTCCTCTCTTTATTTCCGTAATACTTCCGGCTTCGTAGGCGGCGAGGGTTAACCTTGTGCACTATATCCATTCTTGGGTATATGTATTTGGTTATAGCGGGGTTGTACCGCTGGCGTGCACAGAACCGAATATTTGCGTCCTGTGTCGTCCCCTGGTTGGGCTCCATGGTGGGCGGCGGCCATCCCTGCCGAAAAAACCATACTTCTAATGACCACTTCCTTTCCCCGACTACCTGATCGCCCTCAGAAAAGAGGGCGCACCGAAGATATTTTCCAATTTCTTGGGAACAAACAGCCAAACTTCGCCCGATTCCATGTAATTCATTCAAACAATCCTGAAAAGACCATGAGAATGATTTCTCCTTTCCTCGTATCTAAGTATCTAACTGAAACTCTTGGTACAGGCTATAAAGCAACAAAAATGGCTAGCGGCGATCTCCTTCTGGAACTCCGCACTCCGAAACAGCTTGAAAATCTTCCTAAAGTCCAGTCATTTGGGGAAATCCCAGTAACAGTAACCCCACACCGAACTATGAACACCAGCCGTGGTGTTGTTTCTGACGACGTTTTGATGGAGCTCACAGAAGCCGAACTTTTGGAAGGCTGGAGTGAGCAGAACGTGATCAATGTTAAAAGAATTATGCTAAGGCGTGACGGCAAGGAGATAAAAACCAAGAATCTTGTATTGACTTTCTCCTCAATCATTCTACCTGAGACACTCGAGGCCGGATATTTAATGCTACGGGTCACGCCGTATGTTCCAAATCCTCTCCGCTGTTTCAAATGCCAGCGTTTTGGCCACAGTTCCCAGAACTGCCGAGGACGGCAGACATGTGCAAAATGTAGTTCCCGTGATCATGCCTCTGAAACGTGCGAAAACGCTCCACACTGCGTGAACTGTGATGGCGAGCATGCCGCATACTCGCGGTCATGCCCGTCTTGGAAGAAAGAAAAAGAAATAGTCACAATCAAAGTAAAAGAAAACATATCATTCAAAGAGGCACGCAGGCGCGTTGCATACCTTCCTAAGGCCAGCTTTGCCGAAGTGGCGCGTCAGGGGGCTGCGTCACAACGGCCTCCGGCGGCTGTCCGACCCACAAGCCGTGAGTCGGCAGTTACGCCATCTGCCCCCGCGGCGGTTGCAGCTAGAGCTGCTCCGTTAACCCAGCAGACGGGGCCACCAACCCCGAAGGTGGGCGCAGCCGAGGCTGCCCCAACCTCCCCGGCCCCTTCCAGCGCTGGCAACAGCCGGCGCAGCCAAATCCCTCAGGGAGCCCCATCGACCTCCGGGCTGGTGGGCGCAGGGGTCTCGCCTTCCGAGGTGAGACTCTCTCGAAAAACTTCTCACTCTCAAGAGCGCGTGTCCGGCGCCTCACAAGAGGCAATGGACACAACACCTATCCCCACGGCGCTCCAAGCGCCTAAAGAGCGGCGAGGCTCCCTCGAACGCTCCAAAAAAGGCAGAAACCTGGTTACAGGGCCTCGCAAGAGCTCTGTAATCTAAGGCATGACTTCCGTTTCCGTAAACACAGCACCAATTCGCTATAAATATGGATACACAAGTCATACAATGGAATGTCAGAGGTCTTCTGAGAAACCTTGATGATGTACAAGAACACATCCGCCAACACAATCCAAAAGTGCTGTGTTTACAGGAAACACACCTAAAATCAAAGCACACAAACTTTCTCCGATAGTATTTAACTTTTCGCAAAGATCGCGATGATGGTGTCGCATCATCAGGCGGCGTTGCCATTGTCATCCATAAAAGCATTGCGTGTCAACCTTTACAGCTACAAACGCCTCTTGAAGCAGTGGCGGTTCGAGCTGTTCTAAACAAACTTATCACTATTAGCTCTCTTTACATCCCCCCACATCACAAATTAACGAAACATGAATTCCAATCCTTTATAGATCAATTGCCAGAACCTTATGTTGTTCTGGGTGATTTGAATGCACACAGCAGCTTGTGGGGAGACTCTCGTATCGATGCGCGAGGTCGTCTCGTTGAACAATTCCTTTTTTCGTCCGGTGCGTGTCTGCTGAATAAAAAGGAACCCACTTATTACTGTCTTGCAAACCATACCTTTTCTTCAATTGATCTGAGCATAGTTTCTCCTTCTATTCTGCCTGAACTTGAATGGGAAGTTACAAAGAACCCTTACGGAAGCGATCACTTCCCCATACTACTACGAACACCTCAAGAAAACGAATATCCACCACAGGCACCTCGGTGGAAGATGGAGACAGCTGATTGGGACAAATTTCGAACTCTTACTGGTATCTCATGGCATGACATCTCCTCGTTAGAAATTGATGCTGCTGTGGAGTATTTTACAGCCTTTATAATAGATGCCGCATCTAAATGCATATTACAAGTAAATGGCCTGTCGTGCAAACGGCGTGTCCCGTGGTGGACCGACGATTGTAGGATCGCACGTAAAAAACAGAACAAAGCGTGTGGTTTGCTACGCGCTTCTCCCACTGCAGAAAATCTTATCAACTTTAAAAAAGTAAAATCCGAATGCAGGCGAACCCGCCGACAGGCCAGAAGAGAAAGCTGGCAGAAGTTTTTATCGGGCATCAACTCGTACACAGATGAGGCCAAAGTCTGGAACAGGGTTATTAGGATAATAGGGCGAAAAGCACAATCACTCCCTCTGGTAAACACACAAGGTGATACCCTCCAAGATCAGGCAGACTCACTTGGGGAGCACTTTGAGAGCGTCTCGAGCTCAACCCATTATTCTCAGTCCTTTCTCAAATATAAACAAACCGAAGAATGTAAGCCAATAATTAGAAAATCAAGACAGAATGAACCCTACAACCGGCCTTTCAGTATTGCCGAGTTGAGAGCTGCCTTGAATACATGCAAAAGCACTGCACCGGGTCCTGACAGAGTCATGTATGACATGATCAGAAACTTACATACTGACACGCAATTTACACTACTTACACTTTTCAACACTCTGTGGGCTGCGGGTTACCTCCCATCTACATGGAAAGAGGCGATTGTGGTTCCTGTCCTGAAGCAGGGAAAAGACCCCTCCTTGGCAGCAAGTTATCGTCCGATAGCTCTTACCAATTGTCTGTGTAAGCTCTTTGAAAAAATGATTAATCGCAGACTCGTACATTTCCTTGAACTCAACAATATACTCGATCTCTATCAGTGTGGCTTCAGACAAGGGCGGTCAACAACCGATCACCTTGTGCGCATTGAAGGAAATATCCGCGATGCATTTATACATGAACAGTATTTCCTATCGATATTCCTTGACATGGAAAAAGCTTATTACACGGCATGGCGTTACGGGATTTTGCGAGACCTGTCGGAAATGGGCATCCGTGGAAATATGCTGAACATAATCGAAAGCTATCTGTCAAATCGTACCTTCCGTGTAAAAGTCGGTAATGCACTGTCACGTCCTTTTACGCAGGAAACTGGTGTACCCCAGGGAGGCGTGCTTAGCTGCACTCTCTTTATCGTTAAGATGAATACACTTCGTTCTTCACTGCCCCCAGCCATTTTTTATTCCGTATACGTAGACGATATACAGATAGGCTTCAAATCCTGCAACCTTACAGTATGTGAAAGACAGGTACAGCAGGGCTTAAACAAGGTGTCCAAGTGGGCAGACCAAAATGGATTTAAAATTAACCCGCACAAAAGTTCTTGTGTTCTCTTCACAAGAAAGAGAGGCCTGGTACCTGATCCCTGTGTAGAACTGGGTGGACAACAAATTCCTGTTAACAAAGAACACAAATTTCTAGGTGTTATCCTTGACTCCAGGCTTACCTTCATTTCACACATAAGAAGTCTGAAAGCAAAATGTCTAAAAACCATGAACTTACTTAAAGTTCTATCCCACACTACATGGGGTAGCGACAGGAGGTGCCTGGTGAATCTTTACACGAGCCTAGTTAGATCACGGTTAGATTATGGTGCCGTAGTATATCACTCTGCTGCACCGAGTGCGCTAAAAATGTTAGACCCCGTTCATCATCTGGGCATCCGCCTCGCCACTGGCGCATTTAGAACAAGCCCCGTCGAAAGTCTATATGCAGAGTCAGACGAGTGGTCACTACATATTCAGAGAACATACATTAGCTTCACCTACTTTCTTAAAGTGCGCTCTAATAAGGAACATCCGTGTTTCACGACAGTAAACGACTTAACGTGTGAAACACTCTTCCGTAACAGACCCTCCATGAGACTTCCTTTGTCGCTGCGTGTAAGAGAACTTAGTGAAGAAATGGATGTCCCAATACTCGAACATCGCCTAATGGCTCCTGCTAATCTATTACCGCCCTGGGAGTGGCAGATCATAGAATGTGACGCATCCTTTGTAGAGGTCTTGAAGCACGCTCCTGAGCTTGAAATTGCTATGCATTTCCGAGAGCTTCAATCGAAGTACTCCTGCTACGAGTTTTACACAGACGCGTCCAAATCCCATGCTGGTGTATCCTACGCTGCTGTTGGCCACTCTCTTTCTGAATCTGACATGTTGAACCCCCTAAGAAGTATCTTCACTGCAGAAGCCTATGCAGTACTGTCTGCAGTAAAACACATAAAGACACTGAAACTTGGCAGAGCAATAATATTCACAGACTCGTTAAGTCTTGTAAAAGCACTAATTTCTTTACAAAAGCATACAAATCCTGTCTTCAATGAACTCTACACACACTTATGTAACATCTACTCATTACACAGACATGTTGTAATATGCTGGGTTCCTGGCCATAGAGGAATCGAGGGAAATGTGCTTGCTGACGAGATGGCCAAATCAGTGGCATCGCAGGGTAGCCGTTCTGCTGCAGTCCCTGTCACAGACATGAAGCCTTTCCTCAGAAACAAACTGCGAAGCCACTGGCAACGCTTGTGGGACGCAGAAACGAGCAATAAGCTTCACGTAATTAAGCCTAAGTTAGGTTTATAGCAGCCAACAACGAAAACACGAAGAACAGACGTCCTTTTCACTAGACTGAGAATAGGACACACATTTGGCACTCATAATTTTCTCTTGACTGGTAACGAGCCTCCAACCTGTGGTAGATGTGGCGACCGGCTGACCGTCCTCCATGTCTTCCTGGAGTGCCGGGAAGCCGAAAAAGACAGGAGAAAACATTTTCCTTTTGCATACAGCCATCACGTCCCTCGGCATCCGGCCATGTTCCTTGGGGTAGAACCGCTTTTTGGTACCAAAGCAGCCCTCGCTTTCTTGAAAGATGTTGTACTACATGTTACAAGCCCATTCATTTCTTAGCGCATTCTCTTTCCAGAGGATATCGCTAGGATAGATTCTCTGTATAGCACATGCCTCTAGGCCCTTGCGTTTCAAGGGTCCCGGTGAGGCACTAGTGCTCTAGACAATATTATACATCTAGACAATCACATATTTTATGTATTGCATCATCCTTTCTCAATCCATTTTAATGTTCATAGTACTCGCCAATAGTCATTCCCATAACTTTATTACTCGTACATTTTATGGAATTTACATCAACTCTTTTAGGCCCCTTTACAGCCACAGCGCATTAAGACCATAAACCCATCAGGCACTGCGAACTCATTAATCATTAGCATGGCGCTCTTTCGCCACATCTGGCCCTTGCGCCATTAAACGTCAAATATTCATTCATTCATTCATTCAGGCTCCAGCGCAGGAGGCGGCCATTTATGGAAGACATGGTCTGCAGCCATTGGAGAGGGCAGTGATCCGTCTCGAAGCATGTGAAGCGGAGACCGCAGCGAGCGACCGTACACCAGCTCAGCTGGCGAAAACCCCGTAGCCGCATGCGGCGCGGTCTTTAATGCAAACATCACCCCAGGCAGACACAGCTCCCAGTCAGTTTGTTGTTCAAAACACGATGCTCTCAACACGCGCTTCATGACGGAGTGGAGCTTCTCAACGGAATTCGACTGGGGGTGGTACACCGAGCTGTGTAACAGCTTTACCCCGCACCTTTCGAGAAAGGCTATCGTCAAAGCGCTAGTAAACAATGTGCCCTGATCTGACTGGATTTCCGCAGGAAAACCAACTCGCGCAAATATGGACAGTAGTGCATTGACTATCTCAATTGAGCTGAGTTCTTTAAGCGGCACTGCTTCAGGGAACTTTGTCGCTGGGCAGATCACAGTCAAAATGTGTCTGTAGCCCGTGGTTGTTACCGGCAGAGGTCCCACTGTAGCAATAACCAGCCGTCTAAAAGGCTCCGTAATGATAGGTACCAACATCAACGGCGCCTTCGATTTGTCCCTTGGTTTGCCCACCCACTGACAGGTGTCACATGTCCTCACAAGGTTGTCTGCGTCCCGAAAACACCCTGGCCAATAGTACTCTTGCAAGAGACGGTCCTTAGTTTTCTTAACTCCTAGGTGTCCGCACCACGAACCCCCATGCGACAAGCGCGACAGGTCCTGACGGTAGCACTGAGGCACGATCAACTGATCGAACTCCACTCCCCTGCGGTCTAGATACTTCCGGTACAGGACCCCACTTCTTTTCACAAAACGGGCATTTTTCCTGGCGATACCTTCCTTGACATAGCAGCGCATGTTTTCTAGGCTGCCATGCTTTTTTGCTCGGCTATCAAAGCCAACCGGCTGACTTTTAGCAACCTATTGAGTCCACCTGACGTAGGCGCGATGAGCAAATCTGCAGACAGCTCTTCTAACTTTCTCGTGTCGGGCATTTCCTCTCCAGTATCTGGTGCCTTCAACGCTACAGGCTCAATTTCATTCAGTTCGGACGTGCTCTGAATATCAGCTTGCTGCGCCTCTGACCTTTTCTCATTGTTCGACTACGTCGGCCCCGCAACTACCGCCTTTGCAGCGAGCTTCCGAACCTTCGATCTGGTTAAGGCCTGAACGCTAGCCTCACCAAACAAAAGCCCCTTCTCGCGCAGAAGGTGATCGAACCTGTTCGAAAATAGGTACGGGTACTGGGGGGCAGCATAGATAACACTGCGGCCTCCTTCAATAGGCACTTTTGCTACGGGGAGACACACGCTATGAGCTTCCACGGCTTGCTTGATCCATGCGCACTCGCCCGTGAACATATCGGGTTCTACGTAGGAGGGGTGAACTACATCCGTTGTAGCTGCGGAATCACGAAGCACTCGGCACACTTTCGCGTTCACGAGGAGGTCTCGCATGTGAGGCTCGAGAAGCTTCATATTCTCGTCAGTGCTGCATAATGACAAAAACACGACTTTTGTTTTTGTTTCTGGACACTGCGCCGAAAAGTGACCCGGCTTCTGGCACGTATAACAGACGCGCGCTTGCCTTGTCTCGAACCGCTTTCTGCGTTCGGCTTCGGCTGCCGCCGTCTCCTTACGTTCGGTCGGACTGCTTTCACTCGCATCCGCACTACGTGTGTCCCCCATTGCTCTCATGGGTGTGAACTTCGGC
Organism: Dermacentor variabilis; assembly: GCF_050947875.1. Taxonomy (NCBI): domain Eukaryota; kingdom Metazoa; phylum Arthropoda; class Arachnida; order Ixodida; family Ixodidae; genus Dermacentor; species Dermacentor variabilis. The sequence continues at coordinate 32,351,926 of NC_134578.1, read as the reverse complement.
CTCTCAAACTTGGAGCCAAATTCACCCTTTTGACCGTCCTTAGCTCCACGAGCCCGACGGGTCACAAACTCCTCGGCTAGCTCGGCGGCTTTAGCCACCGTACTAACGCCTGGCCTATCCAAGACCCAGTGCCGCACGTTCTCAGGTAACCGACTATAAAACTGTTCCAGCCCGAAACACTGCAGAACTTTCTCGTGGTCACCAAACGCTTTCTCTTCTTTGAGCCACTCCTGCATGTTTGACATAAGCCTGTAGGCAAACTCGGTATATGACCCACTTTTGCCTTTCTCGTTTTCCCGAAACTACCGACGGAACGCCTCCGCTGACAGCCTGTACTTTTTTAGCAGACTCGATTTCACTTTGTCGAAATCCTCTGCCTCCTCTCTCTTCAAGCGAGCGACTACGTCGGCCGCCTCGCCGGGTAACAAAGTGAGCAAGCGCTGTGGCCACGTTTCCCGAGAGAACCCCTACTTCTCGCACGTTCGCTCAAAGTTAACCAAGAACAAACCAATGTCCTCTCCAAGCTTAAACGGCCGCATCAGGTCAGTCATTTTGAACGATACTCGTTCTCCTGCACCGTGTGCCTCACTTCCATTATGAGTGCGTTCCATCTCTACCTCGAGACGCTTCATTTCTAAAGCGTGTTGACGGTCGCGCTCCTCTCTCTCTTTCACTTTCTGTTCTTTACGTTCGCGCTCATCTTTCTCTTTCTGTTCTTTAAGTTCGCGCTCCTGTCTTTTTGCCTTCTCCCTCTCCTCAATGGTCTCAAGGCATTCCGACAGCTCGTCATCCTCAGCTTCTAACTCAAGAATAGCCCTTAGCAGTTCTGGTTTTCTGAGTTTGTCTGAGACATCCAGACCCAACTCTCTTGCAAGCTCCAGCAATTTCGGTTTGCGCAACGACTTCCAATCCATGGCTGCTCTGAATGCTGCTTTCTCTACTGCCTACTATTGTCTTGCCGCAAACTAACCCGGCAGCAACGACAACCACACTTACCAGCTCTGTTTCTGACATTAACAAAAGCCTGGCAAAACTCAGAAGAAGAAAGTCCCGCACTCACCAAACCTCGCAGCCAAGAATTCAGCGCATTCGTTCCGCTGCAGGCAACCAGTCATCACACAGCGCTCGTTGCACTGCTCCCGGATGGTCGTTGTGCTGCTCAGCATACAGTCGACCGCATCTCTTCGCTGCTGGCCTCCGTTGTCGCGATCTCACCGCTGGCAAACAGTTGTCGCATCTGGGTCGCAAGCCCCAAGGGTAGCGTTGGCCTGGCGGCCTGGGGCACAACTGCATCCGAAGGTCCTGGCAAAGCATGAGTCGACTGCCAACAGAACAACTTGTTTAATCTAGCATCGCAAAAGAGCAGCCGGTCAGGTCGACCGAAGTGGAGAGACGGGAGAGCACGTTACTCGACGGAAGAAATCGGAGCCTCTCTCTTGGCGTCCGGGGGCAGCTGCTTTTACACTCTCGGAGTTGAGGGCAAGAAGGAACGTCTCGGGATGAGGCCACGTGACGGCGGCGCTCGGCCACGTTGAAACTAGAAGGTGACGCATCCGCCGGGCCGGCGCCGATCAGTCCTCCTCGCTTCACACTTGGGGAGCTCCTCTCCCCGGCTGCCGCGCTTTGACAAGCGTGGGCACCAACATGCACACACACACACACACGCACACACGAAGACACGTGGCATTGAAACATGCCAGGTCGCGTTTGGCGGGGAGGCGTTGCGGCGGTGCTGAACTGGCCAAAATGTCCGCCGCTTTGAAGGAAGCCCCGGCGTCCGTTGATTCCGCGCCGGCTATACCGCGCGTCGTAGGCGAAACGTAACAAGACGAAACACCTAATAATTACTTTTGGATCAAGTATCCTGCCCGAGTCAATCGAGGCCGGGTACATCAAGCTCCGTGATAGGCTGTACATGCTAAATCCACTCCGATGTTTCAAATGCCAGCGCTTTGGTCACAGCTCGCAGAGCTGCCGAGGCCGCCAAACATGTGCGAAATGCAGTGCCCACGAACACACATCTGAAGCTTGTGAGAATGCTCTCCACTGTGCAAACTGTGATTGGGAGCACGACGCGTACTCGCGGTCATGCCCACCCTGGAAAAAAGAAAAGAAAACTGTAACAGTTAAAGTAAAGGAAAATATAAGTTTCAAGGAGGCACGCAGGCGGGTATCGTACCAGCCCAAGAAAACTTTGCCGATGTGGCGCGTCAGGGGGCAGCGTCACAACGGCCTCCGGCGGCTGTCCGACCCACAGGTAGTGAGTCGGCAGCTACGCCATCTCCCCCGCGGTGGTTGCAGCTAGCGCTGCTCCGCCAACCCAGCAGACGGGGACATCGACCCTGAAGGTGGGCGCAGCCGAGGCTGGCCCAACCTCCGAGGCCCCTTCCAGCGCTGGCCACGGCCAGCGCAGGAAAATTCCTCAGGGAGCCCCAACCACCTCCGGGCTGGGGGGCGCAGGGGTCTTGCCTTCCGGGGCAGGACTTTCTCGGAAAACCTCGCGCTCGCAAGAGCGCTTGTCCGTCGTCTCACAGGAGGCAATGCACACTACACCTGTCCTCAAGGCGTACCAAACGGCTAAGGAGCGCCGAGACTCGCTCGAACGCTTCATAAAGGGTAAAACCCCTATTACAGGGCCTCAAAAGGGCTCTTTAATCTGAGACATCCCTTCCGTTTCCGTAAACACAGCACCAACTTACTTTAAATATGGATACACATATCATTCCATGGAATGTCAGAGGTCTTAGGAATCTTGATGATGTGCAAGAACTCATCCATAAACACAATCCAAAAGTGCTGTGTTTACAGGAAACACACTTAAAATCAAAATACACAAACTTTCTTCGACAGTATGTTGCTTTTCGCAAAGATCGCGGTGATGCTTTCGCATCATCGGGCGGTGTTGCAATTGCAATTCAAGAAAGCATAGCCTGTCAACGTTTACAGCTGCCCACAGGGGCGTCTGTGCAAGCAGGCGTTTGGTGTGTTGCGACACCACGTACCCGAGCACACGAGGGTTGGACCCTCCCGCGTGTAGCCGTGCGCGGCTTAGCCGTGTCCGGGGAAAGGGGGATCCTGGGGGTTGAGCCGAAGCTGGGTGTTTGGACCTTTAAGGCCCCCCGGCGGAGGCAACACACCTCTTTGGCCTCTGCTTCACGTAGACGGCACACCCGGACTGACCCACCCGGGGGAAATCGGTAGTTGCCTTTTCCTGTCTCTCTCTCCATCCAGCCTTCGTCTTTCTCTTACTTTTTCATCTTTCCTGTCTTCTCCTAGCTTCCGTTTACTTCCAATATTTCCAGGCAGCAAGGGTTAACCTTGTGTGAATAACCAACCTAGGTTATCTCATATTTGGTTATAGTGATAACGTACAGCTGGCGTTTGCAGGACCTGTTTTTACAGTCCCTGTAACGTCCCCTTGTTGGGCTCCATGGTTGGTGGCTGGCGTTATTGCCGAAAATTAAGTTCTCCTATGGCAAATTCCTTCCCACCCCTCCTTGATCGCCCTCAGAAAAGAGGGCGCACCGAAGATGTATTCAAGTTCTTTGGTCGTGAAAGACCCAGCTTCCCACGATTTCATGTGATTCACTCGGAAAAGTCAGACACACAAGTTCGTACAATGTCCCCATTTCTAGTTTCAAAGTCTTTAACTGAGGCTCTTGGTCAAGGTTACAAGGCAACAAGGATGGCAAGTGGAGATCTCCTCTTGGAGCTCCAGAATCTGAAACAATTTGAAAAGCTACCCAGTCTCGTGTCATTTGGGGACGTTCAAGTGACAGTGACTCCGCACCGCACTATGAACACTACCCGCGGCGTTGTCTCAGACGATGATTTGCTTCAGCTGACAGACGCAGAGCTCTTGGAGGGCTTTAGTGAGCAAAATGTTGTCAATGTGAAAAGAATAAAGATGAGGCGCGACGGTAAAGAGATTGCGACCAAACACATAATACTCACCTTCAATTCAAGTGTCCTGCCCGAGTCAATCGAGACCGGGTACATCAAGCTCCGTGTTAGGCCGTACGTGCCAAACCCACTCCGTTGTTTCAAATGCCAGTGCTTCGGCCACAGCTCGCAGAGCTGCCGCGGCCGCCAAACTTGTGCTAAATGCAGTGCCAAAGAACACACCACTGAAACTTGTGAGAACGCTCTCCGCTGTGTAAACTGTGATGGGGAGCACGCCGCGTACTCGCGGTAGTGCCCATCCTGGAAGAAAGAAAAGGAAATTGTTACAATTAAAGTCACGGAAAATATCACCTTCAAAGAGGCACGCAAGCGGGTTTCATACCTGCCCAAGAAAAGCTTTGCCGATGTGACGCGTCAGGGGGCAACGTCACAACGGCCTCCGGCGGCTGTCCGGCCCACAGTCAGTGAGTCGGCAGCTACGCCATCTGCCTCCGCGGCGGTTGCAGCTAGCGCTGCTCCGCCAACCCAGCAGATGGGGCCATCGAACCCGAAGGTGGGCGCAGCCGAGTCTGCCCCAACCTCAGAGGCCCCTTCCAGCGCTGGCAACTGCCGGCGCAGCCAAATCCCCCAGGGAGCCCCATCGACCTCCGGGCTGGTGGGCGCAGGGGTCTTGCCCTCCAAGGCGGGACCCTCGCTGGTAACTTCCCGCTCGCAAGAGCACGTGTCCGGCGCCTCACAAGAGGCGATGGACACTACACCCATCCTCAAGGCGCACCAAGCGCCTAAGGAGCTGCGAGGCTCCCTCGAGCGCTCCAGAAAGAACAAAACCCCTATTACAGGGTCTCGAAAGGGCTCTGTAATTTAATCACTGAAATCTGCGTAATTATTCTTCTGTTTCCGTATACACAGCACCCATTTGCTCCCAATATGGATACACAAATAATTCAATGGAACATCAGAGGTCTTCTTAGGAACCTTGATGATGTGCAAGAGCTTATCCAAAAACACAATCCAACAGTGCTGTGTCTACAGGAAACACACCTAAAACCACAACATTCAAACTTTCTCCGACCGTATGTCAAGTTTCGCAAAGATCGCGATGATGCAGTCGTATCATCAGGCGGTGTTGCCATTTTGGTCCATAAAAGTATCTCCTGTCAGGGTTTACAGCTACAAACGCCCCTTGAAGCAGTGGCTGTTCGAGCTGTTCTTTTAAATAAACTCATCACCATTTGCTCGCTTTATGTAACCCCACACTTCAAATTAAACAAGCATGAATTTCAGTCATTTATAGACGAATTGCCAGAACCGTATGTTGTTCTTGGCGATTTCAATGCGCACAGCTCCCTGTGGGTGACTCTCGTACAGACGCGCGAGGTCGACTTGTTGAACAGTTCCTCTTTTCTTCTGGTGCGTGCTTGCTGAATAAAAAGGAACCCACATATTACTCTCTAGCAAACAGAACATTTTCTTCAATAGATCTTAGTATAGTTTCCCCGTCTATACTGCTCGAACTTGAATGGGAAGTTACGAAGAATCCTTACGGGAGCGACCACTTTCCCATACTGATAAGAACATCTAAAGAAAACGAATATCCTCCGCAAGCTCCTAGGTGGAAGATAGACACAGCCGACTGGGCGAAATTTCGAACTCTCACTAACATCTCATGGGCCGACATGTCTTCTCTAGAAATTGATGCTGCTGTAGAGTATCTTACATCATTCATAATAGATGCCGCATCAAAATGCATATCCGAAGCGAGTGGTCTGGTATGCAAACGACGTGTACCGTGGTGGAACAGCGAATGTAGGATCGCCCGTAAGAATCAGAACAAGGCGTGGGGGTTGCTACGCGCTTCTCCCACTGCAGATAATCTTATGAACTTTAAAAAAATAAGGTCCCAAGGCAGGCGAACCCGCCGACAGGCCAGAAGAGAAAGCTGGCAGAAGTTTTTATTGAGTATTAACTCGTTTAGGGATGAGGCTAAAGCCTGGAACAGAGTTAATAGGATTAGAGGGCGGCAAACACATTCACTCCCCCTGGAAAACGCACAGGGCGATACACTACAAGACCAGGCAGACTCACTTGGGGAGCATTTTGAGAACGTGTCAAGTTCAACAAATTATTCACAATCCTTTCTCAAACACAAACAAATAGAAGAATGTAAGCCTCTAATCAGAAAATGTCGTCAGAACGAACCATACAACCGTCCTTTTAGTATTGCAGAGTTGAGAGCTGCCTTGAACGCATGCAAGAGCTCTGCGCCAGGATCGGACAGAATAATGTATGAAATGATTAAAAACGTACACAGTGACACGCAAGTTACAATACTTGCACTTTTTAACACTATTTGGGCTGTGGGGTACCTTCCAACCGCATGGAAACAAGCCATTGTTGTCCCTGTTTTGAAACAAGGCAAAGACCCTTCCTCAGTGGCAAGTTACCGCCCGATAGCCCTCACAAGCTGCCTTTGTAAGGTATTGGAAAAGATGATTAATCGACGACTAATTCACTTCCTTGAACTGAAGAAAGTGCTAGATCCCTGTCAGTGTGGCTTTAGAGAAGGGCGGTCCACAACCGATCATCTTATACGTATTGAAGGATATATTCGCGACGCTTTCGTCCACAAACAGTTTTTCCTATCGGTATTTCTGGATATGGAGAAGGCGTACGACACAACGTGGCGGTACGGAATCTTGCGAGACTTGTCGAGAATGGGCATCCATGGCAATATGCTAAAACTGATGGAAAGTTACCTGTCCAACCGTACCTTCCGCGTGAAAGTCGGGAATGTACTATCACGTCCATTTATACAGGAGACTGGTGTACCCCAGGGAGGTGTGCTCAGCTGCACGCTCTTTATAGCTAAAATGAACACACTCCGCGCTTCATCACCACCACCTATATTTTATTCCGTGTACGTAGATGACATACAAATAGGTTTTAAATCATGTAACCTTGCAGTGTGCGAAAGACAAGTACAGCAGAGTTTGAACAAAATATCTAAGTGGGCAGACGAAAATGGATTTAAAGTCAACCCCCACAAAAGTTCATGTGTTCTCTTTACAAGAAAGAGAGGCCTGGTTCCAGACCCGTGCATGGAACTGGGTGGACAACAAATACCTGTCAACAAAGAGCAGAAATTTCTAGGTGTAATACTTGACTCTAAGCTTACTTTCATCTCGCACATAAAATATCTCAAAACTAAATGTCTAAAAACTATGAACTTACTAAAGACGCTATCACACACAACATGGGGTAGCGACAGGAAATGTATAATGAATATTTATAAGAGCCTTATTCAATCTCGGTTAGACTATGGCGCCATAGTGTACAGCTCTGCCGCCCCGAGTGCACTAAAGATGCTGGATCCCATCCACCACCTGGGTATCCGTCTGGCCACAGGCGCATTCAGAACTAGCCCCATTCAAAGCTTGTATGTAGAATCGAATCAGTGGCCACTCAATCTGCAAAGATCTTACATCAGCTTCACATACTTCCTTAAAGTGCACTCCAATAATCAACATCCATGTTTCAACACTGTTAACGATATGACCTGCACTACACTTTTCCATAATCGCCCCTCTGTAAGAAAGCCTTTCTCGCTTCGAGTGAGGGAGCTTAGTGAAGAGATACATGTCCTACTACTCGAGCCTCGCCTAATGCATCCAACCCAATTGTTACCGCCTTGGGAGTGGCAGGTCATAGAATGCGACATATCCTTTTTAGAGGTAACAAAACACGCACCAGAGATCGAAATACGAATTCATTTCATAGAACTCCAGCACAAGCACTCCTGCGCAGAGTTCTACACAGACGCTTCGAAGTCTAATGCCGGGGTGTCGTATGCTGCCGTCGGCCCATCCTTCTCAGAATCCGATGTACTACATCCGGAAACAAGTATATTTACGGCCGAGGCCTACGCATTACTGACTGCTGTGAAGCATATAAGAAAATCAAAACTCCAAAGGTCAGCGATATATACAGACTCCCTAAGCGTCGTGAAGGCCTTGATGTCACCCTATAGACACAAAAATCCAGTACTTAATGAACTATATTCCGTCTTGTGCAAAGCGTACATATCTAACCAGCATATCATTATATGCTGGGTGCCTGGCCATAGGAACATCGAAGGCAACGTTCTGGCGGACGAGATGGCCACGTCTATAGCATCGCAAGCCGTTAACCCTACCGCCGAGGTGCCTGTCACAGATCTGAGGCCTTTCTTGCGAAGGCGGCTGCGGGCCCACTGGCAACGCATGTGGGACGCGGAAAAAGATAATAAGCTCCACCTAATAAAGCCACAGTTAGGACTCTGGCCCTCTACAACAAAATCGCGCCGAACAGATGTCCTATTCTGTCGTTTAAGAATAGGACACACATATGGCACCCATAACTTTCTACTGACCGGAAGTGAGCCTCCAAACTGTGGTAGATGCGGGGAGAGGCTGACCGTACTCCACGTCCTCCTGGAGTGTCGCGAAGCCGAATCTGAGAGGAGGAGACATTTTTCCTTAGCATACCGCCAACACATTCCTCTTCATCCTCTAATGTTTCTCGGTCCAGAACCGCTTTTTAATACAAACAGTGTCCTAGGTTTCCTCAGAGATGTCGTCTTACATGAAAATAGTCCCATGAATTCGTAGCGCCTCCTCTCTCGAGAGGATGCCACTGCGATAATTGTTTTGCGTAGCACATGCCTCCAGGCCCTTGTGCTTCAAGGGCTCTAAGGAGGCAGTAGTGCTCTGGCATTTCTTATAATCGTGATATATTTTACCTATCGTATCATTCTTTTTATATGCATCTAAATTTTCATAGTACAAGTCATACGTCATCGCCATAATTTTATCATACAGATTTTACGCACTTTAGAGCGTATATTTTAAGGCCTCTTTACAGCCACCTCACATCAACTTCATAGCAATCATAATTACACCGCAAACTCATTACCACAGACATGGCGCTCTTTGGCCACACCTGGCCCTTGCGCCATAAAACTCCACACATCATCAACGTTTACAGCTACGAACGGCCCTTGAGGCAGTGGCGGTTCGAGTTATTCTGCTAAACAAACTTATCACTATTTGCTCACTTTATATACCCCCACATTATAAACTAAGCAAACATGAATTTCAGTCCTTTATAGATGAATCGCCAGAACCCTATGTTGTTCTTGGCGATATCAATGCACATAACTACCTGGGGGCGACCCTCGTATGGATGCGTGAGGACGTCTTGTCGAACAGTTCCTTTTTTCTTCTGGTGCGTGTCTGTTGAATAAGAAGGAACACACATATTACTCTCTTGCAAACAGAACCTATTCCTCCATAGATCCCCGTCTCCCCGTCTGTACTGCCTGAACTTGAATGGGAAGTTACCGACAACCCTTACGGCAGCGACCACTTTCCTATACTGCTAAGATCACCTAAAGAAAACGAATATCCACCACACGCTCCGAGGTGGAAGATTGAGACAGCTGATTGGGAGAAATTTTGATCTCTTACTAGTATCTCATGAGTTGACCTGTCATCGTTAGGAATTGATGCTGCAGTCGAATTCTTTACAGCATTCATAATAGATGTCGCATCTAAATGCATATCACAAGTAAATTGCTTGGCGTGCCAACGGCGTGTCCCGTAGTGGAACGACGATTGTAGGATCGCTCGTAAAAAAGAGAACTGGGCGTGGGGGTTGCTACGCGCTTCTTCCACTGCGGAGAATCTTAGCAACGTTAAAAAAGTAAAATTCCAAAGCAGGCGAACCCGCCGACAGGCCAGACGAGAAAGTTGGCAGAAGTTCCTATTGCGTATCAACTCGTTTACTGATGAGGCCAAAGCCTGGAACAGGGTCAACAGGATAAGAGGGCGACAAGTATATTCACTCCCTTTGGTAAACACACAAGGCGATACCCTACAAGATCAGGCGGACTCACTTGGGGAGCACTTTGAGAGCGTGTCAAGTGCCAACCATTACTCGCAATCCTTTCTGAAATTTAAACACATAGAAGAATGTAAGCCACTCATAAGAAAATTTCAACAGAATGAACCATTCAACCGCCCCTTTAGTATTGCAGACTTGAGAGCTGCCTTGAGCGCATGCAAGAGCTCTGCAGCGCGATCTGACAGAATCATGTATGAAATGCCGAAAAACTTCCACAATGACACGCAAGTTAAAATACTTACACTTTTCAACACTATCTGGGACGCAGGGTACCTTTCGACCGCATGGAAAGAAGCTATTTTGGTCCCTGTTTTAAAACAAGGCAAAGATCCTTCCTCAGTGGCAAGCTACAGCCCGATAGCCCTCACAAGTAGCATGTGTAATGTACTTGAAGAAATGATAAATCGGCGACTCATCCATTTCCTGGAACAGAACAAAATGCTTGATCCCTCTCAGTGTTGTTTCCGAGAAGGGCGCTCCACAACCGACCATCTTGTACGTATTGAAGGAAATATCCGCGATGCATTTATACATAAACAGTTCTTCTTACCGATATCTTTTTATATGGAAAAGGCGTATGACACAACGTGGCGATACGGGATCTTGCGAGAGTTATCGGAAATGGGCATTCGTGGTAATATGCTAAACCTAATAAAAAGCTACTTGTCCAATCGCACCTTCCAGGTAAAAGTTGGCAATGTGCTGTCACGTCCTTTTACACAAGATACTGATGTACCCCAGGGTGGCGTGCTCAGTTGCACACTCCTTATTGTTAAGATGACAACACTTCGTGCTTCCTTACCACCGGCCATGTTGTATTCCGTCTATGTGGGCGACATTCAAATAGGTTTCAAATCCTGTAACCTCGCAGTGTGCGAGAGACAGGTACAGCATGGTTTGAACAAGGTGTCAGGGTGGGCAGAGAAAAATGAATTTAAAATCAATCCTCATAAGAGTTCTTGTGTTTTTTGTTTACAAGAAAGAGAGGCCTGGTTCCGGATCCTTGCTAAGAACTGTGTGGACAACAGATACCTGTAAACAAAGAGCACAAATTTCTAGGTGTTATACTTGACAATAGACTCACTTTCGTCGCACACATTAAACATCTCAAAGAAAAGTGTCTGAAAACAATGAACCTAATGAAACTCCTATCCCAGACTACGTGGGGTAGTGACAGGAAGTGCCTAGTGAATCTGTATAAGAACCTCCTCCGGTCACGATTAGATTGTGGTGCCGTGGTATATAACTCTGCCGCCCCGAGCGCGCTAAAGATGCTAGACCCTGTTCACCATCTAGGTATCCGTTTAGCCACGGACGCTTTCAGAACAAGCCCGATTGAAGGCTTACATGCCGAAACGAATGAATGGTCTCTCCACCTACAGAGATCATGCATCAGCTTTACATATTTCCTTAAAGCAAGCTCTAATCCTGAGCATCCATGTTTTGATACCGTTACCGATATGACGTGCGCTACACTTTTCAGCAATCGTCCTTCCATAAGACAGCCTTTCTCGCTGCGTGTGAAGGAGCTAAGCGATGAATTGCATGTCCCACTCCTCGAGCATCGCTTAATGCACAGAACCAAGCTCTTACCTCCTTGGGAGTGGCAGGTGATACAATGTGACATATCCTTTATAAAAGTTACAAAGCACGCTCCTGAGACCGAAATCCGGATGCATTTCCTGGAACTACAGTACAAGCACTCCTGCGCAGAGTTCTACACAGACGCTTCGAAATCAAATGCCAGGGTATCCTATGCAGCCGTCGGCCCATCGTTTTCGGAATCCGATGTACTGCATCCGGAAGCAAGTATCTTTACGGCCGAAGCCTATGCATTACTCTCTGCTGTGAAGCATATAAGAAAATCGCAACTTGCAAAAGCAGCGATCTATACAGACTCTCTAAGCGTCGTGAAAGCCTTAATGTCACTCAGCAAACATAAAAATCCCGTATTCAAAGAACTATACTCGGTATTGTGTAAAGCGTATTCATCTAACCAGAATATCATAATATACTGGGTCCCTGGCCATAGGGGAATCGAAGGTAACGTTCTGGCGGACGAGATGGCCACGTCAATCACATCGCAAGCTGTTAATCCTACTGCTGATGTACCTGTCGCCGATCTGAGGCCTTTCTTACGAAATAGACTGCGAAACCATTGGCAGTGCACGTGGGACGCGCAAACAAATAACAAACTCCACGTTATGAAGCCACAGTTAGGTTTTTGGCCCTCCCCAACAATGTCTCGGCGAACAGGTGTCCTATTCTGTCGCCTCAGAATAGGACACACATTTGGCATCCATAATTATCTGCTTACTGGAAGTGAACCTCCAACCTGTGGTAGATGCGGGGAGAGGCTCACTATGCTCCACGTCCTTCTGGAGTGTCGAGAAGCCGAATCTCAAAGAATTAGACATTTTTCCTTAGCATACAGGCAGCACATTCCTCTTCATCGTGTAATGTTTCTCGGTCCAGAACCGTTTTTTAATACAGACACAGTCCTAGGTTTCCTAAGAGATGTGGTCTTACATGTTATTAGTCCCATGCATTTGTAGCGCTTCCTCTCTTTAGAGGATGCCGCTGGGATAGTTGTACTTTATAGCACATGCCTCCATGCCCTTGTGTTTCAAGGGCTCTAAGGAGGCAGTAGTGCTCTAGCATATCTTATGACCGGATATATTTTTACACAATGTATTATTTTTCTTAAATGCATCTTAATGTTCTTAGCACACGTCATACGTCACCGCCATAATCTTATTATACAAGTTTTACGCACTTTAGCGCGACTATTTTAAGGCCCCTTTAAGCCACGTCACACCAAGTTCATAGAACTCATAATTACACTGCGAACTCATCACCAAGGACATGGCGCTCTTTGGCCATACCTGGCCCTTGTGCCATTGAACATCAGTCATTAATCAATCAATCAATTGAGTTCCTTACACACAAGGTGAATGACATCTGGTGCAGCAGCCTCGTTCCCAAGAACTGGAAAGCGGCCTACACAGTACTCATACCCAAGCAAGGTAAGGTGCGAGCATGGACAATCTAAGGCCCATCTCCCTGATGTCCTGCGTTGGGAAGATGGCCGAGCACGCCATGCTTAACTGCCTCAATGACCATCTCGAGTGTAACGAATACTATACAGACAACGTGATTGGCTTTCGGTCGGAGCTCTCGACTCGGGACGCCATTAGACTGATCATGTACCAGATCATTGACTCCACCTACGCCGACACTAAGGCAATTCTCGGCTTGGATCTGGAAAAGGCTTTTGACAACATATCGCACGCCTTTATTCTCAAGAGCCTGACAGGGTTTAACGTCAGCAAGCGAGCGTACAATTTCTTGCGCTCCTTCCTTTCCTCGAGGTCCACTAGACTCAAGATTAACGAGTTTTCGACCAAGGAAATTCAGCTTGGGCCACAAGGAACACCTCAGGGGGCGGCGATTCCCCGACGCTTTTCAACATTATCCTGATCAACCTGTTGAGGGCCTTGAACAAGATCCCCAACATTCACCGCACGATCTATTCGGACGACATTACCATATGGTGCCCTGGCGGATGAGAAGGTCAGGTCGAGGGTGCTTTGCAAGAGGCCATCGACGTGAGGGAGCGGTATCTTATCCCCACCGGGCTAAGGTGCTCGCCCGCTAAATCCGAGCTCTTGTTCTACAAGAAGAGACCAAGAGGCGGTTCTCACCGGTCCTAGAAGCCTGCAACGGAGAGCCAAATTACGTTATTCACAGGTAAGGGCTCCCCAGTACCACGGGTAGACACTATCAGGGTCCCAGAAATGTTTATCGAATCGAATGGGCCCAATGGCGCCGCCCTCAAACGCATTTCTTCTAAGACCCAGAGTGCCCTGGGCCTGATCCGAAGAATCGCCAACAGGTACCGCAGTATCAGGTAGGAAAATGTGATCAGTATTATCCACGCCTTCGTGCTATGCCACCTCACTTAATCAGGGGCTATGCACAACGGGCTCATGTCGGAGCGCAACAAGATCAATGCCCTAATCAGAAGAGTCTTAAAGATTGCCCTCGGCCTTCCCATCCGAACGCACACAAAAAACCTCTTTAATTTAGGAATTCACAACACGTTCGAAGAAATTGTTGAAGCCCAAGAATTTTCTCAGTTTGTCAGACACTCCGGTATCCCAGCCAGCCGAGCCTTACTTGGCAAGCTGAGACGTAACCCCACAGTCGTCGGTCCCGACGCTGTGAAGCTGTCCAACGACGTAAGAACCAAGATTCCACACATCGGATGCCACGCAATAGGCATCCCACCTACAAAGAGGGGCGAAGACGAGCCAGGGCTAAAGTTCTGCTCGTCAGTGCACATGTGAACAAGGATAGAACATGCTTCGTAGACGCTGCTTCATACGCTCAAGTAGAAGCCTTCTCCTCAATGGTTATCGACTGTGATTCCGAAGTCCTTAGCTGCGCTACCATCCGCACTTCTAGTTCCAGTGTTGCAGAGCAGATTGCTATTGCTCTTGCATTGATGGACAGTGTACCTGACACGGTTTATTCAGATTCCAAGGCCGCTATCAGGGCCTTTCAGATGGAAATGGTGGCTCCCCAGGCCCAACGTATCATCCGAAAGGTTAAAGACATCAAGCAGCACTCCCTGCGCACCTTGGAAGGGCTGAGGGTGCCTTGCTCAACCCCAACGAGGAGGCGCACTCGGCTGCACGAGGTATGACTGACCGTGCGCCGGGTAACGCATCCTCTCTTGGGCGACCCTAGCCTCTGTGCTCGTACAACGAGATCTGCAAACATATCTATATATTAAGAAGACTCCTGCCTTTGCCGCATTCCTCACAGTGCAGGGCCCAGGCAGTCACTCTCAGACTTCTGAAGGCAAGCACTTACCCTAGCCCAGCGGCGCTGCACATAATGTACCCTGAACGGTTCCCAAGCCCGGACTGCCCTCTGTGCGGTGGTTATGCGGACTTCGACCATGTCCTGTGGGGCTGTGCCTCTGCTGGTCCCCCTTTCGCCCAAGAGGAAATGATGAAGCTCATTAGGGCCCAGGACCAGACCTCTCAAATCCTGACAGTCGAGAGGGCTCGCGAGAGGGCCGTCAGGTTTCACCTGATGGTCCCCGAGTGGGGCTAACCAGGTGATGTTGAGTTTAATCGCGTCTATTGTGGACCAAATAAAGTTGTTTCACTCACTCACCTCCACTCCGTATTGCATACACATTACAGCCTACATGTTTTGTTTGTCTTTATTTTTATTTTTTAGAATAGCGCCTCCAATACGAGGAGCGCCTGCCTTACTGGCAGGTTACCTTTCGCATTTCGGTAATTCCATACATGAATTCTTTTTGTGGCTCAGAATGATATGTATTTCATATATACATAATACAAGAAAGATTTCTGTTCCTGTGAAAGTGTTAACTTCATGATGAGTGTTCTCTTAACACAAAGAGGATCAAATGCTGTTGCTTATTGCTGCGATCCTATCATTTACTTTTGTTTCTATTCAGATATTGTAAGAAATGCGCACGAAGAAAGCCGCAGTTAGGCTATCTGTATTCGGACTAGGCTTCCCTTATTCATTCATTCATTCATTCGGTTAAACATACTCATATCCTAGTTTTGGAAAGCCTAGCTCAGGAAGAGAGCTGTTGTTTATGTGAGCTGGCCCTGGAATTGGCAACAGAATTTTTCAAAGAAACATGCCACCCGAATTCCTCTTGTCGTATCTCTTTGTCTCTTACTCGTGAAGTATAAAGCGCCCGTTAGATTGGTCTTCAGTTAAGAGCTTTGAGCATTCTAACCTTAGGAGGTTATTGTGTGATATATCTTGATGTTTTACTTTAATCTGTAACACGGTGGAATTGAAAAACTCAGAATTCAAACACTTTCTTTGTTAGTACAGCGTAATCCAAGAAAACTACTGAAAGCCATAACACGATCCACTGAGTCTTCATCGCAGCTTTTCTAGTGGTGCCAACTTTGCGCCATCTTTATTTGCCACGCGTGAGAGTGATCATCTTTATGTCGGCAGCAGCCGCGTTCGCTACAATGCAAGTACGTCTGCGTTGGGCCTATTGACGAAAATCAATAAATGAAACAAACAAGAAAGGCTAACCCTCTTCTTTACTGGACAGAAAAGGTGTTCAATCGCCTCGAAGTCAGATTAGAGTATTTTTTATAGCACTCAAGTACAGCTGTCTTAAAATTGACGGCATCATGAGTTCGAAGAAAATCAGGCAACATTTCCGATATTTTTATGAAAGAGTGACTATTAGCGATTTGAAAGCTTAACGTCACTTATCAACTTACTGCGCCAAACGTTGCACGTTGCTTAGAATCTGTTTTATTCTTTACGAAGCCCCCACATGTAATCTAGAAGAGCATGTGCAATGGTTTCCATGCTTTGGTCTTGTTAAAGCCCAGAGCATTAGCCACAACGTTTTCGTGAACACGTTCTTGAATGGAACTCTGGATAAACTTCAGTGCCCCCTGTGCCTTGCACGCAACCTTTAATAAAAAGATTGTAATCATCATCATTATGTTTTAACTCCCATCAGCACCACTATAGCCACAGCACTCTTGATCTGCGGTATCGCGAAGTAATATACATAAATATTTTATTGCGTTTTTGTTATGGCGACTATATGGACACTGCATGCTCATTTTTCGCCGTCATTTTCATCGTGAGGTTCTGTATATATTTAAGTATATGTATGCCAAATGCCACGCCATGCTATATGACATTCGGCGTATGCAGGTTATATTGCCACACCATTCTACGACTAAAGTTGCGCATACTAGGTCTTGCATACATGACAAAATTATTCCTTGGAATTGAAGAGGGAAGCCTACAAATAAATGACATGCAACAACATACTGAAAGCGCATGCCTTTTATCCTAAATGTTCTTAGACCCACATATTAAAAGTGTGAAACAATGATACAGCAAAACATGTTCTTGGGCGAGTTCGTCTCTTATTGCAGGCATAACAGCAGCGTCAAAAAACACACACACACAAGAAAGGAACCCTGACATGCACGGACAGTCGCTGCACTCACAACTGGTATTATTCCATGAAAAGAAGTTGAATATAAAGGCTCCACCGCGTATGCCCGTTCGGAGACATAGAACACGTGCCATCTCGACACCTCACAAAGTACATCTTAACTTCTTGCTGAGAAAAGGTAACATTGCGAACTAAATTCACGTATCAATAATGCAATCAATAACAATAACGCCGCTCAAACAATACTAGAAACAATAACGCAGCTGAAACCTGAAAATTATGTAATAATATTGGAGTGGCTGTGAACTACCTCTATGATCGGCTCAGGAAAGAAGTTTCAAACATACTCGATACAGAAAAGTGGTAATAAAATTGTTATCCCGTTTACTTCTGTTAATACACTTCAACAAAATTCTGAGATGGCAGGTTCGAAACAGACGACCCCTAGCACAACAGCTCATTTTTTACTTGGGCTACATTTACTTCAATTCATACTAACACTATAGTCTTACACTTCCAGTAATATTCTGACATGTTGCTGTCGTATTCACTGCTGCCATCCAGATGACGCTTAGAAAACAAGAATACTCCTTATAACGAAGACCTCAGGACGAGATATAATAACAGCGAAAGGACGTGACGTAGCCGTGATCCGACGCCATGATCGAACTACAACGCACGTCAAGAACCACCGACGTCGACGTTCTTATCAAAGGCTACAAGGTCACTGGTCTTGTCGATACAGGAGCCGACTACTTGGTCATCACCGGACCCTTCGCTGCCAAGTTGAGGAAGGTAAAGACTCCTTGGCAGAGCCCTCAAATACGGACAGTTAGAGGACACCACATAACGCCGATCGGAATCTGCATGGCAAAAGTAAGAGTTCACGAGTGGACTTACTGTGTAACCTTTGTTATCCTGAAAAACAGCACGGACTTCCAGAGCCAGCACGGTGCAGTAAGGAAATGAATGTTCAAGTCGATAATGGTTTCCACACACCAAGCGACACTGCTGAAGAAGACTTCCGGTCACCATACCATGAGTGTTCTCTAAGGTCAAGTCAGCACACCGCTTCGCGCCAGCATCATTATTTTAGTCAGTGCAAAGGCAAACGAGGACGTGGAAGTCATCGTCGAGGAGGACCAACACCTGCTGCTCAACGGAAAACTTGACGTGGCGAGGATAATGGTGCGATTGCGCCAAAAAAAGCGCAAGTGATGGCGACGAACATCAGCCAGGAATACAAGCACTTGAACAAGGGCACAAAAATCACAATCCTGTAAGAAGTTATAGCTGTCGTAATTGCACTTGTCCTATTCCGCGGGCTTCTGCGAGCACCTTTCACTCCATAGTGCTGTCCGTGCACGTCTCTCTACGCCTCTCTCTCTCTTCTTTCTGTTCCTCTTCTCCGTTTCCCCAGCGTAGGGTAGCCAATCTGGCTGATTAGCATAGCTGCATTCATCTCAGTAAAATTTTGTAGCCGTATGCCGCGCATGCAGCTCAGAAGCGGAGCGCGAAATCTCAGACACTCTCTTAAAAAAAAGACCTCTCTCCTCATACTTTTCTGGCCCTATATTTTGTCGTATAGCATATCTCCATACGCGGCTGCAATTGGCCCATAGCTCACATCAGTTATGACGGGTGTTTGGATCAGTGCACGTCTTTTTGCTGTCACTGCTTAAGTTAGTGCGCTTCTTCCTTATGTTACGGCGTATATGTATTCAAGCAGCTTATTAAACAGGCCAAATAAATCGAAAATCTGGTCTTGGATTCCCATTTCGATCACTGCGCTTCATCCTGCTGTTGCTGCTTAAGTCAGTGCGCTTTCTTTCTGATGTTGCTGCGTATATGTAATAACGCAGCTTATTAAACAGCCTGAAGTGATCGAAAATCTGGTCTTAGATTCACGTTTAGATCACTGCGCTTCTTCCTGCTGTTGCTGCTCAAGTCAGTGCGCTTTTTTCCTGATGTTACTGCGTATATGTGTTAACGCAGCTTATTAAACAGGCTGAAGTGATCGAAAATCTGCTCTCGAATTCCCGTTTGTATTAGTGCGCTTTTTTCTGGTGCTACTGCAAATATGTATCGACGCAGCTTATTAAACAGGTCCAAGTGATTGAAAACCTGCTTTCGAATTCCCGTTTAGATCAGTGCGCTTCTTCCTGCTGTTGCTGCTTAAGCCAGTGCGCTTTTTCCTGCTTTTACCGCGTATATGTATTGACGCAGTTATTAAACTGGCCTAAGTAATCCAATATCTGCTTTCGAATTTCCGTGGGACTTACGTACTTCCGGAAGAAGCCGACTATCGTCTGCTAGCTCTCTGCGACAGCCGCGCGCGTAGGACCTAAACTTTGGACAGACTGGTTATTAGTGCCCTTACCGTCTGCAGTGGCAAAATTTGAATAGTTTCGAACACTCAACTAGCCTCCGACTGCGCGAAACATAAGGTCAGACCACTCACGCTCACTTGCCAGCGCGCTCTCGCCTGGCCACTCCAATCTATTCGCCTTGGCAGACTTTGCTTCCTATAGGGCTTTTGAAAGCGCTTCAAAAAGCGCAAGTTGTATGCGGCTACTATCCTTCGATGAAGGTGGTGCAGGAAACAGCCGGTGCGCACCACTAAGCACGGCCAGAAGGGAGCACATGAGCGGGAGCGCGGGCTCAAGCCCTCTCGTGCATGCACAGAGCAAACGCGGCGCATGCGCACTACAGTTGCATGTAGCTAGTCTGCTCTTACGCGTAAATGCCGCCGTCTGCGCGGTGTGCCGTGATGAGCCCGTTCACTGATGCACTGCAGCTTGCTCAGGAAAACCAGTTTGGCTGTTTCGGAGACACCAAAATTGGAAACGGTGGCGTCTACGTCAATATGAGAAGTCAAATATGAACTGCGCGCCACGGTAACGTTCTGTAGGCGGAGCGTTGTTGGCACGACCCGCTCCGTCGTAGCCGTCGAAGTGCAAGGCATTATTGAAGAAGGAGCTAGAGTGCCGCGAAGGGAATTATAAGTCACCTTTGATTGCCTATAACTGCACTTCTGCGGAACGTATTGAAGTACTTCTTACGACGAAATATTCCTGAAATAGTATATGTTAACTTAAAAGGCATTTCTCCACTTTCGTAAAAAGTGAAGTGGGCCTTTTAAGTGCGAAATATCACAGGTCGAGGCATTTAAATTAGTGTAAATATGCTTCCCGTCTCCCACGGTTCTTCAACTCTTTGGCAAAGACACTAACTACTACCAAAATCGATACCGACGCAAGCAGCATAGAGCTCTGCGCAGTGTTTGTGCCCAGACAAAGCGCAGTAGAAAGGGTCATTGCTTACTCTAGCAGGCTGCAATGGAAATCGGAAGCCTATTAGTCTACGATGCAAAAGGAGTGCATTGCCCTTATTTGAGCTACTGCAATATTCCGTCCTTGCTTATACGGCAGGCCTTTCGAAGCGGTAAGCGACCAGCATGCATTGTGTGCGGGCTGGCCAACTGAAAGGATCCGCCAGGTCGCCTTGCATGGTGAAACCTGACTGCAAGGATTCGACCTCACCGTGATTTACAAGTCCGGCCGGAAACACTCCGATTACGACTGCCTGTTCCGTGCTCTCATCCACCCACCGCCGCAAGACGAACAAGACGGCGACCCGTTGCTAGAAACAACAGGCGCAGATGACTTCACCGAAAAGCAATGAGCGGATTCGGAAGCAAAAAGCCTTCCAGAGCACTTGAAAGACAAGTCCGACGTTGTTACGAGGGTTTTTAAGCCTGAATTGCCGTTGTTTTCGATACAAAATGAAGTCCTTTGATAAAAAAACTCCCCAGTGCGCAGAAACCAACTCCTAGTTGTGCCTTCAAGGATGCGGCAAGATGTACTACATGCCCTTCAGGATCATGCAACGGCAGGACACCTCGACTTCTCTCGATAGCTCGCAAGGACTGAGAGCGCTATTCGCCATGGATGAGCGCCGACGATGCCCGTTACGTCCACACATGCTGAGAATGTCAGCGACGCAAGAAACCACCAACAAGCCCAGCGGGATTGCTACAGTCAATTGAGCCCCCCTTGATGACCTTTGCAAGAAATCCGAAAGAGTTCATTGCGGCTATTTCTGACGTCCACACAACGCACACAAGTGCACAAGAATAAGTGCATTGTCATGGCTACCAAATACCTTACTCGCTAGGGTAAAGTATTCGGTAATCAAAGGTGACTTATGGTTCCCTTCGCGGCACTCCAGCTGCTTCTTCAATAATGCCTTGCACTTCGACGGCTACGACGGAGCAGGTCGTGCCAACAACGCTCCGCCAACTGGGCGTTACAAAAGCACCACTCAAAGGTAGTGCTGCCGAAGGGGCGAAATGTTTCGTCGAAAATGTCCTCCTACGACAGGATGACCTGATCATCGACAGAGAAACGGATTTTACGGTGAAGCTTACCTAACCGATTCTGCAGTACAGCCAGACAACCCATAGGAAAACAACCGCCTACCATATGAAAACCAATGGCTTCGCGGAGGGGCTAAGCAAGAAAGTCGCCGGCATGTTAGCAATATATGTCACACTCGAGCGAAAGACCGTTGGATGCCGTCCTTCCGTACGTAACATTCGCTTGCGACGTGGCAGTGCAAGAAACCACGCAGATACCGCCGTTCAAGCTGGTTTCCCCAAGGAACCCGACGACGATGTTCGACGCCATGTTGCGGCACGTAACCGTTGAAGGCAACCTCGACGTCGCCACCTATCCCCAGGGCAGCGCAGAAACCCGAAATATGGCCTGAGTGTGCACTAAAGATCAGCGAGCGACCAATCACTGACGCTACTATCTACGATGTGGCTACATGGGATGCCTGCCCGGCTGCCATGTTTGTGTTTCGTCCCCATATGCCGACGTGGACTCATTCGAAAGCTATTGCTATGGCATTTCGAGTCACAAAAAAATACTCCGACATGTTGATGCACTGGACTATCTGAAATGGCGCCCGACATGAATACGCAATCACAGCGGCGCCGCGTACGACCGGAAGTCGTACATGTAGTGCGGTTTAAGCCGTTCTACGCGCGTTAACGTAATGAGAAAACTTTCATTCTTAATTTATTTGTTTCGATTATGCCGTTTTTTTTCGTTTGCAGCATAGACACTATGCCTTTTCATAGGGGGGCACTGACACGTATACTTTGTTGGCCTTGTTCCGGTGACCTCCTTTGATTGGCTTGCAAATGGTACACACCGTCACTCGGCGAAGGACGCTCCTGCATGTGTCAGAACAATCTAAATTATTGTCGCCGATTCTGTCTGTTGTCTTTGTTGGCGCTGAACCTTGCAATCAGATTGCATGTCCGAAGCGCACACAAGGGAGTTAAAGAAAAACTGCAGTTTTTCTTTACTTTCGTTGAGCGCATACATGTGTATATTCTGGAAAGCAATGCGGATATCAAAGATTACGCAGGAGAATTGTTGAAGAGTCACGTATAAATAGCTAATCCGTCCGACTCGTTGATTACATTTTCAGCGATCAGCCATCGTGCTCGCCGTTTCGCTAGGCTTTGAGTATCAAGCACAACGTGTTTTTCTGTGCACGTGTACGCCGAATAAAGAATCAAATTCATGACTCCGCATTTTGGGACTTTCATTTTCTTCAGCGTCAAGACAAAGGGACGCTATGTATGGATGCGAGCTCAAAATAACTATTTGTTTACAGACACTTATGTGTGAGCGTGACAGACTTTGTTGGCGTGGCTTTGGTTACAGACAACTAGGTTTGAGTGCCACATATTTTGTAGAAGTATTCTTTTTAATATACGCGCATAAGAATTTATATGCCTACCCAACGGTGGAGCCCATCAGTTCCCGTGTCATGTAAAGGCTCATCAACACTATGTCAACACGACGCCGATTTCGGACTGCCGACTGTCGTCGAAACCGTTTTTTTCCTTCGTGTCGGCGCGTCTGTCTCACTGTACCAGCGACGACCATCTGCGGATGGTCGGCGTAGAGCTGGGCGTCGATACAGTTTGACAGAGGCGCCGACATGCAGGCAAACATGCTGTCGCAGACAGTGGGTAGGCCAAAATTGGTGTCGTGTTGGCCTAGTGTGAATGAGACCTGAGACGAATCGCTATGGAGAGATAATGTAGAAGAAAGACAGAATAAATTCGAAATGAAGAATGCTGGGTGCGGCGAGTCATACACTAGACAGAGAAGCCAAATCTCTTACTCACGGGGCTAAACACCCAGGCTTGCAGAATCTAAGTATATCTGAACCTTATGAATGTCTTGTACCGGCGGTAGAAAACAAATGTCTTCGGAGAACAGTTTCTATGAAGGCTGTCTTGAAAGATCTGGTGATGGTGGAATAAATTTCATCACTAGGACCACACGTAGAGCCAAGTTGGAGGATTGGAAACATGTGAAAAGTAAAGAATGTATAAAATGAAGTGTAAGGCATATCAGTATGACACATAGTACATGTTTTGGTCGGTGTACGGTCAGAGTGGTAGTTATAAGGGGGGTCAATGCTGTTTGTTGTGCTACTGTGCAATAAAAATTACCGAGCAGTATTGGGACAGAAAGAAGCCCAGGGCGATCAATTATATGCTTTTTGTCTAGCTTCCGTTTTTTGCCTAGCGACTCTGGAGCAATTGAGCAAAAACTATTACGGCTGCGCGAATGTTCTAAACTTAGAATACGAATTCAATAATCTCTGCTACGCGATCCATACACGATTCGGGCATGCGTTATTCGAAGTTGTCGAGTAATCGTTTCTTTGTAATATTAAGCCTCGAATGAGAGAGAACAATGACAATGGACACCGTTCTTAAGGATTCCACTATGAATTAGCTATTGTTGCTGCGCATTTACTACATGTTCAGGAAAGAAAATATGAGGAAGATTACTTCAGATCTACAATTTCGAATTGTTCTATAAGAATGCCTCATTTCTAGGCAAATTATACAGGAATTTGTGGTTTCGATGCATCATTTGGCGAGTCTGAACATCCTTGCATTCCTTCATAGCCAGTAGCATCGTAGTATTTCTATTTCTGATATTTATTTATTTATTTATTTATTTAACTATACTGTCAACCCTCTTGCGAGGGTCCTTACAGAGAGGGTTATGAAAAATATAAAAGAAAGGAACATGTGGAATAATAGCAAACACAAAATACATCGGAATCAAGTGGCACACTCGCACAGATAGTCATCCAGAGTTCGTTTGAATTGAGACAGATCAGTATGTTCCACTACGCACATCGGTAACTTGTTCCAAATTTCAGTTACGCTGGGGAAGAAGGGATGCCTGAATGTATCAGTGTGAGTGGTGTAAGCTTGGATAGATCGATTATGTTTAGTTCTGGAGCTCTGTTTGCCAGGTGCCAGTATGTATGTTTCCTTTCTAATATTTATTTGGCCTTGAAGTATTTGGAATATTAATTTCAATCGATTTTTTTGCCTACGCGTTTCTAGCAGGTCTAGTTTAGAAAAACGGAGCATTTCTGGCAAATTCTATATGCATCATGGTAAGCGCATCTTGTGAAATGTTGTTCCCTTAATTTATTCTTGTGGGGCTGCGAATAACTCAATGCAGTTTTTACTCACTTACAACCTCATTAGTGGTTCTGACGTCCATTTTTCAGTAGTATTACATAATCCAGTCAATTCACATAAATAAGCCTCATTTTATCAACGAACGGGCTACGCGCAAGTATTGTATTTCACGTTGCTTAGAAAAAAAAATATTCGGTATTCGGTTCGATTTGCGGAGATCGTCTGCGTCAAAAATTCCATTCAATTAAAAAATTTATTTATTCCAACACGCCTGAAGAATACACTGAATACGTACACTGGCAGCACTAATTCAATAATGAATTTAATGTGTTTTGGAGTAACAGCTCCGGTAACAGCTGTGTGATTTTATACTTTCCATACCACCATATATAAAATACGCGTCTAGAAACCAGCTTCTAGCCGAGTTTTCTAAAAACTGCTAATGCACTTAACCTAACCCAAGTCTTCAACCACTGCAAGGCTGCTGTCTGCGACGCCAGTCACTCTGGACTTATCATGCATGCTTTCAACATTGGCGTAAGTGTCTATCTCATGCAACGCTTCCACAGCACTTGGAGACCCTTAGCGTTTTTTCTCCAAGAAGGTCTCCACCCAGAAGACAGACATATCCACCGTCAGCTCCAAGGACCCAACTATGGCGCCTGCACAGATGAACTGACCAGCTCACAACAGATAGCTTTTCGCAGTTCACGAGGGAGTTCAGCATTTTTGCGACGACCTAGAAGCACAGCGCTGCGTAACGTATGCGGACCACAAACCTCTCCCCTGCGCCTTCTCCCAGCACCACGATGAACTTCCGCCAGTCCAACAGAGAAAATTACCGTTCATCACCCTGCGAACGACTGACATTTAGCATGTGAGCGCGAAAGATAGTTTGGTTGCTGACACACTCTCCGGTGTCTCTGCCACCGACACTTCGCGCGTGACTTACGATGTTACCGAACTCCATCAACTACACAAGGGTGGTTCTTCGCTCCTGCTCTAGCAAATTCTCCTGCCTGCTTCACGAACCAATGCCTACGGCTACATACACAACGGGAAACCACTAATTGCACTAATCGCACCATTTTGTCCTCTTTAACTAGGTGCACGACCTCAACCATCTGGATATCTGCGCCTCCTAGCACGCTTCGTGGCTTACCTTCCATACAGCGCAACTGGCCACCTGGGCGAACACCTGCATTCAGTGACAACGTGCCAGAAAAACCGGACATGTCGTTTCGCCACTCGAATCATTCTTTCAGCATTCAGAATGCTTCCAACGCGTCCATCTAGACATCATTTAGCCCTTTCCACCAGCCGAAACTTACTCTAGTCTCGACACGCATGGTAACTGCACGCCCACCATTATACACCATGTTGGCTCTAGAATTGGCTGTCCAGAGGTGTCGTGTTTTGAAGTTTCTATGGGGAAAAGAAAGTTTTTCAAAGCGCAATTTTGCGCCTTCGTCAATATTGAAAATGTGGCACACACCTGCAAACGACTTTTATTCCTTCGCAGCAATATAGCGATTTAGAATGAACAATAGCGTGCACAAGCCCGAGCAATGCAACTACGATTTCGCTAATATGTAGCCGTGGTCCAAAATAGCCGCAATGTCAGCGTGTTGAACGGCTGAAGGAATATCACCTGAGCAGCGTCACAAGAAGTGCCGATTCATTAACATCGATTTGCCTATGCATGACTTTACGCTACGCCATGTATGCGGAGTGTTCCGGCATAATTTGTGATGCGACGAGCCCCGGCTGTCATACCGGGGCTTCTGGTTGGCTTTTGAGAGCAGGCGATCTGCCTGACATTATAATAATATTTGGGGTTTTACGTGCCAAAACCACTTTCTGATTATGAGGCACGCCGTAGTGGAGGACTCCGGAAATTTTGACCACCTGGGGTTCTTTAACGTGCACCTAAATCTAAGCACACGGGTGTTTTCGCATTTCGCCCCCATCGAAATGCGGCCGCCGTGGCCGGGATTCGATCCCGCGACCTCGTGCTCAGCAGCCCAACACCATAGCCACTGAGCAACCCCGGCGAGTGATCTGCCTGACATTGTCGGCACGGTGTCTGCACCGTGCCGACAATTGCATGCGTGCTCGCTGGGTGGCGCTCTAGCAGTAGAACGAATGGCGTCGTGTGGTAAGGGGGGTTCATGACCGAAAAGCATGTAGAAGGACTAATATCTTGCAATGTCATCGCAGGATGAATTGTGAAAAAACGTCACGTAGGGTAGCACAAGGTGCCAGTGTGTTTGTGTTATGAAACATATACAGCGAGATCCCCGCAGGGGCGTCTGCGTCTGCAGGCGTTTGGTGTGTTGCGACACCACGTACCCGAGCACACGAGGGTTGGACCCTCCCGCGTCTAACCGTGCGCGGCCTAGCCGTGTCCGGGGAAAGGGGGATCCTGGAGGCTGAGCCGATGCCGGGTGTTCGGACCTTTAAGGCCCCCCGGCGGAGGCAACACACCTCTTTGGCCTCTGCTTCACGTAGACGGCACCCCCGGACTGACCCACCCGGGGGAAATCGGTAGTCGCCTCTTCCTGTCTCTCTCTCCTCAAACCTTCGTCTTTATCTCTCACTTTTTTACCTTTCCTGTCTTCTTCTCTCTTCCATTTACTTCCTTTCTCCACGGCGGCAAGGGTTAACCTTGTGTGGATATCCTACCTTGGGTACACCATATTTGGTTATAGTGACGGCGTACGGCTGGTGTCGTGCAGGCTTGGACACAAGCCCTGCCGCGTCCCCTCGTTGGGCTCCGTGGTGGGCGGTCGGCGCTGTTGCCGAAAACACACACTTCCTATGGCAGCTCAAATCTCCGTTGTCCACGATCGGCGTCTCAAAAGATGCCGCACCGAAGTACCATTCCAGTTCTCCTTTCGAAGCAACGCTCCATCTTTCCCCAAATACTACGTAGTCCACAGTGAAAGTAACACGCCTATTAGAAAGCTTTCTCCATTCCTGGTCGCCAAATGCCTGAAAGATAAAATCGGACAGACATACAAAGCCTCCAAAATGCCTAGCGGGGACCTCCTCCTTGAATTGAATAGTAAAGACCAAGCAGATAAGCTGTCTGAACTCACCAGTATTGGCGAGGCGACAGTGACTGTTTCAGCCCACAGAACACTCAATACAAGTAGGGGAGTAATATCTGAAGAAGATTTTATTGGATTAAGCGACGAGGAACTGCTGGAAGGTTTCCAGGAGCAAAATTTTACCAAAGTACAGAGAATAGTAATCCGCAGAAACGATCAAGAAATCCCCACCAAACACGTTATACTCACCTTCGGAACAAGCGTAATGCCTACCTCGCTCGATGCAGGTTATGTTAAAGTCAATGTAAGACCATATATTCCAAACCCCAGACGATGTTTCAAGTGCCAAAGGTTTGGACACGCTTCACATGCATGCCGAGGACAAACAACTTGTGCTAAATGCAGCTCCAACGAACACCAATCTGAGAATTGCACCTCTTCCCCACATTGTGTTAACTGCAAGGGAGATCACCCAGCTTATTCACGGTCCTGCCCTTGCTGGAAAAAAGAAAAAGAAGTCATTGCTCTAACTGTAAAAGAAAAAATTTCGTTCTCTGAAGCCCGAAAGCGGCTATCGTATCTTCCGCGAAGAAGTTATGCCGAAGTGACGCAGGCGGGGGCAGCGTCACAGAGGCCTCCGGAGTCCTCCGAGCCCACGCGCAGTGGTGCCGCAGTGACTCCTCCCGCCCCCGTGGTGGAAGCAGTCAGTACTGCTCCACCCTCTTCGACGGCCCAGCAAACACCAGTCCCGCAGGGCCCTAAGATCAAGCGAACCCCAAGGCCCGAGACACGTGTCTCGGCGCCTAACTCTCGATCCTCCAGCGCCTCAGAGAGAGCGATGGAGGTCGACGCAAAAACCCCGGTGTCATTGACACCAAAGGACAAGCGCTCTCTTGAGCGCGGTAAGAGGGACAAGATCCCAATAACCACTCAGAATAAGAAAGCGATAACCTAAAGGTTATCGCTCATTTGTATAAGCCTTTTAAATTCCATGTCACCTAACATCTCACCTCTTATTCATTCCATAGTGCCAATTCTTACCTTTCAATTTTAAAATGGCTTTTATTATTCATTGGAATTGTAGAGGTCTCATGCACAATCTAGGTGACATCAAAGACATCATCAACATCTTTTCACCAGTTGCCGTATGTCTTCAGGAAACAAATCTCGGTCCAAAAAATAGTCAAATTCTCAAAGGTTTCACAGTTGTCCGAAGGGACCGCGATTGTTCCACCCGTTTGTCAGGCGGAGTGGCTATAGTCGTGCAGGGCGGCACTCCTACCCGAAACGTGCAATTGAATACATCTTTAGAAGCCGTAGCTGTCACCATCCTATCTTACAAAACCATCACCATTTGCTCACTGTATATACCACCCCACACCCACTTCACTACTAAACAATTAGAAAATTTAACAGATCAATTACCGGAACCATTTGTTTTAGTAGGGGATTTTAATGCTCATTGTACTCTTTGGGGCAGCGCCAAAACTGACCAAAGAGGACAGCTGGTTGAAGATTTTATCCTATCCAATGATATCTGCCTTTTAAATTCAGGTGCTCCAACGTACTTTTCACCAACTGCCCGCAGTTTTAGCTGTTTAGATTTAGCTTTTTGCTCACCATCTCTTTTTAATGATCTTAGGTGGGAGGCCCTCGACACGCCATATGGTAGTGATCACTTACCAGCAGTCATTAAACTCCTATCATCACCATCAACCTTAACCACTAGACCACGCCGATGGAAACTAAAGCTGGCTAATTGGCCGCTCTTTACGGAAAATTCGAAACTGGAAGATGTCTTTTCGCCAGACCTAAGCGTTCATGAACTTAACAAAAAATTCACTGAGGTAATAATCTCAGCGGCAGAAAAGGCGATACCCCAGTCATCGGGAAATGTGAGCAAAAGGCTAAACCCCTGGTGGACGAAGGAGTGTACCAACGCTAAAAAAGAACAAAATAAGGCCTGGGGAATCCTACGGAGGTACCCCACCTATTGCAACCTCTTAAACTTCAAACGAGCCAAAGCGAAAGCACGATTCATTAGAAGACAGGCTGAAAAATCTTCATGGCAAAAATACATATCTTCAATCAACAGTACAGTAACATCAAAACGAATGTGGGAGCAGGTCAGAAAATTTAGAGGAGAGTACTCATCGTACACAATTCCACTACTCACATGTCCAGGCACACAAACAACAATACAAGAACAGGCAGATATACTTGGCGAACATTTCCGTGATGTATCCAGTTCAGGGAATTATACAGAGGAATTTTTGCAATACAAACAGTCCGCTGAAAAACAGAAGCTGTCCACTACTGGCGCTTCAAATGAACCCTATAATTCCCCCCTGACACAACAAGAAATAAACAGAGTCCTCTCTACAGGGAAAACAACAGCGCCAGGTCACGATCGTATTCACTACGTCATGCTGGCCCATCTATCTCAGGCATCTGTAGAGGCTCTCCTCAAATTTTTCAACATAATCTGGGAATCTGGTATAATGCCCGAAGAGTGGAAAAAAGCAATAGTAGTTCCATTTCTAAAAGCCGGTAAATCCCCAACATCCGCAAGCAGCTACAGACCCATTGCCCTCACAAGCTGTTTGGCAAAATCATATGAAAGCATTATCAATATAAGACTCTCATTTATTTTAGAATCAAGGAACCTCATAGACCCCCATCAGTGTGGATATAAAAAGGGTTGTTCAACCACCGACCATGTTGTCCGTCTTGAACATGAAATTCGACATGCATTTTTACACAAACAACACTGTCTTGCAGTTTTCTTCGATTTAGAAAAAGCCTATGATACCACATGGAGATATGGAATTTTAAGGGACCTGGCTGACCTCGGCATCCGTGGTAAAATGCTGAATTGCCTAGCTGATTTTATGTCTAACAGAACATTTCAGGTACGTCTGGGTTCAGTTCATTCTAATACATTTACACAGGAAAATGGCGTTCCGCAAGGCTGTGTTCTCAGCACGACGCTGTTTATAGTAAAGATGAATTCAATTAATAAGATTATACCGTCATCTCTTATGCACTCTGTTTACGTAGACGATCTCCAAGTAGCTTGCCGCGCCTCAAGTTTGCCAACCTGTGAAAGACAGCTTCAAATGACAATAAATGAACTTACACAATGAGCTAACAAAAATGGTTTCCGTTTCTCCACACAGAAAACAGTTACTGTTTTGTTCTCTCAGAAACGAGGACTAAACAGCGATCCAGTCCTAAAATTGAACGACACCGTACTGCCGGTGAAACAAGATCATAAGTTTTTAGGAGTAACCTTTGACAGCAAACTTAATTTCCTAACTCACATAAAAGCACTAAAGATTAAAGCAAATAAAGCTCTAAATATCCTTAAAGTTTTGTCCCATAAGCACTGGGGTTCCGACCGTACGTGCCTTTTACGAGTTTACCGGTCTCTTGTGCGTAGCCTTTTAGACTACGGCTCCGTGGTTTACGGCTCAGCCAGACAGTCATACATCAAGCGACTTGATCCAGTACATAACCTTGGACTGCGACTGGCAAGTGGCGCCTACAGAACGTCACCTGTCCAAAGTTTATATGTTGAGTGTAATGAACCCTCATTACATCAGCGCAGAGCATTACTCACTTTTTCCTACGTACTAAGAATTCAGTCATCACCACAACACATATGCTACAATATACTCACACAATGCAACTCACGCCTACACTATACAAATAAACCAAACACGATTAAACCGCTTGTCCTGCGATATGAGGAATATGTTCGGGATTATAACATTTCTTGCGAAGTCCTACAGGTTGCCAGAAAGCCACAGCGTTTGCCCCCGTGGTTCGATTTCACATACCTTTGTGAATGGACTTTAACACATCTAAAGAAAAGAGACATCCCACACGAACACATTATACAAGAATTCCGTGCACTTCAGGACAAATATCAAAATAACATGCAATATTACACTGATGGCTCTAAAACAAAAGATCACGTGGGAGTGGGGGCCGTAACGGAAAATTGGGGAACAAGTATTCGATTGCCACAACACGCCTCTGTCTTCACGGCCGAAGTTTTCGCTATATGGCTTGTTGTAAAAAAGATTATCGCTGATAAACACAAAAATGCAGTCATATACACAGATTCTTTAAGCACACTAAAGGCTCTAAATTTTAAATCTGAGTGTGAACCCTTGATTGGAGACATTTTAAACATGGTGGTGCTTAACGAATACGGAAGGTCAATTCGTTTCTGCTGGGTCCCAAGCCATGTTGGGATACCGGGTAACGAAGAAGCTGATACATATGCATTGATGGCAGCGCACAAAGACATTACAAACCCAACACTCCCATACAAAGATAGCATCCGTGCAATTAGAAAAGCCTTAACGGTAAAATGGCAACGCGAATGGGACCTTTGTGCCGACAACATGCTACATCTCACGAAACCCATATTTGGCGAGTGGAAGTCATGCTATCATCAGGAGCGGTTCAGCGAAGTAGTTTTATGCCGACTACGCATTGGGCACACACACCTCACACACAATTACTTACTTACGAAGGAAGATACACCAACATGCGAGAAATGTCAACAGCCACTAACAGTTATGCACATATTACTGACATGTCCGCATATTGAAACACACAGACGAACACTTTTGCACAAATTATATCAACTACACATACCTTTACACCCTGCTCTGATTTTAGGGGATGATCCGCTAGTCCCATTATGTGACGTCCGTAAATTTCTACACGACACTGGATTTTTACATAAAATATAGATTACTAACCCAGCCTTTTCCTTCACAAACTGGATTTTAAAACACCTCGTGTTTGGCGCAGCATAGCCTTAGCTGCTTTTGCGCCATTAAACCCCATTTAACTAACTAACTAGTGCCATTCACTAACCTGTTCCAGTTTTTAGGTGAAACCAATTATCTACATCGACTTTAAGATAACACAGCTATAACTACCTTAACATTGGATCTTATAATGTCCTGTGACTGGCGCAGCATGGCCTTAGTCGCTTTTGCGCCATTAAACCCAAATTAACTAACTAACCTAACCTCTTCGACTTTTTAGAAAAAACTGGTTATTTACACCAACTATAATGTAATGCAGGTTTCCCTGCCCTAACGTTCCGTTTTATTTTGTCTTGTGACTGGCGCAGCATGGCCTTAGTTGCCTTTGTGCCACTAAACCCAAACTAACTAACTAAGATATATAGCGAGATCATATTTGTAGGGGTGAGATTTATGCGCTCTGTGATACCGCTTCTCTCAGCGTGACAGGAAGTGGTCAACTTGTGCTGCATTCAGAAGGAGCGCAAGATGTCATTCATGACTCTGGACATAAAAGTGCGGCCGCGGTCCGTGAGCCGCTGGCGCCGGGCCCCATGGTGTAACATGACATTGTACAGGAGAAAATCGGCAATATCAGTATAGAGCTTGTGGGAAGCGCTCAAGTTCTCGCGCATCTGGGAGCATAATCTGTAGCGGTAGCGGCCCACTTGCTGCCGGACGCTGATTAGGAAAAAGACCCAGAAGGTCAAAGCCAACCCGAAAGAAATGCTCGGCCTGTATTCCCATCGGCTGAATGGGTCCAGAAGGTAGCGCGGCCGTTCGCATAGACTGCATGCACGGTTCACGTCCAGAAATAGGTGCGCTCGGAAGCATGTGCAGCATTCCAGGACTATTGTAACCCCCAAGCTATCAAAGGAGCGGCAGGGTTATACGAACCTAATCGAATTGTTATCGCCGTCGTCGCCCACTCGGTCTTCCGCACCTCATCTTCAACACGGGTGCGCCGATCGTAGCTTCGTAGCACGCTGCACGGAACTTTTATGTGAGCCTCTTTTACGTGACGTAGGTCAGGGGGGAAGGAGCAACCAGAAGGCCATAAATTCTTTAGTGTGTGTTGGCCTCGCGAGCCACAGTTGTGGGCACGCATCTGGGCGGTGTTCCTTGCTGGCGCACGCGAGATTGAACCACGTTCGTTGGATCGGCGACGGCGGCAGTGACGGCGGAAATGCGCCTGGAGTGTCCGTATAATCAATATCGCAAAAAAATACAGAAAGCAGGAAGTGTAAGTGCTGGTCAGGTATCGAACCCAGTACCTCTCGCCTCTTAAGAGCACGCGAGCTACACACCGGAAGAGTGCAACTTTCGTAACGAGACTCCTGTAAACGCGCGCCGCTCCTGGCCTGAAACGAGGGCGAACGAAGGAAAGCAAAGAAACAACCGGCTTTCGCAAGAATTCTGAGTTGCACTGTATGGAAATTTCATCGGATGATGGAGACTTTCGAGCCCAATTACAGCCCTGTCATTAGTTTCTTTCAAAAGAGAAATGCCAGTTCTCGGAACACACATTTTCAGACATATACTATAGAATAGTTGAAAATGCGCAACCTGGGAAGAAACTCGGCTCGGGCTTTGTAACCTCATTGTTCTGGGTCAGTCTATGCACAGTTTTTGTTACTACTGAAGCTTGCGGTTCCAAATAAATATCTAACCGCAGCCAAGCTTCCAATAATTACCCGTTGAAGTCGCTAGCATTATTCGTCAGTATACTAAGAAGCAAGCTCTTATCACACAACGCTTGTTCAAGGGTCCAGAGCTCAGACGGCGAGAACTAAACATTTGCTTCGCATGATGTTATTTATCCGAATGCTCAGTAGCTAATCCTCTGCATATAGTGCCTTCGGTCGGCATGCAAGAACATCTTAATGTGGAGCCATGATATAAGCGGCGATCATGCATGCCGCAGTTCTGGAACGTTCGGAACTGGTCCCTCTTGTGGAACTCATGGTTTCCGTTTTCCATCAACACATCCCTGGTTCGGAAGTGCCTTGTGTGACGGAAACATTTGTATTGACTCGAAGGTTGCCTTGGCACCCGCTGAAAAACGCCTGTTGTATTAAAAACGATCCACAAAAGAATATTCGATGCCGCATTCGAACTGTCATTCTCTAGGAGGCTTGATTCTCCAGAAAAATATTCGACATACACCACAATAAAAGATAAAGAAAACACGTGTGCAGCAATGCGTCTGCTGTCTGAGAAAGTTGGGGGGCTTTTGCATCGCTAAAGAGATAGTTTCCTTACATCATCAACTTCAATTTTGCAAGTACGCAATCATATTGATAGAGAACACTAAAAAAGAAAAAGACATTTATGTTGCTGATAGTAAAGTATGCGATCGAGCTATCTGCATTCATAATATGTCAAGCGTTCGGCGAGCCGTAATAACCGGGGCCCTGCTGCTTGTGCTTGGAGTATTCGTCCGTGACCCAGGCCATGGTCGAGTCGAAACGCCTGAATATGTTAGTGGCTCCGCGCCTGTTTCGATTGCCCGGTGATGAATAGGCGCCGCGGGGAGGAATGAAAAGTCCCTCGCCGTGCGACACTTCGTTCACAAACTGTCCCTCAGAGTGTCCGCACACGCGCGCCGCCTGGTAGCCGCGGGGTGGCGGAGGGACGGCGGAACTGAGTTGGTCGTGCCTGTCTTCCCGGCCATGCGCCGAGGGCCACCCAGAGCGCCGGGGGCTCACGTAACCAGACCTGTCGTAAAGCGGGACCGACCCGCCGGAAGCGCCACTGTCGGCGGCTTCGTAGAGCCCGTGGACGTCACGTGGTACGTCGTCGCGGGTCCGTGCGCTGTGCGAGGTTCTGCGATAGTCCTCCGGTGACGAATTCCACGCTGGCGCTTTGTAACGGGGAGCATTCTCGAATTCGCACTCGGTGCTTCGACGGTTTGGCCTCCCGCATAGGTTCGCAGGTGTTTTAGCCGGTGGCGACGTGACAGGGGCTAGGGCTCCAATTTTTCTGGTTTTGCGCTGCGCCGATCGGTGTTGGGAGCGCCAAGATGAGAATTCGTCAGATGGTCTACGAGCGGCGAGTGGTGACTTCTGCATCGTGCCATGGCTGCCGCCCACAGCGTCCGGCTTCATGAGACCTGCAACGTATTATAACACACGCGAAAAAAAGTTATGCAGATCCAACGAACACACTCGAACTAATGTTTTGAAACGAACCACTCGTAAAGCAGGTATTTAAATACTACAGAACTGTCAATCCTCTGCAGCACATATTGCAGTATTGCGGATAAAAGCTTTGCCTGGCCAGAAAATCCCCAAAACTTGGCTGCTCCCACAACGCGACCGTAGTGAGCGCGGATTGCGTGGTCTTAGGGGTCAGCTCTCTTTGATTAGACGATCTCCAGGATCAGCCTAGTTTACAATCTCACTATCTTCAGGGTCGGCCCCTTTTCCTCGGTGAGATGCAGACCGAGCAGATGCACCAAATCGTGGGGCATGAGGCTTGCATACACAGCATCGCTTGATCGTAGAAATTATGTGCCCGAACGCGAATATATGTAGCTGTGAGGATATTTAGATACCGTTTGTTGTTTTAATGCCTTTCAATGTTGTTTCGAAGCAAGCCATTGGTAAAACTGTAAGGATATCGCACAGGCTAGACAGGGTGTCCCACCTAACATGTGCAAAAATTTTTAAAATGCGCGGTTACTAATTAGGGAGAGGTAAAGGTCCACGGTACCCGCAGTGGTATATTTCTTCAGCGAGAAAATTGTGGGTCTATTGAGTTTAAAGGTTTCAAGGTGTGCAGGCGTTCTGGCTGCAGAGCTGCAATTGTTTACGTGATCACAAAATTCTTCTAAAGCATTCCGTGTCGTTTGCTTTCGATGCATTCAAACTGGTTTTCAGACGGCACACTGTTAGCTTCCACAAAGCTTGTCATTGCCGAATATAAATGTATTTAAAAGCAAGGCGGCGGAATTTCACCAGCGGACACCAACGTATATTCTCTTTCCTTCAGAACGGCATCCCCTTAGTGTCCTGCACTGAGCACTCATGGAAAAACAAAAACAAAAAACAAATCCGGAACTCCCTCAGCAATTACTCTGCGGAGCATAGGTACGCTATCGAGTGTTCAAGTAAAGAACATGTTAAACTTATTATTCTAGCGTGATTGACGCCACATCAAAATCACCTGCGATAACATCATACGTTTCAGTGATAACCCTGAAAACCAACATGCAAGTTGGTGTTGATCTTTCGTTGTTTTGGAGCGTACACAAGAGAATGACACAAGAAACGACGTACACATCGCAATGTCATTTCCTACGACACGTGCAATTTGCCGCAACATCCGCTTGCTTGTTAGGCCTCGTAAACGCCCATTTGTTGCAAGAACTCACCGAAGGGCCTCGGCTGCGGGGTGTTCTTGCGTCTGTCGAGCCGCCTCGCATTCCGCGCAGTCCTGGCTAGGAGCTCCTTAAGCATGGTCTCTTGATCACACGGCGCTGGATCCTTGGCCTTCGAGGAGGCCACGACGCGCTTCTCGAGGAATGCAGATAACGCTGCTGCGGATTTATTTATTTATTTATTTATTTATTTATTTATTTATTTGCATATTTATTTGTGGTACCCGAATGCTTTACCGAATGAAGTGGTTGCAGAAACAGGCGCGCCAAGTGTATCGCCCTATTTTCGTACACCCGGGAACTCCACAAGGAAGTTATCTTTTCACAGCTTCTTCCTTCTTTCATATAAGAAAGTGTCTCGCCTAGCCCCTTTACATAAAACACGTAGTAACGAACGTCCCAAACACCAATTCCTCTCTTATACACCGCAGTCATCCCTCACTCTCGAGCTAAGTTGCTAATGACTCATTCAATTCAATAGCATCGAAGTAACGGAGTCGCTTGCAACTCTTGATTGGCACAACTAATAACTTATTGTGCTGCCATTAACCGTTAACAATCCTTATGAGTTTCTACAGCGCAACTTTTTCTGTATTTCTTCATTGTTCAATTGTACATATATTGCTACTATGTTGAGCGTCGCACAAATAGCAGCGCCAGGTACACATTCCTCTTTTTCCTAAACCGCTGGCAGATCTCCGCTCAGATTTGGCAGAATCGTGCATCATGTCCACTATAATGCAAAGCTTTCGGATGCCGCTTGCCAGTCCTGTGAACAATAAGTCAGAAGCGGCTGCCGTCTCAGGCGGCGCCAATTAACAATTTTCGACGCCGCTGCAACGAAACGGTGGTCCTTTCTGTCACTGCATTGTCGCAGCTACAGCGAAAACACTGGATTCACCGTAGCCATGACAGATGGCGTAACTGTTCCGTTGCAGTGGAACCGACTTGTTTCGAGTGGCATTTAAAATTTCGATGTTTTAAGACGTTCA
The DNA here is from genome assembly GCF_050947875.1 of Dermacentor variabilis. NCBI lineage: Eukaryota > Metazoa > Arthropoda > Arachnida > Ixodida > Ixodidae > Dermacentor > Dermacentor variabilis. Next base: position 32,314,294 of record NC_134578.1, on the reverse strand, counting down.
ATATGTGAAAGTTATGAAATGGAGCTGGACTGGACACCTTCCTGCATAAAGAGAGATGGCGAGTAGCGTCGAATAGCGAGAAGCGTCGGCAAGAAGTGTCAATGTAGGCAAGAATCTTGCCTACATTGCGCAGGTTACCTCAGGTTTTCTGAACTATATTATATTTCCTTTTAACTCTTCCACAGTAGCTCAGCAGGACTTTGTTGGGTACCTAGTGTTTGGAGCAGGCGTTTAAAAAAATATTTGCCTCTAGCGCACGCCTCTTGTGGGATACAAACGCACTTTATTAACAATCAGTTCACTTCATAAGCAGCGCACGAAAAGATAAGATAAAACACCAAAGAACGTGAGGCTACATGGTGAAGCTTTTTCAGTGGGTTTGTTTCTAATGTCAAATAATTTAAACCTCTGTGTTGATAAATATTTTTTAAGCAAGTGCTCATTTAGCATATGGCATCTAGCGCTACAATATTGTGGCCGGAGTTGCATCGAAATTTAATTTCCGTATGTATATATATGCAGTCTTGCCCTGCTCCATCTTTAAACAACTCTCAAACTTTTGCGAGAACATCATTTGTCAACCTCGATGCAAAATTCGTAAAGTCGCAGAACGAGCGCTAATCGTAAGCTTTCCGAAAAACATTCCGAAGGTTCGTAAGGATGGCTCTACAGTATCGCGCTGCTCTCATCTTTCTATAGACAATCGTTCTCTAACAACAATTTCTACTAAAAAATATGCCTACTGAAAAAAAAAATACAGCCAGTGGAGGTGCTGGGTATCGATCCCAGTACCTCTCGCATGCTAAGCGAGCGCTCTACCATCTGAGCTACACCCCCGACGAAGACCAGCTGAAACGGAACACCGTTTTACCCATGGGACATTCTACGCGAATCTGGGTCGAACGACGCCGACTAAAAAGGCCGGCGGCAACCGGTCTTTTCCCGACAACCTCGCCTCAATTTTCTAATGAGCCTTCACTTATGTGTGTACCGCGTAGAGGCAGTGGAGGGTGGCTCTCGTATCGATTAAATCGACGCGGTCGCATGTCTTCGCGTTACTAATTGCGGTTTCATCCGGTAATTCTATCGACATTGTATCTGGACCGTCTGTGCCCCATGGTTTCCCACAATGAATGATATAGACGGCGACAGCCTATAAAAATGGCGTTGCAAATGAGCGGCTCTCCAACCCAAAGAGAATGTGTGTACAGCAGCGAACAAAAACATATACCGACACGGGATCCGACAGGGCATCCGCAGGATTCCCGAAAGGCAATTTCGTTCGTAGTAAAAGCGCACGAACGAGACTCATGCAGTGTAATTGAAGCACACCTTAAGGGGAAGCAGTAGATCGAGGCCTCCCATCTAAGTGCGTGCAAAAGGACGTTCTGCTTTCTGCGGCCCCTAAATCAATAGCCTGCTTCCTACGGTGTCTAGAATATAACTTTTCTTTTAAACTGAAAGGCATTCCATTCGAATCGGTCAAGGGGTTGACTCATAAGAGCAGTTATGCGCTTCCCATGTAATTGAGTAGGCGGCATTGGAGTTGGCCGCCTATTCTTTCTATATCTCTATATTCATTGTGTAGTGCTATCTCTGCGTTCTCCTTAGGAGTGTTCGATGCTTACATCTACTTTATTTGGGAACTTGAAGTGGGCTTGTCATCCGATCCTTACCTGACTTCTCATGCAGCATGTATCTGAATTTTGCATAGGTTATGAATACGCGCACCGGTCTAGCGATCCGCCTCTTCCCTCTTCCCTTCCCCGGTGTCAAGCAACGGAATGTAGACGAATCAACATCAAGTTTACTTCGGTGCAGTACTTACCAAAATACTTTTACTTTCGAGGAGGATTTGTTGAAAAGGGACGTTCCGTTTGCTTTTAACTCAGTGCTGTTCAGTGGCGCCCGATCCTGCTATGCTTCCTTATACCACATGCATGGTTTATGACTTGCGTGGTTAAGTACTTTCATTATTCAAGTTCCAGGGAATAAATGACTGTGAAAACAACGACTACGCATGTCGCTTCAAACAGACAATGTCGTGCAAAATTGACTATGCTAAAAATATTTATATTCAGAACAATTACTTTTATTTCTAATGTTTTGAAAATCTTAATTGGCACAAATCGTGCGCTAAACAAGCCTAATTGCTTGCGATGCAATTAATACTTGGTGAAAAGTGAGATACGAATTCACAAGACCATTCAAAGTCCGAGCGACCACATTTAGGCAAGCCCTTATACTCGCCGTCAACGCCCTACTGTCTGAACAGACTCAGGTGCGACGCACGCGAACAATCTAGCGCTGGATATCCCTTTAATGAAACGCTAAAGCTCTGCTGCACAGTAGTGTAACAGTTACATAAACAGGGATAAAGTGCCTCAGAAAGGCTCGCCTATGTTTAGATGGGTGGGCCCATCATTGTCAGAGGCGGTCTTGTCATTCACGGCAGGTTAGTTTTAACGGGTTAGTGTACGGTAACGTCACGTGCGGTCGTTGTCGGCAGCGGTTGGCTGTCAAGGAAGGGATTAAAGAAAAAAGAATGAGCACTGTCATGTGTCGTTTCCAGACCTCGTTGCGGAGAGGACGGGTTTGGAAGACGAGATTAAGAGAACGGGGGAGAGCGGGGATGGCAGGAAAAAAAGAAAGAAAAAGGCCAGAGACAGCATTCCGGTGAGGTTGTTGGGAGGAGGAGAGAGGGAGGGAGGAGATGGGAAGTCTTCAGAGAGTAGTTCCCACACTGCTCCAGAAAGAGAGTTTTTCTGAACAACGTACCGTGTTTTCGGTCTATCACTGACAGCGATCCCACAATGACCTAGAAGTACAAAAGTCCAGCTTCATTTTCATTTTATTTTTCCACACTGTCACCGCCACTTGCATGAAGACATTAAGATCATGGTTTGGACTTCTGACCACGTCGGCCCCATTCTGATTGGGGTTAAATACAAGAACACTCGTGTGCAGTCCTTAGGGGGTCATAGAAAACTCAGTTATCAGAAATAATCAGGGCATCATACTACGTCGTCTTTCACAGCCAATGGTCATTTTCTGAGAAACGAAACTCCGACATTTAAAATTTCCTATAGTCTAAAGAACCCCCCCCCCCCCACCTAGCGTTAAAGGCTTATTTAAAAAAACGTTTTCGATCAAAAGAAAAAAACGTGGAGGTGCTGGGTATCGATCCCAGTACCTCTCGCATGCTAAGCGAGCGCTCTACCATCTGAGCTACACCCCCGACAGACGCAAGTGGCAACAAGGCTCCTTCGAATGCGCATCGCTTCTGGCGCGAGACTAGGGCGAATGGAGGAAACCGAAAAGGCAACAGACCGGCTGTCGTGGTGATCGGCCGTAGCCCAATAAGGAACGTCTGCTGTTGGAATACCACTTGTGGCTGACTGCAATCCCCATTTTATTGTGTGCACCGAGTGCTTGCTTGAGAAACTTACAGAGCTTACAGAATTTGTTACACAATAATAAAAAGCAAACAAAAGCAACTGAAAAAGATCTGAAAAGACAGGCATAAACAATGATAGCAGCGTTCCGGACAAGTTGGTAATCCATTCCTGAAGTATTATTGCGCAACAGTGTTCTTCTTCTCTGAGGTCCGTGTCTTTTTTTGTTGCGCAATAATACTTAAGTAATAATCAACGATGCCACGACAACAACAGTTAGCTACGTAAAAACTCTCCCCCATAAAAAAAGAAGACAGATCATACCTTATGTACTTAGTGATGCAGTGAAGTATTAACAGTTGTGCATGTGGTAATAGTGAGAGCTGAGTGAATGCATGCGTTCAAGTTCTCCAAGAGATGCGTGCTCATTATAAATAGGCATTTGCGCGGAAGTACCTAGAGGCTTTGGCACGCAGGGCTCCGTTTGGACCCCACGGTGCGCAGAGTCCACGTGGAAGTGGCCCTGCGAATAAAGCGCGAAAAAATAATGCGCGAGGCATTCGCGAATAACACGCGGAGGCACATGCTTGTCCTAGAGTGCTTCGTTCTTCCAAAATACGTTACTGTGGCCCCCTACTCGCGACGAATCGCTAAACACACTTCCCGCGGCCTTTACTGCGGAGCTCCCACGGTAAAGAGGCGTAGGAAGAATTACAAAATGTCAATGGTAACGCTTGCTCGGCGAATTAGTTATTAGATCATGTCGTTTTGACATCTTGCAAATATTAGAATGCCTTTAACATGCAGTTGCGACCACTACGACACGATAAATACCTGTGTGGCTGAAAGTACAGCCTGTCTAGGCCTTTCGTCCTCACCAGACACCACTCGTGAATGGGAGCCGTGGTAAAAAAAGCAATACAAAAAATTATCTTTAACATAACCTGCAAATGATGTCATAGTAATGTCATTATTTATGTTGAGACCCCTCGAAGCAATAAACATCCTTAAGAAATATAGGCAGGAGGTTTATTTAAAGAATCCTGGAGTTGTATCGCTTCGGGGAATGCCTAGAATGATACTCCAAATGGCAGTTATGATGAATGAAATTATACAGTGCAAATTAGAGACAGACGTAATACACGAACTATACCAAAACAATTGACACACAAATTAAAGTATCTCATCACGTTCTGCGTCTCTCAGGAAGGTTAAAAGTGTGCTGCATTAGTGCCTTAGTGGTTTGGGCATTTTGCTACTCCGCGCCAGACATGGGGTTAGATTTGCATGCTTGGTCGTTGCATCCCTATGGTGTAAGTGTAGTGATCAATTTACGTTAGCTTACTAGTAATTTGTTTACGCGGACTACCACTATAATTATTTGAAAACTTTCGCCTCCGACGTCTATCGCATCCACTCTGTTGCTATGGGATGTTAATTACGCGTGCGACGCGTTCATTACGCGTGCATTACGCGTGCATTACGTGCGCGACGCGTAATGCGAAGACGCGGGATCTTTCTTCACCTGCGGCAAGTAGCTTTCACATCCACTTTCATTGCCATCAATTTATCATTTAATTCAATTAGCAACTACGCCTAATTTCTCCCATGATCTCCTTGGTGTCTTTGTTTGTTGGCTTCTCATGACACGATAAATTAAAATGGGGCCCCTCGGTTAAACCCCTTTCTTCTCGTTCTCTTTGTAGTGGGCTGAACCACTTCGCTGGTCATACATCTTGAGAGAGTGGAACGGCTCATGATTTTTTTTGTGTGTGCGACAGGCTCAAAGCAAGAGTCTAAACACTGCTACATATATTAACTTTCTTTGCCGGCATAACTGAATTTATATTCTATATGCAGGTTGAGTGTTTAGCGAGACTATAGCAACTATATATACATATATTCTCCCGCCGAAAGTTTGGTTCAGCTTCCCTCTGAAATATGGCCCATGCTCAGTTGGGGAGTCAGCCAGAAATCGGGTAGAATTGTAAAGTGGTACTTCCTTGCGCCTAGAAAGCAAAGGAAGGATGAGTCGAAAAAAAAGCTTAGAAAAAGGAAAATGGCACAATTGCCAACTTCAGCAAGAAAATCGCGCTGAGACAAATGCAGATTCCGCAAATATACTGCACTAACGTTCATAGGGCCACCAACATACCTCTTTGTTCTTAAGAAGCACGCAAGTCCACCTTGCACGGATGTCCTATTCCGTAACGTGCCCCTTTTCAGCCCCCCAGAGAAATCATAGCCGCCCCGGGAGCTAATGAGAGATGACAAAATGGCGACTGCGAGAATACGGTCGCATATAGTATACATCTCCAGAGATGCGTTTATGGACGCTGTTCAATTGTCAGCATATTGTCATACTCCGCGATGGCGGCACTTTTGAGCCAATCAGCGATAGTACGTCGGAATATCAAAATGTATAGACTGTCACCCCGGGCTACCGAATAGCATTCAATGTGAATCATCGCGTGACCTTCGAGACCTCAGCGATGCACTTTGCCAAGGTACAATCTTGGAGGCCACAATTATTGACACTCACGTCGGTCTGAGTGCCTACAGCTTGCCGCGAAGCAGCCGTCGTGGCCGCTAAGAGCGGCTGCTGCTCTTCTTGCAACGACGCCGGCATTCCAGAATCATTCGTCATCGCCACTGCGAAACAACATTGAATACAATCGGTGTTGGGCTCAAGAATGCGCTGGCGATGACACCACGTTATATCCATAGCTGCATGCAAATTTTCCAGCCACATTTCGCGGTGTCACTGCCGCTATTGCAGAGTTCCGGAAACCAAACGCAGTCAGGAAGTTAGAGTGGCCACATTATTTCTGGCAAACTTACGTGTGATTGTTTTCGGGTGTGTCATTGTGGAATTTCTCGCAACGTTCTTGTAAACGTGTATACGTTTACAAAATATACGGCAGCTTGTACTTCAACGTTGGTGTCAAAAAAGAAGTTTCTAGGGCTTAGTTGTTGATTACAACAGTATCAGACACGCCATATCCCCATATACGCCTTGGCGACTCCAGGGAAAACCCAGACGTCGGCCATGTCACCCGTCGGCTTTAACATTGCGCTGCTAAGCACGGCGTTGCTGTCACTTTCGGGTAGGAGCGGAATGAAAAACGAAAGATTTATGACATTATCAAACTAACCCCTGTGCACAAAAGTAAACCGGATCCACCACCCCCGCCACTGCGTTCCTTTTAGCTCGCTGTGCAGTTTCTGCACGCGAAACATGACAAAGAGCTTCTAATCGCCTTACAGAGGTGTATTGCAGTTGTGCATGGAGGAAAGAAATAAAATAGGAGAGGCCCTGACGTCACATTTTTTGAAACCGGAAATGCAGCCATGTTGGTGGGTCATATCTCTTTGCGCCTCCGACCATCTCGCCGGAGCGGAGAGGCGCGGTCTTTGAATTTGCATTGCTACGAGCGGCCGGAAATGCGTATTGCTCACGCGCGCCAAAACAAAGCCTGCGAAACTTCTGTAACAGTTTTTAGGGAAGCAGCCGCGCTCCTGTGTTTTTGCTTGGCACGTTGAAAAAGTCGACGAAGACCCGCACCATCATTGCTTGATTGTGTCTGTTGCGGGCTGACACACACACACACACAAAGCTTACACACCCCGCTCCAAAGCCAGCTTGTGACGCGAACATAATGCGCTCCGAGAAACACACTGCCCGAAAAACTTATCTCACTTTCCAAAGGCTTCGAGCAGCAGCGAGAGCTTCACGAGCGTGTTTGCCATGTCAATGTTGACGTTTAGGCTACCTATTCCCAGTGCTCCTATGCGAAAAACAGCACGTGACTTCCGCCACACTTTCTCCATCACGTCCTTGCTGGCCCGGGCCTCTCCTACGCTTTCCTTCCTCCATGCAGTTGCGTTATTTTGGTTTCAGCGATAAAAAAAAACCAACACGAACTAAAGAAATAATTACTAAAATCTTTATAATAAGCTAACAGCAACGTGGAAAAAATATATAATCTCGAAACTCAGGAAACAGCGAAAAAAATAAACAGTCCGTCGAGCCGGATTCGAACCAGCGACCTATGGATGTCCGCATTCGGTGCAACCTCTACAGTCCACCGCTCTACCAACTGAGCTATCGACGGCACGGGATATGCTGCTGCGCCGGTTGGTCTTGAAAGTGGCCACGCACTGTGTGACCTACTTAAGATAAATCTAGGCGTGTCTCGTACGCCTTGAGCGGAGCCCCTCCGGCTTCGCACTTGTTTCGTTCGTGGCAAAGAATGATCGCGCTTTGTCCGTGTCGTTGTTCATTTCCTCTGGCTGCTATTGTCGCGTCATTTAACAAAACGCACGCTCAGCTAGCTTATGCGGGAGTCACGTTCTTGCCTCGTGTGCAAACAAAAAACGGAAAATGTGTGAAACAGAATGCAGCCATAGATTCTGCATCACTGTAGATGACAGTCTTCTTACTACAATTAAAAGATCAGTTCCGTGAGACACATGTACCCGGTGAGACACATGTACCCCGTGTCCATACGTCATATATGGTCACACGGTATTCTGTATGAAAACCTGCATTTCTATATAAACCAGTGATGACCATATAGTATCATAGCGTGGGGCTTATGGGTCTTCTCCAACCGGCTTAAGCCTTGGTATCAAAATGTCAAAGTGTTCAAAAGTAGCGACTGGCTTATAAGTAGATCAGCTGGGGCCATATAGCTCGGATTCCACCTAAATTTCCGTTCCAAAGCCTTATTGAATAACTAGTTCGTATTTATACAGCCATTTTTACGCTCTACGACTAATCGCCGAGTGCTATAATGCCGGAAATGACAAGCTGCACGAGTTCAATGCCCTAAGGTAGTTACATTCCGGGCTGTTCGCATTGTACCAGTGTTTTCTGCATTTCTGCATTTGTAGGTTGCCCAGTACTCATGGCTATTTGCTCACCCAGTCTACATTTTAACTTCCAGATTCCTACATAACCCTTAGCTTTTGTTGATTTTTTGTTGTTGTTGTTTTTACTGCAGCCATACTCTTCGTGTAACAGTCAGCAAAACGTATTAGGCCAGCTTACACAAAAGCTAATAAAGCCTGCATGCAAGCTATGCAGCTTGTCTGTGTAGTATTTGGCATTATCGCTCTACACATTTCTGTCAACTAGTACTTCCTTATAAACTCTTTGCAGCCAGAACAGACTGTTTGGAAGTCTGCGGATCGAAAGAAATTGACCTCCAGCATAAGTTAAGCGGTTAGATTACCGACCACCGCAGCCGCATTCTTGTGAAGGCGCAATTAAAAAGTCTTGTGTAATTACATTTAGGTGCACGTTAAAGAAACTCGAGTTGTCAAAGTTATCCGAGAGCAGCCCCCGACGGTGTCCCACGTAAACCACCGCATGCAATTGTGGGACGCAACACACCATAAAATATTTACTCCTGAACGGTGGCTGTACATAGCGAGCTTATACAGTCTACATATTGTCGAAAGCGCAAATGTACCAGGAAAGCAAGATGGCTTAGAGAAAAACTACATAAGATAAACAGTCTTTATAAATTTGGTTTTCTAAGTCGATGCTCTCCATGAGGCCGTCTAGGCTTCTAAAATGAAAGGAAGTGAAACTTGAAATTAGGATTTGAGCAAGGTCCAGTCGCGCCAACATTAGGTTTGCGTCAACTTACGTCGGTCCGAAGCTCTGCTACGAGTTGGCGGAAGAACCTTGGGCTGCAGTAACGAGAAAGGGGCATTTATGTATTTATATATTATTCGAAACGTTACTCCGAATAAATGGCTTGAACAGTGGTCTCATTCCAAGGAAACTAAGCTCACTAGGATGCTGAAGGATAAATGTGCCCACATATATGTCGCTATGTAATGCACATTAACGAATACAAAAGGCGTAGAAGCACGAATATCGAAGATGGTTTCCATGCCTGGATATTCGTCTTCTTTTCAACAGGCAACTCGAGTTTCAGAGAATGCCAACTAGGCTAACAACAAGTTCTTCTGGCAAGAATGCGGTGTCTCCTTGCTTACCTGAAAGCAGCGTGAAAGCTTCTCCATGATGATGGTCCTAACCCTCCGTTCGGATGACCAGGCTTGTGACACCCTGGTTTAAAAAACGACACCGTGTTGATCCACAAAAGCGACAAATTTCTGGCGTGTGAGTTAGACCTGCAACCTTCGGCTGGAGCGATACCCTTTTGCGACAGTTCGGAAGTCTCTCAAGACGGCGGCTTTCTTATTCTTTTTTTTATTGCCTTCTTTCTCGAGCTTTAATTTTATTCATGTTGAGCCAGCGTTTCCTTTATTGTGCGGGTTCTGTAGGTTCACAGCCGAAACGTAGCGACCGCTTAATAGTAAACTAATTGAAATGACCTTGATTTCAGTCATAAGCTGTCGTGACGCATCGCATTTCAATGTTCAAAACGACATAGGAACGCTATGCGTGACAGTGAACAGTGCTTAATGAACTTGAACTTCAATCCAATATACGTGATAGTTGAAGTTTTCTTGACACCCAATTTACGCACACACTGCAGACGGTAACAGCAATACAGACAAAAGGCCATGAATATTGGTTAGACTATAATACAAACCAATATGAACGGGGTCAGCTTTTTTATTATTCGAACTGTTTTTCTAAATTAACATGCAGGATATGGCGCAAATAAGCCTGCCTGTTCGAGTAGATTGACTCAAGACGCGTAAATCACTTGCACAACAAATTGCAATATCCAGGTCACCAATTTAAAAAATGCAGAACGAAAGTTTGTAAATTAATTGCATATATTCGTAGGCGACCAAGTATGCAATTTTTAATGATAATTCAAAGGTTTGATATGCTGCTCAATAGAATAGTTATACCTATTTCTTACTTTCAAGACTTGTTCTCTGATGCCACTGTGAAAAATTGTTTCACTCATTTGCTATGGTAAAATCCTCGAATACTATGTGTCGCAATGTCTAGTCAGCAAAGCAGCGCTTACCATACAAATAGAACCAGTGATGTCAAGGTCGCAATTCCAAACAGGAAAGCATAGATCACCCAGGAAACTGAAAAATAGGTCGGAACAGTCCTATTAAAACGCCACATCTTGTGTACTACCGAAACAAATGCTTAAATAAAAGAATCCTGGCTCTACCGTAATGGAGAGTAGATGTAAGCATGAAATGGCAACCGGCAAAGCAGATTAATTGGAGATGATACTAGCCGAAATATTAAAGTAGCTGTAGTGCATGTTCCCAACAGCACACCCCACCACACCATACCGCACCACGCCACACTGTGTGCATGACCATATTGTAGCTGTCCAGCTACAAGAAGAAAACCGGCTGAAGGCGCATAACAGGCAGCGAAAGACGCCAGAGAGACAGAGCGCACTGCCTAGCTAGAAAATGCATGAATTGAATCTGTGGGTCTGGCAGCGGCATGGCAAACGGTTCCTGAAAACATGTGTGCTTCATTTTGCAGATAACCGCAAGCATCGCTGGCTCAAACTTCCTGAGGATCATTTCTTATTCAAGCTTCCTTTGCGGAAACTGCACCCCCACTGGCCCTCCATTCAGTTGTTGCTGTCAACCGATAGATGGCAATTCATTCACAGCCCCATCTCCTGTCGATCTCGCTTGTTTCAACCGCACCTGACACAACACCGGAACGTCATTGACACGGACCAGTCGGGACATAAAAGCGAGGCACCGGCCAATCCTCTTCAGTGGGTCTGGCAGCGGCATGGCAAACGGTTCTTGGAAACGTGTGTGCTTCATTTTGCAGGTAGGCCACAATTACACTTTCATATGTTATAGGAACGATAATCGTTTCTTATTGCTGCTGCCAGACCCTCAGCACATTGTGTGTATTTTTTCCTGTTTGCTGCATTCCTTAAAAATTTTGTGGCAACTGTCCGGCGTGGTCGAGACTAATCCAGGCCCAAAGTCAGGGGGAATGCCAACAGAACTGTTAGCCGGACAAGCACAAATCAGCGTAGCGATTACCGCGCTCCACTCAAGAATGGCTTCTTTTGAACAGCGTGTTACGCACATACAGGCGTTGGCTTCAACTGCAAACGACGCTCTTCAGCGCGTTCATGATCTTCATAAAACTGTTGATAACATTAAAGATTTCATCACCAAACTTGACCGCAAAAATGATGACCTGGACAACCGATCCAGTAGGAATAATTTAATCATCTACGGCTTGAAGGAGAAATCAACAGAAACTTCTGAGGAGCTATTAGCCTCTGCATCGGAGTTTCTGTCTTCCAAACTTGGAATCCAATGTGATGGTATTGAACGCTGTCACAGGCTTGGCACGCAAAAAAAATGAGAATACGAGACCTGTAATCTTTAAACTGCTAGACTTTAGGACCAAGCTTTCCATCCTTAAGAACGCCAGAAAACTAAAAGGATCTGATACGTACATTAGTGAAGACTTATCTGCACGTGTACGGCTAATTCTAAGGGCCCTCTGGGACAATCCGGTTGATATCCGCAAAGGAGCAGATAAGTATAGATTGCAGTACGACTCCCTGATAGTCCACAGTGTTCGTTACACTTGGGATGATGTTTGCAAAACGCTTGTTAAGGCTACACGTGCTGCATTGCCTACGAACACAGAGTGACTCGCTAATGAGCAGAAACTAACTCTTTTCAACACAAATGCTCGAAGCTTGCTTAATAAGCTTGAAGATTTCAATTGGCTTGTAGAGTGCTACAGTCCGTCACTTATTTGCGCAACGGAAACATGGTTGGACAACTCTATATGAGATGTAGAATTTTTGCCTCCAGATTCCTCGGTTATCAGGAACGACAGGCAGTTTGCTAAAGAAGGGGGTTTAGCTCTGTTTATTAGAAAAGGCATTGAAATTTTTGTATTGCCAGAAGTTCCGAATACTGAGTCTGTTTGGTGCCGGATAAACATCTCTGGTCTAGTAACAGTTGTGTGTGCTGTATATGGCCAGCCTGGTTCTGAAAAGATTTTCTAGCACATTACAGTATACATAGCGGAACACAGGCTCCACAATTATAGAATGATCATTACAGGTGATTTTAATACTCGTGGTATCGATTGGAACTTGTTAATTTCAACAGGTCATGACAAGGCTGTTTGTGAATTCCTATTTAATATGGCTATATCATTTGATTTAACGCAAGTGGCTGAAGGTCCAACTCGAGTCAACTCTGTTCTTGACCTTGTTTTTGTTAATGAACAGTTGTTACAGCGCGGTTTTCAGTGTGACGTAGTCGATGGACTGTCAGATCACAAGGGTGTTTTCATGAAATTTAACGTGCTTTGTGAGCCCCATAAGCCGACGTTCATTACGGCGACAGATTTTACCGGTGCTAACGACCATGCTATTATTGAACTGCTAGAGTCTTCTTTCAGAGATTTCGTGTCTGGCAGTGAAACGGGCAGTGTTGATGCTTTGCTAGAGCAGTTTCACGGTTTAGTACATAGCTGTGTGGTTCAGTTCGTCCCCAAAAAATGTGTGAAACCCAACCCGAAGCATCCATAGTACACAAGAGACGTAATTCATCTCATAACACGCATCAAGCGTATGCGCAAGCGCAGCCGTTCACAAAACGAGAACCGCGACTCACTACTTCTTTCACTGAAGTCTGAACTAAAAACAAGAATGACAGAAGCTGAACACTTCTACTTCAACACAACACTGTCAACCTTCATGAAAGTAAACCCATTAAAATTTTGGAAAACAATACTACCCTCTTCCCATGGCTCTGTATCCTTCATTATCAACCACCAGCCTTGCTCTGATCCCGTAACCATTTCAGAAGCCTTTAATAGCTACTTTCACTGTCTTTCATCATGATGATGATACCAATCCTCCTTTAACTCATAGCTCGAAACACCAGTTACACAACCTCGAAGTAAGTTACGGTGGGGTTCCCAATCTGTTATCAAAAATTGACACAGCTAAAAGTGCGGGACCAGACTTAAAGGGGTACTCGAAACGATGTTCCCGTTACCTTCCGTTACTATTTTCAATAAATCACTGGACACATCCTCCGTCCCCAGGCTTGGAAAATTGTCAATGTGATCCCTATGTTTAAACCTGGCGATAAACAACAAATTAGTAATTACCGACCGATCTCCCTGCACTTGTTTCAAGCTTCGTGAGCACATTATTCACAAGCATATTGTTCAGTACTTAACTTGTCACAATCTACCCGCCGTGGTTGCTCAGTGGCTATGCTGTTGGGCTGCTGAGCACGAGGTCGCGGAATCGAATCCCGGCCACGGCGGCCGCATTTCGATGGGGGCGAAATGCGAAAACACCCGTGTGCTTAGATTTAGGTGCACGTTAAAGAACCCCAGGTGGTCAAAATTTCCGGAGTCCTCCAGTACGGCGTGCCTCGTAATCAGAAAGTGGTTTTGGCACGTAAAACCCCAAATATTATTATTATTGTCACAATCTACTGTCACACTGGCAGCACGGTTTTCGATCTGGTTTTTCCACTGTCACTCAGCTCATTGAATTTACTCACGACATTGTTTCCGCATTAAATAACCGCAATCAAATCGATGCAATATTTATCGATTATTCCAAACCACTTCACATGGTCTGTCATAATAAGCTTCATCGTAAACTACGTATCATATTTAACGGCAATAAGTTACTCGACTGGATAACCGACTACATAAACTTAAGATCCCAGTTCATCACTTTCAACCATGCATAGTCATCATCAGCCACTGTAACTGCAAGTGTGCGCCAAGGATCGGTGCTTGGGCCTCTATTATTTATAATGTATAATAATAATGTAGGAAATGTTATTACTGACACCGCAGTGAAGTTACGCCTATGTGCCGATGAATGCGTGCTTTATCCTAACGTTGCTAACGCCATGGTCGAGAGGAACTAAACAAAGTGTTTCACTGTTCTGTGAAGGGAGCAACGCATGGCAAATGAAAATAAATTTCACTAAAACGCTGGCAATGACCTTCGGTGACAAAAAGAATCCGCTGCATTTCTCTCACAGTAATAACGGTACTACTAGACCCATGTCAGCGAGTTCAGATACGTGGTTGTTATTTTTTCATATAACTTGAAATGGAATGCTCATATTAATAACATTTCTGGTAAAGCTATTCGCAAACTTGGCTATCTCAAACGAACCCTAAAAAATGCCATGAAGGAATGTAAATTAACTGCTTACAAATCACTAGTTCGACCGATCCTGGAGTACGCCTCAACTGTTTGGTCCCCTCATCACAAGAGCGACATTCACTGTTTAGAATCAGTTAAACAGAAAGCAATGCGATTCATCTTCGGCCGGTGCTATCGCAACTTTTCACCTTCTTCACATATGCACACTTTACTCTTGCAAACGTTAGAACATAGGCGCACGCTTAACGTATCCTCATGCTGCACAAAATTGTTCACACGTCATCTGGCATTCAGGCATCCTTCTAATTTGTGCCCTCAAACGCCCGTGCAACCCGACGGAACAAATCATTAAACATTGTTCCTTTCAAACCACATATAGACTGCTCTAACTTTTCTTTTTTCCCGCGAACTGTTCAAATTTGTAATCGTTTGGATGGCTCACTTCATGCATTGCGAATTGAAGAGTTTGTTGTTCAGTTGCCTAACAATTTGACCTGTTGATCTGTTTTTAATGCTTCTGTGTTATCTATTTCTACACTACCCATGTTATTTGTTTTTGCTAATGTATGCACCCACTCCTGCTATGTCTCCCCTACGAGACAGCAGTATTTGTAAATAAAAAGAAATCTGGTGTTTTATATGCCAAAACCACAATTTGACAAGAGGCACGCCATAGAAGGGGACTCCGGATCAATTATGATGACCAGGGGTTATCCAACCTGCCTCGAGTGCACGGGATACGGGCGTTTTTGCATTTCGCCTCCATCAAAATGTTGATCCCGCGATCTCGTTCTTAGCAGCGCAACACCACAACCGCTCAGCCACAACGGCTCGTAAAGCGCCGGAACGAGGTGCCACGCAGCGTGGCGCCATCTCACTGGGCGACACAATACCCGCGCCGCGGAACTCATGGACCGATGGCGTTCAGTGCTCAGCGCCAAAAGATGACAATGAAGTGTATGGTGCCCTGTACCTGCATTTTAAACGTTGCCCCCTATTGGAAACGACAACTAAAACTTCGGCGTTCTAGAAGTTGCAGCTTCAGTGATATTGTTAACAAGCATTAGCAAGAACTCGGAAGCAATATTTTTGTAACTTGTTTGCGCAGTAGCCAGCGTATGTACCGTCATCCTGTACAACGGGTTTGGGGCCATAGACCGAAGTTTTTAAAGTTTTGACTTGTTGCCCGGATGATCTCGTTTTATTCTCGTAACTTGCCCGGATGTTCCCGTTGCCGCACGACTGGCCGCTCGAGGCACGTTGCAAATCTCCGCGGGGTTTTTTCACGTTTAGAAGAATACTTTTATGAAGCAAGTATCGAGCAACACAAACCTGTATCGGGTGTTTTCCATGCTGCTCTGCAATTTACTCATTGACACTTTTCATCTATGATATTTAAGAGGCTCATTAATTAAGACTAATTATGTAATTATGCAGACTTCCAAAGATAACCTAAGTGTCTCCGAGCGACGGGGAAAAACATTACCTTAGTTCTGTGCAGCAGCGTGGCAGTAGCATATCTTTAAATCTCGGTGCATGACAGTTGGGACACCCTGTGCATGCAGGCTACTTATGAACGCTATGCACCTTCCTTGCTAGGTGCTTAATCTCGTAACAGGTCGTATATGACGCCCTACTAGTATGCGCTCACTCTGCAACAATGCCCTGCTCTAAACTCACGCTAATCACGACGCATAACGGATTTCTTCACCTTCGCAATCATTGGGTAAGATGCTTCCCTGCCGATAGGTGGACTTGCCAAGTGGACACCAATGGAAGAAGCGGGAGCCGTGCTGCTCGGTGTAGGAGCCGACGTCGCAGGGAATGCAGTTGCGGAACTCCCCGCCAGGGCTGAAGGACCCGGGCCGGCAGACGTCTGCAAGACATAGCAATGCTAGAGTGACCAGTTCCTCTTGCTTTTAGCACATCACGGGCTCATCGGTTGTCTGTTTCGAAACCTCGAGTGCCTTAATGCTTCTCTTTCAACGAAAGAAGGGATAAATAGTAATTTGGCGCACCTTCTCACTTTCGACAGACATTGATTGAAGTATGGCGTAAGCGAGACGCAAGTCGGCAACTGAGAACACACACAGCTGCTACCTGTGCTTTGTCCCTTCCTCCCCGTTTCCGCAATGCTCCAGATAAAAGACACGACCGTCTGTCCCAGGCCTTCAATCTATCCACGTATTTTTACGCTCGGACGGTTACAAGCTTACACGTCCGCACGAAGTGCTTTTTTGTTGCTTTTCGGAAAACCTGATAGGGGTTAAATTAATCCGCAGCTAAGACGCGCCCCGTCTTAGCTAAAAGTACCGCTCTGAGACATAATAACGAATCTACCGTCTTCCCTCAATTAGCAAAGGGGGAGCATATGTGTTCCACTACAGGAGCCCCGACGATAGCAGAGATTAAACACGTTACACAAACGTAGACGGATCGTGAACGGTTACAGCCTCTCGGTGCATTACAGCCCCCTTTTTCAGTGTCTGCGACTTTCGCTCCGAGCCTGTGACGACATGCGAGTTTACTCACACCAGCGCCGGTCGCTGACGACATATCCCACGCGACATCCGGTTCCGTTCTTGTCGCTCTCGAACACAGTAAGACAGACCAAAAACCTTTTCTGACCACTCATTTTTAGATGGATTTCTGCACACGTAAAGCACAAAGTATGGGATGATGGTGAATGCACCGAGAAGTCTCAAACTAAACCTGGTAAGTGTTATACGTTGTCTCGACATGACACTTAAGTGCACTTTCTTTCGTGTTGTTGGTGTTAAAGGAGATTGTCTGATATCGCCATCAATTTATGTAGGGCGAATGCCCGCATTCCTAAACGAATCGGAACTCTTCAGTACATTCCTAACTGATCTGTTAAATTCAACTGTCCGAAATTCTCGATAACGATAACATCGGTAGTTTAGTTTATCATCGTAAATTGTGTTTACTCATTTATGTTTGTGTTCACATGCATGCGTCTGTGTTTCTGCGCATGTGTAAGTGTTTCTGCGTAAAACCTGCACGTCCGCGGTCTATTTGCGTGTGCGCGCAATTTGGACATGTATGTGTTTGCGTGCGTGTGCGAACCTCACAACCTTGTGACGTTCGCATGAGGTCTCGTGCGAGAAAAAAAAAGTGTCACAATTAGGTGGTATTTTTTATTGGAATGCAACGTGCATTATTACCTTGGATCTCGTGACGAACTTTGACGAACACCTCGCGACATGGCAGCCGGATGTAGCCCAAGCACTCGTAGTGGCCGCTCAGCACGGCCGTCACCTTGGGAAACCGGAGACGACCCGTGCTGCTTGACGAGACGGGACGCGGCTATGAGTGCGGTGATTGCACTCGGGATTTTCTGCACTTCGTACATGTTAACTGCCTCTTGTTTGTACTCTGAGTTGCTTCGATGCACCCCCCCCCCACCCTTCACAGATTTTATCAACGCATATCAAACTACGAAAGGGTAGCGCGGTCAGTGTCCTTTGTTCGGAAGCAGAATAACTGCACCATAGTGAAACGATGATACAAGGGTGGTGGTGGTGGTTGTGATGATACAAGGGTTGAGTCCACGTGCGATTAAAGCAAGGGAGCATTGCGCGATGCGCATGTGCCCGAAATAACAGGGCACACGAGCGCCAATTTCTGACCGAACGTTTAAAAGGCTTCCTACCGCGGTGGATCGGGGCGCATGCATAAGACCAGACAGACCCATGGCACATGCGATCAGTATTCATGGGAATATCCTTCGCTATTGTCCCCTGTGAAACGGGGATGGCCGTCACTACCTCGACACAAGGGAACACACCCTACGTGTATAATCATTATATCAGATATCCCATCTATATTTCGATATATCAATGTACCCATCGATTGTCTCTCATTCTGCCCACACACAGATATAGATGTATAATATGTCGCCGTTGTTCGCTAAGCCCATTCTTCCCAACAGTGGGAGGCGCTAAAATTGTATTTAGCGCGAACGATGACAGAATTATCATCTTAGCGCGATAGCGTATGGGCACTGTGTCGTCAAAGATCCTAAATCGGCGTCCCGCGCCGGCGTCCCCATGAGCGAAAGTTACCTTCTATATATTTAGGTATATGCTTCGCTATATGACATGCGGTGTATGTGGGTTATATTGCCACACCATTCGATCAGTAAAGTTGCTCATATCTTGTTTTGCATTCTGAACAAAGTTATTCCTCGGAATTTTGAGAATGACAGCCCACAAACAAATGTCATGAAACAAAGCACCGACAGCGCACGCCTTTTTCTTTCAATCTTCTCAGACTGAAATATTAGATGTTCGAAACTAACAAATCTCAAAATGATGCAATTATTTTTTGGCACGGCTGTGCAATACCTCCGGGATCGGCCCACGCAAGAGGCCGCGTTTCTACCAGAAAACTCGCGTTCGTGCATAGCGTTCGCCGTCAGCGTTTCCCGGTAAGCATTACGGTTACATAGGCTGCAGTGAGAAACAGTCAGAAGCGTGAGAAGCAGTCAGGTATTTTCGAATGCTATCGGACGTTCCACTCTTAAAGACGAAGCTTAAGCGTCCTCCAATTTCCTTGCGCATTTATATGCACAAACACAATTTTTTTACTTGAATCCATGTCATAATGACAGAAAATTTTCATGTATAATTTCCATCATTTTACCGCTTAATGTTAGCTTGTTTCCACTGTATATACTCCTTATCTGTCCTGCGGTACCATGTGCCCACAGTATTTAATAAGTTAAATTAAAGAAGTATATACATCTACACATACATCTCTGCGATTTATTTCTCCATCTGTTTTATCTATCCTATATCTGTCCATCAGCTAACCTAGCACGACCTATATGCCTCACCTGTCTAACAGCAGCGCCTGGCTGAGCCACGCCGTACCACCGGCCTGATCACTCCAGCGAGCCTGCGTAACCATTACGCCTTCCTTGGCCGCGCAAGGCATCACCAGGGAATCGTGCAGTCTGACGCGGTGCACCTGGAGTCTCTTGGCGACCATTTTGGTGCTTCTACAGCAGCGAAAAGCCAAAAACACCAGGAGAAGCAAGAGGCTGGAGGCCCGGAGCATCACTTCATCTTCTTCATCTTCCCGCTTAATTTTAAAAGCGAAGTGTACTATAAAAAGATAGCAAAAAGCGCCATTTAAATGCATGCCTCCCTGTTTGATGCAGGTGCTACAGCAATGAATTGGAGCACTTGTTGTCGGTTGTCCAATGCGTAAAGTCATCTGGGACATTCGCCTTTGGTTTGGCCTCCCTAATCATCTTGCGCCTAATGTGTTTAGTGTGAGAACACAACCACAAGACCGGACGACTGTCCTTTGTAGACACGGGTGCCGGGCGCTTAGGACACGTTTCAGAGCGGTCATTTCGAGATCCCCAGGTGTAGCTGACAACAGGTGTCAGCGCCGAAGACTCCGAAGGCAATCTTCCTTCACCCAGGAAAGGTAGGAGCGAAGAAAGCGGACACCTGGGGGACGAAGACGCCCGACACACGATGGCCTATCAACTTAACGTTTCAAAACTTGTTTAACATAACAATTTTCAAGCGGGAGTTGCTCCGCTTGCTTGGAAAAACGCGACCGCAACCAGGTCGTCACCGAGGTTCTTGCAGCTGTTTCCTTTGGTCTACGAGATTAGCAGCGAAAAGGATTAGTCGCACAAAGTACCATTCGCACCCACTCATCATACGCATTTCTCTGAGCCTGCTTTTGTGCAAAATTGTCTCCTGCCCTTGCCGTCATTTCTCTTTTGGTGGACTGAAAGACTTTCCACGCGTGTGGTAACAAGGCCTTGTCCGGTTCGAGCGTACTGATCACTGAAGAAACTGATGTCAGCAGGTCGAAACTACTGCGCAAGTTTTTTTCTTATTTTTTTAATGAAACATTGTTAGAGACTGCTTGCAGTGGAGATTTGTTGACTCCAATATCTTCCAAGATTACTGCCTCTTGGAGTACTTGCTGGTTGTCGAGGTGGCTTTGTTGCATCTTGTCTTGCTGGGCAAGCTGAGAGTTGAGAAATTTTTTTTGCCATATTTAATGAAGCAAGAAAAATGGGAGTGGGCTTCAGATATCTTATCAACCGTTTTGGCCGCTTATAAATGTACCCAAATTTTTCGTTGCTTGAGATCAAAGAATAGAAGTTCGATCCGATGTGCTTGCGCCCTTCATGAAATTGCTATGTGCGCAAACTTTTCAGAAGCAATCTAGCATGCTGCTTGTATTTTACTCGTTATTTCCTTTTCAAGGTAACTATTTTGTATGGTTCCATGAGTTGAATGATTTTCAAGGTCTCGCTGTTGATGTAGGTCGGAGTGCGCAGATGCATACCTGTTTCGACCTGCTTGTAGAAAACAGTTTGTCGTTTAGCTACGACCATGTTCACTATTGACACTGTTGGAATCTCTGTCCTCCAGTCAGAAAACACTCTAAGCGCGTGTTTTTGTCAGAATCTCCACCATGTTAAATATTACTGCCTCCTATAACGCGTCAAGCAGCCGGCCACTCAAAACGTACGTGTCTGGGTGTTGTGAGTGAAGGTGGAAGGATCTTGAAAACATCAGCCAAGTGCTCATTTTCCGATTAACAGGTCGGCGCACTTCGATGCATACGGTGCTTTGTCCCAGGATTTATCAATGTTCCGTTGTGCTTCAGGCGTGATGCTATCGACAAAAACCGCGACATCTCTAGGACATTTAATGTGCTAGCATTATGACTGTCAAAATTGAAAATAGAGGTATGTGTTTCTCTGTAGCGCTCGCGTGCGTGTGTGCTCATGTGGGTTAAGTGTGGGAAGCAGGCCACGTGGCAGATGTGCAGAGAGGATGCGAGAGCTTACACGATCGCTATATATATATATATATACATATATATATATATATATATATAACCATAGCATAAGAATCTAACAAACATTGGCACCTTGCACAACATGGAAGAATTTACATCTACTAACGAAATGGATTAAAGTGCTTGGCTGTCTGAAACGTAATCATCGAGATGCCCCATTAACCACTTGAAAACTAGCCTATCCGACTTTTGTTCGTACGCAGCTTGAATTCGCCTCGCCCATATGGTCACCGAATCAGGCTTAGCTAATTCACTCACTAGAACGAATTCAGAACCGCGCGGTACGTTTTATTACCAGGAAATATGACCGACAGACTAGTGTTACTAACCTGAAATTCTCGCTATCACTCTCCACACTAGAGCTGCGAGGGAAGGTCGCTTTGCTCTTTTGCACAAAATAATTCCATACTCAGCATCATACTAGCCTTCCCCTTACCGAACCACATCGCACATCCCGTCGTCTTTGTAATAGCCACAGCTTTAGGCGCATATTTGGCGGAACCACGGCTTCATCAGCGCTTCCGCGTGCCATAGGCTACTGGAATGATCTTCCTGATCGCATCGTTGCCATTCATGACTCTGCAGTCTTCAAAGACCAAATACTGCTCTGGTTTTCTTAGCTGTTTTATTCACTGCCTTGTACTTTGTTAGTCACCCGTTTAGCCGCCATTTCGATGCTCCTTCAGAGATTACATATACTGTGCAATATTTTTCTGGCCTTAGATTTGTAGCCTTATACTTGTGATTACTTCTCTGCGTCCTGCGAAACTGTTACCCATTGTATAATGATGCATGAGCTGCTTTTTTCTTGTGTCCTTCATTTTCTGTACATGCCCCCCTCACACTATACTCCTATTTGAAGCCTGTGAGTATTTTGAAAGAATGGATAAATAAATAAATAAATAAATAAATAAAACATAGTGCTAACGCGTTTCTCCCGTATTTACTCCTAACTCGCAACATTTTTTTACGCAAATACTCCCACTCATACACCGGTGTTTTGGCCCTTACTTGATGGGTCCGCCGATGAGCTGCCACATCTTTTATTTTTCAGGCGTATAGTCATATCTGTCCTTTACTTCTTTTGGGCACAATATGCAGGACAAGAGAGGTTATTTAAGTCATGTGGCGTCGACGAAGCTCTGCAACGCACTTCAGTTCTTGCAGAACGCTTGCAGCTTCTTGCTCGCAGTAGGCGCGTCAGATTCGGCTGCCCGACACTCCAGGAGGACGTGGAGGACGGTCATCCTCTCCCCGCATCTACCGCAGGTTGGAGGATCATTTTCAGTGAGTAAAAAGTTATGTGTGCCAAATGTGTGTCCTATTCTGAGGCGGCAGAATAGGACATCTGTTCGTCGTGATTTTGTTACGGAGGGCCAAGAACCTAACTGTGGCTTTATCACGTGCAGTTTGTTATTTACTTCTGCGTCCCACTTACGTTGCCAGTGGTTTCGCAGTTTCCTTCTTAAAAAAGGCTTCAGGTCTGTGACAGGGACCGAAGCAGTAGGATTAACTGTATGCAATGAAATTGATGTGGCCATCTGGTCTGCTAGAACGTTACCCTCGATGCCCCTATGTCCAGGCACCCAGCATATAATGACATGCTGGTTAGACATATACGCTCTACAGAGGATGGAATAGAGCTCAGTAATTACGGGGTTTCTGTGTTTACAGTGTGACTTCAAGGCTTTTACGACGCTTAAGGAGTCTGTAGAAAAAATTGTTTTTTGGATATTTGATTTTCTGATACGTTTCACAGCCGACAATAGTGCATGGGCCTCAGCCGTAAATATGCTTGTTTCAGGGTGCAGTACACCGGATTCCGAGAAGGATGGGCCAATGGCTGCGTAGGACACCCCGGCATGCGACTTAGAAGCGTCTGTGTAAAACTCTGTGCACGAGTACTTGTACTGGAGCTCCAAGAAGTGCATTTTGATATGTGTCTCAGGCGCATGTTTAGTGACCTCTATAAAGGATGTGTCATACTCTATCAGTTGCCACTCCCAGGGCGGTACTAGCTTAGCTGGAGGCATTAGGCGTTGTTCGAGAACTGGGACATCCATTTCCGTGCTAAATGCTCTTGCGCACAGTGAGAAAGGAAGTCTCATAGAGGGTCTGTAATGAAAAAGTGTTTCACACGTCAAGTCGTTAGCAGTTGCGAAACACGGATGTTCATTATTAGAGCGAACCTTGAGAAAATACGTTAAGCTGATGTTTGTTCTCTGAAGATGGAGTGGCCACTCATCTGACTCTACATATAGACTTTCAACAGGGCTTGTTCTAAATGCACCAGTGGCCAGACGGATACCCAGATGGTGAACGGGGTCTAACATCTTAAGCGCGCTCGGTGCGGCAGAGTGATATACTACGGCACCATAATCTAACCGTGATGGAACAAGGCTCTTGTAAATATTCAATAAACACTGTCTGTCGCTACCCCAAGTTGTGTGGCATAGGATTTTAAGTAAGTTCATTGTTCTAAGACATTTTTCTTTAACATGTTTTAGATGAGGAATGAAAGTGAGCCTGCAGTCAAGAATAATGCCTAGGAATTTGTGTTCTTTGTTGACAGGAATTTGTTGTCCGCCCAGTTCTACACAAGGATCTGGGACCAGGTCTCTCTTTCTTGTGAAGAGAACACAAGAACTTTTGTGGGGGTTGACCTTAAATCCGTTTTGGTCTGCCCATATGGACACTTTGTTTAAGCCCTGCTGTACCTGTCGTTCGCATACTGTGAGGTTGCAGGATTTGAAGCCTATTTGTATATCGTCTACGTATACGGAATAAAAAATGGCAGGTGGTAGTGAAGCACGTAGTGTGTTCATCTTGACGATAAAGAGAGTGCAGCTGAGCACGCCTGCCTGGGCTACACCAGTTTCCTGGGTAAAGGGACGTGACAGTGCATTGCCGACTTTTACACAGAAGGTACGATTGGACAAATAGCTTTCAATTATTTTCAACATATTTCCACAGATGCCCATTCCCGACAAATCTCGCAAGATCCCGCAGCGCCATGTTCTATCATATGCCTTCTCCATATCGAGGAATATGGAGAGGAAATACTGTTTGTGTACAAAGGCATCGCGAATATATCCTTCAATGCGCACAAGATGATCTGTTGTTGACCGCCCTTGTCTGAAGCCACACTGATGGGGATCGAGTATATTGTTGAATTCAAGGAAGTGTATGAGTCTGTGATTAATCATTTTTTCAAAGAGCTTACACAGACAATTCGTAAGAGCTATCGGACGATAACTTGCTGCCAAGGAGGGGTCTTTTCCCTGCTTCAGGACAGGAACCAAAATCGCCTCTTTCCATGCAGATGGGAGGTATCCCGCAGCTAAAATAGTGTTGTAAAGTGTGAGTAGTGTAACTTGTGTATCAGTATGTAAGTTTCTGATCATATCATACATGACTCTGTCAGGTCCCGGGGCAGTGCTTTTGCATGTGTTCAAGGCAGCTCTCAACTAGGCAATACTGAAAGGCCGATTATAGGGTTCATTCTGTCTGGATTTTCTAATTATTGGCTTACATTCTTCTATTTTTTTATATTTGAGAAAGGACTGAGAATAATGGGTTGAGCTCGACACGCTCTCAAAGTGCTCCCCAAGTGAGTCTGCCTGATCTTCCAGGGTATCGCCTTGTGTGTTTACCAGAGGGAGTGAATATGTTTCGCGCCCTCTAATCCTATTGACCCTGTTCCAGGCTTTGGCCTCGTCTCTAAACGAGTTAATTACTCGATAAAAATTTCAGCCAACTCTCTCTTCTGGCCTGTCGGCGCGTTCTCCTGCCTTCGGATTTTGCTTTTTTAAAGTTAATTAGATTCTCCGCAGTGGGAGAGGCGCGTAGCAACCCCAACGCTTTGTTTTGTTTCTTACGGGCTGTCATACATTCGTCGTTCCACCACGGGACGCGCCGTTTGCATGCTAAACCACTCACTTCGGATATGCATTTTGATGCGGAATCTATTATGAATGTTGTAAGATACTCCACCGCAGCATCAATTTCTAAAGAAGACATGTCAGCCCATGGGATGCTAGTGAGAGTTCGAAATTTCTCCCAATCAGCTGTCTCAATCTTCCACCTCGGAGCTTGTGGAGGATATTCGTTTTCTTTAGGTGACCTTAGCAGTATAGGGAAGTGGTCACTGCCGTAAGGGTTGTCGGTAACTTCCCATTCAAGTTCAGGCAGTACAGACGGGGAGACTATGCTAAGATGTATTGAAGAATAGGCTCTGTTTGCAAGAGAGTAATATGTGTGTTTCTTCTTATTCAACAGGCACGCTCCAGAAGAAAAAAGGAACTGTTCAGCAAGACGTACTCGCGCATCTATACGAGGGTCGCCCCACAGGAAGTTATGTGCATTGAAATCGCCAAGAACAACATATGGTTCTGGCAATTCACCTATAAAAGACTGAAATTCATGTTTGCTTAGTTTGTAGTGTGGAGGTATACAAAGCGAGCAAATAGTGATAAGTTTGTTTAGCAGAACAACTCGAACCGCCACTGCCTCAAGAGCAGTTCGTAGTTGTAAACGTTGACAGGCTATGCTTTTTTGAATTACAATTGCAACACCGCCCGATGACGCGACAGCATCATCGCGATCTTTGCGAAAAGTAACTTACTGTCGAAGAAAGTTTGTGTATTTTGATTTTAAGTGGGTTTCCTGTAAACAAAGCACTTTTGGATTGTGTTTATGGATAAGTTCTTGCACATCATCGAGATTCCTAAGAAGACCCCTGACATGCCATTGAATGATTTGTGTATCCATATTTAAAGAAAAATTGGTGCTATGTTTACGGAAACGGAGGTGATGCCTTTGGTTACAGAGCTCTTTCGAGGCCCTGTAACGGGGGTTCTACCCTTTCTGGAGCGTTCGAGGGAGCCTCGCCGCTCCTCAGGCGCTTGGTGCGCCTTGAGAATGGCTGTAGTGTCCATTGCCTCTTGTGAGGCGCCGGACACGTGCTCTTGCGAGCGAGATGTTTCCCGAGAGAGTCCCGCCTTGGAGGGCAAGACCCCTGCGCCCACCAGCCCAGAGGTCGATGGGGCTCCCTGAGGGATCTGGCTGCGCCGGCTGTTGCCAGCGCTGGAAGGGGCCGGGGAGGTTGGGGCAGCCTCGGCTGCACCCACCTTCGGGGTCGATGGCCCCGTCTGCTTGGTTGGCGTAGCAGCGTTAGCTGCAGCCGCCGAGGGGGCGGTTGGCGTTACTGCCACCTCACTGGGTGTGGGTCGGACAGCCGCCGGAGACCGTTGTGGCGCTGCCCCCTGACGCGCCACATCGGCAAAGGTGTGCTTTGGCAGGAAGGATACCCGTCTGCGTGCCTCTTTGAAACTTATGTTTTCTTTTACCCTAATTGTAACTATATCCTTTTCTTTCTTCCACGATGGGCACGACCGCGAGTATGCAGCGTGCTCCCCTTCACAGTTTACACAATGGAGAGAGTTTTCACAAGTTTCAGAGGTGTGCTCATGAGCACTACATTTCGCGCAGGTTTGGCGGCCTCGACAGCTGTGTGAACTGTGACCGAAACGCTGGCATTTGAAGCAACGCAGGGGATTTGGAACATATGGGCGAACACGGAGCTTGATATAGCCGGCCTCGATGGACTCGGGCAGAACACTTGTGCCAAAAGTAAGTATCAGGTGTTTGGTCTGAATTTCCTTATTATCACGCCTCATCTTAATTCGCTTAACGTTGATGACGTTCTGCTCGCTGAAGCCCTCCAAGAGCTCAGCCTCAGTGAGCTCCAAGAGATCATCATCGGAGACTACGCCACGGCTGGTATTCATAGTACGATGCGGTGTTACTGTAACTTTGGCGTCGCCAAATGATACTAGATTGGGTAGCTTTTCATATTGCTTCAGGTTGCGGAGCTCCAAGAGGAGATCACCGCTTGCCATTCTGGATGCTTTGTAACCGGTACCAAAAACTTGGGTCGGAGACTTGGACAGGAGGAATGGTGAGATTGTTCGAACGGGTTTGTTTGGTGTTTCAGAGTGGACTACATGGAATCGAGGAAAAATTTCGTTTTGACGGGCAAAAAATTCTAACACATCATCGGTGCGCCCCCTCTTCAGGGAGCCATCAGGTAGTGGGGGGAAAGAAGAAGCCATAGGAGATTGTAATTTCGGCAGTAATGCCAGCCACCCACCGTGGAGTCCTACAAGGGGACGCTGCAGGGCCTGTGAAACACGGCCTGCAAACGCCAGCTGTACATTACCACTATAACCAAATCTGAAATAACCTAGGTTGGTTATTCACACAAGGTTAACCTTTGCTGCCTGGAAAAATTGGAAGTAAAGAGAAGCGAGGAGAAGACAGGAAAGATGGAAAGTGAGAGAAAGACGAAGGTTGGAGGGAGAGCGAGAGACAGGAAAAGGCAACTACCGATTTCCCCCGGGTGGGTCAGTCCGGGGGTGCCGTCTACGTGAAGCAGAGGCCAAAGAGGTGTGTTGCCTCCGCGGGGGGCCTTAAAGGTCCGAACACCCGGCATCGGCTCAACCCCCAGGATCCCCCTTTCCCCGGACATGGCTAAGCCGCGCACGGCTACACGCGGGAGGGTCCAACCTCGTGTGCTCGGGTACGTGGTGTCGCAACACACCAAACACCTGCTGACGCAGACGCCTCTGCGGGGTTGTCTCGTCGGTGTTTTTTTTTTCACTCGATCATAGACTCGTGAGCAACGAACTTCGTCTGCAGTGCAGCATGAGTTTTAAAGGCATTTCGCTAAAGTTCGGAATGCTGTTTGCCGCTTATATTGTTTTCCGCTTCTTTACCGCGTTGCGCTAGCTAGGCAGCACGACTGCATGAGCGCATTGCGTTGTATCTTAAAGCTACTGAAGTTTGCAAGAACTGAAATTGTTAGGTTCATGTGGCGCTTTAAATCCTCGCACCAGCTGTCGCGCACTTCATGTTTTTACATCTATTTTATGCGTGGCTTGGCACATGTTTAACTGTTGCTAGTTGCTCCATGGATGACACGTGTCGATTCTTTTGAGCTGCGAAGTTTTCACCCTGCCTTGTTTCTAAAGGGTATAAATCACGCTTCGTCTTATCGGAATGATACCAAGGAAGTGCTTCTTTAACAGCTTTATTCTTTTCGCCCGAGGGCATCTTAGATATTGTTTGCGTTTTGGGAAATGTTTAGAAAATAGCTAGTTCAGGGTGAGAACTGCTAATAGCTTCTGCATATGGTATTTTTGTTCCATTTCTCGCTGAAAAGTTCGCGTCCCATTTGGGAAGTCATCACACCTCGATGCTGCCTGAGTAAACTCAACACGCTGAGTGATTTGTTTGTTTCACAACGTAGTCCCTTCTTGCATATGGGTTTTGTACTCAACTGAAATCTTTCTTATACTTACGCTGCAGACGACTAAACCGGGCCTTGGCGCCAGCGCTCATCTACATTCACTGGCGCTGCTCTGCCCTTAAATATATCAGTACTATCCCGTAGCAATATAAAAAAAGTACTGAAAAGTTAGTAAGTCTTTAGCTTTGTACTTTTCCAAGCAGCTCCCTTTGGGGAATTTAAAATTGCACAAACTGCAGCGGGAACGGTAGTTCATCGGCGTATGCAGCAGAATTGCATCGGCGGTTCAGCACTAACACGCGCTTTTGTTAACCCGTGTGTTTGGTGACTTCTTTGGCTAGTGTACGCGTTCCCATAAATAAATTGGCAATTACTCTTCTTGAGGCTGCAGTTATTGGACTGCAGTTATTCGGCGATGTCACATGTATTCATCGGCAGAAAAATCACAATGGCATATGCAGAGATTGCACCGCGCGGATTTGTTTGATATAAGTCTGCACTAACGACGGGTGCTTATTATTCAGTTACAGAAGCGGCATTGCGGCAAGGGTAGAATAAAAAAAACCATCGAGAGATGGCATCACTCAACAAAATTTATCGGCTAGTCAACATGAGCTCCACGTCATGTAAATGGGGTTCATGGCGTTTGTCTGCGGGACACACCTTGCACGTATGTGGACCATCTAGTCCCAAGCACCGGTAACATCGTGTTCATACCCGCTCGCACAGAGGTCAGCATCTTCCCTACAGCTGTCACCGCAGAAGAAGCAGCCTGGCACCCGAACAAATGAGAAATCGCAGCCGCGAACGTCAGCCATCCTTGCTGCAAAGGGTTGTAGTCTGCTACTGCTCCCGCGTGTGCTGCTGGAAGCGTCCGCTAGGTGGCTTTCATTGGCGCCTCTATAGGCGGTGCACGAGGCGTATACGAAAGCCTACAGACGTCACACTCCGCGTCTCAAGCTGGCGTCGCCGCGGCAGTTCGCGCAACAGTATTCTTTAGCGCGAAACGTACGCAGGGAGCGTTACGTACTTCGCATTGCTATCACGTGCGCCTTATGATCAATTATGCGCTTCTGAGGCTTGTTTTGTGCTTGGTCTTTTTTTAAACGTATTCTTTTCTGTGCGTTGTATGCGTGATTCCAAATAATACATGCACTGTTCGCTTCACTTTGCTGAGCGCGAGCAGCTTCTGCCTTGCGTAGTCATGAGTCATATCATTTTTTTACTTTCTTATGTGAATGTGAATGCTTACGGCGTATGAGTCATTGATGATGATAGTTTTCTGTCGACGGATGCGAAAGAATCCCGGGGGATCCTAACCATATGCAGCTTCGCTGTTACAACGCTTCATAACGTACTATATAAGGACATTAACTAGCTAACCTTAAGAATACTAGAATGTGAACCTCGTTTTTTATGAATTGTAATAACAGATGTTCATTATTCTAAAATTACTTGCCGTGGCTGCTCAGTGCCTATGGTTTTGGGTTGCTAAACACGAGGTCGCGAGATCGAATCTCGGCCACGGCGGCCGCATTTCGATGGGGGCGAAATGCGAAAACACCAGTGTAATTGGATTTCGATGCATGTTAACGAACCCCAGGTGGCCCAAATTTACGATGTTTCTTAGTACGCGTGCCTCATAATCAGATCGTGATTTGGGCACATCAAACCTAGCATTTAATATATTGAAAATTAATCTCCAGCTATTAAATATTCAATTTGATTCGCTTATGCCACTGTTCGATTCGTATTTCATTTGGTCTCAAAGATCACTATTCGCGCACCCCTATAGTAAGGCTTCATGGCGGCTTTGTCACACGTACGCTGCTGTCTGGGGATTCTTTGTGAGACAGGCTTGCTCCGTATGTCCCCCGGATATTCGATCTTCGCCCACAATAGCTCACATCGTGTCTGGACAATTTGCTAGAACACACTGGCCTCGAATGACTTCAATATATCCAGGGCAACCATATGTTCCCAGATGCCATGTTTACCTTCAGCCCAGTCCTCTCAGCGCGAGACCTACTACTCCAGCTCAAGGAAAAGGTTCTAGGTCATGTCTTCCATAACAGTGCCCGCACGATTCTCGCTGTCGATCTAAAGGTTGACTTCGACAACGTCACACTTTACTCCACCCTGGAGAACTTGCACCTCATCAAACTGCGGGCAACGGCCGTAAAACTACGTCGGAGCTTCCCTCAATAACCGTGCGGCCACAATAGGCATGGCCGACCTACTCACATCAATTATCCCTCCACCGAACAAGGGAACACTGGAAGCCGCAGTACTACCCCCTGCACTTTTCAACATCGCCAGGATGAAACTTTACCCGCCGTGGTTGCTCAGTGGCTATGGTGTTGGGCTGCTGAGCACGAGGTCGCGGGATCGAATCCCGGCCACGGCGGCCGCATTTCGATGGGGGCGAAATGCGAAAACACCCGTGTGCTTAGATTTAGGTGCACGTTAAAGAACCCCAGGTGGTCAAAATTTCCGGAGTCCTCCACTACGGCGTGCCTCATAATCAGAAAGTGGTTTTGGCACGTAAAACCCCCAAAAAAAAAAAAAAAAAAAAAAAAGGATGAAACTTTCTCAACGACTACGAACCGTTCCCGACATTCTGCATGCTCTTATGCTGATGCCACAGCAATCCGTACGACGGGTGGATCCTTGCGAGCAGCAAAATCCTCCTGGTCATGCCGTCAACAAGACTTTGCTACGCAACCGGCGGCGGACTTTAATGCGCATCTGAGAAGTCGGCGCTCCTCTTCCTGACTCGAAGGCCGAGAAGAAGAGTAGATCGGAAACATAGACATCCACATTGCATCAAGCAAGATGCCTCGAGTAAAGACTCAATTCTATAACTATATCAGTGCACCCGTTATTGGACCTATGCATTACATGGCCTGCCCAGGTCCTTTCTTTAAGCGAAGCTTTCTTTGCCCCTTCTCCCGTCTTCCCAGGCGCGACTACTGTGTTCTTGTGCAGGCGCACCACTGGTTTCCTGCGTTAGATTCACAGTGTTTTTTTGTTAATATGAACTAGAATATCTACTATTTCCATTGGTTCCCTGATTCATACCGCTCTCTTCCTGTCTGTTAACGTTACACCTAAAATTCTTCGTTCCATCGTTTTTTCACGGTCCTTATCTTCTTATCGAGCTTCTTGGTTTATCTTGACGTTTATGCCTCATATGTTAGCACCGGTAAAACGCAGCGATATTACAGTTTACCTTTCAACGACAGTGGCAAGCTGGCAATCATGATTAGGTAATGCCTGCCGTATGCCCTCCAACGCATCGCTGTTCTCCTGTGAATTACCTTGCCGTCATGTTAGATCTATTTGTTTTAAACAAGTTACTCTCCAAAGCTCGAGATCGCGAGGTAGATCCCCGCCGCGGCAGCCTACATTTCAATGGGGGCAAAATGCGAAAACGCTCGTGTAGTTAGATTTAGGCGCACGTGAAAAAGGCCCAGGTGGAGAAAATAATTCAGAAGTCGTGCAATGCACTATGCCTCGTAAGTAGATCGTGTTTGTCCCTCGTAAAACACCCTGAGAATTGGTTTTCGAGTGTAAACGTTGTAACACGTTGGGATTGCAAGATCATTCCATATGCTTCCAATGTGCAGTTCAGTTTCACATGTGATGCTTCTGTCTTTTCTCTATTAAGATAATTCAAAGTTACAGTGATGTCTCACTCCGTGAACGCGGGTCACGCGCAAACGTATGAACGCCGCGAACATCCAAAGCGGGCACCGCGGGGTCGAATCCCGAATGGACAGGGCGGGAACGCGATCGCAACATTGATTTCGACGGTGCGACACCCTAATGCAGAAATGAGCATCATTTTCCACATTAAGCCACTACTACTGCGACGCCTGCTGTGCCGCAAGGAAAGCGCAAATTGCTACACGTGCAAAGAGGAGACGCTACGAAGATGAAGCGAGTGCCGCGGCGTCGAAGCTCAAACGGAAAGGGCGCGATCGCGGCCATTCTCTTCTCCACCTCCAGGCGTCTCCCTCCTCCAGCGCTCGCCCCACGGGCTTACTGCTTCGCGCGCTCCTTACTTTTGCGTGGCCGGCAACGAGGAGGCGGATACCTACGCCGAAGCTGCCCACCATGATGTAGTCCCGGTTACCAGAGTGGTAGCGGCTTCGGACTACACGAGGCATAGGCTACGGCGCCTGCTCACCTCCATTCACCCGGACCCCTGAGTAGCTAGTGGCAGCGCCTCCAAGCCGCTTTCAATGAGGGGCCTCTCCAGATGAGACCGTTCCACGCTCCTGCGTTTGCGGACTGGCTGCACCCGGACTGCGGCCCGGCTCTACGCGAAGGGCCGCGCCACGTCACCTGCCTGCAAGAGATGCGGCTACTCCGAGACTCCGGAGCACCTTCTCTGTACTTGCCCATCCTTGGCGAAGGAAGGCTCCGTAGTGATGAACATTTATGGTCGCCACGGCTTTCCAGCGGCCACAGAGACTCACCTGCTGTTCCCACTGGGTCCCCGGCTCCCTGCGCTGCGAAGCCTGCTGGAGTTTATAAATTCCACTGCAATAGACACCCTATAAGCGTCCGCTACAACTCTGGCCACATTACTGAGGACTGATACCTGTCGCACATAGCGGAGTCTATTAGGCCACATCATCCCTCTTTCTTTATCACCTTTCACTTCCCACTCCTTCTCCCCTGACGACGCTTCGACGTGCTCCCTCCCAGGTTGCAGAATCAAGCGTCTTTCCTTTCTGTAGGTCACCATCATCATCATCATGACCTGACTTTGGCCGAGGCCCTAGGCCTTGCCGACCGCCTGTAACTACGTCGCTATTCGCTGCTGATGCCCTCTCAGTATCACTACCACTTTCATTTCCTTCCCCCCCCCTATGCAGCGTGGTTGAGGTGTCCTCTACTGAGACACAGTTATCGCTCTGCACTATACCCCACTTTCACCTGCCTCCTTTAAGAACCTCCTTTAAACATAATCTCGTCTATTTTACAGAAAGGGCACCTACGCTTGCGTGTGAAAAATTCGGAAATTCTCAGTCATTTCTTTCGGAGCGGAAGTCAGACGGCCGATCTCAAGAGTCATTAGAATTCAAAGTACAATTTAAAGTACAATCTAATAATAATACAAGTTTCGAAAGATGTGCCGAAATAGTTACGGTGAGTTGAGGCATGCAACCATTACCCGTGCACGCCATCCATGCTCAACATTCCACATACAGCTGCCGCTTTAAAGACAAAGAGGCCTGCAAACTTGCGCTGCCTAGCGACATGAACAAACGAACTGAAAGCACTTATGGTTTTGAGCGTCGCATAAAACATCCAAGGCTCACAAGAGCGTGCGTGCCAAAAAAAATCGCACTTCCGCCCTAGAGGCAAAGCACCAATTGCGATAGCATATTACTAGATAGCTGTACGAAGTAAGGATATTACCTTTATCGACCGTATAAACATATAAACATTCGCTTACTAACTAAATTAACAATGATAGAATGTGTAAGCGTCATTCAACGAGTACTTAGAAACAGACACATAGAGACAGCGCTGTCTTTGTATGTCTGCTTCCTTCTACTTCATTGTTCAGTCGCGTTTACACATTCTGTTATGGAATAAAACTAAACCCGTCAACGTGTTTTAACTAAATTAACCAGCACGTTGTCACGTGCGCACAGGTAAATATGAGCACATCTCGCTCGATGACAACGGAAACTGTGAAAACGCTGGAGTTAGGAATCGCGGCAGCAGCCGCAAAGCCATTGACCTCCGTGCATCTGTCGCTTCAACGCGAACGAAACGTCGAAAGCAAAGCGCATAATAAGCTACCGGCACTACGCGCACTCTGTAAACATCGCAGATCGCTTTGAAGATGAGGCCAGCGCGGGCTCACTTTCGCCACGTGGCAGATCGCTTTCAAGACACACGAGCGCCGGTAACGGGTCCCTACAGCATCTACGAAAGACGTCTACAACGGCGTCCATGATTCGTGTGGCCAACACCGCAGTAGACGCCGCGGTTTTCTCCACTCAGTACAAAGCGGCGGGCGACGAAGACATCGGGGCACCCCAGCCGCCGCCGCCGCAGGAGGAGGCCCCTTCTCCCTCGCCTGACCACCCTGCCTCGCCAACACCACCTAGACAAGTTGACCTCGCGCGCTACAGGAGAGGAAACTCATCTGGGTGGCGTTCCTCGCTCGCGCACTCAAGATAGAACCGCGTTCGCTGGCTCACCCTCACACGCTTTCACTCATACGGAACCTCACGATGACGGCGGAAATGCGCCTGGAGTGTCCATATAATTAATATCGCAATAGAAATAGACAACACAGGTGTAAGCACTGGCCGGGTATCGAACCCAGTACATCTCGCCTCCTCAGAGAGCGCTAGAGTTGCACCCCCGACAAGTGCAATTTTCGTAAGAAGACTCCTCCAAATCCGCGCTGCTCCTGGCGTGAAACGAGCGCGAATGAAGAAAAGCATAGTAGTAAACGGCTCTCGCGGGAATCCCGAGTTGCACTGTATTGAAATTTTATCGAGTGACAGACTTTTCAGCACAATTACGGGCCTGTCATCGGCCTCTTTCAAAAGAAGCGCGTCAATTCTCGGAGCACGAATTTTCAGCGATATACATTAGAATGGTAGACACTGTGCAACCTAGGACCTAACGGGACTCAGACTGTGTATCCTCGCAGTTCTCACTCCGTTTATGCGCCGTTTTGGTTAGTACTGAAGTTTTTGGTTCCAAATCAATATCTAACTGCTGCCAAGCATGCAATAATTACCCGTTGAGGTTGCTATCATTGTCAGTCAGTATACTAGAAAGCGAGCTATTACCACACACAAGGCTTGTTCTAGGTCCAAGAACTCGGACGCCGATAACTAAGCATTTGCTTTGCATGATTTTATTTATCGGAATGCTCAGTAAGTAATGATCTGCATATAGTGCCTTCGGTTGGCATGCAGGAACACCTTAATGTGAAGCCATGATATAAGGGGCGGTCATGACTGCCGCAGTTATGGAACCTTCGCAACAGGTCCCTCTCATGGTTTCCGTTTTCCATCAACACATCCCTGCTTCGGAAGTGCCTGGTGTGGCGGAAACATTTGTATTGACTCGAAGGTTTCCTTTGCACCGCCTGAGACTTGCCTATTCCATTAAAAAGGACCAACAAAAGAATATTCGACGGTGCATTTGAACTGTCATTCTCCCAGAGACTTCATTCTCCAGGAAAATATGCCACATACACCACAATTAAAGGTACGAGTACACGTGTGCAGCAATGCGTCTGCCGTCTGAGAAAGCTCGGGGGCTTTTGTATCGCTAGAGAGATAGTTTCCTTACATCATCAACTTCAATTTTGCAAGTACACAATCATATTGATAGAGAACACCAAAAGATAAAAGGACATCTATGCTGCTGATAGTGAAGTATGCGGGCGATATGCGTTCGTAATATATGTCAAGTGTTCGGCGAGCCGTAGTAACCGGGGCCCTGCTGCTTGTGCTTCGAGTATTCGTTCGTGATCCAGGCCGTGGTCGAGCCGAAACGCCTGAACATGTTAGTGGCTCCGGGCCTGTTTCGAGTGCCCGGTGATGAATAGGCGCCGCGGGGAGGAATGAAAAGTCCCTCGCCGTGCGACACTTCGTTCACAAACTGTCCCTCAGAGTGTCTGCACCCGCGCGCCGCCTGGTAGCGGCGGGGTGGCGGAGCAACGGCGGAACTGAGTCGGTCGTGCCTGTCTTCCCGGCCAAGCGGCGAGGGCCACCCAGAGCGCCGGGGGCTCACGTGACCAGGCCTGTCGTAAAGCGGGACCGACCCGCCGGAAGCGCCACTGTCGGCGGCTTCGTAGATCCCGTGGACGTCACGTGGTACGTTGTCGCGGATCCGTGCGCTATGCAAGGTCCTGCGGTAGTCCTCCGGTGACGAGGTCCACGCTGGCACTTTGTAACGGGGAGCATTCTCGATTTCGCCCTGGGCGCTTCGACGGTTTGGCCTCCCGCATAGGTTCGCCGGTGTTTTAGCCGGTGTCGACGTGACAGGAGCCAAGGCTCCTGTTTTTCGGGTTTTGCGCTGAGCCGATGGGTTTTGGGAGCGCCAAGATGAGAGTTCGTCAGATGGCCTGTGAGCGGTGAGTGGAGACTTCTGCATCGTGCCATGGCTGCCGCCCACAGCGTTCAGCTTCATGAGACCTGGAACGTATTATAACGCACAAAAGAAAGTTATGCGGGTCGAACGCACACACTGCAACTAACGCTTTGAAACGAACCACTCGTAAAGCAGGTATTTCAATGCTACAGAACTGTTAATCCTCTGGAACACATATTGCACCATTGCAGGTAAAAATTTGCCTGGATAGAAAATCCCCAAAACGTCGCTGCTGCCACAACGCGACCCACGTGAGTGTGTACTACGCGGTCTCAAGGTCGGCCATCTTTCATTACACTATCTCTAGGATCATCCTGGTTTACAATCTCACTATCTTTAGTATCGGCCCGTAATTCTCGTGAGATGCAAGAGCAGCAGCTGCACCAAACCATGGGGCAAGAGGCATGTATAGTAAACATCGCTTTATTGTAGAAATTATGCGCTTGAACGCGATTATTTGTAGCTGTGAGGATATTTAAATATCGTTTGTTGTTTCAATGCCTTTCAAGGTTGTTTCAAAGCAAGCCATTCGTACAACTGTAAGGATATCGTACAGGCAGCTGGCTAGACAGGCTGTCCCACCTAACATGTGCAAAAATTTTGAAATATACAGGATCGGCTAACCAGGGAGAGAAAAGGTCCACGGAACCCGCAGTGGTATAATTCTCCAGCGAGAAAATTGTAGGTCTACTGAGTTTAAAGCTTTAAAGATATCCAGGCGTTCTGGTTGCGGTCAGTTGCAATTGTTTAAGTGATCACTAAATTCTTCTAAAGTGTTCCATGTCCTTTGCTTTTGATAAATTCAAACTGGTTTACAGACGGCATACTATTAGCTTCCACAAAGCTTGTCATTGCGGAATATAAATGTATTTAAAACCAAGGCTGCGGAATTTCTCCAGAGGACATCAACCTATATTCCCTTTCCTTCAGAACGGTATCCCCTGAATGTCCTGCACTGAGCATTGATACTAAAAAAAAAACTAATCCGCAACGCCATCAGCAATTACATTGCGGAGCATAAGCACGCTATTGGGTGTTCAAGTAAAGAACATGTTAAACTTATTCTTCTAGCGTGATTGACGGCACATCAAAATTACCGGTGATAACATCATACGTTTCAGTGATAACCCTGAAAACCAACATGCAAGTTGGTGTTGATCTTTCGTTGTTTATGGAGCATACACAAGAGAACGACACAAGAAACGACGTACACATCGTAATGTCATTTCCTACGACACGTGCAATTTGCCGCAACATCCGCTTGCTTGTTAGGCCTCGTAAACGCCCATTTGTTGCGAGAACTCACCGAAGGGCCTCGGCTGCGGGGTGTTCTTGCGTCTGTCGAGCCGCCTCGCATTCCGCGCAGTCCTGGCTAGGAGCTCCTTAAACATGGTCTCTTGATCACACGGCGCTGGATCCTTGGCCTTCGAGGAGGCCACGACGCGCTTCTCGAGCAAAGCAGACGACGCTGCTGCGTATTTATTTATTTATTTATTTATTTATTTATTTATTTGTAGGA
This sequence comes from Dermacentor variabilis, assembly GCF_050947875.1. Taxonomy (NCBI): domain Eukaryota; kingdom Metazoa; phylum Arthropoda; class Arachnida; order Ixodida; family Ixodidae; genus Dermacentor; species Dermacentor variabilis. The sequence goes on along the minus strand of NC_134578.1, from coordinate 32,275,960 downwards.
CACGATGCATTACCCAATGAAATGGTTGCCGAAACAGGCGCACCAAGTGTATCGCCCTATTTTCGTACACCCGGGGACTCCACAAGGCAGTTATCTTTTGACAGCTCCTTCCTTCATTCATGGAAGAAAGTGTGTCGCGTAACCCTTTTACATAAAACGCGTCGTAACGAACGTCCCAAACACCAATTCCTCTCTTACCCACCGAAGTCATCCCTTACTCTCGAGCTAAGTTGCTAATTACTCATTCAAATCAATAGTATCGGAGTAACGGAGTTGCTAGCAACTCTTGATCGGCGCAACTATAATAATTTATTGCGCTGCCATTAGCAGTTAACAATTCGCATTATTTTCTGTAGTGGAACATCTTCTGTATTTCGTGATTGCTCAATTGTACATTTATTAATCCTACGCTGAGCCTCGAACGAATAGCAGCGCCAGGTACACATCCCCCTTTGTCCTAAACCATTGGCTGATCTCCGTTCAGATTTGGCAATATTGTGCATGATGTCCAGTATAATGCAAAGCTTCCGGACGCCGCTTAGCCGTCTTGTGGACAATAAGTCAGAAGCTGGTGTCGTCTGAGGCGGCGCCATTTAAAAATTTTCGACGCCGCTGCAACGAAAAGGCTGTCCTCTCTATCACTGCATTGTCGTAGTTACGGCGAAAACATTGGGTTCACCGTAGCCATGACAGATGACGTAACTGTTCCGTTGCAGTGGAACGGACTTGTTTTAAGCGGGATTTGGAACGTTATTGGCGTAAGACGTTCAATATGTGAAAGTTATGAAATGGGGCTGGACTGGACACCTTCCTGCATGAAGAGAGAGACGTAGAGAAGCGGTAACAGCGAGGTTAGCTTGCTTACGTTGTGTTGGTTGCGTTGTGTTTTCTGAACTCTATCATTTCTTTTTAGGTCTTCCACCGCAGTTCAGCAGAACTTCATTTTGATACCTAATGTTTGGAGCACACCGCCTTGAGCGTCTGTAGCACACGTTTTAAAAAAGAATGTTTGGCTCAAGTGCACGTCTCTTGTAGGATGCATACGCACTTTATTAACAATCATTTTACTTTATGTGGTGCGCACAAACAGCTAAGTTGAAACAGTAAAGAATGACAGGCTACATTTACAATGCTTTTAGCTCATGGTGAAGCTTTCTTTAGTAGCTTTTGTCTTCCAAATTTCAATTACTTTAAGAATTTGCAAAGGTAATTTTTTTTTCGAAGCAAGTGCTCATCTAGCATAGAGTATCTTGCGCTAGAGCAAAAGCGTGGCCAGAGTTACATAGAAATTTAATTTTGCATGTATTATTGCAGTCTTGCCCTGTTCCATGTTTAATAACTCTTAAGCTTTACGAGAACATAATTCTTCAACTTCTGTGCAAAATTCGTAAAACTGTAGAACGACTGCTAATTCGTGAGCATTACGAAAAACATCCGCATATTTGGTAAGGATGGTCTACAGTTTTGCGTTACTCTCATCTTTCTATAAACAATCGTTCCCGTACAACAATTTCTACTAAAAAAAACATGCCTACTGAAAAAAAAAATATATAGCCAGTGGAGCTGCTGGGTATCGATCCCAGTACCTCTCGCATGCTAAGCGAGCGCTCTACCATCTGAGCTACACCCCCGACGAAGACCAGCTGAAACGGAACACCGTTTTACCCATGGGACATTCTACGCGAATCTGGGTCGAACGACGACGACCGAAGAGGCCGGCGGCAACCGGTCTTTTCCCGACAACCTCGCCTCACAATCTAACGAGCTTTCACTTGTGTATGTGCAGCGTAAAGGCGAGCGGAGGGTGTCTCTCGTTTATGTTAAATCGACGCACTCCCCTAGCTTCGCATTACTAACTGCAGAATTCGTCCGGTAATTCTATCGACATTGCCTTTGGACCGTCTGTATCACCTAGTTTTCCGCAATTAATGATATAGACGGCGACAGCCTATAAAAATGTCGTTGCATATGAGCGGCTCTCCAACCCACAGAGAATGCTTGTACAGCGGTGAACAAAAAAGATATATCGACATGGGATCCGACAGAGCACCCGTCCGGATCCCGAAACGCAATTTGGTTCGTAGTAAAAGCACAAGAACGACACTCGGGCAGTGGAAGTGAAGCACGCCTTAAGCGGAAGAATTAGATCGGAGCCTCCTGTCTAAGTGCGTGCGAAAGGACATTCTGCTTTCTGCGGTCCCTACTTCAATAGTCTGATTCCTACAGTCACTAGAATATAACTTTTCCTCTTAACTGAAGCACATTCCATTGAAATCGATCAAGGGGTTGGCGCATAAGAGCGTTTATGCGATTCACATGCGATTCAGTAGGCGGCATCGGAGTTGGCCGCGTATTCTTTCTGTATTTCTATATTTACTGCGTAGTGCTATCTCTGCGTTCCCCTTTAAGAGTGTTCCATGCTGTACATCTATTTTTCTGCGAACTTGAAGTTGGCTGGTCACCCGGGCCATACTTAAATTTGTATGCAGCATTTGTCTGAATTCCCTATTGGTTCTGAATACGTACACCCGGGAGCAAAACTACAGGGACCAGGGATCGCGCGATAAAACTAATTTTTTCCGCTGTCTGCGAATAGAAGTTGAAATTAAAGACTGCAGACCAAGCGTGGCATTACAATACTTCTAGTGTACTCGTCAGTTTCTGTTTATGCGTTTTAAGTACTAAGAAATTCTATATATTTAGGCGACACTGTGGTCCGTATACTTTTGCTCACGGGTGTACACCGGTCGAGTGATCCGTCCCTGCTCTCTTCCCTTTCCCCGGTGTCAAGCAACGGAATGTAGATGAATCGACGTCAAGTTGACTTCTCTGCAGTAATTATCAAAGTATTTTCACTTTCGGGAGGATTTATTGAAAAGGGCCGTTCCGTTTGCTTTTAGTTCTTTGCTGTTCAATGGCGCTCCGATATCGCTGTGCTTCCTTCTATCACTTGCGTGGCTTCAATTCGCAAAGCAAGTATTTTCATTATGTAAGTTTCAGTGAATAAATTACTGAGAAAGCTTCGACTGTGCAACTCGCTTAACACTAACTATGTCGTCTAACACTGACTAAGCGCACATATATTTTTTTTATATTCAGAACAATTACTTTTATTTCTAATGTTTCGAAGATGGTAATGGGCACAAATCGTGCGCTAAACAAGCTTAATTGCTTGACCTACAAATAATACTCGGTGAAAGGTAAGATATGAATCCACAAGACCATTCAAGGCAGAAGCGAGAACACATAGGCAACCCTTTATACTCGCCATCATCGCCGTACTGTCTCAACAAACACTGGTGCGACGCACGCAAACAATCTAGCGCTGGATATCCCTTTAATGAAACGGTGTAGCTCCACTGCACCGTGGTAAATAAGTCGCATAAACAGGTGATAAAGTGCCTCAGAAAGGCTGGCCTATGTTTCGATAGGTGGGCCTATCATTGACAAAGGCGGTCTTGTCATCCTCGGCCTTTTAGTTTTAACGGGTTAGTACACGGTAACGTCACGTGCGGTCGTTGTCGGCAGCGGTTGCCTGTAAAGAAAGGGACAGACGAAAAAAACAAGCGCTGTCACGTGTCGTTTCCAGACCTCGCCGCGGGGTGGACAGGTTTGGAAGACGAGGTGAAGAGATCGGGGGAGAGGGGAGGCGGCAGGAGGAAAGAAAAAAAGAAGGCCAGAGACAGCGCCCCGGTGAGGCTGTTGGCAGGAGGAGGGGAGAGGGAGGAGATGGGAAGTCTTCCGAGAGTATAGTTTCCACACAGCTCCAGAAAGAGAGTTTTTTCTGAACAGCGCACCGTGTTATCAGACTATCACAGACAGTGGTCCCCCAATGACCTTGAAGTACGAAACTCCAGCTTTATTTTTATTTTATTTTTCCACAATGTCAAGGCACTTGCCTGAATAGTCTAAGATCGTGGTTTGGATTCCTAGCCACGTCGGCCCCATCCTGATTCGGTTTAAATGCAAGAACACTCGTGTGCAGTCCTTAGGGGGTCATAGAAAGCTCAGTTATCAGAAATAATCAGGGCATCATACTACGTCGTCTTTCATCGCCAATCGTCATTTTCTGAGAAACAAACTCCGACATTTAACTTTCCTGTAGTCTGATGAAAACCCCCAAGCGTTAAATGCTTGTTTAAACAAACGGTTTCGCTCAAAAGGAAAAAAATTGTGGAGGTGCTGGGTATCGATCCCAGTACCTCTCGCATGCTAAGCGAGCGCTCTACCATCTGAGCTACACCCCCAACGGGTGGTGCAACAAGTAAGAAGGCTCCTTCCAATGCGCAACGCTTCTGACGTGAGTCGAGGGGGCATGGAGGAAAGCGAAGAGGCAACCGACCGGCTGTCGTGATGATCGGGCGTTGCGCAATCAGGAACATATTCTGTTGGAATAACACTTGTGGCCAACTGCAATCCCTATTTTGCATTGTGTGTGCATAGAGTGCTTGGGTGAGAAACTTACAGAGCTTACGGAACGTACAGTGCGTGACACAATAATAAAAAGAAAACAAAAGCAACAGAAAATAAATATCATGACTGTAAGGACAGGACCACAAAAAGAGCTGCAAAGACAGGCATAACCAATGATAGCAGCATTCCGGGCAAGTTGGTGATCCATTCGTGAAGTGTTATTGCGCATCAGTGTTCTTCTCTTGCGTCCGTGTTTGTTCTGTTGTGCAATAATACTTCTGTAGTAATCAATGATGCCACGACAACAATAATTAGCTACGTGAAAAGTCTCCCCCATGAAAAAAGGACTGATCATGCCTTATGTACTTAGTAATACAGTGAAGTATTACCAATTATGTATATGGGAATACTGAGAGCTGAGTGAATGCATGCGTTCAAACTTTACGTGAGATGCGTGCTCATTGTAAATGCACGTTTGCATGAAAGTACCTGGAGGCATTGGCTCGCAGGACTCCGTCTGGACCCCGCGGTGCGCAGAGTCTACGTGGACGTGGTCCTGCAAAAAAAGCGCGAAAAAATAATGCGCGTGGCATTCGCGAATAACAAGCGGGAGGCGCACGCTTGTCGTAGAGCGCTTCATTCTTCCTAAATACGTCGCTCTGGCCCCGTACATGGGACGAATCACAAAACACGCCCCCCCCCCCCTTCCCGGCTTTTACTGTGTAACTCCCATATTAAAGAGGCATGCAAAGAATTACAAAATGTCACTGGGGACGCATGCTCGCCGAATTAGTTATTATATCGTGTGGTTTGACCTCTTGTTAATATCAGATTGCCTTTAGCACGGCGTTACGACCATTGCTACACGATAAATATCCGTGTGGTCCAAAGTACAGCCCATATAGGCCTTGCGCCCTCATCAGAAATGACTCTTGAAGGTGGTGAAAAAAAAGAAGGCTATTTAACATAGCTGCCTGCAGCCTCCAATTAGTGTCATAGTAATGTCGTTCCTTATGCTGATACCCCTTGAACCAATAAACTTTATTAAGAAATATAGGCGGGAGGGTTATTTAACGAACCCTGGAGTGGTTCGCTGCGGGGAATGTCTAGTATGATACACTCCAGATGCCAATTATGACAAATTAAATTATGCAGTGCACGTTAGAGACGCAAATAATACACAAACTGAGCCAAAACTTGCAACAAACAAATTAAGTTATCGCGTTCACCGTCTCTCGCTGAGTTTAAACATGCGGTGGATTAGTGGCTTTGGGGCTGACTGGTTTCAGCATATTGCTACTCAGCGTAAGACGTGGGGTTCGATTCCCATCCTTGGTCGTTGCATCACAATGGCGCAAGTGCAATGATGCATGTACGCTAGCTTATTAGTCGTTGGGTTTACGTGGCCTACCGGGGGTACGAAAATTGTTTGAAAACTTTCGGCTCCGACGTCTATCGCATCCACTGTGTTGCTATGGGGATGTCAATTGAGTCCCATCATACCACACCTTTGTTGAGTCTTGAGTCCAGGTTTGGACGGAAGCCCCTACGCTCTGGATGAAACGGGGTAAAGGGGTAAACGCAGCGATACCAACTAGGATACGTAAAACGACAACTGCAACGATGTTTCAGTTGACACACCAAAGCCACGTGAGCACAAATGTGTCACAGCGAAGCTGTTGTTGGCTAGGGTTCCGTGAATTTTTCGTGTCGGCGTCAAAAAATCTGTGTGAGCGACTATCATCATCAGCAATGGCTCACGCCAGTGCTCCCGCGTTCGTCGAAGTGTTCTTCCAAAGGTGGCTCCGTTGCCACTCATGATGCCAGCATTTCCCATACTGCCCTTCCCTCTGCGAAGGCGCTGACGGCACTGGCTCACTGCCAGTCGGTGCGGCGATTTCCGTCTCAAATTCCTTGCCTCAGTGTATCGCGTAATGAAGACACGAATGTATGTAACGAATGCATAACACGAATGAACGCGGATGTGCAAAAATAAATGTGCGCGCGTGCCTTTCGTCACAATGACCACCGATCAAGACACTAAATGCGTTCGTATACCTTTGTTCAAAATTCTGTGTCCCCTCTTTTTCCTGTACTGCACCGCTCCGTTGACCTTCCAGCTTCACAGAGTGGACTGGCTCGGGACCTTTGTTTAGTTGTCCGACAGGCTCCACGCAAGAGTGGGAGCAGGGCACTTCCAGAATTCCTCTGGAATTCGTCAGACTCCTACATGCAAACTCCTACCCGAATCCGGCATCCCTTATTAGCATATATCCCGAGATCTATCGGAATTTTTCTTGCGGGGCCTGTCGTGAGGTTGCTACTTTGCCTCATATGCTCTGGGAGTGCGGGTCGCTGGGATCGAAGTTCACCAAGGAAGAGTGGGATGCGCTCCTGCGAAGTCCCGTCTTTGAGGACCAAATCCTTGCCGTCCAGCGCCCCCGCGATCGGGCCGGCAGACTAGAGACTAGATCTGTCGGTCCCGTCGTGGGATTAGCCGGGTGTGCGCTTTATCGCGTTTCGCTGGACCAAATCAAACTTTATTCACTCACTCACTCACTCGAAGCATTGCTACAAAGATATATACATATATATATATATATATATATATATATATATATATATATATATATATATATATATGTGTGTGTGTGTGTGTGTGTGTGTGTGTGTGTGTGTGTGTGTGTGTGTGCGTGTGTGTGTGTGTGTGTGTGTGTGTGTGTGTGTGTGTGTGTGTGTGTGTGTGTGTGTGTGTGTGTGTGTGTGTGTGTGTGTGTGTGTGTGTGTGTGTGTGTGTGTGTGTGTGTGTGTGTGTGTGTGTGTGTGTGTGCCAAGGTTGTGTTTGCAGCGATACTATAGCAACTATATATACGCCCACCGTAGTTAAGTTCAGCTTCCCTCTAAAATATGGCTCGTATACGGTTCAAGTGCGCTAGAAATGGGATAGAATTGTAAAATGGTACATAGTTACGTCTAGAAAGCAAAGGAAGCATCAGGCGACAGAAAATGGAAAATTACAGAGTTTAGAACATTATCAAGAAAATTACATTGAGACAAATGGAGATTCCGCAAATGTACTGTACTAACATTCATATGGCCACCGACAAAGCTCTCTGTTCTTAAGGAGCACTCAAATTTGGCGTGCCCTGATGTCAAATTCCGTAACGTGGCCGTTTTCAGCCAACCACAGCCGCCCCGTGAGCCAATCAGAGGTTACAAAATGGCAACGGCGACAATAGGGCCGTAGATAGTATACATTTCCAGAGAGGCGATTTATGGACGCTGTCCAATTGTCAGCCTATTGTCATAGTCCGCGATGGCGCCACTTTTGAGCCAATCAGCGATGCAGCAGCAATCATCTGGACTCATCGAAGCTGTCAAGATGGTGAATTCGACAGTACGGCGCAGTATTAAAACGTGCAAGCTGGCACTCCGGGCTATAGAATAGCATTCAATGTTAATCATCGCGTGACCTCCGAGACCACAGCGGCGCACACTATCAAGGTACAATCTTTGAGGCCACAATTATTGACACTCACGTCGGTCTGCGTGCCTACAGCTTGCCGCGAAGCAGCCGTCGTGGCCGCCAAAAGCGGCTGCTGCTCTTCTTGCAACGACGCCGTCTTTCGGGAACCCCTCGTCATCACAGCTGCAAAACAGGGTGAACACTATCAGGGTTGGACTAAAAAATGAGCTGGCGATGACACCGCGTAAATATTGACAGCTGCATGTAAATTTCTCAGCCACATATCGCGGTGCCACCGCCGCTGTTGCAGAGTTCCGGAAACCAAACGCAGTCAGGAAGTTACAGGGGGCATATTATTTCTGGTAAACTTTGGTATGATTGTTTTCGGGCGTTTTATTGTGGAATTCCTCGCAATATTCTTTGTAAACGTGTATACGTTTATAGTTTATACGTTAACGCTTATAACGTTAACGTTTTAATGTTAACTTTTCAACGTTCATAACGCTTATACGTTGTTTATACGTAAACGTGTAAACTTGTATACGAGTGCGGCATCCTAGGTGGGATGCGCGCCGTGGCGATCAATTTCGCATAGGAGCGGAACGAAAAACAAAAGATTTATGACATTAGCAAAGTAACCCTGGAGCGCAAAATTAATCCGGATCCCCGACAACGGCGTTCCTTGCAGCTCACTTGCAGTTTCTGCACGCGAACAATGAGAATTAATTATTGATCAATATGCAGAGTAGTATTGCAGTTGTGCATGGAGGAAAGAAACAAGATAGGGGAGGCCCTGACGTCACGTTTTTGGAAGCCAGAAATGCAACCAAGTTTGCCATCTCTCTTTGCGCCTCCGATCAGCTCGCTGGAGAAGACAGGCGCGAGCTTCGAACTTTCATTGCTGCGGGCCACCGGAATTGCGTGCAGCTCACGCGCGTCAGAACAAAGCCTGCGAAACTTTTGTAACAGTTTTTATGGAAGCAGCCGCGCTCATGTATTTTTCAGTGGCACGTTGAAGAGGACGACGAAGACCCGCGCCATCGTTGCTTGATTGTGTCTGTTGCCGGCTGACACATACACACACAGAGAGAGAGAGACCCAACACACAACTTTCAAGCTTACACACCACGCTCCAATATCAGCTTTTCTCGCGAACATAAGGCGCTGCGAGAAAGACACTGGCTGAAAAAAAAACTTGTCTCACTTTCCAGAGGCTTAGAGCAGCAACGAGAGTTTCAAGAGGGTGGTTGCCATGTCAACGTTGACGTTTGGGATAGCATTCCCAGTGCTCCCTTGCGAAAAACAGCGCGTGATTTCCGTCACGCTTTCTCCAACACGTCTCTGCTGGCCCGGGCCACTCCTACGCTTTCCTTCCTCTGTGCAGTTGCGTTATTTTTATTTCAGCAAAAAAAAAGAACAACACGAATTAACGGAAGAATTATTGAAATGTTAATAATAAGCAAACAACAACGTGGAAAAAAATATATATTCTCGAAACTTACGAAACAGCTAAAGAAAAAAAGTAGTCCGTCGAGCCGGATTCGAACCAGCGACCTATGGATGTCCGCATTCGGTGCAACCTCTACAGTCCACCGCTCTACCAACTGAGCTATCGACGGCACGAAACACGCTGCCCAACCGGTTGGTCTTGAAAGTGGCCACGCACCGCCTGACCTATGTTTTTTTTTTTTTTTAGTTACAATAAACCAAGGCGTTTCTCGTGCGCCTTATGCGGAGCCACTTCGGCTTTGCATTAGTTTCGTTCGTGGCAAAGAATGATCGCGCTTTGTCCGTGTCGTTGTTCGTTTCTTGTCGCTGCTATTGTCGCGTCATTTAACAGCACGCATGCACAGCTAGCTTATGTGTGAGGCGCGTTCTTGCCTCGTGTGCAATAAAAAAATTGACAATATGGGAACTGAATACAGCCTTAGATAATGCCCCACTGTAGATGACAGTCTTCTGCTTAGTACAATTAATGAAACAAATCTGTTCCTATTGGAAAAACCGTGAGACTCATGTACCCCGTCTCCATACGTCACGTATGGTCATACGAGATTCTGTACGAAAACCTGCATGATTCCATACAAATCAGTTATGACCACATAGTTTCATACCGTGGGGCCTATGGGTCTTTCTAAACCGGTTTAAGCCTAGGTATCGAAATGTCCAAGAATGTTCAAAGGCAGCGACTGGTTATAAGTAGATCAGCAGGGGCCTTAAAGCTTGAATGGCGCCCAAATTTCTTTTACCAGGCCTTATTGACTAACTACTTTGTATTTATACATAAATTTGTACGCCCTACAGCTAACCGCTCATTGTTATAATGCTGGAAATGACACGCTGCGCGAGTTCAGTGCCCTAAGGTAGTTACATTCCTGGCTGTCCGCATTGTACCAGTGTTTTCTCCATTTCTGCATTTGTTGGTTGCCCAGTAGTCACGGCTATTTGCTCGCACAGGCTACATTTTTAGCTTCCAGATTCCTACATAACGCTTATCTGTTCTAGCTTTTTTGTTTTCTTTTTTTACTGCAGCCATAATTTTCATGTAACCCTCAATAAAATGCATTCAGCCAGCTTACAGAAAACTTAATAAATCATCCATGCAAGCTATGTAGCTTGCCAGTGTACCGCCTTGGCATTATCGTTCTACCCATTTCTGTGAACTAGTACTTGCTTATGAACTCTTCGCAGCCATAACAGGCTGTTCGGAAGTCTGCGGATCAAAACAAAATGGACTTCCAGCACAAGTTATTTAACCAGTTTCATAACCGGCCACTGCAGCCGCATCCTTATGCAAGCGAAATTAAAAGCTTGACGTAAATACATTTAGGTGCACGTTACGGAAGCTCAAGTTGTCAAAGTTATCCGAGAGCAGCCCCATACGGCGTCCCACGTAAACCGCCGCATACCATTGAGGGACGCTACACTCCGTAAAAAATGTACTAGTGAACAGTTGCTGTACGTAGTCAGCTTATACAGACTTCATATTGCCAAAAGCACAAATCTATCAGGAAAGCACGACGGCTTTGAGGAACCCTATGAAAACAAAATGGACTTTCTAAATTTGGTTCTGTGTTTGATTCGGTGCACTTCATGAGGCCGTCGAGGCTTCTAAAATGAAGCGGAGTGAAACTTGCAGTTGGGATTCGAGCAAGGTCCATTTGCACAAACATCGGGTTTTGCGTCAACTTACGTCGGTCCGAAGCTCTGCTACGAGTTGGCGGAAGAGCCTTGGGCTGCAGTAAAGAGAAAGGGGCGTTTATGTATTTCTATATCATTCCAATCTTTACTCCGATCAACTGACCTAAACAGTAACTTCATTCCAAGGAAACTAAGCTCACTACGATGCTGAAGTATAAATGTGTCCACATATATGTCGCTACGTAATGTACATTAACGAATACAAAAAGCGTATAAGTATGGATATCGAAGATGGTTGCCGAGTCTGGATATTCGTCTTCTTTCTAACAGTTAACTCGAGTTTCAGAAAATGCCAACTAGGCTGACAACAAGTACTTCTGACTGGTATGCGGTATCTCCCTGCTTACCTGAAAGCAGCGTGAGAGCTTGTCCTCCATGATGATGGTCCTAACCATCCGTTTGGATGACCAGACTTGTGACACCCTGGTTTAAACAGCGACAACATGTTCACACCGAAAAGTCACAAATTTTTGGCGTGTGAGTAAGACCTCCAACCTTCGGCTAGAGCGATACCGTTTTGCGACAGTTCGGAAGTCTCTCAAGAAAGCGGCTTTCTTCTTCCTTTTTTTTATATTCCCTTGTTTCTCGACTTTTTATTTAAATCATGTTCAACCAGCGCTTCCTTTATTGTGCGAGGTCTGTAAGTTTGTAGCGGAACCGTAGCTACCGCTTAACAATAATATAATTCAAACGATCTTGATTTCAGTCATACGCTGTCGTGTCACGTCGCGTTAATGTTTAAGACGACATAGGAACGCCACGTGTGGCAGAGGACCGTGCTTAATGGAGATCAACTTTAATGAAAAATACGTGATAATTGAAGTTTACTTGACACCTAATTTACGCACACACTGCAGATAGTATCAGGAATACAGACAAAAAGCCTTGGATATTGGTTCGACTAATATACAAAACAACATGAACTGGGTTACTTCTTTTTTATTCAAACTGGTTTTCTAAAATAACGTGCAGGATGTAAAGTCGATCAGCCTGCCGGTTTTGGTGGATTGCCTGAATACGTGTAAATTACTTCCACAACAAATTGCAATATCCAGGCAACCAAATAAAAAAAATGCAGAACGAAAGTTTGGAAATTATATGCGTATATCCGTAGGCGGCCGAGCATGCTGTTTGTTCATGATAATTCAAAGCTTTAATATGCTACTCAATGGAATAGCATAAGCGATACCTGATTTTCAAGGCTTGTTCTCTGATGGCACTAGGAAAAACCGTTTCACACATTTGTTATGGTAAAATTATCGAAGACTATGTGTCACAATGTCTAGTCTGCAAAATGGCACTTACCATACAAATAGGACCAGCGCTGTCAGGGTCGTTATTCCAAAGAGGAAAGCATAGATCACCCAAGAAACTGAAAAATATGTCGGAGCAGTCCTAGTAAAACGCCACATCTTTTGTACCGAAACGAATGCTTAAATAAACAATAATGCTGGCTCTCCCGTAATCGAGAGTAGATGTAAGCATGAAATGGTAACCGGCAAAGATGATTGGGTGGAGATCATACTAGCAACAATCTTAAAATGGCTGTAGTGCATGTTGGCAACAGCACACCTGACCACACCACACCGCACCACACCGCACCACGCTATACTGTGCACAGGACCATAATGTAGCTGACCAGCTAGAAGAAGTAAACCGGCTGAAGGCCGCACGACAGGCAGCCAAAGACGCCAGTAAGACAGAGCGCACTGCCTAGCTAGAAGAGGAATGTATTGAATCTGGGGTTTTTAGGTGCCAAAGCCACAATTTGACTATGAGGCACGCCGTAGAGGGGAACTCCGAATTATTTTGACGACCAGGGGGTCTTCAACGTGCCTCCAGTGCACAAGCACAGGCGTTTTTTTTTTTCATTTCGCCTCCACCGAAATTTTGATCCCGCGACCTCGTTATTAGCAGCGCAACACCACAACCGCTAAGCCACCGCGGCGGGTAAAAGCGCCTGAAGGCTGCGTGGCGCCATCTCACGAGGTGACACAAAAACCGTGCCGTGTAACTCACGGACCGCACGCCTTCAGCGCTCAGCGCCAAAAGGTTACATTGAAGTGTATGGTGCCCTGTCTCTGCGTTTTGAACGCTGCTATTTAGTATGACAAATAAACCTTCGGCGTGTTAGAAGTTGCAGCTTGAGTGATATTGTGAACAAACGTTAGGAAAAACTCGGACGCAATTTTTTTTGTAACTTGCTTGGGCAGTAACTAGCGTATGTAATGTGGTCCTGTGCAAAGGGTTCGGGGCCAGAGACCACATTCACATTTTTTTTTAAGTTTTGACTTGTTACCCGGGTGATCTCGTTTTGTTCTCGCAACTTGCCCGGATGTTCTCGTGGCTGCACGACTAGCCGCTCGAGGCACTCTGCATTTGTTCGCGGGCTTTTTTCACTCTCAGAAAAATACTTTTACGAAGGACGTATTGAGAAACAGAAGCCTGTGTCGGGAGTTTTTCATGCTGCTCTGCAATTTTATCATTGACACTTTTAATCTACGATATTTGAGAAGTTGATTATTTAGACTAAATATGGGATTAGGCAGAATTCAAAAGGCAATCTGAGTATCTCCAAGCGACGGCAAACAACATCACGTTAGTTCTGTCCAGGTACGTGGCATTTGCGTATCTTTAAATCTCGGTGCATGACAGCTGGCACACCCTGTACATGCAGGCTAGTTATGAACGTTATGCACCTTCCTCGCTAGGTGCTCAATACCGTAGGAGGCCCTGTATGACGCCCTACTAGTATGCACTCACTCTGCAACAATGCCCGGATCTAAACTAACGCTAATCAGCGCGCAAAACGGATTTCTGCACCTTCGCAATCATTGGGCGAGGTGCTTCCCTGCCTATAGGTGGACTTGCCCGGTGGACACCAAAGGCAGAAGGGGGAGCCGTGCTGCTCGGTGTAGGAGCCGAAGTCGCAGGGGATGCAGTTGCGGAACTGGCCGCCAGGGCTGAAGGACCCGGGCCGGCAGACGTCTGCGAGACATGGCAATGCTAGAGTGATCGGTTCCTCTTCCTGTTAGCGCATCGCGTACTCGTCGATTGTCTGTTTTTAAAGCTTGCGGGCCTTGATGCTTCTCTTTAAAAAAAAAAAGAAAATGGTCATTTGGGGCACGTTCTCGCTTTCTACAGACATTGACTGGGGTTTTGCGTAAGCGGGACGCAAGTGGGCAACTGAGGACACACACAGCGGCTACTTGCGCTTTGTTCCGTCCTCCCCGTTTCCGCAATGCCCCCAGATAAAGCCACACGACGGTCTGTTCCAGACCTTCACATTTTCGACATATCTTTACGCTTGGACGGTGACATGCTTACACGCCCGCACGAAGGACGTTTTTGGTGCCTTTCGGAAAACCTCATAGGGGGAAATTCACCCGTAGCCTACGCTAACCGCCCCGTCGTAGCTACAAGTACCGCTCTGGGACATGATGACAAATCTATCGTCTTCTCGCAATTAGCAAAGGACCAGCGTATGTGTTCCACTACACGAGCCTCAAGGATAGCTGCGATTAAACACGTTACACAAACTTGGACGGCTCGTCAAGGGTTCCAGCCTCCCGGAGCATTGCCGATTCCTTTTCCAGTTTCTGTGACTTTCGCTCCGATCCTGTGACGACATGCGAGTTTACTCACAGCAACGCCGGTCGCTGACGACATATCCCACGCGACATCCGGTTCCGTTCTTGTCGCTCTCGAACACTGGAAGACAGAACGAAAACCTTTTCTGATCACTCATTTTTAGATACATTTGTGCACACCTAAAGCACAAAGTATGGGATACAGGTGAATGCACCGAGAAGTCTCAAACTAAACCTCGTAAGTGTTATGCGTGGTCTCGACATGACACTTAAATGCACTTTCATTTGTGCTGTTGGTATTAAAGGGCATTAAGTCTGATATCACCATCCACTCATCTAGTGCGAATGCTCACAATCCTATACAGATCGGAACTCTCCCGTACATTTCTAACTTCACTGTTAAAGACAACTGTTAAAAATTCTCGACAACGATAACATCGGTCATTAAGTTTATGAGGCACATGATGTTTACACATGTATGTTTGTGTTCACGGGCATGCGTGTGCGTTTATGTGCGTGTGTTATTACTTGTGGGTAAGCTTGCACGTCCGTGGTCTATTTGCGTGTGCGCGCTATTTGGACATGCATGTTTGTGCGTGCGTGTGCGAACCACACATGCTTGGGACGTTCGAATGTACTCTCGCACAATAAAGAAATTCAGGTGGTATTTGTTACGGTAATGCAATGCGCACTATCCCCGACACCCACCCTGGATCTCATGACGAACTTTGATGAACACCTCGCGGCGTGGCAGCCGGACATAGCCCGAGCACTCGTAGTGACCGCTCAGCACGGCCGTGACCTTGGGAAACCGGAGGCGACCCGTGCTGCTTGACGAGAGAGGACACGGCTATGATTACGGCTTTTTCACTCAGGATTTTCTGCACCTCGTATCTGCCAACCGCCTCTTGTTTGTACTTTGAGTTGCTTCGACGCTTTAATAAATTAAAATGGAAAAATGTATATCTCTATAAATACATCTCTGCACTTTATTCCTCCATCTGTTTTATCTATCATCTGTCCGCTCATCGGCCAATCTACCACAGACCACGTGCCTCACCTGTCTGACAGCAGCGCCTGGCTGAGCCATGCCGTGCCGCCAGCCTGGTCACTCCAGTGAGCCCGTCTAACCATTACGCCTTCCTTGGCCGCGCAAGGCATCACCAGAGAGTCGTGCAGTCTAACGCGGTGCACCTGGAGTCTCTTGGCGACCAGTATGGTGCTTCTACCGCAGCGAAAAGCGGATAACACCAGGAGAAGCAAGAGGCTGGAGGCCCGGAGCATCACTTCAACTTCTTCTTTATCTTCGCCCCTAATTTTTTACACGAAGCGTACAACAAAAAGATAGCAAAAAGCGTCCTTTAAATGCATGCCTCCCTGTTTGATGCAGGTACTACAGCAATGGATTAGAGCACTATTTGTCGAATATTCAATTTATAAAGTCATGTGGGACATTCGCCTTTAGTTTGACTTACCTAAGCATCTCGCGCCTAATGTCCTTAGTGCCAGGACACAGCCACAAAACAAGGCGACTGCCCGCTGTCGACACGGGTACCGTGCGCTTAGGACACGTTTTAGAGCAGTCATTTCGAGATACCCAGGTGTAGGTTACAACTGGTGTCAGTGCCGAAGACTACGAAGACAATTTTCCTCCGCCCGGGAAAGGTCGGAGCGAAGAAAGCAGACACCAGGGGGAGGAAGACGCACGACACATTACTGACATATCAACTTAACATTGTAAGACATGTTTAACATAACAATTTTCAAGCGAGAGTTGCTAGGCTTGCTTGGAAAAACGGGACCAGTCAAATACGACCGCAAGCAGCTCGCCACCGAGGTTATTGCAGCGGTTCCTCTTGCTCTAAGAGATTAGCAGCGAGATGAATTAGTCGCACAAAGTACTCTTCGCACCCGCTCATCACATACATGTTTGTTAGCCTGCTTTCGCGCAAAGTTGTCCCATAGCCTTGCCATCATTTCTCCTTTGGTGGAGTGAAAGACTTTCCACACGTGCGATAGCAAGGCCTTGTCCGGTTCAAGCGCACTGATTGCTGAAGAAACTGGTGTTAGCAGGTCCAAACAAATGCGCATGCTTTTTTTTCTAGCTAAACTTTGTCCGAGACTGCTTGTGTATATTTGTTGACCCCAAGATCTCCCATGAATACTGCCTCTTGGAGTACTTCTTGGTTGTTGAGGAGGCT
Organism: Dermacentor variabilis; assembly: GCF_050947875.1. Classification (NCBI taxonomy): domain Eukaryota; kingdom Metazoa; phylum Arthropoda; class Arachnida; order Ixodida; family Ixodidae; genus Dermacentor; species Dermacentor variabilis. The sequence continues at coordinate 32,259,089 of NC_134578.1, read as the reverse complement.
TTGTTGCATCTTGTCTTGCTGGGCAAGCTAAGCGTTGATAAATTTTCCTCGCCATATGCAATGCAGCAAGAAACAAGGGGAGTGTACTTCACGTACTTGAACAACTGTTTTGACCTATCCTAAATCTATCCCAATTTTTCGTCACATGGGCTCAAAAAACAGAAGTTTGAGCCGATGCGCTTGCGTACTCCATGGAATCGCTAAGTGCGCAAATTTTTTCACAAGCAATCTGGCAAGATGCTTGTATTTTACTTGATCTTCCCTTAATAACGCAAACTACTTTGTGCGCTTCCATGGATTTAATGACATTCAAGGTCTCGCTGTTTATGTAGGTCGCAGTGTGTAGATGCGTGCCTGTGTCCACTGACGTCTAGAAAAGAGTTTGTCGTTTAGCTACCACCATGTTCACTATTGACACTGTTGGAATGGCTTTCCTCCAGTGAGAAAACACTCCAAGGCGCGTCTCGTTTGTCAGAGTCTCCTCCACCTTAAATATTACTGGCTTCTATTGCGCGTCAAGCAACCTGACACTGAAAACGTACCGGCTGAGTGCTATGAGCGAAGGCCGAAGCATCTTGAAATCATCAAGCCAGTGCTCATATTCTGGTAAACAAGGTCGGCGCACTTCTGTGTATACGGTGCCCTGTCCAAGGCTTTATCAATGTTCTGTTGTGCTTCAGGCGTGATGCTGTCGCACAAACCGCGACATTTTGAGGACATTTAATGCGCTTGCATTACGACTGTCAACATTGAAAAAAAAGTATGGGTTTGTGTGTGCGCGCTCCCGTGCGTGTGTGGGAAGCAGGCCACGTGGCAGATGTACAGAGGGGATGGGAGAGCTTAGAAGATCGCTATATATATATAATACCACGAGAATTCCACATTGACACCAAGCACTACATAGGGGAAATTACATCTGCTAACTAAATGGAGCAAAGAAATGATAAACTATTGGAAATGAAAGCGGATGAAAAAACAACAAAAACCACATGCCGTAGCTGGGGAACGGTCTCGCGTCTTCGCATCACGCGTGCGATGCTCTATATTGTCCGTGGTGTCAATGTTTGTTGGCTTCTTAGGATATGAATAATAAAAATTGGGCCCCTCGCTTAACACCCTTTCTTCTCTCTTATATATATATATATATATATATATATATATATATATATATATATATATATATATATATATTGTGTCGAGTGAGCTCCTCAACCAAACTTTGCAATTTAGTGAACGGGATTTAAATCATGAATGTGGGAGCTCAACGAGATGCAACGTAGCGCTAACGCGTCTGTCTATCATTTACCGCTAACTCGCCACTTTTTTTTTACTCAAATACTCTCACTGAGAGTATTTGATTACCTAGTCTTGCCTAGTTGTGCCCCGCAGGGGCATCTGCGTCAACAGGCGTTTGGTATGTTGCGACACCACGTACCCGAGCACATGAGGGTGGGACCCTCCCGCGTGTAACCGTGCGCCGCTTAGCCGTGCCCGGGGAAACGGAGATCCTGGGGGTTGAGCCGATGCCGGGTGTTCAGACCTTAAAGGCCCCCCGGCGGAGGCAACACACCTCTTTGGCCTGTGCTTCACGTAGACGGCACGCCCGGACTGACCCACCCGGGGGAAATCGGCAGTCGCCTTTTCCTGTCCACCTCTCCAACCTTTTTCTTTCCTATCTTCTTTCTTTTACTCTCCTTTCATCTCTTCTCTTCCGTCACTTCCTAATTTTCCTAGACGGCTAGGGTTAAACTTGTGTATGTGCCCTCCCTTGGGTATAATATATTAGGTTATAGTGGCAATGCACGGTTGGCGCCTGCGGCCTTACGCGTTAAGTCCTGCAGCGTCCCCATGTTGGGCTCCGTGGTGGGTGGCCGCCATTGCTGCCGAAAAGAAAGTCAGATACTATGGGAACACCTGCATTTCCCCGCCTACTTGATCGTCACCCTCAGAGGAGGGGGCGCACCGAAGACCTGAGCACATGTTTCACCCGCCCTAAAGAGACCTACCCAAAATACCACGTAGTACACAGTGAGAACCCTGAAAAACAAGCCAGATTCATTTCACCTTTCACATTAGCAAAATCCTTGACCGAAGCCTTAGGGTCAGGTTATAAAGTGACTAAAATGGCAAGTGGAGACCTTCTTCTGGAGATCCCTCAGAAAAATCAGTATGAGAAACTAGGCAGGCTTGAGACATTTGGCAATATAGCAGTCTCTGTTACACCACACAGATCAATGAATAGCTCACGCGGAGTCGTATCAGAGGCAGACCTCCAAGATTTGACAGAAGCTGAACTCCCGGAAGGGTGGAAAGAACAAAATGTTACCAATGTAAAACGAATTATACTTAGACGAGACAACAAGTAAATACCCACCAAGCACCTTGTCCTAACATTGGCATCCAGCGTTCTGCCAGAAACAATCGAAACAGGATATATCAGGTTAACTGTCCGACCTTATATCCCCAACCCTAGACGGTGCTTCCAATGTCAGAGGTTCGGCCATGGCTCGCAGAGCTGCCGTGGTCAAACAACTTGTGCAAAGTGTGGAGTCCAGGGCCACCCCTCCGACAACTGCAGTGGCACACCTCACTGCGTGAACTGCAGTGGTGACCATCCAGCCTACTCACGCTCCTGTCCGAACTGGAAGAAAGAAAAAGAGATAATCACACTTAAAGTCAAGGAAAATATTTCGTTTAAGAAAGCCCGTAAACGGTGCTCACCTTTCCACAACACACTTATGCTGATGCGGCGCGTCGGGGGGCAGCGTCGCAGCGGCCATTGCCAAGTGCCCAGCCCGCGTGCAGCGAGCAGGCACCTCTGGCTCCTGCCCCCAGGGTGGAAGTAGGTAAGCCTACTCAATCCAACCAGCAAACAGGCCATGCTACCCTTGGGTTGCCGACCCCACAAGAGTTATCTGCGGCAACCTGCGCTACACGCAGCGATCCCGCAGGGAACGATAGTGGCCCCGAAGGTAGGCGCAGCCGAGGCTGCCTCAGCCTCCCCGGCCCCTTCCAGGGCTGGCAACAGCCGGCGCAGCCAAATTCCACAGGGAGTCTCATCGACCTCCGGGCTGGTGGGCGCAGGGGTCTTGCCTTCCGAGGTGAGCTTCTCTCGAAAAAATTGTCGCTCGCAAGCGCGCGTGTCCGGCGCCGCACAAGAGGCAATGGACACAACACCTATCCCCACGGCGCACCAAGCGCCTAAGGAGCGGCGAGGCTCCCTCGAGCGCTCCAGAAAATGCAAAATCCCGTTTACAGGGCCTCGCAAGAGCCCTGTAATCTAATACATCACTTCTGTTCTCCGTATACACAGCACCAATTTACTTTATATGGATACACAAGTCATACAATCGAACGTCAGAGGTCTTCTGAGAAACCTTGATGATGTACAAGAACTCATCCACCAACACAATCCAAAAGTGCTGTGTTTACAGGAAACACACCTAAAATCAAAACACACAAACTTTCTGCGACAGTATCTAACTTTTCGCAAAGATCGCGATGATGCTGTCGCATCATCGGGTGGTGTCGCCATTGTTATCCATAAGAGCATTGCGTGTCAACTTTTACAGCTACAAACGCCCCTCGAAGCAGTGGCGGTTCGAGCTCTTCTCCTAAACAAACTCGTCACCATTAGCTTTCTTTACATACCCCCACATTACAAATTAACGAAACATGAATTCCAATCCTTTATAGATCAATTGCCAGAACCTTATGTTGTTCTGGGTGATTTCATTGCACACAGCAGCTTGTGGGGAGACTCGTATCGATGCGGGAGGTCGTCTCGTTGAACAATTCCTTTTTCGTGTGGTGCGTGTCTGCTGAATCGCAAGGAACCCACTTATTACTGTCTCGCAAACAGAACCTTTTTTTCAATTGATCTTAGCCTAGTTTCCACGTCAATACTGTCTGAACTCGAATGGGAAGTTAACAACAATCCTTACGGAAGCGACCACTTCCCCATACTGCTAAAAACACCTAAAGAAAAGGAATGTCCACCACAGGCTTCTAGGTGGAAGATTGATACAGCCGACTGGGACAAATTCAGAACTCTTACTAGTATTTCATGGGATGACATGTCCTCGCTATTAATTGATGCTGCTGTGCAGTATCTTACAGCTTTTATAATAGATGCGGCATCTAAATGTATATCAGAAATAAATGGTTTGGCATGCAAACGGCGTGTCCCGTGGTGGAACGACGAATGTAGGATCGCTCGTAAAAAACAGAACTAAGCATGGGGGTTGCTACGCGCTTCTCCCACTGCGGAGAATCTTATTAACTTTAAGAAAGTAAAGTCTCAAGGCAGGAGAACGCGCCGACAGGCCAGACGAGAGACTTGGCAGAAGGTTTTATCGGGCATCAACTCATATGCAGATGAGGCCAAAGTCTGGAATAAGGTTAATAGGATAAGAGGGCGACAAACATATTCACTCCCTTTGGTAAACACACAAGGCGATACCCTGCAAGACCAGGCAGACTCTCTTGGGGAGCATTTTGAGAGCGTGTCAAGCTCAACAAATTATTCACAATCCTTTCTCAAATTCAAACAAACAGAAAAATCCAAGCCATTCATCAGAAAATCTCGACAGAATGAACCATACAACCGTCCTTTTAGCATTGCCGAGTTGAGAGCTGCCTTGAGTGCATGCAAGAGCTATGCGCCAGGATCTGACAGAATCATGTATGAAATGATCAAAAACTTACACACTGACACCCACGTTACACTACTCGCACTGTTCAACACAATTTGGGCTGTAGCATACCTTCCAACCGCATGGAAAGATGCCATTGTCGTCCCTGTTTTGAAGCAAGGCAAAGACCCTTCCTCAGTGGCAAGTTACCGCCCGATAGCCCTCACAAGTTGCCTTTGTAAGGTATTTGAATAAATGATTAATCGGCGACTTATTCATTTCCTTGAACAGAGTAAAATGCTTCAGTGTGGCTTCAGAGAGGGGCGCTGCACAACTGATCATCATGTACGTATTGAAGCAAACATCCATGACGCATTTGTGCACTAACAGTTTTTCCTATCCATATTCCTCGATATGGAGAAGGCATACGACACAACTTGGCGCTACGGAATCTTGAGAGACCTGTCAGAAATGCGAATCCATGGTAATATGCTAATCCTAATAGAAAACTATTTGTCCCCTCGTACCTACCGGGTAAAAGTCGGCAATGTACTCTCACGTCCTTTTACACAAGAAACTGGTGTACCTCAAGGAGGCGTGCTCAGCCGCACGCTCTTTATCGTGAAGATGAACACGCTTCGTGCTTCATTACCACCTGCCATTTTTTACTCTTTCTATGAGGACGACATTCAAATAGCTTTCAAATCATGTAACCTCGCAGTGTGCGAGAGACAAGTACAGCATGGCTTGAACAAGGTGTCCAAGTGGGCAGACCAAAATGGATTTAAAATAAACCCCCAAGAAAGCTCTTGTATTCTCTTTACAAGAGAAAGAGGCCTGGTCCCGGATCCTTGCTTAAAACTGTGTGGACAACAAATACCTATCAACAAGCAGCACAAATTCCTAGGTATTATACTTGACTATAGACTCACTTTCACTCCACACAATAAATATCTGAAAGAAAAATGTCTAAAAACAATGAACCTAATGAAACTTCTATCCCAGACTACATGGGGTAGTGACAGGAAGTGCCTAATGAACCTATACAAGAGCCTAATTCGGTCTCGATTGGATAATGGTGCCTTCGTATATAACTCTGCCGCCCCGAGCGCGCTAAAGATGACAGATCCTGTGCAGCATCTAGGTATCCGCTAAGCCACGCGCGCTTTCAGAACAAGCCCGATTGAAAGCTTATATACGGAATCAATGAATGGTATCTTCATCTACAGAGAACTTACACCAGTCTTACATATTTTCTGAATATACAATCCAATCATCAACATCCATGTTTTAACACTGTTAACGATAGTGTTCTACACTTTTCCAGAATCGACCCTCTGTAAGACGGCCTTTCTCGCTTCGTGTGAGGGAGCTTAGTCATGAAATGCATATTCCACTCCTCGAGCTTCGCATAATGCATCCAACCAAATTGTTACCACCTTGGGAGTGGCAGGTCGTAGAATGTGACATATCCTTTTTAGAAGTCCCAAAACACGCTCCAGAGGTCGAAATAAAAATGCATTTTCTAGAACTTCAGTACAAGCACTCGTGCACAGAGTTCTACACAGACGCTTCCAAGTCACATGCCGGAGCGTCCTATGCAGCTGTCGGTCCATCCTTCTCGGAATCGTATATACTACATCCAGAAACAAGTATCTTTACGGCAGAGGCCTACACATTATGGTCGGCTGTAAAGCATATAAGGAAATCAAAACACCAAAAAGCCGTAATATATACGGACTCCCTAAGTGTGGTGAAGACCTTAATGTCACCCTACAAAAAGAAAAAATCCTGTACTTACTGAGGTCTATGCCGACCTGTGCAAAGCTTATCTATCTAGCCAGCATATCATCATATGCTGGGTACCTGGCCACAGGGGAAACGAAGGTAACGTTCTGGCAGACCAGATGGCTACATCAATTGCACCCCCTGGTGTTAATAATACTGCTTCGGTTCCTCTCGCAGATCTGAAACCTTACATACGAAAGAAACTGCGAAACCACTGGGAACGCATGTGGGACGCAGAAATAAATAATAAATTGCACGTTATAAAGCCACAGTTAGGTTTATGGCCCTCCCCAACAAAATCTCGGCAAAAAGAGGTCTTATTCTGTCACCTCATAATAGGACACACATTTGGGACCCATCATTTTCTACTTACTGGAAGTGAACCTCCAACCTGTGGTAGATGCGGTGAGAGGCTGATCGTCCTCCATGTCCTCTTGGAGTGTCGGAAAGCCGAACCTGAAAGAAAGAAACATTTTCCGCTTGCATACCGTTATTACATCCCTCTACACCCGGCTATGTTTCTTGGTAAGGAACCGCTTTTTAACACCAAGGCAGTCCTCGACTTTTTAAAGGATGTAGTTCTACACGTTATAAGTCCATCAAATTCGTAGAGCATCCTCGCTTCAGAGGATGCCGCTGCGATAACAGTTTTGCATAGCACATGCCTCCAGGCCCTTGTGTTTCAAGGGCTCTAAGGAGGCAGTAGTGCTCTAGCATATCTTATAACCTATATATTTTTACACACCGTATCATTCTTTTTAAATGCAACCTAATGTTCATAGTACACGTCATAAGTCATCGCCATAATCTTATTATACAGATTTTACGCACTTTAGCGCGACCATTCTTAAGGCCCCTCTACAGCCACGTCACACCAACTTCATCGAACTCGCCATTACACTGCGAAGTCATTACCACAGACATGGCGCTCTTTGGCCATACTCTGCCCTTGCGCCCTAAAACATCAAACATTCATTCATTGCCTAGTAGTGCTTTAGCCCTTACTTGATGAGTCCGCCGATGAGCTCTCACATCGTTCATTTTTCAGGCTAATAGCCATATCTGTCGTACTTTTTGGGGGGCACATTATGCAGGACAAGAGAGGCCGTGTAAGTGATGTGGCGTTGACGAAGCAGTGCAACGCGCCTCAGTTCTTGCAGAACACTTGCAGCTTCTTGCTCGCAGTTGGCGCGTTGCCCAGGTTAAATGTTTCCACACGTGCGACATTGCACGAACCATAGAGAGAGTTTCGATGACCGCACTACGGTGACGCATTGTTCACCTACTTTCCGGGTAAATAATTTGACACACATTGAAACGGGAAAAGCACAAAGATCCCCTTGAAAGTCAAAACTGAAATCCCTCGGCGGTGTTTTGAGCTAGGCGCAATATCACGAAGAGAAATCGAAACGAGAACTTCACGCGAATGACGGGATAGCGTATAATTCTATCCGGAACATCTGATATCTTATGTTGCAATTTAAGCCTAATAAAAAGCTACAAAAGAAATGATTCTTACATGTTTTGCCTGTTGTGCTTGTTTTCTTTCATTTTTGTTCTTTTTTTCGACCATTGTCACATTTTATTCACACCACCACCTTTTCGGACCATTTAAAGGAAATACAGTTGAGCAGCACATAAACTTCAGGCATTTTTGCCTCGCCTTCAAGATGTTCTATTAATGGAAATGAGGTAGTGTTAAAGAGCATTATCATTTAATGTTTATGTTAAAGTGGCACTTAATGCTGTTTAGGTATGAAAAGAAAATTTACACTCTACCCAGAGAAAGCTCGAAGGCTGTTAGAGATAGCGTGTGGTAACTGCGCCTGCATTCGTTTCGCTACATAAGTACCGGTCATGGGTCAGAAGTTAGACTGTCTAAGCAAATTGCTAGCACGCACCGTAGGTCTCCTGTTTGTCACCTAGGTAGGAGTGTGCGAATACTTGAAACTCTCGAATACCGAATCGAATAGTCACTGTTCGTAAATGCGAATATCTTCCGAATACTTTCGAATATTTCAGAAATTCAATTAAACGTAAAATTGGAGCAAAGCTGCGGTAAATGTTAACCCCAGCGGTCTCACTAGAAACATAAAACATGAGAACCTGCGTAATGGAAGCAGGCTGCGTCGCTTAGGTACCTGTACTTTACAGGCTATACAGCGATCATTCGCACTCCCTAAGGAGTCCTAAATGTGCATGCGAAGACACTACTTGTTTGCTCCTAAGGCTCCGTTTGTGCTTTTAATAAAAAAAATGTCGCCATCTAGGCCTTGCGAAAGGAAATTTCTAGCGAAGCTATTGTAAACTACCACTACAGCTACTGAGGGGGTATGCAAAGCCTTATAGATATAGAGTAATGGTAGCCGTGCTACTTGAGAGTAATGACAGAACTGGTAGCAATTTTGACAATACGCCGCCACCAATATTGTTGCATTGCTGCAACAATGTTGAAATCAGTTGCTAGGCTGATTATTTTGTACGCGAAAGCCTAGAGATGTCACACTCCCCGTCTCAAGCTGGCGTCGCACACGGCAGTTTGCGAAACAGTAATCTTTAGCGCGAAACGTATGCAGGGAGAGCTACGTACTTCGCATTGCTATCGCGAGTGCCTGGTTCGGAGGCTTGTTTTGAGCTTGGGTATGCTTTTCAGTATCTTGTTTGCGTGATTCCAAAGAATAAATGCACTGTTCGCTTCACTTTGCTGACTTGTAGCAGCTGCCTTGTGGAGGTGTGAGCCATTGCATTTTTTTGCTTTCTTACGGGAATGAGAGTGCTTTCCGGGGTATGAGCCATCCATGATGATAGTTTTCTCTCGAAGGACACGAAAGAATCCCGGGATCCTAGCCATATACAGCTTCGCTGTAACAACGCTTCATAATGTACTACATAAGGACAGAAATTACCTAACCTTAAGAGTACTAGAATGTGAACCTCGCTTTTATTATGAATTGTGATAGCAACTGTTCATTATTCAAAAATTACCCGCCGTGGTTGCTCAATGGCTACGTGTTGGGTTGCTAAGCATGAGGTCGCGGGATCGAATCTCGGCCGCGGCGGCCGCATTTTGATGAGGGCGAACTGCGAAAGCACCCTTGTACATGGATTTCTGTGCACGTTGACGAACCTCAGGTGGCCTAAATTTCCGATGTTCCTTACTAAGGCGTGCCTCATAATCAGATCGCGATTTTGGTAAGTTAAACCTAGAATTTAATATCTTTTCATTCGAAAACTATTCTCAAGCTATTAATTATTCGATTTCATTCGCTTATGCCACTGTTCGATTCGTATTGCATTTGGTCTCAAAGATCACTATTCGCACACCCCAATAGTAAGGCTTGATGGCGCCTTGGTCACACGTAGGCTGCTGTCTGGAGATTCTCAATCAGAGAGACGTGCTCCGTATGTCCTCCGGGTTTTCAATCTTCGCCCAGAATCGCTCACATCGTGTCAGGGCAAACTGCTAGAACACACTCACCTCGAACGTCGTCAGCAATATATCGAGGACAACCATCTTTTCCTCGATGCCATGTTTATCTTCAGCCCAGTCCTCTCAGCGCGTGACGTAGTTCTCCATCTCAAGGAAAGAGCTTTAGATCGTGTCTCCGATCAGCGCTGGATCAAGGGGCGGGGGGCTGAGGGGACTGCAGCCCAGGGCCTCACCTCGGACAGTAGGAGGAGGGGGCCCATTTATTCGAACCTGCTTAGTATATGGAACCATGGGCAACGGAACTTCGAGCGACACGTGTGAATCGAGAAAACCAGAACGAGCAGACGGAGCCCCCCGCCTAATGTAACAGCATGCGTTTAGTCTGATCATTTGGGGATAGCTCGTCGAGCTGCAAAAACAGCAATCCCCCGCCACCCCGGCGAGGGCCCTCTTTCTTACGAAGCGAGGTGCGTTTGCTTGGAAGAGTTTTCGTGGTTTCCTATTAGACCGTCTGTCCAGTGCTGTCTAGAAAGGAGGGGCAAGAGGAAACACCTAAAACATTGAATGTGGGATGAGGACCTAAATCTCCCTGGCACCTCCCGTCTCCACCACGCCACCCCCCACCTCTCAAATAGTTCCGCCGCTGTCCTTCTCATGGAAAGGATGTGCTGCAGTACCCAACAGTGCCTCCCATTCGACTTTTCTTTACCATGATGGTAATTTGGGTGGGTGAGGATGAGTCCGATGGCAGATTATGATGACTTTGATGGCAGAGTCTAGGCAGGAAAGGAAAGAAGACGTCACAGGTGCTTTTGTCTGCGTGCCGTGGGGCATGGAATGTTCACTGTTCGGACTAAGGTTGTGGAAGAGTTAAGGGGGAAGTTGGAGAGCTGGACACAAAGGCCTGTCTCCAGGGCCCATTCCTGCCTAGTGGCTGCACACGCTCGCGATCGCTCGACGAAAAAAGTAGGTCAGACTAGCCACAGAACTTTCCAGAAAGAAGTAGAAAAAGTGGACTCAGAGGCGATGGAGGGCGCGTAACTTCGCCCGCGCTAAGAGTCGCCCTCTCCCCTACGTTCTCGCGCTCGGTGTCGACGGGACGAATGAAAAATCGATAACCTCCCAGAACAGACGATTACTCCTAGCCAATAGGAAAACGAGACCGGAACAGGTGGAGAAGTGAGTTTGTACGGAGAAGGAGGGAATTTACAGAAGGAACTCTATGTGTATGTGAACGCCTGCTTTGGCGCTAGTAACACACAGACACGGCACGCGTCTATCAAAGGAAGTTGATCGCGGGCTGCGATTCAGCCTCAAGCCGCGGGTTAAGCTTGCATACGCCCGCCCGCTGAGGAGCTCCCGGGGGATGCACCACTCTCAGCCAGCCACGGACCATACAGGCAGCGTGCGCCAGTCATTGGGACGGCCACCGTTGGACACCTGCGGTCGCGTCGGACTGATGAAGTACCCGGGGAACAATTAGCATTCATTCATGCGAAAATTCTCGGTCGAAAGCATCAAAGTGGTGCGTCTAATCGAAAGGCGAAGTTAGAAAGAGAACAGCGTGAAAAGAAGCTACCAAATAAGACAAAGTACCTACTGAATGCAGCTTCCGTGGAGCAGTATGATCGCTCTACCCAGAGTCTGGGTCAAACTCCCAATAGTACCGACTATGCTTCTGTGGAGGGCTTGCCAGCTCCATCACCACGGTTTCCTGGCAAGAAGCAAGGTTTTTCTCATCTTGGTTGTCGGGATCCTGTGAAAACGGGGCCAACCTCGGTCGTACATATTTCCGAGCAACCGATGCCAACCGAGCCCTGTCCTGTTCCTGAGTCAGCAACGTCTATACTACTTTGTCGGGCCCCTGCCACAGAGCTCTATGTGTCCGGTCCGCCACGCCCGATTTCTACTACTGCTGATCAACAGGTGCCAAACCTCAACAATGAGCCTCCTTCTACTGACGAGCGCCAGGAAACAACGTTTCAAGAACCGACGCGCATGTTTCCTGTGTTAATTTGGCTTCAAATAATCATGTTACCAGCCATAAAATGTGTCTCAAGAGGACGTATGGGATGGCTTCTCGTTGCGGCAACAGAGAAGTACAGACACCCCCGCAGCAAGAGGTACGTTGCGAGATTCTCCGAAGTGACCCCGCTAAGTGGCCGGACGTTATTACTGATAGCATTCGGAGTGTATGCCTTGAGAAAGGGCCATTGTGTTTTCAAAATCGGGTAGAAAACTTTCCGTCTTCCGAAAGACAGTACAAAACTCAGAAACGCTATATGTCACCTCATCTTTTCATGCAAAAGGCTCTAAATGAGGAGGCGTACGAGCGACACTGGTTAATGTACTCGGAGTCCAAAGGTTCCGTTTACTGTTTCATGTGCGAACTATTTTCGATTTCAAACAACCCCAGGATTTTTGCCACGCACAGGTTTTCTGATCGGAAGAGAGCAGAAAAAAGGTTTGCGCACATGAAAATAGCGTTGAGCACCGGAACTACCTGGCCGCACGACTCGCCCGCTCTAACACGAGCAGCGCAATTGACAAGCAGCTGGTTAAGCAACTTGTCCCTGAGACCACTTACTGGACAGATGTGTTGAAGCGCGTGGTCGTTGTAGTTAAGCTTCTACCTGAGCGCAACTTGGCGTTTAGGGGCAGTGAGGAGATTTTTGGTTCACCGAGAAATGGCAATTATATGGGAGTGCTTGAGGCCATTGCCAAGTTAGATCCCTTTCTAGAGGTGTACATCAAACGCTACGGGAACAAAGGAAAAGGTCACCCATCGTATCTGTCAAAAACCATTTGTGATGAACTTATCGAGCATATGGCAAAGGCTGTCAAGCGACGTCTCGTTGACGAAGTGAAACGTGCCAAATACTTCTCTTTAATTGTTGATTCGACTCCAGACCTTGTTGTTGGCTCCAGACCTTGTTGAATTGTTGATTTGACTCCAGCGGTCAGTTGTTTTACGATACTATTTAAATGGAAAAGTGTACGAATGCTTTCTTGAATTTGTTCCAATTGAATCGCATACCGGCTTGTATCTTTTCGATACCGTGATGTCCCTCTTGACGACCAATGGCATCCCAATTGATTGTAGGGGCCCAGCTTATGATAATGAGAGTGATATGTCAGGTAAATACAAAGGACTGCAAGCTCAAATCAAACACCTGAACGAATTGGCAGTCTACGTCCCGTGTGCTGGTCATTCACTGAACTTAGCTGGCGCGTGTAGCGTTGAAAGTTGCCTTAAGGCAGTCACATTTTTCACTGTAATTCAGAGACTGTATGTGTTCTTTGCTGCCTCACCTAAGCGATGGAGGTATCTCTCGGACAGCATGAGTGGAACTGGCCAGGAGCTTGTCATGAAAAGTCTCTCTGAGACCAGGTGGTCAAGACACGCTGAATCATGTAAGGCCATTCTGAAATATCTCAATACAGTCTTCTGTTGCCTTCAAGCTATATCAAAGAACGAGGAAGAAAACGGTGACACTAGAAACGAAGCGCACTCTTGTTTCAAAAAAATGACAAAACCAGAGACTGCATTCAGGGCGATTTTCTGGAGTTAAATCTTGGAGCGCTTTGACAAAACGAGCGTAGCACTTCAGAAACCAGGCCTAGACATTTCAACTGCTCTAGACCTGTTCAGCTCTCTAGAAGGCTTTGTTAATTCTTTGCGACCTCTCTTTGATACCTTCGAAGAGAGAGCACGCACGCTATGTACCAATCAATGTTATCAGGATGAGGGCAAACGCATCGTTTTGAGTAAGCACCCGGACGGAAAAAGAGATAACGCGCTACAAGGTAGAAAAAAGTTTATCGTAGAGACCTACAATGTTGTACTTGACAGCCGAGGCTCTGCTTTGAGAGTGCGAAAGGCTGCCTACACTGAACTCTGCGAAAGGTTCGGATTCTTAAATTTGCGGACAGAAGTTAGGAGCGAGGCCTCTCGGGCACGGCAGGCTGAGAAGTTGCTGAAAACCTACAAAAATGGTTTGGAGCCAGCATTTTCCGCTGAAATCGTTCAGTTTGCGCTCTTTCTGCACAACTCCGTGTGCCAGGACACGAGTCCCCTGGGAATAATGAAGTTACTGCATGCAAGAAAGCTTATTGATGTGCTTCCGAACATTTATATTGCTTTGCGAATGTACTTAAGCATACGCGTGGCAAACTGTGAGACCGAACGATCGTTTTCCAAGTTGTCACTGATAAAAAATCGCCTTCGTTCGAGCCTCTTTGACGACAAGGTGAACTCGCTTGCTATCATGTCCATTTAAAGTGACCTCCTCCGCGATCTACCCTTCGAAGAGACCATATCTTATTTCGCCAAAGCGAAGGCGCGAAAGATTCCATTTTATAAGAGGACTGTTTGCGCTATACATGAATAGTTCCAATAAGTTCGTTGTGTCGCCTCCCAGCCTCCACTTTGCCAACGAAAGGCTCAGCAGTGTAATTCAAGATATGCAAATCTTCGTTGTTCGTCTCTTGTTTGTTCTTCTTGTGATATTTAGCGTGCTCATAAAGAACTGTATTTTTGTTGTTTTTGATAGTGCGATGTTTATTTGGTGTCGTCCTTGCTTGGTCTTACCTTTGACGAAAATGTTTTCAAATAGTGTTTTGTAGTTACAGTTGGTAATTATCTTCGGTATTCTAGTGCATTTTTATGGTGTTTGTATTGCCTTAAGTATTTTATATATCTATTGCATATTAATAGAGTAAGGTGTATAACGATTACTTCAGTCTGATGCTTCACTTTTAATAAAGAATGTTTTGGATACAACCATGCGTCTCCTCACAGGATTAAACAGTGATGCAAAGAAAGCATAGCTTCAGAAGGATCGACATCTGAGCTGTATTGTCTTTTCTACGTTCTTGTTCGTCTTGAGTGCACTAAACATTTCAGTAAAGCTTAGCTTTTGCTGAAAACAGAATACACAATAATTTCAAAGTGAACATATGTGTTGGTGCTTACAACAGCACGCGTTTCAAGCAAGTTTTCTTGTTTTCCTTATAATAATAACAATAATAATAATCCCGTTGATCGCACTTCGTTCTTTTTAATTTCGTGGAATTAAAATGAAATATGGCATATTTCCAGTAGCGTAGCAGGGGACAGGGGCGTGGGTGTTCAGTATAGGGAAAGGGGGCCTGCATGCGCATTATCCCAGGGCCCCCTTTTTTTTATTCCGGCCCTGTCTCCGATAACACTCCCGGCTAAATTCTCGCTGTCGATCAAAAGGCCGACTTTGACAACGTCACGCGTTACTGCACTCTAGAAAATTTGAACCACCTCCAACTGTGGGCAACGCGCGTAGAACTATGTCAAAGCTTCCCTCATTAACCGTGCGGCTACCATAGGCATGGCCGACCAACTCACATCTATTATCTCTCCACCAAACAAGGGAACACCCCAAGGCGCAGTACTTCATCCTACGATTTTCAACATCGCCATAATGAAACTTTCTCAACGACTACGAACCATTCCCAGCACTCTACTCGCTTTCTACACTGATGCCACAGCAATCCCTACGACGGGTGGATCGCTTTGCGAGCAGCAAAATCCTCATGAACATACCATCAACAAGACTTTGCTACGCAGCCCGCAGCGGACTTTAATGTGCATCTGACAAGTGGGCGCTTCTCATCCGGACTCGAAAGCCGAAAAAAAAGAGTAGATCGGACACATAGACCTCCACAAGGCATCAAGCAAGATCGCTCGAGTAAAGACTCTTCTCGTCCTCGGGCTGCACGCGCAAGCCGACGGTCACGGTGGCCGTGCCTCAAGCGGCTTCAAGCCTCCACCACGCAAGTCCTTCGCATGGTCAGTTCGCATTAGGAACGGAAGTAGAATACGACTTACCGTAACTCATGCAAACCCTCATATTCGGTTAGCACAGCTTATTGGACCCCGTGCCTTCCTCTTCGTTCGGTGGATTTGGATATGCAGACCCGGCTTACACGAAAGGCATACAAGCCTTTCGTTAAGTTTCGTTAAGGCTCTCACCCCGGACATCGACAATTTGCCTGGAAGCACTTCGCTTTCACAACATCATTCGACAGATGAAAGGAACCCATCTCCTAAACCATAGTTAACGCCCCATCACCGGGGGACATGCACGAACGCCGTTGCGAACTGCATCGCTGTAATAAAAGAATTATGCGCTTGGTGGCGTAAATTTGTTGAACTGAACATATTCAGGTGTCGTTGATTATTCAAGCGAAGCTTGTATTGCCTCATTCGTGTCGGGGTCGGTGTTGGTGTTGCCGTACGAAAATACCCAAGCCGCGCGAAAATAGAAATAGCTTGTCACGCTCCAGATACGAGCCACCTACCTCCGGGTTGCGAGACCACCACTCTAAACGATTCAGCCACTCTCGGTTCATCATATGCGCCCTTTAAAGCGGGGTTTTATATGCATCAAGAAGTACACTCCGCGCAAGGCGCGAGCCAATCACAGGTGTCACCGCCCTCCGAGGAGAGAAAGGATGTGATCGCATGTTCGCTTGCCTCACACCAGCCGCTTCCGGCCCGTTCGGTCTCGGCAGCCAGAAATGGAGGCCGCGTTTGGTTCGTTCTGCTCAAGAGCATTCGCCTTTGAAAGAGCGGGAGCGCGTCGCGAGTCTTGCGTTCGACCGAAGAATAGGCAGCGCATGGTGAACGCCGCCGGCAACTTGGCCTAAAAAAGGCTCGTCGTCGTCGTGCCGACCTCGCCGTGAGGGAACGTGAAGCTGAGACGTTACGAAAACGAAGAGCCGCAGATCCCGAGCTTCGCTTGCACCTCTCTCCACAGTCGTGGACGGGCGGTCAATTTTGCCGTATTGTTTACAAAGAAGGCCAGGGTGCCTCTTTAGGGGTAAATTTATGGCTATATATATATATATATATATATATATATATATATATATATATATATATATATATATATATATATATATATATATATATAAACCAATTTCTGTATTGAGTGCGTCCTGTACCTCTGTTAGTGGGAAAGGCAGCAGGAGCAGTCACGGTCAACAAAAAGTCAGCAACGTAGGGGATAGTTTGCAAAGCGGGCTTCGATCGCCTTTCATGTGGTTCACGAAAGGTCCCTATCGATTGTTGCAAGTACCATTCATTAGGCGATATCCATACCATTTAAGCCGACATTCACTTGCTACATGTTTGGGCGTGTAAAACGCCACTTAGAGCAAGAGCTCATTCCAATGTCTTACTTGGGGCGCGTTCCTCCTAGTTATGGCGTGTGTCGAGTCGACTGGCATTCGTTAGTGTCTTGGCTAACTGCTCCTTTAACATGATCGCTGCAACCTTGACATTAACGACGAAACCGCTACATGCCTACCGAAGAGGGCGCGGTTTTTTGCAAGGAAGTCCGTGCGGTCAGACAAATCTATGGACTTGTTGCTGGGGAATCTTGCTTCCAAATGTGCTTTTGCTTCGGTACTACAACGCTATGGACGAGGACGCGTTTTTCTCTGTTTGTGCCTAGCCAAGCTGCGCTACCTAACAGCGGATAAATACTCAGCAATAGGTCGTTTTAAATGGTGATGCGCCAGTGCGTCGTGAACGAAGATGTCTTCAGCTCAAATCACCCTTTTGATAAACTTCTTTCTTTTTCATAATTCTTATATTATATTCCCTTTGACTGCTCTTGTAAATGTTCTTTGTTCTGTGCTTCAGCATCTGGCCTGACACGGAGGGTCCCTGGAACGGCTCTTCACACTTGGCTATTTGTGTATATGTACACGATCATACCATGGGTGTGTCACTCATGGCTATGTCGGCGGATATGGCACCTTTTTTTCAGCGCTGGCGTCTTATAGTACGTGAACGCTAGGGAGCAGTTAGCAGGAAGTTCGCAAGATGTAGTGAAGAGTTTTGTAAGTATTGGTGTTGATTTTGGAAAGTGGAAAGCCGAACACATAATACTGCCGAAGAGCGTGAAAATCCGCTTATAGAGTTTCGCTGTCCTTGATATACTGCTCAATTTGTGATACAACCACTGATGTTTGATGGTTTTTTCTTTATAAATATCTATAGCTTCAGGAATATTATGCGGCAAGCAAAGAAAATGGTTACGTGACCAATTTTTCCTATTCTTGCTCAAACAGGAGGACCAGGTCAATGTGACTCTTGCTGCGAAATTGATTATTTATTATGACTAAGACGGCTAAGACAGAGAGAGAAAGTTTTAGTCAACAACAAAACCCGGAGTGAGTGTCGCCAGAAACGATGCCAATGAGGATTATTTCTATTCTGCCGCAACGGTAAGGTGGTGCCATATGGGATAGCACGGTCACGGCCGACGTTACTACGCTGGTCACGACTACTGCAAAAACACGGTGTTCACCGCTGCTAAGATATATGCAACTACCGTCCTGTTGCAGCGCAATTTATTTTACTTCTTTTATTGGCATCGGCGCAGAAAACGCCCACATTGTATTTATCGCGGATGAAATTAATAAGTAATGCCCGTAAACGTGGTAATAATCTCAACTTCATGCAAAATGGCAATCAGCGAGCGGTTTTCCAGGATGAGTTATGTACATCTGGCGCTACTATATGTGTAACACTCAGTATAATAGCAATACGTTTAGATATGGGCAATTAATTAATTCCAACGGTTTTGCTAAAGAAACGCAAACGAGTTATTAATGGCTGATTTCGGCGCACTAAATTATAAGTTTTGGCCATGAAGAGAGCAAGTTATAAAATTACTTCAAGCTCCTTGGAAAAAGACGAGTCAGCCAACTTGGCATAAAAAGGAATACGCAACAAGATGCCCGTCGCAAATAAGATATGAGTTGGCGTTTGAAAGTTCAATGGGATATATCCTATGACATAGGACTAGTCGAGACATTTTCCTCGATGAAGGCAGGAAGGAGGTAAACAGATACTTTCGTTGTGAATATATGCTTGTTTCCATTTACGTTTACGCCTCCTCTTTGCTCAGTGGAAGTTAATGGATGCTTAATCGCAGCGCCGAGGCTGAACAGCGGCGTTTTCGTTTCGATTAAATTGACGCTGTTGCCTTTTCGCGCTTCCAACTGCGGTATTCGTCTGTTAATTGAGTCTACATTGCCTCTAGACCATCTGGGTCACATTATTTCACACTGCAATACTGACAGTGACAACCCATCGAATGCAATCTCAAGTACACCGTTGTCGAACTCAAAGACTATCTGTACACAGAAGTGGACAAAAAAAATAAATTTGAAATTTGGGTCTTCCGAGCTCAGCTGCTCTGAATTCGCGCGGCTTAATACAATACCGCTAGGCTTGGACACTGACGAGCCCTTCACACCGCGTAGCCTACCTGGCTTACACGCGACTCGCGTATTTACAAAAAGTTCCACAAAGAAACCATGTCCCCTTCTGTCCCTAAGTAGCTAATTGGGTACCTTGCTTTTAGTCAGTTCCAATATTAAGTCACAAGTTATTACCTAGCGTACTCATTTCATATATAAAGTCAAATACATTGGAAAATGTATGGAAGTGGTTTAGGTGCATTGTTGCCGTATGTGTTTCCTGATAATTCCCACTGATTTGGCGGCGACCATTGTGTCATCACAAGCGACGAATACCAGCGACGGGTTTTATATAGCGATGATAGTTTTCTGCACATAGACGCAGACGCTGCCTTCAGCATCTAACCGGGGTGCTCGAAGAGAATGTATATTCAGGTTGTTCACATACCAGTCGGTAAATGCTGTCCACAAGCTAGTTAAGCACCACGAGCGCGAAGTCTATCGCCTCCATTTATTGCCCACCAATCACACACTCTCTGGACAAAAATGTGGATGCCATGCGCAAAAACAATATTCGTGTCTGATTTTCCTCCATTATGAAACACTGACCTGCTACAAGAGTCAGAAACGTAGAAAAGAAGACAGCGTTTGCTTTACGACATACGTCGTTTGTCGCCTCTTTGTTCTGTACATTACAGAAGAGTAGGTAATGAAGAGTAATGAAGAGTAAGTACAGAAGAGCTTTGCGAGATCCAAAGCAAAACTATAGAAAAAAATTGTAGAGGCGCTGCAAATCAAATCGCGGTATACATCTCGCATTCAGAGGGTTTCCATCTGAGTTACATCCCCGACGAGGCCGACTTGTTACAGGATTCCTCAAACAGCACCCCACGTTTAGTATAAAACCCGGAAGAAAGGAGACGGAAACAGCAGCAGAAACCGGTAGTCGCTGCTGTTTTCCTTTTCCTTTCTTTGCTCTCATTTCAAACTAAAAGAGGTTCGATCTGGCTGTCGTGAAGATAAATGAAGTTTCGTCAAACGAATGAAACTAGAGGCATTCTTTACTCTCCGTTTTCCATTGTGTTTTCGCAATCGTTGCAAGAACGTTCTCCGCTGGCTATAACAAGGAAAAATACGGAGCAAAACTTGTTCCAGCTTTAGTAACTTTGACAAACCGCTTCAGTTGTACTATTACCTTGGCTTACAGGAACTCGACTCGAGCGGGTTGAACTTCACAATTCAACTTCACCGAACCCGATCCGACAGTGACCCGAGGCACCCTGCCAAGCTCATTGAATGAGGCAGTCCACCTCTTGGAGGGGGCTTGACCAAGCTCGCCTCGACATTTAGACGGCGGTAAAATGCAAAAAGACGCCCGGCCTACCGTGAGTGACCTGTTCCTTTCAGTTGCCCCAGTTGGTCAAAATTAATCCTGAGCCCAATACAACGGCGTTTCTCATAATAATATCACGGTTTTGACAAGTAACACCCGAAAATCTAATTTTCTTTTAGCCGTCGTGCATGTTACTGAAGTCTAAAATGCGACTCGTTCAGCCAGCTCCCGTGACACACGTCATGGTGAAATGAGAAAATTGTTATTTTTGGGCACGTCACCCGTCAATGCTAGATTGCTACGTGTTGTTTTCTTGTTGCTTTCCGCTCCTTTGTTCTTACTCTTCCCATGACTGTAGAAACACAAAACGAAAATAAAAACGTCAAGGTTTCGTCCAGAGCGAGGTGAAAACTACGCGCGCACTCTGAAACCTGACACGTAGCCACTGATTCTGAACGTTCATAGGATACATGTAGCCAACAACTACTTGAATATAAAAAATCAGGCCCTGACTTGAAAAATAATGCCGTCCGTCGAGCCGGATTCGAACCAGCGACCTATGGATGTCCGCATTGGGTGCAACCTCTACAGTCCACCGCTCTACCAACTGAGCTATCGACGGAATGATGGCACGGTCAATATAGACTTGTCTGGGCTGTACAGTCCCGTAGTGTGTGATCCACGTGCGAAGGCCGAAGCATGGCTTCCAGCTATCGTATTCTAACAACAGGTTTTGAGCCGTTCAGTTTGAATACAACCTTATAAGACACTCCTCAGCGCCTACGCCAAGCGGTGACTGCAGAAAACAAACAGCTCGGGAAATGGAACGTCACATGTAGGTTATTACATGGCGCTGCTCAGCCTCAGGTTGTGGGTTCGATACCCGGCAACGGCGCTCGCGATAATATCGGAGCAAAAAGCAGAAAAAGAAATATTTAGTTGCATGTTCAAGTAGATTGGATCCAGTATTATTTTGACCACCAGGGTATGATCAAAATAACACTGGATTCATTTTTAGCTAGGGACTTCTATCCCGCACAAATACGTTCTTTAGTAGCCCTTTGGATCAAAACTGCTGCTATATGTAACGTTTCTTTTAGCTGCAATATGTGAACGCGAACTAAAGAAACAGTTACAGAACATATCCTGACATAAAGGTAAGACAAACATAAAACTATGCATATTTTACCTCCAAATCGCTTTGTTTTATTTGAAAAAAAAGAAAGGAACAGTCCGTCGAGCCGGATTCGAACCAGCGACCTATGGATGTCTGCTTAGATAAATCCTCTACAGTCCACCGCTCTACCAACTGAGCTATCGACGGAACGAGAAATGCAACGCCTACCGGCTTTTCTTGAAAGAGCCTCCGCACGGTGTAACCCAGTTAACATAGCCGAGGCCCGTTTCGCACACCTTACACGGAGGAGCCGTTGCTGCTCCGCACCTTTTTCTTTGGCCAGAATGACCGATCGCGCATTGTCCGCGTCGTTGTCCCTTACTTTTCACTGCTATTGTGGCATCATTAACAAAACGTATACGGAACCCACTTCGCGTGAGGTGAGTTCTTACCTCATCGCGCTAGCTTTGCTCTCGCAGTGTTTGAACGACCGCTATACTCCGCGTTCGCTTTCATCTTTCGCGGTGCTCGTACAATCGATTACGAGGTACGACGCCGACGGTCGCTGCAGGAACGGACGTCTAAAAGCTGTGCTCTAAAGAAAATCTAGCCTTAGGTAATGTACCACGACGAATGATACCGTTCTCTTTAGTAAAAAAAAAAACTAGCTTTATTGAAAGAATTTCCTTCAACATTTGTATATAATCCTATAAGCTCATAATTTAGTTCCATAGCCCTAGCAATTGAATAGCCTGTATTTTTCCCCGTAAGTTAAGCTTTTAGTTCTATCCACGCACATCCAAGGAGAGTGCAGAAAATGAACACCTGTAGATGATAAGGGTCCTAAGGCAGCTTTCGTTCGAGGACAAAATCAATGGTTTATGGAACTGTTCACACTGTACCAACCGTTTATTTATTTATTTTTTTGTTTTGTTGAATTCGTAGTTTGCGTAGTATCTTTCTTCGTCTAACAACGGCTGTTTGACCTCACAGGGGCCATTTTGAACTTTCACACGCCTGCATAACGCGTCTCTCTCTTTCTCTCTCTCTCTCTTTCTTCTGTTTTCTTTTTTCGCCCATCAATGTAGTGTATTTTCTTTTGACTTTACCCATCGCCGATTCCATGTTTTCATAGAAGCTTTCGACTTCCTGGTCATCATGACTGGATGTAGGGGCATAGACCTGTACGACCTTCAATTTGTGCCTCTTATTAAGTTTCACAACAAAACCTGCCACCCTCTCGTTAATGCTATAGAATTCATGTATGTTACCAGCTATATCCTTATTAATCAGGATTCCGACTTCTAGTTCACGTCTCTCCGGTAAGCCCCGGTAGCATTGTATATACTTATTTTGTCCTCCTAACTTCACTGAGCCCTATTATATCCCATTTAGTGCCCTCTAATTTCTCCAATAACACTGCTAGCTTCGCCTCACTAGAGGATGTTCTAGCTTAAGGTATATGAAATAGGTTTAAGGTACATTAAGAGCATTAAGGGGGATTAGGGTGGCTTAAGGTGAATTGGGGTTGATGAAAGTGTATTAAGGCTTGCTAGGGTGGATTAACGAGGATTAAGAGACATGAACGAGGATTAAGGAGGATTAGAGTGTATGAAGGATGATTAAGGTTGCAAAGCCTACTGTATAAACCTTAGTCTATACTAATTCTTCATCCACCTTATTCGGCCGTAATCCACCTTGTTGCACAATAATCCTAATGCTCCTTAACGCCCTTTATTCCTCCTTAATCCACGCTAATCCTTCATCATTCATTTTAATCCAGCCTAATCCACCATAATCCTTCCTAGGGGCTTTACTCCACCTTAATGCACCCTACTACACCTTCGTCGACATTAATCCACCTTAATTCTCCTTAATACACCTTAATTATTTTATTACATCTTAATCCAATCACTAATCAATCATTACTTAACTTTGCTAATCAGTAATCATCTCTTATACACGGCTACACTTGCTTTGGTTCACTTCTGGCCTTCCTTCGGTCCCGTGACATTTTCTGTAGCTCACAACGCGACCTTGAGACAGATCTAAGGCTTTCGCTTTATAAGCCACACACAATGGGATGTGCCACAAGCAATACTAGATGAGACGCACAAAGTAAAGCCTTTCACATGGCAGAAAAATTGTGTGGAATATATAACTCCCCTCAAAGCTTCTTTTACATCAGTATACCCTTTTCATACGGCTTTAAGAAAAGCCAACCTCCTCATAAACATTGCCTTCATCACTATCGATGCTTTTATCAGCATTTCTCAAAATTGTCAACATAACTGGGGCACGCAACTCGCCCAAAATAACACGCCTCCATAGAATGCTGCGGCCCGTCCGTGGGAGCCCAGGAGATAAAGCGGCCGTGCGCAGCCGGCGTGTGAGGAGAATCGAAGAGCGAAGCGCCGCGAGGAGGAGAGTGTCGCTACTTTCAAATTATCAAGAGACTTTAGCCGAGTTAAGCCACTGCCGATTCTTTTTTGTCTCTCTCTCTCTCTCGCTCCCTAGTCACTACTGCGCATGCGCCACTGGTAGCACCGAGCCACAGGTACAGTGAACTAGAAGCAATTCAGTGCAACGAGCGGCGGGGGCCGCGCCTTGCGGCGCGTGTCACCTGCAGTGGCACCTGAAGCGGTGGCGCTGCCGTCGACCACTCTTGAAGACGACCAGTCTGAGCACGCGCGACCATTGCATTTCAGTGGTATGTATTGGTTGCGGCTTTTTGTTTTGTGCAGTTGTGTTTCGCAAAAGTTCTCGTGTGAGTGCGGCTACTTGCATCAATGAGTGCAATGCAACGTCTCAACCACTGCTACGCTGCAGCGTGTAGCGCAGGATACACCCGAACTAACAGTGCGAAGAAGCTGTCGCTATTCAAGGCGCCTGCAGACCCGGAACGGAGGTGCACGTGGGAGAGAAACCTACATAGAGCCGACAAGCCGCTAACCACAGACTGTGCGGTATGGGAACTGATGTGAAATTATGAAGGAGGTTTGCTTTACCCCTCGGTGGAACTGTTCCGTTTTATCACACAGCTTGAAGACATTGTCATAAATTGTTTTAGTGCACAAAAACTTCATCGGGAAAGTGAAATGGACCTCCTGCACATGATTCATTGTGCCGCTCCCTTGAAGGTGGGATGCAGAGCTCGTGCAGAGAGCCTGACTCCTCGCATTGTCAGCTTTTATGTCACCGTACGGCTCCGTTTTTTAAAGAAAGGTTTGAACAAAGCGCATATTCTGTCAAAAAGAAAGGCAGCAGAGCACTTGAAGCTAAGCATACTGACTTAGCTCAATTTCTACACTGCTTGTCAAGTGCATTAATGATTCTTGTGCTATTGCTGAGCGCCTACAATAAAATCGTATTGGACAGAGAAAGCAATTTCGAAGTTCTTCCTTCTTTTTTTCTGCGCGTCAGATTTCGTCTTCTGTAGCACGTGCTTTAAAATGAAGTGCTTTCTCGTGTAAATATTAAATCCGCCTTAATCGGCCGAATTTCTGTGCATGTACACCCTAGCAGATACTGTGAACAAGTTGTCTTTTGCGATCGCCAACGTCATGCGAATGTTTGGTCCCGCGAATAAGTATTGCTTCGTAAAATTCAGTACTCGCCAATTATTCCGGTATTGCCATCTAGCCCGAGTTGGCGACTAAGCGTGAAAAATAAAGAAATTGCAGCGCATCGACTGTCCTTCGTCCGCTACTGGTTTTGCTTTGTAAGACACGCCCGAAATCATACGGCCAGCTCAAACACCTCTGCGCACATAAAGTACCCAAAAGAATAATTGCAAACCCAAGCTGAATTAAGTTAAAACAGCGGCTGTACATAACCAAATGCGCTTTCTATTTTTCTGCGCCACGTACGCTGCAGAGGCGAACCAGGACAAGCTTTCACGAGCGGTCGATTGCAGCGCCGCCGCTGCAGATGCCACCGCGCACGTCAGCGCAAAGGCATGGTCGTGCCACCGGAAAGTGTTCTAGTACACTGTACCACAGGTGTTCCGCCGCTGCCCAGCGCCGCGCCTTGCCGCTTCCGCCGTTTGCTATGACGTCACATTGCGTTCCTCGTCGTTGCGCTTGCCTCCGCTTGCTTCGCCAGCTGCGTCGCATGCCTGACAACAGGTCGGAGGACTGAAAAGGAGAGCTCGCGTGCGCCGCAACCACAGTTGAGGCGGCAGTATGGACGGCGACAATTCTGATAAGCAGGAGGAGGCCTGGTATCGAATGCAGAAAGAGATGAAGATGAAACGAATAGCACAGGAAACAGACAAACAGTGCGCCGAACGACTGGCTAAACGTCGCAACATAGCTAGACAACCATACTAACCTGGACTTGCAATCAAGATTAACCAAGGCTAACCATGCTATGCCTTAGCTGTCGCTACGTATATCCTGGCATAGCCGAGCTAAGCCACTACCAATTTTTGTTCTAAACACCAGAGAACAATTGTTCAAAATCGGTGAAGCCGAGTTTATTCGCCGCTGGTCTACGCGGTACCTAAGCGACTTCTGAGGCAAAAGGATGGTGCTCAAATCCTGTCTGCCTGAGTTGAGACTTGGTATTTGTATGTGCCTCGGATGTCATACATGAATTCGAGGCTGACACTAATGCTTTTGCATGGTAATTCTAATGATGTTTTGTTGTTGTGTGTCGGAAAACCATTGTCAAGCAGACACCATTTACTATTTCATTTGCTGATCGGTATTGTTCAAGGAAGCTTTACGAAAAATTTAAACCTCCTTGGTTTTGAAAAAAAATTTAATTATTATGAACTCCAACCAATAATTTATTTGAAACCCAAAGTTTCGGGACCAGCTCGGTCCCTTCTCCAGCGGTGACTAGAACGTGGGCCAGCAGCAGCACGGGACGGCCTACGGTCTCCCTTTGTTAGCACGTGACGCAGTCTAACGTACGCGGGAGGGGAGAGTTCCCGATGTCCTATTCATTGTCGCCTTTGTGAGCCGGATGGGCCAAGACTCGACGTGGCATCTCCTAAACGGATTATGCTCCGCGGCCAAGACGCTCGCCTCCTCGAAAGTGATTTTCTGGTCGGCGCGCTCGGAGTGCTCGGCGAGGGCGTTGCCTTCAGAGTTCAAGAACCGGACGTCGTTCTTGTGTCGCCTTATCCACTCGGAGAGGTATTTTGTTTCGCCGGTGTACGAAGCTGGGCACTTGGCGCACGGGATTTTGTAGATTACACCTGGTTGTTTTTCTCTGGAGACGTGGTCTTTGGGTCGTGCTAAGAAGCGGCCGAATGTAGAAACAGGGTCTGCGAGATACGCAGATATCGTACTTTCGTAGGGTGCGTGTCAGTGCTTCGCAGGTGCCGCTCAGGTATGGGACGCACAACGCGAGCTCGTTTTGTTGTTTCCGCGGTGACTGGACTGCCTGTATTCTGATCCTGACGGCGGGAAACTCTTCGAATAAAGTGGCCTGTGTAGCCATTCCCCTGCAGATCGGCGAACACGGTGGCTTCTTCTTCTTTTTTCTCCGCTTCGGAGGAGCAGATGCACTTTGCTCTCCTCAGAAGAGAGGAGACGACGGATGCCTTGTTGTTTACATGGTGATTACAATTAAAATTTAGGTAGCTGCCGGTATGAGTTGTCTTCCTATGCCCACCGAACTTTAGATCGCCCCCTTGTCTTCTTATAAGGACGTTAATGAATGCCAACGTGTTGTTTTTTCTCGTTCCATTGGGAACTGCATATATGGCTCGACCGAATTCGGATGTGCAAGGAAGTTTTTCACCACTGATGTCTTTAGGATGCAGAAGCAATCGTCAATGTACAGAACGAAAAAAAGTTGGTTTTCCTTGAAATTTTTCTTGAAAAGTTATATTGCCCTTTGGATAAACTTTTTTGTCTAAAATCTTATCATTTTCTCTTTGACTGCTCCAGTAGATGCTCTTTTTTGTTCGGTGCTTCAGCATCAGGCCTGACATGGAGGGCCCCTGCCACGGCTCTTCACACTTCCACATTCTTGGCTATTTGTGTATATGTACACGATCACACCATGGGCGTGCTTCACATGCATGGCCATGTCGGCGGATGTGGCAATTTCTTTTCAACGCTGGCTTCTCATAGAACGTGAACGCTAGGAACTTCGCAAGATGTAGTGAAGAGTTTTGTAAGTATTGGTATAGATTTTGGAAAGTGGCAAACCGAACACATATGACTGCTGAAGAGCGTCAAAACACGGTTAGAGTTTCGCTGCCTTTGATGGTGTTACTTACTTTGGCATACAACCACTGAGTTCTTAAGGATTTATTCCTTTATTAGTATATATAGCTTCAGGAATATCATGCGGTAGCCAATCAAAATGGTTACGCGACCAATTTTTCCGATTCTTGCTCAAATAGGAGGGCCAGGTAAATATGACTCTTCCTGCGAAATTGATGGCTAAAACGCCTAAGACACACACAGAAAGAGAGAGACCAAGCTTTAGTCAACAACAAAACCCAGAGTGAGTGTCGCCATATATGCGATGCCCATGAGAATTCCTTTAAAGCGAAAGCTTTACTACGCCAGCCAGCGAGCCATTTTGGCTCGTCGCGCCGTATGCTGTATGCCGGCAGCCGTATGCCATATGCCGTGGCTGACGAACGACCTTGAGCCGCCGTTGCCTAGCAACGCCGCAGCCGCGCTCCAACAGATCACGTCGCCGTCGATGCCGCTGCCGCGCCGCTCGATCCACCAGATGTGCTCCGATGGGGTAGAGGGAGAGAAGGTGCCGCCTCGCCGGGGATATATATATATATATATATATGCGCTTCGCCTCAGCGCACTTAGTTGTTATGGAGAGCGCGAAAGAGACGCTAGAACGACAGAACGAAGCGAGGAAGAGACAACGCGCTCAAGAGACGCGAGAAGAACGCGCCGAGCGACTCGAGTAGCGTCGTAGCGAAGATGCGGCTAGAAGAAGTCCTGCCACGTCCCGGAGTGACTCTACAAGTGCAGAAGCTACCGCTTTTGCAGCCCTTGCTTTCGCAGTTCAACTAGGGTTAACCAGAGCTAAACCACAGGCAATTTTTTATTCTGCCGCCACGATAAGGCGGCGCTATCCGTGATAGTCTGGTCACGGCCTACGTTCCTACAGTGTTCACGACTACTGCGAAAACACGGTGTTCCCTGCTGCATTCATATATTCCACCACCATCCTGTTGCAGCGCAATTTACTTTTTTTTTCAGTGGCATCGACGCAGAAAACACCACCTTGAATATATCGCGGATAAAATCAGTAAGTAATGCCCGTAAATGTGGCAGTAATCTCTACTTCATGCAAAATGGCAATCAGCGGGCGTTTTTCCAGGATGCGTTATGTGCACCTGACGCTACAATACACGTAACACTCAGTATAATAGCAATACATTTAGATATGAGCAATTATTAAATTCCAAAGTTGTGGCTAAAGAAATGCAAACGGGTTAGTAATGACTGGTCTCGGCGCACTGAATTATAAGTTGTGGCCACGAAGAGAAGCAAGTTATTAGATCACTTCAACGTCCTTAGGAGAAAAAATTACTCAGCCAGGTAGACTAGAAGAAAAAGGAATGCGCAATAAGATGCTCGTGGCGAATAAGAGATGAGTTGGCGTTTGAAAGTTCATTGTGATATATGCTATGAGGTAGGACTAGGCGAGCCACTTTTCTCTATGATGGCAGGAAGGAGGTAAACAGACACTTTCCTTGTGAAGATGCTTGTTTCCATTTACATTCACGCCCCCTCTTCGCTCAGTGGGACCTTATTGGATGCTTATTCGCTGTTTGGACCATTTTCTTATTGAGCGCCTGTGTACCACCGATGCTGCTGATAAGCCGAAAATTTCCCCAAACCCGAGAAAAAAGAAGGCCAGGCTGTAACAAAAAAAAATATAATACGTATAGGTTACCACCAAAGCACGGATAAGGAGTACCTCGCTTCACAGCAAGCTCACACAGGTCACGCGCACTTTTTGGGCACGCCAACAATTTTGCTGTTATTGGCGTACATCCATCTATCATGTATATAGCCCTATCTACATGAAAAAGTGCCGCTATATATTATATTTTGTTGCTGCTATTTCTTTTTCTTCTGCACTAGCGTATTTCTTTCGTTAAAAGAAAAAAAGAGAGAAGTTTCAGTGGAGCATGGCTACTACGCTTTCTTAGCTGCCCTGGTTTCACTGTGTCTTCTGTGTCGCGCTACTCCCAGTCTTGGTATGAACTATCGTTCCTGAACAGTCGAGTCAATTAAGGCCTGAAAATAAAAATTTTCAATGGAGGTGCTGGGTATCGATCCCAGTACCTCTCGCATGCTAAGCGAGCGCTCTACCATCTGAGCTACACCCCCGCCGGAGAATCAGCGCAACAGAACGCCACTTCGTCCATAGGCATTCGACGCGATACTAGGCCGTACGACGAGACCGAAAATTCCGGCGGCAAACCGGCTGCTCTGGGAACCTCGCCGCGCATCCTAACGAGCCAGCGTCAGCCAGTGTACAATGCCTAGGCTGGAGAGTCAGGTTCTCGTTTCGATTAAATCGGCGCTGTTGCCTTTTCGTGCTTCCAACGGCGGTATTCGTCTGTTAATTGAGTCTACATTGACTCGGCACTGTCTGGGTAACACTATATCACACTGCAATATTGACGATGGCAACCTATAGAACGCAGTCGCAAATACACCGCTATCCAAGTCAAAGACTATTTGCATGCAGAAGGGGACAAAATATATATTTTACATCTTGGGTCTTCCGAGCTAAACTACTCTGAGTTGGCGCTGCTTAATACAATACCACTAGGCTCGCACACTGGTGAGCCATTCACACCGCATAGCCTACTTGGCTTACACACGACTCGCGTATTTACGAAAAGTTCCACACGGAAACCATATCCTCTTCTGTCCCTAAGTAGCCAATCCGGTACCTTGTTTTTAGTCAGTTTCAGTATCAACTCACAAGTTATTACCTATCGCATTAATCTCGTATATAAGGTCAAATACATTGGAAACTGTATGGAAGTGGATTGGGTGCATTTGTGCCGCAAATGTTTCCTCAAAATTCCCACTGATTTGGCGTAGACCATTGTTTCATCACAGACGACGAATAGCAGCGACGGGTTTCATATAGCGATGATAGTTTTCTGCACATAGACGCAGATGCTGCCTTCGACATCTACCCACGGCGCTTGAAGAAAATGTATTTTGAGGTTCGTCGCCTACCCGTCGCTATATGCGGTCCGCAAGGTAGTCAAAAAGCAGGAGCACGAAGTCTATTGATTCCATTTATTGTCCACCAATCACACGCTGTCTGGGCAAACATGCTGGTGCCATACGCAAGTTCTAATATTCGTGTGTGATTTTTCCCCAGTATAAAACATTGACCTGCGCCAAGAGACAGCAACGCAGAAAAGAAGACAGCGTTTGCTTTACGACACCCGTCGTTTGTTCTATCTTTTTTCTGAACATTCCAGAAGAGGTTTGCCAGACCCAAAGCAAAACTATAGAAAAACAAATTGTACAGGTACTGCATATATATATCGCAGTGTACCTCTCGCATTCAGAGGGATTCCATCGCAGTTACCTCCCCGCCGGGGGCGACTTGTTACAGGATTCCTCAAATAGTACACCGCGTTTATTGTGAAACCCGGACGAAGAAATGAGAGGGAAACAGCAGCAGAAACCGGTTGTCGCTGCTGTTTCTCTTTTCCTTTGTCTCTTCTCATTTCACACTAAAATGGATGCGATCTGGCTGTCGCGAGGATCACTGAAGTTTCGTCAATCGAATGAAACTAGCGAAACTCTTAACTCTCCGTTTTACAATGTGTTTCCGCAATCCATGCGACAACGTTCTCCGCTGGCGGTAGCAGGAAAAAAAACAGAGCATCAGATATTCTAACTTTAGTAACTTTGGCAAACAGTTTCAGTTATACTATTACCTTCGCTTACATGAACTCGACGCGAGCTGGTCGAGTTTCGGAATTCGACTACACCGGACCCGATCCGACAGTGTCCCCAGGCTGCATGCCAAGCTAGTTGAATGAGTCAATCCACCACTTGAAAGCGGCTTGACCGAGCTCGCCTCGACGCTTAGATGGCGCCAAATGCAAAAAGACGCCCGCTTCCCGTGAATAACGTGCGCGTTTAAGAAGCCCCAGGTGGTCAAAATTCAATTCTGAGTCCACCATTACGGCGTGTCGTATAATCATATCACCGTTTTGGCAACTAACACCCCAAAATTTAATTTTGTGTTAACCACCGTGCATTTTATTGAAGTCTAAAATGCGTTAGTAGGATCTTGACGAGGGTTAGTTGGTTCACATTTAGAGCTGAGGTTAAACAGCTGGAATTGGAACAGCGCGTTTTATTCGCGCTGTTTAACCTCAGTTCTAAAATACTATTCGTTTAGTCACCTCCCATGATAATACAGCCATAAAATACGATTCGTTTAGCCACCTCCAATGATAATACACGCCATGGTGACATGGGAACATTGTTTTGCTGGGCACGTCACCCGTCAATGTGAGATTGCTAGGTGTTGTTTTGTTGTTGTCTTCAGCTGTTGTTATTGTTTTTCTTCGCATGACTATAGAAATGCAAAACGCAAAAAAAAATGCTAACGTTTCGGCCAGAGCA
This sequence comes from Dermacentor variabilis, assembly GCF_050947875.1. NCBI lineage: Eukaryota > Metazoa > Arthropoda > Arachnida > Ixodida > Ixodidae > Dermacentor > Dermacentor variabilis. The sequence goes on along the minus strand of NC_134578.1, from coordinate 32,226,922 downwards.
AGCTGAACACTACGCGCGTGCTCTGAAACCTTGGACGTGACCACTGATGCTGAACGTACATATGCTACACGCAGCCAACAAAAATTTTAAAAGAAATTCTTGCCCTGATGCGATAAAGGGACATCGGCCGTCCAGCCGAACAGAGTGCAATCTCTACTGTGGGTGCAACCTCTACAACCCGCCGCTCTACCAAAAGAGCTATCGACGGAACAAGGAGGCCGTCAATGCTGAATTGTCCTGGCGGTACACTCCCGTAATGTGTCACCTCAGGTGCGAAGGCCAAAGCGTGTTTTCCAACAGTCGTGAATTCCAATAAGTTCTACGACGCTGAGGTTGAATACAACCATATAAGACAACCCTCAGTGCCTCCTTCATGCGGTGACTACAGAAAACAAACACTTCGGTAACGGGAACGTCACACGTCAGGTATTGCATGGCGCTGCTCAGCCTCAGCTTGCGGGTTGGACAGCTGGTGACGGCGCTTGCGAAGATATGGGAGCGGAATTTAGAAAAAGAAAAATTGAGTTGCATGTTTAAGTAGAGTGAATGCAGCATTATTTTGATCACCCAGGTGAGATCAAAATAATACTGGATTCATTTTTCAACTTAGGCGCTTCGATCCCCCACAAATATTTTCTTCAGTAACCCTTTGGAGCAAAACTGCTGCCACATGTTGCGTTTGTTTTAGCCGCAATATCTCAACACGAACTAAAGAAAGAGTTAACAGAACATATCCTCAAATTGAAACAACGCAAAGATGAAAAATATACACATATTACCTCCGAATCACTTTTTTGATTTGCCGAAAAAAAAACAGTCCGTCGAGCCGGATTCGAACCAGCGACCTATGGATGTCCGCTTAGGTGAAACCTCTACAGTCCACCGCTCTACCAACTGAGCTATCGACGGAACGGGAAACGCTGCGTCCACCGGTTAACCTTGAAAGCGGCCCCGCACGGTGTGACCCAGTTAAGATAGCCGAGGCCCGTGTCGCACATCTTACAGGGAGCCGTTGCGGCTTCGCGCCTTTTTCGTTGGCCAGAATGACTGATCGCGCTTTGTCCTCGTCGCTGTGCCTTTCTTTTCGCTGCTATTGTGGCGTCATTGACACAACGCATACGCAACCCGCCTCACGTGAGGCGCGTTCTTACGTCGTATTTTGCGCTGTGCACACATGCTGATACTGAGTCACCAACTTGCCCAAGCTTACACCTTATCAAACTATATTGAAAGCTTTTAGATGGGTTATCATTAGGAGTGTCGAAATTGGAAAATGTGTGTGCGTGTGTGCGTGTGCGTGTGTGTGTGTGTGTGTGTGTGTGTGTGTGTGTGTGTGTGTGTTTGTGTGTGTGTTTGTGGGTGTGTGTGTGTTTGTGTGTGTGTGTGTGTGTGTGTGTGTGTGTGTGTGTGTTTGTGTGTGTGTGTGTGTGTGTGTGTGTGTGTTTGTGTGTGTGAAGTGTGTGTGTGTGTGTGTGTGCGTGTGTGTGTGTGTGTGTGTGTGTGTGTGTGTGTGTGAAGTGTGGAATGCCAGTCACGTGGTACATTGAGGGGTACAGAGACGACTGTATGCCGCAAGTTGTGCTTCGCTCCTCGAAGAGGAAGGACATGCGTCCAATGAGCTGCTGAATTGCGATTTGGGGAAAGCCGTTTAAACCATGGATCAGGGAGCTCAAATAGGTGCGACGTATTAACCCATTTCTTTCGCATTTACCGCTAACTCGCCCCTTCTTTTGCTCAGATGCTCCAACTGAGACGCCGGTGCTTTAACCCTCACTTGATGAGATCGCCGATAAGTCGTGCGGAATTGACGAAGCTGTGCAACGCACTTCAGTTCTTCCAGAATGCTTATGGCTTTATGCCCGAAGTTGGCGGAGAGGAAACGGCACAAATAGACGGCAACGTTCGATCGCACATCGCGGTGGCCCCAATTCCCAATAACATGCACTCCAAGTACCATCCCGGACGACGCAGGGCAAGGGCAAAGACTCTTCACAAACGTTTTGGCATGGGACCGGGAGTGTACTATACGGATGCCAGTCGAACCAGCTGAGACACCTTCATCATAGTCTCTACATGTAAGAACGACATAACAACGGCATCCTTCAAAACCACCTCGGCATGCGTGGCAGAGGCTGTAGCCATCTCCTTGGCCATTCAAGACGCCGAGCGCCAAACCAATTCGGCTGTCATATTATCTGACACACAAGCGGCTTGCCGCCTGTTTCTACGTAGAACGGCACCACAATCAATACTCAAAATGACAAGCAATCAACTAGAGGGGCACCACACTATCATATGGTGTCCGGAACACTAGGGACTGGAAGGAAACGCGAGGGCAGACCATATTCCTCGAGGATTAAACGTCCGAGCAACGGCATGGTCTAGCGGCGGCCTTCCACCGAATTCTCGTGACATCCTCCAGCAAAGGCAGGAGCGGAGACGTTTTAGACATCCTCACTCCGATTTAAACAGCCAACAGGAGAGGCACTGGCGTCGTACTCAGAAGAATACATACCCTACACAGAATACACCCCACGAGGTTCACTGACGAGTGCCCGTGAGGCACAGACACACTCACACTAAACCACATCACATGGGAGTGCCCCGGGAATCCTCCGCACATAGACAGCCCCATATTACACCAACATCCACTAAAAAGGAATAGGCAGTGGGAGGCATGGCTTGCGGACGAGGGTTGGGAGAGCCAATTGGCTCTTCTGTACCAAGCCTGTCCTCGTGTCAGTGGGGCCCTGGAATAGTGACCCCAACCATCGTGCCTTAGTTTATTTATATTTAATAAAGCCTTCACTCACTCACTCACTCACTCACTCACTCTCACTCACTCACTGGCGCGACGCGCAGGTTAAATGTTTCCATACGTGCGACCTAGGACGGACCACAGCTAGAGTTTTCGATAATCAGGCTATGGTCACGCATTGTTCAGCTATTTTCCCCGTAAATAATTTCAGAGAGATTGAAACTGTAAAAGCACAGCATTCCACGTGAAAGTGGAGACTGGAATCCCTCGGCGGTGTTTCGAGCTAGGCGCAATATCACGAAGAGAAAGCGAAACGGGAAATTAACGTGAATGACAAGAAATTCTATTCCGAACATTTTATCTTTTTTGAAATTTTAGCCTAATAAAAAGCAAAAAACGAAAGCGCTCTTTGATTTTGTAGTGCTTGTTGTGTTTTGTTCTTTTACTTTTCTAATCACTCTCATCTTTTATTCACGCCAAAGCTATTTCGTATAATCCACAAACAAAAAATTCACCTGAACAGCATATAAACTTCGGGTATATTTGCAGCGCTTCTAAAGATGTTTTATTAAAGAAAATGAGGCAGTCTTAAACAGGATTTACATTCATTGCTTATGCTTATGCTGCCGTGTGAACAGTGCTTCCCTTCTTGCATATGTTATCGTCTTGGTGGAATAGTGCCGCGAATGTGACTCACTCTTCGTATCGACTCTTGATGAAATGAAATTTTTATAAACACAAGAGAACAGTCGTTCAAGCTCGATGAAGCCTATGTACCTATGCACATAAGCCTCATGTCCATCTACCATGTATAGTCCGTCTATCATGGCCTATGCACGTCTATCATATAGAGTCCGGTCTGCATGAAACACTGCTGTTAGACGTCTTATTTAGTTGCTGCTCTTCTTTATTTCTTGTGCACGAGTGTTTTTCAATCGCTAAAAGAAAATACATAAAATTCAGTAGAGCATGGCTAATTCGCTTGCATCGTTGTACTCGTTTCACTGCGTCTTCGGTGTCGCGTTATTGCCAGTCTTGCTATAAATTATCGTTCCTGAACAGCCGTGTCAAGTTAAAAAGAAAGGAGGCCTGAAAAAAAAATAACCAGTGGAGGTGCTGGGTATCGATCCCAGTACCTCTCGCATGCTAAGCGAGCGCTCTACCATCTGAGCTACACCCCCGACGGACGGTGAGCGCAACAGAACGCCACTTCATCCGTAGGCATTCGACGCGAAACTAGGCCTTACGACGGGACCGAACGTTCCGGCAGCAACCGGCTGCTCCGACAACCTCACCTCGCATTCTAACGAGCCAGCGTAAGTCAGTGCACAGCGCAGAGGCTGAACAGGCGGCGTTCTCGTTTCGAATAGATTGGTGCTGTTGCCTGTGCGTACTTCCAACAGCGGCATTCGTATGTTAATTGAGCCGACATTGACTCTGGACCATGTGGGTCATATTATTTCACACTAGGACATTGGCGGTGGCTACCTATAGAATACAGCCGCAAATGCACCGCTGTCCAACTCAAGGACAATTCGTTTACAGAAGCGGACAAACAGATATACTTTGCATTCTAAGTTGGCGCTCCTTATAGAACAATATCGCTAGGCTCTGACCATTGCCCCTTGAAAGTGAGGTGCCATTCACACCACGTAGCCTACCCGTCTTAAACACGACTCACGTATTTCCAAAAAGTTCCACAAGGAAACCAAAACTTCATCTGTTGTAAGTAGCTACGCGGCTACCTTCAATAGTTTCAACGTTACTTTCAATAGTAGTTTCACTATTAACTCACAAGCTATTACCTAACGTATGAGTGTCGTATATAAAGTCAAATACATGGGAAAGTGTATGAAAGTGGTTTGGGTGCATTATTGTCGTAAATGTTACCTCAAGATTCCCGCTGATTTGGCGCCGACCATTGTGCATCACAGGCGACGAATAGCAGCGACGGCTTTCATATAGCGATGATAATTTTCTGCACATAGACGCAGATGCTGCCTTCAGCACCTAACAAGGGTACTTGAAGCAAATGTATTTTCAGGTTCGTCACGTCCGCAAGGTAGTTAAAAACCATGAGCACGAAGTCTATTGATTTTATTGCCCACCAATCACACGCTGTCTGGGCAAGCATGCGGGTGCCATACGCAAGCACAATATTCGTGTCTGATTTTCCTCCAGGATGAAACACTGACCTGCGCCAAGAGTCAGCAACGCAGAAAACCATAGAGCGTTTCCTTTACGACATACATCGCTTGTGCACTCTTTGTTCTGAACATTGCAGATGAGGTTTGCGAGATGCAAAGCAAGATTATATAGAAAAATAAATTGTAGACGTGACGCATATTAATCGCAGTACACCTCTCGTATTCAGAGAGAGGGATTCCAACTGAGTTACATGCCCGCCGAGGGCGGCATGTTACACGATTCCTAAAACTGCACACCACGCTTAGTCTGAAACCCGGACGACGACAGGAGAGGGTAAAAGCATCAGAAACCGGTTGTCGCTGCTGTTTCTCTTTTCCTTTGTTTGTTCTCATTTCAGACTGAAAGGGGTGCGATCTGGTTGTCGCGAGGATAAAAGAAGTTTCGTCTATCGAATGAAACTAGAGACACTCCTAACTCTCCATTTTCCATTGTGTTTCCGCAATCCTTGCAACAACGTTCTGCGCTGGCGGTACCAAGAAAAAACAGAGCAAAGCGTGTTCTAGCTTTAGTAATCTTATCAAACAGCTTCAGTTTTACTATTACCTTCGCTTACAGGAACTCGACTAGAGCGGGTTGAGTTGCAGAATTCGACTTCACTGAACCCGATCCGACAGTGTCCCCAGGCATCCTGCCAAGCTGGTTGAATGAGTCAGTCCACCACTTGGAGGCGTCTTGGCCAAGCTCGCCTCGACGTCTAGATGGCAGCGAAATGCAAAAAGACGCCCGCGTACCGCGAGTAAAGTGCACGTAAAGAAGCCCCAGCTGGTCAATATTAATCCCGAGTCCACCACTTCGGCGTGCCTAATCATCATATCATGGTTTTGGCACGTAACACCCCAAAATTTAATTTTGTTTTAACCGCCTTGCATTTTAGTGAAGTCTAAAATGCGATTCGTTTAGCCACCTCCTATGATACACGTCATGGTTGCATGATAAAATTGTTATTGTTGCGCACGTCACCCGCCCGTCAGTGTGAGATCGCTACGTGTCGTTCTGTTGTTGTTTTCCGGTCTTTTATTTTTACTCTTCGCGTGACTGTAGAAACGCAAAACACCAAAAAAACGCTAAGATTTCGGCCAGAGCGAGGTGAAAACTACGCGCGTAATTGGAAGCCCGACACGTAGCCACTTATTTTTAATGTGCATACGATGCACGTAGCCAACACCGACTTGACAATAAAAAACATTGCCCTGACGGGGAACAAAAGAATACCGTCCGTCGAGCCGGATTCGAACCAGCGACCTATGGATGTCCGCATTGGGTGCAACTTCTACAGTCCACCGCTCTACCAACTGAGCTATCGACGGAACAAGGACAGTTTTGTAATGTGTCACCTCAGGTGCGAAGGCCGAAGCGTGCCTTCCAACAGTCGTGTTCTAACAACATGTTTTTGGCCGCTCTTATTGAATACGACCTTAAAAGACACGCCTTACCACCTACGGCATGTGGCGACTACAGAAAACAAACGCCTCTGGAAAGGAAACTTCACACGTCGGCTATCGCATTGCGCTGCTCACCCCCAGGTTGCGGGTTGGATACCCGGCGACGGTGCTCGCGAAGGTATGGGAGGGGATTATAAAAAAAAACATTTAGTTCCATGTTAAAGTCAAGAAGATCCAGTATTATTTTGACCACCCAGGTGTGATCAAAATGCTACCGGATTCACTTTTCAGCTTAGGAACTCAGATCCCCCACAAATGGTTTCTTTAGTAACCCTTTGGAGCAAAACCGCTGCTATATGTTACGTTTATTTTAGTCGCAATATGCCAACGCGCACATAAGAAAGAGCTAAGAGAACATAGCCTAATATTAAAGCAACACAAACATGAAGAATATACTTATATTCCCTCCCAATTGCGTTTATTGATTTGCAGAAAAAAAAACACTCCGTCGAGCCGGATTCGAACCAGCGACCTATGGATGTCCGCTTTGATGAAACCTCTACAGTCCACCGCTCTACCAACTGAGCTATCGACGGAACGAGAAATGCGGTGCTTATCGGTTTGTCTTGAAAGCGGCCCCGCACGGTGTGACCCAGTTAAGATAGCCCAGGCCCATCTCGCACACCTTACACGGAAGAGCCGTTTCTGCTTCGCACTTTTTTTCGTTGGCCAGAATGACTGATCGCGCTTTGTCCGCGTCGTTGTGCCTTTCTTTTCGCTGCTATTGTGGTATCATTAACGCTACGCATACGCAACCCACTTCCCGTGAGGCGCGTTCTTGCCTCACGTGGAAACAAAAGAAGATTCTGGGGAAAACAATTCACCGACGATTACGACTCTCCCTAATGCGAATTTTGAGCGCAGCTGTTTAGGTGTTTTTATTTCGCGATATATTGGTAGGCGCGTACCAACCGTTTCCTATCAGCCGCCATGCTTGCTTAGTTGCTACGTTTTGGGCTGCTAAGCACAAAGTCACGGGATCCGATCCCGGCCGCGGCGGCCGCATTTCGATGGCGGCGGAATGCCGAAGCACCCGTGTATTTAGATTTAGGAACACGTTAAGGAACCCCAGCTGATCCAAATTTCCGGAGTCTCCCACTACGGCGTGCCTCATAACCAGATCCTGGTTTAGGCACGTAAAACCCCCCAAAATATTTTTTTCATGCGGCACTTCCAAACGAAGCGAAGCGTGGCACGACTGCCTCGCTAATTGGGAGATCGCGGGTGGCTGGGCGTGGCTGACACGTGGCCGTCATTCACAGCAGGCGCCGCAGACAGACCTCCACTCATGCAGCGCTTTGGTGAACAGACGCAGCCTTTCGGCGCGCGTCTATTGCGAACGGAACGGAGGTGAGCGAGTGCATGGAGGCACCCTGATGACGCGCCCTACTATGGCTCCATCTCGTAGACATCGTCGGCCATAGTCCGTCTTGCGCGGCAAGGTGCTTTTCTTCTCACGCTTTCGCCATACCTTCCTTCTCCGCTTTCTTCCTCGCACTATCTTTGCTCTCGCCGCGTTTCATCGATCGCTGCGCTCCGCGTTCGCTTTGATCCTTCGCTGTGCTCGTTCCATCGATTACGAGGTACGAAGCCGACGGTCGCCGCAGGAGCGGACGCCTAAAAGCTGCGCTCCAAATACAATCTAGCCTTAAGTAATGCACCACGACGAATGACACCGTTCTCTTTAGTTAAAGAAACATAGCCTCATTGAAATAACCTGCTTCAACTTTCGTACATAATCCTCTATGGTGATATTGTAGCCCCATGGCCCTAGCAAATGACTAGTTTGTATTCTTCCCCGTAAGTTACGCCTTTAGTGCTATCAACGCATATCTTCGTACAGTGCAGAAAATAAAGCGCTGCACGTGCTCAATGTCCCAAGGCAGCTTCCGCCCGAAGCTGCAATCAATGGTTTATGCCACTGTTCACATTGTACCAACTGTTTGTTTTTGTTTTGTTGAGTTCGTTGTTTGCATAGTATCCTTCTTCGTCTACCGCTGCCGCTTGACCTCACAGGCGCCATTTTGAAAGATTAGACTCCTGCATAATGCGTCTCTCTCTCTCTCTCTCTCTCCCCCATTTTCTTCGTTTTTTGCTACACCCGCGCCGCACATGTAGTCCTCACTCAAAGTCAATCAGTCAGTCTATAATAAAGTTAATAAGGCGTCCCTGCAACTTCTATAGGTTGTCTATAGACAGCCTTTGCAATTATGGCTCTGCACCTTTTTGTCGACTAGTAGGTACCCCTTTGCAACAGACTCCTTGCAAACAGCCTATTTGCAAATCTATGGACAGCAATTCGACTGCTTGTGATACCTATGGTCAAGCAATATAAATACCTTGGTGCATTTACACAGGTACCTGCACCAACTTGACCTTGCGTAACCCAGCAATCCGCAAACGACTTGCGGACAAACTAAAGCTATCTGATATGCCTTAACGTTGCTGCTCGAGGAGACTCGGATATTCTCGCTTCCGCTCATGCGACTTGGGTGGCGTGTAGGCATCGGATTCCTATTTCTCCGCTGTGCGTTCCCTCTCCAATAGTGCAATACGATGGGATATTCAAGATGCATAGTCATCCGGCATAGTTCAAATGCATAGTTCATCCGGCATAGGATATTCAAAATGCATAGCCATCCGAAATCAGCGTTTTATTTGGCGAACCTTTGCCCTCAAAATCAGGCTACACTCAAAGAATGTCGATAGCGGCAAGCACAGTCGGCGATCATCGAAAATCTGATCTGCCGGTCAAGCGCCTCGGCTTTTATGCACGAGCATGTGCCATTGCATACATGCGCATGCATGATCCAATGCACACAACACTTTTTTTAATATAAACACACTTTATTATAAACACTTCAATAACACTTTTAAAAACACCTTTATAATACACTTTAATATAAACACACTTTCTTTAAGTACAATCCAAGCAGCACAAGGAAGCCGACTACGTAAACAGCAGAAGCATTCAGGAACGCAACTAAGCCGTAGTTGTCAATGCAGTCCTCTACGCACTGTATAGCAGCGTATCATGCGGTAAAGAGTAGCACAGGTCTTTGATGTCACTAGAGCAGGCGTTGAGGCCCTTGTCATCACTTAGCAAATACGCAATCATATAATCAGAGTCTTTTACCATGTAGATGTTAAAGTTGTTTTTCCTGCCCCGGAAAATTTATCAGTGCGGATGCTCATGCCACACGACGAAATATTTGCACTACTAACCATAGGAAGCGGTTTGGAGCATGCGCCCTGGGTGTGTTTTACATGATTCCCTTGACTTGCGGAAGGAGATGCGTTGGCGAAACAGGTAGACGTCTAAATGAACGAATGAAAGAGCATTTTTACAATGTTTACACCGCCGTGCAAGGACATCTTGGCGTTCACTGCAGAGACTGCCATTGCGGCCCTGAATTTGAAAGTTGCGTCGTAATCTCCAAACACAGAGAACAGCTTGCTCGTGAAATGTTACAGGCTGAAAAGACGCAGTGCCTAGGTGACCTTTGCATCAGCATGCCGACTGCTGACCTAACCAAAAACGAAATCAAGTATCTGGCTGTGATGCAATAGGGGTTCATGTGGTTTTTTGTTGTCAAAGTTGTTTTGCATTACTTTTGCTTCTGTATATAGTTCTGGTGATTTCGCAAATAAAGATCAGTTGAAGTCAGCGCCTGTGTTGTGTTCTTCCTTCAGTACTCGTCTTTTACGCTGTGCACACATGTCGATATTGAATCACCAATTCGCCCAAGCTTCTACCTTATCAAGTTATATTTTAGGACTTTTGATGGGTTAGCATGAGGAGTGTCGAAATCGGAAAAAGTGTATGTGTGTGAGACGTGGGAAGCCTGTCACGTGGCAGTGGTAGAGGTGGACGGAGGCAACTGTTATGCCGCAATTTGCACTTCGCTCCTCGTAGAGGTAGGACATGCGTCCAATTAGCTCCTGAATTGCGATTTGGGGAAAGCCGCATAAATCGTGGAGCCGGGAGCCCAAATGGCTGCGACGCATTAAAACATTGCGCATTTTTTGCTGACGCGCCCCCTTTTTATTCAGACGCTCCCACTGAGATGCCGCTGCTTTAACTCTTGCTTGACGAGTCCGCCGATAAGTCGTGTGGCATTGACGAAGGTGCGCAACGCACCTCAGTTCTTGCAGAACGCGTATGACTTTTTGGCCGCAGTTGGGGCGTCGCCAGGCTAAATACTTCCATATGTGCGACATTGGACGGACCACAGCTGGAGTTTTCGATGCTCACACTAGGGTGAAGCATTGTTCAGAAATTTCACCGCTAAAGAAACTTTTAGAGAAATTAAGACGGCAAAAGCCCAACGATCCACGTGAAAGTGAAGACAGGAATCCCTCGGCCCTGTTTCGAGCTAGACGCAATATCACGAAGAGAAAGCGAAACAACAACGTAACGTAACTGACGAGAAATTCTATCCCGAACATTTTATATTCTTTTTTAATTTTAGCCTAATAAAAACAGAAAAGAAAGCTTTCGTTGATTTTGTAGTGTTTGTTGTGCTTTGTTGTTTTTCTTTTTGCCGACCACTCTCACATTTTATTCACGGCAAATCAGTTTCGTATCATTTGGAAAAAAATGCACCTGAACAGCATATAAACTTCAGGCGTACTTGTCTGGTTTTGAAGATGTTTCATTAAAAAAAATGAAGCAGTCCTAAAGAGAATTAACATTAGTGCTTTTTTAAGGTTGCCCAAAATGCTAATTAGATATCACATGAAAACTTGCACTCTAACCAGAACAAGCACGAAGGCTCTTAGAGATAGCGTATGGTAACTGCGCATGCATACATTTGGCTACATTGGCACCGGTGACTACTTTGCGTTTCATGAGAATCGTCCCTTGTTCAAATAAACTTTTTTAAACACGAGAAAGCACTTGTTCGAACTCTGTGAAGCCGTGTTTATTCGCCGCCGGTCTACGCCGTACCTAACCGTCTCCCGAGGCAACGCCTTCCTATAGCCAGAATGATGCTCAAATTCTGTTTGCCTCAGTTGAGACTTTGCATTTGTATGTGCCCCGGGTGCAATTCATGAATTCAAGGCTCACGAAATTGTTTCTGCATGGACGCTCTAAAGATGCTTTGTTGCGGTTGTTGTTTTTGTGTGTGGCAAAACCAGTGTCAGGCGGACACCATTTACTATTTCATTTGCTCATCTGTTTTGTTTATATCAAATATCATGTATAACATGGAGCTATACCTTATATTGTATTTTGCGTTCATACCACAGTTGTAAGCGTGCCTACGGGTGAATAAATTTCCTTGTTAACTCTACATTGAACTACTGTACTTTCTGTCAGAGGAGTTGCTCTTTCTTGGGGAAGACGAGTTCCTTCGACAGTGGTCATGCCGTTTCCTGTCAGTGGGTGATGTTCGCGTATGGCTTAATTTTCAACCAGCCTGGTTCTTGTAACCATGCAATCAGGAGTGTTCATTGAATATACATGGTGGTAGGTGCCCATGATTTCAGTAAGCTCTCGTATGCATAATCATCTTTTGTATGTGCAGATCTTATAGAATCGCTACAGAACTCACATCATCTAAAAACTACAAAAGTAGCATCATCATTGTACATAAACATTGTGTACACTGTATATACTGAACATCACTTTGTGTAATGTTAAAATTAGTTTATGTGTAACTGTGCGTTTCCGTAGGTCTGTACGGTTATATGTTAGCAAGTTTAGACTCGGACAGTTCTTTTACAACGTCTCGTGTATACGATGCTTCGTACTTCCTATATGTTATCGTCCTGGTGGAATTGTGCCGTGATTGGGACGCAGCGTTCGTGTCGTCTCTTGTTGAAATAACCTTTTTCGAAAGCTGTGTAAACCAATTACTAGCGCGTCCTGCAGGACTTCTCCAGTGTGTCGCCATGGCAGGGGTGTGCGAATATTTGAAACTTTCGAATACCGAATCTAATAGCTGCTATTTTTAGATGACAATATCTTTCGAACACTTTTGAACATTTCAGAATGTCAACTGCGCCCAACTAAACATAACATTGGAGCAAATGTGCGGTAAACTGACACCTCAGCGGACCTCCTATAGACATAAAACAAGAGAACCTGCGTTACGCAAGCAGGCTACGTCGCTTAGGTAGCCATACTTTACAGGCTATACAGCGATCATTCGCATTCTTTGGAGAGTCATAGCTGTGCATGCGGAGAAACTACTTGTTTGCTCGTAAGGCTTCATTTAGGCTCTTAATAAAAAAAAACTCGCAATCCCGGCGCTGCAAAAGTGGGTGTCTAAAAAAGCTGTTGAAAAGAACCACTACAACTCCTGAGGGGGTAGCAATGCTTTATGGTTTTAGGTAAATGATAGCAGTGCTATTTTAGATTATTGGTAGGAATGGGAGTGACGGTAATTTTGACAGCTCGCCATCGCCCATAGCGGAGCTGCAACAACATTGACATCATTTGCTAGGCTGGTTACTTTATATACGAAATGCTAGGGACGTCACAACCCACGTCGCAAGTTGGCGTCGCCGTGACAGCTTGCGCAACGGTAATCTTTACCGGGAATTGTATGCGGGCAGAGCTACGTGCTTCGAATTGCTATCACGAGCGCCTTATTGTCAATTAGTTGGCTCGGAGGCCTGTTTTGCGCTTGGTCTTTATTGAAACGGATGTTGTTCAGTATGTTGTATGCGTGATTCCAAAGAATGCATGCACTGTTCGCTTCACCTTGCCCAGGTCTTGTAGCCTCTGCCTCACAGGAATACGAGCCATTGCATTTTTAGAGCGAAAGCTCTGCTACGCCACGTCTCACAAGCTCATTCATCGCGTCGCAGTGACCTCGAGCCTCCGGAGCGCAAGTGCTGCTTATGTGACGTCACTCCACGTAATCCGTTGCAGAGAGGCGTCGCTGCTGCGCTCGCTCAGAGCCTCGCCGCTGCGGTGTCACGTGAGAAGGCGAGGTTTCAAGGGCTAAGTGTAGCCCGACGTAGCATGAGCGCGCTTACACGTTACATCGCGTTTCCGAGAACAGCGTCCATAGATCGACCGATGGTTCGACGCACAGGCGTAGCCAACGTAACCGCGGAAGCGGCCAGCGCGCTCCGACGCGCCCGGCGTAGAGCGACGCTTGCCCGCGCGTCGATAACGTCGGACTACAAACGCGCGTCGCGGCTACTTCGCCGGCGCTTGGTCGCTCAGTCTCGCCCCGGATGGTGCGCCAGCTGGGTCATCTGTGCGTGCGCTTCGGCACAAGCGACAGTCTGAATCCAATCATCCAGTAGATATTCCTAGATGACAGGATGCGAAATCTCAAGCACAGGCAAAGTTGCCTGCTGAAACATAGGAGAAAAGAAGGGCAGGATTACCATGTATAAAGAAGCTTACCAAGCGCGGAATCGTGCCAAGACCGATGGTACTGGCCGTCATTAATCCATACTCCTGGATACAAGCAAGGGCACCCGCAACGAACGTTCGACGAACCACTATATATATATATATATATATATATATATACAGGACACAGGACAGGCACAGGACACACTGAATAAATAGTTTATATTATATTTATTTATATATATATATATATATATATATATATATATATATATACCAATATAATATAAACTATTTATTCAGTGTGTCCTGTGCATCTGTTAGTGCGCATGACAGCAGGAGCAGTCACGGTCAACAAGCCTTCAGCAAAGTAGGAGATAGGTCGTAAAGAAACCTTCGATCGCTTTTGATGTGTTTAACGATAGATCCCTATCGACTGTCGCAAGTACAGTCGGCGCCATAGGCGAAATAAGGTCGAATGTATATTGTTGCTCAAACTCGCTAGTCAATATCGTAAAATACGTAAGCAGGAATCTCCACCAAAAAAAAAAAAAAAATCTGCGGCTCGCATTTTTATTACCTGTTTTTGGATAAGATGACTTGCTTTTGCCGAAAGCTGGATACAAAGATAGTTCAGCACTCGACAGCACTCAGGCCTGCCTAATTTCTTTGATTGCATCATAGCACACCTTAGACTCTCATCGCGCTGTACTGTCACTGAAAGCCTCCATGCGAGTTGTTCTTGATCCGGCGTTATAATTGGAGCATGCATAAAACAAGGACACAGTGAAATGACGTAGGGACAGCAGGCAGCCTTTTCCTATACAACACCCAAAGCCGGCTCCATCCACGCACCACCACCGCTTTTGCTAAGTCACGCCACACTTCCCCGAATCGTCGCTAAAACCAGTTCCGCTTCCGCCAAATCCCGCTTCTTGTATTCCTTTTTCTTTTTTTTGCGGCAGTTCCACTTCTGGGATTTCCTGTTCCTGAATATTCGCTTGTTGAACGCTCGCGCCTCTATGCAGCAGTTACGTCGCTTCCGCTTGAAACCAGAAGCTGAGACTACCCAGTTCCGCTTGACGTAGAAAGCTGAGTAGGTGAGCGAGGGAGGAACGCGGAGGAGGAGAGTAGCTGGCGGTATTCAACCTCGTCGGCGAAAACGTGTACGGAGGAGCTTTAACTCCGCCTACCATTTCAGGCAACGTCCGCCTGCTTCATGGTTGGGCGCGTAAAAGGCAAGTTGAAGCAAGAGCTCACCATAATGCCTTGAGTGCGGAGTGTTGTTAGTTAATGCGTTTGTCGAACCGACTGGCCTTCCTTCAACTCTTGGCTAAGAGCTCCTTGAACATGGTTTGTAGCTCGGTGGTTGCTGCAACCTTCACCTTAGACAAAGCCGCGACGTGCTTCCCGAGGAGGCAGCATTCTTCTCTTTTTTTTTTTTTTTTTTGCAGGGAGGACTGTGCGGTCAATGAAATCTGTGGACTTTTCGCTGGGGAATCTTGCTTTTAAATGCGCTTTTGCCTAGGTAACACATTGCTACGGACGAGCACGCGCTTTGCTTTTTGTCCCTAGCCGTGCTGCACTACGCAACAGCGGATAACGACTCTGGAATACATTCTTAAAGAAGATTACGCCCTTTGGGGGCTTATCTTGTCCCACAACGATAACCTTCATCTGTCTTGCTCACGTTTCCTTCCTTTAACGCTGGGAGCTTAGTTATTACTTACTCAGGGGGAGGAGGCATTACTTACTCGCCCCCCTCCCCCCCCCCCCCTGTCAGTTCACAATAAGTGAAGTGAGTGTCGCTTGCCGCGATGCCAATAACACAAATTTTATTCCGTCGCAACGGTAAGGTGGCGCCATCCGTGATGGCGTGGCCACGGCCAACGTCACCACGGTGGTCATGGCTACTGCGAAAACACGTTGGTCACCAGAGCCGTCGTATATGGCGTTGCCGTTCTGATGCAGCACAACTGATTTCTTTTTTTCAAGAAGCCTCGCACTTCGAATTTATCGTGGATGACATTAGTAAGTAGTGCCTGACAATGTGGCAGTAAACTCAACTTCACGCAAAATGACAATCAGCGAGCAGTTCCGCAGGATGATTTATGTAGACCTGACGCTTCTATGTCTACAAAACTCAGTATAACATCAATAAATTTAGATATGGTCAATGAATAAATTCCAAAAATATTGCGCTAGAAGCGCAAACGAGTTAATAATGGCTGATCTCGGCGCACTAAATTATTAGTTCTGGTGACGAAGAGAAGCAAGTTATTAGATTGCTTCAACGTCCTCGGGAAAAAAACGAGTCAGCTAACATGGCATGAGAAGAAAAAGAATATGCAATAAAGATGCCCGTGGCGAATAAGAGATGAGATGATGTTTTAAAGTTCAGTGAGATATATCCTATCGCATAGGACTAGGCGAGACACTCTAGTCGATGAAGACAGGAAGGAGGTAAACTGACGGTTTTGTGAACGCGTTTGTTTCGATTTATGTTTACACCTCCTCTTAGGTGCGTGACTTTAATGGATGCTTAATCGATGTTTGAATCACTTTCTTACTGGGCGCCTGTCTAGCGTCGTCTTTTCCGATCCTTTATCCCGCCTCTATACCGCAATATTCTCGCGCTTGAGTTTAACACTGAAAAAGAAGCAGCTCAAACACAAACACTACACAAGACAAGAGTCTGCAATTCACGTTATGCGGTGCGTATGTGTCTTAAAATCATGCTATAGAGTGCAAGCACTGATGTCTGTTTGACCGCCGTGGTGTTGTAAAAGTTACGAAGCGCTGTGTCCTAACGAGCACTGTTCCACCATTGCTGCTGGTCAGCTGAAAATTTGCTTGCATCAAAGCCTGCATCGTCGTACTCATTTCACTGCGTCATCGGTGTCGCGTTATTGCCAGTCTTGTTATAAATTATCGTCTTGAACAGTTGTGTGAAGTGGAAAAGAAGACCTGAAAGAAAAAAATAATCAGTGGAGGTGCTGGGTATCGATCCCAGTACCTCTCGCATGCTAAGCGAGCGCTCTACCATCTGAGCTACACCCCCGACTGAGAATCAGCGCAACAGAACGCCATTTCATCCGTAGGCATTCGACGCGAAAGTAGGCCGTATGATGGGCCCGAGGATTCCGGCGGTAACCGGTTGCTCTGGCAACCTCGTCGCGCATCCTAACGAGCCAGCGTCAGCCAGTGTACAACGCCTAGGCTCGAGAGTCAGGTTCTCGTTGCGATTAAATCGGCGTTGTTGCCTTTTCATGCTTCTAACTGCGGTATTCGTCTGTTAATTGAGTCGAAATTGACTCTGGGCCGTCTGGCTCACATTACTCCACACTAGAATATTGACGGTGACAATCTAAAGAGTGCAGTCTCAAGTACACCGCTGTCCAACTAAAAGAAAATTCGTTTGCAGTGATGGACAGACAGATATATTTTACATTTTGGGTCTTCCGAGCTAAACTGCTCTGAGTTGGTGCTGCTTATAAAACAATACCACTACGCTTGGACAATTGCCTCTTGGCATTGAGATGCCATTCACTCTGTAGCCCACCCGTCTTACACATGACTCGCATACTTCCGAAAAGTTTCAAAGGGAAGCCATATCCTCCTCTGCCCCTAAGTAGCCAATCGAATACATTGCTTTTAGTGAGGTTCCGTATTAACTCACGAGTTATTACGTAACGTATTAATCCCGTATATGAAGTCAAATGCATTCGAAACTGTATGGCGTTGGTTTAGGTGCATTACTGACGTAAATGTTTTGTGAAAATTCCTAGCAATTTGGTGTAGACAACGGTGTCGTTACGGACGACGAAAGGCACCCTGCAGGTACTTTTCGAATACCGCAAGTTCAGACGAAAATGCAGGAACCAGGCTAAGCATGTCAACCTACCACGGGATGTTGCATCTTCACCACTGTGTTTAGTCTAATAAAAAAACTGTTTTTGTGACAAGCCAGTGCTTGTCACACAATGCTTGGTGATAATTTCTCTTGGTGATAGAATGCTTGGTGGTGATAATTTTCTCCAAACAGAGGCGGATGCTGCCTTCAGCATCTAACCGGGGTAAAGAGATTGTATTTTCACCTTCGTAACATACCAGTCGGTACGCTATTCCCAAGGTAGTTAAAAACCACGACCACGAACTATAGGCAACTCCATTATAACCCACCAATCCTAGGCTGTCTGGGCAGACATAGGGGGGTCATACGCAAGCACTGTATCAGTGCCTCATTTTCCTCCAGTCTGACTGACCTGCGTCAAGAAACGATGAACGCAGAAAAGCATGCAGCGCTTCTTTTTCGACATCCCTTGTTTGTTGTCGCTTTGTTCTGAACATTACAGAAGAGTTTTGCGAGATTCAAAGCAAAACTATAGAAAAAAACTAATTATAGACAAACTGCATATCCAACGCAGTATACCTCTCGAATTCAAAGAGATTCCATTTGAGTTACATCCCCGACGAGGGCAACCGGTTACAGGACTCCTTAAATAGACCACCACGTTTGATGTGAAACCCGGACGAAGAAAGGAGAGCGAAACAGCAACAGAAAGGCGGTGGTCACAGCTGTTTCTCTTTTCCTTTGTTTGTTCCAGTTTCACCCTAAAAGGGATGTGATCTACTTATCGCGAGGATAAATGAAGTTTCGTCAATCGAATGAAACTAGAGACACCCTTAACTGTCCGTTTTCCACAGTGTTTCCGAGATCTATGCAACAACGTTCTCCGCTGGCGGTAACAAGAATAAACAGAGCAACACGTATTCTAGGTTTAGTAACTTTGGCAAGCAGCTTCAGTTATACTATCACCTTCGCTTACATGAACTCGACTAGAGCTGGTCGAGTGTCAGAATTAGACTACACCTAGCCCGATCCGACAGTGTCGCCAGGCTGCATGCCAAACCGGTTAAATGAGTCACTCTACCTCCTAGAGGCGGCTTGACCGAGCTCGCCTCGATGATCGCTTGGCCCGACCTGCTAGCGCTTACTCGAACCTGACGGCTGGTTTTCAGCCCAACAAACCAATTCGACATCCCTCTGTCGGGTTCATACAAACGTGGGTCCCTTTGGGTCAGAAGTGTGCTAATTTTGGCCGGCTTGGTACACACGCTTGCGACGGAGCAGCGCTTAATAACGGGGCTGTTAATAACGATTGCTGTTTTACGAGGCCATACACCCCTTCGACGCATTGATCACCGGCTGAGCTATCGAGGCGGCGTCGACGTCATCGCTGTCGGCTCGTCTGTGCAGTACATCCGCGCACTGTCTGATCCAATTACGAGGATCGAATAATGCATCTCAACAGCGCAGCGTGCTACCCGCTGGGTTAGCACAGTGGCTTTGGTGTTGCGCTGCTAAGCTCGACGGCGCAGGGGATTCAAATCCCACCCGCGGCGGCCGCATTTGTATAGGGGCTAAATGCAAAAGCGCTCGTGTACCGTGCAGTGCGTGCACGTTTAAGGACCCCCAGGTGGTCAAAATTAACACGGAGTCCACTACTCTGTCGTGCCTCATAATCATATCGCGGATTTCACGCGTAAGACCCCAAAATTTAATTCTTTTAACAGCCAGGTGCATTTTACTCAAGTCTAAAATGCGATTGGTTTAGTCACCTCCCATGATACACGTCGTAGTGACGCGAGAAAATTTTTATGTTGGGCACCTCACACGTCAATTCCAATCTGTTCTTTCTACTCTTCGCAAAAAAAAATGTCCGTCGAGCCGGATTCGAACCAGCGACCTATGGATGTCCGCATTGGGTACAACCTCTACAGTCCACCGCTCTACCAACTGAGCTATCGACGGAACGGGATACGCCGCCCCACCGGTTTGTCTTGAAAGGGGCCCCGCACAATTATTATAAACTGAGGCGTGTCTCGCATGCATTATGCGGAGCTACTTCGGCTTCGCACCTGTTTCGTTCGCCGCAACAAACGATCGCGCTTTGTCCGTGTCGTTTCTGCCTTTGTTGTCACTGTTATTGTCACGTCGTTAACGCAACGCATACGCAACTAGCTTCGCCGTGACGCGCGCTGTTATCTCACATTAAAACAAAAAAAAAGATGTGGGAAAGAAATCACCGATCATTACGATACACCCTAAAGCGAAATTTGAACGCTGCTCTACACGTGTTTTTCTTTTGCTATGTATTGGCTGGCGCGCACAATCTGTCTCGGGTGGCACGTTCCAAACGGAGTGAAGTGTGGCGCGACTGCCTTGCTAATCGGCAGATCGCGAGAGGCAGCGCGTGAATGACTCATTCGCGTGATTCACAGCAGGCGCCGCAGACAGACCTCTACTCATGCAGCGCTTTGGTGAACAGACGCAGCTTATAGGCGCGCGCCCCTGCGAACAGAGCAGAGATGAGCGAGGAGCGCATCGAGGCACCCTAGCGACTCGCACTACTCTGGCGCCATCTCGTACCCATCGTCGGCGTAGTTCGTTTTGCGCGGCAATGCGCTTTTCTTCTCGCGTTTTCGCCATGCCCTCCTCCTCCGCTTTCCTCCTCGCGTCATATTCGCTCTCGCCCTGTTTCATCGACCGGTACGCTCCGCATTCGCTATCTTTTTTTGCTGTGCTCGTTCGCTCGGTTACTAGGTACGAAGCCGACGGTCGCCGCAGGGACGGGCGCCTAAAAGATGCGCTCTAAAGAAAATATAGCCTTAATTAATGCACCACGACAAATGAGGCCGTTCTCTGATGGGCGTAGCAGCACAGGTTTAGTTTTCGGGTGCTTCAGAGACGCTCACCTCGTCGTGGTGCCCCCTGGATATCCAGGCGTCAGCTTGGGGAACTAAGTAGCGTCTCATTTGCCCAAGATGGCCGCGCAGGTGTAACTTGTTGACCTCTCTCTGAATAAAGGGCCTTAAGCCATCAGCCTTTGAGTCCCTCCACCCACGGGAGCAACACGGACTCCTCCCAACATTGTCTTAAGCGGCCTTGGTCGCCAGCGGCTTCGGTCGCATCTTTCTGAAGCCACGTGCTTAACGAATTTCTAATGGGTTTTCTTCACTCTACTCCCCTAGGTCTACCACTCGTTTGTTCTTACGGTCAGCTGCGCCGTCTGATCCAGTAAAAGCAGCTTTAGCTTCGGTTACCTGTACCAGCAGTTGCAAAACAGGGTTAGGTTTCAGGTTACTGCACCTGCTGATTCAGCAAAACAGGCTTAGCTTCTGGTAAACTGCACCAGCTGACCAAAGCGAAGCAGTACAGGGCTCTTGGTTGACTGCACCAGCTGAACAGCGAAGGAGAACAGGTCTGTGGTCCAGAGAGTGGTTCCTGCTTTTCCAGGAAAAAGCACGCACTTCGCTCGCCAAGGAAGGGGAGTTCGCCTCCTAAAGCGAGATCGTGCCACCCGTCCAAAAGCACGCCCTTGATTTTCCAAGGAAGGGGAGTTCATCTCCTAGAGCGGGATCGTGCCCCCCATTCAAAAGGCACGCCCTTGGTTTTCCAAGGAAGAGGAGTTCGCCTCCTAAAGCGGGTCCGTGCCTCCCGCCCAAAAGCGCGCCCTTGGCTTGCCAAGGAATGGGAGCTTGTTCCTAGCAGGATCTTCTCTGGATCCAACTTGATTTTGTGCCACGCTTGAAGTTGTCTGAAATTACGACTGCATAATTTTACGGTTAGCTGCACCGTCTGATCCAGTAAAGCAGCCCTAGCTTCGGTTACCTGTACCAGCAGTTGCAAAACAGGGTTAGGTTTAAGGTTGCTGCACCTGTTGTTTCAACAAAGCAGCAACAGTCTGATGGGCTGAATGTGTTTCGCCTACTGAGCTAGGTTTTTCTGTTTGCTCCGTCCAACTTTAATCACCACTGCCCACATAATAGGCTCTGAAATTGTCTCGTACTTTGTACTTCGGATTGGGTTACATATCTTTTTTTTTGCCCTGGGTGACGTAGTTCTTTGTAACCGTCGCGGCTGACGTATAATCCTCGAAATGAAACACACATCTCTTATAATAGCGACGTCTACATTTGTCACATCTGTGATGATCGCTTGACTTCGCGAGTCAAATTCGAAACGCATTACTCTTCTAATGCTATCCACAAGTCGTGGCAGTGTCCTTACTATCTTCTTTATAAACTACCGTCTAGTCAAAACATGTCTTCACATGTTTCACATGTTCACATGTTGCAGTCTCAACCTGCTGGACAGTCCATTCCAGAGGTGGTCACTGAACTTGACTCTCCTGTATCAAGTGTCAGTCTGGAATCAGTGGGCATTCCGGCTTCTTTGATGACTACTGATGGGGGCGAGAACATCGGTGATTAGACTCACAGTATTTATGAACATTGTCCTGGTATTTCTATGCCCAACTCTGCACATGTTTCTTCCGGCGCGGTTGACGCCCAAACGGTCTTGCCCCCGCCTGGTTCTTCGACGAGTCGGAATGTTACCTTCACTGGAGGTCAATGGACCCCAGCTGAGTTGGAAGCTGCTGCTTATGCAAAATTAGGTTTGGGTGAAGTCTACTCAGTGATGGACGTATTAGTTACTAAGTTTCCGCACCGGTCTAAAGACTCCATCGAAAAGATACGCAAGCAATCGAGTTACAAAGAAATTCTATCTAAACTTAAGGCGACACACGCTAGCTTAGGAGAAGTCCACATTTTAGATGGTCCTACGTACTCACACGGTCGATGGTCTGATTCGGAACATATAGCTTTGGATAAGCGTGCAATAGATATAGGTTTTCATAAAAGAATTAATGAGGCAGCTCATCGGATTTTCAATAGCCGAACCATCTCGTCGATTTCTCAAATTTGGCGTACAAGTCTTTATTAGGACATACTTCAGCTCTTGAAATCTGAAGCTTTTGTCCCACCCCCTGCTCTTTCGTCTTTTTCTGGTGAAATAACTCCTCCTCCTCCTTTGGATCTTTCTTCTGCGGAGGTACGCCTCGCGCTCTCTGAGGTTGGCATTACGGACGAGGCTATTGTATCTTGTCTTGTAGCACGTCCTATTTCTATGGATGAACTTCGGACCATCTATAAAGCATTCAGTGTAAAGCAGAAAACGAAAAGTAACAAACAGTAAGAACTACAATCCTCACATTCAGCAAACTCAAAATCGAAGTCAACGTAAGTGGTCACGTTACGTTGAGCTTCAAAGGCTTTATCACTTAGGTCCGGAAGTTCTGGCTGATCACTTTCTTATAGGTGATTCTTCAGCTGCATCCTCCTTACAAGATTTACACAAAGAGTTTGATCCCATTTTTAATGCTTATTCTGCACCACTGTCTTCTCCACTTAACGCGTCAATAGCTCCAGAGGTTGACGAATCTTTGTTTACGCAGGGGGAAGCTGCTGTCGCAGTCAGATTGGTCTCTTCAATGTTCTCGCCAGGACCAGATAATGTCTGAACTACTGAACTCTTAAAGATACCACCGAGTATCTTAACTCATATTTTCTATAATTGGTTAGCTTTTGGCTTAGTTCCGTTGGAAATGAAGCAAAGCAGGACGGTATTTAGACCGAAGAAATACAAACCGGTGGTCCAGGCGATTTTAGGCCCATCTCTGTTTTTCCCGTTCTTTTCAAGTTATTTTCCAAACTCTTGCTGTGTAGGTTGAGTGCCACCAACCATTTTCATAAGTATCAGTCGGGTTTCGTCGAAAATTGTAGTAATTCGTCCAATTTACTTGTCTTGCAAGCATTATTAGGATGCTTAAACTTAAACGTAAACCTTTCTTTGCTTTAAAACTTCACCTGCGCAAGGCTTCTGATTCAGTTTCTCACTCTGCTATTTTCAGTGCCCTAGATGCACGTAATGTCCCTTTGCGCCTTCTTAACTTAATCATTTATATGTCCATTGCACCACCACACACACTTGTGGTGGTGTCTCAGATAACGTCAGAGTACTACTAAGAAGAGTTATGAAACAAGGTGACCCTCTAAAAAATGTTAACATTTGAGCATAATTAATCCTCTAATATACCGCCTAAATGAGTTAGGTGTGGGTGTCCCATTGCTTGACAGTTCAATGTCTGCTATGGCATTTGCTGATGATCTGCTTTTGATGTCTAATACTCTTCAGGTACTTCAACTCCTCGTAGATGAAATAGTTTCCTTTCTTAAGAATGTTGGCTTGCAAATAAATCCTTCAAAGTCTCAATATTTCGGTCGGCGTTCCGATCACACCAGTAAGGGTTTTGACTGCAACATTCCTACTCTGCCTATCTTAGGGCACGATATCAAACCGAAATGTAGAGGTGAACCGATTAGATATCTAGGATTAGATATCTTCATAAATAAAATCCAACCGCCCATTCTCAAAAATCTATGAAATTTCTTGATCTCCTTGCGAAGGTCTCGCTAAAGTCATTTCAATAGGTCAATTGCCTAAGACAACTGGTTATCTCACTATTCTTGTACAGTGCGTCAAATACTCTTGAGGTTGCTAGAGAGTCCTGCAGGCTGGACAGGCTCATTCGCAAGTGGATCAAGAAAGTTCTTCATTTACCTCCAGGTTTCCCCAATATCCACATATGGCTTCCGTCAAAGAATGGGGGGTTGGGCGTCATTTAACTGCAGAGGGTTGCTCAGGCGGTTCAGTTTAAGAGCCTCGCACGGTTACGTAGACTAGGGGATACGTTCGTAGTTAATATTTTTGATAGTATCCTGGATAAGAATTTTCGAAGTATTGCTGAACATTTCTCAATCCCTTCTGGAATAACCTCTCTGAAGGCGATTGAGAGAGCATTAAATAGAGGATCCCGAAAATGGTGGTCCGATCTAAAGTTAAAGCAAACCAACAAAGACCTCTTGGCACACCAAGGCCAGTTCGTGGCTAACACTTGGTTGAATCATGATTTCAAGTTGTTGAAGGAATGGGATCGTCTGAGGCTTTGCGCCATATGAATAATCTGTATCCAACCTGGTATATCCCTAACAAACAAAGCAGCGATCCGATGTCACGGCTGTGCCGTCGATGTCATGAAAAGCCGGAAACTACATTCCGCATTTTGCAGCAGTGTGAGTCTGTGCACCTCGCGCGTACTGAGCAGCACAACCTCGTGGCGAAAGAGGTTGCCCATCTAGTGCAGGAAAAAAGCCCGAGCGTTACGGTTCAAGAAGAACCTCGTTTAACGACTCGAGAGGGCAGCAGGATGAAGCCTGACATAGTCATCGAGACTATGGACAAAGTGTTGGTGGTCGACTTGGCTGTCGTGTGGGACGCCAATGTGGGGTTGCTTAAAGACAAGGTACGTGAGAAGGCAGCTTTACGGAGCTGCTTCGATCCATAGAAGAAATTCTCCTCTTATAGTTAAGTTTCCGGAGCTAGAAGCACGACCTGTCGGGAGACATTGGAGTTAGGTAAGACCTTAGGCCTGTCTCGTTCGGATCTGGCTTAGTTGAGTGCCTGCGTCCTTCGCGGTAGCTCAATTTGTCTCAATAGATTCAGAAAAAGAGTATAGATGTTCCTTAAGGATTCGTCACGAGTTCGTTAACATTTCTAGTTGTCCATTGTGGTTTAACAATTTTCTTTCTTATTTTTTTCTCTTTTTTTCTGTACTGTTTTGACTACCATTGTGTTGCTCCTTATTATGGAGTTAGTTGAGGTAGGCTACAGCTATAAAAGATAAGTATTACAAAGACACAATAACAACTGACGTCTTGGGGAGGCCAGTGCTGGACAGCGAAGGCCGACATGAGGTGGGGTTTCTCCTCCCGTGCTGGTCCTTGCCAAACGTGCGGCACAATAAATCTAGCTGTGGCCACTGGCACCACAAGTCTGTGGTAATGAATGTTAAAAAAACTAGCTTTATTGAAAGAATTTCCTTCACCATTTGTACATAATCCTATGTGATCATATTTTAACCTCATGGCCCTAGCTAACGACTAGTTCGTATTCTTGCCCGTAAGTTAAGCCTTTAGTGCTATCCACGCATATTAAAGTACAGTGCAGGAAATGAACCGCTGCACATGCTCATTGTCCTAAGGTAGAAGAACTTCAGTTTGGCCTAGTTTGTGTTTACTGCAGATCATACTGACTGCAAGTAAAGACGGGGACAGCGGAAGAGAACACAAAAGCAACAAGGGCGCTAACTTTCTACTGGTTTATTCACGGCAACCCGTGGGCATATATAGGCAAATAGAACATGCGCAGAACGCAGCAAACAAGAACACTCATCAGCCTAGCGGCGCAACCAATTATCAAAAAAATCTATCCCCGATAGAAACAACCTAATGGAAGTGTAACTAACACAGCCTTGGCCTTTCGTTTTTATCCATCAGTTCCGTGCAGTCTCCGTCAGTTCGCGTGCAGTCTGGTCCTGGCTTCTCCTCAGAATCTTTATCTCCTTAAAAAGTGGTGCACTGAGGCAGGCATTGCAGTGCGCAGGCAAGTGCGCCAAAGCATCTTTCGTTAACGTTTGTTCATGTTCTCTGGCTCCATAATTCAGGCATAGTCCTGTCTGCCCTATGTAGGACTTGCCACACGCCAAGGGGATTTCGTACACAACTCCTATATTGCATTTTGCATACGGCTTGGTATGGTTCTTGCCAAAGCCTTGCGTATCTTTAGGATCACGAAAGGTACGAGGGCAGAGCCGCGTCAGTGTAAAACGGTTTGAAAAGACAAGGGAGACTCCAAACCTGCCTGCCACCTTCCTTAGGTTGTGAGTGACCCTGTAAATATACGGTACCACTTCAGGTCTTACGGCCATAGTAGTCGTCCTCACCCTTGCTTTGCTCATAGATCATTTTATCTTCTGCAGGAGGGTTTCCACCACTGGCGTCACCATCGAGTCAGGGAACCCTGCCGTACTAATACGGGTAATCTGATTGTCAAAGGTAAGCTGCATCTTCTGCACACACGATTTGCGGTGAGCCGATTCTAAGCAGAGCATCGCTACTCCTCGCTTAACAATCTTTGACTGGGAGGAGTCATATGGCACCAAACCCTACTGTGCCCGAGGGAAGTACTGCCAGCACGCGTGGCCTTTAGCAAAATAAAAAAAACGTGTGGGTCTAAAAAACACAGACAATTGTCGAGTGGAATTTCGTGAGTAAAAGAAAGCCCTTTACCGAGTTGTTTAAAAATGGCTAGAATGCTGTCATAAGAAGTTAAACTTCCTTGCCCGTTAAAACAATTAAAAAATCATCCCTATATCTAAAAACTTTTAAAATGTTTAAAAACTCCTCCCCTCCTCCCCAAACGCTTGATCAAACGCTTTGTCTATGGTAGCTAAAAGAATGTTGCACAAAAGCGGCGCAATGCACGAGTCGGTGCAGATTCCGCGTTTCTGTAGGAAGAAGAGTTCGTCAAAACTGATAAAAGTGCTGCTGAGATAGGTTTCTAAAAGCGTTAAAAATCTTCCACCGAGATACCAGCTGCGTTCTGGAAGGGAATAGTGTCATTTTCTTCAATACGCAACTTCACAGCAACAAACAGATGTCTATGAGGAACGGAGTAGAAAAGATCTACATCAACCGAAAAAGCCGGACATATGTCCTGGTTAGCCCTTAGAAAATCAACAACTTCGTCAGAGGTTTTTGTAACAAAGGGGTCGGATTAGCAAACGTCTTCAAACTCTTTAAAATGAAGCGGCTAACTTGAACCTGCCACGGTCCACGCTCACTGACTATTGTCCTGAATGGAATGCCCGGCTTATGTGTCTTCGCAGTAAAGAAAACACTTAGCGCTGCGCCCGAAGCGCTACTGATGTCCCTAGCTAGTCTATGGAGATTAACAGACTTGCACAATCTTACAACCCTGCTTTTTATTCTGGTTTCAGAGTACCTAATATATTTAAAGTTCTTCTTCAGTTCCTCAGAGGATTTAGCACCAAACATGCCCTCCGGGAGCACAACTAGGTAGCTAGGTAGCTTTCGGTCGAGGCGGCAATCAATGGTTTATACCACTGTTCGCATTGTACCAAGTGTTTATTCATTTCTTTGTTTCCTTAAATTTGTAGTCTGCGCAGTATCCTTCTTCGTCTACCACTGCTGTTCGACCTCACAGGCAGCATTTTGAGCTTTCAGACCTCAAAATTTAAGTTTGTTTTATTAGCCGGGAATTTTGCTGGTCTAAAATCCAACTGCGCTAGTCACCTCCCATGATACACGTCATGGCGATACGAGAAAATTGTTTATGTTGGGAACCTCACCCGTCGATGCGAGATATTTATACCCTGTTTCGTTGCTGTTGTTTACGCTTGGCGTGAATGTAGAAATAGAAAACATAAGAAATGCAAATGTTTTGGCCAGGGCAACTCGGGAACACCGCACGTCATGTCACTCACGTAACTCACGTGACACCGCAGCGGCGAGGCGCTGAGCTAGCGCAGTTGCGACACCTCTCTGCAGCGCATCTCGTGGCGTGACGTCACACCTGCCGCGATCGCGCTCCGGAAGCTCGAGGTTACTGCGACCGGATGAATGACCTTGGGAGACATGCCGTAGTAGAGCTTTCGCCCTAAACATGCAATGGCTCTTACCCCTGTGAGGCAGAGGCTTCAAGTCCTCGGAAAGGTGAAGCGAACAGTGCACGAATTCCTTGGAATCACGCATACTACATACTGAACAGCATACGTTTCAATAAAGACCAAGCTCGAAACAAGCCTCCAAGCCGAATAATTGACGATAAGGCGCTCGTGATAGCAATTCGAAGCACGTAGCTCTCTCTGCCCGCGTACAATTCCCGGTAAAGATTACTGTTGTCCAAGCTGTCACGGCGACGCCAACTTGCGAAGTGGGTTGTGACGTCCTATCGTTTTGTATATAAAGTAACCAGCCTAGCAAATCATTTCAATGTTGTTTCATCACCGCTAAGGGCGATGGTCTGCACTCAAAATTACCATCACCCTCATTCCTACCACTAATCTATAATAGCACTGCTATCATTTATCTAAAGCCATAAAGCATTGCATGCCCCATCAGCAGTTGTAGTGGTCCACAGCCACTTTCGCAGGGCCGGATGGCGACTTTTTTATTAAAAGCCCAAATGAAGCCTTATGAGCAAACGAGTAGTTTCTTCGCAGGCACAGTTAGGACTCTTCGGTAAGTGCGAATGATCGTTGTATCGCCTGTAAAGTATGACTGCCTAAGCTACGTAGCCTGCTTCCATTACGCAGGTTCTCATGTGTTATGCCGATACTCGGTCCGCTGGGGTCCGCCGATGTTTACGCCGCCGTGCAAGGTCATGTTGGCATTCACTGCAGAGACGGCCACTGTGACCCTAAATTTGAGAACTGCGTCGTAATATCCAAATACCGAGAACAGCTTGCACGTGAAATCATAGACGCTGGCGAGATGCAGCGGCTGGGTAACATTTGCATCAGCACGCCCATTATTGCTCTCACCAAAAACTAAATCAAGTATCTGGCTGTTATACAATAGGGGTTCATACGGGGAATGCGGGAGATGGAAATTCAAGACGATGAGCAAAACGTGAACAAGGAGAAAGCAGGAGCCAACGTTTTGACAAGTGGACTTGTCTTCTTCAAGGCGACGTATGCAAGCATACGTCGCCTTGAAGAAGTACGCAAGCATACGTTGGCAAACGTTTGCTTGCATACTTCTTGCATAGAGAGAGAGAAAACTCGTGCGACGCCCTATCATGTAACAACTACATAGTGCGGTGGCGAACGGATTAAAATAGAGCACTGAATCAAGTCCAGACTTTCAACTTGCCGAGCACCTTTGTCCTATTTATCAGCTCAGACGATGAACACTAATACTGAAACATCAGATATATATGCAAGACATTCTCTTTCGGATGTAACTGTAGTCTAGGGCATCGCAATGCTGAGCAAGGTTGCAGAGCAAGGTTAGAGACTTGATAAACATTGAGAGGGAATGGGTGATTTTTCTAGCCGTTTAAGCTCGGGTTCGAAGCTCATGCCGCAGCGGAAAATGGACATGGCCAACGTTTTGGTTTCAAAGGAGTGCGCCTTTTGTGAATGCCGTCCGGAAGCATATCGACGGATACGAAATCCCACTGGCGTAGCTTCGTTAATTCGCGGCTCCACTATGATCCGGGATGTTCATTCATCTCCGGAATACGAACGCAATCGTTGCAGTTTAGAGCCCTGAATAGACGTACGATGACAACTGTCCAGCCCAGAAACATGCAGCCGGCCTCGCAGAGCTATGCTGCCAGAAAGACGACGGACGCCGCCAGTGTTGCCGGATGACTATGTATTTTGAATATCCCATCGAAGTCCAATATTGGAGAGGGAACGCACAGCGGAGAAGGAATCCAATGCCTACACACCACCCACGTGGTGTGTAGGCATATCAGCGTCTCCTCGAGCAGCAACGTGAAGGAATATCAGATAGCTTTAGTTTGTCCGCAAACCGTTTGCGGATTGCTTGGTCACGCAAGGTGGGGTTGGTGCGAATACCTGTGTAAATGCATCAAGGTATTTACATTGCTTGACCATAGGCATCACAAGCAGTCGAACTGCTGCCCATATATATGCAAATAAGCTGTTTTCAAGGAGTCAGTTGGAAAGCGGCACGAACTAGTCGACAAAACCTGCAGAGCGGTAATTGCAAAGGCTGTCTATAGATAGCCATTGAAGTTGTAGGAAGGCTTTATTAAGTTTATTAAGACGGAATAATTGATTTTTGGTGAGGTTTACAAGTGCAAAATAAGAAGAAGAAAACTGGAGAGAGAGAGAGCGACGCGTTATACAAGAGCCTGAAAGTTCAAAATGGTGCCTGTGAGGTCAAACAGCAGTGGTAGACGACGAAGGACACTTCACAAACTACGAATTCAACAAAACAAAAAATGAACAGTTTTTACAATGTGAACAGTGGAATAAACCTTTGATTGCGGCCTTGAATGAAAGCTGCCTTTGGATATTGAGCGTGTGCAGCGGTTCATTTTCTACACTGTGCATGGGTGTGCGTGGATCGCACTAAAAGCTTAACTTATGGGGAAAAGTACAGACTAGACAATTGCTGGGGCCACGGGGCTGAATCATGACCTTGTAGGATTATGTACAAATGGTGAAGGAAATTCTTTCAATAAAGCTATTTTTTTTTACTAATGAGATTGGTGTAATTCGTCGTGGTGCATTATCTAAGGCTAGATTTTCTTTATAGCGCAGCTTTTCGCCGCCCGTTACTGCGGTGACCGTCGGCTTCGTACCTCGTAACCGATGGAACGAGCAGAGCGAGAGTGAACGCGCAGCCTAGTGGTCGATGAAAAACCGCGAGAGCGAAGTGGACGCGAGGAGGAAAGCGGAGGAGGAGGGCATGGCTAAAGCGCGACAAGTAAAGGGGAGTGTCGCGCAAGACGGACTATGGCGACGATGGCTACGAGGTGGCGCCAGAGTATCGCACGTCGTCAGGGTGCCTCGAAGCGCTCGCTCACCTCCGCTCCGTTCACAAGGGAGCGTGCCTAAAAGCTGCGCCTGTTCACCGAAGCGCTGCATGAGTGGAGGTCTGTCTGCGGCGCCTGCTGTGAATCGCACCCAGGCGTCAGCCACGCGCTGCCTCTCGCTATCTAACTATTAGCGAGGCAGTCGCGCCACACTTCGCTTCGTTTGGAAGTACCGGATAAAACAGATTTCTTGGGGGTTTTTGGGTGCCTAAAGAACGGTCTCGTTATGAGGCACGCCGTAGAGGGGGACTCCGGAGATTCGGATCACCTGGGGTTCTGTAACGTGCATCTAAATCTGAATACACGGGTGCTTTCGCATTCCGCCCCCATCAAAATGCGGCGGCCGGGGTTTGATCGCGCTACCTTTTGCTTAGCAGCCCAACACCATAGCCACGAAGCAAGCGCGGCGGCTAAAACGAAACTAATGTTGCGCGCCAGCCAATATATCGCGAAATAAAAACACACTAACAGTCACGCTCAAAATTCACCTTACGGAGTGTCGTAATCGTCGGTGAATTTTTCCCCACATATTTCTTTTGTTTTCACGTGAGCTAGGAGTGCACCTCACGTGAAGTAGGTTGCGTATGCGTTGCGTTAATGAAGCCACAATAGCAGCGGAAAGAAAGCCACAACGACGCGGACAAAGTGCGATCATTCATTCTGGCCAATGAAAAAGGGTGCAGAGCAGAAACGGCTGCGTGTAAGGTGCGCGAGACCGGCGTCGGCTATCTTAACTGGGTCACATCGTGCGAGGCTGCTTTCAAGACAAACCGGTAGGCGCGGTGTTTCCCGTTCCGTCGATAGCTCAGTTGGTAGAGCGGTGGACTGTAGAGGTTTCACCCATTGCGGACATCCATAGGTCGCTGGTTCGAATCCGGCTCGACGGACTGTTCCTTTTTTATTTACTGCAAATTAAGAAAGCCATTAGGAGATAGTATATGTATATTTTTCGTCTTTGCTCGGTCTTACTATGATATGTTCTGTAACTCATTCTTTATTTTGCGTTGGCATAGTGCAGCTGAAAGAAACGTAACATATAGCAGCAGTTTTGTTCCAAAGGGTTACTAAATAAATTATTTGTGAGGGATTGAAGTGCCCAAGCTGAAAAATGAATCCAGCAATATTTTTATCAAAACAATACTGGATCCACCCTATTTAACAGGCAACTAAATGTTTTTTTTTCTACATTCCGCTCCCATGTCATCGCGGGCTCCGTTGCCGAGTATCCGACCCGCAACCTGAGGCTGAGCAGCGCCATGCCATAGCCGACGTGTGAGGTTCCCTTTCCCGAGGTGTTTGGTAGCTCAGTCTCGCCATGGATGGTACGCCGGCTGGACCGTCTGTGCAGGCGTTCAGCGCAAGCGACACAATAAATCTAATAATTCAGTAGATATGCCCAGACGGCAGGATGCCAAATCTCAAGCAAAGGCAGCGTTACCTGCTGAAACAGCGGAGAAAAGGGACGCAAAAATAGCACGTTATAGAGAAGCTTACCAAGCGCGGAAGCGTTCCAAGATCGAAGGCTAGTGCAACCACCGCCGTCATTCTGGAACAGCCGTGGATACAAGCAACGGCTCCCCCAGCGCACGTTTGACGAACCGCACCCTTCAGCTTGCGTCAAGCTCGACTGTGACGGCCAGGTCTCACCGCGACTTCACAGACAACCTGTTCAGCAGCGTGTGTAACGCGCGTGAAAGGCCGTCGCTTAATTTTAATGAATCTGTGTGTGTTTGCAGAAAAACTGTGGTTTTGCAAATAGTCTTTGCAAAACCCAACCACACAGACCTTTCACCCGTGATAACTAGGTTTACAAGAGTTAAGCATAAGCCGCTCATTTTGCTTGCTTACGGGGTATGACCCCTTGATGATGATAATTTTCGACACGCTGTTTGTTCTTGATGTTCATAGTTTTCGGCGGAGTGTTCTGTATGTTGTATGTTTGTTTCCAAAGAATGCAAGCACTGTTAATGTCACTTTGCTGAGTGCTTGTAGCCTTTACCTTACGAGGCTATGAGTCATTGCATTGTTTCCTTGCTTACTGGGCTGTGAAAGGGATATGAGTGTTTACGGGGGTATGGGCCACTGATGATGATTTTTTTTTTGTCGACGGACGTGAACATTTCCCGGGATCCTAGCCATATACAGCTTCGCTGTAACAATGCTTCAGAACGTACAATATAATGACAGAAACTTGCTAAGAATAAAAATACTAGGATGTGAACATCGTTTTATAAGAATTGTGACAACGACTGTTCATTATTCGAGAACAATTTGATGTTTGATTCACTTCTGGCACTATTCGGTTCGTATTCTATTCAGTCTGAAAATCACTATTCGCACGCCCCTACAGCAAGGCTTGATGGCGCCTTGGTTACACGCAGGCTGTTGTCTGGAGATTATTAGTGAGACATGTGTACCCCGTATGTCATCCGGGTTCTCGACCTTCACCCAGAATAGCTGACGTCGTGCCTGGGCAAGATACTAGAACACACCGGCCCCGAACGACTTCAACAATATATCGAGGAGAACCAGCTCTTCCCAGATGCCATGTTTGGCTTCAGCCCAGTCCTCTCAGTGCGAGACGTGCTACTCCAGCTCAAGGAAAAGGTTATAGATCACGTCTCCCATAACAATACCCACGAGATTCTCGCTGTCGATCTAAAGGCTCACTTCGACAACAGCACACATTACTCCACCCTGGAGAACTCGGACCACATCCAACTGCAGGCAACCCCCTAAAACTATATCGGACTTTCCCTCACTGTAACCATGCAGACACTATAACCATGTGTGATCTGTGCGCATCAGTTATCTTCCCCTCCCCTACATGGGAATCAACCAAGACGCACTACTTCTCCCCTACGCTTTTCGACATCGCCATCACGAAACTCCCTCAACAACTACGAGCCATTCCCAACATCCTACATGCTTTTTTCGCTGATGCCACAAGCAATCGGGACAACGGGTGGATCTGTTTGCAAACAGCAAAATGCTTCTAAACGTGCCGTCAACAAGACTTTCCTACGCAACCCGCAGCTGACTTTAATATGCACCTGAGAAGTCGGCGCTTCTCATCCCGGCTCGCAAGCCGAGAGGAATAGTAGATCTGAGACACAGACCTCCAAATCGGTTCAAGCAGCATCCCTCGGGTAAAGAAAATACCCTTGGCATCCTCGGCCTGCATATGCAAGCCGACGGTTGCGGTGTCTATGCCTCCAACGGCTGCAAAGCTCCAGCACGCAAGTCCTTCGCTTGGTCAGTTCGTATTAGAAACAGAAAGCATGGCCTCAGAGAAGATGACTGATGGGGACTCACACAAGTCCTCATGATCGGTTCGCGTAGCTTACGCGGCCCCGCACATCCCTCTTCGTTCGGCGGATTTGGACATGCAGGCCAGCTTATACGTAAGGCGCACGAACAGACGCTATAGCTCCCACCAGGGATATATGTCATATATGTTAGCAGACACCCCTATTTCCGCCGGCTTGACTAGGCGTAAATGGTAAAGAATGCTCCAGTAACCAGCAGCCCGAGGTCATGTACCCGATGTACCAGACGTGTAGTGTCGCATAATTGTCGGTTGCAGCTTTATCAACATCCCACGTGTAATTGCACAAATGTGCGGGCTAAAAAATTTATTTCGCTAAATGGTTTCGGTGTCGTCAGCACGTACGTACAGTGTTCCATCTATCAGTTGTGTATCGTTTATATTACCTTTTTATCACTTTCGCGGTGTTCAATAAAAACACAGTCTTCTAGTCCTAGCTAACCATCTCTTCATCATTTTGTTGTTGTGTGACTTCATCTCACAAATACAGTGTGTTGTTTCAGCTGCACGCCATTTTATGAAAAGCTGGATTTTATGTTATTTTCTGATATCCTGTCAGGTTAGGTGTCTTTGTGACCACTTGGAATTAGGTATCGTGCAAAATATGGCACATAATTAATAAGGATATCTTAAATACCTGATTAATTGGCAATTACAGATCAAACACTGCAATTCGGGAATTTAGGACCCAAATTCATATCATTAACTCAATAAAAACTTCTCCTCTAAACAAAAATGTCTCGGGTGCTACAGAGCCTGGAATACTTTGACATTGCGGGCGGTCTAAAATGGCGCTATCAAAAGAAATATGGAATAGAGCACCACTTGCGTGGATATCTCCATCCTCTCTATTGCATACCAACAGTAGCACAAGCTTCCGCTGGCACTTCATCACGGCCTTCTCTTTCTTTTGCATGGTGACGCCAGTTATCGACGGGGTGGGGTGGGATGAGGGGGAGGGGGGGGCATGCTCTATTCCGTTCCCAATCCTGTTGAGGTGCCGCAGCTCGTACAACCACGTTTGCGAACAGCAGCAAATAAAAAAAAAGGTTATGTGGATCAGAATGAAGAGAACTTGTAATTGTGATAGCATTAGCGCCCGCGCAACAGTGAAGCAGATGGCCTTTTCTATAGGGTGGAGAGATCAGCGTCGCTGACGCGCTACTTAATTTTCGTTTGTGTTCAGGGCTGCCGGCAGCCCAAAATACTGCACACCGTAGTAACTACGACGATTCTTGTGAAGTTGTTGGACAACACATGACTGTCGGGCTTCAATTCCGCAAATGCAATGTGGCCTCCTAAATCGCTAATTAAAACTTCATTAAACTATTTTTGTTACTTGTGAGCCATATTTTCCACGATGCTGCGCGTTTATTGGCTGCCAAGCCTTACACTCTGACAGCAGATGCGCAGATGCGCTTATCACAAGTTATCAATCCAGCACCCTGTGTTATTTGGTGCAGAAAATAAAACATCGTTTATGTATGCTACATTCGCAATCTCTGGAAACGAAAGCGAAAGCGCGTGCCCTGGGGGACATGCGCGGCATCCGAGGCGTCCGTGCTGGTGCTTAAACATCACCCGCCCCCCTTTCCGAAAATTTTCAATATGCTCGCCTTCCTGGCTACACCCGGGTGGGTGGAGGGTGACCGAAGACCTATGGGCCTAGGGGGCCAGACCACCTCTAGCTACGCCACTGCGCCCTCCAAAACATTTGATGTGCTTGGCACGTCAAATACGCCTATGATATATAGTCGGGCTAATATTAAACGCAGCTACCATACGTTTTATTTAGCTGCTGCTCTTTTTTATTACGTGTGCACAGGTTTTTTTCGTCGGTAAAAGAGAATAAAAAAAAACTACAATAGAGCATGGCTGGTTCCCTTGCATCGTTGTGCTCGTTTCACAGCGTCTTCGGTGTCGCGTTATTGCCAGTCGCTATAAATTATCGATCCTGAACAGCCGTGTCAAGTGAAAAAGAAGTAAGACCTGAAAAAAAAACAGTGGAGGTGCTGGGTATCGATCCCAGTACCTCTCGCATGCTAAGCGAGCGCTCTACCATCTGAGCTACACCCCCGACGGGGAAACAGCGCAACAGAACGCCACTTCGTCCGTAGGCCTTCGATGGGAAACTAGGCCGTACGACGGGGCCGAAGGTGCCGGCGGCAACCGGATGCTCCGACAACCTCACCTCGCATTCTAACGAGCCGGCGTCAGTCAGTGTACGGTGCGGAGGCTGAACAGCAACCTTCTCGTTTCGATTAAATCGGCGCTGATGCCTTTTCGTGCTTCCAACTGCGGTATTCGTCTGTTAAGTTATTCGGCATTACATTTGGACCGTCCGGGTCACGTTATTTCACACTACTGTGATGACGTTGACAACCTATAGAATGCAGTCGCAAGTACACCGTTGTCCAACTCAAAGACAATTCATTTACAGAAGAGGACAAAAAAGACATATATTGCATTTGGGGTGTTTCGAGCTCAATTGCTCTGAGTTGGCGCTGCCTATAAAACAATACCGCTAGGCTCGGACACTGACACTGACACTGTTGACACTCTTGACTGACACTCTTGACACTGACGTCCAATTTACACCGCGTAGCCTGCCCGTCTTACGCACGAATTGTGTCTTTCCTAGAGGAAAAAGTTCCACAAGGAAACCATATCCTATTCTGTCCCTAACTAGCCAATTGTGTACCTTGTTTTCAGTCATTTTTATATTAATTCACAAGAGATTACGTAGCGTATTAATCCCGCATACGAAGTCAAATGCATTCGAAATTTTATGGGGGTGGTTTAGCTGCATTACTGACGTAAATGTTTTGTGAAAATTCCTACCGAGTTGGTGTAGACCACGGTGTCATCAAAGACGACGAAAGGCACCCTTCAAGTACCTTTATAGAGTACCGCGAGTTGAGACAAAAATTCACGATCCAGGCTCAGCACGTCAACGTACCACGTGACGTTACATCTTCATCACTGTGTTTAGTCGAATAAAAAAAGATTTTTGTGACAACCATCGATGGGTGGTGACAATATTTACCCCACAAAGGCACATGCTGCCTTCAGCATCTAACCGCGGTAAAGACATTGTATTTTCACGTTCGTAACATACGAGTCGGTATGCTATTCCCAAGGTAGTTAATTAATCAGGACCACGAACTATAGGCAACTCCACTTATTGCCCACCAATCCTAGGCTCTCTGGGCAGACATAGGGTTGCCATACCCAAGCAGTGTATTAGTGCCTCAGATTCCTCCAGTATGAAGTATGACCTGAGCCAAGAACAATGAACGTAGAAAAGCAGACAGCGCTTGCTTTTTGACATCTCTTGTTTGTTGTCGCTTTGTTCTGAACATTACAGAAGACGTTTGCGAGATTCAAAGCAAAACAATAGAAAAAACAATTGTAAAGATGATGCGTATCCATCGCAGTACACGTCTCGGTATACTGCGATGGAATGCAGATGGAATCCCATTCAAAGGGATTCCATCTGAGTTACATCCCCGACGAGAGTGACCTTGTTACAGGGCTCCTCAAATAGCACACCGCGTTTATTGTGAAACCCGAACGAAGAAAGGAGAGCGAAACAGCAGCAGAAACCGGTGGTCGCTGCTGTTTCTCCTTTCCATTGTTTGTTCTCATTTCACACTAAAAGGGATGCGATCTGGTTGTCGCGAGGATAAATGAAGTGTTGTCAATCGAATGAAACTAGAGACAGTCTTAGCTCTCCGTTTTCCACTGTGTTTCCGCAATCCATGTATCAACGTTCTCCACTGGCGGTGACAAGAAAAAAAAAGAAAAAAGAAAAAAGAAGACAGCGCGAAACGTATTCAAGGTTGAGTAACTTTGGCAAACAGCTTCAGTTACACTTGTTCCCTTCGCTCACATGAACTCGACGCGAGCTGGTCGAGTTTCGGAATTCGATTAGACCGAGCCCGATCCGACAGTGTCGCCAGGCATCTTGCCAAGCTGGTTGAATGAGTCCCTCCTTCTCCTAGAGGCGGCTTGACTGAGCTCGCATCGACTATCGCTTGGCCTGACCTGCTAGCGCTTACTCCAAACCGACGGCCGGTTTTGACCCCAACAAGTCGCTTTGACATCCCTCTGTCGGGTGCTAATTGACCGGCGTGCTAATTTTGACCGGCTTGGTACGCACGCTTGCAGCGGAGCAGCGCTTAATAACGGGGCTGTTAATATCGATTGCTATTTTACGAGGCCATACACCCTTTCGGTGTATTGATCACCGGCTGATCTAGCGACTAGGCGTCGACGTCATCACGGTCAGCTCGTTGGTGCAGTACATCCACACACTGTCTGATCCAGTTACGAGGGTCGAATCATGCATCTCAACAGCCTCGCCATCCGCCGGGTTTGCATAGCGGCTCTGGCGTTGCACTGCTAAGCCCGAAAGCGCAGGGGATTCAAATCCCAGCCGAATTTCAATGAAATTCAAGAAGCATCCGTGTACACTGAATTGCGTGCACGTTTAGAAACCCCCAGGTGGTCAAAATAATTCGGAGTTCACCACTTGGTCGAGCCTCATTCTCATCTCGCGGTTTTCACAAGTAAGAGCCCAAAATTTCATCCTTTTTAACAGCCAGGTGCATTTTACTGAAGTCTAAAATGCGATTGGTTTAGTCTCCTCCCATGATACACGTCGCGGTGACGCGAGAAAATTTCTATGTTGGGCACCTCAACCGTCAATTTCGCTCTTTTTTTCTTCTCCGAAAAAAAAAAAAAGACAGTCCGTCGAGCCGGATTCGAACCAGCGACCTATGGATGTCCGCTTCGGGTGAAACCTCTACAGTCCACCGCTCTACCAACTGAGCTATCGACGGAACGGGACGCAATATCCCGCCGGGGTGTCTTGAAGGCGGCCCCACACAGTTAAGATAAACTGAGGCGTGTCTCGCACACCTTGTGCGGAACCACTTCGGCTTCGCACCTGTTTCGTTCGCGGCGAAGAATGATCGCGCTTTGTCCGTGTCGTTGTGCCTTTGTTGACACTGCTATTGTCACGTCATTACTGGAACCGAGTTACCGCGACAGGATAAGAGTGCGCATGCTTGGCGCGAGCACTACGATTTTCCAAGCATGTGCAAACATGGCTACCGTTTGTGTGCTACCTCAGGACATACGTGGTGTCACATCTGACAATCCAGACGAGCTTTTTAAGCTTTTTTCATCTAAAAGTAGGATCCACTCAGTAGGAATTGGACAAAAATATCACACTTTTAGAATCATGCAGTGTTAGATTTGATGCACTCATGTTCGCTGAGACTTGGTATGGTGAAAACTCGGATCAGTTTATTTTACCATGTTATAATCATTTCATTTTAAATCGGAAAAATTGCAGAGGCGGCGGAGTCTCCATTCAGGTTGCTGTACTATGTTTCGAAATGCTACACAAATTTAGCTCCGTTGCCAGTGATACTGAAATAATTTGTATTAAGAAAAACAAGAATGTGTTCGCTGTGCTGTACAGACCGTCAAGCGGCAACTTCGTCACATTTTTAAACTTCTTTGATTTTTTACTTTCTTGTGCCAATGAAAATAGATGAATGCGGAAAATAGGCGGTGATATTAATATTGATGTTCAAAAGGTCTCGAGCCGGGCGAATGACTTTTTGTTTGTGTTATAGAATAATGTTTTTCAGAATGTTATAGCAACGCCAACACGAGCTACTCTTTCAACTGCATCTGTGCTAGATTTATTCATTACTAATTTAAATGCTAATAATATTTTCTCTTGTGTTATAAACAGTGACAACAGTGATCACTTACCTACTTTTCGTATGCTTCAGCGTAACAGCACGTTGAAACAAAAGGAGTGGCCTGAAGTCACGTGCAGGGGAATATCATCTATCAGGTTAAAAAATTTCAGGGATAAGATCGCTCAAACAAACTGGAAGGAAACATTTACTTTTGAAAACAGCAACAAACAGCAAAATTTCTAAAAATCTTCAAGAAACATTATTTTGGTCCTTCCCATTACGCACATACCGTAAATGAAAAAGGTTGCGCGAACCATGGATCACACATGAACATATCGAGCTTATTAAGCATAATAACCAACTTTCTGACAACTTTCTAAAGCCACGTTGCATGTAAAAATTAAAAGAATTTAGCATCTTTCGAAATAGGTTGAATAAAGATATAAAAAGATCAAAAAGCGGATATTACAAGCGTGTATTTGACAACAATTCCTTGCGTGATAGCGGCAAAGTGTGGAGGAAAATTAACGAGGTATCAAACAAGAGCACTAAGGATGCCACGATTGACAACCTTGTTATAAATAACAAAATGGTTGGTGGAAACGAACTAGTTAACCTTTTTAACGATTTCTTTGTTGAAATTGGCGCTAGTACATACTGTCATGAAGCTACTAATCATCTTCCAGAGATTATTCCACACAGCGTACTTACTGCGAACATCCATCCCTGAAGTAACAATATTGTATCCGAAGCTTAAATATAGCCGTAGCCGTGATGTAGATGATCTAAAAATAAAACGAATCAAATACGTTACAGATTTAATTGCGCCAGCGCTTACACACATATATAACGTTTCTTTTTCGATGGGAATTTTTCCAAACAACATGCAGGTCGCAAGAGTTTCAGTAATCTACAAGAATGGTGACAAAAATTCGTTAGGTAATTACCGCGTGGTGTCAATCTTGCCTGTATTCTCTGAGGGACTCGAGAAAGTGAATAATTCTCGTATTGAGAAATTGACTAGAAAATATAACCTCTCAACAGATTGCCAATTTGGTTGCAGAAAGGGACGCTGCACGTAGACAGCACTTCTAGCTCAGAAGGAAGAAATATTAAACTTTTAGATTTTAGCAAAGCCTTGGATCGATTCAACCATCCAATATTATTGAATCAGTTAGGGCATTATGGGTTTCGTGGCACAACACTACAACTTATTATATCTTACCTGAGTGCGCGCCATGAATACGTAGAACTAAATAAGCATATATCTCACCTACGGTCTACTGAATTTGGAGTTCCACAGGGTAGCATTCAGGGACTAATTCTCTTTCTTTTCTATAATAATGATATTGTAAAAATATCTGAGTATTGTAGATATATTCTTTATGCCGATGATTGCTCGGTACTCGTTAATGGAA
Organism: Dermacentor variabilis; assembly: GCF_050947875.1. NCBI lineage: Eukaryota > Metazoa > Arthropoda > Arachnida > Ixodida > Ixodidae > Dermacentor > Dermacentor variabilis. The sequence continues at coordinate 32,185,389 of NC_134578.1, read as the reverse complement.
GAGAGATTGACATTGTAAGACAAAAGGGATGTGCGTTCTGTCACAACTTGCAGATTTGGTGCCGGAACAATAGACTCATTCTTAGTGAGTGAAAAACTAAGTGTGTGTTGTTTCGCACCCCAGGCACCTTAGAAAAAATAGACGACCATATTGCTCTCGGGTCATTCAAAATTAAAATAGAAATGTCTGTTAAAATTCTAGGGGTAATTTTCTCAGAAAACATGTTTTCGAATGAACATGTGAAAACTTTATTACCAAAATTAAGTAACGGCGCCGGTGTATTAAGCCAGAACCTTCTCACTTTTCCAATCAGCCTTAAAAAGATGTTATATTTTGCACTCTTTAACTCTCACTTACATTACTGCATGCTACTATGGGGAAACACGACAGCATCGAACTTACAGAAACTCTTCGTCATTCAGAAAAAAGCACTTAGATCAATAGAAAATTCCTCCTTCTTAGAACACAGAGAACCACTCTTTCACAAACATAAAATTATGAAAATCCACAATATATCCAAATGCAAATTATTAAGAACCTATAAAAACGGCACATTAGGTAGGGCGGAACTATTCCAAGAGTTATCAAATCTTATGACAAGTACAATTTCCTACCCTTTCAGATACCAACCGTCATACCACGTTCCCTTATCGCGCACCCATTATGTGAAGAAAGATGTGAAGAAAGACCGGAAAAATGTTGACGTTCTGGCTCTTACTAAAATTGCTTATTTGACCTGTTTAAGCAAGTGGGCCTAGCTAGGTGACGTTGAGTTTAATCGCGTCTATTGTGGACCAAATAAAGTTGTTTCAGTCACTCACTCGCTCACTCACCTGTTTCTGTGACTGTATTTGAACTGCTTATGTGTCTGGTCATTGAAATATGTATGCTGTGTAATTGTTCTTGTAACTGCCATTTGTGATGGGATTGTCTGATCGTTTCTTTATTTGCTGATATGTTTGTATAACTGAATCCATATAACAAATCGTCGTGTCACTGCTGCTGTACGGGTGGCTAGAGCTTAGTCAAGCTGCACCGATGTAGCTTTTTCATCTGGCTCCCTATTTTCGCAGTAACAATGTATTGTCTGCGGCGAAAATAAAACTTGATTGATTGATTGATTGATTGATTGATTGATTGATTGATTGATTGATTGATTGATTGATTGATTGATTGATTGATTGATTGATTGATTGATTGATTGATTGATTCGCTTGGCGTGAGGCTCGCTGTTACCTGGTATGAAAACGAAAGAAAGACGTGGAAAAAGAACACCAGAACACCGGCGATTACGATACTCCCTAAAGCGAAATCTCAGCGCGGCTCTGTAAAAATTTTTCTTTTACGATATTTTGGCTGGCGCGCACAATCTGTCTCGGGTGGCACGTTTCAAACGGAGCGAAGTGTGGCGGGACTGCCTCGCTAATCGGGAGATAGCGAGAGGCAGCGCGTTGCTGACGCGCGGACGTGATTCACAGCAGGGGCCGCAGACAGACCTCCACTCATGCAGCGCTTCGGCGAACAGGCGCAGCTTTTAGGCGCACGCTCCTGCTAACAGAGCGGAGGTGAGCGAGCGTATCGAGGAACCCTAACGACACGCGCTACTCTGGCGCCCTCTCGTAGCCATCGTGGCCACAGTCCGTCTTGCGCGTCACTGCGCTTTCCTTCTCACGTTTTCGCCGTGCCCTCCTCCTCCGCCTTCCTCCTCGCGTCATCTTCGCTCTCGCCGTGTTTCATCGACCGATACGCTCCGCGTTCACTCTTATCTTTCGCTGTGCTCATTCTCTCGGCTACGAGGTACGACGCCGATGGTCGCCGCAGGAACGGACGCCTAAAAGCTGCGCTCTAAAGAGAATTTATATATAGCCTTGGTAATGCACCACGACGGATGATACCGTTTTCTACGGTAAAAAAAAAGCTAGCGTTATTGAAAGAATCGCCTTCAATATTTGTACATAATCCTATAAGGTCATTATTTAGCCCCATGGCCGCAGCAATTGACTGTTCGTATTATTGACCGTAAGTAAAGCCTTTAGTGCTATCCACGCACAGTGCAGGGAATTAACCGCTGCATGTGCTCAATGTCCAAATGCAGCTTTCGTTCGAGGCGGAAATCAGTCGTTTATATCACTGCTCGCATTGTACTCAGTGTTTATTCATTTTGTTTTTCTTAAATTTGTAGTCTGCGCAGTGTCCTTCATCTACCATTGCTGTTTGACCTCACATTCACCATTTCGAACTTTCACACCTCACAATTTAATATTATTTCAACAGCCGTGCATTTTACTGGTCTAAGATCCGAATGGGTTAGTTACCTCCCATGATACACGTCAGGGCGACACGAGAAAATTGTTTATGTTGGATACCTCACCCGTCAATGCGAGATTGATGTACCCTGTTTTGTTGCTGTTGTTTACATTTCACGTGACTGTAGAAATACAAAACATAAAAAATGTAAACGTTTCGGCCAGAGCAAGCTCAAAACTATGCGTTTACTCTGAAACCTGACACGCAGTCACTGATTCTCAACGTGCATACGATACACGTAGCCCAACACAAACTTGCAAAACAAAATTCCTCGCCCTAACGGGCAAAAAAGGACGCATCGTCCGTCGAGCCGGATTCGAACCCGCGACCTATGGATGTCCGTGTTTGGTGCAATCTCTACATTCCACCGCTCTACCAACTGAGCTATCGACGGAACGATGGCGCGTCAATATAGACATGTACGATCCGTACAGTCCCGTAGTGTGTGATGCAATCGTGTTCTCACAACAGATTTTTAGACGCTCAGCTTGAATACAACCTTATAAGACACACCTTAGCGCCTTTGCCATGCGGTGACTACAGAAGACAAACACCTTGGGAACGGGAAAGTCCCACGTCGGCTATCGCATTGGGCTGCCCAGCCTCAGGTAGGGGGTTGGATACCCGGCGACGGCGCTTGCGATGCTATGGAAGCGGAATGTAGAAAAAAAAAAGATTTAGTTGCATGTTAAAGTAGAGTGGATCCAGTATTATTTTGACCACCCGGGTGTGATCAAAATAATTCTGGATTCATTCTTCAGCTTAGGGTCTTCGATCCCTCACAAACAGTTTTTTTTAGTAAACCTTTGGAGCAATACAGCTGCCACATGTTACATTTGGTTTAGCTGCACTGTGCCAACGCGAACTTATGACTTACAGAACATATCCTTATACAAGACAACACAAAGCATATTACTCCCCAATTGCTTTTTTGGTTTGTAGGAAAAAAAGTAACACTCCGTCGAGCCGGATTCGAACCAGCGACCTATGGATGTCCGCATAGGTGAAACCTCTACAGTCCACCGCTCTACCAACTGAGCTATCGACGGGCCGGGAAACGCCGAGCCTACCGGTTTGTCTCGAAAGAGGCCCCGCACGGTGTGACCCAGTTAAGATAGCCGAGACACCTGTTGCACACCTTGCACGGAGCCGTTTCTGCTTCGCACCTTTTTCCGTCGGCCAGAGTGAATGATCGCGCTTTGTCCGCGTCGTTGAGCGGTTTGTTGCCACTGCTATTGTCACGTCATTAACAGAACGCATACGCATGTCGCTTCGCATGAGGCGCGTTGTTACCTCACGTGAACACAACCGAAGGGTGTGGAAAAAAAACATTTCCCGGCGATCACGACACTCCCTAATGCAAATTTTGAGGGCAGCTGTTTAGGTGCATTGAATACGCGATATATTGCGGCACATAATCTGATTGTGATCGACAGGAGTCCTCTAGGCGGCGTTGAGCGTCTGCTCGGGCAGCTCGTTCAGCAGCAGCGGCAGACGAAGCATTTCCAGCAGTCGCGTCGCTCATTGTTCACAAAAAAAAAAGCGTGAACACGGGAATGCGTGGCTCGCGCGGAGCGCATTCTCTAGCGGCGGTGGCGCAGGAAAAGTAGCGCATGCGCAGTGGTTCCGAAGGCCACGCCAGCGCTTTGGTTCCATATATGGTATCTGTGGACGAGATCGCCGCATGCCCGGTCGCCGCCGTGTAGCACGTATCGCGTGGCACTCCGCTTTCCTTCTCACCCTTTGGCGGTGCTCTCCTCCCCCGCTTTCCTGCTCAAGTTTCTGCTGTACCATCCTCCTCCGCTTTTCTCCTCCCACTCTATTCGCTCTCGCTGTCTTTCGTCGCTCGCTACACTCCGTGTTCGCTCTTTCATCCTCCGCTGTGCCCGTAGGCACGGTTACGCCTACAGACGCCGATGCTCAATGCAGGAACAGGTGCCCAAGATCTGCGCTTTAAAAAAAATTTGCCTCAGGTAATGCACGACAATGGATGATACCGTTCTCTTTAGTTAAAAAAAACAACCTACCCTCAGTGAATGAACCCATATCAACTTTTCTCCAGAATCTTATATGGTCGTCATGCTTTAGCCCCAGATCCCTAGCAAATGACCAGTGCGTATTCTTCGACGTAAGTTAAGCCTTTGGCGCTGTCCACGCTGTGGCATAGTGCAGGCAGTCAACCGCTGCCCGTGTTCAATGTTCTAAGATAGCTTTCCTTCGAGACGTGAATCAGTGGTTTATGTCACTGTTCGCATTGTAATCGCGTGTTTATTTCAAAGTGGGGTTTTATAAAACAGCGTGTACCTTCGCATAAAAAAATAAAAGATACCTATGGCCATAGGCTAAAAAGACACCTTAAAACAATTCTTTCTGTGGAAGCTTGCGTTCGCTTCAGCGAACAGTTACACGAAGCTTACGCGGAGAAAAATATTGCAGAATATTATTCTTCATCCCGCAGCGGTATGTGGGTTGTACTATACTAGTCTCAGTAAAGCCACGAAGTAACGAGGTGTAAGTTACATGCTACTGTTGTGCTAACGTCAGCAGCCGGTTGCCGGATCCTTTCGCAGGATTATTTGTTCGTCGATCGCGGCGAACAGCAGTACGAGCACACGATAAAACAAGAGGAAAATTTGGAGCTTAAGCTTCGCCTTTAAGAGCGGAACGCGAAAGCCTTCAACGACGCCCTACTGGTTTTCATTCTTCCCGGCAACTGCAGCTTATGTAATCGTAATGTATACCGAGAAACGCTGGCTGCGAATGCTAGGCACGAAAGGCAAGCGTTGGTAGAACTTGCGTCCGGCACTTTTAATATTTGAGTCTCAGAAAGGCTAACATAAACGACATGTACTGTTGGTGTTCTTTTCCATTAGATTTGTTCCTGGGCTGCCGTTCTCAAAATTCCGAGGAATAACGTTGTAAAGAATGAAACAAAGTATGAGAGATTTCGGTGGTATTAGAGTGGTTGAGTATTCGTGGTTCGGAATTTGGTGCGAGATTCCTTTTGCAGTAATGATGTCCAACGCCGGCATGGGATGCCGACGCCTGATTTTCAGCGACGTGCGTTCCTTAAGGCTGTCGCGTTAAAAGCAGCCAGCTATACATGCAGTCATACTGTCGAGCGGGCAGTTTCGTTTGGCCGTGTCTTCACCAAAATGATGAATGTCGCTTTGCTGCAAGTTGATAGGTGGCGCTGGACATTTTGACCTTCCAATGGTGCGCATGCGCGCGAGGTCACGTGGCTTAGCCCCTAGTGAGAGGAAACGATTTTGTGGCTTCTCGTGTCCGGGTCTGCACAAATTGCTGAAGAAAGTGTATATCGTATACCGCAAAATGATTGTGGTAAGCGCCCGTCGAAGGCAGGCATTCACCACTATTCGTTTGATCAAATTACCGACGAAACGAAATTAATTTCTATAATAATTGTTTATATCGTGGTAAAGGTTTATTTGTTTTTCCTTAATTTTTTTAGACCAAAATTGTCCCGCGACAAATGTACAAATTGGAACCGAGATTAAGCTGGACAGGGGCCAACTTGGCACTGCCTAGAGTAATGGCGGTTAAGAAAGCAATGTAACTGGAAGTACATAATTTACATATATCGACGGAACGGTGGCAACATCACTATAAACTTGTCTGGCCGTACAGTCCCGTAGTGTGTAACGCAATCGTGTTCTAACAACAGATATTTAGCCGCTCATCCAGAATACATTACAAGACACACCTTAGCTCCTATGCCAGGCGGTGACTGCAGAAAACAAACACCTCGGGAACGGGAACGTCACACGTCGGCTATCGCATTGGGCTGCCCAGCCTCCGGTTGGGGGTTGGATACCCGGTGACGGCGCTCGCGATGGTATTGGAGCGAAATGAAAAAAAAATAGATTTAGTTGCATGTTAAAGTAGAGTGGATCCAGTATTATTTCGACCACCTGGCTGTGATCAAAATAATACTGGATTCATTTTTCAGCTTAGGGTCTTCGATCCCTCACAAATAGTTTTTTTAGTAAACCTTTGAAGCAATACAGCTGCCATATGTTACATTTGGTTTAGCTGCACTGTGCCAACGCGAACTTAAGACTTACAGAACATATCCCCATACAAGGCAACACAAACATGAAAAAACATATATTACTCCCCAATTGCTTTTTTGGTTTGTAGAAAAAAAAAAAAAGTCCGTCGAGCCGGATTCGAACCAGCGACCTATGGATGTCCGCATAGGTGAAACCTCTACAGTCCACCGCTCTACCAACTGAGCTATCGACGGGATCAGAAACGCCGAGCCTACCGGTTTGTCTCGAAAGAGGCCCCGCACGGTGTGACCCAGTTAAGATAGCCGAGGCACCTGTTGCACGCCTTGCACGGAGCCGTTTCTGCTTCGCACCTTTTTTCATCGGCCAGAATGAATGATCGCGCTTTGTCCGCGTCGTTGAGCAGTTTGTTGTCACTGCTACTGTCGCGTCATTAACAGAACGCACACGCAAGTCGCTTCGCATGAGGCGCGTTCTTACCTCACGTGAACACGACCGAAGGGTGTGGAAAAAAACATTTCCCGGCGATCCGGACACTCCCTAATGCAAATTTCGAGGGCAGCTGATTAGGTGCTTTGAATACGCGATATACTGCGGCACATAATCTGATTGTGATCGACAGGAGTCCTCTAGGCGGCGTTGAGCGTCTGCTCGGGCAGCCCGTTTAGCAGCAGCGGCAGACGAAGCATTTCCAGCAGTCGCGTCGCTCATTGTTCACAAAAAAAAAGCGTGAACACGGGAACGCGTGGCTCGCGCGGAGCCCGTTCTCTAGCGGCGGTGGCGCAGGAAAAGTAGCGCATGCGCAGTGGTTGCGAAGGCCACGCCAGCGCTTTGTTTCCATATATGGTATCTGTGGACGAGATCGCCGCATGCCCAGTCGCCGCCGTGTAGCACGTATCGCGTGGCACTCCGCTTTCCTTCTCGCCCTTTGGCGGTGCTCTCCTCCTCCGCTTTCCTGCTCAAGTTTCTGCTGCACCATCCTCCTCCGCTTTTCTCCTCCCACTCTATTCGCTCTCGCTGTCTTTCGTCGCTCGCTACACTCCCTGTTCGCTCTTTCATCCTCCGCTGTGCCCGTACGCACGGTTACGCCTACAGACGCCGATGCTCAATGCAGGAACAGGTGCCCAAGATCTGCGCTTTAAAAAAAATTTTGCCTCAGGTAATGCACCACAATGGATGATACCGTTCTCTTTAGTTAAAAAAACAACCTACCCTCAGTGAATGAACCCATATCAACTTTTCTCCATGATCTTATATGGTCGTCATGCTTTAGCCCCAGATCCCTAGCAAATGACCAGTGCGTATTCTTCGACGGAAGTTAAGCCTTTGGCGCTGTCCACGCAGTGGCATAGTGCAGGCAGTCAACCGCTGCCCGTGTTCAACGTTCTAAAATAGCTTTCTTTCGAGACGTGAATCAGTGGTTTATGTCGTTCGCATTGTAATCGCGTGTTTATTTCAAAGTGGGGTTTTATAAAACAGCGTGTACCTTCGCATAAAAAATTAAAAGATGCCTTAAACAGACACCTTAAAACAATTCTTTCTGTGAAAGCTAGCGTTCGCTTCAGCGAACAGTTACACGAAGCTTACGCGGAGAAAAATATTGCAGAATATTATTCTTCATCCCGCAGCGGTATGTGGGTTGTACTATACTAGTCTCAGTAAAGCCACGAAGTAACGAGGTGTAAGTTACATGCTACTGTTGTGCTAACGTCAGCAGCCGGTTGCCGGATCGTTTCGCAGGATTATTTGTTCGCCGATCGCGGCGAACAGCAGTACGAGCACACGATAAAACAAGAGGAAAATTTGGAACTTAAGCTTCGCCTTTAAGAGCTGAACGCGAACGCCTTCAACGACGCCCTACTGGTTTTCATTCTTCCCGGCAACTGCAGCTTATGTAATCGTAATGTATACCGAGAAACGCTGGCTGCGAATGCTATGCACGAAAGGCAAGCGTTGGTAGAACTTGCCTCCGGCACTTTTAATATTTGAGTCTCAGAAAGGCTAACATAAACGACATGTACTGTTGGTGTTCTTTTCCATTAGATTTGTTCCTGGGCTGCCGTTCTCAAAATTCCGAGGAATAACGTTGTAAAGAATGAAACAAAGTATGAGCGATTTCGGTGGTATTAGAGTGGTTGAGTATTCGTGGTTCGGAATTTGGTGCGAGATTCCTTTTGCAGTAATGATGTCCAACGCCGGCATGGGATGCCGACGCCTGATTTTCTGCGACGCGGGTTCCTTAAGGCTGTCGCGTTAAGAGCAGCCAGCTATACATGCAGTCATACTGTCGAGCGGGCAGTTTCGTTTGGCCGTGTCTTCACCAAAATGATGAATGTCGCTTTGCTGCAAGTTGATAGGTGGCGCTGGACATTTTGACCTTCCAATGGTGCGCATGCGCGCGAGGTCACGTGGTTTAGCCCCTAGTGAGAGGAAACGATTTTGTGGCTTCTCGTGTCCGGGTCTGCACAGATTGCTGAAGAAAGTAGTATATCGTATACCACAAAATGATTGTGGTAATCGCCCGTCGAAGGCAGGCATTCACCGTTATTCGTTTGCTCAAATTATCGACGAAACGAAATTAATTTCTATATAATTGTTTATATCGTGGTAAAGGTTTATTTGGTTTTCCTTAATTCTATCAGACCAAAATTGTCCCGCGACAAATGCACAAATTGGAACCGAGATTAAGCTGGACGGGGGCCAACTTGGCACTGCCTACAGTAATGGCGGTTAAGACAGCAATGTAACTGGAAGAACATAATTTTACATATATCGACGGAACGGTGGCACCATCACTATAAGCTTGTCTGGTCATACAGTCCCGTAGTGTGTTATGCAATCGTGTTCTAACAACAGATTTTTTGCCGCTCAGCTAGGATACAACATTATAAGACACACCTTAGCTCTTATGCCAGGCGGTGACTGCAGAAAACACACAACTCGGGAACGGGAACGTCACACGTCTCGGCTATCGCAATGGGCTGCCCAGCCTCAGGTTGGGGGTTGGGTACCCGGCGACGGCGCACGCGATGGTATTGGAGCGAAATGAAAAAAAAAAGAGATTTAGTTGCATGTTAAAGTACAGTGGATTCAGTATTATATTGACCAACCGGGTGCGATCAAACTAATACTGGATTCATTTTCAGCTTGGGGACTTTGATCCTCCACAAACAGTTTTTTTTTTTTGTAATCCTTTGGAGCAATACAGCTGATATATGTTACATTTATTTTGCTCTGCTATGCCAACGTGTACTTAAGAGTCACAGAACATATTCGTATAGAGGAGAACAAAAACATGAAAAAAAAATACATATATGACCTCCGAATTACCTTTTTTTTATTTTGCAGAAAAAAGAAATCAACACTCCGTCGAGCCGGATTCGAACCAGCGACCTATGGATGTCCGCTTAGGCGAAACCTCTACAGTCCACCGCTCTACCAACTGAGCTATCGACGGAACGAGGAACGCCGTGCCTACCGGTTTTTCTTGAAAGAGGCCCCGCACGGTGTGACCCAGTTAAGGTAGCCGAGGCCCGTGGCGCACACCTTCCACGGAGCCGTTTCTGCTTCACACCTTCTTTCGTTCGCCGGAAAGACTGATCGCGCTTTGTCCGCATTGTTGTGCTTTTGTTGTCACTGCTATTGCCGCTTCATTAGCCAGTTTTAGTTGGGCATCCGTAACCACCCACGTACACAGCGCGGGAGCTTGTGCGCGCGTAGCGGAGCACGCGCGCACGACACGGCAATAGTTGTCCGGACGCAAAAGTGGAGAAGGTGGTTGCTGTCTTGCACGCGTAGGGAGCAGTAGGGTGATATTCAGCACCGCCATGTGCCACCTTCTGAAGATGTGTAGCCAGTACCAGCCGCCACGAAGTCAAACCACAAGCCGGGGTCATATCTTCGGCAAGAGCGAAATCGAAAAGTGCGCTCTCGTGAACCCGCGACAACACGCTATAACGTCCCGCGAAGCCCGCTGATCCCGCAGCGGACGCTACGCTGCTTTTGAAAAGCTGCTGGTGACCGCAAGGTACCGTGCGCGCTCCTGCATACTGCGCATGCGCACTGACGCCTCCGCGAGTTTGCCGCGTACGCAAAGCTGCTGCGGACACCCAACTAAAACGGTCTGTTAACAGAACACATACGGAAGTCGCTTCGCATGAGGCGCGTTGTTACCTCACGTGAAGACAAAAGAAAGATGTGAAAAAAAAAACATTCACCGACGATCACGACACTCCTTAATGCAAATTTTGAAGGAAGCTGTTTAGGTGTTTTGAATTCGCGATATATTGTGGCAAAGAATTTGATTGTGAACGACAGGGTTCCCTCCTCGGCGGCGGCGGTGAGATCCTGCTCGGGCAGCTCGTTTAGCAGCAGCGGCAGACCAAGCATTTCCAGGAGTTGCGTCGCTCATTGTTCATGAAGGAAGCGTGAACACGGGAATGCCTGGCTCGCGCGGAACGCATTCTCTAGCGGCGGCGGCGCAGGGGAACTAGCGCATGCGCAGAAGTCCCGAAGCCCACGTAAGTGCTTCGTTTCCATATATGGTATCGATGGACGCGCTCGCCGCATGCCCGGTCGCCGCCGCGAAGCACGTATCGCGTGCCACTCCGCTTTCCTTCTTACCCTTGCGCCGTACTCTCCTCCTCCGCTTTCCTGCTGATACTTCCTCTGCGCCATCCTCCTCCACTTCTTCCTTCTATTCCTTCACGGTGTCTTTCATCCCTCACTGCTCTCCGCGTTCGTTCTTTCATCCTCCGCTGTGCTCGTTCGCATGGTTACGTCGAGGGACACCGAGGCTCAATGCAGGAATAGGCGCCTAAGATGAGCACCCTCCATGTAACTCCCTCTTTTCAGAGGAAATAAACGTTTTTACCACCACCACCTGCGCTTTAAAATATCTTGCCTTAGGTGATGCACCGCGACGGATGATACCGTTCTCTTTAGTTTAAAAAACAACCTAGCCTGATTGAAAGAACCCATATAAATTTTTGTCCATAGTATTATATGGTTAATAAAGGGAAATCAGACATCCACCCGTTCGTAGCAATTGCTAGAAAGGAAACCCATACGGGTTACTCGAAAGAAAAGCCTCAGAGTTGGAGAAAAATTCGTCCTGGTCCGGGACTCGAACCCGGGACCACCACCTTTCCGGGGCAGCCGCTCTACCATCTGAGCTAACCAGGCGGGTAGCAGATGGCAGGGCGAAGTCGAATTTGTCGACAACACACGAAGAAAAGGCAAGTGTTTGACGTAGTAGTCTGATTTCCCTTTATTAATTACTTCTCTCCACTTTGCGGGTTTCCACAGAACTACTACGTCAAAGTCTTATATGGTCATGCTTTAGCCCCAGGTACCTAGCATATGACCGGTGCGTATTCTTCCGCGTAAGTTAAGGCTTTAGTACTGTCCACGCTTTGGTAAAGTGCAGGCAGTTAGCCCCTGCGCGTGCTCAACGTTCTAAGGTAGCTTTCGTTGAAGACGGAAATCAATGGTTTATGTCGCTGTTCGCATTGTACTATGTGTTTATTTCAAAGTGCGTTCTTATAAAGCAACGTGCGCCTTTGCATAAAAAAGAAAAAGGCACTCATGGTAATGGGCTAAACAGACATTTTAAAACAATTTTTCGTGCGGAAGCTAGCGTTTCCTTCAGCGAACACTTAAGCGAAGCTTATACGTGGAGAAAAATATTACAGAATGTTTTTCTTGATCCCGCAGGGGTGTTTGGGTTGTTCTATACTAGTCTCAGTACAGACACGAAGGAGTGAGGTGTAAGTTACATGCCACTGTTGCGTGCTAACGTCAGCAGCCAGCCGGTTTGCCAATTCCTTTCGCATTATCCAGTCGTTCGCCGATCGCTGCGAACAGCAGTACAAGTACACCGCAAAACAAGGGTAAAATTTGGAGCTTAAGCTTCGCCTTTAAGAGCGGAACGCGAAGGCCATCAAAGACGCCTTACTGCTTTTCATGCTTCCCGGAAACTGCAGCTTACGTAACGGTAATGTTTACCGGGAAACGCTGGCTGCGAATGCTACGCACGAAGGCGAGCTTTCTGGTCGAAAGCTTGCCTCTCGTACTTTTAATATTTCAGTCTGAGAAGGACCTAACATATAGGACATGCGCTGTGGGCGTTTTTTCCCACTACATCTGTTCGTGGGCCGCCGTTCTCAAAATTCTGAGGAATAACTTTGTAAGGAATGATAGAGAAGGTATGAGCAACTTTGGTGGTAGAGGAGTGGTTGCGTATGCGTGGTTCGGAATTTCGTTCGAAATTCGCCGTAACAAAATCCAACGCCGACGCCGGGTTTTCTACGAAGCGGGCTCCTTGACGCTATAGCGTTAAGAGCTGGTGTCTTCACCAAAATGATGAATGATGTTTTGCTGCAAGTTGATAGATGGCGCTGGACTTCTTGACTATCCTCTAATGGTGCGCGTGTGCGCGAGTTCAGTGGTTTAGCGCCTAATGAGAGGAAACGATTTTGTGACTTCTCGTGCCCGGGCCTGCACAGATTGCTGAAGAAAGAGAAATACCGCAAGATGATTGTGGTAAACGCCCGTCGAAGGCAGGCATTCCCCGTTGTTCGACTGCTCAAATTATTAACTTCATTAATTTCTGCATTAATTGTCTATATCGTGGTAAAGGTTTATTCGTTTTTCCTTAATTTTGTCAGACCAAAATTGTACTGCGATAAACGTACAAATTGGAACCGAGATTAAGCTGGACAGGGGCCAACCTGGCACTGCCTACGGTAATGGCGGTTAAGAAAGCAATGTAATTGGAGGAACGTAATCTATTGCTGGTATGTTTTTAAATCTCGCAAGACGCTTTGGAAAATAATCACAACACGAGTCCAACTCAAGCTCCGCACACAACCGCGTGTTGTGTAAAAAGGGTCAGCGTATTAATCGTTTTCGCCACCGGTCGCTTTTAACAACCGTGGAACAATGACAAGCAAAATCGTCGCGTTGTTCCTGCCTGTACTATTGTGTGCAATAGGAGCGGGAACAGAGGAGAGCGTGTCAGATAGCCTCGAACCTTGCTAGGGGCGATATGCAGCGGGCGCCATCGGAAACAAAGTGGACAGGAGGACGCTGTTCTAATCGCTGTTGGCACTCCCGCCAAGCGTCTAATTATACAAAGTGCGGAATTTCGCATCGCCAGCGCACCTTGATCAAGGTGTTCGATATTGCGGTCACTGATAACTTCGTGCACCGAAGCGTGACCAATAGCAGCAGTGTCTTGAAGCGCACACATTCCCTGGGACATCTGTCCGTCCCTCTGCAACACGTGACACGATGTGCTCCATAAGATATGCATGAGGTCCTCTGGGAGCATATATGAAACTACCATACACTACAAATGAACGGGCGCCCAAAACCTGCGCCCTAAAAAAGAAAGCACGACTGAAAAAAAAAATGACTCGCTGTAAGTCACCGTGCACGTAAGAGTCTTATCGGCTACCGCCGGCCAGTGAAATGCCGTGAGCTGCCGTTTTCGACAAACGCAGTCGTTGGTGGGAGTGCCAACAGTTAGCGGAAGAGCGCCCCCCCCTCCCTTTCCCCTCTGTTTTCGACAGCGCCATCCGCTTATCGCACTCACTCGGCTTCGAGGCTATTTGCCACGCGTTCGCGTATTCCCGCTCATATTGTTCACGATAGTACGTATACGTCCTATTGTTGCATAACGGTACATAAATATTGGACGTCTTATCGCTCCATTTGCCTTTGTAACCAGTACGCTGACTACTGTCGCCAACATTTAGAGTACAACGATTGCACCGGAACTTCTATTAAATTTTCCTTCGAAACAGTCGCACCGCCTTATATCAAACTATCAGCTGCTTTATTTGATTGATTTATTGATTGTCTCACAACCAATATTATTAATTACCTTATTTATTTATTTGCTTATTTATTTACTTATTCGTGGATCGCTTTCTTTGACTCCTTAACCCGCAAGTGCTGAAGGCTCGTGCTCTCACGGTACCGAGTTGTAGTACACGTTCGACGTCAAACGCTCTTTTGAGGGCAACTCCGGCGATCTTATTTTTACTACAGCAGGGTAACGGTAATTTCATTTTTCTAAAACCCTCTTGTAACGTATGACGTATCAGATAGTGGAATTTATCGGCAAATTCGAAACTAATTTTAAATAACCAAAACAGCGCCACAACAAAATTTATATCTGGCCGGGCAGTCGAGTGAACCCCTTCGTGTGACGTAAATGCCGGTCAACGAAAACGGCGAAGGGCAGACGCTCAGCCGATTCGTGACCGTGCCGGGCCGTTGCCACAAAGTCTCCGGGTGACAATGTGAGCCGCACCAGCTTTTCGGAGCTGTCGAACAGTACAGCTTCCGATTCTAGTCAATCCAATAGCCGTGAATCGTCGTTCGCCTTTCGACATGCCGCCAGACCGCCAGCGCCAAGCGCAGCGCACCGTACCGCGATGCAACACAAAGACCTAGGGTAAGCCCTAACCACTGATTTGATACGGGCTGCTTGCTATATTGAGTGTTTCACCCCCATCGTGGTGTCCGAAGACTTAGGTGCCAGGCTTCCCCTTGGCGGATTCGCGTTTCTGCATGGCCTGGGCTAGAATGTACTAGAAAATATTGGGATAGTGGCGAAATCGGCGCGTGAATACATGGACAGAGCGTGAAGCCTTTGCTGCGAGCAGCTGCCGGAGGCTCTGTTTTGGTGAACCCGTACCCGCCGTGGTTGCTTACTGGCTATGGTGTCGGACTGTTAAGCACCAGGTTGCGGGATCGAATCCCGGCCACGGCGGCCACATTTCGATGCGGGCGAAATTCGAAAACACCCGCGTACTTAGATTTAGGTGCCCGTTAAAAAACCCCGGGTGGTCGAAATTTCCGGAGTCCTCCCCTACGGCGTGCGTCATGATCAGAAAGTGGTTTCGGCACGTAAAAGCCCATAATTGAATCGGTGAAACCGTGGGCCTTATGCCTTCGAAAGAGCGGCGGGCATCTAACACACGTGTGCTTAAGCCATTAACACGATAACACCGGTGACGTTAAAATTGTACGACACTGCAAAGTAATCCTGGAACGAGTAGCCGCACAAAAGTACGCGTTTGCGTCTTATGTGATGATTTATATCTTTCCCTTCCACGAGTGAAACTTTCCCACCGCATTGGTCGTGTTGCGACTCGCCATTCTGAAAGCGCCGATTCATTGTGGCACGTGACTTGTGTCTCGCGAATTCAGGAGTGACCTGGCGGTAGCCCTGCCAGCTCCAACTGCGGCATGGGTTTCCATAGCATGTGGGTCCACTTTGTTTTTTGTGGCATGTTGCGTGGTTGTTCAACGCTGAAGTAAGTGCCACGCCCATCTGTGAAACACATATCGAATGTACCATCGCCAGGAAGGACGGGCTACCTGTCGTCAAGTTCACTTGGGGGCTAGGCAATGAAAACAAGACGGAAACAGAGTGCGCCCCTTTCGGGCCACAAAGAATGGGCAAGAAGCGTAGTTGCGAGTAAGCCTAGTTGGAATAGATTCATTTTTAAACAACTTCTTGAGCGCGAAACAAACAGGGACAAAGAAAAGGAGCAACACAAGGACGAGCGCTTTCACAGGCCGCGATAATAAGAACCAGAACTGCTGCGTTGTTTAAGCCATAAATGGGACAAGTAGAAAGAGGGCCGGAAGAACTAGAAATGAAGTGAAGCATAACTGCGAGTCGCCGTAGCTAAAAATGAATCTGACGTAGTAGTTCAGCGGAAACCCGCAAGGTGGAGAGAAGTAATGAATAAAGGGAAAATCAGACATCCACCCATTACCGCTACAAAGGAAACCCATACGGGTTCCTCGAAAGAAAAGCCTCATAGTTGAAGAAAAATTCGTCCTGGTCCGGGACTCGAACCCGGGACCACCGCCTTTCCGGGGCAGCCGCTCTACCATCTGAGCTAACCAGGCGGCTAGCAGATTGCAGGGCGAAGTCGAATTTGTCGACAACACGAAGCAAAGGCAAGAGTTTGACGTAGTAGCGCTGCAAATTTTGGGATGCTTCCTGCGCCACACCGCATATCAGGTTCTGGCACTGCAGATCACCGAGCTACTTTCATGCGCCCAAGAAAAACACCACCGCATAGTGTTCCAATGGATCCCGGGACACTGTGGGCTCAACGGTAATGAGATGGCCGATGCTGCAGCAAGGCGCGCCCTCAGCAATGGCCTGCGAACTGTAGTGCCATTCTCCAGACAGGACATCACATGCCTCCTGTCGGAATTAAAGAGGAGTGCGACGAGAAGATACTGGGCCCAGCCAGACGCTCGTCACGTCCGCCTTAAAGGTCTGGATCCCGATAGGAAATTTCCTATTCTGCGTGGAATTCCACGCCCTCATGCATGCCTGATACACAGACTGCGATTAGGCGTCGCCTTCACGCGCAAATATTTGCACATTATGGGACGGACAGACTCCCCGAATTGTTCAGTGTGTGGCGCTGTAGAGACTGTAGAACATGTGCTCGTGGTGTGCCCTGAGTATGCGCGCGAAAGGCTGACAATGGCAGATACATTGAGACATTTACACAATGGACCACTGTCGGAGGACCTCTTGCTAGGCGCATGGCCACAGAGTTGGCAGACGACAGAAACAATGCGTGCACTTTCACGTTTCCTAGGTGACACGGGCCTGGACTCACGCCTGTGATACCAGTTGTGTTATGTGTCCTTCACCTCGTTCCTCCCATTATCATCCCCCATTGTGACCCTTTTTCTTCACCTCTTCCCCTTCCCTTACGTAGAGTAGCAGGCCAGATGCTCCATTATCCGGCCGACCTATCTACATTTTCCAATCATTAAAATACTTCTTCTCCTTCTTCTTGACGTAGTAGTTCTGCGGAAACCCGCAAGGTGGAGAGAAGTAATGAATAAAGGGAAAATCAGACATCCACCCATTACCGCTACAAAGGCTTCGTGTTGTCGACAAATTCGACTTCGCCCTGCCGTCTGCTAGCCGCCTGGCTAGCTCAGGTGGTAGAGCGGCTGCCCCGGAAAGGCGGTGGTCCCGGGTTCGAGTCCCGGACCAGGACGAATTTTTCTTCAACTATGAGGCTTTTCTTTCGAGGAACCCGTATGGGTTTCCTTTGTAGCGGTAATGGGTGGATGTCTGATTTTCCCTTTATTTAAAAATGAATCTGTTCCAACTCAGAAAGATAGCCATGTTCCGCACTGCTGAAAATTGTACACACCTACTGCTTTGGTGGAATGTGTTCTTTTTTCTGCGGCTACTTCCCCGAGGAGGCCCAAATAATAATATCAGAGCCTCATGTAGACACTACAATACATATACTTCACTGCAAGTACCGGCCGGAAAGGTGCAGTCTACGGGGGCATGCGGTCTGCAGAACATGACCCCAGTCTTCGAGGACTGCATGGATGCGCGAGAGATGTGTGACGTGAACTTGTGCTTGCTAGAAAACAGGGTCTGTTTTGCACGCCTACGCGTAAAGTGTCTACTTCAGGTTTACCGCATCCTGGTCAACCCAGGTCACCCCCCTCATTCAGTCACACTGAAAGGTAAAAAAAAAAAAAAAAGAAGGGGTTTTCGCTGTGAGAACAGCATTTTCCTACCAGCTCGTTTGCCATATTTTGAATAAAATTAAGATTTACTCGCAAAAATAAATTTCTGCGCATGAAAGAGTTAATCATGCGGGCTTCGCAATTGACGACAACAGTCTTTATTACGAAAAAACACAGACGCATAGAAAGTGCGCAATCGCTATTTTCTACGCAATGACAAACGCCGCGACTCAAGAGAAACCTTCGCACTGCGTTCCACGTGCCAGGCCTAAATTAACCCGTTACTTGGCCACGTTATTGTGCAGTCCAGACAAGCCGGTAGGCGCGCCGACTTCATGCCGTCGATAGCTCAGTTGGTAGAGCGGTGGACTGTAGTGGTTTCATCCGAAGCGGACATCCATAGGTCGCTGGTTCGAATCCGGCTCGACGGACTGAACATTTATTTTTTCTCTCTCTTAATACATTTGCAGGCTATTCTTTAACGTTGTGTAACCATTAAAATCAAACATATATTTTTGTCCAACGAACGCAAGCGCTTTGAGCAGAAACGCAGTTGGCTGTTATATATTACACAAGATTGGCGTCAAGGAAAAGGAAAGACAACCGTGGACTGCAGAGGATTGCATAGCAATGAAGTTCATAAAACAGCAAGGACATGGAAAGCTGGGAAAGGCTATCGGTGGATATCGGAAAGGATATCGCTGGGAAAGGCTTTGTCTTTCAGTGCACATAACATAAACAACTCTAATACAACCTGCAACGCTAGCAAATCCTAGAGGAAATATATTCGAGGCCTTGGGTGGGTCGATAGTCGGATAATGCAATCGTGTTGCAGTCGTTCAGGTGAAGAGAAGTGGTTCTTGTGGGGAAGGAGAAAAGGGTAGCGCTATTTTCTGCAACCCATGTGGGAGCACGGCTCAGCGCCAGCAGGGTGCAGGCATGCTAACCTACTTGCTAACTTACTCCGTGATTGGCTTTGGTGTTCTCGTAGAGCATACAAAGCTGAGCAGAGGGAAGGGGGAGGTGGCCTTACGAAGAGCTGAGTTGTGAAGAGGCGATTCATGAAGAACCTCTCTGACGTCGTACGTTTACAGCGACGAGGAGCTTGGAGAAAAACCGCAACCCATGTGGCGCCGGTCAATTCTCCAGAAATGGCATTCGCATTGTGCAGCGAGACAGTTAAGCACGTTTTACGATGCCTTCGTTCGGAGTAACAATGGGTCATTGAATGTCAGTTAAGGAGTGACAATCGTTCACTGTTTTTCAAGCAGCATGATAATTAACCTCACTCATCCTCGCTCATTTCTTCGACACGAGCAAAGTCATCACAGGCATAGCCATCAACATGCATGTAAAGGGAAAAAATCATCGCTTCTGCATAACTTAGAGTATTTACGTCGCGCTAACGTCACATAGCGTCAACCCATTCAGCATGAATGCAAGTGTCCAGGCCATCACATTGCGCCCACGGCGGCCGCATTTCGATGGTAGCGAAATGCAAGAACGCCCGTGTACCGTCCATTGTGTGCGTTTTAAAGAACTGCAGCTGGTCAGAATAAATCCTGAGCGCCCAACAACAACTTGCTTCATAATCAGGTTGAGGTTTCGGCAGGTAAAATCACAAAGTTTAATTTAAGTGTCCAGGTAAAAAAAAGATTCGCATCCGCAGAGTGCAAGAATACGGGAGATCCGCATAACGTTTTTTACACACTTCTGCGACGAAGTATGACGAGCGTATCGCAACATCGTAGACTGCACATGAGGAGGCTTAAAACTGCGGACAACATATGTTCACAACCGAATTAACTCAATTGGGGTTCGTTGAGTGCCCTTCACCTCTTTGACCTTGAGTGCCATGTACTGCGAATATCACCTAGTGCGCCGCCTTCAGTTATCATCATCATCAGCCTGGCTACGCCCACTGCAGGGCAAAGGCCTCTCCCATACTTCTCCAACTACCCCCGTCATGTGCTAGTTGTGGCCATGCTGTCCCGGCAAACTTCTTAATCTCATTCGCCCACCTAACCTTCTGCCACCCCCTGGTACGCCTCCCTTCTCTTGGAATCCAGTCCGTAACCCTTAATGACCATCAGTTATCTTCCCTCCTCATTACATGCCCTGCCCATGCCCATTCCTTTTTCTTGATTTCAACTAAGATGTCATTACCTCGTGTTTGTATCCTCACCCAATCTGCTCTCCTCTTATCCTTTAACGTAAAACCCATCATTCTTCTTTCCACAGCTCGTTGCCTCACCCTATATTTAAATAGAACCCTTTTCGCAAGCCTTCAGGTTTCTGGCCCGTAGGTGGGTACTGGTAAGACACAGCTGCCATACACCTTGAGGGATAATGGCAACCTGCTCTTCATGATCTGATAATGCCTCTCAACCGCACCCCAGCCCCATCCTTATTCTCCTGATTATTTCAGTCTCATGATCCGGATCAGCGGTCACTGCCTGCCATGTATTCCCTTACCACTTCCAGTGCCTCGCTATCTATCGTAAACTGCTCTTCTCTTCCGAGGCTCTTAAACATTACATTAGTTTTCTGCTGATTAATTTTAGACCCTCCCTTCTGCTTAGCCTGTCGAGGTCAGTGAGCATGCATTGCTATTGGTCCACTGAATTCCTAAGCAAGGCAATATGATCAGCGAATCGCGTGTTACTGAGGTATTCTCCATTAACTCTTATCCCCAATTCTTCCCAATTCAGGTCTCTGAATACCTCCTGTAAACAAGCTGTGAATAGCATTGGAGAGATCGTACCTCCCTGCCTGACGCCCTTCTTTATTATGTTGTTATGTTTTTTATGGAGGAGTACGGTGGCTGTGGAACCGCTATAGATATCTTTCAGTATCTGTACGTACGGTTAGTCTACGCCCTGATTCCGTAATGCCTGCGTGACTGCTGAGGTTTCGTCTGAATCAAACGCTTTCCCGTAATCAATGAAAGCTATATATAAGGGTTGGTTATATTCCGCACATTTCTCTATCACCTGATTGATAGTGTGAATATGGTCTATTGTTGAGTAGCCTTTATTAAATCCTGCCTGGTCCTTTAGTTGACAGAAGTCTAAGGTGTTCCTGATTCTATTTGCGATTACCTTAGTAAATACTTTGCAAGCAACGCACAGTAAGATGATTTTTCTAGTCTTTGGCGTCCCCTTTCTTATTAATTAAAATTATGTTGGCGTTTTTCCAAGATTCCGGTACGCTCGAGGTCATGAGGCATTGCGTATATAGGGTGCCCCGTTTTTCTACAACAGTCTGCCCACTATCCTTCAACAAATCTCCTATCGCCTTATATTCCCCAGCTGCCTTTCCCCTTTGCATAGCTCCCAAGGCTTTCTTTACTTCTTTCGGCGTTACTTGTAGGGTGTCAAATTCTTCCAGATTATTACCTCTTCCATTATCGTCATGGGTGCCACTGGCACTGTATAAATCTCTATATACCTCCTCAGCCACTTGAACTATCTTATCCATACTAGTAATGATATCGCCGGCTTTGTCTCTTAACGCATGCATCTGATTCCTGTCTCTTCCTAGTCTCATCTTCACGGCTTTTAGGATTCCTCCATTCCTGAGAGCATGCTCAATTCTATCCATATTATACTTCCTTATGTCAGCTATGTTACACTTGTTCCGCCAGTTCTATTCTAGCTGTTGTGCTAGAGGCTTTCACACATTGGCGTTTCTTAATCAGATCTTTCGTCTCCTGCGATAGCATTACCTGTATATTGTCTAACGAAGTTACCACCGATTTCAACTGCACCCTCCCCAATGATGCCCATAAAATTATCGTTCATTGCGTCCACACTAAGGTACTCTTCCTGAGTTAAAGCCGAATACCTGTTCTCTAGCCTGATCCGGAATTCCTCTATTTTCCCTCTTACCGCTAGCTCATTGATCGGCTTCTTATGTACCACTTTCATCCGTTCCCGCCTTAAGTCTAGGCTAACTCGAGATCTTACCATCCTATAGTCCCTGCAGGGCACCTTGCCGAGCACGTCCACATATTGTGGGATGCCAGGATTAGCGCAGAGTATCAAGTCTATTTCATTTCTAGTCTCGCTATTCGGGCTCCTCCACGTCCACTTTCGCTTATCCCGCTTGCAGAAGATATTCATTAAGCGCAAATTATCCCGGTCTGCTAATTCTACTAATAACTCTTCCCTGCTATTCCTAGAACCTATGCCATATTCCCCCACTGGCTTGTCTCCAGCCTGCTTCTTGCCTACCCTGGCATAGAAGTCGCCCATCATCATCATCATCATCATCATCATCATCATCATCATCATCATCGTCGTCGTCGTCGTCGTCGTCGTCGTCGTCGTCGTCTTCATCATCAGCCTGGTTGCGCCCACTGCAGGGCAATGACCTCTCCCATACCTCGCCAACTACCCCAGTCATGGCTGATTGGGGCCATGTTGTCCCTGCAAACTTAATCTCATCCGTCCACCTAACTTTCGTCCGCGCCCTGCTACTCTTCCATAATCTTGGAATCCTGTCCGTAACCCTTAATGACCAACGGTTATCTTCCTCCTCATTACATGCCCAGCCCATTCATATTTCTTTTTCTTGATTTCAACTAAGATGTCATTACCTCGCGTTTGTTCCCTCACCCAATCTGTTTTCTTTTTGTCCCTTAAAGTTACACCCATCATTCTTCTTTCCATATCTCGTTTCGTCGTCCTCAATTTAAGTAGAACCCTGTTCGTAAGCCTCCAGGTTTCTGCCCCGTAGGTGAGTAGGTGAACCCATCAGTACTTTACCCATCGCCGATTCCACGTCTTCATAGAAACTTTCGACTTCCTGGTCATCTTGATTTGATGTAGTCGCGTAGACCTGTACGACCTTCAATTTGTACCTCTGCTTAAATTTCATAACAAGATCTGCTACCCTCTCATTAGTGCTATAGAATTCCTGCATGTTACCAGCTATATCCTTATTATTCAGGAATCCGAATCCTAGTTCTCGTCTCTCTCTCTGCTAAGCCGTGGTAGCAGAGGACGTGCCCGTTTTTTAGCACTGTATATGCTTCATTTGTCCTCCTAACCTCACTGAACCCTATTATTTCCCATTTAATGCCCGCTAATTCCTCCAATAGCACTGCTTGACTCGCCTCACGAGATAATGTTCTAGCGTTAAACGTTGCCAGGTTCAGGATTCCAGGCCTTCAGGATAGGGCCAGCGTATTGTTCGCATGTGGTAGCGCATTCAAGCCGTGTTGAAACTAATTTTGGATTGCAGGCATGTGGGGGGATCTCTGCGAAAACCTTCCATAAAACTGCTGCGCCTTTCCCTGCTTAAAAGTATGAAGAGAGAATTTCTGACACATGCGAGAAGGAAGGCAGAGCAGCAGTTGCGGCTTAATATTACCGTCTGCATCTTGCCTTTTTACAAAGTTGTTTCATTGTTATTCCTCTGAATTTTGCTAACTAGAGTCACTGAACAAATGTCATGAAACAAAGCACCGACAGCGCATGCCTATTATGTTATATGTTCTCAGTCTGAAATATTAAAAGTGCGGAAACAATAAGAGAAGATTGGCCCACGCAAAAGACCGCGCTTCTACCAGAAAGCTCGCCTTTGTGCGTAGCGTTCGTCGCCAGGGCTTCCCGGTAAACATTGCTGTCACATGCACTCCTGTTACCGGGAAGCGTGAGAATCAGTCGGGTATCTTTATGTGCTATCGCGTTCCACTCTTGAAGGCGAACCTTAAGTGTCTTCCAATTTTTTTTTTCGATGTAGATACTCTCAGTTTAATAATAATAATATTTGGGGTTTTACGTGCCAAAACCACTTTCTGATTATGAGGCACGCCGTAATGGAGGACTCCTGAAATTTTGACCACCTGGGGTTCTTTAACGTGCACCTAAATCTAAGCACACGGGTGTTTTCGCATTTCGCCCCCGTCGAAATGCGGCCGCCGTGGCCGGGATTACTCTCAGTTTAGCACTGTACAATATTTGTACGGACTACTGTGGACTAACGCCACCCATGTAACCACGCTGAAAATGAAAATTGCAGTGGTCGTCTTGCTTTTACTCATTACGTCCAGCGTAATACTTAGCTAGCCGACGGTGTATCAATCAGCAACGTGCAGTGTAAATTCTTGAAAGTTCTTTGGTGCGTCCTTAAAAGAGCAATTTTATTAATGTTATTTCCTAACGTGTTCTTTGAAAGTCACGGAAAATTTCCGTTTGCAATGCAGCTTTGTACAGGCAGTCTGCGTGCAAATTTTCTTTTATTTCGAAAGCATGCCCTTAGGCATAATACAAAGGATGTTAAAAGTACACGAACAGATTCAACTCGTGCAAAAAAATCTAGAAATGAACGATGATGTGGTCCATGAATCCACACCGTTCAAGGTCGGCTGGAAGGCCAGGCCGAAGGCCTATTGGTCGGAGGTGGCGGAGACGGCTTCGATGGAGTCCTGGGCACGTCCCTAATAGGTGTGTCACTGTCACATGCGTCCAAATACAGACAATATCTACTTCGGTCGTCCGAGCGTCTCCTTTCTTCAATGCGGAGATAAACACTGCGCGGAATAAAATGCTCTCGGAGCTGGCCTAAAAAATTATTCTGGAGCTTTCCGCTCCAGCGCTACAAACTGAAGCCTGATCGGTCAGTGAGGCTTGATAAGGCAGGAAGGATGCCGGAACGGAGGCCAGGTGGCGTTGCCATATTGAAACTCTTGCAAGAGATGCGTTTGACGTCATTGATTTTGCAAGCTTCCACTGGTTCTGCGTTAACTGTCAGTCGATAAAGAATAACTACACTGTTGTTTCAATGTGAGCGAGAAGTGAACCTGTTAGCCTTTAACAAACTTTTTCTTCGTAAAAATTCCTCAAGCACGTGGAAATAAACTGTAATTCTGACGCCACAGCGATATCATCAGCGCGGCAGAGTTTAACAAACTGACAGGTTATTCGTTTTCTCGCCTGATAACCAACGTTATTAAGCCGTACACATGCAGAAGATGTGTAAATCACACGCCAATAGGCTATGATGAGTAGCGGAATCTTAACGGAATCTTAACGAATCTTCTCTTAAAGGGCCCCACACCAGGTCTGGACATTTTGAGCTGACAAGCGCAAAGCATACATTGCGCGATAACAGTCGTGTCTGCAAAGTATTACATCGCTATGCGCCGCGGAAAGATCTGAAATTTCGATCCGAACGTCGTTTCCCTCTACCCTCGCAACTTTTTTTTGTTATCCATTATTAGCAAACATTTCGGCAGCGCAATTTCAAACGTATATGCGTGTCAGACTTTGTGTTCAAATTGTTAGTTTAAAGGGTACAAAGGCCGCTTGACTATGTTTATTCCCGAATTTCTCCATTGTGGTTGCCTATAGGGCTGATTAAATGTGCAGACAAAAC
This sequence comes from Dermacentor variabilis, assembly GCF_050947875.1. NCBI lineage: Eukaryota > Metazoa > Arthropoda > Arachnida > Ixodida > Ixodidae > Dermacentor > Dermacentor variabilis. The sequence continues at coordinate 32,160,124 of NC_134578.1, read as the reverse complement.
TTGCGAGCAAACCGTAACCAGCATGGAGGCCCAAGTGCCCTCCTTGGGCACTTGGGCCTCTATGCTAGCTTCGCGGCTTCAGACAGACACCGCCGATTTCACAAGATGGCCAGTTACGCTCGCGCGCAAAATGCTTGCATAGTGCTGTGCTGTTAGTGCTGAAAACTGCCACATCGGCCCTTCCTATTGTACGCCCATACACTAGAAGCAATTTTTGCAGCCCCCACACTCACAAATTGGCCCTTCTCGTTGCTGCACATGCACAGCTTTCTGGCTTTGGTCGTAGCGCTGGTGAGCTCTATGTCGCGGGTTTGATCCCCTTCGCGCAGATATCACTTGAATGGAGGGAGGGAGAAGTGAAAAACGCCCCTTAGCTGCACGTTAAGGAACCGTATGGAGTCAAACTCATTCTGGAGTCAATTATTTCAGGCCGCGCTTCGCAATCAATTTCTGGTTTTGGGGCGTAATACCACATTGCGTCATAATACTCCTCGTTGCAGTGGACACGCGTTTTGAGCCTTTCGCAGTAACGAGGAGCATGATTAGTTATTCGTGGTACTCACAAAGAATTGAAGCTTGAAACCATAATTACTTACTCGATCGCTTTTTCTGTAAGTTATAAAAAGAGGGAAAAAATTTGAGTATGCTTAAGCTTGGCCTTTAGGAGTGGAACAGGACGGCATTGGAAGTACCCCTGACTGCTTCTTACGCTTCCCGACAACTGCAGCTTATCTAAAAGTAATGTTTACCGGGAAAGGCTGGCGGGGAACGCGACGCACTAAGGCGAGCTCTCTGGTAGAAACACGCCCACTTGCGTGGGTTGATCCCTGAGATAGTGCACAGCCGCACGAAATCTGAAACAGCAGCTGTAAAAGGGGATTTCTGTTTGAGTTTCTGTATAACAAAATTCATTTCTCTCGTATACTCTAATGAAAATCCGAGGCTATCATGACAGTAGGTAGCGTGTAAGTCGTACTTTACTAATTTTTTGACGCATTTTACTCAGAGATATGCAATCAGTTCAGTAACGCCTATGCGCCACGCGGAGGACCTGCGTGGTTCGACAGTATTTTTCTGTCACAGGCAACGCCGCCGACGCCGACAGCGAATTTTCTGAAACATGGCCAGTAACGCTATGCCATCAAAATTTTGTGGCAGTATATCCTTGGATGTTCCATTACATTTCAACCGAAGAAGCCAATTTCTCTCAGAATTAGAAAAAAAATTCATTGCAGGTACTGGGTATCGATCACAGTACCTGTCGCATGCTAAGCGAGCGAGCGCTCTACCATCTGAGCTACACCGCCGACAAGTAATACCGGTAAAGTAACCGCTTTTCACTCCGTACCGCTTTTCCCCCTAAAACTACGTCGAGCGCAGAGACCGGAGACTTCCGGAGGCAACTGGTTCGCACTGGAATGACGTGCTATGTTCGAATCACTTTTACGGGCGACGGATGTCAGTGATAGATGCGGACCGGACGAAGCTTACTCACTTATGAAGAAATTCGCAAACATTTGCGCGTAAGTCCATGCAGCGAAAAGGAGGCTTCATTCGTGTGGCCACTGAAAGGCGCAGTCCAAATCTTCTGATTCGTAAGTTTCCCAACGAATATTTATCGATTGATTGATTGATTGATTGATTGATTGATTGATTGATTGATTGATTGATTGATTGATTGATTGATTGATTGATTGATTGATTGATTGATTGATTGATTCTGTTTACAGACAAAAGCATCAAACGGGCTACGTGTATACGCGTAGGGATGGACAGGAGAATAACAGTCACTTGCTGGGTTTTCGTGCACCTACTTTTCGGTACACGAGCGTTTTCGCATTCCACCCCCTCGCAAACAGTTCCGTTGCAGACCCGAATGGAACTCGCGACCTCTTTCTCAATAGCACGACTGCCATATATAGCCACTAGGCCGCCGAGCCGGTCACCGGGTGTCACTTTCAAATGGCTTATCACCCAAAACGCTTCAGACGCATTGGACGTGTATGTGCTCTTGCCGGTCCGCGCAAGTGACGCCTCAAAGCATCCTTCTCGTCCGGTGCGACACCTTCGACTCACGCGGCCATCTAATCTTTGGGTGAGTGGTAGGCAGATTAGGGTTAATTTCGCTGACGCTCACCCACTTCAGCTCCCCCTACCCGGCTGACTCCTCCTTATCACGAGTCTGCCTTGGAATACGAGCGCAAGACCACTTAAACAGTTCAAGAAACTCTGCGACACTTCGCAAAAGCGACGTTGAAGAAATTAAAGGATTCAAATACTCATTGGAGTAGCACGAAATGGCGATCGGCCTTCTTTCTTATCTTATTAAAACCTGAATCACTGCCATTACCCTCTTATATCTTTTAATTTATTCGTTCTTTTATTCATTCATTCATTTATTTATCTGCATACTCTAAAGGACCGGAGGCACGATCGAGAGGAGTGGTGAGTAAATACGTAGTCATTGTCAAACATCTCGAAAATTTTCGACGTTCGTGATGACAGTCACGAAGGCAGGAAGGTGGCTCCAGTCGTCGCCAGCCGGTGCTACTAATGTGCGAAAGTAAGCGCTGATGTCACATGACCTTACCAGTACCAAACCTTCATTGCGAGATGAAATTTCAGATGGACGTAGGAACAACTCATCTTTGAGGTCAATATTAGTGCAGTAAATGTAAGGGCAGTATAGCAGGCCTACCATCTTCAGCATCCATTAATCTCTCTCTCTTTGTCCCTCTCTGATCACACGGCAGACATGCTGATCCAGTATGTCTGCCGTATGATACGTCTATGTCTGTATGATATGTATATGCATCTATGTCTGTACGTCTATGTATCATATGTATGATATGTCTGACGTTGACATAAATCATGTTGATCCAGGCAGACATACTGATCCAGTATGTCTGCCTGGATCAACACGATTTACGTCAACGTCACGGTTTACGTCAGGTAATTTGCGAATAGACCAATTGGGCCATACCGTATGTGCCACTGGGTATGAATACCCATGTGCAAGAATAGACAACTTGGGCCCCTGAATATGTGCAACTGGGCATGTGTCACTGGGTTTGTGCCCGAATATTCCGCTTCACCCATTCCGCACGTGCAAATGCAAATGTGAATCTAAGTATGTGAACGTCCCCCAGAATGGGTATGCGCCACTGTGAGGGTTCCCGGATAGACAAGCAAAAAAAGATCCAAGGGGTTACTTATCGCCAGCATAAAATTTAAGCAGTAAGCTACAGAGAAGTGGAAAAGCCAGCATCAATAACAGTCGAATGTGAAGAAAGTAGTGTAATGAATGGGACAATAGCGCTCATTCAGTGTGGATCGTCGAGCAGCAGAAACGTGAAGATGTCCTTAACAGAAAATTGAGCGAATCGACTACATAGAAGGGACAAATTTGACAAGACTGCGTGTCCCTACACATTGCTTCAGTGCTATTCGCATGAACAATTGCATTATTCATGAGAGGAGTTACATCAGATATATTTTTCAGGCAATCATGGGATAGTTCTTAGATAGCAACACACCAGACTAATAGGAGAGGTTACTAGATTAAGCATGGTAATCGAATTACTAAAGGATAAAGTGAAATTAACAATTTTTTTTGCCATGTACTAAACGCAGATGCCAACGCCGTGCAAAGGCACGCGACACTGTGCCAGATTGTAAAATGCATGCGCCGATGAAGAAGGAGAAGAAGCCTTCTTTTCGACAGGTCCACATAGCTGGCGTTCGTCGACAATCTTCTATTTCAATACTGTTCAGGACAACTAAACCCGGAGAGCCACACGTGAGAACCGGGCGATGGACGTCCTTCTCCACCGACTGGCCGGCTCCGATCTCCGAACAAGCGCGTCGTTTGACTGCGAGGAAGCCTTTGGTCACGGCCCTTCCCAGAGGAGGATGCTCGTTCTCATTCTTCTGGGACTTTTCTCGGCTAATTGCCAAACCGTGGTGATTTCCCTCATCACCGGTGACGTCGACCATTGGTGCAAGCCGCTCGCCGGTTTCAACATCTCTGCAGCCGATTGGAAGAATATTGCCATACCGATCAAGGCCGATGGACGCTTCAGCCGCTGCCGCATTTACGAACGCTGCAAGTCACCCGCTGAACACGGCGATTCCGCTGAGCCTCACAAGATCGGCGCTGTTCTAACCGGGGCCGAAGAGTGGCACAGCCGATGCTTCCAAGACACCAGCGACCCACGCGACGTGCCCTGTGAAGAGTGGGACTACGACGTTAGATCGGCCAAGGCCAGTGCGGTGAGCTCTTGGAACATGGTGTGCGACCAACGCTTGCTTCCGGCCACCCTTGTCGCCCTGCAGAACGCCGGCGCCGTAGTTTCCCTCACCTCGGCCGGAGCCTTCGTAGACTACGTTGGCAGGAGAGTCATGCTACTTTCCTCCTCCGCAGTGGTAGTGACCTGCACAGTGTGCACCATCGCGGCGACAAACTACATGCGCTACGCTGCGGCGCGCTTCCTTAGCGGGGCCAGTGTCGCTGTACACACAATTTTTACCTGCCTCATCCCGTTCGAGGTGATGACGCACGCGCACAGGCCGCAGCAAGTGCTCCTCCTGGCGGTTCTGGGCCTGACGTTATGTGAGATCTGGAGTGTCATCGTCAAACCCGTAGTCATCGACTGGCGTCTGAAGCACGTAATCTTCCTGGCCCCGGCGGCTCTCCAGCTCCCGGCTTCGTCTATTGCCCGAGAGTCGCCCCGTTGGCTCGCCGCGAAAGGAAGACTGGACGCGGCCGAAGCACTCATGATGCAGGCGGCCAAAACCAACAATGTCCCACTTCCTGTCACGGCCTGTGTCGTGGAGAAGCTGAGAGAAAAAATCAAGAACCATGCAAGTCGCGAAGGTGCGGACACGGAATACTTGGTCGACTATCGCTTCCTCCGGCCTCGAGCGTTGGCCACGTTTGCCGTTTGCGTCTCCATATCTTTTGTTTTTTACCTCGACCCTTTCTCGACGGCGCAGTACAACGAATTTTGGATGCCCTGCCTCACGGTTGTCATCACGCTGGCCATGTACGTGGGGATGCACTTCCTGATGAACGGCGTCGCCCTTGTCAGAGTGCTCAGCGTGTGCTTCCTGTTTACGGGCACCATACAATCCGCGCTGAGTGTGGCGGTGGGCGCTGGATTCGTCATGATCACCAAGACCTTACTCGTCCGGTCCAAGGGCGTCTCTAACGTAATGTTTCTACACTGTTTCACCTACGACCTGGAACTCTTTCCATCCGCAGTGCGCGCCGGTGTCTTCTGCTGGGCGTTTGCCTTTGGGTGTGTCGCGGCCATGTGCGCGACAATGACCCGCGTCCTGAAGCCAGCGGGACACGAAGACGTGGTATTCGCCACTGCGGGACTTTTCCTCTTCGTCTCCCTTCTCGTCATCCGCGTCCTGCCACGCACGACAGTGATGGAAGAAACACGAATCGTGGCCATTCGTGCATCAGACTCCAGCAGGATGCCCATGGATCAGATGAAACGAACCCTCATACAGAGGATAGCACGCAAGAAGTCCAAGACCAGAAGCGTGGAAAGCTCCAAGTCAACCAGCAGGGAGAGTGGGAAGAGTGGTGGCAGCAAAATTCCGGGCAGTTTAATGTTTCTCGTCGGCTTCAAACCGAGCGAATGCTGGAATGAAGCCACCGCAGCCTTAATATGAAATGACTGGGCATGATGTCCTGTTGGCCAAAAGCCCAAAGAAAACTCAGCCCAAAAAAAAGCTCCAACTTTCTTATATTATAACCTCCTATCTGTTCTCTCTTCACAGAGTATTTTTGGGTTTCATGCGCGTTTTCTTTTTGCCTCGCAAATATCATTTTTTCATCTTCGTAGATATACATTGGCTCTTTGAAAGTTGATGTGTGTGCTATACCGCGAGGCTGCTGAAACTTGCCTCAGAATTACAGGCTGCAGGTGGAGAATGCAAAAAGACAGGAGCGTAATTTTTTTGCATTGCAAATTTATATATAAACGCATACATACATGTTTCAATGACCACACTCACATATAATACTCTAACGTAGATTGGAGACTCAGTGTTACAAAATAGACGTTTCTCTTGAATGGCCGGCCAGAAGAAGAACGTGCAGCTCACGCACTTCATCGTCTTTCATGGCGCCGACCTTTGCGCGCGCCGTCATGCGGTGCGTGAACACCACATCTTTGTGTCAATTGCCCCCATGCGAAAAGCGACCGTCTCGGTCGCGTCACAAAATTCTTTCAGCGACATAGGAAATGGAGCTCCTCAGGTGCATCTCGGCGTTCACGCATGCGCATAGTATGGTTTCATGCGCACTACATTAAAAACTTCAGCGCGATGAAGAGGACGGAGCGAACCGGGGTAGAACTGCGGGGGACGACTTCGTAGGTCACGTCACTGAGGAGGCGTGTAACCTTGTCGGGACCAAAATACCGGCGGATCAAATTTTCCGAGAGTCCACGGCGACGGACGGGCGTCCAGACCCACACGCAGGCGCCGGTATTGTAATGGACGTCGCGTCGACGCTGGTTGTATCGAAGAGTGTCGGTATACTGTTGGCTGAGCAAGCTGGCATGCCTCTTCGGCTCTTTGCACAAACTATTCCGCGTGTTCGTTGGTCGGGCTATTATCAGCCAGAGGTAGCATGGCGTCAAGTGTTGACGTGACGTGGCGCCCGTATACAAGTTCGAACGGCGTAAACTGTGCAGTCTCCTGTACAGCAGTGTTCTACGCGAAAGTCACATAGGGAAAAATCTCGTCACACGTCCTGTGCTCTACGTCGACATACATGGAGAGCATATCAGCCAGCGTTCTATTCAGACGTTCCGTTAATCCATTGGTTTGGGGGTGATACGCTGTGCTCTTGCGGTGAGAGCTATGCGTCAGCTGGAGAACATCCTGCATAAGTTCCACTGTAAATGCTGTACCGCGGTCGGTGATGACAACAGACGGTGCACCATGTCGTAGGACGATGTGGCGTACAAAGAACTTGGCCACTTCATACGACTTTGCTTGAGGGATAGCTTCGGTTTCGGCGTACCGGGTTAAGTAGCCGGTAGCGACGACTATCCATCTGTTGCCCGGAGAGGCCAGTGGGAATGGCCCAAGTGGATCCATTCCTTTTTGTTGGAACGGTGTTTGAGGAGGGTCCACAGGGTGGAGAAAGCCAGCTAGTTTGACTGGGGGTTGCTTGCGGCGCTGACAATCGCGGCAGGTCTTCACGTACTGTTGTACAGAAGAATAAAGCCAGGGCCAGTAATACTTCTGTCGTATCCTTGCTAATGTCATAGTGAATCCTAGGTGTCCCGCATGGCTCATCATGGCAGGCTTGCAAAATTTCTTGGCGCAGCGCGACGGCACGACAAGGAGGTACGTATTTCCTGTAAAGGACGTACGCAGTTTTTCCTGTAAAGGACGTTGTTGTGCAAGTAGTATGATGACAAGCTGCGCACGAGCGAGCGGGGTAAAACACCTCCAACTCCGTGAAAGTGCTCGATCAGCGGCAGCAGCTTAGGGTCAGCGCGCTGGTGCTCAGCCATCTTTATGGCGTCGATAACGCCGACAAATGGCAAGTCATGGTCAGGGTGCGATGAAGTCGTAGGGAGTGGTGCGCGTGACAAGCAGTCAGCGTCACTGTGCTTCCTTCCAAATCGGTAGACAACTGTTTTGTCGTGCTCTTGTAGGCGAGGCTCCAACATGCTACTCTGCCTGAAGGGTCCTTGAGCTTGGCATAGCCAGCACAACGCGCGGTGGTCACTGACTGCCTTAAAGGGTCTACCGTACAAGTAGGGTCGGAATTTACTAATTGCCCACACAGCCGCTAAGCATTCTTTTTCAGTGGTTGAGTAGTTTTTCTCAGCCTTGGTGAGACTGTGGCTTGCATAAGCAATGGTGCGTTCCGCACCAGCTTGCCACTGCACAAGGACTGCACTGAGGCCAGAATTGCTGGCGTCAGTATGAATTTCACTGTCAGCGTCTTCATCGAAATGAGCAAGTATTGGGACCTCTTGCAAACACTTGCACAATTCATTGAACGAATTCTGTTGCTCGCCCGCCCAAATGAAAAGCACATCGTCGCGTGTAAGCCACGTCAGAGGCTCAGAATCTCTCGAGAATCCCTCGACGAAGCGCCTATAATATGCGCACCAACCAAGGAAGCGTTGGACAGCCTTCTTGTTTGTGGGTGGTGAAAACTCGTCGACGGCAGCTAACTTGTCGGGGTCTAGTCGGACGCCTTGAGGACCAACAACACGCCAAGAAATTTGAGCTCTTGGAACCCGAAATAGCGTTTTTCAGGCTTGGTGGTGAGGCCGGCAGTATGGATCACAGCGAGGACACTCTCGAGTTGTGCGAGATGTTCGTCAAACGTGCTCGAGAACACGGCGACGTCGTCCAAGTATACGAGGCTGGTTTGTCATTTGAGTTCAGCAAGCACGGTATCCATCATCCGCTGAAAGGTGGCAGGTGCGGAACAGAGACCGAAGGGGAGAACTCTGAACTCATAAAGGCCGTCAGGTGTAACAAACGCTGTTTTTTTCACGATCCTGTTCATCAACTTCGATTTGCCAATACCCTGATTTAAGATCCAATGAAGAAAAAAACTTGGCATGCTGTAGACGATCCAGTGCGTCGTCGATGCGTGGCAATGGATAAACATCGCGCTTGATGGCACGGTTCAACTTTCTGTAATCTACGCAGAAGCGTAGTGTGTTGTCTTTCTTTCTGACTAACACTACAGGGAAGGCCCAAGGGCTGGTGGACGGCTGGATCACGTCTTCTTGGAGCATCTCTTTCACCTGACGCTCGATCGCTTCCCTTTCCACTGGAGACACTCTGTATAGATGCTGACAAACAGGACGTGCTGACTCGTCGGTAATGATGCGGTGCTTTGTGATGGACGTGCGCCGCACTTTGGATGACGTTGAAAAACAGTCCGCGAATTCATTCACGAGACTGAGTAGATCTTTCTGGTGGTCTGGCAGAGCGGCGTTAACGTGAATCCGTTCTTTTAGGCTGGGTAACCCAGATTGCTGAGACGATGCGGTTTCCAATGTGGTAATGTCAGCAACATCAGTGATTTCGCGAAGGAACGCGATTGTTGTTCTTCGCGGTACATGCCGAAATTCATTGCTAAAGTTCGTTAGCAAAACGACTAAACATCGGTTTCACACCTGAAGAAGCCCTCTGGCTATACAAATGTGGCGCTCAAGAAGCAGGGGCATGTTCGCCTCAGCAATTCCTTCGGCGTCGTCCTCCATGTCGCATCGGACAAGGGTAAGCACGCTGCTCTTGGGTGGCAACGTGACGTGATCGTCAGCTACGCGAAGCGCGACGTCATGGTCGTTGTCATTACTGTTCGCTATGGCTTGCGTAGAAGCGAAGCTGACTGTAGACTCTTGCAGGTCGATGATGGCACCGTTCGCCTTAAGGAAATCTATGCCGAGTATAAGGTCCTTTGAACATTCAGGAAGAATGCCGAAGTCGCCGATGTATGTGAAGCCCCGAATGTTGACTCGCGCCGTGCACCGGCCCATTGGAGTTATAAGATGCCCTCCTGCAATACGAATCTGAGTTCCGGTTCATTGCGTCGAAACTTTGTTCAGTATACGCGCGAGATTCTGGCTCATAACAGACGTGTCCGCACCCGTGTCGATCAACGCCGTGGCTTCGTGGTCATCTATGCTACTGGTACGTCGCAGGATACAGACACGGAACTACATTGCTTTTTCTGCGTCTCAATTATGTCATATCGCGGTCGTCGTAGTGGAGGATCTTCAGCGTTCACAACATCAGCGACCTCACCTCCGCAGGTCATAGGACTCAGTTTTCCTGGGAGGCAGGGCTGGGTGAGCAACGCCTCGTTGCTCTCGGCGTGAAGAGGGGGGCTGGAAGACCTGTTTCGGGCGGGTGACGGTGACCGGGGTTCACGGAATCGTGGCGCAAATGAGATCCTGGCGTCCGCGAGGTATGCTTCAATCTCCAGGGGGCGTTCACCATTGCGCGGGCACGGCGCATTCAGTGACAATCCACGGAGCCCAGCTCGGCGGTAAGGACACGCCCTGTAGAAGTGATCAGCTTTAACGCAATGAAAACACAAGGGCCTCCGGTCTGCGGTGCGCCATACGTCGCTCTTGCGGGGTGGTCGTGTTTCAGCCATGAATCACGTTTGGCGAGGCCTTAAGTCGCCAGTTGCTTGTTCAGCGGCCCGCACACTATGAAAGTCCGGGTCGTCGCTCACATCGCGAAAAATCGCGGATAACGAACTTCGCGCTGCTTCCGCATACGACATGCGAGGTTGTGGCTGCCGTACCTCATGCTGGGGTGTCTCGCTTCGCTCTGGGACTTGGACTGCCTGCCTGTCTGACATCAGCCAGAGCGAGTCGCTGTACCGATGCTGGAGCCGCCTGAAGCTTTTGGAGCTCTTCTCGAACAATAAGCCCAATGAGCTCCCGCAAGGCGTCGGTATTGTCCAAAGGCATACCTAGAGGGTCACGCGATAGGGTCGACACGTCGCGGTTGTACTGCGGTGTTCGCTGCTTCAGTGCCTTTTCCATTGATATGGTTTCCGCGAGAAACTCTGCAACGGTCTTTGGTGGGTTGCGTATTAGGCCACCGAATAACTCTTGCTTGACATCGCGCATCAAGTTTCTGAGCTTCTTTTCTTCCGACATGGAATGGATCCGCGCGTCGAGAAAGTCGGCACATATCTTCGACAAACATTGCGACGCTTTCGTTCGGCCTGTGTACTCTCGCCTGAATTGCAGATTCAGCTAGCTCCTTTCGATCGAGGCTGGCGTATGTGCCGATTAGCTGCCGTCGGAATTCGTCCCTTGTCGATAGGGCCGCCTCACGGTTCTCAAACCATGTCCGCGCATAGTCCTCGAGGGCAAAGTAGGCGTTGCGTAGCTTGAGCTCTGGAGCCCAGCCGTTGTTTTCTGCGACACGCTCAAAGTGATCGAGCCAGTCCTCTACATCTTCGAAGGTGTCCCCATGGAAGGACGTGGAGATTTGCGGCTGGTTAAGGACGACCTCTGTCGGCGCGGTCGCGGAAGAAGATGGAACCGACGTACTCATCCTTCTGACTTGGTTGGGTAGCGGCTCGTGCACAGGTGGCAGTCCTTGATATCGGCGGCTTGTGCGTACGTGCAGAGGAGGCAGCACGACCGGGTGGTAGGCAGTTGTCTTCCTGTGGCTTGTCTGGTTGTATTGCAGAATGGCTTGGGTGAGCTCTGCTGTAAAAGCCGTTCCTCTGTCGGCGATGAGGACATCTGGAGCACCCTGTCGCAGCAGGATGTTCTCGACGAAAAATTTCGCCACTTCAGCCGCGCTGCCTTTCGGTAGCGCTTTAGTTTCAGCGAAGTGGGTAAGATAGTCCGTCGCCACGACGATCCACTTATTTCCGGAAGTTGATGTCGGAAACGGTCCCAGCAAGTCCATCCCGATCTGCTGAAAAGGTCGGTAAGGAGGCTTGATCGGCTGTAGTAATCCCGCTGGCCTTGTCGGTAGTGTCTTGCGTCGCTGACAGTCTCGACATGTCTTGACGTAACGTGCGACCTCGGTGGTTAGGCGCGGCCAGTAATACCTTTCTTGTATCCGCGATAGCGTCCGGGAGAAACCGAGGTGCCCAGCGGTCGGATCTTCATGTAGGCGTGCAGTACTTCTGGAGGCAGCGCCAACGAAACAATAAGAACGTAGTTCGTGCGGACTGGTGAGAAGTTCTTCTTCACGAGTAGATTGTTTTGAAGCGTGAAGGAAGAGAATCCGCGCTTAAATGACGTAGGGACAACTCCGATGTGCCCTTCCAAATAATCGGCGTGGCCTTTTAGCTCCGGGTCTGCTCGTTGCTGTTCAGCGAAGTCTTCTGCGCTTACTATTCCAAGGAAGGCGTCGTCACCCTCGTCATCTTGCGGCGGTGGGTCAATGGGGGCGCGTGATAGGCAATCGGCATCTTAGTGTTTTCGTCCGGACTTGTAGGTTACAGTGATGTCGTATTCTTGTAGTCTGAAGCTCCACCGCCCCCGCCGTCCTGAAGGGTCCTTTAAGTTAGCTAGCAAACACAACGTCTGATGGTCACTGACTACTTTGAATGGCCTCCCGTATAGATAAGCGCGGAATTTTGCTGTAGCCCAAATGATGGCGAGGCATTCCTTTTCAGTCGTAGAATAATTGCCTTCCGATTTTGACAGCGACCGGCTAGCGTAAGATATCACCCGTGCAAGTTCGTCTTTCCTCTGGACTAGGACGGCGCCGAGGCCTAGGCTACTAGCGTCAGTGTGGATTTCGGTATCGGTGTCCTCGTCGAAGTGTGCAAGTACCGACGGCGACTGCATGCGTCGTTTGAGTTCTTGAAATGCATCGGCTTGCGACATTTTCCACTTGAACTCGACATCGCATTTGGTTAGATGTGTTAGCGGCTCCGCGATGCGTGAAAAGTCCTTGACAAAGCGCCTGTACAAAGCACACATGCGAAGGAATCAACGCACTGCCTTCTTGTCGACGGGCTGCGGGAACTTTGCGATGGCAGCTGACTTCTGCGGGTCAGGGCAGGCTCTAGACTTGCTGATGACGTGGCCTAGGGACAGAAGCTCATCGTAAGCGAAGCGGCACTTTTCCGGCTTCAGAGTCAGCCCTGATGACCTGATGGCCTCTAGTACTGTTGCAAGCCGCCTAAGGTGATCGTCGAAATTTCCGGCGAAGACGACGACGTCATCCAAGTATACGAGACAGGTCTGCCACTTCAATCCTGCTAAAACGGTGTCCATCACGCGCTGGAACGCTGCAGGCGCCGAGCACAGTCCGAATGGCATAACCGTGAACTCGTAGAGGCCGTATGGGGTGATGAAGGCGGTCTTTTCGCGATCTCTTTCGTCGACTTCTATTTGCCAATAGCCAGGTTTGAGGTCCATCGACGTGAAGTATTTAGCGTTGCAGAGCCGATCCAATGTGTCGTATATTCGTGGGAGGCGGTATACGTCCTTCGTGATCTTGTTCAGACGATGTTAATTGACGCAAAAACGTAGGGTTCCGTTCTTTTTCTTCACCAAGAAACGTCAAGTGTGTGCTTTCTTGCCAGTCGGCGCCAGTGGACACCTCAAAGCGTCTTTCTTATCCAGTGATATACCTTAGACTCACGCTACCATCCAATCTCTGGGTGTGTAGGAGGCAGGCTTTTGTTAAATTTCTGACGCTCACCCACGTCAGCTCCCTCCCCTCGCCAGACTAGTCCTTATCACAATTTTTCCGTGGAATACGAGCACAGGACCACTTAAACAATGCAAAGAACTCTGCGACACTTCGCAATAGCGAGGTGGAGGAAATTAAACGATTCAAATACTCACTGAAGTTGCGCGAAATACCGCACTGCCTTCATTCTTTTTTTATTAAAACCTGAATCAATAGCATTCGCCTCTTATTTCCTTTATTTTGTTCATTCGTTTATTCATTCATTCATTCATTTATTTCCTAGCTCTAAAGTTCCGGAGGCTCGATAGAGAGGAATGGGGAGTATATAAGTAGTCATTAGCAAACATCTTGAAAGTTTTCGGCGTGGATGATGACAGCTACGAAGACAGGAGGGTGGCTCCAGTCATCGGTGGTCGGTGGTACTAATGCGTGAAAGTAAACGCTGATGTCGCATGGCCTTACCAGTACCAGATCTTTAGCGCGAGATGAAATGTCAGATGGACGCAGGAACAACTCAACTTTAAGGTCAATTTTAGTGCAGTAAATCTTAGTGTAGTACAGAAGGCCTAACATCTTCAGCTGCCATTAATCTCTCTCTATCTCTCTCTATCTCTATCTCTCTCTCTCTCTCTCTCTCTCTCTCTCTCTCTTTACATTCTCAACAGTACATTACCCGCTGCGGTGGCTTAGCGGATATGTCGTTGCGCTTGGTGTGATAGCTAGAGCATGGCGGTGCTGTGCTGAGGGACCGGGGTTCTACACGAACTGTCACAGACAAATCCCCAGCACGATAGAGGTTCTTTCGTAATTTGTAGCCATCTAAGGCATGTAGACAGGGGCGTAGCCAGGGGGGGAGGGGGGCCTTATGGGGCTACAACCTCCCCCCCGCTGAAATGTTTTCGTGCTGTCATGCCCCGCCGACTAAAGCAACCCCGGCGCCGGAAATCATGCTCAATTTTGTCCAGAGTGTCCTTTTCACTCTAGAAAGGGCATTTCAGCGCGAACATTACGAAATTGGACTGAAATTCGCGGCAACGCCAATGCACCGGGAGTAACATCGGAACGCCCCCCCCCCCCCTCCGAAGGAGCTCCATCCGAGCAGTTTCAAAGGCGTTTTGTTGGCTAGCGGGCTTGGCACTGCATCTCGCGGAGGCCGTGGAATCTAGGGAGCGCCTGGATTTCAATTCTGAAACTTTATGTGTATAAAGTTATCATAACATTTTGTTTCGAAAGGTCCATTGACATTTCCAATGTCGTGCTTTAGATTTTAAATTCCGGAACTTTGCGGGTTTAATGTAGTTACAATTAAACATTTCATGCCAAAGGTGCATTAAGTTTTCTAAAGTCGTACCTCGGACCATACTATGAAACAGAGCAAATCAACACACTATCAGACAAGTCTGCTAAGTACGCAGCGAGGTCCGATTAGTCGAAGCGTTGTGGGGGTTCATTTTTGCCATTATGTCACAGAAAAGAATATCAACATGTTTTTCACCTGCGCCAAAGCATCCATATCAAGACACTAAACCCAGCGAAGGTAACTACATTCTTATTCATTTTTCCACTTTGACTTTTATTCGCGAGTACACATTTAGCCTCTTCACTTTTCTTGTTCTCGTTACCCGCGGGCTGCCAGAGCCAGCCAGAGCGCATGCGTTTTTCTCGTGTTGCCCCGACCACCGCGCGGCGCACTTGGATGCGTACTCGTTTGTCCGACCGAGTGGCTTTTTGCCTGGCAGAGTTTTGGACGCTTCCTGGCTAGCAGACGAGTAAAAGAAACAATGGTCCCTCGCCACCATCACAGTGGGGACTCGATGGATTGCAACGCGTTCGCTTAAGCGCAATCTGTCCGGAAAGTCATGTCTCGCTGGTGTAGGATGCCGAGGAGTATGCGTATGGTACTCTGTGGGTCAAGCGTCTCACGTTTTCTTCGATATTCATTCGGTAGCCACATGAGGTGCCCAAAGTGGGCATTCAATTGTGCCCAACATGCTTTCCTTCGCATTTCTTTTTTTTTCATTTTGGCGCCTGCGCGCCACAAAGAAAGAAAGACATTGTTGCGGCGCGGCGAATTGCCGCATGGTGAAAGTTCGATTTCGTTACTTCTCCTGCGGCGGATAAAGGGCCACGGGACGCTTCAGTTGCCGGGTACTCTTATTATATTGCTACGGCACAATATGTGCGATCACGAAACGCGAGCAGCGTGAAGACGACGACGACGATTAGAAGCTAGCGCGAGCTGTTGCCTCTTGGCCAAGCGCAGCGTATTGCCTTGTAAATATACTTGTAAATAGCTTTTCGTCGGTGTTTTCCTACGTAACATATCTGGTGGAGGTGGACGTTCCCTGTACCTCGTCACGGAGCTTCGCAGTGGACGGTACGTCGAGCCTTCCTTCATGGCTCCCGGCGACGACATCCCGACTCCGCCGGCTCCGACACCTGCTGCGACTTCGACGACCTACACCACTCTGCCCGCTCCCCGTGATCCTGGAGTATTCTAAGGCAAAGATGGGGAAGACGTCGATGACTGGATCAGCCTGTATGTACACGTCAGCCGCAATAACCGGTGGGACCCTACTATTATGCTCGCCAACGTAGTCTTTTACCTGGGTGGCACACCTAGAGTTTGGTATCGCACGCACGAAGATGAGCTCACCAGTTGGAATTCACTTAAGACACAGCTTCGAGACTTGTTCGGCAACCCCTACGGTCACCAACTTGCCGCGCAGAAGGCGCTTTCCGGCCGTGTGCAGTCGTCAACAGAGCCCTATGTCACGTACATTCAGGACGTCTTGGCTTTGTGCCGCAAGGTCGACACCCACATGACTGAGTCAGACAAGGTTTCCCACATCCTCAAAGGCATTGCCGATGACGCCTTCAACTTGCTCGTTTGCAACAACGTAACGTCGGTGGATGCTGTTATAAAGGAGTGCCGCCGCCTGGAACTCGCCAAAAGCCGACGTATTGACCAGAAGTTTGCCCGTCTGCCCAACACCCCAGCGACATCTTCCTGTGCCGACGCTCCTCGTGCCAACAACACTGCCGATGTTACCAGGATCGTCCGGCGTGAGATCGAGGCCGCCTATCCAGCTGCCTTCGACTCCAGTCCCACCAACACATCTGCCGTCACGGTCTCACTGATCCAGGCAGTTGTCCGCCAGGAGTTCGAAAACATGGGTCTTCACACCATCTGCTCGGCCCATCGCCCTGATACCCGCCCGGCTTCTTCCATTCCGCCCCGTCCCGCATCTTCTTACGCACCACATTTCCGCAACCCATCTGAATGGCGCACTGCTGACGACAAGCCCATTTGTTTCTACTGCCATCGAATCGGCCACATTTCTCGGCACTGTCGCAGTCGCTGGAGTTTTCCGATCCGGTCTACTTATACTGCCTACTCTCGCTCCTCAGGTGGCCCTTCTCGTCCCTATGCCGCACGCTCCGATAATGCCGCCACTGCTTCTCCTGCAACGAACCGCCCCTATTCTCGTTCGCCTTCGCCCCAACGACGACAATCTCGCTCTCCCCAGCCCCGTCGCTCCTATTCGCCGACTCCTTTCGGACGCCGCTCCCAGCCGGAAAACTAGACGATGCAGCGCCTCGAGGTGACGCTGCATTGCTCCCTACGCCGCCAAATCCTCTACTGACGTTGCCCACTCACCTGAACCTTCTTGACGTGCAAATCGATGGTGTTTCTGTGTCTGCACTCATAGACACTGGGGCGCATTTGTCTGTAATGAGCGCTGACCTTCGTAACCGGCTCAAGAAAATTATCACGCCCGCCACGACGCCTGTTGTCCGTGCCGCCGATGGCGGAACAGCCCCCGTAATTGGTATGTGTACCGCCCGCGACTCCGTCGCCGATCGCTCAACAATCGTGCTATTCACAGTCATCGCCCGCTGTCCCCACGACATCATCCTCGGCTTATTTCCGCACATTCTGCTCTCATCGATTGTTCCGCCAGTACTCTCCGCCTTGACCTGCCTGTTCTGGATCCTGCTGAACCACACCCCAGTCGCCTCAGTTCCGCCGACTTCGTTCGCTTGCCACCTTCGGCACTGACCTACGTTGACCTAGTGTCATCCCCACCAGTCCCCGACGGTCACTACATCGCGGCTCCTATGCAAGACGTCCTCCTCACACACGGGATCACAGTACCTCATACCGTTTTATCTATTACGGCGAATTGCGTCTGCCTGCCAGTGGTCAACTTTGGCTTGACGACACAAGTGCTGCCACGTGGGATGTCTCTGGCCCACCTTTGCTCCTTCGAAGATCACTCAGTAGCATCCATTGCAGTTGACGACACTTCATCCGATACTCCTCTACCATCGCAGTCGGCAAATTGTACCATCGCTGACTTACAGAAAATGATTGCCCCCGACTTGCCGTCCGAGTACGCTCGTGAACTCTACCGCGTTCTCTTTTCCTACCACGATATTTTTGACTTTAACGATCGTCCTTTGGCCCAAACTACAGCTGTCAAACATCGCGTTAATACCGGCGATGCCCCTCCTATTCATCGCCGCCCGTATCGAGTGTCACCAGCTGAGCGTCAAGTTATTCACGCAGAAGTTCGCAAAATGCTTGCCAAGAACATTATTGAACCATCATATAGTCCATGGGCGTCACCTGTAGTACTGGTTAAAAAGAAGGATGGCTCATGGCGCTTTTGCGTGGATTATCGGCACCTTAATAGGGTTACCAAAAAGGACGTGTATCCCCTACCTCGGATTGATGACGCCCTTGACTGCCTCCACGGTGCTTGCTATTTCTCCTCTATTGACCTTCGCTCCGGCTACTGGCAGATTGCCGTGGACGATCTCGACCGCGAGAAGACTGCTTTTGTCACACCCGACGGTCTTTATCAATTCAAAGTGATGCCGTTCGGTCTATGTAACGCCCCTGCCACTTTTGAACGCATGATGGACTCCCTTCTTCACGGATTCAAATGGTCCACGTGCCTGTGCTACCTGGACGACGTTATCGTATTCTCCCCAACGTTCGCTACGCACCTCGAGCGCCTCTCAGCAGTCCTGGACGTTTTTCGTCGAGCCGGTCTGCAACTCAATGCATCCAAGTGCCAATTCGGCCGTCGCCAGATTACCGTCCTTGGACATCTCGTTGACGCGAACGGAGTGCAACCGGACCCAGCCAAGATCCATGCTGTTGCGCACTTCCCTGTTCCGAAGTGTGTCAAGGATGTGCGCAGCTTCATCGGCCTTTGTTCGTACTTCCGCCGTTTCGTGAGAAATTTCGCCGCCATAGCACGACCACTAACCGAGCTTTTGAAAAAAGACGCCCCTTTCCAGTGGGGCGATAACGAGGCCTCTGCATTCTCACATCTAATCGACATTCTCACAACGCCTCCCGTTCTGGCCCATTTCGATCCTTCGGCGCCTACCGAAGTCCGTACTGATGCCAGCGGTCACGGAATTGGCGCGGTACTGGCACAACGCAAGCGTGGCCACGACCGTGTTATCGCTTACGCCAGCAGGCTCCTCTCACCCGCGGAGCGCAACTATTCCATCACTGAGCGTGAGTGTCTGGCCCTAGTTTGGGCGGTTGCGAAATTCCGCCCATACTTATATGGCCGATCTTTTTCGGTTGTCACAGACCATCACGCGCTTTGCTGGTTATGCTCACTGAAAGATCCTACAGGAAGACTTGGTCGCTGGGCCTTACGCCTCCAAGAATATTCGTATACTGTCACCTATAAATCTGGCCGACTACACAAGGACGCTGACTGCCTGTCTCGCTACCCGGTCGACGAGCCTGACGACGCCGACAGTAGTAGCGCCAACGGCATTTTCTCTGTGTCTGCCTTCGCTAACATCGCCGATGAGCAGTACCGAGACCTATCGCTGCGAGCACTTATCGAGCGTCTGCGCTCTACACCTACCGACGCATCCGTTCGCCGATATGTCCTCCAGGGCGGCATTCTGTATCGAAGGAACTTCCTCCCTGACGGCTCTGACCTTCTTCTTGTCGTGCGAAAACAGCTACGACAGACTGTGCTCTTTGAGATGCATGACGCACCCACTGCAGGACATCTTGGGGTAACCCGCACGTACGACGGCGTCCGCCGCCGCTTCTATTGGCCTGGTCTCGCTCGCTCCGTTCGACGCTATGTTGCTGCCTGTGATCCCTGCCAGCGTCGGAAAACACCTCAGGTGCTACCTGCCGGTCATCTCCAGCTGATCACCGTCCCTGTGGAACCGTTCTTTCGTGTTGGATTAGACCTGCTCGGTCCGTTTCCCACGTCATCCTCTGGGAACAAATGGGTAGCCGTCGCGATTGATTACGCCACCCGATACGCTATCACTCGGGCTCTCCCTACCAGTTGCGCCACTGACGTCGCGGACTTTCTCTTGCGTGACATTATTGTGATAGCAGTTATATGGAAGCTCCAGGCGCATTCCTGCCATCGCCGTCGAACTCATGTTCTCTATGAAGTTCAAAGGCGATAACATCGCGACCGGCCTCGGCATGTTGCATGTGCGAGTGAAAGCGAAATGAGGTGGGGGGCGGCATAGGTGAGCCGACGATGGTTGCTTAGTCTTGTGTGTACAAGGGAGAAAATCTGCGGCGCCGCCTTCCGTCGCGCGCGATACATCGGGGGATCGGAGGGAGGAGGAGGCGGTGATCTTTGAATCTGCGGTTGCGCAACATGTTTATTTGCCTTGGTTGACGCATCATATATAGTGACTTTTGCTTATATACGTAGGTTTATTTAAATATTTATATATTTAAAACATTTAAATATTTAATTGCGAGGTTTTGCGTATATGTGCAGTGAACTTTGTTTCCAGTTACACATTTTTGTCATTTATCAAGGTGTATCTTCGCATTTGTGTATTCCATTGTATCTTCGTATTTCTAATGTACGAAGGCGAGTCAAATGAAAGTGAGCCAACTCACCCTGCGCAATATTGACTCGGTTCATTATCGGCGACGCATGCGCGAGGCACAGAGGCATCTCTCATTTACAAAAAGTGACACGCAGGTGGGAGGATCAAGGTTCTTTAATGCTCTCGTACACTAGGTTGAACATGGTTGCGTGACATAATGGACACTTCAAAAGTTGAACAGCGTGGTGTGGTGAGGTTTTTGACAGATGAAGATGTTTCCCAAGAAGAAATTAGTTGCCGTATGGCTGCCGTGTACTTTGAATATTGCATTTCATTGGCCACTGTAAAGCGTTGAAGCAAACGGTTCAAAGAAGGACGGGAAAGTTGCGAGGACGATCCAAGACCGGGCCATAGCCACCGTGCAATAACCTCCAACACAATTGCAAAGGCTGATTAGAAAAGAACGGATGATAAGCATCGAACAATTGGCAGGGCGTGTGAACATCGGTCACGGTTCGGGACCTACCGTAATTCATGAACATCTCGGTTATCAGCTCTTGTGTACGCAATGGATGTCCAATATTTTGAACCACCGCTAGAATATGGAGAAGTTCGGCGCTGCCTTGACTCATCTAATCCGGTATCATGATGAGGGTGACGACTTTTTGTCTGCAATTGTGACCGGGGACGAATCATGGTGTCACTGCTACGAGCCTGAAACACGACGGCAAAGCTTACTGCGGAAACATTTGAATTCACTACCCCTAAGGAGTTTATTACCCCTAAGGAATTTTATTAGAATCATGATACTAGTTAGTCAGTGGGACAAATATCTAAATGCTCATGGAGGCTACTTTTAAATAAAGTACCCTGTTTGTTATATATTCGCATTGGCTCACTTTCATTTCCCTCGCCTTCATACATTTTGCAGAACTTCTACTTTCTATATATTCTCTCTGCTTAGACCATAATTTTGGTGCAATTACAATACACGACCAGTGACAGCTGCTTCTGCACAACACATTGGAACAAATGACAGCGTCATTGATATTTTTCTCGGGTCGTTGCATATGTACAAAAATGCAAACAAGCTTCTTGAATGACAGAGAGAGAGAGAGATGCAACTGAGAGAAATGGCGGGAGGCTTATAAAGTTTTATAAAAATATTTGTCCTCAACTTGTTCATTTCATGGCCTTTACATTTTTCATATCAGCGGCATACACTGCTTTGCTGGTTTGAAACTGATATAGTTCTAAAGTTCGTGTGATATTTGCTTTACGTATTAAATATACAGAAAACATGAAAGCATTGATATCAGTTATTCCTGGCACAATTTTTCAGGCATACGTGTATATTCTCTTACGAACAAATACACATTTTACTCGTCTTTACAGTGCGTAGCGTTCAAGAATTCGTTTGCAGCAACTTTGGCAATGGCAACGCACTTACAATTAATGTTTAATGTATTTGATCCCTGTACAACTTCTATAAGGAGGAGACCGAGCAGCATCGGCCCAAAAAGCGATGAAGGTGCTTTTCTGCTTCTTAAGCTGTGACTACTAATGCAATTTCAGTAAGACCACACGCGTAAGCGAAACCACCGCAATTTCCATCTTTCCTTCCCTCCTCTCTCTCCCAGTGATCTTTGTTTTCCCCTTTCCCATTGCACCGGTGTAGGCTAGCCAACCGGACGTTATTCTGGTTAACCTCCCAGCCTTCTGCTTTTCTCTTTCCTCCTTTCCTTCCCATGTACCACTGGGTATCTGCAAGAATAGACAACGTGGGCCACTGTAAAGTGTAATTTAAATGCAATGAGCATTCTTCGAGAACTTCAGGCACTTTTCAGTATGTCGGCCTGGATCTAAAACCCTTTACGTCAACTTGGTCTTCATACTTCTTACCTTTCCCTGGGCAGAGTAGCAAGCCACACACAAAGCTTTTCCGACCGGCCTCTGTGCTTTTTCACATTAAGAATGTTCCCCTATCCCTGATGGCCGCTGGGTATGTGAGCGATTTTGTTCTGTCTCCGAATAGGTAATGTTGGAGTAGACCACTTGGGACATTGGGTATGTGCCACTACTTATATGCAAGAATAGACAACTTGGGTCACTGAATATGTGCAACTGGGTATGTGTCACTGGGTGTGTGCCCGAATATTCCGCATTGTCCATTCGGTATGCGGAAATGCAAATGTGAAACTAAGTATGTGAACGTCCTCCAGAATGGGTCTGTGCCACTGTGTACGTGCGTGGATAGACAAACAAAAGAAGAACCAAGGTGTTACATATCGAGAGCATAAAATTTTAGAAGTCCACTACAGAGAAGTAAAAAAGTCAGCGTCAAGATCAGCCGAGCGTGAACAAAGTGGTGAAATTAACCGAATGGAGGAATACCGCGCATTCAATGTGGATCGCTGCAGATGTCCTGCTGCAGAAGTGCAGATGTCCGAACCGGAAAATTGATCGAATCGACTGGAAAGAAGGGAAAATTTGACAAAACGGTGGCTCTCTACATTGCTTGACAGGAGTGCACTTGACAATCATGGCAGGAGTTCCACCGGGTATTTTTTTAAGCAACTCATGGGATAGCCTTTAGATAGGAGCACACCAGACTAGTAGGACAGATTACTAGGATAAACATACAAATTGCATTATTAAGCGACGAAGCGAAATGAACTATTTTTTGTTCGCCAAGTAGCAAGCTGAAATGCCAACGCCGTACAAAGGCCCGCGACACTGTGACGAGTGTGCAATGCCGCGCGTTGTGGAAGAAGAAGAAGTATTCGTTTCGGCAGGTCCGCACAGCTAGCTCTCGTCAGGAATCCTTTCTTCCGAGATTGTCCAGGACTACTAAACCAAAAGAGCAAGACCTCAGAACCAGGCAATGGACGTCTTTCTCCCCCACCGACTCGCCGGCGCCGATCTCCGAACTAGCGAGTCGTTTGACTGCCAGGAAGCCTTTGGTTACGGCCCTTTCCAGAGGAGGATGCTCTTTCTCATTCTTCTGGGACTCTTCTCGGCTCATTGCCAAACCGTGATGATTTCACTCGTCACCGATGACGTCGACCATTGGTGCAAGCCACTAGCCGGTTTCAACATCTCTGCAGCCGATTGGAAGAATATTGCCATACCGATCGAGGCCGACGGACGCTTCAGCCGCTGCCGCATTTACGCACGCTGCATGCCACCCGCTGAACACGGCGATTCCGCTGAGCCTCACAAGGTCGGCGCTGTTCTAACCAGGGCCGAAGAGTGGCACAGCCGATGTTTCCAAAACACCAGCGACCCGCGCATCGTGCCCTGTGAAGAGTGGGACTACGACGTTAGATCGGCCGAGGCCAGTGCGGTGAGCTCTTGGAACATGGTGTGCGACAAACGTTTGCTTCCGGCCACCCTTGTCGCCCTGTACAACGCCGGCGCCGTTGTTTCCCTTATACTGACCGGAGCCTTCGTAGACTACGTCGGCAGGAGAGCCATGCTACTGTCCTCCGCCGCAGCGGTAATGACCTGCATAGTGTGCACCTTCGCGGCGACAAATTACGTGCGCTACGCTGTTGTGCGCTTCCTTACCGGGGCCAGTGTCGCGGTATACACGATTTTTACCTGCCTCATACCGTTCGAGGTGATGACGCACGCGCACAGGCCACAGCAAGTGCTCCTCCTGGCGGCTCTGGGCCTGGCGTTATGTGAGGTTTGGAGTGTCATCATCAAACTTATGGTCATCGACTGGCGTCTGAAGCAGGTCATGTTCCTGGCCCCGACGGCTCTCCTGCTCCCGGCTGTGTCTACCGCCCGAGAGTCACCCCGTTGGCTCGTCGCGAAAGGAAGACTTGACGCGGCCGAAGCACTCATGATGGAGGCTGCCAAAACCAACAATACCCCGCTTCATGTCACTGCCTGTCTAGTGGAGAAACTGAGAGAACAGATGAAGAACCACGCAAGTCGCGAAGGTGCGGACACGGAAGACTTGGTCGACTATCGCTCCCTCCGGCGTCGAGCGTTGGCCATGTTTGCCGTTTGCTTCTCCATATCTTTTGTTTTTTACCTCGACGCCTTCTCGACAGCGCAGCATAACGAATTTTGGATCCCATGCTTCACGGCTGTCGTCACACTAACGACGTACGCCGGGATGCACTTCCTGATGACCGGCGTCGTACTCGTCAGAGTGCTCAGCGTGTGCTTCCTGTTGACAGGCTCCATACAATGCGCGCTGAGTGTGACGGTCGGTACTGGATACGTCACGATCAGCAAGAACTTACTCGTCCTGTCCAAGGGCGTCTCTAACGTAATCCTTGTACACTGTTTCACCTACGTCCTGGAACTTTTTCCATCCGCAGTGCGCGCCGGTGTCGCCTGCTGGGCATTCGCCTTCGGGCGCGTCGCGGCCATGTGCGCGACAATGACCCTCGTCCTGAAGCCAGCGGGACACGAAGACCTGGTGTTCGCCGTTGCGGGACTTTTCCTCTTCGCCTCCTTGCTCGTCATCCGGCTCCTTCCACGGACGACAGTGGTGGAAGAAGCACGAATCGTGTCCAGACGCTCTTCATACTTCACCAGGATGTCCATGAATTACATGAAACTAACCCTCGTACAGAGGATATTACGCAATAAGTCCAAGACTGGAAGCGTGGAGTCATCCAGCAAGAAGAGTGGGAGAAGTGGTGGCAGCAAAAGTCCTGGAAGTTTTAAAGTGTCTCGTCGATTTCGAACCGAGCAAATCATGGAATGAAGCCACCGGAAGCTTTGTATGGAATGACCGGGCGCGATGTCCTGTTGGCGACATCAAAGAGTCGCTTCTTGAGTTCGTATCTGCTATAATTACGATTTTTAATGTTCATTTGCACTCAGCCCAAAGAAAAGCACAAACTTATGTTCTAACTTCCTATCTGTTTTGACGGCACAGAGTATTCCTGTGTGTTTTGTAAGCGTTCATTTTTACCTGACAAATATAAATTTATCCTTTGGATAGCTAAAGCATTGGCCCGTAGAAAGTTGATCTGTGTGTTTGACCACGAGACTACTGAAACTTAACCAGAATTCCAGGCTGCACATCGGGAATGGGAAAAAAGGACCATGATTTTTTCCATTGCGAATATATACATAAACTCATGCACAGATGTTTTAATGAGTACGCGCACGTACAGTACATATGCATGCCCCCCTGACCAATATTACTGGGAATAGGGACTCCCCGATAAAGGAGACTTGGTTCCGCGGTCTACGAAGTAACTTCAAATTGAAGACTACAGTCCAAACTGATTTCCACAGTGGTCGGACTACCACTGCGCCAGAGTTCCCCTAGTAAGTTGAATATGAAGCTATAGTGCACCGAGCCATGCAATGAGATGCAATGAAGAAGGCGCGTAGCCAATCTTCAAAGGGGGCAGAAATAAATGCCGCCGTTTCTCACGCAAGACGAAACGGAAGGTCGAGACGTCCATACGAAATATGGATAGTTGCTCTATCGGCCACATAAATAAGCTGTATCGGGCCTGCCAACCAGGGTCCTCAAGCTTAGCCACCATGCTGTGTAAGCATGTCAGCCGGGAGGCTGATATAAAGGCGCAAGCGTCCAATAAATCGGATTGTTACTCTTCAGCGCGGCCTAAAATAATTGACGCCATAATGATTTCGACCACATAGGGTTCCTTAACGTGTAGCTAACGAGCGTTTTTCCCTTCGCCCCGTTCAAAACCCGCGACATCGAGCTCACCAGCGCAACGACCAGAGCCAGAAAGCTGTACCGCAGCGAGAATGGCCAATCTGTGAGTGTGGCATCTCCATACCCTTTACAACAGGAAAGTTTCTTCTAATGTATAGACGTATAGTAGGAAGGACAAAATGCGGCAGTTTTCAGTTGCATTGCATACAGAAATTCACCGTGACCTTCAGAGAAAACATCAGGATATATAGTTAACGAAAATCCTCTTGGAAGAAAGCAGCGTCCTTTAAGCCGATGCAAATTGACACTGCTTACTGTTGATTGCTGCACTATTGATTATCTACACGGAAAAAATTGTTATTCCTCAGAGTGTAGACGCTAATATCAAGGGTGGTTATAGTAAGCCGCAATTGCTGCTCTGCCTTCCTTCTCGAATATGTCAGGAATTCTCTCTTAATTCTTTAAGCAGGGAAAGCCGCAGAAGCTCTAGCCAAGGGTTTCGCAGGGAGCGCATGCCTTTAATCAAAAGTAAGTTTCCACGTGATTTGCACGCACTACCGCATGCGAGCAGTACACTGGGCTTATCCTGAAGGCATCGCACTGGGTGACATTGTTTGCGCAGTTCACTCAAGGTAAAGGAAGCAAAGGGCACTCAATGAACCCTGTTATTGTTAATTCGGTATTTAAAATGTGTTCTGTGACGTTTTGATGCTCCTCGTTTTTCTGTCATATTGGGTGGCAGCAGTTATTATACTCCCATCGCAGAAATGTGGGCAAAACGTTATGCGGATCCCACGCATCCCGGGAGTCAGTGGACACTAACTTCTTTTTTTTTCTGACGTGGCTGCTGGCATTATTGTTAAATGTGTTGACATTATACGTCTAGTAATGTCAACACATCTAGTAATTAGACGTTATAGTAATGTATATGATAGGTTACATTATGTATACACTGTGATTATGTGTTATACGCTCTGTCATGCACGTTATCAAATTTATTGCAATCTCATCCTCTGACATCTACGGTATTTCCGTGGCACAAACAAGGTGTTTCAGCGAACACTTTCAGAAATTGTTAAAGCTCTCCTGTGGCAGATAATGCAATTCCACTTCATTAGGTAGTGTACTCGAACTGGCGGACACTGCTTGCACAAGAACTTTAAATGCATAATGGACTAATTAACATTCACTAAATAAGTTTTAAGTAATTACCTTACCTTCCATATTGCAATTTACAGATTATAGCCGTGGAGTTTGCAAGGCGGGTCCAATTGGAACGAATTTGCAGGATGACATCACTTTCAAGATATTAATTCCCCATCTTTACGAAGAAATGCATTGACATTCCATTTACTTGTTGATTTGAAATAAAAGGTTACGCTCTCTCTCCATTTACTTTCTTATCAAAACTCGTCGTTTTATGCATTCAAGCAAAAAGGATCTGGATGCGAACCTCGTGAAAGGGTTGTCATCCTCATAATTCGTTCCAAGGGGACCTGCTTTGCGAACAACACTGCTAAAAAGTGTAAAATACAACTTGGGCCATAAGGTAATTACTCCAAAACTTAGTTAGTGCCTTTTTAATTGCTCTATTAGGCATTGTAATTTTGTTTTGCACGTAATGTCCGCCTCTTTGAGTAGACCATCTCATGAGCTAGAATTGTGCTAAACCTTTACAAAATGTTGAAAGTGTTCTCTGAAACACACGGCACAACATATGCAACAGCATTTCTGCTGATAGCGCCTATGTTTGTTCGACACGAATAGATTTTTCATTTTGATTGTTACACGATGGCGAACAAAAGTCTGCAAGGTTATCAATAAAGAAAACAAATGCGCTCAGTCCGCCGAGCCGGATTCAAACCAGCGACCTATGGATGTCCTCTTCGAATCAAACCTCTACAGTCCACCGCTCTACCAACTGAGCTATCGACGGCACGGTGACGAGGCGTCTACCCGCTTGTCTGGACTGCACAACAACATGGCCGAGTAACGGGATAATTGGGGCCTGGCACGTGGCACGCATTGCGAAGGTGTCTCTTGAGTCGCAGCCTTTGTCCTTGAGTATAAAAGAGCGATTGCGCGCCTTCTATGCGTCTTCCTTCCTTTGCAATCGAGGCGTGTTGTCGCTAACTGCTAAAAGCACACGATTAAACGTAGTATAAACGCGAATGTTGGTTGAGTTTCTTCAACGAGTGCCTCGTCCTCAATATGGATGATTGACCAAGAATATAGGATCATTCTTGAATATAATTAGCCGAATCTAAAAAGAAACACTAATATGAAATTGCGAATATATCAAGAGAAGAGAATGAGTTAACATTTTTAATAAATTTGAAAATTTACCAAGTGAGTCGTCCTGATTTATTTATGAAAATCACAACAGCTGCAACAACATCCGTATAATAATGTCCTTGAGAGGAGGCTTTTATATATAGAATATAGGGAGCGGCTAGATTCAATCCAGCACCGCGAGATTGTACCACTGAAATTATCTGCAAATTATTCCTTTCTGCAAACTCTACTAATAACTGCTATTCCCCTACTATACCTAGAGCCTATGCCATATTCCCCCACTGACTTGTTTCCAGCCTGCTTCTTGCCTGCCCTGGCAGTGAAGTCGCCCATCATCAATCATCATCATCATCAACAACAACATCATCCTGGTTACGCCCACTGCAGGGCAAAGGCCTCTCCCATACTTCTCCAACTACCGCAGTCATGAATGTGCTAATTGTGACCACGTTGTCCCTGCAAACTTAATCTCATCCATCCACCTAACTTTCTGCCGCAATCTGCTACTTTTCCATTATCTTGGAATCCCGTCCGTAACCCTTAATGACCATCGGTTATCATCCTCCTCATTATATGCCCGGCCCATGCATGTTTCTTTTTTCTTGATTTCAACTAAGATGTCATTACTTCGCGTTTGTTCCCTCACCCAATCTGCTTTCTTCTTGTCCCTTAAAGTTACACCTATCATTCTTCTTACCGTATCTCGTTGCGTCGTCCTCAATTTAAGTAGAACACTTTTCGTAAGCCTCAAGGTGTCTGCCTCGTAGGTAAGTAGGTTAGCCCATCAGTACTTTACCCATCGCCGTTTCCACGTCTTCATAGAAACTTTCGACTTCCTGGTCATCTTGACTTGATGTAGTCGCGTAGACCTGTACAACCTTCAATTTGTACCTCTGCTTAAATTTCATAACAAGATCTGCTACCCTCTCATTAGTGCTATAGAATTCCTGTATGTTGCCAGCTATATCCTTATTATTCAGGAATCCGACTCCTAGTTCTCGTTTCTCCGCTAAGCCGTGATAGCAGAGGACGTGCCCGCTTTTTAGCCCTGTTTTATGCTTCATTTGTCCTCCTAACCTCACTGAGCCCTATTATTTCCCATTTAATGCCCGCTAATTCCTCCAATAGCACTGCTTGACTTGCCTCACGAGATAATGTTCTAGCGTTAAACATTGCCAGGTTCAGGAATACAGGCCTTCAGGATAGGGCCAGCGTATTGTTCGCATGTGGTAGCGCATTCAAGCCGTGTTGAAACTAATGTTAGATTGCAGGCATCTGAGCGTGATCTCTGCGAAAACCTTCCATAAAACTGCTGCGCCTTTCCCTGCTTAAAAGTATTAAGGGAGAATTTCTGACATATGCCAGAAGAAAGGCAGAGCAGCAGTTGCGGCTTAATATTACCGTCTGCACCTTCCCTTCTTTGCAAAGTTGTTTCAGTGTTATTCCTCTGCATTTTGCTAACTACAGTCACTGAACCAATGTCATGAAACAAAGCACCGACAGCGCATGCCTATTATGTTATATGTTCTCAGTCTGAAATATTAAAAGTGCGGAAACAATAAGAGAAGATTGGCCCACGCAAAAGACCGTGCTTCTACCAGAAAGCTCGCCTTTGTGCTTTGCGTTCGCCGCCAGGGCTTCCCGGTAAACTTTGCTGTCACATGAGCGCCTGTTCCGGGAAGCGTGAGAATCATTCAGGGATCTTTATATGCTATCGCGTTCCACTCTTGAAGGCGAAGCGTAAGTGTCTTCCAATTTTTCTTGATGTGGATAGTCTCAGTTTAGCACTGTACAATATTTGTAAGGAGTAGTCGACTAACGCCACCCATGTATCCACGCAGAAAATTGAAATTGCAGTGGTCGTCTTGCTTTCATTCATTACGTCCAGCGTATTACTTAGCGTAGCCGACGGTGTATCAATCGGCAGCGTGCTGTGTAAATTCACCAAAGCTCCTCAGTGCGTCCTTCAAAAAGCAATTTTATTAACTTTATTTCCTAACGTGTTCTTTGAAAGTCACGGGAAATTTCCGTAGGCAATGCAACATTATACAGGCAGTCTGCTTGCAAATACAGGCAATATCTACTGGCGATTACTCCGGTCGTCCGAGCGTCTCCTTTTTGTAATGCGGAGATAAACACGGCGCGTAATGAAACGCTCTCGGAGCAGGCCTAAAAAATGGTCTGAAGCTTTCTGCTCCAGTGCTACAAAGTAAAGCCTAATTGGCCAGTGAGGCTTGATAAGACAGGAAAGATGCCGCAACTGAGGCCAGGTGGCGTTGCCATGTTGAAACTTTTGCAAGAGATCCGTTTAACGTCATGGATTTTAAGAGCGTCCGCTGGGTCTGAGTTAACCGTCAGGTGATAAAGGATAACTACACTGCATTTTCAAAGGGAGCGAGGACAAGTAAACCTCTTGGCCTTTCACGAACTTTTTCTTCGTAAACATTACTCAAGCACATGGAAATAAACTGCAATTTCTCGCGCCACAACGATGTCATCAGCGCGGCGGAATTTAAAAACTAACGCATTATTCGTTTTCTCATCTGATAACCAACCTTATTAAGCCGTACAGATGCAAAGGATGCGTGAATCACATGCCAATAGGCTACGTCGAGTAGCGGAATCTTAACGGAATCTCAACGAATCTCCTCTTAACGGAATCCTGGCAGGGAAATTATCAATTATGCTTTTTTTCATAGCCTCTTCTTTTATAGTTCGATTTTAAAACTACGTTAAAGAGCGTAAATTCTACGAGCCCCATAAACAATTAATTCTTTAGTGGCTGAGTTGCCCTGTGGCATAACGGTGAAATGAAATTACATGTAATCGTTAAAGCACACTTCATGCAGACAAACTCCAACGGCGACTTATGAAATTAATTACATCATTCCTACGCGCCCAGTTAAGAAAATACACGGCAATGTTTCACTTCACGAATGCGGGTGACCAATAAGCGTATGGGTGCTATCGGCCCTCGGTGCGCCTGAACGCCAGCACTGTTCTCAACGCATATCGTATTCGAGACAAAGCTCGCGCGGCCGCACTATATATGCGCAGCAATCGGTGGAGAAGGACGTCACGCTGTAGTCATTCGCTTACTGACTAAATTACCTGGTATGGTGTCAGCGCGCATAGGCAAACGTGAAGACTTCACACTCGATGACCGCGGACACACGCTGTTAAAACGCTGGAGTGAGGAATTGCGGCAGCAGCAGCGAGCGAAGTGACCTTCGTGCTGTATATCCCATCAACGGAAATTGAGTTGTGGTAACACATCGCCCGTGAAGCTACGAGCAGTCGGCCCACGTAGACTGTGTAGTGGGACACTACGGTGGTATCGCTGGCAGGGTAATACCGTTCAGTACCACATGTTTTAACGGTGGTAAGGGGAGCGTTCTCGCGTTGTTCCCTCGTGACAGCTGACGCTTTCACACGCTGTCGTTGAGACGCTGCGCCTCTGGTTACAGCGTCTGCGATCAGAGGTACACGGTGTTCCGAATGCGTTGATTGAGGAAGCGTCGCCCGAAGTACCACTTGGCTTCGGCTTCCGCGTACAGGTAAGGCACGGTGGTAAAGGGGAGCGCCCCCCCCCCACACAACAGTGTGCGGTATAGTGCCGCAAGTAACAACCTCCCAATGCACGCTTAACGTATTCTTGAAAAGTGCGCGAGGTTGGTTCGTCATAACTTTTTTTTCGTTGTCCATTAAGAGAAAACATTACGGCAGCGCAATTTCAGGCATATATGCGTGTCAGACTTCGTGTTGAAATTGTTGGTTTAAAGAGTACGAAGGACGCTTAACAATTTTTATTCTGAGATTTCTGCGTTCTGGTTGTCCACTGAGGTGATTAAATGTCTAGGCGAAACTTGCAGACAACCTGGAGCCAGCATGGAGGCCCAGGCGCCCTCCTTGTTCGCTTGCTTGGCAGCTTCAGAAACCACCGATTTCACGAGCTGGCCAGTTACGCTTCCACGCTGCATGCGTGCGAAGTGCTGTGCTGTTAGTGCTGAAAACTGTCACGTGGCAGTCTCGGCCCTCCCTATTGTACGCCCATCGATTGGAAGTAATTTTCCAATTTCAAAGGTTATGCATAACCCACAATCACCGACTCGCGCTTCTCATTGCTGCACAGCTTTTTGGCTCGGGTCGTTGCGCTGGTGGGCTTTACGTCCCAGGTTTCCTCCCCGTCGCGGACAGAGTAGTTGAATGGCGGGGGAAAAGGATGGAGGAGTGAAAAACGCTCGTTAGCGGCCCGTTATGGAACCTTATGTGGTCAAAATCATTCTGGAGTCAATTGTTTTAGTACGCGCTTCGCAATCAATTCCTGGTTTTGGGGCGCAATACAACACCATTTGGATGTTAGCCTGAATTAACCATAATGGGGTTCGTTAAGTGCCCTTAGCCTCCTTGACCTTGAGTGACCTGCGAAAGCAATATCGGCTAGAGCGACGCCTTCCGAATAGGCGAAGTGAACTGTTCGCATGCGCTAGTGCGTGCAAATCACGTGGAGACATAGTTTAGATTGCAGGCACGCGCTCCCAGCGAAAACCTTTGCTAAAGCTTCCGCGCTTTTTCCCTTGCGTAAAGTATTGAGAGAGAATTTCCGACGCATGCAGAAGGAAGGCAGAGCAGCACTTGCGGCTTGCTATAACCACCCTTGATATTAGCGTCTACACCTTGAGCGACAACATTTTCGCATCTAGGTAATCAGGCATGTAGCAATCAACATCACGCAGTGTAAATTTGCATTGGCTTAAAGGAGGCTGTGTTTTCCCAAGACTACTTTCATTAACTTTATATGCCGGCGTTTTCTGTTAAGGTCACGGTAAATTTCTGTATGCAATGCAACTGAAAACTGCCGCATTTTGTCCTTCCTACTGTGCGTCTATACATTAGAAGAAAGTTTCCTATTTGAAAGGTCATGCAGATCCCACACTCACAGATTGGCCATTGTCGTTGCTGCACAGTTTTCTGGCTCTGGTCGTTGCGCCGATGAGCTGTTTGTCGCGGGTTTGATTCCCCTCGCGGAGACACCAGATGAAAGGCGGAGGGGGGGGGGGGGGGGCAGTGAAAAACGCTCGTTGGCTGCACGTTAAGGAGTCTGATGTGGTCAAAATCATTCTGGAGTCAATTATTTTAGGACGCGCTTCGCAATCAAATTGTGGTTTTGGGGCGGAATACCACAACATTTGGTCATAATATTCCTCGTTGCAGTGGACACGTGTTTTGAGCGTTTAGCAGTAACGAGGAACACAATTAGTTATTCGTTGTACTCACAATGAATTGAAGCTGGAAACCATTATTACTGACTCGATTGCTTTCTCTATCAGTTATAAAAAGACGAAAAATTGGAGGATGCTTAAGCTTCACCTTTAGGAGTGGAACGCGACAGCATTCAAAGATCCCGGACTGCTTTTCACGCTTCCAAGCAACTGCAGCTTATGTAACCGTAATGTTTACCGGGAAACGCTGGCGGTGAACGCTACGCACTAAGGCGAGCCTTCTGGTAGAAACACGGCCTGTTGCGTGGGCCGACCCCGGAGGAAGAGCACAGCCGCGCGAAATCGGAAACGGCAGCTGGAAAAAGGGGTTTTTGTATGCGTTTCCGTGTAACAAAATTACTTTCTCTCGTATACTCTAATGAAAATCCGACGCTATCACGTCAGTACGTAGCGTGTAATTCGTACTCTACTAATTTTCTGACGCATTTTACTCAGAGATATTCAATCAGTTCAGTAACGCCTATGCGCCACGCGGAGGATCTGCGTGGTTCGAGAGTATTTTTTCTCTCACAGACAACGCCGCCGACGCCGACAGCGGATTTTCTGAAACATGGGCCGTTAGCGCTCTGCCATCAAAATTTTGTGGCAGTATATCCTTGGATGTTCCATTAAATTTTAACCGAATAAGCCAATTTCTCTCAGAATTAGAAAAAAAATCATTGCAGGTACTGGGTATCGATCACAGTACCTGTCGCATGCTAAGCGAGCGAGCGCTCTACCATCTGATCTACACCGCCGACAAGTAATACCGGTAACGTAACGGCTTTTCACTCCGTACCGCTTTTCCCCCCTCAAACTACGTCGAGCGCAGAGACCGGAGACTTCCGGAGGCAAACCGTTCGCATTGGAATGACTTGCTATATTCGGATCACTTTTACGGGCGACAGATGTCAGTGAGAGATGCGGACCGGACGAAGCTTACTCACCTATGAAGAAATTCGCAAACATTTGCGCGTAAGTCCATGCAGCGAAAAGGAGGCTTCATTCATGTGGCCACTTAAAGGCGCGGTCCAAATCTTCTTCCGATTCGTAAGTTTCCGAACGAATATTTATTTATTTATTTATTTATTTATTTATTTATTTATTTATTTATTTATGATTGATTGATTGATTGATTGATTGATTGATTGATTGATTGATTGATTGATTGATTGATTGATTGATTGATTGATTGATTGATTGATTGATTGATTCTGTTTACAGCCATAAGCATCAAACGGGCTACGTGCGTACGCGTAGGGATAGACAGGAGAATGACAGTCACTTGCTGGGTTTTCGTGCACCTACTTTTCGGTACACGAGCGCTTTCGCATTCCACCCCCTCGCAAACAGTTCCGTTGCAGACCCGAATGGAACTCGCGACCTCTTTCTCAACAGCACGACGACTGCCATATATAGCCACTAGGCCGCCGAGCCGGTCACCGAGTGTCACTTTCAAACGGCTTATAACCCAAAACGCTTCAGACGCATTGGACGTGTGTGTGCTCTTGCCAGTCCGCGCAAGTGCACACCTCAAAACGTCCTTCTCGCACGGTGCGATACCTTAGACTCGCGCGGCCATCCAATCTATGGGTGAGAAGGAGGAAGGTTAGCGTTAAATTTTGCTGACGCTCACCCACTTCCGCTCCCCCTACCCGGCTGACTCCTCCTTATCACGAGTCTGCCTTGGAATACGAGCACAAGACCACTTAAACAATTCAAGAAACTCTGCGACACTTCGCAAAAGCGAGGTCGAAGAAATTAAACGATTCAAATACTCATTAGTGTTGCACGAAATACCGCACTGCCTTCATTCTTTCTTTATTAAAACCTGAATCAATATCATTCCCCTCTTATTTCTTTTATATTTATTCGTTCTTTTATTCATTCGTTCATTTATTTATTTCCATATTCTAAAGGCCCGGAGGCACGATAGAGAGGAGTGGTGAGTTAATACGTAGTCATTGGCAAACAACTCGAAAGTTTTCGGCGTAGCTGATGACAGCGACGAAGTCAGGAAGGTGGCTCCAGTCGTCGGCGGCCGGTGCTACTAACGCCTGAACGTAAGCGCTGATGTCGCATTGTCTTCCACTACCAGACCTTCAGTGCGAGATGAAATGTCTAATGGACGTAGCAACAACTCATCTTTAAGATCAATTTTAGTGCAGTAAATCTCAATGCAGTGCAGCAGGCCTACCAACTTCAGCTTCCATTAATCTCTCTCTCTTTCTCTCCAATCATACGGCAGACATACTGATCCAGCATATCTGCCTGGATCAACATGAATTACGTCAACATGGCCTTTCCTTTTCCCACTTTTCCCTGCGCAGAGTAGCAGGCCCCAGGCAAAGCTTTACCGACCGTCTTCTCTGCTATCTCACATTAGGAATGTTCCCTCATCCCTCTTGGCTGCTGGATATGTGTGAGATTTCGTTCTGTCTCCGAATAGGTAATTTGCCAGTAGACCACTAAGGCCAATTCGTATGTGCCACTGGGTATGAATAGACATGTGCAAGAATAGACAACATGGGCCCCTGAATATGTGCAACTGAGCATGTGTCACTGGGTATGTGCCCGAATATTCCACTTCGCCCATTCGGTATGTGCAAATACAAATGTGAAACTAAGTGTGTGAACGTCCCCCAGAATGGGTATGCGCCACTGTGAGGGTTCCCGGTTAGACAAGCAAAAGAAGATCTAAGGGGTTACTTACCACCAGCATAGAATTTTAGAAGTCAGCTACAGAGAAGCGGAAAAGCCAGCACCAAGAACAGTCGAGTGTGAAGAAAGTAGTGAAATGAATGGCACAATAGCGCGCATTCAGTATGGATCGGTGAGAAACAGAAATGTGAAGATGTCCTTACCAGAAAATTGAGCGAATGACTACATAGAAGGGAAAAATTAGACAAGACCGCGTGTCCCTACACATTGCTTCAGTGCTATTCGCATGATTGTTTGCATTAATCATGAAAGGACTTCCAACGGATATTTTTTTTCCGACAATCATGGGTTAGTTCTTACATAGCAGCACACCAGACTAATAGGACAGGTCACTAGGATAAACATGGTAATCTAATTATTAAAGGATAAAATGAAATGGACAATTTTTTCTTCGCGAAGTTGTAAACGGAGATGCCAACGCCGTGCAAAAGCGCACGACACTGTGACAGGGTGCAAAGTGCATGCGCTGATGAAGGAGAAGAAGAAGCCTTCTTTTCGGCAGGTCCACTCAGCTGGCGTTTAGTGAAAATCTTCTATTCCGATACTGTTCAGGACTACTAAACCCGTTGAGCCACATCTGAGAACTGGGCGATGGACGTTCTTCTCCCCCAACGACTGGCCGGCTGTAGTGAGTCGTTTGACTGCAAGGAAGCGTTTGGTCATGGCCCTTTCCAGAAGAGGATGCTCGTCCTCATTCTTCTAGGAGTCTTCTCGGCTAATTGCCAAACCGTGGTGATTTCCCTTATCACTGGTGTCGTCGACCATTGGTACAAGCCACTCGCCGGTTTCAACATCTCTGCAGCCGATTGGAAGAATATTGCCATACCGATCGAGGCCGACGGACGCTTCAGCCGCTGCCGCATTTACGAACGCTGCAAGCCACCCGCTGAACACGGCGATTCCGCTGAGCCTCACAAGATCGGCGCTGTTCTAACCGGGGCCGACGAGTGGCACAGCCGATGCTTCCAAGACACCAGCGACCCACGCGACGTGCCCTGTGAAGAGTGGGACTACGACGTTAGATCGGCCAAGGCCAGTGCGGTGAGCTCTTGGAACATGGTGTGCAACCAATGTTTGCTACCGGCCACCCTTGTCGCCCTGCAGAACGCCGGCGCCGTAGTTTCCGTCACCTTGGCCGGAGCCTTCGTAGACTACGTTGGCAGGAGAGTCATGCTACTTTCCTCCTCCGCAGTGGTAGTGACCTTCACAGTGTGCACCATCGCGGCGACAAACTACATGCGCTACGCTGCGGCGCGCTTCCTTAGCGGGGCCAGTGTCGCTGTACGCACAATTTTTACCTGCCTCATCCCGTTCGAGGTGATGACGCACGCGCACAGGCCGCAGCGATCGCTCCTCCTGGCGGTTCTGGGCCTCACGTTATGTGAAGTCTGGAGTGTCATCGTCAAACCGGTGGTCATCGACTGGCGTCTGAAGCAGGTGATGTTCCTGGCCCCGACGGCTCTCCTGCTCCCGGCTTTGTCTACCGCCCGAGAGTCGCCCCGGTGGCTCGTCGCGAAAGGGAAACTGGACGCGGCCGAAGCAGTCATGATGGAGGCTGCAGAAACCAACAATTTCCCACTTCCTGTCACGGCCTGTCTCGTGGAAAAGCTGAGAGAACAGATCAAGAACCACAGAAGTCGCGAAGGTGCGGATACGGAAGACTTGGTCGACTATCGCTCCCTCCGGCGTCGAGCGTTGGCCATGTTTGCCGTTTGCTTCTCCATATCTTCTGTTTTTTACCTCGATGCCTTCTCGACGGCGCAGTATAACGAATTTTGGATCCCGTTCCTCACGGTTGTCGTCACAATGGCGACGTACGCGCGGATGCACTTCCTGATGACCGGCGTCGCCCTCGTCAGAGTGCTCAGCTTCTGCTTCCTGTTGGCGGGCTTCATACAATGCGCGCTGAGTGTGGCGGTGGGCGCTGGATTCATCATGATCAGCAAGGCGTTACTCGTCCTCTCCAAGGGCGTCTCTAACGTAATGTTTGTACACTGTTTCACCTACGTCCTGAAACTCTTTCCATCCGCAGTGCGCGCCGGTGTCGCATGCTGGGCGTTCGCCTTCGGGCGTATCGCGGCCATGTGCGCGGCAATGACTCTCGTTCTGAAGCCAGCCGGACACGAAGACGTGGTATTCGCCGTTGCAGGACTTTTCCTCTTCGTCTCCTTGCTCGTCATTCGCGTCCTGCCACGCACGACAGTGGTGGAAGATGCACGAATCGTGGCCAGGCGCGCATCAGACTCCACCAGGATGTCCATGGATCACATGAAACGAACCCTCGAACAGAGGATAGTACGCAAGAAACCCAAGACCGGAAGCGTGGAGAGCTCCAAGTCATCCAGCAGGAAGAGTGGGAGAAGTGGTGGCAGCAAAACTCCTGGAAGTTTTAAAGTGTCTCGTCGATTTCAAACCGAGCGAACGCTTGAATGAAGCCACCGGAAGCTTAGTATGAAATGACTGGGCACGGTGTCGTGTTGGCGACATCGAAAAGTCTCTTCTTGGAATCCTATCTGCTATAATTACGCTTTTAAATGTTCTTTTGCACTCAGCCCACAAAAAATAGGTACTTTCTTCTGTTCTAACCTCCTATCTGTGTTGTCTTCACAGAGTATCTTTGTGTGTTTCGTGCGCGTTTTTTTTATCTGGAAAATATAATTTTCATCATTTTGGTAGATAAACATTGGCTCTTTGAAAGTTTATGTGTGCGCTTGGCCGCGAGACTGCTCCAACTTACCTCAGAAGTCCAGGCTGCGCGTATGGAATGGAAAAAAGAAGCATCATTCTTTGCCCCATTGCGAATATATACATAAACGCATGCATACGTGCTTTAATGACCACGCGTACGTATAATATATATGCGCACTCCACTGACCAATATTACCTGGAGTAGGGATTCCCCCGATAGAGGCGACTTTGTTCCTCGGCCTAAGAACGTAACTTGAAATTGAAAGACAAGAGTCCAAACTCATTTCAGCGATGGTCGGACGACCACCGCACCAGAGTTCCCCTACTAACTTAAATATGAAACTGTTGTGCACCGAGCCATGCAGTGAGAGGCAGATAAGAAGGCGCTAAGCTCATGTTTGTCGCCAGGCGCTTTCGAAAGTAATCAAACCACGAATGAAATGCAAGGTCCGCACGCAACCGCGTGTTGTGTAAGAAGGGTAAGCGTATCAACCATTTTCTCCACCGGTCGCTTTTAACAACCATGGAACAAACAAATAATATCGTCCCATTGTTCCCGCCTGCACGTATTGTTGCATCACGGTACACATAATTAACGCACGTTTTATTGCTACATTTGCCTTTGTAACCAGTACGCTGACTACTATGGCCAACATATTGAATACAGCGATTGAACCGGAACATTTGTTCAATTTTCCTTCGACACAGTCGCACCGCCTTATAGCAAACTATGAGCTGCTTCATTTGGCTTATTTATTTATTTATTTATTTATTTATTTAGTTAGTTATTTATATATTTATTTATGCGCGGATCGTTTTCTTTGGCTTCTAAACCGTTTTCTGGGTCAGCGGGCTTCTTCCGCTGAAGGCTCGTGGTCTCATGGTACCGAGTTGCAGTACACGTTCGACGTCA
Organism: Dermacentor variabilis; assembly: GCF_050947875.1. Lineage (NCBI taxonomy): Eukaryota > Metazoa > Arthropoda > Arachnida > Ixodida > Ixodidae > Dermacentor > Dermacentor variabilis. The sequence continues at coordinate 32,120,544 of NC_134578.1, read as the reverse complement.
AACGCTCTTTTGAGGGCAACTGCGGCGATATTATTTTTACTACAACTGGGTAACGGCAATGTCATGTTCCTGAGACCCTCCCGTCACGTATGACGTATCAGATAGTGGAATTTATCAGCACATTCGGAATTAATTTTAAATAAGCAAAACAGCGCAACAACATTTACATCTGGCCGAGCAGTCGAGGGAACCCCTTCGTGTGACGTACCTGGTAGTCAACGAAAACGGCGAAGGGCAGAGACGCTCAGCCGATTCGTGACGGTGCCGGACCATTTTCACAAAGTCTTCGGGTGACAATGTCAGCCGCACCAGCTTTTCGGAGCTGTCGAACAGTGACAGCTCCGATTCCGATCAACTCGACAGCCATAAATCGTCGTTCGCCTTCGACATGCCGCCAGACCGCGAGCGTCAAGCGCAACCCACCGCACCGCGATGCAACACAAGGACCTAGCGTAAGCCCTAACCACTGATTGGATGCGGGATGCTTGCTATATTAAGTGTTCTACCCCCTTCTCCGGGAATCGTTTCGGTGTGCCTTTCTTCATGTTCCTGCCCGTGTCATTTTTTACGCGCTAGTGCAATGTCCCATTATGCGTATAGCTCAGGATCGTCGAATCCACTACGCCGTCCTCACCCGTCTGCGTATGACGTCATTTCTGTCGAAACGAAATGCGGTCAGTAACTGAGGAGGAGGCGAGGCAGGTGGTCCGAGGCAATTGATGAAATCGATTTGTGAAACATCCGTGACACTCTGCCGCCTGCTGTTATTGAAGAAATTACGGAAGTGTGCAGAGAAACGCACCAGTCCGTTGCCCTTTTAGAAGCACGGGTTCTTGTTCGAGAGCTTCGTGGTGTCCGAAGTTTTAGATGCAACGCTCCCCCTTGACGCGCTGTTTCGCGTTTCTGCGCCGCCTGTGCTAGAATGTTCTAGAAAATACTGCGAGAGTGGCGAGATCGGTGCGCGAATATGTGGACGGAGCGTCAAGCCTTTGCTGCGAGCAGCGGCCGGAGGCTCTGCTTTCGTGATCCCGTGCTATTTCGCCACTCGAATAAGCGGCGGGCATCAGATACACGCGTGCTTTAGTCATTAACACGATAACACTGGTGACGTCAAAATTGTACGACGCTGCAAGGTAATCCTGGAGGGACTAGCCGCACAAAAGTACGTGTTCGCGTCTTACGTGATGATTTATATCTTTCCCTTCCACGAGTGCGTCTTTCCCACCGCATTTCCGTGCCGCGACTCGCCATTCTGAAAGCGCTGATTATTGTGCCACGTGACTTGTGTCTCGCGAATTCAGGAGTGACCTGGCGGTAGCCCTGCTAGCCCCAACTGCGGCATGGGTTTCCATAGGATGTGGGTCCATTTTGTTTTGTGTGTCGTGTTGCGTGGTTGTTCAACGCTGAAGTAAATGCCTCGCCCATCTGCGAAACACATATCGAGTGTTCCTTCGCCGGGAAGAACGGGTCACCTGTCGACAAGTTCATTTTGGGGGTGGCAATTAGGCGGTGAAGACGAGACGGCAGTAGAGTACGCCCCTTTCGGGCCACAAAGAATGGGTAAATGTTTGAGCTCTGGGGTAAACGTAAGAATGCGCCCCTCATTCAAACATAGTGGTATGCAGCGGCCACGTCTGATGAAGCGCTGCTGACGTCAGTTGCTTTTTCTCCGGTGAACAGAAGCGTGCTACGCTGAACAACGCTGTCCTCAATCTGAGGGAAGGGCCAAAAGATGTCGCCTCGGAGATTTTCAAGAGCCAAGAGGGCGGTTCGTCTCCTGAAGCTAATAGCACCCAACCGCCCGAGGTCCGATGACTGCTTTCATTTTATTCTCCCTTCTGGGTTATTTAGACAGCCCAGCCACGCATCTTAATATTCCCTCTCATCTGAAGCCATCACTTTGTTCTAACTAAAACGTTTCAATTTTTGCAACGCAACGTCGTCATCACTACTTGGTCGCCTTGTACATCTGGCTAATGGCACGTTTAGCTGGGACTCCTACCATTTAAGCAACGCCGGATGGGTGTCCCCCATCCAAACAATCCACATTCGTTGCGCGCACAGTTATTCGTAAGCGGGATATTATAAAAGAGTGATCAGTGGTCTGTACCAACGTGAGGCATGACGTACTGTATGACGGGAGAAATCGGGACGACCCGTACAACCAGCCCAACGTAGCAGATATGTTTATAGCGAGCGTCTAGTTCACGTTGGCACTTGGCCCTTCATTGTTTTGTTCTCTCTATTAGTCAGGACCGAAACACCGCTATAATGGAGCACTAAGTACCGCTTAGGTGTCTTAAATGCGTTTAACAATTATTTTTTAGGGGCTGAGTTGCCATAGTGGCATAACGGCGAAATGAAATCACATGTAATATCGTTAAAACCCAATTCATGGAGACAAGCTGCAACGGCGACTTATGAAATTAATCACATCATCTTTTATGCGCCCTGTTAAAAAAATTCGCAGTAATGTTTCACTTCACGAATGCGGATGACCGGCAAGCGTATGGGTGCTATAGCGCACACGACGCTATCGGCCCTCCGGTGCGCCTAAACGCCAGCACTATTTGCAACGCAGATCGTATTCAGGACAGGGCTCACGTGGCCGCACCATACGCACCAACCGTCAGAGTAGAACGTCCTGTTGTAAGCATTCGCTTACTATCTAAATTACCTGGCATGGTGTTAGCGCGCATAGGCAAACATGAACACTTCACACTCGATGACCGCGGACATTCACTGTCAAAACGCTGGCGTGAGGAATTGCGGCAGCAGCAGTGAGCGAAGTGACCTTCGTGCTGTCTATCCCTTCAACGCAAACTGAACGGTGAGAACAAAGAGCCCGCGAAGCTACGAGGCAACGGCTCACGTAGACAGTGTCGTGGGACACTACGGTGGCACCGCTGGCAGGGTAGTACCGTTCAGTAACGCATTGTGCCATGGTGGTAAGGGAGAGTTCGCACTCTTTCCTCGGGACAGCTTGCGTCTTGAGACGCTGTCGTTGAGACGCTGCGCCTCTGGTCACAGCATCTGCAATCAGTGGCGGTGGCAGGCGCTGCACGGGGTTCCAAATGCGTTGCTTGATGAAGCGTCGTTCGAAATACCGGTTGGCTTGCGCGTACAGGTAAAAATGGGGTTTGACGTGCGAAAACCACTTTCTGATTATGATGCACGCCGTAGTGGAGGACTCCGGAAATTTCGACCACCTGGGGTTCTTTAACGTGCACTTAAATCTAAGTACACGGGTGTTTTCGCATTTCGCCCCCATCAAAATGCGGCCGCCGTGGCCGGGATTCCATCCCGCGACCTCGTGCTCAGCAGTCCAACACCATACCCACTGAGCAACCACGGCGGGTGCGTACAAGTAAGGCATGCTGGTTAAGGGGAGTGCCCCTATAACAGTGTGCAGTATAGTGCCGCAAATAACCACCTCCCAATGCATGCTTAACATGTTCTTGAAAAGTAGGCGAGGTCGGTTCTTCATAACTTTTTTTTCCTTATTCATTAATAGTAAACATTCCGGCAGCGCAATTTCATTCATATATACGTGTCAGAGGTTGTGTTCCAAGTGTAGTTTAAAAAGTACGAAGGACGCTTAACGATTTTTATTCTCAGATTTGAGCGTTGTGGTTGTCCATAGGGCTGATTGAATGCGCACACAGAACTTGCAGGCAAGCCGGAGCCAGCACGGAGGCCCAGGCGCCTTCCTCGTTCACTTGCTTCGCGGCTTCAGACAGACACCGCTGATTTCACGAGCTGGCCACTTACGCTCGCGCGCCAGATGCCTGCAAAATGCTGTGCTGTTGGTGCTGAAAACTGCCACATCAGCCCTTCCTATTGTACGCCCATACACTATAAGTATTTTCCTATTGTAAATGTTATGCAGATCCCAATAAACAAGTCGTTAATTCTGCACCTACTCATTCATCCAGGTTGTCGAGTCCCAAATTGTCTATTAGGCAGCAAACCCAGTGGCACGTATACCTAGTGGCTCAATGGACAGAGGAGAACAATTCTAATGCGAGAAAAGCAGAGAAGCCTCCCGGAAAAATTTTGCTACTTTGTGTTGATAACAAAAAGAAGAGCAAGGACCAAGTTGATGTGAAATAGGCTAAATACGGATCGACGACATATCCGAAATGTCGGGGAGGTTAGCTGATGACAAACAGAGGGACAGACATCCTCAGCGAAAACATAATGACCTCTGAAATAGTCCCTATTAAGGGAAAAAAAAGAGTTACGAAAGTTTCAAGTCCCAATAAATCAACCCCTACAAGTTATCCGTTTACTGCTTTTTAATTTAGCGTTTTCCACTGAAGATTTAGATGAAGCAGTAGAAGTAGACGACAGTAATCAAAATTGTCGCGTATTTACCAAATTCTTCTGTCGTATATCTACATGAATCTATTGTCTGCATAGGTCTGGCGCCCTCCTCCTTATTGACGTGAAGATGAGTCTACAGGAAACTTCTTGTCATGCCGCGATTTCTCTCGATTAAGAAAGCAAATTCAGTGGGACAATTTCACGACGCTGGATCAAATCTAGTCTTTCCCGAAATTCAATATTTGAAAGCCTCCTCTCAAGGACATTATTGTACGGATGTTGTTGCAGCTATTGAAAGGTTCATAAATAAATCAGGACGACTTCCTTGCTAAATTATTGAATTTTTTAAAATCAAGATTTATTATCTTCTATTGATACATTCAAAATTTCTCATTAGTGTTTCTCTTTAGATTCGACTAATTATATTCAAGAATGATCCTATATTCTTGGTCAATCATCCAAGGTGAGTATGAGGCACTCGTAGAAGAAACTCAACCAACACCCGTGTTTATACTTTGTTTAGTCATGTGGGCTCAGTAGGTCGTGACAACAGCCTCGATTACAAAGGAAGAATTAAAGACGCATTGGAAGCGCGCAGTCGCTCTTCTCTCCTCAAGGAAAAATGCTGCGACTCTAGAGACACCTTTGCACTGCCTTCCACGTGCCAGGCCTCGATTATCCCGTTACTCGGCTACGTTGCGTGCTGCTCTGCAATCCAGACAAGCAGGTAGACGCCCTGATACTGTGCCGTCGATAGCTCAGTTGGTAGAGCGGTGGACTGTAGAGGTTTCATCCCAAGCGGACATCCATAGGTCGCTGGTTCGAATCCGGCTCGACGGACTGAATGCATTTTTTTCTTTCTTGATAATCCTGCTGACTTTTATCTTTGTGTACCAGTAAAAATTTTTTTTTAATCTATTCGTGTTGAGAAAACGCAGGCACTTTGAGCAGAGATGCTGTTGCTGTAATACCGGGTGTTTCAGAGAACAGTTTCAAAATTTTGTAAAGGTTTTCTGTGGCAGATAGCACAATTCTAGTTCATGAGTTGGTCTACTCGAAGAGGCGGACATTACGTGCAAAAGAAATTAAAATGTATAATATATTCATGAACAAATATTGACTAATTAGGTCTCGGACTAATTACCTTAGACCCAAGTTTCAAATTACCAATTCTAGCCGTCTTGCTCGCAAAGCGGGTCCTTTTGGAACGAATTCTCAGGATGACAACGATTTCGAGAGGTTGTCATCCAGATACTTTTGCGTTTGAATGCATGAAACGACCGTTTTGATAAGAAAGTAAGTGGAACACCAATGCATTTCTACGCAAAGCTTGCGAATTATTATATCGAAACTGGTGTCATCTTGAGAAATCCTTCCAAGTGGATCCACCTTGCAAAATCCACGGCTATAATCAGCACATTGCAATATGGACCATAAGGTAACTTATTATTTAACTTATATAACTTATTTAGTGAATTTTACCCGCCGTGGTTGCCCAGTAGCTATGGTGTTGGGTCAGTAGCCCAACACCATAGCTACTGGGCAACCACGGCGGGCAACCAACCGGCCGCGGCGGCCGCATTTCGATGGGGGCGAAATGCGAAAACACCCGTGTACTTAGATTTAGGTGCGCGTTAAAGAACCCCAGGTGGTCGAAATTTCCGGAGTCCTCCACTACGGCGTGCCTCATAATCATAAAGTGGCTTTGCACGGAAAACCCCATAATTTAATTATTTAGAGAATTTTTGTTAATTATTCATTATGCAATTCAATTTACTGTGCAAGTAGTGTACACGCGTTGGAGTGCACTACCTAATGAACTAGAATTGTATTATCTGCCACAGGAAACCTTTAAGAATTTGTGAAAGTGTTCGCTGAAACACCGTCTTTGTGCAACTGAAATGCTGCCAACGAAAAAAAAACGCAGCCGTAGACGCCAGAGGACGGCATTGCAATGAAGTTCATCACATGCATGACACAGCGCATAGGAAGGAAAGAGGTAAGAAGAAGGCAGGGTGGTTAACCAGAATCACGTCCGGTTGGCTACCCTACACCGGGGGAATGGGAAAGGGGAAAACAAAGATAGCAGGGAGAGAGAGGAGGGAAGGAAAGAAGGAAATTGCAGTGAGTTCGCTGACGTGTGTGGCCTTACAGAAATTGCATTGATAGTCACAGATGGTCGCACAAGCCCGTCGTCCTTAAGAAGCACAAAAGTGCCTTCACCGCTTTATGGGCCGACGGGCGATGGGGGTGGTGTTCCAGCAGCACCTGCACAGAAAGCGGCCGATTGTCCAGTTCTTGAAAAGCTTTGGCAAGTTCTCGTCTCTCGGGGGTGTATCGTGGACAGTGGCACAGCAGGTGGTCGACGTATGAAAACATAAACACAATACCTACATAACGTAACGTATCATATACATTACTGTAATGACGTATACCATCAACACATTTAGCAATAATGCGAGTGTCCACGTCTGAAAAATAAGAAGTTACTGTCCACTGACTCCCGGGTTGCGCGGTATCAGCATAACGTTTTTCCGAAATTTCCAAGACTGGAGTTTAATTATTACTGCCACCCAATATGGCAGACTGAACACGAGGAGCCTCAAAACGGCACAGAACACATTTCAAATACCGAATTAACCGTAATGGGGTTCGTTAAGTGCCCTTTGCCTCCTTGACCTTGAGTGACCTGCGAAAGCAATGTCGGCTAGAGCGACGCCTTCCGAATAGGCGAAGTGAACTGTTCGCATGCGCTAGCGCGTGCAAATCACGTGGAGACATAGTTTAGATTGCAGGCACGCGCTCCCAGCGAAAACCTTTGCTAAAGCTTCTGCGCTTTTTCCCTTGCGTAAAGTATTGAAAGAGAATTTCCGACACATGCAGAAGGAAGGCAGAGCAGCACTTGCGGCTTGCTATAACCACCCTTGATATTAGCGTCTACACCTTGAGCGACAACATTTTCGCGTCTAGGTAATCAGGCATGTAGCAATCAACATCACGCAGTGTAAATTTGCATTGGCTTAAAGGAGGCTGTGTTCTCCCAAGACGACTTTCATTAACTTTATATGCCGGCGTTTTCTGTTAAGATCACGGTAAATTTCTGTATGCAATGCAACTGAAAACTGCCGCATTTTGTCCTTCCTACTGTGCGTCTATACATTAGAAGAAAGTTTCCTATTTGAAAGGTCATGCAGATCCCACACTCACAGATTGGCCATTGTCGTTGCTGCACAGTTTTCTGGCTCTGGTCGTTGCGCCGATGAGCTTTATGTCGCGGGTTTGATTCCCCTCGCGGAGACACCAGATGAAAGGCGTGGGGGGGGGGGGGGGGACTAGTGAACAACGCTCGTTGGCTGCACGTTAAGGAGTCTGATGTGGTCAAAATCATTCTGGAGTCAATTATTTTAGGACGCGCTTCGCAATCAAATCGTGGTTTTGGGGCGGAATACCACAACATTTGGTCACAATATTCATCGCTGCGGTGGACACACGTTTTGAGCGTTTCGCAGTAACGAGGAACGTGATTAGTTATTAGTTGTAGTCACAAAGAACTGAAGCTCGAAACCATAATTACTTACTCGATTGCTTTTTCTATAAATTATAGAAAGAGAGAAAAAATTGGAGGACGCTTAAGCTTCGCCTTTAGGAGTGGAACGCGACAGCATTCAAAGATCCCGGACGGCTTCTCACGCTTCCCGGCAACTTCAGCTTACGTAACCGTAATGTTTGCCGGGAAACGCTGGCGGCGAACGCTACGCCTGATGGCCAGCTTTCCGGTAGAAACACGGCCGCTTGCCTGGACCGATCCCGGAGTTTGCGCAGAGCCACACGAAATCTCAAACGGCAGCTGGAAAAAGGGTCTGTGTTTGAGTTTTCTCATTACAGAATTATGTTTTCTCCTATATTCAAATTAAAGACCGACGCTATCGTGTCTAAAGGTTGTGTGTATGTCACACTTTAGGAGTTTTCTGACGCATTTTACTTTGAGAAATTCAGTCAGTTCAGTAATGCCTCTGCACCACGCGGAGGCCTGCGTGTATCGGGGGATTCTTTCTCACGGATAACGCCGCCGACGCCGACATCGGATTTTCCGCGACACGGACCCTTATTGCTACCACGTCAAAATTTGGTGGCACTCCCTTTAATGTTCCATTACATTTTAACCGAAGTTCGCAATTTATCTCGGAGCTAGGAAAAAAATTCATTGGAGGTGCTGGGTATCGATCACAGTACCTCTCGCATGCTAAGCGAGCGCTGTACCATCTGAGCTACAACCTCGACAAGGAATGCCGGTAACGTAACGCTTTTTCACTCCGTACCGCTTTCAGCGTAACACTACGTCGAGCGCAGAGACCGAAGATTCCCGGAGGCAACCGGTTCCCACTGGAGCGAGGTGCTGCATTCGAATCACTTTTACTGCAAGCGATGTCAGTAAGAAATGTGGGCCGAATGAAGCCATGAAGAAGTTTGCAAACATTTGCGCATAAGTCCATGCAGCGAGAAGGCTTGTCCTTCATGTGGTCACTTTAGGGCGCGGTCCAAATCTTGTTACGATTTGTACTTTTCCCAACTATTGATTGATTGATTGATTGATTGATTGATTGATTGATTGATTGATTGATTGATTGATTGATTGATTGATTGATTGATTGATTGATTGATTGATTGATTGATTGATTGATTGATTGATTGATTGTGTTGACGGCCAAAAGCATCAAACGGCTACGAGGTATACGCGTAGTGGTGGACTCGAGAATAATATTCACTTGCTGGGTTTTCGAACACCTACCTTTCGGTACAGGAGCGTTTTCGCATTCCGCCCGAAAAGACAAGTTGGCCCATTCGGTATGTGTAATGGGCATACTGGGTATCTAAAAAGATAGACAACATGGGCCACTGCAAAGTGGAATTTCAGTGCAATAAGCATTCTTTCAGAACTAGAGGCACTATTCCGTATGTCGGCCTGGATCGAACATCCTTTGCGTCAACCTGGTCTTTACTCGTCTTACCTTTCCCTTCGCAGAGTAGCAGGCCACACACAAAGCTTTTCCTGCCGGCCTCTCTGCTTTGTCTCATTAGGAATGTTCCCTCATCCCTCTTGGCCCCTAGGTATGTGCGCCATTTTGTTCTTTCTCTGAATAGGTAATTTTGGAGTAGACCACTTTGCCCATTGGGTATGAGCCAATAGTTATGTGCAAGAATAGACGTTTGGGTCACTGAATATGTGCAAGTGGGCATGTATCACTGGGTGTGTGCCCGAATATTCCGCTTTCTCCATTCGGTATGTGCAAATGCAAATGTGAAACTAAGTATGTGAACGTCCTCCAGAATGGGTATGTGCCACTGAGTAGGAGCCCCGATAGACAAGCAGAAGAAGAACCAAGGTGCTACATATCGGCATCATAATATTTTAGAAGTCAACTACAGAGAAGTGGAAAAGCCAGCATAATGAACAGCCGAGCGTGAAGAAAGTGGTGAAATGAGCCAAAGAGGACAATAGCGCGCATTGAGCGTGGATGGTTGAGCAACAAAAAAGTGAAGATGTCCGTACCAGAAAATTGAGCGAAGTCGACTACATAGAAGGGAAGAATGCAACAAGACAGTGTGTCCCTACATTGCTTCAGTGTTATTCGCATGAACGCCTGCATTGATCATGACAGGAACCCCACCGAATATTCTTTTTAAAGGAAATCATGGAATAACATTAAGATAAGAGCACACCAGACTAGCAGGACAGGTACCTAGGATAATTATGGTAATTGCCTTATTAAAGGATGAAGCGAACTGAACTATTTTTTGTTCGCCAAGTATAAAGCGGAGATGCAAACGCCGTACAAAGGCGCGCGACAATGTGATACACTGTGAATTGCGCGAGCTGATGAAGAAGAAGAAGAGTTCGTTTCGGCCCCTCCGCACCGCTAGCTCTCGTCTGGAATCGTCTCTTTGGACACCGCACAACACTACTAACCCCGAAGAGCGACACCTGAGAATCAGGCGATGGACGTCGTCCTCCCCCAGCGACTGGCCAGCGCCGATCTCCGAACAAGCGAGTCTTTTGACTGCGAGGAAGCCTTTGGTCACGGCCCTTTCCAGACGAGGATGCTCGTTCTCATTGTTCTGGGACTTTTCTCGGTTAATTGCCAAACCATGCTGATTTCCCTCGTCACCGGTTACGTCGACCATTGGTGCAAGCCGCTCGCCGGTTTCAACATCTCTGCAGCCGATTGGAAGAATATTGCCATACCGATCGAGGCCGATGGGCGCTTCAGCCGCTGCCGTATTTATGAACGCTGCAAGCCACCCGCTGACCACATCGATTCCGCTGAGCATCGCAAGAGCGGCGCTGTTCTAACCGGGGCCGAAGAGTGGCACAGCCGATGTTTCCAAAACACCAGCGAGCCACGCGACGTGCCCTGTGAAGAGTGGGACTACGATGTTCGGACGGCCAAGGCCAGTGCGGTGAGCTCTTGGAACATGGTGTGCGACCAACGCTTGCTTCCGGCCATCCTTGTCGTGGTGCAGAACACCGGCGCCGTTGTTTCCCTCATCCTGGCCGGAGTCTTCGTTGACTACGTCGGTAGGAGAGCCATGCTCCTGTTCTCCACCGCAGCGTGCGTGACCTGCACGGTGTGCTCCATCGCGGCCACAAATTACGTGCACTACGCTGTGGTGCGCTTCCTTACCGGGGCCAGTGTCGCGGTAAACATGATTTTTGCCTGCCTCATCCCGTTCGAGGTGATGACGCACGCGCACAGGCCGCAGCGATCGCTCCTCCTGGCGGTTCTGGGCCTCACGTTATGTGAAGTCTGGAGTGTCATCGTCAAACCGGTGGTCATCGACTGGCGTCTGAAGCAGGTGATGTTCCTGGCCCCGACGGCTCTCCTGCTCCCGGCTTTGTCTACCGCCCGAGAGTCGCCCCGGTGGCTCGTCGCGAAAGGAAGACTGGACGCGGCCGAAGCAGTCATGATGGAGGCTGCTGAAACCAACAATTTCCCACTTCCTGTCACGGCCTGTCTCGTGGAAAAGCTGAGAGAACAGATCAAGAACCACAGAAGTCGCGAAGGTGCGGACACGGAAGACTTGATCGACTACCGCTCCCTCCGGCGTCGAGCGTTGGCCATGTTTGCCGTTTGCTTCTCCATATCTTTCGTTTTTTACCTCGATGCCTTCTTGATGGTGAAGTATAACGAATTTTGGATTCCGTTCCTCACGGTTGTTGTCACAATGGCGACGTACGCGGGGATGCACTTCCTGATGACCGGCGTCGCACTCGTCAGAGTGCTCAGCGTGTGCTTTCTCTTGACGGGCTCCATACAATGCGCGCTGAGCGTGGCGTTCGGTACTGGATACGTCACGATCAGCAAGACCTTACTCGTCCTGTCCAAGGGTGTCTCTAACGTAATCCTTGTACACTGTTTCACCTACGTCCTGGAACTCTTTCCATCGGCCGTGCGAGCCGGTGTCTTCTGCTGGGCGTTTGCCTTCGGGCGTGTCGCGGCCATGTGCGTGGCAATGACCCTCGTCCTGAAGCCAGCGGGACACGAAGACGTGGTGTTCGCCGTTGCGGGACTTTTGCTCTTCCTCTGCCTTCTCGTCATCCGCGTCCTGCCACGCACGACAGTGGTGGAAGAAGCACGAATCGTGGCCAGGCGCGCTTCAGACTTCTCCAGGATGTCCATGGATCACATGAAACGAACCCTCGTACAGAGGATATTACGCAAGAAGTCCAAGACAGGAAGCGAGAGCTCCAAGTCATCCAGCAGGAAGAGAGGGAGGACTGGTGGCAGCAAAAATCCTGACTGTTTTAAAGTGTCTCGTCGATTCCAAACCCAGCCAATGCTGGAATGAAGCCACCGGAATATTTGTATGAAATTACTGTGCGCGATGTCCTGTTGGCGACATCGAAAAGTCGCTTCTTGCATTTTGGTCTGCTGTAATTATGCTTTTAAATGTTCTTTCGCACTCATAACAATGAAAATCACGAACTTAAGTTCTAACTTAATTCCTTTCTGTTTTCACGGCACAGAGTACTTTTGTGTGTTTCGTAAGCGTTTTTTATATCTGGCAAATATAATTTCATCCTTTCGATAGCTAAAGCATTGGCCGTTTGAAGGTTGATGTGTGTTTGTGACCACGAGACTACTGAAACTTACTTCAGCATTTCAGGCTGCACGTTGGGAATGGAAAAAACCATGGTTTTTTGCATTGTGAATATGCACATAAATGCGTGCACACATGATATAATGACCACGCGCACATATGTATGCGGACTACCCTGACCAAAATTACGTGGGCTGGGGATTCCCCGATAAAGGCGACTTTGTTCCTCGGCCTATGAATGTTACTTCAAACTGAAGACTACAGTCCGAACTGACTTCGACAATGGTCGGACTACCACCGCGCCAGAGTTCCCCTAGTAAGTTAAATATAAAACTAATGTGCACCAAGCCATACAATGAGAGAAACAACTTTATTTAGTCGCCTGCAGAACGACACCATGACTAAATGGCGCCGCGACGCGGGCCCCGGACGTCTTCTCAGCGGGTGGTCTCTACTCAACTCCAGCGCTTGTTACTCCCGCGGTCGGTCGCCCTCAGGGGGACAGTCCCGTCGGTTTCGTTCGGCCTTTGTCTTGCAAGGGCCGCCGAGACCTGCTGGGCGGCTGCGGTTTCGATTTCGTGGTCGTAGCATTTCGCCGCAGCCGCCAGTCACGGCGGAATCGTTGAACTTGTCGAAGCTTCGTCGGGCAACTTGGTGCAATACCATAGGATGTGCGTCAGGGTGGCCCTCTCCCGCTGGCACACGCAACACACATCACTCCCATATACTTTCGGGTACAGAATTCATTAACACTGGGGTGGGTAAGGAACCAGCTTGTCATTCTCTGAACAGCACCGCCTCCGCTCGGTTAAGCCCCGGGTGCGGGGGTTGGAAAGTCCTTCGAGCCAGACGGTGAAACTGTTTAAGTTCGTTGAACGTCATCATGCGGTCCTTGGCCCTACACCATGTTGGACGGTCGGTTGCAGCGGCGCGGTTGGTTAGCGCTCGCGCCACTGCGTGTGTCGTCTCTTTGTGGTTATCGTGCTTCTCCGACGCATCGTTGCCCGCGTGCGCCGGGAACCACTTCATTTTAGCATACCTATTCTCTCGTTGCAGGTCAGTCGAGCACAGAACGCGCACAGCCTCACCACAAACTTTGCCCTTGGCATAATTCCACACTGCACTTCGCGAATCACGCAACACCGTCTGGCACCCGGGGTCGGCAATGGCCAGGGCAATGGCCAACTCCTCCTGACACGCATCTCAGACCCGTAAGCTCGCCGCTGCCCTCGTCGCGCGCCAGACGACGCCTCGATGACAGTAGCTGCGACCGCCGAGCTGTCTCCCTGATATTCTGCCGCATCCGCGAACTTTGCGTGCTCGTCCTTGGCGTGAACGTCGATGAGGGCCTTGGCCCTCGCCGCTCTTCTCTCCTTGTTAAACTCCGGGTTCATGTTTCTCGGGACGAGGTCTACCCGAATCCGGCGCCGGGTCCCGTCAAGGGGACAGGAACGTCGCTACTCGCCTTTTTCGCCCCGGGCATGAAGCCGAAGTATTGAAGTATGCGCCTGCCGGCTTCGGTCATAGAGAGCCGCTCTAGCTGGGCGGTCCGTTGCACTTCCGCAATTTCCTCGAGGGTATTGTGTACCCCCAGGCTCAGGAGCTTGTTGGTGTTCATACACTTGAATAGTCCGAGCGCCGCCTTGTAAGCTTGTCGTATAAGGGCATTGATCTTATTCTTTTCACACTGCAACCAGTTGTGGAAGGCTGCAACGTAGGTGACGTGGCTGATTACGAAGGAGTGCACAAGCCGAATCATGCTTTGCTCCTTCATCCCGGCCTTGTGGTTTGCGACCCGTCTGATGAGACGTATTGCGTTGGTATTCTTGGCTGTAAGGCGGGAAATGGTCTCGCCGTTGCCCCGTCGCTTGTGTATAATCATGCCGAGCACCCGGAATTTGTCGACCTCCGGGATCACTTGGCCGTTGCTCGTCACGATCTTGATAGCCTCGTAATCCCTCGGTTCGCTCTTGTTGAGTCTTCTTGTTAAGTCTTCTTGGTTCGCGCTTGTTAAGTTCGCTCTTGGCAACACCAGCAGTTCTCACTTGCTCGGTGAGCAGATCAAACCGGAACCGTTTAGCTGGTCTTCGATCGCGTCGACGGCATCTTGCAGCCTGCTCTCAGTGTGCAATGCAATGCAACGCTCTCAATGCGATGCAGTGCTTGCTTCTCATGCAATGAGATGCAATGAAGAAGGCGCGAAGCTCATTTCCAAAGGGTGCAGAAATAAATGCCGCAGATTCCCCCGAACGACGAAAGGTCGAGACGTCTATACGAAGTTTGCATAGTTGTTCTATCGGCCCCATAAATATGCGAGCATTCTTTGTAACTAAATTAACAAGCATGGTGACACTCGCACACAGGCAAACGTGAACACAAATCGCTTCGATGACCGCGGACACTCGCTGTCAACACACTGGCGTGAGGAAGTCCTTGGGTTCAGGGATAGCAGGCGGAAAGCAAACATGTCTGCAATAAGGAATAGTAATAGGTGATTGGAAGTTTGGTGGCAGAAAAGTAGAGACCGCAAACAACGGAGGCGTGTGCGTGTGTGTGCGTGTGTCTCTCCATAAGCAAGTAAGCTTCCTCCGCCCTACATTTCGAATGTGTGATTCGAATGCAGCATGTCGTTCCAGTGGGAACCGGTTGCCTCCGAGAGTCTTCGGTCTCTCCCCTCGACGTACTTTTCAGCGGAAAGCGGTACAGAGTGAAAAACCGTTACGTTACTGGTATTCCTTGTCGGGGGTGTAGCTCAGATGGTAGAGCGCTCGCTTAGCATGCGAGAGGTAGTGGGATCGATACCCAGCACCTCCAATGAATTCTTTTTCTAGTTCTGAGCGGAGTTGCGTACTTCGGTTAAAATGTCTTGGAACATTAAAGGATAGGATAGGAATAAACTTTATTTGTCCAACGGTTGTTGATGTTGGTGCCCGGGGCTAGGCTGCCAGGGTTCCATCACCCGAGGAAAATCTTTCGAGAACCTCGGCAACGGCCCTGTTTTGGCTTGGTGCAGCTCGGCTCGCGACACACGGTACCAGCCGAGCCTTTCGGACTCCTTACCGTCTAGTATGCCGTACGGAAAGTCATTCTGTACGGTAAAGTTCGCGCAAGCGTAGTCCTCAACCGGTACGGTATTACGCACTTACCGTATCGTATATCGTACTTTCCTTAGCCCCGCTAAAATACCCTAATGTCTTCTATGCCATTTCGAGGCTTCTCGTGTGCATTCTGCCATGTCGGGCGGCAGTTATAATTATACTCCCGTCGCATAAACGTGGGAAAAACTTTGTGCGGATCCAACGCAACCTGGGAATCAGTGGACACTAACTTCTTTTTCTTTTTTTTTCTGACCTGGACGCTCGCATTATTGTTAAATGTGTTGAAATTATACGTCGCTACAGTAATGTATATGATAGGTTACGTTATGTAGATCTGTGTTTATGTTTTTATACGCGGTGTCATGCATATGGTGAACTTCATTGCAATATCATCCTCTGCCGTCTGTGGTTGCGTTTTCTTCTTGTTGGCAGCATTTTAGTTGCACAAAGACGGTGTTTCAGCGAACACTTTCAGAAATTTTTAAAGGTTTGCTGCGACGGATGATACAATTCTAGTTCGCTAGGTAGTCTACACGAACTAGCGCACATTATACTTGCACAAGAAAGTGAAATGCATAACTGACTAATTAACAGAAATTCACTAAATAACTTTTAACTAATTACCTTATGGTCCAGTTTGCAATTTACAGATTATAGCCGTAGAGTTTGAAAGGCGGATCCAGTTGCAACAAATTCTCTGGATGACACCAGTTTCGAGATATTCATTCACAAACTTTGCGTAGAAATGCATTGCCGCTCCAGTTACTTTCTTATCAAAACGTAGTTTTATGCATTCAAGCACCAAAGTATCTGGATGACAACACCTCGAAAGGGTTGTAGTCCTGAGAATTCGTTCCAAGTAGATCCGCTTTGCGAACTACACGGCTAGAATTTGTAAATTGCAACTTCGGCTATAAGGTAATTAGTTCCTAACACAATTAGTGATGTCTCGTTAATTACTCCAATAGGCATTCGAATTTTGTTTTGCACGTAATGCCCGCCTCTGCGAGATGACCAACTCATGAGCTAGAATTGTGCTATCTGCCACACGAAACCTTTACAAAATTTTGAAGGTGTTCTCTGAAACACCCGGTATTACAGGCAACAGCATTTCTGCTCAAAGCGCCTGTGTTTGTTCGACACGAATATATTTTTTTTTATTTTGATTGGTACACAAAGTCAAACAAAAGTATGCAGAATTATTAAGAAATAAAAAATACATTCAGTCCGTCGAGCCGCATTCGAACCATCGACCTATGGATGTCCGCATCGGATGAAACCTCTACAGTCCACCGCTGTACCAACTGAGCTATTGACGGCGCAGCGACAATTTATCTACCGGGTTGTCTGGATGCACAACAACATGGCCGAGTAACGGGCACGCTATGTAGATACTGTGTTTATGTTTTTATACGCTCGTCATGCATGTGATGAAATTGGTTGCAATGTCATCCTCTGCCGTCTACAGTTGCGGTTGTCGCCAGATAACTTCCCCGACTTTTCGAGTATGTCGTCGGTACGTATTTAGCCTCCTTCACGTCAACTTGGTCCTTGCTCTTCTTTTCGTTATCCGCGCAGAGTATCGAAGCCTTTACGGGAGACCGTTCTGCTTTTCTCGCATTAAAAATGTTCTCCTCTGTCCCTTGAGCCACTGAGTATACGTGCCACTGGGTGTGTTGCCTAATAGACAACTTGGAACCACCTGGGTGAATGGGTAGGTGCCAAATAAACCACTAGACCATTCGATCGGTATCATCCTCGGTCTATATTTTTTCGTGTCCACTGCAGGACGAAGGCCTCCCAGCGATCTCCACTCACCCCTGTCTTGCGCTAGCTGATTCCAACTCTCGATTGCAGATTTGCTCATTTCATCACGTCACCTAATTTGCTGACGTACTCGACGGCGCTTCCCTTCCCTTGGCACCCACTCAGTTACTCTCTAATGGTCCATCCGTTATCTACCCTACGCCTTACATGGCCTGCTCAGCTCCATCTTTTTTTCTGTTAATGTCGACTATAATATCGGCGGTCCCCGTTTGCTCTCTGATTCACACTGTTCCCTTCTGGCTATTAGCGTTACACCTAACATTTTTCGTTCCGTTGCTCTTTGTGCGGTCCTTAACTTTTCCACGACTTTCCTTGTTGGCTTCCAAATTTCTGCCCCATATGCTGGCGCCGGTATGATGCAATGATTGCTGGCTTTTCAGTGACAATGGTTAGCTCCCAGTCAGGATTTCGTAATGCCTGCCGTATACACTCCAAACGATTTTTATTCTGTAAATTTCCTTCTCATGATGAGAAGCATTAGTAATTAGTAATTGACCAAGGTAAAAATACTCCTTCACAGACTTAAGAGGCTGAATGGAGATTATGAATTCTTGTTCTCTTGCCAGACTATTGAACATTAGCTTTTTCTTCTGCATATTTATCTTCAACTCCACGTTTAAATTGTCTTGATTAACGTACTCAATAGTAGTTCTGCGGAAACCCGCAAGGTGGAGAGAAGCAATGAATAAAGGGAAAATGAGACATCCACCCGTTTTGTAGCAATTGCTACAAAGGAAACCCATACGGGTTCCTCGAAAGAAAAGCCTCATAGTTGAAGAAAAATTCGTCCTGGTCCGGGACTCGAACCCGGGACCACCGCCTTTCCGGGGCAGCCGCTCTACCATCTGAGCTAACCAGGCGGCTAGCAGATGGTAGGGCGAAGTCGAATTTGTCGACAACACGAAGCAAAGGCAAGAGTTTGACGTAGCAGTTCTGCGGAAACCCGCAAGGTGGAGAGAAGCAATGAATAAACGTACAATGAATTCAACGTACTCAATAGCTTGTTGTAGTACATCCCCAGTACGTGTTGCTGAACAGGACAATGCCATCGGCAAACCAAATTTTGCAGAGATATTCGTGTTGATCCCCACTCCTGAGCCATCCAATTATAATAGATTGATATTTCTAAGCATGTCGTGAAAAGGATTGGAGAGACTGTGGCTCCTTGAGTGAGCCCTCTCGTTATAGGTATGTGCAACTGCAAATGTAAAGCTCGAACATGTGAACATTCTTGGTGAATCATCCATTATGCGTAAATGCTGCAGGGTAGAGTCCCAAATAGCCACGCAGAAAAAGAGACAAGAAGTGAAGTCGGCCTTATATAATTAAAGAAGTCAGCTATAGACGAGTGAAAAAGCCGACACCACTAACAGCTTAATATGGAGAAAGGATTGAAATTAACAGAATTGGACCATCTGCAGCATGCATTGAGCAATACGCGTTGAGCTGGAAAAACGAGAACAAAATGTCGTTAACAGAAAATTGAGCAATATGGCTACATTTAACGGAAGCACATGACAATAAGATAGGTCCCTACATTGCTTCAGTTCGATTCTCGTTAACGTCGACATCATTCCTCGTAGCCTTTCCGTCGGATGTTTATTTAAGGGAGTCATGGAACAGCATTTCGATAGCAGCAACCCGTACGAGCATTAGTAGTCCAAACTTTCCAATAGCAATAATAAAGGTTAAGATCTGATTATTTTGTTGGGTAAACAGTAACCAAAGAAGCTGACGCCGTACAAGGGCGCGCGACACTGCGACTACCTGAAAAGCACGCGCTGAAGAAGAAGAAGCCTTCTTTCTACTTTCTTTCGTAACCAAAAAAGCTGACGCCGTACAAGGGCGCGCGACACTGCGACTACCTGAAAAGCACGCGCTGAAGAAGGAGAGGCCTTCTTTCTACTTTCTTCTTTCGTTCTACTGAACCGTTTCGTTTTTCTCTCGCCTAAATTCATGTAACAAAATTTTAGGTTGTTACCTCCATTTTCTGAACACTTAAGCAAACTCTGCCCGACTCTTGGCCAATCCCCGCGAGTGGGTAAGCGCCAAACTCATCAAGGACATCATCATCATCATCAGGTCCGCAAGGCTGGCTCTCGTCAGCAATCCTTCTCCAGGACTACTAAACCCCAAGAGCGACACCTGAGAACCAGGCGATGGACGTCGTCCTCCCCCACCGACTCGCCGGCGCCGATCTCCGAACAAGCGAGTCTTCTGACTGCCAGGTAGCCTTTGGTCACGGCCCTTTCCAGAGGATGATGCATCGTTCTCGTTCTTCTGGGACTCTCCTCGGCTAATTGCCAAACCGTGGTGATTTCCCTCATCACCGGTGACGTCGACCATTGGTGCAAGCCGCTCGCCGGTTTCAACATCTCTGCAGCCGATCGGAAGAATATTGCCATACCGATCGAGGCCGAAGGACGCTCCAGCCGCTGCCGCATTTACGAACGCTGCAAGCCACCCGCTGAACACGGCGATTACGCTGAGCATCGCAAGATCGGCGCTGTTCTAACCTGGGCCGACGAGTGGTACAACCGCTGCTTGCAGGACACCAACGACCCACGCGACGTGCTCTGCGAAGAGTGGGACTACGACGTTAGAACGGCCGAGGCCAGTGCGGTGAGCTCTTGGAACATGGTGTGCCACCAACGTTTGCTGCCCGCAACCCTTGTCGCCCTGCATGACGCCGGTGCCATTGTTTCCCTTAACCTGGCCGGAGCCTTCGTAGACTACGTCGGCAGGAGAGCCATGCTCCTGGATTCTGCAGTAGCGGCAGTGACCTTCGCGGCGACAGATTACGTGCGTTACGCTGTGGTGCGTTTCCTTACCGAGGCTAATGTTGCCGTACACACGATTTTTACCAGCCTCATATCATTCGAAGTGATGACTCACGCGCACAGGCCGCAGCGTGTCCTCCTCCTGGCAATTCTAGACCTTACGTTATGTGAGGGTTGGATTGTCATTGTCAAACCGGTGGTGATCGACTGGCATCTGAAGCAGTTCACCTTCCTAGGCCCGACGGATCTGCTGCTCCCTGCTTTGTCTACCGCACGAGAGTCATCGCGGTGGCGAGTCGATAACGGAAGGTTGGACCCGGCCGATGCAGTCAAGGTGCAGGCGGCCAAGACCAACAATTTCCCGCCTCCTGTCACGTTCTATATTGTGGAGAAGCTCAAGGAGCAGATCCAGAGCCACGGGGCTCGCGAGGGTGCCAACATGGAAGACTTGGTTGACTATCGCTACCTCCGGCGTCAGGCGTTGGGCTTGTTCGCTGTTTGCTTCTACATATATTTTGTTTTTTTCCTCGACGCCTTCTCCATGGCGCAGTATATCGATTTATGGATGCCATGCCTCACGGTGGTCGTCACAGCGGCGACGTCACTCTGTTTCAAGTACTTGCCGAACGCGCTTCAGAGTCCACCACGACGTAAGCAAACGCTCGAGCCGCGCATACTACGCAAGCTGTCCCAGGCCGCAAGCGTGGAGAGCACCAAGTCAACCATCGTGAAGAGTGAAAGAGTAGTGGCAGCAAAAGTCCTTGCACGTAGTTTTAAAATGTCCCATCGTTCTCACGCCCAGCAGCGGGTGATGGGAGAATACCACCGGAAGCGTACTACGAAGTGATTTTACATATGGTGTTGGCTTCGCAACATAAAATAGCCGGTTCCTGTGTTCGTATTAGCTGTAACTATGCTTTATAAATGTTCCTCTACACTGGACCTAAAGAAAAACTCAAATTTGCTAATGTTTCATCTTGTCTGTTTTCGCGCCATAGCAAGTTTCTGTGTGTTCCACATCGTTTTCTTGAGTGGCAAAAATATATTTTTTTTCCTCATTTCGGGAGTTAATGCGTTCCACTCTGTGAAAGTAGTTGTGTATCGTTGGCCGGGAGACTACTGGAACTTGCCTCTGAATACCAGGCTGCGCTCTGAGGATGAAAAAAAAGATAACGTTATTTCTATGTTACTGCTCCATTTCTCAATCACATAAACGCACGCACTCGTGCTTTAATGACCCCAAAGCCATAACTTGTATACGAACTCCCCTAATCAAAATCATCTGCAGTCAGCTATTATACGTACACCCCTCATCAAAATCATCTGCAGTCAGCTATTATGACGGCTGCAGAAAACAATTCAAAAGAAAACATCATAGTTGACATAATGGCAGCACAATTTAGATTAGGGATACTTCATAAGCCCATCACTTCAGTGCCGTTTTGTTGGTTCCCTTCCCTCTAGCACCTCGTTAATTGTTGGTCTGGTGCATGGTATTGGTTCACGTTTAACTAATTAACTGCGCACTGAATGATTATGAATGTTGCGTGTTGTGTCTATGTCTTCAGCTCCGTTTTTAGAACTTCCATGATTAGCCATGAATCATAAATGCTCGCGCTTAATTAATCGATGTTGTGGATTCGGCAGGTGCGCAGCATTTTCCGAAGTACTTTGCTTGTATTCATTCGCTCACCCGTAAGATATACTTGAGTTACATGACCAGCGCAGCGTCGTACTTCTCCCCAAAATGTCGGCGTTCATATGTACGGAACGTAGCGTCTCGTAAGCTTAATTATGATGACGACTGCATTTATAAATCAACATTGTGCCTAAATTAGGCTGTTGAATAATTGGTAAGTTCCAAGATGCAAAAATCAAAGCTCTCCCTATTTTACTGGGCAATAACGCTGTAAATTCCGGTAACGCTGCAAGATGTTTCCAGTCAAGAAATTTATGTCTCTCTCTAAAAAGTGACAAAAAAAAAAAAAACAAAGACGAGAAAAAAAGTACTCCGTCGAGCCGGATTCGAACCAGCGACCTATGGATAACAGCGTGGGATTTCCTCTACAGTCCACCGCTCTACCAACTGAGCTATCGACGGAACGGGTTCAGTGGCTACTTCGAGCAGGTGTGATTCGAGCACGAGGATTCGAGCAAAAACGACTTTGTAGGTAAGGGAGTACTGAGGTGAGCGCGTACACTGATACAGCAGATGAACACTGCTTTCGGCGTAACTTTGTAGGTTCTACGACTCGAGCCCATCGCTTGGAACCGATGCACGCTAGTTTAAGCACCTCCGTTTGTCTTCATTTTACTAATTACACTCAAGGACTCCAAAAACAGTGAGACTGAAAAGTAATACCAATCGGGAAACTAGCAGCAGCATATACCAAAAGATTGAACGCGATTCACGATAGGTCCACGGCTCGAGTCTGTCGACTACGACCTACTGTATAAGTAGGTCGTGCTGTGGACGCACGAGAATTTTGGATTGAAAAGCAGCCTTGCATAGGAGAGCCGATTTACAATATTTTTGTAACTGTGCTTTTTTTTTTTTCCTAAAGCTTTCTCAATCACTGATGACAGAAGTTGCGTAATTCGAACACGCCCGGCGTCTCTAGTGTACGTAGTGCTGCTGCCAGTGACCAGTGGAGTAGCCAGTAAGTTTTTCCTGCTGGGAGGCAGGGGGCGCGGGATGGGGGCACGAACTTGAGCGGGGACGGGTGTGTGTGAGGGGACTTCGGTCGGCCGCATATTCACTCAGAAATTTTCGGGGGAGGGAGAGCACTTGCTCCGTGTGCATCCACGCCCTCCCCCCACCCTTGCTGCCATTTTTGTATTAAACTTTATTCTTGCTGCCGTTTGTTGGTGGATGGATGTTAGGAGCGTCCCGTTTGGAACGTGGGGCGGTGGGTTGCGCCACCAAGCTCTTGCTATTATATACTGCCTAATGTCCTACCTAGGCTAAAAAAAAAGCAATGGAAAACCACGATGAACTCCCACAACCAAATTTTCTGACCCCCTATTCTGAACTTGGCGTTTGTACGTCTCCGTTTTTTGTCGTTTCCCTACTTGGGAACCAACAAAGCACCTCCATACACGTTTTTGCCGACCAGTGGCGGTGGCGCGTGGATGGAGGCTATATTACAACCAGGTAGTGACCATAGCTAAGTTCGCAATTCTGGCTCTAGAGGTCATCATTAATTTTACATAATTCGGATACAGCAAGCGGTACTATCGAGAAACCCTATGATATTTGGGTATTTTGTAACAATCCACTTAATTTTCTGTCCTCTGTCACTCGTGGCACCGAGTGCCCGATTCTGTCTGAGCCATAATTAGGATTAGAGGAATGAGAAATGGAAGAGGTCGCTACCTAGGTCAACTAATCACAGGGAACCCTGACCATGAGAAGAAAATTCACAGATAAAAATGGGTTAGATCGCATACGGCAGACATTGCCAGTTCCTAACTGGAAGCTTACCGTTATCATTGAAAAGGAAGGTGTACAATCAGTGCATTTTACCTGTGCCGACATATGGGGCAGAGACTTGCAGACTGACAAAGAAGCTTGAGAACAAGTAAAGCACTGCGCAATGAGCGATGGAACGAAGAATGCTAGGCATAACTTTAAGAGACAGAAAGAGAGCGGTTTGGATCAGAGAGCAAACGGGTATAGATGATATTCTTACTGACATTAAGAGAAAGAAATGGCACTGGGCAGGTCATGTAATGCACAGATTAGACAACTGTTGGACCATTAGGGTGACAGAATGGGTACCAAGAGAAGGGAAGCGCAGTAGAGGACGGCAAAAGACTAGGTGGTGCGACGAAATTAGGACATTTGCGGGTGCTAGCTGGCGCAGGACAGGGGTAATTGGAGATCGCAAGGACGGGCCTTCGTCCTGCAGGGGACATAAAATAGGCTGATGATGATGTTACGAGGTCAATGGAGCAAACAGACGAATATTCATTACAGCGCAAGCTTCAACATACATCAACCTTGGCATGAATATTCCTACAGACCAATGATAGTTGGAAAGCACTGTCTACAACACACTTCTAAGTATCAGAAGTTGGTATTCTTGCTACCGACAACAGTTATTGAAAGAGCTGTAGATATGGGTCGCACATTCTCTGAAAACTTCCAATGCCTCTTCTGCAAACCGCATCGTACAATCCGGCTGCATCATTCCGCTTGCTTGACAAATGGTTTGCATTAATTTTGTCAACTTGTTTCATTTTATCCAGTGCTACTAATAAAGATTGTTTTATATTGCAAGAAACGTTTTACTTCACCCAGGCACACTTGAGCATATTTCCAGTTAATGCTGTCGGCATTGTTTATTGAAAGAGCTCAGGGCTGAGATAACGTAAAAATATTCCAGGATGTTTTTATGCCAAATTCGCCATTAGCCTTCCGTGATAGGTCAAAATGAATCGAACCAAACCCACATGGGTGGGCGCCACATCCATTTGAGCACATTCCGAGCCATTTTGACCTATCACAGAGGGCTAATGGCGGACTTGGAATGAAAACAGATCGAAATAAACTTACATTATCTCAGCCCTGTGCTCAACAACAATAGCGCATACAATATTTTAGCATCTCACTTTATCAATTTTGTTTGATCTACATTTGAATTTAGTGTCCTTCAAAAGCATTATTGCTTTGATGGCAGCTGGCCTATGTACGATGCCTAAGCTGTTTTATATTACATCCCTCATGATTTATTTGGACTTTTAGTGAGCTCCTCTGAAATGAAAGAACCCATACCATTACCACTACAGGTAGCATAGTCCCTGTCAATTTACTTTTGCGTTAGTCAAGACAAGCATTACTCATATACTGTCTACCTATCAAAGCATATACACTTCACAATGAGACTGCATTTCACGGGAAGGTCACATTTTGCAGCACAGACATAAAAACTGCTGCGGACTGCAGAAACTTTGGGTCAGTTTATTTCAAATGAAGTCAGTGTATACACAATAGTCCGCAGGTGGTTCAGAATATTTACACAGTTAGTTCATCTCCCCATTCTAAAAATCGGCTGGCATTTTGTCCAATTTGCTGTTTTCTGTTCTCACAGCAAAACTTCCAAAAAACATCTCAGCAGTCAAACCTTTGCATGACCGCTATCATGCAACAAAAAGAAGAAAACAATGTGTCTACAGTCACCAGCAACACTTTCAAATGGCCACCACATCTGGAAAAGCAGCACTGTGGTCCCACAAATTGTAAAAATGTATTTCTTGGGAGATCACAGATAGGTCTTCGTCTTATAGGCAGGGCCAATGAGAGGTATGATCTCTATCAAAACTTTCCAGTACATCTGTAACGAACTTCTGTATGCCAGCACAATCACTGGTGAAGCAGCGAGACGATCTCATCATACTCCCTCTGCTTCTCACTCTCCTCCATCTTCAGAGCATTGACAATGTTCTGGAACCGCTGCTTGAGGGCCTGGTTTTCTATCGATGCTATCTCAAGCTCCTGGGCCTGCCTTCGCTCCTGCAGCTGAGCGATCTCCCGTTCCAAATCCGACAATCGGTTCAAGAGCGCAGAGTTGTCCTGCTCCGGTTCGTCCACGTCATCGTCTTCCTCCTTCTTGGTGGCAAACTCGATAACTTCCTTGTCATCACCGTAATCGGGATCATCAACATACTCGTCCACAAGCGAACTCGTTGCTGCTGCTGTTGCCGCCGCACTGGTGCTTGCACCAGACGCCATCTTATCGGTGGCTGCCAGCATGCCCCGCCGGAAGTCAGTCACCATGTCCGGCGAAGAGCCACCATCCCGCTTTCCAGACAACGACGGATGCCTCTGCTTTGGAGGCCGTGAAGAGAGCTCTTCCTCCCCGCCCGAGTCGACGATGTTGACATCATCCTCATCAGAGCTGCTCAATGCTTCGCCGAAGAGGTCGTGTTCACCAACATCCATGCTCTGCGAGTTGCTGTTGAGCAGCGCACTCACGGAAGGTGAGCCGAAACCACCGCTCACGTGAGGCTCACCAGAACCCCCACCAGCCACTTCAGTTCCATCAACCTTGCCATCACTGGTTTTGTCGTCATCGGCATTGACCACCTCATAGCGGATTGAAATGGCTTCATTGTCCGTGCGGAAGAGTCGCTTAACCTGCAAGCGAGTACAGCAAAATTATGTCTCCATTTAAAAAGGCGTTATGGCATCCAATACATAATCGTTTTCATTGAAGCTTTAAACTTCTCAACAAAATGTGCAATGCAAGAGGTTTCAACAATACCTTACATGGAAAATAGGTTAATGTTTCAACATGAATCACATTTTAATTGCTACACAAAAGTTTTGCTCTTGGTACACAAAGGTAACATTTAATCATGATAACGTTCAAGCCTTCCAGGGGACTTATCTGCTTATAACTGCAGATGGGAAGTAAAATTCCAGATTTTTCTCCCTAGCATGAATGGTCAGCAACCAATGTTTTCTAGCTACTAAATCCCCATTTGATGACACCCACCATTTACGGAATAATGTGTGTAAGCAACAAAAGCCTTCTGCAGCAGGCCCTGTTTTTTTCAGAAAACAAGGCAACTGAAAAACATTCCGGAAACAGTCTGGCAAGGGGCGGTCCGCATGCTCGCCTCCCCCTCTCCCGATCCAACCCGTTCACTAACCGCAGGCACCTCTCCGTGCCTCAAACCTCATGTTTCATGACTTTGTGTCCCGTTAAAAATACCACTTCGTTTCGAGGAGTAAGGTTGTCTCCCTGTTTGCGACTTTAAGTGCCCTTTTGCGTGAGAGCCATTTGGAGCGAGTGTACACGTGTGTTACTTTGCGGCATGTATTTCTGATCCATGTGTCATATTCGAGGCCGCTCTTAACCAGGACGAGTCTCTGCAACCAACTGCACAGTTTGAAAGCAGAGTCCGCGGTCGGTAACTTTACACATGTATATGTCGACCCATGAAAGATCAATGCTTAGCAGTGCAGCAGTTTATGGTACACTAGTGGCACTAGTGGCAGTTACCTGCATCAAGAACTGGTTACATTATCTCTACAATGGAAGCGCTACCACAGCACGGCAAGTGTCGTAAGCTAAAGGTCGCCACTACACCTAGGCCATAAACCAAGGTGTAGCGTGCACAAAGCAGCGCTGATAGACTGACACATGCACAGTGAGCACCGACAGTTACATCATGCACTGAGCAGTGCTGACACCCTAGCTGTTTCAGCATGATGTAGTGGCATTGGGTTGCTGGAAAGATAATACAAGAATTCGAACTTAGCATTCGTTACATTCGCTTCTCTTATCCCACGACTACTGTTTCGATTCGTATTTTCTGCACCGTAGTGGTCAGTCTTCTCAACACCACCGCAAGGCACTTACTTCCTTCTCGATCTCCGGGAAGTCGACGTACTTCTTCTTGAGCACCTTGCGGAAGCGGCGCTTCCGCACGTTCTTCAGCGAGGGCGTGATGCCGTGCGGGTACTGGTACTTCTTGTCCTTGGCGTCCTTGCGTTCCTTGCGGCGCAGCGACTCTTCGTCGTCGGCGGCCGCCGCCTTCTTGGCCTCTTCGTCCTCCGCGCCGTCCTCTTCCTTGCAGATCATCAGCTGCGCCACGTCGGCCGTCTTGTAGAAGGTCTTGCGGTCCAGCGTCTTGTGCGACTCGATGATGGACGGCAGGTCGACGACGCGCGCCGACAGGCTCCAGCGGTCGAAACGAACCGTGCCGTGCCGGTTGTCCGGTTCCAGCTGGATGGTCAGCCGGTCCTTGAGGTTCATCACGCCGGACCGCACCGCGGCTCGCAAGGCTGCGGCCACCTGACCCGGCAGGCGCAGGATGACCTGACTCTCGAGTTCGGCCGGAGCTTCTTCCTTGGTCTTCTTGATTTCGGGCGGAGCGTTCATCGTGCCAAGTGTGTGTTGGCGTCCACGAGCAGTGTATCGAGCAGCAGAGCAGTACAACTGCGACGACTGGTGATGCCGAGCCTGCCAAGAAAGCTCGCGGCACCCGGTCGTGGAGTTCAGTCGCAGCAAACTTCGTTTTCGGCCGAGATCCGCTTTACTCAGTCCCGTTAGCCATCGCGTAGTCAGCACTTATAAGTGTGGCAAGACGCTCCTGCAGAACCGCCAGCACCACCTTTACAGTGTTTGTTTCAAGATCTACCACTCAGACACATTCGCAAACGACAGGCACAAGGAATAGATCGCGCTTGACTAGAAAGCAATGGAAAAGTGTGGAAAAACGTAAATAAAAGCGCAACGTGGCTGATGTTTACATAGATCGGGCTGCCACTTTCCCAGAGAGCTGACTCTACTGTGGATTTGGTGTGTTGCGTAAAAAAACAAGCACGCATGTCATCTTACGTATCTGAAGCTCACATACTTAGCAAAAACAAGTCTGTCCTTGAGATACAACACACGCTTCACACAGAACGCGCGTTTTCAACCATTGCAGATCGCAAAAGCTGCGAAACCTCTCTTTAGCTAGCGACACTTAAAGTTTCACCTTAAAACATCTATGTAAAACATCGCCATTGTTTAACAACATTAGCATCTGCTAAACTTCCTTTATAAAAGCCATGATAGTGTGATAATAAATTGTAGCATATTGCTGCATGCTTAGTTGCAGCCCATTTGCGGTCACGACATCGATTGCGGCAAAATCGAAACTGCCGTGTGGCATCTGCAATCTGCATACAAAATCAAGTCGGGCCAGGTCGATTCGAGTCGCAAGGTTTCGCACAAAATCGTCAGTGGCGAGCGAAAGTATGTTGAAACCCGAGTTCAAACTGCCGTGAACAGCACTATGTCGTGTCAGTTAGTGAAGATAGCAGCAATTAGTAACGTCGCCAGAGTCAAGTCCTACTTGTTTCCAAGCGGTCAAGAACAACAGGGTGAGGGGTCTGTTTCAAATCGTTGGACCACTAGGGCATATTTTCGCGTCAGCTGCTAGGCGCCCTCGCTCTTACTATCGGATGTCTAACTTTGTTACAGAAGCTCTTGCATTTTGGTTATCCTGGAAGCTATTCCTTCGCTATTACTTCGAGAGTAATAACTGCTTCGAGTTTCTTATTCTGCTGTTAGCTGTCAAAACTCGCATTGGAAACAACTTACGCTCACAACTTGTTTATAGCAGCTAAATATCTGCAGCAAGGATGTTTCAAGTTATTCTTCCTTTTATTTTCTAGCTGATGTGATTGCGAGCGTTGTGGCTATCAGCCGGCGCCTTTAGCGCAAAGAATGTTCGCAAAGAATGTAAGTGGCGAGTTGAAATCGCAGTCGCTAGGTTTGCAAAAAAGTGTTTGCTTACTGCCAGTAACGCAGGCTTTTTTGCATGGTGTGTAGTTAATTTTTTCTTCTTCGGATATGTAGGTAATCATCAGCGCCCGCGCCTAAAGGTATCTGTTCTATCCGCTGATGACATTGCTTTGTCAAAGTCTTTGTTGCAGGTGCTTTCGCTGGAAAGCTACGCTGCAGCCGAACAATGCTCGGCTTTTGAATGTTTTCATATCTTACTCTAATATATTCCGAAGTTGCCAGTTCGTGCTCCTACGTTTTCGCAATTTTTGAAAATACCTTTCTGACGTGGAGTGGCATGTTTTCTTAGGTTTCGCGACATCTTGAACGGAATTGCTTTTTATATTGCAGATACTTGCTCTTGGTTAGACCGCCACTTGTCAGCTTCTAAACTCCCTTAATTAGAGAACTTAACACTTTACAAATGCTCGCTTTTTTTTTACGATAACTGTTCATAAATTGGATGAAGTTCATTCTGTGCACCTCGAAGGCACTGATCAAAAGCCTGACGCACTCTATTGTCATCGTGTGAGAATCATCACATAATCACATAGTAATGATTACCACACTAATGGCAACAGAAGAGCAAAGCAGTGCAACTATATTAGCAAGAATGTGTTTTCCTATTTAATATTGTAAACGTTTTTATGAAATGCCAAGACATATAAATCGACCTTCCTGTCATTAAAGGCAAGCGACAGTGAAACTTTGCATTGCATAAAAAATATTTGTGATGATGGTGTAGGCCACAGGGAAGGCTCAGTACAAAATACAAATGGGCGCATTAGAAATAACTCATTGAAATCCATGTTTTTACATATCAAAACTGGAAAAAGCACTGCCACTACAGCTTATCCGAACTGATATGCCTGCTCGGTGCTTCAGACACATAGTCTATGCTGCATTTGGCTGAAGTTCCAATTCCAAGACATTTTCACACACTTTAAGATAGAAATACCTTTGGGACAGCTATCAGCACACCGGAAGGGATTGTGGGATAGATGTCATATCTGCCTTATCGTGTAGCTGTATACTACATGACTAGGGGCATCTACCATCTGTTTTTAACACGTTGAGCTCGAGAGAGATTTTGTTTTGAGTTGGCTTTTGAGTATATGTTTATTGACCACAGTCGCTGCTTTGTATTCTTGTTTTCGCTTCACAAAGCAGACGACGCAGCATCAAAGGCAGCCATCGATGCTTGGGATTGGCCTTTGGAAAATGAACAGCCGGCAGAAGCAAAGTCAGCCAAGGAGGAGGATAGGTGGCTGCAAGATTGTGTTGTCGCTCTTTCATCGACGGCCGATGTTCTGGCACTGGCAAGGGAAAATACAGTCGTGTTTCTCACGGGTAAGTTGCCAATAGCTACCCCCTCACATTTCTTGTCAAGCAGATTAAAGGCTGCTTCGAAAGTTGATTCCCCACTCGCCAGAGTAGCCCAGTGGCTAAGGCTTGAGCTTGAAGTTGTGGGTTTGATCCCGGCTATGGTGGCCCCATTTCAATGGGGGCAAAATGTGAAAACGCATGTGTACTTGGATTTAGGTGCACCTGGGATGCACCTGGGATTTAGGTGCACCAGAACCCCTGGGGGCCAAGGTTAATCAGGAGTCTCACTATGGTGTGCCTCATAATCGGACCATGGCTTGGTTTTGGTGCACAGAACACCGGGGCCTAATTAAAAATTTTTTGAGTGATTATTTCTGCTTGCCTTCTGGAACTTTGTATGCAATTGCATTAAAAACAGGTCAATTCACTGTGTCTAAATACTGCACGTTTTATGTTGATAGTTATCAATTTCAATAACCAAAAAAAAGTTCCACCAGGTTTGTGCAAATCTTTTAGTGTCCACGTTCTCCCAAGACCTGTTGTGCAGTCAACCACAAAAGTGGTTGTCTGTACGTGTTGACTCTGCTGTGAGCATCATCTGTCATACTGTCTGCATGAGGAGGACAGATGGGGTTATCTGTGCAATCCTGTTTGCATAGAGCCGGTGTGAGAATAGGTGTAGATGTAGAATATGTGTGTTCTAGTCTGGCGACTACTGCGTATGGCACAGCCGCGCGCTCTGTCCTGAAAGCAAAGTGCGATGAGGACAGAGTTTAGGTGCGCAGAGGGCTCAAAGCTTCATGTGCGCTGTGTTCTCAATGCTTAATTCACATTGAAGTGTGAGGCAGAACGAAGGTCGATTCGCTCACTGCTGCTGCTGCTCTTCCGCATGCCAGCATTTTTGACAGCGAGCGTCCGCACTCATTGAGTGAAATGTGTTTGTTTGCTTGTGTGTGCATCACAGCGTGCTTGTTAATTTAGTTAGTAAGTGAATGCTTATGAGTTTATACAGCCGATAAAACTACTGTCCTTACTTCGTACAGCTGTCTACTAATTTTCTATTGCAATAGATGCTTCGCCTTTCAGGCAGAACTACAACGTTTATTACTTCACGAATGTGACATTCCAGAAATTTATTTTGGTTCTTTTCTTTGGCAGCCAAGCATGGTATATCTGAGAGGAACGACTGGAAGTATGAGGTGTCATTCCACAGTCAGCTGCGTGAAGCAAATGGGTATGGTACTTCACACCTGCCTTGTGTTCTTGTAGCAATGGCTTTTCGAGTTGCAAAATTTATTGTTCTTGCATTTTTTTTTTATTTAGAGAGGAAACAAAGTATGCAAGTAAATGTAGGAGCAAATGAATGTGCCTGTTGAAGAAACCTTTTTCCCTAATACTAAAACGAAATAATTTTGCATGCTATTTCAGTGACTCTGTCTGTGCCATGCTGTGCTTGCCAATGAGCTCCCAGAAGAGGTGAGCACTTCAAAAATTAAGCATGATATAAAAGCATTTCCATGTAGCTATACAGCTGAAGCTTCTTACAGGGAACAACTGTTTAGCAAAGTGGGGGATGCTGGTTTGTGGCTGTAGAGTTTGATTGGTCATGCATTGTTTCATTGGAATACCTGCAAATTCCGAAAGTTTTCTCATAAAGTACCAGTTCTATCAAGCTTGTTTACAGCTGTAGTAATGACAACAATAATTTTATTTATTTATTTTTTGCATCCAGTTCGCGGAAAAACTGACCGAAGGAAAGATGCCAAGTACAATTGCCAATCAATCTTTAAGAATTTTCAATCTCGCTCCATTTTTCAAACTTTCCTGTAGCACTGACACACATTCTGTAGATCCAGTGTATATGGGCGTTTGATATTTCAGTTGCTGTTGCGTGAAAATTCGATGAATAAACATTGCGAATATTCTTGTGTGTGCACTTGTTTGTGTGCGTGTGTGTGCAGTTTGTGTGGGGTGCAGATCATTATAATTACAACTGTGAAAAAGAATGCCTGTTCACTGCATATGTACAAAAGAGACTGAATATTTTTTAATAAATTGTCTAATTGTGTCTAATAGACACTAATAAAGTGTCTAATTTCAATATTTTGTGACAAAACTTAATATTATATTTGGCTTTGGCTGTAGTATATTTGCAAATTTTAAGATTAGCAGGTCTGCATTGAGTGTTTTGCTTATGTAATGCAGCCTAAGCTGCAATATCTGATAATTTGAACATGGTTGAGCCAATGGTTTAGCTGTGTCCTGTGCAGGATGAAGAACTCTGCAGAGATCTTCAATCATTGCTGCCCTGAAAAGACTGATTTTGGCATTGCTGACAAATTTCCTAATTTCATCAGTCTGTCCTATTCTCTGCCACTTTTGAATGCACTTTCCTTTCCTCTGCACTCATTCTGTTTTACTCTAACAGACCACCAGTGTGGTATAAGTTACGTTGTCATAGCATGAATCTCTGCTCTTGCACTGCCCAGTATTGTTATAAATTTTTCTCAAAGCATGTAGTGCCACCTGAAGGCAACAGCAAACACTATAGTCTTGCAAGCGTGAACTCACCTAGCATCATCCCTCATCTTTTTTACAGTTAAACTTATATTTAAATTAAGGTAAATTCAATTAAAAGCAGGAACAGGGGAACATTATACATTCATAATATAGGCTTTTGTTTCACACTGGCAAGTGTTGGCTACATTTAAATGCATTTTGTGCACGCCTAGCTCATGTTAATTTCTGTTGCTTCACTTGATTAGATTTGCTTCGAGCATAATTGAATGGCATTCATGCTGCAAGGAGTTACATGTCTTTTCATAAAGGCTGTATTATCATGAATGGATAATAATGTAAAGAGAGAAATGCTAACTAGAATCTGTTATTAAAGGGATATCTAAAGAATGCAATTTTCAAGCCCTGTGTCCTTTTGGCAAATATTTTTTAGGCTCAAACCAAGTCTACGAGCCGAAATGATGCGAATATCACGTGAAGTGGTGAAAGGAAAAAATAAACAAATACATTCTAGCTAGCCCTAACGTGTTCTTGTTCTCATTCATTTGTGATAGTATCTCAGCTTATGTTTTATTTGCTCTCACTTGCCTGTGGCTTGTTGGTAATTTTGTCTGTCTTCTGTTTTCCCCTAACATGAGGAGCTACCAGGGGGGACCTGACTGGACCTGCATTGTAGTCGGCTTCAAATCCGGCTACGTCCACATGTACACTGAGGTAAGCCCAAGACGAAGGTGTAACACAGGTACTAAACTACTCTCATGGCTGAGGTTTATTGGAAGAAAGAGACACTTATGTACGCACGCAAAGAATGCCAGGTAAGTAGACAGTAGAAAAACTAAAACACTTTCATATGGCATCTATGAAGGTGACTTAACCTTGGTACAATGACATTGAAGCCTGACTCGCACGTTTATTAACACTAAATTAACGAAGTACACTTCCGCGATCTCTGTTGGGCTCATGTTGTGACAGTGATTGAGTACATATGTATTTTCAAAGTGTGTCCGGCGTCTCCAAATGGTGCAATGCTGTGTCAAATGTTGACAGGACGGAGGCTGGCACAGTTTACAAGCTTGTTCAGTCAAAACTGACTAGCTCTATTTTCTGTAATGTGAAATAATACAAAGTGCTTTATTTATTATATTTTTTATATGTTAAGAGGATTTAATATGACGCTTGTGGCATACTGCACAAAACTAGTCATCAGGCTGGTTTACTCGAAGAGACAGCCATTACTTACAGTTGAAATCAAATTGTATACCTGATTAAAAAATTTCAGAAATAAATTTTTTTTAACTAATAACTTTAGTGCACATATTGCAATATACAAGTTGAAGGCAGTGATATCACGAAGTACATCCACTTGAAAAGAATTTTGAAACTTGCACCAGTCGTTTTCTTTTTTTTTTTTTGATAAATGTCAAACTTGCAATAAAAATACCCTGTTGTTCCACTTTTTTTAACGAAATGCATTTTTGTACATTAAAGCTAAAAAGTTACTGGAACACCAACGGTATTTTGTCACGAACGTTGGGGAACTTCTATCTCGAAACTAGTGCCCTCCTCAGAATTCGTTACAAGTGGATGTGACTTTTGATGTCAGCAGCTATAATTAGTAAATTACAATATGTGCCTTAAAGTAATTAGTGGAAACATTAATTAGCCAGACCTTGTTAATTAGTCAGACTTTCATATTGATTTCTCCTGCTAAAAAGATGCCACATCCACCTCTGAGAGCAATCCATCCCAAGAGGTAGAATAGTGCTACACGTCACTGGTGATTTTTAAATGTTCTGTTGAACAAGAATTTTTAAAAAATGCCCTGTACCATGTTGCGCCGACACCGATCTGTATTCTTCCCAGGACGGGCGCCTGCTTCTGAACCAGCTCCTTCACGAGGAGCCCGTGTTGTCACTGAAGTGCCAGACGTACGTGGCGCGTCGTTTCAGCGGTTTCGGAGAGCAGGTGAGGTCATCGAGGTGCACCTTCAAATTGTGATGTCAGTTCTCCACGAAGTGGCCATTGTTTCCCGTGCGGGAGTTGGACCTCCTTGCACGCGGACAAGCATTCCAGGGCACCTCCTCGTGCCAGCCGCAAGGGCGGCAACTTGCGCTGGTGGCTTAGTCAAGAGCTTGACAAACACTCGTCTGGGCAAGCAGCGAGTTAGTAAACTTAGGATTCCGGTCGCTAATCTAGTCGAAGGTTAATTGATATCTTGGAAACCATACGGCTTCATTGTTCACGAAGAATCACTGCGTTGGGCCAGTGGCTGTGGTGTTGCACTGCGGAACTTCAGGTTGCGGGTGCAGTCTCGCAAGAACCACTGTGTGCCATGCATTGAGTGCGTGTTGAATGAGCCCCATTTGATAAAAGTTATCCTGGGCCAACCTCGTTACGGCGTGCTTCATAATCAGATTGTGGTTCTGGCACATAAAACCCCAGAATTTAAATAATATTTAGTTCGCGATGAACAACGAACCCGTGCCGAAAGGTTGCTTAACTTTTGCTTTGGTCAGTAACCAGAAATCTTTTGTTTTTCTAATGTTTTGGTGGTTATTTCTGTGTATGTGAATCTAGAAATAAGTTTTTGTACGTGTTATACCTGGCGTGTAAACTACCACATTTATAACAGGCCCCCTACTTGTGAACAGCTCAATACCCGAAGGCGAGAGTTATAAATTTTTGTCTGGTCATGAAGACCTATGGAGAAATGGGACAAGCTCCAACTAAGAGGAAAAAATAATTAAAAGCTTGGTGTTATGACGCACGCATGGGTGCCTTCAAGATTTTAATCTTTTGTGCCTGTCATTTGTAACACTACTTTTGTAACAGTACTTGCATTCTGTTCACTTCGTTTAGGATGAGCCAAAATTTGGGTTGTTTTAAGGTGTTTTGTAATAAATAGTTAAATCATGTCAGTTATGTCATGGCCATGTCTCCTAGATGTGTTAATCGAAGGAGCCCACACATAACCTGGTATGAGCACCGCAGCTCATTGGTCCATCCTTCTTAAGCTGTATGTTACAGTTTTCTTAGGTGCATTGTGTTGAAAGGCATTTACGACTGCTTACCTAATTTTTAAATTTATTTCCATTTCCACTGACAGCAAGACGAAGTGCGGGTCACTTATCCCCATGCCATCGTGTGCCTCGAGGGCTTCGGTTTGTTCCAGACACTTCGAGCTTGTCGGAATCAGCTGGCTAGAGGTAAGTCTTGTCTAACATTTTATACACCTCTTTTGCAACACTGCAGGAGATATGTAGCTGTCCTCTTGTGCTTGAAATGCATGCCTTCTGATTGCAAGCATATTCATAGATACCCACATGATAATCAACAAGGTGAAGTAATTAATGAAGCTTCGTAGGCCAGGAGTCTGCAGTTAAGTGGATGCTCACTCTCTTTCAGCAGTTGGTTCTCGTTGTTTCACTCGAAGCACAACTTCATTGGGTCTGAGGGACAACAAGTTGACAAACCTGTTGCCAACTGTGTTCTTATGCTGTTTCCACAAACCACGCAAATCCCACAATGCTACATCCACAAGTTCTTCATTGTGTTCTGTGCATGCACTTTTGAAGCCACTATTATGTAGGCAAAGGCATGACAACAATGTCGTCATTGCAGAGATTGAAACTTATCTCTGGTTAAAAGAAAAATAATTTCTGCCTGTTCAGAAGCATACACGACTGCTTCAGCTGCTAACGAATCATCTTTGGTTGAATAGGTGGCGCTGGCAACCAGAGTCCCATGGTGACTCCCCCGCCGTTGAGCTACAAAAAGTGGGGGCCCCAGGACATACGTCATGTGGGAGACTGTGAGGCCGTAGGTGAGTCATACCACTTCGTTGGCGTTCGATAACGCAGCCACTTGAGATTGTGAGATGAAGGAAGAAGCTTGAAGGGACCATATTCCGACATCGTCATTTGGAAAGCCTTAACCCCTTAAC
This sequence comes from Dermacentor variabilis, assembly GCF_050947875.1. Taxonomy (NCBI): domain Eukaryota; kingdom Metazoa; phylum Arthropoda; class Arachnida; order Ixodida; family Ixodidae; genus Dermacentor; species Dermacentor variabilis. The sequence goes on along the minus strand of NC_134578.1, from coordinate 32,083,343 downwards.
TGCTTCAACAAATTCCGAAAAAGAACGTTTGAAGTGTATAATTTCTTTATACCTGCATATCTTGCACCACTCATTAACAAAAAAAACCTAGAAATACCTATTGCATTTTTACTGGTCTTGTTGAAAAGCAATAGCAAAAGTCACTGTGTTTTATTCATTTGTCGAAATTATGAGAGGCTGCACATATACACATGTGCAAAAATCTCTGAAAGTTCACAACAAGTTGATTTGTCATTGGCACCAGAGGGTGCTCAATTGTGATGACAAGTTACCTTGTCATCGGCAATTAGTGGGTGAAACTGTTTTCAAAAGGTAGGGAGCTATGAACCACGCAATTAATGATGGAACAGAAAGAGGCATTGAACATGTGTGCATCTTCAACACATATGTCATAAATGCTAAGCTGGGCATTCCCAGGTCAGTTTGCTTTCTAAACCTGGTGAGTGCACTTTTGCACACACCTTGTGCATACTAACCAAGATGGTGGACGTCAGGCTAGAATCGTAAATAATGCGTCAGCGTGAGCATTGTTGCTGCCACCACTGCTGTTCATTCCTTGCAAAACATGCTTTTGACCCCTTAACTGCCATGAGAAATTTTGAGAAGTTGTTGAGTGGTGTGGATTGCTTTTAAACCCTGTGTTTGTTTCCCTTTCTTTTTCTAGAAATTATATTACCAGAATTGCCCATAGTGCATTTGCTGCTCTTGAAAAAAATGTACCAAGAACATTGTGTATTATTTATCTATGTGCCAAAATTACAGGGTAGCACAACCTTTGTCACGACAAGTTAACTCGTCGTAGGCAGGTAAGGGGTTCAAAAGGCATCTCTTAGCTTCAAAAGGGCTTATTAGTGGCAGGTTGGCCATGTTGGCTAGGGCATGTTAGGTGTGTGGGAACGCGTGCTTGTGGCTGGTTCATGAACAAACCAAACAAAGCTCACGACTTTTAGTGCTACGCCATTGAGTGCGACGAAGCGCGGCCATCTCCATGTGGCTGCTCGGCCATTGCCGCCGCCCTCTTGCGAGCAAATGCAACCACGGTTGCCCGTTTCTTTCAGGAACCGTGGCTCCACGGCCGTTCGACCAGATGGTGACAGAGTCTATCCGCAAGGCCCACAGCGGCGTGATGCGGTTCTCTGCAGCTTCCTCAAGCCTCATTTGTGCAACGGGCACGGACCCGTACGTCGGCTTCTACTATGCCAAGGAGGTCAGCAATGCTTTCATTGTTTGCTGCGCTTCACTGAAGCACCTGAGGTAGTTTGCATGACCCTAACCACAGATGTTGCTGCGCATCATGTCAAGCTCAGTGGCTATGGCTGTCTGTTGCTGAGCCTGAGGAGGCCTCGTTCCAACAAGGCCGGAATGCAGAAGTGATTGGTGCTGGTAATTGGATGAATGTTATCAAAGAAATCTAGGTAGTCAGAATTAATCTGGCGACTTTTACTGGGGTCTCTCATAGTTCCTGTGTTGTTCGTGGTCACTAGACTCTTTCAGTGAATGAATGACTGACTGAATGAAACAATCAATTAATCACTGCAATATGGTGGAAACTGGCAGTGTACTTGTGGTTAACAGGTGTCATATTTATTCATATGTCTGTTCTGGTCACACCATCTGTTCAAACAGCAACCATGCCTGTATATCTGTTCATAAAACAGCTCGTAATTCTGTTTTAGACCAAGCTTTACTCAGTTTCTAGAGTAACTAAAATCTCTGGTAACTGAAATTAAACCTGTGATTCCCACAAGTTCCGACTTATCAGAGTTGAATGTTCATAAGTTCTTATACAAATAAAGCTTTAGTCGTCATCTTCCCTTTCCCCTCTGCAACTAGTTTCCCCTTCCAACTAGTTATTCCTGAATTTTCTGGAATTCATGAATTGCTAGCTGGAATACGAGATTCGGAGGCACCTTAACTGGCCAACGATCGCAAGTAGCAAGGGCATTGCAACAAAACAACATAATTTCAACTTGCTCTCATTCATTGCAGGGCTTTGTTCAGCCGCACCTCACGGATGTTGCTGTTGCAGTGGCGTCACGGGTAAAGACCTTCCTCGCTGAGTAAGAGCCGTGCATTGTACCATTCTTGCTTCGTACAGCATCTTCTGTTGTCATGGGAATAAAAATATGAAGTACACTCTAAGAACAGTTTACACCCTTTGGCATGCCCCTTCTGCCACACAAAAATAATCGTCATCTGCCTTGATGCGTTTCCTTTTTTTATCGCTGTGAGCCCAGAACTTTCCAGTAACGAATGGCACGCACGTTATCGGCATAGAACAGTTTACACCCTTTGGAGTGCCCCTTATGATAACGCGCATGTCGTTTGTCACTGGAAAGTTCCGGGCTTGCAACTATAAAGAAAGGAAACGCATCAAGGCAGATGACGATTATTCTTGTGTGGCAGAAGGGGCAAGCCAGAGGGTGTAAACTGTTCTTAGAGTGTAGCTTTGCGCTGGCCTTGGGTGGATGGCCATTTTTCTCCATGTTGTAGCCCTCTTTGTGAACCACTCTGACGAAGCTTTACCTCAGCAGCTCCCACATGGGAAGGCATAAATTATTACATTTGTCAGGAGTGCGGCACCCATTATGTATCGCACCTCCGTAACGCATGGCCTCCGAGATCCCTGTCACAGCTGCATAAGAAAGCCCATTCATCATGAGTGATTTGAATAACGAAAGAATTGCGTGGCCCTTTAACACATCTCTTGCCACAGAAAGAATGTTGCAAAGTTTCCATAATGTTAATTGAGCATTCTAGATAGGCTGAGTGTTTGCCTTTTAGTCTCCCCTTCATGCACAGCTTTTGGCAATTTTAATTTTTTCACCATGTGGACACACTTTGTGACCATGTTTCTTGGCCCACGATGTCGCCCCAGCTCTCGCACACCCGGTGCGTCACCCTTCTCCTGCGTCTTCCGATCCTGACAAGCCCTTTGTTCTGCGTCGCGGTCACGCTGGGATTGAATGGTCACATTCAGAGAAATCTTCCTCCACTACCGCAGAGGGCGGTTACGCTGCCCCCCAGCGCACAAAACACTGAGTAAATCTCAATCCACCACTTGGCGACTACTTCAGACGCAAACTTTCCCAAACCGCCGTGCTATACAACCACATTTACCCCGATGCATACTCCCCACTCTGCAAAGCATGCGAGGCCCGCGTTAACCTCGTTCGCATTATGTGGTCATGCCCCAAAGCCTCACCCACCACACTAACACTACATGCATCACAACTACAGCCGAGCAATGGGGTACTTTGCTGCTCAGCTTGGACCCAGAAGAACTGCTCTGGGCCGTCCAGATAGCAGAAGACGCCGCCAGTAAGAAAGGACTGGCCGCCGTCTGAGGAAAGGGGGCACTTGGGGTTAGTCTCCCAACTCCCGCCACCCCTGGACCCCATCAAGGACACAATAAAGTTTTATCTCTCTTGACTTGTTGATCGATCTCAGCAGCGCTGCTTTCTCCTTCAGAAAAGGTTGTTGTAATGCGATTATCATTATTAGGATAGTTTGCGCACTTTCTGGTATCTATCTGCGTCCAGATGTAACTGTTTTCTTTTCATGCCAACTTGCATCACTTGGCATCTGCCATTGGGTATGTGCCACTTTTTAATGAAGCTCTTTGACGCCAACTTGGGTCGCTTGGTACGTTCCACTCTTCGTAATAATCATCATAGCTTATAAAACATGTCACCAACTACACACCCATCATAAGGTAGATGGATAATCTCATTAGTGTCGCCAATCATTTCCAAAGGATGGATGCGCCACCAATTTTCTTGCCATAGAAGAAAAAAATGAATAAATAAACAGAAGAGAGGAAAAGCTAGAAATGGGGAGAAAGATCCCTGATATAGGCAGTTTAATTTCATTTCTTGAGCGTTCGTAATGTAAGGGCTTGGCATATGTAAAAGAACAGCTGGGGCAGCTTCTCTTTTCAAAAGTATGGAGATGTGAGCCCTGGTACTTGCCAAATGTGCGATTGAAGTTTGTCCACGCTCGTTTCAGCTCCCTTCTGGGCAAGCTCACAAAGACTCAGCAGGAGGAAGTCAAAGCCCCTCCGATTGAACCTGCCTCCGGTGTACCATTACGGTAAGTTGTGCTAGTACTCGATATCAAGGCTCATTGTCCATGGCATTCCGCTGCTAAGCACGAGGCCTGGGCATTCTGCTTCTAACTGCAGCAAACGCATTACAATGAGTGAGGAATGCAAGAGACGCATGTCGACCGTTCTGTGGGTGCATGTTAAAAAAAATCCCCAGGCAGCCAAAATTAATGTTGGCTTCAGAATGAGGTGTGCCTTGTGTCCAAGCCTGCAAAAGGCTGCAAATGGTGGTACTATGTTGTAGTCTTATGCAGTTTTTCTCTGATAACTAATACTACAATAAAACTTGGTGCTGGGCTAGTTGGTGATGCATTCTTTAAAACTGATGGTAGTGTTTCCTCGTCGTCGTGTCGTCTTTTCATCGTGTGTCCGTCCTTTTTAGCGCTACCATCAGTTTTAAAGAACTGATACTAACTTTACGGTAATCGAAGATCTAGAAAGGGGCCAACAGATGGAGTTGCAAATTTTGGTATAAGAGTTACAAGCAGGAATAAGGTGCCTCAGAAAGGCTGGCGTACATTGCTATACTAGGTGGGTCTATTGTTAGCATAAATAGCATAGCCCACCTATTGAAACGTAGGCGAGCCTTTAGGTGCCTTAGAAAGGTTTTGCTTTAAATAGCTCAGACAACTGTCGATCAGCACAGCGGTGTAAGCATTTGTCACCTGTCAGTGCACATCGAAGTCTGCCAGTGCGATATAATCCGCTCTGTAATATTACTTAACTACAATACACATTTATACACAGGACATGTTACATCACGGGAACTGGTAGCTTATATTCACAGTCCTCCCCTGTGTTTGCATCATATTCTCCCTCACACAAGCTCCTTTCGCTAAAGTGATGCTTTGAATAGCTTGCAACATTCGTCTACCAATCTAGCGTGGCTCAATATTTGTCTTTAATATCTTGTTAAACCTCTAAAAACATTGCTACTCGAACATATTAGACATGTAAACATCCGGTAAAAGACCCTCGTGTCATAAAATAGAGTTCCATTAATTCAGCCCCAGTTAATTCGATCCAGGCCAAAAGTCCCAGCCAGCACCCATACACTTCTGTGGCCCAAACTTTCATTATTTCGATCCTAAAATTGACATTCGCCGAATAATTTGAACTTGACCAATCAGCATGCATGTGCCTGACGCCCATGGTGACCCAAGTGGCTATCCCTTAGTGGCAGCATCTATCTCGTCGGAGCTTAGGGGGCAATGTATGCATTGAACACACGTTGTCTCCCGTCAAAAAAAGTATGAGGGCAAATCAGAAAGTCTTTGCCCCTATTTTTATTAGCCAAAGTAAGGTACATGCACCTAATTACAAATATAAGTGCTGTTCTACACACCTTATATTATTTTTCCACATAGTCCTGACACCGGTTCAGACACTTGTCCCATCGCAGTACTAAATTTGATGTTGCTTTGTTGACTTCACATTTACAGCTGTAATTTGGCTTTGAAAAAAAAGGCAAAGACTTTCTGATTCGCCCTCATATTTTTGGCCTCTCATAGGAAAGTTTTCAAGCGATAACCGTAGCTTACGATGTCTGATTATGGTATTTACCCAATTCTACCCCGCATGTTTTCTTATTTCTTTTTCTTCTTTTTTTTTTCAAGAATTGGGACGAAAATTCACTGCCCGATACAATTGGACACAATACCGAAACCGCCTTTGTGGCATTCATATGCATTACCGCATAACAAGAATGTATTGTGGCGAAGCTGACATTAGGAAACTGTTCATCATTGTGCAACGCATGTATTAGAACCTTGCTCTCCTGCCTCCCCCCCCCCTCTTTTCTTTCATTGTTTTTCTTTTCGAAAACATTCGATGTGCATTTGATTTCTGCTTTGTTTAGCTTTAATGTCATTTCTACATTCATTTTTTACTTCAGGCACACAGAATGTGGGTCTGAAAGAAAGGTGCACTTTTGATTTGGAGGCGTGTTAGAATCGAGGAATATACTGCCAAGTAAATTAGCAATGTGTTTTGGAATTTTTTCTTTATCTTGTTTAATTTGATCTGCCATATAATTAAATCACTTTCGTCCAGTCAGAGTCAAATTAATGGAAGTCAACTTTATCTGGTATTTTACATTGTGAGCCATTTGTCACTGTGGCTTATTGACTATAGTGTTCCACTGTGGAGAGAGAAGTCGTGGGTTCAATTCCCAGCAGCCGCAACTTCATTTTTATAGGGGCGGAATGCAGAAACTCTTGTTTACTTTGATTTGCGTGTACGTTGAAAAACCCCAGTTTGTCAGAATTTATCTGGCACCTTTGCTATGGTGTCTTTCGTAGTTCATGTGTTGCATTTCTATGTTAAACTCTACAATTCGGTTTTCATTTTGACATTACTTACCGTTCCTTTGTTCTTTGCCAGTAACAGAAACTTCTGTTGTTTTCCCTAGGTGCGGCATCTTTGACAAGCACCGTAAAGGCATGCGAATCTTCCTGTCTCCAAGCAAGCAGTTGGCCGCTGTCACCGACAGTGTCGGCAGGATTGTTCTGTTCAACGTCTTTCAGAACACCGCAACACGCATCTGGAAAGGTGCATAGGCATGCAAATTAGATTTGTACCAATATTGTATGTTTTGGGCACAAAATACATGCCAAATGTTTGAAAAATTGAAGAAAACGTTAGGCCACAGGCTTTGCGCTAATATTGCCACCGGCGGCAATTTCAGGGCGATGCATTGCCGTAAAGCCGCATGTTGCACCTAACGAGCTAAAATTTACTTATTAACTTGCACTGTATTACAGGCAAGCCACACCTATTGTGAAAAAAAATGTAGCAACAATAGTAGCAAGACATGGACATGCAAAGCAGAATTGCTGCCAGAGCATCACTTTCAACCATTGATGGTGTCACGTTGCTTTCATGAAGATTTCCATGTTGCTATCCATGGTCATTTTGGTCAGGAATACACTGGAGTATCAGTTTTTTTCAGTTTTGATTTGGGCCGCTGCTTTTTATAAGGGTCAGTTGTATGCACGAAAATAAGGAAGACCTGTGGATTGGAGCTGAACAAATACTTGTTTTTGAAACTGAATTTAGTTCACATCAAATAATTATGGTAGCAAATTGAATACTATACAAAATATTTCTTCTAATATTATTTCTTTAATAGTCTTTGGATATATGTACTGTTCGACCAAATCTATTTATGCTTTATCATGGTTAGAAGTGTACAGAAAAGCAGCACGTGTAACTGTGGCTTGTCTTGTGCCTGGCAACATTTTTAAAAAACGCCAGGCTACCGAGATGCTGAGTGTGGCTGGGTTGAAGTGGAGGACAGTTCACCAGACACAGCGATCAATGGAGTGCCGAGGAGAACGCAGTTCCTCATTGTCTATGCACCACGCTGGGGTGTTATTGAGGTTAGTGCCGTTTGCATTCACTGTGCTTTATCTGTACCGTCTATTAGGTTGAATGATAATAATAAAAGCAACCATTTAATAGCTTGAACTTAAGAAATAAGGGAGGCACTTAATGGATGAACATTTGACCCGCCGTGGTTGCTCAGTGGCTATGGTGTTGGGCTGCTGAGCACGAGGTCGCGGGATCGAATCCCGGCCACGGCGGCCGCATTTCGATGGGGGCGAAATGCGAAAACACCCGTGTGCTTAGATTTAGGTGCACGTTAAAGAACCCCAGGTGGTCAAAATTTCCGGAGTCCTCCACTACGGCGTGCCTCATAATCAGAAAGTGGTTTTGGCACGTAAAACCCCAAATATTATTATTATTATGAACATTTGTTCAAGTGAATCACTGGATCAGATGCTGTAACTTACAGTGTAACTGCGATTGTACAACTTTATGACGACCACACAAGAATGTCGTATAATTCAGGCATCGTATAATCAAACCAACAAAAATTGTATGTATAGTATAGTCAACATTCAATTTTTCAGACTTCCTAGGGCCCGCGAAAAATATTTTGAAAAATCAGGCAGTTCAAGATAAGTACATGCCTTACTGCCCCCAAGGGCTTAATTCGCCACAAGTATGTCAAAAAGACCCCTGAAGGCCCGCCACTGCACTTACTAAGTGTACTGGTGCTCTTACTGTGACAGAAGATTTTGAGTGAATGCATGTATAATTAAACAATACATATGGTATACCACGATAGTGGCCCCTTTCCACTGTTGGTGTGCTCCACCGCAATACATTGCATACGCTTGGCCGCGTAACACTTCTATGTTGTGGTGAAGCTAACTTTCGGGAACCGGCATTATGCAGTGTCAGTACTTCCCCCCTTACTTTCTCCCTTACTTGCTGTGCTTCGACGCCATCGACGAAGGTGACAGAGGCGCAGTCGGCACCATTGCTGACAGGGCCAAATTTTTTCAATAAAGAACATGACACCAAACAGCAGAGAGCTTGGTAGCAAACATCAAAGCAGCTAGGCCTAGCATTGCCAAGGTGGCTATCGCTGCTATTGCATCAGCATGCGAATGCTGGGTCAGTGCTGCGAGGTAATGGTGGTGGAAGCTTCAATTGCTGCCATTTTGTACCTGCAGTCATGGCAAAAAGTCAGGAAAGCCAGGTAGGGGAGGGTTTTAACGTCCAAAATTTCAGAAGTCCTTATGCATTGGCTTTATGAAGTACATGGTGGTGCCGTGAAGGCATCCAAATTATTGGGCATGTCCAAAAAATCTGTCATTAACTAACATGTGCCTTCGTGCTACAAAGTAGCGAGTAGCTTGAATTTAAACTATAGAAGGGTAGACATTCGGCCTTGTTGGTATGGCATACTGCAAGTGAAGCACATTCAGTAATAAACTATAGGCTTACACTCTACTGGACTCAGAAACCAGTACCCCCAAATAAGTAAATGCAAAAAGTGTACTGCAGTGCATTGGGAGAGATTTAGCATACAACGTACCATGATTTTCACCCACCAAATGCCATAATGTTCTTATTCTCACCTACAAAAAGAAATTGGTCAGTTTCCTTGAACATTATTTGAGTCAGACAGCGGGAGCTTTCATTCAAGTGCAGCATCACCTGCAAGGAGGCCGCCTATGGCATTGCCTGCATAGACGAACGCCAAAATGTTGTAGATGCTACACAGAGCATACGCTGGCACAGGCACGGCAGAATCTGTGGCATTGTCCTTGGCAGCCAGCAGTGTCAGCCTGAGGGAATACCTTCTTGCACATCCCGTGTCGTACGACGACCCATGCAAAACTGGCAATCCAACAACAGATTTGTGAGAAAACAAGTCTGGGCTTTCTGCTTGCCAATGGGTGCGGTCCCGCTCCTCATGGAGGGGATGGTGCCGCAAGGGTGCTGTCGAAGGCTGGCAACCTTTCTCACATGTTCGTCATTGGTTCGCAGTTTTTTTTTAGTCATCGTATGAGATGGAACATGCATGATCCTGCGTTATATATTAGAGGTTTTTAACATCATCCCTGTGGGTAGTTCGCTAGGACTGCACCAGTCCGTTGTAAAACCCTGGACGTCGCAAAATCGGGAGGCGCATAACCAGGGTTCCACTGTAGTGTGAAAAAAAAAATCAGTGACAGTGGTTCTAATCCTTTCTGTACCGCAGGAAATGATGAATATTGTACGGAATTTTCTAGAAATGTGTGCACACAGGCAGCCACATTTCCAGTGCGAGCATTCAAGCAGTGCCTAATATAAAGACTAATCATAATGCCACTAACATTAAAATCACTGGAATCTTGAAAGTACCGCAACCATCGTAGCTTGTGCCGACAAAATTGTGCTATTATTGCGAGATTTGGTCCAGTGCACCTCTCCTACTACAGCCATCTGTAGTATCGCTGATCGATGCCTTTCTTTGTTCTTTATTTAAAAGATGAGATGCTGCATCTACATTGCATAATGATGATAAGTTGTGCTGGTAACTAAGGTAACAATGTGACAGCCAAATTGTGTGAAGCAAGATGGGCGATAGCATGGCCACTCATACTCCTGTTCTGTATACTCTTCGCCGTCCCTGAGCTCTCCGATAAGTTATGTGTTCGTTGCTAAAATGTAATGGCTGGGTACTAAATTACTCTATACTATGCTTAACTAAGAAGCATTGTTAATGTATAAAGCATTTATACATGGCCAGCCGATGTACATGTAGCTAGCGTAAGAAGCTTTGACCGGGTACTCGTCATCCACACACTGTGGAAAGTGCGATGAGCTCTTGACATTTTCTGTACTTTCGCGCAGCAGAGAAGAATAAATAATAGAAATAATAGTTGCAGTTTGCGCTATGAAATTCACACATGATGCCGAACTCGATACCCATGTTACACAGGCTCTTTTAGCTGACTTGAAATCAAGCACTGCTATGCATAATGTTAAACTATTGCTGTAATTATGGTCGAAGTGTTTCACACTGATCAACGATAAGGATCAAAATAACCAATGTGGCTGTAGTACAAAAGAGACTTGCGTTATAAGAAGCATTGGTGCAATGTCTGGCTCATCTTAAGTCAGAGTAAACAACAAAATACTACTGCGACGCTCGCATTGCAAAAAAAATTCGTCGTAGCTTTGCGACTTATAGCGAATGACGCAGGCCGAACACACTTCTGCAGTATACAACACTTCATGCAACGCTTCTTTAAAGTGTTTGTCTGTGGAAGCCCTTGTCTCTCAAAGTCAGGTGTCACCAGTGTGAGTGAATTTGTCGCACTGTATCCGGTGCAACTATATATCATTGCTCTTGCTGTCGTTCTTTCCTTTAAGTATTACAAAAAGTACCTTCAGCAGAAGAGAAATAGGGTGAGTTGATATCCTAAAAAGCACTTCTCCAAACTCCCAGTGATTTCCACAACCAAAATCTTATCCCCCAGGCACTCCTGCTCACCTTTTTGATTTGCAAGAGAGATGTAATGTCCTAATAGACATACAATGAAATATTTGTCCACGTGGACCGCTGGCATGCACAGTGATTGCAACATTGCTTCACCTACCGTCCACTTCATTACAACATGGACCATTCCTGGCAGGAATCAACCACATGATGGCAACTGACCAATCAGTGGCGCAGCAGCAAAGAGAAAAGGGTTGCGATATTTTCCAAGTTCAAGCAACTTTAATTAAAATTGACAAGCACTGCCATCTAGTGTCGACAATGGCAATTAAAAGCAAGCTGACAAATATGCCCGTCATTGGTTCACACTGTGTAGTATTTTTTTCTAATGCCGACTGTTTGTCATTTGTAGAAAAAGAATTAAGGTCAAAAAGAGGTCTTCCAGGAAAAGAATCAAGATTTGGGAGAAACTACATTTGATTGAGTAACTATCATATAATGCCAACACCCAGTAAGCCCAAGGAAAGCACAAAGGAAATGTTCATATTTTGTTTAATTAAACTGTCTAATTGCAGCAGGGACAGTGAAACTTGTCTTTATTTTGTCAGATATATTTTTATTCTGCAGGATGCACATATATTATATCTGCTTAACTTGGAATTTGAGAGATGGTGTGTAGCAAGCATAGCTATCACATATTCTCAGTGCAATCTATTGCTGCGTTCTTATCAACAGCTTGCGTCCTTTTTGACTGCAGGTATGGTGTCCTCATCAGTCTTCAAGGGTGGCTGCCTTTGAAGTCGGAAAAGGTGGCAGGTGTGGTGGAAATGTTTTCAGCCTTCACTTATTGAGCCAAACATTTCACGTTCACTTGACGTGAGATGAACAACACTAGTACTGGCTAAAAATTAGGAGCCGTGCCTTTTTTTTTCAGCACCATCTTCAAAGTTGATGAAGGTGGCGGTGAAAGTGCCCTTCACTTATCGAGTCACAAATGACTTAAGTTTGCTTGACTTGAGGTGAACACTAGCACTAGCTAAGAACTAAACCTTGTTTTTTTATCACCAAATTATAAAAAGAAGCGAAAGAAAAAAAGTGGCAGTTTTGCCCAAAAGGCAAAGCATCGATTGCGATAGCAAACTACCAAACAGCTATACAAAGTAAGCATATAGCTTTATTGGCCATATAAACTCATAACCATTGACTTATGCTGCATTTTTTAGCATGTAACCCACCATGGCACATAACCCACACCCCCAGTTACAACAGCCTGGAAAAAAAATCAATTCGTATAACCCGCTGAAACCGCTGTATTCAACAATGCTGACATCTTTGCAAGAACAGTCTCCATTCACGGACGCACGACATGTCCATGTCTTCAGCCAGCGGCACTGTTCCGCCCTTTTTCAGCGATGCTGTGCTGTAAAGGACGGCCGTTGAGTACAGCTCATTGTGGTCTGAGTTCTAGTTTCTAGATCTGAGTAGTTCTAGTAGTGATCCAAGATTATCATCATCCGAGTTCAGAGCAGCATGAGCTGTGCTGCCGTGAAACCACCTCTCCAAACGAAATTTGCATATAATCCGCACCTTCACTTTATTATCAAATTTTTTTCATTTTCAGTGCGGCTTATATGCACAAAAATACGGGAACTAAATTAACAAGCATGGTGTCACGCGTGCACAGGCAAACCTGAACACATCTCACTCGATGACCATGGACACCATGCTTGGCACAAAAACCCTGGCATGAGGAAGAGTGGTGGTAGCAACAAGCGCATTGGCCTTCATGCTGCCTCTCGCTTCAGTATGAACTAAGCAGAGAGAAGACAGTGCGCACAAAGCTATGAGCCCACGACATATCTACCATCACAGATTGCTTTTAAGATAGTGCCCGCGTGGCCATGCTCAGCCACACCATACGCGGCCGCCACCAGAGAAGCCCCACTCATAGCCCTACTGCTGCTTTGGAATGTTAAGACCACATGAATTAAACTTCTTCCATCAGACACCAAGTTTAACCCCAGGCATGGTTGAAATGAACTGCAGCTACAATAAGTTCAAATGCACGAGGCTTACTCGTCTTCTCAATTTCATTTGCTTCCAAGGCTACTGTACAGTAACTACACACTCATGGGCCTGAACAACGTCCTGGTGAAGACTGTACGGCCAAACACCTACCCGTGCTGCTACATGACCTCTGAGGGCAAGCTGTATGCTGTGGCCGTTCCTTTTCATCGTGTGCTCAGGTACAGCTTTTCGTTATCTCCAAAATGTTTTTGAAATGCGCAATCAAACCGTGATTGCTGAGCATGACTATAACAAACTATCGGGAATAGGGTAATCTTCCTTCTTGTTTTCTGTTACCTCCTGCTACAGTGAACGCAGCCGCGCACGTGACTGGCAGCTTCTCAACGAGGTACAGGTGCTGCTGAAGGAAACCGATCCACCGATCGACGAGGGTGAGTGCTGGTCTTACCAAGGTCAGTACTAACACCTGCTTCCTTTCAATCTGTCATACTAACCGTCTCACCGACTGTCCCATGTTCTTGCTGCTGCATGAGTATGCTTACTACGTTCCCGACTTAATCTGAACATGTGGAACGTACTGTACTCTGTTTCATACATCAAAGGCAACACTACAAAGGCGACTTCTTCGACTTCTCTCAGTGCTTTCATTCGGGACCAAAAAGTAGTGTGTCACTCATGAGATAAATGTACATGCATCATGTAATTTGGGGTAACATTGAGTCTTGTGCATTTATGTTGCAAAATATGGTGTAAATATTACATGGAAGCTATCGCAAATTAGAATCTATTTACCAGCAAACAAGCAGAGCGACCCATTTCTGTGACCAGCAGCCACAGCTCACTGCTCGCAATCGCAATAAATATATAATACGTTGAGTGCTGGGTGCACAAATGTTCACAGATAATGTGCATTGTGATGTAACCTAATGTTCACTAACTGTAGTGCATAAAGTAGCTATTCCGTAGAAAGCTTTTTTGCGGCACTGTGTTCTGTCCTCAAGCCTTTCCTATCTCGCACCTTTCTCTATGCATGCTGGGTAAGAGTCTCGTTTTTATTGGTCCTGTTGGTGGCCTCAAGGCTTTTGCACCCGCAGACCAAGCTCAGGAATTGCATATGCACTCTCCAATCCAAGATGTGGACTGCTGTGGGAGAATTGGGAAAAGTTGACATTGCAGAGTTCAGGCATTTGTTACCGACACATAATTGCAGGTGTCAGTAGCATTTGGTCAACAACAGTTAGCCCACTACATTTAAACTTCAATACAGTCAAACCAGTTTATAATGGTACTGTTTTAACAATACTGTATCTGATGTATCTGTTCTATGTTAAAATAAACTATTTACAACAATGCTCCTATACAGTGTTATCAGTTATATAACAATTAAATCTGGCTACTGGGTGTGTGCCGAAAGGGAATAAAATGCAGATTCTTTGAGAAGAAGAAAAAAAATGCAAGCCGCTTCGCCGCCATTGCATTCATGCAACACACCCCGTCATCACATTGCTTGGTCTTCCATGCCCCTCTCCCATCTCCCTTCCACCACCTCGCGGGCTTTGGAGGGGTACTAGGGAGAGGGGCAGTGAAGGCATTCAGGCAGGGTGCACGGCACAAAGGCGAGTGTGGCAAAGCGGCTTGCTTTTTTTTTTCATGGAATTCCCTTATGTTTTAAGTGCAGACACCCAGTAGCCAGGTTTAATTGTTATAGCCGGTAATGTAGCGTGGGGGCATAGTCGCAAGCAGGTTATTTTACAATCTTATTTTACTTATTTTACTATATTATTATTATTATTATTATTATTATTGCAGCTGAACCCAGGTATATTGAATTGTCTATGTTAAATAGTTGTAACATACCCTTGGAAATCCCATGTGAAGGTACTATGCTTATATCGAACTCCCGTTCACCACCACATTCGATATATCGAACACTTCACTGCAGTGCACTTCTACTAACGAGACTCCAATTACTGCTCGTGTCATGGAAAACATTCATGTTGCCAAAACAGCACTGTTTTGGCAGATGCTATCAAGGAATTGAGTATGAAAGGCTGTACATACCACAGAGAAAAAATTAGCACAGTGCATGCCTCAAGATATGGAGGGCTCGTGCAGCAAGGGTCCTATTTGCACTCCATAGTGCCTGGTTTGCTTAAGTAATCTTCACCGCGCTACAGCCGTGAAATGCGGTGAAGCACACTGATAGCGCAAGAACTCATTGTCAAGCAGTGAAGCATACTGCCTGCAGCCATTCGTTATTTGAAAAAGAATTGTGACGCTGCTTCAAGAGCGCAAAAGGCCTCATGGTCCGATACATGCTCTCCACAAGAAATGCATGGCACTTTTAACCAAGTGGCTCCGAATGTGCAATCAGTAAATTCCTGCTTTTAACATTCTCTGGAGGCTGACCGAGATGTGTGGAATTTTCAGATAAACTTCAGATACTCATATTTTATTTTTCGAATTATCGATATATCAAGCTATTTTCCAATCCTCTTCAAGTTCAATATACCTGGTTTTGACTGTATTACCATTATTAGTAACTACTTCACAGACAGGATGTGACAGGCATTCTGTAGAGAGCAGTATATTCTTGTTGAGAATTGAGAATTGCACCAGCACATTATATTAGTGTTGCCACAAAAATAGATAGGAAAATATTAGGATTAATTTTCCAAATCATGGTGTCCAAAAACCCAACGTCTGTTGCATGTTTCTATGAGCAAAAGCATAGAAGATCCACATTTTCAATCCAGAGAGTACCAACCTATGGGACGTGGATTCAGATGCCACCTGTTTCCAAGCCCAAAGTTCATTTGTCCTAGCACTTTGTACTAGCACCAGTCGAACCTCAACTTCAAAAAAATTTCAGGTATAACAAAGTTTCATGCACAATGTGCTTTTGTTTGTTGAGGCCCACCTGTATTGCCAAAGACAAGTGCTGCTCATCCATGCCTCTTTGCCGCTATAATAAATTTTAGCACAGGCCCTATCAAAGATTACCTACCCGGATGTCACTTGAATTATCTCTAAGACTTGGGAATTCATTTGCTGGGAATTTGACAGTATAACCAGTTTTAAGTGAACTGTTCAGGTACTTTCAGGAACTATTCAGGTACAACTGTCTCGGGCTGTCAGTGCAATTCAGTTGACTCATGCCAATGCCAGTGCACAAAAAATGCAGTGATCACTCAGGCACAGTTGTAATCGGACAAATGCACGAGTTTAATGCCGCTATGTCCACTAAAAAAAGAAAGGTGTTAATAACTGCCCGTACTGAAAATGGTTGAATTTTAATCTGTTTGCAATAGTAAGGGTTTTTTTAATTGAGAATATTTCGTGATTTTGAAGGTGGGCAGCTCTTCATCATCATTCTTTCTCTTTGCAGCCCAGCTGGTGGCAAAGCTAGGCCGCCTTTTGCGGGACATGAAAGCAGTCAGCGTGCAGCAGCAGGTAACATGCTATCACAGCTGTAGCTCACATGAGCTCTGCAGGCTCCTGACATGCCCCACATGCCCTTATTCTAACATATCTACTATCCCGATTCATGCCTTAAAGACAAGTTTCATTTACGATAATTGAAATCCTCTAGTACCGATCATAGTCATAACATGTCTGTTACTCTTTGTACGAGCCAACACATTTACTCCTTCATTTCTCAAACATGTAATTACATTACTGAAGTACTAAAGCGTCAAACAGACGGCACAAGAAGAGACATCCGAAGAGTTCGTCCATGTCTCTTCTTGTGTTGTCTGTTTGGCGCTTTAGTACTTCAGTAACATGCACCAGCTAGCCCAACAAAAAGTTCTGCTGGAATGTAATTACATGTAATGGCTGGAACCACCTTCCCACCTCCGTTGCCTTTATTATAAGCTTTAGAATGTGCTTGAAGAGTATGTTGGGGCTCAATTTTTGTGTTTGTAGCATTTCGTGACCCCATTCCCTCTTATGTCAATTTATGGATCCTGAAGGTGTGTAAACAAGTAAATATGTAGTCTACACTACTGAACTAGCTAACTCACACAAAGTTCTTAGTTACTTCCTGTAAGTGTGTTGTTGAGCCTGTTCAAATGCTTCTATTGTCGTAACAGCCATCAAGAAATAACATGAGTGGTGAGAAATTCTAATTACAGTATATTTCTTCCAAGCTAATATTGCTGTTTCTACAAAGCTTGGTTCTGTGTTCACTATTGTGAATGTTGTGGTGGTACTAGTAAAACCAATTGAAAATGCCCGATAATGGGTTACTGCAAGGTGATGGTAGGCAAAGTGGCTTAAACACACATTCTGCTTGTATGCTGTGCAACTATGCTACATTTTATTAAAAGGGTTCATTAACTGTGCTTTCTTTTATTCATACGCTGCTTAAAGCCAGATGCGATAGTTTGTAAAGATTCCTTTGCTGCAATCCACTTAATTTCTTGTCATCCATGCAACCAAGTGGCTGATTCCGAAGATAATGGGAGCACGACTTTGTGCGAACAGATGGAAAAGGACTGGAAGGATGGCAAATGTAAATAAATTGCCATAAAATACCACCCCGAATTTGAAAAACAATAAGTTATTTGGGAGGCTCCAGAATCTTAATTTTGGAGCCACTTGCCTAAGGCTCTAGCAGCTTCAACCTTGCAAAAGAAAAGCATCTGATTTTAAAATTTTTCGGTTTGCTTTTGTGCAGGCTCTGGAAAAGATTGTCCATAGCAGCAAGGCGTCACATTTCGTCGTTTCCACAGTACTCGAGGTGCTGGAACCAAAGTCTCAGGAACCTCAAGGTATGAACGGGACGACACTGTCGTACCTGTCACGATGACACAGTGGCCGTGACATCCTTCTGATGTCGTAGCCGCAAGTTTGATTCCCAGCCACAGCAGCTTCATTCCAGTGGAGGCATAATGTGAAAATGCTTGTACAATCGAACCCACATATAACAATAGTGGTTTTAGCAGCATATTTGATATAACAATGAGCAGCTGCGACACTGAAATTTTGTGTGTGCTCTGTGGTAAAATAAACACAAACACATTTACCTAAATGTTCCCATGCCACTTTATCAGTTATAACAATTAAATCTGGCTATTAAGTGTCGGTGCCGAAGAGAAAAAAGGCGAAATTCCCGAAAACAAACAAAAAAAAAAGAAAACTCGAGCCACTGCACTCGGCCATATGCCACGCAGCACGCCTTCGCCAGACTCACACAACTCTCTCCGAAAAAAAATTGAAATCGATTGCGCCAGCTGCAACGACATCAAAGGGATGCAAGAGAGAGGGGAGAATGTTAAAAGAGAATGTCAGGTTAGTACTCTCCCACCAATTAAAGCCAAGATATGACATGAAGACCTGTGGGCTACATTTGTATGCATAGATGCCTGCCTGATGCTTTATATGAGACCCTTCATTTCGATTAGCTTCAGGAACTGTTGCTTTCGTAATGATGTAAGCGTTCCCTCCAAGAGGGGCCCTTGATGTACATATATAATAGTGGGGATGACGATGTGTCTTGTTGAATATTGAACCTGATGTATACATTGTCTTGGACTCTAAGACAGTGCAGGAAGATTTAGCTTTTTTCTTTTACTGCTGATTGTCCGTGCTTTCATTGCATCTCTTTATAACTAGCATCGGAAGACGAAGAAGTCAGCTGTGACTTTGATGCCGAGCTGTTGCACGAGACCTGCCGACGACTCCGGCAGCTTTGCCGCCTCCACAAGGCTGTAGACAAGTCGCAAGTCGATGACATTTACGAGCCATCGTTGGAGGACGTTTCGCCGGAGGCAAGTGCACTCCAGGCCATTGTTGCTCATCCTTGGGTGTTCTGGTCAGCTCACATGCAGTGGTAACAACAATGTAGAGGTGATCACATTTTCCCATGCCGGTGCCGCACTACGAAGCCAAACTGGATGCCTTTCATGGTCGGTCTGCATGCACAGCCATAGAGAAGAAAGCCACTTCGAATCGCACCTTAGCTATTTATGCCATCGGGTCATTTGGCACTATCGTGGGAGTGCTTGCACCGTCTCTTGTAGCTACACAACTATGACACCAACTCCCGCAGTTGCATCTGTGTCACGCAGGCAAGTCGACGAGGAGGAAGAGGAGGAGGAAAAACATTTATTTAAAGAAAGAAAGGACAAGCAGGTGTCTTTCTGCTTGTGCGTGAAGTGCTTTTAGTACAGGGCTCCTGCGGCTCTTGCTGTCTCCTGGGCCCGCGGCACCAGTTGTTGCTGGTTACGAGGGTCCAAACTAGACAGCAAAGCCTCCCATTGCTTGGGTGTGGGGTTAGGTATTTGCAGTGCTGCCTTGACGTTGGGGCACGCCCGTGTGGCGTGATATAGGGAGGCGTAATCGTTACAAAGGGAACATTTGTATGAGTATAGTGTAGGGTGTATTGCGTGTAGTCTGCTTAAATGGGGGTATGTATTGGTTTGTAATTGTCGCCATGTTACGGCGTCTTCACGTGAGAGGGTCTTGTGTGGAGGTAGGTATTGTCGTCTGTTCAATCTGTGGTGTTGTAGTATGGTATTGTATTGTAAAGGTACGGGCTCCATAGATGCGACCATATCCCTCTCTTGTGGCACCGGGGAGGCATGAGCTCGGGCTACAGCGTGCACACGCTGATTTCCACGGAGGGACTCGTGCCCTGGAGCCCATACTAATTCAACGTCCAGGAATTGGGAGGCTTGTTTGAGGAGTCGGTGGGCAATCGAAGATATTCTGCCTCTTGTTTAGCATCTGTCATGGTCAGTCACTCAGCAGCAGTGCTGGATAAAAGGAAGAAAACATGTGGTCCTATAAACATCCATAGCACACTCTACAGGAACGGTTGACTTTCTTGTGTACCCTGATGTTTGCCTTCCCTGCACCACTCGCATGTCCAAAGTCGATGAGCATCAGGAGACGTGACTGGTGTGGGGAAGGTGAACATCAGGGTGCACAAGAGAGTCAACCATTCCAGTAGAGTGGGCTGTGGATGTTCATAGGACCACATGTTTTCTTCTTTTTATCTAGCACTGCTGCTGAGTGTTTTGTCTTGTCTGTTACAACTGGCTCTTTCTCATATTTGCACAGGAGCTAGCAGATGAACTGTCCATGCCACTCAAGAAAGTGTCGCGCGTGTTGACGCACGTCTTGCGTTACCTGTCACTCTGGACATCTAGCTCCAGCAAGCGGGTGACCTTTGGTGATGAGAACCCTGTTGCACTGCCTGTGTTCCTCGGCTACTTCGACATTGGCGACAGTCGTCGCTTGGCAAGGGATCGAAATGATGAGTCTCCCCTGCCTGTGACGACCAAGGCAGATGCCGACTGCAAGCAGCTTGGTGAGAAAGTTGCGTTTTTGCTTGACATGCTTTCAAACTGTGTTTTTCTTAGTGTTGTTTCTTTGGAGCAGCCAGCAATTTGTGCTACGGTCTTCTTTTTCTGTATTAGCCACCTAATTTTATCATGGTACTGTACTCTCCAGAACGAAATAAAACATGAAAATGGAAACAGAAAAAAATAGGTTAAAAAGTTCTCGATGTTTCAGCTTCCTCACGGAAGATTTTACAGCCTTGTTCACAGACAAAATGTCTTAGATGTTTTTAATCTAGCCCCTTTTTGTTGTGTGTCTTGAATGTTCTTTTCTTTTTGTTCAACATGCTCCCTCTCAACCAGACGCAACATTATCAAACGATCGATTTTGTACTCTCCAGGCTTCTAATGAGTCAGGCTCCTGACTTTACACATTACGATGTTAGATTTGTGTGCTGTAAAGACAAGTGTTATTTAGAATTTTGTGTTCCGGATCACCTTGTTAGGCTGTGACAATACCTAGCCTATTCTCCCTGTGGGAAAGTGATGTTGGCTGAAAAAGCAACAGCACTTATTTGACATAGTAATACGGACCTTTTATTGATTGACTGATCCTTGGCTAATTGATGGTAGTGTGTACCATGAGAGATGCTGTGCTGCAAATGGCTAAAGATAAGACAAGCATCACAAGTAGAAATGACTGTTTTAAATCTAAATGCATCTCCACCAGAGCGCCATGTTCCACCACATTGCACACTCCTGTGGTGCAGTCAAACGTAATCTTGCTTGAAATAAGTGCACCAGTTCAGCCCAAGCGAGAACCTATGTTCTGACCAGCTATTGCCGTTTTGAGTATCACTAATGGCAGTAATTTGAACTACATTTTGTACATTTTTTTCGCTATTCTTGCAGGACACCTTCTGTTCTCAAGAGCACTGGCATCAAGCGGCTGTCATCCATTGCTCCTGGAAGCCCTGAGGAAGTCAGGGATTGCGCCTTCTTCACTAGTGGTGAGAGCAACAAAACCGTCACAGTGACTTCACACTCATGACAAATCGCTTTTTGAATTAGGTCAAACTCGCTCAGCCTTTTGTTCTCCTAAACTACACCTATGCCTTATACCTTACAGCTGACTTAACACCTTAAACTAATCCATTGTAACCTTACTCAGTGGTTGTATCAGTAAGCAGTGCTCTAATTTAGTTAGAAGGGACAGCTGTTCACTTTGCATGTTACGTGAGTGACTTGCGCCCAGTGCAATCTTATCTGCTGCCCTCTAACACGTCTCTCTTCCCTAGGTACCCACCCCATTGCTCTCGCAGACCAACAATTATCTGTTCTGCGCATCACGTGACATGCCCAAATCAACTTTCTTCTCTGATTCTTAACTAGAACTAGAATCCACACTGCCATCTTTTTGTCTCTTAATGTTATACACCATCGTTTTCCGTCACGCTGTTCTTTTCACTGTCCTTAGCATCTCTTTGAAGTACCTTTCTTATCCCTCAAGCCTCAGCACGATAATTTCGTAACCCCTGTAACCTGCCTGCACCGATTCAGAACCCTCAAGCCTGTGCACACACGTATGCACAAGTAAACACACATCTCTATGGCACCTATTGCGGTTGGCACTACCAGGGTTATGTCGCAAGCAAAAAGCTGGCTTGACCATCTGATTCTGTCTTGTGCAGCAATCCCTCCTGAAAGAATGGCTGTCATCCACGTGGGCCATGACCAACAAAAGGAGCTGGTGCCTGTTCAGTTCACTCCTCAAGTCACTCGTGGAAATGGCTGGTAGGGACTCTGATGGACACATTAAGAAAAAAAGTGATGTCAGCAACTTCTGTTCATATTCAAACCTCATGAATTTGTGTCTGACACATTATCCTCATTACATCCAATATTTGTTAAAAGTGTACATTCATTACACTCTAATATTGGCAGAAATATTTTCGATTCACTTTTTTACACAAAAAAATTGTTATACAGTAGACTTCCGTTTGTTCAACTCTGGTTACTCTGATTTCTAGGTTAATTTGACCCCGTCTGAAGGCCCCTGTCTGTCTCCTACATTTCTATGGGCCCAATCTTCCGTTACATAATCTCAAAATGGGCCTTCAGCGAAAAATTCGAACTTGACTGGTCAGCTTTGCCACAATATAACAATGTTATGCGGTGAAGCATACATAATTTATTGCGGTGTAGCTTATTAAGGATGAAAAGGGCCACTGTCGCAGGATATAGTACATGTTTTTTAATCATACAGGTGCACACGCCGTCTCCGGTCACAGTACGAGCACTTAGACTCCTAATAAGCATGCTGGCAGCCATTCAGAGCTGTTCCCGGCGTTGCTGTGGCAATTTGAGCCCTCGTTTTGCCCACCATGTGTGTCTGGCATATAGAACCGTTAACGCGGCCTAGCTTGTGGTCCTTAATTATACATGGGCACTTGCGCCATGCACCTAGAAGTGGGAAAGAAACCATCTGTGTGTTAGGGAAGCTAGAGATAAAGGAGGCGGTAAAATAGGAAAAAAAAACTAGGGAAGTCGAGGGGGCATTTAAAGCTAAGAAAAGAGCAGAAATCTATCTGAAACCTTGAAGACCTGGGCGCACGTACCATGACCGGAGCTGGTGCGTGCGCATGTGTAAATTAAGGAACAAGTGCCACGTCTCGTAGCAGTGGCACGTTTTCTCATTGGTGTGCTTCACCGCATTGTACGACTGTACTACGGTGAACCTAACTTCAGAGGAATTACTGAGGAAACCAACAGTGTGTTTCAGCATTTTTGTTCTTCCTGCATTTTGTGTAATTCAACCCGCCAGATAGTTTCACCAGTTTCAGCAGTGCCGTCAGGATCGAATTAATGGAAATCGACTATTTGTGTTCGCTAAAGGAAGGTTTGACTGCACGGCGACGAGCGATCAAGCCTGTCTGATGTCGTCCTTATGTTACTTCTACACGTGATATAAACTTGCAACATAATTAAATGTCAATTAGCCCAGTCTGCCACCCTTCCGAGATTGCATTGGTTTGGTCCTCATCGTTCATAAAAGCACTTG
Source organism: Dermacentor variabilis (assembly GCF_050947875.1). NCBI lineage: Eukaryota > Metazoa > Arthropoda > Arachnida > Ixodida > Ixodidae > Dermacentor > Dermacentor variabilis. The sequence continues at coordinate 32,060,079 of NC_134578.1, read as the reverse complement.
ACATTCTTGATTGACTGATTCATCCAGTATAAATGAAAAGCTATTGTTGTTGGTGCACTTTCATTTCACTTCAGTACGGTAACCTTGGACTTCTTTCCGCACTCTGCTGCAGAATATCTGGTAAAATGTACCTGTATCTGTGCGTCTATCTGTCTGTCTGTCTGTCCATCCATCTGTTTATGCATGTCTTAAATATATCTTACCTCATCTGTATACACACATGACTTGTTGCAGGAGAAGAAGCTCACTTCACAGCATCGATGACAATGTCACCGTGGTGGCGGAGCATTCGGACGGTGCTGGCTGCATCATCAAACGTTCCGGCAGCCTACATAGGAGCAGCCGTTGTTGGCTATGCGGCAAGAAGCTTTCTCCAGTTTCCAAGTCCACAAAAAGATGAAGCTACCAATGCTGCAGAAAAAGTGGTGGGCACACTTTTTCACGTACCACCTTCACACACGGATCATACCAACTCATAAGACAGCTCAGGTTAGCGGCAGTAAGAAATGAATGCCGGTTAAAGAGCCGAGGTCTTTTGTTAATCCTGTCTCACAGTAGCCTTGCTTTTTTATTTAATGCCAGGGGGAGGCTACACTTGAAAGCCAACTTTATTATTTATGGATAGATCTTATCCAAGTTTGCATACCTTGTGTATGTTGAATTTCTGATTACAGAAATGTAATTATTTATGTCCTAGGACAAGCAGTCACCGTCATTTGCTGTCTTGCTGACTAGAAGTTGTAGCTATTTGGGATACAATCCCTTTCATGAGGTTTCGTGTGACTTGCCACTGGACTTGTTGGCACAGGAAGCTAACAGTGTTTCTCGGGCTATGCCAAACATGCTATCTTTATGCAGTGCCAGGAACTCTTTCAGCTATCTACTTCGATGCATCTGATGCCGAGTTTCCACAAAATCTTGGTAGAGGTGACGATATCACTGAAAGTTATTGATCAAGAGTATTTCCCTTGAATAAAACTTTCCTTTGTTCTGTAAGGCATGCAGCCATGGCTGATGAACGTTACAGGACACATTCTTCGCTGAAATCGTCTGTGAATTTTTTATTGTGCTGCGCCATTTTGTCTTGCTGGCTCATTGAAGCTTCAGTTTCACTGTTTCCCACACAGTACATGGAATCTGTAGGATTTTTTTTACTGATTATCAAGCCTTGGAGTATTCCTCGACATGTCTTATAGGCAGTTTCATTTTTTTTTGTCGCCGCATATTGAACATGGTTGTAGTCATTTGTGATAGGTAATGTTAGTGCATTAACACAAAAGGCATGCTTTACACCCACTTAACGAAACTGCAGTGCATTTTTAGATGTGGTCCAGATCTTGTAATCTTTAAATGATGCATGTCTCTGGAACATTCTCTCCAATTGAGAGGTTACTAACGACACTTGATGGGGTTTTGTATCCCATCAAGGAGGATGTGGCATGGTCGCCCAAAGGTTTTCATTTTATCGCTGTAACTGATAGTAGAGGGGCCTGTATAGTTCTGCACATGAAGAAACTGGGCTCTCAAGGCACATTTCAACTTGAAATTACAGTTTTAAATTACTGCCTCTAAGGCCCTCCCACCAACAGCGACTGCCGTTTTGTCATCACTTGTGTGACATCGAGAAGCGTGGGCGCACTGCTGTGTCGTCTGCTCCGAAACATTTGGAAACCATGTCTGCACTGCGTCGAACTCTCCTTGTTCCACACATTCAGTCAGTCTATGGCACAACACGGGTGTCACTGTGTTAATGTGTCTGCAATTCTTTCACTCGCTCGAGAAAGACACCACGAACTGGAGAACACCTGCAGCAGCTATCTTGGGGTGACCGCTGATATGCACATGCAAAGACAAAACTGCGCACTCCCGTTAACCACGCAGAACATGCTTCATTTCGTCACCCATCTGTATTGCCAGCTTAACTGCAACTCTGAAAATTTTGAACACATTTTCTACTGCACCGAATGCACTCAAATTTTGCCATCTTGCTGTGGAACGCATACGGTTTAACTTGCAATGCATAATTCAGAATCGGAAATTTTTAGAGGGACGTCATAGTGGTGAGGCTTTGGGTGAAATTTCGGCCACCTTCCACTCCGTGGACATCGCATTGCAACTGCCATGCTAGGAATCATTCCTACAGTTTTCAGTCTTGGCAACAGAGAAACACCAAGCTGCCAGGAAAGGCGTTCTGCCTTTGTTACAGGCATGCAGTTGTTAGCATTTACTGTTACAGACCTTCAGTTCAGGAAGACCTTCAGGAGAGAGTTCAGGAAGTTGCAGACCTTCAGGAAGAGAACAGAAGTTTACGATAGGTATCGAGGCACTGAAAATGGTAAGGGAATACATCTACTTAGGACAGGTAGTGACCGCAGATCCGGATCATGAGACTGAAATAATCAGAAGAATAAGAATGGGCTGGGGTGCATTTGGCAGGCATTCTCAGATCAGGAACAGCAGGTTGCCATTATCCCTCAAGAGAAAAGTATATAACCAGCTGTGTCTTACCAGTACTCACGTACGGGGCAGAAACCTGGAGGCTTACGAAAAGGGTTCTACTTAAATTGAGGACGACGCAACGAGCTATGGAAAGAAGAATGGCGGGTGTAACATTAAGGGATAAGAAAAGAGCAGATTGGGTGAGGGAACAAACGCGAGTTAATGACAACTTAGTTGAAATCAAGAAAAATAAATGGGCATGGGCAGGACATGCAATGAGGAGGGAAGATAACCAATGGTCATTAAAGGTTACAAACTGGATTCCAAGAGAACGGAAGCGTAGCACAGGGCAGCAGAAGGTTAGGTGAGCGGATGAGGTTAAGAAGTTTGCAGGGACGACATGGCCACAATTAGTACACAACCGGGGTAGTTGGAGAAGTATGGGAGAGGCCTTTGCCCTGCAGTGGGCGTAACCATGCTGATGATGATGATGACCTTCAGTTCATAATTTCTCACCTCTCATTGCTGCACGCTAGCCTTGACTTTTTCCTCTGTTGTTCCACAGCCTCAACCAACAGAAGAAAACGAAGGCAAGCCACTACAAAAACTGTTGGGAGCACAACTGCCTCCCACCGGGGACCGTGATGATCCAGTCATCATCAATGATGAGGGCGAAATCGAGGAAGACAGCTGGGAGCCTGTGGTCATCGAGTGTGATCACTGGGAGTCACTGCTGTGCAAGCTGGAGGACGTACTGGTGCTGGCGTCACTGCTGAGGCGCTCCTGCAATCAGCGACAGCTCTTCCCCGAGCACCGCGAAGTCTCCCTGTCCTCCCTCTTCGCAAAAGGCCAAGGTGAGGTTTGCAACGGTGGTGCTGGAACTAGTAGTACAACTCATACCACTTATAATGTAAATGCTTATAGTGCAGAACTGGGCATAACTTGGTCTTTTCTGACTCCCTTTACCCTCCCATATAACTCCATGTATATGCATACCGCTTATAGTGCAGCCGGTTATAATATGCGGCGGCAGGAAAATCCCACAGGCAAGCGAGACAGCGAGCCTGCTTCCCTACAAGGTGCGCCAGCCCTGGAGAGAGCAAGGAGGGCAGCCAAAAGGAATGCGGAGGCGGAGGAGACATGAAGTGAACTAATAAGGAATCAAAAAGAAAACACCATGGCGGAATAGGCGGCAGCCTGTTTTGTGTATACTATATGCAGCGCTGGTGCACATGGGTTGCAGGTGGCGGAGAAGCTTTTGCTCCGGCCACTTGTGAGCAGGCCACGTGTCACACCGGATGCATGCACATTGTCGCCCTTTGGCTTTTCAGTTTGCATACGGAGAGTAAATATAGTTTTCAACCGCTCATTGATGGCCGCTGAAGTGGCATTTGAGTCCGTGGTCAACAAGCCGGCAACCAGAGCGAGCATGCATGCCAAGTTTCTCTGTGTGCGGACATACGAGTAAAAATCTCCCAACTGTGCAAAACTACATGTGCTAATACCGAACTCCCATATTTGATGCAATCAACATGGCTTTTGGTGGCTAATCAGTCCTATCTTCACACAAGCTTTCGTGCTTTCCACATGCACTGCTCTTATTGTTCTCTCTGTTCACATAGCGTTAATCGTTTCAATCGGCCTGGTCAACCTGGTCGAACTTTGTACCGATAAAGATCGCCCGCGGTGGGAACTCGGAGCGTATCAAGGCACCGACCACAGCCGGGTCATTCACTGAAGGTGCCAATATGTGAAAAATGGAATAGTCGGCACATCGAATATTATATTTATAGATGTTATATTAGAATGTTAGATATTTCATTTGCAAATCGTGTTATTAGAACAATCACTGTTTGATTCGAAAACGAATATTCTAGTATTCGCACACCCCTGATTACAAGGATTTATTAGGGCTTTACTCTAGTCTACAAAATAAAGTTAAGGCTTTTTTGGTTGTTCGAGTCACAGAATAAAACAGAAGTTTATCATATAGTCTGGTTCACAAAATAGTCACTGCGATAAATTTATATACTGTAAAGGTAAAGCTTGCTTGTCTCATTTTTTTTTTTTTCTTATTGCCAGAATCAAAGGCATGCTAGGTTTTTTTCTTGCTAATAATCGTGCGGGCTTTCGATTTCTACATTTGTTTTCTACTTTGAACCCATAAAAAATTGGTGTGCATTCAATTTGGGGACGCGCTAGAAGTGCACAAATACTGCCAAATGAATCAGCAGTGTGTTTCGATGCTTTTTACAGCCTCTTGATTTAATTCTAAACCCACCAGAGGATAATTCAACCAGTTTTGATGGTCCCGTTTATGTTGAATTAACAGAAGTTGACTTGAAACAACAAAACAAACAAACAACCAAGAGAAAGCATCACAAGTGCTGTACACGCAAGTTTTCTTTCTCTCTTAGTAAATATTTGATGTTCCTGCAGGCATTATCACTGAACTGGTGTCGGCATGGGCCTGTGATCTCGAAATGACCCCTGACGACCTCCAGCGGCTCACGAAGCTGCCATTTCCCACTGGGTCCGAGTCTCAGGAAGATGGCATCGATTGTAAGATTTTTCTTCTTCCTATAGCCAATGCACACCTGAAACTGTAATACTGTGGAGCCTCGTTGATACAATCCTGTTACGTACTATTTCCTGGCGCCAACGTTCATGATAAAGAACAAAAATATGACCCAGTACAACTACACTTCTTTTTTTTACCATTTCATACATTGCCAGAAAAAACAGACTCCCAACACCAACGTCATACATCGCCAAACAGCGATGTTACAATTTCCAGCCGCCAGGTCCCATGTAAACAAGAAAAGGCACAAGGCATGTTTGATCAAGAACAGTAGCTGCCTGTCGCAGCAGCTTGCTTGCAATACTCACCTGTTCATCTCACGTGAAAACGCCTACACACACTCGGTTTCCTACTCCGGTACCAGCAAATCTCCTCTCTGGTCATGGCACACATTCACAGTTATCACTGCCAACCCTATTGCGATAAGCATCTTCACCTATCGATTTCACAGTGCGTGGGACGTATTGCTGTTGGAGTCATACTGCACATATTTAATGAGTTAAAACTCAAATGTGCACCGTTCCCTTCTGCAGGTGGCACAAAGTGAGCATCATGCTTCGCTCTCGCGACGTCGTAGGCGCTGTATTCCTGCATCGCCCACCCTCGTCGGCTCGATTTCGTTTGTTTCCCATCTAGGAAAATGACAATGTGCCTCTCAGGCTGTTAGGGCCCCACTAGCGAGTGGGCACGTCAAAACTGTACTCGTCGAATTGCCCCGCTCAAAGCTCAGGCAGAATTCGAGGAGGTTGAACTCTGGAAGCTTACAAGTGTACATAGAAGCTTCAACAAAAGCCTGACAAAAAATATATTAGGCAGATTTCACACATTGCTCACTGAAATTGCAAGAACAACAGCACACATCTTCACCACCTCGACATGCTTCGGTACCTCGAGCTACAACAATTCGATTTGATTTCAACAGTTCAGTTTGACAGGCTCAACTAATTGAGTCTGTATGTTATTTCTCGCATGTTTTTCCAAGTACATATGAACAAGGTTCTACTGCAAATGTTTCTGCACCTTATTACCAGCATTGTTGAGTATTCCATTATTAACATTATTCCAGTATTAACCCACCGTGGTTGCTTAGTGGCTGTGGTGTTGGGCTGCTAAGTACACGGTCACGGGATCGAATCCCGGTCACGGCGGCCGCATTTCAGTGGGGGCGTAATGCGGAAACACCTGTAAACTTAGATTTAGATGCACGTCAAGGAACCCTGGTAGTCCAAATTTCTAGAGTCCCCCACTACGGCGTGCCTCATAATCGGATCGCGGTTTTAGTCCGTAAAACCCAATCGTTAAATTTTTGTTTAATTCCACGAGTATTAGTGTGCTTCTTTAACTCTGGAAGCTTACAAGTGTACATAGAAGCTTCAACAAAAGCCTGACAAAAAATATGTTAGGCAGATTTCACACATTGTGGGAATCTATGGTAATGCAAAGCATTTGCTGCATAGCGCTTGTGGTGAGGTGTTTGAACATTGTGGCTCGTGTGTAATTAATTTCCAATGTTGGCACTTGCTAAGGGGCCATTAGAAGCAGACCTTACAGTTATACAGCACAATTGTGACTTGAACCGCCCCGATGCCATGTGCAGTAGAATCCGTTACGGGAGTCAACTGTACCAGAGAGCTGTTGGGCTGCTGAGCACTAGGTCGCGGGATGCAATCCCGGCCACAGCGGCCGCATTTCGATGGGGGCGAAATGCGAAAACACCCGTGTGCTTAGATTTAGGTGCACGTTACCAGGTGGTTGAAATTTCCGGAGTCCTCCACTACGGCGTGCCTCATAATCAGAAAGTGGTTTTGGCACGTAAAACCCCATAATTTAATTTTTTTTTTTTTACCAGAGAGCATGATGCAAAGAGGAAGCCTTCTCAACATGCCCAAAGTGACGCTATGCTTGGTGATCACTTTGGACTAATCAAGACATGCCGTCATTATGGAGTCAACAGCTAACTAAGGAAAAAAAAATACCCAGGACAATTTTTTTTGTCAGTGCTCCTATGATGTGCTGTGCAATAGATGGTAGTTGTTCTAGTGTATATGCTATGGGTGTACTAAAACCTAGTAGTGCAATTTCTCATAATTGTGTTCATTAACATTTTAGTTGAACGCACTCAACTGAGGGCCTTTTAAGAGTGCTGTGAATAAATAAAATAAGTACAGTTGACTTCCATTAATTCGACTGCTGGTAATTTTATTTTTTCGTTAATTCGATCCCGACAGAAGGTCCGAGCCTGCGCCCATGCATTTCGTTATTTCGGCAGTGCATTTGTTTTCCAACTTTCGTTATTTCTGTCCTAAAATCGGCCTTCACCGGATAATTTCAACTTGACCACTCAGCATGCATGCATGACTCCTGTGGTGACCCCAATGGCGACACTTTTGGTGGCATTGTCCATCTCGGCAGAACTTGGGTGACTGTGAAGGCATTGGAACACGTATGGCGACCCATCAGAAAAGCCTATTTTCGGTTAGCCCTAGGAAGTTTTTCAGGTAATAACCGCAGCTCACATGTCCGATTGCGGTATTTACCCGGTCCTAATGCGCGCATCATTTCTTTCGTTTCTTTCTTTTTCAAGAAAACTGGGCCGGAAATGTCTGTGCAGTGCAGTCAGATACAAAACCAAAGCAGTCTTTGCGGCATTTGTATTTTTTACCGCGTAGCACAAATGTACTGTGGCGAAGCTGACTTTAGAAAACCGGCCACCAATGTGCAGCACATATATTTTTCTTGCAAAAAAATCGGGCGTGCTTGATTTTTATATTGTTTGGCTTTAATGTAATTTCTCCATTAGTTTTCTGTTTTGGACACCTGGAAATTTGGCACGCGTTTGATTCGTGGGGCATGTTAGACTAGCAAATACTGCCAATTGGATAGGTGGCTTATTTTTGCATTTTTATGTATCTTGCTTAATTCGACCCGCTGGATAATTCACTCTATTTTGTCCGTCCCATCAAAGTTGAATTAATGGAAGTCGATTGTAATAAGTGTAGGCTTGCTTGTGGTAACCTCTATGTGGTCTTTTATAGTCAATATCAAATCTATAGTATTAATGCAGTTTGCCTTGATGCACTAAGTTATCACAAGGCTCAACTGGGCCGAAAATGTCTGTGCAGTGCAGTCAGATACAAAACCAAAACCGTCTTTGCGGCATTTGTACGCTTTACCGCGTAACACAAATGTACTGTGGCGATGCTGACTTCAGAAAACTGGCCACCAATGTGCAGCATGTATATTTTTCCACAGCGTTGTTGTGCATGGTATTGCGTATAATGATACTTTTGCAACCTGTATTCATATGGTACTTAAGCCAGTAATATTTTTTGGCTATTGGACAGTCACTCATGACCCTCTTCATGATTCTTTCTTTTCATATGTTTAATGAATACCACCACTCGTTGCAGTGACTCAATAGCTGTGGTGTTCTGCTGACTGTGAGGTCATGGGTTCGATTCTCAGATGCGGCAACCACATTACGATAAAAGGCAAGATGCAGGCATGCTAGTGTACTTGGATTTAGGACGCATTTGAGGTGGTCAATTCATCCAGATCATGTCATGCTGTCTCTCATAGCCGATTAATTGCCATTGAGACATTAAACCTTATAATTTGGTTTAATTTTGATTTTGATCAAGAGAATCTGTCAAAACCCTTTTGTGAGTTCTGGGCATCTAATTTATATGCATATGTATGTACATAAATGTAGCAATCTTATTAGCAAGGCAATTGCTGGTTGAGTCAGCACTTTTTCTGTGTTTTTCTCTAATTCTGCTTACATCCCCTTTTCGTTGTGATGATCACGAATTTTCTTAGTAGCCACAAGTCTTTACATCCTTGTTTCCTAACTGACGCAGTGCATTTTGTGCGGGCAAGACGACGGTTCGCTCGGTCCTTGGAACTGGATTCTTTGCTAGTCAACTGCGCCTCGGAGCAGCTGGTGCGATGGGACCGGGACCGGGACCAGATCGACAAGCTGGCCAAGGCTTCGGCTTTCCTCTCGGCCGTCTCCAGTAGCATACTCAAGAATGGTCAGTGCAGTTCCCTCTCGAGTGCCATGTTTTCTTACTTATAACACACACCTTCATAGGGAAAAATGGGAAGGAAACATTTTGTCTTTAACACATGCAAATGACTGCACACCAGAGCATTTATGTCTTTATAAAAGCAATGTGGTAAATTTTAAAGCACAAAGCAATACTCCAGGAGCAGCAAAATTTGTTTTCTTTGTTTAGTTTTTGTCACTCCTAATGATGTTCGTTACCGTCGCAAGGTTATGCCTTCACAGCAATACGTACTTGCATACTTGGCTTCACTGTGATGTGCCCCATATTACAGTCGACTTTCGTTAATTCGACCCTGACGGGACTGACGAAATCGACTGAATTATCTAACAGGTCAAATTAAACAAGGTGCAGAAAAAACAGCGACACACACCGCTCATTTATTTGGAAGTATTTGCCCTTTTGTAACATGCCCCTGAATGAAACGTGCACCCACTTTATATGTGTCCAAAGCGAAAAACTAATGTAGAAATGACATTAGAGCTCCTAAACAAAGTATAGATAGAGTATAGATGTTTGGCAAGGAAAATGGCCTAGGGTCTCATATGTGTTGCACAATAGTGGCCAGTTTACTTCACCACAATACATTCTTTTTATGCGGTAAAGCATATGAATGCCACGAAATTGGTTTTGTTTTTGTATCCAATTGCACCGTGAAGGCAATTTTCTGCCCAGTTTTCTGAAAAAAAAAAGAAAGGCACGCATTAGAATTGCATAAATATCATAGTCAGGCTTTGTTAGCTACACTCATTGCTTGAAAATCTTCTTAGGGCAGGCCGAAAATAGGAATTTTTGATGGGAGAGGGATGTGTGTTCAACACATTTACTGTCCCCTAAGCTCCACCGAGACTGACACTGCTACTAAAGGGCTCATATCACTGTCCCCACAGGGTTCAGGCACATGTGTGCTGACTGACCAAGGTCCAATTTTAGGATTGAAAGGAACGAAAGTTTAGGCTCATAGAAATGCGTGGGCGCCAGCCAGGACCTTCAGCAGGGATCAAATTAACTGAAAAATTAAATTAAATGGAGTTGAATTAACAGAAGTCTGCTGTACTGAATTTCAAAACTTGTCAGTACACTGGGATCACAGCCACGGAAATTTTGATGTAATGCAACCAGATCACCTTATAGACAGGTGTGCCATTGTGTGCTATTCCTGCCTTTAATCCTGCGCAGGTGTGGGCCTGATCATATGGAAGACATTCTTGCAAAAACGATTCGAAGCATTAGTTCTGCTGATGGAAAAGGTAGGTATTTCATCGTTTTTGTTGTTGACGCTGTCTTCCTTCTACTGTGCAGCATTGGTTGCTTACATCAAGCTTTTAGGCTTAGCTGTTCTTTTAAGCACTTTTTTTGTGTGTGCAGGTGCTGAAGCTCTTTTGTTACGGCATCAAGTCAAGCTGCTTTTGTGTCGGGTGCTTTTTTGCTACAAATGACTTGGGGTTCATAGCACATATTTCAGATTCTCATGCATTCGTAAACAAACTCGCCGTGTTCAGTATCAGCCTCGTGGGAGGGCACAGGTTGAAAAGACAAGGTCCGTTTACCGGCGTCTGCTTCCAGTAAAATTTGCTGCCATACTTTTCATGCTTTGGGCTGCCTATAAGTATTGAGTGAGTATCTTGACATAAGTGTAGATCGGCAGAGCGACAGCAGTCAGTTTTAGTGTATTATACCATACTGATGTTCAGGACTTATTATCTGTTGCACAATTATGTTGATGTTTGTATGATCACTGATGTTTGTATAATCGCACAGAATTGTGCTCGATTCCACACTGCTGCACATTATAGCCTGAAGTTGTGCAGGATTGGTGCTACGACATCTGTTTTTTTATATATGGCTCCTTAAGTACTGAAATGTGCACAGATCTAGGGATTTTGTTTTTTTAAAAGAACATTTCTGGACAGACACGGAAGCAAGTCAGTTGAAAGTTAAACCTTAATGAAACATGCAAACGCATCAAGTTCATAGGCACCTTGTTCTTTTCATTGTGTTCAAGGATCCCAGAGCCGCCCGGAGATGTCAGTTATAGTTTGGCTGTGATTTCATAGCAATGCCTTTTCCGAAGCGATTTCTTTTCATGACTCATCAGTGGTCAAAGCAATGCCCAGCCTGCATTATCAGTGAGGCTGATAAGAGTGGCATAGAATCAAGTAGAAGGCATCGCTACAAAATCATGGCCTTTTTTCTGTTGACCCTTTGACGCTTACTCATTTTATTTAAACCAAACTATGTTCTGATGATGCGAAGCTTTGGCTTAGCTAAACTTGCTTTGCTTTTCAGATGGGAAAGACACCCAAGGACCGCATCTGTAGGAGGGTGAGTACCAGTCGCAATATATGTGCATGTTTACTAGGATGCCCTGCTGTGACGATAATCTGTTATTTGTGTCACTGGCTGCATTCTTGTCATTTCATCACAGGATGTGGAGATCAGTGACATTCACCTGGAGCCGTTTGTGCGTTTTTGCACAGAAGTTTTGGATGCAATTGTTGACGTAAGTGTCCCCGAAACGTTACCAAGTTGTAAGGCCATAGATTCAGTGTGCTTTTTACGAATGTGGGAATTAGTTTGCATGTTACAGAAAATTTTCAAAAATTTCGCCACATCTGCGCAGTCTTAGCAAACTGCAAAAACAGTAATAGCCAAAGCCATCACCAAAGTCATAGTCCTGATGGTTTGCTGTTGCTGAACAACTTTCTGCTGGACTCTCCGACAGTCTAGCACTCTGCTTCCTAGATTTTTCAGACTCTCCGACAGTCTAGCACTCTGCTTCCTAGATTTTTCAGTGCACTGCGGGTGGCTGCCCTTATCTTGGAGGCCATGCCGAGGAACCGTGCACTCCAGGTCCTGTGTCACTTTTAGTGAGCAGTAATGCTGACGGTCCTTTTTTTTCCAGTTTTGGTTTCAAAAACAGCCGTTATTGCAAGCTTTTCTTGGTGTTTCCGGCTTTTCATGCAGTCCAAGATTTTGTTGCAGTTGGCCTTTCAAGGCTTAAGTTAACGGATGGCGCTTGTGTCCCCTGTGCTTGCTCTTTTCCATCCGCGTTGAGTTTCCGTGGTGCCATTACACCAGAAATGTGTCCATACCGATTAGCCCAACTATATTAGTGCTCCTCGCGTTTTGTTGAGGTGATGCTTGACCTCTCCGCATCGCAGGCCTCTCTGGGCCCGGAAGCCGAGACCCTGCCAGTGCTGCCGCAGGGGGAGCCCCTGTGGGAAGGGGCCCCGCAGGACGCGTCGCGGCCACAGTCGCTCGTGGCTCACGCGCTCGGCCAGCGCGTCCCCAACTTGGCATCGGTGCGGCACCACCAGCTCTTGGCCACCGTGGTCCAGGTCGTGGTGCTGTTTGGCATGCGCTCGGTGCGACCCCTGTCCCTCTTCACACCCACGGTGAGTGATTGCCTACGCCAGGGACAAACACCCAACCACATGCCTGCCCAACTGTTCCGAATTTTCCATAGAGTTTACAAGTTTAGGCCCTCTTTACGGTCATACAAACGTTGCATCAAGTTTTACGAAAAAAAATTTCGGTTGGCAAAGAAGCTTTCCTTGTCGGTCTCCAAACCTTTCGTGCGAAGTCGTCTGGTGGTGAAAGGACACCAGAGGGGTATAGTGATTCCTTTGAGCAGGTTTGCGCAGACGAGTTCCTGTAGCAGGCAAAATCAACTACAACAGAGTTGTTAAAGAAGTCACTGTGATCTAAAAAAAAGAAGAATGTGTTGCTTGTCAGTATGTGCTGTTCCAAGGTTTCTACTGCTTGTGTGATGTGTAGATCGCTAAAGCATCTTGGATAAAGTGTGTTTGCATATGCCACAATAGGTGCGTGCTCAGAGCAAGCTTTTAAAAAAAATGCCTGCTACCCGCCCATACCCACCCACACAGTGCCATGTCCACACGATAGTTACCAATTTTAATGTTCACAGGTTGACAGGTACGCAACCAAAGCAATAGAAAACTGAGCGAGACAGGCATACGAAACACTAACGCAAGAGTAACAAAAAGGACAACACAAGCGAGTAGTACTCGTTCATTTCGTATAATTTTGTACGCCTACCTTCTCAGACTGACACTAAACTAGGCCTGACACACTGAGCAAGAGAGAGACCTGTAATGAATATTGAAGTTTGGAGCTCTCCTACGTGCAAGGCTTGTTACAACTGATGAAGGTGGCTGAGGAGAAGACTGGCATAGGTATAGCAGCAGCACCCTTGTTCCTCACGTAGTGCCATCATTTGTACCCCGAAGCCCTAAAAAGCAATTCAGATGAATGTGTCCACAGCTGCATGTAGTACCGAGCAGCGTCTTGGCTGCCAAAAACGTGGTAGTGAAATGCAGTCGTTGACGCAGCGCGTGATCGTCCCGTCTGGTAGATTACACGCAGATGCCTTCGATCCTTCTCTCTCAATAGTCATGCTGGCCATACACAGGCCATTCGCACAACAGTAAGCTCGTGCCCCAGTTCTCTGATTGCATCGCCACGTCTAACTTTGTGCATTAATTTCCGTGTACAGGTGCGCAAGGCATTCTTTCAGGACCTGCACGCACCACTCCTGGCGCCAAGCACAAGGGCTTCGTCGTCGCTCACGTCGTCACCGCAGCAGAGCTTCCTCCTGCGTGCCGCATCGGCTGTGATGCAGTCCCTGCCCGACAACCCGGATAACAGTGTGCTTGGCTCGACCTTCGGCTGGATGAACCGGCTGCTCGACTTGGCCTGCAGCTGGGGCGAGGATCGAGACCTGGTGCGGCGACACTGCGTGTGCGAGCTCTATTCGGCCGGCCACGACATCCTCGCGCAGGAGGTGCGTAGCAGCGGATGGGTTTTCATCCTCTAAGTTCCTGCCTCACAGCCTTAGTACTGGCACAACAGTGGTTATGTACTTATCACCATCAGTGATTTCAATTAGATGCACAAGCATTATAGTACAGAATTTGATGGAAACCCATTTCATGAGGAAGAAGCATAGCTGAATAAAATATATCCGTAATACTGATTCAATGTTACGGGGCATATACGGGTCCCGTGTTCACTAATGGATTCCTTGTTCATCGTTAACAAAAGACTTCTATGATGTCAAATCTATGTTATACTCTACTTCTATTTGGTGAGTGTATATTTTACTTCAAATATGCATAAGCTTTTATAGCCTGTCCAATGTCAAGTGTCACTGCCTCTAAATGTGAGACCCGTAAAAGAGTGCCCATGGTAAGCAGTTGCAGCGCTGGACAGTTAACTAAAGACGTTAGGAACATGGGCCCTTTGTTGCATCACAGGTGTCTCTGGCAGTCAAGGACAAGGCCCAGCTGGCCTCGTGCCTTCTGGTGATCGCTGGGCAGCGCCTGCACCACCTGCTCTTCATGAACGACGGCCACCGACCCAGCCAGATGGCGCTGCTGTCGCCTCACATCAGCACTTGGATTCTGTCCCTGGTACGTCCCTCGTCGCTCGCTGTTTGGCATAGCAGCTTTTATGTATTTTTTATTAATTTATTTAACAATGTCCTTACAGGCCTCGTATGAGGCATTTGGTAAGGGAGGCGTTACAGTAGGACGTTAGTGTTAGCGCTTGCGAGAACAGCGCAGTTGGGAAACAGGAATAACAGGACTAGCATGAGGTTTGTAGGGTCACGACATCTGGCGCATTTCGTTCCTTGAACTCAAGATCTTTTTTTTGGCTTGTTCATTGCTTGACAGTAGCTGCACTTGGAACCACGTGTGAAACGACAAGTGACAAAGAAATTGCGTGCCAGCAACAGAACTTGAACCAAGATTAGCACCGCAGAGGCCACGCACAACGACCACTGGTCGATACGTTTGAGAAAGGAAAGAGATAGGAAATTTATTTATGAATAGGCTGTGCGGTTGGGCTCTCAATCTGGAACAGAGCACCAAGGTGTCATGGCAAAGTACGATAATGGCTGCATGCATGCAATGGCCATCTGTCTTCACGAGACAATGTAACACTGCAGCTTTAGCTGTTGTACTGAAGCTTGTGACACTTACCACAAGTACTATTGGAACTAAAAGACGATTTGTCTGCCAAGCTACATCTTTATTTTAGTCTTGATTTCTCGTGGTTGGCCAGCTGCTGTATTTGCACGAATCGTAATGCACACCTTTTTTCAGAGAAAATAGGTCCGGAAATTGCCTGCACGTTGCAGTCGGGTACAAAAGCAAAACCGTAACCACAACAGGCTACCATCAGAGCCGTCAGACGCAGTGTCATCGCTATCATGAGACGGCAACAGAGCTCATTTTCGTGAAGGTTCTGTGGATTCATTTTGCACTCTACAGTCAGTCGCTTTCAGATATACTATCACTTTCACAAGATTTCGCGTGATTCTGCACTCTATGCGTTAGCTTACACAGCTGCCAGTGTTTCTGGTGTTGTACCAAACTCGCTGTTTGCACGTATTCCAGAAACGCTCTCAGCCGCAGACTTCGTCAAGTTTGATTCGGAGGCATGTAAAATCTCGTGAAAATGATATAGTAGTACATCTCTAAAAGTTATGGCTCAACAGGTACCATACCTGTGTGCTCAGTATCTGTGGCCAAGAAAGCATAAATGGCAACAATGTGCCGCTTTGATTATGGAAGTTCATTTAAGAAAAAAGTTTCCCTTCGTGAAGGTCAGTTCTGCAGGTCTCGCTCTTTCTAATTGCAAACATGGGGGCCTGCTATATTTGTCTTTTATACATCGGGCGCATGTTACATTTAGGTGCACTTTCATTTTTTTGCTTTAAACCCGCAAAAGTTGGGCACGTTAGAATCGTGTTAATACGGTATGTCTTCAATTTATACCACGCTTCATTTTGGCTAGACACGCACCCATCATTCTTTGGACCTCAATTCATGTGTCTTGCAAATAACAAAACCTAGTGCTATTGCCAAACTGGAATGAGTGCACAAATTGGACTATCATTATACATGTGCGTCATTACCAGTTTCTTGCAATTTCTGAATTGAGCTCCCTATTTTTGTGTTTATTTTCAGGACCTCAGCAACCTTCGTTGCTGCAATCCGCCAACAATGCAAACAATGAACCTCCTTCAGAACATAGTCAACATGCTTCCGGAAGATCACTCAGAACACCGACTGGCGTTATCCTTGTTAGATGTCCTGGAATCCCTACCCGAGCCTTCTTAGCCACAAGCCAACGTTGTGTAGGCAACGTTCATGTGATATCAGTTCAGGGTCTGCAGTGACAGCTGTGACTGACTCAACGTTCAGCTGGTTCCTTGATGAAACCAACGTTTAGCTGTGGCACTGCGTCTAACTTGATGATGGCTGACAGGCCCCATAGTGAAGACATGGTGCGTGTTTGACCAGTGAACTTCCGACTGATGGATTCCCAGCAGTTGGGCTTCTGACAGATGAATTTTCCACCTGATTAATTTTTGATAGGTGGACCTCTTAACAGGTGCATCTTGTGTTGTGTCCTTTGACACTGATTGTCTGCAAGCGATGCACGTTCATTGAACCGTTTTTAATTTTCTGCGCACGTAAAGGCACCACCGTAGTTGCAAGTCATAAAAGGTTTTAGTCTCAGAAGATTATTTGTTTATCGTCTACGTCGTTCCAGAAACTATGTTGTGTTAACAGTCTTGTTTTAAAATGCCGGGCCACATGTATAAACAATGAAATTAATGACTGCAGCTCGTTTGCTGACTTTTCTTAGTCTTTACCAAGCAGAGTCAGAATGCTAATCATTCTTCGTGATCACATCAGAAGTGGCTTTCTGGTGATCTTTAGTCCTGCCTAAGTGATGCCAGACCTGCTGCGTTCCTCATACCAGCTAACATAGGGTGCTGATTGTCAGCCAACACTTCAGCATCTCATAACCTGTGCCAGCAGTCTATATTGCGTGATGGTGGCAATACTTACTTCTTCAGGTCAATCAGTGCTCTTGACAATGCTTGCGGTGATGTCAGGAATACTCCCTTTTAGCTGTCGGAGTGCAGTGATACTTGTGTCCATAGCAGAGGTACTAAACCATGTACTCGTCGACACAGGGGCATGGTTAATGTTCTTAGGCCCAGTGATATGTAAGCTGCTAGTCTGTCGAATCCTTAGCTTTGTCATGTTGACAGGACAAGTAAGGGTGATTTTAACATGTCATAGTGCTATGTCATGGCATCGGAGCTTGAAGTCTCATTGTGTATATGAAACAGTAACTCCTCTTAGCACGCCTTAAGCACTGATACAGAAGCATTAATGTGCAACTGTGTAAAGTTGGCAAAGAAAGCAAATATAGAACAATTTGCACAGATTATGCAGCACACGAAATTGCCAATGCCAGAGATGCTTTTCTCATGGTAACAGGGTTTCCTTTTTGCTGAGTTCCCTTACTGCTAGAGCCGTTGTGAAATCTTTAAGTTTTGCTGACAAAAACTGCACCGTGGTTGCAGTTTCCTTGGCATTGATGAAATGATTGTCAGCTCCTGTACTTGTGTTTGATCAGTTCCTCTAAATTTCCCAATTGTAGTTGGCCTGTCAACAGTAAGCCTGAAACCTAGCAGTCCTGTATGCCAAAGGCAGTGCAAGAGACTCTATATTCTAAGCTTGTTTATTTTCGCCATGTTCTACGCGACAATTGGCAGTCAAAAAAAGAAAGAAAGCAAGACTGGAAGAATTAACTTTTGCAGAGGTTTAGACATGTTTGTTTCAAAGTGTAAAAGATGGTTTGCAGATGTGCAGTCTTTATCAAAAGTTTAGTAAGCTCCTCATACAAGAAAAAATCTTCAGCGAAGTGCTCTCGTGGGAGCTTAGGGCTTTGGATTGGCTAAAGTTCCGCAGTGGCTTCAAGCTATCCTGACAAAGACCATACAGTACCTTATGGCCATAAATTCAGCATACTTACTGTGTCATCTCACTGTACATAATTTTAAATGGCCAGAATTTATTTACAACAGCAGTAGTATTTGTGCTGCATTGCATAAACAGTTGAAGTAAGCTTACGTTTAGCTCGGAGCGCACAACAATACGAGACGGCGAGGAAACAAAACAGTTATTTCATTACGTTCTGAGATTGCTTGTAATTACAGAGCCTAGGGCAACTTCTTCCTCTATGTCCGTGACTTTGTCTGGACTTTGTCTTCTTGTTCTGCAAATAAAATGTACAAAGGGGTTTCTGAATTAGCCACTTTTCGCGCTCAAGTCAAGTTGAAAGGGATGAATATGCACTTTTTTTTTTTTTTGTCAATGACAATTGCATGCACTTCTTGCAGAGACATTTGCCGCCTATGGTAGTGTTGAACCTCAACATAGCGCATTATCGAATGTCAGAAAATAAATCTTTGTTCCTTTTTTTCCCACTGGAATCTGTATGCAAGCATATATAACGAATATACACTTTCATGAAGGTGCTAGATGCAACTTCATTGTTTGACTGCATGGTATGTAAATTGGAATACCAGGCCCGTATATGTAAATATTTGGCTTTTTCTCAGATATTGCAGTGCATAAACTTTTAATGCTGACTGTACGTAGCCGCTTCCAAGACACTCGGGTAATGGGAAGATCTGTTTGGTTCTACAGTCACGTCTCATAAAAGCAACGTGTTATCGCAAACGACTGTTGTCATTGATGGCGCTTCAGCTTTGCGAGTCCCCAACCAACGACCATGTGTATTCCACGAAAAGTTCACAGGACACATAACTTGCTAAAGAAAAAGTTGAATTCGCACAAAGCCTGAGCAGGTATCCTCAAATTCAAAATTTAGATCTATAGTAGTTGCTGTGACCTACACATTGATCCATTAAATTCAACGCCCCATGCTTAAATGAAGCAGAAATTCACTTGCCTGCTGTAACAGCATCGTCCGTGTGAACACCCCACTTGAAGTTCAATCTCTGGTAAACAGCCTCACACCTGGTGCACAGGCGGCCCTCTTCACTGGAGATGTTGCGTCGACACCGCTCACAGGCGGCCATCTTTGTGGGCTCAAGCACAACCAACATCTTTTCGTCCGCTGCGAAAAGCGTACAAAAATAACTTATGCAGATCCCCGTGCACTGTGCAAATAGGTGTTATATAAAGCATTTTGGTAGAGCATCTGGCTTTCGTGCTGGGGTATCCAGGTTCAATTCCACCAACAGACACGCAGTTAATTTATTCTGTTGGAGAGGCCCAAAACAACGCAAGACAAGAAGCTACCTGCCTTTAGCGAATACAGCAAAGTGGCTTATATTTCTAAAGGGAAAACAAAAGAGTGAATCAATTCAGACTCTTTGGATTGCCCTTCTGGAGACTTTGCAACATTTTATTCGTGCCGAGTGGTGATGTAATTGCGGAAAAAATTGCTACTGATGGTGTCGTGCAATCCTTCTGCAACTGAAGTCAACCGTAGCACAAGTAGTTAAGTAGCCGATCCACCAGTCTCGGAGGTCATGCTGTGACAGGTGCAACTACCTTTGAGTCACATGGCCGCACAAAGAGGACGCCACGGAGAGGTGGCCCCAGTGAGTTAATCTGTCGAAAAATCCAATGAGATCGGCCAAACTGTCCTTCCATTTATTTTGAAGTGCAGCATAATTAACTTTTGCTTCTCACTTCCTCGCTACAATTTACCTACGGTACATGTAATAACAGGCGCTGGGACAGTACTCTTGAGTGATTATGTTTAGGGATATGAACCATTTCACCGGATTTCGATACCGGATGCTTCGAAGTAAATGGCTGAAAGCATTCCTGGCACTCTGTGAAGAAAGTGAGCCTGGCACGTTGCCAGAAATGCTGTCGCACATATACGCGTGCACGTCTGGTGCAGAGTCGCACGAGATTTCACAAAAGGGATTGTATCTCCAAAAGTGATCGCTCAATAATGCCATCGCTGATATCGCAATTTTTACACTAACTGTGTGAAGTCTTCCCTATTTTTCCCCGAGACTTTAGCTACCATGGCTGGCCGGCTCCAGTAAATTGTAGCTGCAGCCGCTTCCTCTCCTCGGCTGGCTCCACACGTCTTTTTCTCGCTTGTAAAAGTTGTGCACTTGGTAAAAGGGACGCTTTTGACAGCTTGTGGCACTAACGGAGCAGTTTAGCTTGACTTTAGCACCCATTTTAATGCACTGGAATGGCCACTGACAACTGCAAACACAAACGCATTGACACAAAATTGCCAACAAACACTTCCAATAGGCTGACCTGCATCCACAATCACAGCCCTGTCAGAATCGACTTGTGCTATCAGCTCATCCTCTTGTTCAAAAGTGACCGAAGCCACTTGCAGCACATCAGTCAGCCCTGAGTGAATGGCTGCATCTTCTGGCTGAAGAACCTGCAATGAACAAGTCGCATCATATTCTCATGCTTTTCTGAACAACTGTTTATGTATTTAGGTTCAGAGTACCAATAGATAAAGAGACATGCACCTAACACCAGTCCCTTCTGCTTTTGAAGTTTGTAGCTACAACCGTGGCAACAAGTGGTACGTGGCACTGAGGAGGCACTGTTTTTGCCGACACTCGTCTGCTATAGTAGTATTGATACCTCCATACATTCTGGGCTTTAGCGGCACAGACCAATGAATAATGACACGATGCTACTGCTAACTTGTTGGAATGTACGCTTCGCCATTACGGACTCTGTGTCGGCCACTACGATCCTGCTTGGACGGAAGCTAAGCGCCAGTTCTCCAGAGTGCACACTTCTGTCAGCTAGGGATTAACGGAGCAAAGCGGGCACTTCTCTGTAGTCCCCAGATTTATCTCTCCGGACTCGCACATGCACACACGCTTCACGCAAAAGGCGGCGCAGCTTGACTAAACAAAGATGCAACCACAGTCACAGGCTGCCACAGCAGATCTCGGGCGTAGTAAAGGGACTGACCCTAAGACAGGTGGCCAAAGGGCTGTCCCCACGGGCAGTGATGATCTTGATGTCGTGCAGCACTGGCCGAGACTTGGCAACAGCTTTATTCACGGCTTCTCTCAGCTTTGCAAGTGGCTTCTCCAACTGGGAGAACTCCGGCCGTTCCCAGTTATTCGGAGGCGTGCGCCACACGCGCCGGAAGACACCGGTGTCGTCTGCTCAGAGGGCGGAAGAAAAAAAAGAAAGACACATCGAAAATTAGCCGCCAGACAGGGAGCCGGCAGCGGTCAAGAAGAGCTACCTAAATCTACCACAAGAGGTAAGACACGAGCCAGTAAATGATGCAAAACATCGCAAAACAAATGGCGAAAACAATTTTCTCGGGAAGTTGCAGCATTGAGGATGGTCTTATAACTGCTTATCAAGTGTCTTGAAAAGCATCCAAAGCTTTACTTACAGAAACATCAAATAAGTTAACTGTGAACAAAATTATGAGGTTTTACATGCCAGAACTACATAATAATTCGAGGCGCAACCTAGTGGCAAACTCCAGGATACTAATTGTGACCACCTGTGTTTGTTTAATGTGCACTTTAATGTAAGAGCACATGCGTTTTCGCTTTTCATCTCCATCAAAATGTGTTTGCTGCGGCTAAGATCGAACAATTAGCTGTAAGAAAAAAAAATCGCCACTGTTGCTTGCAGAAGCTCTTCAATTAGACAAAAAAGCTACAGATATGCATAAAAGACTGGATTCTACTTTTTGCTGCAAGATCAGAGAAAGTGTATAAAGTGTAATCGGCTTTGGTGATGACCATGGCACCCTGCGACATTTCAACGGCTTGTATCCAATTCTCTTGGCTAGCAACTCTACAATTCTGTAGTGTCACAGTGCACAGTACTGTAAATACTGCCACAATGTCTAGTTACTCTAGTACATTTTCTGCGAAACCTTGCACAATGGACCTGCTGACTGGATTTAAATAAGAACTTACACTTGCCAGGGTCTGCATGGTGGTAGAAAACTTCTTCCGCAAGGTGCGGAACTACAGGAGCGGTAAGCTTCACCAGCACGTCTAGCACGTGGCTCAGAGCCGTTTGGCAGGACCTCCGACTCACGGAGTCCTCCACGTCGCAGTAGAGCCTGTGAAGGCACAAGATGCCATAGGGAAACCACAGTGCAGCAACAAACGTAAGCAATGAGAAAATTACTATTTTTATCAACATGCATTTATAGCCTTCGTTGTGGCTTGTTGGTGGGCTAATAGTTGGCTATGGATAGTTGTTGAAGTGTTTAGCAATGCAAACAGATGTAGGGAAAAAAAATCAACCCGCGCAACGCACGGGCGTTTGTGTGCGCTTGATTTTGCATAAATCTGAACATTGCAAGCTGTCACCTTAGTGGCATTGTGTGTGCAAAGTTGTTTCCATTTTCCGGAGACTGTAACTGGATGGAAGGGTTATATGCCTTACACACATGTCAGACAAATAAGTTAATCACCCCAGTTTACCCTCCTGACTAGTATCAATGTATAGTGACCAGTTCTCACCTGTCCTTCACAGCTTGGAAGTAGAAAGACGATGCTTCATTCACAACAAAGTTTAGCACAGCAGAACAGGCATGGTTGTACCTCATTTCATCGTACAGGGACATAACCTGATAAAAAAAAAAAAGGTCAATGTTTGTGTTGGGGATTGCACACGCTTTATCTTGAGCAGCAATGAACAGAGCCATTTATAGACACCATCAGCTACATTTAACTGCTACAAATGCATACCTATCTTTGTTAGGAATTATAAAACAGTAATAATTTTGCACATCAATGCACTGAGAAAGTTTAGCATTTTATTGTGATGACTGTTCATGATAAACCTGGGTTTATTTTTTCTTTTGTTTGTAACCTGAATCAACTGAATGTTGCTTAAATAGGAAAGCCAGGTTGCCTGATTCTCCCAACTAAACTGGCTGGCTCTCTTGTGATCAGATTTCACACACAAACACATTTCATAGTGTCTGCAGCTTAATATGTATGCACATAGTAGTGACTGTGAATAATGCAGTGGCAAACTTTTGAATGATGAAACTAACTTTTATTGGGCAAACTTGTGCCCACAAAAGCAAGTTACGCTCGAAGCACAGCGATAACTGTAAACACGAAAATCTGATCTGTCGGTCAAGCGCATCGCCTTTTATACATGAGTCATCGAAAGTTCCAGAGTAATCGCTGGTGCCTGCGTGTCTTCCAGAAAGTTCTACACAATTCGTCTCGCACATGCAATCAGATTACACAAGCTTTGGTGACAACAGACAGCAGGTAGAGCCATCGGTAACATTAGAGAAACTTACGATACATGCAGGCGCATCCCGCACTGAGCAAATACTCACACCAATTTACATTCTGAGAGATAGTGATGCTGCATGAAAATGCAGCATGCTGAGCAAGAATCCACAGCCTTACCCGATTGTGAAATCCGCCCAGAAGGTGAAGCATGAACCGGTCTAATGGGAGCATCTCTTCGTACGGCAATACGTGGTGCGAGTGATCGAAGTCAGAGAGTGCTCCAAGGCAGAACCTGAGCGTGCCTCGAAGCTGCAACAATGGATAAACCGTGTTAAATATCTGCAAGGTTAACTCGTCATCTAAAGAGGTTTGCCACAGCACTAACCAAGCACACTGAAGAAGTGAAAACAGCAAGCTTTTGGTCAGGCTTCGACACTAGAGGGAGCCACCTGACACAAATTTTCTGTGGGCTCCCTGCTGCAGTATAGATGCACGATGCAAAGCTCCAAGGATGAATGCAGTTGTTTCTGTGCTGACACCAATAATGGCTTGCTTTGATACAAGATTTGAATGTCTCTTTTCACCTCTTTTGACACACATGCGAAAACACGAGAAGTACGAAAATGTGGTAAGCAGACAAGTACAACCACGGCCACTGAATAAAAAAAAAAACTGTGCGGCCTGCCACGTCATGCGGGCTGCAATGGGAGTGAACTTGACAGCCGTAGTTGCATTCTTGGCCGCTTTGCTCGCCTGAACGGCGCTAGCTGTTGGGGATGGGATGCGTCGGCTTCTACGGGCGACGGCGTTCCAAGCGCGCTCCTGGCACATTTTCTATGCCGACCCCAGACAACAGACCCCGACTGGCAGCACCGTGGCTGATGACACCGTTTTCAATGCATGCGGCAGGCTGCACCTTTATTTTTTTTTATCCAGTGGCCGTTGAACAATAATTTCTGGAGTTTTATTCAGACCTTTGCAACGTTTTCCTGGCACTCTGCCAGGACATGCTTGGCAACAGGAACATTTTCATGGTTGCTAGTGTGGGCGGCAACCCACCACCGAAGCACGTCGACTCCAAAGGCGGGGTCCTTTTTGAGGTCCTGAAGACAGGTAAAAGCAAAGGCGAAGTAAGTGGCAAGAAACGGGTATTGTTAAATGGCTCCTTGAATTAATAAGTAATCAGCTCTTTACACATAACTCCGCCGAGCTAGCACACTGCAATCGCAAAGGTGAAGCTAAACTACTACTACATTCCTCGTGTTTCTATTTGTTTCATTTGCAGAGGAATTGAAGGAATCTTGGCTTAAACAATGTATAAGTGGCGAAGCAAAAGTCCAGGAAACTTCTTGCAAGGGTATCTTCAGTGACATATTGTGCCCCCCCCCCCCTTGTAATATACGATTTTTTTTTTCCTTTCTTTATCCCTCCTGCAGAGAGTAACACATCAGCCCTCACAATGGTTCAACAGTACGTATACTTTAAGCTGTGCAGTTTTCATGGTCAGCTAATAGCAGGTTAGCTCTACACTATCAAGAAACTGGCCATCTAATTCTAAAAATCAATCTTTTTCATTATATACTCATTAACATCACTTCCCTGTACCACTTATCACTGAATTAATCTAGCTCATCACTTTCCATTTTGGCTTCTGTTGCTATTGGTGCTCTTTTCTCCAAGTCTAGCTTCGCTGCCTTTTTGCGCTGTGCATCACTACATGGATGCAGGTGGATTATCTGCTTCAGCTCAAAACCTAGCCAGAAAAGTGCCAAGGTTTATTAGCAGGTCTCTAGAGAGGTTATTAAAATAGCAAGCAAACCCACAACACTCACTTTTCCACCCTTTGTTATCGTCTCGGGGTCAATGACGTTCCCCAGCGACTTGGACATCTTGCGACCCTCAGCGTCCAGAGTGAAGCCGTGCATGTACAGTTTCCTGGCGAGTCACCGGACAATTATTTCAAAAACAAAAACAAAATAAACTAAAGGAGTGAGAATTCTTCTGTAGTATTGAATACGCAAGATCGATCTGCCACTTTAAATGGAGCATTGCTTCCGACATAGTTGCTTGGCACAAGGTCATCCACAGTACTGCTCACAAGCAGTTTCGCAGCAGCTTCCCAACATTTAGACATCCATAACTTGCTCGCAAGGTATGACATGGCTTTCGTAATACACATATCCCAAAACTGCTTCCAGCTGGGGTTATCAATGGGCAACCTACCTTATCTGTGTAATACATTCTCACATTTTGTCACCACGTTTCTTAGGAAACATGAGGCCTTCTGCTTTGTTGATTCATGGTCGAATGACAACACCTGGTGCCCGTGTGCTTAGATTTAGGTGCACGTTAAAGAACCCCAGGTGGTCAAAATTTCCGGAGTCCTCCACTACGGCGTGCCTCATAACCAGAAAGTGGTTTTGGCACGTAAACCCCCCCCCTCCCCCCAGAAAAAAAAAAAGAACACCTGGTGAGCTATCTAGAGACAGGGCAGTGATGCATGTGGAAAAGAGGCTTGTCAGCTTAACCTCTCCCCAAACTTCACAGGCTTCCTTATGCATGCTTGCACGCACTATGTATCACATGTGCATTCGTGTATGTAAGATGTATGTGCATGTGTGATATAAGATGGCACTATACACCCACTATACATGATATTTTGGCTATGCCACTGCAACAGGGGCAGCTTCTTTTACGAAAGTGAGCTCAGTTATAGCTCACAAAAGGCTGGGATAGGAATGTTTTTTCTGCTGGTTGCCCCATCCTTAGTGCCTTTGGTCTGAAAATATGTCGCTGCAAAATTACTCGCGCATCGCTTAGAGCCATTGTTGGATCTATGTTGCCCTAACTTTACGTGCTGCAACGGACGTCCACACCTCCTTTCAATGGGGGCGAAATGCAAAAATGCTTGTTTACTGTGCATTGGGTGCATGTTAGGGAGCCCCAAGTGACTGAAGTTAATGCACCAGAATCCCCCATCACGACATGCCTCATAATCAGATCACAGTTTTAGCATATAAAACCCAATAATTTCAAATTTCAATGTTCCACAGCACAGTGTGAGGCCATAAAGAATGGAGCTCTAAGCCTTTTCAGTTTCAGGATGTTCACTAGCTTTCAAGGTGATTGAAGGAAGCCCCTGCGTTCTTGCCCCTAGGTTATGCACGTGACAAACGGCACCAGTGCATGAAGCATCAATGCATGGCCACATGCAACCGATCAAACTAGCTCCACAAGATTCACTACACAGAAGCAAAAATTAATACTACAGCTTGTAGTACAAAAAGTGCATCATTTTCCTTCACAAAAGAATGCACAGGAAGCTTGACAAACAGGGCTGAATCAAGGTCAGTTCGTATTTCGAGCTGGCAATTTTCGGCACGTGCAACACTGATGTCGTCTGCTCTGAGGCTTAAGCTGTGCGATGCGAAGCACCTCGTCCACTACCTGGCCACATCTGAAAGGCATGGAAGAAGGAACAAATTTCTGTGCTCACTATAATACACTAAAGAGTAACTACCCCCATTTGCATAGAGGTACATTCACGTCTTCCCATACAAAACTAGGTGTGTCACACAGTGTCCCGCAGATGTGATTACCTGTAAGGTGCTCTGCCCGTAAGTGCAACACTCGTGAGTAGTGAAGACTGGAACCAACCTCGAACCTGGTCGAGGCCTTCCAGGTAGACGTCTGCTTGGCAAGGTTCTGAAAGAACAAGTGCGTCTGCAATAAGGGACAGGAATTTTTACGCATACGTGCTGCATCACTCTCAAGGTGTGCATGGGAGCAGTCATCCTTACAAGCTCTATTCAACGAGTCAGGCTAACCAAAGATGACCTCGTTACTGCTTTTTCTGTGGCAATAAGGAAGCAGTGTATTGAGGAAAAGTTATAAAACATAATTTGAGAATGTAGTCACGTGTGAACAATAGAAAATTTATTTATGAGCACATAAGCTGTACTTGCATTTTACTTGCATCCTCCTAATTACAACAATCAGGAAAAAAAAAGAAGAAAAGACTGAGCTAATAATTGTGTACAACAATGCCTAAAAGTAATCCCACATAATAATTTTCACGTAAAGCAACATAGCTTAGCATGCTTATAGTTATCACTGCATCCACTGCTGCTCTCTGTTGAAGTGTGGTATGACATTACGGCAATACTTTTGTTGCCGTGAAGCCACTGCAAGTTTTTGTGGAACATAATGGCAGCTTGCAGGAGACAGCTTTTTCTGCCATTAGAAAGTCGAAATAGCTTCAATATGTTCGTATTTTTCTTTTACTTACCTGGAAGAACCATCTTCCAACTAAGCCCACTGTCCAGCCAGATGTCCATAATGTCTCGGCCTCGTGTTAAAGCCGCATCCTCACCAACTCCAAGCTGATGAAAAGCAGTAAAACATAAAAAAACATCGCCACATTCAAAAACAAAATTAACGTGAGCTAGACAGCAAAAGTGGCAGTCAGCAAATGGTTAAGAGTTCCCGTTTTAAGCGACACAAAATCACAACTACAGTGAACTGTTTCAAATTGACCCTCAGAATTGAAACTCTCATCAAGATTTTCTTTTCTGTGGACTTCCCATACGTTATGTTGTTTGTCTTAATTAAAGACTTTGTCCTCAGCTTTCCTCTCTTCTTCCACTCCCTTGCACCATAAAACCCCACAGATCATCATCATCATCTTATTCAACTTGCTGCACCACTATTTGCGATTCACATCCAATGGAAACCTGGCCTTTGATGTTGATGTTCTGGCAAAAGGTTTTCATGTGCTTCTTTTGTCTGCAGACCAACTTTTGGAAAACTTTTCTGCTCACGACGGCTATGTTCCAATCGACGTTTCATAAATCAATGACTTGTCACCACATAGTCTTACAGACAAGTCCATTCTGTCTTCTAAAGCCACTATGCCTAGCACAGGGGTGGACAAACTGCAACTTCCGAGTCTGAGGTTCTTTCTTTTTTTTTTTTTTTTGAGGGGGTGGGGCGAGTCTACTTGCATTTCACAGCTGACTACTTGGTGAGACAAGTTACTCTGTGCTTCTGACCTACATGTATGCAATTTACTGCACTAGCTTTTGCTGAATTAGGCAATTTTTGCAAGCACATTTATTTGCCGCTCTTGGATATTAGGCCATTGCTTCTAACTGAGAAGGTAAGAAAGCCAATGGCACTAAGGTTTGTTTGAAATTACCATGTTTTGCAGTGGCTTGTGAACAATGTGGTCAACTCCCTTGAAGCGCCATGATTATGCCTGGCCACCCACTCCTTCACCAACACACAATTGCTAAAGATTGGCAGGACAGCATCTAATCACTAAAGGCAATCGAACTGGCTTGTCAAATGAGCTCTTCATGTACTACAACTGTGAGCAAATGAAACACAAACAAAATAGGCGGCATAAAGTAGAACACCTCCATAATACCTTCAGAGTGCTATTTTTATTTTGCACGGTTACATATACAGTCGCCAAAGATGGTAATGGCCCTGAACTAAGGTGCCTAAGCCAACATCGTGTAAGTTGGTGAAAACAGAATCAACAGAATGTGGTGATGTTTCAAATAACCACAATACTACGTCAAAAGAAGGGGCAAAGGGCAGTGCTCCAGACCTGTTCGCGCACTTCATCAGGCAAAAGCTCCTTGTCAGTGGCTGTCCACCACACGTCCGGCCCTCTTGCATTCATAAGATTGCAGACGTGTCTGATGAATTCTCTGCAGTTTGATTTTCAAGATGAAATAGATGCACAATGTAAGCGCAGAGCATATGCTCTGCTACTGCTCGGAAGTTGCACACTTGAACGAGGTACCTCTAGCACATCACAAGTTGATGACTAAATCCAGTCTGAAATGACATGCTCACACAGACACCAATGCTGTGTTAAAGTTGTGTGTAATTATGTGTGCATCTATAGTAGCTCACAAGGGCCTGGAGAAGCAAAAGAACCAAGTAAAATAAGTAATGAGGTAAATGCTAAAGGCTTGAACGAAAAGTCATGGTGGCACAAGAAATAGTACTAAGTCATACAAAAGAAATAATTTGTGGCTTTGTATCGGTAAAACACCTGAAATACTTTATGCTTCATCTTGGAATCTCTGCAGTATGTAGGAATGGCATATGTAAATACATGAGAACGCCAGCCGCAGTAAAAGCTAAACGGTCGAAGGAATAAAAATTAGAAGCGTAAAGAATGAAGAATGGAAAAATATTCGGGTCCTGTGTAGAAAAGTAAAAACATGTGGACACTGACTAAAGTAAAATACTACAGCCTAAAGGACAAGGAGTGAAAAACTAAAAAGCTAAAGGGTTGGAATACAAAGATACTAAAGGTCATTTAGGCTACCACATGGGAAGTTGGTAAAAACAATGACAGAAGTAAAAGCGAAAAAGACTAAACGAGTAAAAGCTGAAAGATGCTGCAGTAAACGCTTCTTGCATAGGAGCAGAACCGTCCTTTAGTTTCCTAGTTTGTGGCCTTTTAAGGACTTCTTTAGCCTTTTAGTTTTTATTGCCATCAGCATTTGTGTACTCTTCTATTGTGCCATGAACATTTTATAGTGACAGTCGCCAACCAGGGAATGTGTCCATTGCCTGTCAAACTAGCAAATAAAATTTGCAATCACCTTGAAGTGAGTGACCTTTCATCCTGAAAAACCACCGGTATTGGGACGCCCCAGTACCGTTGCCTGGAGATGCACCAGTGGGGCCGCTGTGCCAGCTGGTTCTCAAACATGGTGCGCGCTGATTCTGGCAAAATCTGCACTTGTTTGAGGCAGTCCTGTTGAGACGAGGACAGAAAAAAATAAACAATGCAAAAAAAAAGTGAAGGAAATGATTAGAATAGTACTCATGCATCACATAGTCGGAATGTTCAATAGTGTTAGCCGTATTCAAAGTGATTCAAAAGAGGAGCGGCAAAATTGTACATTTTAAAAAGCGGTTACTGTATTTACACACTGTTTAAGCTGGTTATTGGTTGAGTTCAAGCTAAACTGCTTACAGATAGTACCAAGAAACTCGCAGGACAGTTATGAGTGTATAACGTGCATTAGGTTGTGGAGCAGACCAGGCATTTTCACTCCCAATCTCAAACTCGCCAAATTTCTTGGGAGTCTGAAGGTCCTGCTTCCTCCGTGACATTTCAGTGTAAAGAAGGTTTTGTAGCGCTCTTGTTTAAATTACTACGCTCCTCTCCGAGGCTTGAGTGCTCGCCGGCTTTCTAAGCGTATGCTGGCGCAGCCGAAGGTGGCGTGACAGCAATGGGATGATGATTATGAAATGATGACAATGGCATAACGACAACAGCATGACATGATGGCATGAGGACAAGGGGATGACTGTGAGTTTATGGCGACCACGACGTCACTACGATTGTATGACAGTATGACAAGAATCGGGTGGCGAAACTAGAAAGACAATGATGGAATGACCCTGATGGCATTATGACAACATTATAATGAATGCATGACAACTATATAATAAAGATGGCATACAAACGATAACATAACCACAATTGAATGACTACAGCTTGATTACAGTGGAATGACGAATAAGGAATGAGGGCAGTATGAGGAGGACAACACGACGACAATGGGATGACAAGTGCATGGCAACGACTGTATGTTGGCAACAGTATGATGAAAATGGCCTGACAACAATGGCATGACGAGAATCGAATGACCAAGCTGGAATGATGTCAACTATGTGACCACCATATGACAACAATGGTGTGAGATGGCGTGACAATGACTATATGACGGCAATGGCACGAGGAAAACTGGATGACGAAGCAGGGACAACGACGATGGAATGACCACAACGGCATGACGACGACGTTGTGGCAACTGCACGACGATGACACAATGATGAAGATAGCATGACAACAGCGTCATAATCACAACTGAATGATGCCAGCATGATTACGATGAAATGACGAAGGAAAAATGCTGATGGAACGGCAACGGGCGCTGTCGGTGGGTTTCGCCACTTGCGATGCATGGAGGTTAACACCATCTGGTGGTGTTCTAGGAAACCAGAAAATTAAGCTTTGCATCACGGTGACTGAACTGTGGTCTCTCACTTGTGGAACCGGATGCGACATCGTGAGCGTTTCTACCTACAAAAGCAACTTTTTGGCATGCCGCCAAGGTCTGTGCCTGCAGATGGCGCAAAACTGAGCGATACGGTGTCACGTGCGCTTATTCCTCACCTTTCTCACTCACCCGCCTCTCTGGATGGCACCAACAGCACAAAACTGAGCAGCGAGCTAAGAGACGCTAACGCCTTAAGAAATAATACTATAGGCAAACTGAAGCAGCTACCATATTTTGAAGCATACGACCTGTTTCTGCAGATAACCTTCAAATAACCGCTTAAGAGTTTCACAAAACTGTGAAGCTTAACACTCTTGAAAATGAAGAATCAATCTATACTGGCTTGCAGCATAGCTTCATGGCAGTGCATACTGCCTCGCAGTGTGGCTTCGCAAAAATGCAGAGCGCACTGCCATGATGCCACACCACGAGGCAGAATGGAGTGGTTTCAACGGCCTTTCAACACGCCACCGCCACAGCCGCAAAGGATGCTGGGAAAGGCAGTTTCTAGTGGACTGAAAAGCAACTATAACTGGGAAAGCGTATATTTTTCTCCAATGTCCTTCTCTGTGACTGACCAACTTAACCCTTGGTTAAAGCTACTAAGGTGCACAAAGGACAAATAGCTGGGACAGACACATATTTTTGTTCGCTTTTGCACCGCATTAACCTTGTGTTGAAGGTGCAAGGCTGTATGGGCAAGTCGTTTAGGAGTGGGTATGGGGAAGGGAGGACCTCCTCCCAAATACACTTCGATGATCACAACAGCCCAATAATTCAACAGTGAAATCCACAATGCAGCGGACCTCTGCATCCAAAAGGTTAACATAAGCCTAAACACAGCCAAAAAAAAAAAAGGAATACGGATTACTTATGCCATAATGGCACTGCCAGGACAGGTGTACGTGCGATCAGGGCATGGTGAGATTAATCTATTCATGTGTATGACCCATGCCCCCAATCTGTACTTAAAGCTTTTTTTTATTTACAGTGCCAGTATTGCATGTGAAAATATAGTAAACTATCTCTCAGTGTACTAGGATAAAGGCTTGGGCGAGTTGGTCGTGGTTCATAACGGCGGAGTTTGCGTAGCGCATGAAAGTAGGGAAGGAAGGACAGAGAGGCGTAAAGAGCGCTAACTGCCAACTGATCTCTATTTGCGGACGAGCATAATACGTACGCGCAACAAACAGGAGGAAAACACGCAGAAAAGGGGGATACGCAGAACCAGCACATCATTAATAAGTCAAATCACTTCAAGTGCCCAAGATTGCCCTGCCCTCGGCCAGGTGATCTCGCTCAGGTAGTGACAGAGCAGTGGAAGGGGTGCTTACGTAGCGGTCACCTAGATTGTGAATGCTTCTATCATTTCTCGGGTTAACTGCGACCTATGCCTTGCCAACACCACGCACTGATGAAGGGGGGGGGGTGCACTCACGATTTTGCCAATTAATGCCAAGATGCCCCTGCACCGTATTGTACATCTGTTTCAGTGCTCGCGCAAACGGTCGTTGAGGCATCTGACAGTTTGGCCAACATAAGTCTTGCCACACTTCAGTGGAATCAATTAAACGACCCTCTTCTACGCACAGGATGAAACCCGCCTTGTGCTTGATGGCACACGAAGAAAAGTGAGCATGTGACGCTCTTTACTCGTCTCTGTCCTTCCTTTCCTACTTTCGTGCGCTACGCAAACTCCGCCGTTATCTCTCCATGACCGAGTTTCTACCATGAGAAAAATACAGGACGCAGCATTTTCTAGCAGGATTTCACTTCTTTAGGCATCTTATGTCTCGGAGTGGGTCCATTACCAGCGCACGCTGCCTCATGTCGTCGTCGAGGTTGATAAACCACTGGCGGGAAGACCTGACGATGACGGGCTGTTTGCTGCGCCAGTCGTAGGGATAACTGTGGGTGTAGCTGCCAGTTTGGATGACGTGATTAGCCAGCAGTTTTGTGACCGCCTCGGAGCCCTCGGTCAGCACCGGAAGGCCGCGCAGCTCTGGCCTGCAGCTCGACGTGAAACGTCCCTCTTCGTCCACAAGACAGTCCTGGGAATATTGAGAAGGAAGGTAAGCAGACCGAGCCTCATCACACAAAGAAGAAATGGAGCTCAGAATGATGAACTCTGTTATGCCCAAACACATTACCACATCAAGGGAAAGTAGAAGAACTTGTTCACCTCTATTTCTGGCCATCGAATGTACAATTGTACAAAGAAAAAATAACGGAATGTTATTTGACTTGTCAGTTAATTAATACAGTCGTTAATTCATAATTGCCTTGCTGAACGATTTACAATTACACTTGTAGCCTTAGCAGCACTTTTGATATGCTGAAGTGAGTGTTTGAATCACAATTCTTCACTCGCGCTTAAATCACAACTCTTAGCTATCAAAAGTATGACATTATTTTTTTTTTTTTTGGCATGCTGCAGTGGAGGACTCCATATTAATTTTGACCACCTGGCATTGTTTAACGTACACATAAATCTAAGTGCACGAGCGTCCTTGCAGTTCACCCTCATTAAAATGCAGCCGCCGTAGCCGGGATTGAACACTCTAGCTCAGCAGTGAAATGCCACAGCCACTGGGCTTCTGCAGTAGATTATCAAAGGTATCAAACATATCACCATACACATACAGATATCACATTTTGTATCATAAGAAGCCAACCAACATTTATGCCAAGCAAAACATAGGGTAAATTACTTTTACTTACTAAAGGAATTATAGAAATGATAAATTAATGGAAACGAAACTGGATGAAAAAACAATTTGGCGCAGGTAGGGAACGATTCCCACGTCTTCGCGTAGTGCGTGCGATGCTCTTGCCAATTGAGCTACCGCGGCGCCGCTTTCCCATCCACTTTCTTGGGTATTTTAGGTTTTCCTACTATAACCCTGGGAGTGCTAGCCAGCGCCACCACTCACAAACCTTGGCGGCGGATGTGGAACATTCTTTCTGCCGCAGGTATCATGAGTATGTGATCTTTTTGGGTAAAGGCAACTGGTCAATACGGTTTCATGAGATATTAGTATCAGACCTTTCATATACTAGCTGACATTTTCATTATGTGTTGAGCAATACGAGGCTAAAGGAGTGCTGACGCATGTTATTGAAGTAGGAACTCTACTGCACATTTCTTGCACGTAAAAGGAAAGACACTTAGCAAGTGCTATAAAAGTTGGAATGCAAGAGATTTTCATTTGACACTAAAGTTTGTCTCAGAATGGTGAACCAGGCATCATCGTCATTACCATGATGTCGTGACACAGAGCGAAAACTGCCGATGGCTTTGCTCGTTACAAAAGAATTATTGAGTACAAGACATTCTTTAGGCTGCACTCGCATAAGGCAGACACGGCAATCACGAAAAGTAAGCAAGTGCATCATGATGTCGCGATGCATCCACCACCTCCTGAATACCAAAATGAAAACTGGCTCACTAGAAGCTAGAAGCTTTGTTCTGCATGACTAAGCCATTGAAATAATCGCAAGCTATTGAAACAATCACAACTAAGGACAGCAGAGCACTGTAGAAAACAGGAGACGATACCTCCATTGCTATACTATGCTTCAGGGCATTCTGGTAGTCTTCAAAGCCATGACTAGGAGCCGAATGGACCAGTCCTGTGCCTTTATCCATGGTTACAAAGTCTCCTGGCAAAAACCTCAGCTCCTTGTCAGGATAGAGGGGGTGTGCGTACGTGGCGTTGGACAACATGTCACTTCCTGCGGATAAAACCGGTAGAGAAGGGATACCAATATGAATCATTTACCACACTTAAAGAAAAAGAGAGAGGCCCTAATTGCAACTTTTACTAAATGCTGTACTCATCACTGTCATTTTAAGATTCAGAAAAAATAGTTCCTTTCTCTCTTTTTTTTCTTTTTTTCAACCCAAGCTTCTCTCACTCTCTCAGTCACTAGGAGTACACTGGTAGCACATAAAGAATGCACTGGAGGCAATCAGTATGAAATGAATGTGATGTCTAGTGGCTAAACAAGTTTCAAAGAGTAGTTGAGAGAATACAGTTCAATTTATGCTCAATGGTATTCACAAAACCCAGAAATCTGACTGCTGAACTGTCTGGGCATATTCTATCTATACCTGGAATACACAACGTACCAGAGAGCCTGTCACTATTGACTGTTTACTATTATAAGTGCTACTATCACTGTAGGCTGACTACATATGGTTGACAGTGTTAACATCGAAAGCAATGCTGCGAGCAGTAGTGTAGTGGAGGGCTGTGAATAAATTGAGACTGCCTGGGGTTCTTCAACGTGCAGCTAATATAAGTATGTAAGTGTATCTTTGCATCCAGCTTTTGTCATGATGCAATCGCTGATATCGGGCGTGGAACCCACGACCTCGTCCTTGGCAGCAGAGCCCCTTCCAGTGCATTCTGGTCGACAAGAACGCAACAAGATGTCCCCACCAGCGCTACTGTTTCCGAATACGTGTTCTGGTCCACGTCTATGATGGTAAGTCCCTCCTTTGCTAAAACTCTCCACAAACAAAACAGAGAACAATACCAGTAGAACACACAACAGTAGCAGTAGCTGAAAGCTGGCCACAACTATCAATTTAAGAACACCAATATGTGCTTGAACACCAGTGTGGCTACCTCATATGCTAAAGCATATGAGGTAGCCACACTGCAATATATAACCTGTGAAATTCCAGAATATATTCAAAATAAAGGCTCTTCAAGTCTTAAATGACAGCAACAATGTCAACTTTCTACAATCAACTTTAATCCTCTCGACATGGGTACCAAATCTAACCCTCACAGGACCACTGATGAAAGCATTTTTGCCTGGCTACCACTATGTATAAAAAATATCCACCTCCATGGGATCTTTTAACAAGTGTTTCACAAAAAAAAAAATGTTGCAGAAATGTAAAACCATGGGAAAGTAAGTTACCTGTGAAAGTGGCTACAATCTCCAAATCTTCTTTGAGCTTTTGCTGAAGATAAGAGACCAGGTCTGAAGCCACGAGCAAGTGTCTCCGAGTGGTGCTCATTCGAACAATGCTATACCTGCGAGTTTTCAAACACTGCACTCACTGGTATACTCATACATACCAGGACAAGCACATTCTCAACCAATGGCCTTTCAGCTTTCCGATACAACTGTGCCAGTCAGACACGCTCGTCTATTTCTATCTGAGAAAATAAACACATTGCAGGAATGCCTGTGCTGGATCAAGTACAGACTGATGGCTTTTGCCTCCCTTTTCACAAGTGCAGCTATTGTCAAAAGAAACAAAGCCAGTACGAGCATCATCACAGCCGATGCAAGATGTCTGGTAAACCCCTTGTTACTGTACTGCTTCACTACTCTGGACAAAGTTGAACTCTCATCCAAATCTTTCAGATCTTCTAGCTTCAGAATTTACACACGACAATGCCAGGACTCCCAAAACTCATGACACTAATCGCTTTGTTTAATTTGACAAACGCTGTACCATGGGCTGTACCTTTGTTCTCTCAACTTACAACAAGAGCAGCAAGACATAGTTCAGACTCATGATACTACTGCAACACTCACGACACTAGCAGCTTTGTTTCTTTTGATAGAGTCTGCATTTACTGCCACTGTACTGACCTAAGGGCAATAATAATGCACTTTTGTGGCCCCTTAAGCACACCTGCCAGCATGTAAACTTTAAAATTTGTAAAAATCTTATGAGCACAACACCGGCCAAGAGGGAAAGGCAGGGAGGGGAACGAATAGCATGCCTTCCCTTTCAAAGCTTTCCCTGAGCACACACTTTTTGTGGGATACGTACGCACTTCGTTAACCCTTTCAGCACCTCAGGTGTACTGGTACATTTTTGCATTTCTGTCCCGCAATGTTTGTTTAGAGCACAGCTCATAGTTCCTGCGGTGAGCATAGGCGTAACCGAGCGAACGAGAACAGCAAAAGATGAAAGAGCGAACGTAGAACGCAGCAGGGGATTAAAGATGCGAGGAGAAAAGCAGAGGAGGAGGGTATGGTGAAAGAGTGAGAAGGAAAGCGTAATGTGGTGACGATGGCTACAAGATGGCACTAGAGTAGCGCGCATCGCCTGTCAGCGGCAGCTGCTGTGAATCGCACTCATGTGTCACCCACGCGCTAGCTCTCGCGATCTCCAGATTAGTGAGGCAGTCGCGTCACACTTCGCTCCATTTGCAATGTGCTGCATGTGACGGATTGTCCACGCCAGTCAATATATCGCGAAATGACAACACGTATAGAGCTGCGCTCAAATTTTGCATTAGGGAGTATCGTAATCGTCAGTGAATTTTTTGCATCCCTTTTCACTTCTTCAGAACCAAAAATCACTGGTTGTATTCGTTTTATATCCAAGAGAAATAAACAATGCTGAGGGTGTGTGATGTGCAAAAAAACACTACACTGAAAGGGTTAACAATGTTCTACCTTCATGCACATTACGCTAGCAGCAGCAAACTTCAAACAGTGGAGACCGACAAGCAGCACATCATTTTTAGATTGGAGTGAATTTTTCAGCAACTCTGATGTTGTCGATTTTACCTGCTTTAGGAATTTGTCTGTATAAACGTGCTTGAAAGCAAGCACCCCCCCTGGCATCTTTTCATTGTCAGAAGACTTCTAACAGAAGGTTCAAAGACTGCCGAGCGATAGTTTTCCATGAATGGAAATTATTTATAAAATCTTAGAATGGGGGGAGCCCAAATCCATAAACTTTACGGAAAATTCTGGAGTTTTGGCAAGTATGCTTAAGGCATTCATAGTAACGGAAAGGCAAGCCCACTCACTGATGTTTTGAGGAGAAGCAGATGGCCTGATTTGCTGGCAGGGTCCACGGTGTGGTTGTCCATATCAGTGCCAAGAGCTCAACGCCCTTTGCTGAAATGCGAGTGGCTTGAAATCAAGAATGAGTGCATCACATCACAATTTCCGTGGCATAGTTAAATACCAAAGTGAAAGGAAACAAAAAGGTAGGGGAAGTGGAGTGTGGAGAGCAGACATCGACAAGTTGATTGACAAGTTGACTGATAAGTGGAACAGCATGTAACATGAAGATAAGCTGCTTGATCCAAGTGGGCATACATCTTTCACTTTTCCACTTGGACATTGGCATTTCTGCCTCGTAAAGGCAACTTCAAAACCTCCTCAGCAACTTTCCTTGCTCATGGACAATGAATAAAGTTGCACTAGAGGCAGGCAACAAGTCTAGCTAATGTGATTGATTATTAGTCTGCCTTAGCGTCCGAAGCACAAATGTTTGAGAGTAGTGGTTCTCAAACATTTGGGAGAAAAGGGGATAAAAGGTGGAAAAAGGTGGAAAACAGGTGTAAACACAGGACAGATCATAGATCTTGATGTTAAAATTGCTAGAGAAAAAGCTGGCACTAATTTCTGTGCACACTGTCAGTACAATGCTTTATTCAGTGTACAGAGTTGGGAAATACTGTGCCGATTGCGCCATTTTGATACTGAAGCACTGTGCCGCGCCCAATCGTGCAAAAAGTGGCAAAATGACCAAAACTGTACCCCGCTGTGCCAGAAGAGCTTTGGCAAGCATCAGCAAAAGATAGCCAGCACTGTGCAGGGCATTATGTCATTGGTCTCGGAACGGGTACAAAAATAACTTTCGTACCCTGGCCGCCAGTGGGCGCGAACAGCCACACCCAATTAAGCCCCATGAATAATGCCAAAGGTAGCGACAGTTGTTTACTATTGTTGGTAAGCGAGGGCAGGCAAGTAGGCCTGGAGCTTATCCACACTTCACTGTTGGTGGTGCAGAGTCACAAGGTTGCACTGGTGCTGCTTCCGTGGAAACACGCACCAGAGTCCACGGGCTGATGGCCGCACCTTTTTTTCTTGTTTTTATTATTATTATTTTTTTACTCAAGTCAGCACCCTGACAGTTGCTTTTGATCACAGTGTGTAGCCCCGTGATCACAGTGATCGTGGTGATAGCGAAAACTGATATCGCATCAATCACACTGCTGCTCAGCCTGATGGCCGTAATCAGAACAGTGCAAACTGAGAGGGCAAGTAGCGAGAGAAGGCAGGTCTGGCAAGGTTACTTGGAAAAGAGGCCAAGAGAGGAGCAATGTCGCTCCTTTTAGCTTGTGAAAGGGGCTTGCACCCTATCGCTCAATGTGAATTCCAGATGTCTAGGTACTTCTAGCGAGTGGCAAAGCGAATTCAGTCACATGCAGAATCTTGGTTTGAGCTAGTTGGCGCTGTCGCATTAGCTAGAAATATATTTGAATAAGCCTCCGTGGTGTTCAATACCCCTAGCTTCTTCCCTACTTCTGCTGGAAGTCACTTTACCAGCTCTTTAGCAGGTCACTTTACCAGCATGTAATGCAAAAATACTAGTATGAAAAATGGCTTTAGGCTCCTCTGCAGCACTTCCTTAACCCTTTAACTGTTTTATTATTTTGAGAATTTCTGTGCCCAAATTGCTTACTTTTTTTTGGTACTGAATATTTTCCTTCTAAAAAGCAAGTTTTCGATGTTGAAAAAAAAAAAAATTCAAGCACATACTAAGTCAAACTAGCATAACAAAGTTTATTATTGCTCATGATAAAGGAGGCCAGTTACCTGCCAGTAATCAAAAATAAAGAACAGAGCAAGGGTGCAGTTCGGAAAGTGGTGTCATTATGACAGCGGCTTGCCAGGGACGGCCAACAACGGAAACTGAGGAGGCTTTGTTGGACTGTCATTGATGTCAATGTATTGCCAATGACACGCACTCACAATAGTGTCTTCTGGGCAGTTTTCTTCATCTCATGAACTACTCATTTCGAAGTCATCGCTATTGCTTTTGCTTTCAGAAACGAAGTAAACATCTGCATCTGAATCGTTATTGTCCAAAGAGCTGGAGGATGGCGAAAGGCTTCTTTTCCGTGACAATGAACCAGTAACATGTGTCGCCTCCACCAGACGCCATTTTTTTTAAACACGAGTTGCCCCCAATGAAATTTGAAACGGCGGTAGAGAAAGAAACTACCTGCCCAGTGCTGCCATCTGTGAGGAGACACATCAACCAGCCCGCAAACGAGCGTGTCTTGTTCAAAACATTCGAAAGGAGATATTATCTCGATGTACCAGCTACACTCATCCAAAACGGTTTTGGGATAGCTCGGCAAAGACAAGCTTTGTTCGTTCAATATGGTTAAGGGGTTAATGCTGCAAAATGCAAGGCTTTGTGACTGCTGCCCCACTGAATTATAGTAATGTTCTAAATTAGTATTTGCATGCTCCCAACTACTCCAATAATAATATATGTATATGCTACAGACTCCTCCAAAATCAGAATTTGTCTGCTCGAATCTGCTCCAAAATGAAATTTAGTCTGCTCCAAAACGACTTTGGGCATTCCCGCCCTTGGGCATGGCAGTGATGGGAACCAGTGCTTAGTTTTTCGTGCTATAAATGGTCGCCCTAATGTATTTCAGAGCACAGTGAGAATCAGCGGAAAGCACATACTGCTGCCAGCCACACTGAGATAGACATCACCGATTTAGCAACTAAAACCAGGATATCATACAAAACTATTCCAATCAAAGTGGCCAAAATGGCTTTGGAATTTTGGCCTACCACAGAGGGCTAATGGTGGATTTGGAAAAAACAGATTGAAATAGTAGTTTTATGTTATCGCGGCCTAAATTACTGATGGGTTGCCCCATTTCTTTCTTGACCTTACTAACTAGACGAAAATGCATGCTTCTGGAAGAGGACTGTCAAGGATGAATGCAATGTCCACTTACACAAAACACTTCGCACAGCGTCCGGCACTTTGACTAGCGGGAAGGCAACGTACACAGATTTGCTGAAAAATGTAATAAAATAAATAAAAATCCAAGAAAAGCAGATTCAACATGGTTGCAAGGGGGAAGTCCATAATATTTATTGGCTTACTTATTTAACATATCTCAAGGGTCCTGTGAGGGACATTACATGACGGGCATGTACAGTCGCAGTAAATACAATAACATGAGAGTAAACACAAAAGTACAGTAGCGTTCCGTTAATTCGATTCCCCTTAATTTGATCTCTGCTGAAGGTCCCAGCCAGGGCCCGTGCATATCTATAGGGCCAAACCTTTGTTATTTCGATCCTAAAATTGGCCTTCGCCAGATAGTTCGAACTTGACCTGTCAGCATGCATACGCCTGACCCCTATGGTGACCCCAATAGCAACCCCTTTATTGGCAAGGTATCTCTCAGCGAAGCTCAAGGGACATTGAATGCGTTCGCACATTTCTCATTGAAAACGCCTATATTCAGCACGCCTTAGGAATATTTGTTATGGTATGAGCATGTGGGTGGGGCAAGACACACAACGGATGGGTACAATGAGTTCACTGTTAAATGGTAGCAAATGCAAAAGCTCGTGATAAAGTTTTACTTGAGATATTCTGTGACGAACGGCCAGAGCTGTAAGGGAAGATCAAGTTTCGACTTTAAGGTTGTGATACTAGAGTCTTAAGAATAATCAGTAAAGATGAATCTAGTAACACTGTTCTTGACTGATCTGAATGTTTTAATTGGATTTAGTACGTAAGGGTCACATGCAAAAAAAAAAAAGCTTGCATACTCAAGTTTGGAATGGTCAAGGACATTCTAGGCTATCAGCTTAACACAGGAGAGCATAAGAGAAAGGTTGCGACATGGAACATTCCTTACCTAACGTGATTGACATTGTACTCCAACTCAGCTTCAGCAAGCGCAGTTCTGCGAGGAAAGCATGAAAAAATAGAGCAGGAATTCACCTCTCAGGACTATCTATGAGAATGCAATAGCATCCCGACATTTTCGTGCATTATGACTGTATTCATGTTTCCACATCTTTCTTTGTTTACTGTGACAATGTCTGTGACATCAGGGGCGATTCTTATGCACCATAGATGATTCATTGCCCATGAAAGCAGTAGCGGTCAGTGCTTGCTAAAGTATGATACATATCTTTCCGATATGCAAATGTTGTATATCACTTGTGAATATAGATTAACAATTACACCTTCAGTCTTTGCAGTGGGTACTAAGCTTCACGATTAATTTACACCACGAAAGAATGGCTTTCATATTTCGCCATGCTACCTTTAATCATCATCAGCAGGAGCCTACTTATGCCCACTGCAGGATCAAGGCTTCTCCAAGCGACACTCTGTTACCCCGGTCTTACGCCAGCTGATTCCATAGCCGATTCCTTCCAGTTCACAAAATAGTTACAGCGGGTCACGTTAAAGTAACTGATAGATGGAGTTAGCTGCCTTTCATGTAGCCCATTAAAACTATATTGTGAACTGGAATAACTAGGTCACAGCACTTTCTTCTTTTTCTTTTGCATTTGATGCACGGCATTGATGGAGTGCTAGCAGACTGCCTACATCACAGTCATGGAGGTCTTGGTTTGAACCCAACTAATGAGAACATTTTTTTCCCCCCTTGTTTTATGTTCATACAGCTTCGAGATGAGATACCCAGCCAGAGTCAAGAAAGTGGGTGTGGGCACACAAAAGCTATTGCATAAGAAAAGCTATAGGGCTCAAGGTGAGACACTACAACTTCTTATTTTGGTACTTCACTGCTACATAAGTGAAGGTTTAGTTGCAATACTTCAACCTGAAATGGGAATAACCTAGCAACACAGCAGCAATGCAGTAAAAACCTTTTTAATGCCATTGCATTAAAAAAATATGCATGGCTCAAAGTGAGACACTACAGTTTCTTACTGTAGTACTTCGCTGATACGTAAGTGAACGACGAATGAAAGTACATTGAACTGAATTAAGAACAACAGCAAAACAGGATGGCAGTGCAGTTTGGCTAGGCAGAAAAATCACTGATGTGGTTAGGAACAAAGTCACAGAGAAAAAAGTACAGTTGACTCTTGTTATAACGGACCGTGATAATTCGACAAAAAAACGTTCGTTTCATCGAAAGTTCATAATATCCGAAACGCCTCACTTTCGAAACTTTCGTCACGATTTCTAACAACATTGTTGCAAATAGTGAGTGATGAACATCCAAAGTAAAAAACAAACAAAATGCCGCAGTTTCACCCGAAAGGTAAAGCATCAATTGTGACAGCAAATAAAGCAAGATAAGCACGGCAGCAGCATTGAGTGAATTGTCCTCCGTGCTCTCTCTCGCTTCAACGTGAACTAAACGTCAAAAGCACAGCACAGATCGCTTTGAAGAATAGGTCCGAGCGGATGCGCACCTTGTCCACTTCACAGATCGCTTTCAAGATACAGCACCCACACGGGTGCGCCGTTAACAGCAGCCACCGGAGTAGAAACCCGCCGTCCCCATCTTTCCCTCGCTTCCTTTCTGTGTCTCTCGCGCGAAAGACAGCGTGCTTCCGCCCCGCTTATCTCCCTCGCGCGCAAGATATTGAGATATTAATGTAGATAATAACAAAAAGATATTCATAAAATAAGTAAAACAAGCTAAGGCTGAAATATGGTCCGTTATATCCGAAAGTCTGTTGTACGCGGGTCCACTGTAACAAACGTAAACTGTATTTCAGGAGGGGAATCCGTCTGTACACAACAGAGAGAGTGTGCAAACAGCGTGATAGCGTCACGGTTTGGTGAGGAGGAAATGCAGTTTTGGTCACAGCATGATAGATGACACGGAGGGCACGTTCCCATCGCTTACCAGCTCTTCTAAGGGTGCAACATACAAAAATTGTGATATCGGCCCATATTTTATAAATTGCAAGCAACAGAAGTGACGGTGACTGTAGCAGCAGCAATTGCTTGGTACTGCTCAAATTAGATCCCACGCTGCCCCGGAAACGAACTACCAGCAGCATCCCACAACAGATGGCATGTGCAGGCCCCACGAATTCACTCGCTTGCAAGCGGTGGGCATACACGCATGCGTAAACGACCTTGGGAGACAAAGCTCAGATTGGTTAGGACACGATGCGCTCCTACAAGCAAACTGTTGCGGCTTTCTTTACGGTATGCAGGCTTTTTGTCTCTCTTGTTCTCAAGCGCCTGCATTGCACCACCGGCGCCAGTTTCTCAGACACTGTGCGAGCACTTTTCATCCATGCCATTTGAAGATGGAGTGGAAACGTGTCATGCTGAACTGCAGCAGTGGCTGCAAGGAAAAGGTAATTACCTTCGAGATTCCTAGTGACCTGATACAGTTGCAAGTGTGGGCTCGTGCAGTCCCAAGGAAAGATCTAGACCTAACGTCTAGCGACTATGTTTGCTAGAAGCATTTCTCAGAGAGCGGCATACAGAAAAGGTGGTATTACAGCGAACTAGGGGGTGAAGTCCTTCTAGACAAGCCGAAACAGCCCGTTTTGTCGCCAGACACTGTGCCATTAATATTTCAATATTTTCGCAGCCTACTTGTTTTCAGTTTGCAAAAAGAAGAAAGCCAACCGAATGTGACGTGAAGTAAATGAAGCATGCTAAA
This sequence comes from Dermacentor variabilis, assembly GCF_050947875.1. Lineage (NCBI taxonomy): Eukaryota > Metazoa > Arthropoda > Arachnida > Ixodida > Ixodidae > Dermacentor > Dermacentor variabilis. The sequence continues at coordinate 32,015,362 of NC_134578.1, read as the reverse complement.
ACGGAGACTCCAGTGCGCCAAGGTACAAGCATGCACACCTCTTGCGACAGTGAGCAAGATGTGGTGAGGGATCTTCCTGCCTCCCACGTTCGCCACAAGTCTGCGAGCAGTTGTTTTTGTGCCACTGCTTCAAAATTTGTGGAAGTAGCACCAGTACCAGAAACGACCGCATACATTCGCGCGTAGCAGTGGCTAGCAGCAGATGGTTCCAAATGGCATTGAACCTTCAAGCCTCTGTGGTGAGCAATCTGATGCATGCGTCCTCCCAATTTCGACGGGCCAACTCAAAAAACAGAGGGCCCATCGGGACCATGCCCTCTGCCATGGTTCTATAGGGGCACCAGAGCAAGCACTGTTTCACCTCCTGAAAAATTCTTGCTCCATGAACAGTTACCTGTTTCACTTACTATCAGTGGATTTGGGCTCACTGGTTTCACTGCATCGCATATGAAATTTTTCAGCTGCCCATAGCAGATTTTCGCACCATGTAGCATTCAAGCTTTTCTAATTAAAAACAAAATTAAACTTCAAGGAAACTTTCTGGTGCTAGAAAACAATGTCTTATATAGCAGTGTAACATAAGCAGACGCATACCGGTTAGATGGTGACCAGTAGACGGGCTTGAAGTCTCGAAAAACATAGCCCTGAAAAAAGGGGGGGGGGGGAGAAAAGGGTGGCAGCTGTCATTTCCAGAGGGAATTTCAAAAGCCGACATTTTATAAACGACTGTTGACATTTTCAACTCGCATGTCTGATGGTGGGATTTGAACCAAGGACCCTTGTGCAATTCTTTAGCCATTATGCCACAAATGCATGAGTGGCATGATTGCATAACAACTTTACCGCCTTCCTTCACTCATGCAACCCAGCACTTTGAGAAGGTGGGTGCATCTGGAAATTCACATAGCAACAACTTTCTTATAAAACTAACAACACACCACATTCCCCTATCCTTCCCTAGTGGCAGCGAGTCCTTTCATGCCTTATGAGACATTGCACCACCTTTCAATCGACCCAGTTTACCCGGTGTACTACGTTCAAAATCGCCCCAGGTTTTTTTTTTTTTTTTTGCAACAGTGCAATAAATCAACTGTCATGCAAACACTGTCACACCATTGTCACCATCTTGTTGTAACTCGTCGTGTTGTCATCACTCACCCAATTGCTCACCTCACACAGGCATGTTGCAACATCTGGTAGTACTTAGCAGAACCGAAAAGGATGGTACATTACCAGTTTCCAGCAAAACACTTCACTTTACATTGATTCCTATAGTGCGTGGGATCTACATAGTTCCCCGAGTTTATGCACTACTGTTCTAAAAGGACTGTGCTAAACTGTCAACACGCACATTTTACAGCATGCAAAAAATTACACAATTCCAACACACACATTGCAATCTATACGAAGCAAAGATTTCGTAAAGCGGTAAATAAAATGCTATAAAACTAAACATGTATGATGCATCACGCTCTGCTTACTGTCATCCTAGGCAACAAGTTATCTCACGCATTGCCTATGTTCGTACAATGTCGTACTTTTAATGTCATGCGCGCAATGTTCCCACCATTCACAAGCTATGTCGAAATTCAAACTGCAGTTCATGTCGATGTACACTGTGAAACATCGATGCAGTGATGTCATGTGGATCAAGTCATTGTTTGATGTTTGTCGAGGAAATAATGGTGAGGGGAGGTGTACACAGAGAGAAGTACCATGAGAAAGGTTCGCCAGTTTCACAGTTGCATCTGTAGCCTAATGAAAAATGGCACGTGCACATATGCCATACAGTGTGACACATGTGCTAATTGTCTGAAAGAGCTACTTGGCGTTGGCACAACCGAAGTATGTAGGCGAATGTGGTTAGAGCATCGGGATGCACAGAGAGAGTGACATTGGATCCCCACCCATTGGGCATAAAAATACAATTCCTTTCTGTGTACAAGCTACTCAGCAAGCACTAGCCAAGGTCAGCAAAGGCTGAGAGGGTTCTCAAAGAAAGAAAAAGACCTACCTTTTCGTAGAGATCATAAAAGGCCTCAATCTGCTTTGTGACGTAGGTGACATCGAATGTCCTGTACGGTTTCTTCCAGTTGGCCATGACACCCCAATGCTTGAAGGAGTTCATCTGCTTCTGAATGGTGGCAGATGCAAAGCTGTGTGCTTTGGCAGTTCGGATTAAGGTGGGTGAAAGGAAATGAAAAAAAAGTAAAAACAAAATGTAGAATACAGTTGAACAGTGCGCATATTTAGGTCAGTTTTGGTCGTTTATTTCGAAACTTCTGGTAGTGCAAAGGTCAACTGCAGAGTAATTACACTGTGGTTAAATTGAAAACAAGAGAAAGGTTTGCAGGATTATGGAGGCTTGAAGTGATTAAAAAGGGTGGAGCAAGGACCGTTGAAGCCAATGCTTCTATTTTTGCTAGCTTTCTGTGAGCATCTATCCATACTTCAAGTGAAAAATTTTGCAGGAAGGTTGCTCTACGTCTATACTACCTGAAACCAAGCATCTAACGTGGCCCAAAATTTCATTAGAGTTGCCTTATAACGTGGCATAGAAGCAAAGCAGCTACACACTAGTAAAATGCTCATTTCCAATGGATGTATACCAAAAGATTAGCAAAAACAGGTCATGTACAAGCATTTGAAAGAAAAGTTGCAGGAAATTATGGGGAATAGGGAATTTAGAAAAGTATGATACATATAAAAATACATTTAGGGCCTTTAGGTATACGTCTTGTGTCAAAGTGGCACATACATCTTTTAGGTGATTAGCCAAATATGGGGACATACAGAGTGCCCCCAAGTTGTTGCCAACTCAGCAAGACAGAACCCACAATGCGGGGCAAGGAGGCAAAGAAAGCTTTGCCTTAAAATTTGTACAGAGAATTTTGAAAGGATGATCTGCCAGTATAGCCTAGTTTAGCATTTCTATTTGCAGTTTTTTTTTTTTTTAAGTTAAATGCAGAATGTGGTTGAAGTCAGCTACCTTTGGAGCGAACATCAGTTGGTGTTCCATGGCTTTCAGCTGCAGTGAGAGCTTTTGTCTCGATGGGGAGGCCATGACAGTCCCAGCCTGGCACAAAGTGCACACGGTCACCTCTTAAGGAGTGGTACCTGATGGTGATGTCCTTCAGAATCTGCACAAATAGAAATATCTTGACACTGTGAGCAAATTAGAGCAGCTCATACGTCAAAAGACAGCAGCAGAACTGTTTAAGGAAGTTTTCACAAGCTTCAAATGTCCTAGGTGTCTCCTAACTACCTGCAAATGATTTCATTTTATTTGGGGGAGGGGGGGGGCGCTAGAAGAGGAGAGTGGGATAGTAGGATTTGCCGCAAAGCATATGGGGAATAAAATAAAAGCTTGTGAACTGCATGGTGTGGGAACTGCAGCAACGTCTCAGCAAACTAATTGTCCATCACCTAATGAGTGTAGTATTCAGATACATCTGGCTTCTGTCCGCCCTATCTCAAAATGTTAACCGACTGCTCATGCTAAAGGGCATAGCCAAGGCAGGTGTCAAACATCTGATGCTGCCACGGAAACCAAGCAGTTGGGACACGTTCCTTGGTCGACGTATCCCCAAGTCTTTGCAAACGCCTCACTAAATCTGGTGCGAGTACTTCAATATAGCCAGGGTACTTTCGCATGCTGTATTAAATCTGAGCCCAGTACTTCTATACTCTCCACTGCATCCAACACATTCTACATCCTGTGCAACTCATCCGCTACACTAGAAGTACTATATTGGGGTGTTTCATTATATCCAGTACACCCCTTTGTCATATTCAAGGTCTTGTGCATGCTTTCACAAACCACTTAAGATCTATTTATACCCAGGTCTTTTGAAATGCTTCATTATACACACGCTTAGTACTTCTACGCTCTCTGTTATATCCAATGTGTGCTCCTATACGCCGCGCGCCAGCACTCCAAAATGCAATGCATCTGCGACTCCTCAATAGCAACCATGCCGCCACATGAAAACCAGTGTTGCACTCTCCCACACAGCTTCGCTGTAAAACAATGTGAAAGACTTAGTGGTTATGCTTTGCTTATTCACACATCCGTATGCAGGCTCCCAACATGGTCTGTGCACAACAAGGGCGCTTGAATGCTGGAAATCTCATTTTTCATTTTCCCTAACCAATGTTTTGGCAAATAAGCAGGCCAAGATCAAGCCTCTAGTGGGGGTCACCTTGTTGACGGCGTGGCCCAAGTGCGTGTCACCGTTCGCATATGGAGGCCCGTCGTGAAGAATGAAGTGGGGTCCCTTGTTGTTTTCACGTTGCCATGCATAGTGCTCTTCAAAGCATGCATACTGAAAAAGGAAAGAAGAAAGAAAGCCTGAGCAACCGTCATCTGTCCATAAGTCATGTACATTTCGAAGTGGATGTTCAGTACACATGGAGGAAAGGAAAAAAAAAAATCTAGGAAAGAGCATGACATCAGGCAGCTAGCCTAGGCAAGACGACCTCCTCCCCTGACGCCGTTTTCTCTGTACTCCTGGCCCTTCTGCGTGTTGGCTCTTGGGAAGTAGGCCCTCCGGGGTTGCCGGTACTATTATAATCAAGACATTGTTTAAATCATGGTAGCTTTTAGGGACGCCCTCGCCACCTCCCTCCGAGGTTTTTTCCCTTCCTTCATGCATTCCATTTTCGCTCAATATTAACGATAACGTAACCCGGGCATTTAATAATGCAATGCCGACCACGTCTTCGTGTTACCAGCGCGGATGGCACCACGTCATTAAGCACAACAGACGTCATCCACTTGCGTGGCTCGGTTGGCAAAGCACCGCGCACGACTTCGGGAGGTAGTGAGTTCGACTCCTGCAGGCCGCGCTTAAGCCCTTTCCTCCAGCTTTTGCTCTTTTAAAGGTTCAAAAAACGTGGACGAGCATTGTGAAGTTTCCCGCTTCACCTGTTAGTTTTAGCGACCATTGGGTGATTCAGCTTACGTATGCACTACAAATGCAGCGGCAAGGTTATTCATAATAATGTATGTAAGCAGAAATTAAGGGCACCCAACTTTTGTTACTTAATACAGGCTAATGACTATTCACGTATGTAATGAATGAAGACGATTGACCCAACAGTACACTAAAACCACAGCACATTAGTCAGTGCTTTAGTAGCCGCGGTATGTGTCACTTAAATGCAACAGCGAAAATCTGTCTCATAAGTGCCTGAATCGCTTATTCGATGTTGTACTTTTCTATTGAACAGGGTGTTCGCAACGAGCGCCGACGGACGCGCGATGTGAGGCGACATGATTTTGCTCAATACAAACACGCGAAGGAAATGTTCACCGATCACGGTAAATGTGTGTGACTTTCGTATGCGATCCCTAAGGCATTGCGATAGCTTGAACACATCGTAAGAAACGAAAACAGTCGCTCATAAACTGGGTTTATTCTGTACGCTGTAAACCAACAGTAATAGAGAACCGCTCGAACCGAAACTCACTTTAGCGATCTTCTCATCGTTTTCGGACCTTTTCGCGCCTGTGATTCGCTGGGGAAAGCCTGTCTTGGGCAAAAGCACAGTGCCACTGTACGATATCTTGCTGCTCTTTCGAATGCAAGTCTGCAGACATGATGTCGGTCTGCGCTTACTGAGAACGCAACACGACCTCGCCAGTCCGTGTGGCATTTCACAAGACACGTTTAGCCGCTGTGTGCGCAGCCATATTGGTAAACGTGTTGTCCATAGCAGTTGAGCTGTAGTGCCTAGAATATACTGGCAATTTGAGCTGCTAAACTTGTACAAAGGTATGAGGCTTTGCTACTTTATACGCTACTCAAAATAGTAAAGCCTACTAGTAACAATAAATAATAAGCATTAGTTCAGCCTTCCTAATGCCATCGCTTATGAGAGTGACCAGGAAAATGTCCGGCATCTTCTAACGCATTTTTCAAACTCTACCTCACCTAACGTGTTGTTTTTTCTTGAGTTTCCCGTTATTATTGTGCTACTATCCCTTAAATACTATTTCAGTATAGCTAAATATGTCCCGCTCGCTTTGTAATTCTATTGATTATATTTTTCTTTGTGAAAGTTTCTTGTTCACCGACTTCTCGCGTTCAAAAGCATTATGGTCTGTCCTTTGTACAATTTTAACGCCACATTAGTGTATGTTAGCGCGTTTCTTACACTGTATTTTTGTTTATGTATTCACATATGTATTCTAATTATTGTATAATCTTTGAGTGCACTCTCCCCCTTACACAATGCTTTAGGGGCCTAGTAAGGTATCTTTAAATAAATAAAAAGCACAAAGTTCTGTTAGTTATGCTGCTAAAATTTTTAAATAGAAGCCCAATATGCCGTAGGATTACATGGATCTCATCCATGTTACACACAGGTCATCAATCTGGTTATCGAGAAATCCGCCGAGTACAATAAGCCTCTCTATATGGCTTTCATTGATTACGAAAATGCATTTGATTCAGTAGATATACCAGCAGTCATAGACGCATTACGTAATCAAGGAGAACAGAACGCTTACGTATAAATACCTTCGGAAATATCTACACTGGTTCTACAGCTACCTTAATTCTACACAATAAAAGCAGGGGTCAGACAGGTAGACACAATCTCACTAATGCTATTCACTGCGTGCTTAGAAGTATTCAAGCTATTAAACTTGGAAGGCTTAGGAGTAAAGATCCACGGCGAATGTCTCAGCATCCTTCGGTTTGCCAATGACATTGTTCTATTCAGCAATAATGCAGACGAATTACAACAAATGATTGAGGACCTTAACAGAGAGAGTGCAAGAGTGGGGTTGTAGAGTAATATGCAGAAGACAAAGATAATGATAAATAGCTGGGCAAAGCAATAAGAGTTCGGAATCGCCAGTCGGCCTCTAGAGTGTGTGAAGGAGTACGTTTACCTAGCGCAATTAATCACAGGGAACCCTGATCATGAGAAGGAAATTCACAGAAGAATAAAAATGGGTTGGATCGCATACGGCAGACATTGCGAGCTCCTGACTGGAAGCTTACCATTATCATTGAAAAGGAAGGTGTACAATCAGGGCATTTTACCAGTGCTGACATATGGGGCAGAGACTTGAGACTGGCTAAATTAAGAAGCTTGAAAACAAGTTAAGGACCGCGCAAAGAGCGATGGAACGAAGATTGCCAGGCATAACGTTAAGAGACAGAAAGAGCGCGGTTTGGATCAGGGAGAAAACGGGTATAGACGATATTCTAACTGACATCAAGAGGGAAAAATGGAGCTAGGCAGGTCACGTAATGCGCTGGTTAGATAACCGTTGGACCATTAGTGTTACAGAATGGGTACCGAGAAGGAAAACGCAGTCGAGGACCACAAAAGAGTAGGTGGAGCGATGAAATGAGGAAATTCGCAGGCGCTGGTTGGAATCGGTTGGCGCAGGACAAGGGTAATTAGCGATCGCAGGGAGAGGCCTTCGTCCTGCAGGGGACATAAAACAGGATGATGATGATGATGAGGATGATGATGATGATGCCGTAGTCGGATACAACTCGAGCCTGCAGTGAAGCCCCGCCCAAGCCCTCATAACCGCCAGTGACTGTTCCTCCGCGAGGCTGCCGATAGTTCGTACTTCAAATTTTTCCTGTTACCTAAATAAGGCGGTAACCACAAAAATAAGCGTGGCAGTTTGGGTGAGTTGGTATGTCATGACTTATTTAGGCTTGTAGCGCAGCAAAGAGCAAGAAAGGAAGGAGGTAGGGGTAATTAATGAAAGGGAACGGAGTACTCACTTTGTTTTCTGTTCCCTTTCATTACCCCTACCTCCTTCCTTTATTGCTCTTTCTGAGCTGCGCTACAAGCCTAAAAAAGTCACAAAAATAAAGTTGTAAGCATGTAATTTTATGCATTTTCACTCGTCTATTCTAGTGCAACGGCGAAAGCCTTATTGTTTATTGAACTGAAATAAACCGCTTTCTTCGCTGCAACTATTTACTGTCAAGTTTCACTTCAGTTGGCATGAAGTTTCACGAGTAAAGCGAGCTTAGCAATGAAATGAACTGCACCGAGGACTTTTGAAGAGTGAAATGCTCAGACTCCATACACTTCCTCCATGTCTGTTGCACACCTCATCACTTCCGCCGATGAAAAGACTCTTCAAGAACAGCAGACGCTACGGAGATATCAAGTACGACGCCATTTTGAAAACGTCGCATGACGACGACTTTGTTTGCTTCTGTAATTGGCTAGCGGAATAACGGAACGCCGCACTACAGTGTACTATTCTAGTACACCGTAGCCGCGCGTTGCGTGTGCCTTGGTTGCCAACTGCTGTATTTTTTTAAGTTAGTAGGATACAACCAGACTTCTTCAATGCTGATACAACTTAAAGAAACAGCAGTTGGCAACCAAGGCACATGGACCATGCGGAGCTGTTACTCCGCCAGCCAATCACAGAAGCAAACAAAATCGTCGCCATGCGATATGTGCGTGTGCGTGCGTGTGTGTTTGTTTTTGTGTGTTCGTGTGTTCGACGAATTTTATGGTACCCAATTTTTTTCAGTGCAACGGAAAGCACTCGTCAAAGTGTTGAAGAATGCAGGGCTAACGCAGAAAATGTCATGCAACATTTTTATGAGAATGTTTCGATCTGCAGTGAGAACGTAGTCGTTCACTGGAAGCATGCTGGAGGCAGTGATAGGTGAGTGCGATATAGCGATTATACGGTGGCATTGGTGGAAGGCAGACGACAAGTTCAGTCGTAGCAGTGACAAAGTATTATTTCGTTTATTAAGCCGATGTTCCGGTGAGTCATGCTTTCCGAATTGTTAAATTACTTCAACAATAATAGCTACGCGTGCTTTCGATTCAGGGTTTCTTGTCCAAGAGCTTTGCTCATTAAGTCAAGGGTGGTCCCCTCCTATTCCTAACTTATATGACTTACTGCTATTACCTCCAGAATTTGTTCATTTGCTGATGACTGTGTGATTTGCCGTAAGATAACTAACGATTCCGATATTCACTCGCTCCAAGTCGATCGCATGCTTTATTGGCGTCATATTTGGGAAATGGACCTAAACGTTAAAAAAATTGAAGTATATGAGAGTTTCTCGTTCAAATACAGCTGTCCCAGCTTATTTCCTTCACAGTCATCCCCTTGAAAGCGTAACATCCTAGTGGTATCTCGGCGTCCATATAACTGACACTCTGTCCTGGAAATTACATACAGAACATATAGCACCCGAAGCAAACAAAACACAGGGTTACCTGCGAAGAAACTTTTTTTCTTGCTCTATTATCGCTAAAATGACTATTATACACCACCCATGAGCAACCACAAATGGAATATGCTTCATCGGACTATGAGACTCCGGACAGGTCACAATAGCACTCATGTTTGAAACTATGCAGTTCGTTTTATCCTAGCGAACTATCATTGTTCAGTCAGCGTCACCCAAAATGAAAACATCTTTAAACCTCATCCCACCTGCTAACCACCGAAAGCACACCCGCTTTTGTCTCTTTCGCAATATTTTTCACCATAACTGTAATCTTCGCCCCCGATGGTTTCAATCAGCACCCTTTATTGCTCATCGCCGTAATCACCAACAAAAAGTCTCAGTGCGCCCCATTGCAATAAAGTAACGTGTTGCAATAATATTTTCCAAGAACGTGTAAGGAATGGAACCCTCTACCCGCATTACAAGCATCACTGATTCCATTCAGTTGAAAAGGTCCTTACAACGCTGATTACCTAAATATACCGCTTTCGTGTTTTGCCCGTTAAGTGATTTTAGTAACCTTCATTGGTTATCCACCTGACGTTGTCACGTAGTAGTGACGGTAAAGAACACAGTATACCAATACCGCGAATGACGAAACTAACTTTTATTGGGCGGACCCGTGCCCACAAAAACGGGCTACACTCAAAGCACAAAGATAGAGGCGAACACAGTCGGCGATCGTCGAAATTTGATCTGCGTGCCAGAAAGGGCGTCGGCTTTTATACAATAGTCATCGAAGGTTCCAGAATAATCGATGAGGCCCGCGTGTCTTCCAGAAAGTTCTACACAATTCGTTTCGAGCATGCAAGCAATTATATTACGCAAAGTTCAGTGACGAGAGACAGTAGATAGAACCATGGATAACATTCGAGAAACTTCCGATACATGCAGGGACGACGTCCTGCTCTGAGCCGTAACATTTCTTAGACGGTGACACGCGGTCATCCAATAAAAATAAACACGTGTCACTATTAACGTTCATAAATTGTTTTATTATGTTGTAAGAAGGCGAAATGCGAAAACACCCGTGTGCTTAGATTTAGGTGCACGTTAAAGAACCCCAGGTGGTCAAAATTTCCGGAGTCCTCCACTACGGCGTCCCTCATAATCAGAAAGTGGTTTTGGCACGTAAAACCCCAAATATTATATTATATTATTGTAAGAAAATTGTTAGCATTGTTAATCTTCTTCCTCTATTGTTTCACATACGTGGGTGAAACACGCATTGTGCTCTTTTCATTTATTATGTGAATTGCCCTTCCCATCTGAAATGTACTCTGTGCCCTCAGGGTAACATAAATAAAGAAATAAATAAGGTGATAGACGGAGAGACAGCATTGGTAGCGCTATCTTGTGATGTCGACGTCAACTAGAGCACGTATACAGTCAAAAGTGCCGGAACGGGCCGGAACGTCTTCCCCGGCTCGATCAACCCCAATGAGCTGGCCCACGACAGGGCGTGCGAGGTCTCGCCACTAGCGGATCCAGAGGGAGGAGGGCGCTTTACGCCCCCCTCCCCCTCACTGAGAATGCCTGCAATTAACAATCACAGTAATGACTATATATACACAGAGCTCCCCTCATCTGCTGCATATTTTGATGAGCTTCCGCCCCTCTCCACCCATACCTCCGCGGAGGGTGCCCTCAATCCGCCCCTGGTAATGAAACAGATTATAAAGAACTAATGGATTTAACGGAGCAATCATAATTTCCTTGAAATTCCCATATGCACAGATTGGCCAAGGTTATTACGTGGTAGCGAAGCTTCCATAGGAGCCCATACGCTCAAAACATGGCGGTCCATCGGCGGTTCATGGGGCTTAGCGCCATCTGTATGTGGTGGGAACACTTCTGGCGGAAGAAAAAATAATGTGTCGCCATGTCCGTTAAAAGCAGAAGTGACGCCATTTTGTTTTCGAAGGCGCGAAATTTGTTTTGTTGGCCTGCTTTTGGAGCTATATATTCAAATGCCCCGCCATTCGACTGGATGGGCGTTTCGAGCTTTCAGCGGGGAACGCGATGCAGGAAAAGCCAGCCGGTACAGTTGTCGAAATCGCACCCTTGCACAGAACATACTTTCTCTGGAAGCCGACTAAAGCTTTAGGTGTAGAGCGCTGATCCTGTCGTCGGACGCCAAGCCCGTCGGCCGGCGCAGTCGCACGAACAGAACTACAGAATCATCTGGCGGTCGTAACTCATTACTTTTGACTGAACAGATTAACAAGCGATGAAGCTACCCGCGTCACCAATTTCAGACAAGGGTCGACAAGCAAGAAAGCACTAACTGTGAGGGGGGCGTACTTCAACAGGCGAGCTTTACGAATGCGCCTTTCTGCCCATTTCAAGATGTTCATTGCACTGCGAGTGATAGCGGCGCCAACGCCCCCTCTAAGGATGGGCGCTGAAAATAAATGCATTTATTAATAATAATAAAATGGAATAAACTCGTGTTTTCTTAGCTCGTCACGAATATATAAAATTGAACAGGAATTTTATTTTTGTTGCATGAATCTAACTGTCTCGCTTGAATTAAAAAAACGCTTTTTTCTTTCCCACTGTTTGTTCCCTCCAAAAATAGTCGCGCTCCAATCGCTGCTCCCCTAACCAACCTTGCTGATGTCGGTGACCATCTGTACTGAACCGCTTTTCGCCCGAAGCTTCGCTACCTAGCTTCGCGACCTATTTGGATCGACCTTGGATTGGCTTTCTCGAAAGAAAAGGGTAAGCCAATCAGGGCAGCCAATATCGGGGCAGCCAGGTACCCTCCTCAGGATGGCGCTGGTTCGGCGGATGCATCACTGTCCGTACTTAATGCACACGCTAAGTACACACACGATAAATACAAATATTTCCGCAAATTGGCTCTCCCGAAGAAAATGGTAAGCCTATAGCCCATTACAACGTCGAGCCAGCCAGGTCAACTTATCTGGAAAGCGCTTCTTCGAGAGATACATCACACCCCATGTTAGTGAATGTGCCGACATCGATTCACACGATGAATAAACGAATTTGCGCAGAATGACCTTTCCGAAAAGAAGCTAAGCCTATAGCCCATTACAATGTCAACGCAGCCTGGTTCAGCCCCTTTCGTGGAAAGCGAGCGGTCGACGGATACATCACTCCCCATACTTATACACGCTCTCGCCGATTGACGCAATGTATCAACGGATTTGCGCAGATTGGCTTTTACAAAACAAAGATATGTCATGCAGTGCAGTCAGGTTCACTCACTTCCCTGGAAAGCGCGGATTCGACGCGTACATCACTGTCCATACTAATGCACGGGCTCACGCCCATTCACACCATGAATAAACAGATTTGCGCACATTGGCTTTCCAGAAAAAAAGGGCAATCCTTTATTGCCCATGGCATGATCAGCACATTGCACATGTTAAGCATTCGGCGGCTGTTTAACTTCTCTAACTTCCTGTCAGCCAGGTTCACTAACTTCTCTGGAAAGCGCTGGACCGTGTTAGGGATGGCCGGACGCCAAGGGCGATACGTCATCCCCTTACCCTCTACATGGTCGTGGCACCGTGGGTGCTACGTCATCCCCTTCCCCTCTCATGGTCGTGGCACCATGGGTGCTACGTCATCTCCTTACCCTCTCATGGTCGTGGCACCGTGGGTGATACGTCATCCCCTTACCCTCTCTTGGCCGGACCCCACGGCGCCGGAGGTCATTCACCCGACCTTTTCCCCGGATTCGTCGAAAAGAGGATCGACTTCTCCTACCCGTGCTCGGTATTGCAGGAGGAGGGGCCCTCTCTCGGTGCCTGTCACGTGTCATCGACGGAAGCAAGATCCCGCCCACACTTGTAGAGAGCCTATTTAAGGGGCTCCTAAATGTACTTTTGAGATACTTCATACTTCATGCTCTTCTTATTTTCTTTCAACTACCTTTGAATAAACAGTGCAAGTTTCGCACTAGCAAATCGTCTCGCCCCTGCTTGGTCGCCATGATCTACCGGATGCCTGCAGCCCGCCGACAACGCCACGCTACCCAATAAGTAATGTCGGTCGAGCTTCGATAGGCAGGCGTCGCTACTTCTCGGCAGCAGTACGGTACGCTACCCTGGAGTACGCAACAAACTCGCTGGCAGCGATTGGGATACGGAATCCTGGAGACCCCAACTTGTACGACAACTACAAGATCGTAGCTTCTTCGTCCTGGCAACAACGTTCGGAAGGAAGGTGGCTGGATCATGACTGCATATGGTGAGTGCACGGCTTTACTTCACTGAGATATCACTTGGCTTTTACGTATTTTTTGGAAAGTACATTGCAGAGGTTTTTCTTTAAACCGTTGACGGAAGTTTGAGTATGTCAAGGTTGTATAGAGTGAAGGTTTAGCAGCACTAAGGGCAGCCATGAACTTGAAGGCACTAAAGAAGCCAGAATTGTTGAGCTTGGCCAAAGAGTTGGGCCTCCAAATTGCCGAATCAAAGAGAAATCCGGAGATCATTGAGGCGATCGAAGCGACCGGGGCAGACGACGAGGAACTGACGGAATGCCTAGAGAGCATTAAAGAGAGAGAGGAAGAGCGTAAGTGCCTTGAGGAAAAAGAAGAGCGTAAGTGCCTAGAGGCCTAAGAAGAGCGCGACCGTGTTGCACGCGACGCACTCGAAATGAAGCGCCTAGGGATTGAGCTTCTGAAAGCACAAAATAGCGAAAGACCTAGCACAGAGGCACGTGAAGGCGAGCGCAGAATGACAAACTTGATGGCACCCTACGCAGTAGGAGGGGACTTAGGTCTTTTTCTGGTACAGTTTGAGCGCACGTGTGAGAAGGCAAAATTCGCGAGAAACACGTGGCCGCAACGCTTGCTTACGTTACTGCCACGTGAGGTAGCTGATATTATCGCCCGCATGGGGAAAGAAGAAGCAGAGGACTTCGATGAAGTCAAAACAAATCTGCTTAAAAGTATAGATTATCAACTGAAGCATTCAGGCGAAAGTTCAGGGAAGTCGAGAAGACCAAAAGTGAGTCATATTCAGATTTTGCATACACCTTGGAGGTAAACCTGAAGGAATGGCTCAGAGAAGAGGGTGCACTCGGCGATGCCGAAAAGACAATGCAGTGCGTTGCCTTAGAACAGTTCTACCGCCGGCTGCCAGTAAACATCAAGCATTGGGTTCAGGATAGGCCAGGCGTAGACACTATCACGAGAGCGGCCGATCTCGCTGAGTAGTACGTAACTCGCCGTGCGGACGAAGGCAGCGAAGCTCCTAAGGAGGAGATGAATAAATGCAGACCCGAAAAGCCAAAACGATGGTCAAAGTCGAGTCGGTATAAAACAAAGGAAAGATCAGATTCAGGGAAAAGTAGTGACGAGGACAGCGAAGGAGAAAAGGAGTCACCCAAACAGAGGGCAGAAAAGCAAAAGAAAAAGGCTTTCGAGGCCAAGAAACCAGTAGTTTGCTACAACTGCCGGCAAACGGGGCATATATCCGTGGGATGCAGAAATCCCAAACTAGTGTTGATGTCACTAAGTAGTAACGCAGAGAATCTGAACTTGCTCGAACCGTACATTCGAGACCTCGTGGTAAACGGCAAACCGTGTAGAGTGCTTCGCGACTCGGCAGCCACAATGGACGTAGTGCATCCGTCGTACGTAGAGGCAGGCCAGTTCACGGGGGAATGTGCTTCGATAAGGCAAGACGTAGAGGCCTCCAGTGTTTGTCTCCCGGTGGCCAAAATTTGTACTGAAGGCCCTTTCGGAGTACTGGACACTGAAGCCGCCGTCTCGGCACATCTTCCGCCGCAGTATCCGTATTTGTTTTCTAACAAATCAGAGGATTTGCTACGACGCAAGGGAATCGGGTTTAGTGAGGGAACAGTGCAAGCCCTAACTCGTTCCAAGGCAAAGGAGCTCGCGGCTAAAGCAGTGGATGAAAGTCCAGTGGTTAAAGAAACCAGTTTGACAGCTGATTGGTCAACTAGTACTGAACAGGATAGCCCTATAGGGGATGAGGCGGAAAGTACGCCAGCTAATGAAAAAACCAGGAAAGCAACGGAGCCTGAAATGTCGCGAGAGGCAGAATGTAGGAGAAAGTTGTTAAACGTAAGCCCTGCCACAATGATTGCCGAGCAGGAAATGCGTAAAGCACAAAACAATGCTGAGCATTACTATGACAGGACGGCTCGCACGCGACGCTTTGAAGTTGGGGAAAAGCGAATGATCGTGAAACTCTCTTTGAATAACCAACCTGAGGAAATGCCTGTCGACTTTCCAGAGTTAACAGCAGTGACGGAGACAAAAGACATTGACGAGACCATTGATAAGTTAGCAGAACAGGCGGAGTTGAATCTCATTCAGAGGGCCGAACTGAGGGAACTCGTGTTTGAATTTAAAGACGTATTTTCAGACACACCGGGCAGGACGACTGCGATCGTTCACGATATCGAGTTAACCTCGTCGGACCCTGTTCGTTCGAAAGCTTATCGCGTTTTGCCTCGTCAACGTGAAGTCATGACCGCTGAAATAAACAAGGTGTTAGAGCTAGGTGTAATCGAGCCAGCAGAGAGTGATTATACCTCAACTCTTATCTTGGTTGAGGTCCCAGGAAAAGAGCCGCGGCCATGTATCGACTACCGCAGGCTCAATTTAATCACGAAGGACCAGACTTATCCAATACCGCATATCGAGGAAAGGCTTCAGAAAGTGAGCAGTGCTAATTTCATTTCTACGCTCGATTTAGTCAGAGGGTATTGGCAGGTTCCGTTGACCGAGAGGGCAAGCAGGCTTGCAGCGTTTATTTCCCCGATGGGAACCTTTCGTCCGAAAGTCCTGAGTTTTGGATTAAAGAATGCGCCATATTGCTTCTCTAGCCTTATGGACCGGGTGCTACGAGGAATGGAGGACTTTGCACTTCCCTATCTCGATGACATAGCTATCTTTTCTTCATCATGGGCGGACCATATGCAACACCTGCGAACCGTGTTGTGTCGGCTACGAGAGACCAACTTAACTGTTAAGGCTCCCAAATGCCAATTAGGGCGCGCGGAGGTAGCTTATCTAGGTCATGTAATAGGGCAAGGCCATCGTCGGCCTTCCGAGGTTAAACTGACCGCGATAGACAACTTCCCGCAGCCACGCACCAAGCGGGACATCAGATCATTCCTTGGCTTGGCGGGTTATTACCAAAGATATATTCCGCGGTATTCCGAGATTGCGAGTCCTTTAGCGGATGCTCTCAGAAAAACAGAACCCCAAACGGTAAAGTGGGATGACGCAAAAGAAAAGGCTTTTAGTATGCTGAAGAACGCACTAACGAGTCAGCCAGTGTTCAACGCGCCCGACTACTCTAAGCCATTCATTCTTCAGTGTGATGCCAGTGACAGGGGTATGGGGGTGGTGCTCTGCCAAAAGAAAGATGACGAGAACGAACATCCTATACTGTACGCCAGTAGAAAGCTTTCAGTTCGTGAGGAAGCATATAGTGCATCAGAAAAGGAATGCGCCTGCGTAGTTTGGGCGGTACAGAAGCTAGCTTGCTATATCGCTGGCTCAAGATTCACCATAGAGACTGATCACTGTCCCCTCACATGGCTGCAGTCCATGTCTACGAAAAATGGTCGTCTTTTGCGCTGGAGCTTGGCTCTTCAACAGTACACCTTCGATATTCGCTACAAGAAGGGTAAGCTTAACGGCAATGCCGACGGTTTAAGTCGTTGCCCCTAGAGTATCGAAAGCCCCATGCTCATCCGGGTTTCCGTGGCATTTTTTTCGTGCATTCATATGTTTTCCGAAGTGAAGCCGACTGTTAGCTGATTTTAATGACCACGTCCTAACGCTTTCAAGAAATGGCTGGTTTTAGTGTTGAGGGGGGAGGACGCGCGTAGGAAATGGGAAAGGTGTAGCGGGTTTTCTTTTTTGTTAAAAGCCGGGTGTGTCTTAAGGGAGAGTGGCCTTGTGCTCGCTGCTTTGTGGTTGTGGGTCCGGCACTGTTCTGGGGTGATTGCTTGCCCACGCAGGAGACGAAAAGTTGCGAGACCTGCTTGCAAATACCAATTTCACCGGACCGGACCAAGGAGAAAAGTCACAAGAGCGCCACGAGGACGGATGACCACTCCCCGGAATCTACCTGCTACGAACGAAGGGTTCGTGACCACTACGGGGAATCCTGATACCGAAACGCCGATTCTCGTACAGCGGCTGCTGGCCCCTACACGTCGGGATCTTTCTCCCCCGCCGGAGATGCTGTTAGGGATGGCCGGACGCCAAGGGCGATACGTCATCCCCTTACCCTCTACATGGTCGTGGCACCGTGGGTGCTACATCCCCTTCCCCTCTCATGGTCGTGGCACCGTGGGTGATACGTCATCCCCTTACCCTCTCTTGGCCGTACCCCACGGCGCCGGAGAGGTCATTCACCCGACCTTCTCCCCGGATTCGTCGAAAAGAGGATCGACTTCTCCTACCCGCGCTCGGTATTGCAGGAGGAGGGGCCCTCTCTCGGTGCCTGTCACGTGTCATCGACGGAAGCAAGATCCCGCCCACACTTGTAGAGAGCCTATTTAAGGGGCTCCGAAATGTACTTTTGAGATACTTCATGCTCTTCTTATTTTCTTTCAACTACCTTTGAATAAACAGTGCAAGTTTCGCACAAGCAAATCGTCTCGCCCCTGCTTGGTCGCCATGATCTACCGGATGCCTGCAGCCCGCCGACAACGCCACGCTACCCAATAAGTAATGTCGGTCGAGCTTCGATAGGCAGGCGTCGCTACTTTTCGGCAGCAGTACGGTGCGCTACCCTGGAGTACGCAACAACCGACAGACACATATCGATCCGCCGAATAAATGAATAGGACCAGAACAATTATGCTCAGTGCACTAGTTCTTCGCATAAATCACTCAAAGCGCACTCACTGGTGACGATTTACGCGATAAATAACGAATAATCACGGAATAATTTTCTCGAAAAAAATGAAAAGCACTAAGCATAAGAAATTGTCGTCTAAGTCAGGTCCAAGTTCACTCGAAAGCAATAGTCCTTCGCATATATCACTCCAACCGCATGCGCACACGCCTATTTACGCAATAAATAAACGGACGGGCACAGATTATTTTCTCAAAAAATTGAAAATACGGTAAGTCTACGTCATGATAATATTCGTTTCCATCGAGTGAAATAGATTCCATCGGAAGCCCTGGTTTATCGCATATGTCGTTCCTCACGGATGAAAGGGACGCCTTTCGAGTCTCCCCCTTCCCGAGGAAAGTTCGCCCACAACACAACGAGACCCGGCGCGCAGACAGGGCCCGAGCACTCATCAAGACTGCCCTGCAGAACCCAGAGCTCCCGTCCTTTGTCGACGCGGCGCAGTATCCCGGATCAAACTCGTACGTGGCCACAGTGGTTGACCGCCAGGGCAAGATCCTGAATGCAGAGTATATCCAACACTCGACGGCGTCCGTCGCCGAGCAAGTCGCAGTGGGGCTGGCTCTGGGCGAACCCGGGCGCACGCAGATCTTCAGGGACTCCAGGTCGGCGGCGATGGCCTTTCTCGCCGGCTCGGCCTTGGCCGATGCTGTGGCGATACTGAAAACCCGCAAGCCAGGCCCGGCCCGTCACGTCATCACTCGGTTCCGGGCTCACACGGGCCGGAACGTCTACCCCGCCTCCATCAACCTAAATGAGCTGGCCCACGACCAGGTGTGCGAGGTCTCGTCAACCGCGCCGGTCCGAGGAGCCCGGCTTCGCAGGGGAACGGCCGAACCACGGACCCGCTGCTTACTTTCCACGACATCAGTGCTCACTACCAGCTGATATGAAGGCAGTAACCGGCTCCTCACCCGAAGCTAGGCCGACCCCAGGCCTCGGTGCTGAGAATACTGCAGACGGGCTTCTTTCCGTCTCGATCCAGGCTGAGCCACTACACTCCGGGTGTGGATCCCCGCTGCCCCTTCTGCAATGAGAAACGGTCCACATTGAACCACATTCTGTGGCAATGTTCTGCGCTGTACCACTCGCCTTTAAACACGCAAGACTCGGACGAAGCCGTCAAGAGCGACGACCTTCAAGCCCAGCTTCGGGCTATCCAAAGGGCCTGCGACAGGTCTGACGATCACAGACTTCCGCCCCCGGAGGGGGTGCGGCCCGCGACTACGACAACGTAGTTCCTTAGCAACCAATAAAGTTTCTTGTCTCTCTGTCTGTCCACGCATGCGCGCACGCATATTTACGTAATAAATAAACGAACGAGCACAGATTGATTTTCACGAAAAAATGAAAAAAACGGTAAGTCTAAAGGCCATGATAATAGTTGTTTCCGCCAAGCAAAATAGATTCCTACGGAGGCCCTGGTTCTTCACATATCTCCGTCTCCGGCACTGCGCAAACCACGTTTAAAGCGATAAATAAACGATTGGGCACAGAATAATTTTTCCCCGAAAATCGAAAAAACGGTAAGCCTATAGCCCATGAAAATATCATTCTTCCGACGAAAAATAAAGTGTCTCAAAACTGCTGGTTCTTCACATATCTGAGTCCCTGGGACTGCGCAAACCACGCTTAAAGCGATAAATAAACGATTGGGCACAGAATAATTTTTCCCCGAAAATCGAAAAAACGGTAAGCCTATAGCCCATGAAAATATAATTTTTCCGATGAAAAATAAAGTGTCTCAAAAGCGCTGGTTCTTCACATATCTGAGTCCCTGGGACGGCGCAAACCATGTTTAAAGCGATAAATAAACGATTGGGCAAAGAATAATTTTTCCCCGAAATTCGAAAAAATGGTAAGCCTATGAAAATATCATTTTTCCGACGAAAAATAAAGTGTCCCAAAACTGCTGGTTCTTCACATATCTGAGTCCCTGGGACTGTGCAAACCACGTTTAAAGCGATAAATAAACGATTGGGCACAGAATAATTTTTCCCCTAAAATCGAAAAAACGGTAAGGCCATGAAATATCATTTTTCCGACGAAAAATAAAGTGTCTCGAAAGCGCTGGTTCTTCACATATCTGAGTCCCTGGGACGGCGCAAACCACGTTTAAAGCGATAAATAAACGATTGGGAACAGAATAAATTTTCCCCGAAAATCGAAAAAACGGTAAGCGTATAGCCCATGAAAATATCATTTTTCCGACGAAAAATAAAGTGTCTCGAAAGCGCTGGTTCTTCACATATCTGAGTCCCTGGGACTGTGCAAACCACGTTTAAAGCGATAAATAAACGATTGGGCACAGAATAATTTTTCCCCGAAAATCGAAAAAACGGTAAGCCTATAATAGCCCATGAAAATATCATTTTTCCGACGAAAAATATAGTTTCTCGAAAGCGCTGGTTCTTCACATATCTGAGTCCCTGGGACTGCGCAGACGCCGTTTAACGTGATAAGTAAGCGATTGGGGACAGAATAATTTTTCCCCTAAAATCGAAAAACGGTAAGCCTATAGCCCATGAAAATATCATTTTTCCGACGGAAAATAAAGTATCTCAGAACTGCTGGTTCTTCACATATCTGAGTCCCTGGGACTTCGCAAACCACGTTTAAAGCGATAAATAAACGATTGGGCACAGAATAATTTTTCCCCGAAAATCGAAAAAACGGTAAGCCTATAGCCCATGAAAATATAATTTTTCCGAAGAAAAATAAAGTGTCTCGAAAGCGCTGGTTCTTCACATATCTGAGTCCCTGGGACTGTGCAAACCACGTTTAAAGCAATAAAAAAACGATTCGGCACAGAATAATTTTTCCCCGAAATTCGAAAAAATGGTAAGCCTATAGCCCATGAAAATATCATTTTTCCGACGAAAAATAAAGTGTCCCAAAACTGCTGGTTCTTCACATATCTGAGTCCCTGGGACTGCGCAAACCACGTTTAAAGCGATAAGAAAACGATTGGGCACAGAATAATTTATCCCCGAAAATCGAAAAAACGGTAAGCCTTAGCCCATGAAAATATAATTTTTCCGATGAAATATAAAGTGTCTCAAAAGCGCTGGTTCTTCACATATCTGAGTCCCTGGGACGGCGCAAACCACGTTTAAAGCGATAAATAAACGAGTGGGCAAAGAATAATTTTTCCCCGAAATTCGAAAAAATGGTAAGCCTATAGCCCATGAAAATATCATTTTTCCGACGAAAAATAAAGTGTCCCAAAACTGCTGGTTCTTCACATATCTGAGTCCCTGGGACGGCGCAAACCACGTTTAAAGCGATAAGTAAACGATTGGGCACAGAATAATTTTTCCCCGAAAATCGAAAAAACGGTAAGCCTATAGCTCAAAAAATATCATTTTTCCGACGAAAAATAAAGTGTCTCGAAAGCGCTGGTTCTTCACATATCTGAGTCCCTGGGACTGCGCAAACCACGTTTAAAGCGATAAATAAACGATTGGGCACAGAATAATTTTTCCCCGAAAATCGAAAAAACAGTAAGCCTGTAGCCCATGAAAATATCATTTTTCCGACGAAAAATAAAGTGTCTCGAAAGCGCTGGTTCTTCACATATCTGAGTCCCTGGGACTGCACAGACGCCGTTTAAAGCGATAAATAAACGATTGGGCACAGAATAATTTTTCCCCGAAAATCGAAAAAACGGTAAGCCTATAGCCCATGAAAATATTATTTTTCCAAAGAAAAATAAAGTGTCTCGAAAGCGCTGGTTCTTCACATATCTGAGTCCCTGGGACTGCGCAAACCACATTTAAAGCGATAAATAAACGATTGGGCACAGAATAATTTTTCCCCGAAAATCGAAAAAACGGTAAGCGTATAGCCCATGAAAATATCATTTTTCCGACGAAAAATAAAGTGTCTCGAAAGCGCTGGTTCTTCACAAATCTGAGTCCCTGGGACGGCGCAAACCACGTTTAAAGCGATAAATAAACGATTGGGAACAGAATAAATTTTCCCCGAAAATCGAAAAAACGGTAAGCCTATAGCCCATGAAAATATCATTTTTCCGACGAAAAATAAAGTGTCTCAAAACTGCTGGTTCTTCACATATCTGAGTCCCTGGGACTGCGCAAACCACGTTTAAAGCGATAAATAAACGATTGGGCACAGAATAATTTTTCCCCGAAAATCGAAAAAACGGTAAGCCTATAGCCCATGAAAATATTATTTTTCCGACGAAAAATAAAGTGTCTCGAAAGCGCTGGTTCTTCACATATCTGAGTCCCTGGGACTGCGCAAACCACGTTTAAAGCGATAAATAAACAATTGGGCACAGAATAATTTTTCCCCGAAAATCGAAAAAACGGTAAGCCTATAGCCCATGAAAATATCATTTTTCCGACGAAAAATAAAGTGTCTCGAAAGCGCTGGTTCTTCACATATCTGAGTCCCTAGGACTGCGCAGACTCCGTTTAACGCGATAAGTAAACGATTGGGCACAGAATAATTTTTCCCCGAAAATCGAAAAAACGGTAAGCCTATAGCCCATGAAAATATCATTTTTCCGTTGAAAAATAAAGTGTCTCGAAAGCGCTGGTTCTTCACATATCTGAGTCCCTGGGACGGCGCAAACCACGTTTAAAGCGATAAATAAACGATTGGGAACAGAATAAATTTTCCCCGAAAATCGAAAAAACGGTAAGCCTATAGCCCATGAAAATATTATTTTTCCGACGAAAAATAAAGTGTCTCGAAAGCGCTGGTTCTTCACATATCTGAGTCCCTGGGACTGTGCAAACCGCGTTTAAACCAATAAATAAACGATTCGGCACAGAATAATTTTCCCCCGAAAAGCGAAAAAACGGTAAGCCTATAGCCCATGAAAATATCATTTTTCCGACGAAAAATAAAGTGTCCCAAAACTGCTGGTTCTTCACATATCTGAGTCCCTGGGACTGCGCAAACAACGTTTAAAGCGATAAGTAAACGATTGGGCACAGAATAATTTTCCCCCGAAAATCGAAAAAACGGTAAGCTATATATAGCCCATGAAAATATCATTTTTCAGACGAAAAATAAAGTGTCTCGAAAGCGCTGGTTCTTCACATATCTGAGTCCCTAGGACTGCGCAGACGCCGTTTAACGCGATAAGTAAACGATTGGGGACAGAATAATTTTTCCCCGAAAATCGAAAAAACGGTAAGCCTATAGCCCATGAAAATATCATTTTTCCGACGAAAAATAAAGTGTCTCGAAAACGCTGGTTCTTCACATATCTGAGTCCCTGGGACTGCGCAGACGCCGTTTAACGTGATAAGTAAGCGATTGGGGACAGAATAATTTTTCCCCTAAAATCGAAAAACGGTAAGCCTATAGCCCATGAAAATATCATTTTTCCGACGAAAAATAAAGTGTCCCAAAACTGCTGGTTCTTCACATATCTGAGTCCCTGGGACTGTGCAAACCACGTTTAAAGCGATAAATAAACGATTGGGCACAGAATAATTTTTCCCCTAAAATCGAAAAAACGGTAAGCCTATAGCCCATGAAAATATCATTTTTCCGACGAAAAATAAAGTGTCTCAAAACTGCTGGTTCTTCACATATCTGAGTCCCTGGGACTGTGCAAACCACGTTTAAAGCGATAAATAAACGATTGGGCACAGAATAATTTTTCCCCTAAAATCGAAAAAACGGTAAGCCTATAGCCCATGAAAATATCATTTTTCCGACGAAAAATAAAGTTTCTCGAAAGCGCTGGTTCTTCACATATCTGAGTCCCTGGGACGGCGCAAACCACGTTTAAAGCGATAAATAAACGATTGGGAACAGAATAAATTTTCCCCGAAAATCGAAAAAACGGTAAGCCGCCCATGAAAATATCATTTTTCCGACGAAAAATAAAGTGTCTCAAAACTGCTGGTTCTTCACATATCTGAGTCCCTGGGACTGCGCAAACCACGTTTAAAGCGATAAATAAACGATTGGGCACAGAATAATTTTTCTCCGAAAATCGAAAAAACGGTAAGCCTATAGCCCATGAAAATATTATTTTTCCGACGAAAAATAAAGTGTCTCGAAAGCGCTGGTTCTTCACATATCTGAGTCCCTGGGACTGCGCAAACCACGTTTAAAGCGATAAATAAACGATTGGGCACAGAATAATTTTTCCCCGAAAATCGAAAAAACGGTAAGCCTATAGCCCATGAAAATATCATTTTTCCGAAGAAAAATAAAGTGTCTCGAAAGCGCTGGTTCTTCACATATCTGAGTCCCTGGGACTGCGCAAACCACGTTTAAAGCGATAAATAAACGATTGGGCACAGAATAATTTTTCTCCGAAAATCGAAAAAACGGTAAGCCTATAGCCCATGAAAATATTATTTTTCCGACGAAAAATAAAGTGTCTCGAAAGCGCTGGTTCTTCACATATCTGAGTCCCTGGGACTGCGCAAACCACGTTTAAAGCGATAAATAAACGATTGGGCACAGAATAATTTTTCCCCGAAAATCGAAAAAACGGTAAGCCTATAGCCCATGAAAATATCATTTTTCCGAAGAAAAATAAAGTGTCTCGAAAGCGCTGGTTCTTCACATATCTGAGTCCCTGGGACGGCGCAAACCACGTTTAAAGCGATAAATAAACGATTGGGAACAGAATAAATTTTCCCCGAAAATCGAAAAAACGGTAAGCCTATAGCCCATGAAAATATCATTTTTCCGACGAAAAATAAAGTGTCTCAAAACTGCTGGTTCTTCACATATCTGAGTCCCTGGGACTGCGCAAACCACGTTTAAAGCGATAAATAAACGATTGGGCACAGAATAATTTTTCTCCGAAAATCGAAAAAACGGTAAGCCTATAGCCCATGAAAATATTATTTTTCCGACGAAAAATAAAGTGTCTCGAAAGCGCTGGTTCTTCACATATCTGAGTCCCTGGGACTGCGCAAACCACGTTTAAAGCGATAAATAAACGATTGGGCACAGAATAATTTTTCCCCGAAAATCGAAAAAACGGTAAGCCTATAGCCCATGAAAATATCATTTTTCCGAAGAAAAATAAAGTGTCTCGAAAGCGCTGGTTCTTCACATATCTGAGTCCCTGGGACTGCGCAAACCACGTTTAAAGCGATAAATAAACGATTGGGCACAGAATAATTTTTCCCCCAAAATCGAAAAAACGGTAAGCCTATAGCCCATGAAAATATCATTTTTCCGACGAAAAGTAAAGTGTCTCGAAAGCGCTGGTTCTTCACATATCTGAGTCCCTGGGACTGCACAGACGCCGTTTAAAGCGATAAATAAACGATTGGGCACAGAATAATTTTTCCCCGAAAATCGAAAAAACGGTAAGCCTATATAGCCCATGAAAATATCATTTTTCAGACGAAAAATAAAGTGTCTCGAAAGCGCTGGTTCTTCACATATCTGAGTCCCTGGGACTGCGCAGACTCCGTTTAACGCGATAAGTAAACGATTGGGCACAGAATAATTTTTCCCCGAAAATCGAAAAAACGGTAAGCCTATAGCCCATGAAAATATCAGTTTTCCGACGAAAAATAAAGTGTCCCAAAACTGCTGGTTCTTCACATATCTGAGTCCCTGGGACTGTGCAAACCACGTTTAAAGCGATAAACGATTGGGCACAGAATAATTTTTCCCCTAAAATCGAAAAAACGGTAAGCGTATAGCCCATGAAAATATCATTTTTCCGATGAAAAATAAAGTGTCTCAAAAGCGCTGGTTCTTCACATATCTGAGTCCCTGGGACTGCGCAAACCACGTTTAAAGCGATAAATAAACGATTGGGCACAGAATAATTTTTCCCCGAAAATCGAAAAAACAGTAAGCCTATAGCCCATGAAAATATCATTTTTCCGACGAAAAGTAAAGTGTCTCGAAAGCGCTGGTTCTTCACATATCTGAGTCCCTGGGACTGCACAGACGCCGTTTAAAGCGATAAATAAACGATTGGGCACAGAATAATTTTTCCCCGAAAATCGAAAAAACGGTAAGCCTATAGCCCATGAAAATATCATTTTTCAGACGAAAAATAAAGTGTCTCGAAAGCGCTGGTTCTTCACATATCTGAGTCCCTAGGACTGCGCAGACTCCGTTTAACGCGATAAGTAAACGATTGGGGACAGAATAATTTTTCCCCGAAAATCGAAAAAACGGTAAGCCTATAGCCCATGAAAATATCATTTTTCCGATGAAAAATAAAGTGTCTCAAAAGCGCTGGTTCTTCACATATCTGAGTCCCTGGGACTGCGCAAACCACGTTTAAAGCGATAAATAAACGATTGGGCACAGAATAATTTTTCCCCGAAAATCGAAAAAACGGTAAGCCTATAGCCCATGAAAATATCATTTTTCCGACGAAAAATAAAGTGTCCCAAAACTGCTGGTTCTTCACATATCTGAGTCCCTGGGACTGCGCAAACCACGTTTAAAGCGATAAATAAACGATTGGGCACAGAATAATTTTTCCCCGAAAATCGAAAAAACGGTGAGCCTAAGCCCATGAAAATATTATTTTTCCGAAGAAAAATAAAGTGTCTCGAAAGCGCTGGTTCTTCACATATCTGAGTCCCTGGGACTGTGCAAACCACGTTTAAAGCAATAAATAAACGATTCGGCACAGAATAATTTTTCCCCGAAATTCGAAAAAATGGTAAGCCTATAGCCCATGAAAATATCATTTTTCCGACGAAAAATAAAGTGTCCCAAAACTGCTGGTTCTTCACATATCTGAGTCCCTGGGACTGTGCAAACCACGTTTAAAGCGATAAGTAAACGATTGGGCACAGAATAATTTTTCCCCGAAAATCGAAAAAACGGTAAGCCTATAGCCCATGAAAATATCATTTTTCAGACGAAAAATAAAGTGTCTCGAAAGCGCTGGTTCTTCACATATCTGAGTCCCTAGGACTGCGCAGACTCCGTTTAACGCGATAAGTAAACGATTGGGGACAGAATAATTTTTCCCCGAAAATCGAAAAAACGGTAAGCCTATAGCCCATGAAAATATCATTTTTCCGATGAAAAATAAAGTGTCTCGAAAGCGCTGGTTCTTCACATATCTGAGTCCCTGGGACGGCGCAAACCACGTTTAAAGCGATAAATAAACGATTGGGAACAGAATAAATTTTCCCCGAAAATCGAAAAAACGGTAAGCCTATAGCCCATGAAAATATTATTTTTCCGACGAAAAATAAAGTGTCTCGAAAGCGCTGGTTCTTCACATATCTGAGTCCCTAGGACTGCGCAGACTCCGTTTAACGCGATAAGTAAACGATTGGGGACAGAATAATTTTTCCCCGAAAATCGAAAAAACGGTAAGCCTATATAGCCCATGAAAATATCATTTTTCCGACGAAAAATAAAGTGTCCCAAAACTGCTGGTTCTTCACATATCTGAGTCCCTGGGACTGTGCAAACCACGTTTAAAGCGATAAACGATTGGGCACAGAATAATTTTTCCCCTAAAATCGAAAAAACGGTAAGCGTATAGCCCATGAAAATATCATTTTTCCGATGAAAAATAAAGTGTCTCAAAAGCGCTGGTTCTTCACATATCTGAGTCCCTGGGACTGCGCAAACCACGTTTAAAGCGATAAATAAACGATTGGGCACAGAATAATTTTTCCCCGAAAATCGAAAAAACGGTAAGCCTATAGCCCATGAAAATATCATTTTTCCGACGAAAAGTAAAGTGTCTCGAAAGCGCTGGTTCTTCACATATCTGAGTCCCTGGGACTGCACAGACGCCGTTTAAAGCGATAAATAAACGATTGGGCACAGAATAATTTTTCCCCGAAAATCGAAAAAACGGTAAGCCTATAGCCCATGAAAATATCATTTTTCAGACGAAAAATAAAGTGTCTCGAAAGCGCTGGTTCTTCACATATCTGAGTCCCTAGGACTGCGCAGACTCCGTTTAACGCGATAAGTAAACGATTGGGGACAGAATAATTTTTCCCCGAAAATCGAAAAAACGGTAAGCCTATAGCCCATGAAAATATCATTTTTCCGATGAAAAATAAAGTGTCTCAAAAGCGCTGGTTCTTCACATATCTGAGTCCCTGGGACTGCGCAAACCACGTTTAAAGCGATAAATAAACGATTGGGCACAGAATAATTTTTCCCCGAAAATCGAAAAAACGGTAAGCCTATAGCCCATGAAAATATCATTTTTCCGACGAAAAATAAAGTGTCCCAAAACTGCTGGTTCTTCACATATCTGAGTCCCTGGGACTGCGCAAACCACGTTTAAAGCGATAAATAAACGATTGGGCACAGAATAATTTTTCCCCGAAAATCGAAAAAACGGTGAGCCTAAGCCCATGAAAATATTATTTTTCCGAAGAAAAATAAAGTGTCTCGAAAGCGCTGGTTCTTCACATATCTGAGTCCCTGGGACTGTGCAAACCACGTTTAAAGCAATAAATAAACGATTCGGCACAGAATAATTTTTCCCCGAAATTCGAAAAAATGGTAAGCCTATAGCCCATGAAAATATCATTTTTCCGACGAAAAATAAAGTGTCCCAAAACTGCTGGTTCTTCACATATCTGAGTCCCTGGGACTGTGCAAACCACGTTTAAAGCGATAAGTAAACGATTGGGCACAGAATAATTTTTCCCCGAAAATCGAAAAAACGGTAAGCCTATAGCCCATGAAAATATCATTTTTCAGACGAAAAATAAAGTGTCTCGAAAGCGCTGGTTCTTCACATATCTGAGTCCCTAGGACTGCGCAGACTCCGTTTAACGCGATAAGTAAACGATTGGGGACAGAATAATTTTTCCCCGAAAATCGAAAAAACGGTAAGCCTATAGCCCATGAAAATATCATTTTTCCGATGAAAAATAAAGTGTCTCGAAAGCGCTGGTTCTTCACATATCTGAGTCCCTGGGACGGCGCAAACCACGTTTAAAGCGATAAATAAACGATTGGGAACAGAATAAATTTTCCCCGAAAATCGAAAAAACGGTAAGCCTATAGCCCATGAAAATATTATTTTTCCGACGAAAAATAAAGTGTCTCGAAAGCGCTGGTTCTTCACATATCTGAGTCCCTGGGACTGTGCAAACCGCGTTTAAACCAATAAATAAACGATTCGGCACAGAATAATTTTCCCCCGAAAAGCGAAAAAACGGTAAGCCTATATAGCCCATGAAAATATCATTTTTCCGACGAAAAATAAAGTGTCCCAAAACTGCTGGTTCTTCACATATCTGAGTCCCTGGGACTGCGCAAACAACGTTTAAAGCGATAAGTAAACGATTGGGCACAGAATAATTTTCCCCCGAAAATCGAAAAAACGGTAAGCTATATATAGCCCATGAAAATATCATTTTTCAGACGAAAAATAAAGTGTCTCGAAAGCGCTGGTTCTTCACATATCTGAGTCCCTAGGACTGCGCAGACGCCGTTTAACGCGATAAGTAAACGATTGGGGACAGAATAATTTTTCCCCGAAAATCGAAAAAACGGTAAGCCTATAGCCCATGAAAATATCATTTTTCCGACGAAAAATAAAGTGTCTCGAAAACGCTGGTTCTTCACATATCTGAGTCCCTGGGACTGCGCAGACGCCGTTTAACGTGATAAGTAAGCGATTGGGGACAGAATAATTTTTCCCCTAAAATCGAAAAACGGTAAGCCTATAGCCCATGAAAATATCATTTTTCCGCCGAAAAATAAAGTGTCCCAAAACTGCTGGTTCTTCACATATCTGAGTCCCTGGGACTGTGCAAACCACGTTTAAAGCGATAAATAAACGATTGGGCACAGAATAATTTTTCCCCTAAAATCGAAAAAACGGTAAGCCTATAGCCCATGAAAATATCATTTTTCCGACGAAAAATAAAGTGTCTCAAAACTGCTGGTTCTTCACATATCTGAGTCCCTGGGACTGTGCAAACCACGTTTAAAGCGATAAATAAACGATTGGGCACAGAATAATTTTTCCCCTAAAATCGAAAAAACGGTGTCTCGAAAAAGTGTCTCGAAAGCCCATGAAAATATCATTTTTCCGACGAAAAATAAAGTGTCTCGAAAGCGCTGGTTCTTCACATATCTGAGTCCCTGGGACGGCGCAAACCACGTTTAAAGCGATAAATAAACGATTGGGAACAGAATAAATTTTCCCCGAAAATCGAAAAAACGGTAAGCCTATAGCCCATGAAAATATCATTTTTCCGACGAAAAATAAAGTGTCTCAAAACTGCTGGTTCTTCACATATCTGAGTCCCTGGGACTGCGCAAACCACGTTTAAAGCGATAAATAAACGATTGGGCACAGAATAATTTTTCTCCGAAAATCGAAAAAACGGTAAGCCTATAGCCCATGAAAATATTATTTTTCCGACGAAAAATAAAGTGTCTCGAAAGCGCTGGTTCTTCACATATCTGAGTCCCTGGGACTGCGCAAACCACGTTTAAAGCGATAAATAAACGATTGGGCACAGAATAATTTTTCCCCGAAAATCGAAAAAACGGTAAGCCTATAGCCCATGAAAATATCATTTTTCCGAAGAAAAATAAAGTGTCTCGAAAGCGCTGGTTCTTCACATATCTGAGTCCCTGGGACTGCGCAAACCACGTTTAAAGCGATAAATAAACGATTGGGCACAGAATAATTTTTCCCCGAAAATCGAAAAAACGGTAAGCCTATAGCCCATGAAAATATCATTTTTCCGAAGAAAAATAAAGTGTCTCGAAAGCGCTGGTTCTTCACATATCTGAGTCCCTGGGACGGCGCAAACCACGTTTAAAGCGATAAATAAACGATTGGGAACAGAATAAATTTTCCCCGAAAATCGAAAAAACGGTAAGCCTATAGCCCATGAAAATATCATTTTTCCGACGAAAAATAAAGTGTCTCAAAACTGCTGGTTCTTCACATATCTGAGTCCCTGGGACTGCGCAAACCACGTTTAAAGCGATAAATAAACGATTGGGCACAGAATAATTTTTCTCCGAAAATCGAAAAAACGGTAAGCCTATAGCCCATGAAAATATTATTTTTCCGACGAAAAATAAAGTGTCTCGAAAGCGCTGGTTCTTCACATATCTGAGTCCCTGGGACTGCGCAAACCACGTTTAAAGCGATAAATAAACGATTGGGCACAGAATAATTTTTCCCCGAAAATCGAAAAAACGGTAAGCCTATAGCCCATGAAAATATCATTTTTCCGAAGAAAAATAAAGTGTCTCGAAAGCGCTGGTTCTTCACATATCTGAGTCCCTGGGACTGCGCAAACCACGTTTAAAGCGATAAATAAACGATTGGGCACAGAATAATTTTTCCCCCAAAATCGAAAAAACGGTAAGCCTATAGCCCATGAAAATATCATTTTTCCGACGAAAAGTAAAGTGTCTCGAAAGCGCTGGTTCTTCACATATCTGAGTCCCTGGGACTGCACAGACGCCGTTTAAAGCGATAAATAAACGATTGGGCACAGAATAATTTTTCCCCGAAAATCGAAAAAACGGTAAGACTAGCCCATGAAAATATCATTTTTCAGACGAAAAATAAAGTGTCTCGAAAGCGCTGGTTCTTCACATATCTGAGTCCCTAGGACTGCGCAGACTCCGTTTAACGCGATAAGTAAACGATTGGGGACAGAATAATTTTTCCCCGAAAATCGAAAAAACGGTAAGCCTATATAGCCCATGAAAATATCATTTTTCCGACGAAAAATAAAGTGTCCCAAAACTGCTGGTTCTTCACATATCTGAGTCCCTGGGACTGTGCAAACCACGTTTAAAGCGATAAACGATTGGGCACAGAATAATTTTTCCCCTAAAATCGAAAAAACGGTAAGCGTATAGCCCATGAAAATATCATTTTTCCGATGAAAAATAAAGTGTCTCAAAAGCGCTGGTTCTTCATATCTGAGTCCCTGGGACTGCGCAAACCACGTTTAAAGCGATAAATAAACGATTGGGCACAGAATAATTTTTCTCCGAAAATCGAAAAAACGGTAAGCCTATATAGCCCATGAAAATATTATTTTTCCGACGAAAAATAAAGTGTCTCGAAAGCGCTGGTTCTTCACATATCTGAGTCCCTGGGACTGCGCAAACCACGTTTAAAGCGATAAATAAACGATTGGGCACAGAATAATTTTTCCCCGAAAATCGAAAAAACGGTAAGCCTATAGCCCATGAAAATATCATTTTTCAGACGAAAAATAAAGTGTCTCGAAAGCGCTGGTTCTTCACATATCTGAGTCCCTAGGACTGCGCAGACTCCGTTTAACGCGATAAGTAAACGATTGGGGACAGAATAATTTTTCCCCGAAAATCGAAAAAACGGTAAGCCTATAGCCCATGAAAATATCATTTTTCAGACGAAAAATAAAGTGTCCCAAAACTGCTGGTTCTTCACATATCTGAGTCCCTGGGACTGCGCAAACCACGTTTAAAGCGATAAATAAACGATTGGGCACAGAATAATTTTTCCCCGAAAATCGAAAAAACGGTAAGCCTATAGCCCATGAAAATATCATTTTTCCGACGAAAAATAAAGTGTCCCAAAACTGCTGGTTCTTCACATATCTGAGTCCCTGGGACTGCGCAAACCACGTTTAAAGCGATAAATAAACGATTGGGCACAGAATAATTTTTCCCCGAAAATCGAAAAAACGGTGAGCCTAAGCCCATGAAAATATTATTTTTCCGAAGAAAAATAAAGTGTCTCGAAAGCGCTGGTTCTTCACATATCTGAGTCCCTGGGACTGTGCAAACCACGTTTAAAGCAATAAATAAACGATTCGGCACAGAATAATTTTTCCCCGAAATTCGAAAAAATGGTAAGCCTATAGCCCATGAAAATATCATTTTTCCGACGAAAAATAAAGTGTCCCAAAACTGCTGGTTCTTCACATATCTGAGTCCCTGGGACTGTGCAAACCACGTTTAAAGCGATAAGTAAACGATTGGGCACATAATAATTTTTCCCTTAAAATCGAAAAAACGGTAAGCCTATATAGCCCATGAAAATATCATTTTTCCGACGAAAAATAAAGTGTCTCGAAAGCGCTGGTTCTTCACATATCTGAGTCCCTGGGACGGCGCAAACCACGTTTAAAGCGATAAATAAACGATTGGGAACAGAATAAATTTTCCCCGAAAATCGAAAAAACGGTAAGCCTATAGCCCATGAAAATATCATTTTTCCGACGAAAAATAAAGTGTCCCAAAACTGCTGGTTCTTCACATATCTGAGTCCCTGGGACTGCGCAAACAACGTTAAAAGCGATAAGTAAACGATTGGGCGCAGAATAATTTTCCCCCGAAAATCGAAAAAACGGTAAGCCTATAGCCCATGAAAATATCATTTTTCAGACGAAAAATAAAGTGTCTCGAAAGCGCTGGTTCTTCACATATCTGAGTCCCTAGGACTGCGCAGACGCCGTTTAACGCGATAAGTAAACGATTGGGGACAGAATAATTTTTCCCCGAAAATCGAAAAAACGGTAAGCCTATAGCCCATGAAAATATCATTTTTCCGACGAAAAATAAAGTGTCTCGAAAACGCTGGTTCTTCACATATCTGAGTCCCTGGGACTGCGCAGACGCCGTTTAACGTGATAAGTAAGCGATTGGGGACAGAATAATTTTTCCCCTCAAATCGAAAAACGGTAAGCCTATAGCCCATGAAAATATCATTTTTCCGACGAAAAATAAAGTGTCCCAAAACTGCTGGTTCTTCACATATCTGAGTCCCTGGGACTGTGCAAACCACGTTTAAAGCGATAAATAAACGATTGGGCACAGAATAATTTTTCCCCTAAAATCGAAAAAACGGTAAGCCTATAGCCCATGAAAATATCATTTTTCCGACGAAAAATAAAGTGTCTCAAAACTGCTGGTTCTTCACATATCTGAGTCCCTGGGACTGCGCAAACCACGTTTAAAGCGATAAATAAACGATTGGGCACAGAATAATTTTTCCCCGAAAATCGAAAAAACGGTAAGCCTATATAGCCCATGAAAATATCATTTTTCAGACGAAAAATAAAGTGTCTCGAAAGCGCTGGTTCTTCACATATCTGAGTCCCTGGGACTGTGCAAACCACGTTTAAAGCGATAAATAAACGATTGGGCACAGAATAATTTTTCCCCTAAAATCGAAAAAACGGTAAGCCTATAGCCCATGAAAATATCATTTTACCGACGAAAAATAAAGTGTCTCGAAAGCGCTGGTTCTTCACATATCTGAGTCCCTGGGACGGCGCAAACCACGTTTAAAGCGATAAATAAACGATTGGGAACAGAATAAATTTTCCCCGAAAATCGAAAAAACGGTAAGCCTATAGCCCATGAAAATATCATTTTTCCGACGAAAAATAAAGTGTCTCAAAACTGCTGGTTCTTCACATATCTGAGTCCCTGGGACTGCGCAAACCACGTTTAAAGCGATAAATAAACGATTGGGCACAGAATAATTTTTCTCCGAAAATCGAAAAAACGGTAAGCCTATAGCCCATGAAAATATTATTTTTCCGACGAAAAATAAAGTGTCTCGAAAGCGCTGGTTCTTCACATATCTGAGTCCCTGGGACTGCGCAAACCACGTTTAAAGCGATAAATAAACGATTGGGCACAGAATAATTTTCCCCGAAAATCGAAAAAACGGTAAGCCTATAGCCCATGAAAATATCATTTTTCCGACGAAAAGTAAAGTGTCTCGAAAGCGCTGGTTCTTCACATATCTGAGTCCCTGGGACTGCACAGACGCCGTTTAAAGCGATAAATAAACGATTGGGCACAGAATAATTTTTCCCCGAAAATCGAAAAAACGGTAAGCCTATAGCCCATGAAAATATCATTTTTCAGACGAAAAATAAAGTGTCTCGAAAGCGCTGGTTCTTCAAATATCTGAGTCCCTAGGACTGCGCAGACTCCGTTTAACGCGATAAGTAAACGATCGGGGACAGAATAATTTTTCCCCGAAAATCGAAAAAACGGTAAGCCTATAGCCCATGAAAATATCATTTTTCCGATGAAAAATAAAGTATCTCAAAAGCGCTGGTTCTTCACATATCTGAGTCCCTGGGACTGCGCAAACCACGTTTAAAGCGATAAATAAACGATTGGGCACAGAATAATTTTTCCCCGAAAATCGAAAAAACGGTAAGCCTATAGCCCATGAAAATATCATTTTTCCGACGAAAAATAAAGTGTCTCAAAACTGCTGGTTCTTCACATATGTGAGTCCCTGGGACTGCGCAAACCACGTTTAAAGCGATAAATAAACGATTGGGCACAGAATAATTTTTCCCTGAAAATCGAAAAAACGGTGAGCCTATAGCCCATGAAAATATTATTTTTCCGAAGAAAAATAAAGTGTCTCGAAAGCGCTGGTTCTTCACATATCTGAGTCCCTGGGACTGTGCAAACCACGTTTAAAGCAATAAATAAACGATTCGGCACAGAATAATTTTTCCCCGAAATTCGAAAAAATGGTAAGCCTATATAGCCCATGAAAATATCATTTTGCCGACGAAAAATAAAGTGTCCCAAAACTGCTGGTTCTTCACATATCTGAGTCCCTGGGACTGCGCAAACCACGTTTAAAGCGATAAGTAAACGATTGGGCACAGAATAATTTTTCCCCGAAAATCGAAAAAACGGTAAGCATATAGCCCATGAAAATATCATTTTTCCGACGAAAAATAAAGTGTCTCAAAACTGCTGGTTCTTCACATATCTGAGTCCCTGGGACTGCGCAAACCACGTTTAAAGCGATAAATAAACGATTGGGCACAGAATAATTTTTCCCCGAAAATCGAAAAAACGGTAAGCCTATAGCCCATGAAAAAATAATTTTTCCGACGAAAAATAAAGTGTCTCAAAAGCGCTGGTTCTTCACATATCTGAGTCCCTGGGACGGCGCAAACCACGTTTAAAGCGATAAATAAACGATTGGGCAAAGAATAATTTTTCCCCGAAATTCGAAAAAACGGTAAGCCATATGAAAATATTATTTTTCCGACGAAAAATAAAGTGTCTCGAAAGCGCTGGTTCTTCACATATCTGAGTCCCTGGGACTGTGCAAACCACGTTTAAAGCAATAAATAAACGATTCGGCACAGAATAATTTTCCCCCGAAAATCGAAAAAACGGTAAGCCTATAGCCCATGAAAATATCATTTTTCCGACGAAAAATAAAGTGTCCCAAAACTGCTGGTTCTTCACATATCTGAGTCCCTGGGACTGCGCAAACAACGTTTAAAGCGATAAGTAAACGATTGGGCACAGAATAATTTTTCCCCGAAAATCGAAAAAACGGTAAGCCTATAGCACATGAAAATATCATTTTTCAGACGAAAAATAAAGTGTCTCGAAAGCGCTGGTTCTTCACATATCTGAGTCCCTAGGACTGCGCAGACGCCGTTTAACGCGATAAGTAAACGATTGGGGACAGAATAATTTTTCCCCGAAAATCGAAAAAACGGTAAGCCTATAGCCCATGAAAATATCATTTTTCCGACGGAAAATAAAGTGTCCCAAAACTGCTGGTTCTTCACATATCTGAGTCCCTGGGACTGCGCAAACCACGTTTAAAGCGATAAGTAAACGATTGGGCACAGAATAATTTTTCCCCGAAAATCGAAAAAACGGTAAGCCTATAGCCCATGAAAATATCATTTTTCCGACGAAAAATAAAGTGTCTCAAAACTGCTGGTTCTTCACATATCTGAGTCCCTGGGACTGCGCAAACCACGTTTAAAGCGATAAATAAACGATTGGGCACAGAATAATTTTTCCCCGAAAATCGAAAAAACGGTAAGCCTATAGCCCATGAAAATATCATTTTTCCGACGGAAAATAAAGTGTCCCAAAACTGCTGGTTCTTCACATATCTGAGTCCCTGGGACTGCGCAAACCACGTTTAAAGCGATAAGTAAACGATTGGGCACAGAATAATTTTTCCCCGAAAATCGAAAAAACGGTAAGCCTATAGCCCATGAAAATATCATTTTTCCGACGAAAAATAAAGTGTCTCAAAACTGCTGGTTCTTCACATATCTGAGTCCCTGGGACTGCGCAAACCACGTTTAAAGCGATAAATAAACGATTGGGCACAGAATAATTTTTCCCCGAAAATCGAAAAAACGGTAAGCCTATAGCCCATGAAAATATAATTTTTCCGATGAAAAATAAAGTGTCTCAAAAGCGCTGGTTCTTCACATATCTGAGTCCCTGGGACGGCGCAAACCACGTTTAAAGCGATAAATAAACGATTGGGCAAAGAATAATTTTTCCCCGAAATTCGAAAAAATGGTAAGCCTATAGCCCATGAAAATATCATTTTTCCGACGAAAAATAAAGTGTCCCAAAACTGCTGGTTCTTCACATATCTGAGTCCCTGGGACTGTGCAAACCACGTTTAAAGCGATAAATAAACGATTGGGCACAGAATAATTTTTCCCCTAAAATCGAAAAAACGGTAAGCCTTATAGCCCATGAAAATATCATTTTTCCGACGAAAAATGAAGTGTCTCGAAAGCGCTGGTTCTTCACATATCTGAATCCCTGGGACGGCGCAAACCACGTTTAAAGCGATAAATAAACGATTGGGAACAGAATAAATTTTCCCCGAAAATCGAAAAAACGGTAAGCCTATAGCCCATGAAAATACCATTTTTCCGACGAAAAATAAAGTGTCTCAAAACTGCTGGTTCTTCACATATCTGAGTCCCTGGGACTGCGCAAACCACGTTTAAAGCGATAAATAAACGATTGGGCACAGAATACTTTTTCCCCGAAAATCGAAAAAACGGTAAGCCATATGAAAATATTATTTTTCCGACGAAAAATAAAGTGTCTCGAAAGCGCTGGTTCTTCACATATCTGAGTCCCTGGGACTGTGCAAACCACGTTTAAAGCAATAAATAAACGATTCGGCACAGAATAATTTTCCCCCGAAAATCGAAAAAACGGTAAGCCTATAGCCCATGAAAATATCATTTTTCCGACGAAAAATAAAGTGTCCCAAAACTGCTGGTTCTTCACATATCTGAGTCCCTGGGACTGCGCAAACAACGTTTAAAGCGATAAGTAAACGATTGGGCACAGAATAATTTTTCCCCGAAAATCGAAAAAACGGTAAGCCTATAGCCCATGAAAATATCATTTTTCAGACGAAAAATAAAGTGTCTCGAAAGCGCTGGTTCTTCACATATCTGAGTCCCTAGGACTGCGCAGACGCCGTTTAACGCGATAAGTAAACGATTGGGGACAGAATAATTTTTCCCCGAAAATCGAAAAAACGGTAAGCCTATAGCCCATGAAAATATCATTTTTCCGACGGAAAATAAAGTGTCTCAAAACTGCTGGTTCTTCACATATCTGAGTCCCTGGGACTGCGCAAACCGCGTTTAAAGCGATAAGTAAACGATTGGGCACAGAATAATTTTTCCCCGAAAATCGAAAAAACGGTAAGCCTATAGCCCATGAAAATATCATTTTTCCGACGGAAAATAAAGTGTCTCAAAACTGCTGGTTCTTCACATATCTGAGTCCCTGGGACTGCGCAAACCGCGTTTAAAGCGATAAGTAAACGATTGGGCACAGAATAATTTTTCCCCGAAAATCGACAAAACGGTAAGCCTATAGCCCATGAAAATATCATTTTTCCGACGAAAAATAAAGTGTCTCGAAAGCGCTGGTTCTTCACATATCTGAGTCCCTGGAACGGCGCAAACCACGTTTAAAGCGATAAATAAACGATTGGGCAAAGAATAATTTTTCCCCGAAAATCGAAAAAATGGTAAGCCTATAGCCCATGAAAATATCATTTTTCCGACGAAAAATAAAGTGTCCCAAAACTGCTGGTTCTTCACATATCTGAGTCCCTGGGACTGCGCAAACCACGTTTAAAGCGATAAATAAACGATTGGGCACAGAATAATTTTTCCCCGAAAATCGAAAAAACGGTAAGCCTATAGCCCATGAAAATATCATTTTTCCGACGAAAAATAAAGTGTCTTGAAAGCGCTGGTTCTTCACATATCTGAGTCCCTGGGACTGCGCAGACGCCGTTTAAAGCGATAAATAAACGATTGGGCACAGAATAATTTTTCCCCGAAAATCGAAAAAACGGTAAGCCTATAGCCCATGAAAATATTATTTTTCCGACGAAAAATAAAGTGTCCCAAAACTGCTGGTTCTTCACATATCTGAGTCCCTGGGACTGCGCAAACCACGTTTAAAGCGATAAATAAACGATTGGGCACAGAATAATTTTTCCCCGAAAATCGAAAAAACGGTAAGCCTATAGCCCATGAAAATATCATTTTTCCGACGAAAAATAAAGTGTCCCAAAACTGCTGGTTCTTCACATATCTGAGTCCCTGGGACGGCGCAAACCACGTTTAAAGCGATAAATAAACGATTGGGAACAGAATAAATTTTCCCCGAAAATCGAAAAAACGGTAAGCCTATATAGCCCATGAAAATATCATTTTTCCGACGAAAAATAAAGTGTCTCAAAACTGCTGGTTCTTCACATATCTGAGTCCCTGGGACTGCGCAAACCACGTTTAAAGCGATAAATAAACGATTGGGCACAGAATAATTTTTCCCCGAAAATCGAAAAAACGGTAAGATATAGCCCATGAAAATATCATTTTTCCGACGAAAAATAAAGTGTCTCGAAAGCGCTGGTTGTTCACATATCTGAGTCCCTGTTACTGCACAGACGCCGTTTAAAGCGATAAATAAACGATTGGGCACAGAATAATTTTTCCCCGAAAATCGAAAAAACGGTAAGCCTATAGTCCATGAAAATATCATTTTTCCGATGAAAAATAAAGTGTCTCAAAAGCGCTGGTTCTTCACATATCTGAGTCCCTGGGACAGCGCAAACCACGTTTAAAGCGATAAATAAACGATTGGGCACAGAATAATTTTTCCCCGAAAATCGAAAAAACGGTAAGCCTATACCATGAAAATATCATTTTTCCGACGAAAAATAAAGTGTCCCAAAACTGCTGGTTCTTCACATATCTGAGTCCCTGGGACTGCGCAAACCACGTTTAAAGCGATAAATAAACGATTGGGCACAGAATACTTTTTCCCCGAAAATCGAAAAAACGGTAAGCCATAGCCCATGAAAATATTATTTTTCCGACGAAAAATAAAGTGTCTCGAAAGCGCTGGTTCTTCACATATCTGAGTCCCTGGGACTGTGCAAACCACGTTTAAAGCAATAAATAAACGATTGGGCACAGAATAATTTTTCCCCGAAAATCGAAAAAACGGTAAGCCCATGAAAATATCATTTTTCCGATGAAAAATAAAGTGTCTCAAAAGCGCTGGTTCTTCACATATCTGAGTCCCTGGGACTGCGCAAACCACGTTTAAAGCGATAAATAAACGATTGGGCACAGAATAATTTTTCCCCGAAAATCGAAAAAACGGTAAGCCTATAGCCCATGAAAATATCATTTTTCCGACGAAAAATAAAGTGTCCCAAAACTGCTGGTTCTTCACATATCTGAGTCCCTGGGACTGCGCAAACAACGTTTAAAGCGATAAGTAAACGATTGGGCACAGAATAATTCTTCCCCGAAAATCGAAAAAACGGTAAGCCTATATATAGCCCATGAAAATATCATTTTTCAGACGAAAAATAAAGTGTCCCAAAACTGCTGGTTCTTCACATATCTGAGTCCCTGGGACAGCGCAAACCACGTTTAAAGCGATAAATAAACGATTGGGCACAGAATAATTTTTCCCCGAAAATCGAAAAAACGGTAAGCCTATACCATGAAAATATCATTTTTCCGACGAAAAATAAAGTGTCTCAAAACTGCTGGTTCTTCACATATCTGAGTCCCTGGGACTGCGCAAACCACGTTTAAAGCGATAAATAAACGATTGGGCACAGAATACTTTTTCCCCGAAAATCGAAAAAACGGTAAGCCATAGCCCATGAAAATATTATTTTTCCGACGAAAAATAAAGTGTCTCGAAAGCGCTGGTTCTTCACATATCTGAGTCCCTGGGACTGTGCAAACCACGTTTAAAGCAATAAATAAACGATTCGGCACAGAATAATTTTCCCCCGAAAATCGAAAAAACGGTAAGCCTATAGCCCATGAAAATATCATTTTTCCGACGAAAAATAAAGTGTCCCAAAACTGCTGGTTCTTCACATATCTGAGTCCCTGGGACTGCGCAAACAACGTTTAAAGCGATAAGTAAACGATTGGGCACAGAATAATTTTTCCCCGAAAATCGAAAAAACGGTAAGCCTATAGCCCATGAAAATATCATTTTTCAGACGAAAAATAAAGTGTCTCGAAAGCGCTGGTTCTTCACATATCTGAGTCCCTAGGACTGCGCAGACGCCGTTTAACGCGATAAGTAAACGATTGGGGACAGAATAATTTTTCCCCGAAAATCGAAAAAACGGTAAGCCTATAGCCCATGAAAATATCATTTTTCCGACGGAACATAAAGTGTCTCAAAACTGCTGGTTCTTCACATATCTGAGTCCCTGGGACTGCGCAAACCGCGTTTAAAGCGATAAGTAAACGATTGGGCACAGAATAATTTTTCCCCGAAAATCGAAAAAACGGTAAGCCTATAGCCCATGAAAATATCATTTTTCCGACGGAAAATAAAGTGTCTCAAAACTGCTGGTTCTTCACATATCTGAGTCCCTGGGACTGCGCAAACCGCGTTTAAAGCGATAAGTAAACGATTGGGCACAGAATAATTTTTCCCCGAAAATCGACAAAACGGTAAGCCTATAGCCCATGAAAATATCATTTTTCCGACGAAAAATAAAGTGTCTCGAAAGCGCTGGTTCTTCACATATCTGAGTCCCTGGAACGGCGCAAACCACGTTTAAAGCGATAAATAAACGATTGGGCAAAGAATAATTTTTCCCCGAAAATCGAAAAAATGGTAAGCCTATATAGCCCATGAAAATATCATTTTTCCGACGAAAAATAAAGTGTCCCAAAACTGCTGGTTCTTCACATATCTGAGTCCCTGGGACTGCGCAAACCACGTTTAAAGCGATAAATAAACGATTGGGCACAGAATAATTTTTCCCCGAAAATCGAAAAAACGGTAAGCCTATAGCCCATGAAAATATCATTTTTCCGACGAAAAATAAAGTGTCTTGAAAGCGCTGGTTCTTCAC
Source organism: Dermacentor variabilis (assembly GCF_050947875.1). Lineage (NCBI taxonomy): Eukaryota > Metazoa > Arthropoda > Arachnida > Ixodida > Ixodidae > Dermacentor > Dermacentor variabilis. The sequence goes on along the minus strand of NC_134578.1, from coordinate 31,973,078 downwards.
ATATCTGAGTCCCTGGGACTGCGCAGACGCCGTTTAAAGCGATAAATAAACGATTGGGCACAGAATAATTTTTCCCCGAAAATCGAAAAAACGGTAAGCCTATAGCCCATGAAAATATTATTTTTCCGACGAAAAATAAAGTGTCCCAAAACTGCTGGTTCTTCACATATCTGAGTCCCTGGGACTGCGCAAACCACGTTTAAAGCGATAAATAAACGATTGGGCACAGAATAATTTTTCCCCGAAAATCGAAAAAACGGTAAGCCTATAGCCCATGAAAATATCATTTTTCCGACGAAAAATAAAGTGTCCCAAAACTGCTGGTTCTTCACATATCTGAGTCCCTGGGACGGCGCAAACCACGTTTAAAGCGATAAATAAACGATTGGGAACAGAATAAATTTTCCCCGAAAATCGAAAAAACGGTAAGCCTATATAGCCCATGAAAATATCATTTTTCCGACGAAAAATAAAGTGTCTCAAAACTGCTGGTTCTTCACATATCTGAGTCCCTGGGACTGCGCAAACCACGTTTAAAGCGATAAATAAACGATTGGGCACAGAATAATTTTTCGTTGAAAATCGAAAAAACGGTAAGCCTATAGCCCATGAAAATATCATTTTTCCGACGAAAAATAAAGTGTCTTGAAAGCGCTGGTTCTTCACATATCTGAGTCCCTGGGACTGCGCAGACGCCGTTTAAAGCGATAAATAAACGATTGGGCACAGAATAATTTTTCCCCGAAAATCGAAAAAACGGTAAGCCTATAGCCCATGAAAATATTATTTTTCCGACGAAAAATAAAGTGTCCCAAAACTGCTGGTTCTTCACATATCTGAGTCCCTGGGACTGCGCAAACCACGTTTAAAGCGATAAATAAACGATTGGGCACAGAATAATTTTTCCCCGAAAATCGAAAAAACGGTAAGCCTATAGCCCATGAAAATATCATTTTTCCGACGAAAAATAAAGTGTCCCAAAACTGCTGGTTCTTCACATATCTGAGTCCCTGGGACGGCGCAAACCACGTTTAAAGCGATAAATAAACGATTGGGAACAGAATAAATTTTCCCCGAAAATCGAAAAAACGGTAAGCCTATATAGCCCATGAAAATATCATTTTTCCGACGAAAAATAAAGTGTCTCAAAACTGCTGGTTCTTCACATATCTGAGTCCCTGGGACTGCGCAAACCACGTTTAAAGCGATAAATAAACGATTGGGCACAGAATAATTTTTCCCCGAAAATCGAAAAAACGGTAAGCCATATAGCCCATGAAAATATCATTTTTCCGACGAAAAATAAAGTGTCTCGAAAGCGCTGGTTGTTCACATATCTGAGTCCCTGTTACTGCACAGACGCCGTCTAAAGCGATAAATAAACGATTGGGCACAGAATAATTTTTCCCCGAAAATCGAAAAAACGGTAAGCCTATAGCCCATGAAAATATCATTTTTCCGATGAAAAATAAAGTGTCTCAAAAGCGCTGGTTCTTCACATATCTGAGTCCCTGGGACTGCGCAAACCACGTTTAAAGCGATAAATAAACGATTGGGCACAGAATAATTTTTCCCCGAAAATCGAAAAAACGGTAAGCCTATATAGCCCATGAAAATATCATTTTTCCGACGAAAAATAAATTGTCCCAAAACTGCTGGTTCTTCACATATCTGAGTCCCTGGGACTGTGCACAGACGCCTATTTACGCGATAAATTAACAAACGGGCTCAGATTAATTTCTTGAAAAAATGAAAATAACGGTACTTACTTCCCTTCACCATGCGGGCTTCAACACAACTGTTTGGCTAAATTCAGTATGCCAGTTCCACGAGCTGTAGATTTATTCACCTTCACTCTGCAATCGGCTAGCCTCCTTGTTAGCTCAGATGGTAGTGCCACCGCCCGGAAAGGCGTTGGGCCTCGTGCTTGAGTCCCTGACCAATTCTTCCTGAGAAACCCGCATGGGTTTCCTTCGTAGCTTCATGCTAGAATGCGGGTGGACGCGAATTTTCCCTCTTTCATATTATTATTAAATATGGGGTTTTATGTGCCAAAACCACTTTCTGATTATGAGGCACGCCGTAGTGGAGTAGGCCGGAAGTCTTGACTACCTGGGGTTTTTTAACGTGCACCTAAATCTAAGTACACGGGTGTTTTAGCATTTCGCCTCCATCGAAATCGGCCGCCGGCGCCGGGATTCGATCCTGCGACCTCGTGGTCAGCAGCCCAACACCATAGCCACTGAGCAACCACAGCGGGTGCGTTTCATAATATTATACTCTTTATCATCAGTAGATTAAGTGGCATCATCACCCTCGTTCGTGGAACAGCAATCAGCGCGGTTATTTGAGCGCGCTATAGAGTGAAGCAGCAAAGAAGAAGACCATCACCGCAGTTGGCCAATCCCCCAGTGTGGGTATGAGCCAAAACATGAGGCCATCATCATCATCATCATCATCGCCATGAGACACGCAAGCGACGGTTCCCGCGACTTGGAGCCGACTCCGGCCCACGAATCTTCGAGCACCGAGTACCCATAATCCTACGGCACCCTGTCGACTAAGTCGACGAAGCCGCGCGCGACTACGTCGACACCGCATGCGTCCCGGCGACCTCCAGCAGCGAGACGTGGCCAACGCGGACGTGGCCGTTCTGCTGAAGAGCCAAGCAGGGTGCGCAGCCACGAGGCGTTGGCCGCACCCCCGCGACCGCTTGCTAGCGCAAGGATGCGTCCGCTTCCGCGTGCTCCGCGCGCAGCCAGTGAAGCTGCTAACTCTCACGCCACCGTTGCGTTCGATGGCCCGTACGCACTCCTGCAGGATTCGGGAGTGACCACCACTGATAGCCTCGGAACCGCGACACCGTCAAGACCGCAGCGCGCTGAAAACGTGCCCTGACCACCGAAGAAACCCGGCGTGTCGCTGTTCAAGAGGCAAGCCTCATCGCGGCGCCGCGTCAATGTCGTCGCAGACATCCCGCCAACCGAGCTCATTCGGCCAAAGCTTTCCGCCAAGGAAGAGGGGACGCCACAGCCAGCGGTTGCTCGAGCGTCGCCTTCGCAACCACCCGTCCATGAGACGCTACACAAGCCGTACGAGAACAACACTCCGCCACCCTTTTTGGCGTCGATAGCACCCACCGCCGGCGAGGCTGACGAGCAGTACGTTCTCTGCAGCGAGCGAGGAGGTCGCAGGTTCAGTTTGCTCCACGTCTGGATCATTTGCATCGTCGCCGCGGCCACGTTGATTCTGCCGGTGGGAATGATCATCTTCTCCTACTTCACGACGCCGCTCGCGAAGGCTGTCGGGGCATCCTCGAACGAGACGAACAACACCGAGCCTTCTGGCGTAACGTTGACGACGACGGAAGTGTGGTGGGCCCGCGTTCCCGCTCACTGTAATCGAGAACCTCGACTCGTCGACGACGTGCAAAACGTGTCCGCGTATAATCCACTCAAACAGCTTCACAGTAGGCAACTGAATATCTTCTGCCTGTATAACAACTCGAGGTTTCTCACTGGCAACATCTACGACTTCTTGCCCAAGAACTTGCCGGTGAGGTTGTGCCGGTAGTCGTCTACTGGTCGGACGGTGTTAAAGACGGGATCTCCTTTAGCCGCTTGCCGCAGTTAATAATAATAATAATAATAATAATAACAATAATAATAATAATAATAATAATAATCTTTATTTCACTCATGAAGTGCGACATCTCACACGGGCTTGAGCGCCTGAAGAGCACTTTCGACCGACTAGGCACGCAAAACACCAATATCTTAGTGGCTGTCGGCGGGTACCCCGAGGACAACCCGCAGCTATCCCTTTTGCGCAGGCTTGCGGACGCCTTGACTCGCTTCACAGACTGGATGGCGCGGCAGACCACTCCCTATCGGCTGGACCGCGTTGCCATTCACTGGAAGGCTGCCGAACCCGGTTGCCCGGGCACAGGAAACGAAGAGCACGCGTTGCATTCCATCGTGGCCGAATTCTCCGAGCCACTTTCACGCTTAAGAGCCTCCCTGGTCTTGTGGTAGTGATTGTGCCGGCGGATGCAGGCGTCGCGTACCCTCTGGTCGAGCACGTGATCGACCTGGTCGACTACGTTTTCGTCGCGGCGGGGACGGTGCGGCCTTCGCCACCTCAGCTACTACGCTTGCCGGGATGTAAGCCAGCAAACCTTAGACCTGGTACAGAACCACCAGAACTATTCTGGAAACGAGCACAAATTCTGTGTCGCCCTGAGCGTGGCTCCGTGGGTGGTCGAAGCATCCCCGCCTACGCTGGTCGGCCAGAAACCGGCGCTTCTGAACCTTTCCAGCGTCTCCAGCCGCGGAGGTCCCCCGGGAGTCGGTGGCATCTCGGCCGTGTGCGGCAATTCGTCGCCATGCTTGCTGGATGGACCGAGTAGCTGCCTCGGTATCGTGGGAGACTCGTCCGCTCGACCGCTGCTTGTGTACTTGTTCTACAACAAGACGAGCCAGCAAGACTTGGTCTCGCGCCTGTCGGCGGCCTTCACCGTCACGGACTACTGCGCACTCGTACTGGACTTGGACTTCGACGACTACGCGAACGTGTGCAGGTCTCTGCTACCTCACACCCTCATGAGGCGCCTATACTGGGCGCTCCTGCACTCTGGAACACGCGACTTTTTTAGCTATTTGCCGCACTGCTGACGACGGCTACACACTGCCTATTTGGCCATTGTGAGTGTATGTGCATACATGTATCGAACAATCCAACCGCAGATATCGCTAATCATTAAGCGCCGTTCTCTAATCTGTTAGGAAATCATTTTCCCGCTCCCCAGTACACATTCGTCAAAGAAGAATGATATGCATTGAGATGAGATCAGCAGGCATATATAATATTTCGATCGTCGTGTGCTGCGTTGCGTGTCATTTTGCAGAATGACTGCTATTCTGCAGTATTTATTCAATTCCCGTGGACGCACATATGTGTTTTGTTGGCTTTGATTTTACTACTTTATTACCTATTGGCCTTGATACGATGATGGTGATGATGATGACGATGATGATGATGATGATTGAATAAACTTTATTTTTAATAAAGTAGAGCCAGCGGTATTCTGCATGTCGCCCTCAAATGTGTGGCTTCCTCAGTCCAAGATGCCATGGCCGCCGTCCTTGCCAGAGACGTCTCTGGTACTCCGGGTCAGCGCTTCTCAGTCCGTCGGAAATCTTCCTTTTTCCACGTTGTGCACGTTTCTTGTTTGTTTGTTTGTTTTTCAACTCTTCAGTCAACAAGCTCTGTAAAAAAAGATAGGGATACACACCCACACAATTTATTTTCACTACTTCGTCATGCTTTCTGAGCAGGTCCGGCTTGCATCGGGCCGGACCATCTAAAGCAGCCGATCCATCACTTACCTGCCTAATGCTACATTTTGCGCTAATGTACCATTGTAGTAAAATACCACATTTTGATGTAATATTGCTACAGCACTAGAGTATTAATGCACCGCAGCGACCGCTTAATTTTTGATAATTGCATTATCGTCTTTCTTGATAAGGCACAGGGCGATAACATAACTGAAGTGCATCTTTGAAGGCAGCGTGCTTCTGACCACGCAGGGCGCGCTAGACATAGACAAATGCCTCGAAGGCCAAATGCTGTTTTTAGTCATCATTTAAATGCAGACAAACCATTTTAGGTGCACTACAGCTGCGGAACTGGATAGGTGTACGTGCATTGGTGTTACTGTCTCTCAGCGAGGACACCTCAACTGCACTGCACTAAGGAAAGGGAGATAAGAGGGGAAGGCGAGATTGGGTGGTGAAGGTGGTGATAGAGTTACTACACAGTCTTGGTTGTGAGAGGGGAGGGCGCCTTTACAAGTGGTGGACTGGATGCCGTCTTCAGCAGCCGACCAAATCACTCAACAATTGAAGACGCGAATCCTGAGGCGAGGCAATAGCTTTGCGCGCGTGCATGATTGTTGCAAATTGTTCCGTTTGTAACACGATGTTTTGTTTAGGTGGCACCAATCATAGTGTTTTAAGTTATAATCACTAGAAAGGACTCTGGCGCTAGTGTCTGCGGGAGCTGCAATCGAGACGCCAGCATGGGAACTATGTGTTTGCCTAAACTTCGTCCTGGCTTCAAACGGCTTCGTGTCATAGTTTTCGACAAAGTACTGTATCACAAATCATTTAGGAGGCATTATAAAAATTGCCCCAGGGCAGAATTCGAACAGAGGACCTCTAGCACGAATGCCCGACATTGAAACCATTAGGCCACGGACGTATGCCCCGACAAGAGCGATATAGTATGACCTTATAAATTTCTCACAAGCTAGACGGTGCATTGAGACGTTTGGTGCCTTTCGGTTTGGCCACCACGACAGGCTGAGCCGCTGCAATTGGTAGCCACTGCTTGTGTTCTCAGAGTCTCCTGCACTTAGAAAAGTATCGATTGCTCTGAAATTTATGACACTGAAGGCAGATAAAGCGTAGTAAACGAATTCGCAAGAACGTCCGAAGCCACAAGCATGAAGTTCAGACAAATACATGTAAATCCCGTAATTCCCACGGTGGCTAAACGATCGCAGCGCCAGGATTCCCTCTACTAATCATTATAGGAAACTCTATGGCGTCAATTAGCAAATTAACAAAGCGTTTTGAGGCTAGAATTAAGGCCCAAATATAGACGAATCCATGTTCTAGCAATCATTCCCAACCTTGTTGTGCGGCTATGCCTGCAACATCCGTATAGACACTATAGCTCCAGCGTTTACTCTAGTAATTTTAATGCCATAACAATTAGATGGAAACTGCAAGCAAAGTTTTACCGTGGCCGTCGCCGTCGCCGTGAAGTTCCGTACATATTTAGGAACATGTATGCTGTACACCGTGCCATACGTATTTATGCGGATTATATTGCCATACTATTCTATCACTAAAGGTGTTCATACCAGCTGTTTACGTTATTGACAAAATAATTCCTCAGAATTTAGAGAATGGCACCACCCCAAGAAATGTTGTGAAACAAAACACCGACAGCGCATGCCTTTTATTTTATATCTTCTCCGACTTACATATTAAACGTGCGAAGCCATAACAGAGCTCAACCCTGAAAATGATGTAACTTTATCGGCGCGGCTGTGCACTATTTCCGGGATCGGCCCAGCACAGAAATTTGAAACATACCCGATACGATAAAGGGTTGGTAAAGTAGCTCAGAAAGACGTTGGCTTTAATTAATAAACATGAATGAAATTGTCCGATGGCACATGATTCAAACACAGAAACCCTAGAACAACATCACGATCTTACATAGCTTACGTTTACTTAACTTCATACTGCCATGCAGCTACGAGTCTTACACTTCGTGTAATATTTAACATGTTACTATCGCATTCATGGCTTCGTACTTATGGCGAAACTGTGGTAACCTTCTTGTGCAGAATGCGAGACAAGTTAATTTCTAATATTCATATCGCAACGTACGCTTACAGCCAGCTCTCATGGCATCCCGACCAAGGCAGACGTAACGCTTCACCAAAGCAGGATAGACCACGCACGTACTACGGCTGGAAAAAGGGTTTTCCTCGACGTTTGTAGTTTTACTTTACTTTTAATCTCACCGGCGTGACGTAAGTGCCGCGTCCATAATGATGATCGCGGCAGTTTCAGTCCTGTGTGGTTACGCCAAACATGTATCCAAACAATGAATGGTAAGACACAAACAAAAAACAAACAAGGTCACCTTTTGTATCTAGACACTTTGCATTATTACCGTAGTCTGAGCTTAAGACGAAGTGGCGCAGAAGCCCTCAAATATTGAAAAAATAATGAAATGATTAGGAACATTATACAAGAAACTGGAGGAATGCGAAAGCATTCGAACTTCCCTGACTGCTTATCACGCTTCCCGGCAAATGCAGCTTATGTAACCGCAATGTTTATCGGGAAACGCTGGCGGCGAACGCTATGCACGAAGGCGAGCTTTCTGGTAGAAACGCGGCCCCTTGCGTGGGCCGAACCCGGAGGTAGTGCACAGCCGCGCCAAGAAAATTACATCATCTTCAGGTTATTGTCATTTCTTCGCACTTTTATAAATTTTAGCCTGCGAAAAATTTAGCATACAATCCGTGCGCCATCGCTGTTTTGTTTCATACATTATTTTGTGGGCTGCCATTCCTGAAATTCCGAGGCACAACTTTGTCAAGAATGTAAGACGATCAAGGTATGAGCAACCTTAGCGATATGAAAGTGTGGCAATTTAACCTGCATATACCGCATATCATATAGCAACGCGTGGCGTGTACTTATACCTAAATATACGCGGAAATTTTCGCTCACGGACAACTCCGCCAACGCCGACACCGGATTTTCTTCGACACGGGGCCCTTAACGCTACCGCGTTCAAACGGCATCATTGAAAAAGGTTGCCACATGCCATCGCTGGCGAAGAGCAGCCAGCGCCGTTCCTCGAGCACGCGGCGGGATAAAGCAACAAAGAAGAAGCTTGCACTCGCTGCGCCATGATCCAGGCAAGTGACGGTCCCGGCAACTTGGGGCAGACTTCGATTAACCCGTCCAGCGCCGAGGAGCACACACGTAGGGGCGCGACTTCGTCGACGGCGCTTGTGCTCCGTCGACCTCTATCACCTATGGGCCACACTTACGAGACGTCGCCTGCGTTCCCACGACGGCTTCGCGATGACATGTCTCCGTCCTTCGCCGCCAGCGAGAGAATTAACCCAGCTAGGAGTGTCAGGCTGCGTCTTCGTCCGCGTGCTCCACTCACGGCCAGTGAACCTGGAATCTCGGACGCCGGCGCTGCGTTCGACGACCCGGAAGCACTCCTGTTAGATTTGAAACCGACGATCGCCGAGGACCTCGTAACCGCGGAAACATTTATACCACAAGACTCTCAAAACGTACCGAGTTCACCGAAAAAGTCATTCAAGAGGCGAACTTCGTCCCTAAAGCAGGTCGACGACGTCGACGCAGCTGTCCCGCCAACCGAGGTTATTCGGTCGAAGCTTTCCGCCAAGGAAGAGGGGACGCCACAGCCAGGGTTTGTTCCAGCGTCGTCTTCGCAACGACCCGATGATGAGACGCTACACAACCCCGACGATCGCACGATACCACCAATGTCGGCGTCGATGGCACCCACCACCGCCGAAGAAGATGGGTCCGAGCTCTACACGGAACGCGAAGCTCGAAGGCGTACTTACCTCCAGGTCTGGGCCATTTGCGTCGTCGCCGTGGCCACGTTTATTCTGCCGGTGGGAATGATCATCCTCTCTTACAAGGCGACGCCGCCCGCAATGGCCATCGGGGCCTCCACGAACGAGACCAACAACACCGAGTCTTCGAACGTAACGTTGCCGACGACGGCGATGGACGTAGAGTGGACTGGAGTTCCGGCTCACTGCCACCGCGAACCTCGATTGATCGACGACGTACAGCGCGTGTCGGCGTACAATCCCGGCACGCCGAGTTCAAGGGCGCAACTCGACCACTTCTGCCTGTACAACAACTCGAGGTTTCTCACTGGCAGCACCTACGCCTTCTTGCCCCTGAACCTGCCGCTGTCCATGTGCCGGTACGTCGTCTATTGGTCGGTCGGTGTCAAGGACGGGATCCCCTTGAGCCACGTGCCCAAATTCGACGTCTCGTTCGGGCTTGAACAACTGAGGACCACTTTCGACCAACTCGGCACACAGGACGTCAAGATATTGGTGGCGATCGGCGGGTACCCCGAGGACAACCTGCAGCTCACCCGTTTGGGCAGTCATGCGGACGCCTTGACTCACTTCGCGGACTGGATGGTGCGGCTGATCACTTCCTTCCGGCTAGACGGCGTCGCCATTCACTGGAAGGCTGCCGAACCGGGTTGCCAGGGCACAGGAAGCGAAGAGGACGCCTTGCGATCCATCGTGGCCGAACTCCGAGCCACTTTCGCGCTCAAGAGCCTCCCCGGTCTTGTGACAGTGATTGTGCCGGCGGATGCGGGGGTCTCGTACCCTCTGGTCGAGCGGGTCATCGACACGGTCGACTACGTGCTCGTCGACACGCAGACGCTGCGGCCGTCGCCGCCCCTGAACTACGATGCTTGCCAGGAGTTGAGCTGGCAAGTCTTATACCTGGTGCAGAACCACCAGAACTATACTGGCAACGAGCACAAGTTCTGTGTCGCCTTGAGTGTGGCTCCGTGGGAGGTCGAAGCTTCCGAACCTACGTCAGCCGACGAAAATCCTACGCTTCTGAACCTGACCAGCGCATCCAGCCACGGAGGCCCCCCGGGAGTTGGCAGCTACTCTAGCGTGTGCGTTAAGGAGTCGCCGTGCGTGTTGAGTGGAACTAGTGCCTGCGTCGGGGTCGTGGCGGACAGATCGGTTAGCCCGCTCCTCGTGTACTTGTTCTACGACTACGCGACTCTGTTCAGAATGTTTTCGCACCAGTCGGCCATTGGCACTACGAGCCACTGCGCCCTTATACTGGATTTAAACTTGGATGAATACGTGGATTTGTGCCAGTCTCTAACAGGCACTAACATCTTCATGACGCGCCTATACTGGGCGCTTCTTCACCGGGGGTCGCAAGATTCTTTCAAGAGCTTATTGTGGCGGTGCAGATGGCCGTAACTGCGTCTGTTCATGTATATACGCGTCCATATCGTTTGTACATAAATTTCAAGTGAGCCAACCGTTAATACATCTAAAAGCGTCGTTCCCTATACGTGCAAACGTGACTTAGAGTGCATACATATATACAAGGGGACAGAACGAACGACAAAGACAAGCGCTGCGTCCATTGCCATAAAATACTTGTATAATTCCATACAGCTCTTGTCTTTGTCGTTCTTTCTGTTCCCTTGTCTACGTATGCGCTCTAAATGACGTGCACCTGCAATGAGATACTAGCTAGCCCGTAACCAAACCCTGCTCTGTATATGCACCTGTACAGTTCGCCGTCTTTCTCTCATTTTCTTCGGCGTGAATAGATTTGATCGAGAAATATAGGCTTCAGAAAATAGGCTAGGGACCAGCAAAAAAACAAGCTCTTGCATCATAAGAGGTAGCATAAAGAAGAACATGAAGCCTAGGAAAGCATCGGGGAAATCAACTGTCGTTGAAATTGAAATACGGAAAATAAAAGGGGGAGGGCGAAGTTACGCCCGAAAGGCGAAGCATCGATTGCGATAGCACATTAGTGGACAGCTATACGAAGTAAGAATAGTAGTCTTATCGGCCGTGTAAATCTGTAAACATAGCCACACTAAATAAATTAGCGAGCATGGTGTCACACGCTCACAAGCAAACATGAACCCATCTCTCTCGATGACCGCGACACTCGCTGTCAAAACGATAGAGTGAGGAAGCGCGTCAGCAGCAGCGAGCGAACTGACCTTCGTGCTGCTCTCGCATCAGCGCGAACCTTTTAAGCCGCGAAAACACAGCGCGCGGCGGTCGCCGTCGCAGAATGCTTTCAAGATTATATATATATATATATATATATATATATATATATATATATATATATATATATATAATTCAATGAAAAGTTCTGTAGGTCCGGTGCACAGGTAGTTGAAGAAACGAAGATGCACACTTAGGAAGTAGAACCCTTGCTTGGGCTAGTTGGTTCATGCTTGAATTAGTAAAGGTAAGGCGCAGAAGACCAGGATTCAAGATGAAACACAAAAGACAGGACCGGCGCCTGTCAGCGCCGGTCCTGTCGTTTGTGTTTCATCTTGAGTCCTGGTCTTCTGCGCCTTGCCTTTACTAATTGAAACACTTAGGCAAATTGCATCTTTAATGTTTTTAATGTCTCAGCCGTGGCACGGCCTTCGTCAGAATAAACACAGACACAAGCGCGCAGCCGCTTTTATGGGAATGCGCACGTGGGCATAATCAGCCGTACATCCACGTGTACACTTGCAAATAAAAAAAGTACAGCAGCAAATATAACTTAAGCACGATAAATCATGTGCATGAAATGTCATTAAGGTGTCACGATCAGTAGCGTAGCTAGGTCGTCTGGCACCCGGGGCCCATAGGTCTTCTGTCACCCCCCTCCGCGGGTGTAGCTGGCGGAAAGAGGGTTGTCTTCAGACGCATATGACACTCCCCCCCCTTACTGGCCCCTTGCACCCGGGGCCCACGGCCCCCCGGCCCCCCCTGTTGCTACGCTACTGGTCACGCTGATTGCGCATGAAGTACAGAATTATATCAATTGCGACATGCCACAACTGATTTGGCATGCTTTGTCGATTCTGTACAAGAACATACACATCAAGATACGGCAGGAAGGCACGATATTTTTCCTACGCTCTCGTTGATACCGGATGACACAGTGTTAAATTTATGGACGCGAAAGGATTCTCGTACTTCTCGATCATGGTGCGATTTGAAAACTGATTGTATTATGGTTACACTGATATTGTCAAACGTTTGACCTGGCAGTCGAACATGTTTAGATAATGGAAGGTGTGGCAAGCTGTTAATGTGTGCTTTGTGGTTGTTGAATCTGATACGAAAAGATGTTTTGGTCCGGTCGATATACTGCATATGACACACTGGAAATTCAAGCAGATAGATGACATTAGTGCTGTCGAAAGTGAAGTCGCCGTTGATTTTAACAGAAAAATTGGATGCTGTGCTTCTAGCAGTCTTTGATGCGGTCATGTGTGTACAAACTTTACAACGGGGCTTATTGCAGGATGACAACCAGCAGCAGCAATCGCTTTAGTCTTGGAAGAGGTTACTAGGTCAGGCAGATTCCTGGAGCGACACAAAGCGACCGTCTTAAACACATTTTCACGGACTCTTGGCGATTCCGTGAAAATGTGTTTAAGATGGTCGCTTTGTGTCAGTAAGTTATAATGCTTCCCGAGAATGTGGGACACGTTAGGAATAGATGCAGAGTGTGTTAGGATAAGGTTAGTTCGTGAAATCGGCTCCGATCGCTTGTCCGCGCAGATGAGTTCTTTCCGGTCGAGACAGTCGGACCGTTTAAGGGCATCGTCAATTATTTGTGAAGCGTATTTCTGTACGGTTAGTGCGTTATGAAGCTGGTTACAGTTGCGAGTGAATTCACTATATATAGTCCGAACAAATTCTTTTGAACCGGATAGCTTGGCTGTAGGGAATGCTCGTTTTGCAATGTTTGACATGGCTGCTTTTGAAATGCAGATATCGCTGTCGGTCAGTGAGCTTTCTGTAAAGATTTGTCGTTAAGTTACCATTGCACAGAGATACCGAGACGTCAAGAAAATTTATGCTGAGTGGTGAATAGGAATGGGAAAAGGAAATTGACGGTGCGGCGTTGTTAGAGTCGGTAATGAAGGAAAGTAATGCAGCTTCACCATGGCGCCAAATAAAGAAAATGTTATCGATGAAGCGTTTGTAATAGAATGGTTTGAGGTGACGAGTAACGAGGAAATTCTTTTCTAGCATGCCCATGAAAATGTCAGCATAATTGGGACCTATTTTTGTGCCCATTGTTGCGTTTCGCCTGCGACACGTGGTTTTGCCGGCGCGACTGCGGCGGGGCGGCAGACATTTTGGCCCGATCGTCGTCGCCGCAACACTCATCGCCAGGTGTTTCCAGGCGCGACTGCGGCGATGCCAAAGCAGGGATCTCGTTCCAGTCATTGTGCCCGAAACAGGCGATGCCAAAGCAGGGATCTCATTCCAGTTATTGGGCCCGAAACAGGCGATGCCAAAGCAGGGATCTCGTTCCAGTCATTGTGCCCGAAACAGGCGATGCCAAAGCAGGGACCATCCTCTCATTACAGTCATTGTGTCCGACCGGCAGCGCCACGACAGGGTGCTACGAGATCGTGCTCGACATGGTGCTACGGCATCGCTACGACAGTGTGCGTCACCATTAGCCCATTGTACATTCACGTGCTCGTCTTTTGAGGGGTTCCTTCTTGCCCTCAACTGCGAGAGTATAAAAACAGCTGCCCCCGGACGCCAAAGGGGGGGCTCCGATTTCTTCTGTTGAGTGAAGTGCTCTCCCGTCTCTCTACTTCGGTCAAACCTGACCGCCAACTCTTTGCGATGTTAAAATAAACAAGTTGTTTCGTTGTTACCAGTCGACTCATGCTTTGCCGGGACCTTCGGATGCTTGCAGTTGTACCCCAGGCCGCCAGGCCAACGCTACCCTTGGGGCTTGCGACCCAGGTACAACCACGGGCGTCAGCGCCGAGTTCCCAACAGATCGTACCAGCGGTGCGATCCAAACATCTGGTTGGCAGCGGTGGGATCGCCTCCGACTTCAAACATCTGGTTGGCAGCGGTGAGATCGCCTACGACTTCAAACAACTGTCTGCCAGCGGTGAGATCGCGACAACGGAGGCCAGCAGCGAAGAGATGCAGTTGACTGTATGCTGAGCAGCTCAACGACGATCCGGGAGCAGTGCAACGAGCCCTGTGTGACGACTGGTTGCCTGCAGCGGAACGACTGCGCGGAATTCCTGCCTGCGAGGTTTGGTGAGTGCGGGACTTTCTTCTTCTGGGCTTTGCCAGGCTTTTGTTAGTGTTAGAAACAGAGCTGGTAATTGTGGTTGTCGTTGCTGCCGGGTTAGTTTGCGGCAAGACAATAGTAAGCAGTAGAGAAAGCAGCATTCAGAGCAGCCATGGATTTGAAGTCGTTGCGCAAACCGAAATTGTTGGAGCTTGCAAGAGAGTTGGGTCTGGATGTCTCAGACAAACTAAGAAAACCTGAACTGCTAAAGGCTATTCTTGAGTTAGAGGCTGAGGATGACGAGCTGTCGGAATGCCTTGAGACTATTGAGGAGAGGTCAAAAAGACAGGAGCGCGAACTTAAAGAGCAAAAAGAAAAAGAAGAGCGTGAACGTAAAGAACAGAAAGAAAAAGAAGAGCGTGAACGTAAAGAACAGAAAGAAAAAGAAGAGCGTGAACGTAAAGAACAGAAAGAGCGAGAGCAACAAGAGAAAAAAGAAGAGCGCGAACACGCTTTGGAAATGAAGCGTCTCGAGGTAGAGATGGAACGCGCTCGTAATGGAAGTCAGGCACACGGTGCAGGAGAACGCGTATTGTTCAAAATGACGGACCTGATGCGGCCGTTTAAGCTTGGAGAGGACATTGGTTTGTTCCTGGTTAACTTTGAGCGAACGTGCGAGAAGCAGGGGTTCTCTCGGGAAACGTGGCCACAGCGCTTGCTCACTTTGTTACCCGGCGAGGCGGCCGACGTAGTCGCTCGCTTGGATAGAGAGGAGGCAGAGGATTTCGACACAGTGAAATCGAGTCTTCTAAAAAAGTACCGGCTGTCTGCGGAGGCGTTCCGTCGGAAGTTTCGGGAAAATGAGAAAGGCAGAAGTGAGTCATATACAGAGTTTGCGTATAGGCTTATGTCGAACATGCAGGAGTGGCTCAAAGAAGAGAAAGCGTTTGGTGACCACGATAAAGTTCTGCAGTGTTTCGGGCTAGAACAGTTTTATAGTCGGTTACCGGAGAACGTGCGATACTGGGTCTTGGATAGGCCAGACGTGAGTACGGTGGCTAGAGCCGCTGAGCTAGCCGAGGAGTTTGTGACGCGTCGAGCTCGCGGAGCTAAGGACGGTCAAAAGGGTGAATTTGGCTCGAAGTTTGAGAGGCCGAAGTTCACACCCATGAGAGCAAAGGGGAACACGCGTAGTGCGGATGCGAGTGAAAGCAGTCCGACCAAACGTAAAGAGACGGCGGCAGCCAAACGCAGAAAGCGGTTCGAGATGAGGCGAGCGCGCTTGTGTTATACGTGCCAGAAGCCGGGTCACTTTTCGGCGCAGTGTCCGGAAACAACACCAAAAGTTGTGTTTTTTTCATTAGGCAGCACTGACGAGAACATGAAGCTTCTCGAGCCTTACATGCGAGACCTCCTCGTGAACGGGAAAGAGTGCCGAGTGCTTCGCGATTCCGCAGCTACGATGGATGTAGTTCACCCGTCTTACGTAGAACCCCATATGTTCACGGGCGAGTGCGCATGGATCAAGCAAGCCGTGGAAGCTCATAGCGTGTGTCTGCCGGTAGCAAAAGTGCTTATTGAAGGACCTTTCGGAGCGCTTGAGACAGAGGCGGCAGTGTCATCTATGCTGCCACCCCAGTACCCGTACCTATTTTCAAACAGGTCCGATCACCTCCTGCGCGAGAAGGGGCTTTTGTTTGGTGAAGCTAGTGTTCAGGCCTTAACCAGATCGAAGGTTCGGGAGCTCGCTGCAAAGGCGGTAGTTGCGGGGCCGACGTTATCAAACAACGAAAAAGGGTCAGAGGCGCAGCAAGCTGATATTCCGAGCACGCCCGAACTGAATAAACTTGAGTCTGTAACGTTAAAGGCGCCAGATACTGGAGAGAAAATGCCCGACACGGGAAAGTTAGAAGAGCTATCTACTGATTTGCTCATCGCGCCTACGTCAGACGGACTTGATAGGTTGCTAAAAGTCAGCCGGTCGGCTTTGATAGCCGAGCAAAAAAAGGATGGCAGCCTGGAAAACGTGCGCTGCAATGTCAAAGAAGGTATCGCCAGGAAAACTGCGCGTTTTGTGGAAAGGGGTGGAGTCCTGTACCGGAAGTATCTAGACCGCCGAGGAGTGGAGTTCGATCAGCTGGTCGTGCCTCAAAGCTATCGTCAGGATCTGTTGCGCTTGTCACATGGGGGTTCGTGGTCCGGACACCTAGGAGTTAAGAAAACTAAGGACCGTCTCTTGCAAGAGTACTATTGGCCAGGGTGTTTTCGGGACGCAGACCATTTCGTGAGGACATGTGACACTTGTCAGCGGGTGGGCAAACCAGGGGACAAATCGAGGGCGCCGTTGAAATTGGTACCTATCATTACGGAGCCTTTTAGACGGCTCGTTATTGATACTGTGGGACCTCTGCCGGTAACAGCCACGGGGTACAGACACATTTTGACTGTGATCTGCCCAGCGACAAAGTTCCCTGAGGCAGTGCCGCTTAAAGAACTCAGCTCAGTTGAGATAGTTAATGCACTACTGTCCATATTTGCGCGAGTTGGTTTTCCTGCAGAAATTCAATCAGATCAGGGCACAGTGTTTACTAGCGCTTTGACGACAACTTTTCTCGAAAGGTGTGGGGTAAAGCTGTTACACAGCTCAGTGTACCACCCACAGTCGAATTCCGTTGAGAAGCTCCACTCCGTCATGAAGCGCGTGTTGAGAGCCTTGTGTTTTGAACATCAAACTGACTGGGAGCTGTGTCTGCCTGGGGTGATGTTTGCTTTAAGGACCGCGCCGCATGCAGCTACGGGGTTTTCGCCAGCTGAACTGGTGTACGGTCGCTCGCTTCGATCTCCGCTTCGCATGCTTCGAGAATCGTGGGAAGGTAGGGGCGACGACCCAGTCGTGGTGGAGTACGTACTTAAGCTCCTCGAACGCTTAAGAAGGGCACAGGAGTTGTCAGGTGAAGCAGTGACAAAGGCCCAGCAGAGGGCCAAGGTTTATTATGATCGGACAGCCAGGGCCCGTCGTTTTGAGGTTGGCGATGAGGTCATGATATTGCGCACATCGCTAAACAACAAACTAGACGTGCAGTGGGAGGGCCCAGCACGAATTGTTCAGAAACTGTCGGACGTTAACTACGTGGTAAGTCTGCCAGGAAAGCGGAAAGCACAGCAAGTTTACCACTGTAATCTGCTCAAACCTTATAGACAACGGGAAGCAGTGGTGTGCATGATGATAAACGTTCCTGAAGAGCTTCCAGTCGAGCTTCCGGGACTAGGCTCAGTGACGAACAGGGAAGACACCGGTCAAGTCATTGGTGACCTTATCAGTAAAGCACCGCTGTCGCCTGAGCAGAAAACCGAACTACCCCAGCTATTACAAGAGTTTCAAGGTCTGTTCTCTGAGAGGCCTGGTAGGACTTCTGTACTTACTCATGATATAGAACTTACCTCCCCAGAGCCAGTACGATCCAAGGCGTATCGGGTGTCACCCCGCCAGAGCGATATTATGGAGGCTGAGGTAAAGAAAATGCTACAGCCCGGTGTTATTGAGGCAGGTGAGAGTGATTATACCTCCCCTTTGATTTTAGTTGAGGTACCGGGCAAGGAACCTCGTCCTTGCGTCGACTACCGCAGGCTTAATTCCATCACTAAGGATCAAATTTATCCGATCCCTAACATCGAGGAGCGCCTTGAGAAAGTTAGTAGCGCTCAGTTTATTTCCACCCTAGATCTTGTCAGGGGTTATTGGCAGGTTCCACTTACAGAAGAGGCTAGTAGGTATGCGGCGTTCATTTCACCAATGGGAACATTCCGTCCTAAAGTGTTGAGTTTTGGTTTGAAGAACGCGCCATACTGTTTTTCAAGCCTCATGGATAAAGTGTTGCGGGGACAGCAAGAATTCGCTTTACCGTATCTAGACGACGTAGCGATATTCTCCGCATCCTGGTCTGAGCATATGACACACTTGCGGGCAGTGCTAACCCGCCTGCGCGAAGCGGGCTTGACAGTCAAGGCTCCTAAGTGCCAGATAGCACAGGCCGAGGTTGTCTACCTCGGTCACGTGATTGGTCAGGGTCGTCGCCGCCCCTCTGAAATAAAAGTGGCCGCTGTGCGAGACTTTCCGCAACCGCGCACCAAGACCGATATTCGGTCGTTCTTGGGTGTCGCCGGCTACTATCAGAGGTACATCCCTAGGTACTCTGATATCGCGGCTCCCCTGACGGATGCTCTAAGAAAAACAGAGCCTCAAACAGTCGTCTGGGACGAGACAAAGGAAAGAGCTTTTAGCGCCCTAAAGAGTGCCCTAACAGGCCAGCCTGTGCTACGATCGCCAGACTATACCAAAGGGTTCATTGTTCAGTGCGATGCTAGTGAGCGAGGCATGGGCGTTGTACTGTGCCAACGGGAAAATGGAGAAGTAGAACACCCCGTCCTGTATGCTAGTCGTAAGCTGACCAGTCGTGAGCAGGCGTATAGCGCCACCGAGAAAGAGTGTGCGTGTCTCGTGTGGGCCGTTCAGAAATTGTCATGCTATCTAGCCGGCTCGAGGTTTATCATTGAGACGGATCACTGCCCTCTCCAATGGCTGCAGACCATCTCTCCCAAAAATGGCCGCCTCCTGCGCTGGAGCCTCGCTTTACAACAATATTCCTTTGAGGTGCGTTACAAAAAGGGGAGTCTCAACGGTAACGCCGATGGCTTAAGTCGAAGCCCCTAACGTAGGAATCAGCCTCAAAATTGTTTGTTACTGATGTTTTTCTTCCTGAGGCAGGATTTTTTTTTTACATATTGCTTTTGTTTAGTGTTTCAAAGTGATGATATGCTTTCTAGTGCAATTTTTCAATTTGTGGACGCGTTCTGAGTGATGCTAGACTACTGTAAGGAACTAGGCAGTGGTATAAAAAGGGGAAAGAGCCTGGCAGGGCTTAGTGAGGGTTGTGCCGTGCTTGCTGACTGAGCGGTTGAGTTTCAGCGTAGTTCTAACGCTTGCCGGGAACGAGAACAAAAATGTGAACTCTCCCGAAGTCACTTTGCAGTGTCCCGTGCGAACCTGAACAAGAGAACGAGGCCTTCTCTGTGCGCTGCGCTCAAGAAACGTCGAGGGACGCCCGACTTCGGTTATGAGCATCATCAAGCGACATCCCTCCGGACAGCGGATGCAGTCCCCTGTCCATCGGGATCTCCTTCCCCCGGCGGGGCGGTCTGTTGCGTTTCGCCTGCGACACGTGGTTTTGCCGGCGCGACTGCGGCGGGGCGGCAGACATTTTGGCCCGATCGTCGTCGCCGCAACACTCATCGCCAGGTGTTTCCAGGCGCGACTGCGGCGATGCCAAAGCAGGGATCTCGTTCCAGTCATTGTGCCCGAAACAGGCGATGCCAAAGCAGGGATCTCATTCCAGTTATTGGGCCCGAAACAGGCGATGCCAAAGCAGGGATCTCGTTCCAGTCATTGTGCCCGAAACAGGCGATGCCAAAGCAGGGACCATCCTCTCATTACAGTCATTGTGTCCGACCGGCAGCGCCACGACAGGGTGCTACGAGATCGTGCTCGACATGGTGCTACGGCATCGCTACGACAGTGTGCGTCACCATTAGCCCATTGTACATTCACGTGCTCGTCTTTTGAGGGGTTCCTTCTTGCCCTCAACTGCGAGAGTATAAAAACAGCTGCCCCCGGACGCCAAAGGGGGGGCTCCGATTTCTTCTGTTGAGTGAAGTGCTCTCCCGTCTCTCTACTTCGGTCAAACCTGACCGCCAACTCTTTGCGATGTTAAAATAAACAAGTTGTTTCGTTGTTACCAGTCGACTCATGCTTTGCCGGGACCTTCGGATGCTTGCAGTTGTACCCCAGGCCGCCAGGCCAACGCTACCCTTGGGGCTTGCGACCCAGGTACAACCACGGGCGTCAGCGCCGAGTTCCCAACAGATCGTACCAGCGGTGCGATCCAAACACCATGGACAGTGGCGTAGCTAGGTCGTCTGGCACCCGGGGCCCATAGGTCTTCTGTCAACCCCCCACCCACCGGGTGTAGCCAGCGGAAAGGGTGTCTTCAGGCGTATATGACACCCCCCCCCACTGGCCCCTTGCACCCGGGGCCCACGGCCCCCCGGCCCCCCCCCCCCCTGTTGCTACGCCACTGCCCATGGAGGTACCACTGGTTTGAACGTAATGTTCGCCGTCGAGTTCAAAGTTGTCGAGTTCAATAATTAATGTTAGAATTATGCCAAGGGTACAATCGTCGATGGGTTTGTCATCTACAGAATCGTTATATGCACGGAGTACAGATTGAATCCTATCTGTATGGGGAATGTTCGCGTACAGCGACGCCCCGTCCAGTGTGACTAGAAGAGCATCGCTTGGAACACGCAAGTCAGCGATATCAGACAGGAAGTGGTTAGTATCTTTGATATAAGAAGAAAATTTAGGAGGAATCGAACTGATAAGGTTATCTACATAGCGGGACAAATTCTCTGCGACAGTACCTATTCCTGAAACTATTGGTCGCCCTGGGTTGTTTTCCTTACGGATTTTAGGAAGGATATAAAATATCTAGAAGAGTTAACTGCTGGGCTAGTTGGTGATCTTGCATACTGAAAAGATTTTGCGCCAAAAAAAAAAAAACACACACACAAGAAAGACGACGACACCACGGGCGCCCGTGTTGTTTTTTGGCGCAAAATCTTTTCAGTATGCAAGATAAAATCTCCTTCCTAAAATATTGTCACGTGGTGGTGACGTTGAATAACACAGTTGCAATACTGTGAACGACAAAGCTAACTTTTATTGGGCGAACCTGTGCCCACAAAACAGGCTACACTTTAGCACAGCAGCGGCGAACACGCTCGGCGATCGTCGAAAATCTGATCAGCGGGTCAAGCGCGTCGGCTTTTATACAGCAGCCATCGAATGTTCCAGACTAATCGTTGGGACCCGCATGCCTTCAACAAAGTTCTACGCCATTCGTGTCAAGCGATGAAATCAGATAACACAAGGTTCGGCGACAACAGACAGTCGATAGAAGTATCGATAACTTTCCAGAAACTTCGGATACATTCAGGCGCGTCCCGCGCTGTGCGATAACATTTGTTAGGCGGCAAAACGTGTGGCCCGATAAAGACAATAATAATAATAATATTTGGGGTTTTACGTGCCAAAACCACTTTCTGATTATGAGGCACGCCTTAGTGGAGGACTCCGGAAATTTTGACCACCTGGGGTTCTTTAACGTGCACCTAAATCTAAGCACACGGGTGTTTTCGCATTTCGCCCCCATCGAAATGCGGCCGCCGTGGCCGGGATTCGATCCCGCGACCTCGTGCTCAGCAGCCCAACCGATAAAGACAAGTACACGTATCAACACCCCCCTCTTACAAAGCATCGACCCGATGCTGCAAACAAACGAAAGTAATAAATAAGCACTCGTAGCAAAGAAAAAAACAACATAAGGAAAGTTCGTTAGCGTCCGTAAAAGGGTTTAAGACGCACCACGTGGACCACTTCAGGTCGTGCGCGACGCCGCTGTGAATGCGAAATGCCGTCTGGCACGACCTCATAGTCCAGTGCGCCAATACGTCGGATGACCTTGTAGGGTCCGAAATAGCGTCGCAATAGTTTCTCACTCAGTCCTCGTCGGCGTATCGGGGTCCATACCCAAACACGGTCGCCGGGCTGGTACTCGACGAAGCGTCGTCGGAGGTTGTAGTGTCGGCTGTCGGTACGCTGCTGGTTTTTGATCCGTAGGCGGGCGAGCTGTCGGGCTTCTTCGGCGCGCTGGAGATAGGTAGCGACGTCAAGATTCTCTTCGTCAGTTACGTGCGGCAGCATGGCGTCGAGCGTCGTCGTCGGGTTCCTGCCGTAAACCATCTTGAACGGCGTGATCTGTGTTGTTTCTTGCACCGCCGTGTTGTAAGCGAATGTTACGTACGGCAGGACGGCATCCCAGGTCTTGTGTTCGACGTCGACGTACATTGCTAGCATGTCGGCGAGGGTCTTATTCAGCCTCTCCGTAAGACCATTCGTCTGTGGGTGGTAGGCAGTTGTCCTCCTGTGGCTTGCCTGACTGTATTGCAGAATGGCCTGGGTGAGCTCCGCTGTAAAGGCCGTTCCTCTGTCGGTGATGAGGACTTCTGGGGCGCCATGTCGCATCAGGATGTTTTCGACAAAGAATTTCGCTACTTCGGCGGCGCTACCTTTCGACAGTGTTTTAGTTTCAGCGAAGCGGGTGAGGTAGTCCGTCGCCACGACGATCCACTTATTTCCGGTTGCTGACGTCGGAAAGGGTCCCAACAAGTCCATCCCGATCTGCTGGAATGGTCGGCAAGGAGGCTCGATTGGCTGTAGTAATCCGGCTGGTCTTGTCGGTGGTGTCTTGCGTCGCTGACAGTCTCGGCATGTTCTGACATAACGGGCGACGTCGGCGGTCAGGCGCGGCCAATAATACCTTTCCTTTATCCTCGACAGCGTCCGGGAGAATCCAAGGTGCCCAGCGGTTGGATCGGGTTCTACTTAAAATTAGAATTAGAAAAGAAAAATTATGGTTGTAACGTTAAGGGATAAGAGCAGATTGGGTGAGGGAACAAACGCGAGTTAATGACATCTTAGTTGAAATCAAGAAGAAATGGGCATGGGCAGGACATGTAATGAGGAGGGAAGATAACCGATGGTCATTAAGAGTTACGGACTGGATTCCAAGGGAAGGGAAGCGTAGCAGGGGGCGGCAGAAAGTGAGGTGGGCGGATGAGATTAAGAAGTTTGCAGGGACAACATGGCCACAATTAGTGCATGACCGGGGTAGTTGGAGAAATATGGGAGAGGCCTTTGCTCTGCAGTGGGCGTAACCAGGCTGATGATATATATATATGGGATGATTATGAAGGAGGAAAGAGACGCTGCAGCCCATCAGTAAGGACGGCGCAGCGTCTTAGGGGGGTGGGGGAGTAGGAGGTAAAGTGGAAAGAGGTGAGCGGCCAGGGCGCGCGCAGCCAAGCCGCCCGCGCTGTATCTTGAAACCCTACACCCCCCCCCCCCCCGGAGCCTTGGGTGCAACATGATAAATGAATAAACGCTTCATTGAGGTAACCACTGGGCCGATTTTAATAACCTTCCGGTATCTGAGAGAGAAAGCTAAATTCTAGTGACTGTCGGAATCAGAATTTAGATTTAGGACCTGAATTATTAAAAAGAAATTGTGAAAAATTGGTAAGATTGAAAAAAAAATAGAAGCACGAAGTTCACAATTTCGTGCATGGGTCTGCACCGCTCTACACCTAGAACAAATATCGCAGTTCTGCAAGCTTCATCCAAGAACATCCTAAGTGGACAAATTTGATACGTCAATTTCTATCTTACGCGAATTTGTTACATTGTTTACAAGGTTTTTGCAAAAGTTCTGCTCCCAAATTAGTGTTCTATTTGAGAGCCATTTATTATATATCAATTTTGTCCGCGTTTGATGTACTATTGCTGCCACTGCAGTACTATTAAGTGCCATTCACAGAATTGTGACATCCACTTTCGTTGCTGAGTTATAGAGTCGTATACTTGATAGTTTCGTTTTCTGAAAATGCGCGATTTGTACGAATTTTTATTAAAATTGACGAGCTACATCAAAAATTCGCAGCCAACAGTCGCTAGGCTTTTAACTTTTTCTTTTAACTCTAACCAACGCCATGAAGTTTGGTGCACTGATTGCCGAGATAAACGATTTCTCCTTTCCCATGCACTTAGATGGCAGCCCTAAAGCTTCCTCAGCGTCTGCAACGGTACTATGGTCCCCAGAAAGAAAACATTCTACTGACCATAGCTGTACATTCAAAGAGGTTTAAAAGGGTACGTCCAAGAAGGTTGACAATTTACGTCCAGTCATGGCCTCCTGTATTTTGACAATGCCTGCCCAGTCTCTTCAAAATACACGACGAAATGTACGCGGATCAGTGGTACACTGCGACGGCGTCAAAAATTTATGTTTGCCATTATGCTAAAAGCATGGACTTTCGCGCGAGGACATCTGCGGTACCGCTGCTTTTGGTTTTCGTGTCGCTGACGTGACCCTAACAACTGCGCGGCTGCCCTAACTATGCCGTGTAATCTGCTACTGGACATTACTGGGAGTGTAACGTGGTGTAACTATGAGCGTAACGTCCTCGAAATGGAAAGTGATGCCCGGTTGATCCCAGCTTTAGCAATACCGGGCAGGCATAGAAGCTGCACGTCTAGGGTCGCTTGTACAGTACATGGTACAGTAGTACATCCATGTGTTCACGGCCTCCGAGAGCGGACGGAGCACTCTGTCCACCATAGAAGCACGGGCGCTGCTGTCTGACAGCGCACGTCGCCGGATCTCGGAGGCCGTGGTGTCAGTGCGTTGCCATCGCGTCGTCAGCCGCCAGTGGGCACCACGCCTATTTCCTGGTAGTGTTTTTATTTGGCCGCCGTGTTTCGTCTACGGTTTGGCTGATTCATCTGTTGTGATCGCGCAATCGCTCGGACAGCGCCGTTGCCAATGTCATGTACTGGGTGTAGTTCAAAGTTCGGACTCCTCACGAGAGAGGTAAGGCGTCCCTAAAAGCAAGCGCGCATTTTATCGCAGTTCCTCCCTGCTGTTGTTTTCTCTAGCTTCGCGATATCGCACAAACTTCACAATGCGCGATTGATTTCTTTGAAAACCGTCTGATTGTGCTCTATATGTCTCTCTTGTGCGGCGCTTTTAGCACTCCTGTCCCAACTGCCAATTCTCGTACTGCGCCAAATGCCTAAAATCGTCTGTGCTCGTACCGAAGTTGGGAAAGCAGCACAAAGTTTGCAGGACGTGCTTTGAGACTCTCAGCAGGTAAGAATGCATTTATCTTAAAACGCTTGTTACGTATTCCTTAATAGAGGCCTCTACACTACGTTTGAAGGCCGTTTCGGTACTGCGTAAATGTGCCGCGCGATAGTTAACCGAAACCGTTGCTGCAATGCAACATGCGACGTTGCTAACCTCCGATCAAAGCGGTTCGTCATAATCACGGAGTACTAGTGATCGAATACAACTGTTATTCTACCATTGGGTTCTTAAATTTACAAGAACCAGCACCGTGGTTTTATGATAATTTAACTTGTGGCCGGTTTGTTTCAGTCTATGAACTCTGAATGCTCGATCGTGCAGCCAATTTGCTCGGTAACCGAATGGTACATGTAGCCGTTGAGTATATGTTCTAATCATACCTTGATGGGGAGACAGGCTTTGTGAAAAAAACACAAAGGTAATGTTTCACGAGAATATGTGACTAACGATATTACAAGAATATATCACTAAGGCTTAATTGTTTCCAGCCGAAACGTTAGTGACAGGTTTATAGCTTGGTGTCTTTAGCGGTTTACGACACATTACTCCATGCAGCTGGCTCCATGGTTACGGGCTAGCGATTAAACCTCGTATAGTTTCAGTAGACTGGCTTATGGAAGCAGACATTGAACGCTTACAAGCAGCCATAGTCACTTCTTTTGAGTGTCGCTACGATTGAAAGAGTGCTTGCATTTCAAGTTTATGTTTGTTTCCACAGGACCACTGCTAGTAAAACAGAGGAAAGAGAAGCGCCTGCTGCTCTGCAAAAGTGAGTCCTGCGAGAGTTGGTAGTGTTCTGTCAAAATAGCACCTCAACGAAGTCCTATGAAAGAAACGCAAAACTTAAGTAAACTATCAGCTAAATGTTTCTTGAGAACAGAGGAGGTATATGTTATATCATACATAAAGGAATCGATACAAATTTTGTGTCTGCACTGAATGCTTAGCAGATTTGCAACACTTGGCCTGTGTTCGTTCATATTGAGGTTTGGCACTGTTGTCATGGCTGAGCCCACATTTTTCCTTTGATGCACATGTGCGGTATGCATGCAGAAAGAAGGAAAGTGAAAAGTTATCTGCAGTATATGTGTACTAAGGCTGCCTTATTTGCTTACAGTTTATGTATTGGTTGTCTGTGAGAACCACTTTGCCCAGCTATTAGCCATGGTGGCTGCATTTATATGGGTGCAGAATGCAAGAACACTTGTACACTGAGCTTTGGGGGTAGGGTAAAGAACCTCAGGTGGTCAAAATTGATCTAACACAGTCTGCTAGTTAGTTGTCCTTTCCTGTGACACATTTTGTATCAAATTCAATTCCTGTTTTCATTTTTTTTCTTTTTCTAGATATATATGGAAATATTAGATAAGCTGTAAGGCTCTCTAGTGGGTTAGGGCTAGTTGATTATATTCCACATTGAAAACAGTGCAAAAAACACAGACAGATAAGAAAATGATTCAAGTGCTTGCTGGCAACATTTAAAAGTCTATTCTTACCAGATGTTCAGCTTAAGGTTCACTGAATCTACTAAAAAATTTAACAAAGGTTGCTGAATTGTGCAGCTTATCAGAGAGCACAGCTTAAAGAATGGACATTAAAAGGAGATAATTGTCATTATGTATCTTTGTAATATTTTGGTAAAGTGACAGTTACATCAATTGCAGTTAAGTAAATGAAATTAATTTCCTCTAATACTCAATGTTGTATAAATAAGGGACACAGGTATGAAGGTCTATGCTACTGACTTGTTTGTATTGTATTTCGTTACTTTCCAATTTTGCAAGCAGTACTTGCCGATATTGTCCAGATTTAATCATAAGTACACAGTTACCTGTGTTGATGAGAAATGCTTTCTTCATTAATGCGGGGCGGGCCATATTTTATACCGATTGATTTCATTTTCCATTATTATTATTTTTATCTGTCAGGTCAAGTGGCTGATCCAATTAGTGATGCAGGCACGAAAGCATTCGAGACAGCATTCAGGAAGAGTTTAAAAAATGGAGAATGAAAGGGGGGACTGTTAATTATTAACACTGCAGAAACGGAGGACTCAGAGGCCAGTAAAAAGAAATGCTGGAAACGTGAAAAAAGCAGCAAGGTTGATTTCACTAGAGATATTAGGAAGTTTTAGAAAGTGTTGTATTTCAAGAGGCATTTTGTACCTAAAATAGGGTCAGGGAAAACACAGGAAATGCGGGACATGGAAATTCAAGACAATGAGCAAAACGAGAACAAGGTGAAAGCAGGTGCCAACGTTTCAAGTGGACTTGTTTTTTCAAAGCGACTTATGTGAGATAAGCTGATAACCAGGCTGATGATGATGATGATGATGATGATGGTGGTGGTGGTGGTGGTGGTGGTATGATGATGATGATGCCATTTCTAAAGCTGCCTATTTCTGCCTTGCCTCAAATGTGAAAGGAAGATGGCTGTGCTGAACAAGCAGCCACAATCCAGTGTAAGTTATGTTCTTTTGGGCAGTTTTTTGTACTCTTTTGTACACCTGGCTGATATCACGCCTTAATGTTCGGTACTTCGTTTATGAAACTCCCTATTTCTGGCTTGCCTCAACTGTAAAAGGCTAGTGCTGAACGCTGAACAAGCAACCTCAAGCCATTGCAAGCCAAGTTATCTTGTTCTTTCTTACATTCTTTTGTATGCCTTGCCAATATCATCCCCTAACCTTGGGTACCCTGTTTCTAACACTCCCCATGTCTGCCTTTCCTTGACTCTGAAAGGCGAATGGACGCACTGAACAAGCAGCAGCAGCAAGCCGACAACTCCGCTTCTCGCGGAGGTGGTTCCGCTCTACAGATAGAGGAGATTGAGAGCCGGCTAAAGAAGCTGCGTCAGGACAGCAAAGGTGAAAGTTCGAGATCCTTTTCTGTCTTGCTTGCACTACATTCCTCACAATTTCAATAATAATAATAATAATAACTTTATTGCCCTGGCTTGACACAGCAACAAGAATGCTAACATTTCATTGCTTACAATGGCAGAATCCTCGAGACGTGCTGTTAGTTGAGACATTAAAACGGCTTTAGAGGGGTCAGGGCTGTACTAATATAACAGCATTTTTAACATAGAAAATTCCGAGACGGAATATTTTTATAACTAATTTGTGTAATTAATGAAGGCTGCTTTGTAGACTTACTTGTAAGTACTGTAGTTTACAGGGATTTGTTCTCAACAGGAAACTCTCGCTGGTTTTTTGCTTATATATATGCATCTGAAATGCAAAAGCTTTAATAGACAACCCCTTAACCCATTTGAATGAAAGTGATTGCATTTAAGAAACAAGTTATTTAACCCATTTAGTACCATCTTTTTTTATTCAGATATTATAAAACGCTCGCCATTGTTTATTTTCGGTTATTCAGAAGGGAAAGAAATGACACAGATAATGGCAAATGGCACTCTTAGTGTGGTCCTCA
This sequence comes from Dermacentor variabilis, assembly GCF_050947875.1. NCBI lineage: Eukaryota > Metazoa > Arthropoda > Arachnida > Ixodida > Ixodidae > Dermacentor > Dermacentor variabilis. Next base: position 31,944,377 of record NC_134578.1, on the reverse strand, counting down.
CATTCCTATCTTCGCTTTCGCACCTGGTTTTGTTCTAGCACGCACGCTTTCTCGATAGCGTCGCTGTGTCTGGGTTAAAAAATTATAATGCCTGCGATAAATGTATGACAGATGGCAGAAACACGCAAGAATGATCCTTGTGCTACGGTGCAAATACTTAAAACGGAGAATCGCTGGCGGTAACGGTTTGCGAACCATCCCTCCAACCGGTGGATGCTCCCTCCACGCAGCAAAAGCCACGCCCGCGAAAGGGCACGTTCTGTAGTGCGCTAACAAAAACCTCAGGCTGAGCACACCCAGAGAGAATGGGAAAATATGCTTCTAAGAATATACACCAGATGGCGGAACTACCTTGAAGCTCCCCAACTTCATATTATACTGCGCAAATTTGACTGGAGGGAGTTGAAAACGTACTGGTACATCATTGGTACTGAAAGGGTTAAGATGCTCATTGCAATTCACCTCGACATCGAGGAAACACTTGCTAACACCAAGTGGTGTCATTGTCTGCGAGGCTTTGTAATCATGTTAACAATGATGGAGTGTGGTTTTAATGGGACACGGTGCAACATTTCCAGGTGTCATTCCAATTCACGCCGACATCGAGGAAAGACTCGCAAAGCTCAAAGAAGTCGATGTTTCCTACTATCGTCAGGCCCCAATCACAGTGAGTAATAATTCTCTCGCAAAGTGCTGCCACTCAAAGGCTTTAGTAACTGGCATCATGGCAGGTGTTGAAGGACTCGACGAACTTGTCCAGCCAATCAATCACTCATTAGTTTGTACATACAATGTATTTACAAATATACATGGATGGATATGTAAGTATACAGAAGGACTCTAATGTTGCACACAAATTGCCGTATACACTCGTGTAAGGGCCAGACTTGCTTTTTCTTTTTTTTAATTTTGACGAGGTGCAGCTGACGAGGTGCATGGTTTGTAACTGTGACTGACACAACAGCAGATGTGAACTAATATCTCTAAATCCTCAGGATTATAAATTATTGCTTTGAAATCTTGTTTTTGTCTGTAACTGAATAAAAGCATTACCAAGGGTGAAAGAAACCGAGCCACAGATAGGTTTCTAGTTCATATACTGCAAGAAATGCAGTCTTCTGGTACGGCTGTGTTGGAGCTGTAGATTGATCAGTGCATAAAAGGGATATTTCACACCAATACAAAAGTGGCACTAAGCTACAAAAATCCATCTGAAAGAAAGCTTCGCTGATTAAGAAACATTCATCCTGGTCCCAAGGCTGTTGGACCTAAGGTTAGGACCAACTGTGCTGCCTGACCAGGACATCGCTTTGACCAGTTCGGCTCATTAGGAAGCCAGCAGTCGGCATTGCAAGCAGGAATTGCTATTCGACTACCAGCTGCCTGCTTAGCTCTCCTGCAAAGTTGGGTGATGTTCCTAAGTTCAATCTGCAGACCAGGAGGTTTTAACTCTGAAGCTGTCTGCGCAGCCTGACAAGTGTTCTTTAAGTCTTTCATGAATCTACCTCCATATCGTGTATTTGTGCAGAGCTAATTTTGCTGAAAAATGAAGACGGTTATTGTTAACCTTATAACGTTAGAACATTTTGTCCGTGTAGGTTCCTGTACAGTTGACTACAAAATAGTGTCGGACACGGAATTTGGGAAATGTTGCTGAATTCCCGTGAAGCCTATGTACATATTCTTAAATTCCAAGTATGACCTCTCATAGCTTTTGAGAATTGCACAGCAATTGATTAAATTAGAGAAGCGCCACGCCTTGACAGAGCAGAACGCAATTACGGTTATTCATTGCTTCACACAGTGGTCACAATTCACATTTTTTTGCGCAAGCTGTGTTCTGTCATTCTTTGTGACTGGCTACCATCATTCCCAATGTTGGCTAATGTTGGGCGAACATTGACCCTGCTTTGCCATCCTGTACCAGTATTGCCAACGATTAGTTCTACCCCTCCACAGCAATTCCTAGTTTTCACAGGCTTGCTGGAAATTGATCACCCTCAGCTCATTGTAGTGAATGCAGTTGAACTTGGGCACTCACCCTCATCATTTTGTCATTTGCGATCGTTTCTTTAAGAATGTGGTTGTCTTTGCAGGTGTATGCAACAGACGCAGAGAAAGCAAGCAGCCTCTTCGCTGAAGTGATGCACAAGGTGGCCATCGACAGGCGTAGGGCCCAGGTTATAAAGGCAACCACCGATGAAATGGAACAGCGTCTCGAACGCCTGCGTGGACTTAGCAGAGATTCCATGGATTCAAACCTTCAGGTACACTTTCTTCAGAGCTTCGCGCATTTCTGCATAGTCCCACTTATTTGTGGGAACGTTAATTAAAAAATTTGGTTATTGTATATCATTTATATATTCTCATTAACAGTGTTGTTTAAGAGAGCAGATATCGTTTGTGCCATTCTGCATGTACCTTTTCATTCGTAACTATGATACAAATATTTTAGTTAGTCTACTCCCCTTACTCCCATTGATAGTAATAGTTCTAAAAGGAATGAAATCTGATTCACTTGGCATTGATGCTTTACAGAAAAGTGTTCTTGGAGCAGTGTAATATGTGTCACACAGTGTGTGGTTCAAGTACTTATGCCCTGTGTGATGTTCTTGTTTTTTTCCCTATCAAGATTTTATTGCAATTTATCTCAATGAGGTGCACATAATAAATCAGACTTGTGTGGTTGTGTACACTAGCCCTTGCAGTTAAGAGGACAACAAAGGCAAAATTGGGGCAAGCTAAATTGATATGATTTGTGAAAGAACATATGTCTCACTGCTGGTAAGGACCGAGCGTACGCAACAGGAGGAAAGATTTTGATAAGACAGAGTGGAGCGCAGCCGTGGTTTCAAGAACATGGGACCAGCCCTTGCTTCTGTAAACCGTCCCGGTACTGATTTGTTGGGAGCGATCAGTTTTCAGTGTTACAAAGCAAACTGTAGTGCATTCGAACCTAAAACGAGGCCAACATTGTTCAGTGTTGTCCTGTATTTTTTTTTTCTCGCATCAACTTCTTTTTTTTCTCTGGCACCAGAACTTTCAACCCAGTTCATGTTCCTGTGTGATTCCGTGTTTTTCTTCAATGCTATGTTTATGTGGGTTCCACTGTTTAACCTTTGCTTTCTGGTCTCTCTCTCTCTTCGCATAGAAAGAAATTTAGTGTTATTCACAGCGTGCAGAATATATGAGTGCAATGAAATGTGCGCCAATATAGCGATGAAAAACAGCATAGCATGCTATTTTGTTCTGCCTTCGAGTTCATGCTTTTGCTTTCTTATTCTTGTATTTCATATTATTTTATTGGCATTAGAGTGACTACTTTTCTACATCATTTTATTTGCTTCACGGTCTGTATATTGTCCACAATTTTTGTCTTTTATGTCTACTAGCCTTCTTCTAGTCTTTTGTGCAATGCTGTACTGTCCTTATGTTATGTTGCATTTGGAATATTGCTCTATTTCCATTTAGTTCTTACTGTCTGTGACATCCTGCTTACCAAAAGCCTCGTACGAGGCCTGTAAGAAACATTTAAGAAATAATTAAATGTTGTAATCTGCTGCTGTTTTCTTCTCTCTAGGACACAAAAGACAACACTTCGTCAGATGCTGCTGGTGGTCCCCTTGCCACAACAGCGCCAACAGAGCTTCACCAGTCCACACAGGGAGCGACTGATGGAAAAGAGGACCAGCCCATAGACGAAGTGGCACGCCTGATTGGCGAAGAGCTTAAAGCGGCAGCGGAGTCAGCGAAAAAAGGTCTAGAAGAACTCCAGAAGGACAAAGAACTCATGAGGGAGCTCGGGCAGATCAAGGCCAAGAAAACGGGTTAGTTGTCATAGCCTTTGCACTTGCTACAGTTTGCCGCTGTACAGAGTTTGTGCGTTTGGGCTTCAACACACAAAATGTGAGAGAAACAGTTCACAAAACCTCTTCATATTTCGTCTATTGTTGTGCGCCTAGTAGATTGAAGAGTTTCCACACAACTCGGTGTTTAGCCGTGCTGCAGCATTGGAAACTCGTCTAGTACAATGTAACACAGCAGAGGCTGTGTTTTCTGACAATCCATGTCATCTGTAATTCTTTTTTACCCTTTGTCAATTTGATCTCGCATCTCCACTGTCCACTTAAATTTGACTTTTTCTTTTTGCGTGGGTTATATGCTGGTAAAATACGGTATACCAGCATTGTGTAGACACCGAAGACCTTTTTAGTGTGTGTGTGCGTCGAATTTTGGGATACCTGAGCGCTTCATCTTTATGGAGCTGACTTCTGCGTCTTTGGATTTGTTTTGCAGCCAACGTCCCATGCAGCGGTACTCACTCATGCTTACACGTACTCTCACTACCAGAGACTGGCCGACGTTTGTGCACATGTCCACCCACTGACAGTCACTTGCACCCATTTACTCACCATTAGTCACTTCATACTCACTTCAACCTGCTCACCAGCTGACTCTTGTTTCTATTGCTGCCCACTTGATCACAGCCGTCAGCACTTACGCTCATAGTCACGCCTATGAAATTAATGTACAAGTATGTGTTCTCACGAATCAGTGTAGTGAAATCCCGACAATTCAAAATCTCTTAACTCGAATTGATGAATATTTCTAAGTGTTCTGTTCCGTGTACTTGAATAGAAAAAGACTCCTGCGAATTAAAATTCCTAGAAACTTGCAGTGTTTATTTTGAAAAAAATGCCTCGCTCCCACGGATTACTTTTCGGATGAACCCGAGCCAAAGGCAAAGATTTGATGCGTCGCTAGCTACCATAACATTGTGTGCCTTAAAAATGACAAGGAAAGACGCGTGGGAAGCCGAGACCAAACTGGGGCAGTCAACTACGACCATGCAGTGAACTACGACACCCCCCCCCCCCCCATTTCTCCTAGCACATGCTTGATCACATTATCTCTAACATTGGGCACACAGGAGAATCGCATTCATCAAGCCACGATCCTGCTAGGCTCACCCTCTTCTTGCTTTTCTGGGCACCTACAGCAAAAACTGGGCGTGAGACACGACCTTATCGCACTTGCACTTTATACGGAACCTAAGCTTCTTCCAGCATGTGTCGTAGCACGCTGATGGAGGAGAGATAAGACTTTTTGAATGTGAACCCGGTTATGGTTTTGTTCTTGCAAGTTGTATTGCACAAATGGTTACGCACTATATTTAAAGGGATCTCCTTAGTTTGAATGCCATTTTATTCAAATGAACTTCCGTTCCTCTTGGAATTCCAGTTAACGAGATTCTACTGTGCTGTGCCTGCCTAAGAGGTCATGCTATGGTGGTGAACGCTACTGCTTTCACTGCTCAAAGAATTTTCGGGGTACTAGTGGCAGATGTTTTGCTTGCAGGTAAAAAAAAGGCGGAAGATGGCGGATCCGATTCAGACGACAGCACGGAGGCGGATGCTGTTGTGGCCGAGGTGAGGGCTCAGTACAATTTCACACTTCAGCTCAATTGCAGCCGAGTTTGTGCAGAAGAAAGATAACTTTCTTGCTGCCACGACAAAACGAATTTCCAGCTACGTGAATTTCAGTGCAGAGGACATTTACGGTTGCACTATAATTCTTCGTGAAAACCCAGCACGGTGGCCTAATGCCTATAGTGTTTTTCTACAAAACATGAGGTCACGGGTTCAGTTCTCGAAGGCCGCTGTCACATTTGATGGAGGTGAATTGGTTAAAAAGATATATAAATTCTGAGATTTCACATGCCAAAACTACGATATGATTATGAGGCACGCCGCAATGGGGGACTCCTGATTAATTTTGACCGCCTGGGGTTCTCCGATGTGCACCCATTGAACTCTGTATGGCTGTTCTTGCATTTTGCCCCGAGTCAAAATGCAGCCTGCATGGCCAGAATTTGATCGCACAACCCTCAGGCTTAACAGAGCAATGCCAAAGCCACCACAGGAGTTCTTGGATCTAGGTGCACATTAACCCTAGGTGTTCAAAATGTTTCCGGAGATCTGTACTACAGCACTCATCATGACCCACTTTGCAATTTCGGGATGTTCCTCTCTACCATTCTATCTAGCTTCCCTCCGGACTTGCACGTTAGTAGAAAGGTTTGCGCTTTTGCAGGGTGTCATAGATAATTTCAGCTGTCAAGGGGTCAACATGGTGACGCCCAGGGAGCTCTAGAGGGCATTCTGCACATTCGACGCGGTGCAAAGGTCCAAACGACTTTCTTGCGTCGCGCAGTTCCTCTCTGCTACGCTCCTGTCATGTATACACACGCTCTGAACCACCTATCAACACGGTGTTCCAGGCAGCAGAAGCAGTAGGAAAGCCGAAGAGGCACAGAAAGCTTTGCTTTAAAATGCACCAGAGGATTCATTTGTGTGTCAGATGGATGGATGAGTCGTCAGAGCCATGACAGCGGCACTTGTTGGTAAAAAAAATGTAACTACTCTGGCTTTAAGCTTAATTGAAAATCAATAAGAATATATAAAAATTCCAGTTTTTCTATGCATTGTTGCGGAAAACTGTATGTTGCTGCAGTCTATACTTTACAAATTACTTTCTTTTTCTTTTTCTGTGAATGTTGGCGTACCCTCTATGTAGGTTGCACATATAGCTGAACCTGGACTGATCATTGGTAGGGGTCTTGGTAAAAGAATGCACTGGCACACTAAACCTAAAATTGACGAGTACCAGTATCTCTCTGTTGCCTGGTTACAGGTTCTTGAACAAGCAAAACTCGAGGAACTCGAAGAGTTGCAAGAGCTGGGCTTAGACCAAGGCGGTGAGGTTGGTAAGGCTGGCTTGGCTATGTCAACTTATGTTTACTTTGCGCCTATTTCGCAAGGCACACACAGTCAGAACTTAAACGAAGTTCCATACGACGCAAAAATACCTTTGTTATATGATGATATAACGAACTTCGGTATAATGAAGTATTTAACTTTTTGTAACTTCTCCATAAAACATCATCTATTTAGACCCTCTATATAATGAAGCATGCCTATACTTAATCTCGACTTCGGGAGACTCGTTGAAGCAAGAGGCAGACGAAGCATTCGCTTCCTGCTGCCGGCGCTCTTCATGATGGCGTCGTCTCACACAGGCAGCACCATCGGCCGTGGGGGGGACAGTGCGGATGCGATAGCATGGCTGGCTTCGCTTCGTACCGCCAATATGAAGACATCGTCGACGTTGCACGAAACCGTATCTTTCGTCACATACTGTCAGTCTCCAAAATTAATTTCTGTCTCATTCAAAGTTTGCCTTTTCCGGCTAACATTCCTGAATTCAACGTTAGCCATGGGCTGAGAATTGGGCGTAACGTGTGGTTTGCTGCAGCGGTGACACTAGCACAGGAACTAATGAAGCCAATGAAAACATAGGATTTAAATCATACATACAGTTAAATTAAAATGTAGAATTTAATATGAATTAGAGTTAAATTTGACAAGGTTTGCATAAATTTGCAATAATTGTTATAAGAAATAAAACACCAGAAATTTAGTCCCCCATTTGTAACTAGTTTTACACTCCAAATAAGCAATTATGAAGCTTACTGCAATGTCACCTTCATTCATAATTCTGCATTTTAATTTGAAAAATAAATGTTTTCTTCCACTATGCTTTTCTTGGCTTGTTTGTCGGCTTCACATCGTGCATTTGTTTTGTATTGCTCTTAAGGGCTGTAAATATGACAAGACTTTCTTCCTGCAAATTTTTCTAGCGAGTCTCAGTCAGCCTCGTGGCTTTAGGATGCATATGTCTCTTCATGCAGCCGTTGGACTTGTGCGGAAATTCCCGGGTGTCCTTAGTGTTCGTCTAAGAGGCGCAAAGGTGAAAGCCTTGTAAAGCCTACTGTAATTCAGCTCAATCCATGTTAATCCAATCACTGATCAATCATGAATTAACTTGGCTAATCATTAGTCATCTCTTATACACGGCTGGATGTGCTTTGGTTCCGTTCTGGGTCGTTGGGTCACGTGATATTTTCTGTACCTCACAATGCAACCTTGAAACAGAGATTTAAGACTTTTGCCTTAAAAGAATGTTTCCGTTTCCATCAGGAAGCTGAGGAACTTCCCTGGTGCGTAATCTGCAACGAAGACGCCACCCTACGCTGCCATGGCTGCTCTAATGACCTTTACTGCCGCCGCTGCTACAAGTGAGTTGTGACAGTTGTATGAAGCAATAATGGAGCCAGGTAAAGCATAAGCGAAGATAATTGTTTTTGTCTAATTGAAATGTAGAATAACGTAAAAGTGTACGAAAAGGTAACTTGTCACGGGTGCGGACTGAGCCCACATCCTCCAAAGTGTGCGTGCAGTTCTTTACCAATTTCCCTATGCCTTGTTATATACCAATAACTATTCCCTTACTACTAACTTTCAGCTAAACTATTACCAAAACTATTAATTTCCCATATGCTTTCTCTGGCTTCATAGTTAATTACTTGGTATGGCTGTGACCAACAAAAAAAATCGAACCTCTTGGATTTCTTTATTCTCCTCGCGCGACACCATTGAGCAACTATATTTTAGCCTTTTGTAATTTTTTTTCCATGACAATAAAATTTCAATTAAGTATAGTAATTAAATTATTATTCCTTGGTCTCCAATGCTAACCACAACTGAAAGCTTGTTCCGGCATATCAGAAACACTTCTGTGCACATTGCATTGTTTCCTGCGCTTAAAGCCATTCTTCGAGGTAACAAACTCAGCTTAGCAGAAGTGACACATTCGACTTTCTTGGGTTAATTGTGGTATCCTTCAGAAATCATGCTAAAATCTTCTACTTGTCAAGGGATGCAATCAGATGTAAAAGTATTTTCCAAGTTTCTCTCAGCAAACGAAAGCACTGTTAGGTGCAGCTACATTTATTTTGCTGCAACAATAATCAAAAGCCTAAAGCAGGGTTTGCTCTGTCTGTCCATCTTTTTGATACGCTAGCGACAAGCGTGGTCATTATCCTACCATCATCAGACAACCTTCTTGCCCTTGCCTTCGTCGTTACCAGAACTTTTCCCATTGCTATGCTGCCTTTTATAAATAGCAGACAGTGCTACAGAGGCTAGAGAAAACATCTCCCTCATTTGAAACCAAAAAATACTGCATCATATTTGAAAGACATAGGTATGCACCATGTAATTCAATATAAATATTAAGTATCATGCTTTTTGTAGCAGAATATGACATAGTTATGACGTGGAAGGCATTGCATAACTATTTACTTGTGACATTTCTGCAACCAGCCGCAAGTTGCAGTTATAACATAAAATAGTTATCCCACATAAAGGTGTTGCAGATAGAAGACGACTGCACTGCAAAATGCGCATAGCGAGACTTCACAACCATGTAGATTTTGCAGCGTTGCCCGCTATGCATGATACGAAGTACAGGATTCATGTCCACGTCGCCACAGCATTGTGCTATGCAATCGGAAGCTTGATGTTATAAGCCATGCACTATCGCGCAGTTTTGGGCTTCGCAATGTGTGGGGTATGGCACCCGGCACAGACTCCGAGAGGTGTGGCATCTGTGCGTGCATTTTGGAGGCCTCAACAGGCATAAGCGTACGCATTTCAGCTGGTTGGTCCAGAAATTGAGAAGAAACAGCGTAAGAGAACAAAACATAAGGAAGGGGCAAGCAACGACAGTGTGCCTTCCTCATGTCCTGTCCTTTATCACTGTTTCTGCTCAACTCAACAGGCAATATCATAGCAGACGAGTCCAATGTCATCTACTTTGCAAAAAAAGAGTTGTTATTGAGATGATGGCAGTGTCCTCTCAGAGAGCCTGTTGCTGTCACAGTAAATATGTTCAGAGTTGAAAGAATTGCTGAAGTCTGCTTATTTAAAAAGTTTTCTTTTGCTAAGTAATAAAGCAACTCAGGTCACAAAATGTTTCTGTTTGTCTGTTTATCAGATGGGATTGCCGCGGTAACTTAAACTAACTTTCAAATTATTTTTTTTTTCCAGGGAATTCCACGACTCTGAGCCGCATGAAACAACACTGCTGAAAAAATAGTATACCAACTACTGCCCCTGGAGTACCCCTACACCCACCAAAAGAAAAAAATGCTTCGGTAGTGCCAGCAAGAATTATTTTATATGGCAAACTTACCGATGCATAGTCAGCAAGTCATGCTCCAACACAAGCAACATCCATAATTGCACGCTGTATGATAAAAGCTCTATTGTTGCTTCGCTTGTTGTCTGTTAAAAAGAAGCGTTGGATGGCAAAATGTATTTGTCCACAAAATTGCATAAAGAGTCTGTCAAATAACAATGCTGCCTGTCAAATAAGTATGCTCTCCTTAATTGAGGTACTGAAGCAGTACAATAGAAAAGGTGGGAAAATAAAATCTTCTGACCTTATTGACCCTTTACCTCCTGTAGACTTTGTGCAAAACATGTAGACATACCTAGCTCGTCTACAGGAAGCAAAGGGTTAATAAGGTCAGATCAAGTTACCGTAGACAAGCTGGCGCAATAAAGAGTGCCAATTTATTTCGTCAAAGACAATTTGAGCACTTCCACGTAAATGAAAATTGCTGAAAATCGCAACACTTAGAAAAAAAATTGTTACACTTACTCCTCTGTAATTATGCAAGAAAGGACATTACAATTCCGTAAGGTGCACTTGTCGAGACATCTAAAACAAAGTTGATGTATTATACACCACTCCGAAATATACCACTAGTTTCCGAGCAGGGCTTCTTGGAAAACCCCAGTAAAATGTGATTCGTTGTGATTCACCCCTACCCTTGGCGTCCGAGGTCTGCAGAGATGGATCAATGGGTGACTTAGGTTCAAAGGACGCAGACACTGAAGTACGAAAAAACAAAAGTTGTATTTACAAATAATTTATGAAGTTCAGTTACAAGATTGCCTAATTTTCACCGTGCATCAGTTACAAAGAGTTACACTGGTTTGGACCCCATAGGGCGACCCTATTTCGGCCGAGGCCATGGTGCTTGGCGCCGAAGTCAGGTTTATAATCCAGAGATCGGAGTGCTGCGGCTGGCATTTTCTAGACCCAAAGCTCTGCCCAGCATCTTTACTGGCAAATTGCTGATGGTTGGCATCCGAACTGGACAATCCGTTCACCAATCCTTGCATTTGACAGAACTTCCATACGTGATTAGCCAGTCGAACAACCAGCCATCTCGGAACACCTTCTTTCAATACAGTTCACAGTGTATAATCCTCACCCACAATACACAATCTACAACACAAAGGGGCAAGGGTCGCACTAGCCATGTATGTTGCAAGTTCCGAGAAACGGCACACCAGCACAGCTGGTGTAACAAAGTGCTGACAAGCAAAAACAAGTGCATAACCTAAACGCTAGGAAACATTGGGATCATGCTGCCAGTCCTCGAACACCTGCGTGACGTGACCAGGTTCCAAGGAGCCGAAGGCCATGTGGCGCCGTAAGCACAACCACTTGTTTGCGAGCCAAACTGTCAGTGAGGTGCACGGGATAACTTTCCGCCCGCCAACGTCGGCACCTTGTCTGGACTGTAAGCCGAAGAAAACATTCTTTCGGCGCCTCAGTTTAGAGACAAAACCGTAGGCTCTTGTGCGGCTCTAAGAAACCACACACCGGTCCGCACGTGGTGGCACACCCGTGGAAAGTAACGGTGGTCGCGCTTCGGGTTGTCGCGTGATCCCCGCCACGCGTGTCCAGACCCGAGCCACGCGTACTCCAAGCTCACCCGCCAGAGCACCGCTGCAGAAGTCAGACGCACAATGGTGTCGTTTCTCGCCCTTTAGTGGAACCTCGACTTGTGAATCCATTTACACCCACCCTCTGGCCGTGCCCAAGGAGAATGCCTGCGGCAGTTCCAAGAGAGCGCACCGCAAAGGGTGTTCGAGGCCCCCTTTTCACTGTCAAGTGCAATCGCTACTGTGGCGCCGGCGGTCTTCTCCACTTCCCGAGCTCTGCAGTAGTTAGGAGTGCCGGCAGCATGTTTACTTTGCTTGCGTGCAAGATCCCCCTCTGTGTAAACCATTGACGGCCATTACTCAAGTGTGCACAAGGAGCTCGTAGAGAGGCAAGCCCACTGCCCAGATGGCTCGTGCTTTTAGGTTTGTTTTACTGCTGCCCACGGCGGGGCACTTACAACCCCCTCAAAAGTAAAAATTTACATGTGGTTGTAAACCTGTATATCAAATTTGTCCATTTAAAGTGCATTTTATGGAACTGCTATATCTGTTTTTGGTGTAGAGTTTGTGCTTCATTATTTTATATCTTACTGATGTTCGACAACTTTTGCAAAGACTTTGAGGCCCTAAATCAAAATTCTGCTTCCTGCATTGAATTAAGTTTGGCCCTTTTCTCTCAAACGCAGCCAATTTAGTTCAAATCGATTGAACAGTTGACTAATAAACATTTCTGCTTTTGATGCCACTGAACTGAAAAACTGGAGTGGGCCTCAGACAAAAGCCTCCTCTTCTTCAGGCTTATGTCAACGGTGTTTTGGCTCCACCAAAAGCAACTGATGCTGCATTTGGAATTCCTTGGTTGCGGGTCTTACCAGTTTGGGGAACGTTCGACTCTGCTATATGTTCATCTTGGTGCGACGTTCGTGTTCTTGCCTTCAGCTTCAACACACAATGCATGTGTGATAATGGGAGCTGTGTTAGTAGTTACACAGCTGCGACGAGATGCGGCGCGGGCATTTTTTGTGTGTGTTGCGTTACCAGAGGCCCACCGGACGACGTGGGCAGCTTGGGTTAATTAGTGGCTTCTGCCATTGCGCATGTGCCTTGCAGGAAAGCCAAACATCAAGAGATGGGAGAGTTGCACAGTGAAGCACGTAAGTCACTGCAAGGGAAAAACTATGAAGTGTACTTGGCGTGTCAGTCAGCTGGCAGAGTATTCTCTTATGCTGCAGCTAATAAGCTTGCAGGAGGTGAAGTGGGTGGGAATTTCAAGCAGCGGTGAGGTGAAGGTGTAGGGAAACGGTGGCGTGGATCGAGTGCGACTACATTTAAGGACAAAGGGCTTTAACCGCGCAGGTAATGCCATGGCCAGCGTGCGTCTTGGTCACTGAAGATTCGGAGCACTCATGCACAATCTCGGAGGCCGATATTCTCGCTTAAACTCTATCCATCTGTGGTGTGCCAGCGCATGCGACCGTAAGCCGAAGAAAACATTCCTTCAGCGTTTCAGGTCCCTTATCTTTCCACTGATAATCCTGGTGGGAAAGGGGTCACACACGGCAAGGCTGTGAAGCACCTGACGGGAATAAATAGAAGTATTAGGACACATTGCATGCATCACTGTGGTACTTGCATGCTTCACCCTGCTTTCACCAGAGGGCACATAGGAGTTGGCCTATGTGGTGTGCTAGTTAGCGCCCTCAGATTCAATGCTCTTTCTAGCAGTTTAGAGATGACAACTAAAGCTTGCACCGAGATAATGTAATGATTCTGCTCCAATGTCATTCCTTGTTGCACTTTGTCAGTGGTCGGAGCAGTGCTCTGCCCAGATTAGAGGTTGACGTAAGAGGTTGTTTGTAAACAGTCTCTCGTGGCATAACGTTTACAAACGGGACCCACGCTGATGGCAGCAATAGTTGCTGCACTTTACAATTTGTCGCTTACATGAAATTCAAGATTAAATTAAAATGTATTCATAGCTGCATTTGCTATTGTTACTTTGCAGATGATACTTATGAGCTCGCAGCAATAGAATCCAACGGTTATTTCGAGTTTGAATTTTTTTTGTCAATACCCTTTTAAAAAAAAGGGAAAAAAGACGAAGCTTACAGATTTGCAACTCTGGACCAAGAACAGAGCGTCTCAAGTGAACATATGCGAAATTACAGCACACATGAAACCTTTACAATAGATCAGATTTGCAAAAGTCCTATTCCTACATCAGTGGCATATTGCAGAGCAGCGCATAATACATGAGTTTTCTCCCCTTTAGATACATCACTAGGTGCAGTTTACAGAGTTGTAATATTCAGTCTTTGCTTCCTTTTCTTTTTTTTTATTGCAGAGTTAGAGCTGTAAACACGATACTTGAGTCTCGTCAATATTGCAATTTTTATCTTTTTGAGAATTGACGAATTAAGTAAAAAAAAAGATTGCTTCCTACAGTTACTAGATTTTAACTTCTTTATTGAACAAGCGCCACCAAAATCGCTGCGGTGGTTGCCTTAGAAAAAATTTATGTAGTATTTAGATAAGAGCACCTAAGCTAAAGCTTCCTTTTAAATTGAGAATCTGCTTGCACGAGTTGCAACGATATAAAATAAGTGCAAATTTAATTCAGTTTAGTCCATCAGTACCGTACTGATGTATATTTAGCTTTGGTTCCCCTGTTCAAAGGTCTTTATGTTAAAGATGTCCTGAGCCACCCATTGAGCTCAGTGAAAAAAACATCCCGCAGGTGGCACACGCTGCTGCAAACATCTCAGCCAAATTTCACACTCGAGTGCAGCACATGGGGCTTACAAGTGGAGCACAAGGTCACCTTTTTCTCGCACACTCAACAGAAGTCCATTTTGGGGCTGCCACATTTAGTCGTAGCAGGTTCCCCCTACACAGCTGCTATTGGCCAATAGCCGACATCAATTAAGTGCGAGCCGACTAGTAGTCTGCTTACGCTCAGCCACACCTGCCCATGTAGGAATCGGACTTTGGTCACTGCTTATTGGTGTAATAGCCGTTGGGTCTCGCCAATTCGATTAGTCTGGAACTCTCAACTAGCCTTGAACTGTGCGAAACTTAAGCCCAGACCACAAGTACGCCATGCCTGCCGCCCCTTGCGAGGAATGACAGCATCTACGAGGGATGCACGCTGGTACGTGTTCACTTGCGGCCGCGCCTGGCTTGACGTGCTTCATATTGAGCACTAGGAAGCGTGCAACATGGATTTTCCTACTAACCGTGAAGGACAAAGCCGGTCCACAAACGCGAGCCCTGGCATGAACTTGCGTGTAGCTGCATGGCGTAAATGCATAGCATAATCTTCCCACTGTAAGGCGGGGCATTGAGCCTCTTCGTAATGGAGGACGTTGAAAGCAAAAGTTAAATAACATGCGTAACATATTTACCCATTGTCTTTACATCTTTTCAGGAAAAAATATATTTTGGTAATACAGTAGAACCTCGTTAATTGGGAAAATCGGATAATTCGAACTCGTCCTGTCGTCCCGGCAGGCGTATGCATTATTGGAAGCAATCAAACTCTCATTAATTCGGATTTATTTGGCCGCACATCGGTGAACTCTCGGAGCCTGGCCAGTGCCGCAAATGAGCGACGCAAGAAAGCAAAAACAGCGCTAGCGTGCAATCGCAACAAAGCGGTGGAGTTCGCATCACCATTGTCATCAATGCCTGAACGCCTCGCCCATATTTGTGCCTTTAAAGCCTTTATTCTTGCGTTCACCGCCACGCACACCACCACCTCAGCCGCCTATCCGCACTGTCGTGCCGATGGTGGCCGCGGTTTCATCCGTAGCAGCAGCAACAAATAGTTTCGTTTCAACTGTGCGTGCCTTCAGAACCGCAAGGTCACCAAATCACACGAGTCGAAGTAAGTGCTTGCACCTGGCAGCCGGGCCAAGAAACAGCCAATCCAGGTTTAGGCTTCAAGCAAAAGACAATGTCCTATCTTGGAGCTTTTTTATTTTTAATATCTTGCTGGTGTTCCAAATTGCAGATTGCACTTTGTCTAGGCAGGCACTCTGATAAATTATAGATATGTACACTTAAGCTTCATTTGGTTTGTTTTATAGTTTTTTGCCACTGAATTAGCGCAACGAATGCTCTAAGCAGCAGGAATACTCTCGCTAATGTACTTTTGTCAGCAGGCATGGTAGCAGGAATGATAACTACCTCGGAAGGTCCTAAGTTATGACACGTTATGCTGCGAGGCGACATATCGTGTTCATAGCATGCTTTAGTTTAGCGGTGCAAGCAGAAGATGCTGTTTTCTCATTCAGTATGGCGAGTTGTCAGTTTACTCACCAGAAATTTAGAAGCAACTGCAAGCGGCGTTTGTTACAGCTTTGGAACATTCGACCCGCACACAGCACAACTGGTTCAATTCATTTCCAAGTTGTGTGTTCACAGTAATACTACAACTGACTTCGCCAAAACAAGACCCTCCATATATTTTTTGGACACCTGTTGGAAGAAACTCATCTCGGTCCGATTGGCTCTTTTTCACTGCCCAAGTTTCACCAGGTTTGAGAATTTCTAGATGCGGCAGGCATCTGGTGCATTGCCAAGCCTGGGCCCTATCTCGAACACTGCGTACCGCAAGCACGAACAAGCACCAGTCAACAGCCGCAGACTTATTATCAGACGAAGCGCCTAACCATAAAGATAAAGGTGCACCCCAAGTCGCAGACAAATGTTTATATCCCAAGACACACTGACCAGGTAACCTTGGTTCTTAGCCTCGTTCTCTCAGTGTGAAATATCCGTATTTAGCTTCCGAAAGCACGACAGAGGTTACTGCCTACTTAGTGCGGGATGCTTTATGCGATTACTGCAACACAAGTCACAGGGCAGAGTTCTTCTATTAAGGTCAAAAACAGGGAAGTATCGTACCTGCAGCAGTGGAGCAACCCTGCAGACAGGTGCTTGCAATTTTCAGAGAAGCTTGCTACACAAACATTTTTTTTTTTTACCTTTCAGCTCGCTTAAAAGTATGTCTCAAATAATCTGATGCAGCCTGCTCGGCAGGCTGGACATTTGCACGCACAGCGCAGATATTTCTGACGTTTCGTCGCCGAAATCTTCCAGACCGATCTAAATATGGCAATTGGCAGCAACGACCCTCTCGCCTTCCACGAAGCATTTCAATCTGGCACCACAAAAGAGAAAGGCGAGCACAGGACCAAGCGAACGAGCCGCCATGAACCTGGATGCCGCAGCTACTGTTTATTTGGACAGCGTTTAAGGCACACTTAACAGATTCTGGAGTGGTGGTTTCGTTCGCAGCGGTTACGGCGAATGGTAGTTTCGGTTTAACTCTGTGCAAAGATGTCGACAATGAAGAGCACCGTCTACACCGCAATGGACGGACGTTGACGACCAACACACCGACGGAAAAAAATCTGAATGTGCGCAATGAAAAGCATGTCTCTGAAGAAGACTTGCTCCGCGGCTACGCTAATCATTCACGAGAACTGCAGCGTTTGCACTGCTCGGGTGAAAAATATGAACACGATTTGCCGACTCCTTCACTAAATAAAAGCGCGTTGACATAGTAAGCATTTGTTTTCTTGATGCCATCGATACTAAGACAATCGTTTAATATGGAAATTTTTTTTTCTGTCTAGCGAAATACAAATTAACAAGACTTTACAGTTATATCTGGGATGTATTGCTCTTTTCAAGGAGTTTTTGGGGCTTCAAAGAAATGCGCTTCAGGGCTCCCCTTTATGCATCTGAATACAGAGAATGCGTCGACAAAAATTGAGAAGGAACAAAACCAAATGGTATGATACGTACAAAAATGTAACTTTATTGAATACTGTACAGATCTTAATGATGCAGATTGGATTGTGCCACAGAATCAGCACTTTATCAATTAAAACACATGCAAATAATTCCCATATAAGTATTCAGATATATGAATGTAGTAAATGGCAGAAGTTGTACAAAAGAACAGCAGCAGTGTACGTGGCATCTTCAGAATAGTTCATACACGGCGGAAGCCTGCATAGTTGCACTTCTCGATAAACGTTTAAAAATGATGTATATACATATGAAGCCGAGTAAAAAATTATGAAGCTGTCGCGGAACACAGCAGTTAAGTTTTGTAATGATAATGAATGATAATTCTTTGTCTGAAGTTCTCTGTATTTTCTGAAGACGGCTGTTACTGAAACAACATGTGGCATTGGTTGCTATGGTGACCAGATTGTGTTGAGTTAATCACATAATAACCAGCCGTGAACATGCAGATTCTGTTGCATAATACATCCGATTGGTGTTAATTACGTTGTATTTGAGGTAAAAAGCATGAGTGAGGCAATTAAAAAGACAGCACAAACATAATAAAATACACCTGTTGTACACTACTGCAAACATGCGCATGGTGAATGCAAATTTCACAGGGGAACATTAAAACTTTACAATAAAACACTCATGCTGTACAAGAAACTAAGAAGAAACCAAGGTCTTTCAAATAATACACGGTTGTGGCAAATAATAAATAGCATGCAAGAATTGCACAGAGCTACAGCCTGCGCTTCCTGCCAGTTTTGCAAGACAGCTGAAAGCCACAGTCACCAAGACACTTCGTTTACAAACTCCAAACCATCTTGCAAGCCTGGTCGACGACTTTTGACAATCATTTCTCCAAGAAGTTCTCAATCTCGTCAACCAGTCGAACCAAGTACTTGGGACCAGGGTTGACGCGTGCAGTGATCCGGCGTAGCTTCTCTGTCCTGCAGATTTGAGGAAGTTAAAACAGTGCAGGGCTAAAGCAATGAGCAAAATACAGTACAGCTTAGATATTGCAAACACGTTTG
This sequence comes from Dermacentor variabilis, assembly GCF_050947875.1. Classification (NCBI taxonomy): domain Eukaryota; kingdom Metazoa; phylum Arthropoda; class Arachnida; order Ixodida; family Ixodidae; genus Dermacentor; species Dermacentor variabilis. The sequence continues at coordinate 31,925,896 of NC_134578.1, read as the reverse complement.
TGGACAGAGACTCATTTTTTGCCAGTGATGTCAAGTGGTGGCTAAGGAAGAGCAGCAGACATGCTTCAGGTGAATCTCACTCCCTGCATTACTCAATGCGTGCCTTCGTTGCACGTCGATGTGCCATGCACACTGCTACAAATGAACACTTTGTTGAAGGCAACACCAGGTTTGACGAGATGCTTGACATGTCGCCTGCCAGCTTCCATACGTAATGCAAGCAGCCAGTAAATGAAGTACACATGAAGCCTGCGATACCATTCCTTTTAAACAGAAACTGCCGAATCCTAACGACAATAAATATGCAGGGATGTACCCTGCAACTATCACTGAAAATGCACAAAGCACCATTATACCACCTTGTTTTTCTTCCAATGGAGTGTCGAGAGCCTTGGAAGAAAGCCGTGAAAATTTGACGCATTCATGGAGAGTTCGTTATACGAGCCTGTCTGATACAACAAAGTAAATGTAAAACATTTCTTGCTAATATCGGCATTTAACAAATGTTCGACATAACGAAGGTATTTTTGTGTCGCATGGGACTTCAATGTAATGAGGCTAGACTGTACCCAATAGAACGCTTTATGTAAATTAGTGTGAAGAGAAAGACTGGTTTTGAGGCCCGCTGAGATTACCCAATTATGCAAGAGATACAGAAGCCCCGATATTGAGAAACTGCTATGCCAATTTGAACAATATTGCTACTAAAGTTTAAATTTCCCGTATAATGCAATCGATCGTTTGAAGCGTCAGACTAGAATTGCACTTCGAATCAGAAAATGTGCACATAATTTATGAAGAAAATGAAATGCTGAGTTTACTATTTTGCAAGTAGAAACACAAAAGCTTTATAACAGTGTACAAAGCAATTAGCATGCAGACTATGTGAAATAGTTGGTCTTGACTCAAGCTTCTAGAGAATTTTTACCTGCAAATTAGTGGCACATTTCAAAAGAGTGTACATACAGGCTTTATCATAGGTAAAGGGACCGACAACGAATTTCTATGGTACCCATTTTTTTAGTGCAATAGAAAGCTTACTGGTCAGAGTGTTTAATCATGAACTGCACTAACGTGGAAAATGCTGTGGAAACATTTTTTTTATCAGAACTTTTAGATCTGCAGTGAGGATGTAGTCTTTCACTAGAAGCATGCTGAAAATGGCGAGAGGCAAGTGCAATAGTGATCATGTGCCTGCATTAGTGGGAGGCAGACTACAAGTGTGGCCGTGCTGGAATACAGTATAGTTTTGTTTATGAAGCAGACGTTCCTGCAATGCACGTTTTCCCAAATTGTTAAATGGTTTCTGCAATAATAGCTACGTGTTTTACTGTCCAACTGCTCTCGTATTTAACCAGTCAAGACAAAACCAATTGCATCAAAAACGAAATGATGCCTTTACACGCGATACAGAGTTCAGCGTGTTGCCATAGCCACGCGTGCATTTTTTTATTTCCAAAGTGTAGAATGTGCGAGTAATCATGCACCAGCTGCAATCTTAAGCAATAATTTTGATGTACTTAACGGTCAACTTAAGTACAGTGATCTCATAGAATACATCTAAAGTACCCAGATTTCACCACCAGTCTCGCCACTTCTGGTTTGAGACTTTTTGTGAATTTAAATTTACAATTCCTACTTAAAGTGCGAACAGCATGCTGGATTCTTACGACTATAAAGCATGGTCATTTCATTTTCCATCAACGTCCCACAACACGTTCTGGCCAGTTGTCAGTCCCTTTACCATCATTACAACTGAAGACCACGAAACGCCACATGCTGTCGCAAACATCCCAAGTTGTTGACAAAGCATCATAAAAGCCTTCTATATGTTGCCAAAAATGCAGTGGAATTGTTTTTTTTCATTCTAGCTTGTCTTTCATTATTCAGATGCCCAAACAAATTTTTTGATTCAGTTATAAAGTTTGAACCAGGAAAGGATTAAGAAAAGTTCGCAACACTCACGAGAGCACGTCATACTCGTCAGAGTACGGACGCATTGATGGCACTATCACAGCGTTCGGGTACGTGTCTATGTCAATCGGGAGGTCCAGGTGGAACCAGATTAGGCGGCGAGAGGAGATAATCTGGACCGACAGCCTGCAATAATAATTTAAGAAAAGGGGGGGAGAAAAAGGAATTAGCAGATTCATGCAAACTCTTAACGGGCATACATCAGGAACAGTATCCGCTACAAGTGAGTCGCTGAAGACTTGTGTGAAGACTAGAAGATCGCTGATGTGCTACCGTGAGCGCTGCCTGCACCCAGTCCATGGGTCTCAAAAAAAATGCATAGCTTGTGCTGTCTAGTCAAAGCACATAGCATTCCAATGAGTTTGCAGCGGCGCCCCTGCTTTGGGAAACGCAAGTCTTGTGCTTGGTTTCGTCATGAGCAGCAGAGTACTCTGTGAAATAAAGCATCGAGTACAGCGAGAAAGTGGCCTAGTTGGTGTTAGCCGGTACCGATTAGCTGTAACTAATAACCATGATAGGACAAACCAGACAAGGACAACAGCACAATGCCCTTGTCTAGTGTGTCATAACACGGCGATTAGTTATACAAGTATATAAAGCTTTATAAATGTATTTACTTTGTTATATTAGGAGTGTGCAAATAAACAATAGATTTCAAATCTAATCATGAAAAAAATCAATTTTCCGATATCAGATTCTATATTTAGCTTTGTAACGGAGACTTATGCTTATCAATTCTGTGCAATAAACATGGTGCTTCAAATGCCCGGGAGGCTACTCACATTATATAACAAGAATGTAGCTACCCATCAGTAACTTGGGTACCTAGGAGTCTATATGTACTACTATAGTATACATTCTACTCCTGTTAAAGGGAACACTAAATTGATATGCCAGCACTGATAACTCTGAACATATATGGAGGTTTGGAAAAAAAGTTTTTATTGATAGAATTTCAGTCGTAAAGAATCAAGCTCTTTATACCTCCAAAGCTGAAGAAACGGCGAAGTTGTCCGAAATAACTATGAAGCTTTCAGTTTAACAGTAGGTCATACTGTGCTTAATGGCAATCTATTACCTAGGAAGTTTTGCTTTCTAGTTTTCTTCCAGGGAAAGGAGGGAGTCTCCATCTTTACAGCAAGTCGTTTCTGTGGGTTACCAGCTTGGCAAGGCCAATCTGCGCGACAGACAAAAGCTGGAAATGCGCATCACATCACGATCGGCATCGCTCCGCAAGGTCATTGCCGCACAGGCCGACGGCGTTCGGGGCCAACTCGTGCGTTCTCAAATAGAACATTGTTTGGCAAGCCTGTTTAACTCCGCAACATTTTTCCGATGGGTATGTCTGTCCAGCGTGGTGCGGAACAGCTTGCGCACACATCTACAAGTCTAGTGACTTGCTGCTTTTGTCATGCGTTACATTGCGGTTCGACCGTCGATCATGAGCAAGTTGAAACAGTCAAGGCACGACTCAATACACTTAAGATCAGTGCAGAAGGCAAACAACGGTTTAATATAAAACTGAATTCATCACAAACACTTTAGCTATGGAAAAAAAGAAAAGACAATGTCCACCTTTCAACAAATTATTCCTGCGTGCAAGTGGTATGTACTGAACAGAACGTGCGAACGACCACTAAACCTCTGCTTCATACAGCAGAGCTGCAGCAACTACTCACACAGGGTACTCAAAGGCACGGTGGTGACGCCTGGAGATGATGTAGATGTCCCGGCTGATTGGCCAGTAGCGTGCGAAGAAGCTTCCCACCTCTCCCAGCAGCTGTGAACAAGAAACAGCAAGCAGAGTGTGGCAACCTGTCACGTTCTCATTTGAACAAAGTTTTCTGTGGGAATCGCTAGAGAATTCTGGTGTCTGTACAGTCAAAACCACTTGAAACGATCCTAGGTGTAACAATCTGTGGGTTATAACAACCACATTTCACGGCATTTACAACTTTCCATCCCTGCCAATTTAAACTGCATCCAGACATAATGAACATTCGCGAAAATGCCACAGTGCTGTAAAGAACACTTCAAACCTGGTCGTCGTACAAGCAGAGTGCACACGAAGTTCTGAAGCACAGAAGTGCAACCGAACTCTGTGCACGGCGGCGCACCACCCATAACAGTCCAGTTCTCTGTGCGATACCATGAACAGAAAGTTATGCATGCTATTTGGACAATTTTGACGAATATGAACCAACAGCAGTTCAAGCGTTGCTTGGCATGCTTGTCCAATGCTGCAGTCGTAACAGCAAGGCTTTTGCCACATGCTGGCATGCCACAGTATTTGTCGCTTCGAGCCAACTAGAACGCTTCGCTATCCGATAGTAATCCGATAGTAATATACTGTGTACCACAAGCCCTTGAAGGAAAAAGTGGCAGCAGAGGTGCTTGTAGTTGACAGGTGATCAAAACTGGCAGGGCATCATTTAGAAGGAGCTACGACACTGTATTTTGTTCTTTAGATGAATTTTTTTAATAGGAACTTGCGGTTAGACTTGCAAATGTGCCAGGAACAAGAAACCTATTTTCAAACCGAAGTGGTATCAAAGCATAACTGCAAAAGCCGGCTATAGTGTTAATTTTCAGGCGTTTTGAAGGGAGAGGCCACATATAACCAACTTATGATACAACAACTTTTCGTGGAACTATCGAGCCAATTGCAAACGAGTGCAACTGTATGCGACAGATGCAAGTGTGGCTGTTCGGAGAACATGGAAATTACGAGCAACACAAGGATTTGCCTGAACTCCATCCCGGTTTCAAATACTGCGTTGCACAGGTGACAACAAAATTTCGTGCGTGCACCAGGACTATGACCACCTTGTAGAGTTTAGAAAAGAACAAGTGCTTAGAAAGTTAATAAGAGAAATCATGACATTAGAGTGCCTGAAGCTTCAAGCACAACAATCAGACCAATCCACGTGTACTAGCCATCATTCCAATGATAGCCGAATGATCCTAGTACCACAATCCTCTAGTAATTTTTGTACAAAGATACATATGGCCACACATTGAGCCTGTGGACCACACTGAGAAATGAAGCATCACCAAGAGTCATAGGGGTCTGCAGAGACTCGTCTGGACCCTGAACAAGAATAAGCTCCACCTAGCAGAAGACCTGGGGCATCCCTTGCAACAAACTACTTATACTGGTGTAGACGGCATTGGGAAACAGGATGAGGTATCATTAGTACAACAGGTTGCCAACGACTAAAAAACCGAAACTATTTAGGGACCTCGTCCATAATCCGATAACCCTTCACAAACGAGGAATCTGTATACCCATCTCAAAACAATAAGATTTTTTTTATGTTGGTCAGTTACCTGTTTTACTAATGATTTTACCTGACAAGACAGTGTTGCATCGCACATGATTAGAAAGTTGGGGGGTTAACATTCACAAGGAACATGTGCACCCAATTTGTTCTTGTGCACCGCACTGGTTCAGTATCGCATAATGTGCCGAAGCAACCAGGCAGAGGGCATGGAAAGAGCACACCCATGCTCTTTCTTTCAAGCCTTTCCTCACGATCAATGCAATGCACAGTTCAACCAGAGTCACTGGAAAGAAGGCAGTACTCTTCAGTTCGGGGAGGACGGCTCTCTGTGCAAGTGAAGGTGAAAGGAACGGTGTCGAAGAGACTCCTTGTTCTTTCCAGTTGCAGACCTTGGCCCTTTCCAATAGATCACCTGTTTCCTGCCTCGCAAACAAGCACCACACAGAACGAGCACTGACCCCCTTTAATTCGTCCTAAAAGGTGGATCTCTGTAAACAATCAAATAGATTTTGCATGCCCGAGCAATAACCATCACGCCATTGTATTTGTCCCCACTCATTAGAAACTGCCACAGTTGCAACTTAACATGCAGTATGGGTTGAGGAATGCAATATAAAGTGATAGAGGGTCTTGAACCGCACCCTCCCTTGCCGCCCCAGACACACGTCCGAGCATGCTTCATACCACCTTCAATCGGCCCTTGCTTGGGTGAAGCAGACTACAGCTCCGTTGTTCTCTGGTCCAAGACATCTTTTCTTGGTGATAAAAGAGATGCAATGAGGGGCTTTATAAAGCAGAAAAAGACTAGCAACGTTCAAGAACTCCAAACTGCTAGAATTTTACAACATTTATAAACCTTTGGCAAGCAGTCTGTGGTGGGGTACTGCTTCAGTAGCTCGTCCGTCTTGTGCATTTCTGGAAGGCGGCGATTCAACATGTACTCGGTGAACTGAGCGTTCGGCTCTGAAAGGGAAGAAAAATGCAACAATTGCCATTAGCCAGGACAGTCGAGGTGAACCTTCGGACAGGGACACAAATTAATCAAGTTGTCATTTCCAACATATCGGGGATGAGCAAAACATAGGGTTGTTTGGACACAAAGCAGGAGCTGCATTCTCTGTAAATCCCCTTCAGGTAAGCTTTCACTTTTGCTTAATGTCGCATCCCACACAAAATGCCACTAGAGCAATGGACATTCTGCCCTATGACTTAGCCAAACAGCATTGCTCAAAGATGTCCCCAGAAGTGATCGACACAGAACATTGGGCTAGCACATCAGTAGTTTTTAAAAGATCTGTTTGATTCTGGCCGATAGCAACAAGATTTCCTGTATTATATTGACAATGTCAGGCCCCCCCCCCAAAAATTTCGCGACAACCTATGTTCGTCGTAAATGTACAAGCCAATATTAACGAGCAGAGTAAGTGAGATCGTGTCTGTGCGAAAGAAATACAAGCATGATGCTTTGAAGGAGCATCAAAATATTTCCCATCATCTGTCACAGTCCGTCAGCAGCTTGCTGTGCCAACTTGTGGTACACGAAATGCTGAATTACACATGCGCCTTACAGTTGTTAATATGCAAATGCCAGATTGGTGCAATTGCAGGGGATCGGCACAATGGCTGCAGGATAGCCAAGCTGCCAACCAAAACACGCAGAGGTGTCTACAATGGGTTGCTTCAAATTGCTCTTGTGGAGTGACATATCTGCCACTAGAATACATATTTTGAACAGCAAGCAAACTAATGCTTTGTTGTAACCGCTATTGTCTCTGATCTTGTAATTTCAGTTTTGTTATGGTAGAATACTCATTGGTTGGTCATGCTTCATTTCAAACTTTATTCAGTACGTGTTCAATTTTTCAGACTTTCCTAGGGATCGGGATTTTATCTGGAAAAACACATGCACATGGAAAATGCCACTCTATACGTATTTCTCAGACAAGTAGAGTCAAGAAGAGAATGTTAGATCACCACAACTCTGTCAATGCATCGTCGAGATAGCTCTGAAAAGAGGCATCAGTTTTAAAAATTTTGCAGTTACGTCTGAAAGGTTCAGCAGTGATTGCTATGGTCAAGTATTGAGACACTACACGAACGAGGGGCCGTAGTTTGATCGGCCATATAAATTGCAGTTGCACATGGTGCAGGGAAACATTAACAGATCACTCAACCGTGGACACTTGCTGTCACAACACTCATGATGAAGAGCAGAAGCATTGGCGAGCGTACACTATATGCGACCTCTAGCTTCAACTTGGTTACACCACCTCCAACGCTAGGCAGCGAGACCACAGCACACACGAAGCCACCGGCCATCAAGGCTCGCCAAACTTTGCACCAGCCGCACCTTGTGCAGCTATGACCAGGCTGGAAGACGAGACGAACAGAATGCTGGCACCCATATTTTCTACAGACAAGGGTGCAGGCACGTCTCGCATGTTCGACTGAGCCAGGCTAACATCTGCGGCATATCATTGAAGCCTGTATCTCGACAATGTTTGTCACTGGCGTTGACACCATGAAGTGTTTAACAGGAGAACAAGGTTTCAGATAACAGGATGTCAGGATCCAACTTACTACACGTGGCTTTATAGCGCAGACTCGCAATGCGCTTGACACGCCGGCGAACTTCTCCCTCACATGCTGCTCGGGCTAGCGCCAGCTTGTCCTCGGTGTCGGGTAGCTTGACATAGTCACCGAGGTTCATCACCAACGTGAGACTGCCTTTGATGTAAGTGAAGATTGCTTGGTCAGCTTTCAAGTGCCAAAGGTGCAGCTGCCATTCTTTCCTGTCGAAAGAAACAGCGTATGGCAATGAGCAAGTTTGACTACAGTTCTAGCACATGTGGACAAGAGACAATTTGAGACAACTTGGAAAGATAAAGTTTCCAGAAACAGCGGTAAATACAAGAAATAGTAGCAACGAAAAAGATTCTCACTTGAGAGTAATGAATGTTTTCCCAATGCACAAGACAAGGACAGCAGAATGGACACACAGTGTCAATTCGAGATTCTGTTTTTGTCAAACGTCCTGGGAAAAATGAATTATGCAGCTATAACTAGCGCAACGCTCAAGTTTGGCAGAATAATGAAGCAGCTTTGAAGGTGCTTTCGTCATGCTTTACGATCAAGCTTTAGGTTGGGAACTGCTATCTGAATACATGGGAATGAAGAAATCCTTTTGTTTCCCATTTACTGCACTCATTCTGACAAGGTGTTTGTTGCATTGGAAAGCCTGACTTAGAATCTTGGAACAGTAGGAAGCATCTCTTATTCATACCCTGAATTTTTTTTAAAGAAGTTTCTGAAAATTTAGAACTTTCCGGAAATTGAAGTCTCAAGTCTACCACTAACTCAGCAACAGCGACAAGAAAACGCAGATATCGCAGTTCTGTAAAGTGCACCTACCGTAATATGGTAGACTCTCGTTGATACTATCTTCAAGTAAACTGGGAAAAAACTTACGTGAAAATTTTATTATCCAAAGCAAGCGCTAACAAATGTGAACCATACGCATACTCGGTGAGAAACTTAATATCAAAGGGTCATGCTGCATTGAGCGACACTGCTCTGCATAACATCACGCAGAGCAACATCACTCGACGCCACACGAATTGCAGCCAACGCACTTTATTCGGCAATGTTGAAATAGCTCCTCAGTGTGTGCCGAATTTTCTCTTCAATGTCCGTAAAAAAACTCCTGGAACTTAAAAAAAAAACAAGTCGCTGTTTCTTTACTCGGCTGAGCAGTTGTGCAGTTCCAGACGGTGCGGCCACACTGCAGCATTAGCATTTCACTGCCGGTGGCGCGCCCGTGTGCGTTTATCCTCCAGTATGTTTATGGGTCGTCAGAATGTTATTTAAGCTAGTACGCTGGAATATAAAGCTACAAGTTTTGGTAATACCGCCACAAGCCCACTTCTGCAATCATATTATCCAATTTCAGGTGAAAATGCAATTGCAATAACCGTATAAAAATACACTGCTCCAGCGGGAAGGTGGCCGTGAAACTGAAACACTTATTATGCAGACTCGTATTAATGAGATTTCACTGTAGATCCAAAGCAGACAAATATTGTGCTGCAAGTTGTTCTAAGATATAAGCCTAGTTTGCAAGTAGAAGGATCGACATTTGGGCGAGTTGGTACTGGCTGTTCTGTGTGTTCCTGCCTTCTGTATTCGTCATATTGCGCTGCCCCTTCAAGTTGCAAGTAGAACTTTTGCAAAACCCTGATGAACATTAAATTCATCTTGCAAAGACATGCTAGGCACGCTACACAATTCTGCACTTGTCAACCCCACACTTGCAAGACTTCTCAAGTCGTAATAAAAACGGGCGAGATATTCAGCCTGGTGACCTGCGGTGCGGTGGGCCACCAGGTAAGCTATTGGTCAATTTCATTCATTTCCAGCACTGTGTGCACAAAAAATTAGCCGTTACAATACAAGAATCACGAGAGAGTTAAAACCAAACTGCAATACACACGTGGTCTTGTGCAGTCACAGAGCTGTTACGACGGTAGTGCTTGGAACGCTCCACGCATAGTGACATGCAGTGCAGTGCAGAGCTCAACTTGGCTATCTAATATATTGCTCGTATAACAAGCATTTGGTGCACTACCTTGATTTGAGGGGAAGATTATCGACAATGCACACAAGCAACGTGCAAACACACTCCTGGAGAAAATGGACCAAGAAATGTTTCGGGTGTCGACTCAAGTGACAGCGACAAGGACGATGTTGACAGGGTTGTTAATTCTGTCTTCGATTCTCGCCTGTGTCTTCAATACAAGCTGAACTGACAAGTACCTTTAGCCTCGTTGAAAATTGGCAAAGGAACTTTTAATAAAACAAGTTGCCTTCTGCATCCCCATCTTGCACCTTTTGTTGCTGGCATTGTCCAGGGTGCATGGCGATTCTCTCATTTTGATCAGGTTTGCAGCTGCCGTGCCACAAAAAAAAGGGACAATGGCCCTTTGGCAGAACTCTGACAACAAAAATGAGCAGTACGAGGATCCAGTTGCAATGCTGGTGCGCAAGCTGACAACACAGTAAATAGTCCAAAAAACTATGTTGAATTCAAGTTAGAGCGCCTTTCCCGCTTGTCTCGAGGCATATTGAGGGCCATGTAGAATACTGGCTTGTCTTGGGAACATGGACATTGTCGCTGCCGATTAATCTGCAGCGACAATGGCAGCCTGGTCACGTAACTCCGCTCCACGGCACTGCAGAAATGGCCTACCGCTTTGTCGCCACATGACATCGGCACCGACAGGCAGAGAAAGTTCAGGAACTGGGCCTGAACTTTACCTCCATTTATCAGAACAAACAGCGCCATGCAGAGGATGCTATTTGCACCGCTGAAACAAGCAGCAAAATGCAGATCTGCCCGAATTAGTTTACTAAACGAATAGACCTACCACACAGAATGTCCCAAAAATAAAGATGACAATACTGTCTTCAGTATTCCTACAAGAATTTCACACTGCTGCAGTGCTCATTGAACTTTGCCCGCCCCCCCCCCCCCCAAAAAAAGAAAACTAATTGTAAAGGCGTAATTGCAGAAATTCAAGTCTACTCACAGGGACTCTGCAGGAATCTCATGAAAGCTCCAGTACAGCGACTCGTTGACGTTTGTGTCGTCGAGGCGGTCAATAATTCCAAGGATGTCGACGTTAGCTGTGAGGTCAAGCTGTGGATCCGGGATTTCGAAGAGTGAACCGTCCCTGCAATGTTGAAAGTGAACATACGCATTTTTTTTTCTAAAAGTACCCCTAAAGGATCTCAGGGGACATTACATAGTGGGCTGGGCTGATACAATTCATGAGTATTGCAACAGTTAATAAACATATGATAGTGAAATTGTAACACTATCTTAGACAGTTGATTATTCAACAATAAAAAATTGAGAAAAGCATAGGTTAAGAAAAGCATTGCCACAAACATAACACAAAATAAGCAATAAAAATATTACACATGTACACTGAATTCAAGTCACAATACATTCAAAATTAGTACGGAGCATATATATTATCAAGCATGACGAAACTGAAGAATTTAAAGAATGGGCAAAAACAGCAAATTATCGCTGAGGAGGATTAAAATGAATTTAGGTGAATACAAATGGTGGGGGGGGGAGGGTAAATGAGGAATGAAAACTGTCAGTCCGCCTTCTCAGTGTACAGTAGCTCCTGGAACTTGCGGTGGTAAGCAAAAATATGAAAGATTGAGTACCTTCCACAGCTTGAAAGTCATTGTTTGCAAAGGAATTTTTTTTTAGTGCACCAGTTGTTGCCAATGCGCTTATTGCCTGCCCATTGAACAGGTTGTGTCCACCCCTTGTGTATCTTACATTCTTGCATTATCACGCCTTTGCAAAGAATAACCTTTGTGTAACTATAGTGTACTTGTGTCATGTTAACCTTTTTTTTTCATTTGTACTATGTAACCACATTGCATTGTTTGATACTGCGTTGCTTCTGTGAAACTTGTGTTTCATTCAATCGCCCCCCTTACTCGATATTCCCCGACGGAACCTGTAAGAAAACCTGAATAAATAAATAAATAGATAATGTCACAATGAAATGACAACGTAAAGCAGAAGGAACTATTGTGCTTCTGTTGGCTTTGCACAGTTGCTACCACACAAGAAAAAAGACAAACACTCCGTTTCTCCTCCGAATTCCTTTTGCTCATTGCATAGCAAGTATCAACTCTTGCAGCCTGAAATAACCAATAAGAGTTCATCAGCCAGTCGCCTGCCCCCAAGTTCACATACCATGCGACACTTCTGGTTTAAAGGATGCTCCAAATGCACTGCCATAGCTGCGAGTGGCACTGGGTAAAAACTCTCGGGGAGGGGTCTAGGTCACATTCACTCGAAGAAATGTTTGCAGCCTAGGAGCTTGTTTTGTCCACAAACAATAACCGTGATGGCAGCTGGCAGTATTGAATAACTAAATAAATTAATCTACTGTATCTTGTGTAGGTTTTTCTGTAACACTACGTGCCAAGTCCATGCAGGTTACATACAAACATGCTCATTATTAGCGTGGTGTAGTATTCTTCACAGGAGATTGGAGCACAGATATCTCTGGAAAGAAAACGCCAATTATTGTTTACGGGCAAGATACACACCAAGGCAGCCGCTGCTGTGGCTGGATTGGCAGAGCATTGCACGCGTCAGATTGCACGTGCAATGCAGTGGCAGATTGTCTCATACACTTTAATACACTTTAAGGACAAGACAAAAATACCTGAAGGAAACGTTTATGTTACGAAGAAATGATGCAAAGGACCGAGAATACGGATATATAAAGAATGCGTAATATTTTGGGTAACTTCAGTTGCCCGTTGGGCGACATCAGGCAGAACAACGCAAGCTTCTGCCTTAAGCCACCTATGCCTCGGTGTGCGTACAGGCAGTTCTCAATGAAAAAGGATGCAGAAGGATAGAATGTTGGGAGAGCTGGTACAGTAACATATTTATGGATCATAGCGCACAGTGACACACACACACACACAAAGAAAACAGGACGAGCGCTTGTCCTGTATTCAAGAATGTGTGTGCGTGCGTGCGCGTGCGCGTGACTGCGCTCTGCAAAGTGTCAGCGCACACGACCGCACTTCGAAGCTAAGCGATGCAGGCGAGGCTTCGCGTCGTCTGCTAAAGCATGGGAGAGTGCCGTGCTGTGCTTTGGCAGATGACACGAAGCTCCATCTCTGGCCCCCGTTGCGCCTGTGCCACTTAGCTTTAATGCGCGGCCATGTTACGTCGAGTGAAGGAGACGCCCAGGTGAACCCGATAAAGCATGCTTGCTCGGCATCGCTCGACTTTAGCCGGGAGACAAGAAGTTGCTAAGATTAGCATTGAACCAATGCAACGACGCACCATATTACTGAAGACACCTTTATTTACAATCTAGTGAGAAAAGGTTTACGGCCGTGTTTGTGCAATCTGAAGGATCAGTCAGAATTCAGGAGTCTCCCGTGCAAACTGGGAGAGTTGGCCTTTGTGGCGCTCTTTTCCGCCAATCATTGGGAAATCCCATGCCAGAGCGAGCGAGCATCGTGCGACCCTCCAGATTTCAGATTCTTCGCAAGGTTCGTGGTTTGCCACTTTTCAAATAAGTGGCGCCTGCTCTGTACCGTTGGCTATGTGCAGTCCTTTCACACAGATTGGCCTTACGATAACCTAACCGTCATAAATTTGGTTGAGTCCAATTTAAAAACTGGAAAGGCTAACCTTCTGCGGAATAAAAATAATGCCGCGAAACGCAGGCCCACTATAAGGCTGAGAACATCACTAATGATTAAACAGAAATTTCTCGCAAAAATATTTTCAGACCTTCACGTACTAAAACTGAGCAGTAATCACTGCTGGCATACTAATTTGGCGTTTCCTATAATAGATCATACTGTATATCTTCGCTTCTATGTACCTAAGTTACTCATAGCTAGCTACATTCTTGTTATGCAATGCTAAGAGACTAAGGAGCAAGTGCAGCACCATATATTCTTGCTCAGAATTTGCACACATTACATTCTGCGACAAATTTTGGTATTTAATATTCCACAATTTTTTTTTCTCTATTCGCACACCCCTAAAAAAAGAATGTAATAGGGACTTACTTGTCTGCATCCTTTTCAGCTGACAAGGCTGCCGAAGCTTCAGCAAGGGCGCCTAAAGGAAGGAAAAGGCACGAAATTGCAAGGTGATCAGACAGGGAACATGCAAACGCCCCCTAATACATATACAGCACCGGGGATTGGGACATAATATTGGTCAGTATCCGACACAACAGGTTGCTGTGAAAGACAACTCAGCTTACCGAGATCACGGGGTAATGAGTGAGCTTTTTAAGGAACATTAAAGAGGAGCACTAAATCAGTTTGTACTAGTTCTCTCAAAACCCTTACCTTCATTAATTTTGTGGCAAGTGGTTCCTCAGAAGTAGGAATGTGCAAATATTGCAAACTTTAGAATAGTGAATCGAATATTGTCCCGTTTCATTCTGTCCTTAAAAGTCGAAGAGTCACCATTTGTAAATAGGAATACTTCAGAATCGTCTGCTCTGCTCAGTCAACGATAAATTTCATCCCCAAGGTCACAGTAGATGTAAAATGTGAGAAGTCACGCTGCAGAACAGGCTCGGTCACTCAGGGAACCAAACTTGACAAGCTAAACCACAATCATCACACACTCCAAGAAGTCATACGTAAGCACATGATCTGCATATTTGTTCCCAATGCTCCATTTGTGCTGTTAATGAGCGAGACTTGGTAATGTGCAACGTACTGGCAGAAAGTTGCCAATATTAATACTAGAATGAACATTGTTTTCTGTTCATTATTCTAAAGCTACTCAGAAAGTATTCTATAAACCTGCAAACATTAAAATGTAAAAAGTAATACCGTCAAAGCCAAAAAATAAGATTTAGCAAAAAAATATCAATTTCTCCATAAGGGTTAAGCAATGAATGTGATAGCAACATATTAGAATATTACACGAAGTGCAAGAATCACAGCCATAGTTGCAGTATGAACTGAAGTAAACGTAAGCGAACAAAGTAAAAACAAGCTGTTGTGCTTGGGCTCCTCAGATTGAATCCTGCCATTACACGATTTCATTAATGTTTATTAAAGCCAACGTCCTTCCCAGCGACTTTACCACCACTTTTCCATATCAGGTATGTTTCAAAGTTTCCCGAGCCGATCCCGGAGGTAGCGCACAGCCACACGAATAAAACTGCAACGTTTTCAGTTTTGGGCACCGTTACTGTATCGCACTTAATATTTGAGTCCGAGAAGACTTAAGATCAAAGGCATGTGCTTTCAGTGTCTCGCGACATTTGTTTGTGGGCTGCCAGCCTCAAAATGCTGAGGAATAATTTTGTCAAGAAGGAGAGACCTGGTATAAGCAACTTCAGTGATAGAATGATGTGGCAATATAACCGGCATATACCTAAATATATACAGAAACTCGCGGCGATGCAGACGGGAAAAGTTAGCTTGGAGTGTCTGTATACTTGCTATCGCAATAGAAAGTTCTTTTCTACATAAGACGTAGAATAGATATTCAAAACAATTGTCAAAACTAACATTGCTCTATATTCGTAGCAAAAGTCACCCGAATCATCGAAAAATAAATGGTCAGGATATTTATTCATGGAATATTCATGCAACAGCAGCCAAATATTTCACCTGCCATTTTAAATGTGGCACAATTGCCAGTAAATCTGAATAACTGAGCAGGCCCAAAATTGCTCTATGAGCATATTCAGAAATTGCTCTATGAGCATATTTGCATTCTGTGGAGATCACTTTTGTCCTTGCAGGATGCCTATAAATAGTGAAATTATTGGCGTCATTATTACAATCTCAAGGAAGCACTAGAAATCGGACATTTTACTATAACATTGGAAAAGTTGGCAGTCATTCATACTTTGTTCGTACTGCATTCAAACTCAAAAATTCCTATTTGCACAATCCTGCTTAGAGGAAATAAAGGCAAAATTTCCATTTTCTCAATTTTCTGCTGAAACATCACCGCCAGCATGACATCATCGATTTCATAGCAATTTGTTCCACTTGGGACTAAAGGAATCTTTCTTCAAATGAACTAGTGAAGGAATGTGAAAAACTTAATTACCGTTTACATTGTCCAAGTTCAGAGAGGGCCTTGCTTGTACAGAACTCATGGTAGCCGAGGAACTCAGGTCACCTGGCAACAGCAAGTCATCTGGCAACACCAAGCCCTTGGGCCACTTCAAGCGAGCCAGCGGATCCGGGCTGTCTTTGGGACTAGAGCTAGCCACAGGAGATGGAGGTAGGCTTCGTAGCTTTGGTCTGTACGAAAAGACAGACCGCAAGATGTCCTCCGTACTCGCCGTTGATTCGGTTCTGTGCTGCGCCGTCTTGCGAGTACTTGCGACACCAGCGGCTGCCTTTTGCACCGACTTAGCTGCAGTACGCCCCTCCTGTAACCCTTTCAGACGCTTTTTGTCGGTCGATGCAGGTGAGCAGAGGTGGCGCTTTGAGCCGCCGGCTTTCGGACCCGCCTGTGCCAGCCGCCTTTTCTTTGCCGTTGACCTGCACTTGTCCAACGGCTTTGAAGGCGTCAACGGCCTGCTCCGCCTTTTCCCAGAAGAGGAGTAAAACATGTTGGCCGGAATGCAGACACCAGTACCCGATGCCAGTGCTGCTTCACTGGGGCGCTCCCCTACTTCCACACGGCTCACTGGCTGGACAGCGATCTCATTGCTCCTGGAGGGTTGCAAGCTGTCCACAGAGGAAGTTGGTGGACTGTTCGTGACGAGGGGTGGCTCTGAGGTGTCCATCAGCATCTCTATGTCATTGGAGCGGCCTCCGGTGGAACTTTGGAACACAGTCAATGAAGCCGACGATGTACCATGCAGCTTACGAGAGGCAACATAGTCAGGACAAGTCCGAGAGCGGGACATGTCTGAACACTGCGTGCTCGAGACAGAGACAGTTGGCATGTTTCGGCAAGAGTCTTCTCTGCAGCTGCCAGCAATACGACCACCACAAGTGCTTTCTGTACCGTTTTGGGGAGGTCGTGGCCTGATTTCAGTAAACTCCAATTTTTTCCTATACCTCGAAAGGGCGGCACTTCGGTCTCTGCAACTGTTGTCCAATTCGTCTGCTGTCACAGCAGGCTCCTTCCCCAAGAGACGGTGGGCTGCGGAGGGACGAGGATCTTCTGGTACAAGAGATACATCTCTGTTGCCTTCGTCCAAAGTGGTGCTATTGTCAATGCAAATGACTCTGCAGACAGGAGACAAGACAGCAAATGTGGCACTGGGCCTTGCATTCTTTGCAGAAGACACTAGAAACGTTGCACTCTTCTGGGTGGGTTCAATGTTGTGCAGACATGCTGACAAGCTTGCACTGACAGGCTGGGTGTCAGGAGCAAAGGTAGCATTAAGACTACTCACAGGTGAACAGATAGTGTTGGGTTGTGGACACTTGTCTGCCATTGTTGTCGACGTCCCCGTAGTGTTTTTCTCGAGCGCAGTATCAAGGTGCTTGGGCACAGGCCCGAGGTTCACTTCAGAGATGTCAGCGCTCGTAGCTGTCACAGGCAAACTTTTCTTTGAAGACGAAAGACCGGCAACAGCTTGGTCTCGTTGAGCATCTCCATCTGATGCCGAAATCTTGTCGAGATTTGCTCCAACGTCGCCATTATCTGTAGAGTGCTGGCCTCGATCCATCGCAAGATGCGAAAGACTGGCACTTGGTTGCTGCTGTGCTTTGGCGAGACTTTTAGATGCACTTGTACTGACGTGTCGTGCTTCTGCATTTTCCTTGGCAACCCTTTCTGGAGAGAACACGTCAGCCAAAAGTGACAGCGAGCCGACGTATTCAGAAGGCATCTCCAGCTGTGCTGTTACGTTAGAAAGGTTTACAGTCGAGTCAGTCAAAGAGTTGAACATCTCGGTCGCAGCAGTCAGATTCACCTTTGAAGCAGCATTCCAGCTCTTTGATATCGATGATGGCACTCCGCTTGCCATTCTTGTTGGGCCCAAAACTCCTTTGTCACTTCTTTTAGCGATAGGGCTAGCAAGATGCTGATAAGCAATGCCATCTTTGCCAGCCAGGACATTGACAGGCAATGCACGAGCATTGAGGCAGTTGCTTTCAGAGCCCCTCATGCTCACGTTTGTGCTGCCTTTCAAAGGCGTGGGTCTTAAGGGTGCTGTGCTCAAAGTCTCACGTTCCACATGGGACAGCTTGTCCATCGGTTTGTCCGATGGAGCGGCTTTCAAAAATAAAGGAGCAGCTATTTCACTTGGAACCGGGAGGTCCTGTAGCACAGTATCCGTGAACTCTGCCACAGATGCAGCAACGCCCACCTCAGCACTGGCAGGTACACACAAGAAAGCCAGACTGTGGCAGGAATTCATGCTACTCTTGTTCCCGACGGTGGCGTTCAAGGAAGCCACAGACTCGTGTGGGTCTTCAGCAGCACCGTCAATATTTCCATCTCCAGGAGCTCCAGCACCGGGGGCCACAACGTTCAGTCCCTCCAAAGGGAAATGACTGCTTGCCTGGTCAAGACTATGCTCATTGATGTCCCGACGAGTTCCGACGGAAACTGCATGTGGTGCGTGCGCCTCATTAAGCTGTGCATTTGGCTCTACGTTGAGGTCAGTTGTATCTGCGACAAGCAAAGGGCACATTGTAGTGCTTCGGCAAGTTATGTTCATTGCGCCCGTCAGGTTAGCATCGTCGTAGCGCAGAGTCATCGAAGCTGGGTTGGCACACGAAAGGCGTGTGCCACTACAAGCTACCCTTGCTGATACCGCTCGGTCAGTGCAGGTCATATTCATGACATCCGGAAACACAGTCGTGAGATTTTCGAGTTGCTGGCTCACAACTGGTGCACTAGTTATGCCTGCATCATGAAGAGTGGGTACCGCTGAACTCTTGCAAGTCATGTCCATTGCACTAGGGAGCAGGCTAGTCTTTTGAGCATCGAAATTTTTCCCACCGCGGGTAGTTCTACTTTGCGCCTCAGCATGCTGTGCTAACTCCTCCGAGTCATCCGCGTTGGTGCCCATGCCGGTGGCACCGACAGCATTTGTGTTGAGATGCCGTGAACGCCCAATGGCACCAGGAGGAGAGTTGCAGCTTTGCAGATTCTTCTGGCCCCAAGTCGGCATCATGGCCTGGGAGTTGTGCAACATCTGGCTTTCAGTTCTGCACTCACCGGAAGCAAGGCTAACCGGAGCACGGGCATTCGGCCTGGCGCAAGAGGCAGAAAAATCTGCATTCGGCAGCTGAGCAAAGCTAGCCAAGGGTGGCCCTGCAGTCACGTCAAGACCGGCTATGTTTGTGGTAGCTGCCAAGTAATCAGTCACTGCCAATGTTTCCACAGGTGAAAGGCCTCTGCTGGCAGTCTCTTTTACAACATGCTCCATGCCTACGTCACTTGTGTCGGAACAAGTTGCACCACTAGGAGCAGATGGGTCAGACTGGGTGCCCATTATCTCGCACACATCATTGAGGCGGCCTGATGCCACGAAGGCGGCGAGATCAAATTGACCAGCAGCGTTTGAAATGTTGCTGGCAGAGCAAACGGCTCCCACACTGCCTGTTTCCTTCATTGTGCTCTTCATACCCACGTAACCTGTGTTGGAACTGCCCAGAGCCTGGACAGACGGGCCAGATTGAGTGCACGATGCTTCTGTGATGTCATCCTTGCCCATAATGTCGGAGACATCATTGCGGCGGCTTGATGCCACAAAGGCAGAGAGATCAAACAGCGCAGCCGTGCATGAAACGTTGTCAGCACATGCAACAGCAGGGGCAGGGATTGCTGCGCTGAGAACTGTCCCCTGACCAGCACATTTAACAGCTCCAATGTCCGTATCGTTAGCAGCACCTCTCGCAAAACTTGTGGAACCAACTGCACAAGTGATGTTCATAGTGTCTTGAAGCTGCACTGTGGCGTCACCACGAAACTCTGCGATATCTTGCGGTCCGGCCGTGATGTTTCCCTTGGTTGAAAAGATGTTGGTTCTAGACAGATTTCCAGCCCCCTGGTGAAGTGCAGAGGTGCTGGCAAGAGTGCTGTCTGCGCCTTTGTCCACAAATGTCCTTAGCAATGTAGCAGCTGCCTGGTTATGAGCAGGGTTGCCAGCAAATGTCATTTCCATGCTCCTGTCAGCGAGCATTGTATTTATCAGATGCGTGGTGGTGGTCGTCTGGTGAACTGTGGTCTGGTCAACTGTGTGAGTGCCAACGCAGGTAATGTCCATATTCCTAAGGGCCAAGGTCGTGTTGAGGCCAAATTGGCTGGCAGCGCCTTCAGAGGCAACAGTGACGTCCCCGTGTTGAGCGAACACGAGACAAGACTGTGCTTCCTCCATTAAAACAGATGCGCTCATTGTCGGGGACGCAGCCTCGGCATCGCTGTTGTCTGTACCATGGTAGAAGCTCTGCTCGAGGGGCGTATGGTCGTACTGCAGCAACTGGACCGCCTCGCCCACCAGGTCTTCGGCAGCATTGCCCGGCAGCGTCTTGTTCCTAGCCATGACAGAACAAGTGCAAACTGAGAATGCCACGTCTCAAAACGAAGCATCAACATACGAATCTTAAAATCTTTCGTGCAAAAGCCACGAAGGGGCACAGTAGCAGAACCTCCACACTGTCAACAATTTGCTGCAACTGATGGCAGAGTTGGTGTCATAATGAAAAAAAGAAAGAAGAATTTAAACATGATAGGGACACTAGGAAATGATGACGAGTGCCTTTCTTTGAGTCGCTGTCCCATTTGCGCTCATTTTTTTTTCATTATGCAGAAAGCTCTACAGCCTACTTGGCTTTTGCAATAAGTTCATGCTCACTGCCATAATTAAATAACGTTTAACGTTCCGAAAGCGCACAGTGTTGCGTGCGACACTGTAGTGAAACGCTTGGGATTAATTTTGATCACCCGGGGCTTCTTAAACTTGCACCCAAAGTACAGTACAATGGGAATCAAACCAGCAACCACGTGCTCGGCTGCACGATACTGTAGCTCCTACAGTAGCCGCAAGTACTGGACTGTAATGCAAGACTAGCACTATGCGAATTCAAAATAAAGAAAATGCAAGGAGCAGTGGGAACTTGTAGCACATGCCTTAAATGCTTGCAACACACCAATATCTGTGCCGCTACACTATTGTTAAAATTATGAGAATTCCGCACATAGGCCACCAGTAAGGTTTGCCGTGAAGACCAGTTGATTTCATCGAGGTCCAAGTTGTGGAAATCGCATTTGTCGAGCAGATGCGAAAATTCCACACAAACCCAGAAAGGCCTGCACTGCCAGAATGACTTGCACTGCAGCAACTTACCCGGGCATGGTCGCCGAGCCAGCTTCCAGTGCATTCTCTGCAACAAAAAAGAGCGAGCAGCTTTACTATACAGAAGGTGAAGAATGAAAAAAAAAATTTATGCTGCAGTAACCAGCCACTGCCTTGGCTGGGCCAAAAGTGTTACAGCAAGGTTCAAGAGATACTTCGAAGTTACACTTGACACACAGCCATATATAGATTAGAGAAAAAAAAAATCCTTTGCAGATGTATCAGTTGCAGGTTCGCATACATGAAGATATGGCGAAGCTGCACATGCAAGTTCTCACACCCTTGTAAAAGGGTGTTTACTAGCTGTTATTAGACGAGATTCATCAACACTGCCAGCATGTTCTCATCAATGCCGCAGGGGACGTATTCTTGGACGATCACTTTCAACGATGCCTTCGCGTGACAGTGTTCAAGCAGCCAATTAGGCCATCCAGGCTTGCTCAACGACCAAATAAGCATGCACGGAAAGCGACAATGCCGAAAGTGACAATGCCAAGAACATGTGCCCAGCACACGCGACTGCTTTACGGTTCACAAACACAGACTGGGTTGCTGGCTGCTCCTGAGCACTGCACCGGCATAAACTCCTCGCTGACCCGGAACTTGAAGCGGGTAAAACATGATACAAAAAATAATGATGGATGACCGGCTAAAAAGCTGCACAGAATGTGTCCGTTCATGCAAGGTGCATGCAAGTTATTTTAGTCATCGATTTGTTTCCCCCAATTCAAGGCAAAAATTTGGGACTCCAATACAGGTTTCATTGCGGACTGATGCCAAGCACACTGTGGCACTTTGCCTTCCACTGCAAAAAAAAAAAATAACAGCTGTGAAAATCCTGTTAATGGGCATCACTGAAAAAAATAAAATCAGATCTATGCAAGAGCGCTTGCAGAAGTTGCAAGCGTGATGCTTCTGACAGGGCAGCAGAGGGTCTCCTGCACATTTTTAGTGATTTGGCAGCTTGTACAGAAAGAATTACATGCACGCAATTTGCACTGTTGCTAATACGCATTGTGCAATTCCACAAGGTCACACAAGATTGGCACGCCAGAGCCAGTCTACTCAGAGTCATCACCATCGCAAGATGGCAACCATGAATGGTGGCAGATAGAGTTCTCGCCTATCATGATAATGATGAGCTGCTTGCACTGAATTTCTGAAGGTGCATTCAAACGCTAAGTTACTTTACATGTTAAGCTGGAGGCCACAAGTCATGTCACGTGTTCTTGGCATTCTGGAGAAGTGAATGGGTTGCAGGACAAACCGGCAAAGTTATTAGCCTAGGCACGAGCCACAATCCAATTTGAGATTGCTGCAGAACTGTTTGATAAAGGCAGAATATCAAATGCGCTATGGATAAAATGCTGTCAGAGAGTCATGATGATGGACATAAAGTAAATGAATTTCCATTCTGTGACTGGTAAGTGCACTAATCATCCAATTCTTACTGCCAGCATTAGAGGCAAGCTATGTTTTTCCTGCTAAAATGTGACACGCATGGTTGAATTCGATTGTTTGGGTGCTTCTAATGTCATTTTTGCATTACTTTCCTACTTTGAACTCTCAAAAAAAAAAAAAAAAAGATTTGATTCAGGGATAAGCTAGAATTGGGGCAAATACTACCAAACGAATCAGCGATCTTGCAATTTCTTTCTCATCATCAGCCTGGTTACGTCCACTGCAGGGCAAAGGCCTCTCCCATACTTCTCGAACTACCCCGGCCATGTACTATTTGTGGCCATGTTGTCCCTGCAAACTTCTTAATCTCATCCGCCCACCTAACTTTCTGCCGCCCCCTGCTATGCTTCCCTTCCTTTGGAATCCATTCCGTAACCCTTAATGACCATCGGTTATCTTCCCTGCTTCTTGATTAATTCAACCCACCAGATAACCAATCACATCAGTCCCGTCACGGTTGAATTAACAGAAGTCATCTCTACAAGCAACAGAAGTTTCAAAAATAATGCGCATGGGTAACCAGCTCCAAGTGTACCAGTGATCGGCTTTTGATGGTCTACTCTCCCTCCATGGCAGTCTTTGCAAGGACATCCAGTATATTAGCGGGCTGAAAAGGTCCCATAGGCCAAATCACAAGGCTTGTGAGGTCAGAATGAGCAAATTAAATTTGGGCACCAATTCTGCCATTTATGACAAGCAGGAGGGTGGGGGTGTTGATGCAAAGAGCTACAAGAGATGGTACGATGCAGTCGATGGTTGACCCACGCCAAGGGTAGATGGAACATTGCTGCATCGTATCGGCAAGGCTAAAACAGTTATGTTGCAAGGCTAAGAACAGTCGCTGTGAAGCAAGTAAAATATATAGGCGTTAAGACAATGACGAAGGCTAGTGAAGCATGCCAAAACCACAGAAGATATATGACAAAGGGATGATATACTAAAATGTGTTGGTGCCAATAGCACTTCAGCCTCATCAGGACCCTTGCATGCAAGGCCCTGGAGGCGTGTACTCTACCAGCCACTATTATTGCAGCAGCATCCTCCACAAGAAGGATGCTGCTAGGAATAGCATGGAGCAACAAATATTTGATGTCATTTTTGAGGCATTCGTGTATCGCAACACAGTAACAAAGCAAGGGAACATAAACAGAATTGCGGCTCCACTAACGATTTAGCCACAACTATGACATGAACATGCAGAAACTGCATACGCAATTTAATCTGTTGAGCCTGGTGCCCTGAAAAAAGCAAGAACGAAAATAAACCGGGCAGGTTAGTCTAAACAAAGCACGTCAAACACAGATTTCGAGCAGCATGCAAAAAAGAAGTAAATAACGGGGTTTTACGTGCCAAAAACACAATCAGATGAGGCACGCTGTAGTGGGGGACTCCAGAAATTTGGACCCCCTGGGGTTCTTTAATGTGCACCTAAACTTAAGTACACAAGTGTTTTTGCATTTTACCACCCCTCGCAACGCGGCGAAATGCGAACAGAAGTCAGCTATAAACAGAAGCTCAGCCTGACACACTATCTGAAGTATGCCATTGCTTTTACAGTAGCAAAAGACCCTTTTGTAAATCGCAAATGCACTTCTGTGCAAAGCACATACCATTGAGAAGTATAGTCATTCAAATGGGGACACGAGAGCTGCACATGCTAGGGCTTCTCTTGCACATGGATGCATCTTACAAGCCACATGACATTTTCTGTGTCATAATACAACCAAACAGTGCTTGCATGGGCCGTTTACAAAAGTGACTATGCCACCACTACGTCAGCAAATCGCCTCGCGAGAAATCTAGCACTACAATTATGAAGAGGGTCTATTGGTTTATGAGGAATGCACCATTTGTAAAATGACCATAACAGTGATTACACGACAGCATGCTGTCCATGTTAGATTTTGTATAATAACTGCTGTTACGAATTGTTAGGAACTAGAGATTACTTTCATATCTTTCGTGTACTTTCCTTAGGACTCTTGCCTTGATTTTTTTTTATTTTGCAAAATTTGTTATCTTTTGAAGAATTTAGGCCCTAAGAAAGCATTTTATAGACTAAAGCAAAATTACATTTAACATCATGAAAACAAAATGTCTTCAGAAAAAAAAAGATTTCACTGAAGAAAAGTGAAGGAGCCCTGCCACAGTTACAGCAATACTGGTAACAGGCACATGTTTATTCCAATACGTCAAAGCACCCCCCATAAAATAGAAGAGAGGCTTGCCCTAACAAAAACTTATTGTGGAGAAGCCAACTTTCAACACCCCTGCTACAGTGTGCAGGGGCCTTGAACGTATTGACATTCATAGGCTCTCGACAGCACCAGTGTCGATACACAGAAATTTGCATGCATCTGTGAATGAGACACAGAATGTCCAGTGACCGCTGAGGATATGCAGCGAATCTTAACACTTTAATTTGAGTTTTCACCATACAAATTCTACGTGGCAAAGATTATGCGAGAAAAATCTGCTCAGACTACGCCCTTCAGCAATGCTAAGAGGCTATTGGTTAATAAGGGCTAACGTGGTTAGTTGATGTATATACATGTGTGCATCAAGGAATGCTTGGCACAAATCAACTCACCGCAGCTGGAGCTGTGTTCTCCAGATAGTTCGATCTTGAACAACCTGGAAGCACAAATGTGAACAATTAGAGGCTTGTCACTTGACTGTACGATGCACAAAGCAGCTCTCACAATAGGAATTTTAGTATACTACAATGAAATTACTATAATTACTGCCATGACTTTACTACGAGAATCATGGTCAGAACAGATTTCTTGCAAGATTTGGAATGACTTTAGTGGCACTTCGGTTCTTGTTTTAGGCTCAACTGTGTTATGCTCTTAAATGCAAGGGTAATTAAGAGTCATTCTCAGTTGTAATTTCCCATGCACAAAGAAACCGCAGCACTTTCTCGTGGAGAACACTTGGACAGGTACACTCGCAATGGGAATATCCTTTGCAATGTTCTAAAAGCCTTTTGTGCCTGCATACTGCTCAACAAAGTCTAACAATTACTACTACTAGAGTTCAAATGATACTAACCAATGCCAGAGAAGGAAATGACAGTGAATTACTCAAATTAAATTCCGTGCCAAAGCCAAGATCCGGTTACGAGGCATGCCATAGTGGGAGAGGCTCCGGATTAATTTGGACCATCCAGGGTTCTTTAACGTGCACCTAAAATCTAAGCATACAAGCGTTTCCACATCTAGCCCTGATCGTAACATGATCGCTGGAGCTGGGATCGAACCGCGACCTCGGCAGCTCAACACCACAGCAGCCAAGTTACTGCGGCAGATGACAAATTGTCCTCGAGTGTTCGTACGAGAGGCAACAAAGACAAATCCCCATGTGCCAGTTCAATTGCAATGATAGCCCTGCACACTGGCACTAGAGTCTCACTGCATGCCCAGTTTCACACAAGAGGAAACGCTGTGGAAGTTACGTACGTAGTGCAGTCATGCAGGTCTTAGAGTTTTACAGCAAAGTTGTTTATCATCCGAGACACTTTCCAGAGGATACCTACTTTCCATGTTTCAAATACAACGTGCAGATGGAAGCTTAAGCCAGATCGTGCAGTACTTGCACACTTTTGCAATTCCAGCAAGAGACAGTTGCTAGTGGTGTGCTAGGCTGCTGGTCAGAGAAATGGCTTGCCACAATGCCTCGCATCACGCATGCCATAATTAAGTCATATGTTGAGACATAAAAGTAAGACAATCTTGCATCGAATTGCGTATAGTGCACACCCAATATTTATAGCCTTAGGACACCCTATGTTTAGATTGAGAGTGAGCAGCAGGAGCCATCTCAGTAGCCTTCGAAGCATTGCGTGCGATGTACTTACCGTCGTGGGCTACCTTGCCTTAAAAAAAAAAAAAAAAAAAAGTACATGCATACATATACAGATATATAAACGGTTCTTCCAATTTAACTGCAGGCGTGTTTATGCTCAAATGTCACACAGAGCTAGCATTTCATGGTGCATTCTTTTTAACCCTATGTTTTGGCGAATGGGATGCTCGTTCACAGGTGGTACATTCGCAGCCGTGTTAAGACAGGATTTAAACCTCAAGAGAACTCTGATGTCATGGCCATCTGCATCGCCAAAAAGAAAACTGGACGTCAACTTAATTGTCGAGTACACCGGAAGAAACGCAGCAATTACACCAACTTTGACAACAGTTCGTTGTTTGCCACGGGCTGCAATTTGACGCACAGTATTCAGTCACTGCTAAAAGAAGCAATGAACTAGATATTTGTAATCGGGAAACTTGGACAATTATGATGAAAATAATTTCAGCTGTACTAGTAAATTACCATTTTACTACAAAAAAAATTATGGGGTTTTGCATGCCAAAACCACTTTCCGATTATGAGGCACGCCGTAGTGGAGGACTCCGGAAGTTAGGACCACCTGGGGTTCTTTAACCCCAGGTGGTCAGCTTCAGCAAAAAGTGCTTCAGTGTATCCAGCAGAAGCACCGTTACAGGCAATCAAAGAGTCATCACAGTGCTCCCACTCCCTCAACGCCTTGCACTGCAAAGGCTAAGGCAGAGCAAGGCAGTGCCTGCAACGCTCAGCCTACTGAACCTCACGGTGGCACGCAGTTCAAATTCGATTTGGATATTCGCATGAATGCCAGTACGTCCAATTTGGGTGCCTACAGCGTGCCGAACTCAGAAGCTATCCATCAGCTCATGGTTGAGCTCGCGCTGTATTATCCCTTTGCTGTGGTAGAGTCTAGCAGGTAGCTGCGCACGGTGTCCTTGCGCCAAACGACGCGAGTAGCACATTTTCTTTCGTGCTGTCTACGACAATCGCACATATTTCCAAGGGTCGAACAAACCTCTTAGCGCACGCGCAAACATTGGCGGCACACACATCGACTAAGCTATGGATGCCACACTCGTGACTCGCATTGAAAGGATCACCACGGTAATGAGCTTTGACCACGAAGGCAGGGCACCTTGGCGTGCTAATCAGGAAGTGGACGACCAATTTGTCAACATTTTGGCACTTGGGCCCCGAGTCTCGTCACCCACAGATGACAATCTGAGCAGATTTGTGCTCAGTGAACCACAGCAAGCGGGCTCGTTGCAGCACTCCATGGCAGCTGCAGTACGTACACTAAGCTGCAAACACAGCTGTGTGCGCAAAAGGGGTGGAGTACGTTGCTTACACTCCAGTTTGGCCATGCCATGTGGTGCAGACTGGCTTTGCCCTGCACCAGCTTGACCGAAGGATCGCAGCCACATCCAACTTGCACATTCAGTGCCATAGCTCAATTCGAAGGGAAGTCAGCCAAGCTGTCTAGCCAGGAGCGAGCACGAGCTGGCAAGCATACACATATGGGCCAACCTTAAAGAGACTTGAGAACTGTTCGGAACACGAATCAAAATAGCCCCACTGATGGAAAAGCAGTTTCGTATTGACCAAAATGAGCGCCGTATGCCTCATTAAACAAGGATTTGTATATCTAATTCTTGAGAACAAATCTCAAAGAAGTGACCTTTGGCGTTCCCATGGGGCAAAACGATGACAAAAAAAAAAAAATAGGATGCCCTCCCATGCGAGGTATTTGTGTACACTGCTCCTTGGTCTATTTTTCAAGTAGTGAAATACAACACATCTTTTCTATACACATTTGTTCCGTGAAATACAACACATCTTTTATATACACATTTTCTCCGTAACTTGCAACACACAGCTAAATCTATTACGGCGAGTAGAAAATTGATGCCGTGGCCTCCGAGGTCCAGCGGCATGCATTGTAGCCTGTTCTCAAAGGTCATAGTGGGGCAGCTAAACTTACGCCCCCAGCCAAAAGAGCGCACCACACTGGCACTAGCTAGCAGTAGTATTTGCAGCAGCCACAGATGCAGCAACTTATCGCAGCAGCATTTCATTTTCGGAAGGGCTGCAGAAGTTAAAATGCAAATGGTTAATGAAAGGTGCACTCTTGCAAAAGCCACCCAATTTGCAAGGCCAGCTATGGACATCGCTCCCACTTCTCAGTGTTGCTGGTTTCGGGAATCCATTTCTTCAGAGATTATTCAGATCAAGAAATTCTGCTTGCCAAATTTCTACTGGCCTTCTAAGCTGCCGCTGTGGGCATAAACACTTCAGAGGACGAGCATGTCATTGCGCCACAAAAGAATGGGTCCTTGAAAATCAGTTGTTGAACCCTTTACATTTCGCGTGGTTGACAGTTAGTCAAGTGCCCAAAGCCGATCGAAATTGGCGAGACCCGACGGCTACGACACCAATAAGCAGCGTGGCCAAAGCTCATTCCTATGGCCGGCCGGTGGGGCCAAGAGTTAGCAGACGATATTATGACAGTCGCACTTCCAGAAGTAGGTAATTCTTATCGAAATTCAAAATACCTTATAATGAACGGCTACCAACTAGCCCAACAAGAAGTGCTTTTACTATACCGAGTCAATGAATATACACAGCAACAATAGGAAGAAGTGCACTGATCCAAACACCCTTGCTTGACATCAAATATTGCCCAATAATACTGTATGGGAATCTGCTATATGACGAAATATGGCAGCCTCAGAAAGAGGAGGAGGCTGCTGTTGAAAAGCACTCGAGGGAAAGGCGACTTCACACTCTGCTTGGGAGCTTCGTGCACGACTGCAAAATTTGGCCAACATGTTCACAGCAGCATATGCCATCTACGAACTGTGTTCTGACCAAGCCGAAAGGGTGGTTTAGGACCCCTTTAAGCTGCCGCACAAGCTCGGTGCGACGCCACAAGTTGATGGTATCTGTGCAGGCCTGCGTAATTGTTTGCTGGTAAAAGTCAACAGCATCACTCTCCGGCGCTTTGGAAAGCAAACTTCGAAAGTGTGTTTCCAAACAGCTCAGATATGAAATACCAGCGGCAAAGTGCCGGCCCAGTTAAAATAAGAGACTGACCTTCGTTTTCCTCTTTCAATCATCAAACTATTGCAGCAAAATTTAACTGTTTTGAAAGAATACTTCCATCAGTCTGAACTCGTGTAGCATTTCTGCCCCTCCGCCCTTGAACAGTCCCATTAAGCTCTAGTGAGCTCGCATAGGAACTTACTTGATCTGATGAGTTTCTGAGAAACTGACACGTTTGGACAGTCGGCGACGCTCGGTGAGGTCCTCGGTCTGCAATGTGTAGAAAAGAGGAACACTTGCATCAGGTAAACAAGACTGTAAACTTCCGCGAGTAGACGTTGCCCGTGCGAGCTTCACAATGAGCACAGCCAACATCAAAAGCTTGCAGACCACAGGAGCCGAGAGAAAGCTGAAACACTTCCACAGCCTGGTATTAAGATTTTCAGCCTGCATTGGTATATTCAAAGTGTGCATTACAGCTTCTCTGGCTATAGTCACAAACTGCTCGAAACGTTAATGCTTTCTCAGGTACACTTTCGACACCGAATGTACAGCAAGTGGAAGCCACGCAGAACTCTTTTACAACTTACATGTAAGGCAACAAAACAAAAGACGTTAACCCTTGCAACAGAGTGTGCGTGCAAGTTTTATCACCTTCGAACGCAGAGACATTAGACTGGCCTCATCACAAGCACACGATTTCATCACGAGGGCCGCGTCTACACTTTCCATGCCATCAGACACTCAAACTGCACTCAAACTGTTGGGCGAACTGTCTTGCAGGAAAGCTAGCCTTACAATTATGAAAAGGGTCTGTCACAAACTCCAAGTGTGGACACTGCTACCCAAAATAACACAAATGCAAAAAAATCTGCCATTTGCATCTTCGTTAGGGTGTAAAAAGGGCAGAGCATTCGAAAGCGCATGGTATGTTGCCACACATGCAAATTACTTGGAAACCATAAAACAGCCTCGGGACTCTGCACAATTCAGAGAAAGGCAAAACCAAGCCATTCATGTTCACCACAATTATGCACTACTTCTCTAAGGCAACAGGGATACAGGTACTGACAATACCTGTCAAATTGAACTTTAAAATTTGTAAAGGTACTGGGGAACGGCAACAGAAAGAGGGTGGCAACACTTTTTTTACCCTATACATACACACTTATGAAAGACGATCTAGGTGCAGCACCCAAAATGTTTTGCTCAGCACCGAAGTAGCAGCAAATTTGAATTAGCAGAGATTGACAAACACACTGGTATTTTAATCACAGCAACTTTGTTGTTGCCAATTTCACCTGCTTCAGGAACTTGTCCTAATTAACTTCAAGCAGATGCATCTCTTGTATTTCGCAATTGGAAGACTTGCAAGGGTGCACAAGCCCGAAAGATAAAGCTTATGGGAAAATGCGGGAAGGTCGGCAGGTATGCGAAGAACAACCAACGAAACAATGTTTTAAAGGAACACTGGAGGCGAAAATTTAGTATATCTACACAAGTGCACCGAGATGGCTGAAGCATTACTTGCTGCAAAGAACAGCTTTCGTAAGCTAGAAAGTGACCAATGCAGGATTAAACTTCTGTCATTGCAGCAAAAGCTGTGGAGACCAGCTGGGCTGTAGTTGCTATGCATTTAACGACTGAAATGTGAAGCAATTCTCAAGTTTTACGTGCTAAAGCTATCTGATTAACTGGTACGCTGTAGTGGGGCACTCAGGATTAATTCTGACCACCTGGGGCTCTTTAGCGTGCACCTAAATCTAAGTGCACAGGTGGTTTTGTAGTTTGCATGGTCACATGGCATTCCCATGTGCCCACACTGATCACCAGCACCCCCAAAACATCGCAAATATTTGTGTAGCATGGTTTACACCAACATACACATCAAGATTTACAGCACGAAATACACTTTTAAAACGAGTATTGATAGTAAATTTAGCATGATAAAGCTGCTTGTTTTTGCACCCGTACTGACAAATTTGCAACGTTTGGGGCGCTGCTAGTGTTCTATGCAGGAGGGAAAGGGGTAATGATGCTACATTGAAAACATGCAGGGACCCGACTATCTACAAGAGCGTCGAGCCTTCCTCTGGCAGCTCCAAGACTCAAAAGAGGCAGTAGTGCTCAGAAGAGCACGAGCTCGGAGATTGCTGGCGTAGCTTAGGATGCCTATACCATGGCCTCCGAGACAGCACGCAGTTCGTGCCTATACAGAATAGAACTCTTTCATAGGAGGGACTTTAGAGAGCAGGCCTACTGTGCCGAATTTCCAGTCGCAACCGTTTCTGTAACCAAGTCATCTATGAAAATAAATGCTGCATTGTTTCTAGAAAAGGTTCTCCAACAGTGTGAATGATGTCAACCTTGGCCTTTTATGTTCCTTCAAGGAACTAGACTAGCGGGGAAGCCCCAAGCTAGGCGAGTGGGCTTACGTTAAACTTGATGAATACCACAAACAGGACAAGCGACATGAACAGCATAGATGTACTGTCCTGGTCATAGGTAAGGCACCTGTCCCGCTTGCATCCCTTTTTCAGCCTGCAGCAATCGTTACAACAAACTAGACTAGCGTCGTGCACTCACAAGCTGCAATTTGCAAATTGGCTTAAATCCCCATATTAAGTCTTGCCGAAGTTCAACACACCACATGCACTCTTCATAGCATTCTCTGCCAAAATGCATGTCAATATGTCAACTCATAACAGAGTGCTAAACTGACCAACACTAATATAGCGAGAGTCTCACCACGTTTGAGTCCACACTTTCAAGGATCGGTCGGGCAGGCTTCAGGATCTGTCAGAAACGAGCCAAAGAGAATGGCGTAAATGAACCCCAAGGATAAAATTCACATAAAGAAAGCCACTTCAAAAGCAGGACAAAATTACCGACATAGGCTATATATGGACCACAAGAAAAATAGATCCACAAGAATGAAAAGATGAGCAGGTTTGTACAAGTACACGATTGGTATAGCAGTGCAGCAGAGAATAATACAGACAAGGCGATTGGACAGGCAATGGCTTCAAAATAACAGATTGAATGTTGGCTTCAAACTAAACATCTTAAGTCATAGGCAGTGTTATGTTGTCAGAGTTTCTAGTCTCTACCGTTATGCAATCCATGAAAATTGCACTTAACCATCACCAAAACCTCAACCAAGAAATATTGTTTGCTTTATGTGGGCCCATCCAGATGCAACAAGGAGTCAAGTCCGACCTTGTGCTTGACAACTACTGCAGTCCCGCTACAACACAGCTAAACAGTAACAGATTTGCTGACAAGTTTAATACATCCACTTTTGTTTTTTTTGGGTTGGATCTCCCCTAAATTCGTACATGGAAAGGTCAAACTATATGAAGAGAAAATTGCAGTCCTATCAAAAACTGCAGACGAAAGTGTTGCCTTTCATCACCCGAGTGGTTTGTAATTGACACAAAAAGTCAGTCCAGGCATTAGTGCTGTGAATGCGGAATGCAAACAGGGCTTCCCATGTACACCACGTTTCCCGCTGCCGTGCAGGTTAGAAGTGTGCACATAGCTCTGTAATTCATAAACTATGACTAAATAAACTATTTATTGCATAACACTGTCAACACCGCTGAGAAAAACATTTTCAATGTGAAGGCACTGCGTGTGCATCCTAGCGAGGTGCTCATAAGTGTAGAGTAATTAAACAGGCTTTCGAAAAGGGTTCTACTTAAATTGAGGACGACGCAACGAGCTATGGAAAGAATGAGGAGCATAATGTTAAGGGATAAGAAGAGAGCAGATTGGGTGAGGGAATGCGAGTTAATGACATCTTAGTTGAACTCAAGAAGAAATGGGCATGGGCAGGACATGTAATGAGGAGGGAAGATAACCAATGGCCATTAAGGGTTACGGACTCTATTCCAAGAGAAGGGAAGCGTAGCAGGGAGCAGCAGAAAGTTAGGTGGGCGGACGAGAATAAGAAGCTTGCAGGGACAACATGGCCACAATTAGTACATGACCAGGGTAGTTGGAGAAGTATGGGAGAGGCCTTTGCCCTGCAGTGGGCATAGCCAGGCTGATGATGATGACTGTAAAGGCTAAACCCCATGAGCGCGATTTTGTGCGCGACAGCGACGGCTTCGCGAGACGGATCGGGCCGTCGCTTGAACAGATCGCTCGGTCTTGCAAATCTAGACTGTCGCTCGTCACCCGGAAATGCTTTGAGCGACTAGCCAATAGTAAGTAGGCAGCTGGAACAGGATGTACATTAGCGACATACTACCGGTTTGAGCACATGCGCGCTTCTCAGTATACAAAGAACGAGCAAACTACCAAATTTTGATATGTAAACAAAATAAACCTATTGCAAGACCTTCAGAAGACTTTATGTTGCTTTGTACAGCCAAACAAATTAACTTAAACAATTATAGCAAGTGCCACGCCAGGTTTGGCGCTAACTCGATCCCCCAATACCAGCAACACTGGCGAGCTCTCACGCGACATGGTCGCTCGCTTGGAGTGACTTCTGGGCGACGAACGAACGCGACAGCCATCTCCATCGCGTTGCTTGTCACTGTTGTGCAAGAAATTGCTTGCATGGGGTTTATACATAAAGCAGGCATGAAACAATATTTTTCGTACAAGAATGAAATCGCCAGCCCAATGTACATGAACGAATTGACAGCAGCAATCACGAGAAAAGTGATGGCACTATTTTGCCGTTGCTGACAGAACGCAGCACGCCCAACATGCCGTCAAACATATAGCCGGCCAATCGACTCCGGTTAATACGACCCTCGCGGAACCGCGAGATTTCGTCAAGTATCCAAAATGTAAAATTTACGAACAGCAGCAAATACAAGCGACGCCATGCTTAACGGACCAAGCAAACCGGTGAATATGTGGGCGTGGCGACACGAAACGAGTGGTTTCACAGGCGGAAGGAACGTCGGCCACTTAAAGAAAAATCACCACCACCGTCCGCTAAATTCGAATTTTAAAGCTTGATAACCGCTGCACGCATCAGGAGGCGGCGACGGGGCTCGAAACAACCGAAGCGGCATGCTTTCTCGTTCGAACTAAAGTTTTCCTTCCATAGCCAGTGTATGGTTTCTAGCCGGAACTTTCAAGTGCGAGCTAAATGTCGAACCGAAGTCGACTGTAGTGCCTTTAGCAAAATCGTCGTGTGGTGAAGTAATCAACAAATGAGCCACAGCAAGTAAGAAAGGCGCTGTATTTACGCTTAGCACTGCTTGCCACTACCGGGCAAAACCGGCGAAAGCAACCTGCGTGCACTAATGTGTACGGAGTGACTGATGGGAATATACTAAAACAGCTTGTGACGGGACACGGCTATGCAGGAGACTGCGGTGCTTGACGAGCACGTCCGTTATAGGCAAACGAACGCGACTGCACGAAATTCACGTGCAGCAGACTGTAAATAAAGTGCACTGTAGTAAAGCAGTATAGTGCCAATCTTCGGTGCAGTCACAGCGATGGCTTGTACACCAAAACCCTTGAGGTTCAAAGCAATGAAGAAATGGGTTAACGTTTAAACAACAAGGAGACTATTTCTCGGCAACATCGGCGACAACCTTCACTGGCTGGGCCCGTCAAATATCCTTCGAAACAAGTAACTGTAGCAACTCACCGAAGAACGCCGGCGTGACCTCCGCGAAGTGACGTCGCTAAAAGAAACGGAAAAGGACATGTTACCAATGCACACTGCTTTCTGGCGCAAGCCTCAGATAGCATAACTAACGGAGCTTTTCTTTTTTCTTTTTTTTTTTTTGCGCAGCTGTTAATGGTTCTCCGAAACTAACTATACGTGAACGGGGACAAGTGGAACAGAAATGTCGCACACTTACGGTTCTGTGTTCTCGTCGCTTGCACGCTCGGCCATCGCAGGCTATATGTAGTGACGCATCCAGCGTAGCCAAGGCACAGCGCGAGAATCGATTATGTCCAGTGAACCCCGCACATTCAGCAGCACTGAAGCCTGTGCAACAACTGCAATGCCGCTACTGTCCCACTGTCCGTTAAACATAACACGACCGCCGATTTTAAAGCAGCGCCAACAACTGGATCACGTGACCTATCACCGGCGTCACCGTGCGCGGGACCACGCGCTACTTTCGTTACAGGTGTTGTGTGGCGCTACTAGTTAATGGTAAATTGTTTTGCTTCGACAGGCTTTAAAAAACTTATCAATTATCCCACTATATTTAGCCGAGCGTCAAAATTTTGCTACATATTTGCATTTATATTTTTTGTCGCCCTATTGTATCACCTTTGCATCACATAGGTAGCACAGCATGCATCCGCGACGCTGGCGACACGTCGTAGTGATCGTGCCAACTAACAGTAACATGGCGGCGCCCATAGTGCAAAGCACGTTGCGACTTCGACGTACGATTATAGTGCGATGAAACTTGTGTGTATTTCTCTGACATCTGTGTGCCGTGCTTATATTCCGTACCGAGAAAAGCCCCCGCTGTGACGATGAAGTTCGCGTTCAAGTTTTCCAACCTGATCGGCACGGTGTACCGCAAAGGGAACCTGCTGTTCACGCCGGATGGAAACACCGTTGTGGCGCCGGTCGGCAACCGACTCTCGCTCTTCGATTTGCGCAACAACAAATCAGAAACGCTGCCTATCGAGAGCCGTTACAACTTTACCGCTGTCGACATCGCGCCCTCAGGCTTCCTGTTTATCGCCATCAACGAAACCGGCGAAGCCCTGCTATGCAGCCTTGTGTCGCGAACTGTCATCCACCGACATCACTTCCGCAAGCCCGTGTCGACGGTGAAGTTCAGTCCCGATGGCAAATACTTCGCTGTCGCCAAGGACAACTCTGTCTTTGTGTACCGCACGCCCGGCTACGCCAGGCGCGATTTCACGCCGTTCGCGCTGGAGCGAGTGCTAAATACGGCCTACGATGCGGTCACGTGCGTTGAGTGGTCCTCCGATTCGCGCCTTCTCGCTATCGGCAGCAAGGACATGTCGGTCCGGGTGACAGCGCTTCACAAGATGAAGAACTTCGGCATCAACACCTTGTCCAGTCACAGCGACACCATCGTCAACTGCTTCTTCGACAAAGACTCCGCAGATGTCTTTACGCTCAGCCGAAACGGACAGCTGTGCGTTTGGGACGCGTCTTGCGACTTGTCGGGATTCGTTATCGCAGACGACGCGGCCTCGTCGTTGTCGAGCAGGCGACGGCGTGTTGCGACGTCAGAGCAGGAGGAAGGTGACGTTGAGGACAAGACAAGTGACGTCATACCCGACGATGACGCCGGAGGTGACGCTGAGGTGGAGAGGGTTCGGTACCGCCGAACAGGGAAGCATTTCCTAAAGGATGCGCTTAAGGTGGAAGGAGGACAGCACATAAACCTGTTGGCAGCATGCTACCATGGCGGAAATCATATGCTGGTCACCGCCTTTTCCAATGGGTCATTCCTGCTGCACGAGATGCCCGATTACAACCTGATCCAGTCCCTGAATGTTTCGGACCATGAAGTCACAGCAGCATGCTTCAACCCTACGGGTGACTGGATTGCGCTGGGAAGTGGGCGACGTGGACAGTTGGTTGTCTGGGAATGGCAGTCGGAGTCATTTGTTCTCAAGCAGCAGGGGCATGCCAACAACATGGCTTGCCTCGCATACTCTCCAGACGGCGCAAATCTTGTGACTGGAGGAGATGATGGCAAGGTCTGTTGTCTTCTCAAGAGTCAATTCATCATCATTATTACGGCACTACTTTGTTTCGCCAGGTAGTGATGACACTCATGGTTTCCATGCTAAACCTAACCACACATGACTTAGCAATGTCAAAGATTGGGCTACTTGGTTCTGCATGATTCAGAGTACAACAGCGCAACTTCTTGGACGAGGACAGAAGCAAAGAACACGGACAAAAAGTTGAACGTCAGCACTTGCCTGTGGTTGTTTGGTTTTGTTTTCATTCCAAAGTTGCGCTGTTGTACTATGAATCACACGCATGACCACAGGCATGTTGTGACGTCGTTCTTAGCATTTTCCATGTGTATGTTACAAAGCAGTATCCGGAGAGCCCTTGATGACCAATACATCGAAGTTCAATGCCCTCCACTCTCGCGTCAAGATGATCATCATCATTGACTGATCTAAACTCACAGTATTCTTGTTGCAGATGTCAAATTCCGTTATGTCAGAAGGCAGTTGAAACTTTGGCATCTTCAATAAGTCATCTCATTCACAGCACTTTTTTAAGCACAACATGAAAAAAATTTATGTTAGCAAAACCATCTTTTCATTTGTCATAAACACATTTTCATAATTATTAAGTTTCTTTACATTGCTTTCATTACTGTATTGTTAGGCTTCATATTTTTGTAAAACACATTTTATTTTTTCTTGTTAATAGTAGTGAAGAAAAGAATTCTTTTTGTACATTACTAGATATTCCTGTTTGTGAGCGTTTTTGTGATATTATCGTATAGCGCTGCTTTAATGCATATCTGATTGTTTACTATTTATTATAACTTGTTCCCTACCAATTGTATTTCTTGATGCTCTTTTTTTTTTCCGCCCTGTTCTTGCTGCTCTAATACTATTTATGTAGCCAAGAATAATTGGAGGTCCCCCTGGCAGTTTCTCACTCTGGGACCTCCTGATGCCGTATATAATATGTAAGCCCGTTTTTTCGACGTGCAGTAACAAACAATAAACTTCAACTTCTGCTACACTTCAATGCAGGTGAAGCTGTGGAACACAGGGAACGGCTTCTGTTTCGTGACTTTCACGGACCATGCCGCCGGAGTGGCTGCAGTGGCCTTTACTCAGAATGGCAAAGCCATTCTCTCGGCATCTCTCGATGGCACCGTTCGCGCCTACGACCTGAAGCGGTACCGCAACTTCAAGACGCTGACGGCTCCAAGGGCTGTCCAGTTCGCATCTCTGGCTGTTGACACAAGTGGCGAGGTTGTCTGTGCTGGCTCACAGGTAATATCCTCCCTCCTCTGACTGTTGTTGCTTTGACTTTTGTTTAGGTTAGGTTAAGCTGGGCTAGAATACTAAAGGTTAGGTTAGGACAGTAGAGGCAAAGAGCAATTAAATTTCAGGCAGCATCAAATGCATAGCGTCGAATTGTGTAAATAAATAGCAGCTTCCGCATCAAATTTTACGCCCAGAAGTACATACAAATGGATACTTCACGAAAAGTTTACAAAATTGGACGTTTTTGGTACCAGAATTAGAAGGAAAAGGAGACACCTAAGGACATTGTCTGGGCTTGACATCCAAGATTGGGCTACACCCGTGGCACATCCGGTATTTCAGACTCCAGATTTTTCAGACTTTTTGGCAGTTCATGTCAAATCCATATTAACGATCAACGACTGTATTGCAAGACATATTCTTAATGGGGGGGGCAGGGGGGTTGCAGCACAACCCGAACGAAGGACAAAAGGAAGGGGAGAATACAAGCGCAAACTAACAACTGGTTTATTTTTTCCAAACAAGTGATTAAATATACAGAGAATGGAATCATGTGATGAAGAGACGCATAGAAGTGGTGAAAGGGTGTCGGCCTATCTTGCCATTCAAAAACTTCCGTCAGCTAACCAGGCTAACCAAATATTCAGAACAACCCTAAGTGTTATGGATGTTCTCTGCCTGCTAAACAAAGTACAGTAAGGCCCTATTAACTTGAAGTTGTAAAAACCGGAAAATTTTCTGAGATAAGCGGAGTTCTTAGATAAGTGAATTCACTAAAATGTAAGCCCCTGGTCGCGCATGGACCACCTAGAGCCATTCCAAACAGGCACTAGTGGCCACTAGATTTCTCGCAGAAAAGATCACTGCCAGGAGCAGTATTTTCGGTTGATCACTTTTGGCGAGATATGCGACTCGGCATCCGGTATGTCGAGCATATGCAGGCAATAGTGATGAGGGCAACCTTGAGCTCCAACATCAGCGATTTGCACTGCTTAGACAGTGCCATCCTTGCGCAATTCTTGCAGCATTCACTAAATCTACATTCAAGCGTCACAACTTAATATGGCGTAGCGCACAGATCCACAAACCTAGAAACACAGAGCAAAGCGAATAAGCAAACTGACAGCGCTTTGTCAAGGGTCAGAGTGGTGCTCCACTGGCATTACCAATGACATCGCAGCCAGCCGTGAATGGTGGATGATTAGAGTGGCATAGAATCAAACAGAATTTGCTAAAAACTTGCGGTCCCATCACTTTTTGGCAATATCGCAGCTGTGCACAAAATATGAAAACATTTGGGTAGTGACATTTTCGCAGTCAAGATTTCAAGGTATTCACAATATGGCGCACAATCATTTCGAGATTAGAGGTCAAAAGTACATAGAGTTGACACCAAGCAAGCAGAAAATTTTGACTTGACCGATATTTCAAGATCTCATAGTTCGAGCTAACGAGATTTTACTGTATTGCAAATTATCAGAAGGTAAACAATGATCAAAGCTTTCAGAGGAATGCAGAAACAAAATCGATGCTTCAAGTGTCATTTCACATTCGGATTCATGCCAGAAGCCTACATGGCAGTCTGTGGGTTTTTCTTGTCTATCATTTAGAAGATTCCAACAATCTTGTCATGTAACGTTTTTATCTTTTATGCTACAACCAATTATGTTTTTAGCTCCTTTTACATGTGTCTATGGTGCACAAGTCTTTCAGCGGCTTTTTTTTTTTCTTTTGCTAAACTACCAATATTTTTGCAGCAATCTTCTATACAGCACTTTGCTAAAGCTCCGTTTCATATAGAAGCCATTTATTCTTGGAAAACGTGTTTGCAAATTGGCTATAAAAAGTGTGAGAGGCCTTTTGTGCATTTTTTAATGGCAGTTAGTATCTAAAAATGACCCTTTGTTCCTGGTGGTAAGCTGTCTTTTCTTAGACTAGTCAGTACAGGTGTGGTACCCAATTATACACGAATAAATATTCCGGCCGTAAATAAATATGTGTGTCTGCATTTTACAATGTGATAGTATTCGATACTTAATATTCATATTTAAGTCATATTCGAAAAATTTGATCTTCGCCCACCTTTATTTACAGATATGAATTAAAAAGAAAAAAAAATCAAGCCACTCCTGAAGTGAGCACATGATGCCTTCTATAGACAACATTTTGGAAGTTATCCAGCATGTACTGGCTGCCACAGCATCCACACATAGCTTTTTAGACCAACAATACCTCCAACTCGGCGAATGGCCGGCTTTAGTTGCCAATGGTTAAACCAATCAATCTTTCTCATAAATGTGCCCGCAGCTTGGCCTAGTAGTTGGCCCAGTTGGTGCTTACTGCGAGACATAATTGTCACTAAAAAGTTGTTCATTTAACTGCAATTATGCCTTCCAGTAGCAGATGTGTGTACTGCAAAGCCAGCACTTGGCTTTGACATTCACCCTCTGATGTCTTGTCTCAATTTTTTGCAGGACACTTTCGAAGTGTTCGTGTGGGCGCTCCAGACGGGTCGTCTGCTTGATGTCCTAGCGGGGCATGAGAGCTGCGTCTCTGGTCTTGCATTTGGTCCTGGAATGGAGTCTGTCCTGGTCAGTTCATCCTGGGACAAGACGTGTCGTGTCTGGAACCTGTTTGCAGAGAAAGGCGGTGGTCGAGAGGCCATTCCGCTGACAGCGGATGCACTGACCGTTGAATTTCGGCCCGACGGATGCGAGTTTGCCGTGGCGACCCTGGATGGCGCCATTGTGTTCTTCGAGCCACAGGGAAGCAGTCAAGTAGGATGCATTGAAGGTACTTCCAGAAACAACTCTTAGAACTTTATTTGCTTCAGATACTAGTTCGTGCCCTAGATGCTCGGCCTGTCTGGCAGCTTCCCTTTGTTAAACGCCTTTTGAAATGCCATGGAAGTAAAAGCGGGCTGCTTCTGATTGAACAATTACCTCTTCCAGTAGGGTAGACGTCTGAGCGACTGAGTTTATACTTATGTATGACAAAGAGTGCAAAACCTGAACATACAATAAAAAGGCACTTGGCTGTCCCATTGCATCTTTTCATTGTATGTTTCAGTATGTGCTATCTATCATCACTAACTACCTTACTGGACAAGAAACCCACCATACAGGTTGTAGTGTTTTGGCAGGCTACCAGACTTTTATTAATCATGGCAAACAACCAACAGCACACAAAGAACCTTGGGTTGTGCCTTTCTTGCGAGCTAGTCACTACTAATGTCAGTCCTACTTAGCAATCCTAGAAAGGAAACCAGATATAAATGCCATTTCACACCAGAATTTTAAGGAGTATGTTTTAGGAACTATGTGGCTATGAAGAAAAATAAATGTGTTATAGTTATGTAAGTTTTCTTTGTTCATTCTTTAAATATAAAGAAATGTTTGTGTTTCTGTGTAACGTGGTTTTATGAAATTTTTTTTCTTTTTTAACCATGAACTATCAATGTGTCATTCTGTTAGAAAGGAGCTTTGTATTGTGAGAATAATCTAAGCATTTTTTGGGTTGAGATGTCGATATGTACACCTTAAAACGATTTCCTTCAGTGTATTAGTTCACGTGTGA
Organism: Dermacentor variabilis; assembly: GCF_050947875.1. Classification (NCBI taxonomy): domain Eukaryota; kingdom Metazoa; phylum Arthropoda; class Arachnida; order Ixodida; family Ixodidae; genus Dermacentor; species Dermacentor variabilis. The sequence continues at coordinate 31,883,889 of NC_134578.1, read as the reverse complement.
ACGATATATTCACAATGTCTGCTGCCAAATACAATAGAGGTAGGGGCCTTTGTCAAGCTTCTGGAACAGCAGTTTTCTGCCCTTGTCCCTGGCATTTGTACTGTTCTTGTAAAGAAGCAGGCAATGTGGCATTTACATTATTTTCAGAAATGCACAATATTTGTGTACAGTACGTTGGCTTTGCGAAAATGAGAAAAATGGCACTTGATCACAGACGTATATAGTTATATGCTATGTGTTCTTGCAGAAATAAGAGTAGCTGAAACTCGGTGCTCATCTGTGTGACTGTCTCGTCTAACATGGCTCATTGTTGTTTCTTTTGCTCTCAGTTGCTCATGATAGCTTGTAGAGTTGTTTCCTTGGGTCACATGACTTCCGTCCATGGAAATACAAGAGAAAATGTTTAACATGCACCTGTAACTCGCAAGCGTTTGCTATACAGTAAAAACCCGCAGTAACGAAATCTCACAACAAAAAAATTCTAGCAACAGCGAAATATCTTTGTATCCCTGGCAAATGCCCATAGGATTCAATGTATTTCGTACCGCTTGACAACGAGATGTCGCTATACTACAATCCTGCATCAACTTAATTGACCAATCAACCAATTTGAAAAATGTTTGCAGTAAGATGCTCCCCAGACGGTGCCCTACAACTTATAGTGTATAACCAAAATTTGAAATTAGGCGTGGTGAGGGACTCTTTAACTACAAGGCTTGCTTGAGCCATCAGTTCACTTCTTTCTCTACTGTGCACTGCTGGTCTCAGCAACTGTGGCAATCTGCTTACGTCTCTGCAGGCAAACGTGACTTGTCAAGCGGGCGGCGAGACACGGACATCATCACAGCCAAGAGGCTGGCCCAGACACAGGCATTCACCACCCTCTGTTACTCGGCTGATGGCGAGTGCATTCTCGCAGCAGGCCGTTCCAAGTTCGTCTGCATCTACCATGTCCACGAGCAGCTCTTGCTCAAGAAGTTCGAGGTGACGTGCAACCACTCGCTTGATGCCGTCGACGACTTCATCAGCCGTCGGAAGATTACAGAGTTTGGCAACATGGCGCTCGTCGAAGAGCGTGCTGCCTCGGAAGAAACCGCTCTTTCTTTGCCTGGCGTCAAGAAGGGTGACCTTTCAAGCCGCAGCTTCAAGCCCGAAGTGAGAGTCAGTGCGGTGTCTTTCTCACCGACGGGACGGGCGTGGGCCGCCGCAACCACCGAGGGGGTGCTCGTTTACTCCCTTGACAACGCCCTAGTGTTTGACCCTTTCGAACTGGAGCAGGGCGTGACGCCAGCAACTATACGGGCAGCGGCGCGAGAGAAGGACTATGTCCGGGCTGTTGTGGCAGCATTTCGACTCAACGAAGACGAGTTGACTACGGAGGTCATCGAGGGCATTCCTGTCGTACAGATTGACCTCGTGTGCCGGTCACTGCCGCAGGTTTACGTTGAGAAACTGCTCAACTTCGTGGGTGCAAAACTGGAGTCCACCACGCACGTGCACTTCTACGTCACGTGGATCGTGACGCTGCTGAAAGGTCACGGCGAGGTGTTAAAGGAGAGGTCACGGAACATCATGGCAACATTGAGGACGGTGACGAAGAATGTGGGGCTGAGGCACACAGAGCTGTCGAAAGTTTGCGATCACAACAAGTACCTGCTGAGTTACATTGAGACGCTCCGCAAGTTCAAGGAGAAAGAGGGGAAAGAGGAAGGGATGTCCGAAGGAGGCAGCGAGGACGATGATCTCAGTTCTCAAATAGACAGTGCAGACGAACTGATGGTGTCGTGATTGGAGCTGTGGGATTCTGAGGTCATTTCTTGTAAATAAATGTTTCATGATCACAGCATTAACAGCTATTGTTGCAGCGGTGTCACATGGGCATTTAAGAGCTTTAAATCAATAGTATGTTGACTCAATGGTGAAATGGCATTGCTACATGGGCAGCTTTGACAACTGTCAAGTCAATAAATAGCCTGCCTAGTTGGTGGAATTGCATGCAACTGTATCAAAATCTTGAAATCCTTTGAGCAGACGGCACGGGTACTGTCAGCAGTGTGTTACAATAGTGCAACATTGTGTTCACAGAAAAATAATAGCCAGAAACTATCTTCCTTATAAAAGTAACTTATCACTTGCACATACAATAAACATTAAACTCGAGCCAGGATAGAAACACTTCAGCGAGCAGCCCATCGTTGCCAGAGCACTAAAAACAAAACTGACTAGTCTGTAAATCATAAAAGAATGTCATAATAATGTAAATTAAAATAGTAAACTATTTTAAATGTTTAGAAACTACAGCAATGAAAATGTACTGTTTAAAAAGATGTTTAGATAACTTTCAAGACTGTACACTTTCAAAGATGTAGAACTTTGCGATGGAAGTGCTGCAAGCGCTTGGCATCAAATTATTGTCCATTGAGTTTGCCATGTAGTGGCGATGCAACTCACTCAAGTGAGGTAGTGTTCTGTAGTTTCAAAGGCAACTCGATGGCCATTGAAAAGTGCCCATGTAACAAGCATAAGTATCATGTTCAATTAATCGGGCATTGATTAACCTTAGTGAGAAAAAATTCATGAAAGAGCTATTGACATCTGGTCGTCTGGAAAATTGGCTTACTTGTGATGCAAGAAACTTGCGGTGAGATCTTTTAAGGTAAACGCAACCTTATACATTTGGTCTACTTCTTCAACTATTGGAACTAAATGTGGGCTTTTTGCAAATATATAGTGTACCAAACATTTTTTTTTAAAGTTCGCTTTGTTTTTCTTGGACCAGAAGGTATCGCACAGGAGAAGAGCCGAGAAAAATGCATTGTGAATGTATATTCTTTCTTCTATAGGGCTAACATTTGGAAGCTGACGAAAGTTTAATGATATCCTACAACAGCAGCAGCACTTGATAGCAAGAAGGCAGATGTAATGTTTAAAAGACAGAAAGAGGGAACCAAACCTGCAAACTTGTTCTGAGCAGTGACTCAGTTATGCGTCCAGAGCATAGTTCTCTTGGTTACACCATGACCACACATGTATTTGCACATTCATAGATTTAGCTCTTGCATACTGCACCACAGATATTAATCAATTTGACTGAAAGCATTTTACACACTCATAAACATTTCTGTCAGAGTTCTACTAGCAATGTCGGGCACCATCTGAAATGACAACTGAACTGAAATTATCTTGGGAGTTGACTGTGTAAAGTATTTATCTCTGATATGAAGTGAAATAATTAATGCAGAATTTTATGGAAGCAGTTTAATCGTGTTCTTACCGTAGGCTTACAATAAAATTGGCACTGTTTTCATCTATAGACCAGTCACTATTGAGTTGTCACAGATGACAAAATGCAACAGTGAAGTGTGTTTCAAATACTGTGAGATAACATGAAAATTCAGGAGAAGCATGAACACACCAACTCGCCAAAAATTATTCTTTCGCGACAGCTTACAGAATGCAGCATGTTGAAGATCCAGTGAAACAGGGACATGAAAATTTAATTCTGGCATTCTGAAAGTTACGCAGAAACCACAAGCCATTGTCAAAAGAAAGGGACATTAGTAGCATGATGCTTTGAGCATTCTCAAGTGAATTTATTACACTTGATGCGTAATTAAATATTCATAGTCATGTGTCATATTTTTGTAAAAACGATTGAACCGCAAGCTCAACACACATATTTACTGTAAGTACTACAAGAAAGGAAATATTATTTCACAACTGTTGACGGAATGCGGCACGTTGAACATCCAGCGAAAAAAATGTATATTCTGAGGATTTGCAAAATTATGCAGAAACCACAATCTGACGAGGCTCGACATATTAGCGGGCTAGGAATCAAAATGTTCACGACCTGGGGGTTTCTTTCAGTCTGTACATTAAAGTTTTTGTGATGATGAATGTGTACCCAATCAACACTGTAGATGAGTTTTCGGATACAACGGCCATAGGAATGCGGTCATCGCGACCTCGCGCGCTTGGCAACGTTGTGCAATGGTAGTGCTCGGGAGCAACACCACCTATAATGGACAGCCAGCCCTGTTTTTGTGACGTCGTGCTACTTGCCCGAACGTTTTCTCACTACGTAGCACAGCGGGACGACAGCAGGGGCGCAATTGTTAGCGCGGCTGCGTCTTTCGTGCGCCCGTCAAAAAAATTGGCTGAAGGCTTAGCTTGGTTAAGCCTGGAAGATTGCTAAAGCAATACCCTTGGCTGCGTCTTGGTTCGGCTGATGGTGTGGACATGGTTGCCCTTTGTTAAACTTATGGCTATACATCATCCGACATAGCGCAAGGCAGCGCGCCGGCCACTGCGAGTAGCCGAGCTGTAGCCCCATTTATCCTCCTAGCGTGACGTCACACCAGCGAGCGCCCTCTCTCGGTAGCGCCGCAGCAGCGGCGCGCAAGGCTTCACCTCCACCATCAATGCCGCGAGCTGGGGCCCAGTCTCTCAGTCTGGCGTGACGTCACACGGTCACGTGACGCGCAGCCGTGTAAGGAGGCGCCACGACCACCGATGGGCCCAAAGTGCGAGCAGTATTGCTTTTGCAATAAAAGCTGAATTCTGATTTAGGATTTTGCCAGAGTGGGCCGTGCCCGGCGGCAGTGCAGTGCCGGGACAACCCGTGGCGCCGGCTTACAAAAATACAAATAATATCAAGAGACCCGGCCATAACAGGGGCCTATTAGATATTAAGCTGATACCATAGAGTTTCCTACAAAATTACTAGAGGGAACTCTGGCGCTGCAGTCGTTGTCCTACCATGGGAATGATGGGAAGTACATGGATTTGTCTGATCTTCGTGCTTGTGGATTCAGACGTTCTTGTGGCTTTGTATATTACGCTATATAAATCTTATTGTCGTATATTTCAGCGCAATCTATATTCTTCGAAGTGTAGAAGACGCCGGGAACGCGTACAATTGCTATTAATTGCAATGATTGAGCTTGTCTATGTGCCCAAATCGAAACGCACGAAGCGTCTCAAAGCACTGGCATGCCCGCGGTAAATTCATAAGTGCGTTTCATTCGCTTGTCGATACATGCATCCGTGGCTTAATGGTTTCAATATCAGGCTTCTGTACTAGAGTCCCTGTGTTCGAATCCTGCCGTCGGGCAATTTTAATTATGTTTATTCAATTATTTATTACGCAATAAACTGTTGAAAATGACGAGTTTACTAAATCACAAAGCCGTTTGAAGCCAAAAAGGACGAAGTTTAGGCAAATCCATGTACTTCCCATTTTTCCCATGCTGGGACAACCGCTCCCATTGTAGCTCACGTAGACACTAGCACCAGAGTTCCCTCTAGTAATTTTGTAACTCTACACTACACTTGATCTTAGCCAAAAGGCCGAGAAGCGCTAACCAGTGTCATTCGGCGATCTAACTGCCTCATAGCGGACCTCCAACATGGAGCCGGTGAAAAGCGACGCAAGCAACAAAAATTACAAAATGACTGAAATAAACCGTGCGGGGAAGTTGCACTCAAATCGATTGACGTGTAAACATAATAACTTTTATACTGTAACATCTACAATTCCATTGTATTTACGTTTCAAGCCGAAAAGAAACTATGCGCCATCACTAAACGTGCGTACAAGCAGATACAGTGCCACCAGCGTCGGCCTTTACCACTGTGACGTCGACCACGGTGAAACGTAGTCGTGTCGCGATATCCGGGGCCTTTACGGTACGGACTGCACGGCAGCGTATCCGCAAGGATACCGTTGGTTGTTTTGTTGTGATAGCGTTTATATAACACTCCAGGCGCATTTCTACCGTCGTCGTCACCGCGAAGTTCGGAGGGCGATAAGATCGTCGCCGTGCGCCGTATATTGTATGTGCGAGTGAAAGCATGTGAAAGCATAGAATAAAGAACCAGCGTGAACCGGCGAACGCTACTCAAATCACGCGTGCGCGAGCGTGGAAGGCGGTTTGAGGGGAAGGCGGCGCGCAAGCGCGTCGCCTTCTGTCGCGCGAGGCACGCGGGTGAGGCGAGGGAGCTGCGTTCTCCTCCGGCGGCTGCTGCACACGGCGCGCCCGCGCGGGCCTCATATTCAAAGCGATCTGCGATGTTTGCAGAGTGCACGTATAGTGCAGGTTTCCCATTTCCAGCGTTAACTAAACAGTTAAGTGGCTTATGCTAGACCTGGTTTCTGCTCCAGAGCGACACAGCTGTCATGAAACAGTATGCAAAATGCGTTAGAATATTGTGAAAACTTTCAATTCGTTGTGTATCAGCCGGATGCCAGGGTGGAACAGGAAACATTGTTTTATGATGCAGTGCGCCATTTTATGGGGTGATGAAAAGGTGATCCGCCGACTGCTGCTTGCGTGGCTGATAAACGATACTCGTGAGAATGCAGTGTCACACGCGATATCAGTGCACAACAAAAATGGGTCAGAATATTCTGAAAACTTTCTCCAAAAAAGCACCCTCTTGTGTCCTCTCGTCTTCGAGACTTCCAGCAGAAGGTTTGGAGCCCAACAAGCAAAACTTTTTCGCAAATGTAATTTATTTTTAATTCACAGTGGCTGGCAGGCATGTGAATAGTCAGGTGATAATGATGCTGAGAAATACGGGTGTAGCAGAAAATAATACCACTCCGGCCGTAGTCTACAGGCAGTGAAGAAAACACACAAAAGAAAGAAAAGGCACATGTCGATGTGAAGGCAACCTTTATTTCATCAAATGCACTTTTTGTCATAACTAAAAAAAGTGTGTACCTTTCTCTATTCCCCCTACAAGGTAACAGCTACTGAAAAACTTTGGTCTCTGATCTTTAGATCACTGAATCTTATGCCACCAAAATAAGGGAAACAAAATGCATGTCTTGCAGGCGCAGATAATGACCATACTTCTAGGCATTCCTCCCTTTCGAACACCAACCTGACTTCACGCATTGGAGGCAGGCACATGCCTTGATTAAAATAGTATGTTTTAGCAATGCATTTTGATGATTGACAGTTTCTTCATTATCAGGTGATTTCAATGTCTACCTGAGCTTGGTGGAGTTAAGGAACATTTATCAAGCAGCTCCTCACTCCAGGATTACAGAGGAGCATTATGAAGGGCCAACTGTGATGAAACTTTTTTGTGGTAAGCTTAGTAATAAAATAATAGTTCTGTGCTATTGAAGCAATCTTAGCAAAGCTACAGGTGCAATAATTGTCTTTTTTTATCATTAACAGCCTTTAAAGGGAACCAAAGATTACAACACAGGCACCTGGTGGTTAGCAGGTATGACACAGATCCCAGAACACGGCCTCAGAGATTTTCAGTGTGCTGCCAATGACCCCCAATCTCGAAGGTCATGCCCAGGTGCCATAATGAATGTGGGCGACACAAGCTTTGCGCTACTCCTGGTGAGCTATAATGGTGGCTTTTATTTTGAGTTTTGGTGCTAAAGAATATGTGCCTTTTTGCAAGCTTAGTATTTCAAATGTAAAATTATGTACAGAGGCAGCATATATTTATACTATCTGAAAGTAAGCTTTATAAGTGTAATACAAAATTTCGTTACAATTGGCCTTCACTTTAATGTGACTACCTCAGTTGACAGGCAGTGCTGCCCTCCAAACTCAGAAGTCAAGGTGGTGCTTCAAGTAGGAGAACAGTCAAAAATAGAGGGTAGGTGATTTAATTGCCTGATGTCCCAACTCCAAATGCAATTCGAGTACAGTTGAACCTTGTCATTATAAAGTAGCATCGAAAACAAGAATAACTTCGTTATGTCTGATATTCGTTATAACCATAGTATGCATTACATGCTGATATCAGCAAGAAATGTTAGATTTATTTCGTTGTATCCGATAATTCATTACAACGAGGTTCAACTGTACCTGCCACATTACTAAGGACAATGGCAGCCATCCTGTCAGTGGTTTATCAAAGTTCTAACAGCGTTTCAGCAATTGAATGTAGACACTGTTGAACAGCATGGTTTGGGTGATGCTAAACAAATGTGTAATGAAAACAACATTATATCATGACTTTTCATCGAAGCATGCTGGCTCGAGCACAACATTAACATAAAAACTGTCATAATTCGGTGTTAGACATCCACGACACTATAGTTGCCACTTTGGCTTCAACCACTTCGACTTCAGCTTTAGCTGTAGTGTGGTTGAAGGGTGCAGTTCTAGGCAATATTCTGGAACAATCCACTTCGGCGATACTATCCTCTCGGTGATAGTTCGGTGTCAGGCGTGTGCTAATTAGTTGTTTTAGCAAAATTGGATGAGCTACGTCATCCGATGTTGTTCAACCAGCCAATCAGCATGCGCCTGACGGTGAACTATCTATCGCTGAGGCAATAGCATCGCCGAAGTGGATCGTTTCAGAATACAGCCCCTCATTAATGACGCAAGACAAATAATATTTAAAAAATTATATAAATGCATTTACACTCAAATAGTCTATGCCTTGATACAACTTTTTTATAATAAACCATTTTATCTCAAAACATGTTGTATGTAGGCCTGTGGCATTCACTAAACGTACCACTATTTGTGCATTTAACAACAATATAAAAAATTTGACACTAGCTTAGGAAATAAAGGCCTACACTAGTTTCAAAGGTTTTCGATTAACGTCATCAAACCAGGCCACGTTAAATGGGCAGTATGATATAGTAGTTTTCGTGTCACACTTATGCTGAGATTCAATGTACACACAGAACGACATCACTCAACTTGTATCACAGACAAGCTCCAGCCTAATTCTAAATTTCTCGCAGGATTTGCTTCAGAAAGTTCTGTGTAGACTTACTATGCAACAGGAATAAAAATGATACAGGTCAATGCAATGAAATACATAGCTTTAAAGAAAAGAGATATGTTTTTGCTGGACTTGCTATAGCAAACTAAAGGAACATCTGCACAAAGAATAGACATCTTTTCTGGCCGCATGATATAATTTTCTTGTGTAAGCATGATAGACTAGGAACACATTAAAATATGTTAGAATGAACTTGAATTTTGGTTTACAACGACAAGTGTGCTGCATTGTTTGTTTTGAAAGCTTTGTCATGCCGAAAGTGAAACAGTCCCAACTCCACACATTGCTTAACATGTGATCTCTTTAAGCAGATGCATTTTTTATAGTGGTATAGCACATAGACCACAAATAAATTACTAAAGGTTCAGCTAGCATGATGCCGCAGTCTATATAAATCCCAACTCACAATATGGGAGCCCCTCCGACTTGTGTGAGTTCGGTTTCTTTAATAATACAACTCAGTGATCATTTGGTGTTTTCTACAGGCTACGTTACATAAAGCCTTGCACCAAAACATTCAATTCAACCAGAAATTATTACGGCATTGCTACATTAACTCAAACTGCTCGAATTATTGGGTCTGAATTATTCGTAGCTGAATACGTGTGCTCTCACCTAAAACAAAATTTCAACTTGTAACCTGAACAAGTATATGCACCCAGTCATGTTCCAACAGATATATGACAAGAAAATCCATCTCCTCGGCAACTGTGAAGGTGGTGTTATTTTGCCGTAGTGCACAAACACAGCAGCCTGTATCTCAAACATAGGCACGTCTTGGCTGTGTATTCTTTATCAATGTGCTCTTATCAGTTACACATCCTGTAATCAGTTGTGCCATTAGCTCCATAAACGTTCAGATTAAGGAAAATGTTCGTTCAACTTGTCTGAATTAAGGGGTTTCAAAATGCTTTGAAAATGTATTGACCCATGGAACCAAAACTTTAATGTTTGTTAGCATTACACAGAAATGTGAACCACCGAATATTGAATTTTTGCGAATCTATTGTCGTTACATTCCAAATGGTGCACAAAGGACAGCCTCAATGACATTTCCTGCAGCAAGTTCATGCTTTCTTTAACCACCCTTTATAACTACATTGGTGGCAAATACAACCAAAGTGGTGTAGTTCAGGCGATAAAGCTTGCACATGACAAGAGTGATAATACGAGAATGACTTCGTCATTAAATGAGTGCTAAATGACAATGGGCATGGCTAACCCTGCAGTTTTCATTTTATATATGGGCGATGAACAAAATACAGTGCGAACACAGACAGAAAGAATCAGAAAATGGCATGAACTTTTAATGGTATTGAAGTGATTACTATAGTAAGAACTTTAATCACTCTGGGGGTGTGTATATATTCGTTTCCCTTCAATTGTGTGCTTGCATTGGCTTATAGATGCTACTCAAATGCCTGCCACAATATATGTCTCTCGCTTATTTTATCACCACGAATAATAGACATACAGCAAACTCAGTTACAATGTAATCATCACGTATTTGGGCATAGCTCACTTTGATTGAATCAATGTTACAGATAAAACAGTGTGTAGGGCATGAAATTGTGCTTTTAGCACCCAAAAAAAATTCACATCCATCCAGCAGGGCAGCTGGACCATCAATATGATGGACATTCCAGTCACATGGTTTTTCACCTGGCTTATATACTTTCATCATAAAACATAACTGCTTTTATACAACTGCCAATGACACATGGGCAACACATCTCTGTTCTTTTTTTCTAACTGCATTAACGATAGTTACTAACTACAAGCAAGCCTGCCTCGATATCTTTGGTGCAATTATAAATGCATTTGTCAATGTGGGCGGTGATGAAACAGATGACAAATGTCACCTGTTTATTTTTCTTACTTATGGAGCATCTACAATGTAGAAAAAGAGTTTCAGACTGCCAACAAACCTACGCTGATGTCTAATAGGAAATCGTAAAGCTATGCCTGTCAAAGTGCCGAAGCACACAGGCAAGCATCATAGATACCAAAATGCTAATGCACTTAATGATACAAAGATGGCAATACTGATGAGCATAGCTTCTTTGAAGTGCTTGTTGATAAAGTGCAGACTCAAACAATACCTTGTCAAGGTTGTGATTGTGATGCATGCAACTTCACCACTGCATGGGTATGTGCACTGATGAATGTGTCATATTCAGAGAATGCACTGTGACAATCCCGGGCTCCAAATGCTGGAACCCTGCTGACAATGACCACAAGTGACCGTGCTGGGCTCCAGATTGCACCCAGAGGGGCAATCTGGTGCTACTTACACGAATTCATGAATACCCCGTTAACATCTCAGCTGAAAGACAGCGTTCCATCTCGTAATTGAGAGTAATTTACTAGTGCTTAAAATTTAGTGCAACAATAAACAAGAATGCCAGGGGCGATGGCAAAAATCCAAATGCCACTATGCAGACTTGCACAGGTGATTCTCATCCCATTGCTGCCAATACAACGAACTTTTATCGCCTATGAAAAGAAACTCAGAGGCAAACTTTCATGTTACAAGTGAAGGCTGCGATGCATCATAAAAGTTGCAATGCATTTAGCAGTGCGTATGGTGAAGAACACAAGCCGTGTCGTGACAAGAAGAAGGATCTTGCAAGAAGCACCTGCACGTTAGCAACCATGTTGGCCACACACTTGCACACTTTCCAAATGATCTTGGTAGTAAAAGATGCTAGAGTACCTGTAATCTTGTTAAATCCTACTACATGGTCCTTAACAATGTTACTGGCACCCAGAAACCCCCTCCCTCTATTACAGCAAGGAAACATGTCCACTGATCGTTCTAAGCTGCACTTTTAATGATTTCACAAGCTAGTACTGCCTACAATTGTTACAGCCACATTTTAACTGCTTGTTATAATCATCATAAGCACTCGATAAAGTGACTTTGCATTACCTTACAATCATAAACAATTACACAATTTACCGACCATTCAGTAGTGGCAACAGTAGCTGCGACACTCAATGTGGACCGACCAGGCTTTCAATGAGCTGCAATTACTGTAGGTGGACAAATCAGAAGACTGCTCACCAGTAGTACTGCTGCAGCCAAAAAATAATATTGCACAATAACGAAGCAACAAAAGGCATTGCCAGAAAGCCATATCACACAGGGATGAAAGCAGCATCATGTACAAAGACTAGGTTTTCGAGAATGCGTGCGCTTTACATATAACAGTACCCTCAGGCGCGGCCGGAGAGATGTGACCAGTATGCAACAGTCAACGTAGAAGTTGCAGGCTACCTGCGCACTGGCTAGAAGTCGCATCTTATTTAAACTTATGCTCATCACAACACTATTTATACATTCATTACAGCACCCTTTTCCGCAGTCACGACGGTGCTCCGCTGGCTACCGTTCACAAGAGCGCGCTCCAAATCGTCATCGTCGTGACAGTGCGCCGTCTCCTTAGGCTTGTTCACGACAGGCTGCTGAGAGTAGCAGTAGATGGCGACAGACACTATGGCAATCGCTGCAACGGTGTATGTGTCAACGGGAATCTTGAAGATAATCCAGCATAGCACAGCCATCACAGACAGGTCTAGTGCACTTGCGAATGTCTTGAGGATCGAGTTGAGGCTCTTCAGAAAGACCGACGTCACAATGCCACAGATGGCACCGTTGACGACGATGGCGATGACTAGTGGGTTGACGAGCGTCGCGACCGAAGCACGAGAGAACGCGCTCCACGCCTCGCCCCGCACCAGCAGCACTGCTGCGTTGCAGACGATCGAGTCGATGTACATGAACACGTTGTGAATCATGATGTCGATGTTGACACCTGTGTCCTTGAGCAGGAACTCGTTGTAGACACCAGCGAAGCATGAACAGAAGACCTACAAAGTGAAAACATGCTCCCATACACTCCAAATTAAAAGATTATTTAATACAGTTGCACCAGCTTTCCAGTCATTCCTGGATGAATGAAACGAAACTGTTTTTGATCATTTTCTTTTGTCGCAATAAAGCAGATGGAAACCCTAACAGAGTATAATGGGAGTTGTGAAAGAGAAATGCAGTCGACTCTCGTTGATTCGACACAGGTGGGGCCACTATAATTTCTTCGAATAATTCAAAAGGTCAAATAAAAAAAAACGGCTGCAAAATGATAGAATTCCAACCTTGTAGACTAAAGGAGTGTGCAATGTCTTTTCAGTTCTTGCTTTTGAAGCATTAGTCAACCAGCACGAGGCGAAGCATGGCAACATGTTCAAACACTGCCTTAGCATAACAAGATGCAAAACAAGCGGTAACGGAGGGCTTCATGAGTGGAAGGAGCGTCGGCCATTAAAAGATAAAAATAAATTTAAACAAAAACAGCTTCTGCTTAGGGAAGCAATAGCACTGTCTGCTGAATTCTTTGTGTTCTTAAGCCATTATAGTAACAGCTGCACACATGAAGGCGCACCGGTTTGGGCCAAAATAATTCAAGCGACGTGCTTTCGAGTTTGACTAAACAAGTTTTTTATCCATATAAGCAATGTGTGGTTTTTCACCCGAGCTATGCAGTGCGTTCGAATTAGGTGAAAAGTCAAATTTACCAAGGTCAAATTGCCCGCCACGAGTAGCATGGAGCTACAAAATAAATTCTAACGGGTTTCTCAGAAAGCTTCGCAGTTGAAGAAAAATGTGTACTGGTCGGGGAATCGAATTTGGGACCAACACTTTACTGGTGCAGACACTCTACCATCTGAGCTCAGCAGGAGGCCAAGAGTTTGGGGACTGTGGCTGAATGAGTAGGCAGCTGGAAGCGCAGTGACACAGAAGATGGCAAATCAATTCCGTGGAAGTCCGCAAGATGGAGGAAGTGTTGCGATAGGGAAATGTCATCCGTAATCGATCAAAGGAGTAATACAATGACTCTGATAAAGCTTTCTCCACCTTGCTAGCTTCTTTGGAACATGTCTGCCACATAATGAGCCTTGTCGGACTGTCCGTCACTCACCTGTACCAGCAACAGCAGCATGTGAGCACTGAACAAACTGCTGAAGAGGCCGACCGCCTTTACGCTGGCAGCAGGCAGTGGCTTTGCTGGTAGACCGAGGTGCTTGACGATGCATCCAGCAGTGAGCAGGAGTAAGGACAGCCACTGCTTTCGGGTCAGTTGTTTCTTGAAGAGCACCTGCACGTGAGAAACAATTGCCAGGTGTTTGTTTATTCTTTTAGCTGCACCATATTTTTAAGAAGTGCCTGTGACAGAGAGCACAATTCAATTTCAATTTTCCCATCTTACAATACAGATGGAGGTGTTGCAGAAAAAAAGCTACACCAGGGCAGCTTGACAAGTCTACAAACCTAATGTTGGGCAGGGAGGCAGTACTGGAACTTGTAAAATTAAATAAACAAACAGATAAGTATACCAAGGAATCACTAAAGTACACACAACACAGCAATATGTACACATAAGTAAACTTAAGCCACATTATTTAAATACATATTGTGAAGCTCTTCGCGCACACAAGAAAACATCGAAATTAATAAGACTATAACCATTAAGAAGTGATGGAAGAATGTAGTGAAGGTGTTCTTGTCCAAGTTTAAGTCAAAGTGTCGGTAGTATCCATTCCTTGCCATGTCTTGTTGGATAGCTTAACATCTTTTTCTTTAGTTCTGCTAATTTTCTGAGATTGGTTATATTATTCCTAATTTCCGATTTAAAGATGACACTGAGGCGATATTTATAGAGGTTATGTATTTTACTCACTCTAGAATGACTAAATAAAGCTGCCCTTGGATGTCGGTATGACATATCACACACATGTCGGAGATACCTTTTTTGGATTAGGTGAATGCGTTCAGTGTTAGTGAACGTTGTGGTACCCCAAACTAAGTGGCAATAATTCAAATGCAAGTTGAACATTGCGTTGTAAATCAGCATTTTAGTTTGTGTAGGAAGAATTTGAGCTATTTTGGTTGAGACGTAATTAACGTGATAATCCCATGGCAAAGTAATCGGATGGATTTCGGCTTACCTTACAAATCATACCCAGTATGTAAGTTTAAACAATGTAGATTCTGACTGCCTAAGCGTTTTGTCTGGTGTACCCCAAGGGTCTGCTTTAGGGCCAACATTGTTTCTTATATACGTTAATGACGTCTCTTTTTGCACAGAACCAGGTGTAACATTGCGACTTTTCGTAGATGATTGTGTCATTTATACTGCAATTCGTAGTAGTGACGACCAACTAAAGCTTAATTCTTCTTTACAAAACATTGTCCAATGGTGCAATACGTGGGGGATGGAAATAAATATCTCTAAAACAGCGTTCATCAGCCTAACCAAGAAAAAACGACCTTTACCATTTACGTACAATCTTAAAGGCTTGAATATTACACAAGTCGACAAAGTAAAATACTTGAGTGTCACATTCTCGCAAGACTTAAAATGGGATAAGCACATCACCGATACATGCGCCAAGGCATTCAAGCAATTAGGATTTCTTTGCAGAAGACTGAGTAAAGCACCTCAGGTCGTAAAATTATCTGCCTATAAAACTCTGGTCCGACCTATTTTGGAATACGGAAGCATAGTGTGGGACCCTCATCAAAAGTACCTTCGCGATAAACCTGAAAGATTACAGAATAGGGCTCTGAGGTTTATCTATTCAAAGTATTCTTGGCACGACAGTGTAACGGACATGGGCAATCAAGCGCGTTTGGCAACTCTTTCCTGCCGGCGTCATGTTGCATCTATGAAATTTTTTTATCTCCTCTTTAACGGACACATCAAAATCGGAAAAGCCGACTATATTCATCTGCCTGGCCGTCGGTCTAGTAGGACAAACCACGATAAGTGCGTCCGGCCATTTAATACGCATTGCAATACGTTTAAGTTTTCCTACTTCCCTCGAGCTGTGAACGCTTGGAATGCGCTACCAAGCGAAGCTAAATAATCCAAATTTAGATCAGTTTTGTTCTCTAGTGGAGCAGCTAATGGACCCTGTATAACTATTTTCCTGTTGTAAAACGCCAGAAAGTATCTTGTAGTGTTGTATTATTTTCGTGTGTACATTTTTCTCATGTATAGCATACGATTCATAATGCTAGATTTTCTATTTTCGTGTTCGCGAAGCGTAACCATGTAGGTAATATAATACTGATGCACTTGTTGTTGAAAAGTGTTCTGATCTACCTCATGTTTACCTCTTGTCTTTTTGAGAACTTGTATCTTATTACATGCCTATGATGATGTAAACCCGCTCCCTGTATGGGTCTGCAGAAGACCTACAGTATTGACAAATAAATAAAAATAAATAAATAAGCATATTGGAGGAAAATATAACCCCTAAACTGCTCTATCATTTCTACTGCTCTATTATTTCAGGATGTGAATTAAATATAATATCTTCATGCCATGGGATAAGTTAATTTTTCAATCTGAATATGACAGCCTTAGTCTTACCCTTCCAAACCTTGAGCTAATTTCCTCGATGAGGCAGCCCGTTACCTCTACAAGAAATCAAATTGCTTAACTGAATAACAGAATTATGCTAATAAATAAATTAATTTATTTTATTACCAGCATGTATTTCAATCTACAAATTGTAACTGGTGAGTTCGCAAGTCGTATGCACTTGGAACGAATTCTCAGGATTATACCAGTTTCGAGATGTTAATTTTTAAAGCATCTGAAAAAATGTACTGGCAGTTACTTTTGCACTTCAATGCATAAAACAGCATTTTCTTCAAAAAAGTATGTGGAACAACATTGCACTTTTATCACAAATTTGACGCTGCACATCTTGAAATCACTGCCATCCTCAGAGGTTGCTCCAAGTCAATATTCCTTGAAAATTCGCCAGCTGCAATTCGTAGATTAAGATATGCGCCACAAAGTAATTAATTAAAATATAATTCAGTCATGCAATTATGTTAAGTTCTCAATTAAGCATTTTGATTTCTCATAGAAGTAATGGTCGCTTCATTGAGTAATTTAGCCCAAGGGTTAGAATCATGCTATATCTGCCACAGGCGATCTTAAATTAAAAAAAAAATTTGGTGCAGCTAAACGAAAGCACCCTATATATACTTGTCACATGGACAGCACTAGGTTTTGTTGTTTTTTTGCATCCATTCCATTACTCTAATAGAATCACTGGTCATCAGCTCTACGCACCAGATGACTTCCCAAACTCCATTCCTTTCTCTTGATCTACACTATAATATTGGCGATTCCCCTTTATTTTCCTGATGGTATGCCTTTATTAAATGCATCAGCTAGGACAGATCTACTGTAACAATTCAGCAAACCATCACCTTTGTGAGTGCGCTCACCTGAACGAGACAGCCCCGCTTGTGACATCTGCGGCTGCGAAGAGACAATCGCGCACCTCCTCTGTGACTGTCCACGTTACAATGTGCAAAGAGAATTGCTCGTTACCACGCTCGAGAAACTGGACAATCGCCCCTTCACAGAAGAGAAAGTTCTAGGACACTGGTCCAGATGGGTTTCGGCACTCAAGGCCTTTGCTCAAGTTCTTAAGGACATGTGAATTGTGTGAACGCCTTTGACTATTGTTGCATGTAACATTGTGTTAGCGTGTGCATTTTTCTTGTTTTTTTTCTCTCTTCCTTCTCCTTTTATTCCCTTTACCATTTTCCCCAGCACAGGGTAGCCAGCCGGTATTTACACTGGCTAACCTCCCTGTCTTTCCTTCCCTTTTGTCTCTCTTCTCTCTCACCTGAAAGGAGAGGCCGGTGATGACGACCCTAAACTGGAGCAGCAGGTTGTAGGTGGTAGGATCAAATGCAGCCAGGTTGACGAAGGCCAGGTTGTTGTAGAAGCAGTAGAGCAGCGCAGGAACAAAGTATAGGAACAGCACTGGAACAATGAGAATGACACAGCATCATTTTTATACATAAATATGTAAAAACAGTTTGGATCCAGAATGGCTGTTATTATGGATCACAAGTTTTTTGTGCTAAACTCCTTCACTGCTAACTCGATTTGCATTGCAGCACGATCCCGAACCACACATCCCCAGCCTCGCAGGCCCTCCGTGTGGCGCATAGGCGTTACTGAACTAATTGAGTTTCTCAAAGTAAAATGCATCACAAAATTCGTAAAGTGTGACTTACGCACAACCTACAGACACGATAGCATCGGACTGTAATTTGAATATACGAGAAAACATAATTCTGCCATACGGAAACACGAACATAAAATCACAATCCATAATTCATGGTTGGCCCATCTTGGTGATAAGGTAGCCGGGGCACTATTCAGACCGCTGATGAAGTGTGAAAAGGAGTGTCATTGAAATATAGAATTGCCATATTATCCCGACCCTCGCTTTGCTCTTATTTCAGTAACAACAGACAAACTCGGCACGGATTAGGCTGTATGTAAAATGTCCAAAGGGATCACAGATACAAACTGTGCGATAGCCCTGCACAGCCAGGGCCAGGTGAGAAGAACTGATGATCAGGAGAGTCAAATTTGCACAAACAGATAAATAATCCATTACATAAATGAAATAAATAGTGTTGACTTTAGAACAGTGCAGCATGAGACCTGTCCCATGTTGCGCTGTTCTAAATTCAAAATGATCAATTCACCATCCTAAATTCTGATGTTGCCAAATAAATACATTTTTTCAGCAGTGCTACCTAACACAAATGTGTTACAGGCTAGGTAGCTCAAATTACAGCAGGACAAGACAGAAAAATTTGCTTTCTTTTCATTAACAATTCAACAAGGTAGACAGCTTTCGTTGAAAGGAGATTTTCTTTCTCAAGCACTCATTGTGAATCAAAGCCAACATATCCAACTTTCAGCCACTCTATACCAATGTATACTATACGCACCTTTCCGGTTTTTGCTGATCTCCAAGAGCAAGGACTGGAATGAATGGCTGTGAAAGAAAAAGCAAGAAATGATGTGCCAATGCTGTAAACCTTCTACCAGTGTGGCCATCTTATAATACTTGGAGACCATAAATTATTCTACAGTTAGTTTTGCCATGGAATAAAACAGCAACATATTGAGAAATTCATAATTTCAACAGAAAGAAACAGTCTGTTCAACAAAAGTTATAACAAATGACTAAATAATGATGCCTGTCAATCAACATGCAAGCCGCAGGATCACATCCCGGCCACGGTGGTCGCATTTGCTGGGGCCAAAATACAAAAACACCTGTGTACTTGGATTTAGGTGCACGATAAAGAACCCCAGGTGGTACAGTTTAATCTGCAGTCCCTAATTACTATGGCATTCCTCATAATCAGATAGTGGTTTTGGCACATAAAACCACACATTCTAATTTTTAATTTTTTTAATCAATGTGCAACCGGCTCACATTTTCCTACATGATGCAAAAAATGACTGATGCATGTCGTGAAAAAGAAAGCAAGCACGGTGAAGCTGTTGCAATAAAATATATCGACAGCAAACAAAACTAAGGTAATAAAAGCTGTGCTGAGCCTATGGCTGGAGCTGTGCCTATAGTAGGACATGGAAGAGGGGTGAATACAGCACTAAGGCACGGTGCAAGAAAGCCTGTGGGCAACAACTATAATTTCACAAAACTAGGCCTGATCTAATTCTACTTCATTTTAACCAGACCCAACCTACTCAGTGGCCAGCAAAAACTTAAGGCAAGGCATATGAAAGTGACAGCCCTATATTACTCCGACTTCATTCGCAAGACTCTAAGTACAACTGAGGAAAGGAAGACACAGCAGCAATTTCATTATAAGAGACATACTTAGGAAATGCGTCGCAGACTGTGATGTACCGGTGATGATGTATAGATGATGTGCCGCAGACCACTTAATATGTACACACGTGCAACCTATTGAAAAGCATACAAGCCGCGGAGCGTTCCCTTGCTTAGGTCGGTCAGTAATGCTTGCTAACTCTAAAGATGTGGCAACCTTTAGAATGCAACAATAACAATTGTATCTACACTTTTAAAGACTTACACCCATTGGGGTTTGTCCCTGAGGAATAATTGTTTGTGCTGTGAGCATTTCCTTTTTTTTTAACATTCTACAGTCACTACTTTCCTGTCAGGAAGACTATGTGACGCTGACGTGTGCATGCCAATTATCAGCCAAAGGTACCGGGAGGGCAGTATTAAATGCATTCAATATATCCGTGTCACAATTATTGCTGGGAAGCAATAAAGTAAGTCCGCCCCCCATAAAAGACCCAAATGTTTTGAGGGAGACTATACTGCGTGCATATATTGAAGGTTGAGCGCCACCTACTTTCCGCTCAGGAATGCCATGCACGATGTGGCACGTAAAGATGCTGCATGTCATTCATGGCCAGAAAGCATGACTGCAAATGCAATGTTTCAGACTAAGGAAAATGCACACAATACTTTGGATTAACCTTTTAGGGCCCCTTGTGCATTATATCACACGATATGCTTCAATCCTTCCCAAAATTATTTCTGTGTAGTTCACTGTGTAGAGTATTCATCTCTGATATGAAGTGAAAATGAATGCAGAATTTTATGGAAGCAGTTCAATCATGCTCTTGCCGTCAGCTTATGATAACATTGGCCCTGTTTGCATCTATAGACCGGTGAATATTGGGTTGTCGCAGGTGACAAAACGCAACCGTGAAGTGTGTTTCGAATACTGCAAAATAACATGAAAACCCAGGAGCAGCATCAACATCATAACTCACCAAAAAGTATTATTTCGCGACTGCTTACGGAATGCAGCATGCTGAACATCCAGTGAAACATGGTAATTATGGCATTTTAAACATCATGCGGAAACCACAAGACATTAGTGAAAGAAAGTGATGTTTGTAGCAGGATGGCTTTGTGCATTATATAGTGAATTTTCACACTTAAAGAGTAACTAAATATTGATAGTCACGTTCCATATTTTCGCAAAAACAGTTGAATCACCAGCTCAACACATTCACTGTAAGAATTTAGAGAAAGGAAAAACTATGCTTTCACGACTACTGACAGAATGCGGCACATTGAACATCCAGTGAAACATTGTTAAATTCTGGGGTTTGGCTAAATTGCGCAGAAACCACGATCTGACAATGAGGCCCACCATAGTAACGGACTACGGATTAATATTGACCACCTGGGCATTTTTTAAGGCGTACCCAGTGCAAACTGAACACAAGTTTTCGGATACCACACCCACACAAATGCGGCCATCGCGACCTCGCGCTTAACAACGCAATGGTAGTGCTTCACAGGCACAGCACTTTATAATGGATAGCACACCTTCACTGTTTTGGTGACGTCGCGCAAGCTACTTCGCCAAACGTTTACAGTGCGAAGCGCAGCGTGACGACAGCTGTGACGTTGCAGCGAGTGCGACTGCGTAATAGACCCGCACGTCCACGACAAGCCACAAACTATAATTCTGATTTTCAATTTTAAGGGGAGGGCCGTACCCGGCTGTAGTGCAATACCGAGCCGACCCATGGCGCCGCAGGGGCAAGCCCCGCAAACGGCACCGCCTTACAAAAATACGGTTAATATCATAAGACCCATAAGAGGGCCGTATCAGATATTAAGCTGACAGATACTATCATTGATCTTAGCCAAAAGGCCGAGAAGCGATAACAAACGACAGTCATCGACATGGCCACCTCTTAGCTGACCCCCAATGTGGAGCTGGTGAAAAGCGACGCGAGAAATAAAAATTACGAATTACTGGCTAAGATAAAGCTTGCAAAGAGTTGCTGTCAATTCTACTTATGTGTACGCATTATAACTTTTATACTATGTCGCCTACATCTCCCTTCCATTTACGCTTTAATGCAAAAACAAACCACGCTCGGTCAATAAACGTGCGTCGAGGCAGATTCAGTGGCGCCAGCGTCGACTATGACGCCCTCGACACGCTGCCTCAGAGATCGGGGATAAGTTTTCAGCGCTGCTATCGGTTCGACAAGAGATCATGGTGAAACCCTACCGTTCCGCGATATCGAGGGCCTCTCGGTACGGTCCGCACTGCAGCGTATCCGCATTACGCGAGGACACCGATGGTTGTTTTTCGAGTTGTAGCAGCACTCGATGCATGCAAATGACCGAGAACTGACCGGTCAATTACATTTCCCGCGTCATACTATGACACATACGGCGGCGGGACAAGCGGGTGTTGTCGACTTAAGGTGTAGGAAGCGCAAATCAAATCTTGGAATATAACAGGAGCCAAAAATTAAATATAAATTGCGGGGTTTTTACGTGCTAAAACCATGATCTGATTACGAGGCACGCCGTAGTGGGGGATTTTGGATTTAATTTCCACCACCTGCGGTTCTTCAACGTGCACCCAATGCACGGTACACGGGCATTTTTTTTTTTGCATTGCGCCCCCATAGAAAGGCGGCAGCCGCCGCCGGGATTCGATCCCGCGACCTCGTGCGTAACGGCGCAACGCCGGGTCGTACATAACAGGAGCTCCGAATATCGACAAAATTGTACGCATCGCGGTTGGTTGTAGAGCGTTTAATTAACCCCATTAACTAAAACTTATTTAGATTCCAAAACGTGCGTTGGATCTGAAAGCGATTATAGGAAAAACAGACAATGGATCGTTACAAAATACGGCCTCAATAAACACAAGATATCACCTGGCAGATACCGAGACTGGCATGCATGGAAGTGAGATATCGCATTAACGAGAACAGAAAACTTTGCATGATAACGGTATTGCATCTTTTCCTCAGCATTAATTGTTATTATACGTGGCACAGATAAACATCTTGTGAGCTTTCTTTTAGCGGACGTTCGTCACGCTTGTCGACTCGCGGTGCATCGAGGAAAAGACACGAGGCAGACAGGGCGGTCACTGTAAAAGACACGCACGTGTATTTAGAACAAAACAAAAAAAGAACACCAAAGAAGACATGCAGGTGAAACGCGTTACAATCGGCAGGTACGAAGAGCGCTCCCGACTACCGCGATAGTCTGAGCACGGTCCCTGCATATTGTTACGCGAACGAAGGATCAACAACTGGAGACTATTCACAAAGTATATTTACAAAGGATAACTGCAGCGCTGGGCAGTTCAGCCGACAGCTCGAGAGCCAGAGAGCGTTCGTTCTCTTCGTCGGGGCGCCCGCGTGCATCGTTTACAAGAAACACGCGATATGCATGTAACATTATCCCCTGCGGCAGAAGCACCGTCCCAATGCGTCTAAACATCGGTGATAAGAGGAGAGTAGTATGGTTTGAGGCGTGCGACGTGCACAACGTCAGTGAAATATGAGGGGCAGAGGAGGCACTGGTACTGACTGACTGAGGCTATTTCGTAGGTAACCGGAGTCACGGCACGCATCACTCGATACGGGCCTGTGTACCGAGACAACATGCAACACCAGAGTTCTACGCCAATCAAACTAGCCCGACCTACAAGACAACAGAAGGCTCAACGCTCTCGCCGTATTTGCTCACGCGGACATCCGACGAGTAGGCGAGGCGTGGATCGTGCTGTTGGCGACGAATGTGGCTGGTAGCAAGGCACGGTGGGTCTCGAGTTGGTGTGCAGGCGGTGGGCAGTGCATGCAGACGGGGGTGTCGACGACGTGTAGCGGGACCGCGGCTCAGGGCTGCCTAGAGGTCGTCCCAGGCTTGCCCCCTTAGACGCCCGGGCCTGGCACTTTGCATTCGTCGCTCGCACACCCACCCTGCAGGATATCGGCTGCTGGGTCGTGGTAACACTGGAATAGCCAGGCGGCCTAGGACCTCGCTCCTGTTCAGCGGGTGCCCGGGGTCGGCTGCCGTGGTCGCTGGCTCCGGACCGTTGAGGTCTACCAGGGATTCCAGCTGCGTCCGATCTCCTTGGATATTGGTGCCGCCAGCTCTCTTCTCTCCCGCCTGCCCTCAGCCTCCGCGCTTGTCTCGCCATCACACTTATCTGGGTGCACACCTCGAGGTCCCCATTCAATGGAACACATCACGCGTACGCGTGGCCCAATCGCGATGAGACTCGTCGCCAAACTTGGACACGTGTTTTTTTTTTTTCTTCTCGACTCGCCATGCGATTACATGCGGTCGTTTCATGACTTTTTTTTTTCTTCGCACACCTCATTAGCTACAACGGAATATGTCGATCCAAGGGACTCGAACTTCCTGCAGTCAGCACTCCACCTGAGCCATGAGCCACAGTTGCCGATACCGTCCATCACCGGTACATCACCGCTATGCCCTCACAGTGCATGCCGCTGCAACACCAAGCACGTGCACAAAGGGAGCGGCAAAGAGAAAGAAGACGGCGAAGGTTCATTTTTGCGCGCGCTCGTCGGACGAACCGTGCACGCAGTCGACGTTCCATTCCATCACCGGTGTGCCACGAGTGACAGTCCTTCGCGGAACGGTCAATGACGCGCAGACCCCAAGAAACCGCATAAGCTATAGGATCAAGACCATAAAGGCCGTAGCTACGTGGCCAGTCGCAGGTCTTCGCTGCACCCGCCTCGAGGCAAGTTTCTCCAAAGCGGGCGTGCGCGGTCCATCATTGTTCAAGGCGTCGTAATGGTAAAGACCGCTGGTACCACCCGCAGGCGTCGACGCCGGAATCCAGCACTACGCGTCGCCGACGTCACGGCTGCAGTCGAAGCCACGGAAAACGCCGGCGTCGCTCCGGCCTGTCCTATCACGTGCGTTTTCCGGCAGCCGATACGGCGAGAGCGTTCGACAGCCAGCAAACACCCGAGGCGTGTTGAAGACCCCGCGACGAGTCGAATGGGGACGCTACGAGGTGCACCTAACCTCGGTGCTGCAGTAACGGCTATAGCGGTTGAAAACCGCCTGGATCGCCCGACATCGAGCCTCAATCACCACTGCGAGAATATGGAACCGCGGAACGTCGTCGGACGCCGCTATATGTCCATCATCTGGAAGAGGGCCAGGCCTTTTTCTCCAACCCAGCATCGCTCGCCAACGGACGTCTATCACTCGTGCGAACATCCGGACTGCGGCGCCTACCAGAGACAACTAGGACTGCCTCATCCGCGCTCGTTCCACCCCAAACCCACGTCTTGGTATTCTATAGCCTCAGCGCCCGGTCCCGATCCTGGTTCGCCCGTGGGCGGTCGACGACTTCTCAGACGCGTGTCTGTCAACATGACGCTGGCGCAGCCAGGTCGACTCCCACTGGCTGCCTGGCGCGCCAACCAATGTCAACCATCTTGCGTCCATACAGCGGACGAGGCCTGCGACGTCGACGGTGGCGCCCTGAATATCTTGGAGGCAATGCTTGCTGCGGGCCAACTATAGAAGGAGCGTCTACGTCCGGGCATCCCGCCCGATGCACGGCGTCGACCTGCCCGCGAGCCGGGCCAGAAGCTGAACGCGAGAGCGCCAAGGGCTTCCAAACTGCCAGTCCACCTCGTCCTCGACGCTGCCAGTCGTGCACCGCGTAGTGGTCGGGCGACCACGACGGTCACCCCGGTCGAAAGCAGTACTTAGTCAAGGTGACCTCCGTTCGGGTTCTGGTCTACGGCGGCACGCTGACGCCTTGCTGGACGTGCAGCAACCGAAGTCATCTCGCTGCTGACTCGGGAAGGAACGTCCAGGACAGCTGGCGTGAGGTACGACGTCGCCACGCCGACGAACCTCGATGGGAGCTAGATGTCAGGAGCTCGCGGGTTCCTATAGGTGTGCCAGTCACCCTCACCGGAAGCGACAGCGAGAGGTGGCCTTCGTACAGGACTCGTTCTTATACGGCGGATGACCGGGTCCGTGCAATCTATAGCTATCGTGTCCCACGTGGCCCTGACGGCGTCGGGCTCGTAGGCATAGTTCAGCTATGGCCCACCCATCAACTTATTGAACGTTACTTTGCATTCTTACATAATTGTCCTTTCGGCGATTTAAAGTCCGTATGGTATCAATAAACGAAGTCTGTAATTGGTTTACGTGTGTCGGTTCATTCGTCGTCCACTGCAGACTTGTATACTCCAGATCTTCAGAAAGCCTTATGTTAGTAGAAAGTCCCTAAGCTACAGCTGCCGGTACGTACAGCTGCAGCTGCCGGCACGTCTCTTACGTGGCACACATGAGATTTTCACGACGTGTTTTGCACGCGCAGACATATAGCTAGACACCCAGCGAATGGTCCGACGGAAGTGTAATTTCGCAGAAACAATATGCGCATGTAGAGATAAAACAACGCTGAAGAATTTCATCTCCCATGTATGAGAATGCGATATATCATTGAATTATGACACGGTTCACACAGCGAGAACGGTATAAGCTAATGATACGATATACCTAGTCAATTTAAATTTGGCGTACATGTCGCGAATGCGAGATCCTTTACCTCCTGTGCTTGCGGTTTAAGAGGAAGCTTTAGCTCAGGCGCAACTGTGATTTCGACTATTGAAATATATGTAGAAAATGCAGAAATTCTTTTGAGATAACCGCTATAGCTGGACCGATTTTAATGAAACGTACTGCATTTTTAGAAAGAAAAATTCTAGTGACTGTTGGAAGCGGAATATTGATCTGGGTGTAAACATTTTTAAACGAAAATTGCCGAAAGTCGGTAAGTTTGAAAAAAAAAGAATGGAAACGCGAAGTTTGCGAATGCGTAACAATGCACACATACACACAAAAAACGATATCGCAGTTATATGTAAACTGCATCCGTTCAAGCGGACAATTTTGATACTGTGATAATTTTGATATTCCGTTAAAGCTTGCGTTCGTGCGCACGACACCGACGGCCTCTGGAGGCCTCGCAATTAACCCTCCACACGCGGGCAGCGCATGCGCTGTCGATATCGCGACAGCACGACGGCGACGGCGAGACCGCGCCACGAGTGTTTTATCGCAATAAATGGAAAATAAACCTACTGCAGTTGCAGCCGCTAGGCGCTTGGTGTGTGTGTGTGTGTGTGTGTGTGTGTGTGTGTGTGTGTGTGTGTGTGTGTGTGTGTGTGTGTGTGTGTGTGTGTGTGTGTGTGTGTGTGTGTGTGTGTGTGTGTGTGTGTGTGTGTGTGTGTGTGAGAGAGAGAGAGAGAGAGAGAGAGAGAGAGCTTCAATACGGCGGACACACACGCAGCCGGCTGAACCGGCCGTAGGACGCAGTACAAAAGACCGCGTTCGAACGGTCAAACGGGCGCAAATAGTGGTGATCGAGGTGGTGCCTTCGCAACAGGCCAGTTGTCACGACACTGCTACAACGACGTTCGCGGAAATGGCGGGCCCGATGTTGGGGCGTCTCCGTACTCGGGCACGCGCGCATAATGAAGCTGAAGCTGGCTGAGGCGCGCTTCGCGCGCAGCCTTCAATGAAAACCATGCGTTCGGTCGCGGTCAGGGACATCGACGTCCGCACGGCGGCATCGCGGGCGTTGTATCACGTGACGGCCGCTCAACAACCGCGGGTGAAGGCGAACCGTACGTGCCGAAAGAAAGAAAGAAAGAAAGAAAGAAAGAAAGACAAACAGCACTGAAAAGGCCCGTATGCTCATACGGCATACATGCGTAATCCTGCATGTCATGTCCACAAGGTATACTGTGCGAAAACTCGTATGTTTCCATACAAACCCATACGACCATATACAATTACAGTGACGATGCACATGGGCGTTTTATAATATAGTAGAAAAAAAAAGGAATGAAGGAAGGGATTGATGGACGCCGGGCTATTGACAAATTGTTGTCGTTTGCCAGACAAGTCCCACGGCAGAGACTGCATCGGGAGGGGGTCAAAGGAAATGGTAGGGGTGACGTGATGGACACGCAATTTCGCCGTTACCTATTGTGTAGCCAAAATAAACATGAAACTCACGCCGCGAACGCCGTGTCTTTCAGCGCGGTCCACAATAGCGAACATATGGTGTCACGTTATTACCGGTGTCCTCTCGAAATCGGTCGGGTGAGCGGTTTCGAGAGGACACCGGAAAAAAATATATATATCACGATTTGTTTCCTGCGGTATTCTCTAAATATGGTGAAAGCAATTGCGTGCTACTGTACTACGGCGATTCGAGTGGTCGCAGCGATCAGTCAATGTAACTATTTTCAGTAATTGCGTGCAGCACTGCGAAAGGCTGGTAACTATATACCGGGTGTTACAGCGAACACTTTCAATTTTTTTTTTAAATACTGCCTGTGGCAGATAGTAGACGCTGAAGTGGTCTACTCTAGGAGGCGGACGTTATTTGCAGAAAAACTGAAACGCATAACAGATAAATTTAAGAACAAATACTAATTATATGTTTTTAACTATTACCTTATGACACATACTGCAACAGAGAATTAAGAGAATTCTCGCAGGGGACTTCGCAGGGCGGATCCACTTGGAACGAGTTCTCAGGGTGATACCAATTTCGAGATATTCATTCCCGCACTTTTCGGGGAAATGCATTGGCGTTCCAGTTACTTTTGTGCGTAAATGCATTAAACGAGCGTTTGTCAAGAAAGCAAGTGAAACGACAGTTAATTTTTACCGCAAGTTTGACGGCGCGTATCTTGTAAATGGTGTCATGCACAGAATTCTTTTCACGTGCATATGCCCTGCAGTCTCACCCGCTAGAATTTATAAATTACAATATGTACCACAATGTAATTAGTTAAAACACTTAATTCGCGAATTTTTGTTAATTATTCGATTATGCATATCGTTTCTTTGTGTGCATGTCCGCCTCTTCCAATAGACCTGCTTATGTACTATAGAACTGTGCTATCGGCAAACGGGTAACTCTAAAAAGAAAAAAAAAATTGAAAGTGTTCGCTGAAACACCCTGCATAGTCCAAAATTATTAGTTCATTACTGCAAAAAGGAGAGGGGGGTGGGAGAGGCTGGAACTGGAGATCGCAAGATAGTTTATTTAGCCGGTTTACAGAACCTCCATAGACTTTTTTTTTCTATCCTGTCTACACACTATCAAAAAAGCTCTACAGTGGTATACACTCACTGCCAATGTATGACAGAGAATATACGGATCGCCGCAACTTCACAGTTTTAAATAAAGAGCCTGCACAACACAACCACCCCATCTACTAAGAGAAAAAAAACGCTCCAACAAGGAGGCAAAGTTGAGGGCAACCGTTAGTTTCGCAACTGCACTTTTTTTTCTTTTTTTTTAGCACGAGGTCGCGATTTAATATACTGACCGCACTCCGATAAAAAAAGTTGCCAGTTATGCATCGCGTTACTTATTTCATCGCAGCACTTAATTCTCTGCCGTCCTCGAATGCGATTCCCACACCATTGGTACCCATTCTGTAACTCTATAATATAGACCACCAATGGCCTGCGCAGCTCCATTCTTCCCTCTTGAAGTCAACTAGAATATCGGTGTATCCCCGTTTGCACTCATTCCCCTCCCGGCTTTCGTCCTGTCTCTTAACGTTGCGCCTAACATTTTTCGTTCCATCGCTCGTTGTGTGGTCCTTTCCTGGTTCTCAAGCTCCTTTGTTAACCACCACGTTTCTAACCCCTGTTTTTGCACCGGTAGAATGCTAAGACTGTACACTTTTCAAGGATGCAGCGGCAAGCTGCCAGTCATGATTTAGTAAACCCTGCCGTATGCGCTCCATCTTTTGTTCAGTTTTCTCCTCGTGATCAGGAATTAGGATATGTTGCAGGCACAACTTGGAATCAGCTACCGCAAGACTATAGACTCATATGATGTACAAATCGGAGGACAGTGGGAGGGGTCTTCGTCCTGCAGCACACATAAAAATGGGCTGATGATGATGACACATTGCGTTAAAAACGCAGGATGAACGAAAAGTGCCGCTGCCTCTGGACGTGGGTATCAATCAATCAATCAATCAATCAATCAATCAATCAATCAATCAATCAATCAATCAATCAATCAATCAATCAATCAATCAATTCAATCAATCAATAATCGATTGCAGCCTAAATGCCACAGCTTCTGGACGTAGATGTCAATGTATAAATCAATCACCAAATCCATCATCCCTCGTTTCACCCTAAGTGGCGCCACTTCTGGGAAGCATGTATAGGTAAACCAATCCTCCAATCTGTCAATGAATGAATAAATGAATCAATCAATCAATGAACACCGCAGCCGGAACCGCCCGTTCACTGGCACAGCGCGCAACTATCAAAACGGCCCAGGGCGCGAAATGGCGGGAAGCCAGCGATGTGTCAGCGTCCTCCCCAGAGCTTACACCGCCCCCTTTAGAAAAAGAGCGGGCTCGTGTGAGGTCACGCGCGTCAGAAAAAAATGGGCAGCTCGTCCGAGACAACCGCCGATGATGGCGCGCACGCAACGAGTCGGCTCGGCCCCTCAAATCGCGTGTAGTATACGCGCACGGCAGTACTTACAGGCGCGCAACCCATCATACACACGCGCATATACACGTACGCCTTGCACTCGAACGCGGTATACAAAAGACCCCCCCCCCCCCTTGTCTACTTCCTCCAGCAGAACGACCGCTGTTGCCACAGGGACCTCGCACACGCTGCATGACGCCGACGCCGGAAAAGGCGTTCGCGCGTATAAGCGCAATGCGATTGAGCAGACGCCTGTCGTACCGCAGACGCGTGTCCTCCGCAATGCCTGTCCATCCCTCCCAGCCGCTGGCTTGTAGACGAGCTGTCCCTCCGAAGGGGCCGCCAAGCATTGCCTATGGGCGTGACGGGCTTGCCCAGGCGGCGGTTCGGTTGTCAAGGGGCTTTGAGCCGGTCAACGGTTACCTCCATGCCGCGCCTGTCGGTTTCGGGTATGCTACATGTAACGGGAATCCCTGCTGGTGAGCGCAACGCATCGCGGTATATCTGCTCGTCTCAGGCAGTATAAGAGCAAGAGCTTGGTGGCGCAACCCACCGCCCCGTTCCAAAGGGGACGCTCATAACATCCATCCATCCATCTCAGCTGCGTTATAGCGGCGATCATAGAGTTTCTCACTATAACACCTAGAGGGTAATCTGGCGCCACCGTCTATGGGAGTTTCTTAAGGGGGCACCGTGCTGTCATGGGAATGCTGGTATATGTGTCTGCGAGGCTCGTGTTGGCTGGTGTTCTAAGAGGCTTCGTCTAAAACGTGGATATGGCTACGCAAATAACGCGTGGTCAAAGTAAAATCTTCATAAAATGTTTCCATTCACGTATATTACATCTTTACTCACCCACCATGCATGACCAAGCGAAGAAAAGCAAGAACAGACGACCAACTGTTTCAAAGCGAGCGCGAACCTTGTCGTTTGTCCTCCAACTTTAGCGGCCCGCTGATACTTTTTACGTAACATGTAGTCATACACACAATAACAAGTTCTCATAGTTAGACAAAACATGTTTTCGCGTAATAATAAAGCTAAAACAGCTTTTCATGTGCTGTTCTAGTAGAAAATGAATCATTGTGACAGACGGAACGGTACTTGCCAAGCGCGTCTTCAAGGTGTCCTGTCTCTACGAGAACGATGCCAATCCGAATCCACAATATACCGGCATTCCCATGCATACCACAGCGCAGCAGCGCCAGATTTCCCTCTAGGCAATGTGGTGAGAAACTCTATGGCGGCGATCATAGAGTTTCTCACTATAATACCTAGAGGGAAATCTGGCGCCACCGTCTATGGGAGTTTCTTAAGGGGGCACCGTGCCGTCATGGGAATGACGGTATATGTGTCTGCGAGGCTCGTGTTGGCTGGTGTTGTAAGA
This sequence comes from Dermacentor variabilis, assembly GCF_050947875.1. Classification (NCBI taxonomy): domain Eukaryota; kingdom Metazoa; phylum Arthropoda; class Arachnida; order Ixodida; family Ixodidae; genus Dermacentor; species Dermacentor variabilis. The sequence goes on along the minus strand of NC_134578.1, from coordinate 31,852,490 downwards.
GGCTTCGTCTAAAACGTGGCTTTGGCTACATAAATAACGCGCTCTCAAAGTAAAATCCTAATTAAATGTTTCCATTCACGCATATTACATCTTTACTCACCCACAATGCATGATCAAGGGAAGAAAAGCAAGAACAGACGACCAACTCTTTCAAAGCGAGCGCGAACCTTGTCGTCTGTCCTCCAACTTTAGCGGCCCGCTGATATTTTTTACGTAACATATAGTCGTACACGCAATAGCAAGTTTTCATAGTTAAACAAAACATGTTTTCGCGTAATAATAAAGCTAAAATAGCTTTTTACGCGCTGTTTTAGTAGAAAATGAATCATTGTGACAGACGGAACGGTACTTGCCAGGCGCGTCTTCAAGATGTCCTGTCTCTCCGAGAATGATGTCAATCCGAAGTCACAATATACCGGCATTCCCATGCATACCACAGCGCAGCAGCGCCAGATTTCCCTCTAGGTAATCATTACCTAGAGGGAAATCTGGCGCTGCTGCGCTGTGAGAAACTCTGTGAGTGAGAAACTCTATGGCGGCGATAATTTTGGTGAATTTTTGGAGCACTTCCTGCACGGGAGGCTCTGTAGCATGCCTTCCGTCGAGAGGGAAGCAAAGTGCCGTGACGGGAGTGAAATTACGAGAGTTCAAATGTGCAACTAGCGGTATACGGAAGCTTCGCAAGACAAGAACGGTGCCTCTTCAGCGCATGCGCGCGCACAAGGGTCAGGCGTGTACGCGCGAAAAAGAAGCTCTCGCTGGGAAAACGTTTGCCGAAACTTCGCCCCCGTGACTTTCTGCAGGCGGCCTCGAAAGTTTGCAAATTGATAATCTTCAACAAAATACTTGCGACGTAAAATACAACAACTGCGCAATGGTTACGCTCATGCACGGGTCGAATCTTATTGCTCTCATACATGCGTTTAGGAAGATACGATTTCTCGAAAATTCGGAAGTAGAAGGCGCAGTAGAGAACTTCACGAAAACGGCCGAAACCGCAAGCACGATGGTTTGGGCAAATCCATGCGCTACTCACCGCTGACTATGCTGGCTCAAAGATTGCGCGAGAGCCTTCTGCGGTAACCTTTTCTAGGAAACTCGAGGCTTCCAGCGTAGCCTCCGAGATCAAAAGCGTTCGCCGGTGCGATCTCGGAGGTCACGCTTCCATCCGCTTGCAGAAAAAAAAAGAAAGGCCTGCTTCCGCAGCTTCGCCGACACTCGCCAACGTCGTTTATAGATGCATACACACGCATGTGTATAACTGCTGTGTCTTACCAGTACTCACCTACGGGACAGAAACCTGGAGGCTTACGAAAAGGGTTCTACTTAAATTGAGGACGACGCAACGAGCTATGGAAAGAAGAATGATAGGCGTAACGTTAAGGGGGATAAGAAGAGAGCAGATTGGGTGAGGGAACAAACGCGAGTTACTGACATCTTAGTTGAAATCAAGAAAAAGAAATGGGGGGGGGGGCATGGGCAGGACATGTAATGAAGAGGGAAGATAACCGATGGTCATTAAGGTTTACGGACTGGATTCCAAGAGAAGCGTAGCAGGGGGCGGCAGAAAGTTAGGTGGGCGGATGAGATTAAGGTGTTTGCAGGGACAACATGGCCACAATTAGAGCATGACCGGGGTAGTTGGAGAGGTATGGGAGAGGCCTAGCTTTGCCCTGCTGTGGGCGTAGCGAGGTTGATGATGATGATGATGATGATGATGATGATGAGACACGAATGCGCAATCTCCTGTCCTTCCAAGTCACCCCCCTCCCCCGCACACTGAATGAAGGCCGGCTGTCGACGTCCACTCGACCCCGACCCCGTACACGGTAAAGAAAAAGGTCGCATCGGGGACTTTGACGCGTACCTGCAGCTCCCTGGAGAAACGACGCGCATCCATAGCCGTCGCGTACACACACAGGCGTCAAATCGTGTGCGTGCACGCACGCATACGCGAACCTGGCAATGCGCCTGGCGAGCGCTGCCGCGTCCGCGTGAGGAGGCTCATTTCGTACCGAGACGCGCGACTGACAGCCGCGGACGGTTGGCCGGTGTGTCATACGCGCCATCTTTGCCCAGCGCCAAGACGGGCCGTGTGCATGCCTTCGACGCCGCAGCGCGCGGTTTCGCGAGGAGCGGCGGGAACGTGAAGCTGTTCTCGCATTTGGGACGCGCCTTCGCGTTACGAAGCCCCTTAATTCATTTCGTTTATTTCCTTGTTCGCTTCTGTTTTAAAGCAAGCGAAGATTTACTTCTTTGCGTCCTTCTTTTTTTCATGCGTTAGCATTAGGAGTGTCAAAGTGGGAAAAGAAGTGTACGCGTGTGAAGTGCGAGAATCCGGTCACGTGGTAGAGGTAGAGAGGGCATGGGAGAGCTTACAGAAGGAGAGTCTGTGTATTATATATATATATATATATATATATATATATATATATATATATATATATACAAACACACAAGTGACGGGGGTCGAATAGGCAGCACGTGTGTCGAAAGCGCTGCTCCTGAAGCACTTCGGAATGTGGTGAACGCGGTTTAAACCATGGGATTCGGGAACTCAAACAGGCCCGACGTAATGCTGACGAATTTCTCTCGCATTTACCGCAAAGATCGACAGAATTTTTTTTTTCGTTCGTTTCCAGGGTTTGCCGTACTGGCTGTCTCGACGAGTGGAACGGGCCGATTACCGGATACTGTAATCTCAAGTGTGGTCACTTGGTGGGCTGACTCTGACCCCCCAGGGTACGACACGTCTCATCGAATGGGTTTCAATGCGCTCTGTAACGCAGGCCCACGGAGTCAGCGCAATCAAAGGCACGGGTGTGATAATGTGATATCCACAATACCATGCATTACAGTCGCTGAGGTGTAGCGTGTGGACCGCATAGCTTCTTTGCCTCTTTGGCGTCGGTGTCTGGCGCTGAGCTGTCTTCACACAGCTTAAGCGAGGGGGGGGGGGGGAGGGGGCACGAACAGCTGCTACGTTATCGTCGAGGAGTTTTGGAGAGGAAGCAATCGCGTAGTGGCGACGATTTGTACGTCATAAATGCTGAGTACGACCATAAACGACGTTTGCCTACGTCTCGAGTGGCGATTTGCACTCGGTGGTGCCTTTGCAGGGGTTGCGGACACGTGAAACGCCGAGAGTTTAACGTCTCGCAGTACATGCACCGCGGCCCTTGCAATTCTACCTGCACCTCGCGCGGCAACGACAGCGTATCGGTGTCGAGGGTGTGACAGATGCCGCCGCAGTGGCCGCTGGCGTACCGACTATTTTTACAGTGGAGTGTACTATTCTAGTACACTGTAGTGGAGTGGGCGGTGGGGCAAGCCATCCATCTCTCTCTCGCAGAGAGAGAGAGAGAGAGAGAGAGATTTCAGTGACGAAAGCCGGACTCCGGCCGAAACGTCGGGAAAAAGGTTTCGTACATGCGCTCGTTTTCCTTTTGGGTGCTTTTAAAGGAACTGCATCATCAAGAGAAACAGTCATCTGATTATTTATATATATATATATATATATATATATATATATATCGACGGAGATATATAGAGAGGGTATCGCTCTTGCCGCCGCTTTCCTGTCGGCACGGACACCACGCCAACAACGGAAGCTGCACTAATGTAAACATGGACGTATGGTTTCCCCTTTCGACTTCTGCAGTGCGTGTGTTCGTTTTTCGTACGCTTTGCCTCAAAGCCCGACACGGACGGTTCCTGCCAAAGGCAGTGGAAGCAAGCCGGCGAGCAGCGCGGCCCGGTGGGAGAGGGGGTTATATTACGAATGAATGAATGAATGAATGAATGAATGAATGAATGAATGAATGAATGAATGAATGAATGAATGAATTTGCGTTGTTTATTGGCGCAAGGGCCAGGTATGGCCAAAGAGTGTCATGGCAGTGTCAGAGATGTCGCAGTGGAATGATGAGCTCTGTGAAGTTGATGTGACGTGGCAGTAAAGGGGCCCAAAGAAATAGTAGCTGTAAAGTGCGTAATATCTACGTGCAATAAGATTATGGCGATGACTAATGTCGAGTGCAATATGCCTTGCACTGCACTGCGAAAAAAATGATATGATATACAGAACATGACGATGCAAAGATTGCCTATAGTATATAGATGCACGCTTTAGCGGCCGCGGACCGATAAACAATGACACGTTCTTGGATTTATCGGGTTAATTTCGTGTCAGTTCACTGTAAAATATCCGTTGGATGTTATTGTGAAGTCCACGCTCACGACGGTGCGAAGCATGCTGACACAATGCCCGAGCGGCAAGTATACTGTAAAGATCGCCTCCCTTGCGGATTATACCCGACTTACATTGCTATGAAAAATGGCTGAAAAATGAACCAGCGAAAGTCATCTTTGGCGTCTACAGATTTTGTTTTCAATCCCACATTATGGACTATTATACAGTATAGTGTTGCCAATATTTTCCGAAGCCTGTCGCTGAAGTGAGACAGAATTAAATGTCAGTAAGATTGTCTCTATAACTGTGAAGTGTATTTTAAGAACGTAGGCATTCTGACATCACTCAAATATAAACTAACGTGAAATAAATCATTTTACGTGTCACGTTGGTCTAATTTTCGTGCACCTTAAGGAAAACTGTGAGGTACTAGCAGGGTATAGATGACTTTAGCTTTACTAATGTATTTACCATAAGGCGGGAAAATATTCCAAGTTTCGGATAGAAATAATTAGTGTATAATATTTGAACTATTCGTTATTTTCGAACATAAATGATGAAGTGCCACGTAGCACTATTCTGGGTGAGAAATTTTCTTTCCTTCCGTAAACAATACACCGTTACTAATTCATTCTCACCTCCTCTTAGTGATGTCACCTCCGGCGTCCCCTAGGGTAGCGTCTTCGATCCCTTGTAATTTTTAATTTACATTAAGATGAAGCTTTAGCTCGGGCCCAACTCCGACGCGCCCTATTCAAATACATTCAAAACGCGAGAACGCTTTTCTGAGATAACCCCTGGACTGATTTTAATGAAATTTGTTGCATTTGAGAAATAAAGGTAAGTTCTAGTGACTGTCAGAGGCGGAATTTCGATTTAGGGCCTGAATTTTGTGAAAAGGATTTTCATACATTCAAAAGCTTGAAAAAATAGATGCACCAAGTTTATAAATGAATAGCTCTCCATCAAAAACAGATATCGCGGTTCTGCAAACGGCATCCATTAGATCATTTAAAGCGGACAAATTCTATACGTCAATTTATATCTTACGTGAATTTGTTACGTTGTGTACAAGGGTTCTGCAAAAGCTGTATTTCTATATTACTATTTCTTTTAGATTTATGCGTATCATCAATTTTGTCCTCTTTAGATGTACTATCAGATGCAATTCACAGAACTGTGACATCAATTTTCCTTGCCGAGTTAGAGTGTTGTAAACATTATAGTTTCGTTTTCTGAAAATTTTCTATTTTTGCCAATCTTTAATAAAAATTGACGATTTATATCAAAGACTGAAAGCCAACAGTCGCTAGATTTTAAGTTCTTCTTTTAAATGCAACAAGCCTCGTCAAGTTTGGTGCAGTGGTTGCCGAGAAAAATGAATTCTCCTTTTACATGTACTTAGATGGGAGCACCCGAGCTAAAGCTTCCTCTTAATGATCTACCAGCGGGTAGATACGCCTATGTGCCGCCGACAAGCTTCGCGTCCGCATTGGGTAGCGTCCAAATCCGCGCCCCAGCTACAGTTACTGCTGAGTAACAAAGGCAGACTACGAAGGCTATGCTCTTGCAGGTTGCATACGCCGGAAGTGATTATACGCTGCCGGAAATACGTTACGATCGCCATGTTTAGGACGACGCGTGGGACGTGCATGATTTTTGTTTTAGCGCTGTCCCTTTGTCCAGCAGGCGGAGGGCAATTTTTTTTCTTTAACGCGAGTGCACGCAACCAAATGGTCGTCTTTCAAACACCTGTCGGCGCCATCTTTCTTCTTCTCGGACCTGCTCATCCTTCCACAGCCTCCGAGATCGGGTGGCGCGATCTCGGAGGCCATGTCTTTTTGTACTCTAACGCGAACAATGCGAACGAGCAAACGCGGAGCGTGCCCCGTCACGTGGGTCGGTGCCACTCACTCCCTCAGGTAGAGCAGCGTGGCGGCGAACCGCTTGCACAGCTCGCAAACCCCTGTCGGCGCCATCTTTCTTCTTCTCGGACCCGCTTAGCCTTCCACAGCCTCCGAGATCGGGCGGCGCGATCTCGGAGGCCATGTTTTTTTAACCTAACGCGAACAGTGCGAACGAGCAAACGCGGAGCGTGCCACGTCACGTGGGTCGGTGCCACTCACTCCCTCAGGTAGAGCAGCGAGGCGGCGAACAGCTTGCACAGCTCGGTGAGCATCACCACCGCGGTGACGTTGTAGTCGTACCGGTCCTGGGAGTTCTTGGTCGCCGTCACCAGGATACCTGCGACGCGAAAGAGGGATGCGTTCTTTTTACAAAACTCTATCTGAGGTGCCGCGACGGTGTGTATGATGCACCAGCGTAGGCACCTCGATGTCTCACTCGTTTTACAAGAGCGAATTAATTCTACAACTTCTTGTAGATTGATGTTGCATTCTTCATACGCTTACAAAACCGTTCTTTTGATATTCCTGCGGATAAGTTTCCTGCGCTGTTTCCACAGCCTTTAATAACGTTTCACCGGAAATCTACAGAAATTCAGCATACTCTCCTCAGCGTTGAGATAGTTTGAGGGTGTAATCGCTTTCCGAGTCGGTTCATATTAACGACGATTTTTTAAAATGCATATTGAAGTGTTCAGAAGGCGAGGGCCACATCTCCACGTGCATAGAGAAAGTAACCGTTCCTTCGGCTTTCTCCTCGCAAACACGGCGTTACTTTTTGCTCAAATACAAAGATGAAAGCGAGCCATCATGAGAAAGGCCAGCATTTCGCTGTTAAATCAGTAGATACGCTAGTACCCGAAACGCTCTTCCCGGGCACTTTCCCTCGTCTGTGACGACACAAGACACGGACGCCGGTGACGAACTGTCTCCAAGAACAGCGAAGCAGCTTTATCAGCCCACATCGGAAAGCACCGCCAGGCGCCGGCGTACGCAGTGCCGGCGCAGTATGCAGTGCAACATGAGTCGGATATAGCGGAGAGTATAGAAGTACCAAGCTCGGATATAGCGAAGCATATAAAAATACCAAAAGGTCTGCAAAGTCATGGGTGGATTTTAGGCAGTGGCGTGACAGACCGGCAACACTTCTCAAGGGTGTCGAACACCCTTATACAGGTTTTTTTGTATTTGCACCGAATTTTTTTAGGATTGCTTATATGGCAGATATCACAATTCTAACCCTTGATCTAAGGTGCTCGATGAGGGGGCCATTACTTCTACGAAAAATCAAAATGTTGCATTGATTATTAATGTAATTACGCTAATAAACTTTTTAATTACTAACTTCAAGCCACATGCTTCAATCTACGAATCATAGCCTCTGAGATCGCAAGGCCTATCCACTTGGAATGAATTCTCTAGACAGCACCATTTCAGAGATATGAATCTTCAAAGTGCACTACGAAATACATTGGCGTTCCAGTAACATTTTAGAAAACAGTTGTTTATGCATAATTATTATTACATGCATTATCGTTTAATTTATCGATATCATCATTGTACGTTGTATCAGGCACTTTTAGTCTGCGAAATAGAAGAAACGTTGGAGTTATACCGGCTTGAATACATGGCGACGTGTTTCCCCTAAAAGTGGACAACCATGTATGTATGTATGTATGTATGTATGTATGTATGTATGTATGTATGTATGTATGTATGTATGTATGTATGGACGGATTTCTTATTGCCAGGCGAGGAGGGTCCTAGCCCCCCCCCCCCCATAAATTTTACCATAAGTTTGGTAAAAAATGTATAACGCATGGTCAGTATATACTCGCATATGGTTGAGACTGCACGTAATTGTTAACCGCGCCCAAACAGCGAAGTCTTCCTGTGTGCTAGATAAGTGAAAGTTATTTTCTATTGCGATATCAATTATACACACGCTCCAGGCTCATTTGCGCCGTCAGCGTCGCCGTGAGGTTCCGTATGAAGGGCGATAAAGTGGTCGCCGCGTGCCGTATATGCTATATGTGCGCGTGAAAGCTTGCGACGGCGATCCGGCTATCGCGGCTCAATCTCGCGCACGCAACGGGGGAAAGCGGGGAGGAAGCGCACCGCCTTTCGTCGCGCACAGGGCTTCAGGGGGAGGGTATGGTGGGGGGAGGGGGCACGTTCTACTCCGGGCGGAAGCGCGCGCCTGGCCGGGCCGCTGTCTTGAAAGCCATCTGCGACGAGTACAGAGTCCGCGCTGCGCCGTGTTTTCGCGACTTAAATAGTTCGCGTTGATGCGAGCGGCAGCGCGAAGGTCGATGGGATCGCTGCAGCCGCCGCGTTCCCTCACTGCAGCGTTTTGACAGCGAGTTTCCGCGGTCATCGAGTGAGATGTGCTCACTTTTGCTTGCGGTCACCGAGCGAGATGCGTTCACGTTTGCTTGTGCGCGCATGACACCATGCTTGTTAATTTAGTTAGTATACCCATGTTTAAAGTTTATGCGGCCGATAAAACTAGTAGCCTTGCTTCGTACAGCTGTCCACTAATTTGCCATCGGAATCGATGCTTCGCCTTTCGGGCGAAACTGCGGCTTTTTTTCTCCCCCCGCCCACCCCTTTCACGCCATCAGCGAAAGCGCAGCTGAACAGATAGAAAACTTAACCGCGCGACCTACGCGATGCCGCAGTCACCCACGTCCGCAGTTCACCCCACCAACACGCGAGCTGCACAGATAACGATTTCGAACAGCGCACGCGGCCACGTAGCTCCTGGTTATCTCACTCCGTGTCCTTCTCTTCTTTTTCCTCGCACGCTGCGAACGCACCTGTGTATAAGGCCGCACTTCGGCTCGGCACTCCCATCTCGTGGCACGATCACAGCCGAAGCGATCGCGTGACCGGCGAGATAACTCTCGCGTGCACACGCAAGACAGTCACGCGGTTTCACACGGCCGACAGTATACGGTGCGATTACCATACACAGAGGCAAGAAAAATTACGAGTGAGCGTCACGTGACAATCTTAGAGCCTACAGTGCTTAAAAAGAAAGTGGGGAAAATGCTCATGGGAAATAGGCCTTCACCACGTGATACCCAGGCGGTAATTTCAAGCCTCTGGGCACATGGAAAGTATGGGAGAGAATAGAGAGGCTGCCGGGGGAGGTGGGGGGGGGGGTGTCAATCTCACGGAAGAAGGAATGAATTATGAGAGAGCATTGCGCAAAGCGAGTGAAGCCAAACGTACACCCGGCCACAAAATATTACGGACCATGAAATCTGAGATAAAGCTGAATATCTCCGCAACCTCATAATGCAGCCTAGTATGTCTATTTCGGGCCCTACCCGCCGTGGTTGCTCAGTGGCTATGGTGTTGGGCTGCTGAGCACGAGGTCGCGGGATCGAATCCCGGCCACGGCGGCCGCATTTCGATGGGGGCGAAATGCGAAAACACCCGTGTGCTTAGATTTAGGTGCACGTTAAAGAACCCCAGGTGGTCAAAATTTCCGGAGTCCTCCACTACGGCGTGCCTCATAATCAGAAAGTGGTTTTGGCACGTAAAACCCCAAATATTATTATTATTTCGGGCCCCGACTAGATTATACTAGCAACATTGTCGTATACAGTTTTACTGGCTACTGCTACGGGCTGCTCGGGAATTAAAACGTTTTGTGAGATCCCGTGGTCTATAAACTTTTGTGGCCGGGTGTACATCGGCAGTATCGGCCCCACACGTCATCGGCCTCACACGTCATCGGGAGTCACGGCGCGCGGTAGGTTTTAGTGCTCAGAGCGGGAGTGCGCATAGATTAGGAATTAAGATAACCATGACATTCCCGGTCAATACGCCGAGTTTCAAGAGGTCACGTGTTGGGCCGACATACTGCGAGGGAAAATGCAAAAGCAACGAATGGCTTCACGGAGGGTTCGCTTGCCGAGGGTATAGCTGCCTGACACCACGCTCCTTCGTAGTTTTTTTTTTTTTTCTTTTTCTTCCTGACACGACACGACAGCGATCGCCAAAGCGTCGTGTCTTGACACGATCACCAACGCGTCACGTATGCGCCACGCGCTTCTTGTTTAAAATGGTGAAACCTGGTGAGGGCCGGGGCCCTTTTAAAGGAGAAAAGACATGCACACGCTGTGCTAGCAGCCGCTAGAAATGTTCTTGACAATTTATTTCAGTAGTAGAGAATAAAGAAGCCTGCGTATTGGTGGCCAGAGCATGATAAACATTTTAAGGCCAGTAAAAAAAAAACGTATGAAACTAACAATCGCAGTCCTGGAACGTCTCCCGATTTTTTTTTAATGTCCAGATCTTAGTAATGTTCCTGTCCAGGTTTTATCCAACTCTAACATGACATCCGACTAGAGTTCCGAATGTTGCCTCATCTCTAAGCAAAGCGAAATATAAATCTCACGTGGAATCTGGTAAAAAAAAAAGATTATTTACGTCGTCTATGTATGCCGTTGAGAACGGGAAGTCCGCTCAGCCGAGGAACTTGCAAAGGATAAAAATTTAATGGTCCACTGTATGCCTGGCGCACAATCGCGATGACTGCAATGAAGCACAGAGCCCTTCATAAAAATGCACGCACACTGCGATCCGTGTTCGCCGAAGGAGCGAAGTGTAACATACGCACTGCCGCGTACCGCACGTAGTTTTAAAGGGATGCAGGCATGGTGAGCTCGTGGAAATAATAAAGCGTTTTGCTTAAATCGCGAAATCACATTCGCAAGCCCCATAAAAGACCGAGCAGTCTTCCCTACGTTCGATTCGAGAATTCGCTGTTCGAAGTTGTCGAATATTCGTTTTTGTTCAAATGCTACCAGGGAGAACACAAGTTGTTGCAGTTCATAAAGGGAGGGAAAAAAACCGATGCAAGACAACTGCTACATTTCCGAATGATTCAGCAGGAGAATGTCAGGGTGTGCCACGGATGCCCAAGTTTCGCGAGCAAGTGCATAGGAGAGTTCAATTCGGCACGAGAATTTCCAGTCGTTGTTAAATAAGCGTATGTCTCAAACTTTTGTTGCGGAGGGCCTCCCATACTCCTAGCGTGGCTGCTGTCTCGCCTAATATATATCTGTGGATATATATGTACAACGGTTATATGAAGGTACCCACGAAATGGCTCATACAAAACCTAATATGCTGACCACGGTATGTCCGGCTCTTTCCTGCGTAACAACGTAGGAAAAAATTTAAATCGTACACACATAATGTCGGCTCACAGGCATCACCTCTAAAGCACACCAATCTGTCAATTCATGGAGCGGTGAATTATATATTGGTTGATGATTTGACTTCCTTTATTTGATTCTTGCCACAAAGTATGCGGCAGGCACTGAGTTCTTGGCCAATCCTTCAGAATGGGCATGTCCCGCTATGTAGTATTCCTATACACATAAAACGCGAACACATAATATCCACTCAAATGCGTCTCCCAAAGCGCACATATCTCCTTATCATATACCTAAATATATTTCGCGAATTCTTCGATTTATTTTCTTTCATTTAGCCATTCGGTATATGTGCCCCTGGGAGAGTGCCCGTTTCTTTCAGAATTGGTGTGTCCCACGTGTGACGCAAGAGGAACGGAATCCCTAAATGCAGCTCGATGGGTGACGTCGTAGTTTTCTGCGCACACGTCTGTCGTCAGCAAATTGTGCGCGCACCGCTGTTAGCTGTGGAGCATTCAAAAGCGCGGATGCTCCTATCTAAATACATGTAAAAGGAGAATTCGTTTTTCTCGGCAACCACTGCACCAAATTTGACGAGTTTTGTTGCATCTTAAAGAAAAACCTAAAATCTAGTGACTGTTTGTTTCGAATTTTTTATTTAGGTCGTAAATTGTTTAGTAAAAATTCCCCCAAATCCCAAATTTTCTGAAAACGAAACTATAAAGTTTAAAACTCTAACTCGGTAATGAAAATTGATATCACAATTACGCGAATTGCATCTCACAGTACATGTAAAGCGGTAAAAAACTGATGTTACACATAAATCTAAAAAAGAAACATTAATATGGAAATACAGCTTTTGCAGAACACTTGTACACAGCGAAACAAATTCACGTAAGATATAAAATGACATGGCAAATTTGTGCGCTTTCAATGATCCAGTGGATGCCGTTTACAGAACCGCGATATCTGTTTTGATGCAGAGCTATTAAGTTGTAAACTTCGTGCTTCCATCTTTTTTTTTTTCAACCTTTTGAAAATCTGTTTGACAAAATTCAGGCTCTAAATCGAAATTCCGTCTGCAACAGTCACTGTAATTTAACTTTCTCTCTCAAATGCAACAACTTTCATTAAAAATTGGTCCAGGGGTTATCTCAGAAAAACGTTTTTTGCGTTTTATATGTATTTGAATACGCCGCATTGGAGTTGGGCCCGAGCCTAAAGCTTCCTCTTAAGCTTGGCTTTACATATTTTCTTCGATCTGCCACCATGCACGCGGGCACCCACGCGCACTGCACGGAACCAACGCGGAGTTTATCGCCGGAGTCGCGTGGGGCGCGGCCGCCTTTGACAAGACAACAGCTGCGCCAAGCGAGAAAGTTGCGTGCACAACGAGAGAGAGAGAGAGAGAGAAAAGCGGCCAGCTGAAGTGTTTCGCGCAAACGGGCACCTTCCCGAACAATGACCGCAAGGACACAAAAGAAAGTCCGTTTTATAAGCGCGTTTGCAGCTGTATTTACTTAATTTCCAAGCTCCGTCCGCAAACCGTATAGCCACGTTTAACGGAAAGCAACCCGACTTTCGGTTCTCTGCGTCGAGGCATCCAATGCAACGGGAGCTGGAGTAATTACCCTAGCTCGCCTTCACATGCAGAGTATAAGTTAAACCGCGACGACGTCGCACGACTCGCTGGCAGCTGTGACGCACATGTGTAAGACGAATTCGGAGTTCGCGAGCGGAGGTGTAAAACTTCGCAAAATATTGCAAACGTCCCCCCACCTCCGCCCCCCCCCCAGAACAAGAAAAGAAAAAGAAAGGAAGAAGAAAGAGAAACAGTTGCGGATTTCAGAACAAATAATTTGCTCATTGCAAGAAAAAAGTTCCCAGCAGAGAACATCGACCCTGGACAAAAAAAAAAAAAGGGGGGGGGGAAGGGGAAGAAGGAACGCAACACACCACTGGGCACATTCCACGCGAAACGTACCAGACCCCAAAAGTGACTATCGCCGATTCTCTCGGGGAGAGAGAGAGAACTTTATTTGGTCCATTAAGGGTTTAGCGTTCGGTCTTCGTCTTCATCGCTGCAGACGCTTGACCTCATTAGCAGGGTTGGGCCCCTAGTCCAGGGCTCCACTGAGCCGCGCTGCTTCGCTAGCGTGCCGCACCATTGCCCTTTGGGCGGCGAGCTCGCAGCTGGTGAGCCGGCTCTCCCACTGCTCCGCACTCGGGGAATCGGTGTTGGTGGAATGTGTAGTTACGTTTATACCCCCAGCTGGTGACTGTGTGACTGAGGTTTCCCGAAAGCTTTTCTTGGTAAAAAAGAAAACAACTGTTTGGTGACGTAAGCGCTTTTTGAAGTTTCCGCGAAGAAGCAAAAGGTGATTCGAGGCAATTTTTTTTAATGATGTGTGAAAGTAGGTGCGCAATGACAAGGTTTATTTGAGCACATTCTACTTGCGTGGGTCTTTCATGCGACGTTATAGGTGAACACAATCATTAATTTTTTTTGTTTCATGCGCTGCTGAGCGCGTGGTCGCGGGTACGATCCCTCCCGCGGAGGCCGAATTCCGTGGGGGGGGGGGGGGGGGAATGCAAGAAAACGCTCCAATATTGTGTATTGGTTGCACGTTAAGGAATCCCCCAGGTGGTCGAGATTAAACCGAAGTCCCACGCCAGGGTGTCCCACGTAACTTGAGCCAAACTTTAAAATCATGCAAATGCCTCATAGCTGCCACTTTATCCCCACACCACCTCCTCCTTTTATTTGGAATACGCCACCGCCGAGATTCGAACCTGTGCCGCGACCTCCTCGCGCGCACAGACGCTGGATGAGGTATTGTCGGCTGATCACTTTCGAAGGTACGATCACTTTCGAGGGCACGATCACTTTTGGGAGATTTCGCGCGACTTCGATGGGGAAATGCGGACACGCCGGCGTCTATACTGATGACAACGACGTTCCCGACACAGTGCCAAGACAGCGTATATCCGCAATGCGCCAGGAACGTTGTTGTCGCCCGCATATATATATATATATATATGAGCCACGGACCGCGGCAAGTGTAAGAGTGGAGTGATTTGGAATCATTGTGTCTATTGTCGGCTTCACGAGAACTAACTTTGAATATCTGCGACTCTCTCTGTATGTGCATAATAAGACTCTGAAATGGTATTGTGTTCACTATTTAAGTTAAAGGGATGAAAATGGTTTCGTTCTGCGACTGTGCGGTTCAGGATTGCGTAACAAATGTCTTACATTAAGATAAAAAAAAACGAAAATTGTAAAACGGCATGCTCTAACTCGATCTTGCAATTTAAACGGATGGCCGCATCCTAGCTTAAAGGACATGCTACTGTGTGAAGATGTGAATTCCCGAATGAAATATCTTCGTTGTTGTTCTGTGGCGAAAGCTTCTTTCTGCTGACTACTAGAATATGTTTCTGACTAGCGTTGCAGTACATCACGGGCCGCCCTGTCCTGCATACAAGCATCACTGCTTCTGCGGGCATGGTCTCGCATATGTACCGAAAAAGAAAGTGTAATAAACCACGATAAATATGCGTATCTCACTATCTCTCAGTATCTGTCAGGCATCTCGAAATGTGAACACATCCCTAGATTTTCCGCGTTCCGACGCCGTAAAACGCCCACCTTGCTTTGATGAACACGTTTCGCGTTCTTGGTCAAAATAATACGACGCAGCGACCATCATGAATAGTATACAGGGTGCCTCATGTAGCTTCAGCCAAACAGTAAAGGCATGCAAATGCACACGTAGCCGGAGAAAACCAAGGTAACGTTGTTTGCCCTTGACTGGAGATACTCAGATTTTTTTTTTTGCATTCCGTCTAACTGCACAATTAGTCTTAATCAGTTATTCAACTTCTCTAACATTATAAGCAGATGAAAATGTGAATGAGAAAATTGTAGAGCAACATCAAATACTCCCGATACTGCTTTCTGTTTCACAATGCGTTTTACATTAAGGTGATTTTTCCCGAGCGTGAAGGAAGCCCGCGAATACACGCAAAATTGCCGCGCGACTGGCCGATCGAGGCACTTTCATGACGTGATTGTCATGAATAACATAAATGACGCGGTGATGGGGTCGCGGTCGTTTAACTGGATATGTATCAGGATATGTGTGGTGAGGCCTGCGTGCATAACATGACAAAAATGAGATGGTATACGACATGCCCATGCATGTCATATCATAATGGTACATGACATGCCATGAAATTCATGGCATTCGTGTCGTGATCCACACGCATGGCATTCACGTGATGACATTCATATCAGGTCATGCGCGCATGCGATGCCATTCATATATATATATACATAAGGAAACGACCACTACGGCATCATATCATTCATACCACTTATGTCATGAAAAATATGTGACGTTAGTGGTGTCGTACGTCATTCATGTTATGTATGCATGCATGCTTATTATGTTGCAAACCCAGATGGAGAAACGACCACGACGCCATCACGCCGTAGGTGGCTGCATGGATAGATAGATACATAGACTCAAAGCGGTTGAAGTTCGGGAAGAATGCTTCTCATTAAAAGAAGAGCTGCTTTTTCCGCTAGTTCATTTTCCCGCCGTTTATGTACGTATCTATATACGCGTGACTGCTTGACGTACGAGAGCCGTCGGTGTGGCTTTTGCATAAATATACGCGCTTGGCACGTGACTGCCGGAGCCAGATGTTCGCGAGACATTTTCGAGTCACGTCTAGAGGGGGGAGGCTGGACACAGGTGGTGGTGTACATACACACAGAGCACGGGTCTCAAAATGCTTGCCGTATACGTGCACCTGTGTGCACTTTTCTCGAGGAAACGAGAACCATCGAAGTATATTTTAAAATAATTTGGATTTCACGAATTGTGACGAAGTTAAACTAAATTCTAGGCTTTCGCGTGACAAAAAGCACGCTCTGATTACGAGGTATACGCCGTATGGTGACGGGCCTCCGGATTTGGTGCGCACTGTAACTGGGAGGTAATGACATCTTAGTTGAAATCAAGAAATGGGCATGGGGGCAGGACATGTAATGAGGAGGGAAGATAACCGATGGTCACTATAAGGGTTACGGACTGGATTCCAAGAGAAGGGAAGCGTAGCAGGGGGCGGCAGAAAGTTAGGTGGACGGACGAGATTAAGAAGTTTGCAGGGACAACATGGCCACAATTAGTACATGACCGGGGTAGTTGGAGAAGTACGGGAGAGGCCTTTGCCCTGCAGTAAGCGTAGCCAGGCTGATCATGATGATGATGAATGCGGTGCAAAGGCAAACAAACAAAAAAATGTGTCAGTCCCGGTTATTTGTCCTTTCTGCACCTTAGTCACTTTAACCAAGGGTTAAGCTGGTTAGTCACAGGGAAGGACATTGGAGAAAAATATACGTTCTTCCAGTTATAGTTGCCTTTCAGTCCACTAAGAACTGCCATTAATTCCCAGCATCTTTTGCGGCTCTGGCAGTGGCATGTTAAAACGCCGTTGAAACCACTCCATTCTGCCTCACTGTGTGGCATCATGGCAGTGCGCTCTGCATTTCTGCGAAGCCACGCTATATATAACGTGCGCCTAAATTTAAATGACGTGCGCGTTTGCACTTCGATCGCATCAATCGAATTAAGGCGGGCTCCGCGATCAAACACGAGCACAGCGTATATATGCACATACACACTTTTCTCGCCCACTTTCATGCTCCTAATGATAACGCATATAAAAGAAACTCGGATCCCGCGAAGCACTCTTTTGGTGTTCAAACCCTCACCCAAGAAGCTACTAAAGCTATCTGAAAGTAGTACGTCTGTAGCGCGTTTCGTATGGTGAACTGCATTTTAACCTGCGACCCTCTCACTGTGAAAGACGTGTTCTCATATTAGAAACATACACCGTGGGTAAAGCTCGTACTGCTTAGGAGTCAGTGATGCAAGAAGGTATACCAATAATTATAGTTTCTAGAATTACTCACTACAGGGCGCTCGTTGCAACTGCGCGCTATACTAACAAGGCCAGCGCAGCAGCAAAGTAACATCTATTTAGCGAAAAATCTCGGGAACAACGCCACACACCACTCTCGGCACGCATATCCGTCCACGAAACGTGTCAGAAAATATGCGTCGGCCTTTCAGTAGGTTTTGTATACACCGAACGTGTCCGAGGAAGGCCGGGTTTCTGATGCAAGGGCATACATAATACGCCTGGCTTAAAACAGCCGTTGAGGTGTCCCCATATTTTTTTTAAAGCGAAGTAAGCTTTCTTGCCGAGTTCCAAACGCTTGTTCGTACACGTATCTCGCCTCTAACGCCGAACGCCACGGACGCAGGCGTCCGCAAGCGACAAGGAACACCCTTCCTTGCGAGTTGCAAGCCAGTGCGTTGAGACGCTTGGCGCGCTTCGACAGTGGCGCGCTTCGCAGTTGCACTGGAAGAATCCGACGCATCAGAAACCCCACGAGTGCAGCACATCAGAGAGTTTTAGATTAGGGGACGCAAGCCGCTAGTGTCCTCTAATCTAAAACTCTCTATTATGGACCACCGTTGAAATTTTAGATAGTTGACGTACATACGATGCACTGCATGTAACTATGTCTATAGTATACAATGTTCATGCCTGTCTGCAATTCACTACAAGTAAAATATAATTTCTTCGCATCTATTTAATAGTAATATTCCTCGAGAACCACACTTCATTATATGCGCACCTATGTATATATACACATGGTCCATGAGACAGTCACATCAAGAATGATTCGCTTTACGTAGATGTCAACTGGAGTTGAGCCTGGCTGTTTTCTCTTTCTTTTCTTTCTTTTTTTTAACCTGCGCTATGTTTCATGCTTCGCCGACAATGCGGAAGCTGTAGTACGATCACACAGGGAAGTTTCCCCGTCTCCGCGACTTTCGCTGTGCACGCAGTTTGATCTTCGAAGCTTCATATGGATATATATATATATATATATATATAGACTGTGTCTTTTTCCCAAATTCTATCATTCACCACTCCACATTTCAGCTATGTTACCAGCTCATCGTCAGTCCAGCCGCATTAACCACAGCAGAGCCGTGTATCCTCCCCCGGCGCAGACTACCTCTCATCTACGATCATTTTTTGTGAAAACCGCCAGGGACTGGAACGGTCTGTCCGCCGACATCACGCACCACTCCGACACTCATCACTTCAAGGCTGCTCTCGAATCACTGTTTTGTTAAGGCCCATCCCTCATGTAATACCCCATCTCTGGGGCCTTTGAGGTATAATAAATAAATAAATAAATAAATAAATAAATTGCAACTGCATGTAAGGTCACGTCAAAGTTACGTATTATTCGTGGACCCCCGTGCAAGCGATACGCGACGCACTATGTTTCAGGTCGCGAGCGTGAGATCGCCATGTCCGTTGGCCGCAGACGAGCGTGTTACTCCGCGCATCTCGTGTCAAGCGTATTATCTACAGGTTCAAATCTGCGGCTCCTTCCACGAGTACACGTGACATAATTGTGATATATATACAATAATGCCAGACTTCATGTTACATCGAATTACATGACGCACACGCCCGCGCATGTTTCTTCCGTGCGCGTGACGGACTATTTTTCCGATTGGAGGTGCGCGAGGAGCTGTAGTGTTGGGGATGCCAGCTCTACAGCCTTTGTAGTGTCGCCTGCGCTCTGCGACCTCCCATCGCGTGCTGCCTCGTCTTCTGCTGTATTCGTATTTGTTTGTCTACAACCGTTTTCGCAGTGCTAACACGCTGCAATCTCTCGAGCTGATAATTAAGCCTGCCAAGGCGAACTAAGCCTATCAAGCATACGTGCACGCATATATAACCAATAGTCAACCTTCCGCCATTTTATCTTCGCGAACAGACATCGCAGATGAGTTCCTTGGAAGTAGCTGCCAGTGAATTACCCATCAGTTGCTTGATTAATGGCCAGGACGCTCGCCAAGCCTGTGAACGGTCTGCTGTGACATACGCATTCGTCTGCAGCTGCGAAGCCGTCTGCAAATCTCTCAAAGGTATGCCGATGGGTTAGGCGAGTAAACAACGAACATTGCAGTCAATACAGGAAAGTATTATATATATATATATATATATATATATATATATATATATATATATATATATATATATATATATATATATATATATATATAAATATATATATCATTAGAAGCCAACAAACAAAGATACCGAGGACAAATAGGGGAAATTAGTTGTACATAATACTAATTGAGCTCAAAGTTAAGTTCGGTCCATGACTTGCCAAGTCTCGAAATAACTTACGCTGGAGTTCATAATCTGTTGCTAAAAATTGACACTTCTATAAGTGCGGGACCTGACACCATACCTAACATGTTCCTACAGCGGTATTCAGAATGGAATGCCTGTTATCTTGCAATAACTTTCAAGAAATCATTGGACACGCCATCAGTTCCCCAAGCATGGAAAATTGTCAACGTTGTTCCAGTATTTAAATCTGGTGATAAACAACTAATATCTAACTACAGACCGATATCGCTAATTTCCTCTTGCTGCAAGCTTCTTGAACACACTATTCATGAGCACACTGTTCAATATTTAACTTGTCACAATCTCGTCTCACGATACCAGCACAGGTTCCGAAACGGTGTTTCCCCTGTCACGTAGCTCATTGAATTTACGCACGACATAGCTTCTGCCCTCAATAATCACGATCAAATTGATGCCATTTTTATTGATTATTCGAAAGCATTTTACATGGTCTGTCATAAATTCTGCGCAAATTGCGTGAAATATTTAATGGGACTAAATTCCTTGACTGGTTCACAGATTGCTTACACTTGCGTTCTCAATTCGTCACTTTCAACCTCGCTCACTCATTACCAATTGAAGTTACATCAGGCGTGCCTCAGGGCTCGGTGCTCGGACATCCATTATTCGTAATTTACATTAATGACGCAGTAAATGTAATTAACAACACCGCCGTCAAATCGCGCCTACATGCTGACAATTGCGTCCTTTACCGCACTGTTACTGACACTCACGATCAACAGGAACTAAACAAGGTTTTTTTCATCGTTCTGGGAATGAAGTAACGCGTGGCAAATGAAAATTAACTTAAATGAAACAGTCGCAACGTCCTTTGGTAACAAAAAGAAGCCAATGCATTTTTCTTACAACGTTAATGGCAACCACTTGTCGACTTAGCGACTTCAAATACCTGGGTGTTATTTGTTCACATAATTAAAATGGCATGCTCACATTAACCACATCCCTGAAAAAGAGCTTAGGAAACTTGGCTACCTTCAACGTGCTTCGAAAAATGCAACAAAGGAATGTAAACTAACTGTTTACAAATCACTAGTTCGCCCGATATTAGAATACAGCTAAACTGTTTGGTCTTCTCATTGCGCGCGTGGAATTGACCACTTGGAATCAATTAAGAAAAAAAAAGCAATCAGATTCATCTACGGTCGTTATGATCGCACCTTTTCACCTTCATCACACGCCCGCATATAGACGCATAGAACATAGACGCATCTCAAACACAGACGCACATCATGAACGTAACATTTTGCTCCATAAAATTATCCACAAGTCATCCGGCATCCAGGCACCCATCTCTTTTGTATCTTTGAGTGCGCGTTCAACCAGACCGAGCCATCCGCTAAACATTGTTCCTATTAGGCCACATATTGACTGTTTTAAATTTTCTTTCTTTCCGCTTACAGCTGAAATCTGGAAAAGTTTGGATGGTTCGCTACGCGCGTTGCATTTGATGAGATTGTTGAGCCACTGCCTAGTCATATTACCTGTTGACTTGTTCTTTTCTAGTGTCATTTCTTTTGTATATACTAAAATATGTGCCCGATCCTGCCATATGGCCCCTAATCATATCAGCTGTTGATTTGTTCTTTTCTACTATGCACTAAAATCTGTACCCACTACTGCTATGTCTCGAAATAGAGGCAGCAGTATTCGTAAATAAAATTAATGAAATGATAAATTAGTGGGAATGAAAGCGGATGAAAAAACAACTCGCCACAGGTGAGAACGATCACACGTCTTCGCATTACGCGTGCGGTGCCCCAGGTATACCACGGCGCCGTTTTCCCATCCTCGTTTTGGGGCATTTATGTATTAATACTAGAACTAACCTTGGGAGTGTTCAATTCAATCAGTAAGTACAACTCATTTCCCCTCTGTTGTCCTTGTTTGTTGGCTTCTAATGATATAACAAAAAAAAAATCGGGCCCCTCGGTTAATCCCTTTCTTCTCGTTCTCCCCCCCATATATATATATATATATATATATATATATATATATATATATATATATATATATATATATATATATATATATATATATATATCAGGAGAAGGAAAACAGAGGGCCCTCATTTTTGTTTATCACGACCATATAAAGCCAGCAGGCAGTGAAGCCAACGAAAGCGTAGAGGTAGTTAGCTGTTGTTGAAATTGAAACGTAGAACATATAATGAAGGGGAAAGTGGGCGAAAAGATAACCTGTCGCCTGTGGGGACCGAACCCACAACCTTCGCATTACGCGTGCGATACACTACCAATTGTGCTACAGCGACGGCCATCAATCCGTTAAAACTTACGTATTTGCGTGCACTATAGATCTACCCCTGGGACTGTTAGCCAGCGCCACTCAGAGCGCCTTGGCTTCATTGCCTGCCGGCTTTACATGGTCATGATATACGTTCGCATATCAATTTTTATATATATTCGGGAACGTATACAGCCCTCGTCATTTCTGTCTAGAGCGATGGTACTGTTTTAAGGTTTGGGATATACAGTACTGACAAGGCTCAAGGACTGCCATGCGAGCCTGCAAACCACATATTCATTACTAAATTATTGAGCATCGTGCATTAAATCTAGAGACTTCTGAGAGTTTGAGCTTTCTTTAAAGCACACAAGGATACAGCCGTGACGGATAGTACCGTGCGTGAATCATCTGGGTCCTGCATTTCATGCGAAGAATGATCGCATTAGTGTAGTATCACTTTTTTTCCCCTCACGAACAGTATCACTACGTACCCTACACCCTGCGTCCGAACTTCACTTCACGATCATATTTTATCTCGGTGCATTCGTTGACCGCCAGCATAAAGTTAAGATTTGTGCGTGCAACACAAGGGGTTTTTACGATCAGTGTTTGCCATGTGCCAAGAAGGAAAGAACAACTTCCCGCCGAAATAAAGAGAATTATTGAGAAAAAAAAAGTGAGACAACATTGTATAACAAGCATTTCTAGAAACTAACGTTGACTATTTGTATGCTACTTACTGTACGTCAAGCCGTGTTGTAACGCTGTATTTAACAAGCCATCAGCTAAGATTGTATAATTGGTAAACAGTGCAGTATAAGTCGTCAGGCAAAGCAATTTATTAATTTGCCAAATCCGCCACGTTTGCATTCCTCTAATACATAATTAGCGCATTCAACGAGCACCACACGTACTATCCTAGCTATACGTGCATCTGACGACGCGCTATTCCTGTGCTTCATTACTGTGGTACTGTCATGGCCTGTCATTACTGTGGTAGTGTCATTACTGTGGTAGTGTCATTACTGTGGTACTGTCATGGTGAAAGCTTACCGGACTTCTGTTCCAATTTTATGTTTAATTGGGCGCAGCTGACGTTTGGAAATATTCGAAAAGTATTCGAAAAAAATATTCGCGTTTACGAATGGTGACTGTATTCGATTCGAAGACCAAGTCGAATAGGACACTATTCAATTTGTTATTCGAGAGCTTCGAATATTCGAACACCCCTAATTAATAAGTATCCACGTTATGCGTTGTATCGGCCACCTTTCTTTCTTTCTTTTATTCGATAACGTACGTGCGTAGAAAAAAGTGTTGAAGCCCAATATTAGGCGAGCGCACAACCAGCTTCTACGCACGCCTCTTGTCGATGTACCCAACCGCTTCAGGCAAAAGTGATTACTGAAATTACGACCCTTGGTCGCCACTCACGACGCACGAATGTCCGGAATTCTGCTTCTTCATACAAGAGATGAAATGGGTACGTTACTTATGCGCGGGCCTTATCCAACGTCTGCAGGGCGGCAAAATACTTGGCACACTGCCTACCAGCTTCTTCGATAAGCACGCTCTGCCGCGATCGATGTAGTAACAATAATACAATAACGCGTGCTCGTGCTGAAGCGTGTTATCAGCGACGAAGCGAATCGTACGCACCGGACTTCCGCGTCTGAACGCGGAAATATATGTCTAGCGTCTTTATACCGGCAGGAAACGGATCCTTAACGACGTCTGCCTCGAGTAAAATGGAATAACGAGAATGAAAGGCGCGCTCCCCGAATTAAGTTTGCGGGTTTCCCAATGAGACAGATTCGAACGCCGCGCCGTACTTCAAATGGCCGAATCCAGCTCCAACATGACGGCCAAAATGCAGTTGCCGGAAGGGTACGCCACGAGTACGTGTCTGCCTGTAACAGTTCGATACGTTAATCAATTTGGGTGGCGCCGTATTCCTGCACTGAATACAATCGAAATACAGCCGCACAATACGAGCGACACCGGCACGGGAATCCACACGCTAATTCACAATGTTTCCAACTCTGTTCTAACGAAGTCAGATCCGAAACTAAACGACGCCTGCGAATACGCTTCACGCGAAGCTAAACCATCCCACAGCAACTCCTGAAAGGTAACGATATGAACACAGGAAACGCTACGCTCGTTGACAGCTGACAAAACGCTGCATGCAGACGACACGATCGGCTTTGTGCAGCCTTCCCAGTCTCAGCTGAGACGCGGGCCAACGCCGC
This sequence comes from Dermacentor variabilis, assembly GCF_050947875.1. Lineage (NCBI taxonomy): Eukaryota > Metazoa > Arthropoda > Arachnida > Ixodida > Ixodidae > Dermacentor > Dermacentor variabilis. The sequence continues at coordinate 31,828,396 of NC_134578.1, read as the reverse complement.
TTTTCCGTGCTTCACACACAGCGCAAAGCAAAACAGCGATCAGCGAATATGAAATAGGCAAAGCGTGGTCACATAAGCTGTCGGGACTGGGGCCGCACGACTCGAAACTACATCCGTACTCGCCTTGGTTGACGAAGAAGCCGATGTACGCCACAAACACGACGGCGCTCAGGCGAGTTGGGAAGAGCTCTCCCAGAAAGCGCTGCTTCGTCGCCGCGTCCATCCTTCGTCGTCCGAACTCGGCACCACGTCGCCCGTGCGGATCCAGCCTGACGACGAAGGCAACGCCGCTGTGTATGCAAGCCCTCTGATCACGCAGCGAAATTCAAGCAGACGCGCACCGCCCACACCGCGGGCTCTCCCATCACCGCTCCCATTCACCGTCCGCTACTTCTCTTTCGTTCTCTCTTGAATGATGATGATGATAGTGATCTAAAAAAAAAAAGATGCTCCCTTGCCTTTTTTCGCCACTAGCGCCAGCTCTTGAACCTCTTGAACCCTGCTAGTAGCAAAACTCACCAACCTCCAAACATCCTCCAAATTTCAAATATCGAAAAAATGGTAATATCTTAGTAATCACTCTGCCACCTCCTCAAAAAAAAAAAAAATTGAAATATATTTTGCAAGCCTAAACAAATTAATTTTTTAGAGCTAACTTTTTTCTCTGTGCACAGATGGCGCATAAATTTGTAAAACCCCTCAAACGAGGTTAGCAGATGCTTGGTGTCGTGGTATATTTTTTTGACTTTCATAATTAAAGAAGCGCACGCAGAAATTTGCAAAGATTCTTTTTATTTTTATAGAACAGCATATGAAATTTGGGTCACGCAGCTTGATTCACATTGAAGAACGCTGAACTTACATGGCGCCACAAAATTATTAAACATTGAAGAACTAAAACTGCTAAAACTGCAAAGCCCAGAATATTTGAGCGACTAATTTCATTTCTACAAAACCAGACATTCGGAAACGGGCGGGAGCCTACGTTGTGGGAACCATAGAGTTTCTTAACCATAGAGTTTCTTACAAACTCTATGGTGGGAACGGTAGGCGATGACTAGCTGCAGCTTTTTAGCTTTTTCATATAATTTATCCACTAGCAGCACTAGCATTTATCCACGCCTGTTGTACCAATCCAATCCAATCCGCACCACAAATTTTTAAACAAACATGGCTTTTAAGTGCCAGTGATCCACAGTATGCGCAGCATATCGCCGTATTTGGAGAAACGTTTTGTGGCGTGATACGGAACGATTAAATTAACGTGATTGTCCTTTGGTGATATCCGGCATGGAGTACGATTATCAGGTTTGCGAGGACTCGGACAGTGAAGGCTACGACAGTAGCAGGTAGGTTGGGGCTCTGCGCCGTTCATTTCGCTGCGCAGTGACTAGCGGGTAAAAAAAACTGGTGTGGATTTTTCTTTTTTCTTCCCTAGACATTCGGTTAGCGTCTCAATTTGCTCTTTTTGCAGTTCTGAAGATGCCTTCGAAGCTTACATTCGCCAGAAGTATCTGTCCCAGCCTGCTCAGGTAGATGATTTCGACAAGGAGATGGAAGACGAGCTCTCTGCTACGCTTAAAGTCTTCGAACAGAAACAGCTGTTCGACGCCGCTTCCACGGATTCTGGAATCGGTGCTGGTCGGTCCCGTCAACAACTATCGGTCAAAGGTAAGCGCGTCAATAGACAGCGTCAATTAGCGGCGTGCTATTCGGGTGATCAAAGCCCACCGTCGAACGATTCTGTAGATACGTAAATAAAACGTTCACGTATCTTCTGTTGCTATTGGGAGTGCTAGTTACTAGCAGATCAGTTGGGAGGTGGAGTTCGTGCGACAGTTCTTGAGAGATTGTCAGATTAAGTTAATGTTCTTCGTGTCTGGACTTGGCACAGCTGTAACATTAGGAGTACTGGTAGTCATCGGTAAATTTATGTAAATGATCGTGCCATGGGGGAAAATTGAAGGAAAACAAGCTCTCACACAGCTTATCGATTCCCATGTAAAAAATTTGAATAGCATTCCTTTCTTTGCCAGCTATACGAACACCCCGTACATAGAAAGGGGACATCTTGGCACAGGCCTATGGTACGTTGTATGTGGTGAACTGGGCAACATTTTCGACTGCCGGGAAATGTTGACTGCTAGGACATCAGTCGCTAGACGTAAGGTTGTACGTTCATACGTGTGCGTGACTATTTGGAGCAGTCGTGAAACTACGAAAGGTCACAATATTCATTATATCAGGTGAGCAAGCACACACCACCGAGAAACCAGGCCAGTCAGGAGGTGGCCTCCAAGATGCAAAGACGGAGAGTCGTGAAGCACAAGACTCGGCGCAGATGACCGCAGCAGACGGCACAGCACCCAAGGTGAAAGAAGAGGGCGACAAAAAGGCCGAGAAAAGCGGTCCATCCAACGACGACCTCTTCTATGATCCGGAAATGGATGACGAAGATGAAAAATGGGTTAACGAACAACGGCGAAGCTGCATATTTCCTAACGAGTCCAAGCACGACGATGGTGGTAAAGTCAAGCCATTGCCCCAGAGTGATGCTGTCCTTAATTGTCCAGGCTGTATGACGCTTCTCTGCCTCGACTGTCAGCGGTAAGTCATTTAGAGATACTACGAGAAATAGTAAACATACACATGTGGAGTAAGTAAGTTTAAGTTCAGTGTGGTATGGTAATCCACAAAAGTGGACCACAAGTGGTAACAGCATATTAAAGTTCTTGGGATGTCATAGATTTTTTGACATCTGCATGAGTTAGTTAACTGAAGACTTAGAATATGGAGGTTCTGGCAACTTTTTTCATACTAGAACAGCCCATATGCAACAAAATACTTAGAAATGCATGTCATCACACTGACCTAGTAGCACTGCTGTTTGACCATATTCCAAGCAATCAATCTTTCAGTTAAAGGACTGAAGTTTTAAAAAATTCCAAAAGTCTAAACTGGATTTAGCGCCTGCTTCGCCTCTTATGCAATGCACAAAAAATGGCCTCCTTAGGCAAGTGCTGAAGCAGTCAATTTTTGTAGATTAACCAAATACAATTCAAATTCAATAGATTTTAGTAACTTTCTTTGCCGAACATCACAAAACTGCAAGAGAAGTTAAAAAAATTTAGTGCCCTTCCACTCTGTGCGGGAAGGTTAACCAGCGAAGCTGTATAGGGATGACTATATTGACAACTATATTGATTTATATGGTTATTTCTATTGAATAAAGACACATACACATAACTTCATGGCCATCTTTATTTTGTCTCATTCATTACCACAATAACCATAGCTTTGTGGTTGCTGCGGTACACCACAGTCAATTGTACTGCTATGGTAGTTACATTCTTGCCAAAGGTTGACTCTATACATGACCGGTGATGCATGGTCTGCACACTGATGTCTGTGTAGTGCTCAATTCCCAACCATTCCAACAGGAAGGATACAATCCACTTGCCATTGGGGCGCACTAGGTCGATGTTAAAGTCGACAATTGTTAGGTACACTATTGCATTTTATTATGCTTTTCAACCCTCCAACGGGAGCGAAAGAGCGTTTCCATCAGAAGTTTTCCATGTGGCCATGAAGGTCATGCGTCATAACATGGTTAGTAAGATGATAACATACAGATGATTTATGCATAGACAGAAGATGATAACATTCAGAGCAACCGCCACAACTTTTTTTCTCTTTTCTCGTGCATGTGCATGGGGTTGCCCCGGTGGAGTTTTCGGCGCACAGGCGACAGACGGGCGGATGAACAGATGGATGAATCAGCTAGCCATATACAGCGTTGCTGTAAAATAAATTGTGGCATGTTTGCAGCTCAGCAACTGTGCAGTGAAAGAATATAATATTGTTAATCCGTAAGCAGGATCTGTTAGAGTGTCCAAAGCAAACACATTTAATTTACCTTAAGGGGAGCATTGCTGCTGTTTCCGCAGTGTGTAACATCTGCCCAAACAGAAGGTTCAACACGAAGACTGGCAGCCATGAATTATAGCCGTAAAGGAAGCCAAGGTTTCGTGGACAGCGCACAATCTATATGCACAACTTTTGCAGCTTGTTTCACGAGAGCACTGTTATTGCGAGGTGAAGTGACAACTGCCATCCTATTGCCTCTTCACCACACACAAGAACGTACGATGAACAACTAAGACGTCCCAATAAGCATGCAAATGTTTCCTTTGGAGGACAGCGTCCCACAAGGTTCTGAAACAAGAGGCAGATCCTAATACTAATAATGGTGATGGCCTTGTAACTGCTCTAGAGCTCTAATATGTGCGACTAGATGAACAGTGGAAAGCAAGTGATGTCTGGTGGCTTTCTAGGTAGGTTGAAGACCCTTGGGAAGACATTCGAAGACGTTCATATAAGAATGCAAGAACATTTGGTTGTAATCTTCAGAAATTTCTATATAAAACGGTTAACCCCTTGTGAACAGCATCTTCTCACTTCTAACGTAAACTCGCAAGACCCACCAAACCTCAATCTTTCCTCACATCATGGGGAACAGCGGCTCTCGAGTTCACTAAAAGTCTTATTGTAAAAAACACTAGCATTTTGTAATCACAGTCAATATACGAATATTGTATGTTTTGTGTGTGTGTGTCGAACTCCCCTTCATATTTTCCTAGTGCAGTTGTGGCATTGACACTGTGGGATTTACATCTGCAAATTGCACTTTGCTCTGTGCAGGCATGAAATCTACAACACACAGTACCGTGCCATGTTTGTGAAGAATTGTGTTGTCGACAGAAAAGAAACACTCAGATGTCTTCCATCGAGGTCATCATCTAAACGCCGCCATCTTCCCGAAGGTGTAAATGACCCACGCGACATCTTCAACCCTGTGCGGTGCCAAGTTTGCCGAACAGAGGTTGCAGTGTACGACAGTGAAGAGCTGTACCATTTCTTTAATGTCATTGCTAGCTTTTCATAAGCAATTAATTCCTTGTCTGACTCAACTGTTTTAAGGGCATGTACATAAACCATTGTAAATAAAAGCTCACAAAGTGCTCTACTTGGTGCTCGACTACTTGGACATAAGGGATGTGTCAGTTCCACTGCCAAGCTTTCACTGCAAGATCCAGACACAAAGGGACAGTACTTCAATTTTTGGCTTACGAATATACGTCTTGTGGTAGTGAACGAACTGAACCAAACACCAGAGAAAAATATTTTTTCGCCAACTGCAACTCAACCAAAACGTATTTTTTCGCTCCAAAGCAAAAAAAAAAAAAAAAAAAAAACTGTTTCAGGTGGGCCAGCTTCTGTGGCGTTTTTTTATTCATCCAATGCCTATATTTGCGGCTCAACTATGCTACCTCATTTGTGAATGCACACTAAGTCCATTTGATTTGCCTCCACCACTGTGAACCATTTCACAACAGCTCCCAAGAAGTTCAGAAATGGTGCAGCTTTATTTCTGTGGAGCAGGCTCAGCAGGACACTCAAAACGAATGCCGAGGTGCAGGTAATGTTTTTTCAGAATAATATGCACCGAATGCGTTTGTGCGGTCCTGAAACGGTGGCATGATCGGCTTCCAAGGCGTAAATACACCCTGCGCTTATGTAGACACAGCAGATGCATGTAAACGGGGCTTCGATGGTGCTCGTGCCTGTAGGTCTGCACGAAATCGCCACAGACAGGAGCAAAGGTGCAGCAAAAGTATGAACCAGCCCTGCACCTTCTAAAATGAACAGCGTGGTTCAAAAACAGCACCACTGTTGCACTGATGAAATGAATGATCGGGTGCAGCACCTGGTAGGCCTGTTCAAATGGTGCAGGCGGATTGAACAGACCTATCTTTCAGCAATTTTAGAAGTGGCAGCAATGTTAGTACAGCTTTAAGAATATGACATCTGTAGGCATGTATGTTAGTAATACTACAGTCATGAACGCTTGCAATTGGCGACAATCCCATAGTGCTTCGTTAAGGAGCACTTTCTAGCTGGGCAATCGCTTTTGATCACACTGGTACATCAAGTGAAGTTGATACAAAGAACTGTGTTGCTTCTGAGGTGTGCTTCTACAACACGATTTTTTAACCAAAGCTTTCTGCGACCACAATTCCAAGTTGTCGTTAAACACGTGTAAAAAATGTATACGACTTCCCCTCTTACTTTCTGGCGACTGCTTGGGAAGGAAGGAGAGAGGCAAGAAGAACTTGGTCTGGGCAATTGAACACTGCGCAAAGATGGTCTCCAAGAAGTACTCACCTGTCGCTCCCCTTGGGGCCTTGTGTAATACTGAAGACTCGCTGGGCAGATGGTTGAGGTAGCCTGCTTTTAATCTTGCACTAGTGGTGGCTAAAGGCGTGGTGCTCCTATCACGAGGTAGAGTATGTCAACTACCAGTGTTGCACATCAAACAAGGGTCTCTAGATGTGCCTGGTCTGCCATGACTAGAAATGATCTGTTTTGAAAAGGGTGCCACCCTCGCAGCTGTCAAAACCGCACATGTCCAGCAGACTTCGGCGGCTTCGTATTCCTGCGGAGCAAGATCCAGATCTTATGGCAGTAAGTTTTCCAGTGCTGCGTTGTATTCTACCTTGCCTCTGTACGTTATTAGTGATCACATTCCTCTTCCATCAGATACGAAGCCTGGTGTTGAATATGTCAGCATTGTGGATCTGCAGACAATCAGGGCCTAATTGTGCGGCTGTACCATTCACTTTACAGGCTTCGGTGCTGTCTCACCGATTAAACCTGCTTACACAGCACTGAATGTTAAAAAAGAAGTGGGAGCACCCGCATTCTGGGTAATAAAATGGTAGAACACGACAAAATCGTGTGTGCGCGTGTGTGTGTATGTATGTATATATATATATATATATATATATATATATATATACACATATATACACGTTAAGCTGCCCAGGAATGTCGGAGGTAACATAACTTGGCTTGTCTGAATCTCCTAATGGGAAAGGCACCACCTGTATATTACCTCCGACATTCCTGGGCAGCTTAATGTGGCACAAGATGCCCTGGCTTATATGTCACGGAATTTTAACAGACAAATGAGTGCTAATAAACACACCTCGGTTACGTGTATTAAAATGATCGAGCGCAACCTAAAACCTGGAAGCATAATGTCGGTGTTAAGTTAGAAGACCTCCTACGGTGAACCAGGGTGCAAGTACGGTGGACAATTCACTCGATGACCAAGAGCAGTGTGTCTTGCCTCCAAACGCTGGCTCATACCCAGAAATGGGTGGTTTCAGGTACACTTCTTTGAATTGAAACGAAAACTCTTTCACACCCACTTATGCCATAATTTTGTCCTCTTTGCATGAGCCAGCTCACAAATTTCTCCGAAGTGCACATACCTCCATATGATTTCAGACAGCTTCCTTGATCTTCTAAAATTTATTATATATTTGGACTACCCGTTATTTGCCCGTCCGAGTATGTGCCACTTGGTATGGGCATATACTTGACCATCACTACAGAATATGTATCCGATTCGGAGTATAGAATGCCTAAATATATCTGCTTATGTATCATACTTCTCTGTCAGACATCTCGTAACCACTCTTTCCTCGACGAACTTCTCGCATCAGTTTAACCATTACGACATCTGAGGACACTTATGCACTTCGTGCTAACTGTGAATGCGAAAGCATTAATGTCTAATTGAACGCCGCTAAGTGGTCTGAATTAAGAACTCCTTGCGGGCAAGCAAGCGCGTTGAGACGCTTGCGCCTGGTTTAGCCCAGTGGGTAGCACACACTGCTCCTGAGCGCGGGGTCGTAGGTGCAAAACTTGCTTCCACTAATGTTCTTCCTTTCAAATTTATTGTTTAAGACATTAATTTCTTGATAGCGATTACCGAGGTGAAGTTCAAACTTGGGGCAGAGCATGAGCGGGAAAGGAACATGCGGATAATGCACCCTTCCGAGAGCGAGGGCGACGTCGATGACCTCACGAACAGCTGGCGCGGCCAGCAAGTGCTCCCTTTTGCTTGCTCTGTTCCGTTGAGGTGCACACGTGACGCATCGCAGCCAATAGGAATTTAGCTGCCGTTTAACTGCCACAGACACAGGCTTAGCGCTCAATGAGCCCCCCATTTGATGCTTTAAAATCAATAAACTTACGCACATTGCACGTAGTTCTACTATGCACTTGAACTGCTTCGCTTCGCCCAAGATATGCACAACTTGTATCTATGCATGCCGACGGCCTGGAAAGAGCATATGTACGTGCCCATCCTTTGTGGTTATGGGGGAGAAATCTCGCGGCTGTTGGCGCAGGAGTGCGCATCACGTGGCGACGTTGCAATTTTGTAAGAAAGCGGCTACCGTCAGAAAAGCCCGCACAGAAAGCTTATCGTTACCGATGGTGCTGCCATACCTGCGGTGCTTCAAGTTGCTCCTCGTGCTTGCTCCTACAGAAGGCTGCTTGGTCCAGTTACCAGCCTGGCCAACGGCGACTACAGGTTTATTCGATTCAGTCAAGTTTTTATGCACCTGTCAACGGTGCAGGGTTCGGTTGAACTGGGTGCAAGGCGAGGTGCTGCCGCGGTGCAGCCCGGCACACCACGTCTGGCACCACCTTCACCTTTTATAAATCGAATAAACCTCATGCTAATAATGGTTTTGATACTTCATTCGCGAGCATGTTTACAGCATTCATCGTAAGAGGAAGCTGTAGCTTGGGGGCTCCTATTTAAACATGTGGGAAAGGAGAAATCCTTTTTCTCGGCAACCGCAAAACCAAATTTGTTAAATTTTGTTGCATTAAAAAAAGTTCAAGGCAAGAGCAAATCTTCCGATTCCTGCCGTTGATTCTTCTATAAAAATTGCAAAAAATCGAGAATTATCAGAAAACTAAACGACCAAGCCAACAACCCTTAACTCAGCAATAAAAAAATACCGCAATACTGCAAGTTGCATATATAGTATGTTTAAAGCAGGCAAAATTGATGTGTTGCACATCACTAAACCATACCACTAGTACGTGAGCAGGACTTCTGCAAAACCAATGTAAACAATGCAGCAAATTCATGGAAGATATAAAACAAAATGCTAAATTTGTCTGCTTTGGATGCTCTAAAGGATGTTAACTGCCATATCTGTTCTTGGCGCAGAGCTAAAATTTGTCAATTTCTTCTTATCTCACCAATCTAAAAGCTTCCTCCAAGGATTCAGGCCTTAAATCAAAACTCTGCTTCCAACAGTTACTAGAAATGAGCTTTTTTTTCTCTCAAATGCAACAGATTTCAATAAAATTGGCCCAGTGGTTAACTCAGAAAAGCATTTCAGAGTTTTACGTGTGTAAATAGGCGGAACCGGAGTTTCGCCCGAGCTAGAGCTTTCTCTCAGACGAATTTCCATTTGCCCATATTTCAGTATAAAGAAACAAGGTGGCCCACCAGCTTACATCCGTCCCACCACAGTTTTTCGGAAACAAATTTCTCTTGCTTGAGGTTCAATGCTTTGCCAGCACTGAAGAGGTCTTTGGCATCGAGGCCGCGTTTCCAATGTGTTGTGCAGTATGCAGATGTGCCAATATCCAAAAATAGTTCGCAGATATTGCACGCTGTTTCAACAGAGTTTCTCTAAATGCTGCGTCGATGCAATCCCAATGCATGGTTCCTACATGCATATTGAGCTGGAAAATTCCTAACAAACCAGCATGCCTGAAACCTAGCTACCCGTACTTGAATGTCCAACCATTTGCATGAGGCAATCCCTCTACAGCAGGCCTAAGAAATTGCATAATCTGCTGCAGCAGTGCCACCTTACTAGACATTTATGCCCTCAGCACAAGTTAATTTTCCTAGCACAAGTAATCTTTGCTTGCCCCCTCCTTACACTGCAAGTACTTTATTCTGTTCCATGGGAGCCTTTGTGGAAGTCATGCATTAAGGATAGTCCCTAGACCAGGAAATGTGGCACCCCCTATGCGGCTTGTTTCAGTGCAACTGGAACAAGCCAACAAGCCACAAGAGCAAGCCAACAAGAGCGTATGTCTGAATTGATGACTAGTATAGAACTGCAGTAGTAAGAAATATCAAAGAGCTTTAGTTGAGCCTTTATGAGGCCCACCTGCTAAACTGCTGAAATATGTAGGCTAAGCTCAAGGTGCAATGTGGTTAGGGGACATGGCAGCATCCACCAAGCAGGCAGCGTTTCACAGAGAACCCTTACTGCAAAGCACATTAGGGCACATGTGAATTGGCAAGCGGTGCACACATTTACGTAGGACAACACAAACTTCGACGGCTAAACACTACTGCAGCAAAGCACCTCAAGCTTGCAGCACCAAAAGGCGTACAATGACCAATTCTCAGTACACTTCTGTCATGAAGTACGCCAATAACGTTAAGTCTCAGTATTTGTCGAGCCTGTTTCGACACGGCACTAGGGACAGGGGGCCAAGGCTATGTGCCGGCAAAGTCTAGCGATTCGCATGCGTTGGAACAGCTAGCACATGACAGTAACTGCACACTGATGCTGTTGTTTCAGAGCATTCCAGAAGTGCTCCAAGAGGTCATGCAAGACAGCAACTGGAGGTTTAGTTTAGAGAGTCTTTATGGTACGCTTCGCTCAGAGTTGCCCCGCCAAGCCACAGAAGAGCAGCGGGCAATTTTCACTTTTTAGTTATACGTTTAGAGTAGCGGAGCAGCCCTTTCGTAGTTGCAGCGCCCTCTGGCCAAATTCAGGGTAATTAAAGAAAATAAAAAACAGATTCATCACTTTTATAAAGTAAGACATATATATAACTTATTTGTCCATGAAGTACATAGATGTGTGCTTGTAATGCGTTACCGGTCCATTTTATCCAGTGGAAAATAAAGCACAGTCTTGGGGAACCACGTGGTAGCCAGTGAGCTTGCTTTCTGCATCCAATCCAATCCTTTCTGATGCCAACGCTAGCCAACTTGCTGCGCAGCCTGCTCCGCTAGCCCGCTTGCGGCTAAGCGGAGCGTAAAAACGCCGAACTAAAACACTCATGTGTTACTAGCACAAGCGTGCTCCAACAAAAACAATAAGACTGGTTTATTGATATTTCACCCACTTGTTCTCTTGATACAGCTTTAACGCAGTTTTGCACGAATTTAATACTTAATGGCACTGCCAGAGCACTTCAATATGACCAAATACGTTAAATGTCATATCTTGTCACTTCCAGAGATTGAAAACTGCATTAGAATGGAATTTTAATGCGATCAAGAGCCCCATGTCACAGAAAATCCAGTGGCAACAGAGCTGTCCGTGACAGAACATTTCCGTATATGTGTAAGTATAGGTCTATGCCATGCCTTGCTATATGCTATGCAGTATTGGCGGCGAGGAGTTACGGAGTCGCCATCTATCGGAAGCGCTTCGCTGGCGTAGTACGAGGGATCGCGCGGCGCGCTCCTCATAGGTTTTGCTGTCAGCGCTCACTGAAAATGCCACATGCGAGCTCTCCCGGACATTTCTGTAAGTACTTTCGAAATGAGAGAAGTTGTTTACTGTCTAAATAATAATCTTGGGCAAACTGAAAGCACACAATCGTTTCCAGACGCTATCTCTTTACCGAATACGTACAGTGAACGCCACTGCGCGCGGTCGCCGTGATGGAGTCTCCCGAACCGGCTTCTTGCATGAAAGGTAGGTAAACGCTGAGAGCAAACTGAAATATGCTCTTATAGTATTTGTATAACTAAATGGAGCGTAATAGAATGAAGCCTCAATGCAGCGATCGCACAGATTCACAGCGACCGACTGCGCGTCTGCATGCTTGTCCGCGCACTGTTTCGGTTTCGCCGCGTGCGCGTTTTCGCACCGTGCCATGAGCTTTAGGCCGCAGAATGTGAGCACTTGATAGTATACAAGCAACCATTGTTGCGTCGGCGCTATTGGAGCTGTTAAAAATAATTTCATTGTAGAGACTGACACCTACGGGGACTGATGTGCCATCGCGACGATTTAGTCTTTTTTTCTTCTAAATTATTGGACGTTTCAATATTATTTCTCGAGTTGCGCCGCACTGTATGTTTATCGGCGTTCTCAGTGTGCGATTTCCCGCTGCTTCTTATTTGTAATCCAGTGTATTAATTCAGAACACAAACATGACCATATGCCATGCTTTTTTTAAGTGTGCTTCTTACCACTGCCTTTCCACTCCACCGAACTTGCCAGTATCTGTAACATCGACAAGTTGATAGACCAAACCGTCATGACATAGTCGTGCAGCAGACTCGGGCGAGCGTCTCCAGTGCGCGTCTTCAGAACATCGCCGACCGGGCGCCGTAGCAGAAATCTTCCTCGCGTCTGTGCTTGCTGCATACCCGAGATGTAGCCAATGACTGTTTGCCGGTTTTATGTTTTGTGTGCCAAGCTTCATGCAGCTTCTTGTCCTGCGGCTACGTGTGAATAAGGCTGACACCGGCCTCCGTTACGTGTGTCCAGCCCTGCGGCACCGAGCAGTAGCCTACCATGTTGCGCGCCTTCAAAGGCAGCCGTTACCTATTGGAGTGCGTCCAAGCGTTGTAAAGGAGAGACTCGAAGCGGGAAAATTTCGCCACTAAATGAAGACCGCAGCATACAAGGGAATTCAAAATCATTTTCAGCTCTCTCCAGTGCTCCCGAAGCAGCCGACGCGGCCGCTATGTCCACGTGATCCCTCCTAGCACGTCACGCCGACGGTGGCGCCAGCTTTTCCAGTGGTGGAGCTCGAGGCCAATATGCGGGTTATATTGCCTCGCCATTCTATCACTAAAGCTGCTCATAACGTCTTACATTCTTGACAAGGTCATTCCTCAGAATTTCGAGAATGACAGCCCACAAACGAATGTCGTGAAACAAAACACCACCAGCAAATGCTTTTTATGTCAAATCTCAGACTATCTGACTAGAATAACAAAAGTGCGAAATGAGAACAAAGCTGAAAATGATGCAATCTTCTTGGCGTGGCTGTGCACTACCTCTGGGATTGGCGCACACAAGAGGCCGCATTTCCACCGGAAATGCTAACCTTCTTGCATAGCGTTTGCTACCACCATTTCCTGGGAAACACGATTACGCAAGCTGCAGTCGCCGGGAAGGGCGAGAAGCAGTCTGGGATTCTTGAATGATATTGTGTTGCACTCTTAAATGTGAAGCTGAAGCCTCCTCCCAAGTTTTCTTTCTTTCAACTCTAACCAAACCAGGCTATGCTGCAGAACATTTTCTGCACTCGGGTATGGACATGGCAGAAAAAATTGTGCCAATCTCCTTCGGCCGGGCAGGTTAAGCTGGGCTCAGTGGGCTTGCATCACTTGTAGCATGAAAAATGCAGCGTCAGTAAGCCACGGCCAGCAAGTACCTTAAAAAAAGTGCAGATGAACATGGTACTATCTTAGGGTAAACAGTTTCTTGCTGACCAGCATCACTAGGAGCTTGCATTAAAAAAAATTTCCTTGTCCTTCGACATGTAGGCCGTTGGTATGGTATCCGCACCACCACAAGCTGTGCTCGTGAAAAAACAAAAACTGCAGTGTTCACACAACGGCAAGTTACAGCTCCACACAGTTTGCAGCAGATCCTCTACCCTTGAGCATCGATCCAAACCACCCAAAAAAGGTGAAGCATTGTTTATTGAAAAACTCTTCCGCTCTCAGAGTACACCGCACTTTGCCAAGCCTTTTTTTTTTATTCGTTCCCCTTTTATAACCTCACGTTAAGCAACCATCGCTCGAAATTACAATGCATCATATATCCTGTGGGTGTCCGCATTTAACGTATATATATTTTTTTCTCCAGGTGCGCGATGTATAAGTTCATTCGGGAAAGGAGAGGGTAGTGTGTTATCGGAGCACCAAGCACACAAACTAACCAAGGCGATTGGATATGAGAGATCTTCGAAGACTGTTCGACAGAGGATCTGGGCACAGGAAAGGGGAGGAGAGGATAAAGTGTGTGTGTGTGTCTGTTTTGGGTGAAAATTCTTCAAAAATGGATTTCAGGAAATCGATGAAGCGAGAGAAAGGCCCTGAAAAGCGTTTTGAAGTAAGCGAGTTTCTCGTGTCTATACCTACCGAAGGTGGAAGCGTTTCTGCACAAGGCCTCCAAAAAACCCCGAAAAAAAAAAAAAATAGAAGTCCTTCCCCACCACATTTGGACAACGCACTGACGAGATGGAACCTAGCATTGAGAAGCCAAACATGATCATCATGCACGTGGCAACGATATGACTCGAGGCATGCATCGCCGCAGTATTACTTCTTTGCAGGAAAAAAAAAGAAAATTTAAGAATTTGGTGGCATTGTCGCAGAAGCGTGAACACCACAAGTGGACATTGACCGCTAGCAAGTGCTAGCGTAGTTGGGAGCGAGTCCAACGGCAATGCTGTCTGAGGAACGGCAGCACCACTAACGTGGCTGGCAAGCTGTTCGCGAGACATACGAAAACTGACGAGACAACTCCACCTCTACATAATAATGGCATCTTTACTGATGCTGCACGGGGTTATGGACTAAAATTCTAATCGGAAAAAGGCAATCACAAACAAACACATACCCAGGGAAAAAAAAAGAAAATGATGGCACCCCCATCTCCAACAACCTCTGAAATCATGGAATGTTTTCCTTGTCAAAGACCTCAGCCTAGAATTCCAAAGTCACAAAAAGTGCACAAAAAAGGGGGTGAAGCAAGCCGTATGCTCGCAGAAGCCCCCCCAAAAAAGAAAAAAGTGGGGGGTGGGGGCAAATAGACAGACAGGTAAGGACTCCTTTGATGGTTACCTGCTTTCAAAAGGAACAGCGGCAAAAACTAAAGGATGAGAGCAGAGATATTAAACGCAACAGAAAGTGAATTTGACACAATAAATTAACACATCTGGACAAACAGGTGATGGAAGCAATGCGGCGACAACCACAAATGCAATTATCGGGAAACACTCGAACGGTGCAGGCCCTAGGAGACGAGGTCCTGCCACAGCATCGTTTCCCCTCGTACAAACGTGATCAGCACAGTGTCCTGTTCAGGGTCTAACGGATCGGCGGCGCAATGCAAGAGAGAAATGCTGTAAAAATTCACTAGGACAAAACAAAACCTAAGAAAGAAAAAAAAAATAACTAAAAGGAAAGGTGTGTGCAAGATCTATTTTGTGTCCGTCAGACAATAACGAAAGTCCCCTTAATCGAAATGCCACCCATGCCAAGAAGAAAGTGCAAGAAACTAGAGAGAGAAAACACGCCCAAATGAGAAAGAATAAGGTGCACAGTTCACCACTTTACTAGGAGTGGCATCGACGTTTAAACCTCAACTTGTGCCAACTTTGGAAAACTGCACCGCACACCCTCTCAACCTCAACTGCATCCTTCGCATCACACTCAATCAGGCATCAGTCTTGGCACACACACCTACGACGCAGAAGGCGATTAAGTGTTGAAATAAAAAATGTGTTTTTTTTTTTTGTCGGAACGAAGCGGGCATTACACCAGAGAGGAGATGCGTAATGCTTGTCGTGGAGAGGGGCACAAATCACTGGAAGCTTTCGCGCAACTAAGAATAAAGAGCTATACAAGCATTGGGGGGCTTGGGGGGGAGGGGGTACGTGCTGATCACCGGCAGGTGGTCGGAATGCCCACCTGATAAGCAAAAACCGAAAGAGGCCAGGGAATGAGCTCTGGCAAACAACGGATAAACTGTGGAGGGCCGGAAGTCTAGCCCCGAATCCAATCGAAGTCTTCCCCACTCTCAACCCCGCACCCACACCATCCCTATCGACCCACACGAGCAAGGTCTTGAAAAAGGTTGGGCCACAGGAGAGGCTGGGGTGGGAATCGGGAGGGGAGGGTCTTAACTTCACCACCTCACACCAACAAGCACATTCTCTATAGTACACACTTTTTTTTTGCAGAGCCATAGATGTACAACCCGCCAAACACGGGAAAGAGACCAACAGAGTGGGGGTAGTGGGCATGGAGGGGGAAAGTGAAGCGTCGGAAGAGAGGTCAGCGGGTCACAGCCTACCCCCTCTCCCCTCTTATTTCAGTATCAAACCGGCTGTTTTGGTGGAAAGCCAACACCCTCACAAACACCTTCCCATGGCAGACGTGGTGAGAGACACTTTGCCAAAAACGCGTTAATTGATGTAAGGCATGTCTACGATAGAGGGAACTGAGGCGAGAAAGGGGGAGGGGGGAGTCGATGATTGGCAACAGGTCTTAGCTATGCAGTGTTTCTGCGCTTCAAACGGGTTGTTTCGCAAGATGTGAAACAAGGAAGGGAGAAGAGGTAAAAAAAAAGATCAGAAAGAGTGAAAAATGCAAAGGAAATTAAAATAAACCGGGTAAAAAAGGGCGACAAAATTTATATATACTTTTTTTCTGTTCCTCTTGTCGTCGGCATTAATTACAAGTGGGGGTGACGGCAGGACTTCCGCGAGGGGAAAAGCCTCCGCACGTCAGTTTTTTTTTTCGTCGTCAGCCTCGCGTTACAACAGGACCTCCGTAGTTCTTTCCCCCCTCAACTTTACCCCCCAGGAAAGCCTCTTCACTTCGAAGTCATCATCGTTACAAACTCTGCAAAAGAGAAAAGAAAGATTGGTGTCAGTGTGAAAAGGTAAGCCTCAAAATGCACATTTGTTACTTTAAAGGCATATCTACAGATGCGCTAGAACACTGTTCAATCCAATGAATAAAATAACTGAGCAGAAATTGCTCACTATTTTAGAATGAGAGAAAGTTGAGCTAGTTGGCAGGAATTTTTGGAAAAAGTTAGGCTTGCAGACATGGACCAAGAGGACTGAAACAGACAACCGTTATCCATTTCCCTCTTGTACTGATGTCTGCATACCTAACTTTCTTCAAACATGGTAACTATCATTGTTTGCGGCTGAACTTTGCAGTAGTTTCCGCAGAGTTACCAGCCATTTCATTCCTAGCAACCATATGAACCTCAAGAGCTAAACACTTGCACCCAGCAAACACTTAAAAAAAAAAAAAGATCACAAAATTACAAATTCAAATTAAGGGGGGACACGGCCATCGAAAACCGAAAAATCATGAAAAGTCACTTTTTGAAAAACAATATTTTTGGGTTGTATGTCTCAAACTACCTGTTCTGTAATCGTGAATTGTTTGTTTTGCCGCCTTGCAAAATGGCATCGTCGGCGCGTTTGAAGCGCTATTGGCGTCTTCTTGCGATGTGATGCGGAGCGCCGATTGGTTGGAGCAGCGCGTTCAAATCCCGCGAGCTAAAGCGCGCCTGCCATTGGCTGCTGTGTCCGCCGCACTCGCGTCGTCGTTGCCCCTTGCTCCGTTTGTCTCTACAGATGCCTGCTTTCAAGCTGCTCATCGCCTTGCACTATATTTTAGATTATTTTCTCAGCTTTTTTCTTTTTTCGCTAGTTCTTTGCTGCATGTGATGCCGGCAGCGAAGCCCAAGGCAATGCACATGTTCGGTGTGCAGAAGCGCAATATGTGACTTGTACGAGCATCGATCTTCCACAGCGAGTGCCGACTGCGTAGACGCTTTCAGCGGCAGAACTGTACTGTTGGCTGTTGGCAGTCTGAAATCCGACACACTGAGTGCCTGGAGCTGCAAGAGCTAATTAGAAGCTCCGCAGGAGCTTTCTAATAAAAAACGTGTGTTTAACTTTAAGGCCTGTCAGAATTGATTTCTTCGCTAGTAGTGGTCATGGACATGCCCGATTATTCGGTCAGCTTCGCGGCACCGCTATTCTACCCATAGACCATAATGTATAACAACTGAAAAGTTCGGACACCTTGCAAGCCCTCGTCTGATTTTTCGGACACTCCTTGAGCCAACTCAATCGAGGGCATCATGCACCGACTCTGACCGGCGCATAGTTCGACTTGCTGAACGCCATTTTTGTTTTAAACGGAGCCTCCTTGCTGCCCCACGAAGTGGCGCTACTGGAAATCCCCAATCATCATCATCGTTTCTGCCTGGTTCGATAGAGTGGTCGTACAGCAGTTCCGGTTTCAGCTTAGTAAGCCATGTCAAGACAACCCAGCAGCTGATTTCTTTCTTTCGCGCACGACGCTGCGAGCAGCACGTTTTTCGTTTGTGCGACCGGTGTCGGCACGGTGGTGTTTGCGTTGTGTGCTGTGTCGAGGTTTCAGTGATCCAACACGGCGTACGGAAACATCGCGTCAAGTGTCTAATGGCGCCGACAGTGCCCGCGCAGACTGCGCTGGGGAGTGCCGGCAAGCGGGTGCCGGGAGGCCTAAGATTTGTCGCCTTCCGATGTGCTCCCTACTGACGCGGAAAATATTCTGCCGAGACCTGCGCAGTGGTTGCATTGCGATTCCGGACACCGTCTCATTTGACAGTTTCACAAGTGCTGACACTGCTGTACTGACATGCGCAGAACTCGACGACGGCGAGATCGGTCGTCAGGTTTCTGCTGCTCCGCCGGACGATGACTCCCGAGTCTGAAGATGACACACCATGTGCTACGCTGCCGTCGCATGCAGAGAGTGCACAAGCAGTGGCTGTGCCTTCAGCCGCCTATGACCGTACGACCCTCTCCGAGATTCAGGCTTATCTGATTGCGTGTGAACGGAACAGCGTGCAACGGCGCACTCACGATTTCTTCAAGCCTACTGCCGAGCCCGAATAAGTGCGTGGAAATAAAGGATTTCATTTTTTTTTTCTTGATCTACTTTTTCGGACACCTGTTTATTCGGACATTTCCGCAGTCCCCGCGAGGTCCGAATAAACGGTCGGCGACTGTATCTCAAGAACCGCTCTTCAGATTTGTGCGGCGTAATTTTTTATTCTGTTCCTGAATGACTTTGCCAGGGGGTAACAAGCTTCATTTTTTGAAAGCTGGTGCAGTTAACTCGTAATAAGCAATTAATTTTTTATGAATGTGGTCATTACTGGCTACATCAAATTCAAAGTTGTGCTGAAATTTTTTGGAGGGGAAATTAAAGAAAAAGGCTTTGTAGCCCCCTGGGATATCTATCAAGTGACCATCACAGTGAATTTCAGCTTCGTACGTTGCCCTGGCATTTCTCCAGGCTCTTCAGGCATATACATGAACCACCTAGTAGACCTCAACAACTCGAACTAATAAACACATCCTCATGAGACTGCAGTTCCTCATAGTTCGGTGGTGTGGTGCGAGTTTCATCCGGATGTCTTAAAAAATAAAAGTTCGGTCTCCAGGGTAGCCTCCCCCCTTAAGGGCACAAGCTGACCCAAGATCAAGGCAGGAATATAACCGACCTAACAAGCAGTTGTACAGTCGAACCCACTGATAGTGGTACTAGTTTTAACAATGTATCGGTTATAATGAAAGGCTGCTGCATTGTGAACTTTTGCATGTTTTCTATGGGGAAATAACCCACTCACTACTATGTCCCCGTGCCGCATTAAATAACAATTAAGTCGAGCTTCTGGGTGTCCATGCTGAAAGGTAATGGAATGCGAAATGTGAACCACTGCACGATCGACCGCCACCCCAACTGGCGCTGTGATCGCCCGCCACTTCAACTGCCGCCATGCGCTTCTCTCAATGAGAGACGCACGCCAGCCTCGTGCACATCTCTCCCATAGCCCTTCCACCCCTCTGAACACAAATGGGCTGAGCCCATAGCTCAGCACCATGCCACCCTCCGAAACACGAATGGACCGCACCAACTGTGCTGAAAACGCTGCCGGCGCTGCTCCTAGATTGCTTGCTAGGCGCTCAGTTGGTTCTTTATCCTATGGCCCTCATTCTGCGCAATTCTGCTAACGGATTAAGTCACTTGCGCTTGTCTTTGTTCTTTGCGTCTAAGTAATTCCTGGCTAAGCTGTTTTTCAGCCTCACTCGACTCGCCGCCGAAACGGAAGATGGCCGATTCGTCCACCAATCATCGGCAATGCGAGACATTGGCAGTGAAAAGAAAGCGCACCGCTATAAATTTGAAAGTGAAGTGCTTCTAGCCGGTGAGGCTATCGCTGCGAACGTGCTTGCGTCGGATAGCGGCAGTGATGGCCACGAAAGCAGCGCTGACGCAGTAGGGCAAGCTGCCTAAACATTGGCCCCGCGGTAGGTCCTGTAGACTATTCAGTCTCTCATAAGATTGTTTTTGTGAGGAACCTTCCGCTTCACTACGTGGAGTACCTGCATGACCTGGAGAAGGATGTCGGCAAGCTTTGCGTAAAGCAAGCAAGGCTGACAGACATTTGGCTTTCTCGTGCAAGCCAGTGGGATGCATGCGGCTAGGTGCTTGTCATGATCACGTCCTAGTGTTTCTTCTCGATTTCTCAAGCTGAGATGCTGCCGCGGCAACCTTCCCGCATTTTTTAGAAGGCGCCTTTCAGGGCCACCAAAGCGATGCCTCGGCAGAGCTCGTATGTCACTTGCTACCCGTGACCCCTCTTTGCAGTTGCTATAGCAGTGCCAGTCTTGAACGCCGACTACCGCGGCTTGTTAACACGCAGTCGGAGCGCACAGGAAGCAGAGTTGAACAATTAAACGAGTCAATCAGAAGCTAGATGGAGGAAGGCGGTGGGGAGGAGAACTGGCCTCCCCGCCATTACAGTTACGCTACGCCCATCCCCCATCAAAATTTTTTTTCATGCAACCCGGTTATAAGTAGGTTCGACTGTAAAAGCATGCAACTACAAGTAGCGGAGGGGGTTCAGAAGGATACAACAATCAGATGAGGACGTTTGTAGTTTAGGTCCACTTTACGCACTGCAGGCTATACTAGCACAACTCTGCACAACTTCCTGGCCTGGCCACCTCGCATTTCCATTCTGGGCTCGCAGCACCCGACGGCATTAAAGAGTCCGAATTGCGACCAGCACCAGGCATGACCGGCACACGCAGGTGACCGGGAAAGCTCATCCTCGAGCTATGGTGACGGCGCATTCTCGAGCACAGGCGTGTTTTGCGAGCTATGGTGATGGTGCGTTCGCAAGCTATGGCAACAGCAACGCGACATCGGCAGAGCAAAGTTTTTGCGTCAAACATTCAACTGCAGGTTTCAGCTCCAACTCTCACTAATAAATAGATTGCGCAACGAGACACAAGAGCGGACGTTTTGAATGCGCTGTCATCAACCTCTGCACGACAGATGTATGCATGATGATCAAAAAGGCAACCAAGCTGCACGAAACTGCTGTAAGAAAGCGAAAAACTACATCAAGATGTAAAGATAATGTGTCCTCCCTCACAGGCAAAGGACTACACCCCAGGTGGGTTTTAGGTGCTCAAAGTAAAGATTTAAATGTTTACAACTAATGAAACTGCGAGCTCCGTTTTCTCAGCTTTAATTTTTTGTGCAGTTGCTTTCAGTCATTCCAGTGCCATTTCACAACGAATGAATAATGGGTTTTTTGCAAAAGTCGTTAGTAAGACAATATGCATAGGAAAGTTAAAAAATGCTCATTTCGGCATTTAAAAAATAAACCAATAGCTTTATTGCACAGAATGGGCCTTTGTGAACATGCGGATGTGAAAATCTTGGTGAACTTGTGTGTAATTTGGGGTGACCATTAGTGGCTGTGAATTGTGGTAACTTGAAAACTAATAGCACAAAACTAGTTTCAGTTGTGATACAGTCGAACCCGGCTATATCGAACTCTCAAAAAAAACGCCTATCAGTTCGATATAGAACATAATTCGATATAAGCCTGCTAAATAATTGGATGTCATAAAAGCACATACCATTTATAAAATCACTTTATTGATTAAACTAGCTTAGTTTCGCACGAAATAGTCCTGCATTTTCTTCTGCTTTGGCAATTTCGCTGCCTACGACGCACGCACTTTTCCACATTGAGGAGTCTGAGCAGCTGAGGCCGCAACTTTCCGCATTCGCGCAGAAGCACCGGACTATTGCGAGCGCACCAATCATTTCGGAGGATGTGGGACCGTCGTTGCTTTCCTCATTGTGCCCACTTTCACTTGTGCTCGGTACGATGTTGGCAATGTAGTCTTCGTTTTCGGGCTCTCCCGTGGTCGCGACACATCATTTGCGCTCACAAACTCATCCACCGTCGATTCGTCAACAGCTTCCGGAAATTTTGACAGTTCGCTCCAAACTTCGGCAACACTGGCAACGGCTTCGTCGCATTCATCAAAATTTACGGTCATCACCGAGCACGCGGAAGTCGGCACGGCTGAAGCAATTTCAGATTAACCACTCGTACGCGGCCGTGCGTACGGGTCGGGCGCCACGGGCACCGGGTCGCGAGTTTGGACGCTTTAGCCCTAATCTCCCCCTTATTCTTCAAGATCGTGCCGAGAGTGCTCCTCGGAATCTTGTACTCTGCGGGGACATCCGACTTCTCACCGCGTTCGACACGATTTATGATTGCGAGCTTCACGACGAAAGGCAAATTCTGCCGCTTCATCACGGCAACACTGTGGGAGAAGGCCTACAAGGCGCACACAAAAACAGCGAGACAACTCGCGCTTTCGCCATCTTGCACGACGAGGGCGCAAGAGCATCTGATTGGCTGTTTGAGCAAGCGCTGTGGGCGGGCCAGGATCATTTTATGCAGGTGGGGTGCCGGCGGCTCCTCTGAGGCAGTGCGGTCGGGCGCGGTCACGGTAGGGAGAGCGGTTGGATGGAGCCACGCAGCCGGGTTTTCTCCGCCACCGCGAGGGAAAGCCAACTTCCGGGGGCACTTTTCGCCGCTTGACGTTCGATATATCGGGTGTCGCTATTTTTGTTCGATGTAAGCGTAATTTTTGCGATATATACTCATTGTAACTATATCGTGTCCAGAAATTGTTCGATATATAGAATAATTCGATGTAAACGGGTTCGATATAGTCGGGTTCGACTGTATCAGCATAACAAATCGCACCTGCATGTCAAATTTCACCAATTTACTTCCATAAATAAAAAAGTTTTCATTGCCACGTCCCCCCCTTAACAGTGCCTTCTGCAAAAGTGATGTTCTAACATTGCATTATTTGCACTATTCCATTGAAACAGTGCAAACTTTATGAACATCCCAGTATAGACACACAGCACAATACAGTAAAATCTCATTAATATGTAGCTACTTAATAAGCAATTCCGGTGTAAATACAGTCGTGACAAATCCCCTGCCCGTTCGCCATTGAACCTAATGTATTGGCCGACTACTTAAGCCGAGGTCGCTTAATGGATGCCGAATGGTTGGTGCGTAGTATTTACTTCATTTCTCGGCAGGTACAAGTGTGGAATCTGAAATGCTGTGCGTGCAGACCACAGATAGTGAAACTGCAGTGCGCGGACCTTTCCCAGACTGCAGCCGCCACCGATAGCGACACGAAAACATGGTATCTATGATACATTTTCTTCTCCCATAGCTTCTAGCGCTTCCAAGTCGTTATCAACATGGATGATGGCCCTTCCGCATCCGAAGGGGCTAGTGTGTTGACTGTTATGAGGGTGTTTTCAGAGAAGTGGGGGGTCCGATGGAGAAATTGGCTTGCAGCATTTCCGAGTTTGAGGACGCAGCCATCGCGGCAAGTGGAAATCATTTCTTGCTGCTTGCTCGAAAATAAAACTTGTCTGTCAGTGTGTTTGAGTGAGAATTAAGTCTTTTTGGCCGGTAAGTCAATAGCCGCTCATCTGCCATTGTCGGTTAATTAGTACATTGCTTAGTGCATAGCTGATGCCTGTTCCCTGCCAACTACCTATTAATGAGGTTTTGCTGTACCATGCTGCCTGGACTAACTACCACAACTTACCTTCATAGTTGACCTGTCCATCACCATCGATGTCGGCCTCGCGGATCATCTCGTCCACCTCCTCGTCGGTGAGCTTCTCGCCAAGGTTGGTCATGACGTGGCGCAGCTCGGCCGCCGAGATGAACCCGTTGCCGTCCTTGTCAAAGACCCGGAACGCTTCACGGATCTCCTCCTCACTGTCCGTGTCCTTCATCTTGCGCGCCATCATGGTCAGGAACTCGGGGAAGTCAATCGTCCCATTGCCTGTGCAGTTAAACAAGAACTCCACTTGACCTACTAGCACCAACAATGACTCCGTCGTCGTCACGAGCCTATTAAAGTGACACTAAAGGCAAATACTAAGTCAACATGGACTGTTAAATTACCATTCCAGAAACTTCACAGTGCTTGTTTCATGCCAAGAATCGCCTTCTCCAGAGCAGGGGTGGCTATGTTGCATACGCATATGTCATCACCATCCTTCACTGCCATCGATAAGTAAAACATCATCCGACAGACAGCGCTGGTTGTTTTCTCCAAACGCAAACACACCTCCATAGAGAAACTGAGCCAAGACAGGTATTGGATTTGCCGCTGCAGCTGCACGTGGTCAAGCGGCGTGGACCATTCGGGCATCACGTGGAATCCCGTGGCATCACATGGGCATTCTCTGCTACTTGCAGTTTGTGCGAGTATCACAAGCCAGCAAAACCATAGCAACACTATGAGATAACGAAACAAATGCGAAAGCATGGGCATCGCAGAGTCAAGTGAAAATGAAACCCTTCAGCCGCTCACACCGTTGTCAAGGGCAACGTCAATGAGTTATTTCTTTTAAAAATAGAATAAACTGCACAAGTAGCATGTTCTTCCCTCTTATAATGCAATGCAATGATATGATCTTATTAAGAGTGGTTGAGTACTAGCTACAGAATTATGGAAGCGCCTACCTATGTCGTCAGGCTAGTACTTGAGTGTCCCAGGGGGAGTCTCAAATCATGTCCTGCATTTCAATTTGTTGATTACGAAAGCTCTGTTCACAATATTGATGCCTTAGATATTCCCAAGCGTTTACCTATCACTTTAGCTTGACTAAATATTTTCCTTTAGTGTCCCTTTAGGCCCCACTGGAAGAACGCATTTGCCAGTGAACTGCAGGTACCCTTTTCAGGTGTCAGTTTTCTCATACCATGTTAGTCTAATCATTGGAGCTAATCCCCTGCCATCCCCAAGTGCCTCCCTTGCCTTGACCTCGTTCTGTTAGCTCTAATGAACCAAAAATCATGTGCCACCCAATTCAACAACCTCGAACTAAACTAGAATACCGCTAGCATGATCTGCGCTCGGATCTACAGTGCCATCTTCCCTTCTAAATATCATGACTATCATTTTCCGTTCATAGTTTGCTGCATAGTTAGTCGTTACATCCTCAAGGCTTTGTGTTGCTTGCGAAGACCAATCTATAGGTGGCAACTCTGTTGCTGCATCAGAATGAGCAAGTGTCTGGCTGCTTACACAGAAACGCACGCGGCAGTGCATGCTGTCACCGTCCTTCGGCAATATATTTTTTTAGTCACTGAATGCTGTAAAATGGTAATAGGTTGTGCACAATAATCAGATTTTGCACGGAAATATCAGAACCTTCCTATTATATGTGCAAGCAGCAGGAACTGCGTCTGGAAACACAGTTCTCGCACTTTCCCTGGTGCTTTCTGCATGCGGAATTTACTTGCAGAATTTAGAATGGAGATTTCCCTGTCACAGACTGGAAATATTTGTGAGCTTTCATAATGAAAGCAGCACATTCTCATTGCCATTTGCACTTCACAGGCCACACGTACCAAGCACACAAGGCAGTATTCTCGAGCAATAACATTTTAGAGACTACTGTCACTTTCACAAAGATTTTATGAGACTGCACCAGACTTACCGAAATATGCGGTTAACAGCTACATTTAAGCGTCCGTCGAAATGCGTTTCCAACACTCTGCACTGACCGCAAGCTTGGCACAGAGCCATAAACGCTGGTGGCCATACATGCCTACACATCTGGTGCTGGGTCGTACGAATCTCGTATAAGTGATCTCTCATAAAACGATTGTGAATATCGTATTTATTCGAATCTAGGCCGATGTTTTTTTTTCTTCAAATAATATACCAAACTCTAGGGTCAGCTTAGATTCGACAATCTTAAACAACAAGCCAGTTTGTAATAAAAAATGATAAAATATGGTGCATGGCTAGAGTCATCTAGAAAACTCAGTATCGCAGCCTCTACTAGCCGCACCAGTAGCCAACCGAAGTACATGAGCAATGTCGCCATTTTTACCTGTGTAGTATAGGTATGGTGGCTAAGTATCGGTGTGTACATCGTGGCGTTATTGTAATGGTACCAAACAGGCGATGGCACGAACAAAAAGTTGTGCTAGCCGCAGAGGTATTGTCAAACGTTCAAACCGGGTGGGACTTCAGCATCGATGAGAAAAACGTCGGTCGTTGGAGGGGGCAATGGGATACACCTCATATGTGTGCGCAACGAGGAGATGATAGTGATAAGGAAGATAAGTACACGATAATAGAGGAGCTGTTCACAGAGATTGCGCTGCGCTTCAACACGTATGAGCCGTGCCGCACAGTCTGCGCATGTGCACGTTCGCAAGCGTACGAGCCCAGCAGTGATTATGCAGAGCTCAGCAAGTTCGTAACAAATACTGTTTTAAAGCGAAAGCTTTACTGGCCGCGCACTTGCAATTTCGCCGCGGCGGTGCTCCGAGGAGGCACATGATGTCACAACGGGCGCCCCGCCGCGGATATTTCATGCTCTTTAGTCACTATTGCGCATGTGCCACTAGTAGCACCGAGCCACAGGGGTTCCGCCGCTGTGCATCACCGCGCCTTTCCGGCGCCGCCATTTGGTACGACGTCGCACCGCGTTCCTCATCGTTGCGCTCGCCTCTGCACACTTCGCCAGCTGCGTCGCATGCCCAATAACATGTCGGAGGATTGAAAAGGAGGGCTCGCATGTGCCACACAGTATGGACGGCGACAATTCTGATAAGCAGGAGGAGGCCTGGAATCAATATCGGAACGATGAAGAGGAAACGCCGCGCCGCCATTTGTTATGACGTCGCACCACATTCCTCGTCGTTGCGCTCGCCTCCACACACTTCGCCAGCTGCGTCGCATGCCCGATAACATGTCGGAGGATTGAAAAGGAGAGCTCGCATGTGCCACAACCAAAGTTGAGGTGGCAGTATGGACGGCGACAATTCTGATAAGCAGGAGGAGGCCTGGAATCAATATCGGAACGATGAAGAGGAAACGCCGCGCCTTTCCGGCGCCGCCATTTGGTATGACGTCGCACCGCATTCCTCGTCGTTGCGCTCGCCTCCACACACTTCGCCAGCTGCGTCGCATGCCCGATAACATGTCGGAGGATTGAAAAGGAGAGCTCGCATGTGCCGCAACCAAAGTTGAGGCGGCAATATGGACGGCGACAATTCTGATAAGCAGGAGGAGGCCTGGAATCGATATCTGAACGAGATGAAGATGAAACGAATCGCCCAGGAAACAGACGGACAGCACGCCAAACGACTGGCTGAACGCCGCGACATAGCTAGACAACTGGACTAACCTGGACATGCAATCAACATTAACCAAGGCTAACCATGCTATGCATTAGCTTTCGCTACGTATATCCTGGCATAGCCGAGCTAAGCCACTGCCTTTTTTTATATGAAGTTTTTAAATAAACAAGTTGTTTTTCTGTCTTCGGACATTCAGGGGTTAGCTTAGAATTGGGCCGGCATAGATTCGAGTAAATACAGTGTGGTCCTTCAGGTTTTTGTCAGCATTTCTGCGTTACTTCTTGGTCCGATTTCCCAGTGGTGTCTTACACTTTGAAAAACAAACACGTTTCCCTGCACAACCGCAAGAATTTCCTGTGCGCAAATTAACAGCTTCCAGCAATATTTATGCCCTAAGCTTCCCCAAGATCCTATCGTGACAGCTGGCCAATTGACCCAAGCACGCCACGGCCACCTACAACATGAACATCAGCTACAATTTGTTCACCCAAAATCAACTACCAATAGAATAAAGTTTCATTCTATGGCTCGCAACAAGTGACGACCCCTGTCAAACCTAGCACGAATGAGAACTGCAATACAAGTTCAGCTCACGGCCTCCCAACTGCCGCTGCTGTGCGTCCGAGATTGTGCATGCGTGCTTTGCAGCCTGGATGCCATGAATAGCTGCCCCATCTTCCTTATTGTACGAACTGATGCAACGAGAAATGGTGTTCTCAAAATGATGCATTTTGTTGCAATGGGCAGTGGTTCTTGAAGCGCCGTGTGCTGCGGCTTTCAAGTGAGGTGGTTTAGAACTAGCGGCACCTGCCCAGCACAGACTGAACAGAGGTGCGCAGAGGCGAGCCTTTTGTGGTCATCCCGAAAACCCTCCAGCAAAGCGTGGCTAGCATGCTGCTAGTGTGTTCATTT
Organism: Dermacentor variabilis; assembly: GCF_050947875.1. Lineage (NCBI taxonomy): Eukaryota > Metazoa > Arthropoda > Arachnida > Ixodida > Ixodidae > Dermacentor > Dermacentor variabilis. The sequence goes on along the minus strand of NC_134578.1, from coordinate 31,800,278 downwards.
AAAAGGGCTGATAAATGGCCAGAATGTGTTGCGAGGTGTTGACAGAAATGAAATGACCATGATTAATAGCAACAGAATCTAGCACACTGTTCATCATTGATGTAGGAAATTCCATTTTAAATTCGCAAAGGAAATCTCAAACCAGTAAGTGTCGTGGCCTGGCAGAGAAATCTTATTTCGAATGTAATGCATAACATTATTGCACCTAAGTCCACTGCTATTGAGTACAGCACACTTATAGCTTAAGATTGCAGTTTATATGCTATTAGACGCTTGCAGCTTTATTCTGTATTACGAAGCAAAGGAAGTCCACGCTAACATGAGCAGCGATTACATCTCTCAATACATGGCGGCGCATATGCTGTTGTATGCGCTAGTGGGGAGGTACCCAAAGGTGTGTGGTCTCCCTGCAAGATACAAACCTCCATCGACTAGTGCCGTAAATGGATGCCAGCATGTAACACACGTGGCTACAGCCAACACATAAAGCTGCGTATCACATGTAAAAATCACTTTCGAGAACCTGACTAAAGAACGCTCTTCACTGGTTAATGATCACAGCAGTTGGACAGGGAACTACCAAATCACATAGCTGTTATTGTAGAAATACTTTGACACTTCGCAGAACATGAATCGCAGGACCATCGGCTTGATAAACAAGATACTTTTCGCCAGCTACGGCTGCACTTGTCTGCCTCCTACTAAAGCCTGCTTATCGCTATTGTGTTCACCTACCACTGTTTCTGGCATGCTTCCAGTGAATGACAACGTCCTCACTGCAGATAGAAAAATTGTGATAAGGGATGTTCCACAGCATTTTCCCCTTTACCACTTCAAGATTAGACACTGACCAGTAAGCTTTCCATGCACTAAGAAAATGGGCACCATGAAAATTGGTGGTCAGTCCCTTTAAGGGCAGAGACTAAATTTTAGACATTAAGATCACAGCTCCTGGACGCCCGTTCCTGCGGCGAGTGTCGGCAGGGCAACCAAAGCAAGGAGGGTGCGGCTGTCACCATCTGAAAGAACGGCCATGTACTTGAGGCCATTTTTTCTTAGAGACCTGTTAAAATGGAGAACAGCTGCTTCCACCTGCATTTTGCCAGCTTTTTAGTGCTTTTCTGGCACATGTGGCTGTCCTACCAAGTTTGGTATGTCCATTTTTCTTCAGCCCTCGTTCACACCTGGCAAAGAAATTGCTCAATGCCACATAGTCGAGTAACAGCAGAGTGAAGAATTCTATCACTGCAACCACGCCAATGTGGGTGTGAGTGCCTGCGCGTCATCCACGAGCGATCAAACGTCGGCATTGTTAAAGGGACACTAAAGTGAAACAATAAATCAGTTTGGACTAATGAAGCATTGTTTGAGAACCCTGCAGGCAGTCATTTAAAAAAATAGTTTGATTATTAGATGAGAAAATGAAGGTACAAGTATCAGTATTTGAATTTCGCGCCGAAACCCCAGCGCCGGTGCGTCAGCGTGACGTCAGGGATTCTAAAGTATGTTTCGCATTTTGGCCGTGTTGGCTGAATAAAGGTTCCTGAAACTTGCCGTGTTTAATATTTGGTTCCTTTAGAACACATTGTAGTCAACCTGTACCGCTATATACAATTAGTAGGCCCTAGAAGACGCCATCAAAATTAAGACGTCACAGCCCCCAGGTGCAGGAACTTGAGTAGGCATCGCCACCCGTATTTTGTTCTCATGCTTTTTCTGGCTTACCAAATGTCTTGTCGTATGAGCGGTGCTTTTGGTGTTGTAGAACGGTAATTTACTGATGCGGAAGAAGTCATTTTTCACTTTTGTGTCCCTTTAATGTTCAGTTCTTTATAAAGTTCGTGAACCGACCTTGGGCACTCGCTGGTGAATTTTTTGGCTTCGGGAGTTGCTGCAGGAGTGAACTTTCGTTTCAAATATCCTTGCCACGTTTAATTATGGAGACTGCTACGGACATGGTAGAAAAATGTCATTCAGAGCTGCTTGAGTTCCAGTACTGCATGGCTCCAGCAGCGAGGATGTTCCCTGTGAACAGATTCACTTTTTGATCACCACCCACCGACAGAGCTCCATCCTTCTGTGACGTCCCCACAGTCTGCATAGCTTACAGTTTCACAGCAAGGCCATACTATCTCTTGCATTTTTATATGCCGACATTGCTGCCGCCACAATATTTGCATTTGAGAATGCTGAGCAGGTCATTCATACATTGAAGGTCAGGAATGATAAAACTTGCCTGATCACTCAGCCGAGTCGGAGCAGCGCTGGCCGGTGCACCGTTGCTATAATATATATATATTTGCATTTATGTATATAATTTTCTCTCCATCGTAGCAGTTGAAGCAACTTCCCGTAATTTTGAATTGGCTTTTATCTGCTTTGTCTGCAGATCTGACGGCATTAGTATCACTGTATTGCGGTGTTTGCGGCCGATATTTGTCTGAATTCCGCAGGCCAACTAGGCTCAATTATATGTCAGCAACCTCAGGCAAATTCGCGAATCTTTCTGTCGGCGGATGGGGTGGGCAATACGGAGCCCTGATCTTCACATGCACGTTCTGGTGACCGATGTGGCAGCAGCTTCTTTTTTCTTTGGTTGCAGATGCAGCTGTTGTCTGTTGGAGCATCACAGGCTGTCAGGCCAGATAAGCCATCGGTGGGGGACCCATCTCTTCCTTCGTTGGCACTTCCCGGTGGTAGACGAGCCTTGAAGTTGTTGGCCGATGGCTTCTTTCTTTTCTTGCCAAACTTAATCCGTGAATGGAACTTTTGCACTGCAACAGGCATCACGAGAGGTTTGGTGGTAAGCGTGCAGATTGAAGTACTGGCAAAATAACTGCCCAACTGTCCGGTTCTCGCATTGCGACACACCAAGCAGACGACGCGAGTTGCATCCTGTCAATGAGATCGCTCTGAGCACTCACATGTGCTCAACAGTGAATAGCACTGCATATTCTGCCTTTTTTCGTTGCCTTTCTTTTCTGCAACCAATGAGTGAAACGAAGCAGCGGGAATTTGAAAACAAAGAAACGCTCTTCCAAACGAAACCATGATTGCAGCTTCAGCGTTTGCGAAATGACAGCTCTGGGTCGCAAGAAAACTGCAGTTTTGGCTTCAGATACTTTTTCGCCATTTTCCAGTGCCAATGACCCAACCCAGAAAAAGTAATTCTGCACTCAACGCAAGTGGCCAGAAAAAGCATGCATGCATTGCTACAGCAAAGTGTTGTATGAGCATCATCTAGACAAATTATACTCAAATTTTTGTCTGTTGCAGCCAATAGTCAGCTATAGCTAAATTCGCTAACGGCTAAATTTGTAGCATGGATAACATAGGCTGAACAAACTATCTCCTGTTTGCCATTTTATGCCCTGTCACAAACTGCACACTGAAGGAGCCTACACGATTTGGTAATAATTGCTTTTGTAACCACCTTTCATGAGAGAAAAAGGCAAAGGCAGTTACATCAACTAGACACACAAGACCTGCCACCCTATGTGGGTGTAAGAGGCTCACTCAAAAAGCTTTCCAAGTTAAAACCACAGAACGGCAGGAAGGTTGGGAGCAAACGCCGAAGCAGCTAGGCCTAGCAATGCCATGGTGACTACAGCAGCTAGATTAACGTGCAAGAGTGCTGGTTCGATGCTGCGAGATAAAACTGCAGTGGTGGAGGCAGCTTCGAGTAATGCCGTCTGGAACCTGCGGTCACAACAAAAGAATTGGACAGCAAAGGGTTTCAGCATCTGAACTTTCAGAAATCCTTATGCGTTTGCTCTATGAGATTTGTGGCGATGCAGTGAAGGCATCCAAATTATCATTCATGTTCGTAAAACCAGTCGACTGCATCAAGAAAACAATAGACAAATGCTTACCACACTAGCCCACACCTTTATTTACTGCATTCGCTTGCCCCCACCTCTATCTCACACATGATCAGCGCAGAAGCTGCAATTTTTGCCCTCTTGTGACTTATAAGCGCTCGCAGTGACAAGGGCCTCGCAACTACTACTTTTGCAGGGTGACTGTGGCGTGAAACCTGCATTTTTGTTGAAGGAAATGTCATTTCACCACCACACAAACACTCCAGATTATTTCTCATCAGGGGAAGCTGGTCGGCAACAGAATGTCTGCCCAAAGTGACGTGGCTGGCGGGTTTGACTTATGCCAGTGTGCGAGCTGCAGCAGTATCAAGCTTCATTCTCACAACTTTTCTTGAGCAACATCACGTGCTACCAAGTCAAAATGAAACTACCGCTTGCCGCAAATGCTGCGGACTGTTCTGTTGTCACTACTGATGCTATCGCATATGGTAGCCATGCAGTTCTGAAGGCACATCGTCAATGCAGTTCATGCCACTGCATTCCTGTACGATTCCCACTTATGACTATGGCGACTAGAACACCCGTCTTTCTATTCAAACCCAACTGGGCCCACACATTTTTTATGGGTCACATTGAGCAATGGAAGCACCCGCAAGTAATCTGCACAATTGCAATTTCCATTAAAGCTCACCATCAGCGTCGACTTCGTTGATCATGTCCTGAAGCTCCGCTTCCGTGGGGTTCTGGCCCAGTGACCTCATCACCGTCCCAAGCTCCTTGGTTGTGATTGTGCCGTCGCCATCCTTGTCAAACAGCGAGAATGCCTCTTTGAATTCTGCACAGACAGAGAGGGAGCAGGGAAAAAAATGAAATGAGTCCCCAGGCAACTCTAAAGCATCAGTTAGTTCACAGAGGGACTACGTGCTAGACTCAAATCAAAACAGCTTCAGTCGCTTCCTTGCCTGAAAATTTATTTAACAAATAGAGAATGGCACCAAGAATAGCTGCAAGCCTGTGAAACAGACAAGACTGCAACACGTGCTCAATAATACAAACGTCTCAGTGCCAATAGTTGCTTTGTTAAGACATCAGGAAAACAAATGACAAGTAATGGAATAGGCGAGTTGGTCTGGATGCATACTTCTAAATGACATAGAACAAAACACCACAGATGGAAGAAATGATGCCCGTACGGCAGCGTGAACTCTAGGGCACCGCTAAAAGCAGAACACAAGTGGAGTTTTGTTTTGCTACATCGCCAGTGCATCCTTAAAGGTAACTAAAGGTAGCGAAATGGTACTTTTGGTTTAAAAGGTCAATGAAACTGTTCGGATAAAACAGCTACAGTAAAACATTCGCGTAACAATTGAAGTGAAGCGTCTCATTAAGAGAGCTACGGACAACTGCATGTTACCCTGTTCCGTTGTCAGGCTTTTTCTCAACTCATTCACCAAGTGATCATGGCTAAGCACCGATTCACTGGCTCTACATCATGATGCAACATGTTATTTACGCGTCTGTTGCTAGCATGTCCAGTAACCACAGGCGAGCTGGGCATTTAGAGGGATGGTCGGAAGCATAGACTAGGGCCCCTTCATACTACTACCGCTGTATCGAAGGAGCTTTAGCATAGACATACGTGAGCCAGTGAGCAGCCTGCACGGTCCAGCCACCTGGTGGAGCAGAGCTTAACCAGCCAAACAACGAGCTAATATTTCTGTAACCAAGTGTAGTGACGCTACAAGCCCAACCCAGTTCAAAGCAGCCAGAAATTAAAGGGCCCCTGAAACGGTTCGGACAAATTTTGTAGACGCATAGGGTACAGCTTAAGTAGAACATTCGCACCACAATTTAAGTGAAGCGTTACGTATTAATGGAGCTACAAGCGATTAGAAGCTGCCCTCCTCCCTAGCTATGCTTTTCCTCCTCTACTCGTTCGCCGAGCGAGTGGGGCTAAGCTCCGCCTTCACTGGTTCAGCGTCACGATGCGACGTCACATCGTCCACTTCCGGTTGTTTTGGAGCCCGCCCCTGCCCGCGCGAGACCGCTCCGCTAGCCGCTTGGCCGTCGACCCCAAGCGAGAGCTATCGAAGCAGCGTGCGTTGCGAGCATTCTGTCGTAGCGCCGAACGTGTCTTGTATTCCGGTAACCACAGGCAAGCTGGTCATTTCGGCAAATGACTGTAGGCATAAACTCAAGCTGATGAAGGAACTTTAGCGTAGACGTACGTGAGCGGCCTGATCGGTCTGCATAGTCCAGCCACTTGTTGGCACAGAGCTTAACCAGCCAAACAAAGCGCTAATATTGCTCTAACCAAATGTGAGACATTTCAAACATTTACGAAAACAATGTGTTGATGATTACACTCCTGTGAAAAATTTACACCAGCAGCAAAGAATACATTTCGTTACTGCTACTGTGTATGGTTTAGCTCTGCCACCAGGTGGCTGCACTGTACAGACCATTCACATTTGCGCTTCTGCACATCTCATGGCTCATCCCGTTACCGCAAAGTCAAGCGGCCAGACTGTCCCCTTGCGCTTGCGTTTTCCCTAATACCGGACTCAGGAAACGCTATTACGTCAGTAATCTTCCGGTGTAAAGTGACGGCCACAAACGCGAAAATCCTGGCGCCGATCGGATAGCGGCAGTCCGATGCGCAGCAGCCAGTTCGCTCGTACGCTGCCTTGCAGAGGACACGATGTCGCAGCTTAACATATTGCCAGCCGCTACGTTTGCAGTCCACAAGGCAACAAAGTCGAATCATAGTGCTCGCGAAAAGACTGAGACCGACTCTGACCGCGGAGCTCTCTTCAAAATGGAGTACGTTGTAACACAAGCAGACGACAAATGCTGTGTGCCGGAAGTGCTTAAGTGTACTGAAAAATTATTCTTGTGCATTCTCTTTATGTTACTTTCTTTTCATAAAAACAAATTAACTAACATTCCAACTATTACGAAGATCATTTGTTTACCATAAAGTTGGAAAAATTATCGATCACGCGCCCTTGTCAGCCAATCGGATAGCTCGCCCCACTGACGTCGTATGGGTGATTTCAGTCATATGGGTAGGGGCGGCTTAAAATTCCGCCGAGCAGTGCGCTGCGATCGGCAGCGATGTGCATATTTAAAACCTTACAATAAATTACACGCTTTACGCGGAGCACTTAGATGTGTCAATTAATGATCAGAAGGACCTACTCTAACGACTCAATACGTTTGTAGAAAATCGTCAAAAGCGTTTCAGGGTCCCTTTAATTTCGGAGTAGGTTTAAGAAAACGATTGCAAACTACTATGTGGGGCTCTTACATGGGTAATGCATGTGAAAGCAGTAAGTGATCACTGGTTCTAAATCCACAAGAAACAGCCTCCCCCCACTCTTATCGCAGTTCTTACTGTGGACTGCGATGAAGCAGTGGTGTCCTAAGATGCGCCTAAATACGAGCGAAAGCACTTCGACGTGCCACATGCAGAATTCACAAGCATTTCGAAAACCTTCAGTGTGCCCTAGCTTGCCCCTATAATGTGTTCTTTCAGATGGAGCACTAATTTGAAAATAAGGTACTGCCAGCGGTATGAAATATTCACCCATTTTTCAGTCTGCTGTGATTCACTGACAAGCATCTACTTGAAATACTGCGATGGTCGATACTGCCAAAGCGGTTTGCTTTCGCTTACCACACAGCTTGATGTGCGTCGTGCACCACAGCGAAGTGCAGAGGTACTTGCGTGACTGTGCACATGTAACACTGTCAGATTAGGCTGTGCTCAGAGAATTCAGTTTGGAGCTTTCTGTCTAGATGCAAGCTTTCGTCATTCCGTACCCTTAGTGCAAAAACAAACTTCGTGGAGTTTGCGGTAGTTGCCAAAACGTCACTCACAGACCCAATCTCTGCTTCCGGCTACCAGCCAAGCCTGTGATCTCACTCCCAATCAACGAACCAGTTTACTGGTCCGAGCTACATATTGGAGGCCATCTTGCTGCAACAACCTGCCCACCCCCGCCTCAGCTGGCAGCAAATTTCTGGCACGGCTGCATATGGTACAGTAAGGTTTAACCAGTGACGCTTCGTCAGTATCCAACAGCAAAAGTTTCCGTTTGGTGCCGAGGTGACCAAGATTTTTGTAGTGGCCGTACGCGATTCTTACGTTGTGAAACTGCCACGGCAAGAAAAGTGGGGAATAGGCGAGAAATTGAACTGCAGAAAAGTTCTCAGCTGCCATGTCTGCGCCAATGCCGGTTATGTTCGAAAAATCTAGCCAGACACCATACAGCGTCCGAAACTTTGGTCACCGTTTTACATCGGTCATACAGGAGCACAGAGTCCGACTTGGCGCCACTGCGATTGCTCGCTTCCCACCAGAAAAATCGAGGGTGTTCCGTTGCCCAAGCAACCTGCCCACGTCGGGGTGAGATACTGCGTATAGACAGCAACCCATGGAAGAAAAATTAGTATGATCGCTTGACTCGGCCCTTGAACTTCTGATAATGTGGCATTATGGGCAATCGCCACTGTCCGAATAACCTTTATACAACATTTTTGTTGGATACCCCAACCACATCCTCACCTTATAACTGACTACATTATAATCAAATGTGGTACATCACATGTTTTACAAAAAGCAGTTCCCTGCCAAACGAAGTGGTAAAAAATTGGGTGTGCTTTTAAAATAAACTGCAGCAGATCGCAACTTTGCTTCTAACTAGTGAAATTTACAGGGCCGCTTCACCATACAAGGGCAGTAGACAATATGAAGCTTAGCTTGGGAAAAACTGGATCAATCTTCAGTGCAAGTTGCATTCAATGTGGGCAGAAAAAGATATCTTCACTGGCATGAATCATAGCAGAAGGCAAGGTTAACAGACATGGATGAGTTCCTTAATGTTACTTTTCAGCCAATTCTTTGTTGTATCAATATGAAGGGAGCCTTCATACGAATGGTGCAAGACCAGAGAATTCTGGCAGAACCCATTTCACAATGAATGGTGACACGATTAGCAGCAAAACAATGTAGAAACCCGCTGCATTGCTAATGTCGAAACTTGTCACGTATGAGGCGTGTGCAGCCAGGCCCCTCGCTTACGCTTCCCAATGGACACGCTGCAGCACCTACGGGTGCTGCCACAATGTCTGCATGTGGCAAGCATGCGAATACATACATATTCAGACATGGTTGTCTGCATGTATATATGCCGCGAGTTTAATGCCGCCTAGCACCGAAGACCTCCACACACCCAGCGGCACATATACCGTGACCCAAGTTGGCATGAAAGAGGTTCACTGAAGAGGGCCACATACCCAGCGACCTGAGTTGGTCCAAGGGTTGGTTTCGAACCCGGTTCCCTCAGCACAGCAGCCGGATGCTCTACCCATTAGACCATGGACTACCCAGTGACCCAAGTTGGCAGGAAAATGGTTAGAGACACAAACAGATGGCTACTGGAAAGTGTGAGACGTATCCCAAGAATGCTAATAGCAATGACATGTTTGGTAAATGTATAAATGACCCACTCTTCACACAAGTAAGCATGTGATGTGATGATATATTGCCACAGGAGGCATGACGTGAAACTCTTACAGTAAAATGCATGTTTGATGTCTCGGATCATAGTAACACTTCTCATTTTCAAGAAATGCGTCATTAGCAGACACCCACCTTTTTTTCCCCCTATCACGAGTGGCTAGCACGATTGTTACAAACCAGTTAGAGTACATGCAGTGTTTGAAACAAGCTTAGGCTATTTAAGCATATCATTATGACCAGATGCCAAGTTAAATATATGTTGGCAAACATGAGGAAAGGTGAAAAATTGAACAGGGAAAAGAACTTATAATTGAAAGCCCAGAAATGCTTTCTCATTGCTAAATGCTTGAGCAGGAAATTGGTTCAAGAGAGACTTCCCGTGCCTTCGGTTTAGGTTGCTATAGAAGAGATATCAGTGACCAAAAGGGGAAAAAATAAAAATAAGAAGGCTTTCTGGCTTGAAAGTGCCACTGAACATTTCTTCCACCCCGATTAATAGGTCAATGACCTGAGCACTGTGATAGCACTTTGCTCTTCAATTTAGAGCCATATCTAGCACTTTAACAAATAGGCTTGCCCAATGCCCAGCTTAGACAGAAACTGATTTCCCTCACAGGATTTAATGTTTAAAGGGTCCCTTCACTAGGCCCCATTGAGAGTTTCAATGATACATGGGAAGTTATAGGGTGCCGTCTAGACAGCTTTTTACCAAACATATTTTTCAAATTGTTTCATTATCAGGGGACGTAGAAGTAAATGAAATACCACGCTGCCAGGAGACAAGTTTCACTTCCTCGATCTTCGGCCTCGAATAGCACCCACAAGCAATCTCTTCTCTGCCTTCTCCCATACCGGAGATGAACCACATCACAGTACTCTCATTTTGCTGCGCGGCGCACTCCCCATGGAAATATGGTGCATTTTGCATTGGTCAATTTACCGAGGTGACTTGTCAAACGATAACATTGCAGGCACTGTGTCTTTTATAGAGGCCTTTAATTGTGCGACCTTGACTCTCTGAAACTGGTACAGCGCAACATAAAAAGGAAGAAACAAGCCGAGCCGGCCAGATAAAGGAACAGAGCGCCGACTTCGAACTCAATAAGTATTCAATTGGAATACAATCAGTATTCAGTAGTTGGAAGTCAGCACTCTGTTCCTTTATCTGGCCGGCTTGGCTTGTTTCTTCCTTTCTATGTTGCGCTGTGCCAGTTTAAGAATGCAATACCAACTCGACCAATCCTCAACCTCAGTGAACTTGACTCTGGCTGGAAAGTGGTGTTCCCTCAAGAGGAAGGGCGTGCCAACTTGAAATTTCAACTATTTTCGTACTGTGCAGCCATTTGCTACTTTGCAGGCACGATTGTCACCATGTGATCTACACACCAAGTTTTCCTGCCTGCAGTGCCCAAATATGGTGAGAGGCCCTTTAAGGCAACAGTGGCACTGCGAGAAGCAACGTGGTGAAGGTCTCCAAATTTTCACCACGTGGACTTGTGCACTTAAATGCAAGTGCAAGAGTGCTTCTCCATTTCACTCCCGTTGATATGCAGCTACTGCGGCCAGGGATCGAACCAGCGACCTCATGCTCGGCAGCAGTATGCCATAGCCAGTGCTGAGCTGCCACAGCAGGTTAATGGGAGAAGTGCCCAGATAAAGCGGCACAAAGGCAAAGACAGCGCGACTGCTGCAAATTATTACCTCTCTCAAACACCTCTCTTCCACACATTGTCTCACAGCCCAAGCAAAAATACTCCATGCATACAGTACTGTCCTCAAACTTGTACTTTGTAGGAAGCTTCTTCAAGGCTAGATTGCGCTACAATTTATATAATTGAATAATTAGTGACAATTAATCAGCAATGCCACACAGCACTTGCTCCTTGTGATGGTGGATGTATGTTTGTCTGATAGGTCAACTCGTACTCACCTGCAATCTGTTCCTCTGTGAGTTGGTCAGCCTGAACGAAGAAAGTGAAGAAAAAAAATCACAATATGTAGCAAGATCTTGCATTAGGCAAAGATACCCATGCAATGTGCACGACATTCAAGATTGACTGGCTACAGCAGCATGCGCCTCAAGAATGGCCACTAACAGTACTGAAAAGGCCAGGGAAAAAATTTAGGCCATCAGTATTTATACACACAAGAAAAAAATTGTCTTTCCAATATCTGCTCTTCAATAGTACCCTGTATAAGATGCAACAATTGTACACATTCATTATATTTCTGATCACGGCCTGAATTTTGAGTTATGTATCCCTTTATAAGGGTGGAGAAGGAGGGGGTGGGGCAGAGTCAAGTTTTGGCTTTTAACAGTTTATGAAGAATTGACTTTCGGATTTTTCTACTTTCAGCACGCAATGATGGTACTGAACAGTGCCGAAGAGTCCTGCCACAAATTACTTCATTCCATTCAAAAGAATGGTTGAAGCTTGCAAATGGCCAAAAGCATGTCCGAGGCAGACGTAAACAGGAACAGATGCAAGCAGAACGCAGTGATGTCCTTTGCATGGTTTGCCATAGAAGGAAACCACACGGCACATGTTCATGACTGCCCATTCACATTCACCCACCCAAACACGCACAGGCCAACACATCAAGATTTGCAAAGCACACAACTATCCCTGAGCAGGGGTTGTACTGTGCAACGATTATTCCATTTTTCTTGCCCCTAATCACCCCCTGGCATGAGGCCAAGCCTTTGTTATTGCCAGTGTTTGCCACTCACTTTTACCAGTGATAAATGAACAGAATTAAAGGAAACAAGTGCCCACATATCTGGCCTCAGGATGAGTGTTGAATGCAATATCTATTTAGGCACGCAAACCATATAAATTACTGGCCGCTTGAAACTATTTTAGCCAAACACCAACATGTGAAATAAGGAAAGCACTTATGAAGAAAAATTTGAACAGAACAAAGAAAACCGTTCAGGGTCTTGAACCTATTGAAACACATTAAATATTCAGTACACTAGATCAGTTACTGTGACCAGTGTTTAAATTTTTGTAGGTATACATGCTTAGAGGCAGAAATGTACCCTTGGTGAATATGGGTTACAGTTCAAAAATTTCCATAGGAGTTCAACTTTCATGCCAGTTTGCAATCACTGCTTTTGCAAACAAACACTGTCAGAATGTCTACCCACCCAACTGTTTCAATACACCTTGTTTTACGAAATGTTGGGTACTTTCCCAAAAGGCACGAAAAAATTGCTTCACTGTCCTATGCAAAAACAGAGGAAGCAGTTTACGTTAGATAGGCCTTTGTATTGCTGATGGTGTTGCTATCAGTAAGATACTTGATCTACTTATTGACAATGACTTGAATTCTCATTGACAGTGGATTTACAAAGGTTAGCAGTCCCTAGCAGGTTTTAAATATTGTTTTAGCAGTACCTTCACACAAATGACAGTGCCCTAAGCTACACAAAACTGATTGGAGCGAATTGCAGTCCACGAGACTCATACCTTAAGCACATCAGGGCACAGAAACTAAGTAGAAGAATATAATAATGGAAAGATTAAAATATGGAGGGACACTAAGAAGCAAAACAAGCTCTACAAAAACCAAATAAAAGCTCCCAATTCTTGCGCAGCTGTACGACAGGCTCTCCCGAAACAAAAGGCAGCTGTCCCCTCCCCAAGGACGGCCAAATGAAAACCGCTGCACAGATGGCCAGCCCCCGGCTGCACACGTGACTGTTGGAGACAGGTATGAAGCATGGCACACTGGAGAATGCCTTCTCTCTGTGGACATTGGGATTGTCTTCGTGTTAAACTCCTGAGAACAACCCCCTCCCTCCCTGTAACAAGATTGCCGACTGCCTTTAATCCTTTTAAATACAACTTGGAAACATTGCGAAATATTCATTCAGAATATAATAAGGTCAGCTGCCCGCGGAAATGTATGGAAGTGATTTGGTCATGATATTGCTGTCGACACTTGAGAAAATTGACAATCTAGACAGTCGACGAAAGCCACTCATGAAGTCAGTTCCAAATGCTGCAAAACGACAGAAAAATACAGGATGAAGCGTCAACATGGCCCCCCACTGCATGATGCTAAGTCTTTTGAGTTGTGCGTTTAGACAAAAAAAGTGTTTTGCCATGATAAGCACGACGAGATGGTGACCTTGCCCACATATACGAAGATGCTTTCAGCAACTGTGCAATATAACTGAAAAAGGGTTTTCACATCTGCAACGTACTAGTTCGCAATAAGAATCAACTTGAAGTCATTATGTCCTGAGGATGTCGAGAGTTTTAGCTTATCTGCAAACTTCAGATTGCAGATTATAGGAGCCATGAAAGGCAGTGGCAAAGCTGGAAGCAACATCTTCAGACACTTTGTTGAACTACAACATGTCTAAAAGATGCGTGTCAGAGTGCTTGTTGAATGACAATCATAAAAGGACTGCGTATTAACGACTATGAGTGCTTTACATCGGCAGTTTAGTGGAATACAGTAAGCCAGTGTTGTAGTGTTTGCGTGCTCCGATGAAACTGCTTCACAAGATATCACTACCACCATTGTTGCTGCTGTACCTCTTTCCAGTGACCCACTATTCTGCAAGTGTTAATATTTCACAGAGAAGCTGAAGCACGCATGTTGCCTAGTGCACTGACAATTGGGAGATAGTTTCAGGCACACAATGCAGCAACTTGCCAAGACCCTACAGCCTCGGCAGGACTGCCTAACTTCATGTAGAAACTACTTGTTTCTCGCACGTAAAACAACTCGGCAAGTATGAAGGATAGAGAACATGCTAAATCTTAGTTTTGTACTGTTTCTGATGTGGGTACGTTTATTTTGGCTATGTTTGTGCATGAGAGTTGCAGTGATGGCAATTAGAGTGGGCCAATGTACCATGGTGTCCTGATGCACCCTAGTTCCAGAGCACCACAACCGAAACCGGTTCGCAGAGACAAGTATTAGAAATTACTTTGGGGCACTCCAACGCTTGCCACAAACGGTCTAAAGAGTCTCGACCATGATTTTAACACAAAAGAATGAGTCAGAAGTGTGTCAGTACTCCTTCAACTTGGCAATGTGTAGCCAGAAACTCTAGGCACCTGTAATGTGAAATTTGATCAGCTGAGAAGGGAAACAAATCCGCGACAACCTAAGATCGCACTGTCAAGGACACCCCTGTGATCTAGACGCACCAGCCAATTATGTTCAGTTGTTTCCATAACATCACAATGCAGATAAACTTTCAACACTGGTTTTTTTTAGAAACTATTCTGGAAGTTCAGCAAGGCAGAAACCTGGACTGAGGTTCATAACATAGTTCAGATTCTGGAGGACCAGCACTTAGGTCGAGCACACAGAAATGAGCGACACACACATTGCACTGACTAGCAACTGCATGAGTGCGTTCCTTGCCTTGAACTAGTTCGCACCCCAATGTGAGTGCCGTCGCTCTTCTGTGTGCTTGTCTAAGCACTGGTCCTCGAGAATCTCAACTGCATTTTCAAGGCAAGGCAGACAGCTGTAGAGTTTTTTTGTGGGCAAAGGTTTGTGTCGAATTCTTAAGTTGTCCCAGAGCACGTATTGCAGGGCACCATGCCTTTCTCGCCGCTCCTGAAGGTGTTTGTGTAGACTTCTACACTGCAGTAACAACTAGCCTCAAATCGGCTGACGGAGATGCAGGGAATGGACGTTGCTGTTTGATGGCTTAGTGTGACAATGTGGCATCGCGTAGTGAGAAAGGGTTAAGCATTTTACTAAGAAGTCTAGGGGCATTCCTGGAGGACCCTGAACTTTTCCGAAGCCATTCAAAGGCGCCCATTTCCACGCATGGCTTCAGGGGGCAGATGAAAAGAAAGCAGACAAGGAGTATCTCAATATGCCCCTGACGCCAGTGTAACAGGAAAAACTAGCATTTCTCCAGTGTGCACAATACGCACTATAAGAAATCCATCGTGTCCGCTGGGCGGGACATCACCACTGCGTACTATGGGGGCGCCACGTGGCGCCTTCGACCCTCAACCATCAAGCGGCTTTGCCTGCGACACTAAACTCGCTACGCGGTGGCATTTAACTTCTCAGGCCATCCACCCGCCCCATTCCGCATAACAGCCTTTAGCTGGAGTGGCAGACGGAAAAGAAACACACCCGGCGCTGCAGCAGACGACGGATCTCAGAATGCCGCCAGCAGACGAAAAAAAAACCGCCGCCGGTCCCACCAGACGAACCGAGACCGTGCACGGGAGGGGGGCGTCGCCGAGCCGGTTAGCGTGCTAGGCTAGGCCGTGCTTGCGGCGCGAGCGAACAAT
The DNA here is from genome assembly GCF_050947875.1 of Dermacentor variabilis. NCBI lineage: Eukaryota > Metazoa > Arthropoda > Arachnida > Ixodida > Ixodidae > Dermacentor > Dermacentor variabilis. The sequence goes on along the minus strand of NC_134578.1, from coordinate 31,784,646 downwards.
GGTTATAATTAGAAAATCCCGCGGCGCGAACGAGTGCGCCCGCGCCAGCGCAATAATACAGTAACACCGCGAGCCCGTCCGGGGAGAGGGAGGAGTGAGAAGGGCAGTGCGGCGGAGAGCGCAAACGCGCGTGCAGGCTGCGACTCCGCGAGGTGAAAGAGTGCGCCATCCTTTTGTAGCCGGCGAGTACACCATCGCTTTTTTTGTTTTTTTCACAACCTCCTCGCTTGCTGCGCACTATGGTCGCCGTCCATTTTATTTCGAGAATTTCGGTCACAGCTCTTGCACGCGCCAAGGTGGAGAGAACAATCCCAACAAAAGGACCGCGACGTCGCCGGACAAGGCAGAGGATGGGGTCAACATCTCGCCTGGCCCAATACACCGCGTGCGCGCGATTTCTGCGAGCGCCGCCACGACGCCTAGCGGAGCATTTACAGCAGCAATGCGCCAGTGTTAAAAAAAAATACCGACAATTTTATTTTGCACGCGGGAACACTGAAATCAAGTGTCGCATGATATGCGGCAACGCAAGTATAGTGAAAGACAAAATTTGTTGAAAAAAAAGAAAACGTGGAGCCCAACTTTCACAGCAATTGTCAATTTAGGCTGATGACGCACTGCAGGTGACGTCAGAAGGGACGACATGGATGTGGCAAAACAGGTGGGATTTGGACGACTTTGCAACTGTCGGCGAACACTTAGTGCATTAACCCTTACACCTGGGAATGGTGGCGCTTCATTGAAAGCCACACGTTTACTTTCCCAAAGTGATATTTCGTAATCTAGTAGCGGCATATCCGTCACCAAAGCAGACAACCCTTGGCGAAATCTAAGCGAAGATCCTGGACGAAGTACTTCGCTATCACCTCTGGTTCGGACTACGACATTAAGAAGCCACTTCAATTTTCTTGGAATGAGCGGCAAGTACGCTCGATAAGGCGCACGTTATAGGACGACATAGGCGCGCTACCAAGTCCACCGCACATCCTACGTGCCGCGCGAAGCTACAGTGATAAGCCAACTCGAGTGGGCGTAGCCGCATTCCTCACACCTACCGTCAAAAGGCGGTGCAAGCGGGTTTTTCTCCCAATGCTTGCAATACGCACGTCACCCGCCGAGTCGCGCAGCTTGGCGCATTTGCGCGTAGGAACACGTAGAAGCCGCCCCGAAATAAACAAGCTGCGTTTAAAACATCCTACCGCGCGTCGTCTGCTCCAGTAGAACTCACCGCGGTCGTTCATTTTTTTAGTATCCTTCCGCGCAACGAACTACAGTAAGATGCGGAAGGCGTAGAAACGCGGTCGCCGGAGGGGAGGGTTGCCGAGGATAGCAAAAAGAGCCATCCTGCGGAACTGAACGAGTCCGCAGCGTCGGTGTTAATTTCATTCATGAAATACACCATGCAGCAAGCACCCAGGGGCTGCGGGCTTTGGAGAATCGACCTTTCTCGGGTGGTACAGAAAATAAACGGCTCTAATCGGTTTAGCCGGCTGCTATTTGCGCAATGCTTCGCAAGCCGGTCGGGCGATTTTTTTTTTTTTTTTCCCCGCAACCGGGGGAAGCAAACTCGATCACAAGCAGGGCGCGGACGACGCACGTAACCGAAGTCACGGAGGCTCGCGATCGTAGTACAGTCTCGAGGGTCGGCGTCGAACACAGGCACCGCTCGCGGGCAATTTGGAACTGCACCGTTTAGCTCGCCGCAGCGGCTTGGTGGTTTGTTTTCGCTCACCCGGCATTCGAAGTAAGCCTAATGGGTCGACGGCGCACTGCGGCTGGTGTGCTGGCTCGCATAGTTAAGCCGCCGAACACGCATCGCCGACCGCCTCCAAAACAGAAACGCGCACAAAACAGAGGGACAAACAGTGCAGATCTGCGCGGCTGGTAGCTCCCAACGGTGTCACTGACTGCACATCTCTCTTGCTTTCCTTCCACACCCCTTCTTGCGCCCTCCCCGGAAATTAGCGCAAGAAATAGCAAGAGAGCGGATCGGCAAATCTTTTTTTCGGAGGTTGCGCACGCGCTTCGAATTCAAGCTTCGACGTGCAGTGGTGCCTGACCAGCACATCATCGTTGGCGAACTGTGCACTGCCGTTCAGCAATCGCAGGCGCGAACGCCGATGCTGTCATCATTGGGTCTGCGGCACCGTAGTGGCGTATACGAAGAGGGAGGGCGGATGGGGGGGAGGACGGAAACACCAAAGTCGCAGATGCCCGCATGAGCCTTGAAGACGCGAAATACAGGCGCATCGACGTTGCCAATAGATCTGGGAGGGTCGAACAAGCTCGTTTGAGTACAAGAATGGGCTTACCATTGCGGATGAATGTGGATTTCGGAGACTAGCTCGCAAACGGGTATCCGGCTTGAGCACACTCGATTCGACAAACGGCGGACACACTAAAGCGAAAACCTATCGGCCGCACGCGGCTCTCGTTTCCAACGTATCGCTCCGCAGCAACACACCTCCCTGCAATGTCACTTTGCAGAGAACCAAAACTGAGCTTAATAGCGTGCAGCCCAAAACACTTGCACCTCGTAGTTAATATTCTAGTGGAGTTTAAAGAAAGCACCACCACGTTTTGAGACGTTGTTTGCCGCCAGTTTGACGAACTAATTTTTGGAGGGGATGATTACGGTGCTGCGGTCAATCCGGTTGACAGCGCTCGCTAGAGGCTGCTGCTGTGCGCGTTGATTGGTCAGCGTTCACCTGCAATGCGTCGCCGCGAGCTGCAGAAGTGTTCGTCTGCTCCGCGTCGCCGGAGAAATCAAGACCATCTCTGCCTGATTTGGATGCGAAAAATGTGCGATTTCGATCCCACGTCACTCCGATAACCTTCACCTGGACCACTCCGCAGCGGCGGACATGAGAGGCTGGAGATTAAGCTAGCGTTCGTTTTCTTTTTTGTCCGGATTTGTGCGTGGTTTCGACCTGTGGATTTGGCGCCGGTGCGCAGCGCGCTGTCGTCTGCTGTGATGGGACGCCATACGTCAGCTGACTGCGCCTAGCAGTCGTGGTGAATTTGGTTTTTGCTCGAACCCTATTCGTGGTTGTTCGTATACCAAAACATAGTGATACTTACCGGAAAGGCGTTATTGTATTTCGCGTTTCATTTTCTGTTGTGTTGCCCCTCCCGGAATACACGTACTTTGCATGCGGGTTGCATTAACCACGATGTGTAGTATGTTTGAGACTGACAACAGAGGCCATCGAGGGTTGGCTTTTGGCATTTTAGTGAGCCTTAGTGAGCGGTGCTCTTTGTATGCATTATGAGCGCAGTTTCCTGTCAGCCGCGCGCAAATAACTCGCGACGTGGCATATGATGGTCTCGCTGGAGCGTAAAATAAAGTATTGCTGCAAGCAACAGCTTCTTTGAGAGCTTATTTCGCGCTTGTGTGAGCGCCTTGTCTGGTGACATCTCCTGGCCAGTAAACAAGTTACACCCCGAGCGTATTTCCAAAACAAGATTTGAACTGCAGCTTGCCCGTTTGCATATACCTGCCCGCAAAATCGTATGCGATTCTTATCAGCCGCGCAGTTTCTCAACGAAATACATATTTGTATTGCCGCCTTATTTACACGCCGTGTATGGACTACGAAGTGTAAAATGTTGCGTATGGCTGCCCGAATCTCGGCTACTGTTATCTCTTTGTAGTTTTTGTTAAATGAGTCTCTATTTACGGTAAAAAAAAAAAAAACAACGGAGGCTTGGCGTCAAATGTGCTAATTTTACGATTATGTAAAGGCTATTACGATTATGTAAAGGCTAAAGGACACGTCAGGTGAGTCGGGCATGCTTGTGCATGATTTTAGGGGGTGCCTTGAGTCTACCGACAATAGAGTCAAAAGTCGAGAAGTGCTTCGTTCTACGTGCCTCAGAATAATGACTTTGAAAGATTTACGGAGAAGTTGTAGTAATTGGTGTTTAATTAATTAGTAATTGGTTGCTTTAGTGGGGTTGGATACAAGGGGGGAAGGGATAGGGTAGAAGGAATGGGAACTATTTACGTATTCTACAAAGCGCTGCGGCATCGTTGGTTTCCCTGGCTGCTCCCATGCCAACGAAATTTCGGACCGCGTAAAAAGCCTTAAGTCAGTGCAGATACAGTGGAGCCTCCACGAAAATTCTGACGCTCGAAATACGAACGCAAGCCTCACGAAAGCTCGCAAGAATAGAATAGCCGTTTTTGATATCGAAACTGGGGAAAAAGATTCCCAGCGATTACGATACCCATTAACTCGAAATTTGAGCGCAGCTCTATACGTGTTTTCATTTCGCGATATATTGGCTGGTGCGGAGAATCTGTCTCGTGCTGCACGTTTGCAAACGGAGCGAAGTGTGGCGGGACTGCCTCGCTAATCAGGGGACTGTATGAGGCAGCGCGTGGGTGACGCGTGGGCGCGATTCACAGCAGCCGCCGCAGACAGACCTCCGCTCATGCAGCGCTTTGTTTCCATATATACTGACGACCCGCGTTATTCTACCGCCATATCGTAGCCATCGTCGCTGCAAAGCCCGTCTTGCGCGGTACTACGCTTTTCTTCTCACGCTTTCGCCATAGATTCCTCCGTTTTCCCCTTCATGGTTCCGGTACACTCACCTCCCCCGCTTTCCGCCTCATGGTCCCGCTGCACCCTCTTCCGCTTTCCTCCTGGCGCTATCTTCGCTATCGCTGTCTTTCATCCGCGTTCGTTCTTTCAACGTTCGTTCGGTTACGATGACGCCAAGGGACGACGCGGAACGGGCGCCTAACAGCTGCCCTCTAAAAATACGTCATTGCCAGACACAGCCATATGAATTAAGTAACAGAGAACTTGTAATGCCGGGACAGCGGGCACATGGACGGTAGCAGTAGTGCCGGTAGCGACATCTTGTGGTGTTTTCTTGAACTACAAAGCATCGGAAATGTGTTTGTTTCCCGTCATTCTCGTCGAGGAAAAATAGCGTAAGAAAACTACTAAAAATTACTGATTATGCAGTTTCTGACGCCTTTGCACTAGCAACTGAATAGCACTAAAGCATTGCTGACACGTGTAAGAAGACATTTTTCGACTTTCAATTTTTTCCTTTAAATGAACGTCCTCGATTTCGAAACCGTACTAATACTGGCAAACCTCAGATCGCACTAAATAACTTACTACACAGACGGCTACCGTTAATTCGTCCCTGGCAGGGCCGCAAGCTTTGGTCGAATTATCCGAACGCTAAAATTAACAAACGGTGGCAAAATGAACGCATTCAAATTTTTTATTACTTGAAGTATCTAATGTCTTTTTTTGTTTCTTGTTCTTGAAACGCGCATCAATCAGCATGACAGAGCACCGAAATGATTATGTTTAAACGCAGTCTCAGCGTGACACGACATGAAACAAGCTAGGGCGAACGAATGCGTGGGCAGATGAAGCGTAGGTCACACAAAAAAAAAATACAAGAGCTTCAGATCTAAGGAAACAGTAGCGTCGTCGGGTGAATTCATTTTGTTTTCAAACCTTTCGTAACCGATGCGCGCATGAGGAGACGTCAGTGGAGGTTGAGTTAACCAAGCAAGCATGTTTTCGCGCTCGAAATAAACGAGCTTTTTTTTTCTTCCACAACAAAGTGCAGTTTCTCAGCGGGACCTTACTGCTCGTTCGAATCAAGCGAAGAATCGAATTAACCGAGGTCAAATTATGTGGAGTTTACATCGTTATAGGTTTTTCCACGTACAGTTTCGGTTTCCTTTCCTGGGAGTTGTATGTGCCGTGACGTCCCATCATAAAAATTGGTCAGGTGGAAGCACAGCATCCCGACGTTCTGCCACTCGCTGGGTCGTCTGCTATGCTGCTACGTCGGGCCGTACAGAGCACGACCTTCTGCGTCGTATGCGCCTCCTGGGAAACGAAACCGAAACTAGTTGATAGAAAAGTTATTCAGGGCGCTCTGAGGCGTGCCAGCATTTTCCCCCCTGGGGTTTCGAGGTAGAATTAACACGGTTATACCTTCAACATCGCAAATAACTTGTAGCACACAATGATACTTTGTCTTATGTCCAATACCTAAAGTCAGGTGCACCGCAAGGAAGCATCTTAGGCACTCTGTTATCTTTAGCTAAGTTAAATGATATATTGTACACTAAGTCACCGGTGAACCTTATGGCCTACGCCCATGACATTACCATGCTCGTTACTGCTGGAAGTGAAAACGATTTACCCTGCAAAGGAAATGACCTTTTTTGCAGTACATGTGTCAGTGGTTGCAGAATAATTACCTAAAGGTTAAGACAAACAAAACTAAAGCCGTAACACTACCACCAAAAAGAAACGATGTTGTAAAAGACATCATGCTCAAGTATAAGGACAACCGTATCGAAATGGTACGTAGCATGTCTCGGAATAGCCTTCTCGGAATCACTTAATTGGGACGCGCAAACTAACAACGTACGATCGATAATGAACGAAGTGTTCTTTTGTTGCACGAACAAGAATTAGGTTATTAATTTACAGAGCGTTTTTAATTCCAGTGCCTAACATCTGTCACACTAACTGGGGCACAAGTGCGAAACACAATATATGCAAGACTGTTGTTGCTCAGAAACGTGTGATAAGGTTAGTTGCGAACATGCCATGGCATGCCCGTGCCGAAAATTTTTTCCCCAGTTTAACGTCATTAGTGTTAGCAAACTTTATGCCTTCATATTAATTTATATGCGCAAGAATAGTGTTAGAACCCACAACACAGACATTTTGACACTATTCAGCCGTCAAAGTCATGTGCGTATACAGGGTGTCTCAATTATAAGATTTAAAAATATGCAAATGCCACGTAGCTGGACAGAACCAATGTAAAGTTGTTTGCCGTCGCTCGGTGATACTCAGAGTATTTTTTTTGCATACCGCATAATTAAATAATTAGTAGTAATTAATTAACCAACTTCTCAAATGTTATAATTCGATGAAAAGTGTCTATAAGAAAATTGTAGAGCAACATGAAAAAGACCCGATACAAGTTTCTGTTACTCAATGCGTGCTACATAAAAGTTTTTTTTTTCCGAGTGTGAAAGAAGCTCGCGAATACACACAAAATTGCCGCGCGGCTGGCCGCTCGAGGCTGCTGTCATCACCGGGATCAGCGGCTAAGTGTAATGGGTGATAAAAAACAACGGTCTGGATCATTACAAAATGCTGATCTAACTGGGAGTATTTTTCTAACGATCCATTTTGTTCTCTATTCTTTTCTTCATTGGTCTGGACTATAGGCCACGCCACTGCTGCCGCCATCATCGGCCACCAGGTGCTGTAGATGATAAGAATAGAAAATGAAGTGGATCGTTACAAAACCCTGAGACCAGATTACAGTTACCTGAAACTTTACATTTGTTTAGCATAAATAGCAATGGTGGTCTTCTTGAGGAACAGAGAGGCAAAACTGCGGCACTGATGATGTCTTCGAGCAATACGTCACAAGTTTTGCTGTATATATTTTTTTACTTTGCCCACTTTTTTTGCGCGGAAGTATACCTGGATGTTTCCTTTCGTTCATTTGCCGAATGTACTTTCATTAAATATTTTATTGACTGTCTGACTATTTGACTATTGACTATTTTTACATGGCGCGCAGCCAACAGGATCACTTGTATCTCTATCATGGGCACCGAAACAGAAACTGTGGCTCGGAGAAATAAGTATTATAGGAAAATACTTAGGTCGCTTTGATGCTTGCCAGTGTTTTCTCTGTTTCTTTTTCTTCTGGGGTTACGGTGTTTGGAGCTTTCACTTAAAGCAAGAAATGACAAGTCGCAAGTGTCGGTTTTATTACGACTAACCGTGATGGTATTTATTCCCCAAATCCGTGCAAGAAATAAAATTGTTCCAAGTATAGAGTGAGTGCCAAAACTGAAGCCTCGAAAGCTGCACGCAGCAAATGTGGCGTGCATTGCAAGCGTCAAGGTGTGAGACTGAGCGAGTTGATTATACGCGATGCAAGCTTACCAGTGCCGAAGCCAGACCAACGACAGGACTATAGGAGGGATAAGCGGCGACTACCAAACATTTTTTTTTTGCTCTAAAGGTACAGATAACTGTATATTAAACACAAACGCGAACCATGACCAAAAAGACGTAAACGCGACACACCTAAAACCTGTCGGCAAAAGATCCAACTTAAAGTGAAACGAACATTGACAACATTCTGCTAATTCTAAACACTATATCTCTTCATCGTGCATAGCGTTCGATATCCGTCTGGCACATGTTGACTACTGTGCCTCGTCATCTGTTCAGTGTCCCCGAAGCGAGGAAACAACCGCAGGGCGTGTTCTCGTTAGATATGTCGGTGCCTGTAAGTTTGTTCGCGCTTATGAGTGCTTTCGCGACTCGTTGAAACCTCTTCGATGCTTGCTCACCGTTGCTGATACTCTTGATTCATCGAGCGTGCTCAAGCGGAGGCGTTGCACAAATGTATAGGTCGTTGCACTTTCGTTGCCCGACCGAGTCCAAGTGCACGCAAAACATGAGTCGGAGTGAGCGCGCTCATTGTTTCCGAGATAACAACGTCGCCGCGCGCGTGCCAAGAATGCGAGCGAGGGATAAATTTAGCCTGCGTCGAGAGATAAGCCTTTATGAACATTATATACTATGTACGCGCGGGGCATTATCTTGGCAGAGATGAAAATATAAAGAGAAGAAGTGAGAGGGAGGAAATTCGCAGCTGTGGTTTTGTTTCTATAGATACGCGTGCCCGGTATTGCAGAAGTATGAATTTTTTTTTAATAATGCGGAAATTATATACAGAATCACGGTGCCGTTTTTACAGATATGCACAGCATAATGAAATGTTTTCACCTTTTTTAACAAAAACTTTCATTGCCGGAATAGCTATACGTGCCTTCGATGGGTGGCTCATCAATTCTGTAACTTTCCACGAGCGCTGCGATTTATTTATTTTTCAACACAAAAACGCAATTCTAGTACTATCTGGTTCAATCTCGTGGGAGCGTTCACTGGTCCAGCAAGACGATTGGAGTCGCGATGAAAAAGACGTAGAGAAGAGATGGAGATACGGTGTCGTCATAGGTAACTTGACAAGATAACGCAGGGAGGCATATTTGTTAGATTTCAGTATATGGCAGTAAAACGTAATTACCACATGTATTGCTGCCTATTTGTATTCACCTAGATTCAGAGTGATCGCCATTAGCAGCCATCATAATTATCACCATCACCACTGCAGCTGAAATTCTGAAGTTCGCTTAGCGAGGGCATTTCGAAAATGCCTGCTCGATATTAAGACATAACTGAAATTCATCATCATCATCAGAACTCGTATAGCAGCGCTCCATTAGAGTTACTGTATATGCTACCAAAGGTAACCTTTGGTAGCATATAGAGTAACTCTACGCTCCTAGGCACTACGGCGCCACATCTCGATCACAAATGAAACTATTTCGGCAACCAAATTTCTTTTAATTGCCAAAAAATGTCATGCCTAATAAAAAATTTATATAAAAACGGGATCGTGCTTACTGTCTATATTTTTCGCATTAATTAAGTTTTACTTCTGTTACTTCTGAATTGTAGTCAGATACAACTAAAGTCTGCAGCGAAGCCCCGCCCACGCCCTCATAACCGCGAGCCACTGTTCCTCCGCGAGACTGCAAATAGTTCGTACTTCAAACTTTCCCTGTTACCTAAATAAGGCGGTAACGACAAAAATAAAATTATAAGCGCGTAATTTTCTACGTTTTCATTCGTCTACTGTAGTGGAACGGTGAAAGCCTAATTGTTTATTGAACTGAAATAAAACTCTTGCTTCGCTGCAACTATGTATCGTCAAGTTTCGCTTCAGTTGCCAGTGAAGTTTCATAGGTAAAACGGGGTGAGCAATGAAATTAACTGTACCGCGGACTTTCGTAGAGTGAAATGCTCAGACTCCATAGATTTTGTCCATGTCTGTTGCACACCTCATCGCTTACGCCTATGAAAAGACTCTTCAAGAACAGCAGACGCCCCGGAGGTATCAAGCTTAAGTACGACGCCATTTTAAATAGGCCGCATGACGATGATTTTGTTTGCGTCTGTGATTGGCTGGCGGAGTAACAACCCCGCGCGGTCCGTGTGTCTTGTTTGCCAACTGCTGTTTTTTCAGTTGTATCCTACTATAGTCGAAATGTGCGCGCTATCACAGGATAGTGTACATTGTAGTGGCCGGAGAAAGAAAAAGTAAAGAAAGAAGAGAAGGAAAGAAAGAAAGAAATGGGGGAGGGAGGGACCCTCTGGCTGTGCATTGTCTGTCGATATACACACGTACTTATAACCACGCGTACATATGCCCGGTGTCACCGAGCGCTGCAAACAACAGCTGCGAGATGACAGCGCGACAGATGGACGAAACGCGCAACGTCGCTATGATGTCCCACTGTGCTGGGAGCTGATCCCCTGGATATATATATATATATATATATATATATATATATATATATATATATATATATATATATATATATATATATATATATATATATATATATATATATCAAAGGGCTCCGCGCACTGATATGTATTTGGGTGTATATCATGGTCCGTACGCATATAAAACGCAGGCGTGCAGTACAAAGACGTAGGCAGACCTTAAGGTCGGCATGCAGAAAGAAGCCCTCTTTAGTGCATGGCAGTCTATTACACCTGTACTACACATCCACAAACACGCAGACAGACAGACAGACAGACAGACAGACAGACAGACAGACAGACAGACAGACAGACAGACAGGCAGAGACAGAGATACAGAGAGAGACTTTAAATTAAGGGACACTGAGCATAACAACAAAATCAATGTACGCTGATAAAGCATTAATTGAAAACGCTATTTTTTGATGTGACAGTGGCGACGTGTGCTTGTTGGTTATCCGTACTGGGAAGAGCCCTGAGCAATGCAGCAACACGCCGTACTGGCGCCGCCGAAACGTGCAATGCATGAGGCACGTACTGCAGACGGGTTCCTCTCGTCCATGCCTGTCCCTTGCGCCAATAAAAAACACATTCATTCATTCATTCATTCATTCATTCATTCATTCATTCATTCAGTCATTCCTTCATTCATTCATTTTCATCGCGCTTCCCTCGGCACACGCCACACCGCCGCCTAGCGGCGCCACTGCGAAGTGCGCCCCGGCACATGTCTGAATATAAATTGAGACAGTAGTTATTTATTCTCCCGCTCTGAGGACAGGATGGCGTTACAGAGAGTAGTGGTCGAACAATAACTTATTAATCGCGAATTTGAAGGCGGTGGGGTGTGCGGTTGCAGCGACGGAGGCGGGAAGATGGTTCCAGTCACTGCTTGTTCGCGAGGAAGAAATGTGCGTGGCAAGTGTTAGTGCGGCGTAACAAAATTCTAACCTTGAGTTAATGATCGACTCGGGAGGACACGTAAAATCTGGCGGGGGAGGGATAATCTTGAAGTGTTTGGTTAATGCAATACATTTTTATGAAAGAGGTTTAAGTGGAAGCACTTGTGGTACGGCTAAAGTGTCGGCCACGGTGTAGTGTCGGCATACCTCAATTAGCTTTCACTGAAGAAACGCTGACGTAGTGTCAGTAAATGTAGAGAGCACCACGGACACCACGGACATATCGGACACCACGGTTTTGAACGCATTCAAGGGCCGTGATATTAATGCGGAGCTAGATGGATTTCACACATTCCAGTTTCGATCTAACTAGAGTTGTATACAATTTAAACTTTAAATCGGAGGGAACGGATGAAAAACTTGGGCGCAAAATCCAAGCGTGCGATTAGCGTTATTAATTGCATGTTTGCGTGCATATTGCATGAGAGGCTGTGAGTTACGTTTTACTTATTTATCCTGTACTCGGGGACTGCACTTTACCCGCCAGCAACTTGAAGTTGTCGCTCAGCCCGAGACGCGCCTGCATGATTGGAACTTACTCGAATGTTAATTATAGTTGATTCTACCTTTTGTGTACGTTCTCGCCGAACCTCGCGTAACAAGACTGCATGCGTGGCGCGAACTGTAGTTTCTGGAAAGCACGCGGACACCAGCTATTACCGTGGAACTTTCGACGAGTCACGTATAAAAAGTCGACGCGCTTGACCCACAGACGAGATTTCGACGATCGTCGACTGTGCTCGCCGCTATCGTTGTGCTTTGAGTTTAACCTTTGAGTTTGAGTTTAACCGTTGTGCTTTGAGTTTAATTGATTGATTGATTACACATACATATGATGGGAGGCGAAGGAAAAAGCCATTCAAGAATGGCTTGAGGGAGTCCTTCGCCCCCACACTGGCGAAGAAAAAAGCAGAGGCACACACATTTTGTTCACATGGTCGTACACTTTCACGAGCCCATCATATTAAACACAACATTGTCATACACTTTGACAAAACCGTAAAATTAAACACATCACTATAGTTACTGTCCTACATAGGGCGTCATGCGTTAACATACGTCACTTCACCTCAGCATCGAATGCAAGCACATTTCATGACAGCCTATGCGTAGTAATAGTGGCATTAAAACAATATAGTTAAATACAAATAATAAACAGCTCTGGAGGTCAGTGTTAGGCTAGAAAGAACGCGGCTTTTGCGGGCACATGTTCGCCCAATAAATGTCAGTTTCGCGATACATAGTTTCGCGATACATAGTTTCGCTACACTGTGTTCTTCAACGTCACGAGAACGTGACGATATGTACGCCCCAAGATAGCGGTAACAAGCAACGAGTATTAAAGAGGAATTATTAAGGGTATAAGCCAAGTTGGGGTTAACGTTACTGCAATGCATTATTCTCATGATCTCACATTTAGAATTGTTTAGTTTCATAGGCCACCTGACGCACCAGTTAGAAACTACGTCAATGTCGGATTGCAAAATAGAAACGTCCATGTGGGTTATTAATTACACGATAAAGCACGCAGTCATCGGTCAAGAGCTTAATGCTAGAGTTAATTAATACCGATAGATAAGTCATTAATATGAATAACAGATAGTAATGGGCCCAAAACCGATACCTCTGGTGCATCTGAAGTAACAAGAACAGTAGGAGAGCCATGGTCAGAAAGCAATGAATCTAGTTTAGGATATTGGGATCTATAATGAGCTTGCTCATCTTTAGGAAGGGGTGTGTGATAGTGTCGAAGTCTGTAGCGTAATCTAAAGAGATGCAATCGGTTATGCAATTTTTGTCGAAAGCTCCAAAATGATCGTTAGTGAAAGAGAGTAACTGCGTTTCACAAGTGCTAACTGAAACCGTGTTGACAAGACAAAAAATTAATTCAGGAAGAACTTACGAAGTTTGAATAAATGATGTGCTTGAGGAGTTTACAGGGTACAGTGGTTAAAGATTGTGGCCTTTAGTTGAGGGGAGAATGAGTGATTACCTGATTTGTAAAGTGGAACCACCTCCCGATCGTCAGGCAAAGTATAGAAGTCTAAAAGACAGCGAACATAGTTCGGTAAATATAATGGACCAGTAAGCTTTCGTATTCTTTTAAGAACTTTGAATTTATGTTGTCATTACGTGCAGAGCTAGAGAACTTCAAATTTTCGATCAGACGGCACGCAGTGGCTGAATCTACAGAGATGAAATCCATTGGAAAAAAAGCCAGAGGCGGCGATTGTTGGCACAGAAAAGGCTGTTGCGCCAGAAGAGCAAGAAACAAAAACATCATTTATCACATTGCGCGACAGTCATCGCTAGAAACAACATTGCTATCGAGCGAGTGAATCGTACCAGATTTGCTGCCACGGACTACATTCCAAAACTGCCAAGGGCTATCTCTGAAAAGCAGAGTGGGCATGATACAATTAGGGAAGACATCCTGGGCTTGCGCAATGGCGTTCTTGTACACAGGATCAGCGCAACTGTAGGTGTGCCACCATTAGGGCGTTATCACCACTTTCGCTCGGCGGAATATCCCTTTCGTTTTTGTTTAACAAGCGCTTCAGATGGGCGCTAACCCAAGCAGCTTTAGAAGGAGAAACAAGGAATTTTTTTTAGGAAGTAGCGATCGATCAAGTAGGCAACTTTCTTTTTTAAATAGAGACCGATTTTCTTGAACGGTGCGACTGTAAAAGTTTCACATAAAGTCAATGATGACTTCAGAAAGTTGGTTATTGGTGTCAGAGAAATTCGCGTTTCTATAATCGCCAATAAATTTAGCTTACATGCTTCTTGTGAGGCGCACATGCCTGAATACTACAGTGAATGAATCAATAATCGCTTAGGCCAGTAAAAAAAGAAAGAGGGGTGAAACGAGTTATGGAGTTGTCCTAAGCAGCAAATATAGTACATTAGCATAATGAGGTGAGCAACGGGTGGACTGAAGGATAAGTTGCGTAAGGTTGCAATCCAGACAAATATTTAAAGAGGACAAGCATATTCCATCGAATCTGCCACCAGGCTTGGCGTATCAGTAGTCCAAGTGAGAGCAGGCAAAATATTATCCCCGAAAAGAAATAAAGCGCAGTCGGGAAATCGAACAGACAGCTTATTTAGGACATCATGTAGTTCCTGACGAAACGCTGCATACAAAAGGTTTATCTTTAGCGTGTGTTACAGACTGCCAATATCCAGTGGCGTAGCTAGGTCGTCTGGCACCCGGGGCCCTTAGCTCTTCTGTCACCCCCCCCCCCCCGGGTGTAGTCGAGGAAGGCGAGGATATCGACAATTTTCGGGTGTCTTCAGACGTATATGACACCCCCCCCCCCCCCGGCCTCCCCTGTTGCTACGCCACTGCCAATATCTTCTATAGAAGATATTGGCGGTCTGTAACACACGCTAAAGATAAACTTTTTATATCCCCGTAATTATACGTGCACTAATAAATTACAAATTACTGTCAACCATAATCGGATTAGAAACAACGGTATCCCGGATTGATACGCCACCGTCTAGATGACCAGACCGGTCAGGACGGCAAAATTTGTAACCCTATCTGCAGTGCAGTATTTCATGGTCGGCGACTGCCGAGGGACGCCACGTTTCAGTTAGTAATACAATAGAGAGTTTTAGTTTAGGGGACGCAAGCGGCTTGCGTACGCAAGAACTATGGGCGACGCTACTGCGCATGCGCAGACCCAGACGTAGCGGTCTGCCCATGCACAGTACCGTGGCCCCTAGTTCTTGCGTACGCAAGCCGCTTGCGTCCCCTAAACTAAAGCTCTCTAGTAGAGAGTTTTAGTTTAGGGGACGCAGGCGTTGGGGCCCCTAGCGCGTGGGTGCGTTTGCGTACGCAAGCAGAAACACGTTATAGGTTAGCGGCCCCAAACGCAAGTAACAGTTAGGTCGCATGCGCTCGCCGCGCCATCAACGTGTGATTTTTGCTGCGTAATCATTTTTTAAAACATGAAATAAAGCGTGTGAAGTAAAGCGCATAAAACTATTCTTATTAAAAGCAGTTAGTAGGGAGGTTTATCGTGTCCGGTATTCGGGTAAACGCAGGCTGGGGCATTGGGGCGGAGCCATGAACGGGAGCGTCCTGCATGGTTCAGCCACCTGGTGGCGCAAAGCTCAAACAGAAAAAAACAGCTAATATTGCAGTAAACAAGTGTATTTTGCTTTGCTGTGGGTATAAATTTTTGGCAGCAACACAATTACGCCAGTGCCGAAAATTTACACCAGCAGTGAAGTAGAATATACTTGGTTACAGCAATATTAGCTGCTTTTTTTCCGTTTGAGCTTTGCGCCGCCAGGTGGATGCACCATGCAGGCCGCTCCCGTTCATGGCTCCGCCCCAGCGCCCCAGCCTGCGTTGATCCGAGTACCGGACACGCTAAACGTCTCTAATATATATATATATATATATATATATATATATTGCAGCCATTGCAGCTGCAGCAACCGTAGCGTAAGTGACTGGTGTAGTCACGACATCCTGCTGGTGAACAGCCGGCAGCGCTTCCGCGACCTCTTCATGGATCACGTTAAGGATATGAGGCGGCAAAGTGCTGGCAGACTCCTGAGTGACGGACACCAGAGATAGCTGTCGTGCGATTTCTTCGCGGACGAAATCCTTGATTTGCGCTATCAGGGAGGCTTGTTCTGGGCCGGTGGTAAGGCTGCAGAGTGATGCCGTATTTGGTGTGGGATTTCGCCTTGTCAGAGCTCGCTGCTTACGCAATTCATAATAGCTCTGGCACAAGCTGATGACGTCGCCAACAGTGCGCGGGTCCTTGGCCAGAAGCATTTGGAACGCGTGATCGTCGATTCCCTTCATGACGTGCTTGATCTTTTCCGCTTCCGTCATGGCAGCGTTCACGCGCCTGCACAAATCGAGAACGTCTTCTATATAGCTGGTGAATGTCTCACCCGTGTCCTGTGCGCGTGTACGCAAACGCTGCTCGGCTCGGAGTTTCCTGACGGAGGTCGGTCAAATACTTCTGTAATCGACGTCTTGAGCGCCGACCACGCTGGGATATCCCTTTCATGATTTCTGAACCAGCGACTGGCCACGCCCGCGAGGTAGAATGATACGTAAGCCAGCTTGTCCGAGTCATTCCATTTGTTGTGAACGCTCACCCGTTCGTAGGACGACAGCCACTCTTCAACGTCGTTGTCGTCGGTTCCGCTGAAGATGGGAGGCTCCCGCTGGCGAACGGTGCCAGCGCAAGGGACGGGTGGCGATGGAAGAGTCTGCTGGTCGGCGTCCGGCATGGCAGAGGGTAGCGTCCGAGAACGGAGTTCCAGGATGGTAGAGTGGATCGTTACCCAGCACCTCCACCACTTATAAAGGAGGTTTATTGGGGTTCGTAGCGACCGCCGGTTCTACGATGCACCGAGCACAGTCCCCGAGCTCGAGCCTCTGCTGCGCGCTTGATGCTGCCGATGCTGCTGACTGCGCGCACGTTCGTCATCTTCCTTACAATATATATATAACGACGTCTGTCGACACTCGGCGAAAGATTTATTAGATTATCTACCCGCTAGCTACTCGCAAGTTCTCCTACACCGCGAGAGTCACGTGGGTAACGTGACCACTTAGGGGCAGCGATGTTTTCGGCCGGCCAAACAACCCAAGGACGCAAGTAGACGTAGCGGTCTGCGCATGCGCAGTACTGTCGCCCCTAGTTCTTGCGTACGCAAGCCGCCTGCGTCCCCTAAACTAAACCTCTTTAGTATCTGCGGTACACGCGTCAATGAAATATGATAGACGATCGCGTTTGTTACACACACTGCGTATATTGGACTATAGGAGGGACAGGTGACTGTGTGGCTGCGTTCGTGCTAGCTATACGTTGATGGTATGCGTGAACCGCCGGCATTTGAAGCAGGGGCGTAGGAAGCATTACAAATGTTACCTGTGTTGCGCGTCCCGCGAGTGTCAAGTTCGCACGCACAGTCGGTAACATAGCAATACACATATGCAATCTTGGTAATATATAATTTCTTTACGCGTGGCGAGAACGGCTGTTCTACCAAACTCAAGCAGCTTTTTTTTTTTCAGGAGTTTCGAGTCACGCTTGAAAAAGTGATCGCTTACAGAAACATTTGAAGACTGAAACTTTTTCTTTTGAGGAAAAAAATTTTTGCTTTTATCTTTCACGACGCAAACCTGGCAATAATAGGCCGACACTTATTCGAAACATAGAGGCCGATCCTGTCAGCATCACTGTATTGACTCATCTGGTAGCTTAAAGTCAAGCATTTGAGACAGAATCTCTCTGATTATTATTTTTTTTGCACTCTGTGCCTAGTTTTCGGTAGCACTGTTGGCAATCCCACAGAAGGTCAAATTACGTTAATTGGTTCGATTCTGCCCAGCACCGGAAAAATATTAGAGGATATTAATTTGTTTGTCATTCAAGAGCGGCGCGTATACCCAGTGGCACATACCAGTGACGTTGGCGTCATGAGAGGTTCGTTGAAGAGCGGTGCTTGAACCCATCAGTGCAAATCCTGTATGTTTACAGGTTACATTCATAGTCGCATTCGGCATCAAAACAAGATACAGCGGTACACGTACAACTCCACATACCACCATGGTTATTCAGTGGTTACGAAATTATTCTGCTGCTGAGAATGACGTCGCCGGTTTGTTTCCCGAAATTTGGCGGAGCATACCAGTGGGCCTGAAATGCAAAAAGAGAAACAAAGAAGCAGGCAAACAAAGAAAGAGAGATAGAGGCACTCTGTGCCCACATAAAGACGAAACCAGGTTACACATCTTGGCTCGTAGATAAACCGGTATTACCAAGGACGCGAAAGCTGCCCATAACGTTCGCATGCTTAACCAGCCAGGCATGCTTAATGCCTGGCAGAGTTCACTGATACTCCGAAATGAAAGAACACACACATAAAAATAATTCACCGACGATTACAAAACTCCATAATGCGAAATTTGAACGCAGCTGTATGCGTTTTTTTTCCATTTCGCGATATATCCGCTGGCACGCGGACAATCTGTCTCGTGCGACACGTTGCAAGCGGAGCGAAGTGTGGCGCGACTGCCTCGCTAATCGTGACGCGTGGGCGCGATTCACAGCAGCCGCCGCAGACAGATCTCCGCTCACGCAGCGCTTTGTTTCCATACAGACGACGCGCGCTACTCCGGACCGGCGCCATCTCGTAGCCATCGTCGCCGCAAAGTCCGTTTTACGTCGCACTACGCTTCTCACGCTTTCGCCATGCCTTCGCCCTTCGCTTCCCGCCTCATGGTTCCGCTGCACCCTCCTCCTGCGCTTTCCTCCTCGCGCTCTCTTCGCTATCTTCGTTTTTCGTCACCAGCTCCGCGTTCGCTCTGATCTTTCGCTGTGATCGTTCGCCCGCTTAGCCTGCGCTCTAAAGTTATTACTTTGGTGAATTTCTTTTTATTTGAAGGATCCAAATAGGCGAAAATATTGGGAAATGCTTGACGTCACAACGGTAAGCTCAATTAGGACGACAATTTGAACATGGGAAGCCCGGCATTCATTTCCCCCGACAATAATCAATGAATTTCAACAGAATAAATGCAAAGAGTGTGTTGATGCTAATATATCAGTCTATAGTGAGATATCGTAACTCTCTGTAAACCTCATGGTTCCACTGCACCCTCCTTTCGAGTGAGGCGTGCAGTTTCTGCGAGTGCGAAGAGACAGACTCTAGAGCACCTTCTGCGTCACTGCACATCCTTTGACACTCAACGACGCACTCTACAAGCTAAACTTAACCTTTTAGATAATAGACCGCTCTCGGAAGAAAAGATCCTTGGACCACGGTCTATGATTCTCGCATGGAAAAGGTCACGAAAGCCCTTCTGCCCCTCGTGAAGAATACTGGATTGTACGAACGCCTGTGACAGCGGAGGTTCCTGGGCGACTGACTCTGTGAATGATTGAATCTATTATTTTTCTTTTCTCTCCTTATCTATTCTTCCCCTTTCCCCTTCCCAAGTGTAGGGTGGCCAGCCGCGCCTCTTCGCTTCTCTCCCTCTCTCTTTCTCTTTAAACCTGTAGAGGCCCAAACATGCTTTCAACGACGAGAAAATTTGGGTTGACATTTTTCTTAGGCAGTGGACAACGCATTTGTACACAATTCAATATTATACGTTCTTCAGCTTAGATCTTGAGAGTAGTAATAAAGAATTAGTGGTTGGTTTGGAGAACTATCCACAGCTGAAAACTTGTCCTCCAGCATGTCAAAATGCGAGTATATATATATAGGTTCTGCATGAAGCTTTCTGCGCGTACACTACAAAATACTTTACATCTTCAAAAGTGAATAAGGGTGCAAATCTATGATTCGGCCCCTAACAACCAAAAGGGTGTAAGAGTGTGCTTTATAGATCGAATTACGCCCTTTCAGAGCGCAGCTCTTAAGCGCCCTTTCCTGCGGCTATATACTGTAGGCGCTGTCCCTCGTAACCGAGTGACCGAGCACAGCGAATGATGAAAGCGAACGCAGAGCGCAGTGGGGGATGAAAGACTGCGATAGAGAAGAGAGCGCGAGGAGGAAATCGGTGGAGCAGGGTGCAGCGGAACCATGAGGCGGAAAGCGGAGGAGTATGGCGGAAGCGTCAGAAAAACTTGGTGTCCTTCCACTCTGCGAAGAAGGATGACCAGCGAAGCTGTGTATGTGAGCGCCTTAATGGCGAACTGCACCTCCGCCGCGGGTCGGCCCGACATTGCACTGTCTTCAGAATCTGCCCATGTATGGGGAGTCCTTAACGCCTGCTTCCCCTCCACCGCGGCTCGGCCCGGCATTGCACTATCTCCGGGATCGGTCCACGTATGGGGAGTTTTTTTTGCTTACAACGACACGAAGATTTCCTTGGAAGGTAGAGGTATACAGCTTCGCTGTAGAAAGCGTAGTGTGGCGTAAGACGGGCTTTGCGGCGACGATGCCCTACGAGACGGCGCCAGAGTAGCGCGCGTCGTCTGTATGGAAACAAAAGCGCTGCATGAGCGGATGTCTGTCTGCGGCGGCTACTGCGAATCGCGCCCATGCGTCACGATTAGCGAGGCAGTCGCGCCGCACTTCGCTCCGCTTGCAACGTACCGCACGAGACAGATTGTCCGCGCCAGCCAATATATCGCAAAATGAAAACACGTACAGAGCTGCGCTCAACTTTCGCATTAGTTAGTATCTTAATCGTCGGTGAAATTTTTCTACCTTTAAGGACGTAAATTATTTTACACTGTAAATTATATTTGAAGATACCAGCGTAGCATATATATGTTGAGTATTGCAGGGCAACGTGCGACCCTTTAATCTACATTGTGAAAAAAAAATTAGGGAGAAGGTATGGCATTTTTAGTAGCATTGTATACCCTTATTTGTTTTCTTATGCCTTGTATTTTTCACGTTTTCTGCAGTTTCACTAATAGTATATTTTACCAGTCATTTTAAAGAAAAAAACATTTTACTTATTTCACTCCCGTATGAGAGTACCATTTACTCCTCTCATGACCGCAACCTTTAGCGTGTATGGAATAGTCAAACGCTGGGACGGTGTTGTAACACATCGTACATGCTTACTAGGCAACCACGGAAAATATTATAAGGGACAAGACATCCGGCACTAACGCGACATATCCAAGCATAAGCTGTATACCAGTATATACGTAGTATAAGCCATGCTCAGAATAGCACTACTCACGCGCAGAGCAGCTGCAACCTTTTTTTTTCAGAAGTTAAGATTAACTCATGCGTATGATATCTGCATACAGTGACGTGAATGCACGGTGAAGCGGCACACAAGTGCTAGTTGACGATATTAAATAAACGAACAAATCTTATTTCGCTCAGGTTATTGATGACTGATTTACCACTTGACCGAGCGCGTCGAGGCAAATTCTGTTAAGATCAAGAGAAACTTAAAACAAAAACCACAGTAAAATCGAAGAATCTGTAGTTTCTAACGAAGGAAATTTTCTGCAGTAAATATAGTAATCTTTATATGTGTCTTCGTTTCTTTTACACTTACGTTTACTAAGCCCGAGAGTGCGGGATCGAATCCCGGCCGCAGCGGCCGCATTCCGATGGGAGTGGAATGCAAGAACGCCCGTGTACCGTACATTGGGTGCACGATAAAGAACCCAAGGTGGGCTAAATTAATGCGTAATCCCTCACTACGGCGTGCCTCCTAATCAAAACGCGGTTATGTCACGTAAGGCCCCGGAATTTATTTCTTTATTTTATTTACACTTACTTTTTTACAGTCTACACGCGGTCATACACTGAACTCGAAGCCCTGAATCCCTTTTTCTTTCAGGGTTTTTGTTGTGCTCCCAGGGTTCGATGGGATTCGCGTGGCGCGGGCTCCTTCCCCAGGCAGGACAATTTTTACCCCTTAAAGGGACGCTAAAGCGAACCAATAAATCAGTTTAGGCTAATAAAGCATTGTTTGAGAACTCTGCAGGCAGTCGTTTCAATATAATAGTTTGGTTATTAGATGAGAAAATTAAGGTCGAAGTATCAGTATTTGAATTTCGCGCCGAAACCCCGACGCCTGTACGTCACTCTGACGTCAGGGATTCCAAAGTATGTTTTCGCATTTGGACCGCGTTGGCTGAGCAAAGGTTCCCGAAAATTGCCATGTTTAATATTTGGTTCCTTTAGAACAGAATGTAGTCAATCTGTACCGCTATATATTTAAGTAGGCCCTAGAAGATTACATCAAAATCCATGACGTCACAGCGACCAGGTGCGGAAACTTCAAGGAGGCGTCGCCACTCGGCTTTCGTTCTTGCACTTTTTCTGGCTTACCAACCGTCTTATCGTGGTAAGAGTGGTCTTTTTGGCGTCGTTGAAGAGTAATTTACTGATGCTGGAAGAAATCATTTTTCTCTTTAGTGTCCCTTTAAGAAAGCCGAGTGTCCGACCGGGGGACGCCTGTACCAATTTCGATAAGCGGTGGGTAACCAGCGGCAGCGTGATTTCGAACCTACGACCACCCGTAGCCGAAGCGGACACTCAACCGCGAGGCCGCGACTGCCACATTTCTGTCGCTGTCCAAGTGTCGACGCGGAACGAAAAAAATAAGAAGACCCATAAATCAAGCTGTCACTTTTTGCAGTCGGCGGCTTGCAAGTGATACAAGGCAAGCCGTCGCCGATCAAGTCGGCTCTATTGCGTTTAGTTATCATGCATTTCGTACGTAAACCCGCGAGCTGAACTATCCACCACCTCACAAGTTGGGTGCATCACTGCCGAAGGTACGAGGCGTGCAAGGGCAATATCCTTGCGCAGCGGAATGTAGTTCCGGGCATAACTGTCGGGTTAATGGCAGGATTAGAGTTTTGTTTTTGCTTCCTGCGTGGCATGTTGCAGCGATACGTGACGTGTTAGGACCTTTGTGCATGCACGTCGCATATACTGGTAATTCAGCGGCCGCTGGGTGGACGACGTGGCGCGAATGAACACATCTAGACGGGCATTCGGCATTCCTAGTGTGTAAAAGAAGTCCGGCAGCTTCCACAGTGCTGCAAACTAATTGTGAGATGCAGTATGCGTGAATTACAGGCTCGCCAATAAAGAGAGAGAGAGAGAACTGAATTTATTTGTTATTTAGGCGCATGTAACATGAATTTACGGGCGGGCTAGAAAGTCCGCAATGACTTGTTTGGAACAAAATTTGATCGCGCAATCCTTAGTGTGTCTGCTTTTGCTCAGTTGAGTTCTTGTGTTGTATGGAGGCAACGTCTCTTACCGAATCGATTTAGTCGCAGCCGCCTTCCGTCTGCTGTGCTTCTGTTCATTTGTGATTTCGTACTTCGAAAAAAAAAATAAAAGAAACAACCACATGCAGCAATGACTTCCCCTGACGTGCGCAAGCAACCACGCAAATGCCATTAGTATTCCATTCCCCGAAAGGTTAAATAAAAGCTGGCCCGACGTCAGAATGCCAGCGAACGTCTTTCGCTCTTTTAGACAGCAGATATCATTTGCGGCTTCGCGTTTGGAGATTTATTCTCCGATGGTTTTCGTACATCCGTGTTCTTTAGGTATTGTTAAAGCTCGCCTCCGGTACGAACATTCGTGTGATGCGGCCGAAAAACGACGAGGCGTGCTTAGAACTATCTCTCGGACAACGAAGATCGTTTCGGACGCTTCGGAACGACCCTCCTCAGTCTCCCAATCGGCCTGCCGCATTTACGCCCTTTCTAAAGCCCTTCACATCCTTGAAGGCACCACAAGGTCGTTTGCCACTTATCGCCCTCGTCTGGACTCCGAGGCCACGAGCCTTTCGGTGAAAATCAGCAAGCACGCGGGCAATGCACTGAGAGAACGCCGAGGTGACCGGCGTGGTTCCATTATACTTCCACGATATTACACAATAATCCAGCACTATCGCCTCGCCCCCTCCCCCCCCCACTCTGCGTCACTCTATGACCCGAGCAGATGTCATCACTTGGCGAGTGGCTACAGCGACAAACTAGCACATATCCCCACCTCTCTCTTTATTACCTCCATGCTACCGACTATTCACACACACACACACACACACACACACACACACACACACACACACACACACACACACACACACACACACACACACACACACACACACACACACACACACACACACACACACACTAGGCGAATCAATGTACCCTTTCAGGAGCCTTTTCCTGTTACCCCCCGTCTTGGCGGACGGCACGCTCATGAAGGCACCTGAGAAAGAGAGCGCTTGTGACTAATGTTAGGGGACTAACTTCTTGTTGTACACCCAGTTCCTCTTACAGGAGTTCTGGCAGTCTCCAATAAAGTGCATTTACTCCCCTTGTACCCAAGTATACTCAACGTACTCTTTTGTGAATTTTTTTTCGTGTTATGGCCAACTTCTACCCCGCTTCCCACTCTCACATCGTGTCCTGACTTTGTTTAGAGAAGAGTTGCCAGAGTCACAGTAGGAAAAGCTTGCGCCGATTTAATCTATTTCTTTTTCTTCCCGCTTCGCCCTTTCGCAGTGTAAGACAGCAGACCGAGTGCAACCTGGTCAACCTCTCTGCCTTTGCTTCTCTCTCGCTTTCTCTGCACCGTTATGAGACTTATCTTAATTGTCCGTCAACAATTATCACCTACCATGCGCACCTTTCCGTTGACCTAAGCTTAGCGCTTCCGCGGTACTTTCAAGTTTTAACTGTCGAGCGGCAAGCGCATTCTACATATAGTGTGACACAGCGTCTCATATATGACAGTATAATAATAATAATAATAATAATAATAATAATAATAATAATAATAATAATAATAATAATAGTAATAATCAGCCTATTTTTGTGCCCACAGCAGGGCGAATGGTTCTCCCAGCGATCTCTAGTTCTCCCTGTCTTGCGCTTGCCGATTCCAACCGCTTGCGCCTGCAAAATTCCTAACCCCACCTAATTTTCTACAGTCCTCGACTGCGCCACTGCGCTTCCATTCACTTGGCATCTAGGATACCTCATGTAACGCGCCGCCGTGCAGGGTAGTGACACCTTTTGGCCTGCGCCGCGCCGCGGTATTGTTTTGCGGTCGCCATATTGGGGCGAGTCGCTTGCTTTTGTTTGTTTGATTATTCTTAAAGCGTCCGGCCCACCGCATAATCAGTTTTTCTGTGACGCGAGATGTGACCAGATTTATTTCGATTGATTCGGGTTCCAGAATTTTGTCGTTGTCTTTAGGGTGTTATCTCGAAGTTTCCTTACCAGCTTTAAATTGAGCTCAGCCGAGAGCGGGGGCATCCTGTTCATTGATAACAGCCGAGCACGTTTGCTGCTATCGCCGCCGCGAAGTTGCGCAGTTCTTAGTGGGCGCAAGTCAGCCTACTAAAGTGTTTCTTTCAATAATGTTTTTGTTCTCTTATTTGTTTGCTTGTGCACGACATTAGGCGCGAAGTGACACCTTCTTTGTCTCTCGCATTAGCGAGTAAATGTGCAAGACCTTTATACACCCGAGTTTGCTAGCGCATGCGCATGCTAAACAATAGCGTCCGACGCTCCTTTGCCCGCCGTATCTGTGCTCGCCCCAATAGGGCGGTCACGAAGGCAGTGTCTCTACCCTGTACGGCGGTGCGCTACATCAAGGCACCCTACTTGGCATCCATCTTGTAACTCTATAATGGTCCACCGGTTATCTACCTTAAGCATTACATGGCCTGCTGAGCTCCATTTTGTACTCATAATGTCAACTATAAAATATCGGCTATTCCCGTTTGCTCTATAATCCACACCGCTTTCTTCCTGACGGTTAATGTTACGTCTAACATATTTCGTTCCACCGCTCTTTGCGCTGTCCTAACTTGTTCTCGAGCTTCTTTCTTAACCTACAAGTTACTGCCCCATGTGTTAGCACCGGAAGAATGTAATGAGTGTACAATTTTGTTTTCGACGACAGTGGTAAGCTCACAGTCAGGATTTGGTAATGCCTGCCGTATGCACTCCAACCTATTTTTATTATTCGGTAAATTTCCTTCCCACCATCAGGGTCCCCTGTGAATAATTGCCCTAGACAAACGTACTCCTGCACAAAATCTAGAGGCTGACTCGCGATCATGAATTCTCGTTTCCTTGCGGCTTTGCAAAGCGAAGATGGCGGCTTTGCAAAGTTCTTGAAAACTAGACCGGCGGTTGCGCCAGCGCACAACCAAACGTGTTCGCTTAATGTCAACTGTACGTTGTGGTTTTCGTAAGTTCGAGTACGCAAAGCGTTAAAATACAGCTACAACACGACCTTTTTTAGCCGTTTATTGTCGTCAGGGGGCGGCGTCGGGCGGCAGACACGTCTTTCAAATGCGTTTCGTTATTTCGGTTCGAAGCTCTCACTTCAGCAGTCGAAATAGAGTGTCTTCGATGCTGGCTACATAATTGGAAAACACCCGACATGTGACCTGGACAAAGTTTGTTTGGCTATCGCGTCACGCTGCGCACGACATTCATTTTTCGAGTGCAGTAAACAGGTCAAATATAGATTGGTTTGAGTTTGTCGCCATTCAGTAACACGCCGAAGCAAGCAAAGGGTCGGAGAGGGGGCGTTGTCCGCAGGCGCGAGTCGCCATAATTAGTATACGTGCAGTCCCGCAACAACATCGCGCACGCGTACTCAAAGGTCAAGAACCTTTCAAACGGCGTGGGATTGAACTTTGTCCGCCACGTACAATAAATCGGCTTCTTAGACCTGACGGCCCTTGAACGGTTCTGTACTCACCGCAGCAGAAGCAAAAAGAAAGTGAGCGTGACAACAATAACACAACGAAGGGGGTGGTCGCGATCGACAGCGTACAAAAGGCGGGGCGCCGATAAAAAAAATATTGCCCTGTAGCGACGAATCGAAGCAACAACGCCGTCGGGGACTTCATAGATGGCGTGCGAGTGGGTTACTGAAGAAAAAGAGGGAGCGACAGAGGTAAAGATAAAAAATGCCCGTTCGGCTCCCTTTCCACGCGCTAGGGCGTGTAGTCACGCCAGGCTGGCATTGTCCACAGACATCGCCGACGACGATGCCGACAATTGGTGCTCGTCACGCCACCTGGCGGGCGTACACCCGGGTAAACATTATCGTCTGCTTGCTTTCGAAGGTGACTGCACGAGCGTTGTGCAGGCGACGCGCATTGTCGCTGGCGGCACTGAATGTATGCAGCGGGTGCCTATTTATGCTTGGGTTGGGTACATATGAGTGGGTGGAGGAGGGGTGTTGTGATGGGCGACTCCGTGGCGCGTCGTACAGGGCGCCGCATTAAAGGTCACGCGACCGTTGTTGAGAGTTGCGCGGATCCACTGTGACAAAGGGTAGCGGCTGGAGAATGCGAAAGCACCGTTGAATTAAAGGGCACTGCAAGCACCGACGTTAGCGGGGTTACTAAAGCTGCTCGAAAGATGTGTACCAGGAAGCCCAAATGTCTTGACATGTTCACCACTAAGCTGGATATAACGGACGACATCCTAGCGATTCCCTCCGCCCTCCAAATTTCCATCGCTTTTGTTTTCATAAGTATTTCATCTACCACTTTCTGTCATTATTATGGTTTACTGTTCACCGTCTCTAGCTCACGGACTCATCGAATGGTCTTTTCCACTATATCTGGCAAAAGTACGTAGAGGTGTGTGACAGTGACCGAACTATATCTGTTGCAAGAATAAGCGACATTCAGTCAGGATAAGGAAGCAGAGTAGAACTACTGAACCCTGCTATTCTCGGTAGGCAGTTTGGATGTCGTGTTATACAGTGTATTCAATGTATTTTGAAGCATTCTGGAACGGCCAGGTAATCATTCGGGATTGAATTCAATGACACCTGACTTCAGCCGACAAAACTGCTCCAGTCGTGAACGAGAAGTTCAGCAGGCCGCCGGTCAACGACATGGCACGTAGGAACTTAGAAAGCTTGAGGCGGGGCGCCTGATTGCGCAGGTTGCTTCACGAAGAAAAATATAGAGAGAAAAGGGTAAGAAAGGCTGGGAGGGACAACCAGACGAAACTTTGGCTTGCTATCTTACTCAGGGGGAAGGGGACATTTAAATGCGATGTCTTAATCTAGGTTGTCAAAATACATACTTTCGGAATGCGAGAAAGGTCAGCATACGATCAGTATAAACATAGTTAATAGTTCATCTATCAATAATAATGACACTGTAGATTAAAGTAACCAAACGCGAACCAAATGAGCTTTGACAGCTTTGACAGTTTCACCGAATACGGATAAGCGGCAACGAAGTCCTAGTGTATACCAAACGACGGCCGTTTATCTCGTATTTCTTTTTTCTTTTTCAGTTATGCGCATCTTCGTCCGAACCGCTCGCCAAGCAAAAAAGAAGCACGCGATGTCTTGCTTTCGGCGTTGATTGCATAGGCGTCACAAACACGGATGAAATAAGATGAGAATATGAAAGGAAAGGAGTAGGGCAGATGGCTGTATTTGCACAACACATCCGCGCTTCCTGGCGTTCAGCAGGGTGGAGGGGGGGGGTCATGAAAAGGGGGCACGGTCGGCCTAAAGGTCGCGCGAGAGGCCGTCGGATGCCGGCATAAGAGGCTCTCTTTCGCGCCGCGCATTCATTAAGCGTGGCCTCCGACGGCACCACGCGGCGCCCGCGTAGGCGCGCGAATGAGTATCACGGTCGCCATTAGACGCGGGCGCCCCCTGCTGTGGCCAGCCGCAGCAGCCGCGCATTGACGTCATCGCGGGTGGATAGTGGAAGCTCGCGCCGCACGCCGTGGCGAGCCGGATAGCTGCACCACGCAGTGCGTCCGCATCATATACAGCTTTCTTTAATCACGTGCGTTCTTTCAGCATTCATATTCGTTAATTTAGAGGGGATGGGCACAGAGTCACCTGCTTACGCATGAATCCTCCAATTTTTCTTTCTGTACACAAGTTGCATATCTATCTATCTATCTATCTATCTATCTATCTATCTATCTATCTATCTATCTATCTATCTATCTATCTATCTATCTATCTATCTATCTATCTATCTATCTGTCTGTCTGTCTGTCTGTCTGTGCATCTATCTATCTATCTATCTATCTATCTATCTATCTATCTATCTATCTATCTATCTATCTATCTATCTATCTAAATTGGTGCAAATAGAATTGGTCCATAAGCATTAGCTTCTTCGCGACGATACATTCCTTCACTCAATCGGAAACGCTAGGAGACAGGACGTGTCACGCATAACACGAATTGGCTCTTTATATAGCCTTATATACTACCCCCCCCCCCCCCCCAAAGCTGCACCGGTGACCGACTCTGCTCTCTGCGAAATTTTGCAAAGGAACTACAAACGGTGTACTAAATGCAGCAAATAAACAACTCCGAGTACATAACGATTTTGTTTAAGCGACGACTTCTACATCTTCCTCTCCACGCTTCGACGCGTTTTTGCTCAGTCGGTTTCTCGCCGAGGAAAGTGAACCGATTCCGGAGATGGCGTAACGCTTGGGTCAAGTGGGTCACGCCTATGTGTTATCGGATTGGAGGCTCGAACGCTTATCATTGCTTCGTCCTTTAGGAGGGGTTTATACAATATAAAATGCCGCTCACTGGAATGCCAGCGAACTTCAGCAAAAGCAGGCGCCGTCTTTCACAATGACTATCGATGATTTCTACCGATTTCCTTTTTTTGTCTCTCACGGAAAGTGATGCCAGCTCTGACGCAGCTTCGTGACGTCACGGTCTCTATAGCTTGTAGGTATACAGCGCTTATACCCGTTTAATTGTACGCCTTTGTATGTTGACTCGTTTTTGACCTTGTCTTCTCTTACAGGCGACACAGAACAGAGCGAGAGGCCACAAAGGGCCCACGGCCCCTTTCTTGACCACATTATCTGCTCCGTGCCAATGCTCTCTTGAGATACAGATGTATGCGTAATTTATCAGCCTATTTTTTTTTCATCCGCGTTCTTGATTCTTTCTTGAAAAGTAATTTTGCTCTGCGCTTCTCCGATTTCTAACGAGACCCAGCCAGTGTCGCCCTGCGCTGCCTCGTTTGTGGTTTTACCGTAGGACCCCAATGCAAATCGGCCCACCGACCTCTTGCTAACTTCCGATATCCATGAAAATGTCCGATTTTAAGCACATAATGGCATTTGCGAACGTTATATAGCGCTGGCACTGTTACTTGTTTTCGGATTCCTCGCACCGTCTCATATTTATTGTCTTCACAATGTGCTCCACGTTCTATTATAGCCGCATTCCCCTTCCTCTTCATCGTAAGATTTTCTTAGTGAGCGAGTAGGCATTTTCTTTGTTTATGCATTCATCAAGGCATTTCCAGGGTTGACCATGGGTGTGACTTGCTGTTTAATGGATAACACGTTATTACTTGTCTCTTCGTTAAAAAACATGATTCCCGATTACTCTGTGCTAAAATTAGACCGAGATGTATCGCTTCATTGCCACATATACTCACAGTTAAGTCACTAAATACTCTGCATTTGCCCTTAGCAGCCCAACTTCATTCGCGTACGTCAGCCTAGAGATACTCTGCTGCTCAATCTGCCCGTTGCAGGGCGTAATATACATCAAAATCTAATTTACTATTTCCCAGTCGTTTTTCGATTCGATTAACATAAAGTGTAATCTGCAATGAATATTGAGGGAATCCTTGCTTCGGCCATCGGTGAACTTCTGCTACCTATGTGTATTTTCGACCTTTCCAAGCGGTTTGTAGTCAGCTGTGCCCCTTTATAGATATCCCCCCCCCCCCCCGCAGCTCCACGAAATCCCCACCCAAGTTATTGTGCGTGAGAATATCCCCTAGCAACTACCTCTACACGTGGTCGTAAGCTGCCTTATTATCTAGAAAAGCTATCCATAACGGTGTACTGTTAGCCATTAAGATGTCTGTGCGCCCTGGGTGAGTACAAAGACATATCTAAGTGCCTTCCTGGGCAGAATACATCCTGCAGTTCTCCCAGTATATCCTTTTTCTCCGCCCACTTCAACATCGCTCTCTCTTTCTCTCTCTCTCTCTCTCTCTCTCTCTCTCTCTCTCTCTCTCTCTATATATATATATATATATATATATATATATATATATATATATATATATATATATATAGCCCCGACATTAATGTAACTGGTCTGTACAAGCTCATCTTATTCTTATCGCATTTGCCTTTATATAGCTTAGACTAATTCTGCCTTCCCGCCATCTAATTAGATTTTTTAAAATAACTTGCTCGATGGCACTACACAGATGTGCCTTGCTCGTGGGACCCAGCTGTTTGATCAGCCGTATTCAGAATGTCATCAGGTCTTACTGCCATGCTATTAGCGACATTCTCTTTTACTTTTCTTTTTCCTGATGACATTTTCCGCGTTACATTTTACCATCAGGCTTTTCTTTTGCTGGATCTGCCTGAGCCTGGAACACGCTTTCTTCTCGACGCCACCGCAAGTAGCGCCATCTACCGACTACCCTCAATGCTGCACATTCCCTTGTGCAGGGAGATCACCTTGTGCAGTGAGTGAGTGAGCGACGAACTTTAGCGCAGGTCCGGCGAGGGACGCGAGCTCCTCGCGCAGCCGGCTAGTCCCACGTTGGCACCGGCTGGTCTAGCCCGCGGGCACGCCGGACGGCCAGGATTTGCTTTTCTAGAACGGAGCTATACAGAAGCGAGTCCCACTCCTCCTTGGTGAAATTGTGGTACGTCGACCCGCACTCCCAAAGCATGCGCGCTAGAGTGGAGGTCTGGCCGCAGGACGGGCAGGCGTCGTCGCGATACACGTCGGGGTAAGCCTCGTGGAGAGTGGGCAGACACGGATATGTGCTGGTCTGTAGACGCCTAAGCGAAACGGCTTGCGCCCTATTCAACTTGGGGTGATGGGGTGGAGACCCTTCTAGACATGTAGAAATATTTAATAATCTCGTTGTGAGTAGCGGGGGCGTCCCTGTGACCGCAGAGAGGAGGGGAGTCGGCGCTCCTTATATAGAGGAAGAGCGGTCGGTGAGGTCACGCGCAGCCTCGTGAGCAGACTCATTGAGGTTCGGGGGAGCACCCTGGACCCTACGTGAGCGGGAAACCAGTGAATTGAATGGTTTGTGGGAGCGTATGCGCTCGAGCTGCTAAGAAGACGAGCAGCTTCCTTGGCGATGCAACCCTTCTGAAAAGCCCTAACTGCCGTTTTGGAATCACTATAGATTTAGAACCCAAGGGCGAGGGCGAGGGCGGCTTGCTCGGCGACTCCGGGGTTTGAAGTGCGAATCGAGGCGCTATTGGAAATCTTGCCGCTCGAGTCGACCTGGTGCAGGGTGTCGGTTATCTTGAATTTTCCTCTTTCTCGCCACTATTTGCCTTTTTCGTGGATTTAGGGTAGCAAACCGTACAACCGTTCGTTTACCTCCTTCCATTTCCTCTCTATTTTTACATGTCTATCTCTATAGGTCCGACAGAGAGGCAACAGACGGCAACGGTGAGACAATTCTGTCCTTCGCTACTCGTCGCTGTGACCCGGCGTGTTGGCTCACTGGCTATGGCGTTGCGTGGCCGAGTACGAAGTCTTGGGGTCGAATCCCGGCCGCGGAGGTCGCATTACGATGGGGAGCGGAATGCAAAAGCGTTCGCGTACGCGCTTGGAGTGCACGTCTAAAGAGAACCTCGGGCAGTCACAGTTACTCAGGCGGTGACGTAGGGAGCCCCTCCCCCTCCACCACGCGTGCGTCATAACGCGCTCTACAATTTCGATGCGTGAAAGCCGAACAACTTATTTGTTTTAAAGCGAAAGCTTTGCTAGCCGCGAACTTGCGATTTCGCCGTGGACGTGCTCCGAGGAGGCACATGACGTCACATCGCGTTCCTCGTCGTTGCGTTCGTCTCCGCTCGCTTCGCCAGCTGCGTCGCATACCTGATAACATGTCGGAGGATTGAAAAGGAGAGCTCGCGTGCGCCGCAGCCACAGTTGAGGCGGCAGTAAGGACGGCGACAATTCTGATAAGCAGGAGGAGGCCTGGAATCGACATCGGAACGAGATAAAGAGGAAACGAATCGCCCAGGAAACAGACGAACAGCGCGCCGAACGACTGGCTAAACGCCGCAACATAGCTAGACAACCAGACTAACCTGAACTTGCAATCAAGATTAACCAAGGCTAACCATGCTATGCCTTAGCTTTCGCTACGTATATCCTGGCTTAGCCGAGCTAAGCCAAGGCCATTTTTTTTTTAACACCGGATTCGCGAAATTTGTTACAGACCAGTAGACTGCCGAGCGAGTCAGTGCGAGTGTCGAAATGTTGCGATGTCCTGCTACCACGTGACCACCCTTCGCATCGTGACGTCACGACGCGTTCACCTCCCGGTAAACGAAACCAAAACTGATTTGTGGAAACGCTATTACAGTGAATTATTTAGGGCGCTCGAAGGCTTTATAGTATTCATTTTATTTCAGTGGGTTCGAAGTGCAGAACATTTAATTTCAGGTGAAAAAGGAAAAAAAAAGTGAGAATGCCATTACTCCTTTAACCTCTGGTAGCACCTATTTTAGGTAACAGCTATACAATGACACTCACAATGTAAATCAAGCCGGCCAAGTTTGATCGCGGAGAATAAACCACGATCTTTTTTCACTATAGTTTGCTTTCGGCGTTTACACAGCACGTCTTGCGACAAGATGGCCTGGGGTTTCGGTAACCGCAAACAGAATACATCGAGGCTAGCTCTAGCAATATAAATCAAGCCGCGTACGCGCGGGCACGAAGAATAACCATTATAATTTTTTTCTCTCTTTCTATAGCTTGCTTTCGGCAATATAGTACAGTGTACGTCTTTGCCGCAAGAGGACTCGGGATACTAACGGGCAATGGGTGCTTCATCATGCATGCGTGGCTCATTAAGGTTGCTGCCAGAGCTGCCGCCGCACGAGAATTGATGGAACGCTCGTCAGTCATTCCCGCAGACGTGCAACAGGCGAGAATGAGTGAAAGGCACGCGTCGGATGTGTTTTTCGCGGCATTTCGTGGATTTTCGCAGCATATCGACAGGCGCGAAATGAAAAAAAAACGCCCGTGCACCGTGAATTGGGTGCATGTTAAAGAACCCCAGGTGGTCAAAATTAACCCGGAGTCCCCCACTACGGCGTGCGCCTCATAATCATATCGTGGTTTCGGCCCATAATACCCCAGAATTTAATATGTTGCCGGATTAAGGCGTCTGATGATATATATATATACTTGCAAGAATTACTATGAGGGACCCAAGGGCTCTGCGATCAGTCAGCTACACCATGAGAATGATGGGTAATGGATGGATCTGGAGTGCTATCCTGGGCGCTGTCAAATTTCGCCATATTATCGAATTCGCCATCTTGCGAGCTCTGATTGGCACACAGGCCTGCTACGACTTCTCTGCATGGCTCCGAAAACGCCGACATGGCGGTGTTTTATAACGTTGCGGAATTTTATAATGTCCGGAATATAGCGTGTCTGGTATAATCTTCGGGCTTGTTGCTGCAGACGCTCTTGCGAAGTTTTTTATTACGCTTTGCATTTATAAGTTGCAAATGTTGTGAATGAGTGCGAGTTGTTGCATAACACTTTTTCGAACATTATCAATCAGGCAAAGCGCGCAAGGCCGTTTGAAGCCAGAAGTTTGGGTGAATCCATGTGCTACCCAGGTAATCCGTTGATGGCTTCCGTAGGCAATGATAAGGATGATGATTTTTATCAACATCCCCTTTGAAACGCGGCAGCGACAAATGGCCTGCTAGCTTGCTTGACCTAATCGGGTGTTACTGTATCTAGCACAGTCTACCATTCTGGCTATTTTTCCCCCATCATTTTTTTCTTCTTCATTAAGAGCTCATTCACTACATTGTGCGGATTACCTATGTCTGTACAATAAAGCAGCATAGTTCCCTCTACAATGATAATTTATAGCTAACTTCGTGGCCTGCTCGTCGAGCATCAAGTTTCGTCGCCGCAGAAAGTTGTCCGCTATAGGCCAATGAATACATGTCGGGTAACAGTCGATATCCGGCGAAGCTTGACGCCTTCGATCGCCGCTCCGCACCGTTCGCAAGGCCGTCCAGCCTTCCGCACGTGCTCGTGGCATTCAGCGCACGCTGTCTGACGCTGAATGAGCAACGAAGCGCGGCGTCCGCGACAGCGTCATTTTTCCTCGCCCCGACACCACCGGGAACGTAGAAACTGCTGCAGCACGCCCGCCCCGTTAACTCATACATTCGCAACCAGAGGGCGGGGCTCGCCACGGAACTTCGTCGGCTAGACGTACTCACGCGTCGTGTTTGCCGTACCCTCATGCGAGCATATAGTCCAGATATAGGCGCAAGTAGTGGTTCCACGCCATCCCATTAGGCATGCGCTCTCGCGAAAGGGTATAAGTTAATGTATACGCATGCGGGCCAGGTGCGTTGCGTCTTGGTCATGTTCTCCGGGTGGGTTGTGGTAACCAAGCATAGCGTGCTCTAGATGCCTGCTATGAATAATTGATGGACGGTGTTTTTTTAGGAATGCTGACACGTAACTTTTCCGACCTTTCATTTCTCC
This sequence comes from Dermacentor variabilis, assembly GCF_050947875.1. Classification (NCBI taxonomy): domain Eukaryota; kingdom Metazoa; phylum Arthropoda; class Arachnida; order Ixodida; family Ixodidae; genus Dermacentor; species Dermacentor variabilis. The sequence goes on along the minus strand of NC_134578.1, from coordinate 31,749,233 downwards.
TGAGGTAAATTAGGATTCTAGTCCTCGGTACCCTAGATAAACATATGCTGGCAAACCGCGGAATGCCATAAATAATTTACTCTAGTTCTCCTTCAGTCAGTTTCAGCTTCGTTTGCCAGGTGCTGTATGCGTCATGACGTCACGAGCGAACGCGTGGCCGCGTGGTGGCAAAACATCGTGACGTTTCGGCACTCGGTCCGGCTTGCTAGGTCGTCTCGCCACGCGGCCCGGTCTAATAGGCGACCGAGCCAGCTGAAGCGAAGGCCACAATGGTCACGATATTCTGCTCTCGCGTGACCACGCTCTATGCCACGGCGTCATGACACATACAGCGCCTGAGAAACGAAAACGAAACTAAGCGATAAAGAACTATTATGGTAAATTATTTTGGGTGTTCTGTGGCTTGTCAGTATCTTTACTAGGGTTTTCGATATCTATATGACCTTCATTCGACGGAAAATAACACTAAAGAATCGAAAATGTAATATCAGCAACCCTTTAAAGGAAGGGAAGGAGAGGCTCTTTAATGGATAGTGGACACTGGAGAGGTATGCCTGGATATATATATATATATATATATATATATATATATATATATATATATATATATATATATATATATATATATATATATATATATATATATATATATATATATATATATATATATATATATATTTGCCTTAATGGCGCAAGGAAGGCGAGGACATGAGAGGAAACTGCGACTAGAAAAGCGTCCTATATACGACGATCGCACTTACGACCAAATGTGCGAGTTTCCGCATAATTCTTTCCCAGTGAACTGGGAGGTGTGAGCACGCAGTACATGCCTGCACCGTACTCGTCCGAACGTTGCCTATAGGAAATACTTCTTTTCTGAAGTTGCGCGGGTAGGATTTCCACTGTGCCCCTCGTGCAGTTTAGGAGAGGAGGACACGTCCAGGCCGCAATCGCAACCTATTTACCTTCCCTAAAAGGGACACTGTGCTGTAACACCAGCAGCATAACTTCGCTTCGATATCTGCTTTATAGCGTTTGTGATGTTCTTAACACATGCTGCCGCGCGCGAGACGCTTTTCAAGTGAGGTATATTAAGAGGACCCGCCTATACAGAAGATGGCGGCCAGCTCACCATGCCTCACTGTCTTGATTTGTGCCGAGCAACGCCTGCTGTATAGGGACGCATATCTTGTTTCAAAGAAAGCGGCGCAATGTCGGCTCAGTGAGACGGAGAACGTGGCTACGAAGAAACAGCGTCGCTACGTCAAGTGTTTTCTGTCAGCGCGCGCACACCCTGAAGCCGTATCATACATCTGGCAGCTCGGGTCTCCTGTGCACAGGAGAAGACAGCTGATGGTTGCGCTTAAGTTCGCCACCTTCCCCTATAGTGACGTATCCCGTCGTGATAGGCTACACCTGGTCATTCAGTTTGCTACGCAACTGTACGCAACTGTACGCGACCGAGCGCAATTTGCGTTTACAAAGCGGACGCATGGTCAGTCGGTGCGATTATCAGGAGGAGAAGAAGGAAATTACATTTGCATATCCCCAGCCTGCGCAGAGAGCAGCCCTCAGTCCAGGGCTCCTGTGGCCTTTGCTGTGCTTCGGGTCCATTGTATCAGCTGTCGCTGGTCGTTCGAGTCCGAGAGCTGGCCAGCTAACACGGCATCCCACTATTCACGTGTATGGTTGGGGATCCTAGGGGCTAGTTGTACATTGGGGCAAGCCCCTGTGGCAAGTTACAGGGAGGCGTACTCATTATAGTGGGAGGAGGGGGTCGTGGTGCATGGGTGGGGTGCATGACATACTCGCAGCATGCCTAAATGGGGATACGCGTTTGTCTATAGTTCCCAACTTTACTCGATATTGGGGTGTGCCATCACTGTGAGGCAGAAGAGTGTCATGAAAGGGCGGTTTACTTGAAGAGGCGCCTGTTTGCCTATCCCCCTTGGGAAAGGGGACAGAACGAGAGAAATGAGAGCACGATATGGACGTAAAATGCATGCAATGTGGATGGAGTGGGGGAGAACTTCAACATTCATTACCCGCAGCCATAGGCTTAATTAAGGTAGCGCAGCGGCATTCTGTTAGCATACAAATTCAGTGTAGGTAATTTCCGGGGGGGGGGGTCAAAGTCGTCATGTCGTGGCGCGATTCACTGTTAGCTCAATGTCGTTAAGTGATGATGATGGGGATCGTTTGCTTGAAATTTTGTCTGCTTTATGTTTAATTTATTTTTAGACATTTCTCTTATTAGATTTTTACAGCTTTAAGCTGCCCCCTTAACTAGCTGGGTATCACGACTCCTTGCACGAAAGCTGAATGAAATTCTTGAACGAAATTTTATTTCAATAACCCTCCTTTATTATTATGAATTTAGCGAGATTGATGACATTCTGCAAGAATTGGTAACAGCTTCAAGTGCACACGAGATCTGGTTAAAAGGGTGATGGCTTGGGCTAGCCGGTTTTCCATTTTCGATTGTGTCGTACAGCGCGAAGCAGGGACAAGAGACGCAAGAAGAAAAAAAAAACGAGGACAAGCGCATCTGGTTAAAGCCGCGCATAGTTGGGCCCTAGACACTTCCAATCACGTAAATGATTAACACAGGCACACTGACGCAGCCTATTTACAACCACTTGCAAGTTGCAAGCAGACGCAGGCAAAACAGAAACCACTGTGACGTCCTAGTCCGTACGACCGCTTCTCAAGTAATTCTTCCACGTCTGAGGAAACCGCCAAAGCGTATTTCATGCCATCGCCCCAGTGTCAGTATAGTGTTCTACTCAATATGCCGCTTGCTGACCTCAAGCATCTCCTTGGACAGCGTATCAGAAGAACCAGCGAATGCTTGCAGTGCAGTCAGTGACGTCATAAGACGACACCTACACTTGAACAAAATAAAACAGAAATAACAATAAAAAGAAAAACCACGACCTATCACATCGACGTTTGCCTTGTAACGCAATGAGATGGTGATGTTAATGATGATTCTCTTAATATGGCACATACCCAGCCTCAGTGGGGGGCACTCGGTGCCCCCATCAGCTCAGTAGGGGGTACTGAGCTTGCTGCGCTTTATTTATTTTATCTTATTCATATTCTAGTATATATAATCCTGCATGATTTCTGTTTCTTTTCTTCACCGCTTTTAATGCAGTGGGGTTATTTATTCACTGAATCATTTTTCAAACTGTATCACCCGCTTCTTGTCCAATCACCCTTTGAGGATAGGTGCCATATAATCAGGGATCATAATTTTTTATTCCTTTTAGTTCTTTTCTTTCTGTACAGCAACATAAACAGGAGCAAAAGCAAAAGGCTATTTAATAGCCTGACAAAGGCCTTTGCTCCAGATACATCATAACAGCCAACACCAGATCATCACAACAATCACCGATCGTGATGAGGATGATGAGGATGGTCGTAAATGGCATCTCATATGAATCAGGATGGCCGCAGTCACCCAACCTCTTTGTTCAGGGTGCGTCGACAAAGCTCCTTCTCCCCAGCTCTGAGCAGGGGAGAAGGAGCTCCGTCGAGGCACCCTGTATGCGCTTGTCCTCGGAGAGCCCTCTATATCCGCTTCCGCGCCAATAACATCCCGTCATTATAACCGGGAATATTCATTGTCACGGACAACAACGCTCGACCCCTCCACCCTCTTTCCGAGCCATTGCTTTGATTTTGCGGAAGCCCCAGCGGACGAGCGTCGCCAAGCATCATTACGCGCACGAAAGAGGAGATGGTGGTTTGCCGCTGTAGAAGCGGTGAGCAGGAGTCGAGAAGGGGATGGGTCAGCAACGTAGTCCTTCGGGGTTGCGGGTTAAGGCCGTGCCAACAGCAACACAGACCACAGCTGCCCGGGCGCCTCGAATAGCCTAATTGGCGTGTGCGTGCGTATTCCTTCCAGCAGACGAAGCTTATTTCTCGCCGAGCGTCTTTTCCCACAAACACGCGCCGGTGACGAGTTTCTTCTTAAGCCTTTTCTTTCTTTCTTGTTCTTTTTTACTTTGCGTTTGTTTCAGTCACTTTCCCTCTAGTGCTCTTGCCCGCCGCGGCTATACCTACTGAGCGTTGGTTGCTCGTTCGCTCGCGTGCCCACAAAGGACGTCTTTTGTTACGCAGGCGACATAGGGAGCCGGCCAAGGTCGGAAACGCGTGGGCGCGCAGTTTGCCGTTTTTAGCAGACGATCGACGTGCGCTATGCGCCAGCAGACGATATGGATGCGATTGCCTTCAGCTTCTAACTGCGCCATTTATACGTGTGACGTCATTTCGAATGTAAATGTTTTAAGTTCATCTCGTAGCATATACGGCAAATCCTTGAGCAGTGTGCAATAGGCCACGATCTCATCCGAACATGGATCACCTATTCTTAATTTGCACAAACTAATACATTACGGTAGCTTCGCGTTGGTCGGTGTTGTGTGTGGTGCTCGTGCGGAACGCACCTGGACAGGCGCTTGACGTCATTCCACACCAGTGTATCTCATGCAGACGATGACGCCTTGTGCGGTGTGCAATCAGACGCCATTGCGGACGCGAACTTCTTTTTGTATAGCACTCAAAATGTACTGTATTCATTGTGACATCCGACGTACCTCTGTTACAGGCAAGATTCTCGAGCACACCCATCAGCAACACGGTGTGATGTTATTGTGAGTTATCCTTGAGCAGATATGCCTTATGCACTGCGCGCAGCAGTCGTCATCGCGAACGAGTCACCGCTTCCGTATAGTTTCTTATTCTGAACAAATCGAACTTACGATGACTTCCCATCTTTCTGTGCTGCGAGTTTCTTGAAGACTATGTCTTCTTTGGAAACTTCAGATCGATTTGTGGTTCATTGGATCTGGGTATCTGCTCATTTCCGACTCGTCAAATCAGACAATTTGAGGCCTTCTGGTGCACATAGCAACGAAAAAAGCATCAAAATGAAGTTTTGAACGAAAAGAATGGGCACCAATTTAGCTTAGCGCTATCTACGAAACAGTAACAATGCGAAATTAGCGCAAACAGCCTGAAATGAAACCCACGTGCGCTCGTTCAAACTGCGCGCTCCTAAACCGGAACCGGACGTACGTGTCACCTTACTCAACTCAAAATATGGGCAGATTCCCAAGGTAGCGCGGCCTTAACAACAAACCAGATGGTACACTAATGCGCCTAAGAATGACCTTGCATTTCGTCGATGTCAACCGCTCTTGGCTCGCCTTTTTTTTGTTTCGTTCCGGGCGAAGCTGCGTATGCGGGTGACGTCTTATCGCCTACCTACACATACAAATGATTCATCTCAAAGCAGACGACGAAAGACCTTGCGCAACATGCAAGCAGACGAAAACGCCTTCTGACGTGCCTGAACAACATTAAGGGGGCGCTGCGAGGCGCAGACTGTGGCGAAGAAAGCGTCTTCACACAGCGCGTCACATTCAGCAATAGGAGGCTATATCATGTGGAGAAACACCGGCTAAGAGATGACTGACATTAATCACTTGTTACTTTGACAACTGGTCTTGTACATTCTAGCTCAAAGCAGACGACGTCTGGAATGGCGCGAGAACGTGACGACAGTCGTGCTTGCGAAAGCGAGCATACATCTATTTCAGACATCAGCGCCATGTTCTGTCAACGTGGTAATTGCCTTCTTTTGCAAATTGGAGGTACAATTCCGAGTGAAAAATATGCACGCTACCTATTCGCGGTCAATAGTTTTGCGTAATTGCAATTAGCACGTCCTTGCGTAATTTACTGCGTGACGAGGTGCCATTAACCTGCGCGTCTGGGTTCGAGCTCTGACAAGAACGTTCCCGGAGTAAACCACAGTCCCAAAGGACACTTTCGATCGAGCCCGATCGGGATCGAATTGCTCACTCGCGATTGGCTCCTTTGCTCAGGCTGCGGAAGGGAGCCAATCGTATTTGTGAAATTCGATCCCGATCGGACTAAATCACTATCGAAAGTGTCCCCTGTGACTGGATACAACATAATTAAATGTCACTGTGGCTAGCTCATCACAGCATACCCAGAGACTACCGCAGACCAATCACGGCGAACGCCCTCTATAATGAGAAGCATACGACGTTTCTCCGGCATCTTTCAGTGCCACTTTTCTACAACTAAATAAAAAAATGAACGCAACGAAAAAAAAATATGCTATGGCAACTTCATATCGCATTACAAGTATATTTCCATACTGTTGTGTTGGGCTGACTGTGCAGGTGAATTATTTGACAAAGGGCCGAAGCAGAACTGCAGCATTCTGATGCGTATAGTTTACAAAGCTTTGAGGCCTGATAGCCAAATTCGGGAAAGTTCGTGGGGGGACGCAAAGACACGCTGTAGCATTAAAGAAAATGCTCTCGAGAAAAACTACGCCGGCACGCTTCGTTTTTTACCTTTTACTTGCGCAGCCGCGTCGAAAAAATAATGGTGGTCACATCAAACTGAACTGTTTACTCTCCGCATCTTATCACGGCGGTAAGATGCAAAGGCGGCGATATTTGTCAGTGGACTGCTCAAGATAACAGCTTCCGAGTTTCCCAGTATGGCCGAATATAAGTCACGAATACCCTGTTTGCTCGGTTTAATTAGTGTCCTGTCTTTATTCATGCGGTGTGTGGAAGGGGCGGTGGAAAGCATGATCGGTTGAAAAACGTCGTATACGATCGATACTTCAGTCGCGAACATATTCTTCTCTCTCTAAATGGAATAGATGAAACCCTTGAGGCACCGTGGTCAATTTCCCGCGCATTGCATGAAGCAGCCCACAGACAGCACTGCGAGACGAGGCCTTTGCGATGCGAGTGGAAAAGCGGAGCGCCTGTGGTTCTGCAGGTCCCCAGAGCTCAGCGTCAACCGAATGTCGCTCTATCGATGGAACTTTACATGCCACAGTCGAAAACTTGGTGCCCGCACGAAAGACGCCTTGGTTTAGGGTTACGACTTCATTTTCACCAAGCGGGTTTTCGAACTAACCAAGCCAAGCTGTAGCACCATGAGAAATCCTGCATTCTGCACCCACCCAAAAGCGGCTGTCGCGTCCAGCAGTTCGACGCCATATCGACTCCGTGTCACGTCTCGGCGGGTAAATATCAACCACCGACGTCATTGTCGCAGAAATGCTGACGCACGCGAAGCGAAGCCTATACGTACGCTTGACTTGCGTGATGCGCTCGTCTTATAAGGCGCGAAACAACAGCGATGATGCCCATGAGGTCACGTGTTGGTGGCGGGCATGCGCCCTTAGTCATAGCCATGTTGCGAAACTTCGCGGCGCATTAAAAGACTCATCAGTCACGGTCAAAAACCAAACAGAACGCGATAAAGTGATATGTTTTGGAAGAGGTGGCTTACGAGGGAGCGGCTTATAACACACACACGTGACGCGAGTCCTGCGTCAACCGAAGGGAAAGAAAATGACTCAGATAAAGCTGGCAGCTGCGGCGTACCTGCGCTAAGAACTTCCTCAATTTTCAACCACGGGCCACCAATTGTGCATCGCGTGAAGTAAATATGTACCTCGGCACTTCGCGCTTGAGACACAACGGCCAACTCAGTTATCCGACCCTGTAGTGGGGCCGTCGGGCGTATACCACATTCTACACTCTTAGAGAAGTTACACCCTTTGGCTTGCCCCTTCTGCCACACAACAATAATCGTTATCTGCCTGGATGCGTTTCCTTACCTTAACGCTGCGAGCCCGGTACTTTCCAGTAACGAACGGCACGCGCGTTATCATCATAGAACAGTTTACACCCTTTGGAGTGCTCCTTCTGATAACGCGCGTGCCGTTCGTTCCTGGAATGTTGCGGGCTCGCAGCGTTAAAGAAAGGAAACGCATCAAGGCAGATAACGATTATTGTTGTGTGGCAGAAGGGGCAAGCCAAAGGGTGTAACTTTGCCTAAGAGTGCAAAACAAAATTACACCCTTTGGGTTGTATATTGCCACACAACGATAAACGTCATCTGTCTTGTCCGCATTTGCTTTCTTTAACGCTGCGAGCCCGGTACGTCCCAGTAACGAACGGCATGCGCGTTATCAGCATGACATAGCATTCCCGACAGGAAAGTAGCGGGCGCGGCGTTTTCAAGAAAGGAAACGCAAGCAGGGCAGATGACGATAATCGTTGTGTGGCAGATATACACCTCAAAGGGTGTGCCTTTGTCTGAGAGTGCATGTAAACACTCAAAATCATGGAGTGTTGCCGACTCCTGTTTGCTGGAGTAATAGCTGATACAGCCCCGTTTTCAACTTTTGCGAAGGTTCTCTCACTCCCAGATGGAACGCGTTTACTCTCCTTTGGCCCGACCAGAGTGAAAGTAATCCTCCGGGAGAGTACGGTAATTACTGAACGTGGAGGTAAAAACGTAGGTCAAGCAGTTACTCCCACCAAAGGAGTTACCAGCACTATTTTTCTTAGAGTGTTTACTCTGACACACTCCTTCGTACGTGAATGCGATAACTCCCCAAAAAATGGAGTTAAAATGGGTCAAGCAAGTACTCCCACCAAAAGAGTTGCCACCACTCTCTTTTTACTCAGAATGCTAACTCGACCTGCTTGTGCCCAATGGAAGCCAAGCCACTCGTTCGCGGGAGGAGTGCGATAATTTCCGAAAACGGTGTGAGGGCGGTAGTTACTCACCGCAAAAAAAAAAAGGAATTGCCGGCACACTCTTTGTTCTCTGAGGGCACGCGAAGTCGCAGTCTATGAATAACGCCTCAAGTTCGCTTGCCTACTACTCCCCGGGGGAAGCGCAGAAACTGGCAGCCTACGCAAGAAAGTTTCGCAACATGAATAACTTATGATCTGCCGGAGTGATCTACATACGGCGCGATGCCGGGACCAACGAAAAAAACACGCGCTACGCGACATCCTCGAGGGTGTGGTCTCCGCGGCGAACGATGATCGAGTGTGACCTCCGCATCGTCGCGCCGGCGACACCGACGCTGGCTGACGCGACGGCGCGAGAAAAAAAAACGACGAAGTAAACGAAACAGGCTGGTGGCTCACGGCGGATGACAACGAGCCCACAATATGCGCACAAAGGCAAGGACGCCGGTCGCGAGAAGCCGCTAACCGACGTTGCCCGACCGGACCCGGAAACGTGTGGGCAGACCCTTTTGAGTCATCTAGACTCGGTCGGATCAGTGGCGAAAGGTTGGCCGGCGGCTCTTGTGCCCTTGATTGGTGTCCTACGAACTTGCAGAATAACGTACGCAGTCTGTCGCGGTGGTGACGGTGTTCAGAGGCGCGCGTAGGGGCAACGCGAGAACGTCAGTTCGACGTAGCCCTTGTTCGTCGTCGTCATCGTCAGTCTGTTTTGTGGCCGTTGAGGCTTTTCCTGTAGATTCTCCGAGCTTGGAGTCCTTCTCCAAGCAATATCCAGTTATTCTTCCCTTGGGTTGGCCAACTAGATTCCTCTGCCAGCAAGTCTAATCTAGTCACGCCACACGATGATCTGCGGTCATCTGCTGCCGCATCTATTCTTTTTCGTGATAGATCACCGCGTTAGCTACACCGTGGACATAATGACCTGCAAAACTCGACCTTTTGTCACTTACTTTTACCTCCCTTAATCTCCGTTCCACCGATCGTTTCGCGTATCTTTCTTTTCAACTGTTACTTTAGCCAAATTTCGCAAAATTTCTGCCAAATTTCACGGTTGTCGTCATTATTTTCGTATTTGTTATCGTTGTCATACCCCCCCCCCCTCGTATCTCCGTCGTCACCTTCGACCTTGTCATCATGCCAATCTACAACGTTTTTGTTCCATACCCTTCCCAATGTAATTATCATCTGGACCCCAGACCCTGGCTAACCCCCACGTTTCCAGCAGCATAACGAAATAACCACAGAGCCACAGCGTACGACGACGATGACCTCATTATTATCAAAAGTACGGTACACAATTTTTTTAATATATGCTAGATATGCAAAGAAAAACAGATGATGGTAGCTAATCGTAATATTGCTGCTGAACACGACGTTTAAAATTTATGCAGGATTACGCGCAAGTCTTAAACCGGGAGTAAAAATTGTTCCTCGGTCAGCCTACAGCTCGCAATCACGAACAGCCGGAAAACTCCTTCAACAATCAAACCAAACTTCCTCACCAGCCATGTTATAACGTTTTCAGCGCCTAATGCACTGTGACATGAATCAGCAAAACATGCACCTAGAAATCAAGGGACAACTACTCGCCAGCGTTGACGCTGTTGATGATGCCAAGGAGTACTTGAAAACTGAAATGTTACACTTTGGCGTAGTATAAAAAAATGAACAAGAACAAGAACGAACATGCTTGAAGTTTCCAAAATACCAACTAAACACACGGTCGATTCATACGTCATTCTCGGCTCCGGTGACGTCAAAGTTTGCGCCGGTGGCGTCACAGATTTAAACTTCGATCTTCAACAGGTGTCTGTTTCTTTTGTTGCCGCCAAACGAGCGTCCAGTTCAATGTCAGAACAGTATAATCGGTCAGGCTAACCGGATGTAATTTTTTTCTGATCATTGTCCCTTAAAAAAGCGGCTAACTGCCAAAATTGCTGGCATCGTTAAAAGCCTTAGCATATCATGTAGCGCCTGCGATGGCATCGCACATGCGCTACTGTGCTGCCTGCGAGGAGCGATGTCGATTAAATTGAATCTCCTTCAGATTGCGAGCTCTAATACTGTTTTGCAGTTTTTGATAGTCTTAGCCTTTGTTTGTGAGCAGTAAAAAAAATCTAAGGAAATATTCAGCCAGGACCATAAGAGCCGGTTTGAGCAACTCTGGCGGTTGAATAGTATAGCATCTACCTCATATACGGCGCAGATAAACATGAAGCATGCACATACACACACACACACACATATATATATATATATATATATATATATATATATACGGAGCATCACGGCGACGCCAAAAGTTAGCCTGGAGTGTCTATATAATTACTATCGCAATTTAAAAAAAAACGAATTCACTCCAGCATTAACGTCCAACCAACCGCTTTGGAGGTTACAAACATTTGGCCTTTAAAAGCCCTCCAACCGGTAATTTCTCGTGCGAAACTGTCAGTGCCAGCTTCCAAACGCACTCGCATTAGCAGACGAACGGTTCGAAGCAGACGACGCGGACGCACACTCCTAAGACTGCGTTCAGCAATGTACACTCAGAAATTACAGTATACGAAGCAGTTCCGCCGTCGCCGCGGTTTCGCTTACTCCTCTCTTTGCGTCGTGAGGCCCAAATGATGGATGATCCTTCCAGCTGTCTCGTTCGAGCAGCGGTGGCGGGGACGCCAGGCGCGCCGCCATCTGGGAACAATGTCGCCGCGACTGTTTTGGTTTTCATTCGAAGCCTCTCGACGTGTGCCCGCCCCTTTTGTCTCGTTCCTTTTGCGTCTTTTTGTGCTCAACATTCTTGTCGTAAACTTTCCGCTTCACCCAGGCCCTCTCGCGCGTTTCTGTCGAAGTAAATCCGTTGCTTCTTTCGGAACGATTCCGCGGACCTTTCTTTGCTTTTATCTGGACATAGGTGGTCGTGGTCCCGTGTGTGCTTATGGAAAACGACGTACGAATGAGGAACATTGTGTCGGAACGCTGGCGGGCTATCCGACTCAACGCAGGTCGAGGATATCATGCGCGAATAAACTGCGATGTAGGTATAATCTTGCGCCGGAATGTGTAGATGCATCAAGCCGATAAATGAACAGTATCAGTAACGCCTCCGCTGCGTACGAAATAGCTGCTGTGTGTAGTAGCTCCAGGGACATGAGCATTTTTATAGCGTTAACGGCCCCACACGGCGTCCCGCGTCGAGCGTCAACCGTCGTTTCGACAAAAAAAAGTCATTCCGAGCCGCTCATACCCAATCATGCGCGCCCTCCAGGTAGCGCAAAGAAGTTACTGAACTAATTTAATTCCTCAAAGTAAAATAGGCCAGAAAAATCGCAAAGTACGACTTACGCACAACCTACAGATATGATGGCGTCGGATCGTAATTTGATATATACGAGAGAACATAATTCTGCTACGCGGAAACTCAAAACACAGACCCATTTTTCAGCGTTTCTAAAATTCATAGGGTGGCCATGGCCTCCGAGGTCGCGCGCAAATCTCAAAGGCCATAAAGAAGCGCGCCCGGCCGGTTCCTTGCAACAACTCCAGATGGCACTTGCCTCCGTCGCATCGCGGCCACGCAAGAAGCCGCGTTTCAACCAGGAAGCTCGCCTTCGGGCATAGCGTTCGCCGCCAGCGTCTCCCGGTAAACATTACCTTTACATAAGCTACAGTTGCCGGGAATCGTGAGAAGCAGTCTGGGATTTTTGATTGCTATCGCGTTCCACTCTTCAAGGCAAAGCTTAAGTGTCCTCCAATTTTTTTTCTTAAAATTGCAGAAAGATAATCTTGCGCTTACCGCTGCTCTGTTATCAATGCAATTTCGCAGAAAGATCGAATTTTATGGTCTAGATCGTTCCACATAAGAGCCGGCAATTTTACTTGCTTGGTTTGTCAAAAAGAAACCTTAAGTGTGCCCTCGTCTGTTCCCCTCGCAGAGGGTAACGTTTAAATCATGGCAGATATGTCACTTCTGGCGTCAGCAGTAGGGTAATGGCTGGCCTTCGAGACTGGTTTTCAGGAGTGGCATCCGAGAGACGCAGATGAAGGCAAGTTGGAATTCTTTTTTCTAAAAGGACACGCAAGTACTTGGTCCAAGTGTTGCATTGAACGGCCCGGACAACGACTTAGGTCCACACTCTGACGAATAAAGTCCTCTCTCTCTCTCTCTCGATCTTTCTGCAAAATTTCAGCAACAACAAAGCAGCGCTAACCGCAAAATAACTTTTTCTACGATTTTAGGAGAAAGAAAATATGTATATGAAGAACCAACTCCGGTTGCTATCGAAAAGCGCGTTTAGCATTCTTTGGGAGGTGGTTATTTGGGCACTATGTTGCACTGTGTGTTGTTGGCTGCGATCCACTTGCCACCGTTTCGTATGCGGGAGCCAATCGGTATTTCGAGCAACGCTTCCTCAGGGGCAAGTTAAGCGCAGCGTCTGCGAGCAGAGGCACAGAGTGTCCAACGACAGCGCCTCCAAACGCTATAGCTGCGACGTGGGAAGAATGCGAGATTGCTGTTTTTACCGCCGGTATACCACCTGTAGCGGTATCCCTGCACAGTGGTACGGTTTTTACCACTGTGTTGGATAGATTGCACTATCTTCGGCATCGGCGGCCTACAAACAAGGTTAGACACGAAGAAACCATGGTTAGTTCACGAAGAAAGCTAAACGCCTTAAAACGCACGACTCTGTATTGCGGAACGTCGTCGGCTAATGCGAGACGAGTGGCTGCCTTCGGTAGCGCGTGAGGTGACAGTTTCGTAGGAGAAATTGCCAGACGGGCAGCCAGGGAGAGGCTAAGAATACCTAAAGCCTATCCGGCTGATTATACCTCCTGGCTGGAGTTCGTTTAGACAAATAATTCGCTTAAATTTGCATTCTTTCTTTTTCGAGTGTTTTTTTTTTTGCGTCAAACCGCGCTGAATTCATGTCGCGAAAATGTGATCGAGAGCCGGAACTCTTAAGATTGAATCTGTGCTTTTGAACCAAAAGAACAAGGCTCCGTATGAATAGAATGAAGTTTTCGTACGGCCAATAATGCCAATAATATATATATAATTTTCGAAAATTTATTTCGAGTTCTCGAATCAATCGTCAGAAATATGCTCTTTCACGACCAGATCTCGAGTCGCATTGAACATATCGTCCTAAGGATTGTACATGTGTCGCGAAACTATTTTCGTTATATCCGGTATTCTTTATAAAATTATATCTGTTCGGCGCTGATATTGGTAAGAAACGTTGTATATTTACTTTGTTATATACAATAACTTGTTATATCCCTGTTCGTTATTTCGAGGTTCGATTTTGGAAAGGCTGGCAAATTTAGTGCAACTTTGTGTGAGTGCGCCCTACATCAGTGAGTGTTGTTTTGCCGGCTCAAGGAATCTTTGGGTGCTAGGAGAAATATTTTGAAATAGTTATATCTATTTGCAAAGTCAATAATACCTTTTTATTGTTAATACTGCTACTTCATCGTAAATGGTGGTCATAGAATGATTCTTGAACAGGAACAGCATCGCACTCGCAAGAGAAAGAGAGAGAGAAATTTATTTACAGAAAGGCAGAGAGGTCGGCCTGAGCTATAACTTGCTCTGGCCTGCTACTCTACACTGGGGAAGAGGGACGGGGAGGGAAAGGGCTGATGAATGATGATCGTATAAGGAAGAGATGCGTATATACAAATTCACAGAGTTGTGGCCTCTCTAAAGCCGTGCGTCCAGCTCAGTGGCTTGGAGAAAAGCTATAGCGGCTCTTGTTACCAGGGCTGCGATGTTCTTTTGTGATACTTATGTCCCACATTTTGTTACAAATTTTGTGACAATATTTTTCTCTGCCAAGCGACGAGCAGTAGCGGGTGCCACCTAGAGGTTCAAACCTCTCCTATTACGTCATCTCAATAAAAAAAGTCCAGCCAATTAAAGAGCTTACAGATAATTATCATCATCGACTTTCTGGTTTCGTATAAACATTTCCTCGAGCAAACCTGTAATCACGCTTTTAGCATGGAAATCGTTTGGCCATTTTAAATTACTGACACATATTTTTTTCAACTAGAAACTATACCGCACATTTCAAGCACGCAGAAGGATCACTTAGAAAGTACGAAAATTGGGTTAACGTAATTTGAAACGAAAGGTGGTCTCCAAACTCTGTATCTGGCATCACCGACACCATCGTGCCGTATGATGGAGGAACATTTGCTGATGTCGTTTAGCGATAACTATGCGTGTAATGATGCTCGCTCATAACAAAAGAAAAATGGTGTCACATCCATCAGTCGGAGATCATTGGCAAGATTATATGCAACTATCAATGTTTCTCATGATGGTCGCGTAATTGGTGATGATATTTTTTAATGTGCTGTGATTATTATTGCACCCACACGCCTAACCCCATGCCATCTGTGAACCACGAAACTTTACGGGCACATCAGTAGACACGCTAAGTAGAAACCTCGCTGCCAAACGTGCCGAATGATACCACGAGACGGTAATCGCAACAGTTCGGTTTAAATCCCGTAGAAACCTACGCCATCTCTATGACTGTGGGTATGTCTATGCACGGGCACGTTACCCAGTGGCCCATGTTGTCTGCTCAGCAAGACAGTGGCCAGCCATCGCCATGACCCAAGCCATAGCAAGATAAGTGGCGTCTTCAGGGTGTGAGAATGATTCCAGATACGTACCGCAATCTGGGTGAAGTTACCAAAGAATTATAATCGCATTGAAATAAAGTAAACAGGAACGTTGGGCACATTTGTTCTGGCCGCGCTCGCGCGTGGCAGCACCAGCGATCTCGCAGCATATAGTTTTTCACTATAACACCTAGAGGGAAATCTGGCGCCCCCGTCTATGGGAGTTTCCTAAGGGGCGCTTTGCCGTCATGGGAATGACGGTATATGTGCCTGCGGGGCTTGTGTTGGCTGTTGTCGTAAGAAGCTTCGCCTAAAACGTGGATATGGCTACACAAATAACGCGTTCTTAAAGTAAATTCTTCATAAAATGCTTCTATTCACGCATATTACATCTTCCAGTGAAGTTTACTCACCTACAATGCATAAGCAAGCAAAGAAAAGCAAGAACAGACGACAAACTGTTCCAAGGCGAGCACGAATCTTGTCGTCTGTCCTCCAACAATAGCGGTCCGCTGATACTTCATACGTTTCATATAATTGTACATAAAATAACAAGTTCTCGTAGTCAAAGATAACATCTAATTTGTGTTTTAATAAATAGCTTTTTACGTGCTATGTTAGTAGAAAATTAATCATGGTGACAGACGGAACGGTGCTTACCTGGCCCTCTGAGAACGATGTCAATCCGAAGTCACAATATACCGGCATTCCCATGCATATCACAGCGCAGCAGCGCCAGATTTCCCTCTAGGTAATATGGTGAGAAACTCTATGTCCCGCAGGAATGAAGCTAGCCAGCGCATTGTATTATCACGTCACGAAGAGGCCACATCAGTGGTGCCGAAATCGAAACTGGTTAATAGAAAAGTACCGTGCTAAACTATTTAGTGCGGTCTGATGCTTTCCGGCATTTTGTTCAAGGGTTTAGAGGGTTTGGATCTTCGTTACACTGAAATAGAGAGGATGTGTCATGTAGATCAGATTCATGTTTATAAAAGAAAAGGCATACAGTAAGCAAGAATAGCAGGCATTGCTGACCCTTTCTTATCGTTCGTTCTCTGCCACTATGAACAATTCTCTTTGCCAGTAGAGTAGAAAACTGGTACCGTCGATCGAGAACATTCACGGCAGCTGTTTACTATTGTTTTCTTCTTTTCTTTCCTGCGCGAAAACTGAAAACAGCGCCACCTATTTTGACTCAGTACTCCTTCGACGCCTGGTTAACGTACTTTAACCTCGGGACAAACTCGTTTAGCCTCTAGTTAAAGTAGTTTATCCTCTAGCTATATACAGCTAGTACTCCTTTAGGTTCCAGTTCTCATCGCTCGACTGCTTTCCAATGTCTGACGTTCTTTTTTCCGTTGTCTCCGTTCGTGCTGCGCGCAATTGCACAGGCATACGAAGCCCCCAGTCAACATTTGCCGGAGAAACCATGCAGCTGCCCTCACGCATCGATCAGCCGGGGAACACGGGCTATGGGCGAATCGCAGACGAACCGAAGCTGGTGTTGTGCTAACCTTAGACATTTCACTCTTTATGGACGAGTGTTTCTCGAAGACAAAACAGGAGGGAAAAATTAATATATATATTATTATATATAAGATGGGCGGACGATAGATAGATAGATAGATAGATAGACAGACAGACAGACAGACAGACAGACAGACAGACAGACAGACAGACAGACAGATAGATAGATAGATAGATAGATAGATAGATAGATAGATAGATAGATAGATAGATAGATAGATAGATAGATAGATAGATAGATAGATAGATAGATAGATAGATGTCTTGTTTCTTGTATAGTGATGTTTCAACAATGCGAAAAGAAAAATTGATATAACCGGTATAGAGAAAAATATTTTGTCCTTGCAACACTAGCCATTGGCCTTGCGCGGGAAGGAAACGCGCGCACGCATGTACTACTAGGACACACTGCAAAACGAGGGAAAAATGAAACTTGCTGCTATGCTCCTTGACATGAATGAACACTTTCACTGCGAAGAAATAGGCAAGGAGCTATTGAAACGGGATAACAGTTTACAGTTCGACGAAGCTCACAGAAATCTGCTTTTAATTAGAATCAATAGGTGGCTAAAAAAAACGCAACTTCTACAACTGTGGGACGAAGTATAGGCCTCGAGGAGTACCCACTACGGCCCACAGCGACCGCCTTCTGCCGTCAATAAGAAAGAAAGAAAGAAAGGAAGAAAGAAAGAAAGAAAGAAAGAAAGAAATCGATTACGAGTTCGTGTTCTACACAGCTTAACATTTTCAACGAACCCATCAGAGGGTCTGTCGGATACGTCGGCGCATAGATTAAGAAAAACGACAGACTGAGCGCGAGAAAATCAATACGCAATTACCCTCCGCGTGCGACTGCCATCCCGACTGGCCGGACGATCCCGCTCTCAGACAAAATAATCAGCGGCTTCAGTTTTGTCAAGGCGAGCTAATTGCAGGATAGCCACGTCGAGAGCTGCCGCATATGGACCGGCTCCCGTGTCTTTCTGACTGCCAGCGCTCCGTAAAAGGCCATAAAAAAGGAGGCAAGAGATGAATAACCGGAAAAGAACGCCGCGTAGCCCGCCAGTCGCTACCTGACTGCTGCGGTATGCAGTAGTGTCGATAGCAGACGACGCAACGCAGTAGAGGGATGGCCGTCTGCTGCTGCACACGTCCAATGGAAGCAGACGAGCGCAAACCGCAGCGCAGCGCGGCGGGCGCGGCGCCTGCCGCAGTGATCCGCCGTACTGCGGCGCTCCTGCGCCACGTACTTAACGTACATTACTCCTGGCGCCTGCTATTGGACACGTCGCCAAACAACAACCTTCGATTTTGTTTGTTCGGCTCGCGCGAATCGCCCGACTCCTCCAACCACCGCTATCTTTTCTTTTTTTTCCTTTTAGCCTTTTTTTTTTTTTTGTTAGCGTCGACGTTCTCCTGCCGTCTCATCTGACTTTTACCTACAGCTACGACGATGTCGTCTGCTTGGGGAAAAAAGGAAGAAAGAGAAAAAAAATCACCACGGTCGCTTTAGTGTAACGAACTTCATCCGCGAGCCTTCGGAGAATTAGCGTTCGATACTGTGGAGCGTATGCTGTCGGCCCCCACTTCTATTCGCGATTAAATGTAGCTACTTTCGGACAGCGTGGTTTATTGCTGCACTGCAAATCAATTAGAAGCCCCCTTCGCTCGGAGTCGGAGGGGAATGGCGCTTGGGTCAGTGACGTCACGCCGCCGCAGAGCGGGTTGCAGACGTCGATCGTCTGTTGGGTTTCAGCCGCGGCACGCGTTGTGTAATATCGGCTTTCGCGGCATTCCTGCCTGGAATTATGAATAACTTCGCCTTGACAGTGCATCGAAAGCGCTGCATTATCGAGCTTTTCGTAGCCTGGAGTGCGGTATGCTGTATGAGTAGCATCACATGGAATTGGTGCGTCATTTAGGCCTGCAAGTGTGAAAACGGTTTCTAATTAAGTATTGCGAGTTGCGCTCAGATTAACGGAGTTTAATTATAAGTATCCTCAAGAATAGAGAAAAGGAGTTTCTCGTCCTTCACGGCGCGCATTGTTGTACATTGCAAATTAGCGCCTAAATATATGCACCTGTGGTGAAAAATTGTGTGATGCCAACAGTGCACAGTGACAACTCCCCTACTCGCTCTATTAGGAAACGGAAATTGACCCGCAGATGAAAGTACCGCAGTGCACATGCTTCTAGTCGGTGCCTTACGCAGTTTCAACGACAGAATATCCGGGGGGGGGGGGGGGGGACTCCCATTTAGTCGTACGATGCTCCGTAGATAATGCAGACGAACTCGCAAGCGATGTCTACACTTAGACAAGCAATAATTGTGACTTTTTCCAAACAACTCCGGATAGTTTGTGAGAGGTTCGAACGCATGATCAATAAAGAATACATGGAGATAATTATGATTTTTTCCCACAATGGCGTTTTCACTACTACACAACTTTTTGTTTGTTTATTCCTGGTGCGGAATCAAAAATTAACAGACGAAACGGCTCTTTGGAACGTAGTCTGCTCGGACAATCGACAAACCGTAGACGAGAGTTCTGTGTGCCGGAAACTAAGCAATGCAGAAACTGCAGTGTGGACCAGTTTTATTAGACCGCGCGCAACTACTAAAGCCGGCCGAAGGCGACACTTCGCACGCCTTCCTGCAGCCGACATGCAACAATTTTCTAAAAGCATTACCGTGCACTTCCGAAAAACTTCCCTATCCATGGACATAGATATGAAGGTGTGATGAATTACTCTGCAGTTCATCTTAGTTGAGATGTTGCACTCTTAACATTTTGTGTGTGTGTGTGCTTGAGGAAAGAGAACATGCGCAGGAGAAAACACGAAGTTCCCTCAAGTACGCCCTTCAACGTCGTCTGCACCGTACAGAGGGCGCTCGGGAAGGAAGGCACACTGTATCGATTGCTAGAGTGAGGATGTTCGGCGGGTGCCGAGAGAGGGTAAAACTGCCGCGCTCGAGAGGAAAGAGGAAGAGTTCATAGTGGAGCTCCGCTGCAGGGTGGGGCAAAATAAGCGGCAGCAAAGGGAAGAGATAAATAGATAACAAAAAAAAGACGGTATACGGCGGTCCGGCGGAGCAAACACTGCAATGCGCGCGTTCGTACGCAGAGCAGAGCACCCAGCCCCCCTCTGCGATCTGTGTGCGTCGCGCAATGAACTTGGGCCCCGGGGTCCCCTGCAGTCACGTGGCACGCTGACGTCGTGGGCGCCACTCTGCCTCCAGGGTATGTGGGGAGCGGACGGGGACAAGGAAGAGGGGGGAGGGGGGGAGATCTCTAGTGACGTAAGACGGCTGTCGCGGAAGTTTTCGAGAGTGCTGCCGACGTGGCCGCTCAAACGTTTGCGCTTAGCTTTGAAAAGTGCGAAGGAAGTATGTTTACTTGACGATCGAGCCGGGAGGTCTACAGTGCCAGGAAGAAAAAAGGAAAGCATCCTCTACGACCTCTGCAGATTACTGCGTACAGGCTGGACCTTCTCTGTGCAAATATACTTTTTTTTGGGGGGGGGGGGCAGAATCGTTGGGCGTAAACGTAAAAAATAAAAAATATAGATTGCAGATTTGCAATGCAGCAGTACTCGAGGGCCTAAGATAATGCTTTAATTCCATTCAGCTCCGTTGGTAGAGTGTCTGTCTGAACTACTCAGCCGCTTCTAAGCGTCATTATGCAGCAAGCCAGGGCCTCATTGAGGTTTTATAGGCGATGGCCGGAAAGTGCGCTAAGCTCAGCGCAGAGTGGCTTGTCTACTTTTGGAAATGGCTGTAAGTTAAATCTTAGCAGTTAAGTATGCTGTCTGCTGTGGCGGTGGTACGAGGTCGTATCCAGAAAGTTTTGCCAAAAAAAAAAAAAACAACGACAACAACGCAGTACCGTTTTCTCTGGAAAGTGCATTAGGCGTCAGCTAGGCACAATGCGGGCGGCCTGCTTTTGGCAATGGATATAAGTGCAACCGTAGGCGTTAACTACGCTGTCCACTGCTGGGTCCCGTACGAGACCGCATCCAGAAACTTTCATCTGCAAACAACACGGTAATCACGCTGCGCTGGAAAGTGTGGGCTTCGCGAATGTTTATGCGTGGTACATCCTCTAGGCGAGTTAGGTGCTCCGTGCTCGGGCCAATCATATTGTGCGAACGTTCGCCCTACAGTCGTGACTGGTTACTAACTGGTTAATATGTGGATTAACGCTAATACGGACTACTGAGGTGGACGCGTCTTGTGGTAACGAAACTTTCCCAATTAATTTCATCATCATCATCATCATCATCATAATCATCATCATCATCATCATCATCATCATCATCATCATCATCGGTCTAGTTTATGTCCACTGCTGGACGAAGGCAGTGGACATCTGCAATTACCCCTGTCCTGCGCCAACTGATTCCAACTTGCACCTGCGAATTTCCTAATTTCATCACCCCAGCTAGCTTTCCGCCGTCCTCGACTGCGCTTCCCTTCTTTTGGCACCCATTTTGTAACTCTGATGGTCCACTGGTTATCTATCCTACGCACATGGTCTGCCCGGTTCTATTTTTTATCTTAGTATCAACAAGAATATCGGCTAAACCCGTTTGCTCTATGCTCCACACCGGTCTCTTCCTGTCTTTTAACGTTACGGGCAACATTCTTCTTTCCATCGCTCTTTGCGCGGTCCTCAACTTCTCGAGCTTTTTTGTCAACCTCCAAGTGCCTCCAACATAACCCTAATCCATAAGAAAGGGACGCCAATGACTTGAAAAATTATAGACCAATTAGCTTACTGTCAGTTGCCTACAAACTATTTACTAAGGTAATCGCAAATAGAATCAGGAGCACCTTATAGACTTCTGTCAAGCAAAGGACCAGGCAGGATTCCGTAAAGGCTACTCAACAATACACCATATTCACACTACCAATCAGGTGATAGAGAAATTTTTTTTATTGCGATAAAGACTTGCCCTTAAAGGCATAATTCTTGCAGCGCATATGTGTATTATATGTGTGCTGTGAGGCCTGTGTTGTGTATGAATTGAAGCAGCGTTTTGTGGAATCTGTTGTCATGTATCCAGCGGTCATAGCTGGTTGTCACACTGTAGCGGAGGCCGGCTTGCAGTAGGAGACGCGAGCGTTCCGATTGTAAACCCGTACATGTCCATATTAGGTGGTATGCATCTGCTTCCATCATAGGAACGGAGCAGTATGGACACGTAGCTCCCAGTGGTAAATGCGACCAGTTCCACCTTGAGATAACAGCCGGTGTAAGGGCCACCCCGGCCCGAAGTCTCCTTAGCACAACTTCCTCCGCCCTAGTAATGTGAAGGGGGAGGGCGCAGACACACGGTGGGATAAGAGCGCGTGTGTCCTGCCGGAGAAAATTTTTACGGGCTCGGAGCGAGTTAAGGGGTTGAGGTGGGAGGGGAATAGGCGGAAGATAAGGATTAGGAGGGCAGTGTGCCTGCTGGTCAGCAGCAATGTTGTGAGGGTTCGCTGAATGGCCTTGAATCCAGTGTACCTTGACGCAAGTAGCTGTTTTACTATTCATAGTGTGTATTGTCTCGCAGATTTCCATCGCCTTATCAACCTTCTTGAGTTCCTGAATAGCGGCTAAAGAATCAGTGAAGATATCTAGTTGCTTGATGGTAGGCAGCTTAGACGTCGTATCTTGCACAGCGTCGTGGATGGCTTGAAGTACCATTACTAGAGCGCTGGCTTCCGTAGATAAATAGCGCTGGTGGCCACTGATGAAATTATGCGTAGTACTCAGGAATGATGTCCTTCCGCCGTATGGGAGAATGGCAGCATCCGTATAGACTTTGCAGATGTTAGCGCATGATGCATCGACGATATTGTGTTCGTCAATAATACCTGTTGTATCGCTGCGTCGTAACTTCGTTGACTTATTAGTTGTGATGCTGGTGAATTCCCAGGGAGGCATAGGATAGGGCTGACTGTCAATTCGAGAGCCGCGTTGAAAATGAGCATGCAACGCAGCGACAGCCGGAACAAGTTGCTTTTTTATTTCACGCGCTTTTTCACGTTGCAAAATTATCTCTGCAATTGTGTTGAGCTGGGCATGTTCCTGTAAGGTTGGTATCGGAGTGATGCGGGGCAGTGCTGTGATTGTGCGCATAGCACCGCGATTAATCGTCTCCAACTGTGCCAGCTGTGCCAAAGTCAGCCGTTGAAATTGTGCCTGATATAAAATTCGTGGCTGCAAGACTGCACGCACCAACCGTCAAGCTACGTCAGTGCGAGCTACAGCTGCCTTTGCTGCAATGCGACGAATAAGGTGAAGAGAAATGTGCGGAATATAACCAACCCTTATATATAGCTTTCATTGATTACGAGAAAGCGTTTGATTCTGTCGAAACCTCAGCAGTCATGGAGGCGTTACGGAATCAGGGTGTAGACGAGCCGTATGTAAAAATGCTGAAAGATATCTATAGCGGCTCCACAGCCACCGTAGTCCTCCATAAAGAAAGCAACAAAATCCCAATAAAGAAAGGCGCCAGGCAGGGAGATACGATCTCTCCAATGCTATTCACAGCGTGTTTACAGGAGATATTCAGAGACCTGGATTGGGAAGAATTGGGGATAAAAGTTAATGGAGAATACCTTAGTAACTTGCGATTCGCTGATGATATTGCCTTGCTTAGTAACTCGGGGGACCAATTGCAATGTATGCTCACTAACCTGGAGAGGCAAAGCAGAAGAGTGGGTCTAAAAATTAATCTGCAGAAAACTAAAGTAATGTTTAACAGTCTAGGAAGAGAACAGCAATTTACAATAGGTAGCGAGGCACTGGAAGTGGTAAGGGAATACATCTACTTAGGGCAGGTAGTGACTACGGATCCGGATCACGAGACTGGAATAATCAGAAGAACAAGAATGGGCTGGGGTGCGTTTGGCAGGCATTCTCAGATCATGAACAGCAGGTTGCCATTATCCCTCAAGAGAAAAGTGTATAATAGCTGTGTCTTACCAGTACTCAGCTACGGGGCAGAAACCTGGAGGCTTACGAAAAGAGTTCTACTTAAATTGAGGACGACGCAACGAGCTATGGAAAGAAAAATGATGGGTGTAACGTTAAGGGTAAGAAAAGAGCAGATTGGGTGAGGGAACAAACGCGAGTTAATGACATCTTAGTTTAAATCAAGAAAAAGAAATGGGGGGCATGGGCAGGACATGTAATGAGGAGGGAAGATAACCGATGGTCATTAAGGGTTGCGGACTGGATCCCAAGGGAAGGGAAGCGTAGCAGGGGGCGGCAGAAAGTTAGGTGGGCGGATGAGATTGAGAAGTTTGCAGGGACGACATGGCCACAATGGGGTTGTTGGAGAAGTGTGGGAGAGGCCTTTCCCCTGCAGTGGGCGTAACCAGGATGATGATGATGATGATGATGATGATGATGATGATGATGATGATGAAGTTTCTACCGGTGCCCCATATGTTTGCACAGGCAGAATACAGTTGATTGTACACCTTTCTTTTCAATGATAGTGGTAAGCTTCCAGCCAGGGTCTGGCAATGTCTGCTTCTCATGATCAATTACCTGTGGGTAATTGACCTAGGCTAGAATCTAGAGGCTGATTGGCGATCTTGAACTCTTGCTCCCTTGCCAGGCTATTATCTTTGTCTTCTGCATATTAATCTTCAATCCTATCCTTATTACACTTTCTCTGTCAAAGTCCTCGATTATTTGTTGTAACTCGTCCCCAGTGTTGGTGAGCAGGACAATGTCATTTGTAAGACAAAGGTTGCTGAGATAATCGCCGTTGATCCTCACTCCTACGCCTTCTCAGTTTAATAGCTTCAATTAATTCACGCTTCGTTAATATGGAAATTAGGTGTTTCAATTATGCAAACGCTATAAAAAGCGAAAAGCGAACTGCGGTCAATGCATTTTCTCGCTTGTTATCACAGACTATGTGTCGGGTTGACCTAAACCTGGACTACGCCACGGCACACGTCTTCATATATTTTGATTTCAAGCCCTTTTAAACGAAAAGGTCTGTGAGTGCTTGCCCGTTCAACCCACATTAGAATGTGACTACAGCGGGTCATTCCTGAGAACCTCGTATATTTTCTCAAACGAGCTCATTTGTCACACTGCGGATGTTCTCCGAGGCAGCAGATTAGTCGGTCGATTTTCGCGTTAGAGAAAGTCACGTGGCCACGTAAAGGAACACGTGATAAACGTCATGAATAGTGTGACCACGTACAGCGTTGAAGGAAGGAGATATCAGTTGTCGCTGCACGACATATATTTGTGATGCGCACAATGTTGTCCTCCTCGTCCGCTGCAATATTGCACACTGAAGCCTCCGAAATGGACGCACAGAGGCCGCCAATCTCTGAGCCTGGGTCGCATATTGAAATGGGCAGGAAGGCAGAACGACAGAAAGCTGAGCTAGTTGGTAAGTATTCATTATGCAAAAAAGAGAGGGTTGATAGTCGGCGTTCGTGTTGTCCACGTCTCTACTCTTGTGTCCTGTCAGCACGCCTCACCTGTTTTTTGCAGGAAGTCAGGCTACGATCCATACGGGATCAAAACTACGATAAAATGATTTTTAAAAAAAGGAGCACGAACGAAGGGAAAGCCAGAAAAAAAAGTCGTAAAGTCGTAGTGGTGGGTTCGGCACGGTCTGACTCATACCGGAAGTTGTAGATGAGGACATCGGCTTCCGTAGGTACATCTGGTGAAACACCACGATAAGAAACGTCCTCCCATTTGTTGCGCAACTATCTTCGGCGGAAAATAAATGCAAGAGCCAAAAGATACCTTGCAGATAATCACGTGGTTACCGTCGCATTTGCGCGAGCTGATAAGCATGGCACTCAACCTGGAAAGTCATGCCGTGTCCTGTCCAATTGATACGGCCAGCTTTGTGTACGTCCTATGCCATTTGAAGCCTCCCATCAACACCCGGACAAACATATAAAGGATATGGCAGGCTTACCTTAGCCGCGACAACGAGGGGTTCGAGGGTAAACGCCGAGGCGGGTTCGACAGGTCCACTGGAAGTACGACGAACAAACGTCGTTAGTTTAGCGTACTTCTCCCCTACGGAGTTTTCTGATGTATGGTGTACCAGTAACAAACAAACACACACACACACACACGCACGCACACACGCACGCACGCACGCACGCACGCACACACACACGCACGCACACACGCACACACGCACGCGCGCGCGCGCGCGCACGCGCGCACACACACACACACACACACACACACACACACACACACACACACACACACACACACACACACACACACACACACACATTCGTACTATAAAGCTACTTGAGCAAGAAATCTTATCTCTGGATGTCCTGTTTAAGTACACCGAGAAACTGTTATGCTCGTCATTTGGGGGCCACGCCAGGTGCCTCCAGTGGGGCAGTCGCGCGGCCATATTGCGTGCATTCGCGGGCTGCTCTCACGCTCGAAAAAAAAAAACACTTTTATGCAGCACGTGTTGAGCAACAGGAAGCTGTATCGGGAGTTTTTCATGTTGCTATACAATTTCCCTCATTGACATTTTTCATCTAATCATAATATTTGAAAAGCCGAATAATTAATTAAGACTTATTATTTAATTAGGCGGATTGCAAAAAATGTTAATCTGAGTATCTCCAAGCGACGGCAAACAACATTGCTTTGGTTCTGTCCAGCTACGTAACATTTGCATATTTTTAATTTGGCTCAAGTTAAGCGAAACATACAGTGTGTGTCCCCTTATGCCGAGATTGGCAGGCGCTGCTTTCTTTGGCATTGCAGCATCCCGTTTATTTTGCGCGTTACAGATAAACATTCGATTTAAAGGAGGCATATCCAAACCTTGTTCCTTACTTAACAAAAAAGCGTTCACCGCACCGCAGTACGACCGCGAGTCATATATTTCGCACGCTAATGCGAAGGTAGTTTGGGCCTACTCAAATCAAACCGCGCCGTCACGTCAGCATTTCCACGTATCACTCATTGCGGCCTCTTAGCATTTTTTCTTTGTTCAACGTCGGAGCACAAGATTTTTCCTAGATTTGGATTTTTCCCCCTAAACAATCTGCACAAGGCCAAGAATTCTTAGATCTAGGGAGATTGGGTTTCTTTCTCCTATGCCAGAGCAAGAGTTTTCCCCAGATTTGTATTTTTTCCCTAAACAAGGCACGAGGCCAATGATGCCTAGATATAAGCAAACTTCCCTAGGGTTAGCAGCGCTGTCATAGAGAAAGAAAAAAAAAAGTTGGCGCTGTGTGGAGTCTACGAACAGAAACGCGAACAGAATAATATACAACCCTGCGACAAACTCCGCTTCTTTCTCTAAAGTTGATAAAATTTTCACGAATGGCTTTTGTCGGAAAATAAATAGAAACGTGCATATATGTAAACTGATGCACGAGGCTTGCTTTCTTTATTATAACGCATCGATAACAGGTATAAAACAAAAATTGGCTTCTTTCCCTTTTTTTTTTTGGCGGGGGGGGGGGGGGGGGCGGGGCAGTGCAAGACACGTCAGCCTCAATGAAGACCGACGGCATCGAGGAGACGTCTTTTCTCTCACGCTATCAGCGTTTCGTAGTACTGCACGCAACTGCTCGGGCAATCTGGGATGCGAGCAGTGGTTTCGTCTGTACTCTGGGCACGGACGAGGGATTCCTCGTTCGTGTGCTGCACAGGTTTGTGGTCCGGCAACAGGAAAAAGAAAAAAAAAGAAATGAGAGTAAGAACTAGAAAAGAAAAAGAACTAGAGGGACCGCGTACAAGTGGTTCGTCCAAGTGTGACGTCACTCTAGGAATCTGAACGAATATTCTTTTTCCTTTCCTTTAATTTCTTTTTTTTTTATGTTGTTGTTAACGTGGTAGTATCCATCGTCTCCGTTTATTTCGGTTCACCGGCGAAGCGTGGTGGGGGCCGCCAGGCACGGACTCAAATGGATTGCGTCCGGGCGAACGCTTGCGAGCCCGGAATGAATGCATCACGCATCTTCGGCGGGGATGTACCCGTCTTTTTCTATCTTTACTTCTTTTTCTCTAATCTTTTACGGCATGGGGAGTGCGTGTGTCTGTACGTGCGTGTCCTTTCTTGCCTGCGCTCGTCTTTCTACCGGTTTGCGCATGTGTCCACGTGTCTGTCTGTATGTGCGTGCATGTGTGCGTGTGTGTGTCTGTACGTGCGTGTATGCCTGGACGTGGATGCGTGATCCGTGTGTTCGTGTGGAACTGCGAAGGCTGCAAGGACGCCCTGTAAAGCATAATGCGTGTCGCTTCTTTCTTTTTTTCCCCCCTTTAGCACCTGTAGTCGCCAACTCTCTTTTCTCACCCCCCCCCCCCCTTCTTTTTTTTCGACGCAGCGGAGGTAATGTACGGCGGTCAGTGACTCGAGCGTTCTGGGTCGAGTCTTACTAATCAGCGCAGAACAAAAATGTACAAAGAAGCGAACCAGACCAGACTGCATTTAAGCTGTCTGTGCTAAAACGGAGTGCAGTACAGTCGACAGGAAAGTCCTGTTTCTCTTAGAAATGGCGGAATAAAAATACGAACGCGCACATAGCTCGGCCCCGTACTTTAGCGAAAAGTGTAGCTTTATCGTGGTAGACGGAGTTGAAAACGACACCGCCCCCCCCCCCCCCCTATCATATCTTGCTCGACACGCACTGCATTCGGCTTTGGCACTGAATCCAACCAATGCTGTCGCAAACCTTTACTCAGTGTCAGCGCGAGAAGTCAAGTGACCTTTCCGCGTGATCATTGAAGCACGTTACAGGCATTCGCGCTGACACCGGTGCAACGACTGCTTTGTTGTGGTTGATTGAAGACATCGCTGAAAAAAGAAAGCAAATAAAGCTTTTTTACTCCAAATGGTTCCCTCGCTTTTCTTTTCTTTACACGGCGGAGTCATTAGTGAAGCAAGAATGCAATTGTACCGTCACGTCACGTTTATTCCATTCGTGGCACGATAGTGTCGAGGAGCCGGAGCTTGTGGCTACGTCTTTGTTTTGCGTTCATTGACTGTTAGCTCGACTTGTTCGCAAGTTTTTGTGAGTTGAGAACAAGAACACCGGTGAAGGTGAACGACCTTGTGCTTAGATGAACCTGCTCATGGCGAACGTAACTTAATGGAATTGTAGCTAGTTAATATATTAGGGCTGTTCGAATTGTGAAATTTCCGAGTCGCGTACGGACACGAATGTTCAGGAAAAGCTCCCTTAGAATGTCGAATCGAATGAAGAATATTTTCTAATTTTCATGCGTATGGTGTAGTACATTATGCGCGGAGACAACTTAAAAGAAAAAAAAGGCTCATATACGTTTTTTTATACACACTACACAGTAAAGTAGCTGCCCTTGATACTATATAGATGGCTTAAGTTAGGGTGAAGACGTAACCAGCAATGCTGAGCACTTCAATCGCTATACTTCCAATCAATATTTTCCGGTACTGTTGCTATTGCGGAAGACTTGCCAATTTCTACCGACTTCGAACAAACGGAAAACATAAAAATAACAGACCAGGGTGTTGATTCCCTACTTAGAAACGTTAAAGTTAGTTTCGCATCTGGTCCTGATCACACATTACGAACTATATGCTAAAAAAAAAGCTGTGCTGCATCCGTCGCCCCACTCAGTAATTATTTTTCAAACATCCATCGAAGAGGAGTCCCTGACCAAAGGTTGGAAAAGTGGTAACATAGCCCCTATATTTACGCGTAAAAGCAGCGACAGGACAATGACCAAAAAAGAATTGCAGACCTATTTCACTAATTAGCATGACATGTAAGCTAATAGAGCATGTCATTTATGCCAACTTAATCAGTCACCTACAGAACAACGGATCCTTTTGCCTATACGCAACATGGGTTTCGAAAGGATTTCTCGCGCGACACTCAGCTAATGGAATTCAGCCACGGTATCATCAATAAATATCGGACACCAGGTAGACTGCGTATCTCTGGATTTTCAGAAAGCTTTTGATTCTGTTGCACATAACCGTCTACTGTTAAAACTTTCCGCCGTCAAAATTCCAGCCTCACTGATGAAATGGCTCCAGGTGTATCTGACTGGTAGAAAGCGGCGAGTGGTTCCCGAGGGGCTGACCTCAACAGAGGCTGAAGTTTTTTCGGGCGCTCCCCAGGGGTCCGTCTTGGGCCCCCCGTTATTTCTGATATTATCAGAAATGACGCAGGGAAGCATCTTTCCAGGCATATACGCCTGTATGCTGATGATTGTTGCACAAACCGCGCCATTACGTCCCTACCGACTCAAGCGTACGTTGCAAAGCGACCTTCAGACAGCGTCCACGCCGTGCGACAGCTGGAGCGTGAAATTAAATTCCGCCAAGTGCAATGTCGTTCGTTTCTCTAACAAGAGAGTAACGTTTGACACAAATTACTTTGCATACACTCAAAAATTGATTGAGGTAAGCAGTTTTAAGTACTTAGGCGTTGTTTTTTTAAAAATAATCTTTCTTAGAATGACCATATAGAGAGCGCGGCGGATAAGGCTAGTCGTTTGTTGAATTTTCTAAAACGTAATTTCCACAGAGGCCCCTTCCCCCATCACCCATAAGGTAAGGGAAACTAACAAACGTTCGCCCAGTCTTGGAACGAAAACAAGAACGCACGGCCCGGTTCGTTACCGCCAACTATGATTTCACTCGGAGAGTCCATCACAAATGCGAGTTAATTTGGATGGCCACTTCTCGGGAACTGACGGAAACATTTACGACTTAAACTTTTCTTCCATATTTACACAGACAAGGCTGGTTTGTGTAGGGACATGTACGTGAATAACGTAAGTTACGTATCACCCAGATACTTCGCTAAAAGTACTAGAGTGCAAATGCTATATCAACCTATATAAGTATTGATTATTACCCCGAGATTGTATACTAGTGGAATAAACTGCCGCATGAAATTGTCACAGCAACGCCCTCTGTGTTTGAAAATTTGTTGTCGGGACATTTGTATGTTTAATACAATTTTTTTTTTGCTTTCGATAGAATAAGAGATCGATCTTTTGTGTCCAAGGCTTTTAATATTACCCTGAATTGTATAATGTTGCCTTAATTACTGTTTTATATTATTGGGTTGTATTACGTATTACATGTATTTCTTTTGTATTTCATAGTAACCTCAAGGGTAATGTTGCGTTAATTACTGTAGTGTACTATTGTGCTGTATGATGTATTAGATGTATTCTTTTGTATCCTATCAACCATCTGTATTTGTACATATGCAGAATACTCTCCCCCCTACTCTAATGCCCCAACATTGGGCGCTACAGGTACGTAAGTAAATAAATGAACAAAGTATATAATAACGTTCACAACTAGGCGTCCGATCAACTGAGTAGCTTTGTACGTAATGTTTCTAAGTTTCTAAGTGAATCTAAATCAGCGCTAAAGAAAAAAATGCAAGGACAAAGAAAAGGTAGACGTCTATCTTTTCTTTGTCCTCGGTATTTTCTGAGCGCGCGGTTTTACAGCCACAATGCAACCTTGCCGACCCGCCCAACTTGCCACACTTGTCGCCACATATATCGATAATAATAATAAACCACTGCTGTCATATTATTTATTTATTTATTCTAGTATGAAACTCGATGGGTCCGGTATGATGCGCAAGTGAAGAGAGATGGAGAGAGAGACCATTTACTAAAATAAAAAGAAAACCGCAGGGTCTTTCGACGGGCCCAGGGTGCGGGTGGAGTCCTCACTCCAGAACCTCACGAGCCGGAACCGCCAGGCACACTCACACCGCCCGATCGGGCTAGTCCCGGGAGTTGGCGCTAGATAGACAGCGAGGATACGCCCACTGTTGTGTGGTGGGGTGTGGGTTTGTAGGGTTGGCGCTCATGGAGCTGTAGGGTTGGCGCTCATGAGCAACAATGACCACGCCCAAGAGGCGTGGTCATTGTTGCGGGGTGTTGTGTGGGGTTACATGGCGCGATGTACGCGTTGTGCGTGTGCGGTGGGGAGATGTGTTTGTCTGTATACATGGCTCCACGAAACTGCTTCGGCGCGCGTGAGGGAGTCGTGCGGCGGGGTGACGTTTCCTACGCTGTAACCTGTGTAGTGTTGAAGTATGTGGCGTGAAATTGTCTTGGGACCCGTTCCGGACTCTCCTCGCCACGGTGGTCTCACTGTGAAAGAGTGTGCGCTCTATAGCCGAGAGGCGTGGGCCCTCAGGTTATCAGCGAGAGAGTGGTGCGTCCGGTTGTCCGTACTATCGTGGTCCCCATTCCCTTCCCCACGTGTAGGGTATAGCAAACTGGACAGGCTAACGTCCCTGTCCTTCCTTCCCCCCCTCTCTCTCTCTCTCTCTCTCTCTCTCTCTGTCTCTCTCTCTCAGGAAGGATAAATGACTAAAATGGAGATCGATATTAGCGAAGTTCTACTAGCATCGTAGTTACAACATGCTTCGTTCGAGCCCGTGATTATGGTGATGTGTTTTCTTCGGCGGTCTCCGTGACCACGGCTATGGCCAGAAGGACACACGTAAGAAACGTCTTGTTTACCAACGTTTCGGCTGGTCGGCAAGCTTTCATCAAGTTCATATGCATATATATCTGGTGCGCTGTGCGCGGTGATAAGTGTCATAGTGGATTTTAAACGTGGCGAGGCTGGCAATAGACTAATTGCTTTGTCTATAAAACCGAGACAACGGATTCGTAGGCTGCCTAATATAGCAAGGCATTTTTTTTCACGACAGGAAGTTGTCATTAAAAAAAAAACTAATGCCGCGGCGACTGCGTTCACCATGCATGCAGGGTGTGCATGTGTCTTCAAATAAAGATCAGTTGTTAGTTGGCGCCCGGAGCGTTGTATCTCTTTCGTCCCCGTCCTTAGAGCCGTAAGTGCATTCGCTATGTGTAGCCAACTATATACCGTTTCATACATCGCGTGCAACGCTGTGGAGGCTACAGAGACTTTCTGCAGCGGATGCGTTCGCACCAACAAATAGTTCGGAGTTCTTGCCAGCAATCAGGTGAAACTTGTTTATTTAGATTCAGCATTAAACGAGAAAAAAAAAGGTGACAATTGAAAAATGAGAACTGTGTACTTCTACGACTGCTAAAAGGTTGTTTTAGATCAACTTACTTTTCGTTGTTGTTCTTTTCGTTTTTTTTTATTTGCAGCCCGTCGTGGCAGCTTCATATGCATGCTTGCGTGAGCAAACGCCGTTGGCCAGGAGCGAAGCATAGACGGAACGCGCGGAGTGATACATTTTAGGTGACCGTACTACTTGCGTACACAGCGTCGCGCGATAAGTATGAAACGAAGTATTGCGCAATTCAAGATATTACTTCACAGTAAGTGATTGGGTTGAAGTTATCTGCACCGGTGCCTTGATGTCGGGAACTAGTATATATGCGCGAACCCCCTTGCTCTACACAAGTCCGGCTATTGTGCAGCAGAATCAATTGCAATACTCTCCACGTGCGTGCACCTTTCTCCTCCGAAACTCCGATAAGTGTTAAATTAAAATTAGTTAAATTATGAGGTTTTGCACATCCCAAATTAACCGCGATACGAGGCACGCCGTAGTGGCGGGGGAGTGCAGATTAATTTTGCCCGCGTCCAGGGTGTCCTTTAACGTGCAACAAAACCTAAGAGCACGAGTGTTTTTGAATTAATAATAGTGCCCTGTATTGTCGTCACCGAATCGCTAACGCTTACGAAGCGGTGTTGCGGCACGGGCAGGTAAGCATCACATTGTTACATTAAAACCTATCCTTGCGACATTAAAGAAAAGCCGAATAACTCTTTCAGATCGTTCACAGTGGTACGCGTGAGCGACAGAGCTCTGTCAACCCGTGGAGCAATATGCTCCGGAAATACCCGCAAGAAATAAAAAGCGAGCAAACAGAGAAGAGATAACGACAAAAAAAAAAAAAAAACAGACCGTTATCAGCGCGCCATATCTTGGCACTTCCACGAGGCTTGATATAAGACGGGGGACCTATACGGTGAGGTGTTATCCAATCAGGAGGAAGGAAGCAGATTCAAATGCCTCTCCCGCCTCTCCTTCGTCCTATCTCTCCGAGGTTATTTGTTTTGTCTTGACTCGGTATGGGCTAAATATTAGTCCAAATGCCATGTGTATGAACCATCTGTTACGTAAGACCGAATGCATTGCTGACGACACCACCCTAATTCAGGAACTATTTTTTCATGGCGTAGGAATAACGCTACAACCCGTTGGCGCTCGTTCAACTCTACGCGGATGGTTGGCCGTCGAAACAACGCGGATGTTTAATCTAAGCCCCCGAAGGCATAGAAAAAAAAGCAATGAAAACTACATGCGTAGCGTAAGCAACGGCCCTCCTTGCAGTGGCTAGCTGATAAGACCTACTGCTCGTTCGCATAAGCCCCGCTTGCGCGAACAATGGGAAGACATGGCCGCCCTGTGTCGTCTGCTCGCCACGTTCGGTTTCGTCTGCTCCGCGGTGGCGGTTGAATTGGACATGGAAACTTGTGAGTCTGTCAAGTCTGCCATTGGCTTCGTGTGTGCGGTTGCCTTAAGAATTCAAGTGCGCAATGATGTGCTCTGATAGATCTGGCTATGCGGTGGACACCGCACGTCTATGTTGCTCATTCGACGCATATTGACTGGGGGAGGCATTGAGGGCGTATATCCAATCAACCTGCAGTCATTCGAGCATTTTATTACCGAATGAAATATGCGATGCGGAAATTGTGGTTAGGGCGGGTACGTAGTTCAAGAGACTTAGTTAAGAAGTGCTTTCTCGCTCTTTCTTATATCGTGTCTTTCCGCACCTAATGGTGATTGTTTTGCGCAGTACGTTACAAATCTTTCAAGTTGTGACAAAGTCACAACGTGAAGGATTACTAGAACTGCGCCAGTCGGGCATTGCGAAGATGACCTTAAATGTTGCCAATATTGGTGTGTCTCTGTGTTATACTCTAGTCGTAGCAAATATCATCACGCTATATAAAGGTCAAAGACATGGCGATTGTTTGTTCGTTGAAACAGGTAACCTCGCTGATAAGAGTGATACCTTCTATTTATTTTTTGTCTGTTACCGGCCGCCTTTGACGTAAGCCGCACTTCAGACGATGAAAAAAAGAAGGCAGGTCAAATTGCGCCGTTATCAGCGAGGGTAAATTGTTCTTCAGGAAGTAATCGTGATGCATTTCAGTCTTCGTTCATGGTTGTAGAATATATTCGGAAAACTACTGAAGGAACTTTACGCCGAGTTTCAACAGACTGACGGGTCATTCAGTGAAGCAGATTAAGGAGAACGAGGTGGGGGGGGGGGGGAGGGGCTTGCACTACTGACACGTACGTCATAAATGGCTCCCTTTTTTTTCGCGTGGTTTTGCGCTGTCACGTTTACGATGAAGAGACTGTATGACCTGGTAGGGGGACGTCTCGCCGTCTCGGTAATTATTGTAACGTCGATGTGCGGGACTGTATCGACTAGTTTGAGAACGTAGAAATACTGCGTTGACTCAGTGCGGTGGCCACGATTATGCAATAGCTTCACCGCCAACTCTTAAACGTCTCCCCTCCTCCACCCACGAGAAAAAAGAAACCTCCCAAATATATTTAAATTGAATTTCTTAATACACGCGCGTGTGTGTGTGGAGTCCCCCACTACGGCGTGTCTCATGATGAGATCCTGGTTTTGGCAAGTAAAACCACAGAATTTAATTGTTTTTGTGCGTGTTTGGGTTAGTATGCTCGTTTGTGCTTCTGCTTTCTATGTTGACTGCGCAGCCAATTATCGAAAAGCCCTTCATTGAAGGAACGCTCCCAATACTCCGTGTCCTCATTCTTTAATCACTGAACAAAATACAGTTTGCGAAGATTCCTTCAACAGAACAGTTCACAACGCTTCAATTTTCATCGAATGAATCGATCAAACGAAGCGAAGTGTTTTACTGAACAATGCGTACCAAAAAAAAAGTGACGTCAAAAAATTTGTGAGAAAACAAGGTAGCGCTGAGCACGAACTCTGTTTTTGAAGTTGGTTAGAACAAAAACGCCAGCGTACTTTTTTAGTATATAGCCAGAGTCCCTCTCTGGAAGGACTCCATGGTATAACTTTAAAGGGCAATTGCAACGAAATTTCACTTTGGCTAAATTGGTTACAGATGAGTAGTGGTCCATACTGAAGCAATCTTGGCAGATCTATCTGTAAAATTAGCAGAAACATCTGCGAGAGCGTTTTATGGTCACAACGCAAAACCCAGTTGAGGATGACCGAGCATCACTTTGCGTGGGGAGTCTGCAGGGAATATCAAGGCGTAGGTGCCAAATGACGCGAAGACCTCTGGGGGAAGCCTTCGCGCCCTGGAGTGCACATCGAAAAGGTTGGTGATGACGACGATGCGTTCTCGCTGTGCAGTGTACATGAGCGACACCTGTCGGTCGTCTGGTCAGCAACAGCAGCTCACGCTGTTCCAGCTCCAGACCACGGGCAGCCGCTCCACACTCACGCTCCGGTCTCAACGTGCCGACTTCGCTCCGTGGTGGAACGTGTGGGAAAGCTGCGCGTCCAATCTACTGGTGACCAGTCCGCCGGGATCGCGGATCACCGTGGCCATCGAGGATCTGGACATGTACGCCGACCCCAAGGAGAACTACTGCGTCGACTTCCTAGACGTAACTTCGTGCTCTTCCTTTTACAAAGAGAAGCTCTCTCTCTGTCAAACACCGGGGTGTTGGCGTGGCTGGTGAGGTATCGCGCCAGTTAGGCTAAACGCGGGGCTCTGCGTATTGGCGCGGCTGATTTATTCGTCGCGTATAGACCTCAGAACGCGGTTAACACAAGCCGTCACTCGATAAAGACGTCCGTGTCCGGTGGTGGTATGTAAACCACAGTCCCCCAGGCCACAGACGCGTCCTTGCGACATGCCACTACCTGCCACGCCCATTCCCACGTATGTATCGTTAGCAATGGTTGGTGCGTACGTGCGCGTCACGTCTCTTATAGCAACACCTTGCTTCTATCGTGCGAAAGCGCGCCAGATTCTCCCATCCTTCCTTCACGGCAGCCAGCGCTTCGAGACGCTGTGTGACGTAAGACTGCCTTCGGCATAGGCCCAGTTTCTTTTGTGAAGTCGAGTATTATTCCTTCACATTATCCTCTGCTGAAGCTGACTGAACTCCAAGACTGCCTGTGGCAGTGCCTAACCTTCATATGCATGCTTCTGCAACCCCCCCCCCCCATTGTAGAACGCTCCCCCGCTCAACCTCGTCCCAAGAAAATGGATGTCAGCGCCGCGTTTTGTCAGATCTGGTCACTGCTCTTCAACGGCATTCCACGGAATTTCTTGAGAAACGTAATGCCTTCTTCATTCGAGGGGTGGCAACGCGCTCGAATCGGTGGTGGAGTTGGAGGAAGAGCTTCGGAAAGTTGAGGATGGTGTGATAATACGGGGGTTTGCCTTTTCAAAACCTCAGTCTACACCTTCTTGTCATTCTACAAGTGCAGCGTTGCCAACCACGCGCGGTCTTAAATTCCATTCTTTCTTTCTCGGTTCTCCTTTCGATCGCCAAGGTCCGGCCGCTGGACTCCTTGGTGAGTCGATTCTGCGGATCCCTGGACGACACCTACCCCACGACGTACGCTTCGATGGACAACCGGCTGCGCTTCAAATGGAACTTCTACACGGCCTCGTCTGAGAACAGGGGCTTTACCGTGCTACTGACGGCCTTCACGAAGCCAGGTATGCCTGACGTGGTGGCTAGCTTCCGTGTTCTGTATGATTTCACGTACACAGATGGCGGTATTTCAGTGCACATCAACTGCGCGTACTTACACTGTAAAATGTGCTGCAGTAAATGACGGGAAATATCTTGGCAACTCTATTTCCAAGGACTTAATCGTCAAAATGATGGCAGGCCCTCATTTTGTCACGTACTTCACACGGCATCCAATCGAATCGCGGTTTAATCACGAGCAATTTCTTTTCTTTTCATATGGTTTCGTATGGTTTTTCATATGGTATTCGTGACTCTTCTCTCATTGTTCAATGACGATTAAAACGTTTTGTCGGAATGACCTCTATGGCTCGACAAGAATTATAAGAAACGTGGCCGTTAAAATGATGGCTGGATTTTACAGTGTATTATATTTCGAGCATCTACTTCGCTGTATAACTTGACTTAGGCCGGCCACGGCGGCCGCATTTCGATGGGGGCGAAATGCGAAAACACCCGTGTGCTTAGATTTAGGTGCACGTTAAAGAACCCCAGGTGGTCAAAATTTCCGGAGTCCTCCACTACGGCGTGCCTCATAATCAGAAAGTGGTTTTAGCACGTAAAACCCCAAATATTATTATTATTATTATGACTTAGGCAGAATGGCACGTTTGTACTTTGGACACTTCACTGTTTATGGGGTGAAAAGCCCGAAACAATTGACCGCCGATCTCAGTAATAACGACAAAACATAACTAATGATTTGCCCTCAGCGTGAGATAAGCTTGAGCGATGATGACTTTTACCATTTATTTCTTGTTGTTATGGCGAAGGTTAAGTAACAATTGCGCGATTTCAAATCGAAGCGTACGGTGTAGGCTGTATATGAGCGCTGCCATGTTGCACGCGCAATCCCGGTTAGGATTACGGTTATCGCTCGTAACTTCCACAGTAATCCAATGTGTACGACGTACGTGCGCAAATGGCCTCACAAGTTACACATCGCTGTAACGTATCATGTGTCAAGCAAAAAAAAATTTTTAATCCTGCCGATATACAGACAGTTACGTTTTACGTTCGGAACTATACACTTCTGCGGAAGGATATCCCCTAAATACACCTCGTACCTTTGACAGTGCTGCTAGTTAGTTGTGAGCTGGAGTATACATCCTGTAATCACCAACGGCGCGCACTTCGTGTACCTTCGGGCACCGAAATTTCTCTTAAACCTACTAGGCATGATAACCGATAGTTATTTTTCATTTTAGACGTAGAAAAAGAAAATCCGCCAAATAATCCGGAAGGATTCATGTGAATGAAACTGTTCCACGGATTTTGTGTGATGCGAAGTTTTTTTTTACGATGCAGGCGGTGTAGTGGGAAGGGAGGGTTCGCGTCTGTGAAAGCGTTCAGCGATATATCCTCTCGAGTACAGTTACTCATACCGCCGTTGCTGCCGAGCTCATAAAAGTCACTTTTGTTTTCCAGTTCTGATTCGAAATCACAATGATTTGTTCCTATGCAGCAATGTGTTGACTAGTAGTGATGTCAGGTGCAGACGACAGAATATGTGCCTGGATTTAAACGAGCAGAAAATACGCATCACCACACGGAAAAGCAACCCCACGATCGATCGGCAAAGGAAATGAAGCATATGCAAGGCAACCATTCGGCTGTATTATATGCGGCTGATGCGGTGTTCAGAAATGGGAAGGATATACCTTTAGGCGGTTCTCAGATATACTGTTTATTCGCTTATATGCGCCGGAATATCTTTTGGCAGTTCAAGAGGTCCTGCCTCGATAGCAGCAGAGTCCTTTCATACTTCGAAAGGTATTAAGTACTCTGACAGCAGTCATGTATACAGGGTGTCCCAGCTAACTTTAGCCAAAGTTTAAAAACATGCTAATGCCACGTAGCTGGACAGAACCAAGGTAACGTTGTTTGCCGTCGCTTGGAGAGATTCGATTTTTTTTTCACTCCACCTAGTTAGATAATTATTCAACTTCTCAAATATTATAATTAGATGAAAAGTGTCAATGAGAAAATTGTAGAGAGACATGAAAAACTGCCGATACAGCTTTCTGCTGCTCAATACCTGCTACATAAAAGTTTTTCCAAACGCGAAAGAAGCCCGTGAATACACGCAAAGTGCCTCGAGCGGCCAGTCGCGCGACACGTGTACCGTATTCAGTTTCCCCGCAACCGCTGTACCAGGGTTTCCTTGAGTTCTCACGTCAGTACCTCTCCCCCCATTTGTATGTGAACTGCCTCTTTTCCTCCCTCCTCTCTACAGTTCTATCTACGTCCTCCTGGACTTGCACGTTAAAAGGAAGCGCTGCAGTTTCCACAATGCTCTTGAAGGGGAGTCACGGATAATTACAGCTGTCAAGAGGCTAATGATGCGACGCCCAGGAAGCTCCAGAGGGCATTGTGCACATTCGACGCGGTGGAGTCCAAACGAGTTTCTCGCGTCACCTTTTCTGACTCGCTACTGTCATGTATACACACGCTCTGAACCAGCATCCGACGTGGTGTACCAGACAGCAGCTGCAGCAGTGCGAAAGTCGAAGGAAGAAGCGAAGAAAAAAGCTTCGCTTTAAAAGTGCCTGCGTTAACATAAAACCGGCACGGACGGCCACGGTCGATCATTTCATACCTTCCTTCTTTCCATTCAATATGTCAACTCCTGGACTGAGAAGACCACCCATTGCAGAGTGGAGGAGCTACTCACGGGTTTATTCTCATCCCTTTCGATGTTCCGTAAACTGTACGTAATAAGTTTACGGACGTACAAACTTCATTAGGGGTGTCGTTAACAGCGCATCATATTGCACCAATCCACGCGGAAAGTGCGCGTTTTATAGTTTGTAGCACAACTCCACTTTCCTTATTTTTACGCAGCGGACGGTCGTAACTGCACGACCGCTGGCTCTGCCTCGCCACCCGACGCCCAGTTCCTGTGCGACAACGGTCGCTGCATCGACGCTAGGTGGCAGTGCGACAAGCGCGACAACTGCGGCGACGCGTCGGACGAGAAAGGTTGTCGAGGTGAGCGAGACCAAGCAGTGCATTACATTTGTACCGAACGTGCGAATGTCCGAAATTACGAACACGGTTATATATATTCCCCGTTTCATATCGAGAATTCTATGTTCGAACCGTTCGATTAAACCTCCCCTTCCTTGCATGCCGGGCACCTGTCTAGGCTCTACGAGTAAATTAAGCTATGAACGTCACGATAACATAGGCCACTGTGAAATAATAGCTGGCCCACACGTTGCCGCGGTGGTGCAGCGCAAGGTCGCGGGTTCGATCCCGGCCGCATTCCGATGACGGCGGGGTGCAAAAATGCCCGTGCATACCGTGAATTTGTAGCAGGTTAAAGGGACACAAGAGAAAAAAAAACTATTTGAGCTGCATTTGTAATTACCCTGCTGCAATACCCAAAACATTCATTCTTGCCGTGAGAGGAGGCGTGATCATCAAGAGACTCAAAAAGGAAAGACAGGCGGCGCCGCCACCTTCAATCTCCCGCGACAGCTCGCTGTGACGTCGCTGATTTTAAAGGCGTCTGCCCGAGCCTATCTCATCTTGTTTGCAAAAGGTGAACTGCATTGTATTCAAAAAGAGCCAAAGACTGAACTTAAGTATCGAGAACCTTTGAGCCGCAGCGGCTTAAATGAAAAAAAATAAAAGCTTTGAAATTTCTGACGTCACACGGACAGTTTCGGCGCGAAATTCTGAAAACAAAAGCTTGAGCTTCATTTCCTCTTGAGTTAAACTATTACCGTGAAATTAGCGAAAATACAACTTCGG
Source organism: Dermacentor variabilis (assembly GCF_050947875.1). Taxonomy (NCBI): domain Eukaryota; kingdom Metazoa; phylum Arthropoda; class Arachnida; order Ixodida; family Ixodidae; genus Dermacentor; species Dermacentor variabilis. The sequence goes on along the minus strand of NC_134578.1, from coordinate 31,707,956 downwards.
CAGAATGTTTTATCAGTCTATGCTGACCGAGTGGTCAGGTGGTCCAGGTGGTCAGAACTAATCCGGAGCCCCCGCCTACGGCGTGCCTCATTATCAGATCGTGGTTTTGACACGCAACACCCCGGAGTTTATATTGTTCAATGTGCAACCCAATGAATGCTCAACGCGTTGGGCTTCATTGTAGACTTCGTTATTTAATTCCAGATGAAGGCAGCACCTTGGCGACACTGAGCATCTGCGTATGCGTCGCAGTTGTCGTGGTTTCGGGGCTGTTCGTCACAGCGGTCTGGATGAAGTTTAAGAGGCCGCCGAGCCGAGGCGCTGCGATCGTCAGCGTACCAACGACTGCGTACAGCATCGCCGTTGGTCCGGACAACTCGAACAGACCTCCACCGTACGGTCATCAGCCGGAAACCACAAGCACGGCAGTATCAAGGTCGTCGGGTAACCGTTACTAGGTTGCGCAATGTGAAACTTTATCCGCATCAGCGATGCCATGTCGCGACGCAGAACTTTACGCGACGCGTGTCGAGTTGGTTGCAGACATGTCGTCGTCCAGCCAAGGATATGCATCATCGACGACAGCCTGGACGTCTGCTTCCTGCGTATGCTTCTAGTCGACCTGGAGGAGCTACTTGAATACTCGAGGCGAGCGCCCAGGCCTACGAGATCTGCAGTTCCGCCATCGAATTGAAAATGTACCTGTGCGATTTCGAGTGCAGTCACTGCGGCAGTTTTGTCACGACGAGCTGTTTTGCGGTTTCCAGAACATGAGACATTCCACTGAAACCACCGCTGCTGTCCATGGCTAGGTGACTTAAAGCGGTATAGCAGACACACCCACTATGCGAAATGAGTTTTTGCATCACACTTTACAGAAAGAAGTAACTGATTTTACTTCACTTAAAAATGTAATTGATTACAGTGACCAGTTGCTGCTCCAAATGTACCCGAGCAATTACTAAAAATAGATTATACTTTTACGTAACTATTGCTCCCGCCTTTTGTTGACATTGCACAAACAGTAAATAGAACAAACTGGTCTAACTCTATCTACGCGCCGTATGTAGCCTTTCATGCATTGGTTACCTTCGCTAACAATTGCTTTTCTAAATTTTGTTTGGTCGTCTTCACTCGTTTTCTTGAGAGCATCAGCAGCAACATTGGAAACTCACTTGATGTGCGCACTGGAGAGGACGACGGTGTTCTAGCGTTTGAACATCCGACGTGTAAATTGGCAAAAACCAGGCGCCGGGAACTATCCAATGACAATGAAAAGAGCGAAGACCAAAGAGGAACCTTTAGCTATGGGACTGCTGCATCAATACACGTGAAAGTAACAAGTTTTTTCGGCAACCACTGCACCAAATTTATGGAGGTTCGTTACATTCAAAAGAAAAAAAGTTAAAATCTAGTGACTGTAGCAAGTATTTTTTATTTAGGACGTGCATATTGTCACGGGTATAAAGCTGTTTACACTATGTATTTACACAATGCATATATATACAGCAGCCCAGAAACCCGAGAGGCTGTGGCCACTCTGTCGTCTTCACCATCGACAACCTAGTCCTTTTTCCACCATAACACGGCCCCCGACAGATAAAGCACCGTCCCAGTGCTTCAGATGGGGCCATCGGTAAGGGCATAGCAAGGCTTAAGCCGAGAGACGTGTACGACGTCAGGTGATGTGGAACCGGGAGGCATAACGGAGGTCACGGAGATTACCTTATAAGTGACATTGCTCACTTGACGTAGAACACGGCAGCAGGAGAGCCTGGTGAAAAATATATGTCACGATGGCGGCAATTATAAGCGTGCCGTTGAGATTCCTGCAATGCCAACAGACAAGTATGGGCAAGCTGGCGTGCATGGTCAGTGTGGCTGATGGCGTCGTGAGCATACTCGGTCCTCGAGTCCTGTACCAAGGGAAGTGAAGTGTCCAATGGTAATACAGGGTCACGACGCAGAAGTAAGTAAAGGGGAATACCCGGCAGTAGCGTGGCGTGATGAATTATAGGCGAACTTTGACATAAGGGAGAGCCACATCCCAGTCATTGTAGTAAGGTGAAAAGTATTTAGATAGCATGCCGGTAATGGTTCGATTAAGTCGCTCAGTAAGGCCGTTGGTCTGGGGATGACAGGAGGTAGCCAGTTTGTGTTTGGTAGAACATGAGCGTAGGATATTGGCGACGTCAGTTGCGCAGCTTGTGGGAAGTGCTCGAGTGATGGTATACCGCGTCTCGTAATCAGTAGCGACAGCGATCCACCTATTGCCGGAGATGCACTCGGGAAAGGGGCAAAGGACATCCAAACCCACGCGAAAGAATGGCTTAGGTGGAATGTCGATCGGCTGTAAGTACCCGGAAGGAAACGAAACTTCAGACATATCTTGTGGACCATGGAACAGGGAACTCTCACGGCGCGAATTTTCTCTGGGTCTGGTCGGATGCCAGTTGCATTGACGACATGTCCAAGAAGAATAATCTCATGGTGGCCAGGTTACATTTCTTGGAGTTGAGCTGCAGACCGGTCTTGTGAAAAACGGCAAGTACAGCTAAAAGGCGCTCAATGTATGTGCTGAATGAGGGCGAGAACACAATAACATAATCTAGGTAGCAGAGACAAGTCGAATACTTGAATCCTTGGTGTAATGAGTCCATCATACGCTCATAGGTAGCCGGAGCGTTGCATAGCCCAAAAGGCATAACTTTGAATTGGTAAAGACCATCAGACGTTATAAAGGCGGTCTTTTCACGATCTAGATCATTGACAGCAATTTGCCAATATCCGGAGTGCAGGTCAATGGACGAAAAATACTGTGCCCTGTATAGTCAATCGAGGGCTTCATCGATACGAGGTAGTGGGTAGACGTCCTTCATTACGCGGTTGAGGTGGCGGTAATCGACACCATCTCCATGAACCGTCCTTTTTGACCAGCACGACAGGGGACACCCAGGGACTTGACGACGGTTCAATGATGTGTTTCGCTAGCATCTTGTCTACTTCCGTTTGGTGACGTGATGCTCCGAAGCTGACACTCGGTAGGGTCGCCGATGGATGGGTGGATTATCGCCTGTATTTATACGATGTTTGACAAGCGACGTCTGGCCTAAGGGTTGGTCGTTCAGGTCGAATATATCCTTGTGGGAAAGCAATAGACTGCAGAGCTGTTCAGTCTCTGCAGGAGTGAGATTCGGGGCGATCATTTTCCTAATTTCGTTGTCAGTACATTTAGCAGACTGGAAAGGCTCGCAGGAAGCGTCGATGGCAAAAGTCTCAACGCAACTAAATTCGAAAGCAGCGATTGTAGCCATGGTGATATATCTTTTGGCAGAATTTGCTTAGCGAGCCCAAAATTCACCACAGGGAGATACATGCAATTGTCTGTGACCCTCACTATTGTATGCGGAACGGTAACATTGTGAGTGAGAATGATGGCAGTTATGGGAGCGGAGATGTAATCACCATCAGGAACTGGCATAGAAGGCGACATTTCAATGTATGTCAAGACCTGTGGTGGAACGTGAACAAAATCAGCCGGTCTTAGGCGAATTTAGTTTGGTATCAGAGGAACATCCAGTAGAGGCAGGTCAAGACAAACAGTACTTGAGGAACAATTGATGAGCGCTGAATGGGCGGAGAGAAAGTCTAGGCCTAGACTGAGGTTATGGGGGCATTGGCCAAGTAGAGTGAAAATTACAACAGTATGGCGGCCGGAAATGCTCACACGTGCAGTACACATTCTGACCACGGTCACCGTGCTACCGTCGGCAATTCATACAAACCGAGTAACGGCTGGCGTAACAATTTTCTTTAAATGGTGGCGTAATAATTTATATATAAAATTATTACATTATTTATATGTGTGCCCCGGTATCTATGAGTGCTTTGACGGGTGTGCCATCAACTTGGACATCAAGGTTATTTCACGTAAACAGCGTAAAAGGAGGATTTTGCAGCAAATGTGACATTGCAGCACCACCTCGAGGTGCCGCATTGCCTAGTTTTCCTGCTGGGATGGTCCTGGGTAGCACGGCTGCGGTGAGCGGTGAAGCTGGGGCGGACGTGGCCGACGACGTTGAGGCGAGGGCGAGCGAGCATAGCGGTGAGTCTACGTAGTGGCGTCGAATGCGTCGTAGAAGCGACAGGGTGAGGAACTTTGGGGCGAACTTGCATTCCGGAAGGTGTTTCGAGGAGGGGACAGCCAACGGCTCCGGCAGTGATGGGAAACGTGACCAATTCGGCCGCAGCAGAAACAGATCGGTCTGTCGTCAGGTGTACGCCAGTCCGATGGATTCCTTGTATAGGGATAACAGACACTGTGAGGTGGACTGTGATAGGACCGAGGTATAGGAGCAGGGCGGGTGTCAGGGCGACTCAAGGAGCAGGCGCTGGGAAGACCCACATTAGTGATTTCCTGGCGGACCACGGACTGGATCAGCGATATCGTCTCAGCAGTGTTGTTCCAAGACGTCTGTTGAGGCGAGGCAGAAAACGCTGCTTTTGAGTTCGCGGCGTACAATGTAGGTCACATTTTCGTCTGGTGGTGGCGAGCTAGATTCGTCGGTGGGGTCGGTACAGGAAGAGGTCGCAGCAGTATTTGGAAGCCGTGTAAACTGCTTGTATACTGCTCGAAACGGCGCCATTCCTTCACGATGGCGTCTACAGTTGATGAGTTTCTAAAGACCAGAAGGTTGAATGCATCGTCCGCAATGCCTCTGATAACGTGTCCAACCTTGTTCGCCTTTGGCATGGACATGTCAATTTTATGACAGAGGGCTAGAACGTCCTGAATGTAAAAGACATATGACTCGGCAGCAGTTTGGGCACGCATGGAGAGTTGTTGCTTGGCATCTAGTTGTTGACCGGTCGGATTGCCAAAAACGTCAGACAGCTTCTCTTTGAACAAGTCCCAGCTGGTTAGCTCTTCTTTGTGTGTGTAAAACTAAGTTCGCGGTGTTCCGTCGAGGTAGAACATTACATTGGCCAACATTATAGTCGGATCCCACCTGGTCACCTTGCTGACACGCTCATACATCTTCAACCATTCTTCTACGTCAACACCTTTGACGCCGGTGAACTTGCCGGGGTCTTGAGGCTGAGGTATAATCAACGTACTGGGTATATATGCGTAGTCGGCATTGCAGCTGCAGACGCGGTGCCTTCCACTGGAGGCATGGTCACAGGCTGGGTGAGACGTCCGCTGCGGAGCTCCGTGGCGAAGACGTGTACGCAGCACGTCCACCAAATGTCATGGGTATAAAACTATTTACACTATGTATTTACACGATGCGTATATATACAGCAGCCCAGAATTCCGAGAGGCTGTTGCCACTTTGTCTTCTGCACCGTTGACAACCTTGTCCTCTTTTTCCTCTGCAACAATACTTTTAAAGAGATTGTTGAAAATCTCAAATATTCATGAACGAAACGATTATGTTCAGAACTCTTAGTAATACGATACCACAATTCTGCAAATTGCGCCTATAAAAGTGCACCTAAACCGGACAAAATTGATGAATTATACATGCATGGCTCTCAAATACACCACTAACATTCCAGTAGGACTCTTGCAAGGCCCTCGCAAAATTACAAGAGGTTCATGCAAGATAAAAATATATCAAATTTTTCTGCTATTTTCTAACGGATGCAGTTCACAGAACTGCAACATTTTTTTGGTGCAGATATACGGATTTGTGAACTTCGTGTTTCGATTTAAAATTGCTAATTACTGGCAACACTTGTAAAAACAATCTGAAACCCTAAAAATCAACATCCCATTGTCACTAGAACCAAACTTTCTAAAATGCAGCAATTTAATCAAAAGCTGTCCAGGGGTTATCTCAGAAAAGCATTTCTGCATTTGACGTGTGTTTGGATGGGAGGAATCGGAGCTGGGCCCAAGCTAAAGCTTCCTCTTAAGTAATCACAAGCAAAGGGGGTAATGGATCTCGCATTCGCAAGCTTCCTCTTAACTCGATTAATGTGGGCACTCTAACGTGATGGTGCTCGTGCCAAACAGACACGCGAAACCATCGCGAGATGCAAAGCGCAGAGCCGTCAATACAGGCAGTGTGACCTCAGCTGAGCACCGGGTTTGTCCATCTGAATAGGCGCATGCGCGAGGCAGCTTCGCTGCACGACTGCAGTTGCTCTGCTGTAGCTCCTGACAAAGTGCGCAAAACTGCGCCAACCGTTGCAGATGGTTTCGCCAATAAAGCAACTGTTTACATGTAGTAACAGTCCCTCGAAAAAAAAAAAGAAGAGTACTATACAGTAAGCATTGCCAAGGGCAAAAAGTTCACCGAAGACTATGATACTCCCTAAATTTGAGTGCAGCTCTATAAGCGGGCAATCAGTCTCGTGCGACACGTTCCAAACGGAGCGAAGTGGTGCAACTGTCTCGCTAATCGGGAGATCGCGAGAGGCAGCGCGTGGGCGCGATCCACATCAGCCCCTGCAGACAGGCCTCTGCTCATGCAGTGCTTTGTTTCCATATATGCCACAGGCGCGATCAGAGATCACTGTTTGAAACGCATGTTCAGTTTCGCCTCGCGCGATTGGCCTAGGCCGATTGCGCGAGCCCGATCGTGCATTCATGGCGCAACTCTCTAAATGTTGGCATGAAAGATGTTCATTGCACCATTGCTTTCTGCCTTTCTGTAAATAAAAACTCTCTCTTCGAGCCATGTTACATTAGCACAGCAACCTGATGCGCTAACCAGTCGACCACGGACTACCCAATGACCCAGGTAGGCAGGAAAACTGTTAGATGCAAACATATAGATTAATATCTCACAGAAAGTGCGTGAAGTATCCTAAGAATGCTCACTCACTTAGGCATTAAAAGGTAACCAATCAATTACGAAACTACCGAAAAATGTAACCGATTAAAGTATTTGCATGTGAATCTTTATGTACATTGTTATGGTTTTCATTATCTCCTAGAGGAAATTCAGCATTCCGGAGCTGGTGTGCTCTGGTCTGCTGTTATGCAATGAGGAAGATGGAAACTGAGTGAAAGTAAGGGGATGGATAAGGAAAACGGAAGGAGTGCATACTTTTAGACAGTGGCCTCGCTAGAGCCGCTAGTCTATAGCAGTGCGTCATGCAGGAGCTTAAACAACGCTATCGGTGTCTTAAGGAGCCAACAAAGACACCAAGGACAACATTATGCACACGTAATGCGAAGATGTGGAATCGTTCCCCACCTGCAGCAAGTTGTTTTTTCATTCACTTTCATTGCCATTAATTTATCATTTCTTTGATTCGATCAGTAAGTACAATTTCCCCTATATTGTCCTTGTTGGCTTCTTACATGATTAATAAAAATCGGGTCCCTCGGTTAACCCCCTTTCCTCGCTATCGGTGCCTGCCTCACAGTTGCAGTATCAAGCTATGGGCTGAGAATAGCACCCTCCTACAGTGGTTGCCCGCCAACGCTGGCGAGCTAGGAAACTGTCTAGAGTCAGTCTTTCCAGCATATATGCTGGGTGCTATCAGGTCTGTGTTCCAGTGTTTCAGGTGTTTGGGAATGTTAATGTGCACCTAAAAACGTACGTCACATGAGTTTTTTTTTTGCATTCCGTCTTCATCAAAATGCGGCCGTGTTGGCGGCCGAGGATCGGATCCACATTTCCACACACACATTCCTACATGCTCCAGAGCAAGAAAAAAGCCGCTGAGGTGGGCAAGCCAAAACATGTGACGAAACTAACTTTCTGGATTGAATGGTTGAGCTTTGTGCGTAGCAAACGAATGTTTTCAGATACAGCACAAAGCTAATGCAGCTTTCGCACATGCCGCCAACACGGTTTCGAAGTGGATGTTGATCCTCACTGGAGGGAAAAATGACAACTTTGCCGATCTTTGATCAACAATTCTGCAACACAGCACATCTACTCTAGATTTTTCTTCCTCTAATGGTTCGCAGTCAAGTCAGCAGAAAATGGCTGCTAAGAGCTGATAGGTGTGAATGAATATGAGAACAAGAACGCTTCAAAAACTTCCGAAAAAACTCTGCAATATATTTTTTTTATTCCGGCGCAACGTGCCCCCTTCAATATCAATAAATAATAAAACCGTAATCAATCTGTCAAGGCATGAACTGCAGCCACTATACAGACACATCTTGTACGTGGTGCATGTACGCACACAGAATACAAAAAACAAAAGCATGCACACAACTCCCGTCTCGCATTATGTAGCAGTTCTGGGTGCCGGGTTTGTGAAGAGAAACGTAAACGCGCTAAACCAGGAGCACAAGAACTTGAAGCAGCCGCCTTCTTTCACACCGGGAAAATGTCTCTTCCCCATTTCCAAACGGTGAATGGTAAAACAGTTATCCTTGGTACACACACTGTCATGACCTAAAACCTCGGGCCAGTTTGTTTTATGTATAATTGTGGTAGAGTCTTCAGCTGGTTCCATTCCTTTGAACGGAGGCGACATCCACTAAACCTCAACTGAAACTTCAAGCTGTTTCAAGCACTTAATTTCAAATAGAGAACGCACCACAATCGGAGTGTTCAGCTTTAGGGGTCCTTACACGACCATGAGCCCGAGAAAAAAAAAAAAAAAATCTATCACAGGGCACTTCTTGCAGCATTGCACAGCCTAAACAATTTTCTACATTTTCTAAGAAAAATCCCCCGGCATGCTTTCATTGAAAAAGAGCATTTCCCCCGTGTCCTCTTTCACATCAGAGGCGCCACTAGAAATTGGTTTCACAAAATGGCTGAGAAGCTCTCGTAACATTAGACGAAGTGCTATAGAGAGAGAAAAAAAAGGGGCAAATGGTCTGCTTTTAAGTTATGTGCCAATGCAGTTAAGAAAGGCTGCTTCACGATGGCTGCCCCTGAACACTTGTGCAACATGTTGCTCTCTCATGGCATGCTCCATTATTCCATTATGGAATGGACTGACTGCAGTCTCGCCTTATTCTCCAACACATTAAACCCCCATGCAGTTAAGTGTAGTTCCGTGGCAGCTTTTTGCGGCTACACCATGAAGTTACACCCACATGGCATCAGAGCTCTACAATCACACCAGTTGAAATATTACACTAAGCCCTTAACAATGACCCGACAATCGACCTAGACTTACAACTGCATCACTCATCTGCACGCTGGCCGAGTAGCAGGCAATACGACATGGCAGCGAGACCTGAATGTCTCCTTCATAAGGGAGCCAGGTTTAAACAGCTCTTGCAGATGAACCAATGGCTTGTTCGAGCTCAAATTTCATACAGAAATGGCATTTAAAGGTGCATTTTGTACAATTCCATAATTGCACTGCCTTTCTTCAAGTAAATGATAGAATTGCAAGCATATATTTTTCAGCGGAAGGAACAGTGGCGTTATTTGCCCTATGAAAATGCTTGTAGAAAAGAATGCTGAGTAGTTGCAGCCTCCTGGTGCCAAGTGGTGGCACTACTTCTGCTTAATTCTGGACAAAGCAGGCACATAACACCAAATATACCTAAACATGATACGCAACAAAATCGTCTGTTTGGCGCTGTGCCAGACGATGTGACACTTGCTCTTTATTTTGGACGAAGCAGGCAGTAACTACTGCACCCAAACTACCGTGGGATGCTATTTCTGTGCAAACTCTGTGCACGAACAATCCAGCAATTCACCTAGCAGAGCCACTAACACACGACTCCTTTATCAAAGCAAGGATTTGATAAGAGTGGCTGACATCGAATTTCCCGGTCACAAGGGGGTGGCTCTGGAGCCAGCCAGGTATTCAGGCAAGGTTTGATGACCAATAGAATTGTGGAGCTCTAGGTACATCACAATACATCACTATTCTGTACTGTGAGGCACAAACCTATGCGACAAGGCACACGAAACTGTTTGCGGTTATCGAAACGACCAAAACCCGACTATGTTTTGCACGCGTGGAAACTACACAAATGCCTTTCACCATCACCAGTACAGCATGGGAACTGCTCTCACAGGAAAACATTACAGTCATTACAAACATGCATGGTGCTCCACATGGCAAATGCCTACGTCGGACATGTTTTTAGAAAGCTAGTCACATTACGGCAAAAAATGGCTGCTCGCCAAGGCAGCTTGTTTTGGCCGCCCACCATATCACATTCATGAAAGTTAGTACCACAAATGCATCTCAGAAAAAAAAAAATGTTAGAAATCTAGACTAGCTAATGGGTTAAAGTGAGTCCTCAGGCAACAGTGTTCTGTCCCTTTTTCACAGAACAATGCAATCGGCAACAGTGAACAATAGATGTGAATCCACTGCCAATCCCAGCAACGCTGTCGACTTCGTATGCCCCCTGAAAGTTGATGGACTGCCCCTAAATGTCCAGCAGCTGAAGCTAACCTCCTGGCTGTGTTTCACAAGCAGATTTAAGAGAAACTGTAATAAACGGTTGAAAAGGACTCGAATTCACATTCCGGATAAAAAAAAAAGTCCAGCAGAGGAATTGCTGCACCGCACAGCATAGCACAGCATAGCTATGATAAGTTCTCGATGTTTCAACAGCAAGAAAGAAGCTTGTAACACAGACCATACCCTAGCAATAGAGCCCTCTCAAATGAAGTTGTAGAGTGCCCAGCACAGAAAAGTGATAGTCTACAAAGCCTAGACTATGATGGTAATCTACGATGTCTCCACTCGGAGGAGGTTATTCTGCGAAGATTTAGACTACCCTCTGGCTGGAAAAGGATCATGCACACTATCCAGCAAAGCAAGAGGCTAGCCCAGAGTACAAAGACCACCCCTTTGCTGTGCTGGGAACTCTACAAACAATCCTAAGATGGATTACCCTGTTCGTTAGGATACAAAGTTACCTGTAGTTGATTAAAAACAGGCCTAAATCATCCAGAATGAAGTCGGCACGTGGAATGGATTGTACAATGTTGGCCACAGCACAACGCACGGCTAAACAAATGCACTGAAAGCTGGACGGTGCAAAAAAAACGGCTGCTTTTGTGAAAGTGAATCTTCAGTACAGCAATGCATATGAAGGCCACTGCTTTCTTCCTGCTTAAGAGCAAACTGGGTGATGCTGAAGAACACTGCATCTTTTTCGGAGTACTTTTTCTTTTTCTGTACTGCACAGGCAAGTGGACTTGCACTAGGAATAGGAACACCAAAAGAAAGTAAAAGAAAAAAGAGAGAATGAGGGTAAACCATTTCAAATTTTGTCATGTTAAAAAAGCAAAACTCAATCCTGTGTCTTCACATGCCCGGGACAGACTAGACCTTACAGACAGGGTATGCAGGCTGCAGAAGCTATCGCAACGCATCAATAAATAATAATAATAAAAAGGGCAGGAAACAGATTTAAAACGAAAGAATTTGTGGTGACGAAAATGGCTTATTGAATGAACATGCTGCCGCATAAAAACACAAACACGTACAATCAAGAGATTTGCCTAATTTAGGTCTTTGCATGGACACACAAACAGGATTCCTGCATAACTGCATAATATGCAACTGTCACATGCTCACTTAAGAACATTCAAATCCAATGAAGTCCACGAGTCCCATAGGCACTCTGCCGTGAGCTTGCACAAAGAAGCCAGTGAGGCTGAAGTATTTCAGTGGTCTTTGGTTACAATGACCACTGAACTTGAGCGTGCAACCAGGCTATTCTCTCTACAGATTGTGGTGGTACGAGGCACACAGTCTAAGCTCTCCAGGACCTTGGTAAAATGGTTGTACATCATGATCATACACTGACAACGTTGTTACTGACAATGTTGTAATACCACATTAAAAGTTTACTGTTGGCTTGATGCAGTTCGAGAACAGTCAAATCTATATGTAGAATCCTCCGTACGCTTTGAGCGATGACCTAAACTGATCTTTATGGCCACAGTTACATGCATTTAGTTATGAAATACTCAACTAATAAAACCAGGTGATGAAGTAGTTAAAATGGACTTTATACCAAATGACCACACCTCAACATTAATTTGGAAGACTATGCATATATGAACTGTGTTGTAGAACTAGAATATCTGTTTTTGGTCAACCTGAAGTGAAGTGTGCCTTATGTGACATATCTGATAAATACTTCACTGGTGCGTCAGACTGTCAGCTTTTGCACATTCATTGATAAGAAAATGAAACTACTTTAAAACGACAGTAAAACAAAACAAAAAGTACGCTGGTATACAATGTTCTGTAAAACACTGCATTCACAACCACGACAAACATAGTCTGACTGACTATTCAGGAAATCACTTGCAAAATGACGATGCTGAAGAGTTTCAAATAAGCTTTGAAATTCCGATGCTTTTCTTGAATATTGATGTCCTCACATGAACTCCTGTTTCGATAACTCCACTGTTTCGATACCTGGCATGGACAACTGCGACGACCTATTTTGATGAGCGTGTTTAGTTACGTTCGGCTTACAAATGCCTTCTAAGAAAAAACAAGAAATAAAAAGACAACTGTAAGAAAACTGCTTTATAGCTTTAATAACTTTCTATATGGAAACTCTTCACCCCATCACAATTTACCCATAGTGACATGTTGACCTACATGGCGGCGTACAAATACAGCCCTGCATCAGAAGCCGAATGGGGGACCGCTGCTGAGATCTGAAATCTTGCAAGACAGTTTGCTGTACCTGAGAGGTTGTGAGGAGGGGGAGTGGTATTGGAGTACGTAGTCGGCCTCATCACTTTCTGAATAAACCTGCCAGCATAGATGCAGTTGATTGGCTAGAGCAGCTAATAAAAGCGTTCGAAAAAAGAAAATGTAGAAAGGGTGTCAAAACTGCTGAGGAAGTGGCTGAAGTCTCCTTTCTGGACTGCAGATACATGTATATTAAAAAAAAAAAGATCCAGAAGAAATAGACGCAGCTAAAGAAAGGAGGCTGACAGTAGGAGGCACGTTAAGATGTGGACATGTTTCGGGTGCACGCTTCCGAGCTTCTCCTCGAAATTTCTTTGACACGAAAGAGATGACAGTTTCTGCACCGGGACGCATGTTTCCGTTGTTGACAAGGAGAGAGAAGTCGCCGGCGTCAGTTTGGAGCCGGCAAGACGGTCCCCTCTGCTGTCGTCACCGTCTTCACTACGCGGCACTGCACTCGTCCTGCCGCGCATAGTCACAGACACTCGGTCGATCACTACGGTCCTCTTCGAAGAAAAATACCACTAGGCAGCAGTGTCGTGATCCTGGGTAGCCTGCAAATGAAAGCACGAGCAAGGAGCTTGAGATACTCGTTCACTGCATACAGTCCTTCACAGTCACACACTTTTTCGGACTCGTAAGGGACTGCAGAAATTCCAAGTAACTGAACAGCCTGAAAAAAAATGTCGATGTTAAAATCCAATCTTTTTTTTTCAAGGCCAGCAGTACAAAAAACTATCATTTACAGAATTGAGTCATGCGTTGCGCTTTGTTTAGAGAATCTCTGGTTAAAATTTTGTGACTGTTGAAGCTGTGTTCCGTGTGTCTCATGTCACGTGATGTGCACAGATAAATCGTATGTGCCGCCTTGACTGCATGACGCTATCAGTGTGGGCTGCTTTGCTCAAAAGGAGTTTTGGGACTTTCTGCCCGAGCAAGAGCCATTCTGTCTTTTGTGGCTTCAGTTAGGCAATATGAACCTTATCAGTAATCGCGAACATGAGTGTACTTATGCATTTGTGCCTATGGCTTTGATCAAATCCATCGAAATGCGGCCGCCATGGCCGGGATTCGATCCCGCGACATCGTGCTCAGCAGCCCAACACCATAGCCACTGAGCAACTGCAGCAGGTGCGCCAAACAGTGATCAAATCTGGATGGCGCCTCTGCCAATGTTTCGACAGAGGGGTTTACCTTCGTCAAGGAAACAAAAACAAGTCCCGAAGAAGACAAAAGTCCCCTTGCTGAAACATTAGCTCTAAGCTAAGGCCTCGTTTGGTTGGCCGCTTGTGATCTACCATTTGTTGTGCATGAGAAAGTGCCAACACGCTGACAGATCTGTTTTTTTTTTTAGTTATCACTACTTCTTGCCTTGCAGCTATGGCTGCACCGTATCGTGGCATACCGACAAGGTGACATGCAAATCACACTCACTGCTTGCTCAGTCCAGGTCGATAGGCACAGAGTGAAGGCTGGGTTTGATGTCTGAGGACAGCGCACTGCTGTCGTTGGGTGGGCTGCCCATGTAGATCTTGAGCGCACGCTCTTTCCTCGGGGACGGGACGGCCTTGACGCCCTTGGGAGCCCTGCAGACATGTTTCGCCCGTGCTCATAGGCCTGCTCCAAACTTGCAAGGCCCCTGATTCTACTCTCCCGGTTGCATTTACACTTCCAGTCGCTCGACAATCAGCTGCTACCAGGAAAATCAAACAGGGCAAAAACGCACCTGACATTTTCTCGACTGGAGATTTCTTGCTTCTCCTCCTCTGTTAGCTCCTTGAGAGCTTCCGTTCGGTCGCTGCATGAAATGTATGGAGGCATGAGTCACCGGCAGAGTCTGTTGCAAAGTCAAATGATATATACAGTCAATGGACAGTGCAGGAGTCCACGTTTCCCCATCTGCTCTATTTCAAGAAATCATACACCTTCAGGTGCTTTTTCCTGTGTGGAATTCGAAAGGAACTCGTGTGTTCCTGTGTTCCTTGTGTGTTCTTGAGGAACTCGTGTGCAGTATGCTCAATTCTGCCCAGCATGAGAAAATTTAAACGGTTTTCTAATGGCACGTTTGGCTGGTCGAAATGAAACGGGGCTCCTTTCCCGCGCTTCCCGCTGTACATACAGCGCCCTCTGGCGGCGGCACCGTAAAGCCATGCAACGTCCGCTGAGCATCGGAGAAATTAAAGGGATCTCTTGTCACTGTAGAGCGGCACATTACCGGTGGCAATTACCTAATTACCCAAGTTATCTCGACGACGTTCATTGAAGGATAGCGCACACCAGTTACCCAAGTTGGTATCAAAGGAGTTCAACGAGAGCTGCACAGATTAAGCGACACACACAAAGTGTTCTAAGTCAGCATAAGTAAACCAAACCTAATTTTAAATAATCCTCGACTGACCGACTGGATAGCTAGCTTTCTTAACTCTCGCTCTCAATTAGTTTCATTTAATTCCACTTCGTACTCCACTGTAAATGTAACATCAGGTGTTCCACAATGCTCTGTTCTGGGACCTTTGTTATTTTTAATCTTTATAAATGACCTTCCGAACAGTATTAAGCCAAAAATCAGTCTTTATGCCGGCGACTGTGTCCTATACCAGGTAATTTCTTTTCCGAGTGATCACACCTTACTTCAAGATTCCTTCAACAGATTTTGCACCTGGTGTACGGACTGGCAGATGCGCATCAACTTTCAAAAAACCATAGTAGTGTCATTCACAAACAGCCATTTTCCATCACAGCATGTGTACGCTTTTAGTAACAGAATAATTCCACGGGCACGGGTGTACAAATACCTTTGAGTTATTTTCACACACAACATGCAGTGAGTGGTCCCCGCATAATATTGATCACATCACATCTACAGCACTAAGAAAATTAGGTTACTTGAGACGAACATTATCTAAATCGCTTAAAGACACCAAATTACTAATGTATAAAGCGCTCAATCGTCCAGTATTAGAGTACGCTTCATGTGTTTGGAACCCGTATAAAGTGTGCGACATCAACAAAGTCGAATCGGTACAAAGGATGGCTATTCGCTTCATTTGTCATCGCTATGATCGTCAATTTTCGCCCTGATCTGCAATGAATTCCTTGAATTTATCTCTTCTATGCACAAGGCGACATATAAATTCCATGAAGTTGTTACATTCGATTATTCATTCATGCTGTCAACTATCTGCTGATGATTACATTAGATATGCCAGTGCTCTTCCAACCAGACGTTGCTACTCCCTCAACCTAAAGCCTTTCTTTGCATGTACTAACACGTTCCAACACAGTTATTTTCCAAGAGTTGCCGAGTGCTGGAATGAATTACCCGGTTCTGTTCGTGAATTGACACGTGATTTTGTAGAAGCACTTGTGCGATAAGATTGCTTCCCCTTGTTGTTTTTTCTATTATCCATTATGTTCAACTGCCTTTGTTTCTGTTTCTTATGTTTACTGTATTCCACTCCTGCAATAGCCCTGAATAGGGCTGCAGTATTTGAAAATAAATAACAAGAACTGAAGAGCGGTACGTACCCAGTGCCTCATAATGAGTCTTGCATTCCCGGTCATCCATGTCGGCATCAGTTTCATTGAACAGTGGCACACAGGCGCACAGTGCCGGATACCGAGTGCCCCATATTGGTTATGAACCTCATTTCCCTTGGCACAGCAGCCTGATGCGCTACCCATTCCACCATGGACCACTCGGAGATAGTAAACCCCCAGAAAGTGCGTACAGTACCTCAAGAATGCTAACTGCATTAAAAACCACACGCCCCATAATCTCTACATATTAATCTGGCCAATCCTATTATTGTGGCTTCATTTGGAAATGCTTAAGTTTTTAGTGGGGTCCCATGTGATGACACACGATTACAGAATGTGGGGTGTACATTTTATCAAGTAAAATATGTATTGACACCAACAGGAACATCAAAATTCCAACACAATACCAAGCTCTACCTTTACATTACGTATTCGCAAAAATCCACACACTAGCAAGGATCATGCCCTGCAAAAACATTATCAAGAGCATTGAGCTTTCATATAGCGAGTATGTTTATCCCTGCTCTCACTGCAATCTGGCTCATAATGCCTCCAGCCCTGAACACATCTAGAAAAAGAGTACCAGTACTAAAAAAGAGTGCCAGTACTAGAAAAGAGTACCAGCGAGTGTAGTGTCGAGCGCTTACCGGTAGAGCACCACGAGGCCGTCCTCGCCTATGTACAGTGGCCAAGAGATGAGGGAGGGGGCCGAGCAGTGCCACTCTACCTCTGTGTGCACAGTCAGCGATGACACCGGGCATGGGAATTGACCAGGGCACTGTATTCCCCCCAGAAAGAAAGGAGACTATACATATCCCATAAACACATGCGACATGAACATGCGACATGAAACCTGCAAACACAAACATATCCACGCAGTCAAAGGCATTCGCAAAGGCCAGTCCCGTGATAAAAGTGCAGAAATTCCCCCATCGACTTGTTGACTGACAAGTGCTCAGGCAAATGTTCCAAGCATCATCAGGATGATCCCGTTGGTCAGTTGTCTGGTCATCTGAACACGCGGCTTTGATTGCTTTGTGTACACGTGCAACCAAAGCAGGCTACTTATGTTGAGTATTATTCAAGTTCTGGGTCTGGTCCTATGAAGCACAATTCCCGGGGAGTAATCAAAGTTGTTGGTTCCTCATGGTCATCAAAAAAGTCCGAAGTATTTGGTGCCACCCAAAGAGCAGTGGCTGGCCGGATGGTGGCGGTGATAGTGACAGGATGACATGATGGCATTACAAATACGACAATGATACAATGACAAGGACAGCACAATAGCCCATACACTGCAGACTCGGGATTGAATTCTAGCTGGGGGTTCTGTAGGCAAACTTCTGCCGAGAGAAGAGAACGTCATAATGAAAACGATCATGACGCCTGTAACGGATGTCCCGAAACCTTAGAAAAGTACAGTCAAAAGCTATCACTAAAAATTAAGCGTTACACTTGGTTACTCACCTTAGCAATTTCAATGACCGATGGGTCCAGGCCACTCAGCTCGGACAGCTGCAAAAATTTCAGATCGATACAAATGAGAACCTACAATGAAGAATATGAAAATATCACAAAGCAAGCGTATATAAAAACTGTGGATTCATGATAAGAAAGGTTCTTAAAATGAAAATCAACTCACTTGAACAAGATACAAGAAGATAGAACGACTGGCCCAAGAACATATTTTCAGCAAGATAGCTTTACTTTGTTTTCCTAGTGGCTTTCTGTACATGGCCATCACTGGTTGGTGTAAGTTTACTGGCAAGCCATTTGCAAGCAATGGGTATGGAGGTACCATTATGTATAAACGAAAACACAAGAAATTATCAAGTAGAACACCTGTTACAAGTAATACAGCAGACGTTCAGTAATTTGACTTCACTTAATTATATTTTTCAGTTAATTTGATCCCAACCAAATGTCTTGGCCTGTGCACACACTTTTCTTTAGGCCTAAACTTCCATTACTTCGTTCCTAAAATTGGCCTTCGCTGCATAACCTGAACTTGACCAGTCAGCAAGTACACACTTGTTGATCCCTGTGGAGACTCCAACTGCGACCCCTTTGGGGCAGCGTCTGCCTCAGCAAAGCTTAGACAGTTAATGCACTAAACACATCAAAACGAAACATATCCTGTCAAAAGCGTCCATTTTTTACCGGCCCCAGGAGGATTTTGAAGCAATAACCACCAATGTCTGATTGCGGTATTTACCCGTTTCTAATGTGCATCTGTTTCTTCTTCAAGAAAATTAGGCCGAAAATTGCCTGCCCGGTGCACAATTGGGTACGAAACCAAATCCGCATTTGTGGCATTCATACACTTTACTGCACAACATGACTGTGTTGCGGCAAAGCTGACTAAATTACAGTGTGGTAAAGTTGACTTTAGGAAGCCAGTTGCTTTTGCACAACACATATTTGATCCTTGCTCATTTTTTTTTGCTAAGAAATGGGGTGCGTGTTTGATTTATACTTCGTTTAGGAGCTTTAATATCATCTCTATGTTAGTTTTTTTAACTGGGACAGATAGAAAGCGGGTGCGTGTGTCATCTCTGAGCGTGTTAGGTTAGAATCGGACGAATACTGCGAAACGAATCAGTGGTGCGTCTCGTCATTCTGCTGATCCTGTCATGGTTGCTGGAAGTCGACTAACTTGAGAGCCAAAAATAGCGTGGGCCCCAAAGGAAGCACAGAAGCCAAAATCGCGCTGCTATCCCGTAACGTGGCAGGAGCGCAATTGAAAGAATGCACGCTAGTTAGCCATAACTTGCTCGCACTCTGTTTATCCACAACTATACAGTGTTGAAATGGGTGGAAACAATCACCAGCCCTGATTTGTGCACTTGTACAATGAATGCCAAATACAATGAGAAAAATTTTGCCGATTGCACCTTGATTTAGGGCTGACTCAATAAATGACGCAACTGAGAAAACTTGCCTAGCTTTTCTGAGAAGCCAGGCGAGCTAGCCATTGGCTTTGTGGCACATGACATGCTCGATACCACAGACATCTGCTTTTCGTGTCTGCGTAGTGCACAGACACACTACTTCTGTGGACACCCGTAATCTGCATGCTACTAAGTGCAAGCCTCGTGCTCACACCATTCACACTAATCATCAAACTGTCTGAACAAGCTGATTTTGGCATGATCTTGCTTCATTACAATGGACATGAGCGACTGAGGCAGTCTCCTGCTGCTTGAGGAACCAATCAAAAAGGGATTAGTCGATTGATTGATTGGTTGGTTAACAGGTTTAACGTCCCAATGCATCACTGGGGCAGAGATACACCATAGTAAAGGGCTCTGGATGAACTGACCAGCTGGTGTCTCTTAACATGCACTTCGATCTAAAAACGCGAGCATTTTAACATTCTCGCTGCGACTGAAATGTGGCCACGGTGGTGTCGAGTCGAATCAACTAAGGCTGCTACGTGAATGTGCATTCTTTCAAAGAGAAAAAAAAGCTGCCCGCACCGCGTCCTTGAGTGCTCCGACAGTGCGCTCATTGAGAACCACTTCCTCCAGGGGGTCGAAGGTGAAGGTGGAAGGCCGCCAGCGGCGTACAAACAGCACCAGGCTGTTCGCAGACACAACCTTTTCGGGCCCTGCATTTCAGGAGCATATACACGATAGAAAGACTTGGTCAGTTTCGCCTCACTGCTGTGAAAGCTCAAGGTAGCTGCAGTGTTTAGTATAGGTCCAAGCAAGACGAAATTAAACATTAGCGACAGGAATCCTCTGTGTGCCTGCATCTCACTCACTCACTCACTCTCTCACACACACACACACACACACACACACACACACACACACACACACACACACACACACACACACAAAACAACAACAACAAAGCAATGAAGTGTTGAATTATAAACCAATTACAGTTCAGACCCCTAATAGTATAGCTGTTTATAGTGCAGGACTGGATATTATGTGGTCTCTTATGACTCCCATCTTCCCACAGAACTCAGTATATGCATATTGCTTACAGTGCAGCTGCATGAGACAAAATAGCAGTTATAATGTAGGTGCTAGAAAACCCAACAGACAAGCGAGACAGCGAGTGTGCTTCTGAACTAAACATGCCATCTGGGGAGAGAGCGACCAAGGTGATGTAGAGGTCAAGACGCGGGGCAAGCGAACAAGAGGAAAAAAAAGTGCAGCAGCAGTGTGCTGGCTCAGCCGGAGTGTGCTGGGGGTTGCCTAGATGACGAAGAAGCCTTTTGCTCCGATCGCTCGTTAGCGACACCTGGTCTGCACAGAACATGTGCACATGTCGCTCTTTGGTGGTTCCGCCAGTGTGCGGAATGTAAATAGAGTTGCCGACAGATTTTTTTCAGACATGGACAGGGTTGCAAGAATGTCTGAGTTATCAGACAGGCCAGAAAAATTAATTTTGACGTTAGAATTGAAACTCCGGCACCATGAAAAAATTTGGTCAAGGCCACGAGTGCGTTTCGTATTCACACGTCACAATGCGAGACATTGCGAAGTGCAGATATCCTGTGTGCGACCATGACTCCATGAATGGTGTTTGAACTGTGTTCCAAGAATGAATTCTGGGGTTTTACGTGCCACAACTACGGTTTGCGCATGAGGCACGCCACAGTTGGGGGCTCCGGATTAATTTTGACCACCAGAAGACCTTTAAAGTGCCCCCAATGCACAGGACACCGGCATTTTTGAATTTCGCCCCCATTGAAGTGCAGCCGTGATTTGACCCCGCGACTTTGTGCTTAGTAGCGCAAAACACCATATTCGCTAAGCCACCATGGCGGGTAACTATGCTACACAAATTCATCACTTCGGAACGTTGTACACATATAAGCTTTCGTCATTGCTATCAGTATGAGTAAATACAAACGTTTCTGTACGTGTTCATGGTAGCTGCCGGCTGATCATCTGTGAGCGCCACATCACGCGTGCTGCTACTAGTTCGGCTTGTGTGCACGATCTCGTGCCACATCTCCGTGCAATTCGTCTACGGATGCGAACATATGCCAAGGGCGAGCTTTTCGTGACGGCATGCTGCCCGACACCCCCTCCAGCTACATAAAACCAGCGCCGCCTCGTTGGGAATCGGTGGCTAAAGTTGTGGCTTCGTGCTAAGTCAACAAAAGGTTTCACGGTTGCTGTACGACACTTAGGAAGTGGAGGAATCCTCTCGCCAACGAAAGTGAAGGAACATCCCGGTCGTGTGCTTCGATTCCTGGACGCATACAGCTGCTTAACCCTGTGTTCTTTGCACGTGCATAGCAATTGAGAAAGGTTGTTTTGGTTATAGTGCGGCACTGCTTATTGTGGGGAAATTCGTGACTCAAGCAACTTACGTTTGTGCGATTCGGCACTGGATGCTTTGGTTTACGCGGCCACCAGTGTTTCTGGTGCTGCGCCCAGCTCGCTATCTGCGCAGAGTGCCAGGAACACTCTCGGCCGCATATTTCGACAAGTCTGACTGGCTAACAATTGGAAGTGTTACAGTAAAACCTCGTTATTTCTACCCTCGTTAGTTTGGAAAATCAGATGATTTGGACTCGTCCTTTGGTCCCGGCAGGCGTGTGCATTATATCATGCAATGAAACTTGTTAATTCGGAAGCATTTGGCCACAGATTAATTTGGACAACTCTCAAAGCTCGACGAGTACGAAGTGCTGCAAAGTTGCGTCGCAAAAGGGCAGAAATGGCATTATCATCCATCGCAACGATGTGGCGGAGTCCGCATCGCCGTAGTCATCAGTGGAAATCTCAAGTGAATGACGGCAACACCAGATTTCTTTGTCCCTATTCGTGCCTTTAAAGCAGTTATTGTTGGGTTTACTGCCATGGATAGCACTGCATTGGCTGCGTGCCTTCATGACTGGTAGTCTCCATCCATGACTGCATCTATAGCGGCCACAATTTTGTCCACACCTGTTGCGGCAAACAGTAGTTTTGTTTTGACTCAGTGCATGCGCCGGTAGCCTCCCTTCACGACTGCGTAGTCGCCGTCCATAATCACGTCGGAAGCGGCAGCAGTTGCAGTAAACAGTAGTTTCGTTTTGACTCGGTGCAAAGCTGTTTAGGATGAAGAGCACCTGTTACATCGTGATGGATGGTGACCAGCTCACTAGTGCAAAAATAATCGGGATGTGCACGTGGCAGTGAAAAGCGTGTCTCAAATGGAAACGTGTGCCGTGGCCCCGCTGTGAAGGAAGTAGTGAGGCCTTCGCCACTGCGAGTGCTAATCAGCTACGAGTTGACGAGAATTGCAGTTTCCGTAGTGCTTTTGTGCAATATGGAAATAGGATTTGCTCATTCATCCAGTAAATAAAGTGTGTTGACACAGCAAGCATTTCTTTATTGTTTTCTTGATACCCTTGATAATTTGGCATTCGATTAATTAGGAAATTAATTGGGACCGAGGTCTCCCTGCACCACCTCGTTGCCAAACGAGGTAGTGCAGGGAGACCTCTGGTGGTCAACTTTCGAGGTGAGGGAGGTGGTTGCCAAACTGGCATACGAGAGTTGCCTCAGTTGCATTTCACCTCCGCTCAGTGGGAACAAAATGGGTTGCCCGAACCACGTCGTATCATGGCTTTTGAAGAGGGCGCTCGACAGTAACCCAGTTAGTAGAATTAGTGCACAACACATAGCTAACTATTGACAACCAGAAACAAACCGATTTGATACTGTTAGATTCTTCTAAGGCGTTCGACCACGTGTCCTAGAAAAAAGTTCACCTTAAAACTTATTTCTGCCTTATGTGACAGTCTTATTGTTCACAGGATTCAACACTATCTGATCGATTACAGTTCGCACCAATTCATGACGCATCGTCCTCATTAGAACCTTCCACATCAGGTGTGCGTGCCCCAGGGCAGTGTCCTAGTGCCTGTACTATTCCTTCTATGCATTAAATGATTTGCTATCCATATGCAGTGTGAAATTTCGACTATATGCAGATGATTGCATTTTGTGTGGTGAGTTTAACTCACCAGCTGATCAGGAGACACTTAATAAAGCATTATCGTCCATTCATAAATGGTGCAAAGATTGGCAAATGATAATTACCATGCAGAAAGCTGCAGTGCTCACAATAAGACAGAAAAAAAAAGTTCATTACTGCTACACAATTAATAACAACGTGATTCCATCGGTTGACAAGCCCAAATATTTGGGTATAGCAGTGCTTTCACATGATCTCAGGTTTGAAACTCGTGTAGGCAACATCACATCATCTGCATTGAAAAAGCCTTCGTTTTTTTCTTAAGCGTTCTGCGCCCCCTAAAACGAAACTACTAGCCTCTACTACACTGGTTCAACCAACCCTAGAATATTCCACAATTGCTTGGTTTCCTCCCTATTAAGCTTTTATCACAACTAGAAGCTGTTCAGCGTAAGGCAATCAGGTTTGCATTCAACAAATACACACAAACTGATTTACCCACAAAAATGATAAAGCCAGTCAACTAACTATTGAAAACAGAGTGAAACTAGCAAAACAGAAGTTCTTGCTCCAATGTTTAAGAGACGAGATTAAAATTGACCCATACAAGTTAATTTTTTTGACCATGACAAGACTACCAGACCAACTCGACACAAGCATTCCCTAATGCTGGACAAACTCTCAGTCAAACTGCTTTAAATATTCATATTTTACAGTTGTACTTAGAGAATGGAATAAATTACACCGAAGAATCACTAACATTGAGTCATTAAGCAGTTTTGTATCCTTAGTAAAAAAAAAGCACTGCTTTCATCTCAGTTACAATAACTGCTATTACTATTTTTTTCCCCTTTAGCACGTTATCTTCGTCACCCGGGCTGTAACACTAATGCCTGCACAAAGTACCTGCTATGCAGATGACGATTTTACTTATTCGGAATTTCCTTTCTTTATTTCTTAGTTTCTTCCTGTGTACACACATTGTATTCATGATTGCATAAGTACTGCATTGTTATGATGTTGTAGTTTGATGCTATAATGTGAAAGTATAACGTGGACATACTTAGGATACTACATCTTGTTAACTGATGTTACAATGCTTATGTTTCAAGGTTTTCACACTGCGTTATGTTACGCTTGAACACTGTATTATGAATTCGCCTGTTTCTATTCATGACTTGGCGCTGTACTTGATTCTGCGTCCCGCCCGCTAGTACCTCGCAAGAGACCGGCAGTATTGTAATAAAATAAAAACGAATGCTTGTCGGCCTCAGCCCTGCATTTCTACAAAAGCAGAGATTGCGTGATAAGCTGACCGCATTCCATGCCTACAGGAACAGCTCAAAGTGAACATAGCATTTGTACAATCCACTGAAATCTGGCCGCCTCTATAAAGAGCTAAGAAAAACAAGCTAACAAGAAGAAAGGTCAGCTCACCCTGAAGCACCTCAAGGAATACTTTGTGTGAGAGAAACATAGAGGCATCGCTGTCTATCCGGTCCGAGTCGAGGTACACCGAGCCCGGGTTGCCAGAGATCTTTTTCCTGAGTCGACACCTGTGAGCACAACAGGCAAAGAAGGCACTCATCATAATTCCACCCCTGTACATCAAGGTGTAAATACTTTATACATACATTAAGCATACTAAACTACAATTGCCTTATGGCTAAACCCCATGTGCGCGACAGTGACAAGCGATGGCTTAGAGCGACGGATCGGGCCGTCGCTTGAACAGATCGCTCAGTCTCGTCGCGCTATCTCTCGTTTCTGCCCAAATCTAGAATTCGTCGCTCGTCGCCCGGAAGTGCTATGAGCGACTAGCCAATAGCGCGAAGCCGGAACTGGATGTACATCACTCAAGTACTACCGATTGTGGCATGGAATGAGCAAACAATTCAATTTTTATAGTGCAAGGATAAGAACCTACTGGAATACCCTCAGAAATATTTTACGCTGCTTTTTACAGTAAAACACATCAATTTGAAGTTAACGCACGCGTCATGCTAGTTTTGGCTTCTATATTGCTGCCCTCATACCGGCAACACTGGGGAGATGTCGCTCACAGTCATCACTTGCATGGGGTACGACTTGTAGGCGACGAGCGAACGCGGCAGCCACCTCCATCGTGTCGCTTGTCGCTGTTGCGCGCAAGATCGCTGGCATGGGGTTTATACTTTAAGCATTTGTTGGGTGTTTCAGTTCGTTGCACTTGCAAGCATAAGTTTCAATACTCCCTGACCAGCGCACAGGTTAAACAGTTTCATCACCTGTTCAGGGGAATGTCCCGACCACAGCGCTCGCGGATCTTGTGTAGAATCTCTTGCTTTATCTGCAGCACTGTCGTGCCTTGCGTGAAGATCCAGTCTAGAAGAAACTTGCTTGGCTTCACATGAGAGAGGGGGGGAGGCGAGAAGGAAAAGCAGAAGGTGAGTTACATGCTGAAATAAGAAAAGGTGTGTAGATTACACACAGCAAATGGCATTCCTCGCCCTGTGCCAAGCATATCATTGCACAATGCGACCAACGCTGCGGTCAATACACAGATGCATCTGGAGATTCATACATCTTGCCTCAAACAATTCACACGCAAGCGCAGCCTGTTTTCTCTTAGGACATGGAAGGCATAGATGTAACGCTCATGATAAAACCAAGCACAAAAGCGGAGCTCCAGCATTTGCGGCTAGCACTTCATTTGAACCATGACCAGTGCCCTCATAAGTTGGGCAAATGTGCAATGCAGAGAAATGCATTTGTGAATTAGGAAAAGGGCCTATTGTACTCTTTAACTAGAGTAAACCCCTGATATAGCAAAATCGCTTTGTTTAAAATATCGCTTTATTTGAAGTGTTCCTTGTCACTGCGTTACCATGACCACCTTGACTTCACTTCTTTTAACAATATACTGCTTACAATAAAGTCAATTTCCTGTCCAGATTACTTTGTTAGAATGCGGGTTTGTTGTACAATACTTTTGAGATGGCAAGAAAAGTTGAGCTCTTAAAGCAAAAAAAGGAAAACCCGCCCTCTCACCTCTGGAGCATTTGGCGACAGGAGGTACACTTCCATGCGGTGCTCGCCAGACTTGAGCGCCCTTCCCAGCTTGATGACGAGCTGCGCACAGACCACAAGCTGTGAGGGACACAATGGCCCACTTGGGCTCGGTACCATCTTAAACTGGGAACAATGACGCGACCGGTTTGACCGTGCCCGCAGTGCGCGCCTGACCTCTGCCGGCGCATTCTTTCATATGTTGACTAGCGTCGATGCAGACATTCAAATTATGGGCTTTAACGTCTCACAGCTACTCTGGGGGTTACTGCGAGAGATGCTGTAATAAAGGGGGGTGGGGGGTGGAGTGGCCCTGGATTAATTCTGACCGCCCTCAGTTTTAACACGGCAGGCTGGTCGAGTTGGTGATAGAACATGTTCCTATGGGTGGGCAGCGCAACACGGACGTAAGACGAGAGGAAGTACACAATACGTCTAGTCTTTCGTACGGGTTGCGCTGCCCGTTCATAGGAACATGCCCTCAGTTGTCGAAAGGGCACTTAAATGTAAGCACACGAGAGCTTTTGCATTCTGCCCCCTGGCAGGTATGGCACTGTGCAAGATATTTCCCCAACTCCTTTTTGCGATATGTGACAAGCGTGCCTGCTTTGACAAGTGTCCTCACCTTGGTGTCTTCTGCATAAGAGGCAAGGTTGTCCGACAGCTTGGTGCACTCGAATTCCTGGTTGTTGGAGTACACCCGGAACACCTGCATTACGCAAGGAGTGACGACCAATGTCAGGTCAGTTCTGGCAACTGATGCAACTCAGCCTGCATGCTACATGGTACTAGTTTATTACACAGGTGTCGAATGATTAGTAGGTTACTGAATAAATCTCCTATAAAGATTAGCCATTCCAGAATGTACTAAGAGGGACAAAAAAATCTGAGTACATTAAGTTTGGCTGTCAAAAAGACAGCCTATGTCAGTTTCACATCATACAGGCTAGAATGACATACGCAGAGACTTCGCTTGTGCCTATGTCTCCGGCATTTCTCAAGCCTCTGGCAATAGCCAAGTCAATTCCCAAGCCTAGAAATTTGTCTTTAAAAATTCCCAAATCTCTGGCTTTACAAGTCTATGGCTACTCCTATTACTTTATCTATGTTTATGCAAGGTTTGGCCATTCTTCCCAATGGTGTTACAGTTGAACCTCGATATAACGAATTTCAATATAACAAAATCCTCGATATAATGAAGTAGTTAACTCTTCATCACCTCTTGTCCATAGATCATGTATTTAGAACTTCAATATAACAAAGTGCGTTTCTATGTCATTTCCATGTAACAAAATTTCACTGCTGTCGCAAAGGAATGCCGAGATAGTAAATGGAAAGTCCTGCAGATGCAGATGGTCAATGATCGCCTTACGAGCGGCTGCTTGCAAATGCACCTCTCAAATTCTGCGCTGCGTGACAAGAGCGACAAATAAAGTGGAGCCCTTTATATGTTCCATATAAAGTCCGAATGCGATAAGATCCTGTCGCCCCAATGCACTGTGCGCCTTAGGTGCTAGTGAAAGTGTGCTTGGTTGAGACAAGAAAGACTGTGAGCTTCGTGAGCGACGCCTTCCTGTGCGAGCAAAGGGCAAGAGAGGGAGGGGAGCTAGCTTGCAGTAATGAGATCAAGCACGCGTGAGGGACGGGGGTAAGTTGGCGCGCATACACAGCCACGCAGCCACGCACCCTGCTTTAGAGGTAGCCTGCCGCATGTGCAAAGAGTGGGTGTGTCGAGACGGCAGGGCATCATGTAAGCTGTTTTCCCATGCGTTCAGTATTGGACGTTGCATAATCTCGAGTTTCGGTGGCCCACTGAAGCGAGAGGCAGATGAAGCACGTGCTCCCCACTGTCAGCCCTTTTCCTAATAGCGTCATCTCAGTGCGGGCAATGCTATCAGCCATGGGGGCGGAGTGCATGCGAAAGCGCGGCTGGCTTCGCTTAATTCGTGCCGCAGATGTTCAGACCTCCTATGCGAAACACGCGAGAACGCTTAGTTAGATACAATGAAATCGCCAAGCACTATCAGCTAGGCAGGTGGATATTTCCCCCACCTCACCCCAAACTGAGACGCCGCCAGGCAGTCGTCTGGCGACGACTGCAGACGCACACCTTCTCCAGTCCGGTACAATCGCGGCACATTTTCACCGCGCAATACTCGAGTGCTCTTTGCAAGTTATGACAGGCAACTAGAGCGATGCTCTCGCACACGCTGTGGGAGTGTCCTGTTACAGCTGCTAAAATGGCAGCTAACTAAATGACTGCAGCTAAACTAAACTGCAACTGCAACTAAATGACAGCAGGTAAAATGGCAGAAGCTCCGGAGGCTCTTGCGTCGTAGCGTGCCGCCGCTCTGCGCAGCTCCAACCTTAAGACAAGAGTGAGCAGTTCAGCGGGCCTGAGAAGTGACGACGAGGCAAGGACTCGTAGTTACCTCATGGGAGACCTGAGCCTGGGTCGTTAAACTTTGCTGGATTTTGTGTAAAGTCGTTTCCATCCATCCACGTGAAGACATCGGCAACGTAGCATGAAACTGCATCATCCTTTGCAGACTCCCAAATTTATCAAAATGAATTGTTTTCTCATTCAAATTAGCTTTTTTGATTGCTCGATAATTTGGAAAATTCTGTGCCCTTTCCGTATAAGAAAAATTGATCGGTGACTGTACTTATTTGCATAAAAGGTCGAATTTCAATACAATGAAATTTCAATATCACTAAGCAAATTGCCGATTTTACCGACTTCGTTACATTGAGGTTTAACTGTATGTAAGTGGGCTCTATTGGGTCGTTTCCAGAGCCACAGCCTGGTTCATCTTCAAACCAATAAAGAATGGCTCATCTTGGAGGTGAATTTTCACTTTCCATGTTTCCATGTTTCACACTTTCCATGTTGACTGACCTTGAACTGGCTGGAATCAATGCCGACGTAGGTCTCCAGTTCTTTTTTGAGGGCCCCGAATGTGATGCGCTTGTCCACGTAGACACGAAGCCCTGCGTAGACAGATCAACTCCGGTTGGCATCGAAATGTGACACACAACTATCATCAGTTCATGCTGAATGCCATTACCGTATTTACTCGCATAATGATCGCACTTTTTTGTCAGAAAAATTGACGCAAAATCAGGGGTGTGATCATTACGCGGGTTAAATTTCCCGCGAAAAGAAAAAAATTTTTTTTTCGTCCCGCGTTTGCTGCGGGACACCAAAACAAAAATGGCGGCCGGTGGAGCAAGCCAAACGCGATGTTCTTTTCTTCTCGTGAGTACATTACGTGCATTGAAACAGTTTCTTCCGTATCAGTAATGAATAATATCGTTAATATCGGCAAGTCTGCAGCAATAACGTAGCCATGTCCACTTTGAGGGGACAGAAACAGATGGGCGTGCTTAGCTGCCAGTGACATAGAAACACATGGCCGGCATGCTGCGGAAACTGCGGCATTTGTCTTCACTACTATGCTAATACGGCACGTTTCGGCTAAGGGTGGGCGAATATCTTAGCTGTGTTACAAGCGTTGGCGTATGAATAGTGTACAATGCTAACGTATCAGTGTAAACGTGGCCACTATCGTTGTCGCTAGCGATTTGTTGTGTGCCCACGAGTGCAGACGAAAAGAATCTAAAGGTGCCTTTTCTGTTGTTCTTGAGCAAAACCATTATGAAACTACAAATAATAAAGCCAAGGTAAGTTTGGTTGTAGTTTCTTTTTTTCATGGAAGTGCGGAAAGTGATGAAAGGAATGAAACGGAGCATCTGCTTAAAGAATGTCTGGTGCGTGCAGACTGCTTGGTATCTCTTCAAGAATCATTCGCGTAGCATTCGACAGATGGTAAGCGTGATCATCATTAGCTAGACTTGGCACACGACATATCGCTGCAACAAGTTCGGGTTGCGATCATTACACGGGAAAGGAAAAAAAAAAAATCTAATTTCGACGGTAAAATTCACGGGTGCGATCATTACGGGAATGCGATCATTGTGTGAGCAAATACGGTATATCTGGAGCAAAAATGATGGGTCAACCATGATCCCTTACGTGGCGGGAAGCTTTCTCTTGCAAACGTGATGTACGGGTTGCATGCAAATGTTGGTTAATTTCGCGTGCAAAGATGGTGGATCTCCATGCAACTCTCCTCCCTGTGGGACTCGTGCAGCAATATTAAGGTAAGCGAGCTGGTGCCCCCGTCTACCCTACTGCACGAGCCTGACTATGCGTGTTGGCAACTTACCGCGTCCATTATCTTCCCTGTCCGTGTATGGCCATGCACGGAAGTAGCGTCGCGGTTCCTCTTTCGCGGCCGCTGCCTCAACTTGGGACTGCTGCTGTGACAAAAGGAACAAGTGTGCAGCGTTACCACACCACCGAAAATATCTGCTGTGAATACAACATGTAACAACTGATGGCATAAACAGCCGCCTTAAATGATGGGCGAGACTGCCTTGACTGATGACACTGCCTCCGACTTGCACTAGATTTTTCAATTCGGGTGTCTTATGTGCCGAAACCATGATACGATTATGAGGCACGTCGTAATTATTAATTCTGACCACATGGGACTTCTTTAACGTGCCTCCAATGCATGGGACACGAGTGTTCTTGCAATTTGCCCCCCCCCCCCCCCATAGATTCCTGAAGAAACATCGATTCCTGAAGAAACATCGATATTCCTGAAGAAATTACTGGACCACAAAGGGTTATTAAAAATTGACAGAGGCAAAATCTGCGAGGTCTTGGGCTAGAGGAGATGGAAAGAGGGATAGAACGCAACAAAGATGGAATCTGCACAAACATTCACTTTGAGGTGCCTTTGCTGCTGCATTATTCAGTCGACTACAAAGTAAAAAAAGAGCCACTCACCGCAGTGTCACCACAGGCAAAGGCGCTGGCCTCTTCTGAGACACCAGCACCGTCGCCAATTGGTGCCGCAGCAGTGGTGGGTGCAGCGGCAGATGTGCTCCCGCTAGGTTCAAGCATGCTCCGCTTGATCTGGTCCGTCATCTCTACAAAGTTGCAGAAGACCAGCCAGTTAGAATGTGACTACAGAAGTACAATTCATGCAGACGACGGCACATCCAAATGCTAAGGCTGAAAATCTGCGTCAAGATGCTTAACCTTTTCCGTGCCATTTTTTTGTTTCTCAGAAAACTACCCAAATTTCCCCAATCTTTTACCAACTGATTTATTATGAACAGCTGTCGTTATAGGTGGTGTCGAAATCCACTTCCCATATGGTGGATCCACACAACGGACTAAATCCGTCTTTTCTGTGGCGGACAGCGCATCACATGACTACGCGTCACGGATTCATGCCGTCCGCGCGTCGTCCGTGACCCCCACGGACGGAAAATGTCGAGCTATTTTTCGCATCCGGATTCTGGGGGTCGAATGCTGTGGATTTAGCCTAGCATTCTCTACAGGATGACAACAAGCGTGGCTTTGGGATCTTTCTGAAACAGCTTCATTGCTGTTGAGAGCATTCGTGCCTGGTAGCGCGCGCGACTCGCACAAGAGCGACTGCAATGAATTTGAGCGATGAGGCAACTTTCTTCTTGCATCTCATGGAGCAGCTCCCCGCATTGTGGGACATGACTCTCACCGATTACTCGGACACGAGAGTGGAAGAAACGATTTGGCAGCAACTGAACAAGCTCTTCTCTTGTCACTCAAAGCAGCCTCCGGTATGCCTCAATGTCACTGACCAACAGCTCTCGATACAAGTGGTTTTGCATACGAGATGCTTGTTGGCGATATAGTCCTTTTGCCAACAAGACCTCTTTCGATGAAACAAGTACTCATCATCCAATTCGGACAAAACAACAGCCATTGCTCTCGCACTTCTTTCAATATACCGTATTTACATGATTGTAAGTCGACTCGAATGTAAGTCGAACCCCCCATATCGCTTGACCGGAAAAAAAAAATGAGAGCATACCCGAGGGCGCATTCGATAACGAAAATTTATTAGTAGCTGACATGGTCACTGGACTACTTGTCTTCACTAGTGCTGTCATTGTCATCGTTGCTGCGGTCCCACAGCGCGTCGTGGTCCAGCAAAATTTCAAATTTGGCAAACGACCGCACCAGGACATCTTGCAGAACAGCAGCCCACGCCAAATGCACCCAACCACACGCAGCCGTCAGGGAGGCTCTTTTGACATGTCCGGTTGGCGTAATTTCGCAGTCTTCTGCCGCCAGCCACTCGTTGTACTCACGGCGGAGCAGAACCTTAAAATTAAGGCGAAGATTGGGGCTTGTTTCATGACCACGTTGCACTTCAATGGCAGGGACTGATCACGCATTTCAGCGACGTACGCCGCAAGCTTAGCCTACAGCTCTGGAAAGCGTCGACTTCGGCACGTGGGAAATTTCTCACTTGCCGTCACAGGGTGAAAAGTCTCGCACCACCCGTTAAGAAACATCGAAATTGCGGCCCGCTGCGCAGTGATTTGTTTCTTCGGCGTAAAGGATGGCAGGCCTCTTGAACGCTTCTGTGAACGAGTGCCGAACGATTAGTGGGCCTGCAGCACTCATGACGACTGGGGAAGCATAGAAGTAGCACGTAGCCGGCAGTCAAGTGGAACACGTCAAAAAGTTGGTCAAACCAATACCAATGCCTTTCAACAGAGAAAGAGAAACCCGCGAGTGGTGTCTGCTATTCCGTGAACTACCGATACGCGATACTCCCCGCAAGCGCCGCCGTTCTGAGGGTGCCGCCGCAAATGGGAAAAGCGGCGCTTCTATCAACTATCGACACCCCCCCCCCATGAGTGTTGCATGCACTGTAAAACTCAAAAATGTTGAAAAACCCTTCCGAAAAGCGAACAAACAACCGGGATAGCGAAAAGATACAGGTAGGGCCATAGAGCAAACATAAAATTGTAACTACGTTGTAGCTCTCGTTGGTATCGCTTTTATTGGCGGGGTCATGTTTTGGTTTCGATTGCAAGTCGACCCTCCCAACTTCAGACTTTCAAATTAAAAAAAAGGAGTCGACTTACAATTGTGTAAGTTTGCACTGTCTAATGGCACTGCTGAGAAGACCACGCGTGGCCTCAGACTAGAAACGTGGCGCACTGGTGTGCCACCAGTGCCACCCGTGCCATCCACTCAGTGGCACATACCGAGTGTCCCAAGTTGGCAAGAGGTTCATTGAAGGTCGGTACATACCCAGTGCATTCATGGCAAGGCTCGCCAAAGCGTGGGCATGAAAGCTTTCATTGGAAAGGGGCACACAGCCACTGCATTTATGGTGCAGCCTGCTAGTGTGTCGGGTTGCTATCCTTGAGGAACCCTTGTGACGTGGGTTTGATTCCGCTCAGCATCGGAGTAATTTAACGAATCTTTTTAGTTATTGTAGAACGGCACATCCCCATTGGCACATACCTAGTACCCAAGTTGGCATCAAAGACAATCACTAAATGAATGAATGAATGAATGAATGAATGAATGAACTTTATTTCCCTTTTAAGAGAGTAGAGGGGCAGGGGGGGGAGAGGGAAGTCTAAGTACTCCAGTCCCCGCAGGCGTCCGTCACCACATTATGTGGCTAGATGTCCATCTACCAGTCGTGGTAGGCCTCCTCTACCTCCTCGGCCCACCTCAGGACTTGGTGCTGTAGGGTGGGATCGGAGCTGCGCAGGGCAGTCTCCCACAGCTCCTCGCTACTAATTAAGGGTTTGAGAGTGCGGGGGGGGAGGGGTTTGATGGGGCATTGCCACATGATATGGGAGAGATCTGCTGTCGGGACAGGGCAAAAGCGACACTTGGGTGTCTGGTATGTGGTGGGAAAGAATAAGTGCAAAGTGCGCGGGGTAAGGAAAGTGCGAGCGAGTTTGTAGTTGGCCCCACAGTATTTCTCTCTGGCGCGTTCTAGGCATAGAGAGAGTTGGATACATTAGGTGCTGGTGTCTGTAATGTGTGCAAATTTCATTGAAGTGTGGCACACACCTACTGGCACATAACCAGTGACCCCAGCTGGCATCAAAGAGGTTCAATGAAGACCAGCACAGACTGGTCTAGTATGGTTAAACTTGGCTAGTACGTAGTTGGCAGGAAACCTGAATCAGGTACACACTAAGCGATGGACTAATAAACTGACAATGGCAGATAAGCGGCTATAGACTTATTGGCTAAAAAACAAATTCTCACTCAAACACCCACACAAACACACGCCGACAACTTCTACTTGTGAGCAGCCAGCAAAAAATTGTATTTTCACTTGCCGCCGTGGCGGCCTTGCAGAGACTATACCATCTGTAAACTCCGCAAGGCTGCGAGCCAGTTTCTCCATTAGGCCCCACTTCTCTGCTAATGCCCGCATGACAGTCAACACACTAGCCATGTCAGATACAGAAGGGTCATCATCTATGCTGTATTCCATAAGGAAGAAGTTGAAGCGCTGGAAGCTATGGGAGCAGGCAACATGTGACTGCTACCATGTTATGATGTCACTAACAGTGGCGACTGCAGTCCGGGAAGGGTCAATGTACCATAATTTTGCTATCTATGGTCCGCGCGCATAACATTTTGCAGATTCCACGCTTGTACATTCCGATGAATGAAGTAAATATTGCACACTAGCTGTATGGCATGCGTTAAGTGACTAAATCTCAGTGGCCAGCCAATACCTCAGGTTCAATGGCGACAGGATGGGGTACTCATTGCGACTACATTTAAACCGAAATTATTTATTAAGTGGGTACATATTAACGAGGTTTCACTGTACCGCAAGTCATTGTCAAAGAGTTTCTTTGAATAGTGACCCACCCAGTCCCGCATCTACAGTGACCTATGTCGGCGTGAATGATGTTCGTCAAAGAGTGGCACCTATGTGCACATTAATCAGTGAACCGAAGTTGTTCCGAAGGTTGCTTTAGAATCCTGTTTCCTAAGCACAGCTGCCTGATATGCTTCCCATTCAACCGCTGACTACCCAGTGACCCAGGCAGGTGGGAAAAAGGTTAGGTACAAACAAATAGATGCATACATACAAACATATATAGATAACTAGATAGAGATACATAGCCACCCAAAATGCGTGATGTACCTTAAGAATGCTAATGCATTAAAACTTGCGACGACAAATGCAAGACATTTTTAAACAACTCACCAACAGAAGGCACAAACTTGGGCAGACGTTCGTCGCCCGAACAGCAGCCATTGTCGTCCGCGGCGAGGTCGGGCGAGTTGTTGCGCGGCGATATGTCGTCGCCGACGAGGGTCCGCTCGCTGTCTGTGAGACTAGAATCCTCGGAGTGGTCGCCGCCTGCGCCATGGCAGCCCGAGGAGGACGAATCGCAGAGGTCACTGTCATAGCCATCCGACAGGGCGGTGTTGGATGTCTGCGTCTGCTGCGTCGACTTTGCTGCGCCTGCACGCGCAGCAACAAGCTGCAACTGAGAACCTCGCAAGTGCAAGGCCATGCTACAGAGAATGGCAGATGCCCTACCCTTTGACTGGCAATAAACTCATTTATTTCCAGACAGAAGTAGCTTGTAGTCCCTACTACCTTAGTCAGCTTGCTTGAATTGAAAAAAATTTAACTGCTATCAAATGTGCATACTTTGAGAATGAAACAAACGAAATTAGGGCTAACTAATATGTGTATCTGTGTTTCTGCCATTTCGAATTTGTGTTACATTGGCATAATTTTGGCCCTTATGCATAGATCAGTTCCTAGCACTGTTTGCGGTCAGGTGCTTAGCGAGGTGACATTGAACTCTGAAGTAATTCTGCTCGTTCAGTTCTTAAGATTTCCCTGTCGCATTTCAAGTGTACAGTACAGTAGAACCTCGCTCATACGATCTAGAAAAAAAAAGAAATGCGACAAAAAACATGCTAACCTGGAAAACATACGATCTGAAGTCACTAAAAATTTGGCACACTCGAGTATAGTTGACATCTACATAATCGGTGCACTGTAGCCAGAGATGACACATGCTGAGCTAGTGGGGCGGGAGTGGCCTAAGACACGCATTGTTTTTCCGGTTTTGGCCACATTATGTACACCCGTGAGCAAAAGTATACGGACCAGGGACTGCGTGACGAAACTCATTTGCACCTCTATCTGCGAATGCAACTTGAAATTAAAGATTAAAGACTGCACCACACACTTGGCGTTACAAGTTTTCTAGAGCACTCATCAGCTTCCGTTTATGCGCATAAATTACAAAGAAATGACGTTTTTTTTCGGCGACCCTGTGGTCTGCACACTTTTGCTCGTGGCTGTACACCTGAGTGTATATGTATTATGTAAAAGGGAGTCTCGCTCACCTGTGCCGCCCTCGTCTTCCACGTTGCTGTACCTCTGATCACATTCGCTGCTGGAAGACATGTGCTGCTTTTCCAGTAACACTGCACACAGACGAGAGATACAGACTCAGACTTGTACAATACACTTCAATTACACTTACTCGTTTCTTTAAGATCTTTTTCATGTTCACTCAAGCATAGGGACGATGCCAGGCATGCTAGCATGTTCCTATCTATGCATACATTATACTGTACTGTACAATAGCCGTAAAAGTGTGCGTGCTTGCAACTGCGCTAAGCCTGTTTGAAGCTGTGCTATGTCACTGAAACAAGTGCTAGGAATTTTCTCGCAAAACAATGCG
This sequence comes from Dermacentor variabilis, assembly GCF_050947875.1. Lineage (NCBI taxonomy): Eukaryota > Metazoa > Arthropoda > Arachnida > Ixodida > Ixodidae > Dermacentor > Dermacentor variabilis. The sequence goes on along the minus strand of NC_134578.1, from coordinate 31,671,203 downwards.
AGCCTACATTTCACTGATGCCTCACGGATTGTTCAGTTTAAGACAAGCATTTGTTATACCCTGGCGTCTTGAAAAGTTCAAAATAATAATACGTTAACTGTAAGTCCAATTTTGAAGGGTTGAAATTTAAACCTATGCCGCATGCATTGCTTAGTTTGAGAGTATGAAGAAGCATCATCTTGAATTGCTCTAATATTGAGCTCTTCACTTAAATCATATCTTAAATGTAAATCTTGAATTGTTCGAATTTAACCACATGGTGATAGCGCAGCACAGTAGAGTGGCAGGCCTTGAACCGACTTAGGAATGTGTACAGTGACAGATGAATACAAGTGGACACACAAAAGCCCTAACTTCAGCAAAGTCTTTATGAGGCAGGCCTTCAAGAAAGCCTTTAAAGGCTTTAATAGAGGCTTTGCACAGTATGTCAATGCAGGTGACTATAGCCACATTTACTTGAAGGATCAGAGCAGCCCTGGCATGGCGACCTTGCTGACCAGTGGCAGGATGGTGTTCTAAGCAGGGCACTTTGACCTCACCGCTCAATCTGGGCACGCTAAGGTGCTCCAAAATCAGAAATTGGAGGTCCTCCTCGATGGCGCTGTAGCCTATAGCAGCACCACCACGGTTTTATTCGAGGCGAGCCTGTAATACAGCCCCTGTTGAAGTTAACACTTGCTTGTGTCCGCTTCCTTGGCCTTGCCTGCTGTTGCTCCCAACCGATCCTAAGCATGACTTACATAAAAAAACCAAATGTCAACGCCAGTCTAGTACTGACCTTTCTCTTCTGGTGGCAGTTGGACGTTGATGACGACGGTGTTGACCTGCCGATCGATAATCTCGAAGAACCGAGACTGACGGAAGGGCCGGCTGGCATCCTCCTCGTTGAGAAATTCTATGTACACCTGCGTTTCACACAGACGTCGACAATTAATAGGCAGAGGCAAGCACAGAAGTACATGTCAGCCTCGGCCAAACAACAGTGGTCTAAATGGACGGAGCAAGACTGCCCGGAAATAGCAACTCAGTGTTTCAACAGCAAAAGCCATAGATGCGGAGTTGAGCATTGATAACATGTGTGGACTATGGGCATGCGTGTGCCTTGCGTTAAAAATTTACCATGTGTTGTCAAAATAGGAGCAACAAGTATGCGTGAATCTTCCAGCGAAACTAATGGTTCATTTTCAATAAAATATTGTGCGCAGGTAGGATTTTGCGGTGGGTCTGGCTTTATACCACGTTTGCGAGAATTGCTTGCCTGCTTCATGCAATAAATCCAAAGTGTGCATCGTCTGCAGTGACATCACTAAAGAAGTTGCACTTTCATCCATAACGTGAAGCAGTGATGTGACAGCATGTGCAATATTACAATATTGCAGTATTACAAATATTACATTAAGTCTTGCAGTGTTTTGCATGGTGTTGGAGTAAACTGCTGCAGATGAGCGTAAGTGATGTTTATTTGGGAAGAAAATTATTCAGTGATGACTCTCCTAAATCTACCCCACTCAGCGAACTCCCCATAGTGGGCATGAGCCACATAGTATAGAGGGAAACAGCCAACCAACTAATCGACCACAGTCGCTGACCGATAATTCGGACTCGACGGGGACTGCCTAAATGCACGCATAATTGGGAGTCCGAAATACCAGATGCCAAACACCAAATACCAGACATTATTCCGTTAACGGCCAAGAAGGGTGTGCTGTATTCTCGGGTCATCACTTTCAGAGATACGGTAAAAGCTTGTGAATTCGGATTTCCCGGGACCGAAAGCATGTCCGAATTAGGCGAATTTTCAAAACTAGTGTTTGCCACAACCCCTGTGGGCGAAACCACGGTGGGAATCGATGCGATCGTAGATGGCGACTGCGCAGTTCTAAGAAACGCGGCTAATGCGCGCACCTATTCAAAACGAAACGACTGTTTGGCACAACCACTGCAGTCGAAACCGCGGTTGCTATCGCCGCGATCAAGGATGGCAACTACGCACTTACGAAAGCTCACGGTGTTACAAATGCAAGAATAAAGGCTTCAAAGACACGTGTCATGGTGTCACTACAGATAGACGAAAGTACAGTCAATGCATGCGCTGAATTATCATAGGCGCCAGCATGAGCAATGACCATGCCGGTAACGTCTCAAGACAAAAATATTGCTCTTTCTGCTGGACTTGGTGGCCATACTAGCACACGGTCATGCAGCTGCAGTACGAACTGCCACATAATGCGCTGTAATGGCATCCGAAATTTCGGCTGTCCTTATACATTAAGTACCTGGGGCTAGTGGTGGTAATGAGGGGCTATGCAAATAATCAAGCACGTCCGAATTATCGGTTGACTGTACTCCTTGACTGTGTTCAAGACTACTGTAACCCGAGACACTCTTGTTTCACATGGGAAACATCGAGGAGGGGAGGCAGGGGGGTCTCACTGCATAATGGGAATGCTATAGTTTTTTTTTCCGTTGGCTTGCCAAAGTGGGCTGCAGGTTGCTGCGACAGCACACACATGCATACAAACAGGCATGACAACTGGAGTGTTCATTTAGTCACGAATTACGAAGCACTGTCATTAAGTGCGTTGTGATGTTATTCCTAGGTGCCACAGGCTGTCTTGAAGGAAAGCAAAGATGGTACAAAAATCCTTTTCACATTTTCTAGCGAGTGCTGGCAATTCAACAGTAATAAATTTCAACTTAGTGTACCATCAATAATGCCAAATATTTTCCACAAAAACGTGAATTACCAGCCCAAAGCACATGTACAATTTTATTAGCTGCAGGCATAAAAAGGAGTGAAAGAGAACTACTTTACCATCGGTGACGGAACGCAGCATATCAAACGTCCTGTCAAACATGGTTAGTGCCAGTAATAAAGAGCTCATGCATAGCCAGTACTCTGCAGTCTGAAGTGAGCTGAATTAATACTGGGCATAAGCAGAGGTATCAACTGACTCGCAGCTCAGTTTCCGTGGTTACATGCCTTGCCACTGTTTGCCAGAATTGGCAAAACGAATTCGCGTCGTCCACACACATGATGACACCGTGACTAAAGGGGTGCAGTACCTGTGACCTCAGCGCACGAAAGATGCCGACAAGATACAACGACGGTACACTACATCGAACTAGAACTAGCCCAAAAGCCTAGGACTGAAGGGGGCAATTGCTAATGCAACAAAAGCGACTTACCGTATTACTCTTGCCAAAGCCCTCAGACTTCAGCATACGTCCAGATGCAGTGAGCAGCTCTAGGCTGTTGTGGTAGTTCTCCAGCACCATTCGCATGTTGCTTGAGGGCAGGCCGAGTTGCTGCATGCAAGAATGGCTCAGTCGAGTGCGGTCACACACTAACCTCGAACACTGCCATGCCTTCAAAGTACAGCGTGGAAGAAGACTGGCAATAAAATAAGAAAATAGACGCACAAAGCACTGTATTCTATACATTTTCTTCACATTTATTACAAGAACGTGGCTGCTTTGTGTGTCCATGTTACACATTCGTGCCTGCCTTTTCCCTGCTCTACTTCGAAAGCTTGTATTAGCTTGTTAAACCTGCGTTTTGCTGAACCGATGTGTAATATAGTGCCTGGCGGAAAAGCAACCAGCCAGGGTCACCAATGCTTGCAATTTAGTACCATATTTACTCGTGTAAAACCCACATTTTTTTATTTCTTATAAGCAGGCCTTACACGAGGCAGGCTTGTAGCCACTCATTAAAGCCTCAAACTGCGCTCGAACTTCTATGCCAAATAAAAAAAAAAAAACCACTGTTTGCTGACCATGAACACATTTACAGTCGCCGGTCTATATTTTGAATACCGAAAATACCACAAAAATGTCAGAATGATGGGGCAGCTCGTAAAAACTAATTGTGAGGATAAAATCAATTTCGTTGTTTTTTACAGCATCAGCACAGCATAAAATTAATTCAGAGAATATTGCTCAAAGCATTGCTCACTTCGATAATCAACGTGAGACTCTCCAGTGTGCCTTAAATAGATTGGATGACAGGCCATTTACGGAAGCGAAGATCTTGGGAGCCTGGCCTCACAGTTCATTAGCCCAGAAAGCAGTTCGAGCGCTTTTTCGCTACCTGAGGGCAACAGACTTGAGTGCCCGACTATAGACACCCTACACCCAAGTTCTCTCTCTCTCTCTTTCACTCCCCATTCCCCTCCCCACGTGTAGGGTAGCAAACTGGACTCAGTCTGGTTAACCTCCCTGCCTTTCCGTCTTCCCTTCTCTCTCTCTCTCTCTCTCTACATTAAAATTAAGTTTACTTGAAATTTCACGATGGCCGAGGCTACGGGTCCATTTCGTGGGTCCATTTCATGGGTCATTGTGGAGTGCACATATCGCACACACACGTAGGCTGTGCTGTGCAAAAAAATGCCTCAGTTCTGCCCGAATGATGAAGCATCAATTGTGATAGCAAATAGCAAATTAGTGGACCACTAGTTACACCAAGTAAGGATAGTAGTTTTATCGGCCGTATAAACTTGTAAACATAGGCATCCTAACTAAATTAACAAGCATGGTGTCACACGCACACAAGAAAACGTGAACACATCTCACTCGATGACTGCGAAAACTCGCCGACTGTCGAAATGCTGGAGTGAGGAAGTGCGGCAGCAGCAGTAGCGAGCGATTTGGCTTTCTTGCTGTGTCTCACACTAATGCGCTCTAAGCCCCGAAAACATCGCATGCGGCTGGACTCTGTCCCCATCGCAGATGGCTTTCAAGATACGGGCCCTTCCCTACACTCCCACGGATCGTTGCGTATGACGAAAGACGGCGTGCTTCCTCCCTGCTTCCCTCGCTTACATGCGCATGATTGAGCCACAATCAACAGCTCACCGTCGCACCCTTTCACTCGCACATACAGCACACGGTGCGGAGGCCGTTTTGTCACCCCCGGACTTTATACGGAACCTCACAGCCAACGGCAGAAATGCGCCTGGAATGTCCATTTAATTGCCTTAGCCTTATGCCCACACACGAGCTTACGCTGTTCCATCCAGTAAGCGCACACATGGACTTGTTAGGCGTTCATGGTAGTTGCCGGCTGATTGCATGCAAACCCAAACCCAGCTTCACACATGTAGCTGTAGGTCTCACCCATGCATGCGATCTCACGCCCACTTGGCAATATGGTCTGCAGGCACAAACATTCAAGGGCGAAGTTCCCATAATTTCCTGCTCGCCCCACTCACTGTATAGGCCCAACCAATGGCACAGCACCACTTCGTTGGGAGTCTGCGGCCAAAGCTGCTGTTTGGTGCAGAGTGTGGGATACAGTGACAGTAACATCATGGGCAGGACAACTAGGGTCATCTAGCAGCGGGTTACAGAACGTGGGTATGTGCATGACACTCTGTGAAACTTTTTTTTTTCAAAATTTTTCCCACTCCAAAGCAGGGTTGTGGACCTACAGGAGTAAATACGGTAACAAAATGAACTGCTAGAGAAATGGAGCCTCTTATTTCTCAGCGATTTAACTTTCGTAGTTATTCAATGGAAAACGCTGAGGCAGTCAATTATGAGACCAGCTGTAAGACTACAGAATGGTTCGGTTGGTTTTTTTCTATTTTGACATGAGCTACACTTATACAACAAAAGCACAGACATCATTTTGTTTGGTTGGCTGCACTCTCTCTTGAAGCATGTGGCTGCCCATGTTTTCTCTCAATGATATTCCCACCACAAATTACAATTATACCTTAACCAAAATCTCATATTCAATCAAGAATTTATTGAGTCAAGTCCAATAAAGAGGGAAATGGGCAGTATACTGAGAGAAAGCAATTCAATATCTACGAGACCGCAGAAATAGGTAACGGAAACATGAACATGGTTGGGAAAGAGGTCTGGGAGCAAGAGTTAAAACTCACCTGAGCTACCTGGGCTTTGAACTCGTCGACCGTCTGAGTCTTGAGACCGCGGACAACTATTGGCCGTCCAATCTCGTTGGCCTCCAGATTGACAACGTGCACCTTCACCGTTGTTCCTGAAAAGCCATGTGTATGAACGCAATCAGCGAGAGCGCCATCTACGCAAAAGTTAAGATCCCTAGTTTTGTAATCCCAAAGCCCAAGCTGTATTCGTCCTGCCAGTTTGTACCAATATTGCAATGGACAAGCACTCCTTCTTTGTGGCATGCTCTGCTTAGCGCTGTGGTGACAAGTCCTGCGCATTAGCCTGTTCTACCCGTAACTGCTGGCTTTGGGCACTTGCGTATATCATTATAAAGCAGGGCCATGTGAATATTCGAAATCTTCAAATATTATCGAATATTATATTTTTAATATTCGTATTTCAGTCATAAACTATGTAGGAGAAAATTTCGAATATTCGATCGGATACGAATATGTGAAACAAATTGCACGCATTGCTGGTTGTGCGCGAGCAAGCATGTTTCTTGGCGTTGATTTTTATCTTATCTAAATGTCTTATTTTGCGTTGAATTTTGCGATAATTTCATGCTGCTAGCTAAATTTCGCCTGTACAACACGATTAGCCATCGGACGTCTCAGCTTTGCAGGAAAGCCAGCCTCTCAGCAGCAAGGGGCACGGGTTTGCGAACTGCGGGGTTGCACTCTCTTGCAGGTCCCGCCCCCAATCCAAGCTTATTGCTAGACAGCAAATGTGATGAGCGACAAATGGTACAGGGCCAAATGCCTCTGATCTTACAGGAAATCGATGAGGTATAGTAAGGCACACACACGTGGTGAGAACGGACAACTAGTAAAAATTACTCCAATTTTCCAAAGCTAACATGAGCCAAATACACAATCTCTTAGTGCAACGGCTTACTAATTAATTTTTTTTACCAATGAAGATGCAATTACAATGTTCAGACATGTTAAAATAAACCAACTTCATAACAGATGCATTGTGCGTGTCATTACTGAATAGTCAATTTGATAATTTATGCTAAGTATTCATATTACAAAATCTTATTATTCGCAAACCCCTATTCAACACAGAAAAAAGCTTTAACTCTTTTGCCTGTTTTCATGGTCAGACTTTCACTGTTGATACAAAAGGCACAGATGCACACAGTGCATGGGCTCTTGCAACCAATTTGCATTCCTCGCTCAAAGGCCAACCCCTACGGCTCTTCGATTTGTGTACCTATACTATCGCAACAGATCAAGGTCAAGAGCTATGTTCACTGCAAAATTACAGTGAAACAAATATATTGACTGCAACGAATACACACCATCAGGCGCAACATTCCTTCATAAAGCAAATGGCTTTCTTGAAGCATTTGGCTATTCACTTGCGCTGACAGTCATCGTCGATGGTTTCCGCACAACTTTTTGTAGCTTACATTTGTTTTGCGTCTCACTCAGTGTTTTAATTGAGTTCGAGAGATAAACTCTACAGTACACTGCATATAAAAAATTAATCTAGTAAAAAGAAGAAGCTTCACGCAATCTGTAAGAAAAAATTTGCGAGGGCTATGGCACTATACACACCTTATACAAATGCCACACACGCATTTGTCTATTGCTATCAAGCAGATCAGCCTTGCGATTTCACGCCTACCACATATCTCATGGCGACATGCCCGGACAGTGGTAAAAGTTGCGGCACAGACTTGCTGTCTGCCATGCACATTCTTGCTGACGAGTTGACACCAGGCCCAATCCCCCATTGCTTCCATCATGTAGGATTTGTTGCTTGCAGTGATTCAGACGCCAAAGACCTGGGACCCTCGCCTCAACTACTGCCTCCAAGGTAGGGCTCGTGAGCACAGACGACCCGATTGGCGATTGACGAGGAAAGCAGTGTGCCGATTCCGGCTGAAGTGAACTTTGAAGACTGCCGTTGTCGACAGTGCCGAGTTTTCCTGTGCTGAACTGAATGATGCCAATACCATCTATCAAGTGCTTGTGCTAGTGAACAGCGAGTACGAGTACGACTCTAAGGACAGAGTGCCTTGAGCTGCGTAGTCACTGAGCTAACACGCAGCGCAAGCCTTTGCAGTGCTTCGTTATCGTACAATGAAAGCATTGTGCTCGCCGAAATACTAGCAGACTTGGTTCTGAGTAAGCGGATCTCAGTGCAGCAGTGCATAGACCCATTTTTCCAGCCTCAGGTACACTAAAATGTAAAGAATGTCTTTTTTTTTGGCTGAATTCGATCCCCGTAAGGTCCGAATCATCGGTCGCCGACTGTATTACTATCTCAAAAAATCTCGCCATTTGTTTCTGACCCGGAAGCCCCTTCTTTCTTCATTGCCCTCGACAACAGAAGCTGCCCTGGTCTTCACTCACCGCCAATTTTGTAGGGCTGGAAGGTCTCGTGGGGCTTGCGTATCTCCAGGAGCAGGTCGAAGGGGTAGGTGGACTTGACGCCGCCCAGGATTTGGCCCATGGTCTGGTGGGCCACCTCCTCCAGCGAGCACTCCAGGGACTCGGCGCAGTCGTCGTACATCACGAGACGACAGCACTCCAGTGGAACCACCCCTTCCAGGCCCATGATCTGCACAGTTTCCGGCACTTATTTGACCACTCACCCCACATATAACCTGCATCACCCATAATGCATTATTGTATCATTTATTGTAGGGGGTTGAGGTCCGAAAGGTTTGTATCAATACGAGTACTGTATAGGGAAAAAGAGTACCTAAAAACGTTAGTGCAACACTGGTATGGCCGTTGTTCTTAGCATGGTCTTTCTGAAGTCAAAGATTAAGCATGTCGCGCTAGCTTTTTGCGACACATACGCTCTTATTTCCAACTTCAAATTTTTGCAGGGAAGCCCACTCTAATTCCGCTTAACCTTAAAGTACACTTTTCTTGCACGGTCCAAAATTTAGCAGGGGGTGGACACGCCAGTTTAATAGTACATATGAATTATATCTCTTCCACACATGAGAGAAAAAGTTATTCTCACCTGATGCGCTGTCTCTGTGGCCTCAGCCAGTGATGCGTCCTTGTGGACCTTAAGCCGCATCTCTTGCATGGTGGGCTTGAGAGGGTGAAGGCAGAACAGCTTGATCTATCACACAGGGATGAAAAACATTGTTAAGTCGATTGCATTTATCATACAACAGCAACATACATGCTATGAAAGACACCATACTGAAGAAAGTGGGGAGGGGGGGGGGTGCTCTCGATGAAGTTTGACCTCCTAGGGTTCCTTAACATGCACCCAAAGTATGGTGCACTTTTGCACTCGTCACCCACCAGAACATTGCAGTGGCTGCTGGGATTCGGACCCATAATCTCGTGCTCAGCAGTGGGTTGTCATGGCTACCGAGCCACTACAGCAGGTGAGTGGTCAAAGCTTGACCAAGCCCTTTGTCATGCCAAGCTGTGGCTTCCCAGCTGCGCTTGGCGATACAGTTGTTGACCGATAATATGGATGGGCCCAATTATTCGGACAACTTCGTGGCACTGACTGCTGGTAGCCCCATAAACTTAAAGGGACACTAAAGGCAAGTATTAAGTCAAGCTAAAGTGATAGATTAACACTTGAGAATGTCTAATGTGTCAATTTTATTGCGAACAAAGCTTTAGTAATATTGAAATCGAGGTGAATGCCGGACATGATTTGAGACCCACCCGGGACATTCAAGTACTAGCTTAATGGCGTAGGCACTAATTATAATTCTGTCACTAGTACTCTACCACAAGTAATAAAAGGATTATTGCGGTGCATTATAAGATGGAAAAATATGCTATTTGTCCAGTTCAATTTGATATTTAGAATAAAGAACTAATTGATGTTACCCTTTACAACAATGCACACTGTTGAAAGGGTTCGTTTTCGCTATACTCTGCGTCACCACACTTTTGCGTTTCGGCAGTTTCGTTATCGCATAGTGAAGCACTAGTTTTAATGGCTCGCAAGCTCGCACAAACTGCAAGTAGCCGAGAATGCAATGTCCATGCGATGTCGCAGGATATATTTTGGAATCTATTATTCAGATTTTTAGCCTGTTCCTGTCGAGTCAGAATTAAGGGTCAAAGTCATATGCAAGGTGAGCTGTCAGTCGCAAAAGCTAACATGCCTAACTGTGCTGCTTAAGTATGCCACAAAGTGATGATCAAACATCATTAACGAAGAAGCTCGAGAAGCTAAGGAAAGTGCAGCAAGAGAAAAGATTATATGCCCAACGTTAAGAAAGAATACAGCACTGTGGATTGAAGTGCAAGCAGCAGTACTACCAGTTGAAATTAATAACAAGAAGTAGAGTTGAGTAGGCCATGTGAGGCATACAGTCAATAAATGTTTGTCAAGTTGAATAATAGGTTGGCCACAATACAGCCGTATTAAGCAGTGAAGCATACAAAGCGAGGGGGGGGGGAAGAAAGGTGTTGCTGTTATGGGACTTAGCACACATTCTTTAATTTACACACGTACATGCAGTCTCCGGTCACAGTGCAAGCACCGGGACACATAGTAAGCTCACTGGCAGGCCTTCAGAGTTTCAGATAGACCCCCACTCTTTTGTTGGCTTTAAACGTCCTCATGACTTTTGGAGTTTATCATACCACATTCTTTTTTGCTAGCTTTCTCGAAACACATATGCTTTTTCTGCTTCTCGGTGAATAGCGCATGCATACGCATGTACTTATAGAATGCATGCTACGCCCTCATATAAGCTCTCTCGTAAGCTCTCTCATATATGACACGCATGGCGAGCAAAACAAGGGCTCAAATCCTAACAGCGTCAGAAACAGTTCTGAATGGCAGCCAGTGTGATTTTTAAGTCACCTATGTGCTTGTACTGTGACCGGAGATGGTGTGTGCACGCCTGTATAATTAAGAAATACACACTATGCCCCGTGACGATGGCCCCATTTCCAGTCTTGATATGCTTCACTGCATAGCACGGCGGTACTGTGGCGAAGTTGACTAGTCAAGCTTAATATATTTGGTGAAGGCTAATTTTAAGGCCGAAATAACGAAAGTTTGGGCTGATAGAAATATATGGGTGCTGGCTGGGACCTCTGGTTGCAATCAAATTAACCGAAGGATCGAATTAACCGAAGGATCGAATTAATTGAAGCCAAATTAAGGGAAATCTACTGCACTTGCCCATTCTGCAGCACATGGAGAAGCCAGGCTGGTACGCGCAATGGCACTCTTACGAAACATGGATGCATAAGCCAAGAATATACTGGTAGCAGTGTGAATTCCAAGGCACATGGTAAGAAAAGCAAACCAACCTTGCACATGGAGCGGTCCAGCTCCTTCTGTTGTCGCTCCCGCTCCTCGGCCTCCTGCATGCTCTCAAGCAGCACCTTCACGTGCTCCGGAAACTGGTCAGGTGTCATTGGCTCTGCATTCTGCTCCTTGTCCACTCGACGGTACATGAGCATGTACGCATTCGTTGAGCTGGATTGCAACACGTCCAGATTAGCCACACAAGTTCTAGAAGAAATCCGCAAGGTGCAGAAAGTTTTAACCACCTTTTGTACAGACTGTCGATTTACCGTAAAAACCGTACTATAGGTCGGACCGGAATATAGGTCGATCCCCCAACCGACAAATTCTAAAAATAAAAAAAAAAAATCTTTTTCAATGGAAAAAGTACCAAAAGACACCCTTCCCTTGAAACAAATGCGACTCATGCACAATAACTAGTGACAGTATTTATTTAAATGCTGCTCGCATGTGCACCCAGCCAATTTTTAACAATATCGCGTGACTATCGACCCGCGTGCTTGTCAGCACCTTATTAACGGTGCTGAGCGGCGAAACAAACGAGATACGAGCAGGTGTGTACGTGCACTTTCACTATTTTACTGCTCTGTGCCGTGATGATAAGGTGCTGACAAACACGCGGGTCGATAGTCGCGCGATACTGTTAAAAATTGGCCGGGTGCACAGTTTGCAGAAGGGCACGAAGTGTGCAAGCGCTACTCCGAATCAGGAACGCCTTTGATCAGAGTGGTCCGAACTAGAGTCGGATGACGAGTGCTTCTCGCTGCCCAGTCCAGAGGCGCGCACGCGATCTCTACCGCATTCAAACGGATGCATTCGGCTGTCACAGGCAGCGATCTTACACGCACCTCCCGGACGAACTCCGCAAATTTGTCTTCCAGTTCTGCGGTCCGCCCACCAAATGACGTTTTTTGTTGGTTTGCTGCTCCTGTCTCCGCCAGTACCGAATGCTTTATTCGGATACTCCAAATTAGCGCTGTGCCGCGAGGTTGCCCTGGGCTTTCGCGTATTCAATCGCCTTTTTCTTGAAGGAGATGGTGAATTGCCGTCGGCTTCCGCTCATTTTGAAACAAAATGTGAAAAAGCAGCCTTTAACCAACATAACTTTGTGACAATGTAAACGCAAATTTGCGGTGCCAAAATGTCTCTACGACGTACTGCTGCTGACGGTGATTGCGAAGGCGGCTCTCTACTTCATCCGCCCATTGTTGCAAGATTTCCGTAGTTTTTCCGCCAATGTCCGGTATATAAGACGAGGGTCGACTTTTCGCAATGGTTTTTTGAAAAAAGTGACCTATATTCCGGTTTTTACGGTACTGTTCCCCTATAGTGTGCCTTTATTGTGATAAGTTGTCAGCCTATAACAATTTCCAGGTGCAGTCTGCCTTAAGCTCTCCCAAATGGGAGCTCCACAGTGTGCAGTTAAAAGAAAAGAAGAGACTAGCTATCACCTTCAAGGACCCAAATTTACAAAGGGGCTCTAATGAGGGTACTCCAGACATGTTACATTGGCAGTTTCCCGATTCCAATCCCTTCAAATTGCAACCACTACAGACGGCCAACATGTGATTAACAGTAACATGCTGTAGCTGTTGAGCTGACCGTGGCTTGTCAGTCAATTGCACAACTAAGCTGAGCATTCCCCCAATGAAGCTTGTGGGGATGCGTGACTCTCACGCGTCCCGTGATCTGTTGTTTTTCTGGCATAGCTCCCGTCTCCTGCAATGCGGCTTCGCCGCGTGTCCTGGGGCCCGCAGTGGTCGGCGCGATAGAAGCGCAGTACGAGAGATGGCGCGAGTGTTGCGCTGCTAACGCCACCTACCGGCGGGGTTACTCGGGCACGAAAAGGACAAGGCTCTTCCTCTTTGGCTGCGGGTCGGCGAATGTCGCGGACGTCCCGTGCGTGCACTGATCCGTGCTTCTGTGAGACCGTCTCACGAGGCCTCCTTCGAACGCGCCACCGTTCGCGTGACTGTACGCGCGAACGACCAGGTGTTGGGATCCAGCATAGGGCAAACATATTCGCTCGCTATCCAGTTGCGCTGAGTCGGACTTCCTAGATTTGTAGCGCGCCCATCGGCATGTTTTGTGGATAGCAACTCGGCTAGCAGGCACTGATCTATGAAAAGTGCAATAAATGCCCTTGTGGTTGTTCGCACTACTGTGTTGTCGTTCCTTTTGTCCCAAGAGCACCGATGAGGATACCACAAGCTTACCTCGCATAGGAACTGATGTAGTAGCCACCTCGACTTTGTCCTCCGCCGTAAGTCTTGCGAATCTCGTCGTATGTCACTCGCGACACTTGGGCGTCATTGAAGCAGTACCACTGGCCCTCCGTAAAGGACCTTGGAAATGTGCAAACAAATTGTGATAAGAACTCTGAGGCAACTGAGGCCTACCACTAAACAATCAGTTTGTTACTGCCCCAAAGACCTCTAAAACCAACTTAAGGGGAGATGCGGGTCGAAAAACGGCAATTTTCATTAAAAAAGTCAGTTTTATGTTTTTCACTGTATCAGCAAGATTGATCCTTTCTGAGGTAATGGCAATTTGACTTCTCTAAGACAAGTAAAGCGTAAAAGTAAGTGGTCCGTTTATTACTGCACAGGCTCCTAAAAACTCATAAAAGCTCTTAGTTTATGATAATTAGGCTTATTTTATGCTAATTAGAAGTGTGACATAATTATGCTGATTAGATTAGGGCATCACAACAACTTGGCCATGGCATCGTTATGTTTCAGGCTTGATTCCTTTAATAACAGGAGCCTTGAATGTGTTTTCAAGTGGCACAAGGAACCTGCGTGGTGCAGCAACACAGGCTCAGCCTTTCAACCTCATTCACTTCCACTTTATTTACTTTTCCTTGTCACCAACTGCAATATATGCTGAGAAAGCTTAGTTTTCCAAAGATTTAGTGCACATCTATTAGAAGTGATTAACAGTTTAATATAGACAGATTTAGTTGTTTCCTTCATGTTATTCACAAAAGCAGTCTACAGCGCTTATCTCAAGGGAATGCCAGTTCTATATAGGAACATATTAGTCAGCACATATACATAAACACGCAAGGATACGGAACATGTGACAAAGTAATATTTTCAATTGTTTGGCATACCAAACAGAAAATATACAAGGAATAAACATGTCTGTTACACACTATTATTACACTCGCAGCTAAGTGGCGCAATGGTGAAACGACATCTTAGAGGAGATAAAGATTACTCATTCAATCAAGTAATTGCCCAAACAAGGTACTACTGCATTTTGCATTAGGTTGCGGCAAACCACTCACTTGATGTAAGCGTAGTAGTGACCACCGTTGGCACTCCCAGAATGCACCATGATGGAGAACAGCTCGTACACGTATGGACCCTGCAAAAAGAATGGAAGCATGGGCATTGAAAGCATGCTACATTGGCTAAAACTACACTCGGAACAAAAACGCTCGCTAATGATTTCCCTGGCAGGAGGCGGCTTACGTAACACATTCACGCAAGCTGGTAGATGCAACAATAGCAAGCAGTAACGCAACAATAAGCTAAAATGTTTCAAAGCCTGCTAATAAAGTACTATATTTGCTCGAGTTTAGGCCAATAGATTTTTCTCAAATAATCCATACCAAACTCCGGGGTCGGCTTATATTCGAGGATTTAAAAAAAAAATATGCCAGTTTTGATTGAAATTGATAAATATGGCACATAGTTGGCACCAGCTAGGAAAGTCAATATCGCAGCTGGAACTGGCCGCGCCAGTGGCCAAGAGAAGTACACGAGTGATGGCACCATTTTGACCTGTGCCATACTGGCGTGCAGTGTGGCGTTATTGTAATGGCACCAAACAGGCGATGCCACAATAGTGCCACTTCCAAACAATATTGCGCTAGGCCACAGAGGCAGCATCAAATGTTCAATTTGGGCGGGACATCGGCATCAATGAGAAAAACGTCCGTCGTTGGAGGAGGCAATGGGAGATGCTTTTTGCATGCGCCGCAACGAAGATTGTATTTGCCGGACCACAGCAGCGATGATGACGTAGAACGAGCTCGGCACATTCCTATTCAATAAGTGACGTTTTCATTTTGTGAATACCATCCTCCCTTTTTTGTTTGGCCTACATTAGAGGCCTACATTTCTCTTAAACTTCAATTCGTCAATCCACGCAACAGATCGCACAGACAACAGATGTTGTCTTGAATAATTCTCGAAGTCGCGTGTCACCACGAGCGATGCCACACTGCGGACACGATTACGTAGGTGCAGGAGCCCGACTATGTCACCGTCTCTCTCCGGGCGAATTCACCACGAGTGAAGAGGGAAACTGTTCAGATTGAAATTTCAGGCCTTTCCGCGGTGCGTAGCGATGTAATACTTTTCAGCCACGATTTTTATCGCACAATGTATGCTCAGCGCTTGTCAGCACAAAATGGCCAGACCTGGTGAGGGGCCCTTTAATGCTTCCATATTTGTCAGTACGTAGAACTTAACTCCCCGCAATTGTAAAGCCTGAAATGTACTGCAATTACAAATATGAGCAAGGACTAAGGGTGGCAAAAAAATTATTGCGACTTGCTAAATTCTGTTGTGATAGAATGTGAGCAAAAAAAAAAAGAAAAAATGCAAGTTTTTACATATCAAAACCACGATCAGATTACGAGGCATGCCACAGTTGGGGACTCCGGATTAATATAGACTACCTGGGTTTCCCTAACGCGCACCAATGCACAGTACACAGGTGTTCCTGCACTTAGTCCCCATTGAAGTGCGACTGCCGCACTCAAGATTTTTGTCCCATGAACTCAAGCTTAGCGGTAACGCCAAAGCCCCTAAGCAGCCACGGCTGGTAATGCGAGCTCACTGTGTTAATGGGCCGCTTCAGGTTGCGAGCATTGGCCGCGGCATCCGCGTTGCTGCCGCTACCGCTGCCTACGTCGATGCCTTCGTCGTCGCTACCTATGTCCTCGCACGGCCCGTTTGTCTGACGGCTGCTGCTCGGACCAGATGATGTCGAGGTCACCGCAGCCTCCTCGTCGAGCGCCGACCCACTGTCTGTCGTGTCAGCATCATCACTGGGACTCTCCGCCTCGCTCTCAGACCGCACAAACTGGTTGAGGTCAAGAATCTCCGGGAAGGTCACCCTGTTCAATGAAGTCAGGTTGGACAGGAGCAGGCATTGTTGTTAGCTTAACAAAGCTGACTTCAGAGCGAAATAGAAGACACATGGCACATTTCTCTGTGAATGAATAATGAATGTTAAGTGAATAATAATGAATTCATTCATGTTTCTGTGTGCAATCCAGTGTAGAGCCTGTTGTACCAACTGCTGCCCTCTTTACTCACATAATTAATGCACTTGCTTTCTTTCATCACAAATTTCCGCCAAGTTGGGCAGTGCGTTCGTTATGCGAGGTAAAATTTTAAGAGAGTCTTTTTCCGAGGCCACTTCTGAAAAGTATGAGACACAAAGTGCGACTGGGTGTTGAACGCACCACACTGCAGTCGGACCCAAGGTATATTGCTATGCTGTGGTATCAAATTGGAAGCTTGGTGTGCACCTGATCCAGTGCTACGGCACGGCAAAACACCTCGGATCCAACTGCTGTTTCGTATGCTAAACTGCAACGTCTGCCTCCTACTTTTATAGAATGCCAGGCATTCGATCAGGTGCTGCAGCACGGCAAAGTGCCTCGGATCTGGCTGCCAGTTCTCATACTTTTTGTAGCATATAGGAGACACGATACGATCATCCCTACTCTGTGATTAGAGGAGACGATCCGTGTTCTGTTCGGGGGACTGCACAATAGGTACAGAGAGTGGGAAATTGTAGCCAGGGTGTGTAGCATGGCAATTACCGTATTTACTCGCATAATGATCGCACTCGTGCAATGATTGCACCCCTGCATTTTGTCGTCAAAATTAGATTTTTTAAATTTCCCGTGTAATGATCACACCCCAAACTTACCGCAGCGATATGTCATGTGCCAAGTCTAGCTAATATTGATCGCGCTTACCATCTGTCGAATGCTATGCGAACGACTCCAAGACAAACCAAGCGGTCTGCACGCACCAAACATTCTTAAGTAGATGCCTCATTTCATTACTTTCATCACTTTCTGCACTTCCATGACTAAAAAAAAGCTGCAACCAAACTTGCCTTTATTATGTGTAGGCTTTATAATGGTTGTGGTCAACAACAAAAAAGGCGCCTTTCAATTCTCACCTGCACTCATGGGCATGCAACAAATCGCGAGCGGCAACGATAGTAGCCACGTTTACACTGAACGTTAAAAAAGTCTACCCTATTCATACCCCGACACTTGTAACACAGCTAAGATATTCACCCACCCTTAGCGGAAACGTGCCATATTAGGATAGTCGTGAAGACAGATGCCGCAGTTTCCGCAGCATGCCGGCCATGTGTTTCTATGTCACTGGCAGCTAAGCGCACCCATCTGTTTCTGTTCCCTCAAATTGTACATGGCTATGTTATTGCCGCAAACTTGCCGATATTAACAATATTATTCATTACTGATACTGAAGAAACTGTTTCAATGCACGAAATGTACTCACGAAAAGAAAAAAAATTGCATTCGGCGCATTCGGCTTGCTCCGCCGGCCGCCATTTTTGTTTTGGTATCCCGCAGCAAACGCGGGACAAAAATTTGTTTTCTTTTCACGGGAAATTTAACCCACATAATGATCGCATCCCTGATTTTGCATTAATTTTTCTGACAAAAAGTGTGATCATTATGCGAGTAAATACGGTAGATGCTCACATGTGCACTCAAGAGCTATTCATTATCAACAAATCAATCAACGAGTCAATCAACCAGTGAATGAACGAATGATGAATTATTAAACTGCAAACGAAAACTGGCCACCCACTTGTCGTTGAGCTTGATGCGGTGCATGGTGGCGGGGTCGAAGTCAAACCGCTTGAGCTGCAGCGTCAGCAAGTACGGAAAGCGCACGAACTTGAGTCCCTTGTGGGCGTCGCACTTACGGCTGCACCGCTCGCATGAGTACTGGTTGCAGCCATCCAGGGTCTCTGGGGTGACGAAAGCACGGAGGGCCTCCTCGACGCTTCCGTACGCCTGACTTGACCCGAATGGCCGCACCACCAGTGGGATGTCCAGGAACGTGTCCTCGCGGGCACTCTCGTAACCACACTGGCAAGAATCGATCAATAAAAATTGATTAAATTCTGGGGCTTTACGTGCCAAAACCAAAACACCGCATTCACTAGAAGCGCTTTTGTACCGCTTTGAACCACCGAACTCGTGGCTGAGCGGTAGCGTCTCAGTCTTACACTCCGAAGACCCTGATTCGATTCCCACCCAGCCGATCTTGCAAGTTTTTATTTATGAAGTGCCTCCCGGGATTTATCGCTCACGGCCAACGCCGCCGACACCGGCTTTTCTGCGACACGAGCTCCTTAACGCTGTCATGTTAATATGATGAGGCATGCCGTGGTGGGGGACTCCGGGTTCATTCTGACTGCTTGGGGTTCTTCAACATGCACCCAATTCACGGTACGTGGGTGTTCTTGCATTTTTCCCCCGTCGAAAAACGGCTACCGCGGCCGGTATACGATCCCGCAACCTTGGGGTTGGCAGTGCTGCACCAAGAACACCAAAGCCCCTACGCCACCCACAGTGGGTCAAGAATCAATCAATTGAATGAAAAATGAATGAATTAATTGCATTACAGTAACATGGGTTAAAACACGTTGGCAGGCTAGTTGGTTAGAAGTCATGGTAGAGTGTATAAGCGCAACTGAACGAGGACGTAGAAAGAAACAGATACACAGACACAATCACTGTGTCTGTGTATCAGTTTCTTTCTACGACCTCGTTCAGTTGCACTTATACACTCTACCATGGAGTAACATGGGCACATTCAGTCACACTTTGAGTGCCTGCACTTCTCTGCATTGAATGTCCCTTCGATGGCACACAACTATATGGAAAAGCAACGCATCATTTGGAATTGATGGCAATGTTGTAGGCGCATATATTTTATTTCATGAAACCTTTGCTAAATAACACTTCATAGTTAAGAACAGTGCTTAGGATGACCTTTAGTTTCAGTATGGTAATTCATGCAACTGCATTAACGCTATCCGTTGGCACAAGTCAGGACAAGACAGCAATGCATCCAAGGCACGAGCATACGAGAGACAGTGCTTTCTCGGCAATGTGCACTTGAAGAGTGGTGATCAGCAAGTGAAATGATGCTATTATTAATTGACATGCAGTAAATATTTTGAAAAAGGCCAAACCTCTCAATTCTATGGCTTATAAATTGGGCAAGTTAGCCTTAAAATTTATAAGAGTGACACAGCTGTGGTACCAATATAGTTGCTATTAATAAATGAAAAATGAGACATCCATTTGGGAAACGCTCACAAGACATTTTAATTTTATGCTAATGTCGGTCAAAGTTCTGAATCTGGTATCAACATTAGTGTGACACGACACAGTAAAATTGGCTCGCATCATGTAGCAATAAAGCTAGGTATGACGATTTTTTTTCATAAAATAAATGAACAAGACTACTGCATGTGGTTCCTTCTGGCTGTACTTGTGTGTGGCAAATGCAGAAATCACAGCAATGAAGCCAGCCAATGTATCGCAACTTGGCGGTGCATCGACCGCCTGAGCGCCAAAACTGAAATTGGATCGTAGAGATAAGTACAGCAGAACATCCTTGACATGATCCTGTATTGTACGATTTCCTGGCAGCAACATTCACGACAGAAAATGAAATGACCCAGTACAGTTACGCTTCTTCTACCAGTTCACACGTTCCTGGAGAACACAACCTTTTGGCACCAATGTTGGGTACATTGCCAAACAATGATTTTGTTATATGTTTTCTGTTCGCTAGATCACATGCAAACAAGAAAAGGCATGAGGCATGCATAATTGAGAGCAGTGGGCACCTGAAACGGCAGCTTCCCCACAGTACTTGAATGCCTGCCCGTGTCATGTGACAGTACCATCACACACTGTTTCCTGTTCTGGTACCAGCTAATCCCCTCGCGGGTCATGGCACGTCACCATACACAGCTGTTGCCACCAACCCAATGCAATAAGATCTTCACTTATCTGTTTCACAGTGTGTGTGGCATAGGAAGTGTACTGCATGCTTTTAACATGCGATAGGCCAAACGAACCACCCTTCCCTGCAGCAGGTTCATTCTGGCGGCACTGCGGCATCGTATTCTGGCATGGCCCACCAAGCTCTATTTCATTTCGGTTTTCCATGTGTCTTAACATGACAACTCTCGGGTCAATCGGTCCCCACAAGCTCGACAAGTGTCGGCGTCTTGTGCTGCAACGATTGGGCACGTCAAGGAATGGGTACGACAAAACTTCCCACCAAAACGCTTCACCAAGAAAGACCGCTCGCCGAGGTGGCCCACCTGTAGGCACTTGACGTAATCCTTGAGCTTGCCCTCGTACAGCTGACAGATGAGCTTGGCCTGGTCCGTGTGCTTGAACTTGTGCTCTAGCGCATCAAACATGACTCGGCAAAGCTCCTGCACATCGTGCTGCTGCCATGCTGTTGTTGAGATTGCGGGAAAATGCAGGAAAGGGAAAGAAAAAAAGGACTTCAGCACACAGGAGGTCTTGACTTGAATACTTGGTTAGTATTCTTGGTCTTGGTTAGTATTCTTGGTGAATACTTGGTCTTGACTTGAAACTATTGGTTAGTGCTATATTTGCATTTCGGTTCTGCCAGTGTAGGCCAGTAACAAAATAAGTTACTGCTTTGTTATGACAATGACAAGTTTTGTAACAAATGAAATTATAAACGAATTTCTGCCTTCATTATCTCAAGAAAAAATTTGGCGTGCTCCATGTTGCATAGCAAGAACACACAGTTCAAGGTTTGGAACATAAGGAGTTACTTCTATCTCTGAGCATGTATGTATGGGTAAAAATAGGAGGGGGTGAAAGGGGATCAGAAAAGAAACCAAATCATCACGTGAGTGTGCCACCAGGAGTTACAAGGTAGCACAATAACATGTGCTGTTTACAACAATCTTGAAGCTGCAGAATGAGTCAGGAGAGACGCTGTAGAAGAGGGTTCTTTAATGTGTACCCAAAGCACGGCACACAAGTGTGTTTGCATTCTTCCCACATTGAAATGTGGCTGCCACGACTAAATCACAGTAAAACCTCGTTAAACCGTACCCGCTTAAACAGCAGTTTTGTTTTGAAAGTAGTAAAGTCAAATCCCTGACTCAGCGGCCATTGAACCTAGTGTGTTGTGTGTTTTGTATCCGTATAAACCATGCCAGCGTACTGTGTACGTACACTTAACACGTAGTGTTTCTACTTTTCGGCGCGCAAACACCGCGGTGCTTCGTCTCCATCAGGTGGCCCGGCAGAACAAGCCTCGGAGATCTGAACAACGGCCTCCAAGCGCCCTGTGCGTTTGCGCATGAAGCCACATCAACGTCATTTCGGCGCCGTCTGAGAGAGCATTGTGGCGTCGTGTAAGTGAGGACTCGCGTCATGCCGAAGCTCAGATAAAAAAGACGCCGGGTGCTCAGCATAGAAGAAAAATTAGACATTGTTCGTGCTGTCGAAGGTGACACGAAGAAGTCAGCGCTGGCATGCAACATGGGTCTACTGTTGACTACGGTGTGTGGCATTTGGAATGTGAAGAAGTTGCTCAGCAGTGCTGCTGCAACCGCGAAGAGATGTCAGCTGTGAGGTCCGACTTTTCGCCCTCGTTGCCTGTTTTGCCGAAGTGCCGCCCAGCAACAGTGATAAGGATGACACGGAAACCGACAGCACGGGCGGTTCAGGCCCAACAGTGGCAGAAGCTGCGCGTTATGTCAGCCTCACGAATGCAATCGTCGCAACGAGAACAGCACCCCGTAAAGAAAAGGTGCTCTGCGACTTCTGCAATGCTACTGCGCCCGTGCACGGAGAATATGCAGCACTAACGAGGAATCTGCAATGCGAGTGTTTGCCGAGAAGAGGGGGCTGGTTGAAAAGCTGGCTCGCAGCTTCAGTAAGTTCGAGGCCACTGTCGTTGGTGCTAGGCCGCCGCGGCATCTAACGAAAATAACACTTTTGTCACATGAAGCAAATACTGCATGTTTTTCCCCCTTTCATCACATTCTTCCGTTTTTGACAGGTAAGTGGGCGATTTCATGCTATTTCGGTTAAGCAGTACTACTATTTAGTACATACTTTTTCCGAGCTCCGGCCCACTACGGTGTAACGAGGTTTCACTGCATTAAATTGTTATGTTCAAAATACAGCAGGCTTCCCTGGACCCTTGCAGGAGTGAGTGTGAATGGAATACATAAAACAATACACAATGCTTAAAGGTTATTTTTAGTGTTCTAGAAAAGATGTCCTGTTAAAGTAATAAAAAGAAAAATTAACTGGCATGCCAACTTGAGAAAATCTCCGCATTACAACTGAAATTTACGAATGCATGGACAATACAAGCCATTTGCGCTATTGTTCATGCATGACAGTTTAAAGGCATTGGTCCAACAGAAGGCTGATTTCGTGATATTCAAAGGCATCTCATGACAATGACAAACACTTGCCACAGCGTGCGATGTGTTACATAGTATGTACGCTGTGAGAACTGCATTTTCATGTGACCAGTTGTGGTAACTCAATGTGTCACTACCCTGTAGGCCGGCTTGCAGGAAATGACCGTACCGGTTGCAATGCCTGACAAATTCATATTTACCGGCAAGCAACTGCTCCCTTGCTACAAGGGTACGGTGAAGGCATGTCAGGCACCCACGGAATGTGCAGAGAGTTACAAGTAGAGACGAGAGATCTATGAGCAAACCTAGCTGGTGGCCTCAGAAGTACAGCATCCTCTGCCTCAGTAAGACTGAAGACACCTCAGCCAGTTTTGAAACTGTTCTCTGTCAGTTGTGAATCTGACACTCCAATCAAATGTGCGATCAGGATGCCGGCAACCTACACCCACTTAGGGCATTTAATGCTTCAAAATGTTCCTGATATCACCAGGTCATCATATTCTGTTTTTGTTGCCATTAGTTTAACATTATTGGCCTTCCCTCATGCCACAGCATGCTGGAATTACCTTCCCACCAACATTATACCAATATTTCACCATTAAATTTTTCCTAATTAACTGCACACATCTCATGTCTAGGTTTGTATAAGCTTACTACAGCTACTCTATGCAGGCATGTCTTTGCCTAGACGTTTGTTTGCCGCAGCATCTATATTGAAGTAATCTTGCGTACAACGACATCCCAACATTGCTGCACATTTAACTTCCTGTTTGCCTAGCTTTTCTTTCTTGTATTTTGTACTTGGTTAGTTGCTCTATGTTGTGTAACCTCCCTTACTTAATGGCCTTTCATTGACTGGAAATATATCACAACAATGCCCACCAGCTTCACCAGGCACAATGATCAGACGACTTGTTGACAACCCATGGCAGCAACACACACAAAATGCCTGCCCCCTGCATTTGTAGCAAAGGAGTAAACGTTCCAGTCAGTTCATGGCTGCCAACACCTACCAGTACCGGCCAGTTGCCGACACAATACCATCCCATGGAGTGACTGATTAAGCCCATGCTGCTTAGCTTCCACAATCTGGAGAAAACTGGCAAATTCAGCCCTGATGCACGACTCACTGAATTCACAATTAGACTAATTTTTCATTTTGGCCTTTCACAGTTTGCTGCGGTTTCTCTACCCAAGATGTCCATTTGACACAACAGGAATGTACCTTCACTGCTGTCCCATCCGAAGCTAGTAGTAAGATCCGTTGTTCCGATCGCAGGTTTGGACGACGTCTAGAACAGGAAAAAAAAAAAAATCCTGCAGATTAACAGCACTAAGAATTGGCGTAAGCAGAAAGCTTCGACGAGCTGGCACGACAAAACGGCACATACCGATAAGACACATGCAAAGGATTTCAGCAATAGGCACATTCCGTAAGTCATCAGCCACAGTGCCATACCTTGCAGAGCAAAGGCAAGTTTTATGCCTTTAAAGAATATAACCCAGCACTGATGCTTCAAGTAGAGTCATAGGAGGCCTTAGAACTGCGAAGGTAATAAGCTTGGCCCAGCTCCAGAAACACCGTTGGCCGTATACGCCAATGCGTCCAAGTGCCAATTGATGTGAAACCTCGCAAAAGTAATACAGCCATCGACGACATGCCAAATCGTGGAGAGGCAGGCAGAAAGCATTTTTAATAAGTTGACAAGACCTTGAGAGCTCGGAATTGCTCAGTTCAGAAAACCGCTCTGCTCTTTCAACACCTGCTCACCTGTAGTAAGAGAAAGAGCTTTTGCAGTTGGAAAGGTATGCTCTTAGCCGCATCTTGTTCTGTGCCATCAAATTCCCACCTGCAAACAAGGCACACAAGTGACTAAACATAATGGAGTTAGAAACAATTAGGGAGGGAGCTCAGGAGTGCTGCCAAAAGCATGAGGTGAGAAAATAAAGCTTAACTTAATCTCTGAGCTTTTAGGCTTAAGTATCCCAACGCTTAGCCTAAAACCAAAGAATTTAGGCCTCACATTCCTGCCATTTGTGGACAACCCCTTTTGAATGTGGCATTGTCAGTAAGTAGCCATATCTTTGAACTAAGAATGGTTTGCCGTAATGCCAAGACTAAATTCTCCTTGGAACACTTATTTTAGTTTTACAAATGGCAAGCGTAAATATGTGAAGCATGTTTTGGGTTGGTTAATCTTTGGTTAGCCCAAAACATGCTTCTATTTTTGCTGATCAACAATGATACATTCACATAATATTGTGCCAATATATATGCAGCTGTGGCAGCACAGGTGTAATGCATGCAATCCAAGAAGCGTATTTAGTATTTCATAGCGTTAAAGCATTATGTGAAAGTTGGAAATCGAACTGGTTATTCACTTACTGCTTGGTCTGAAATAGCGTGATCGCTTATTGTTTAGTTCGAATTTGAAATTTAAATTTGTCTTCCGAGCCTCTACGTTCTCTTTTAAACAACTGCTACTTAATTTTTACTCACCTGTACAATGCATTCCTGAATTCTGGTGTCATGTATAGGGTCTGTAACAGGCTGTTCAGGTAGCATGTCATGGCTTGGTTAACCAGGCCCACATAACCTTGCAAAAACACAAAAGCGAATGATCTCTCAAAGTACGTCCAACATTCTAACAGCATGTTAAACTAACACTGCAAAATGAACACTGCTCTATTATAACGAGTTGACCACAGCCAAATGCGTTTGGTTTTATAACGCGAAAACATGCTGTATTTACACGCATAATGATCACACCCCTGAAGTTTCGTCACCAACATTCTATCTCCACCCCCCAACCACCTGATGATAGCCCCCCAAACTTTGAATGCTCCGAACCTAATGAATGCCTCGTGGTTGGGGTTGAACCTGTGACCTCAAGCTCAGCGGTGCAACGCTCTAGCCACCGAGTTCCAGCATCATGTACTGTCAAGCAAACAAACATACCCATGGTCTCCCTGGTGTCTGCAGGGTAGTACTTGCTCTCACCGGCCCCACCTCGAGTGTTGCGGACCCAGTCGGCTGCTGCTGAGGAGGTAGAACTGCACTCGTCCGGTTCAGGCCCCTGGCGAGGCACAATGTTCGTTCAAACCATCATTTTCATCCTCAACACTCTCTATTACGAAGAGACATGCTGAGCGTGGAACAGACACCAGAAGGAATGAGACAGACAAAAATGGAGCGCTGCTACTAACTGCTGATCAGGTGGTACTAGTGTTGTACTAGAGTCTGCTCCGTGCACAACATGCCTCTGAAGATCAACTAGCCCAACAACATGTTGTTTTGGCATAATCTCTCTTACTGCCAATCCCCTTTGCCAACGCCAAGTACAGCCAATGCCCGATTTTTCAGACACGGCCGATAATTCGGATGCCTTCGCGGCACCGCCACATACTCCATGGAGTCAGTGTATAAAAACATCTGAAACTTCGGATGCAAAAAAACCTTGGCTGTCCGATTTTCCGGACTTTTTCCCATGACCGCAAGTCTGAAACGGTATTAATCGAATTCACCACTGCCGGAATTTTGATTATCTAGCCTCCCCTAACCGGCTCTATCACATGAGGATCCGTTGGCAACCGTAGCCGCCATGGAGGCAACGCTAGGCCTAGCTACTTTGAAGTTCATTACCAAGCTTTTTGCTGTTTGGTGCACTCAACCAATTCGCTGCTCATCAATGTCTTGGAAGCTCAGGAAGCACAATGCGTTGCATAATGTCGGTTCCCGAAAGTAAGCTTCGCCTCAATACAGAAATGTTAGGCAGAGAAGCATATGCAAAGTATTGCGGTGAAGCATACCAACAGTGGGAAGGGGCAATTGTCACGGGACAATGTATGTATTTCTTAACTATAAACGCGTGCGCTCGCAGTCTCCTATCACAGTATGAGCATCGACACACTTAATCGGTGTACCGGCAGGTCTTCAGAGCTATTTCGGACGTGCGTGCGATGATTTGAGCCCTTTGGGGCAGTAAAAGGCATGTATTTGTTTTTTCGGATTGCCCGATTTTTCAGACGTTTTCGCAACCCCTGGGGAGCATGAAAAATCGGACGTTGACTGTAGCTGGTCGGTAACTAAATTCAAGCCAACCTCTCAGTTCTTACATCATAATGAACTTCTGTGCCTCCTGTGGGACACCTTGATGCCTGCCATTACAATGGCAGGCAGCAAGGTGCAACATGTAAAGCATGGTAGATCTAAGATAAGACACTTCATTCGGCTAATTTGTGGGACATTGTAAGCACCACACAAAGCTTGAGCAGATGATAAGAGAGGTGACGATGAGAAGGGACTGTGTCGAGTCTTATTTTCACATCCCATGTACAAAGGTGAGAAGTCGACCACAAAGTTTACAGGACACAGGTGCCACAAGAAATGTTAATTTCCTTACTTATGAAAACAGCTAAAAAAATGACAGTTATTCCGCTCTGTGAAGATGGAATGGCAGCAAAAGCTGACGACAGTCAAAGCTCTCAAACGAAATGCAAAGTGCTTTCACTGCCATTCCATCTTCACAGAGTGGAATGATTGCCTGGGCTTGCAATTGTTTCGTTCAGCATCATGGGAATGTTTTTTGTCGCTGGTCGCTTCGCGCCAGCACTGTTTACATTCTCATTGCTGTTCCCTCTGGCGCTCCTCGTACGCATTTGTTCTTCGGGTTGTACGAACTATACATGTCCACCCTATCGATAATGCAGCTGTTTTTAGCGCCGATACCTCTCCTGCTTATATAATGCAATAACCTTGACGTCATGCCATTTTTCACAGCGAGCGTTCTAATCTGTTCCGCATTTTGACATCTGCACCGCTGCACTGCACCTGTACATGATCACACACAAAGCAAACAATGGAACCCATTGTGTACGGGCTTGTTACAAATTGCTAAGTTTGTTTCTGTTGCAAGACACCGTAAAAAGTACGGAAGGTTAGCCATATATAGCTTTCGCTGCAAAAACAAATAAAGAAGAGGATTAGATCGACACGGTGTTCACCAACAACAGGTTCTGTGAGTCAGCGCTGCATCTATCTAGTGTAGATGCCTGCTTCTTCATCTTACCTAGCTTGCTTTTCCTTTCTTACCAATGGTTGTGGTTAGTTTCACTTTAGCGCAGGTTTATGGATGAGTTTTTTGTTAATGTCCCAGACAATCATGGCAGCTGGCAGTGTGCTTAAATTGCCAATCTTTGTCCAGAGTTGAAATCCTCAAAGCGCACTGCTAACTCTTTTTTTAACCTATTTGCAAACTTCTCACAGAAACTTTGGGCTAATTAACGCCTGACACCAGTGCCACTGGTGGACATCAATCAACTAGTGGAGCGAGCTCATAACTGAACGAGCACAACCGCACAATCCAGCAGAACTAAAGCTGAGAAAAAGAAAACAAATGAGGGAAAGTACTCACCACCAGCCGCTTGGGGGGCTCGCGGTTCCGGTCAGACATGACTAGTACGTTGCGGCTTGTGCCATCTGTGTGGAACCCAAGCTCTTGGAGGGTCTTGTCATCGCACGTGTGCACCGGAACCTGCAGTTGGAAGATTTATGAACATGTTAACTGTGTAAGGAACAGAGAGGACACAGCAGACTGATCAGTCTACAAAACTCATCTGGAAAGGTATCCAGGAAAATGTGCGACTACGAATAAGGCAACTGTGATGCAAAGAAAATCCCTGTAGAGTGAAGAAATATACAGCTCAAGTAGCATCAATGAATAATCTCATCCTTTAACAGCATTATTATGTGTGTGCCAATTAGAGTGCCTCATTTCTACACTTTTATCCCACAATGTAGCAGAAATTCACCCATTCGTTGTAAGAAAACACTGAGGCTGAGGTTATCTTGGAAAATCAGAGTCACTTATCAAGATCTGAACAAACCATTTCCTCCGCTACAATCATACAAGCTGCGAAATCGTATGACGACGTAAGAACGCATCAACAAGATCATACAGTATTGAATGGGTGCCTTATTCTTAAATAAACTTTCCTTATTAACAAACTGATTTCAGTGAAAGCGACAATGTTTATGCATTGTGTTGCGCTGAATTTACATGAATGACTTGTCATGCTCCCTCTCAATTACAATTTTGACAAACTGCACTAGTGAAGGAGCAATATCTGTAGCTCTATCACAACTTGTACTAGCATTATTTTTTCTTAGGAAGATAAGCTCTTTTACAGAGCAGTGAGATAGAAGACACTTTCATTTTGTGGTACGAATGTGCCTGTAGACTGACACAAATAATGTTGCATTCGTGCTTCATTCACATGAAGATTGATGTTTTCATGCGTATAAACAGGTCCATAAAAAAGAAAAAAACATATCCTTCAACTTTTATATCATATTTGCATGTGGAACTATTGCAAAACTAGGAAAAGGCAGAGAAAAGAAAAGGAAACCATTGCAGAATAAAAGCAAAGGGATCTCATTTTTCACTTGAAGTTTAGAGCGCAGGGAAAAGATGGAAAAAAGAAAGGTTTTATGCGTTAGACCAACGATCTGATGCTCAGGCGCACCACCATATGGCACAGCTTGGGTTTAATTTTGATCGCCTGGGGCCCTTCAATGTGAAACTAAATCAAAAGCACACTAGCATTTTCACATTTTGCCCCCATCGCAATGCACCCCCCGTGGCCAGAATCAAATGCATGACCTTGAACTAAGCAGCGCAACGCCATAGTCACTGGACTACTGCGCATACTGTACACAGTGTGGGTATTGTGTAAGTCTGCACCAGTGATGACGAATGAGGGAGGTTTTTTCATTGCGACTACAATATATGGCTCATTGAACCCTGGCAGCCAGCACCACTGATATGCACTACGTTTTTGTTGGCTGCCGCTTCACCCCTCACCACGCGGGGCACAGGTGAAGTAAGCGGAGATGGGGTGTGCGGCGGTTTGTACCGGAAGCAGGGCGTGTGCGTGCTTACTAGTACATACGTTTGGATAATCTTGCAGCAGTAATGACCTTTCTTCGTGGTTTTTCATGTTTCAGGGTGGTGTTATCTCTTCATGTTTGGGAAGGGCTTTTACGATAATCTGAACCCATACACATTTTCTTTCTTACATAGAACGTTTTCTCAATCCTCAGTGTTACCAGCATGTGCCACTGATGCTAGTGACACTGTCGGCACGGCAATGGACGATTACTGACGTCTACCCAAGACTCCTCCTGCCTGCTTTGATGGTTTACGGCACAAACAGCCAATGTAGGGGAGTGAAAAGAAATACGCCAAGCTCCAAGGCAGGTGGAACTGACGCTGCAAAGTAGTCAAGCGCCAACTTCCAGAAAAAGGCGGCTTACTTTTGGTGGCTTCAGTCTAGGGCACTCGATGTGCTACCCAGCCCCCTAAAAAAGATCAGTGGCCAGCGTTACCCTTCCGTCACAGAGGTCTCTCCCTCCTCCCCTCTGCCAATGTGGGCTTGACGAATATTACTTCCTTCCATATACAGTCGCCGACCGATTTTCCGGACTCCGAAAATTCGGACATGCCCGATTATTCGGTCAGCCTCGCGGCACCGTCATTCTCCCCATAGACCATAATGTATAACAACTGCCGAAAGTTCGGACACCTTGCAACCTCTCGTCTGATTTTTCGGACACTCCTTGAGTCGGTCGAGAGCACCATGCACCGACTCTGACCGCCGGTGCATGGTTAGACTTGCTGAACGCCATTTTTGTTTTGAACGGAGCTTCCTTGCTGCCCCACGAAATGGCGCTACTGGAAATCCCCGCTCATCATCATCGTTTCTGACTGGTTAGATAGAGTGGCTCTGCAGCAGTTCCGGTTTCAGCTTAGTAAGCCATGTCAAGACAATCCAGCAACTGATTTGTTTCTTCGCTGACGCTGCGAGCAGGCCGCTTTTTCGTTTGTGCGACCGGTGTCGGTACGGTGGTGTTTGCTTTGTGTGCTGTGTCGAGGTTTCGGTGAGCCAACGCGGCATACGTAAACATCGCGTCAAAGGTCTAATGGCGCCGACAGTGCCCGCGCAAACTGCGCTGGGGAATGCCTGCAAGCGGGTGCCGGGAGGCAACTTGTCGCCTTCCGATGTGCTCCCTACTGACGCGGAAAATGTTCTGCCGAGACCTGCGCAGTGGTTGCATTGCGATCCCGGACACCGTCTCATTTGACAGTTTCATCGGTGCTGACACTGCTATATTGAAATGCGCAGAACTCGACGACGGCAAGATCATTCGTCAGGTTTCTGCTGCACCGCCGGACGATGACTCTGAGCACCATGTGCTACGCTGCCGTCGCATGCGGAGCGTGTATGTACAAGTAGTGACTATGCTTTCAGCCGCTAATAGTGACCGTACGACCCTCTCCGAGATTCAGGCTTATCTGATTGCGCGTAAACGGAACAGCGTGCAACGGCGTATTCACGATTTCTTCCAAGCGTACTGCCGAGCCCGAATAAGTGCGTGGAAATAAAGGATTTCTTTTTTTTTTTCTTAATCTGCTTTTTCGGACATCTGTTTATTCGGACATTTTCGCAGTCCCCGTGAGGTCCGAATAAACGGTCGGCGACTGTATAGCAAACAATGCTATGGAAGCTCAAAGCACTTTCCTTATTGCTTGCACGCGACACAAAAATTACTGCGTCACATGTGAAAGAAAGGTATTCAGGTATGTGTTATGCAACTTCATGTAGCACCGGCCTTGTACTTTTGTGTTGCAAGATACAACTTATTACACTGAAGGTTCTCACAGATCACCACCCATTAGCTCCTAAACGAGCAAAGTGACATGTTTTCATAGCTAGTGGGCCCAGTTCATGGCTTCACTTCTGACTGAAACATACTACACTGTGCACTGGAAACAAAGCTGTGCAAATAATGCACGAGGTGGTGCAATCTTATGTCAACAAGTTGTAGTTTTAATTTGTGAAGCAGTTATTCCATAAAAAGTACCACAGATCAAAACCAACTCCACTGCAGAACACATGTAGTGAGACTTCTATGGCAATACTACAGTTGTGTATCTTCTGCAGTGCTGCCTGCTAAGTATTAAGGCGGAAGTCTTTAATGGCTCATTGTCAAGGTCACTGTCAAGTGCGGGTGTCAGGGTGGTTCGGCGCTGCGTGGGATGACTCATCACATCGGCATGCATGGTGGCCGTGCGTTCAACGGTGCGCCCCAACGTCACTGTCGTCAGGCGCTTGAAGTGGCCTCCCGATTGGGTGCTGTGTGGCCTGACGTCACTGTCGCGAGGTGGGCGTGGCGACCGTCTGCTTGGGTGTGGTGTGGCGGCTGTGGTGGCGGCAGTTTGCTTTGCAGTATAGCGTGGGAAGGATGCCTCGTCTCGCCAAACCAGTGTCTCCCAACACGTGATATGCGGCAGCTGCTGAACGCAAGCGGCGCTCAAGAGAGGCTGAGCATACACACCGCATGCATCAGGGCAGCGAGGCGCGCCCGACACCGCAGAGTCCACGGACGCGACGGGCCAATGCAAGAGAGGTAATGCGTTTGAAGCGACTCGCTGCATCTCCGTTTACCAAAGCAAATGAAGCTCGGAAGCGCCGTGACCGCCATCTTGCCGCGGCAAGCCGAGCAAGTACAAGTCAATCAAGCAAAGTGGATGATGAGGATGGGCAACTACACCCCGACACTGCCATGGAAGACGTGTCTTCTCCTGATCCAGAAACGACGCTGCAACAGTTCCAGGCAGCCACAAACTACTTTAACAGCCACTTCGTCCAGAACAACATTGCAGGTATTTAATAAATAAACAAACATTCATGTAACAGTGTACGAGTTGTGTGCCTCCGTGGTGTTTCCAACGCAACAAATCACCATTGGCAATGGCGTCAGGCTTTCGCCGTTTCCCACTTTAGTCTCGACAAAGTATCTTCCGTTTTTAAACTGAGTATAATCGCGCTGCGCAATATGCAACTCTGTTCTGTGTTTCGTTGGAGTAAACACCATGGCACCCATTCACAAGGCCTTGCCTCTCGAAGAAGAGGACCTTAGAGATGGCAGAAGACTGTTAGGGGGCCACAGGTTAACATCGCAGCCACATAACAAGCCACATTGGTGTTGCGGTCAATACCTCGTGCTTGTTTGCACAAAAGCAAGCATTCATTCTTCCCACCTAAGTGGGAATCCATTATGTGAAAAACAGCACAAAATTCACATTGTGGAATTACACTAGCTGGCCCACCTCTCAGCCACGATTGATTGTGAAAGCAGAGCCCAGGCAGCCCAACTCACACAGTCGCCGTCGGCGAGCCTCTGAAAGAGCAGCTCAAAGGAGTCCAAAGCGTACTGGAAGTGGCGACCCACGGCCTCCATCAACTCCGCTGCTGTTGTCGTTGCAGGAAGCGTCAGCGTCACCTTCGCCCTGTTCCCGCCGGTACCCGGCACAGGTACCTTGGAGCTGGGTGCCTGTGTGGCGAGAGGCACACGTAAGGGATGATCGATTTATTTGTCCCAAAGCAACACTGACGCTATATGAAATGTGGAAGGCTCCCGATTTATTGCGACAGCCCACGGGATTCTTCAATGTGCCCCAAACACTAAAGCACACGAGAGCTTTTGCACCCCCAAAAGGTAGCGTCCAAGTCCATGACATTTAGGATGACACCCTCTGGATATAAAATGCAGATCTTAAAGGCTATGCTTTTGCAGGCTGAATCCGCCAGACGTGATTGCGGGAGCCAGAAATGTGTCAGAGGTTGGGTTTTCGACACCACCTAATGCAGTCACAGCTGCGCGAAAGTTTTTAAAAATTATTTTGTTTACCAAGCCAATGTTCCTGCAATTTATGCTTTCAGAAGTGTTAAATTATTTCTACAGTAATAGATGCATCCTTTGGTGGTTTCCCGTCCAACAGCTTCGGTCATTAACAAGTTGAGGTTGTTTGTCAGCCAAGCCAAGATCTTTATAGTGCAATGACGATTTTACACATGATATGCAGTTCAGTGTGTCGCCGTAGCCACGCATGCGCTTTTGATTTCTAAAGCGTTTCGTTTCTCGAAGAGCTGAGATAGCCAGAACAAAGGACATTAGCTGGCATGGGTGCTTGCAATTTTGCACCCCTACAAAAGCAATCAACTGCGCTGCCATGCATTGAGGCAAGCAAGCGTTGGCTCGTTATCGTTAGTGTGGACTTTTTTTAATTTTGTAATACGCATATAATTACGCTCAAAGCTATAGAAAAGACGGGGAATGCGGGAGATAGAAATTCAAGACGATGAGCAAAACGTGAACAAGGTGAATGCAGGAGCCAACGTTTCGACAAGTGGACTTTTCTTCAAGGCGACATATGCTTTCCTCACCACAGTATATATAGGTGGGGTTCTTCTAAAGGGGCGGGGGTGCGAGGCGGGAGGACGCGGAAATGAGGGAAAATGTGTTAGCATGTCGAACTAAGAGTAAAGGAACGCTGTGTACAAGGTCAAAGCCAGGACCCCCCCCACCCCAGTATGTCAACACACGCGCGTTAGCCGGCGTGTCAAGGGCGTCTGACATGCCGGCTGAAAAAAAAAAAAAAAAGGAAGGAAAGGGGAAAAGAAAAGGGGGGGGGATACGCCAAGAAATCAAACTAAGTGTTGTTGCCTATAGCTTGAGGTTTAGCATAGCGAATAGATTCTAAAGCTCCCTTTGAAAGGTTTATGCCTATTGGTTGCATTGTCTTGAACTTATGGATAAGGTATGATTCTCTGTATTTTCTTTCTTGTTCAGAATGGAAATTTGACTGTAAGATGTAGAGTTTAAGTTCATCAAAGTTATGACCTAATAAAAGCATGTTGTCGCCCTAGGTGCAAAACCTGCAGGCACCTTCAAAGTGACATTAAAATTAAAAGCACCGCAAATAGCTATACACATGAAGTCAAATCTAGCTTCACTTGCACAAGTTCGGATGTGATTTATGTGCTTGAATGTTCCTTCTGTAAGAAACAATATATCGGTGAAACAGGACAATCAATGATCACCAGATTAAATGGACATCGCGCGGACACAGCTAAAAAGCTTCCCAAAGCCGTCGCCGAGCATTTCAACCAACCAGGTCATAACTTTGATGAACTTAAACTCTACATCTTAGTCAAATTTACATTCTGAACGAGAAAGAAAATACAGAGAATCATACCTTATCCATAATTCAAGACATTGCAACCAATAGGCATAAAAGTTTCAAATGGAGCTTTAGAATCTATTCACTATGATAAACCTCAAGCTATAGGCAACAACACCTAGTTTGATTTCTTGGCGTATCCCCCGCCTTTTCTTTTCTCCTTTCCTTCCTTTTTTTTTCAGCCGGCGTGTCAGACGCCCTTGACACGCCGGCTAACGCGCGTGTGTTGACAGACTGGGGTGGGGGTGGGGGTTCTAGCTTTGACCTTGTACACAGTGTTCCTTTACTCTCAATTCGACACGCTAACGCATTTTCCCTCGTTTCCGCGTCCTCAGATTTCTACAGGTGTGGTAATAAAGAGTTATCTAAACACTTTGAACATGTTAAGATATTAGCAACAAAGGTGCAACCAGAAGTGTTTCGAGTCCTACGTGACAGACTTGAAACATGCTCATCAGTGCTTCTGCGTTTAAAGCACTACCTTGGCACGTATAACTATGCAATCAGCACCGAAGTGGTATAGGCAGCTACAACCACTAGAATATCACTGAGGGTCAAAGAACACACACTATGATGTGCAGATTCTTTCCCAAACCCGGATCAGGGGTGCGATCTTGTACGCGTTCCAAAATAGAACGGAGGCGGTCCGTTCTTTGCGTCGCGAAATAGGTGGTCCGTTCCATTGTATTCGTCCGATAGCCGACGACACGGAATGATTGACAGCAGATATCACGGCACAATTGACGTCATGGCATTCGTCACGGTTCAAATTGACCAATCGCGTGTGGCTCGGTGGAACGGACTGCCTCCGTTCTATTTTGGAACGCGTAAAAGATCGCACCCCAGGATTTAATACCAGTGCATTCGGAAAGCACTGGTGGGAGCGCCACATATGGGTGCTGTGAAGTGAATGCTTTTAAGGGACACTAAAGGAAACCATTAACTCAACCTAGATTGAAAGATTAGGCTTCTGTAACAATGAATGTCATTCATTGCGAAAACAGCTGTCTGAGAGAAAATTACGGAAATGGAAAGCCAGGTGGGGCACCACGTGTCGTGGACTACAGTAGCCCTTCAAGTGACTCGGCACTGGTGGATTCACAGAGAGTGGCATAGAGGAACGACTACATCAACTCGTTCATTCTGCCGTGGGCAATTCAAACTGAGAAGCAACAGCGGGACCTTTGGCGGCATTTTTTATGCAACAAAGTCATATGATGGCATACAAAAAACAATGGTAGACTTTTAGTTGAATAGTCCCTCCCAACACAACACCTAACTCAACACAATTTTTACCTTTAGCGTCTTTTGAATAGGCTCCGCTACCCGTGCATATGTTTAGTAGCTTTGAAAGCACTGTTTCGAACAGCTCCTTGATCAAGGAGATCAATTAAACCCATACGGAGCGAGAGAGCCGATTCTTACCATTGCTGTGGTCATGTCCCGAATGATGCATATCGCCTGAGGTTCTGGTGATGCAGGAACCTGAGAGAGGAAAATAAAGATATTTTGATTTAACACAAAGACCCTCCTCACCTTTGGATTTTTTTTGCAGATGGTTATAACGTAAAGCAACACTAGTGTATTTATTATAATTGGTGGCAACCTAGGAGTTCCCAACAAGCTCCATTCACAAAACCACAGGGCACATGTTCCAAAATAGTAGATCTCAAGAGAACCCAACATTACAAGAATATCTTGGTACATATGCCCAATATAGCCTTCAACATGTACATAATCAGAAAGGCATTTCAAGGGCTTTGAAAGTGACAATCTATGAACTCCCTGGTAAAGTGAGCAGTACTATACAAGTAACCGTAGTGGCACTGAATCAATAGAGCAACGTGGAAATATGGTGGTTTGATTCCTTTGACTTATCGATTGTTAAAAAAATTGTTGGTCACGGATTGTGCAATCAGAGTTATGTCTGCAGGATTACATGAACAGGCAGGCATTACTCACACGACAACCTGCTATGTTAATCCTTTTGGGTGCTGGCAAAAAGTCCTAAAAAAAGAAACAGTGTTCAGAAAATTACATTGACTTGCTCATCTAGACAATACTTTTTAAGATTCAAAATACACATAACATGGGGGTAGGAAATTTGCAACTTGGGTCTAAACATATGAAATAACGAAAAGCATTTATGCCAACTTCAGAGTTGATAGGAGTCCAGTTCCTGCACAACTACATGATGATACAGGTGCAGTTTAGACAAACATTTGCAGAGAAAGGCTTGAAAATTGCAAAAAGTAAAAGTTCTTGAACAGTGGCTGAGGAGGATTAGAATGTCACCTGTGTGATGTCAGAAAACAGTATGAGACAAAGTCCCGAACCACGCTCCTTACATCAGAAACACGTTACTTTGCAACCTTTATAGCCAGTGTTTGTTTAATATCCTTTGCCTGCTGTATACAGTATAACGTCTACAAATCGCCATGCATCAGACGAGAAAGATCTGCTTCTGAAGAATGTGCACACCTTACAGGGCAGCAACACGAGACTGGCAACCATTATTTCTAATCCCACTGCCAGACAAACAGAATCCGTAAATACCTCAACGGCCACTGAGGAAATGCACTACAATGTCAAAATGCACTGGATGAGCCCTGTCCGTTACCGGCACTTGGAAAGAGCTCGTACCGTCCGAGCCTAAAAAACCAAAAGGATGCATTCTTGCACCTCGTGGTTACTATGAATGCCGTGTTAATTCAGGCACGGAGTTGTGGCACAATGACAGTATCCGCAATGCAGAAGCTTTTCCTTCTCATGTAAACATTTATCGCAAAGATTGAGATGTGCATGGCGGCAGTGTTTTCATTCTGGTTGATAACAGATTGAAAAGCATGTAGTACTGCACTCTCCCTGTAAAAAGGGGAGGATAAGAAACCAGGTGGTTGTTAGGTGTATAATGCCAATAGCACTATCCTTTGACAACCTTCAGTGTGAAGAGGTGTGGTGTAGAATTGAGCCGTCTGATGTGCAACATGTTGCTGTGGGTTGTTTTTATCGTCCTCCTAAGATTAACAATGCGCAACTGCTTGAAACTTTGCTTGACGCATTGGCTACTTTAGGTGCCGAGCATACTGTTCCGCATGCTCTTTTATTACATAAATTGTCATTTTTAGGTGCGCCTGCTTCTGTTTTTGCTTAGTTGAGTTTATATTGCAGAAAGTAGTCTGCTGTTGTAAATGATCCTTTGTATGTTGATGCGATTTCCAGAGTGCCACAGGGTTCAGTGCCAGGACTGCTACTTTTGTAGTTTATATTAATGATTTGTCAGAGCTGTTGTCTTCAAATTTACAGCTGTATGCGGATGATTGTGTCATTTATAGGTCTATACACCACATGGATGATACTCTGACATCCTGACAATGTGGTTTCATGGTGCAAAAAATGAAAAATGCATTCGAATGTAAGTGTTTCATTGGTTTTGCCAGAAAACGCAGGCCTTTCTATTCTTGTTATAGCTTCTCTGGCACCCCACTTGGTCGCGTTGAACATTTTAAATACCATGATGTCTATTTTCTGACTTCCCGTGGAATAAATACATAGGTACTGGCAAAGCCGATGGTGTGTTAAGTTTCATTAAATGAAAATTTAAATCTGCTCTAAAAAGCTCTGTACGTCACAAATGTGTGACCAATCCTTGAATATGCTTGTACAATATGGGAACCTCGTGGCCATGTGTTACCATATAAACTTGAACACATACAAAGCCATGCTGCACACTTTGTCAGCTGTAATTACAACATAATTCCAGTACAACTCAAATTAACAATCAACTAGGTTGGAAAGCTCTTCAGCAGCAAAGAAAATTCTTGCAAATAATTTTTTTTGTTCCATTTTTCATAACAACACTAGTATTAAAACTTTCTACACGATGAGCAAATACTACTTGTCACACAGAAATGATGATGATAAAAAGGTTTGAGAAATAATATGTTGTATGGATGCATATATGCATTATCTATCCCTATTCGCGAGTAGAATCAGTTTGATGGGAGCGTTGTGGATGCTCCCGCAAATAGGCTTTGCTCATCCTTGCAAGATTTTTGTCTTAGTTCAATGTTAAAAAAATACTTTCTATCTTTTAAGCACTGTCTCAGTAAAATACATTAGCGAGTTCAGATGAAAGGAACCAGAACAAAACTAGTGTAATGAGGAACAAACCAGGGGCCACATAAGAACCTGGCCCCAGAGTTCAACCGTGATATCGCCACTTGTCAGGAGTTCCTCCACCTCATTATAATATAACCTTATAGAGTTTAAGGGATGCCATGCACTCAACCAGAGGTTTCACTTCAACAAGAAACTCCATGAGAGAGTCTAGCACGTGCTTGCTTGTGTCAGGATTGCCCATTTATATGTGCCGATTCCTGGAAGACACCGACTGGCTTTTGGCAGCTTTGTATGCCAAATCATTGGCACAGTTGTGTAAGAACATGAACTCCATAAATCTTGAAGGTTAAAAGAACAAATCCCATTTCAACTCATGCGCAAGAGACTTGTTCACAACATGTAGCCTGTCTGGGTTATCATGTTGCAAGAGATCATAACCAGACAATACTGCGTAACTACCAGTGTAAATATTGCCGTTCATGTCTCTGGCAACCTGGTACTCTGTAAAGGTAAATACGTCTAAGAAAAATCTAAAATTCTCGAATGGCAACAGCAGAAGTTTACAGAAAATAACCATAAAAAAGACAGTGCACTGTCTATGCCACTTATCGACATTCTGTGGCCTTTGTTCAATAAACTGTTCCTGTCATTACCAAGAAGGCTTCTGAGAGAAATCCGAAACACCATTACTTCTACCTAATTAATTTTCTTTTGTGCTTGGTGTCTTTATTCAATGGTGACTATCATTCTCGACCAGACGAGCTCTCATGAAAACCTAGACTTAATGCAAGTCTTTCAGTGAGGTATGGCATGTTGTTGGGCTAGTTGGTTCATAGGCTCAGCAAAATTTTAAACTGTGCGAGGAAGACAGACAGGTTGGAAGTCTGAGCTTTGCGTGTGTGCGTATATGTTTCTGTTCTCGTTCCGTCTTCCTCGTGCAGTTTAAATTGTGCTGAACCTTTTGGCGAGGTTTTCTCATTCCTGATCCTAACCCGAGAAGGTGGTCACTTGTCCAAGCGTTTCTACCACTCAACAATCTCTCTGACGCACTAGACTTGTGTTTCTCGAACCATAGCCACAGCGAATGCCCAGAGCTCAAACGATTCGACAGGGGACTGATGGGGAGTGCTCAATAGGCGAGCTTCTGATGCGTGTCAACCAACAATGGATAGAGGGAGACAATTGGTGGAGTGGTTAAGACAATGTATTGGCGTCGAGGTACACGCTTAGGCTCAAACTACAGCAAAGGAGGAGAAAGGTCTTGATGCTGAACAAAGCTGACTATTTTGATGGTTTCAAAATCAAACTTGCTAATGGCAAAAATAATTATGCCGAGAGAACTGTCAGCAAATAATGTGGAAAACGCTTCTAAGACAACTTTGGTAAATGCAACATGCGTTTCATTTGTAATGCTGCCGTTTGATATCTCATACACCGAGCATGCTTTTTCAAAAAAGAACACACTAGGACATTACAGAATCCAATGTGAACATGCAGGAAAATAATGCTGACAAAAGACTACCTCCCCCCCCCCCCATTTTTTTTTTTTGACAGCATTCGCTTCTGAAAGTTAATCAAGTTGCAGCTTGATGCACTTCAACACGAATGAACACAAGCGTAATGTAACCGAGGACACAATCCCAGAAAGGTTCTTAAATACGCACTAGCATTGCGTAAAAAAAAAAAAAGCCGCCGTCAGCCAGACGTACACTGGCACCCTGTTTTATGGCATCGGACACTTAAGTGCTGGTCCCATAGTTTTTACTGTCATGCCTGGCGACATGCCAGTGGAAGCGAAGCGTTCCAGACAGAGGAAACGTCTGACCCATTCAGAAATAGTCGGCAAGCGGCTATGGCTTATGCACAGGCTTTGAACGAGAGGAAAGGGAAGAATCCGAGCAAAACAGAGAAAAGCTGCAGCGAACACGAAACTTGGCACTGTTTGCCAGACGATGGCACCTGGCTCACCTACACCGCAGGAATGTCAACGAACTCCATCCAGACAACCACACTACGCCCGTGCCGTTTCGGTGACACTGTGCATTGGTGCGTATAAAGCTGGACTACAGCTAGCACAGATGAATAGGTTGATATGAAAATTCGCTACATAGTGCTGCCATACATTAGATGGAATA
The DNA here is from genome assembly GCF_050947875.1 of Dermacentor variabilis. Lineage (NCBI taxonomy): Eukaryota > Metazoa > Arthropoda > Arachnida > Ixodida > Ixodidae > Dermacentor > Dermacentor variabilis. The sequence goes on along the minus strand of NC_134578.1, from coordinate 31,630,150 downwards.
TGGTGGTGAGACGTTTCTTGTAGTCCAGAATTGTGTAGGTGGCATAACTAAAGGCATTGTTACACACATTTTGTTGGAACTTCAGAAAATTTACCTCCGTAAGCAAGTGGTCAGTACCCATGAAGCCTCAGGGTTTAGAGACAGTAATGAGAGGGTAAACATTGGCACAGCAAACGGAAGCAAGAGACGTTTGGAAGATTGGTGGTGCTTATCCAGAAAAGGAACAGACCGACGTCGAATAAAAATTGGTACATGGCCTCAGGATAGTGTAGTCTCGCACTTATTATAGACACCATGTAGATGGAATTAAAGGTCAACATTAAAGTTGCATATGAACTTAATATAGTATGCTGGGGTGCTGTGGCACATCCCGTTTGAAAGGGGAATTTACCCGTTACACTGTGCAAATACAGTCCTGAAGGGAGGCATTCAAATAAGACTAGGAGCTACATTTGCTTCTAAACAAGGTGTGCGCACATGCGCTCATGTTGATGTCCTAAATGTACGTTGCCGATAACCTTGACTAACTTTCTCTCATACAGCTGTTTTAGCGAGCGTTGCGAAATAATGCAACGTTTAGACTATCCGGGTAAACGGCACAGAAGAACTGGTCGGCTAGCTAAAACAAGACTTCACATTCGACGACGTCCATCCGGTGCCCACCACATATAAGGAAAATACCAGAGTGTGAGAGCTTGGAACCCAACCCCTTCCCTCCAAAACCCACCCTCGTGCTTCATACTCCAGTGGTGGCCAAAGAACATAAGCTAAACACAGCACTGATGCCCGCATTAACTGACAACAGTGGAATGCTTTTTTTCTTAATGAGCACCGTTTTCGGCGAAGAGTAAAATGTTTATCAGCAATTAGATGTCTACCATACGTGCGCAGCAGAAGCAAATCATTGAACTTAAACCACGGAGTCATGGGCCACATTTGTCGCACCGCAGTTATCTAAGGCATATTTTGTCTTCTTAGTCACACGAAAGGAGGTGACGAGGTCCAAGCGACGGACACTTTAATTCGCGCTGCTTGGAAAGCGTGGTAAGGTTAGCTCTCCACCGAAGGCTCGCGCATAAATGAGCGCTGTCGCTCAGAGCCATGGGTTTCGAAACTACGGCGTGAGCTGCACCTCTCGGAGCAAGCAAGCACGCGTGGTCGCAGGCCCTTTGCCACCCTCCCGCGCAGCTGAACACTTCTCCGCATTTTAAACTCCGGGCGCGTGGCTGGCGTTGCCTGAAAGCGGCTAAAAATACCCGACTGCGCTGCCCCATTTTTGGCGACTACCCTCGTCGCTTCGCTAAGAGATCCCCCGTGCTACCACATGGCACGGGTCGGCCTGTCCAGTGCTGCAACTTTTTTTTCCCTTCCGCTCCTGCTTGCAGCACTGCTAACTCGCTCGCCCTTAGCAAGCTTCTTTCGTCTTGTGTTCTTATTTCCTTTCGGTTTCACTTTTCCTCCGCTTACGCAGCGCGCACAGCCGATGAATTGTTTTCTTGCTTTCTTTTTTGACACGCTCGCGGAGCCGCCGGGTCACTCGAAACTTTTTTTTTTCCCCTCCCACTCGGAGTTGCCGCGGCGACCAACGTATCACGCAGCTACGCGCACACACACGTTCTCCCATTCATCGAAGAGCCACGCAGGTTCGTAGCGAGTCATGGGCATGCAAACGCAGCGCTTTGAGGCGAAGAGGTTCCCCGATTGGCACCAGCCTCGCAAGCGGCACCGTTTTCGCCCCGACTCCCGTCTCTACGGACAATGGACAAAAGACGAGCCAGTGTCGACGACGTGCTCGTTGTCGCCAACGTGCAATGACGCAAGCGGCGACCGAAGAGGCATGGGACGTACTCGGCACAGGGCGTCAAGTGCGTACACGCACCGAATGAACGCCCCGACGAGTTCGGCGCACTTCGCAGCACCTGCGTGCGTGTGTGTGCGCGCGCGTAGTGCGACCGTGGTTACGGTTGTGTAACAGCTGACGAGACGTAGAAGAACGCGCGGCGAATGCCGCCGTTGTCAGCGGTCCGGACACCGAGGTCCGGAAAGGGGCGCGGGCCTGGGGCTTCGAAAAGCCAGCTGACTGTCCCTTTAAAGTTAAGGCGTGCGATACCGCGAGCCGTGCGCTTGGGGGAAAAAATGAGGGCACTTGCCTCGTCCGAAACGGGCTGTGTGTTCTCTCCGGGCGTCATTTCGGAGCCGCGGTGTAGTCTGCCGGGTTCGGGCAGCCTCTCCTTCGTAGGGACGATGCGCGCACGTCAAAAGAAAAAAAAAATGTTCAGGAAGGGGGTATTCACACAACCACTTTCAAGCCATGATCACCGCAGCACCAGCAGCAGTCGCAGCCATGACCGAGCCAGGCCAGCCTGTTTTTAGAAAAGAAAATAACGTGTCACGTGATTGGCGGAAACGCCCGCCTGACGTCACTGAACGCAGGCGCTGGGCCAATCGGAGCGAGCAACACATCTGATGCACGGCGGTCGTAGGGTAGCGTCACATTGTTTATTCCCGTATCAGCAAAATATTAATAAGATCCAAACCTTATTTTACAACACATTAAAAACAAATTTACAAACAAAATAAATTTGTTTGTTGTTTACAGAAATAAACACGTTGTCAACAAAATTATATATATTTTTTTCAATTTTCTCCGCCAGGGTGCTGCGTGGTCACGTGGCCTCGTTAAGAGCCTCGCGAATGCCTCCACTTCCGATCGTTCTTTTGGTCGTGTGCCGTCATCGTCAGCGCTTGTGCGCGTCGACTACCGAAGCATGAGGTATGTAATCCGTCGCAATCCTCGGCTGAATTAGTATTTAACGTTCTAGTTTGTATATCAATCGATACTTTTATGCATGACAGTACGGTAAATAAATTAATTTGTAATTACCGTCGCTTTTGTGTATTAAGATCGTACTAATGTGCTGCACCCGCCTATCTCGTTGTATGAACAAAGCTTCGAATTGTGCCTCACACGCACTTAGGCATTAGTCACGGTGATACTCATTGCCACAATATTTTTTTTTGTTTTTTCATTCTACAGCTCCAAAGTGAGCAGGGACACGCTGTACGACTGCGTCAATGCGGTCTTGCAGGAGTCGGCGCGGAAGCACCGCAAGTTCCTCGAGACGGTGGAGCTGCAGATCGCGCTCAAGAACTACGATCCCCAGAAGGACAAGCGTTTCTCGGGCACCGTCAAGTAGGCCTCGGCGCGAGCACGCCATCTTCCTCCACCGCAAGCATCGCACAAAAAACTGACCTGAAACGCACAGCATTTGGCGTCGTTTTACCAGAGGAAACCACCCCCTTAGCCCTAAATCTCATTCAAACGTTACCGATGGGGCTCTTCCTTGCAATGTTAACGTTTCAAACTCGAGCAGAAATGCAGTGAATGCGGCCACTTGGCTTTTTTCAGCGCATGCGCGCCTGGCGACATGCGAAGCTGGACGGCGCTGCGCTAGTTAGCATTCGTTAACGATATAATCGTTGGGCATAATTAGTCGCTGGTTGCGGTCACCAAGACGCCAAATGCCTGTAGCGCAACAGGTAGCTCGGTTTTCTGTTTCGGGAAGCCGGGCGGACTCGAACCCAGAGTCTTAAAACTGTGGGGAGGTGTATCGCTTCGGCGGCACCAATAATATTCGCCCGGTGACTCCTGGAAGCCCACTGTCGTATGTATGACCGGTGCGCTTGCAACACACACCAGTTGCTTCGGAGGCGGCACTCGGGCGCAGCAGAGGGGCGTTATGAGATCGTCTGTTACGATCAATTTTTCACCTTGTCAAACCTGAGACAGCAGAATGGAATAATGGAAAGAAAATGCCCGTCTCTGCGACTGTTGCTGCTTTTGAAGTACTGGGGATGACTGATTAGGGCAGCATTTTGGAGTGCTGTGTTGCTCGACTTTGCTTCAAGATGGGCTGGGGACATGAAAAGGCGCAGGTGTGCATCGTTGCAGTGATGACTCTAGCACTGGGCAATGAACTACGCTGATTACATGTGCATTTCTGAGCAAGATGCACCTCGTATGATACTAGGCAGCAGCCATGACCATTTAGTGGGTTTCTTAACAGGGTTATGCACTCGTTTTGTAGCCTATTGGCATGATTCAAGGAAAGCCTCCAGGTGACATAATTGTTTTCTGTCAGTAGAGATATTTCGGCGTGTTGATTGACATCTTGTAGTTTCATTCTGTAGTGCAAATAGCACAAGGAGAGAACAGACACATACAGGCGCTGTGTGTCTCTGTTCTATTCTACGTCCTTGTGCTATTTGCGCTACGGAAAAACTGCAAAATATATTATTTTTGTTTGGTACAACAGCTATGCACAGTGATGTTCGCTCATTACAATTGCAGCAGAAGTTTACGCACCTTAGGAAGCAAAACTGCAGTTCTTTTGCTTGGTTTTGACATATGCAATGCTAAAGGTGTGCCTTTCACCTCACAGGCTGAAGCACATCCCGAGGCCCAAGTTCCAGGTGTGCGTTTTGGGTGACCAGCAGCACTGTGACGAGGCCAAGGCCAACAACCTTGCCTGTATGGACACTGAGGCGCTGAAGAAGCTGAACAAGAGCAAGAAGCTTGTCAAGAAACTCGGTGCGTGCTTTTTGCTTTTGCTGAGGGGCTTGGTGTACTGGCATAGTGAGTTTTCCCGACTTTTGTGCTAGCCTTGCCCATGGTGCGTCACTAGATACGACTGTCGACAGCACCAAGCCAATCTGTGGAAAGGCTATCTGCTACCAGAATGATGACTTGATCAAAACTGCATGTATTACCTGAACTTCTTGTGATCGACACAAAGAAGTCTGAACTGGTAGCTCGTTGCGATGTAAGCCAACAGTTGAAATGTGCCCGAGATAAACGTACGTGTGCATGCGGGGCTTGTGTGTTCAGTAATTGCGTGCACGATAAAAACGCCATCGGAACTACTCTAACGTGCCCATAAAAGTTGTTCGCTTTCTTTGACTGCTAGTTTTTCTTCCTCTAGATTGGGTTGTGCTCACTTGTTTCATTTTGTTCTCGCCGCCACAGCCAAGAAGTACGATGCATTCATGGCGTCCGAGTCGCTGATCAAGCAGATTCCACGTCTGCTGGGCCCTGGCCTGAACAAGGCGGGCAAGTTCCCCACGCTGCTGACCCACAACGAGTCCATGATGGCCAAGCTTGATGAAGTCAAGGCCACAATCAAGTTCCAGATGAAGAAGGTATGCCCAGCTCTGCTGTTATTGGAACATGCCAGAATTGGTTAAGCTGTGCACTTTAACTACACTTTGAATGTCTTGCAGCATACAGGAAAGTACAAACAAGTGTGTCAAGAAGGTTAAGAGTTCCTCATGTTGGTGGACTATCACACTCAAAGCAGTCCCACTAATAAGTGCTGTTGTGGCACAATTGGTAGGGGTGTGCAGATAGCGATTTTTGGGACCCACTCAAGTAGGTTTTGAATAATGAAGTTATAATTGCAACTAGCATAAAACAATGTTTGCATCCCTGTATTTTTAATGTTGACTAGTTTCTGTAATTACATGGTTATAAAGCGTTCTCTGTTAAAAGCACGAATGGGGAGTTAGAAATGAACAAGTTTCTTCCCTTGCACAGGGCTCTTTAGAGTGTGGAATGATGGCTCTAGGCCTGTAACTTATGGCTACCTCAGACGTAGCCTGCTCCGATGTGGAAGTTTTCATGTTTTGTCTTTACTATGCCCACAAGGAGGAAAGCTTACTGTACTTTGCTCCAATTTTATGTTTATCTGGGTGCAGTTGACATATTGAAATTAGAAAAGTATTGTAAAAATATACGTATATATGAATAGTGATTATTTTATTTGAGGACCTAATTGAATAGGACGTTCGATTTAGGATATTCGCCCACCCCTAGCATTTGGCTGCCAGTATGTGTAACAGGCTTGATATTGCACTCTGCAATGGCTTGGGCATTTTGTCATGTTCTCGCTTTCTTACTTTGGTAGCAGTTTGACAGAATGTTATGCAGTGTTTGACTTGGTGTAATGTGTTTGAAAGATATCACTGAAGCCTTTTTCAGTTTTGTTAGTTGAAAGGCAGCATTTTCTTGCCTCCTCGCACTCTGCTTCAAGTGGGGTGAAGCGGTTTATAATTTGTGTGCACAAAGGACAAGGCCTGCTTGCTGTTTTTGTTGTGGTTAAGTTGTAATCAGAGGCACCTCATTCTTACAGGCTGTGTATAGTGCCCCTTGTCCATAGTTCATTAGTTTAGTGTACTCAAATGTGTAATGGCAAGTGTAGCTTAGTGTGCAAGGTTGAGATGACACATGAGTTGAAAGTTTGCATGGCAGTCCACAGTTTTTAGAGGTCTCTTCCGATAGCTCCCAGTGATTTTTGCTTAAGAGGAAGCTTTAGCTCGAGTGCTCCTATCTAAATACATGTAAAAGGAGAATTCGTTTTTCTCGGCAACCACCACACCGAATTTGACGAGGTTTGTTGCATTTACAAGAAAAACTCAAAATCTAGTGACTGTTGGTTTTGAATTTTTGAGTTAGATTGTCAATTTTTTATTAGAAATTGGCAAAAATCGAAAATTTTCAAGAAACGGAACTATCAAGTTTACAACTCTGTAACTTAACCACTAAATATGATAATACAATTCTGTGAATTGCACCTAATAGTACATCTAAAGCGGACAAAATTGATATGTTACACATGAATATAAAAAAATTTAATCATAGGGAAATACAACTTTTGCAAAACCGTTGTAACAAATTCACGTAGGATGTAAAATGACATATTGAATTTGTCCACTTTGAATGATCTAATGAATGCCGTTTACAGAACCGCGATATCAGTTCTTGATGCAGAGCTATGAATTTGTAAACTTCGTGGTTCTATTTTTTTCAAACGGTCAAATATTTGAAAATCGTTTTAAGAAAATTCAAGCCCTAAATCGAAATTCCGCTTCCAACAGTCTCTAGAATTTAGCTTTCTCTTTCAAATGAGACAAATTTCATCAAAATCGGTCCAGGGGTTATCTCATAAAAACGTTTTTGCGTTTTACATGTATTTGAATAGGCCGCGTCTGAGTTGGGCCCGAGCTAAAGCTTCCTCTTAAGTTAAGGACATTTGTTGAAACGTGATGAGTCTAGCACTGGGCAATGAATTTTCATTGATTACTCGTGCATCTCTGATGACCATCATTCCTCTTACTGTTCCCTGTGTTGAGACCTTGTTCTCACTGTAGATTTTTTTTTTTTCTGCGCTAGGTTCTGTGCCTCGCAGTTGCCGTCGGCAATGTCAAGATGAGTCCAGATGAGCTGGCCCAGAACATCAACCTGGCCATCAACTACCTGGTGTCTCTTTTGAAGAAAAACTGGCAGAACATTCGGTCCCTGCACATCAAGTCCACCATGGGTCCACCCCAGCGACTCTACTGAGCTGTTCTGTTGTCCAGCATTAGGTGGCTGTCATTAAATGCACAGCGTTTTGTCCTATGTGCAGTCTTGGTTTTTCTACTGCTTGGCAAGCTCTGAAAGTTGGATGCAGAGCTTGTGTTGTGCATGTTGCATATCTTCGCAGACGGGCAGTTGCCTTCAGGCAGTGGGTCCTCCTGTGCAGCTAGGCGATAGTTGACCCTTGTTAACATGAAGTCTCATCTGGCACAACAGTGTCTTTGTTATAAGCAATTTGTATCCTAATATGAGCTAAAGTATTGATCTAGTTACTTTATGTAACGTTCGTGTTCATTAAATCAAGATTAGGCTACAGCTAATGTTTTGCAATCCAACGTTGCGGATCGCGTGGACGAGATTGAGGGAATGTAGGTATCCTGTCGCTGCAAATGGACTTGAATGAGGTGATTGAAATTGTGAGGCTAGGCTATTTTTTACAGCTAAGCTGTGTGTAGCTAGGGCTGTGTGATTTTCGTGTCAACAAACGGAAGCTTTCATCATGAATGGCTCGTACCCCTGCCTTGCAAGAGGACAATGTCATTGACTGGATAGTTGTATGTGCCGCACAAACGAAAGACTGAATTGCAATTTGGCCGTGATTACGCTACACCTGTGATCATAGTTTCAAAACCAGGCGAGAAATGGTTCACTCAGTTTGGGCTCAACATCGGTTGTGTAGATTTAGCTTTGGCCAAGATTCTAAGGTTGTAACCAAACCAATTAGTGTATAGGACAGTAATTGCAAAACTCGCAACTACCATTACGAAATGCTGAAAAAATACATTGAAACTTTTCTAATCGTGCGTGATGTGCTACAGGTTTGCTGGGGAGCTACCTTCACAGTATGGAATGACTCGTCAATTTTGTCTTGCCTCAAAGTAAATAGAATGTGTCTTCACTTACGGACGATGCTACCTTGTACTGCGCACCACTATGGCCTACTTTCAGTGGTCAGGCGGCCACTGCTACGGAGGCATGCTTTCGCGGCGCTCGCTTGAAACGTGTCGGCCGTTCTAAATTGCAATTTTAAGGCAGCCGCACGCTTGAGAAAGGGGCTTACTTGGAGCATGCCTTGCACCTCACAATTGTAGAGGCTTTGGCAAAATGCCAGGTAAGTGTTTTTTTTTCTCCCTTGACGAAGTGCCTCGAGCATATTCTAGTATTGTCGTTCGTGCTCGAATGTGAGAGGGCGTTGCCGTTGAAGCATAATAGAGGGCAATCAGCTGAGACTAAACAACGTGAAGACTGAACAAATATGCGCTAGCGTGCGCGAGAGAAATGCTAGTTTTCGAATACTCGAAGTGTGCTGCCGTGTACTCGAACCTTCGGTTTCAGTTTATTATTCTTCAAATACAATACATTGGAAAGATACAATATACAGACGAGGGTCTCGAAGACTGCAACGGGACCCTCGACCCTTAGTTCTGTTGTTCTAACCGCGAGAAAACATCGGCACGAATGAGCGCGGTTACAGCAGCCGCGTCTTGAACTTGGCGCAGGAAGAAGCACAGTGCGTACAAAGCTAGATTTGACACGTGACAACCACTGCGCGTTTGTTTTGGAGCAAGACGAGCTAAACAACTACCTAAGCCAATTTACAACAGCGTGAATGAGTTCACGCGTTTTTATGCATTTCACGCTTTATTGTGTTTTTACCGGTGCCGCGGCAGGTTCCTTTTGTTTCTTATTTTCGCGTTTACGTCTTAGTTCGTGTAGCAGAAATTCCCAGAACCGCGACGATCCACTTAAACCGCCGGGTTGCTTCCCCCTGTTTTGAAGGGAAGCGGTAGAATTTGATGCCGCGAAGGGGATCTTCGCGGTTGCGACAATCCTTAACCCAACAGTAGTATCTGCGCTTGTTCTTTTTGTTCACACTTCTCAGTGAGGAGCTGCCAAGAGGCCGCGGTGGATCCATTGGAAAAGCAGGCTATCAGGCGTGCCTGAGCGCACCACAGGCAATGGTGAAATGACGGTGACAGTATGGCGACAGCCTACTCGCGGGTGCTCACCGCCGCTGCTAGGTGGCGCGACATGTACAGGCAAACTATAGTTACTGTATATGCTACCAAAGGTAGCATATACAGTAACCCTAAGGCAAACTTCATTGCAGGGTGCCCATAGTCGGATACAATTCAAGTCTGCAGTGAAGCCCCGCCCACGCACTCATAGCCGCCAGCCACTGTTCCTCCGCGAGGCTGCAAATAGCTTGTACTTCAAACTTTCCCTGTTACCTAAATAGGGCGGTAACCACAAAAATAAAATTATAAGCGCGTAATTTTATGCGTTTTCACTCGTCTATTATAGCGGAAAGGCGGAAGCCTAATTCGTTATTCAACTGAAATAAAACGCTTGCTTCGCTGCAACTATTTATGGCCAAGTTTCACTTTAGTTGGCAGTGAAGTTTCATGAGTAAAACGGGATCAGCAGTGAAATGAACTGCGCCGAGGACTTTTGAAGAGGGAAATGCTCAGGCTCCATAAACTTTCTCCATGTCTGTTGCACACCTCATCGCTTCCGCCAATGAAAGGACTCTTCGAGAACAGCAGACGTTCCTGAGGTACAGTGTATTCTAGTATGCTGTACCGGAGGTATCAAGTACGACGCCATTTTTGAAATGGTCGCATGACGACAATTTTGTTTGCTTCTGTGATTGGCTGGCGGAGTAACAACTTGGCGCGGTCCATGTGCCTTTGTTGCCAACTGCTGTTTTTTTTTAAAATTTGTATCCTACTATAGAAGCACCTAGGAATAACGAAGTTTACGACAGATTTCTGGTGTCCATTTAGCAAGCGTCGCATCTGCCTTGACGACAAAGGTCTCTCAGAAAATTGCTCCTTGTGGTTGACGTTCAATTATTGCGTGTGCGCACGACGTCACAAACCATGGTTGCTCGTTTGCTATGAAGTTAGCCCGCGGGAGCAACTCCGCTGGATCGCGTTGGATAGGCTATTCTGCTCAACATTGCTACCGGATCCTATCTAGCCGACGGCTGAGTCAAGGCGCGCTAGCGTCACCTAACATACTAAAATCATTTCGGTCGACAGTCGTCGTGAGATGGGCGCTGCCGAATTTTTTAGCTAGCAATCGCAGTAAGTACTTATCCACGTTAGCAAAGGTTGCTCACCCTAGCACAAGAGCGCGCTATGGCGGTTAGAATGACTGCCAAGCAGTAAGGGATTGAGTGGCTTGCTCGCCATGGCTGCCATTGCGGATATTTAATAACTTTTTGTGCGACGAAGCAACGTCACATATTCGTAGAAACAATACGTAACAGCAACAAAATTTCGGCTTGTCTAGCGGAAAAACACACTCTCTCTTTTTCTATGGCGCAGATTATTCCTGCGTTGCGCCTTAGAGCGGACTCTGACAGCAGAGTGCCCAGAGAGAACCCAAGAAAATGAGAGAAAAACGAACATATATTTTGGCAGTCAACATCTTGAATAATAAAACAATCTTGTATATTCTTCGTCAAATTTCGCAGTTTTTGGCGCCTACTGGAGTATGTTTAAAATTGCAAGTCCTCTGCCGGCTACTGCTCATTTCGACGGGGCAGAGTGGGAAGCCACGAGAAACCGACCTTTGCTGAGTTATGTCCCTCTCCAGTATGGTTCAAGCCATAGATGAAGGAAATAAACTACGAGTGAGAGCCTTCACAAGCCAACTCTTCGTGAAGCCATTCCTTTCGCTTTTTCTCCTTCAAACAGTCGGCCTGACACGTGACCCTGCGCTGGAGGTGGACTCGGCCCAGAGTGCTTGGTTCCTCTATACGACGCGCACTGGTCAAGGTGCTTTGCCAACCACTCTGTGGACATTTTCCCTCGATTGGCTCACGCAACTTGGGTGGTTTATTGTAACTTGTACATTTATCATCTTCGTTGGCACGTTCGAGTTCGACATCCGCGCCGCGTTACTGCAGCACCCGCTGTTTTTTTTTTCGGGAAAGCGTACTACACTGAGCACGGCGGTGGCAGACACCAAAGCTCCCTGCGACATGACCACGCGTTGGGTCGACTCTCTTTAGTTTTATTGCGTTACACTCCTTCCTAGTTCCTTCCTTCCTCCAATTTTTTCGAGCCAAATAATGCTAAGCTTTGATCATCTTGCGAGGACCGCAACATATTCAGCATGGAATAGTCGATGGCTGCGAGAACTTACTATGATGGTCGCGTAATTGGGGACGAATATGTTTTATAAGTTATGATGAATATTGTATTCCAATCTATCCGTAAGTTCCGAAACCGCATATGGGCACACCAGTTTACACACGGAGTAGGAATTTCGCTGCCAACCGTAATACCGAATAATACCACAACACCGTAATCACTGCGCCCCAGTTGAAAGGCCGCAGCAATCCCCCACTATCACCATAGTATCCTGGATGCAACTTCGTTGCAATGGCTATATAAAGCGGCCGCGCTCGATACAGATGCGTCTGTCGGGAGTGGGACACTATATGGCTTCAAGATTTACGTACCCCTTGCGTCACCATCCTGGGAGGCTGGCCAAGAATGGGTACACACCAATATCACACACACTGTGCCAAAGTTGCCTGCTCGTGCACATACCAATGACCCAGATTGTGTACTAGGCCAGACAGCAGCAAGTTGTCTACTCATCCCAGTGGCCCACGCTGTCTGCTCGGTAGGAAGGCAGCCAGAGCACGTACCTTGTGGCCCAAGCCAGTAGACAACTTGGGTCACTAGGCAAAAGACGCGGAAAGTGGATGACGTTCCTAAAGAACGCTGATCGGCTTAAATTTGCGCCACGATCCAGCAGCGTAACCTCACGGACGGTTCAAAGAATGTAGTTTCATGTGCACACATTTTAAAGGGAGGCTTTTTTTGCCAGCCTACTTGGGCTTTGGGGTGGGTTTTCGGTTTCTCGAATGAGCAAGGCTGACAGGCGCACGCAGCAGCTAAGCCCATGGTGGGGTCACGTGAGAGAGATAGTTCAGCCCGCTGTCTCGCTGAGCTAGATGCGTCAAGGCGCGCTCGTGGCGTCGCAGCCAGTGGGACTTGGCGCCGTTTTGCTGGCACAGACTAGAGACGCCGGCTTTTTCGTTCAATGGGCCACTTGATGCTTTCCCATCAAAGTAAATCGGGACATGAATGATGATGACGAGCTTTCAAAGTAATATGGTACTTATCCACGGTGGGTAGATGGGGCAAGAGCGAGCGTCGTCTGCATGCACAAATATTAGCAATCGCGGGAAATAATGAAGAGGCTAGAAAAGGTAGAACTGGGAACGAAGGACCATGGTGCAATTGATGAGTCAAACTAGATGAATTGCTGATGGCATTTAGAAGAAATTAAGAAGAAAAACTCTACGTGTTTCTTCTGCCTCTTTCTTTTTCTGATCTAACCGCATGGTGGTGGATATCATCGACCATGGTTGCAGGTGCGCCGAGCCCCGTTGCCAGGCACGCGCTGTACGCCCGTGCAAGCCGACGGGGAGGAAGCGCGGCGCTGGCCTCTAGCGCGGGTTTGGGTGGGGCCGCGGGCACAATCATGAGGTACGCAATAACCGTTTTCTTGGTTTTACGCTTGATAGCGGCAGGGCTTACGCACAGCCTCTGTCAAAAAGTACGCGGGCTACTTCCGCGCTTTCGCCACAATAATGCCGCTCGGCTGTGAGGCGGAGGTTCGAACATCTGTGGCCCTCTCGGACCCCTCAAAAGCTCTGGATCGAGAGCACCAAGACTCTTTTCGTTCCTTTGGTTCGCCGCAACTTGCGGAGTGCCACAGGAACGCCCTTGAACAGCCTGACGGTCGCAAGCAACGTAGCCCGTGCACTTTTTGGCACAGCGGTACACATTTCGCTACACCGCAGAGTTTGTTCCACGAAACTGACAACCCTGTTCTGGCGTCTCAGTGCGCGCTGCGGACGGCAATCGGCACCCGCGTTTTAGCTACATTACGCCTTGCGATCACGGGCTGCGATAATGCTTGTTTATTCGGTACGCCCCGAATCCGCTAGAGTGCGAATGCATTTTGCACTCCTCCGCTACGAAATCTTGGCCCGAATTTACAAAGCTTTTTCACTCGTAAGTGATTGCGTAAGTGGAAGCCGACTTCAATACTAATATGCCCAGCATCAGGATTGGTTGTAATTTGCTCTTACGAACAATTCTAGCATGAAAGCCTTTCGGGAATACGGGCCCACGGGGATGTATTCTGTAAGAATCCACCTAGTGGACACGTCTGCTGTTGAAGGGCTGTGGCGCCTGGCTGTCGTGGACGCGCAAGCCGAGCCAAGTCAATCAGAACTTCAGCAGCAGACGAAATGGACATGTCCACTTTGGGGACTGTTAAACAATACCTCCCGCAGGTCGTCATGACCGGGAATCAAATTCGCGACTACACCAGTACGTTACAGCAGAAGGAAGGAAAGGAAATATAGGAAGGGAGCATGATGATATGTCACGCAGCGAGCCTTCTCAAGCCAACTGACCGTCGAATCGTCCCTACTTTGCCTCTTAGTTTCCCGCGCCTCCAAAGGTCGACTCAATATGTGACTTGCGAGTCCCGGCCGCGCTATCGGCTGACTGGATCAACCCACGCATGTTTGGTTGTGGTTATATTGGTAAAAATTGACGCGTACTTGTACAGGGATGCATTGCCATCGTTTGTGCACATTTTCTGCCGACGCGGGTGCGCAACTTGGCCGTGGGTTGCGCTGGCTAACACTCTCATGGCTATAAGTTGCACACACACACAGATACCTAAGAAATTAGGCAGGAGGCTGACCACCGCGGTAGCCTAATGCTGTTGTTGCCTGGTGGCGGCTCCCTGGCCTCGTCAAGCTGTGCTATTACAGCTTTATTGCCAGGGTGGCTTTCAACACTTACGTGTTGTAAATAGACGACTTTATTGGCGAAGCAATGCACACGTAATTCGGAAGGTATGGGTTCGGTTCCCGCCTGCGGCAAGTTGTCTTTTAGTGCACTTTTTTTTTACCGCTTACCTTTATATTACATTTTAATGAAGCGAAACAACCAAAATAAACCCATATGATTTCTCTGGCTTCATTACGTGTTTATTCGTATGGTAGTTTCTTGTAACGTATGTACATTTATCTTCGTTGCAACTTGTAAGTACGGCACTTGCACGTTGTACTCGCACACGCTGCCTTTTCGGGACAGCGCGGCAGTTCGAGGCACTGAAACCTACCCTATCCATGAAGCCTATCGCGTTCTCACCACAAGCTGGGCCGACAATCTTTGCATGGAGGGAGCAAAAAAAAAAAAAAAGACCGGGAGGAAGCACGACGTCAAGTAGCTAACCTCGCCAAGGCGACCTACTCTGACACTGTCCCCTTTTTTGCTTCGGATCGGAGACCATGGGCACATTGACTCTTGGGAAATAGACCCTACATGGTTGCGGACCTGTCACATGACGAGGGTATAATCTGCCGTGAACCTTTCCTTCAATGAGCACGTGCTGGTGGGCGAGTTGGTTATGCATGATTACAAAGACGGCGCCAAATAAAACAACAGACGAAGGAAGGAGACACGAGAGAACCACGTAGGCGCAGAGCTGATGATCAGTTGAATCAGTTGATGAATCAGCTGATGATCAGTTGATGCTCAGTTGAACAGAGCTGATGATCAACTGACAAGGGAGATATTGGAAGCGCTTGAGATCAAGAAGCGTGATGATGATTGTATTAGTGAAGCCTAAGTTTCTCTATCGACAAAGGAACTGGCGTATCTTGGGAGCGACGCTTAGAAGTTATTCTGTATCGTGGCTTCCTTGTGCGATGCAGATGACGGCCCTGTTCTTGTTTTGATCCTTGACAGCAGCTATGTATCCGTACGTGAAGAAATAAAACTCAGTTGTTAGTGCGCCTACGTGGTTGTCTCGTGTCTCCTTCCTTCGTCTGTTGTTTTATTTGGCGCCGTCTTGGTAATCTTTCCTTCACATCGACGGTGTTTACACCGCACACATACTTAAGAAAGCAAGGAGCAGGCATGCAAAGAAAGATTTCCGAGGCCCATTTAACTCTCTACCTTTCCCTTGTTTCATTAGTATGTGTGCGCTGTCAACAACATTGAAATGGACTGTTACTAACTAGCGCATGCCTTAACACTTGCACGTTTTCCTTCGTATTTTATGTGACTACGCTTCGAAATTATCGCGTCGAGCTACCTCCTAGTCTTTTTTCTTCCTCCATGATTCTTCCAGTTCAGTTTTGTCACGTGACGCTAGGTCTCTTTTAATTCTTTGTTTTATTCCATATGCCAGAGCCCCTGATTCATCTCGGCGGGTGATTAAGAGTCCTTTCGAAAGCAGAGTAGCTCTAGTGACACCACTGGCGGCAACGCCTACTTATAAGCAATGTGCAAAACATGGCGGCCATGACGCGTTTCCGGATCCTGTAATCGCTTTCAGCATTTGCAGAGCACAAGACCATTCCTCCGAGATTGACTACCGATACTCCGCGACATTCGCCGCTGGGCGGTTCCATTTAACTGCCACCTAATTATTATTACTTCCTTCCTTTTTCTTTTACGCAGTAACAAGGTTAACCGAGAGCTGCTCAATGAGTGCATCAATAAGGTCATCGAGGAGTCGGCCAGCCGGAAACGCAAGTTCGTCGAGACGGTAGAGATGCAAATCGCTCTCAAGAACATGAATCCCCACAAGACCAAGCCCACATCCGGCGCATTTAGGTGCGCTAGTATTCGGGCATTTTGCTAACGTACCCTGTGTTTGTCTTCACTAATTCGTGTACCGCATAACGTTTCCGACTGTTTTTTTTTTATTGGTGCCGCTTACGCTTGGGGGGGGGGGGCGTCGCATTCACCAATGCATATACGTGTTCGACTGGAATGGCTGATAGCGTCGAGTGCAATGGCTGCGGTGTCTAAGAGACTACAGAACATCTACTGTGCTACTGGCCATCTTTTGAAAATGAAAGACATGACCTCTGCACAGCTCTAAATCAGAAAACCGTTCACCTTGAACAAGATCTTGAGACCATGGCCTCGCATATCGCAGCTACAAAAGCCCACAAAAGCGCTGCTGGGATATTTGAAAGCTACTGGATTGAGTCACCGTCTGTGATCCGGATTGAGTGACCGAACGATATCCCCAGTGGACTTTCCGTTCTTTT
Organism: Dermacentor variabilis; assembly: GCF_050947875.1. Taxonomy (NCBI): domain Eukaryota; kingdom Metazoa; phylum Arthropoda; class Arachnida; order Ixodida; family Ixodidae; genus Dermacentor; species Dermacentor variabilis. The sequence goes on along the minus strand of NC_134578.1, from coordinate 31,613,621 downwards.
AATCTTTTTCTCCCCCTTTTTCTTTTCCCAGTGTAGGGTAGCCAACCCGGCTCAGTCCTGGTTAACCTCCCTGCCTTTCATGTATCATTTACACAGGAGCAATTTTAAACCACCTTTTCGTGATTGGAAATGCTATAAGCTAATAAAATGCGCCATACTGTTAAAAATGCTAATTTGCTATTCTCGATCTCTGGCAGTTTACGTGTAACGACCGCGCAGTTGTTTGCGCCTGCGTATGCCTGCCCGTGGAGGACGGTAAAGGACAGGATAGAGCATCGAGCAACGCAGTTAAAGCGAATTGTGTCGAACGTCCAAACACGTGACCAAAGATACAGGCAGCATGTGACCAGGGGGACAGGCAGAGCATGCCGAGCAGCTGCCGCCCCACCGCGCATCGATTAAAAACTAGCCATAGAATAAGGAACCAACTACCGGGAACCAAACGTCTCGGCAAATCTCGATTCTTGCACCCGTGATCTCGACGCACGAGGTCACGTGTTGTGCAGACAGACTGAGCAAAGGGACTGGAGTCACGGAGCAATCGCTTGCCAGGGCTCGCTGCGTGACGCAATGCTCTCTCCTATCTTTTTCCTTGCTCCATGAACACCCGGCCGCGAAATGTTAGGACTATGAAATGTGACAAAAAAGCTGAATATCTCCGCAACCTCACAATGCCGCCTGGTATTTGCATTTGGGGCCTCGACTAGAATATGCGAACAACATTATCGTATACAGTTTTACTGGCTACCGCTACAAGCTGCTCGTGTATCGAACGTTTTCTGAGACCCCGTGGTCCGTAAGCTTTTGTGGCCGGGTGTACCTGTCTGTGCTATCCGTGCAGCCGCCGTCGCTTGTTTGACGCGAGTGTTCTCCTCGAATGAAAATCGCAAGATGAGTGCACTTCAACATTTATTTCGATACCGATGCTTCACGACATCAGTTAAATAGAATATAGTACGTAGGCCACTGAAGTTTTAAGACGGCTCTGTTCTCTGGGTAAACTCCGCGTCACACGATGCCGCTACCAGCGTTGTTGCTACCGCACTCCTCACTGGGGTGATGTTCTGCGCCACGACATCAGGGCCGGAGCGTTTCTGGCGTTGCTGTGAGGGTGAGCACTGGCGGCCTCTACCGGCACGCTTGGTCCCTACTCAATGATCACGTGGTATTTCTTCGGCCGCGCGCTGCCGTAGGCGACCACGGGATGCGCAGGTCGCCCTTTATGCAGTAGGTCGTGTTCTGCGCCTTGTCATATTCGGCTGTATTGTCAAATTCGGTGATGGCTGCATTTTGAACCAGTCAGATGGGCCCAGAGGACCGCTAGGCCTCTCTGATTTGCTCAAGATGCCGCCAATACGAAACTTGACAATATGACGGAATATGACAATATCTGGGATATTTTCTTTATTTATACAATACTGCGGACTCATGGTCCAAGCAGGGTGGTCGATACAACTACAAAATAAATACAATATAAACAGCAACGAAAAGAAAAGTAACAATAATACAGGCCCAGAAAGGTTACTTCACAGTGCACTTGCTTTGATTCTAACCCAATATATCGTGGCGCAGAGTATACAAGTCGTGGAAAAAGAAAGAAACCGGCAGAAGAACGGCGTTCTTTAAGTCGAACTAACTATGCACCAACTCTCCCAACATAGCGCTCTACTCCAGAACTGAATTGAATTCTCGGGTTTTACGTGCCAGAACCACAATTTATGAGGCGCACACCGTAGTGGGGACTCAGAATTAATTTTGACCCCCAGGGGGCCTTTATTAAGGTGCCCCAAATGCACGGGACACGGACGTTCTAGTATTTCACCCCCACTGAAATGCGGCCGCCGAGGTCAGGATTCGGTCCCGCGACCTACCTCCTCGTGTTTGGCGACGCAACGCAACAGCTGCTAAGCCACCGCGGCGGGCGCTCAAGATAGGACCCCCAGTATTCTGAGAACGCTAATACGTACGCTTACGGACCAAACGATCTCTAATTCTACACTCTAAAAAATATCAGACGTGTTGGTGCTTATATATGTTTTCCCGCTACAATAATCGTCAACAATTAGCGGGATCAAGGCTAGTTCGGTCGACAAAGAACTGAGATAATTCGAGATCTTGTACGCGTTCCAAAGTCGAACGGAGGTGGTCCATTCTTTATGTCACGAAATAGGCGGTCCGTTCCGTAGCGTTCGTCCGATAGCAGACGACACAGACTGATTGACAGCAGATATCACGTCACAATTGACGCCATGGCGTTCCTCACGGTTCAAATTGACAAATCGTGTGCAGCTCAGTGGAACGGACCGCCTCCGTTCTATTTTGGAACGCGTACAAGATCGCACTCCAGGCTGGGAGAGGTCTTCGTTCTTACGGATTATGAAGGTGACATTCTGCACGCTCACGTCGCAGGGTGAAACACTGCTTGAAGCCCAACTTCAAGGTGTGCGTCATCGGAAACCAAAAACACTGCCAGGGGGCCCGAGAAAACGGCGTCGACTTCATCGACATGGAGATCGTCCAGAGGATGAAAAAGCGGCCCAGCTTCGCCAGGAGAATTAGTGCGTGCGGCTGTACCCGCCTCCCTAATTTGGTCTCGCACACTCATTCGCGCGATGGAACAAATGTTTTCTTTTTCCAGGCCGGTACAGCGTTTATCGATAAACGTTGCGCCGACGGCGCATCACGTGACTACTAGCACGTCACAGATTGCTGTTGGTCCGCGATGCGCAAAGACGGGAAATGCCGGGCTATTCCTCGCGTTCTGATTCTGGCTGTCGAACAACACGGGTTTAGCTTAGAACGCTTTCTAAGTCTGGCAACAAGCATTGCACTTTTGCCTAAAGTGTTTGAGCACGCTTGCTTCCTTTCTTCTACACGCTTTTAAAGATACGCGTGGATACGTTTGCCAGCACGACCGTTTTAGGGGAGACAAATACTCGTAGTCACTTATTTTGACAAAACAATAGCCATCGCAGCGGCCAACCGTCATTTCATTGCAACATGCACGGCGTATTGCATGAACCCGCGACGGAAGCGGGTCGAATCGGCTCGTCGGGATTGCACCGGCCTGTCGAGCTCGTCTAAACGCTGGCCAGCCTGATCCGCTTGCAGCGCGCATGCAAACGCGGACAGGTTGGGCCCGAGCGCTGAGACTGGCGCAGAACCAATATGGCGTCGCGAAATCGGAAGCCCAGTTCGAACGCGTTGATGTTACGGCTCGACGTTGTGTTGCTGTGTGCCGTACGTCGTTGCCCAGACTCGTCAGAGGCGAGTTCAGCTAAACGCGGTCACGTCGGTCTCGGTCAGTCCGATTTCTGACTCGCTCGCTCACGTCGGGTTCAGTCAAACGTCACCGCAGGGTTTGCAACAGAAAGGGCATTGCAACTTTGCGGTCGTTCCGCTGCCGTGGGAATGAGGGCTAGCGCATGGATTTGTTTAAACCTGGGGCTTGCGGATTCAAACTTTCTTGTTTTGCCTTTCTGAATTTCCAAGCAGTCATGGTTCTATAAACGCGACAGAGCAGTTAGTCCCTGTCGAAGTGCGCAGTTATTGCGAATTGCTGAAATGATAACGCGCAAGGCTTTGTCGAAGAATGGTAATTTTCGAAGTCGCAAAGCCGTCTGGAATTGGAAGGACGTAGCTTAGCCACATCTGCGTACGGCTCATCGTTCCCATGCTACCGGAACGGTCATTCCTTGCAGCTCCCGCGTAATGACACTGGATCTTTGAAAACTACGCGAAAACTACGGAGAGCTACGCGAATGGAAGATAACTTAGGCGCCCCCCCTCCGTATTTTGGGCCAGAAGATGATCACGATAAGCGCCTCACGCGCATCGATCTCCGTTATCAACTGGCGCGCTGGTCTGCGCCCGAACTTGTCTTTTGATATGATATGGCTTTGATGTGACGATAACGGTTTCGGAGTAGCCGGGCTCTTCCTTTGTTCCCACAACGAGAAAAGCAGCGAATGGCTTCAAAATAGACGCCGAACTCCAGGGTTGGCCGCCTAATGCCACACAACTCGTGCAAATAAACTGTTTTTCTCTTGGCACAACCCAAGCGGTGCTGCCGAAAGCTGTTGCTATGTTTGAGACGAGCAAAGGGGTTTTAATTCCGTAGACATGCTAGCGCCAGTGCATGTTCCCTCCAGTAATTTTTGTAGAGATCTGTCTCGTGCATGGTTTCCGAGATTAAACACCGCACGCCTGCCGATCTCGAAGGCCATGACTCGTGCGATGAAAGCCCTCACCACGCGATAGGTAAACGGCACGTTGTAGCTGCTTCGCGCAAGCGCTCCCATTGCAGCCCCCGTAGACACAAGCGCCAGAGTTCCCTCTCGTAATTATGGCATGAAACTCTCATGGCTTAGTACGCTGAGTAAAGTGCGTCATGAGCATTGCTTTTTTAAGCATATAGGGATTACACTCTTGCCAATAACATCGTTTTTTTAGCAGAGAAATACTCGTCGTCGCCCAACCGCCCTTTTTGTGCGACCTCCATATTGACGCCACTCACAAGCCAGCTGGCACAAGCGTTCGGTGTGTCCGTGTCCCCATGCCGCAAGAAAATCTGGTGAGGGCGTCGGACGTCGTTTCACGAAGTCATTCCTAAACACAACCACGCAGGCCCTCTGCGCGGTGCAGAGGCGTCCCTCAACTAATTCAACTCCTCAAAGTAAAATGCGTCAGAAAAATCGTTAAGTGCGACCTAAACTGAACCTACAGAAATTACAGCGTCGGATTGTAATTTGAATATGCCAGACAACATAATTTGGTCACGCGGAAACTCAGACACAAACCTCCTTTCCAGCGTTTCTACCATTCACAGAGTGGGGCGGTCCGCTCGACTTCTTGCAACACCATCCAGATGGCGCTCTGTTCCGCACATCCGCAAGAAAGCTGCGGTTGCCGGGAAGCGTGACAAGCAGTCAGGGATCTGCGATTGCTATCGCGTTCCACTCTTAAAGGGGAGGTTTAAGCGTCTTACAGATTTTTTTTTTGCACGGATACGATGTTAGCTAACCGAGTACAAGGGTACGTTTGATTCGCTCGCGCTGATGCCTTGGCTGTCAACTGCACCTCATTGTTTTTGTAACGAATAAAAATCAATGGGCTCTCACTCCGGTTGTTGGAAAGGCAATGGAGAATGGGGGTCGATCTCGAAAGGGAGCGAAAGAGCGAGGGAGCGAAGAGCGGGCATCAACCGACGGTGCCGGACACCCTTATCTCTTGTGCTGCAGGAGGGTATTTTTTGCTGGATTGGCTGGCGCCAGCTGGATTGGCTGGACTGCTGGATTGGCTGGCGCTCGCTTAACGACGTACACGCTGAGCCAAGAAAGACGATGACCGCGAAAGACGCAGTGGCGCACGTCACGCGTCATCGTCTGGCGCGCATTTCTTCGAAATGTGTCGACACGCCGTACATTTTCGTTCTTGCACAGTCAAGAAGTACGACGGCTTCCTTGGGTCGACCACCATCCTGAAGGACGTCACCGACCTCGTGGGTCCCATGATGAAAAAGGTGGGCAAGCTGCCATTGCCGCTGGAGGACGACGATTGCTTGCGCGAGAAGATCCACGAGGTGAAGACGACCATGAGGTTCCAAATGAAGAGGGTAAGGCAGTCTCGAGGCTTTCCCGCGGTGCGCAATTTCGGCAGCGGAGCTGTTCGAGGTCAACGGCAACAAAATTTCACATTGGCAAAATTTGTCACGAGTGGTATAGCACACACCGCTAAAGCCACGTTGGCAAAGCCACAGGGCTGGTAACTGCTTAGTTTTCTCGCTGGCAAGCTGTAAACAACAGCTAAGCAGACGACGCGCACACCTGGTGGATGTCGCTATGACGGTAAGTCTCAGTACGGCGATCGGTAATGGCGGCGTTCTTTTTTTTTGTTTTGCAGTTTCGGTATCGAAAAAACTGAATATTTTTGCGAGCTTTTCGTGACGCTTCAGCTCGTATTTCAAACGCCAAATTTTGCGAGGAGCCATCTTTTTATCTGGGCTACATTAAATTGGGCTTCTTTACGCGGTCCTAAACTTAGTTGGAGTTGGACTTTAAGGGGATTTTCGCAAAGAATTTCGCGTACGGGCTGCGTTGTCGACATCAAATGTTAGAGAACAGCCCACTAACGCAGCCTGCATCTCAAGGCCGTACGACCGGGCCGTCGAAACGTGCAGTCGGCGTCGGCAAGGCCAACGCAGCGTACAGGAACATGCGACGGATGTAGTGGAGAGTATAAAAGTTCGGAGATAGGGAAGTATACGAAAGGACTCGGGTATATCGGAGAAGAGAGAGAGAAAAAAAAACTTTATTGATCAGTTAATCGGAGTTATGGCAGGTCTGGGTGGGGCCCTCAGTCCAGGGCTCCATTGGCTCTTGCGGCTCGCTGAGCTTGGTCCAGGAGGGCCATTTGGCTCCCCCGATCCTCGCTTGCGAGCAGTGCCTCCCACTGCCGTACGAAGTCCGTGACACTTAGAATAGGTGAGTTGACGTTGCTTGGCTGAGCCGTACATTCCCACTTTATGTGGGCCAGCGTGGGTTTATCGGAGGAAAGGCAGCGAATATTAAGTAGCGTTTGCTAATTAGGTATATTTCGACGCTGTTGCAAACCAGACTCCAACAGGTGTGGAAATCCCTTACGCAGCTTCGCTGTCTTTGCTATACGAGTTGCTCGGATTTGCATACATCTGCGAAATATTTTTTTTTTGCAGCGGAAACTTAAGATAAATTGTTTGATGAAGTGGTTCGGCTCTCAGAAGTCGTCAGTCCAGACCTTGCTGACTAATTTCATCGAAGTCAGAGAGGTACAAAAAAAAAGCATGACCTGAGAGGGCAATTAAGTCAGCCTCTCCAGACGTCGTCCCGTTCGCTTGCTCTCAGCAATCAGGCGCCATCGCCGCGTTGAATGTTAGGTAAGATGTCCCGTTCACGATTGCCTGATCTGTCAAGCCAGTTAATAAAGGGAAAATGAGACATCCACCCCCAAACGTAGCAAATTGCTACAAAGGAAGTGTCGGAAGTGCCGAGCCAGTGTTTTGCTCGTGGTAGCCGTCAGTGACGACCGTGTCACGATCGGCCCCCGCTACGCTCTCGGCGTGCTATGCGCAACTCACGAGGCGGCTAGAAGCTACCGCTGGAGGGCACGTGTTGACGACTCTCCAGCCGTGAGCTCTCCTTTGCACCGTATTTTATGGCTGCAGAATAATCTCGATATAACGAACCCGGATAAAACGAATTATTCGCTATAACGAACAGGCAAAACTTGCTGCCCGATAGTCATGTAAAGTAAGTCCCTTGTATACAGCAAACTGGGCACTGGATATGTAGAATTTGGGGCGTCCGCTGCTAGCGCCCTAAAGCCTCTTGTATTTCGCGCGCAGAGCGTTCAGGCGAGTTATATTTATATATTTCGTAATACTTTTTCTTTCGTGTACTTCTACAGTACCTGAAGGTAACAGACTTGATTGCCTGACTGTGGATACGCTGCACCTCGCTTAGTGCATGTGAAAGTGTAAGAAAGACTGGTGTCTTCTCCCTCTTTCTTTCACTACGGCCTCTCTTCTCTCCACGTGTAAGGTAGTAGACTGAATAAATTGTAGTTAACCTCCTTCCTTTTATTCCTTCTTGCTATTTTTCCGTAGATAAATTTCTTCCTTAGTTCCTTTTCCACTAAAGAACAAATCCAAATATAACAAACGCATCACAAGAGCTTGTTTAAGTTTGTCGGAGTATTTCGAATTATGTGACGCATTTCCCCTTGCGCCATGTCCAAAGCAGAGTAGGCGAAGTCCGCCAGTCGCCATTAGTCTTCATGTGTGGTGGCTGGAGTCAGCCACCCTAGCACTTGTGGGAATGTGGGTACAGCGTTCAGGTAGGTCGAGGTGGGATATTAGGGGGTAAGGGTGGTGGGACAGAATCACCACAGTGTGTGTTAGCTTGCATTAGACTGCGTTACCTTACGTTAGAAATAGCCGCCCTGCTGTCTGACCGCTGTTGTCGGGGATTCACTGGCAGGGGTTTCTGTAAGAGTGAGCCGGTCTGGTATTATCATTCGCGCAGTCTAGAGCCGACCACAATAGATTACGGGAGATGGGTTGTACCACAAGTGTAAGTTTTCGCTCTGTTAAGGCATAACGCTTGTATATTATAGATTGCTATGTATTACAAACAAACTTTCAGTTCGAGCCTATGGAGGTTCGCGTGAATTTAGTATTTTGCGCAATCTGGTGTTCTGTAAACTTGAGTGACCGACTGTATATAGCTGCGCACGTGTATATAGTTGGTGGAGTTACGTTTTCTCCTACAGCGGTAGCTGTTATTGGGCCCCACTCCCCTGGTCGCTTTTCGATGTTGGCCGGTGTCCGTCTCTGGAACCCAAAATTATTTGCTAGAAAATAACGAAAATTCTCATTGTGAAGCACAGATTCGAGTTTACGACCCACAGATTGGCAGCTCGGTATTCTACTCCTCAGCCACTCTGCCGAAGCTACAGCAATGGAGAATAATGATCCTGGAGAGTGCGACTGCGCCAGCATTTGCCCTCAATTGGCTAACGCCCAGTCAACACCTGTGTCTTTTGTTAGATCTGGCGTCCACGTCTTTGTGTTCTATCGCCTTCAGCATTTGCGGAGTGGGTCCTAAGTTAATTTTTCTTCTTTTACACACAATGACGATGATTGAACGCGTCTGCTTCGTCTTCATTAAGTCTCCTCCTTGCGCTCGGCTTCTCTTGTTTACTGGATGGCGCTGACATCGTATTGCTTTCTTCAATGGTAGCGTGAGGTCTATTAACGGGGTAGACCGAATAGAAATTTGAGGAAAGCCGCACGATACCAGCACTAAGAAGCAAAAGGGTTGTTTCAGTAGGGACCAGTGGCGAAGTCCGAATTCGAAGATGAAGAAAAGCCGGATCTTTGTTGGTTCACCACCAGGAGGCGCATCTTCCACAAACGAGAGCTTGGTGGCGCAACCCACTACCCCGTTTCAAAGAGGACGCTCATAGCATCCATACATCCATCCGTCCGTCCGTCCGTCCGTCCATCCATCTAATGCGACTCTCATTTTAACTTCTGGAAAGGAGATTGCGCGGTCGTACCTGCAAATGTTCCCTCCAACAAACACCGCATGAAACAGTGTAAAGTTTACTATGCATTTTATTTCACCAGCTATCGCGTCAGTACTTCACGTTAAGGGCGAAACAAATTTCTAAGTAGGCTGCTCAATACGTATAACGTGCAAAGGAAGTGTGCCGCTACTACTATTTACTTTGACCCCCCCTCCCCCACACACAAACATTTTACCGCGCGAAAACCACGTTACAAAGATGGCGTAAGACAAAGAGAAGCCTTCTGCGTCCCTGGTTCTTGCGCGCAAAAGAAAGTTCGGTCGGGGGACACCAATAGTTTTATCTCGCATATGAATAATACATCGTCAGCAAAAGAAAAAAAAAATTAGCACCAGCTCTGGAAGCGTTTTTTGAGGGCGGTTGCAGGAGCTGGATTCGCTGTCACATTCTATTTTTGCTGTTTTTGTGAAACCGAGGCTAAGTTTACTGGATTAGAGGCAGGTCGGATAATAACGATTAGAGAGGGAGGGGCAAGCCTCCCCATCCTCTTCCTCCATTGAGACTTGTGGGTACGCAACAGCCCTACTGCTTTACGGTTCCACAGTCGCTGATATTTGTTGGCTAAACGGTTGCTGCGACGTCAAGCGCCCGTGGCGAGATCTCACTGTGACGTTCTCCCTGACACGCAGGTGTTGTGGCTCGCGGTGTCCGTTGGCAACGTCAAAATGGTGCCCGAAATGCTTGCCGAGAACATCGACGAAGCCATCAGATCGCTGCTGACGCTGCTGAAGAGGGACTGGCACAACGTCAAGTCTCTCCACATCAAGTCCACCATGGGACCTGCACAGCGAATCTACTGAACCTCCCTCGCTCGATGGTCCAGCTTAAAAAAATACAAGAAAGCGGCAAATAAAGCTGCGAACCTAAAGGCCCTACCAACGCGCAAACTTGTTCGTAGTGGTGTTCTGCCTGGTGCCTTGTTCTCGCGAAAGGTTAGAATGCGTTGTTCAATATGGCACGAGCAACCGTTCCTTCCGAAGGACACGCTAGCACTCTCTCTGAATGCAGGTAGTCCCGTATGCACCGTAGCGTAATCACGCGCGGTCGTATGCGTTTCTATGGGAACACACGATTACTTATACAGAGTGCTGTATAATAAAACGAGGTTATCGATACGGTGAACATGGGCAGCAAGTTCCAATTTCAAGCAGATTCCCATTGCTACAGAGTGAACTACAGCGTTATAAACGTCCAGCCACCACGGGAATATGCTGCATGGAGGAAGAAAATAAGACTACAGCAGGGCACACTACGTGGCAATTCCGAAGCTTCTAGTCGTGTTGCGGAGATTGCGGCAAGTCGTGAGACTCCGCGGGCCAGTCCCACACGCGGGGCTGGCTTGCCTAGCCTATATAGCTGCCTGACTCCATGCTGTGGTTTTCTTTTCCTTGCTTTATGGAAGAGATTTTACGCGGAGTTTTCTACGATTTGGTACGAATTTGTTGCAAAAGCATTTTGTAGCTTCTTCCTTTCTTTCCTTCTTGCAGCACAGGTGTGTTGCGGTTTAGTCCTGCAACGCCACTTCTGCGAACCCTATACCTTCTTTAGTTTCATTGTCTGTTGTTCTGACACACTTTCAACGGACACAAATTAGTTGTGTTCTAAGAAGAAATTATTTTCTTTGCACTGTTGCAAAACCAGTGAATGGTAGCCGTTGAGAGACCAAAGAAAACCTATTGTCGCCGGCAAGGATTTTTTTTTGCGAAGATAGAAAAGAGACGCTGTTACGCGAAATCGCAAGGTAACTGGGAGCCAGATTGACGAAAACATTGAGCAAATCCATGCAATCCTTATCATTTCCGTGCGGGTTCAGTCCAATGTTGCTAGACCTGGTAACGTAGGTTGAGCCATCATACCGCCAGCGCACGCTAACACCGGCGCCACATTTCCCTCTAGCGGCGTGAAACCGATTCCGAAACCTTGCGCTTGTATCCCAACTTTGATGTCTCTCGCAAAGATAGGCCCGGTGATATTCACGCGGTGGCGGTTTTCTTATCGACCCAAACGGAGCATTTAAATGTACGCTTATGAACAATTACCAGACGTCCATCTACTCTTTTCTTACCAGATAGAAGAAGTGCACTCAAAGAGAGCAGCTTCTAGTTAGAGTTACTCCCTTTAGTTATGAAAGCTTGAAAGTTTATTTAACATAATTAACGTAGACAATGGCAATGAGTTAAGGAGTTATTTGACTCTTTGCTTTTAATCGAAACTATATAGCTATGTAATGATTTAAGTTGTGAAGAATTATTTGCTTAGCAAGTAAATGCCTGGCCTACAACAAAGGGAGCAGGCCAAAAACAGGGACGTCGCAAACGGTTGAAGACTGCGCGAATCTCCAGAGATTTGACAGACGCGCCATGCTTTTTTTTTTGCACACTGCCGAGTATCCAGAAGGCGCGATAGCATGCTGTCAGAGCGGTGGCCTGGAATATGGTGTCGGCTAATATGGCAGTGAGTGTGAAACAAACAAACAAAGAAGGAAGTAAACAAACAAAAATGCTGCAGATTTCAAAGATCCCTGCGGCTCTGAACACATTTACTGTGACAGCAGCATCCTCTGACAATGCAGACCAGTACCTTAATATTGTTCACCTTCTGCAGGGGACACGGTGTAAGATTATTTATTGCTTTGATTTAGTCAAATTATGTTACAAAATTTTTTGGCAACGACGTCTAAAAGCGATACTAGACGCAAAATATAGTGCGCGACAGTAACAGTAATAGCGTAAAAATATAACGTTACTTGCTACGTTGTTAAGACGTGAAAAACGCTTTTGTTAGGCATGCAAGCGTGAACAGCAAATAACTACGGATAAAGCGTTTAATTAAACGGAATCGGAGGAACGGAATGAACCAGCTTAGCCACTTCAGGAGTGGGAATGGTCGAACTCTCGGCATTCCAAGTGAGTTGAAAGTTAGTGGAATGGATGGATGAATGGAATAACTTTAATGAAATGTCCTGCGAGCTACGGGACGCAAGGTCCCATAGAGCGGGCTACTCCCACGTTGGGAATACTCCCTGGCCGCATCGTGGGCTCGCTGGACGGCCCAGAGCCAGGTCCGTGCTGCGTAATGCTTCTTGTAGCCTGGCGGAGTCTTGATACTTATTTGCGCGGGTCCGACCACAAACGCGGCCAGAGCAAGTGATGTACATCTAGTGTGTTATGGCAATTTTCGCAATATGACGTTTTGCATAGGTCAGGCATGTAGTGATGTAGTCTGTTCTGCGTGGGGTACGTGTTTGTTTGAAGCATTCCGAACGCGAGGGCTTGAGGCCTGGTGAGCTTATTGTGAGATGTGCTGTTATGCGTGAACCGCCCAAGTTAAGTGAAGCAGCGAAGAAAGCCGTCGCTTTAAAATTGTTAAAACCAAAACTCTGCCGTTTTCGTGTCTCGTGAGAACCTACGCTTACAAACAGCACTTGTGTCGTTACTTCTACGTTCCTCGTGCCACATTCGGCTTGTCGTTTCAGAGCACTCTGGCAAAGCCGCGAGGGCCGCGCAGAACACGTGTAAATAAAGTAAATAAATAAATAAATAAATAAATAAATAAATAAATAAATAAATAAATAAATACACATTTTAAGCTGCATTACGAAAATAAATGACTCAAAAAGAATTCATCTATCATCGCCATAGCAACTTGCCCGTATATTCTACAATGCCAATGCTTAGTTGCAGCCTTGCACGACATTGGAAGTATGTGCACCCTCGACTAGAGCACTGTGAAATGTCCACCGAAATGTGCCACTCGAAACAAACGCACTCTGCTGGTGGCACAAAGTGACCGCGCGGTCCCACGTTTGACATCCGATCGTCTGGATAAGCGTTTCGTGATCTAAAGCAAGCCGTACGTTGCAGTACCTAGGCCGCGCATTTTCCAGCAGTTGCTCGCACAATTTGGGAGGATTTCAGGGAGGATAATGGAAACAACCGGTAAAGCCTCGTCGTATCGGTCCGTATATAGACCTACATACAGTTGAGGAGAATCACATGGCACACACGTGCACTGATAAAGCTGAAAAGGTACTTCACGTTAATGTCTGCGCGGCACTGTAGTGAGACGACCACCCGTTGTGGGGTGGGGGGGGGGCGCTCTCTGACAAGAGCTATAGCTGTATGAGGGCCACGTCACATTGTCTGGCCTGTTACGAGCATCTGATTTGTCCCGTCAAACTCATTCGGCTACAGCCTGGCTTAGAGCTAAGATGAAAGTGTGAAGTACACACATCGGTCTCTCTTACCGTACTGCCTTCCTCACGACATTTTTTTAGCGACCATTAGAGACGATTCTTTGCAGTTGACCCAAATTGGCGCAATAACTCTCTGGAAAATCCAAAACACAACCAACTTTAATCTTCTTGCTAGCAAACGTAACCATTCCCAAATATTTGCGAAAAGGGCGTGTGGTGGCGCCCGCGTCAGTCCTACAAACTGCGATTACTGCGTCGCACTTTCAGGCGCGTCCTCGCGCGTCGCCAGGTCGCACCAAGTTCCTTGCATTGTCGGCCGATGGAGAACTTTTCAGGTATACACGCTACTCCGCGATAACGAATCGCAAATCGCAGTGGGACACGTCCGTGACGCCGGCACCCCACCGCATCAAAACGTCGGCTTCATATATTACGGCACCATTGGAGTGGATGGCGCAAGAAATTGTTCGCCGACGGCTCCAGCCAAACAAACAGTTCTAGGAACGGGCAAGGCGCCCGTCACCGACCCCGATGCCCCCAGCTCCCGTTCTCGAGGCGCTATCCGGTAAAGTTGTAGGCCCGGGGCGGCTGCAGTGGCACTTCCTCGACGGCCGTGCAGTTGGGACCGGCCGCCATCTTTACCATCTTGCTTTCGGCCTGGCAGCCGAATGTCTCGGCGAACCCGGCCGCTCCGTCCAACATGGCGACCGGCACGTTGCACCTCAGTCGGGGCGTCGCGTAGCCCAGCGACGTCTTCGACAGTGCATCGGGCGTCGCCGCACACCACTTGAGGCAGGACGCGATGAAGAACAGGCGCTGTGCCGTGAAGCCCGTCACGTCGGTCACGTTGGCGCCGACGTCGCCGCCGCTCGCCGAGCCAGACGAGGACCCGTTGCCCTCGCGGTAGAGGGCGTAGGCGACCTCGAGGCCGACGACGTCGGCCACGTTTTCGGAGGAACCCTTGGCGGCGTCCCGTTTCCCGGCCCCTGCCTTGGTGTAGATGTCGGCGACGCACTGGTGCCTCTTGAGTTGCTCGTCGCCGAGGGTCAGGTCGGACTGGGGCGCGACCCCCAGGGGCATCTCTCCCAACGCGGCGTGCCATAGTTCGTGAGCCGCCAGGTGCCCGAATGCGCCCATGCTCAGCGGGTCGCTGCCATTGAAGAACAGCGGCTGGAGCACGGCGCTGGGGGAGACCAGGACGCTGCCGTACCAGGCGCTGTAGCGGACCGTGGGACGCATCCCCGGGAAAGGACCGTCCTCTTCGCGGGCGATCTTCTCCTTGGAGCCCGCGGTCCGGTCTAGGAGCTGAGCCTTCTCGCGGTTCCTAATGGCCGAGACGGCGTCCACGTAGATCTCGACGTAGTAGCCCCGGAAGTCGGGCAGGTGCGCCAGGAACTGGTCCACGGCGGCACCATGCGAGTCGTTGAAGCGCGAGGGCCAGGCGACCATGCTCTTAACGGAGCCGAGTCTCTGAAGAGCCCAGTGCTGGTCTGGCTGCGCGAGCCACGAACTGGCCACGGCGGCCGTCCGGTTCTTCAGCGCGTCCAGGTGGTCGTACGCCGCCTGTACTCGCTCTTTCGGCACCAGGTCCTGGAGGTACGAATTGAAACGGTGCGAAGGAATGTTTAATTTACCAGCTGCTACGGTTCACTTTGTGCGGCAGTGAATGGGGACAGATTCCAAACAGCTGGGACACGCCTTGCCTAATGGTCATACTCGTCGACAAGAAGATACTTGTCCGTCGGGTGTGTGCGAGAGGTTTATTCGCGGTATGTGCAATTCATACTCTCCTCTGTTCTACGTTCAGCCCATCTGCGCCAAGGAGTGGTTTCCCTCCCATGACCCTCTGTGTGAGTTGGCCCGACGTGTCCTAACAAGGCCATCTACCAGGGAGCAGCAGAGAATGAAGTTGCCCGGATGGTGGAGGGCATAAGCCAGCGAGCCGCCATGTGGAGTCACATTCTCTGCCCTTGCGTGCAGGTGAACGCACGCTGAATGTTTTGTATTTCCCTCGGATCGCACCGCTCTCCCGTAACGATGTATTAGACTTCTGTTATTTGTTTTCACATCACCTCGTCTTCCCTGCAGAGCCCTCTCCGATGGTCAACCTGGTTCGAGCTCCAGGCAGACGCTGTTGAAGGTCGCAAAACCCCGTCCCCATAACACAGGCTAGTGTTCCTTATTAGGAACAACGCTACGCTCTCGCTTGAGCCATGACATCCTCAGCGAGAAAAAAATATTATGGGACACTACGGAATTGGTTATAAATTTAGGGGCAGGCGAATACTTGAAATTTTGTGTGCCTTTGCGAACAAATAGTGCATGTTAATTTAGTAGTATTTGATTCGACAGTGCGATATCGGAAATGGTCGGATACTTGTCTGTGGCTTAATAGTTGATAAGAACGGTTAGTACATTCACGGCTAGTGTGTAACTATGGTTAGTGTATATCCATCGTCTGGTTGCGCAATTACAAAACTGAATGGCATGAACAGAACGCAAGGATGGATGTTATGAACTTCCTTCTTCGAAGCAGAATACGGTAGGCCTGGAGGTAGGGGGGAGGGCACGTCGATCGATCTGTGAAGTGTGAAGTCATGTAAAATTTACATTGATAAACGTTATGAGCATTTTTAAAAACAAGATGGTTGCTAATATCATGAATATGTATAGTTTTACCCCTCTGGCGGCGTTTATTGCTGGCGCTTAATGCCGTGATACTGTGAACAAATCACCTAACCCACAAGAAATTTACTGCCCTAAAGTATTTTTTTTATTAGCGTGTTCCTTGCACTTAGGGCACCAATACTTCCACCATAAAAGGAATTCGAAACCTTTCCTCCCGTCGGTATCCTGAAACTATGAGGCATCGGGTAGGGTAAATGTACGTTCTAATTTACATCTGTATAAATATTGCGACGTGCTAAAAAAAAGGACCTATGGTTACTGCGCTACTTCCACAGGCACTTGCAGTCATCGTTGGAAATTTTTCAAAATGACACCTTGTTCCCAGACAACCTGAACGTGTTTCAAATAGTTGCGCGCTTGCCTTTAAACTATCGTAAACTTTTTCTTGTGATTTAATTCTTTGTTGCGTCATATACAGTTCGATTGCTGGCTTTTGCACCGCATCTATTCGGTATGCTGTTTCTGCATCTCTAATTTTACCTATTCAACTGTTTTTCTCGTCCGTGCCGTTAAAGTGATATTTTCTGGCCAGTTACCGGGTTCTTTTTCTTCCCTGTGAACCTACGTTTTTCCCTATGCAGGTACCCAGAAACAGTAGTCGCACGTCTATTTCTTTTCGTGCTTCTCAGTAATCCTTTGAAACAGATTCCCCCGATGTCCCCGTATGCTGCCTCGTTCTCCATTTGTTCTGGTGCGCAATTAAAACTGAATTCTTCCAACAACCCTGTTAAAAAAAACATATCTAGTGCAGTCGGCAATCTTGATTTTAAACGCGTCACCGTATTTTCACAATTATTTTTCAGAAACCACGACACCTTTTCACACGCCTCACACGATAGTGTCCTGTTTTTTGTTTTTTTCGGACAACGTTGCCGAGTTATGGGCCCAGAACGTTCCATTTTCTTAGCGAAGTGTAGTTAAGGGATGGTCATGACTTGTTTGGAATTTATTTGTTTTAATGGTTCTGCTGTTCCTGGATGGCTTCTTTGCTCTTTGAAGCCAAAGCTTCACCTAACTCCTACTGTGACGAGTCAACGGCAGAAGTGTGGAGAGTCGAAATAACCCCCGATTTCTTTAAGCAGCATCATATTTCATCACTTTCCCTCGCCTAGAAAAGCAACATTGTAGTGGCAAGTAGTGGCAAATGGAGGCGTCTATCCTCCTTGGAATAATATGGGGGCGAAGGGTGGCGTTTAGTCGAAGTGTCTTGAGGAATTACTGGACCAATGTGTACTGCTTATTTGCACAATGTTTAACTCTATAAACAAGAGTAACTTAACGTACAGTAAGGCATTTAATAATTTTTTTGGGAACTGCCAATATTCATAAGACCGCCTCCACTAGGTTACTGTGCGCTTGACGAAAATCTCGTGATTTAGCTGCGTGTGGACAGTTGGCATCTTTGGCGATCCAAGAAGCAGTTTCTCTTGACAGTGCTGCCGGAAAGTCAACGTGACCAGCAAAACGTCACCAAGGAAGGCGCTACGATTCCCCGAAAAATTGGAGTCGTCGTTAAGGTGGCTACATAGTCTCCAAATTTAGCGACTATCTCGCGATGTTACCAACACTGTTGCCCCACCTCATACTTGATTGGCGATTTCTAAGAGCATTCAATATGAAACAGTACGGCAACAAGTATTCACCTAGCCTGTTCAAGCTGATCAGATTTTACTACAGATATTGTCTAAAATTTCGTTTATGTCTACTTTATATTACTACCATCAAATACAACCTCTATCTCTAATGGTAATGTGCCTGTAACTACCCTGGCTCCATTCTGCCGTGTTTTCCCACGAAGAGTCTAGGTGTATTTTGATTATCACGACCGATGACCAGTTACCGCTCTCATCAATGTTCAAACCCAGCGCTTCTTGGAGGCGGATGAGGGAACGTCCACCTTCAGAAAGCGCTGGGGTTAAAACTCGACAGGAGCACGCTAATAACATCACGACATTCCATTATGTGCTGAGTCGTCTCCAGACTTTTTCTGCAGCTGACACATGCCTCATCCTCTTGAGAACATTTGCTACTATTTGTTTTTGTCCTTAGAAAGGCGAGGCTCGCGGACATCTAATAGCGAAGCACTGCCTTTTATGCTAATTTACAAAATTTATCGAGCACTGCCTTTTATGCTAATTTACAAAACTTATCTCCCGCTTTCTTGCTTGCCGTCTTTGCAAATCGCGATAGACTTCTTCACTTCCATCATTCACTCAGAATTTTCTGGTTCTTTCTCTCACTTTCTATTTCACGACTACGTTTTTTTTTGTTCACGCTTCCCATACCCTGTACTAGGTTGTCAACTTTCTTGACCCCTTCATTATGCGTCCACGCTGTTGAAGTACAGGTATTTGCGTACTTGAGCAACCTATTTCTCTTGACTCAAGTTCCCGAGCTTTTTTCGTCAAAGCGATTCTCGCATTGTGCTTCTCCGACTTCAAATGATGCCCAGCCCACGTACATAAGCCCGCACTGCTGTGTTCGTTGGTTTTACCGTGGACCCCCGGGTGGCGACCTCCTGGTGGAAAGACTTGGTGGAAACTCCTGGTAAAAGACTTCCACCAGAACGTCCGGGTGGACGTTCTGGTGGACGTCTTCCACCGGGACTTTCCTCCAGGTCCTTCCCGGACGTCCTGGTGGATGTTCTGGGGGACGTCTTCCACCAGGACGTTCCACCAGGTCTTTCCCGGACGTCCTGGTGGACGTCCGGGTGGACGTCCTGCGGCGCATACCTGAAACACGTAGCTGGCCAGGGCGAAGGAAGTGAGGCGGCTCGCGGCCGCTGCGCACGCGTCCGCGTAGTACAGCATGGCGGCCGTCTTGTTCTCGGGCGAGAACAGGGCTTCCACCAGCCGGTACGAGGTGAACGGCGCCAGCTGGCGCACCACGTGGAACGCGGTGTAGTAGCGCACGTGGTTCGTCGGGTACTGGTTGAGCACCTCGCGCACCAGCGCGAAGAGCCGCGGATCGGCGGCGAACAGCGGTTCGTCGTTCGTCACGTTGCCCTTGTCGCCGAGAGCAGCGTTGAAGGCAGCCAGCCACGGATTGGCCGCCTCACCACCGTTCTTGTCGGCGCCGCCGCCTCCGGTCGCTTCGTCGCCGCTACTGCGATCGTGCGGAAAGTTCCCGCATTAAAGTCTGATCGCCTATGGCCGCGGAGACAGCGGGACAAAACAGTTATGGCGCTGATTTAATGAACGATGGTGTTCGACATCCCAAAACATCAGTCTGGCCATGAGGGACTCCGGTAGCGGATGTCTTCGGACGATGTTTACTCACAGGGAAACTCAGACGTGCAAAAAATTATGCTCGCAGTTACGGATCAAAAAGTACTGTCAGCGTAAGCCTAAGTATTACGCTGATCGACTGACTCATTGACGATGTTTTAACGTTACAAACCAATAGCTGCACCATTAGAGACTCTGCAGGTCAGGGCTTCGTATTCATTTTGACTACCTAGGGTAAAGTTAATTTTGTTCTTAAATTTAGGTATACACGGGCATTTTTTGCTTTCGTGTGGGACATTGCATTCGGTCAGAAGAGCTCAGCCATGTCAACGCCCCCCGCGCTGGTATCATCAAGAGTGAGCACAAGCAAATGACGACCTACGTAGAGGGCGCTGCGGAATTTGCGTCAGGGTCTGGAGCGTTGCGGGCCTCTTTGCTCGCGCCGGATGCAGTGGCAGGGGGCGCCACCTTGGCCACTTCCAAGGCGGGCAGCTGCGCGAACGTGACGAAGACGCCCGCTCCGAGAGACGTGGCCGCCCCGGCAGCCATCTTGGCGGTGACCTCGACGTCCATCTTGACCAGCGCGGCGGCCAGCTGGGCGCGCAGCGCGTGCTCCGTGGACACGACGTTGACGAACTCGCGGATGCAGGTGGCCGTCGCAACGGGCGTCATGAGCTGCTCGCGGTGTCTCTTCCACCTGAGAAGCGACTCGCTGTGCGAGACGCTCACGATTCGCCGGCTGTCGGTGCGCGGGTCGGGAGCCAGCATTATCTGCCCGAAGAGGGCAACGCGAATTACGTCAGGCCAGTGCGTTTAAAGAAGTAACGACATGAAACTTCCGCGGGTCGAGAGCCAGAAGCATGTACCCGAAGAGGGCAACGTGGGTTACGTCAGACTGGTTACTTTAACGCTGTCCTAAACTGATATTTTCTACTTGTCTTTCTTTTGTGTGAAATCAATCAATCAATCAATCTTCGTCCATGTAAATGAAGAGACAAAACGAGAATGAAGAGTGGCGGATAAAAGCTGCCATTCGGCATCTTTACGACCCCGCAGGCCCCATCACATGGGTTTATAGTAGCACAAATACACGAATACAGACGATTACATCAACACCAAAGTGAAATAATGACAAATTTAAGTGATCGAATGCTGAATAAGTTGTACGTAATCACACTACGGTGTTTGCAAATATCGAGCGCAACTTGCAGCTCTAGGTAAACAAATCAAAATTCACAGATCTATGATTGAAAAGTCGCACGAGGTAACACACTATAGCACAGGCGTTGCATATTCCTGTATACTGAACGCGTAGTTCATACTTTTCACGTTTCGGGCCTTTTCTCGACTGATAACCCTGCACTAGAATTTTCTAAAGATGAAGGTGCGAGATACTTCAAACAATGTTATAATTTGAAATGAAAATGCGAACCCTATAAACCACAGGGAAAGAAGCATTGGAGTACGTACGAATACCCTAAATAATTTACTATATGCTCGGTTCTATGGACTATTCTCGGCTTCGGTACTGCGGAGGCGGATGCGTGATGACGCCCCGTTCTTGCGATCGCCGTGGCTGCGACACGCGAGCGGAATGAGAAGAAACGAGTGCAACACACTTGTCCCATTTAATTTCGAGTACAACGTCATCACACCTGACATTGCTGCTGCATGACGTTATAGAAGATTATGCTCTCTCACGACATCTTGGTGCCGAGGACACCAGGTACGACGTTTGCATAGAGCAATGTTAGCACGACGAAAAAAAATTGCGCCAGCGGCCGTCTAACGATCAATGTCGACGTTAATGCGATTAGCATCAGAGCTATGTAGCGACTCCTCGCATCGCCGCCCGCGAACCAGTGGCGGGTGCGGTGGCAAGGACAAAGGAAGATGTAGAGACCACATTTGTCCTTGACTGCTGGCGCTAGAATATCATGCGAATTCGCATACCAACACGCCCAACACGCAGCAGTGCTTTCCACACATGCGCCTTGAAAGAATCGTTTTGAATGATCACGCTTTTGCTTGAGCGTTACATCGAAAAGGGTTAGAGTGGTAGCGCTAACAGCCACGGAGACCACAAATGCTCCTGAAGGCGCACGAAGGTCGCTTTGAGTGGGTCTTGTTGTTGGCCGAGCAGATGCCGGTTCATCTTTAGAAGAACTGCCATGAACGAAGTTGACACATTCGACTAGACATGTCCTTTTGGCAGCTGCCCAGTTTAGTCTTATGTGTCGTCTTTTATGCCATTTATTCCTAGACGCACAGCGTAGTCTCCTTCCTACAATTTACCGGGCCTGGCAATATTTCTCAGCTTCGGTGTCGGGCGAAAACCGTCATGCACTTCACGGCATGACAAGTGGATCCCGATCTAAGCCTTCGAACACCATCTTATGAGCTGCAGCAGGCGTTGCCGCAGGCTTCTACTGTTGCGTCGTGGCTGTGACTAACTTTGTAGCTTGTAAACTCTACTTGCCCTAAGCTGCTTCAAGGAGGAGAAGAAAAAAAAACCACGAGGATACAAAAAACATCGGCTCACCACGTGATCACGTCGCGCAAAGCTTTAATGACTTCCATCGCCGCACTGGCCACGCTCAGTGCGTGCACTTCCGAAAAGACAAAGCATGCGACAGTAACGCGCAGCTGTCCTACTCTACCTTCACAACGTAGGTCGGCAGAATCAGTGGATACTATATCTCATATTCACTCGTCAATATTTCCTCAGGCTCGCTACGCACTCACACTCCGGTATAATCGCACTCGATCGTCGGCATTCACTCACGTTCCTACTCACGGTACTTGCACTCAACAACGCTCACTCGCGCTCACGATCTCTTCCACTAATAATTTTTGATGAAAGTATACGTCACAATAAACGACCAAAGTTGCAGAAGCATATCGGGAGCAAATGCGCACAGCGCTATAGACAAAACGCCTGAACATGTGCGCATCGATTAAAACCTACCGGGAACCAAGCACTCCGGGTGGCTTTTGCCGAGCAAATGCATACTCACGTGTTGGGCCGACTCTCTCTCTTTCTCTCTTTAGAGAAGAAAAGCGAAGGGGCCAGCTTCACGTAGAGTGGGCTTGCGAAGGCCGTAGCTTCGTTACGTAGTGCACCTTCATAGTTTACTTCCTTCACGCGACTAGCCTCCTCTAGACTCATCCGCGTCCGTGCCATGACGCCAGGCAGCTAGGCCTACCCAGCCGACTCGGCGACACCGCACTTGCCTTGAAGAGGACGTCGATGTCCAGGTCTAGCGCCAGCGACACCAGGAAGCGAAGGGCCGCGCCCCGGCTGGCCAGCTTGCCCGTGGTCGGCTCGAGCAGGGATGCGCTGCCGCCCTCTCCCGTGGCCCGCATGAAGAGGAGCTCGGCGATCTTCCAGGGCACGTCGATGTGTCGCGTCTGCACCTCGACGCACGCCAGGTAGCTGAGGGCCGCCTTGTCGGTGCCCGAGAGTGGCTTGTCCGGAGGAGGGAGCTTCTCCAAGCGCTCGCGGAGCTTTTCGTTCGCCGTCCGGTACACGCGAGCCTGGGGCGAAAAACGGATAAGCTCGTTTACGCTTGTAGAGATGCTGCGAAGCGTTCTTTTTGAAATTGGATGATCTCGTACAGTTTGAAAACAATGTGCCACCGTATATAGGTGTCTGCTGTAGAGAGGGTGCAGAGCGCTGGCTGTTAAGGGCACATGGTCGCTCCGTCAATGATCAGTCAGTTATCCACGTCCGAAGTCAGACATGTGCAGGTTTTGAAGACAGGTATCAAAGTCAAAGTCGAAGAGTTTATTCAGACAACGTATGGTACAGTTGCCTAGGGCGCAGACCAAAAGGCAAGCGGATGCCTGACAAGGAGTCTGAGCCCTTCCTGCTCTCGGGCAAGAAAGTTTGAAAGTTTAATGCTCAGGAATGAGATACAGCAGAGACCACACATGCAGGCAGCATAGTTATTAACACGCAAGTTGTGTGCTTATAAATGATTACCACGAAGCCGTGTGAAGACGAGCACGCAGTATCTTTAAGCGTCTCTGAAGCTTCGAATAACCAGGTTATAGACTCCGCGTGCCCCAGAACTTTGCGAAGAAGTGCTGCCGCACAATATAACGAGAGCTCCTACAGGGGGCGCTAGCAATTTTCTTACAAGTGGCACCCTCATTGGTGTACGAGGACAGGTGACTTGATCAAAAGAGAAGGGATTCTTGAACCCTGTAGTAGCGTGCTGTGTCACTTGCCCCAAAGCTGTGTTAGGTGTTCATCGATGGCTTCGCCAGAAACAACTGAACCTCTCGAAGTCAATGATCTAAGCAGGTGCAGCACGGTGGTACGTGATGCTTGAACCTAGCCCAGGCGTGCCTCCTGGAGCGCTCAGAGGGCAGAACAAGGGTAATTTTTATAAAAGAGGAGCTAAATCTCGGCTTTTCAGAGTTGTTTCAGTATCATCCTAGAGGACGATGGTCAATGAAAAGGCTACACTGGAGCGCAGCGACGGGCCTGTGCACAGTTAATGGATAGGCTCCGTTCTCTAAAGGGAGCCTATACTGTTAACTCTAGGACTGTGTGGAGAAGGTGCTTTCGGAACAGATTCATTGCGACGAAGAATTACCTCGAGACCATGTAGATCGACTCCACTGTATTAGGAAATTGGTAACGCTCCCTAAATAAGATCGCTTTATGTAATGCGGTGGCAAGCCTTTTCGCAGTTTGGGACACATGAATGCTATAGTCAGGACAGGTATTCTAGCTGACCAGAACGCGACAGTCGTTCGGAGTTGCTGTGTGCGCGAATGACACGTGTGGCAACAGAGTTGGCAAACCGCAGGGTGGTGGAGTGGTAGAGCGCCCGCCTCGCATGCGGGAGGTCGTGGCTTCGAATCCCGATGCCGCCTTAAATCACACCAGTTTTTCTAATGGACAGAAATGTACCACGATCTGGTGCTCGGTTTTTTATATAGGCTTATGTATAGGTTATACACTGACAGGCAGATGATTCCTACCGCTGAGTACCGACGGGCAAAAATAGGCACAATCACGCTCCAAGTCCAGTGCTCGGCAACTACGGAAGTTCAGGACGCTTGGAGTGAAGTGAAAGTGAAAGTTTATTTTCTTTTCAACGAAAAGAGGGCGCCAAGACAAAAGCGAGGACAAGGTCCCGGTCACCCGTAAAACAGCTGGCATTGTGCATGAGCACTTCACAACAAAATACACAATGAATTTTTCAAGCATTCTAAAAGCATCAAGCAGTAAGTTAACATGCACAGAATTTGTACAAGAAAAGAATAAATTGAATACACAACTTATCGTATTAGTGGTGTAAAGACAATATCTGGAAGAGCTCCTTCCGCTGTATGGACTCTAATACGTAATGGCGGAGCACTAAACATGTGCTTTCTTCAAGACAGGGCTACGCCTGACCGCAGACGAAGACCGAATTGTGACAGGCGTGAGCGCGTACCTCCAGGTACCGGAACTGGTCCTCGTACTCAGGGTGGTATTCGGCCCAGCGCCCGCACGTGTACTGGTAGAAGTCGTCGCAGGGGTTCGAACGCAGGTCCATGGCCATGTACAGCTCCTCGCCCAGGTTGAAGCAGCTCAGGTTCAGGCAGGTGACGTTGCGCAGCGCGCGTTCGGGAGGCGGCGTGAGGAACACGTACGCGGCCACCCCGACGATGGTGATCATCTCAATGCACGCGAAGGCCTCCACGCGGATCGACATCATCATGTTGCGCGTCGGTGGAGGAAGCTCGCTGTCGCTCTGCGGGAGGCGTCGGCAATGTCAAAGTTCATGCGCTGCTGTGGCTCGTGTGCAATTCTGCAGCCAAGCAAGAGGTCTGGGGTTCGGATGCCGGCCGCGGCAGACCGATTACTACGGGGGTGGTGCATATGCATGCCCGTGAATGCCCAAAATTTGTGCGCATGTGTATGGTTCCCGAATCGACAAAACTGACCGGAACCTCTTCACGGCACCCCTAAAAGCCGAGGTATTCTCCTGCAGTTGGAAGTTCCTGATGGCATCTGAGTGGATGACTCAGAGTCGGGTTCATCCGGTGTTTCTCGAACGCAGAGGCAGAGGGCAAACACGGAAGCCTAACGTGCGACTCGCTCTCGGAGGAGGAAATCTCACGGCGCGCAACCACGGGACTACAGATAAACAAAAGAAAGCGATCTGGCGTCGAAGCTGTGTCAAGACCTAGTCATGGCGCACGACGCTCCCAGGCAAAATGGCGCTGTGTTGTGGTTAACATGACCAGGGACGCTTTCAAGCTCGGCAACTGCTGCCTGAGAGCGTTCGACGTGAAGAAAAGAAACAGAAAAGACCCCTCCCCCCCCCCCTCCAAGACAAGGCGCGCTGTCGCATTAAACCTGTCAAAAATCTAGTAGTATACTCTAGAGATGAAGTAGTGTCGAGCGCTGCGAAACGACCAGCCGAAGATACCACAAACATCTAAAGGAACGCCACAATGGACACAAGCTGAAGCTTTATAACAGCTTTAACATTGACAGTGAACACTCACTGTTAAAGTTGTTATCACGATTCATATTATGTCCATTGTGTCCTATGTCAACTGTCTCGTTTCTGGCAGCTTTAACGCCCTCAGGTAGCTACGAGGGTTTATTGTCCAGTTGCCGTCTCCCAAGTTTACGCATCACGCGACGCCCTCAGGCAGAAGGACGTACTACATCCGCCGCCAAGGCCGTCAGTGGTGGCGCTGGCTAACACTCCCAGGGTTAACTCTCCTACGCATAAATAACTAGTCAAGAAAATGGACGGGAAAACAGCACCACGGTCGCTCAATCAGTAAGAGTATCACACGCATGATGCGAAGACGTGGGTTCGCATCCCACCTGTGGCCAGTTGTCCTTTCTTTTTCATCCACTTTTATTTCGCATGATTTATAAGTTATAAAGAGAATGATAGATATGCAAATATATATAAATTCAGTAGTGATTTGGATCGGTTGGTTAATAAGCCGTATGGAGTGCGCCTCGCTTCTTACGACACTTTGACTACACTTCGGGTAGCGCATTGCTGGAACATATTGCGCAGCTAGTGCATATAACTGTCATGCGCCTGAAAAAGTATTCTAGACAATGACCGTGCCTCTGCCAAATCATTCGAAGTAATGTTGCGCTTTTGATGATCTTGAACGTTAACTTCCCCTTATATATAAGGTTCGAGATTACGGATGAACGTGGCAGCGTGAGCTTGTCACACACTTGCCTGCACGGAATTTTTCAGCGTCGCACACAGCTCATCTTAGTGCGCGCGGCGGAGTTTCCGATCGCGGCCCGTCATAGGAACGCAACAGCCCCTGTTTTAATCGAACGCACGCATCCTCGTTCGACCAATGAACGCAGACATCGCATTTGAAACCATCCCAGGCGGGCTTCGATAGATCGGGCTCACCTGCTCCGTCTCTCCCATCTCGCAGCTCTGTCCCGGGAAGAGGGCGTGATGGAAGAAACAAGCGAGGCTTCGGAAAGCGGCGTCGCGAAGCTAGTTACGAGGACCGAAGGCTCGACTGTCGGAGAACAAGAACGCTTCTTCGTTCCAGTACGCGCGCCGAGGAGCTCGAGCTCGCGTGAAGGAGAAGACGAAGGCCAGCGAAG
This sequence comes from Dermacentor variabilis, assembly GCF_050947875.1. Classification (NCBI taxonomy): domain Eukaryota; kingdom Metazoa; phylum Arthropoda; class Arachnida; order Ixodida; family Ixodidae; genus Dermacentor; species Dermacentor variabilis. The sequence continues at coordinate 31,586,776 of NC_134578.1, read as the reverse complement.
GAATGATGGTGGTGGCCTCGCGACGGAAAGCTTTAGGCTTGGCAAAATATATTCATGCGCTCGCATTAGAAATGTCAAAAAGGAAAACGATGTATGCGAAGTGTGGGAAGCCGGTCGCGGAGTAGAGGTATGATTACATATATATATATATATATGTAGGGTGTATGTATGTAGAGTTCAGCACGAAAGACCCGACGTAACATATGCAGGAAAGAGACGACGAACATTTCGGAAGTGAGACGTGTTTACTCGTCTTGCTGACGTGGTCTGCCCCGGACCAGCGTGAGTTCCACTTCGCTCCTCAAAGAGGTAGAGACCGTGCGTCGAGTGAGCTTCTGGCAATGTGGCGAACGCGGTTTAAATCATGGATCCGGGAACGCAAACAGGTGCGACGCAGTGCTAATGCCTTTCGCTTGCAATTTCCTTTAAATTGCCGCAGAACTTTTCTAACTAATCCGATTGTTAACCAAGCACCCGTAGGGGGTATGAGCCATTCATAAAAGCACTTAAACCAACCAATTACCCACCAACAGAGAGAGAGAGAGTCTTTTAATAAAACGCCGTGTTTGTGTCGGCTTGTGCATGTAAAGTCGCCTAGTCGCCTTGTGCATGTCTGCGTGGCGAAGGGTTTGACGTATTGAACGGGCCCTAAGAGAGAGAGGGTGAAAGAAAACGATGGCCTTGGGATAAACACGCTAAATTCTGTTTCGACACGTTACATTCACATCAAGCACGATCTGGAAATGAAGTTTAATCATACTAATGCGTGCAAAAGCATTTCGTAAAGCTTGTCAAGCAAGTCAATTTTCCAGTCGATCAAAGCGAAAGTGGATACCACATCTTCTCAGCCGTCGGTCTGTGATCGGTTCGTCATCCAGGCCTGAATATTCTTTACCAGGGATGCAGTTCGGGACACTCCGATTCCGCGGTCTTATTAAAATGCGAGTGATCTTGGAATTTTACTCTGAATGATGTTCAAGCTACTAAATATTTATCGGCACTATAGGAGTTTTATTACAAACGGGAATCACTATTATTGGGAGCTACGAAATTCCTGTATATTTATGTTTATTTAAAACTTTGTGTACGCCGTATGTTGTGGTGCTGAAGAAAATGCATTTTGTTCTATAGACCCGACACTAAGCGCGAACAATGCCGCGAACTTACGCAAGTAAAGTTTTTGGCGAGAAAATAAAGTGCGGCCTAGTGAGATTACAGTAGGCTGCCTCATCCGCTCGCTCGCCTCCGCTCCGGTGCGGGAGCGCTCGAATCCTGGCACAGATCACGTCTAGATCACATCCATCTAGAACACAGGGCGGCTACGCCCTCTTTGTAGCCGCCCTCTTTTATGAGTCTGTAAGGGCGACGACGTTTGAGAGCCAATGGGCGAAGAGGGGGGAAGGTTGGGCTCGGTCGAAGGGGATGATGGTGTTGGGTAATATTCTCAGGAGCTTGCGGGCGTGATCTGAAGAAAGGGGTGGAGGCGGGGCTTTACAACATGGTTTAAATGATTTCCACAGGAAGGGCGGCTCGGTCTGCAGACTTTGCCGAAAGGGGCATTATTTAGGGCGGATTAGTTTATCACGTACGTCAGATTCTGCAGGAATTTCCAGGCACCGTATTTGATTGTGGACAGATCATGTGTACGCAAGGTTCTTCAATTGTACCAGTTCTCAAAACTCCGCTTTTAACTCTGGTGTGAGTTTGCTGGGGTGAATTGATCGATGCGCCAACAGCGAAATAATGAAACTTCGCTTCGACGCATTGTCCCTGATTGCTCGCTAATGAATGAATGAATGAATGAATGAATGAATGAATGAATGACTGAATGAATGAATACTTTTATTTCGTAAAGGACAGCTGGTGGCCTAATTGAGGAAAAAAGGAGATGAGCTAACAAATGAAAGACTGGGTTGGCACTGGGGATCCGACAGCTTCATGACAGACTGTTCGAAATCAGTGGCGTAGCCAGAGGGGGGAGCGCACACCGGGCACGTGCAGCCGTTCTCCCTCTCCCATTCCCCCCCCCCCCCGTAATTTTTGGGTTAATATATATGTCTATTAAACCGCTGTTGTGCGTTTCCATCGAACGGCCGTGATTCGAGTAAATAATGGGCGACGACTAGGGGAAGGCACTCGGAGTACGAAATATGCTTAGGTGGTATAATGTTGATGATGATGTTGGTGGTGACAGTGGTGATTAGCTGATAGGCTGAGTTATAGTGAATTGCAATGGCAGCTTCGGAGTGGCCGACGAATTCTGCACCGGAGCACTCCACTGCGGCGGAGTGCCAACATGATGATAACTCTGCGATTGAAATACAGACACTCTCGCCAGAGCAATTGGCAGGGGGCGCCAGCGCACACTCGCTTCCGAAAGCGCCCTGCATTCCTCGCATTTATCGTTGTTTTCGGCCGTGTTGGAATCTCAGTGCTGACACCCGTTGTTGCACCTGGGTCGCAAGCCCCAAGGGTAGCGTTGGCCTGGCGGCCTGGGGCACAACTGGAAGCATCCGAAGGTCCCGGCAAAGCATGAGTCGACTGGCAACAGAACAACTTGTTTATTCTAGCATCGCAAAAGAGCGGGCGGTCAGGTCGACCGAAGTGGAGAGACGGGAGAGCACGTAACTCAACTGAAGAAATCGGAGCCTCTCTCGGCGTCCGGGAGCAGCTGCTCTTATACTCTCGGAGTCGAGGGGAAGAAGGAACGCCTCGTCAGAGGCGCACGTGATGCGCGGCACGGACAGGCTGAGAGACATGTTGGGACGAGTGTAGTGACGCATCCGCCGGGCCGGCGCCGCTCAGACCTCCTCGCTTCACACTTGGGGAGCTCCTCTCCCCGGCTGCCGCGCTTTGACAAGCGTGGGCACCAACATGCACACACACACACACACGCACACTTGAAGACACGTGGCATTGAAACATGCCTGGACGCGCTTGGCGGGGAGGCGTATCGGCGGCGCTGCACGGGCCAAAATGTCCGCCGCTTTGAACGAAGCCCCGGCGTCCGTTGCATCTGCGTCGGCTATACCGCGCGTTGTAGGCGAAACGTAACAGCCGCTTGAATTCACGCGCGCATTGTGTTGAGGAGTTTCCCATTTCTTCTTGGCCTCCTGCGCTGTAACGGTAGTCACATCGCTTGCAAATCTGCTCCTCTCGTCCGCCGTGACTGTGCATCGGAAAACATCTAACACGCAGCGAAGCCTGCGATCAGTACGGTGGCAACACATCGAGACAGCCTGAAGTCCCTTCGACACTGCATTTCATCAACAAAAGCGAAGGCTGTTAAAATGCGAATTTCCGAAATGTAGCAGTTGGTACCTCTTCATCCGAATACTGGCGAACGACGTCGTTGACGAAACGCACAACTTTCGCTCTTTTGGCCACATATGATGTCGAAAGCTTGCTTGAATGCACTAGCTTCCCAAGCTTCTTCCTCGCTTGAGTCACCGCTGGTCGATTGGGAACTTGAGCTAGACGAATCATCGCTCTCCAGCTCAAGGCATTCTGGAATGAGGACGCCTCTCCAAAGCTTGATTCACCCAATAAAAATGTTTATTCTCTCTCTCTCTCTCCGCGAGCAAAGCAGTAACAGCGCAAGTTGACGATGCGATGCACCACTCATTGCTTCCGAGGGACCGCGATTCGCGTTCAAGGGCGCGACCGCCATAGTGGTACGTTGGCTGTGGGTGGCCTGACATGAAGCAACTACCGGTCTACTCCGTAAATTTTTACAGAGAGCGCTACTCAGTGGAGTGGATCTTGCGGCGGAGCTGCTGCCATGCCGCCGTTGAAAGATACGGGAGGCACTCTCAATGTCGCAATGGAATAGACTTGCTCCGCAAGGAGCACCGAAAGAACTACTACTGGAAGCACTCCGAATCTGCCTTCGAATTCACCATTAGGCTGGCATAAGACAGAGGTAATGTATACGTGGAAGTTGATTTTCCTGCAGTAGCAGTAAAACAGGCTGGTGATGATGGCTACTGATGCCAGAGTGAGGTGCTGCGCAGCTCGAGGTCTGCCCAATTCCATGGACAGGTGCCGAATGAGAGGCTTAACCCCCGGGTAACCCGTCCGAAAGGTCTGAGCCTATAAAACACCTATGGCCAGAGTGTGGAGACACGTTTGAAGATATAGGGCCGCAGTGCGCCCTCGAGTAGTAGTTAGCCGGTAACACAAACAGTAAAGGTTACAAAAAGAACTAATTGGTAGCTGAATGGGGAAGTGTGAAATTAGGTATTCGAACACGAGATCCATTTCGTAAGAGCTAACGACATTTTTTTTTCCTATGCACTGTTGGGAATGCAGCACGGACACAAGTGTCGCTGACACGTTTTGAAGTGCTTTCAACTTTCGGATCCATTTATTACCTTTCGTAACAGAATGCACTAAGATACTAAAATTGTTATCGTCACCGTTGTTTATGGGATTGCGGGTACACTTATTCATGTCAAATCCCAGTCCTCTTCGGCAAAAACGTGGCTTTTATCGTAGTGCTTCACCGCCTAGCGGACAATGCGCGGATTGTCCCGACGCCAGCTTTGTTACCGCTGACGTCACGTGCTCTTGAAGTCAATGCTTGTGATACTTTCGTCACTTCGTGCAACTTTCCGGGTGAGTGAGTCGCAGTCGGCAACTTAGCCGACGATCGGCTCCCCCTTCGGAACCACTCGTCCATCGTATTCATATGACCGGTGGCTACAGAGGCAGAGTTGCTGTTGCCGCTGTCTGTCGTCTGTTTGATGCTTGTGATTCCAGACGACGAATGCGAGAAGGTGACGCGCTCGGGTGTTGTCGTAAGCCGATAGGTAGCGCTGAATGACGGCGACCGCTTGACGTCACTTACGGTGCCCGCAGCGCTAAGCGTCGTCTTCATTGTATCGTATGGAGAAGCGTCAGTAAATTGATACCGGCGGTTTGCCCTCCGACGCTCTTTCGGCGTGTCCTCTAAGACGCTGTCCGGTCGGTGAAGGAGAGAGGAAAGATATACAGTGAATTAGACGGAAAGCGTGACCCAATTTTGACACGTAATTTCTTTATAATTATGTACACCATCTAATCTTTTATATGTATGCAAGCGACAGCAGAATCAATCTATTCGGGTTCAGCTGGTGTGAAAGCTGCACTGTGCACGGGTTCCAAGGTACTCCTCAAGCTGTCTGCGACGACATTTTCTCCTATATGTGTGTGAACATTGTTAAATTTCGAATACGATTAGATTATGCTGTATCTATCATTTGAGTCGTGTTAGATTCGAGAATTTGATACTCGGAACTTTCCCATACACCTGTATTTTACGGATAGTATAGAATAAGAATGGATGTTCGTGCTAATCTAGGGGGGGGGGGACAAAACAAAAACATTGCAGAGTCGCCTGAAATGTGTTAATCCGTGTTTAGTGGTAATACTGACTCAATACTGAGAGGCACTACAGTTAACACGCTGAACAAAGCAATTTTTTCGGTTCATATCTTGCTGTTTGATATCTTATCGAAGATGTTTCTGCCTTAGGTAATCTGTTGATTCATTACATAAATTGAAGCGGAACCTTCCTTCAATACCTTCGCACTGATGCAGGGCGTGTTTCCCTTCATTTTCTAAAGAAAAAGTATTAGGTATGCGATTCGATGGTCCAAGCGATATTTTTCAGAATACAGCCAAACCTCGATTTGCAGACGTCCGACATGATCTCCCGACAGAGTCCAACAGAAGCCCGAACACACAGTTTCGGTAATGAGTAAGCGATATCAGCACGAGACCATTCTTATCCTATCCCCTTGAATATTTGGCAACGTGACACATGGGGCATTCAGCCCTAAGTACACTAAACGACGGCGCATCATCTGCAACGGACAACTCCACATCGAGTGAGTCCGTTTGATGAATAGCCAATGCAACGAAGTCTGCAACCAGGTTAGGGATAGTGGGAATTGATACGAAGTTTCAAGTGTGGCAGAGCGATTACAACAAGATATACTGGGTCGTGGCATCAGTTGGCATTGTGGTAGGTAGCGAGAGTGCATCTTCGTGTGTCTGCTGATGTGCCCATAGAGATAGAGAGAGAGAGAGAGAGCAAATAATAAATGAAAGCTAGGGAAGTTAACTAGGACTCAGCCCGGTTGGCTACCCTAAACTGGGGAAAGGGAAAAGTAGGCGGAACGATTAAAAGAACGAGAGAAAGTCTGCTGGGGATATCATTGGGCCACTCAGTGCGGATCACAGCCGCTTACTCAATCAGGTAGCTTTCAAATATCACAGCAGCGCTTTTGTGGCCTTTCGTAGCTGCGATATGCGAGACCATGGTCCCAAGATCTTGTTCAAGGCGAACAATTTACTATCTAACTGACGATGATGTGCCCATAAAGCTCTTCGTGATTCGAGGATGTGTGGCATGGGGATATGCAGCAAGTCACACAGGAAAGCTATCGCCGACTCGGACAATCGTCTTCGACAGTTCCTGCCACCATTTTTTGCCCCCTCGGTATCGCTTCGATAAATCAAGTCGGAAGTGGCGCCCAACTTACTGGTCGCGGTCCGGGACGATGTTTTCATTTTCGGCGCCCTTCCTTCTGCCGGCCCGCTCTCCGCCGTCCGGCTGCTGCCACTCGAAGAGCGGCGGATTCGTGGTGCCGGTGACGTTCGCCTTCCCGGCGGCGGCGGTGCTGTAGTTGGCGGCGTTCTGCGAGGTGAGATCGTGCATCTGGCGCCTTATCTCGATCGAAGAGTACACCATGAGCACCACGAAGGTGCACATGAACGACACCGAGCAGACGTAGAACAGCAGGTTTTGGCTGCCACCGGGAGAATGGCAGGTCCAGGAGGAAACATGAGAGAGAGAGAGAGAGAGAGAGAGAGAGAGAGAGAGAGAGAGAGAGATGTAGAGAGTGTAGTGAAGACGGCGAACGCTGGCCAGTCATCGCCGCCGCTGTGCGCAGGGTTCGCCGCTGGTGTTGGAACTCTTGCTGCTCACTGACCGCCGCGTTAGCCGCCCTCAATCCGCAGCCGTTACACCTCTACACAGTTGGTGGAGGTGGTCTCAATAAAAGAGAGAGATAAAGAAAGAAATGAGAAAGAGGGAGGGAGTGAGTGAGAGGAGAACTTATTTTACAGAAAGCAAAGTGAACAACTGGACGAGATGGTTAACGTTAAACATTTTTTATATCCCCTGTCTTCTTTTTAATGCGATAGCAATTATTTGGACACTAAAGGTGAATTTTCGTTGTCGGCGTCGCCGTGCTGTTCCATATAAAGCCAAGGCGTGATGAGATCCTATTGCGCCCCGCACGCCGTACGCTGTTGGTGCGAGGGGAAACGCGCAAAGGGTGAGCCGAGAAGGATAGTGGCTTGATGCGCGCAGCTTTTGTCGCGCGCGAAAGGGAGAGGGAGGAGTGATAGGCGCTGAGCAGTGACCTGAGCGCGCGGTACCATTATGCGTGGTACCCAGCCGTACGCCGCTGCGCCCTATCTGCGGCAGTGTCACTTATGTCCACATGACGTCATGGATATCGTGGAATGTTTTTAATCAGGGGTCGTTTTTTTTTTACTAAATAGAGGCGATGTTCCTTGAAGCTGTGTCTACGTTAGAAAACGGCGAAGAAAAATGGACCACGGCTGCAAATGAATAGCTGCCTGTTAGAAAAAGAATTGCCAAGCCAAGACGAAGTTAGGCAATCCAGTTTTATTGCTGATAATTTACCAAAATGGTGACTGCGGGCTACGCGGTCGAATGTTTTAGAAAAATCACCAAAGATACAGTCAGTTTGTAAGTTCCAGTCCGCGTCGAAATGCAAATGTGTAGTTAATTAGTTGCGTCTCGCCTGACGAACCTCTCCTGAACCCATGCAGACTACTGCATACATTGGCGTTTTCCCCTGCCTGTTCGTTTCGCGTTCGGATGTTGCTAGACATACGACACACAAAAGCCTTCAGACGAGGATGTACATTATACCAGTGTCAGTGCTAAGGCCATTTATAACTTGCTGTCGCAAGTGAATGCTTCGGTGATCACAGGTTTCAATCGGAGGTACCCATGACACAGGCGACACAAATGAGGGCTCAGACGAAAGGATAAACGAAGCAGTGAAGACACGAAGTACAAACTGCTGCCGCAAGTGAAGTTCGAGCGGCACATGCAGCGCCAATTGCAGGTATTGCGAAGCGAGTGTGTTCAATGCAGGGCCGCTATGTTGTAGCGATGCCTTATGCCTTATTCTATGCTATTCTTATCACCCACCACACACGGCCGCCTGATCCCGGTGATAATGTGGGCAGACCGTCGCTCTGACCACTGGCCAAGCGCGAAAAGCCTGAAAAAGCATAGAATCGGAAAAGGCACCGCTACAAAATACCAGCCAATGACTAACGCGGCACACGACTCACGTGCGGTTGTCGTAGGCACGCCGAGATGGATTATACGGTCCCATGGGGCCGTACGTCATGATAGGGAGGTACGATGGTTGGACCACCATGGAGTATTGGCTGCTGTACGGGTAGGCTGCGAGGGAGCTCATCGCAGCGAAGGTTGGTGGGCGCTTTCAGTGGCAGATGGCTGCGGTGCGATGGGCCAGCGCAGCGACCGATTGGCTTCGTCTTCTTCGTGGTTTAACGTTCGGTAGTCGTAGTTGTTGCCGGTTGTTACAGCCAGAAAGCGGTACAAACCCACTATGGGGCTTGTGCCGTAACGTCACCTTAGCGTGATGTTACTATTCGACGCAATGTCACGTTACCGTAACGTTAACGTTGGACGTACTGTCAGAAGTCACGTGGTAAGGAGTTGTACCGCCATCTGGCATTCATCTAGGACGCCTTGGCTGTAGAGATGTGGGAATTTCCCACTTCTCTACAGCCTCTGCGTGCTTCCTTCCGGCCAGCTCTGGCCGGAAGGGAGCAACGCGGTATCGGACCGCACAGCGGTACGTCAGTTGCCGTGATCTAAATCACCGTGCTTCACGCCACTTAGACGGAGTCCAAGCAATGTACACCACAGAGGCACTGAACTTACGGCGGGCGAATAGTACAAGTTTCGAATAGGAATCAAATATTGAACCCATCCTATCCGTATTCAAAAAGAAACTATTCGGTATTTTGGAATATTGGAAACTAACTAACTGACTATTAAAGTCTTTATGGTTACTGCTCTCCGTTTGCTAAACGAATTTTGGTAAATTGTCGGCATTCAAAGTAACTACAAACATTTTCAAAGTATAATGCAGCATTAAAATGGGTTATGCAAACTTCGTTTTCGGTTTCGCGATGGAAGCCTATATGACAACCTGAGATTTTTACAGCGCAGCTGTTAAGGGATACTTTGCCCTCTATCGGCCCGCGGGCAGAAAAAAAGTCCCGAAGATAGTGCAATGCGAGGCTGAACCGCGGCGGAGGTGACGCAAGCGTTAAGCACTCGCCATACGTGGGCCAATCCCGAAGACAGTGCTAGACCCAGGTGGTTCAAAATTAGTCCGGCGTCCCCCACGGCGGCGTACTTCATTACCACTTCGTGGTTTTGGCACGTAAAATCCATAAATCTAATTAATGTTCTTTTTTAAAACTTGCTACCGCTTGTCACTCCTTTACTCTGCGGGTTGAAACTGTCAATTTGTGTTGTTGTAGATATTGTTTACATAGTATTAATACATATTCGCATCTTCAGTACAATAAAAAAAACTGCGGAAGCAGGACACTTCACGGACAAAAAAAAAATTTGTGAGTTTTCTAGTACGAACGAATCTGCATTCTACTCGAGAAACCTGAGAAATACAAATGTACCGGAACGAGATCGACCATTTCTCGCGTAACGTAAATAGAAAAAAAGTGTGTTATTTCAGGCGACTTGAATGTAGTAAATGATGTCTATAAAGCATTAAAAAGACATTGACACCCGATGCATCTAAAATGTACCCAGCCGCCATGCAAGCAACTAGATTCCGGGGCTTTCTTGAACAGTATTAGAGCACGTGAACAGATATCGCAGCACAGCTGAAATTAGATGAACCTCGAGATGCATGTAGTATACGTTTTAAATGTCGGTGGTGTTCGTTATTTCTTGTCATTCTTGCCTATCTGAAGCACGTCTTGGCGCGCAAATTTGCAGACTCAGCGCCTGCAGTGCTTTATAATGAGTGAAAGAAAACGAACATGCCCTAAAGAGAAAGAGTAATGGGACAGCATAGTAAGTTTGCGAGACAGCAAACACAAATCTCGGAGGAAAAAAAAATGGGAGAGAAAGGGGATTAGAAAAGAAAAATTGGACAAGAATTTTTGAAATGGGCAAGAAGAAGAGCGTAAATACGGGATGTGAAACTAAATTGTTAAAGCATAATATCTTGAGCACGAGAAGAAGACCAACGACAACATATTCATCTTGGGAGACATATGGGTCGCATGAGTCACTTGTAGGTGACCGGCCTTTTGTAAACAGAATCTTCATAATTCCCGCTAGTGTCTTTTGTGCCACTTTCTTGGATTTTTAGCCGCATTTTCCTTTAGGATATTTGCTTCAGTAAGCCTGACTGCCCAGTATACGTTAATCTTGTTTCTTTGACGACTTCTCGCGCCTTTTCTATTTTTGTTGTGCAAACATGGAAAAGTAGGCCACATCACAGCCGGCTACTCCAAAATCCGAAGTTTGATCCTCAAGCAACGGTAGGAAAGGAAACGAAAGAAGACCAAAATAATTTATCGTGCGCTAAACGAGAGTTTGTTCTACTATGTACATTTTGTGCACTTTATTAACAATCCATTTATCATGGGCGTGTAATTGATGACGACATGTTTTAAATGTTATGCGTATTATGAAGAGTTGCACATTCCCAGTGGCTCAAGTTCAGCGTCAAAGTGGTTCACTCACGAGTGTCACGCACCCAGTAGTGCACAACCAGTGACAAAAGTTGGTTTTCGGTTCGATAGTTAAATAGTCGAAAAGATAACTTGCCCGGTAATGCCAAGAATGCTATTCGCATTAAAAGCCCGAGTGCTTGGGTACCAACGCAAATGAAACAGAAGGAACGCTGATTCTTAGCCAATGCTCCTTTGTGGGTACACGGCATAGTTGAGGATTATCATCATCATCAGCACCAGCATCATCGTCATAAACATCGTCGCGTTCGGGTGGTTACGCTTCGGCATGGGGTACGTAGACCCTCTGTTTTCACTTTTGCTTTGGCCTTCTTGTTCAGCTTTCTGCCTTCCTTTAAGTTCTGCATGGCCATGCTTATACCCATACGAAAGCCTCTTTCCTCTATTGTTTAAAAAATTGGCAGCGAAGCTGACAAGAGGGCTTACACAATCGCTTTCATGTGGCGACGACGTGTGGGGTCGTGCTTGGCATCAAATGTCAATCAATGAGCAGCCAGATACGCAAGATGCGTTGGAGTCCCGAAACTTTGATCTGAAACGCAGTTATCATAGATTATAGACTACAGATCATAAATTAGCGTATAGGGTGTACCTCGCTCGAATAGACAATTTTGATTCTTGCGCGCTTTTTTTTTTCGTGGTACAGACGATCCGTAAGTTTTGCATCTTACGTCGTGTTTTACTGGCTCCACGCTTGACGTCAGCCAAGAAATTGTGCGGCTGAGCTGGCGGAAGGTCACGGCGTGTTCCAGCAACGGAACCTGCCCGGTGGGCCCGAAACGCGCACATGACCAGGGAGTTGGTGGTGAATCTTCACTAAAAGCTCTTAGTCGGCAAAATAAACAGGACTCATTCACTCACTCAGACAACATATCTGTTGCGTAGGTCTCCACTCGGACGCAGACCCACCAACATTTTACTCAATCGGGCTCAAACGCACCAAAATTATACTCAAGCGGCCGCACTCTGACTCAGACTCGCAAGAATTCTGCTCAGTCTTGCTCGTTCGGGCTCAAACTAACGGGTACGTGTGAACTTGAGTGAGTCTTAGTCAGTCGACTCAGGAGTGAGTTTACCAGCCTATGATAATAACAGCCGGCAAGCAGACTCCATGCACTTATCTCAAGACTGATGCTAATTTCAAAATTATTTCCTAGTGGACGCGCCTCGATGACTCGTTGGCTTCAATTCGTAAGTTGCAATGCGGGCCCTAAAGCAACGAGTCCAGAAAAGTTTATTAGTTTAATTTCAGTGGTTATACAATATGCGTGTAAATTTCTTCTGCTAGTGAAGCAGCCCTCTTCGAGCAATCCAGCTCAAGGACTGCAAGTGGGCGTTTACAAATTTTAATTCGCATGCACACAGACACTGTCACTGCGACGCCGACACGCAGGATTCTGAAGCCATGTTTGTAACGTTACCGCGATGCACTGAATATAAAAAAATTATATTATGGGGTTTTACGTGCCAAAACCACTTTCTGATTATGAGGCACGCCGTAGTGGAGGACTCCGGAAATTTCGACCACCTGGGGTTCTTTAACGTGCACCTAAATCTAAGTACACGGGTGTTTTCGCATTTCGTCCCCATCGAAATGCGGCCGTCATGGCCGGGATTCGATCCCGCGACCTCCTGCTCAGCAGCCCAACACCATAGCCACTGAGCAACCACGGCGGGTACACGGAATATAAGAGCGAAGAACAGTACCTTCTCGAGTCGATCACAGGCAGGGCGACGCAGCACACGGATCCTACTGTTCTTCTTTTCTTTTTCCTTAAATCTATCTTTTTCGCATCTTTTCGAAGCTAACGCCAGTATTCATGGGACTCAACCGCCGCTGGTATGCCTACTCTACCTCTTCTGGCGCAGTGCCGCCTGGAACGTGCCCGTTCCGCCAGAACCACCACCACCTGAACCAGTGCCGAGGTAAGCCCTGAAGAGCGGCAGTCGCGTAAAAAAGCGGTATCGAACCCCCTTTCGCTGGTATTTTAGCCACGCCGCATCTCGTAGCGTGAAATTGCATATGTGCTCAGTACGTCTAGAGACAATTATGCCAGGGCTGCAGTGAAAGATATATTGCAAATTTATCATGGTACGGGTACCCAAGATACTAATGCCTCAAGTATTTGAACTGCAGATACAAGTGGATTGGTTGTATCCGATGCGTTAACTGCCATTTGTATCCCAATATACTTGCATGTAGCATTGGTTAATTTCTCATCATAGCTCCACTGTCGAGGCAGCTGCAAGTTTGCACACTCTTACTTGCAAATTTCTGATCTCCCGCGAGCAGGCATACTTCATTTCAAATTTGCTTTACTAACACGTAGAAAGCTTTTTTTCCCCGATGTTCCAACAAAATAATATATCGAAATTCCGTAATACTCTATGGTGTTCTCCGTATGTGCAGCATGCTGATCAGGGAAAAATACGTTGCGTATTCGGTTATATTTATTTCATGCCGCCTTTCTCATGCTTGGCGATCCATTTGCAACGCGGGTCAGTGTCTTACATTGCTGCGTGTTCGTTTGCACAGTGTCGCGATTGTCCAACATAAGGCTTCAGTGCATAATCTGCGTATTATGTGTAGCTAATAGATTGCACTTGTTCTATGGGCATGAAAACATGCTTACGAACACTGCATCGGGCTATGTAGCTTTTGTTTCCAGGCGTCAGTGAACGACAATAAATGCAGCCTAGGGTTGTAAAGGTATAAAGAGTTCTACACACGAGAAAGTCGAAGGTTCGAACTTGGTGACGTATGTCGCAGCCTATGTGCCAAAGGGGATGCACATCATTACCATCATCATCATTGCAACTACGGCATGAGGATTTGCACCAATGTTCAAAGCACGCGTAATTTTAGGTCAAAGGTAACTTTCAAGATGGAGCAGTACACGACGTTGGACACGGTCTTGCCAAATAAGCATTCTAATTTTCCTTCGTGCCCCTCAGACGGAGAAACGGTAGATCATGTAAAAGCAGGTTATCATGAGCAGAGCGATCATGTAAAAGCAGGCTATTATGAGCAGAGCTCACTTCTTTTATAGCAGAGGCTTGACAAAAAAAATATGCTCGCAAACGTTTGCGGGAGATATTGGCGATCACCTGCAGTTGGCAACCATACTCACCATTTTCATTCTTACTAGACGGCGCTGAAAAAATATATGAAGAAAACTTTCGCAACTTTCGCAAAACTGACTCACAGTGTAGAAAATGTGCGAATACGTCGTGAAGCTAACCAAGTAAATATTACTTTAGCGCACGCGTCGTCAGCGCAGAGGAAAGGGTGTTAAACCTAAAATTCTAGACAGGAAGAGCAACAGTGGACAGGGGAGAGGAAAGCAGCTGCGGAACTATATCGAGCCCCGAAGAATGAAATCAAGAGAGCGAAGTTTTACGATATTTGAAGGCGCTCAGCGCTGCTGTACGAATCCACATAAGCGTATACAGGCTGTTTCACGTAACTTGAACCGAACGTCAAAAATATGCATATGCCACTAGGTGGACAGAACCAAGGTAATGTTTGCCGTCGCTTGGAGGTACTCGGATTATTTTTTTTTTACAGCGAAGCTGTATACCTCTACCGCCCAAGAAAATTTCATGTCGTTGTAAGCAAAAAACTCTCATAAGTGGGCTGATCACGGAGACAGTGCAATGCCGGGCCGACCCGCGGCGGAGATGAAGCAGTCGCTAAGCCCTCCCAACACCTGGGCCGATACCGAAGTTAGTGCAATACCGGGCTGACCCGCGGCGGAGGTGAAGCAGTTAAGCACGCACCATACGTAGGCCGATCCCGAATATAGTGCAATGCCGGCCGGACCCGCGGCGGAGGTGCTGTTCGCCATTAAGGGGCCTACATACAGATCTTCCCTGGTCATCCTTCTTCGCAGAGTGGAAGGGCACTGAGATGTTTTATTTTGCATTTCGCCTATTTAGATAATTAGTCTTAATCAACATCTCGATCATTATAAATATATGAAAAACGTGAATGAGAAAACTGTAGAGCAACATGAAAAACTCCCGATGCAGCTTTCTGTTGCTCAATACGTGCTGCATAAAAACAAATTCCGAGCGTGAAAGAAGCCCTCGAATGCACGCGATATTACCGCGCGACTGGCCACTCGAAGCTTCTTTGGAATGTTCGCTACCAGGTTTATTTACATTGCCGGACGCGTGGAAGTAGGTGGCCGAAAGTGTTCCCGAGACTGCGCCAAGGTAGCGGGCTCGGCACAGCGCCAGGAGCACTGCGAGCCGGCGTGTCCGGTGAACACCACCTAGATAGCGCAATGCCTTTTCACTCCGGTTCATGACGTCATGTCACCTGGCCCGACCACCATAGAATCTAATGGGCACACTCCCGAGTATGCAGCACTGGTTTTGACGTCACTGCTTTCATCACGCCAGCCTTATCAATGTAAATTCCGGGCCAGGTAGCGTGACGGTATGGATCGCAGTAAACTGGCCTTGTGCTACCTAGGTGGTGTTGGTCCGGGGCCGAGTCAGCCGAAACCTCGCGAAAAGCGATCGCGTCCCCGACAGCTTCTACTGGGCGAGACAGCTGTCGACGACGAAGACGACGACACACCAAATCGCGGGTAGTTTGGACACAGAAAGCTTCGCTTTAGAAGCGATGGCTTCACGGAGAGTTGGCTTGCGAAGGCTGGTTGCGTGACGCGAAGCTCTCGTATAGTTCCTTCGCTTCCTCCACGGTGGCACCATAGAGAAAGACATTCAACAAGAGCGGACATCCCCATAGAGCCCAGCGGCGATCCCCGTAGAGCCCAGCGGCCGAACTGACTGTAGCGCACCAAGTCGCTGACAAAACTTGAACCGCACTTCCGGTTTCGGTTTAGGGCGCGGTTACGCTGGCTGCGCTGGTCAGCGCAGCATTTGTTTTGGTTTCTACTGCTAAACCACGCGCGGTCTCAGTGAGGGATATCTTTTGCTTATTTAAAATAAATATGATTGCGAGCTATCTTTACGAGCCTCCATCGAATCTGTCCGCTGTGCGACGTGCTATTTCATAAAGTAGACGCACGACGCCTTGTGAAATGAGGAAATGTTTATTTCGCTTAACATAAAAGCTCGTTCCGGGCATTTGTTGAGTTCATCCAAAGTTGTGGCCCCAGGTACGCGGCAGTTTCTTCCCGTACGAAGTCCCATCGGACGGCATAAGATGAAACAAAAAAAAGTAAATTACAAGCATGTGTCATTTCGGTATTTAGACCTTACAGGAAAGCTGCGTGTAGAGGCGAAACGTGCAAAAGTGGTGAATGGGCGATATTACAAAACAAAACAAAAATAGAAAGCAATTCGCTTTGGCAAACATGGGGTAGAAAACACCCGTCTCATTCCACATAATTCCATACATGAAATATGGCGAAAACATCCCATTCCTAAGCATTCCTCTATTCCCGGGCATTATTCTCCACTCTTTAAAAGTACAAAGCACACAGACGACTGCCTGTTTTCGACAACTTGGCCTCAGCCGACGTGATGGTACGCCACGTATACACACGTGGCCACAACAAGGGCTGCCAGTCAGACGCTCACAGAATGCCTTCTACGCGCACTCATGACAAATGCATGGGCGCAGAGCCTGTTTTCACGTTCAGAAGACGGAATTTTCGAGCATAAGGGCCAAAATGCGAAAACACCCGTGCACTTAGATTTAGGTGCAGGTTAAAAGAACCCCAGGTGGTCCAAATTGCCGTAGTTCCACACTACGGCGTGCCTCATAATCAGATCGTGGTTTTGGCACGTAAAATCCCATATTTTTTTTTATAACTTGCCGGTTTTTCATCTTCTCGGCGTTATCTTTCGCACTTTCTGCCCACGCAAGCAGCACACTCCCGTCTTATCACTCTCGACAATAGATCGTCGCGCTTTTGACAATCGTGAGCACCGAAAGAAGGTACACCCGTGAGCAAAAGTATACGGACCACGGGAGCGCGTGCCAAACTGCATCGACGCGCCGTCTACCGACGCGGTGCCTGCTGTCGAGAGGGCCGCTAGAGCAGCGGTGCGCATGCGCGTCCCATCATATCTGCTGGCCTGACATGTAGCCTTGCCTGACGTGGCTACGGTGCTTGTAGACTAAACGTCCACTGGGCGTCGTTTTCTCTGTTCCGTCGCGTCTGGGCCGTTGTTTTACGCAGCGGCTGGGCTGGCACGCGCGTCCGCCGCGCTTCGTTTTCATTCTTTCTTTGGGGGGAATTATCGCGCGCCGCACTGCCTTCCCTGACGCCTTCAGATGACTCGCGGAAAATGCCTTTCTGCGGTGTTGTATTATCTCGAACTGTTCCAATGTTTGCTGTCGGGGTCTCCTCACGGCATCGCGTTACGAGAGGATACCACGGGACCTCCGAGGCGTCATCACCGCCTATGGAAAATTAACAGCGTAGTGAACTCATGCATACAGTAGTGAAAATTATAATCTCCGAAAATAACAGCAGCACGTTGGCTTGTTCTAAGTTCCCTCAAGACCGTAGTCTGTCGGTGGTCACCCCGACCAGTGATTCAGGTCGGTCACCCCGACCCGATTCGCAAGGGGGCAACTGTAATTGGAACTTCACAGCTGCGTGCACCATACAGCTGCACCTGATTTTATATTCTCGCGAATTTGTCAGCGTTGCTGCAGCTGTCTGTAGTGGCACCCTCGCGTGCATTTCTTGTTCAAGTCTTGTTGAAGGGTTTGAAGAAATAAAGGCAATACGGTGCCGCTAATTTCTCGTTTTAGCACCTTACTGCTTGCGGAGCATAGTAGCGTCAGCAACTCAGTTCTACTTCTTAACGCGACGGCGGACGCCGATTGCAAAACCTTGCTTCTACCTGCGGCAGCAATCATTGGAACAGTTCGAGATCATACAACGCCGCAGAAAGACATTTTGCGCGAGTCGTCTAAAGACGTCAGAGAAGGCAGTGCGGCGCGCGATAATCCCCCCAAAGAAAGAATGAAAACGAAGCGCGGCGGACGCGCGTGCCAGCCTAGCCGCTGCGTAAAACAACGGCCCAGACGCGACGGAACAGAGAAAACGACGCCCAGTGGACGTTTAGTCTACAAGCACCGCAGCCACGTCAGGCAAGGCTACATGTCAGGCCAGCAGATATGATGGG
Source organism: Dermacentor variabilis (assembly GCF_050947875.1). NCBI lineage: Eukaryota > Metazoa > Arthropoda > Arachnida > Ixodida > Ixodidae > Dermacentor > Dermacentor variabilis. The sequence continues at coordinate 31,568,800 of NC_134578.1, read as the reverse complement.
ACGCGCATGCGCACCGCTGCTCTAACGGCCCTCTCGACAGCAGGCACCGCGTCGGTAGACGGCGCGTCAATGCAGTTTGGCACGCGCTCCCGTGGTCCGTATACTTTTGCTCACGGGTGTACATACATGTTGTTCGGAGGGGTGCGCATAAAAATCGTCACAAACTTGTTTCAGTAAGCTTCAGTGCACGCGGAACTAACTGCCTCACCACACCATGGCCCAGCTGCTTTTCGCTTACTGCTTCACAACGCCGGTCGGGGGCACCGTGCTTCAAAAGTACCCCCCAAAAAGTAACGACATTAGGTACAATAACGCGGGGGGTCAGAGAAAGTGGTACAAACATGTCCGAGAGAGATTCAATACACGTAGAACCAACTGGCGACAAAGGCCGAGCTATTTTTTTTCGGCAACTGCGTCACAACGTCGGTGTCGTGCCGCGTATAAGTCTAAATTGCTTGAAATGCAGCGCCGACTGTCGAAGAAGATTCCTCACCTTGCCGTAGTCGAATAGCGCGGCGGTGTCGTGTCGAAGCGCATAAGGAACGGAAGAACACGCCGACGGGAGCCCAACGAACCAGGCCAGATCCAAAAGAGACAGACGGGTCGCCGAACATGCGCACGATGCGCGCAGTCGGCCTCGTACGCTTCGGTGGCGTGTGCTGCCACTGGTCTGGCGCATGGCACATGCAAGGGCATGCATCTGGCGCGTCATTGGCTTGTTGCTAGGTGACGCAAGAAAATAAAGTCGCAACGCATAAGTGCATTCATAGGCATAGCTTTCGTGATCTTAGCGGGAAAGAATAGAAAGAAATAAAACGCACTCCGTTACCCTTATGTCACATTCGTTTTGTTTTTCCTATGCTCGCGTTAGCTAAGAGATGTCATTATTTCTAGTGTGACGTATTTCCTGTCGCCAGTTTTCGCCGAGTGTCCGCTTCCTGTTGAATTTCTTTCTCGACGGTAGTACTGTTTTCCCTCGTGGGCGTCGTCCGTTCAATTCGTCCCTTCTTCGGAGCTCTTCGCAGTCGGGAGGGCTGTGCAGCTGTTTTATCCACGGGACAGTCGTCAGCGAAGTGGGCCATCGTGTGGATTCGCTATTCAGTGTCTTTTTAAGGAGTGAGCATGGCTGAGGCGAACGCCCGGCGCTGCGAACGAATGCGGAAGGGGCAAGCGCAAAGGTGAAATCATTATGGACTACTAACTAGCCGCAGTCATTTAGGGAAGTCGCCTTGAAACCTCAAATCGGAATCTCATCTCTCTCTCTCTCTCTCTCTCTCTCTCTCTTGCGTCCAGTTCGAAGCCAAAGGGGGTGACCGAGGAGACGCTGTACAAATGCGTCAACGATGTACTCGACGCGGCGACCAAGAAGCGCCGCAAATTCCTGGAGACGGTGGACCTGCTGGTCGCGCTGAAGGAATACAACTTCCAGAAGTACAAGCGTGTCAGTGGCGTCGTCAAGTAAGCAAATCTACGCGTGTTGGAAACTGTACCCGCGCTTTTCAAGCGCGCCTCGAGTAGCAGATCGATCGTGTAAGCTGCCATCGCAGGAACAGGTTGACGAGCATTGTAGGCAAAGCAAAGCACCAATACTAGCGCCCAATTAAGGAGACAAGAGATGTCCACAGTGCGCGGTCCCGTAAAGAACCATCTAACCTGCAGCACATTATCCGGGAGTGTTCAGGACATAGTGATGTTCACGAACGGGCAATAGGAGACATTCCTATGGAAAAAGACTGCCGAAGGTCACCAGTTGACACATTGAACGCACAGACAGGGCTGCTTATGTGTGTTTGATGTGTCTTATGTGTCCTCGTGGTTCTATTTTCATTATAACTCGGTTCTGAGGCGTTGTACCGCCGACATGCCCCAAATCCCAACCATCGTCGGTATACCATTTATTCGTGGACTCACCTTGCAGGACGATAGTTGTAGCATAACTGTAGGCCAGGATCTTGGAGCTCGCAATAGGAAGCGCAGCTGCAGAAGTTTATTAGGCTCTGACAGCAGCGCCGAAAGGCTAAACAGGACTTGCCTGACTATCAGTTCTCTGTCCTAACACAATTATTTCGAGAAAATCAATCAATCAATCAATCAATCAATCAATGAAGCTCGACTTTGATGATCATTGCAAAAGATGCCAATGCATGTCGATGTCTGATAGCACCACTATACTGGGCATATAGAAGCCTGAACAGTGCAGATTGTTAATGCGATGCCTTTTGCGTAAAACAAGACGACGGATGCATTACCACACTTCTTATCGAGATATCAAGTGAAAATTTTAGGCACCGGAACAGGTTCGTGCGCGGTGCGCGCGCCTGATAGAAGATTAGGATGATATGTCGTGTATTGTCGAGTTTTGAGGCGAGTTCGCCTTTCACGCATGTGATCAGTGGTGCATTAAAGCCAGTCAAGTCATTTCATGTCCAGCGCCAGTTCTGTGCATTTAGTGTTTGTCTTCGTCTTGCTCAGCGCAATATGCAAGTTTCGTAAAGACTGAAATTGCACTTGTAGCATGCGATTGTTTACTCCGTGGGTTCATATCGAAAAAAAAAAATACGTCGTTTGAGTTTGCGTTGTTGATGTGGCTAGAGGAGCTTGCTATTGCATTCAACGCACGTGTGGTCACTGAAGAGCGAGTGCTACTCTAATGGCTAAGGATAATATAACCTTTCTTAAAACTAAAGAAAACCTTGAATTTTCACTAGTATAGTTACCGCATTTTTGGGTGACCGACATAATCTGACGAGCACAGCCAAAGGGTTGGCCTGTGTTCCCCACACGAGCTTTAGCTCGGAAGGAGTTGCAGTTAATGTGTTAAGAATGTGCTATAGACGTAATTGAATGTCACCCGTTCCGTTGTACCTTACTCCCGCGATTGGCGACCAGTTACTGTAAATGCGTACGTGTGCAAGCATATCCTCCGAGTCCCCACTCATCTTTTGTCTCCCAATCTCAGAGGCTACGATGTACCCCAAGCCTGTTCACCTCATTGTGTCGTCGTCTTTCTGGACAGGCTGCCGCACGTTCTAAAGCCGAACATCCGGGCCTGCCTGATCGGCTACGAGGCGGAACGTGAAGAAGCCAAAGCCAACCACTTGTACTTCATGGATTGTGACAAAGCCAAGAAGCTGAATGGGCGGCGCAAGGCGATTGAGAGGCTCGGTGCGTGTTCGTTGCAACCAAACGTTTTGTAGTGCAGCGTTTGTCAAAGCTTGCCACAAGGAGCCGACACCAGGGGTCCTCGGGGAAGTACTAACAGTTAGGACTGGGACCCTCAGGAAGGCCTGTCAATGATCAGCAACTTCTACCTGAATACTTTGACTGATTTTAAGGCGCTTTGTTGCGCGCACACAGAGTGTTCTCCTATCCCGCTTTCCTCTTTCTGTTCGCCCTTTCCCTTCCCACAGTGTTGGGTAGCAAACCAGACGCTAGTCTGGATGACCTCCCTGACTCCTCTCTTTGTTATCTCTCTCTCTCTCTCTCTGTACCTGAATACTGAGCGAAGTAGCTAAGGACGTATTTAGCAGCAACCTACGAGCTGCAAACTTTACATTGATATATGTCAAATGAAGCTAGACCTCGACAGAACATGGCGCCCACTACCTAGTGTAAGGTCTTATTGGTTGTGGAGGGCGAGTAACATTTGAAGCTCTCAATACTCCACAACACGCGGATTGTAATATGCAATTTCGTTAATTTCAGTGTCGCCAACCGTACAACTTGTCCTTTGCGCGGAATTAATTTACCCAAAACAGGGAGAAACATCCTAATGAAAGCCGGTGATCGATATATGAGCCGGTCAGAGGGTCAGCGAGCACCTAGAACTGGAACGAGTGGGTACAGCACATAAGAGAAAACCACCGCGGGGAAAACAGAAATGATGCCAACGATGGCGTTTTGTTGTTTCGGATTACCACCAACTTGACCAAACCACCACATCTGTACTACGGCGGAAGTTTTGAAATCACTTATAGTGTGGCAGCGGACGCGCGATTAGGCTGTCGTATTAGGGCTCCACTATAAGACTTTCGTTGCTGCAAAGCTGCACGCGTTGAGAGGAATAGCTGTTCTCACTAGCTGCACGTTTACGCTAACCCAACAAAGTCTTGTCGAGTCGCCCGCCGGTCCCTATAGGAGGCCGGGTCGAGCGAGTGTCGAGGCAAGTTTGCTCAACCCGCCAGCAAGGGGTGGGCTGACTCGTCAAACCGGATTTGCAAGGTGCATTTAAACGCTGTCGGCTCAGCACGAATTCTTGCCGGACCCGTCCAGGCCACGTCCATTTGCACGAAGTTGCTGCTCGACCTCGGAAACACCACACGTTCCATGGAACCCACGTGATTGGGACCACGGACGCATCTTATTACATGCCGAAGTGAAGCTCTTGAGAAAATCTGCAAGCACTTGCAAGGTGCGAGGAACGAGTAAGGCCAACTGGAGCCCACATACTCTAGTGACACGTCTTCATGGCCTAGTGAGGTTAGACCCACTTGTAGCAGAAGGTAGAGCGAAAAAGACACGAGCACATCGGATCGTATAAGATTGCGTCTTTCCCGCGCTACCTTCTGAGGTGAGTGGATCGCAAATATTTGGGCGCCTCCTTTGAACGACTGCTTTATAGAGTTTGATACAATTTAACGCCACAGTTGTCACGGGGAGTAATGTTGAATTGAACCTGCGATAACACAAAGTTGTGTTTGGGTTCTAATTACTTAACTAGCACGTAAAAAGAAAAAAAAAAGAAAGAGGGACACGATTTCTAAAAGAAATTTACATCCCTGCGGTACGTTAAAGGACAGTGGTAGTTTTCAAGCTCTCACTAGGTACGCGTACCTTATGGTTAGTGCATACTGTGTATATGCTGACTTCAATTTCTATGGATGCATTTTTGATCACCAGTGTTTCTTGATATTGTCACACTTGCTTTTTTGCTTTATTTGTGCCTAATACTGAGGGCTAGCTACCAGTATTGCGGAGAGCAATTTTACAGAACGCTGCTTTCTCATTATGCTGTATTACTATAACGTAATAACAACTGCAGTGAATCTTTTGTAACGTCAAACTTAATAGAAGTTGGTCTGTCGGTCGGTATATGCAAGTGGTTCCAACGCTGGTGCAGCGGCAAGGTACGACGCCTTCCTGGTACCAGAGGCGCAGGTCGCAGACCTAAAGCGAATCTTGGGACCCATTTTCGCAAAGCAGAGGAAGTGCTTCACGCCGTTGCCGCCTAGCGTGCCAATACTTGAGAAAGTCGAAGAGCTCAGGAGCATCACCAGGATGTGGATGAAGAAGGTGGGTTAAATTCATGCGCCCTTACAGTAAAGAAAGACGAGAAGAAAATCTAACAAAGAGAGTAAGGAAAAGAAAGAAACAATAAACAAAACGTACATGTCTAAGTAAAAAAAAAGTTATGGGGTTTTACATGCCAAAATCACGCTCTGGTTATGAGGCAACCACCTGGGGTTCTTTTATATGCACCTAAATCGAAGTACACGGGTGCTTTCGCATTTCGCCTGCATCGAAATGCGGCCGCCGTGGTCGGGATTCGATCCCGCGACCTCGTGCTTAGCCGCCCAACACCATCGCCACTAAGCAACCGTGGCGGGTTACATGTCTAAGTACACGATCGTTTGACGAGCTTCTGCGTATGATGACACTGCGTATGACGACGCACTTTCTCCTTTAAGTAATTGCTGCAAGTCGTCGCAGGCCTGTCCGCTAACTTTGCCATTTCGAAACAGGTATCAGCTGAGAGCACATTCGTAGGCGGAGGTACCACATTGCCTAGATTACTACTACTATGCCATACCGATAACATACAATGCATTTCGAAGCGATATTTTGCGTTGAAACGCTAAACTTAACTATACTCACTGCTATTGTAGGAGCAATTAGCAAGAAAAAATCTGCAGTGACAACAGTATCGGATCATACACTTGAACTATATTATAGAACGACAGTGAAACCGAATAATAGACCTAAATAGATCTTAGTAGGAGTTACAACCTGCGACCACTCAGCCTCTCAGTTTATTCAAATAAATTCGACTTTTGAATGACACCTGACGGATCAAACTTGCCTTGCATTCCGGAGTTGCAGAACATGTAGAAAATAGGCGAGTTCTGTCTACGGTGTCAGGACTTCGTTTTCTTTTTCATGTCGTCGCGTGCAGGAGATGACGTTCAGCATCTCCGTGGGACACGTGAAAATGAGCGCCCAAGAGCTGGCCGAAAACGTCGAGGCGACCAAGACCGCACTCCTGGCTCAGATCGGGAATCGATGGGAGACCATCAATGCTCTGAGCATCAAGTCGACCATGGGACCCGCGTTCAAATTGTGCTGACTACTCCATGCGTACCGATCTCGGAGCCGCCGACACGTGAAGCGTTGCTGCTGGCAGCCATGCATAAAGAGCACTAGACCACCCACACGTTGCTTTGTTTTTTGCTGTTTTGATTGCATGCAGCTGTGCTGAAAGGGCATTGTAGGGAGACGCGCGGTAAAATAATGCGCAAAATGAAGCTGTGACCTCGAACGTCACGAAGCTGCTGTGCAGATTATAAGGCACGCCCACGTCTACCCTGCGCGTTTACCCCACACAAGCCGTCTTTCTTTTTTTTGTTGCTTTCAGTCACTATTCGAATGCGCGCGACCGCCGAGGCTTCGGATTAAAGTCGAGCTAAGCAGCAATACAGCACGCCACAATAGCCAAAGCGTAATGCTAATCTTGCAGACACCTCACTAGCTTTGCTTTATGAGGAGAGTTGATGTGGTTTCAGAAAATAAAGATGTATTGCAGGAGTCTCCACAATTCTACGCGAACTCAAATTTCCCGCTACGTACGACAGTGTTGCAAAGGTATTTCATGGGTGACAGTTCCTTGGAAGCTGCGTAACATAGGTTAGCTTGACAGGAAGCCGCAGAGACTACACTGAGAGAGAAAGTGAGTGCGGAGAGGAAGAGGTAGTGTTATGTACGAGAGAACTCAACAGGAAACTAAACAGAGAGGAAAGCAGCATCAGTCTGTTTCAGCTTTGCGTTGATGTCGCTAGCGTGTAAGCTACGCGCGAGAGCGCTTATTTTGCTGTCTTTTACAGCGAAGCAGTATATGGCTAGCCGATTCTTCCTTCCGTTCATCCACCTATCTTTCGGTCACCGGTACGTCGAAAGCTTTTTCGGCGTAACCTCATGCGCATGCGTGAAAAAAAAAAAGGCGCGCGATTAGCCAACATCACCTGATAGCACAGCTCCTGTTTACTCCGATTCATGGCGTGATGCTACCTGGCTCGAGATTTCCATTGATAAGGCTGGCTTGATGAAGGCGGTGACGTCCAAATCACTGTTGCCTACTCAGGAGAATCCCTAGATTTAATGGCAGTCGGGCCATGTAACATGACGTCATGGATCGGAGTGAAAAGGCCTGGTGTTATACAGATGGTGCTGGATTAGCTGCGCCAGTAGTGACGTCCTTGCTCTCCGTCGCAGCCGGAGAATTTCTCTGAACGTAACCGCAGAGAGCGGTTACGCTACCCCCCAGCACACAAAACACTGAATAAGTCTCAATACACCACTTGGCGACTCCTTCAGACACGACTTTTCCGAACCCCGTGCTTTGCAACCGCATGTACCCCGATACATACTCCCAACTCTGCAAAGCATGCAAGGCCCGCGCTGACCTCGATCATATTATCTGGCAATGCCCCAAAGCCTCACCCACCAACACCTCCCGCACTAACACACGCATCATTAGTACGGCCGAGCAGTGGGAGACATTGCTGCTCAGCTTGGACCCAGAGGAGCAGCTCTGGGCAGTCCGGATGGCCGAAGACGCCGCCAGAAAGCAAGGACTGGCCGCCGTCTGAGGAAGGGGGGGATTGGGGGTTAGTCTCCCGACCCCCGCCACCCCTTAACCCCATCAAGGACATAATAAAGTTTTATCTCTCTCCGTCGCAGCCGAGCACGCTCGCAGCAGTTTCTCTCCGGCTCCGAAATGGGTAGGCCACGCGCCACACGTACTACAGAGGAGCAGGCAGCTTTCGATCAGCAACGCGGCGAACAGAACCGGAACGGGCTCGTCTACGACGTGCCGATGCTGCAGCCCGGGCACAAGAACAGACTGATGGAGCCGAGTTCATGCAACAACCGCGTACCGAGAATCCGGCAGCCTACCAAGCCGTCGTTTAATGAACCGTCGGGATTAGCCCGGTGATAAACACCGAGGCCGCACGTTTCAGCTTCGCTGGTTAACCATCTGCACGGAGGGCTCGGGAGATGATTTTTTTGTCCTTTATCGGGATTTTCTTATTTTGTCTCAGTACACCCTTTCAGAAATCGATGGTTTGACGACATCTCGTCTGTTCGGGAGGAGGTATGTTGAACGAATTATAGTAAGGCGGTACGAAACAAGACTAAAATTTGTAAGTTTATGCTCAACTTGCATATCAAGCACTTTGGTTCGAGTAGTCGCTGTTGCCTCAGAACATGTATGACTGACAGAACACTCTTCCTTCACGTACTCGTGCACTGACTGGGTGCTTTTTGCCGTCGCTTTACTTAGCCGTCTTTGATTTCTGCTTCTCTGGGTTAGGTAGACACTTTCTGGCAGTCTTTGCCAAAAATTGGTTTTGTAGGGAGATGAGGTGATAATGGTTCTCACCTCTGCATCTTTAGTACGCTGAGTGGTTTTCCCCAACGCCTCTGCGGCGTGCGAAACACTTTTGTCACTGTTCGATTAATGTGGGTCTGCTTATGTACAGCTTCATGTGCTCGTTGAGCGCGATGTTCTGCGAAAGCAGCAGTGGATGTCTTGTTCTAGTGCAGCCGTGCCCTCCTAGACAAGCTGATAAATTGTACAGAGCGGCCACAAGCAATGAGCTCAATAAAGATGATGTTAGGGCTCACGAAAACTTCCTTGGCGCGTTTTACCATCTGTTAAATATTACTAAACTAATTTCATCACGGTAAATATAAACAGGTACGTAGCAAAATCTTCTTGAAAGTGTAGCTAATGAAGGCAATAAATAAAACAAAAAGTTTCCTTGGTTGAGAAAAGTACTGGGAGTGCGCTGTAATCGCTAGAAAAGATAGGGTGACTTGATTTCTGGCTCCTTTTGTGATAACCTCTACTAATGTCCACTCGGTACGCATATTTTCTCCCCTAATGTCCATCACTCAATGGCGGCTGTTTTCAAGCCGAGGAAAGTATATAAGGGGGAGCGCCCACTTGAGGCATCGGTGCGGCTCTCAAGCCATAGAGGAAACGTTTACGGAGTCATTTATGATTACCTCTGCAAAACATGAAGATTACTTTTTTAATGACTGCGTACTTTTTAGTTCTTTTCCCAAATTCGTCAAGTTGGAATAGTGAAAATAAACAAATTACGAAAATTAGCTGTACTTAATTTATAGCAGTCCTGAAAATGTATCTTAAAGATTTTTTTAGTTGTTGCTTTTACAGTTTGTTTCTATTTTTAATCCACCCATTTCTTGGCCTATCCCCCGTAGTGGGTACGAGCGACATGGTCGCTGGGGGTAAGCAAGAACAAGTTCAATATACATCTTGATGTTCTCTTCACTCCCAATTTTTTTGTTCTTGTTCAATTATGGGAAACTTTTTTTGCTTCTTTGAGGTTTTCCGAAAAGCTGGACGGCTGAATTAGACGTAATATTAATTAAAATATGATGTTTATTTTTCATGTTCGTTCATCATTATCTACTCAAACACCACCCGAGTGTTGGTCGATCTCCCGTAGGACGTCTGTGCCACCTTATGAAATAAATTATCACCATCATCATCATAAGAAATCTTTCGCGTTCGGGTGGTCTTGCTCCAGCATGAGGTACGTAGACCCTGCGTTATCAGTTTTTATTCGGCTCTGCCATTCAGCATTCTGCCTTTCCGTAAAGTCCTGTACGACATGCTGACACCTGAGAAAACCTTCTTTCTCTGGTTTCATCGAGGTACGGTTTAGGATTATTCGCTTAGGCTAAGCGTGGTCCCAAATTAGGCTTTATGTGATAGCTGCACTCTTGTTTTCCGGGGCAGTGGGGGCCGATTACATTACGTCGCTCCAGATTACACAGTAAGCATCTCCGCCGTAAGATGCTGAATCCTGAGCGACTAAGAAGATTAAGACGCAGTGTCGGTGGTGTGCGCAAACATAAGGGCTAGGCGTGATGTTGTAAAGCCATGTTATTCAAGGGCAATTGTTCAGGCCCTCCTGCGGCGATTTCAGTTTAGTATTCAACACCGTGCGCGTATCAATGCATTTATTTAACATTTTTTGCAGAACGCTATTTTGGGCTCTCTGATTTATGTGCAAACCTGTCCGTGCTCCTTTTGGCTGCGCAATGTAGCCGACTAGAAGAGCGCATCTGGGCCTAACCTGCGCAGCGTGTTTTTTAAAAATCTGCAGCACTTCTAAACATGGCTAGCGGCAGATAGCAGAGTTATGCTCCTTCAGCCTAATTACTCCCAGAGGCGGATATTATTGGCAAGTTATATCGAAATTCGTTATCGTAGAAGTACAATACTTTCATAATCGACGAGCTAATTAATTACCTAACGGCACATAATGTAGCTTACAAATTAGAGCCGGATGAGTTAGCAAGCCGTATCCACTTGGGACGATTTCTGAGCACGACGCCAGTTTCCAAATATGCGTTTCGAAAGGCCGGACCCTGGCCAAAACACACGCACACACTCCTAATACTCTTATGCCAACGCATTAGTAAAACGGCTTTTTGAGCAGCGTGGTCAGCGGGTGCGCTATGGTTGCATGCTTTCAAAAACGCCCCAAAATATGAACAGGGGCCTACAAAAATGCGGACATCATGGGAAAGGTGAAATCGCTGAAAATATCAGAACAGATGTTACTTTCTGCGGTAAACAGTAAAAACCTACGACGGTGACCATGTTGACCAAATTTTCCGGCAAATAAATTGGCTGTATAAGAAGTTCACCTGAAACCCGATGGGGCGAGGTAAGGTGAGAATGTTGGCAGGAGATGAACACAGGCCCATCTGGTTCTATGGCCGGCGCCAGCGACCGGGACTGCCCATGAGGGTGCTAACAAATTTCTCATGTGCTGACTCCCACCTTCCTCGAGCTGCCAATATTTCTTTCGATGTCTTTGACAGTCGCATAACTCTTCAATAGCTCTTCAGCCTTCGTGGACGTGGGTAGCATTTTTAGGTTTTCGATATCCGCTAGTCTACAAATTTGTGGGTATAATATAAAGCCAGAACAGCAGCATGACAGTGAATACGGAGAACAAAGAAATCTCACATGTCACAATAATCTGAAATGGTGGCCTTCCTTCACGCACATGATTTGCAGCCACCTGACAGTATTTTGACAACTAAGTGCAACAAATGTGTATATGCTACTTAAAGGTGTACCTGGCCCGGTGGCCAACAAAGTTAACTGCTATTGTGATCATCTTCGGTCATAGCTTGCTGGCGGACAACGACACAGAGAGAGCTCGCACTGTCCTTGTGCTGTGCTTTATGAAGATGCCAAACCAAATTGTTCATGCGTCCGTCTTAATACTTAAGCGCATGTTCGCTCGATTTTCAGCTGCTGCGGTAGCCCAAGAGTTCCTCGTACTGCTGCACGAATTTGGAACGCTAAATCTTACCCACAAATACAGAATACGTTCCGACTGATGACAAGCTGCTGCGTAGTGCTTTGGACGATTATCCCAGAGTGTTCATTTCGTACCATTAAAAAAAAAAAAACGTCAATAGCGATATTTAGCAGTAAGTGCGAGAGAAATGCGTTAGCACTACGTCGCATCTTTTTGTGGTCCCGGATGCATGACTTAAAGCGCGTGCACCACGTTGAGAAGCGTTGTTCCAGAGCTCACTAGACACATGTCCTGCCTTTTCGAGGATTGAAGTGCAACTGACGATCGTCCGGAGCATACCACCTGCAGTTGCATTATATATATATATATGTAATGCAACTGCAGGTGGTATGCTCCGGACGACCGTCAGTTGCACTTATATATTGCAAAAAAAAGTGCATGTTATATATATATATATATATATATATATATATATATATATATATATATATATATATATATATATATATATATATATATATATATATATATATATATGCACTTCTCCCACGTGATCGGCTTCCCGCACTTCCCAAACATGCACTTTTTTCCCGCTGTAACACCCCTAATGCTAACGCTTCAGAAAAAAAAAGTAGCTGCCTTTCGAGAAGTCTCTGAATAGCAGGGAATCAATGATCGCTGTGTTTTTCGTGTCGCGACCAAATTTCTGCAAGGCTGATAGGCCATTTCCAGCCAACGAGCGGCAACTCTAACAAAAACAGTGATATCACTAGCAGGACAAGTTATTTGGTCAAGTTTGCAAGGATAGCTTTTAGTTCGAATATTTTTTTCTTTGGCGTCGCGTCTACGTCACCGCAGAAAGTTTGAAAAGATTAAGGTCAATGCGCCACGTAGTGGCGCTCACGTGAACTAGATTTTGATGTCCAAGAAAGCTGCTAGTGTTTCTTTCGCTGTTTCCGCCCAAGAATATTGTATGCATCGAATTTAGTTTTTCAGCGTTTAGACCCTTCACCAAAGCTTCGCTTCACATAAGTTTTGAACATGGGCGTCGGATCTGCCTTATTACTTTTTTTTGTTACGGTTTCGCTCCGGAATGAAACGACATGAATCGCAATGCTCCGATTTAGTTTCGGTTTGACGCCCTAACTTCTAACGCGTATTCATGTGCCTGAACTGCCGTTGCTTCTCCGTTGTACACCGCCGCTTCCGTCACGATGCAGTGCGTCCGTGGCTGAGGAGAGTGAGGAAGAGCCAACATCCCGTGCGACATCGCCTGAACCAGAACGAGAGCCACCTACGCCATCGTATTCGATGTGAGTCGTGGATAGTAGCATAAAGGCACAAAAGGGCAGCAGCGTTCCAAACTTTCTTGCGGGATCGGGACACGTGCCTCTCGAGTTTTAAATTTGTTCGAAGGCTAAGATAAACTTTAGCGCAATAAAGAAAGAAAATTAAAGTAACTAAAACATGAATGAAAACAACAAGCATATGAGAAAAAATACACTAAACAGTGCTAACTTCAACTAGTGCTTACAGATTACACTCCGCAATCATTATGCATTGATGGCATCACCTAATCCGCAACAACGTAGTCAAGACACTTTCTTTAAACAGGCATGATGTCAATCACAGCAACGTTCACAATCTTTGAGTGCCAGTATTTCCTCCTAGTATGTTTTGGCATAATCTTAAACCTTGGCGAAAATTAACGGGGACACATTTGCGTATACTATAAAATTTAGGACCAGGCGTTGCCAATAGCACGACTGTGTTAGTTACCTGTGCTCACGAAAAGCTGCTGATGTTCAAAGCAAGGTATGTGTCGTTCATATGGGTCTATAGACCATTTCCAACTGCGAAGCGGCAGTTTGTCTATAGTGTGTCCGAAAAACCTTCTTTGCTTATAGTTCGAGAGGCCACAGCACATCTGGCCACGAGTACTGGATCACTGCTGTGGGTGTTTTCTACAAATTTTGTAATATTGACTATATAATTTGGTGTCCACAAACCACGCTTTCGTTAATTTGTGATGAAAATCGGAAGCTTTGCATTAGAACGTTTCGGTGCTTTCATCCGGATGAAACGTCACGTGGTGCTGTAGGCTTTCTCGAGGGTAACTTGTCCTTTTCTTTTTCTGGTCCTCGACAGCAATATTGCGATGTTAGAGGTTAAAAGAAGAAATTGGATGGTCGCGCAGGGGAACCCCTACAATACATTCGCAGTTTCACGGATACATTTGGACATTCTGAGGTAGTCGCTATGTGAACTAGTTGACTTGCTAAGTGAAGGAATAACCACTTGAGTACCGTCCGAGGAAGGACCGTTTTGTCAGCGTCATTTTTATGTCGCGTGACGTTGTGCCGAGCCTTCATAGATTCCAGTCAGAGACTTCGTTGCGGAGAGCCGCGAGGTAGGTGCTAACGAGCGGCCATGTGCAGTGGCAGCCTGGAAGCTTGCGTGTCTCACCGGATTTTCGCCATATTTCGGGGCCATTAAATTGCCTTGTTCATGATTCGCACTCGTACAGCTTACAAAGCCCTTGGACGGTGCTGAAATTTTTGTGTCAAAGCGATCATCTCTTCTAGAAGTAGTGTTTATTTAAAATAATACTAGTTGAATTACAAACCTTATAGCCCTTTTCGCTCCATCGTTTGCGGCATTCGTATCTAAATCGAGAACAATGACTTTCCATACGATTAGAAGCCATCACAACGGCAGCTTATTTAAAATTCTCGAACGAGACGTGAGCAGCGCGCCTCCGCGATGTTTCACACGTAAAGCCCCATCACGTGGCGCGACAAAGCAGCGAAGTGAACGAGAGATGACGGCGCCATCGTTTGCGTCGTGTAGGTAGATGCCTGCGGCTAGCGAGGGTGCATTGTGCCGCTTCCGTGGGCAAGCTGAGTCGGGCCGAGCCGGCTGAACCAACCGCGCGCACTCATGTTGCACTACACCCCTGTCAAGTGGGCAAGTTAAGTGCACTTACAGAGAGTGCACTCGGTTTGAAGTGCACTTTTCCAAATCCAAACGTCGCAAGCAGAGTGCACTCGCAGAAGAGTGGGCCCCGGTCGGAGTGCGTAGTCTCGCCACCAGCGGTTTCAACGATACAATTAAGATGTAATGCATGTAAAAAGGACACAGAAGTTCATTCTAGCTGTTGAACAGCCTTTAAAAATACAATCAGAACAGAACTCGCTGATATTCTGTTCTAGCAGGATCAAATGCTGCCTCGTCGCACGCCACCATCTTGTTCTGGATTGCCTAGGCATTCGTCTTGGCCGGCCTCGACTTGTAACACTATTATGATAAAAATAATTTCATCTATTGTTTAGTAAATATAGATTAAGATTGTTTTTATTGATTATACGTATAAAGCAATCGCTTTTTAGAAGCTTTTTTTATTTTAATCTACATCTTGAAAAAACATTATTTTTGTCTGTCGCAATTTTTTTTTACTGCGAGTGCGCTGTGTTCTCCCGTTTAGGATCGCGTAGCCTGAGGTGTCACTCAAGATCCCGAAGTGCACTCCCCGTAACTGCACTTGCCCATTTGGCAGGGGTATCAGATGGCATCGACGCGACCTAGAACGCGCTCTCTCACGCGCTGTTCACTAGTTTGTGCTGTCTCAAGGTTTAAAACACGCGCAGATTGGCCGCCCAATTACGACGACTCACGCCATTCCTCAGAGACACTCCGATTATAGGAAGTGCGGGCAATAATAATAATAGCGCTTGTGCACCGACCAGCCACCATATGCGCCTGTCTTGTCAAAAAACCGAAACAGAGTGAAAGCCACGAACAGTCGGTAGCTGTTGCGGAGAGGAGGTCACGCAGAGGCCTTCTTTAGCTCTAGGTGGCCTTGCGCGGGCCGACAGCCGTCCGCGAATTCATCCGTTATCTGAATGCGCTATTTGTGGCATATTCGAGTGGTCGCCAACGTCGATCCAAATAGGTCGCGAAGCTTCGGGCACGAAGCGCTTCAGAACAAATTGTCACCGAGCGACGAAGAACTTGATGCAGAGAGAGGCAGGGAAGTTAACCAGAGGTTGTTCCGGTTGGCTACCCTGCAATCAGCAAGGGTGGTTATGGGAGCAGTGATTGAAGTGCGACTATGTGAGGAGGGAACAAACACTGGGAAAGAAATCGGCGTTTTTTTATTAAAACGAGACACAATTTAATTAATTCGAGGGAAATAAAATTCCCATTCACATTTAACTGCGCGGGACGAGAAAAGAAAAGGCAGCTCTATTTTACTTGATCATTGTCAATAAATACCATTTTTCCGCACCCACCATAAGTGCACGTTGGCGCCGCTATCACTTGTAATCGAATGCATATGTTGAAGTGCGCAGAAAGGCGCGCTGGTGAAGTTCACCATACGCCCCCCTCAGACGTTGTGTTGTTTTGCTCGTCGACGTTTGTCTGAATTTGATGGTGCGGGTAGTTTCATCGTTTCTTAACCTGTTCAGTCAAAAGTAGTGAGCTACGACCGCCAGGTGCTCGGTTACTTGAGCTGTTTTCGTGCGAATGAGCTGGCCGATGGGCTTGGCGTCCTGAGATGGGACCAGCACTCTACACACAAACCTTTCGTCGGCCTCCAAAGAAAGTATGCTCCGTGCAGGGGCACGATTTCGACACCAGTACGGCTGACCCCTTGCTGTATCGCTTTCCACGCTGAAAGCTCTAAACTTCCATCAACTCGAATGACGAGGCATTTGAATATGCAGTTCATGGCAGGCCACCAAGACAAATTTTGCGCGTTTGAGAACAAAATTACGTCACTTTTGTTTTTAACGGATAAGGCGTCACATTATTCTTTGTTCCGCCGGAAGCGTTCCCTCCTCACACAGATGGCGCTAAGCCCCATGAACGGCAACCAAAGGTCAGTGGGACGCCTCGCATTGGGCGCTCACAGGAAGACTACAAATGAAGCTGTGCAGGGTGATATGGGCTGGACAAGTTTTGAAGTGAAGGAAGCTCACAGTAAAATTGATTATGAGGAACGACTGAGAAATATGGAAGAAAGTAAATGGGCTGGGAGAGTGTTCAGGTATTTGTACAAGAAAAACGCTGATTCACAATGGAGGAAAACAACTAGGAAGCTTACCAGCAAGTATGCGGCCTGTATGGTGAGCAACACAGCAACAAAGAACGTAAAGCGAAAAATATGAGAGGCTGAGATAATCTCATGGGTGGCGGCAACGGAAAAGAATCCTACCATGAGCAACTACTTAAGAGGAAAAAAACGAAATCAGGAAAGAAACAATTTATGATAACTTACAGGGAAGCTGATTACTTTTCGAAGAAAGATCAGGATGCCTTAGAACACAAACTTATAAACCGAAATATGAGAAGGAAGAAGCATGTGCTTGCCGCGGTAAAGCTAGAGAAACGTTGGAACATGTTTGATTAGAATGTGAAGATATCTTAGGCATCACAGGCCTCTTTCAAGCCCTTGTGTTCAGCGAGAGCAGGGGGGAAAGTAAGCATATCCGCAATAGACAATAGTAAGAGGTGATCGGAAAATAGGTGGGAAAAATACTAGGGGAACGACAAACAACGGATGCGTACACAAACAAAGTTCACAAGAGGGGTTCAGAAACTTTGGTTATGAAAATTCATAGTGGGCCTTTCCCCTTTCTTTTTTTCTTGTTTAACCAATTTATGACATTAGGCAATAAAATAAGAGCTTGGTGGCGCAACCCATCGCCCCGTTCCAAAAGGGAAGTTCATAACATCCATCTATCCCTCCGCCGATGACCTGCCATGTTTTGAATGTCCGGACTTCCATGGCGGCTTCGATACCAGGCATATTTACCTGATTGCTACCGAGTGCTCTGGCCGTGCTGTAAAGTGCTCGTAAAGGGTCTGCGAAGCATTAGTTCTAGCACAAGCGGACTGAACTGGTGATAAGGAAGCAGAACCATCGCTTCCATACTTGGTTGTTCTAGTAATACATCTCTAAAGCTGTTCCTCACCGCGCTCGTAGCAGGGCTAGATTATTCTGAAAGAACCACCGGAATATTCCGTTAGTGTCCCTTCAACGAAGTCGCCCTGACACGTCATATCAAATTATTTGCGATCTCTACTGTGCCCAGTTTTCTGCGAAGGATCAGCAAGGAGGAGGTGTACCAATGCGTCAACGATGTGCTCGACGCGGCGGCCAAGAAGCGCCGCAGATTTTTGGAGACGGTCGACCTACTGGTCTGGCTCAAGGAATACAACTTCCAGAGGTACAAGCGTCTTAACGGCATCATCAAGTAAGCAACTCTACGTTGGATGCTGTACCTACGCATTTTCAGATGCATCTCGAGTCCAATATCGTTCACGTGACCGACTGCCGCATCAATAATCGCGATGGGCTCTGTAAGCCAAAGCACAACGCTAATGCAAGCGCGCACATACCAAGACGAGACGAGAGATATTGCTAGCGCACGGAAACGGTAACAACAATCTAACCCACAGCATTTAAGCCGATTGTTTTGAGGGCGTAATGCTATTCACCAAAGGCTTTTTGAAGAGAATACTATGGCAAACGACCACACCTCATCCTCTAGTCAAAAGTGAGTTGAATGAATCCTGGGGTTTCACGTGCCAAAACCACGATTCGACTATCAGGCACGATGTAGTAGGGGACTCCGGATTCATTTTGACTCCCAAGTGATCTTTAACGTTGCACCAATGCACGGGGTCAAAAGCGAGTTGGGGAAAACAATGACGACACGACAGTGTGTTAATGTGTCTTGAGGTGTCTTCGTCGTTTTAAAGCGAAGCTGCGAATGCGACACCAGAACACCAGAAGCGGTCAGAAACGTTCTATGCCAGATTTCGCAGTTTTCAGAACAAAAAGGCGATATCACTCACGATGTATATACTTTGAGAAAATGTGGGGAATGTTAGGTTGCACTGCAGGAAGATTTCGATTTTGGCAGATTTCAATTTTCATTTAAGTAAGTCGGCAGAATTTGAAGTGTGTGTGTGTCATTTAGGGGCTAAATGTAAATGTACTGAACCCTAGTTTTCGGCCCGTTTAGATGGATTATGTGAAACGCTCCAAAAGCTTCTTCGTTTCTGCAAGACGACCAAAAACATCGGAGATTTCATATTTTGGGGAAATAGGAGCCACTTTATGGAGGACGTGTACCCAGACTTGTACATAGCTTAAATTCTGTACTCAACTTACTCTATCTTAAGTACTTTTCAGAGTATTTTCGTATCTAAGAAGTACATTGAAAGAGAGGTATTTGTGTTGCAGCTTCAATACATTTCAGGGTCATCATCATCATCATCATCATCATCATCATCATCATCATCATCATCATCATCCTGGTTACGCCCACTCCAGGGCAAAGGCCTCTCCCATACTTTTCCAACAACCCCCGTCATGTACTAATTGTGCCCATGTCGTACCTGCAAACTTCTTAATCTCATCCACCCACCTAACTTTCTGCCGCCCCCTGCTACGCTTCCCTTCCCTTGTAACCCTTAATGACCATCGGTTATCTTCCCTCCTCATTACATGTCCTGCCCATGCCCCTCCCCCCCCACCCCCATTTCGTTTTCTTGATTTCAACTAAGATGTCATTAACTCGCGTTTGTTCCCTCACCCAATCTGCTCTTTTCTTATCCCTTAACGTTACACCCATCATTCTTCTTTCCATAGCTCGTTGCGTCGTCCTCAGGGTATCTTGTACTAATTATTTCAACTATTTAGGAGCAAAAGTCAACCCCTTTATCAGGAGAGCACAATGCCAACCACCTGGCCACTACGGGCAGGATACCTTTGTTCAGAACAAGCAGGCTGTAAGGTGCTTACACACAAACTTGTTTCACCAAGCGATCAGGTCCACCATAGTGCGCACGCAAGGATTTGTTTTATGAAAAAATAAAGTTTCATGAAAAGATAAAGTTCTTAATCCCCGTACCACTCTTTACTTCTTTAAGTGCCAGCCTAGGTTTTCCTTCCTTGTTGTCGCTTCACGACACTTGTGCATGCCTATGTGGTCCGCTTGATAGCGCAGGTGCAAAAAAGTGCGACTGCAGAGGTCCCTGCATCGTTGTGGGCACGAGACCTTGTACCGAGCGTGGTTTCAGAGCTCAGCAACAAGCAATGAAGGTTCTCTTCAGGGTAGCAGATTATGGTTGAAATTTCGCTGACAAAGTTAAACGGTAGTGTGGCAGCGTTGCCGAGCATAGCTCACAGGCAGTCCTGGGCAGATTGCTGTAATTTCTCCGCCAAATCTGGACCGCGTGGCGGGGACGTTTCTCGAGTGTGTGTTGCACGAGCATTCTCAGTTATGAAAGAAACGTTTGTTTGTGACGTCGAAATAGTGGACGTGATGGAACCGTGTATGGTTCATTATGTGAGAAGCCGAGTGAGCGTCGCAGTAAGACGGGGAGAAAACAATGACATTCATTTTAAATTTGTGCAAAAATGTTGGTGAGGGTATAGGCCCAATTTGGTGGGTTGTGGCCTAATGAAGTTGAAGCGGGCTGAAGCTCTCGCGGGGTGGCCATGAATCTGTCACCGGCAAATCTCATTTGTGCAGCTTCTGTTTTTAATCGCCCAACATAACTCTATAGGCTAGTACTCATATTAGACGTGTCCATAAACGCCGGGTGACTGAGGTTCAAATCTTCCGACTACCGGCTTCTACTGGATGCAGGGCGAAATATGAAACCGACAAACGAGCAAGCTTTTGAATACGAGGCACGAGGCACCTGTAGGAGACAACAGCGTTTCAGCTGCACACGTGTATTCTGCGTACCCGTGTGGAAATGAGTCAGAGGAAGTCAGAGTTGTATTGAAGTGTACCCTGCACTTCATGAGTTCTTTCTGCGACACAACCTGGCCATCCCGTCGATCGCATCTGTTGAGCACCTTTTCAGAATAGGCAGTCGTATATTAAGAACGGAAACAAGCTGTCCGATGAAAACTTCGAAAAACAATACATCTTGCAGGCCATTAAAGCTTTTTGGCAGTACACCATTTTGTTGTGCTTTCTTTCTAACTTCATAATAAAGCGTATCATGGAAGTACTTTCAAAGCAACAAAATACCTTTTATGAACATTTAGTACTATACTCAAGTGCTTTTCCGAACTGACTAATTCGTAAGCTACAAAAGTACTTTTTGCACAATAGTAAGTTATTTATGCTCAATAAATTTTGAAAGTACTATCTTGTATAAGTCTGAGTGTACCGTAAGCTTGAAGCATTTAGGTTAGTCATGCGCTTTGAAAATAATTACTAAATACTCGCCTTTTTCCAAGTTTTATGCGGTATACAAGGCATGCAGTTGCTTTTAGTTGGTTTCCTCGGTGAACTGAGCGAGCTACAGTGTTCATATTTCGTTGAAGATATGAAGCATGTTGCGACTGACTAGCAATAATTGTCTAATACGTCTGGATTAATTACATCTGTAGAAAGTTACTTATTGGACCGTTTCAGACTGTCACACTGCCGTTTTTCGCAACGTGTCCCACACTTCTTAAGTGTGGGGAACAATTACAATTTAGGTAAAAATAGGAGAAATTGTGAACATAACGTGTGGCGAGACTCTTGGCCCAAATGTTTTGGAAATACTCACTAAATCCTTGTTTTTTTTACCTTCATGTGTCGTTCATTCGTTAGTTGGCTTCTTCGGTGTCGTCGGCGAACTAGACTATTCACTTCGCTTATATTTGCCGTAAATAAGGGGTATCTTATGGGTAACGTGCAGGAAAAGTGTAAAGTGTGTGGACTAAATTAGGACCTTTGCATAAAGTTACGCATGCAAGTACTCTGGAGCGTTAGGACAGTTTCTTGTCCCATTTATTGTTTCCGCACACGTGGTTAATAAGCACATATGTGGCGAATGCTACGGAAAGCTCGTATCACTACGTCAAGAGGAGGAACACAAACTGGCTGCTTTCTTTCTTCCGACGTCAACTTGCACCTGTAAGTTATAGGTCATCCTTCGCCACAAGCGCAGTTTAAGACACCGCCATGTGCCAACCTAGCCAGACCGTGGGGCAATTTTTAGATGCAAGAAGTAGGGCAATGCACACTATAACGACGCCGTTGGAAAAGTCGGTCCAACTTAAAAAAATGTGTTGCTTGTCAGTCTCCGCATGTTCCAAGTGTGTCACAGCTTGTGCATTGCATCTGAAGTTAAATAAGTAGTACAACGTGTACGTGCAGGTCCAGAAAAGAGTGTACACTCAGGGCAAAGCTATTAAGATTGTTGTTATGGCATAAATAATGTGGCCGACATCATCTGACGAACACATCAATGGCTTGGCCTGTGTGCTACTGGCAGCACAAGATTTAGCTCTGAAGGATTTGCAATTAGTGCATTAAGACTGCGCTTCAGAAGTTATTTAAATGTTACTATTTCCGTTGTGTCTTGCTACCGTGACTGGGGACCAGCTGAAAAAAAAGGTGTACGTGTGCTGGTATATCCGCTGAGCTCACTCGCGTCTTTTGCCTCCCAATCTCGGAGGTTACAATGTAACCTAGGTCCGTTAAGGTCATTTTTTTCTTGTCTCCCTGGACAGGCTTCCGCATGTTGTAAAGCCGAACTTCCGGGGCTGCATGATCGGCTACAAAATAGAGAGAAAAGCAGCCAGGGCCTGCAACCTGGATTTCATGAGTATTGAAGAAGTCATGCTGCTGAAGGGGCGACCGGCGGCGATCAAAAAGCTCGGTACGTGTTGATTGCTACAAATCATTTCGTAGGCAACTTATTTATAGCGAATCATTCTTCCTCGTCAATCCAGTTTGTTTCAGTGCTTCAGTGCTTCTACTCGTTTTTATGGGCTTGCTCCGAAGGAAGTCCAGTTTGGGGATGTGCAACTGGGAGGGGGCGTTGGAGAGGGGTTCATACTTATTGGTGCGTACCCAATGACCACAGTGACACATAACCAGCGGCACGTATCCAACTTGGGTTCAAAGAGGTTCATTTAAAAGCGGTCATACCCAATGACACATAACCAGTAACCATTGGGGCACATACAATGTAGTAGCACTGCCACCCAGATGCCCCGGTGGCACATAGCCATTGGCAGAGGTCCCAGGGGCTAATGAGTATGTGTAGATCTTCAATGAACCTCTTTGATGACAACATGGGTCAGTGGGTATCAGAACAAGAAACACCTACACAGTGACATCTACGTAACGTCGCACTACGCTGATGTCAGCTAGAGTTCAGTGTGCTTGTTTCATTTTATGGGTATCTTCTGCCTTCGCGAATTCCCCACTGTCATTGTTTACTCGTTGGTAAATGCCATAATACAGACTAGTTAGAAACCCGAGCGTGCACCAAACGCGGGATTCCCTGTGTAGCACACCCAGAACGTATTTTGTAATTCGAGGCAGTAAGAGCAGTCACCGTCAATGGAGCGGATGTGTGCAAAAGGTTAAGATATGCTATGTTGAAAAGACTCCGCACGTGCTCCGGTTAGCCTGCAACTATCGTACGCAAGTCTAATCATCAAATTCGGTAACATAAATGTAAAGATCGAAAGATAAATTTTTTATGATTAATTCGCGTCCTTTAAGCTAAAGCATTCTAACGCAACGAAAACATGCCTCAAACTGTGCTGTTGATATGATTGCTGCTAACAGATATTTGATGAAGGTGTTGTGATGTCAAGGTTAGCACTGTTTATCTTTTTTTTTTGAAAATGGTGCTCCGCGGAGTAACACCAGGGATCCCAGGGGTAGTTCGAAGTGCTAGCATTGAGCGACTCTAGAAGACGCGGCAATAGTGAGCACCTTCCGGCTGAACTTCGAGAGAAATGGCTCGTGAGGCATTTGTGACAACCTATGAGTATGAGGCTGTGTTGTTGTTTTAGATTAATTAGGTTCAAATTAGGCGAAACAATAACAATGGAAGTAGAGTTGAACGGAACACGATATATAGTAAAGCAACCCTTCCTATTGATGTTGTGGCGGGATTAACATCTAAAGCTTCTAATGCGTTATTGCAATGCAAGATTCTATTAACTTTTATTGCACCGGCAGTATCACTTGTGCACAGTGCGCGCTACTTCCGTGAAAACAGAAACTCCGCCCAAGAAGGTCGCCGAAGAATCTGTGAGCCGGTCAAGGAGGCGCTGAGCACTGAAAGCTGGTGAAACACCGTTGTGCAGGATACGCACTCTTGCCTCTGTTGGGACATATGTGCACATTGCAGGGGACAATTCGGAAAAGAAGGAAACACTAGCCCTTCCTTAGCATAAATTACCAGCTTGCGCAATCTCCCAATCTTGCACAGGGGTGTTAGTTTCAAAAATTGCTTACTGTGCGAGCGGTCGTTTGGAGGGAATGGCTTAGTGGGGCCCGTTTGTTGAACTTCCGCCGCTGGGGAGCGGCACCCTTCAAGAGGACTGGCATTTCTCGCTGTTGTAAGTTTCGAAACGCCAAGCGTGCCACTGAACCTATGCGGCTCGGTCCGGTAACTTACCTTAACTATCGCTAAGTGAAGCTCTCGACAAAAGACTGTACGAGTAACTTGTGCGGTGTGAACACTTGAACTTGCGGGATGATTGTGTGATGGGAATCCGATCAAAAGTATATCGCCGGTTTCTTTGAATGGCTGTGCCATAGAGTTCGAGGCGGTTTGATGGTCTCGCTTCAGCAAACATTCAAACGATTGAAGGAAAGAACTGAAATATCGTTTTTCTTATCCTTTTCGCGCTTGTTACGGGAAGTGTCACTGACCTTAACTTGCGATAACATTAGTCACAAACAAGGGGCTGATGTATGTTCCGAAGGTGCAAAGGTGTTATCAGCGAAGCAGCGATGGTGCAATGCACGCCTTACAGTTACGTAATGTGTGCTCGGCAATTCAGACGCCATACTCGGGGCTCGTGGCTGCCGGCGCTTCTTGTGCCCCTTGTGGCCGCTGCGGATACCCAGCTGATGTATTTTCGTACACAATGAAAGCGAGATATTCTTGGGAAGCCTTATGATTGCATTTGGAAGCCCAGCGACTACCGAGCGCTCTCCGAGTGTCAGCGAAAAGCGCACGCAGCCACGCGGCCAGATTATCGAGCTTCAATCACTGTGCCCTTTAGAAGAAGAACAAACCAAGCAACAAATAAAAATATTGCTGAGGAAATTAACTTGTAATATTACGCTATGATCTCCCTCTAAGCAAAGCGCCAGCTTAAAACAGTTATGTGGGTGTCGAGCACTGTCGATAACATTTAGCAAGTGTATTGTGTAATGCATGCATAGATATGTCCTGAAACCCTCAACGCCATAACACATCAAGGAAATTATAGCTCACCTTTGCTTTTTTGTGTTGGACGGCACATCTGTGCAAATAAGGTAATCAAAACTTTTTGAGTAAAAATAATTAGTATTGTAATTACCTAGCCAGTTGCTTACTTACTAAACCTCAAGTGAAAGTTCGTTACTGCCTATTAAAAACAACTATTGGCTTCGCGTACAGTTTCGTCCGCTTAAATCATAGTCTTCAGAACATCAAACCCAGCTTGTCAAAAAATCATGAGCCATTCTACTCTGTGAGGGTGGATAATCAGTGAAGCTGTGTAGCACACGACAAAGAGGTGACTAAAAATTTTGTACAACGGTACGAACACATTTGTCGTCTCGATCGGTGGTCATCTTGACGAAAGGCACGCACACACATTTATTTTTAAAGCGAAAGCTTTACTGGCCGCGAACTTGTGATTTCGCCGTGGCCGTGCTCCGAGGAGGCGCATGACGTCACACCGCGTTCCTCCTCGTTGCGTTCGCCTCCGCTCACTTCGCCAGCATCGTCGCATGCCTAATAACATATCGGAGGATTGGAAAGCAGAGCCCGCGTGCGCCGCAACCACAGTTGAGGTGGCAGTATGGTCGGCGACAATTCTGATAAGCAGGGGGAGGCCTGGACTTGACATCGGAACGAGATGAAGAGGAAACGAATCGCCCAGGAAACAGACGAACAGCGCGCCGAACGACTGTCTAAACGCCGCAGCATAGCTAGACAACCAGACCAACCTGGACTTGCAATCAAGACTAACCAAGGCTAACCATGCTATGCCTTAGCTTTTGCTACGTATATCCTGGCATGGCCGAGCTCAGCCACTGCCAATTTTATGCATTCGCTTTCATTCGTATTATACATTCATTATATATATTCTTGCTTTCCTTTCGCGATATGTTGAGGCAAAGAATTTGACACCGCACCCACTGGCAGTGGGCCAGTGCCATCAGTGCCTTCGTAGAGAAGAGGGGCCGTATGGGAACGCTGACATAATGAGCGGCGACGGAGCCAGCTGTGGAAGATGATGATGACGAACGCGTGAGCAGTGGAACGAGTCATTGCTGATGATCGTAGTTTTTGCTCACAGATTTGTTGACGGACACAAAAAATGCGTGGAACCCAAACCATAAACGGCTTCGCTGTAGAATGATATTAGATGGTTTATGGGTGCACATTTAGCGGGTGTGTCTTTTTCATTCTCGGTCGTTTTTAGGGCTTCTATATTATGCGTAAAATTTAGCGCCATATATCGATGCCAGGTTAAACATTTCAAGAAATCGTAATTTATCATCCTGTATGTCTTGCTATCGTGCAATGACTACTCAAAGAAGAAGTTGTCCACACAAGTGTAGGGAATAGCAAGAAGCTGTAGTCGGGTGAGCTGTAATCGAAGTTGCCGCTGCAGTCGGGTGGGATGGCAAGTTTACTTTTTACGAGCCTTGCTCCCCCTAGCGGGCTTCCGCATATTTAATTTACAGTAATAGCTGCTGTAGCTTTCTTGTTACGTCAAACCTGACGCAGTCGGTGGGTCGTTATTCAAGTGTTCTTGTCGCTGCTGCAGCGGTGAAGTACGATGCCTTCCTGGCCGACGTGACGCTAACGAATCTACTCAACAAGCTCCTGGCACAAAATTTCGCAAAGCAGAGGAAGTGCATCACGCCGGTTCCACAGCACATACCGTTGGACACGAAGGTGAAAGAACTCAGGACCAGCACCAGGCTGTGGATGAGAAGGGTAAGTTCACCTCTCCTTCCCCACACACTTTCTCTCTCTCTCACACGCACAAGAAGAAATTAGGCAGAGCATGCACACATCTTGGAATCTGCGTGAAACTAAGCCTTCGTGAAGCTGTTAATACGACGCTATAAATTTTCCCATTTCATCCCTGCGTCTTTGGCGTATAAGCAAACTGTCGTGCGAGCATGGGCCCTCGCGCAACCGTGCGTCGCAGTGTGACACATGCGGCGATCATCTCAAGCAGCATGTTGCACGATAGAAGTACGCGTGCGACTGGGGCCTAATGGTTAGCGCGTCGGACCCCTGCGCTAGGGCACTGAAGTTTGATCCCACCATTGCACACGTAATTCTATTTCTTAAAGTATGCGCTATTTGTAAAGACTGCAGCAGCACGCAGCAGCCATGGCCAGGAGGGCCTGTGATTGTTCGCAAAGAATGCTTCGCTGTAAAAGAAAGCAATGACAGAGAGAGAGCGTGATGGTGGCGATATTCGGGGTAGAATAGCACGAGACTTTCTCCTTTAATCCTTTTTTCACGTGTTGTCACTGACGGTTCTCTTTTGCCCAAAATACAGTGTCGGAACATGTCAGATGACGGCATGTTTATGTTTTCAGTTGTTGTCGTGACGTTGCATTCCTTGCCGCCTCTCTGGTATCTCGATAACATAGTGTATTTAGAAGTGACCTTTCGTGCTGTTTGCGGTGAGCATTCATTTAGTTCCCTATGTGATAATAATAAATCCGGATTCACGGATACTGTATAACTAAAGTATTAAGAAAGATGCCTGCAGGGCAAATTGTACATAAGCAGCGGTGAATCATAATTACGTACCAGAAAACAACAACAACAACGAACAGAGAAAATGGATCTAGCCAGCTCGTAGCCATGTGTATAAACAATTCACAGTCACTGGGCGCCTGAATTTATTCAAATGAAATGAAAAGTTTTGCAAAGGGCATCTGCCAAATTAATCTGGCCTCGAATTTCGGCACGTGTGCCGTGCGCATATTCTCTCGGCACAGTTAGGGCCGGCTTCCCAGTGGGAAGCCGCCCTTTCCAGAACAGCCTTGGACGAGCGGTGATACCTGACTGACAGGGCCAGTCGGATAGCAGCAGCAAATTGGGCTCTGGACAGAGGGCTCCGCCCTCTGGGACTTCATTACAAAACAACAAATAAGGTCTACTACTACTGCTATTAACTACCTCGTTTTTTCTGTGTGGCGTCACGTGCAGGAGCAGGCGTTCGGCATCTCCGTGGGTCACGTGAAGATGAGCGCTGACGAGCTTGCCGAGAACGTCATGACGACCGTCAGCCGAGTCCTGGAGAAACTCAAGAAAGGATGGGAGCACGTAGATGCGCTCAGCATCAAGTCCTCCATGGGACCCCCTTGCAAACTCTACTGACTGATACAGGCGTTGCTGTCACGGAGTCGCCGGAGCACGAAGTCTTGCTGGCAATAAAGAGGACTGGACCACCCGCACGATTTGTCTGGGCTGTTTTCAACGCCTGAAACGATGAAGTAACACTGAAAACAAATTGTGCGACTTAACGTCCCGATGCTGCTATGTGGACTAAGAGGAACGCCGTAGTGGAAAGCTCAAGATTATACTTGTGCCCAAAGCGAGGTACTACGATCGTTTTTTGTTGCATTCCGGGATCACTCAAATGCTGCCCCTGCCGCTGGACTGGCTAGATGCCCTGAACGTAGATATAGGTTTGCTGCAAAGCATCCTCCCACACTCACTCAGTGCTCACTTTCTCCCTCTTTTCCTCTATCTATTCTCCTTCCCCTCCACCCCCAGTGTAGGGTAGCAAACCGGGTGCTCGCCTGGTTGACCTCCCTGCCTTTCCTTTCCTTGTTCTTTCTTTCTTGCTGTAAAAAATTACAGTTCGTATTCAGCTGAAGTTCTTTCGAAAGTGGCAAGAGTGCTGCAAAGTTTGAAAAGCAGTACATGAGAACTCGTACAGTCCATGCAGTGTGGCACAGCCTGCTTTCATTTTGTCAGATGCGCACGCTTAAACTTGACAAAAGCCGGATCGAGGGCCCAGCCTGAAAAAATATTCGGTCTCCTGTAGAGTCTGTTGTGTCGTCATTGGGGAGGCACGGGGTAAACGTCTCGGTGAAGGATTTTGGGAGCGTATGATAGTCAACGAAAAAATAGATCGCCACGTTTCGCTTTACAAGAAAAGGAAAACGAAGACTGCAGTTAATATGATGTTCCGTCGAAGCATCGGCTTCTTTCACATCTCCGATTATGTAATATTATTCCGTGTTTCTTTTACCATGCTACCACCCGGTTCGTGGCCTATCCCTCAGAGTGGGATTGCGTATTTATATATGGCATCATCATCAACTTCATCACCGTCGTCGTCGAAGCATACAGGCTCCGGAATCTTGTATGATTGGGTGCTCGCTCGAAAAGGAGTGCTATGGGCTCCGGTGAACCATATCTGTACTGCCCTTGTAGTCGGAATGTGTTACCACTAAAGTTCGACCCAAAATAGGACAGTAGGCATCAAACAAGGTGCGGCTTTTTGTGAAATGGTTTGTCGGAGCGTCAAGTTAAGCCGTAATGAATTGTGCGGCCCCCAGAGCCAGGATGATTTTAGCCTTCTGATCATTCGTGAAGGGCAAGACTGTCTTCTTGAAGAGCAGGGCCGCTATTTTGTAGCGATGCCTTATGCCTTATTCTATGCTATTCTTATCATCCACCACACATGGCTGCCTGATCCCGTTGATAATGTGGGCAGACCGTCGCTCTGACCACTGGCCAAGCGCGAAAAACTTGAAAACGCATGTAATCGGAAAAGGCATCGCTACAACATACCGGCCCAGGTCACTGGCGCAGTAGAAATCTCTCGTTATCACCTACGCGCTGACGCATCTAGCTAAAATGATTTACGTAATCAACAACAGCATATGCTTGGCGTAAAGATTAGCCAAAACGCATCAGATGGACATAGCCTGCGCAAGGTTTGTTTCTGTTGATAAAAGGAACAAATCGAGCATACGTTCCGGGCGCGCCTATCTGCAGGATCAGATATGAGTGCACAAAATTAATCCCAAGTGCGCCGTCACTGTTTCCCGGCTTCGAAATCTCCCTCCCCCTCTCTCCCCCCTACAGCTCCGCTACGCTTATCAATGCGTCAGTTGCGTGTTCTCATGATGCCACGACCATCACATAGCGTGAAGCCCTGTATCAAGCTGCCGCCGCTAGTAAAGCCGTACATCAGTGGCTTTTCGCTTGGGGGCGCTTGAGTAGCGGCGCGCGAGCGCGTATATATTTCGTATTTTGGATGTTTCGCTCGCTTTTGTTTTGTTCTCGGAAAAACCAACGAGGCAAAGCTGAGCACGAAACAAATATGCTTGATACGGAGTTTATTTGACGTCCGCTACAACTGTGTAATTGTTATGTTTCCGATTCAAGCAATAACTAAGTAGTTTCATAATTAAAAGCATATAATTATTTGTTCGTGATGAAAAAATATTGGCTGTAAGTACGCACGACTACGGCTACTATGCCGTCGGTACTATTTCTCTAGAGCTCTTGTTTTTTAAAAATCTTGGTCCAATTAGCTGGGGCACCCGGTATATGCGCACCGTGTTGTAACCCTTGCAGAAAAAAAAGTGATTTATGCATATGTACCGTTTTGTGTTGGCTTTGAAGTTTAAGATATGCACAATTCATGTGAATTATTTTTTTGTGCAACGTGCATGAAGAAAGTATGTCAGGAAGTGTGTCCGCAGTGCACGTAAACCTATTTGTGTCGAAGACAAAATACATGTGAATGCCGAACGGGAACCAGAGCGAGAGCCTGTCAGGCCACATGGGCGTTATTTCATGCTCCTGTTTCTTTATAAGAAATAAAGTGAATTGAATCGAATAATTGAGCTCCTTACTGAAGCTTCGTTTCACATAGGTTCCAACATGTGGGTTGCATTCGGACAAACTTTTGCTTTGATTTTAGGAAGCGTTAACTTAAAGGGCATAAAGCAATCTCAAAGAGGTTCTTAAAAAAATGCGGACGTTAAGTTCACCTGAGATGCTAATTAGATATGCAGATTACACTTGCGAACTACGCAGAGCAAGAGAGGAGGCTTTTCAATACTGCTTACCTGTACGGCTTCTGCTTACATCGGCTCCAATGCAGGCGCTGTACGAACACGAACTGTCGCTAGGAATTGTTCTTACTACATTGATAAAAGTTGCCTTCGTGGAGTGCGTTGCAATATCAAACTCTTTTAGTGTGCACAGCAGGAAACCGCAACTTTCGCGCCAAGCGCGGTGAGTCTTTTTACGAACGTGAATTCGCTAACTGTTCGGCTTTAGTTTAGCCAACAATCGGGAACATCACGCACCGCGGATGAGCAAGCGATCACGAGAAACAGGCAAGCACGCGGTTCCTCGGCGCACGCAGAAAAATTTTTTGCTGCGCAACGGGACATGGAACCCTGTGCCGTATCAGGCGACGTGGAAAAGACAGCTCTCGCCGTGCTCGTGGCACTTGCGCCGCGCCCGGTCGATTTGTTTCCGTACGAAAATCAAGACTCACAGATGTATAGATTCTCAAGCATTTTGTTTTCCTTACCTTCGTCGAGCAGGGACCGCTCTTCCACTTCCACAGCCTGCACGACAGACCACAACCATCTTGTTTCGGCCAGGTCGGCGTAGTCACTTTTTGTGAAGTTGTCCGAGCAGAGGTGGTAGCCGTTGTACTACATCTGCCCCCGTGTCAACCCTGCCAGGACCTATCAGTGAGCCTTATTTCGCCATATGTCACGCCTGGAAAATGGGCAATATAATGCGTGGTCCCGGTTAAAGAACGCGTAAAAGCGAAACCAATGTTGATAGTACAAAGAAGCAACCAAAAATTTTGTCATTCTATAGGCACAGGTTAAGAAGGGAAGCGCACCTCGGTCTTCACGCAAGTAACTCGAACTTCTTGTAATTAGAAACGCAAATGGGGACTGCTACGTAACTTATCTTCTTTTTTCGTTTTGCTTCTGCCGCGTTCATGAACATTGAAAGGCGTTAATATCACAGCAAAAGACTTGTCACCGGATTGCTCGCCAGTCTGACCAGTTTGTGCAGAAAGCCTTCAAATACCTTTGGAAATATAAATGACAAACTTTCTACTCGTGAAAGTAATGAATAGCAACTGCTTACATACACGCGAGCGAAATTTCCGTCTCTGCGTCAGCTAGCATCAATCGGGTCCATCACGAGCAACCACAAACTTCAGTTTTTCACGACAGCACAGAAAATGCGCCATGCAAAAAAAAAATATCACTAAAAAGCAACTGTGGAAGACCATTCGTTTCTTCATATTTCTGTCTTGATAAGGACAGCACTTCTTTCTTCATAAGGATTGCTGAAGTGTGCTTACCTCTCGTCCGCCGGGAACCGAAAAAATTGCGCCCTTGTGTTCCTCCCCGAGTTGCCACACTACACAGCCGTGCAGCACGCCTTGTGCCCTTGCGTCAGCTTTTACAACATTGCCGGAACGTAGCGGGCACAGAAAGAAAATGTTTACCTGCAGGGCATACGGAAAACGTGCAACGTGCATAGAAAGCTGCAAGAGCAGACGAACAAAATGTCAGCCGAAACAATAAGAGAGACAGCGCCACCGCATGGCACAGGAATTGAAGCGGCTAAATGAAAATATAGGACGCCTAAAAATACAATAGCCGCAAACACATTATATTTATAACATAATTGCATTACTTTAATGTATTACTGTGTAGGCTGGAAAGTTAGAGCTACATATGCAAAAGTTACTGAATTTTCCTTTGGCTACCAGTGAAACAAACTAGTCCCTTTGTCCACCCGTTGGTATTACAATCTACAGTACCGCCAACGTGCGTGCTTGCCAATCTTCTAAGCACGCGAAAAGGACCCGAGATGGGCACTGGTGCTATTACATTTCTCGTGCCTCAAAGTCGACAGAAATACGCCCGGCTGATCATCGAGTAGGTACTCTGCGTACATGGAAAATTAAATAAGTTTTTTTTATCATTGGTTCGTGAAGCGGGAGCGCAGTAACGGCTCTTCACTAAGTCTCAGACAAAAGCATAGCGACCGTACGAGAGACGTAGTGGCCGTACGATGTAACAGTTGAACGAACGATCAAGCGGGCGACTAAACGAACGAGCAAACAACTGAACAAGCGATGACTAAACAAGCCAGTGAACGAGCGGGCGACCGCACGTTTTCTTTGCGAGTTCTCGACCTCCGCATCTTAAGATTCGCACACTTTAAAGCTCGCGCGAATTAGCACGTACGTCTCGAAGACCCACGATGCTGTCGTTCGGCGAAGAACGCGCCCCGTAACTGTGTTTTCGGAGAGCATTTTGGCATCCGAAGGCACAGCAGGTAATTGTGATGAAAAATGCCGTGCAGCGACGTCGCACGGCATTTTCCTGAGTTCAAGGCGTTCGCAAACCGACACAACGGGAAAGAGCAACGGCGCAAACATGCGCACCTGGGCAGTCGGTTGACGCTTTTCGAACAGAAATGGTGGTGGTGCGCTACTGTAAACAAACGAAGCCGGCGCGAGGGCCCACATGATGGCCGTAGGCCAATAGCGACGCGGCGTCGGCAAGGGCGCGCGAGGAGGAGGCGGCTTTCTTCAAAGCGTGTCCCTACTTTACGATGTTTCAGGAGCATTACGGAAGCGGAGAGGCGAGCGACATCTACTGGTGCGGCAAGGAACCAAGAGGCGCACGCGGCGCGTGCTTCCCGAGGCTTTGCCTACGGACACGACAGACCAATAGGGAGGTAGCGCTATATATCTTCGCTGTCAAATAAAACATCAACATTTACAACGTATGACAAGAGAAAAAGAATACCAACTACACAAACTCGATATTATGTTCTGTCAAAGCAGATTTGAAGGCACCACTTGTTCAAACAAGACTGCTATCACGGAATTTGTTGACGCGATTTAGCAATCATGGTATTCGATACTCTACGCCCTGTTTGCCGAAGTTACCCCTTAGTTTTTCGCTTTACTCTGTTTTTCTGACCTGTTAAATAGTGTGTATGTTCTGGTGTGGTTTGGAGACACTCCGGCGCATTTCGTTTTATCCGTTGCATAAGTGTGAAGGGTGCGCTTGGTTAGCCTTCAGCGTAGAATATTTTTTAAAGATCGGTAAAGTCTCCGATGGGCCGACGGTATTGTTGAAGTGCTCTTAGCATTCTCTTCTGCAAAACTAACACCTTTCTGTAAAATTATATTGCGTGATTTTAACCCACACCAGAAAACAATGCGTTATCCGTAAGCGGGTAAAATAATTCAGTTTTCAACAGCTAGGTAGGAGGAAGCTAATTTTAAACATAAGCCCTCCAGTTTCACTCAGTTCTCTTACGACCTTTTTTATTTGCTTATCGCACGTCAAACCCCCACTGACCCAAACCCCTAAGAAATTTCGGCTCTTTACCTATCCCCATTTTTCGCCTTCAAACTTAACAGTTGCGGTGAGGTTGCGGGGCTCATTTATAAGTGCAAATATCATGTCTTTAGTTTTACTGTAATTCATTTGCAACTTCATACAGATCAAGCCATGTGGCAGTTTAATAAAGTAGTCATTCATGTCGTGTTCACGCTGTTGAAGAGGTGGTTCACTGAGGAAAGCACTTGAATCGTCGATGCGTTGGAAGTACCAAGCGCCCTTAAATTCTGCAAGGTATACGTTTCACACAAAACAACGTATTAGCTCCTT
The DNA here is from genome assembly GCF_050947875.1 of Dermacentor variabilis. Taxonomy (NCBI): domain Eukaryota; kingdom Metazoa; phylum Arthropoda; class Arachnida; order Ixodida; family Ixodidae; genus Dermacentor; species Dermacentor variabilis. The sequence continues at coordinate 31,534,491 of NC_134578.1, read as the reverse complement.
GAAATTAATGAAAGCGTGCACTAAGAGTGTCCTAATGAGTATAACCACTTTAGTAATTGTCAGTGAAAGTAAGGGTGCAAAATATGGCGTTTCGACATCTAATCCACTTTCGAGGGCGTAAGTTTCCTGAGTGTGTAGAAAAGCTATTGTAACAGAGTACTTAGGATCTCGAAGTCCAGGATCCTCTCATAAATAAATAATACCATCGTGTCAGTACTGCTTTAAAAGGAATATAGAGTTGTTTACTGTCCTACGCTTAGGAACTCCACGCGAATCACTGAATCCGAGCGAGCAGGCTTGGCGACGCATCCTATCGGTCGCCGAGGCGAAGCTCTTGACAAATACTCTGCGTGCTTATCGGGTGTGAAGACATTATCTAGGACGAGAAAGATAGGACGAAAACTGGATCACGAGTGCGGGTGGTTGGTCTTGATGAGCGACGGTACTTCGGAGCTTGGCGATTTGACAGTGGTCTCTTTGGGATTAAAGGGAATGAGACGCTCGGAGGCTGCAACAAAAACCAGGACTTTTTGATATCTGTTCCCGCAGTTATCGGGAAGTGACGCTGAACTAAACTTGAAGAAACGAGAGACGCCGAGCACCTTAAAGAAATAATGCACTATATTCAACGATATCTCAACAAACATTTTATTGAAGGTAACGGGAAGTGAAAAGAAACACAACAGCGCTTTTATAATGCTTTTTGTAAATGGCAACCGAATGTGCCGTGCGCTGAAGGTACAATGGCGTTATTTGCCACTCCTCAGTACCCTCAGTTACCTAATGGAACTACTGTGGCTAATGTAATGTGCATGTTAAAGGAAAGGAAAGAAAACGAAGAGAGCAAGGAAAAATCAGATACCTACCTACAAGAACTGTCTTTCTCAAAGCACAGTATAGTAGTTTTAATGCTTTCGGTGCCGATAACTTAAGGTGAGCTATTGTTGTGCGGGCCTATTCAAATATCTACGCACACAGATTTCCTTCAAATCATTCCTCTGATTCCACTTTTGCTTTCTATGCATTACTTTTTTTAATTTGCGGGTATTATCGACAGTTTGGCATCAAACTTACGAATAGTCACTCTAAAGTAGTATATAGTCTCATATTGGTATCCTACAACTGGCATAGCAGTTGCGTCGCAGCCGTGAGGTACGACGCCTTCCTGGTGCCCAAGGTCGCGTGGCGAAAGGTAATCCTGCGACTCAATTTCTATAAGAAACGGAAGTTCACCCTGTTGGCGGAGCCGATCATAGCGGCCCTTATAAGAACAATCACTGAGATAATGTTGTGTTTATATTGACTTTATGTTGCCTTCTATGGAATTTCTGTTGAAGCTCAATTGAACGTGATGCATTATTTTTGTCAGGGACCGGTACTTCTCCGAGTCAGTGAGCTCAAAAACATAGCTAGGCTGTAGATGACGAGGATAAGTGAAATTCACGTTTCCTAGCAGAAAAGAAAAAACGAAAAGAAAAGAAAGGGGAACACAACACAGACACACGCACACAGGCACGCAAGCACACACGCGCACACACGCGCAGACACAGATACGCGCACGCGGATATAAGTTCTCGCATGAAGAGTTCACCCACTCGCTGACACACACGCGCGCGTACAGATATAGGTTCGCGTATGAGGGGTTTCCGAGAAGGGCATCACAAGGTGGCACTTTGTACTGTAAGTGTTTGCAACATGTCTTCGCGTATGCGCCTGCTAAATAAATCGTTTCGAAAGAGGTATTACGATGTTTTGACCATCGACTCTCCGTGTCTCTGGCGTAGTCACGTTGCTTCACTTACTTCACGGTTATCTCCATGTGATAGCGTATTGTTCAAAAATATTTTGCGAGGACTACAATCAATGTCTACTTATGAACTTAAAGATACTTCAGCCCTGCTGAGCCGTACTGTAGGAGCGAGTAAATAAGAAAAAGAATCGCCAAAGCAAGAATGTAAGACCAGAGTTGAACCAGAGCAGCATTAGCGAGAAATGACAACAAACAGGAATCTCAAATTAAGTCAGAGTAGATTGCAGCCAGCGGTACAGGCAATGCACAGCCACCCAGTTTCTCAAGTTATTCGGGTGAGTTTAGGGGTTCAGAAATGTACTGATGTCGAATAAAACTGGCTTGACATTGAAGCATTTGGTTGTACTTCTATATTACATGTATTTTCTTCTGCAGAGTAGTCATTGACATTGCTTTTGCTTTTGTGACGCCGCGTGCAGGACCTGAAGTTCAGTGTCTCTGTGGGCCATGTAAAGATGAGCGTCGATGAGCTGGCCGAGAACGTCGTGACGGCTATCGCCGAAGTGCTTTTGTATATCGAGAAGGAGTGGAAGAGCATGCGCACGTTGACCATCCAGCCGATCATGGGGTCCATATGCAAACTGTGCTGAAACCTCCTGTGTATCTGTCGCCGAGTCAAATCTGGAACTCTTGCAGGCAGCCACGCATAAAGAGCACTAGGCCACCCGTATATTTTCTCCTTGCAGTCGTATTACATGCAGTGGGGCTGAATGGGCACTACAGAGAAAAAACGGAGACCAAACTCTGAGAAAGCAACTGAGGAGAAACTACTGGACGATGGTTTTCAAGTCAGGCGATAGCTCTCCGGTGAATCTCCGGACATAATATGCTGATGGAACAATTATTGGTCAGCTCTACTCGAGAAAAAATATGTGCCAAACTTGAGGCGAACTCGTAGTTGTCAACGTCGTTGCACTGTTTTTATTGTACAATATTAAAAATAAAGAAAGAACGCAAGCAAGCACGCAAGAAAGCAAGCAAGCAAGCAAGCTGACGTCTTGTCACCTATGTGATTGGCACCGTCAGCACACAAACGGTTCAATAATCCGGGAGCAGCAAGTGGGCTTAGAACCTTTGTCCAATCATGGTTTATCCTTGGTGATCGGTCGGCCTGCAGTTTTGACTGTGGCCCCCTGCTTGAAGTTTGCGGCTGCTTGGTAGATAAATTGGACGTATTTGCTCTATTGGGCCATTTGTGTACGTATTTGCCGCCCGCACAGGTGGCGAAACGTCTGCGTATATTTTACATGTTCCTGAGCAAAGCCAGTGCAATGACGTTGACAAGTATTTATTGCACGGTGCACGCTACGGAGAGGTGGAGGGGGGGTGAAGTTATGGGTACTGTGACGTATGGACACGTCGGAATGCATCCGGTAGGTAGCCTTGAGCCGCCCCACGAGACAAGACGAGAGACGGGCTGATTTATTCATTTTTGTCGCACCCATGGTTTTACTATAAGATATACCGTGGCTAGGATCTCGTGAAGCATTGTCCACGCTGCATATTGTATTTTCCTGGTGTTCTTGCGCTCACATGCCAGGACACATGAAAAGTGTGTGTGGTTTATGCGGAATGCCAGTATGGGGGGGGAGGGGAGAGGGGGCCGGGCGGGCTGCGTTCTCTTTTGCCGCTAGAAGCGGGCTGGAACTGGCCGATACATGACGTCAACGACACCGCCAGTGCAGTCAGGGTGTCAGTTGCTATGGTAATAAAAAATTGGGGAGTGTATTCGCTCGCGAAGCTGCAATGTAAGCTGAGAGGGACGCTATGGGGGAGAAGCCTGGATTAGTTTAACCACGGGTGGGGTTTTAGAACGTGCATGTGGACCTAAATGTAAACCTCTCGTGCGCCCAACAGAAGCGTTTTTGAAAGGCGGCCACCGAAGGAGTGGATCGAACCCTCGTCCTCTTTCCCATCGGCAGGAGGACGCCATAACCGAGGAGTCACTGCGGAACGTACAAATCTGGAATATTATATTTTCGTTCCAGGAACCTCGAAACCAATATTCGATGACGAAAGGTGATACAATTGAAGGGAAAAAAGATCTGCTGTAGGAGCCACGCATAATTCTAGAAGGTGGCCCGCTGAAACACGACAGAGTTACTTTCGTATGCATGGGGATTTTGCATAAGTTATCTGGCTGTTCCACACGTTGCAGTTCCGCACACACTGCGTGACATAGGTCACCTTGAAAGGATGCTAGAAGACTGCAATGAGCGGCAGAATAAAAAAATTAAGTATGCTACTGTTCTGAGGGACAAAGCACGTATAGCACGTTGTAGTTTATTGTAAAGGGCCGAGAGCGGGGAGGTATGCGTAAAAGGGCAATATCTGTCTTTCAAAGCCGAGGCATTGTTTGCCTAACTTCCACTGGACGGACGTTGCGTCCTCGGTAGGCTGTTATCGGTCGTCGGTTTCTCGCCTGATATGCACGCGGGCTCTGGGGCGCTATATAACGTAAAGCTATTCTAATCTGCTTTTATTCCAATCTCCTGATGTCAAATTTACGTAACCGCCGACACAAGCATCGGGCGGTGACCCACAGCGTTGCCCAATCAAACACTCGCTTCGATTACAGGACGTCACTGTTGTTTGCGTTCAAAACGAATAAAATTGCCTACATTTAGCGGTTTTTCTTATCTAATTAGCTCACAGAAGGCGTGGAGCACGCTAAAGTGGAGAGGGTTTTGATGGGGCCGAGCCAGCGCAGTGAATATAGGTAACCAGATGAGGAGGGCAGTGCCGGTGTCTGCGATTGATCGGCTTCCACTTACTTAGCTTGCGGTAGCTGGTCGAAAATTGCGATGACATGCAACGGAAGGTTGAGAATGTCGCTAAAACGGATCCTCAGCAAAGAGGAGTTGGCAGAGGGATGCCATATACGTGCCGAAAGGGCTCGATAACATTATACTGCCACACAAAAAGTTTATTATACGCAAATAAATCCATGCTCTCTGGTAGGTGCGACTAGCCCGTGCCTAGGCGATCTGTGGGCCGCCATCTTCTATTCCTTTCGGAACGGGGCAGTCTCTCGCTATTAAGAAAAAAAATTAGTTTTGTTAGGCATATTAATGCATCTTTAACGCGTACATGTCACTTTGACGTGGTGAGTTCTCGCGGTTTTCATGACGTCGTGTGACAGCCATGCGAAGGGGGGGTCGCCTGAACGTTTTTTAAACAATCGCGGAGGACTGACTGCAGAATTCGAATAGAAATGTTCGGAATAGCTTTACGTTATAGCACCCTTGCTATCGCAAACTGGCTTAACAGCGTCACGACTGATAAAATTCGACTGCTAAAATTGTGCCAGTGAGCGTCCCTGAATTGTTCTGCTTAATCAACCGGTATGTCACCGCATAGTACCTATACGGTATTAGCTGATAGGTAACGCTAAAAACACAGATAGCTTAGGGCAACAGTGCAAGATTTTCAGCGGTATCTATGATTGTTCTAAATATCTTAAATTTATGCTACCCCGCTCTTCGGCAATTGGGCATGTACCAGTGGGTTTGTTGCAATTCATGGGTAATCCTATCCATATTGGGTATAGGCCACTGTGACACCACAACAATAGTATAGTGCAGACCAATAGTGCAGTGCAGAATATAAAATCCCATGGCATAAAATTTAGTACCTTTGTGTTGTATATGTCTTGCACATACATAGACACTCTATGGGGATAGACGTTGCATAGGATGAACACAAACACAGTTGCGCGCCTTGAAATAGGTTATATGGTATTTTATTACTGGGTTTACAAAAGCCTCGCTTCACGTCAATTTTTGTTACTCTTAGGAATTTGTTTGTTACTTTATTTCGCGATCCGTTTCAGTTTCGCTTCTCTTGGCTATTTAAAAGACTGTCACTCGATGAACGGATTTAGGTTCTCAGTTCTGCGTGGTTCATTCTCCTGCTGGATATGGGCCACTTCTTTAATGGCTGAGCAACAACAACGGCCACAAATGGTTTACAGAGGCGCGCCGTGGCCACCAATATCGCCACATTTCGTATATAGCTCCCGACGGCCCCTGATGCCCGGGCGAGAATTCATAGCTACGGGAGGAGAGTTTCAGGATAAAGTTTATATATCGGTTCTACCTGGTTTGCACTGGCTTTCGCGTTTACTTGCGGCCTGTGGAGATTGCTTTTTCTGGGGGGGAGGGTGGCTTCGCCTGCGTTTTCTGTCACTCTTGAAGCTGTCGCTGATTATAGGCTTCTACTGTTACAGTGGAATGACCACGGCTGTACTTAATCTCGATTTCCAAGACAACGGTCAGTGTGGAAGTCTGAGTGAGTGTTATTCGAGACATATGTACCCCAGCATTCACCTACCCAGGGCTGGGCTAACCCATTCTAGAGATAACACCACTGAGAAATGCTAGCAAATACATGCCAATACCGAATACATTGGCAAATAAGCAAAGATAGCAGAGGCAGGCTCCAGTGGCTTGAGCTCGTTGTGATCGCAAATATGTTTCAAAGAGATCGGTACAGAAGAAGCACAAGCAGAGCATGAAGTATCAGCCAACTGCTGAAGCACCAATGTTGTTTTGCCACAGAAGGCTGCAAAATGCATTTTGAGAATAAAGGTTACTTAATCTGGCCAAGGCGTAAACAGGAGGAGGCTTCTGACTCACGAACGCAGTCGTATATGACGCTTTTCTGCAAGATCACGATCATCGTATTAGTGATGACTGTAATCATCATCTTAATCATCCGATATACGTGCATTGCAGAACGTAGGCATGTCCCCAGAGATCTTCGAAGTGCTTCAGTAGTGCGTCCGCTGAATGCACTATATGTTTTCAAATTTACGTTTCTCATCACTCCATCTAGTCAGATATCTTATTTTAATTACGCTAAGAGATTAGGGGCGGTATTCTCAAGCGATCACTTTCGGGGATCCGGTCAACTTTCGCGAGATTTCGACTGACTCAGCACCTGGACACGTAGAAGTGCATGGTGGTGAGTTACTGGAAATCTCTCCGAATGATGATCCTATCCCCGACAGTGGTGATCACCTCGAGGATACCGCCCTGGGTTTCGCGTTCCGACTGTGCGGGCAACGGCGCTAGGTCAACAGTTCTGCCGTCCCCGAACAATATCCTTTCTTTCAGAAACCCTCGACAGGGGCCGCGAATGACACAAGAAACACAAGATGCAAGACGGCGTCTCTTTCCAAGCGGTACGCCACACATTCGCCTCTCTCGGCGACGGTACTTCATATCAAAGAGGTAAGCATTTTTCAACCAGGCAATGCCAAGCATAGTGGAGAGAGAGGGTCTACGTGATTGCGTGAAGGGGAGTTACCGTCATCTCCGTTATCGCGAAGAGAGGGGGGGGGGCGGAGGGGGAAGGGGGCCTCCACCGAGTTCGAGGGCAAGATAGTACGGCGTCGTTTGCCGGGAGTGCTGTCTGACGCTGTCCAGAAGGCATAAGGGCACATAAGCAGACGATAAAAAAGAAGATGGCGCCATCCTCTCGTTGCGCCGTAGTCTGTTGCCGCTGGTGCTGCTTCCCCGTACTTCTGCTAGCAATGTTTTTACTTAGCGCAGTAAACGCGGACCGACCTACAAAGTCAGCAGTCTGTGAGTATAACTACGCAGTTTCTGTCGTTTCGTATTGAGGGACTGTTGGTGGCGCTGTTGACCTAGTTTTTTTGACCGCGTGCGCTAATGCCAACGCGCGCGCGCGCAATCGAGGCAAGTTGACAGGTCTCCGCGATTTCGGCTTCCGGTTTGGTTGAGTGTTTTTCCGGACATCTTTCGCCGTTCGATCTTGGATGTCAAGAGAGGAATGGCTTGGGCGTGGCATACTGTTTCGATCCGTTTCAAGACTGACGTATTCATTACATACTGCTGCCATAGAAAACTACTAAGTCTAAAGCTTTGATACGTCGAAATGAAGCTGCTTATACTTATCGTCGTACGGACGAATTACACTTCGAAATCTCGTTTGTTCTCCGAGCTCTGAGTCCAAGTTCGTTTCATTACTTTCGGATTGCCGCGTGCAAAGCATGGAAAACTTAAGACATAGTAGTTATTTTTTCTTCTAAGATGCATATCCACTATACACAAATTATCAACAATAGTGCTATAGCCAATCTTTCTTTTTCTTAGTCCTTTAATAATTCACGTTTACTCTTTAACGTATTTCTGTTGAATTATTTTCATGAATTTAGATTCGGACAGCCTCTCATAGTGCTTATATATTCAGTCATACTGGTGATAAACAAGCTAAGCCACTACCTGACGCCTAAAATGAGGGAATGTACAAAAATAAGAAGCCTTTTTTCATCTACACCGACATCTTAGGCAACTTTGTTAATGGTGACAGGGACGGAAAAGAAAACCAATAGTGTTTAAAGGAATGTCTGATTTCAGCCCGAAGGGGATAGTGCTGAAGGTTTGTACGTCGTTTGTTAGGCTGGAAAAACTGAATAAGCAATCAATGCGGCTGAATAGATGCAAATACATATCCTGTTATTTCTAATGCTAGGTGTAAGCTAACTAGGTCGCTCCGCTGAAATGGCCAGTAAAAAAGACGTATACGTTTCACAAGTCACAGGCCACAGCAGTTACCGCAGTGGCGCAGATTTTTCCTTCGTAGGCAAATGCACGCCTTCGCCCCGAACCCGTCCCTCGCACAATTCCGCAGTGCCGTTCTCCCTCGAATGAGGCCTCAGCTCTTTACGTCACTCGATTCTTGCTGTTTACCGAGCAGCGCGAGCGGCACGTGTTTGAGTATGTCAAAGGAGCGATAAAAAAATACGAGAAATGTGCTGATGGCACCGAAATGCGGGAGATACAGTGCACTTGCCATTGTAGAGAAGAAATAAACGGCCCGAGACAGTGATTCAGCATAAAAGAAAAGTGGAGTGGAAAGAAGGAGAGTGTTAGCGTCGCAGAGGGTGAAATCCAGTTCGTCATCGCGTACAGACGAACGATGTCGCTTATTTCGCCTGGAAAACTCTTGGACACTTGACCCTACGCGGAGATTAGTGCGAGCCGCTGCCAAGGGGGCTGCTCCGTTACCTAAAGGATGCCGGATTAGGGGACAAATTGTTGGTTTGTACGACAGTGCGCAATGCGGGGGGTTCTATACCTGAGTGGAACATTGCCTTTTCTTCTTAACACGTTGCGCCTTCAGAGTGTGTGTGACGGCGTCCACATAGACAGTTCTACATCGTCCATTCCTTCATTTGCTTTCTTTTCTCGTTGCTGTCTTTCTTTAGTAGCCCTTTCCTTCTTTCCCAATACAGGGTAGCAAACTATAGATATCCTCTGATTAACCTTCCTACCGTTACCCTTTGCTTTTCTCTCCCCCTCTCTCTCCTCTCTGGAATGTCTGTACCTACATGTACTCCGTGTAGCGCATTTCCTTCGACGTGACAGCAGTATTTTGTGAAAGGAGCTGCTATCATTGCCAGCTCGCGAGTCTCACCTCTGTGCTGCTGACGCGCGTGTGGCAATAGTAGCCTGGTGCTTATAAGTGCGCTCAAATTAATGTGTGTGCAGCAGACACACGTGCGGAATAGGGTAAGTTCCGCGTTAAGGTAAATTCTGGAACAGGAAAAAATGTTTTTGACCTGGAACATTGACCGCGTCGGCCATGTTTTCAGGTGCTCACTTGTGAAGCGTCCGTGTGTTGTGTGGCTAGGCGACCATCGCCGATCGACTACGCAGTATGCTTTCGATAGAGTGTACACAAGAGTGCACTCAAAATGTCTTGCTCGAAATTCTAAACCCAGACTCTTTCTTCTGTTGGACTTTTGCGTTAGCTGTACACTTGCTCTGTCGAAAAGATTTTTTATTGGAACGTTGTATTGTCATTTCAGTTTTATTGTGATGTTTAGTGATATTTTTAAGGAAGGTCCACAGAGTTTCTCCCACGATCCAAGGCTGGGCCCGCTTATACAATCGCAGCAGGCCGGGCCCGAGCCGGGCCTGAACTTCTAACGGTGGGTGCGGAGCAGTTTATGCAGTCGCGGGCCTGTGCCCGCGAAAAACTGTACCGGCCAAGAAATCCGGCGCGTGCAGTGCTTTAGTTCGAACCAGTCTAAACACTCGAGAAAACTATAATTCCTAAAAGCACCGCATAAAACCACCGCTACAAGCCTACGGGGCCGAAACGTGGCTCGAAGTAAACTTGAAAAGAAGCTAAGGATTTCGCAACGAAATATAAAACGGTATATGATAGGCGTAACGTTATAGACAGAAAGACGACTCTATGTATTGAGAGGAGAGGCGAGTGCCTCATGTTTGCACTGATATTAAGAGGAGGAAGTTGATGAAGATCTAATATCTCGAACGTAGAACAGATAATGTGGTCTGTTAGGGTAACACGTCGGGTGCCAATGAAAAGAAGACTTACGAAAACCACCAGATCACTAGATAGATTGATGCAATTAAACAATTTACCGGCATAAGATGTGTGGCTGATGCAGGACAGAGGGAATTTCTTGAGGAGAGCATCAGTTTATCTCTTCATCAAAGCAGAGAGGGATTATCTCTGCTTTCATCATGAAAAAAGGTGGTGGTGACGACGACAAAGACGATGGTGCCATGTGTTAAACAGTTGTGGCGGTGTGATGAACTGGCCTGCTAGGTCTTGCAAGTGCTTCTTTTATAATGCATTGCCGATGCATGCATTAATTAGCGGGAAGATAAAGACAATACGTGTTGTTTACACAACGAACCCTGGACAATATTTCCTTTGTGAGCACGCGAAATTTCCAACAACAACAACAACAACAAAGAACCAAGCGGCATGAAGCATCAAGAAATCTAAGGCGACAGCAGCAGCAGCAGCAGCAGCAGCAGCAGCTGCTGCTGCTGCCCTAGAAGATTTTTTGATGTCTCATGCTGCTCGTTTCTTTGCCGTTTGTGAGGAGTATTGGCCGCGCCAACTCAACAAAGGGCAACCAAGCAACCTGTCCTCAACACCCGGTTCTTCCCACAGTGACAACATACGCCTGCCATGTGGTGCGGCTACGAGACGGGAAGCATGCCATTAGCTTGAAGATGTTCAAAGGTAATAATAATAATATTTAGGGTTTTACGTGCCAAAACCACTTTCTGATTATGAGGCAAGCCGTAGTGGAGGACTTCGGAAATTTTGACCACCTGGGGTTCTTTAACGCGCACCTAAATCTAAGCACACGGGTGTTTTCGCATTTCGCCCCCATCGAAATGCGGCCGCCGTGGCCGGGATTCGATCCCGCGACCTCGTGCTCAGCAGCCCAACACCATAGCCACTGAGCAACTACGGCGGGTATGTTCAAAGGTGCATAGGCTCAAACTAGAACAACCACAGTATTATGCCCGATGACTAGCAGACAGTAAAACGTGTCAGAGCACTGCGGTAGTTGAACCAAGTTTGCGTTTGTTAGTGGTGCGCCGAGAGAGAGAGAGAGAGAGAGAGAGAAAGGGAGGAAAGACAGGAAGGTTAGCCAGTGTAAGTTCATCGGCTGGCTACCCTGTGCTGGGGAAAGGCGTAAAGGGAATAATAGGTGATAGGATAAACAAATAAAAAAAAATTGCGCAGGCCCATTATGGAGATAGTTTACGAAGAAGGCCTGCGCCTATCTACCTAGGTATAACATGCCGTGTGGGAACGAATACGCAGAAAACGAAATTGGCGGAGCCTACGCCCTGTGGGAATCGATCTGAGCGAAGGTTTGTATGGTGTTTGCTTTGATTGACTATAATTTGCGGTGGTGGTGGCGGCGAATGAGTAATTTATTCGGCGTTTAGTCGAATGCAAAAGTGGTGAGTTGACGTTAAACGTTACCTTGCGTGCACCACTGCTACTTGTCTGCGCAGTTCATAGACCACAGAGGGAGACGTGCTTGCTAGAGGCCTTGTAGTGCGTCATTGTTCATAATGTCTGAGAGGGTAGAGCATTATCATTACCTCACATGGCACATCGAATCATCGCAGAAGTTGTAAGCTTTAATTGAATTATGGTGTTTGAATTAAATATTGTAAATGCATGCATACAATGTACACATACAACCGTGGTATGCACCACATTTCGCAGCATAGCGTAGACGCTCCCGCTCCGCGCCACGCTTCTTTCGGGCTTGGCTGACCTCGACACTCAGTGCATGCCTTGGAGTCATTTTAATGGCACATGCTTACGTGCTCCTTCCACATACGTAGCCAGCCCACTGTTGGGATGCCAGCTCCAAGCACTCACTTCAGGCTATGGACGATTGTAATGCTTACACTATCACCAGCCCATCACGAGTCCTCCACAGCCCAGCACCTGCAATTTTGTGGTTTAGGAAAGCAAGACGAGCAGGTGCTATATGCACCGACTGTAAAAACGCTGCTGCGGCGGCGCCGGCTGAGATGCGCGGAGGCGAGTGCCATTTGGTGTTGTTGCAAGAAACCCAGCGGCACGTGCAACAAGACCACCACAGTAGCGCCCGGAAAGTCGTGAGAAGGGGCAAATAAAGCTTCGCTTTAAAAATGAAGTGCCCAGAGCGAGCCAGTTTACGCTGCACACTGGAGGGACTGTTTACTTCAGCACCGCTTGCAGCTCATTTCTGGCATTCGTAAACGAAATAACTAACCCCGATTCAAGCACGCGTTCCACGAATTCTCAGTTCTTCATCTGAATCAGTGGCAGTGGTAATGACCATTATCAAAGACGATGTTTTTGAATAAAGCAAATACAGTATTGTGGAAGGGCTTGATTGAAATTAGTTGTACTCGCTTCACCACTGTAAGACACCTCTATCACTTGATATTAGCGAGTGAATGTCAGAGAACGAAGGGAGCACATCAATAGGAAGAGACTGCGAGCTGTTACAAGCGCGTGTACCGTGATAATCTCTGACACTGTGCATACTGAATTTTTGCGCAACTCACCCGTCCATGACGTCATCAATGAAGAGCAAGCGTAGTTGCCCATAATTGTCTGCAAAGATTCGCACCTTATGTGTAATGACGTGTTCTGTAGATTTGTTTCCGTGTTGTCGGAAATGCAGGAATAATTAATTTTCTATGAGACGACGTATAAGTTAGTGGGCCTAACTAAATGATTGCTGCAATATTACCAGATTTCTGAGTATCAATTAATGAATAAAGTAATCTATCAATCGATAAATCAGTTGTTACTCTGAATTTACACTGCAACGTAATATGTGATACAAGAATCTTGTTTAGCAAATCTGTTTACTTGATAAAAAGGAATCCGGCAGAACTCATCTACGATGATTATCCAAGTTGTGCGAGAGCCTTCATTCGCACAGCATACATTCTTTATTCAACTTCCATTGTAGCGAGACGATTGGAGGGTAACGGCGCGTGCGTTTGGCTTCGACGCTTTTGCAGCCAAACGTACTGAACTGAGCATCTCTGGGGGCCTTCTAAGTTTCCACACGCCATCCGCGCATGTACGTCGATATCGCCATAGCACAACGGTGACAGTGCTCTTCCGCGTTACTGCAACACAACCTAAATCGCTCAAGGCCTGTGCACTCTACTTATGACACCATGCTTCTAGGCCTGTAATTTCTATGGACAAGCCCGGCGTGACAAAGGCCATCAAGTCAAAATCACCGCCGTTTACTCGGGAACATCCCAAGAATATTCTATGGCAGTCGGGCCAGGAAGCATTACGTCATGGATTGGATTGCACAGGTATTGCGCTATCTAGGAGGTGTTGTCTTCTGTCGCACGTACTCCGTCCCTGTTCTCAACAGTAGACGTGACGCCGAGCATAGGTGCTTCCTTGCTATACCGGAGGTCCACGTTTGTTTTTTCATAGGGGCTGCATTTCATTAGCTGTTCTTACACGGCCGTTGCAATTGGGGCGACATAGATACCTCCAAAGTAGGGTAGAGCAGTCGGAGAAATACTATCGCTTGCAAAGATAACGTTGCTCGCTTCATCCGTGACGCAGACTACATGGATGACCTGTGTGGGTCGTCGCACACGGCTGCCATCACGGTGGGAGTGGCAGGCCTTGAGTCCGCGGTGGTGCTTCGCGCCACCAAGCACCACATAGACCACGACTTCAACTGCACGGTGAACGTGACCACTAGGGTGGACCGGAGCCTGCTCTACAGCATCTCGTTCCTGGACCTGCCCATGACTTGTCTTTCCTACCTGGAGGTACTCGCGTACACCTGTTCTTCGATCGAACGATTGGTTGATTGATTGATGTGGTTTAACGCAACAGTTCAACCGTAGTGTACGAGGGACGCCCTAGTGGAGTAGTCCGGATTAATTTAGACCTCCCTGTGATTCCTCAACGTTCACCTAAGCCTGCACAGAAGAGCGTTTCTACCACCGGGATTCGAGCCCGTTAACTCCTGCTCAGCGGCAGCACATTATTGCCACTGAGCCGCCGCTGCGTATAATTCTACGTTCGGGGAATATGGGGAGCTTCGATGATGTGTAACAAGGCAGGGTAGAAATGAATACATTAATGCGCGTTGTTTAGTGGCGCAAGGGCCAGGTATGGCCAAAGAGCGCCACAGGGAAGAAATACATTGCTTCAATGACTAGAACAATATCGCGCGCAGTTCTGCGGAAAAATTGGATCAATGCTGGAGTGAGTCTTCCGACGTTCGGAGCATCGCTTAGTAGCAAGAGGAGTTCCATCACAAGCGATAAGTACTAAGTGGTTTTAGGGCAAAGGGACCACAATAGCTGCACCGCCAATAGAAACAGGTGGTGTGTCTTGGTTAATTCTCTTGGTTTTTTCATCATTTGTAAAGAGCGCCTCCCAGGTAATACAATATCTATCTATCTATCTATCTATCTATCTATCTATCTATCTATCTATCTATCTATCTATCTATCTATCTATCTATCTATCTATCTATCTATCTATCTATCTATCTATCTATCTATCTATCTATCTATCTATCTATCTATCTATCTATCTATCTATCTATCTATCTATCTATCTATCTATCTATCTATCTATCTATCTATCTATCTATCTATCTATCTATCTATCTATCTATCTATCTATCTATCTAATCTCAATCAATCAATTAATCAATCAATCAATCAATCAATTTTCATTATTACATAAAAATAATATACAGATAGAGGTATACAGAAAGAGGTCCCATAGTTAAAACTGAATTGGGACCTCCTGTTCATGGTTAACGTAAAAGATCATTTGGCAAGCAACAGCAGCTCAATTGCCGCCTATATGACGACTGCATTGTAAACTTCCGTCCCTCCCGCACTCTGCCCTTGTGCCTCGGTGGCGACCATTGCGCGCATAAGGGGCCGCTTCGGGGCCTTGCGTCCAGTGCAGTTGTGGGCGGACCGCCGGGACGCACAGCGCTTCTGCCGCAACGTGGACGACCCGCGCGGCAAGGAGGCCCACTGGGTGACCGCGCCGCAGCTGCTAGTCCAGCTGGTCACCTCGCGCCACGACTGGAACTACGAGCGCAAGGCCTTCGAGATCGTGCTCACGTCGTACCGGCAGAGTACGTGAGTCCTCCGAGACCCGTCGCTGCGGCGCGGTGCGAAGCGAGTCGGTCGTCGCATTGTGCCGGCGAGTGCGCTTATATCTCAGCTACGGGGTTGCACTGTACTGCTGAGTCGCTTCAGAAGATATAAAAAAGGAGTACATGGAGATAACGTAGCAAACGTAGAGAAAATATTGTATTGTTATTGGAGAAAACGAAGACCAACCTTTCTTGAGTACCCCACTGACACTCCATGGGGGTCAGGTTTCAACCGATTTTTTTGAAGTAAATGTTTCGCCTTTCTAACTGATTTTATAGGGAGAGTAAAGGCGAACTCTAAATCAGTTTAAACCGGTGAAGCTAGTTTTTCGTGACAATATTTTTAATTTTTTCCAGTGGAGAAACATTCATTACTAGCGGAGAGAATTGCGCATACACAACGGCGGTAGATAATGGTGACGTCACTAATTTCGAACATGTTTTTTTTCACAGCAGAACCGTTCTCGTGGGCAAAAAAAGAAACCTTCCAATGCTTCCAGACTTCTACGTAACGAATTACACGTAATTAATGACTTGCAATCAATTACGTTATCTTGATAGATTTGTAACTAATTGATTACAATTTTTGCTCAGTAACGCTCAGTGTAATTCAATTACTTTTTTCCCCCAAGAGGAAATGATGAAGCTTATTAGGGCCCAGGACCAGACTTCTCAAATCCTGGCAGTCCAGAAGGCCCGCGAGAGGGTCTTCAGGTTTCACCTGGTGGTCCCCGAGTGGGCCCTAGCCAGGTGACGTTGAGTTTGCTCGCCTCTGTTGTGAACCGAATAAAGTTGTTTCACTCACTCACTCACTCACTCACTCACTCACTCACTCACTCACTCACTCACTCACTCACTCACTCACTCACTCACTCACTCACTCACTCACTCACTCACTCACTCACTCACTCACTCACTCACTCACTCACTCACTAATCGATTACATGCAACTAGTTCTTTATTGACAAGACAAGCTTTAAGTGCTGTAAGAGCGCTCCCGCCACGCACCTTCATCGTGAATGGACAATGTGGATATGCGGAGAATGGACAAACTTGCGTAAATTATTTGCGTAAATTGCGTAAATTATTTTACAGTGTGCGTCACTGCGTCACACGGGAATCCAGTGACCTGTTGGGCAATAACGTGCTGTTGGAATACAACTGAAAGTTGGGCTATACAGGGATGCAGGTACACGAGACTGTAGTAGGAGGATGGCTTCACAGCGACGACTTACAATTTTGCACGAGGCGTTGAAGAGAGCACGAAAGCGTTTCCATGACAAGCATTTCCAGTACAAACGTCAGCTTCGCGCCAGCCTGGCAGAGGTGCCCGGCGCGAAGAGGTTAGTAGGGGTTAGTGCAGGGCCTTCTATACTACGTGGCTAGCAATCGTATTCGCTTCTTTTGATCCTGATACGTGTTATTCGATGATTCATTAGGCTTTCCGCCTCCAAGCACACATGGGCTCTAGGAACGCCGTTGTTGGGGACTCCGGATTGATTTTGCCCACCTGGGGTGGTACCTAGGTCTCGTTAGACATTTTAATACTTCGATATAAAAGCTCATGATTGATATATCATTCGGTATAAAGCAAATGCATCACGGCAAGTGTTCAGTAGTGTTCACTATCGGTGGAAATAAGCCGTGCAATACTGTCCAGTAGTAGCTTTCAAAGGCCTTGTAGGACATTAGCATGCTCAGTCGAGCAGCACGCCAAAATCATCATTATCATTATCCTCATGAGGCTATGTTAGGTTCATTGCAGGAACGAATGCTTCTCGTAGCGATCTTCTATTACCCTCAGCTACCGTCATTCATATATCACGAAATGAACCTATCGGAACATTTATCAACGAGCCACAAACGTACGCCCAGACTGCTTCAAACGACTCGTTGCACCGAACAACGATGCAGATGTCGATGCAAGCTCTATGTATTTTCGAACGAGGATCTTTCGCCCTTCCGCATTTCTTCTGTTTTTCCAAGTTTAAAACACAGACATACATTTGAAATTGGCCGTACGTACGTGATGCAATGTTGAAGAAGTCCGCATGTGGTGGGAAACTGTCTTCTGACCGAGTGCTCGCTGTAAAGCAAAAGCGCAACGCAATTTGTTCCTTCGAGGTCAACAACAGTTGTCAGGTAAAGTTCTGACGCAATTTTTATTCGTCTGCTACACAGTACAATTTATTTACTTAATATTTCGTAACAGAGTAGTAAAGACTTAAGTCTCGGGGAAAGACTATCGTTTACCTGACTGAGATGCGACATGTTTAAACAAGTACACACTGCGCGGAATACAGCGGAGAGTAGCGATAAAAGATGCAATTTCAAAGGAGCGACAGTACAAATACAAGTAGAGGTACAGTTAGGCGCTTTCAAGTTTGTCGCCTATAACAATAATGAGCAATGTAGAAATGTACTACGAACAACTTTATCATACTCGCAGATATCCATATGTCATGTCAAAGTCAGCCATACAAGTACGTTATTAGTACTCATTTTATGGCAGAAGCTCATGATTGATATGTTTGTCCGTGAAGCACTGATCCCAGTTAATTCCTTTGTGCGCATGCGCAGGCCTGCACTTCGACGGCTGCTACAAAGGCGAATACCAGTGCGGCAACAAGTTCTGCATCTGGCGCGAACTCACTTGCAACAACGAGAACAACTGCGGCGACCTGAGTGACGAGAATTGCAGTGAGTATTCTTTGGCAAGCGCGTCGCTGCAGCCGAATTGAAAATTACTAACAGGTCAACAAAGGCAGCAATAGAAATCGAGTAATTGGCCTCAACGCGATCCAAGATCGTCATTAAATGTCTCTCTGTCAAGGTAGTAGCTAATCCTAAGCCTTCGCGAAGAAACTTTCATTAATGTAATATTAAACGAGCGCATATTAGTTTGGTCTTGTTGGGAAGGTGCGCTCAAGCATGCGGACGGTTTAACATGCCTTGTGTGTCCACTAGTTGTGTTAATGTCTTTTTAAAGGGAAGCTTTATTTCTCTCTTCTCCTGGCTTCCCGGGCTCCCGGGTGTTGCTCGAGCGCGCCACTGGGTTTCTTGCAACGCCACCAGATGGCTCTCGCCTCCGCGCATTCTGGCTGGCGCCGCCGCGGCAGCGTTTCACAGTTTGTACGCATGACACGTGCTGTGCTTGATTTCCTATGCGACAAAAATACAGGTGCTGGGCTGTGGAAGTCGCGTGCTAGGGTGTGATAGTGTAAACATCCCAATCGTCCACTGCCTGAAGAGAGCGCTTGGGGCTGTCGTCTCAACAGCGTGCTGGCCACGCATGTAGAAGGAGCACGTAAGCATGAGCCACTAAAATGGCTCCAAAACCTGCACTCAGTGTCGAGGAGACCCAGGCCCGACAAAAACGTCGCGCGGAACAGGAGCGTCTGCGCTTTGCAGCGAAACGTGTTGCATAATGCGGAACCCTCTCAGAGATTATGAACAATGACGCACGAGAACGCCTCTAGCAAACACGTCTCCTTGTGTGTTCTCTGGAATACGCAGACAAACCGCAGTAGTGCGCGCAAGGTGACCTTAAACATAAGCTCACCACTCGCATATTGAACGAAACGCTGACGATAGTAAACATTCGCCGCCAACATCACCGTTAAGTACCGTCAATCACAGCAAACAGCATACAAAGCTTTACTTACATCCATTCGCATAGTGCGTGGGATCCGCCATTTTGTTTCTCTGTATTGGTATTGACGGGACATGTTATACCTAGATAGATATGTGCAGGCCTTCTTCGTAACGAAGGCCCATAATGGGCCTGCATAACTAGTCCTTAATGAAATGCTTGTAGTGTGTATGCTATTCTGTCTGTACATCATGACACCATTAATCAGTTCCTCTTAGGTGGCCTTTTTAACACACTTGTTCGCTCCTTTAAGCCCCGTCAAAAGAAAGGCAACGCTTACGACTAAACACTAAGTGAATAAAAGCTGCGAGACTAGACATCGCGACTAAACATCGTGAATAAAACCTGCGAGAAATAGGCAACACGAAAGGACGCAATGGCATTGTTGCGTCCTTTGTGTTGCCTATTTCTCACAGCTTTTATTCACGATGGAAGTGACCGGGTCACCCAGTTACAGCTGTTTCTGCAGTCCTTACAGCCCTTTCTGACACGAAATAGTACTGTTCAAATACAACTTTCTTTTTGTCCCGAACTTTATAAATGTAGGCGTTACGCACATTCCGCAGGGTGTTGCATATTTGAATCTCTGAAATGTCGTGCCTCTACGTACCTTTACCGCAGTGTCAAAGACCCTGGCAGTGGCCGTGACCGTCGCCGCTGGAATCACGGTGGTTGTACTCATATTCGCGTTAGTGGCCTACATCAGGAAGCGTGCTCAAGTGGGACCACACGTACGTACACCGAGTGAAGTCGCAGGTTGGCACCTGGTGAAAAAAGAATCTAACGAAAATAAAAAAATCACGCACAAACACGCAAACACACACACTCGCACGCACGCGCACACACGCACGCACACACACACACACACACACACACACACACACACACACACACACACACACACACACACACACACACACACACACACACACACACACACACACACACACACACACACACACACACACACGCACGCGCACACACACACACACACACTCACACACACACGCACACGCACACACAAACATAAACACACACACACACACACACACACATGAACACACACGCACACACACACACAAACATAAACACACACACACACATACACACACACACACACACACACACACACACAAACACACACACACACACGTGCGCGCTCGCTCGCTCGCATAATGGCATGACATTCTCTAAGGAGAAATCATGTGACTGTCTTGCTGGTGAACTTCAGCATACCTTCACTGGCACTCAGTCGTAAAGAAAATAGCTATCTGGCAAAATGTTTGAGGGAGCCTGAGCGCTTTGATTGAGACATTGTACGTTTAAGAACTGTGCCTCTGTGATGATGTTTGTCCATTGGTGAGAACTGCAATGCATGAACTTTGCGCTGTGTGATCGGTAAACACCAGTTGAAGTTAGCCTTATGACTTGTTTTCTTTTTTCTCGTCCGTTACCTTTCCGCAAGTTTTGTCCCAGCCTTCGGAAATACACTCATCAGCCCAATTGTCGTCATTAGGTGTGCTTCTAAAGGGCTCCTGAGCGACTTTTCTTGAAGTCGTAAAATGTGTCTGGCGGCAAAAAAGACTATTTTAGAAATACTTTGCAGCAAGAAGCACTTCATGCGTTCAGCAGAAGTGGCGTTATTGACAATCAAATATTTTCTTTAATCCCCCTCGATGTGCTCTCTGTCCTTTTTCAATGCCTCCTGGCACTGGGTAGGCTACGGTGGAGCAAGGTGAGACCCACACCACTCCGCCTATTGAAAATCGCCGTGGCATACAGTTCAAATTTGATTTTGCTTGTTCACATAGGCGCCGCTACTTATGATTTTGGTGCCTACGACGCGCCAAGCTCGGAGGCTATTCCTCAATTTATGGATGACTTAACGGTGTCTCACCTTTTTTGCTGTGCTTCAGTGCGCCATGAAGCTACGCGTGGTTATTCTCGCACCTAGTTACATGAATAGCACATTTCCTTTCACACTTATCTCTACGACAATCACATTTTCCGTGGGACGACCAAACTTCATCCTGACGTTCGCTTATGCGAGTACTTCGGCAGCGCACACATCGGCTTAACGAGGGACGCTGCGCTCCCGACTCGCGTTGAACGGATTCTTAACGTAACGTGCTTCGACCATGATGGCCACACACCTCGGGGGTGCGCAACTCGGGAAGCAGACGATCTGTTGGCCAGACGTTGGCGCTCGGGCCTTGAATCACGTCACCCGCAGATACGAATCAGAGCACGCTGTTGTCCTCAGCGAGCCGCAGCGAGCTCAGTGAATGGCACCCCCGAGACGGCCGCGGTATCTACACTATGCTGCAGACGCAGCTACATGCACAAGTATGCAACGTATAGTCGGCTACATGCTGACTATACGCACGACAGGGCTGGAGCGTGCGCTCGCGCTCATGTGCTCCGTTTTGACGTTGGTACGTGGTGAGGTATAACTCTGTCCTGCACCAGCTTGATCGACGGACAGTAGCGACATACAAATTGCGTATTACGCGCAATACGATGCTCGATACGATGCGAAGTCTACCAAGGGGTTCTAGCCAGAAGCGGCCAGAAGTGAGCGCGCGCTGGCAAGTGCACGCGTAGTACGACCGAAGAACACTAGTCGAGTGTTCAAAGCTAATAGAATATTAGCGAAACCCGATAACTATGACAGTGACAAGCAGTGTGACCAAAGTTCACTGGAAATATTTACTGCAATTTATGCAACCACTAAAGCTGTGAACATCCGCGTTGTTGTTCAATAATTTGCCCTCTATATCAACGGGTCGCCTTTTGGTCGAGACAGCGATTATTTTCCAACACGGAGGCCTCAACTGAATAGCAAGCAGCTCGTATATTTGCAACTACTATTTCGGTTCTGTTCCTGATGTAGCACATCATCCACAAGAGCTGAATATTGGCAATCAGTGCATTTAATATAAGAAGCCAACAAACATTGACACCAAGGACAACATAAGGCAATTTACTTATACTTACTAAACGAATTAAAGAAATGATAAATAAATGGAAATGAAAGTGGATGAAAAAAACAACTTGCCGCAGGTGGGGAACAATCCCACGTCTTCGCATTACGCGTGCTATTCTCTACTAATTGAGCTACCGCGGCGCCGTTTTCTTATCATCTTTCTTGGGTATTTAAGTTTCATACTAGAACCCTTGGAGTGTTAGCCAGCGCCACCACTCACAATATCATTATTTCCACTCATTTCCATGTTACTTCATTTAGTAAGTACAATTTCCCCTTGTTGTCCTTGATGTGAACGTTTGTTGGCTTCTTATGACATGCTTAATAAAAATCGGGCCCCTCGGTTAATCCCCCTTCTTGCTATATATATATATATATATATATATATATATATATATATATATATATATATATATATATATATATATACTGAACGGCGTTAACCAAGGTGCCTGATTTTGATTAATCATGGGAGTAATATCACATCATTATACGTACATATAAATTTGTAGTCATTACGAACAGATAGTCACAATCTGTGACTGTTGGGGTTTTAGCTGCTATTCTTCACTCTTTGCCGTTGGTGTGCGCAGGACTTGTCCCGCACCACGAGCTCCCAGTCGGTTCACAGCGCGGGATCGGGCATTTCCGGCGCCTACGACACCACCTACCGACCACTGGTGGGAAGGCACCTGCTCATGGAGCCGCTCTTGGAGGTGCCCAGCGTGCAGGCCTCTGGCCTTCCCAGCAGGACGTCGTCCGAGGACAATGTGCCGAAGGAGACCCAGGGTAGCGAGAAACGACTGAGGCCCTGCATTCGCTACGACCGGTCCGTGTCAGACCCGATGTGAAAGACAGACACGTGCTGCCCTGTCGACAAGAACGTCTAAATGGGCTGGTTGGTGGCAGAAAGACACGGTTGTGTATGGTACGGTACGGTCCGCTGTTAAAGGGAACACCTAGCTGGTAGTAGGACAGTAGTCTGGGCAAGTTGGTTTTCTTTCAGGAGGAACGTACAAAGAGCGAGAAAATGATCAGAGCAAGATGTAAACGACACAACCAGCGCTCACTGAGAACTGAAAATGTTACTGAAAACATCGTGTCATATATACGTATGTCAAACACGCCGGCTGGTATCTAAACTCCGTCACCTTTAACGTAACATTCATATTTAAAACAGCGCCAAAAAACACGGACAAGGGAGGACACAGGACGAGCGCTGGTTGGTCAGCACTTGGTAAGCGCTCGTTCTGTGTCCTCCCTTGTCCGTGTTTTTTGGCGCTGTTTTAAATATGAATGATCCGTACCAAGTAGCTCGCACCCAAACCCTTCTGATTTAACGTAACGCTTGGAAGAACAAAATGTGACTATAATAGGAGGAAGAAATCAATGCAGTGAAAGATAAGCAGGACGATGCCATGAGCAATTTCAAGTGATGTAGCAAAAGCAGTAGATGATGTCTATACTGAAATGTACATTAGCCCGGGCACCCACGTACTCTTGATTGCACGTAGTTTGGAACGGCATACAGAAGTTCGACGTGTAAGTAGGGATAAAGTTAGAAAACTTTTGCAAGATATATCCAATGGAAAACTGGTAGGAAAAAATGGAATAACAGTTGGTTACACGAAGAGTAGAGGGGACATTATACTCGAAAAGATTGCGACTGTTTATTCGCAATGCGGGATCAGGGCAATGCTTCACTCCACTTAACCCAGACAACAGGATTGCTTTAGGAAGGGGTATATAACAAAGAATCCTATTCATGTAAGCAATCATGTAATCGAGAAATATGAGGCCCATAACTAAGCTCTCTATATTGCTTTAATAGATTACGAAAATATTCAATTCAACAGAGGTACCAGAAGTCATCGAAGGATTACTTAGTCAAGAAATACCGGAGGTAATCGTGAATGTCTTAGCATTTATGTATAAAGATTCCACAACTTCATTCATAATTCACATAAAGAACGGGACATGACTGATTAAGAAGGAATTCAAGCAAGCAGATGCAATAAGAATCTCTTCAATGCCGTTCACTGCATGCTTTGAAATATTCAGGCCGCTAGAATGGGAACGATTAGGTGTGAGGTTGAACGGGGAACATCTCACCAACCTGCGGTTTGTGGATAACATTACTCGGCTCAGCAGTGCTGGAAATGAGCCCCAACAGAAGATTGAGAATTTTAGCGAACAATAAACCAAAAAGAAAAAGCTAGGCGCAACGTTAAGAGACAGGAAGACAGAATTGGGAATGAAGAGTGGCAACTGATATTCCACTTCACAATAAAATTAGATGGAGTTGAGCAGGCCATGTAAGGCGTAGGGCGGACCACCGAATGACATTTACAGTCCCGGAATGGGTGCCAGGGGAAGGGAAGTGTGGTGAAAGGCGACAGAGGACGGGGTGATGTAATGGAACGAGGAAATTTGCAGGCAAAGGGTGTTATCAGGCGGCGCGAGAGCGAGGTAACGGGAGATCGATGAGAGATGCCTTCGTCCATCAGTGGACATAAAAACAAGCTGATGATGATAAGACGTGATTTTTGCAATAACTTTTGTTAGTAAGCTCTAGACCTGTTCGGCTTCCTGTTTGTTTTCGTGCTCTGTGCATTCATCGTGACTTAGTTGATGAGAAATCCACCAAAACTCGAGCACATAGAGTTTATCGAGGGAAACGTCTCTCTCAGAAGACGAACGAGGTTGATATGTACGCTTGAAGAGTGACCGGCCTGTCCTTGTGCCACATTCCTGCGGTCGAAAGCAGTGAAATAATAACTGTTCTCTTTAAGAACGGACCGTACTGCATGCGTGACCACACACAGAACTAACCTCCAATGACTCATTCATTTCAGTTTTCACTGCCATACTTATAGTGCCATTATATGTCATCGGGTACGTGCGCACTTTGTACAGTGCACCCACGTCCCTTCAGTTCTTGAAATTAAGCCCTGTGCTTTGCACCTTGTACCCTCTGTGTTCGTTTGTGCTTGCGCTACAAGAGTTTCCGTAGACGCCTCGTCTGACAAAGAAAACGTATCTTGAGACGCGCAACTAGCACATATTTGTGTGGTGTGGCAACAGTTCAGCTGTGAGGCTGCGTTGGCGAGCACCATTAGAGCCACATGGTGTGGCCATATGGATTCGTGTTCAATGTTTTTGTTTTGCTTTCGCGATAGGTTGGGGCGCCTCTGAAACGCTTTCTTGCGCACTGTTCGAAACTGAAGGACAATTTTGCGGCATTTAAGAGCGCTGAAACGAATGCAGCAAACAGATAAAGCCCCTCACAGGAAACGATTTTTTCGTGCTTCTTTCTGTGGCTTCATTATGAGCCGATAGAACTTCTTAGAAATAAAAATAGCAAACTTGCTCGAATCTCTACGCTTGCGAAGGAGCATTTGCAAGTTCGTTCCGAAACCTTCGGAGAAGCATATAAATGTTCGGCAAATTTCGGGAGGGATTACAAGTGCCCCTGCAAGAGAGTTACAAATAGCACCGTTATCGAGTTTAACTTTCACTGCGCATAAGGTTTGATGTACGAGGTCTGTTTGTTTGCATATAATGCACAAAGCCGTTATGGAATGAAATCTGCGTGTAGTTAGAGTGCTGTTTCTTACGGTGAAGTGCAGCGCCACCGAATGAATGCTTGCTGTTTATTATTTTAACTGTCACTATTGCTATGACTATCATCATGCGACTGCTCTTCAGGTTTTATATTATTATAACTATACAACTTAACATGCTTATCAAAGCGTTCTTGTGAAAGCCTATGAACATGTGCTACAAGCAGTCTGTTCTTTCATGAGAATGAACGAAAAATTGTGGAAACGTTCGCCAACATTATTTTACTTAAGCGACTTTGGCTCCCTGTTTAGCGGACAGGTGGCTTAAAGTTTGGTTGGAGCTCTCCTCAACTACGTCTAAATAGCTGCGCAGGATACTTTAGTTCGTCGAACATGTATTACTTTGTTGTTTTATTGTATTAACACAATAAATGGGTCACATAAAAATGTAGACAAATTCATGAACAGTGGGTGAAGAGGCGTAACCTCAGCCTGGAGCCAACGTTTTGATAAAGGAAGTCTGAGGCTCTGATGAAGACATATACCCTTATTGAAGCTTCTGGAAGCTCTGGTTTCTTCAGGCTGTGGTTTTGCCTTCTGCGCCACGTGTGGTTTACGTTGCCTTATTGTACGATATTGCTACTTCTACCTGCTTAGAGTGAAGGTACAGAAAATATAACAAACGTATTCTAGCCAGTGGAAACCCAGCATTGCCCGCGCCCCTTTGAGCAATGTGAAAGAAAGCACAAAATGCGTGTTTCATCAACGATTTCGCGTGGAATGCGTTTTGGAACATATTTGCTAGGTAACTTTCCTTTTTCGACATTTAGTCTCATCAGTGAGTGCTGCGTTCGGTGTGAGATTGGAGCGAGTATGACTTCTTGAATTAAACTTTTCGTGTCATATTCATAGCTTTAACGAAGTACTTGAATGTGTTGCTCCCTTGGAACGCTCAACATTCACCTTA
The DNA here is from genome assembly GCF_050947875.1 of Dermacentor variabilis. NCBI lineage: Eukaryota > Metazoa > Arthropoda > Arachnida > Ixodida > Ixodidae > Dermacentor > Dermacentor variabilis. Next base: position 31,508,030 of record NC_134578.1, on the reverse strand, counting down.
TTTGCATAAGCTAGATAACTGTCATGCACCACAGCATAATATGTTGCTTATCCGTCAGCCTTGCAGCTCTGCGGCTGAAGCCATCGCACGCTCAAAAGAAGAATCAAGCCAACGTCGGAAATAAAATTTTTACAATATGAAGTGGCGAAATGTCGCACGATGCGTAGAAGTGGGCGCACGTCACAATGCTGTAAACTGTTTTCCTTTTTTTTTCAATGGAAAATGGCGTTATTGCCGGATTACAATTGTGAAATGAAATCGGCATCTTTCCTTACGAGCGTAGTTGTGAAAAGTGGGACACTGCTTGTCACACAATTCTGTTGCCTGACTAGTCCCACATTACATCGTCTCAAGTTTTCCAAGAGCCTGAAATGCAGTGGTCGCCAGCAGCCGATCACATAAAGACAACGACGTCCTCGAAGTGGGAAGCCTGTTCTCGCGCACTGACACAGCGGCTATTCCTCGTTGTGCGTGGATCAACAACAGTGGCCTGACGCGTCTTGCAAAAGCATAACGTGCCGTATATTCACCGCGTGAGGAATTTTGCTTTATTATTTACTAATTGTTCCAGATTGTGTTCATTTCAGCCACATAAAGGTGGTCGAAAGTGACCGTATAGTGTGCACTGAATAAGGCTTACCCACATGCCATGGGCAAAGAAGAACGGTGAAACAGAATTGCTCGACTGGTGTGTGCTGAGAGGAGACGAGCGGCCACATTTATCGAGGGAATCGGCTTGGACACGGACGCAGGCGCGTTGACAATGGTTGATCAATAATCAAATATCGGGACCATCTAGCCGGCCGCCAAGCGTGTTTTCTTCCTCCACATACAGTCACCGTGATCAATTGTTGACCCAGACGACGGAGAGAGGCCTTTCAGGGAGCCCTGGAAACCACGTACAGTTAAAAATTATGGGGTTTTACGTGCCAAAACCACTTTCTGATTATGAGGCACGCCGTAGTGGAGGACTCCGGAAATTTCGACCGTGCACCTAAATCTAAGCACACGGGTGTTTTCGCATTTCGCCCCCATCAAAATGCGGCCGCCGTGGCCGGGATTCGATCCCGCGACCTCGTGCTCAGCAGCCCAACACCACAGCCACTGAGCAACCACGGCGGGTCCACGTACAGTACACGAAGGAAGGTGCTCCAACGGTGTGCGGATTTCATGTAAATGTTCGCCGTCGCTAGGCGGAGCACCCCTCTTGGTGCCCTGTCACTTCGTTTGCTTTTGCTGGAGTTTCAATGGGAAACGGAAGTTCGCGCGGCAATGACGAGCTGGAAAGTATTCGTTATGAGCTTTGATCTTCACGCGCACTCTTCACGAGCTTCTAGAGAACCCGCAGATTACGAGTGCGCAAGTTATTGTTCATTTCCTCCGTCGCCAGCTAGTTTTGTCCGCCGCCGTGGCTTGTGTGGTCTGCTCAAGCAGACAGCGCGCAGATTTCTCGCGCGAATGCTCTTCGCGCCGCATTGCTTGCCTCGTTCAGGCCTACTGACCCGCTCTTTTGTGACATTGGCTGCACTCTCGGTATCGCTTGTAGGTGATGGTGCTCTGCATGGTTGTCTGGTAGGCGACTTGCGTATTTCGATCAAATTTGCCATCTTTCTTTTTTTTTTCTTCCCTGATCTCTCCTTGCATATCTGCGCAGATTTGAGCAAACTTTTGAATACTAATTTGTTTTTGAGCATGATGTGGCTACGTTCCCCACGAGGCAGTGCTGGGCGAGGAATTAAAGCGTTGCTTTAATTTGCTTTGATGGCAAAAACGACCGGGTGGTCAGCTAGCACGCCCATAAAGACATGTGTCTGCGACCACTTCGCACCCATACGGGAAAGAAGTGATTTGTCGCAGTGTAATAGCTTCTATAGGCTTCCTGCGACAAATGTTTAAATTTTCTTAGCCCATGAAAAGAAAGAACTGGCTGCAACTGTGGAAAAAAGGCCATGCTTCAACCAAGAACCAACGCACTATGTCTGCGAAAAGCACTTCTGTCCTCATTTTTTATGAAGACGTGGACTGCTGAACACGATGGCGAACATCGAGCTAGCAAGTACGATGCGTCAAGTATGTCTTGCAGAATAGGAGTAGTACGAAGATTTTGATCAACTGCCTAAGTTGACCTTAACAGCAACCTCAGGTTGCAGAACCAAAGGACTTACCACGTAAACAGCCAAACTAAGCGAGGCCTCCGTGATCATATCCCCCCCGGTTGGATCTGTTATGCATGAAAGCAAACAACCTGCCTGGAAGTTCGCAAGACAATACTGAAGGGGTCCCTGGTCTGTCTTGTGAAGGTGGTATCAAACACAAGAGCTCTGAATTCACTTTTTCAAAGTGTATCCCTTGTCACTTTGCGGTCATTCAGAAATAAAGAACATACTCGCTGACATTCAAGAATACAAAATGCCGGCAGCCAGAAGTCACCACAAAGTAAAGGAGCTTCGAAAACGTCGAACGATTATTTAAAAGCAGTGTTTGCTCAAAGCACCAGCTCAATATGTAAAGATAAATGCAAACTACAGTCTGCAGCAGCGCGAGAAAGGCCAAAACGGAAATTTCCGAGGGCGCAATCCATCTCAGAAATCACTAAATGGCAATGATAGGTGTGAAAAATGTTTCTATAGCTGCTAAAAATAAATTTCAGCACGACAGTTCTGAATAAACACAAAAGCGACGCGCGCGAGGAGGACGCTGCTATTGAAGACCTTGAAAGAACGGCGCAGTGACCGACCAAATCGGCCATCAAGACCTGCTGCCCCTGGCGGTGGGGCTTGGCGTTACTGAACATTTCTTGGACGCGCCGCCCGCGCTCCTCAGAGCGCAGGGCTTCTTATACAATGGTGGAAAGCAGTCCACCATGCCGTTAGCGATGGGGTTGTACGTCGTCGTGTGAAGGCACCATCGTCTACACTGAAGCCGGCTGCACCAACAGAGAATATTAGCATATGCGGTATTCGGACAAACGTAATCGGACTCGGCGTTTTACCGGATGAGCGTAGGTGCAAACGTGAACCGCCTGCCCGGTGCTGCCACCTGGTGGCGTGGAGCCCAACCAGACCAACGCAGTTAACCAACCGAGCGTATATTACTTTGCTGCTGGTGCATATTTTCAGCAGAAACGCGTTTACGCCGCGGCCAAAAATTTGCACCGGCAGCGAAGTAGACTACACGTGGTTACTGCAATACTAGCTCTATGTTTGTCTGCTTAAAACTTAATAAGGAATGAAGTCAGTAAAGATTTAAGAATTTACCAAGGAAATTGTGCTCATTCAGTTATAAACCTCAAAACAGCTGCACCAAAAGCCAAATGATTATGTCATAGAGAAGAGGCTCCCAAAGATAGAATATCGGGAATGGCTAGATTCAATTCAGCCCCCTGAAATTGTCCTTCGAAGCCTTGTTTTCTTAAATGATAAAAACAGCGACACGAGAAGAAGTGTTCTATTCTCACCCCGATATGAGCCCAGGGAGGACAGCACGAGACCAGATTGGCGCATACAGTAGCTTAACGTAGCTACTCGACACCGGAATTCGGTAAACAGGACGAACTTTTCAAGGTTGGCAGTCCTCCAGGGAAATATGAGGTGTCGGTAATCAGTTAAATTAGCTTTTTTTCGTTTTTCCTTTTTCTTCTCTGCTCATTCATGTTGCACTGAAATTATTGTATTCTCAAAATAATCAGTTATCGCTTTCTTTTATGTGTTTTTTAATGCACTTCTATAAATTTATTTCAGTTCGTATGATAGCCTAATTAGTTGTTCTTTCTTGGTATTTTGAGTAAATATTTGGGAGTAATTATACGTTTTAGTTTTCCTACCGTGGCCCGATCTTTTGGCCTATCACACTTATGGGCTTGCGCTGCCGTAGTTGAGGAGCATCATCATCACCGTACGACAAGAAACAAGGAAGACGAAGATGGCAGCCAACAGAGCGCGGAAGCGCTGCTTCGCCGGTCTCTTTCTGCTCGCTTCTGTGAGCTGCTACATGAGCAACAAAGACGCAGGAGCGAACACCGCGACAACTACGCGAGAGGCCGACAGCGACCTCGCGTTCGACGCGGGTTCTCGCCTCGACACTCTGCCGACGTCGGGCGGCTGGGCAGTGCGTCGCGAGTGCCTATACGCTCAGGAGGTGGTGTTCTTCATCTACTCGAAGCCGCAAGACTGGAGACGCCGCGCGGCCATACGCGACTCGCTCTTCGAGGAGAAGGCCAAGGGCTTCTTCAACTGGACAGGACTGTTCGTTGTGGATCATCCCCCGGGGGACACTGCAGATGGCGCCTGGACAGTCCTAGAAGCCCAGGTGACGGGAGACGTCTTGCTGATCCCTCGCGTAGGACGGGAGTCCGCACCCAGAAAGCTGCTGCTCGGAATGCAGTGGATTCGCCAGCACTGCGACCGCGCTCTCTACGTCATCAAGGTGGACGATGACGTCATGATCGAGCCATTCGTGCTGTCCGAGTACCTGATTAGCAACGTGGAACCGCGAGGCCGGTTGCTCCACTGTGCCGTCATGGCCACAGCCACCGGGAACAGAGTCGCACCGCTCTGGAGCAGGGTGTTTGGATTTGAGGCAGACGTATCTGCTCTTTCGCTGGTACGCAGCTTCTGCATGGGACGCGTCATCATCATGAATCTGCCCATCCTGATCGACTTGCTCCGTGCTTCGCGGCGGCTACCCCCTTGGTCCCGTTGGTCAGAGGCGGCTTACGTCACCGGTCAGCTGGCTGTAGCGGCCGGCTTGGGTCACGTGGATTTCGGCAGTCGCGTGGCCTGGCACGAGTCGGAGGCCTACTCTTTCGTCGACGGCGGGTGGTGGATCTTCTTTCATCTCCGGAGCACGTTTGCACTAACCACTCTGCGCAGAGCATTGTGGCACCAGGGCATTTGGAACGAGGCCCTAGGCGACGATAAGATTCGGAAAGGGCTGTCGCGTCGATATAAACCCGCGCAATACGACCCAGAGATTAGGTATCGTTACGATGACTGATACATTGTCTTGGGTGGGGTGGACCTGTGGACATTCGAGAACACGATGACGAAAACTGTGGGCATAGTTTTATTTTTATCATGTGACATAACTTTAATTGGACGCGATCGATGAACTTGTTCGTATTTTCGCATAGAATGAAATTGTAGCTCCATGTGGAGTTTAACGTTTTTGGCCGGCAAGTCAACTTTCGGTCGCTCATTCCTTGAAAATACGCGAAATAACCCGAAGATGTTCGTAGAATGTGACAGCACATTCCCCGAGTGCTTTCCGCTGAAGAAGCTTTGCGTGAACAGCAAATATGCGTTGGATATAAACATTCGTTCGACATACAATGTCTAAGTCGCAGTGCTGGCCCTTGAACTCAATACATGTACATACCGCAGCTAAGTGTTAGAAACCTACTGTTAGAAGCCTACTTTCAGAAACTGAACTGAGAAAGGCGTAAGCACTGCATACCGTTATTTACCTGCACCAGGAATTTATGGTTTACGGGAGATCTCAGCTGGAAGGCCGTTCATAAAAGAAGTATAAAGTACCTTTTACAATGAGGCATGACAAAGGTCGAGTTCCTCCTTACATTCACTGTACGATCGTAATGTGCCGCAATCTTTGGGTAGAAATACTGTCGTTTAGGTTTCAGGTTTAGGTCGTGGAGACCAATTCCAATGTTGAGTTTGTGACAAGTTTATAAAAATGGTTCCAGATGCTGACATCTTGTTCGAGATTAAGTTCTTTGGTTGCATGTAAGAATGTAAGTGTTCTTAAGTACGAACCAATGTGGTGTGTTGCGGCATACGTATACGCGTAATGGGTAAACAGCCTATGGAAAGAGGACGTAGCACGAACGACATAACGACGTGCTGTACCCTTGCTGTAGGCCGTCCGTTTAATGTTTGCCCATTACGTCATTATGCACTCGCGGCTCAGATGCATACCTTCTTGCAGCATACAATGACAATGTTAATTTATCTCTGTCTACCCATGGTGAGGCTTCTTTCGCAAACGAGTGGACAGAGTTTGAGAGGAAGATACGCTTCCTGATGAGAACACCATGGTCATCTTATTAAAGGCGGGCGCCTGCGCATTCACGCGGCACCAGATGAACCATCAGCTATCGGGACTAACAGGTGGTCTCTCTCCCAAGCACAAACTAAGCACAACACTGCTCAGCTTCGATAATCAGACGACAGCTGGCACATCGAGCATGGCATGGCCGCCGAACAAGACGCCAACTCTCTGACAACTACGAGGCTTCTAGTTAGGATAGCGTAGGCCCACTGCCCTGGTCAACCGAGTGCCCCAAGTTTTATCTCAGACCGTGAGTGGTTTTCACTGAACAGCGGCGCTTTGTTCGCGCGGAACCCGCATATATTTCTTGACAGCATCTTGGTAGTTGCGTGTGGATGTCGGCTTCCTCTTTAGCATACATATTTCTTTCGCTTATAACTAGCACTGCGACACGTTCAGTCACTCGACCAGCCTCGGAGGATCAGTGACAATGAGGGTTCTGTTGTTAGGAACGAACAACGTCCCGACATTTCTCGCTAGTTTTTCTGCTGGTTATGTCCTAGTGTACATAATGCTCAGAACAAAGTAGTGGACATCATTCTCGGCTGCGGAGACCGCGTTGCCATGGAAATGCAAACGCGCCTGTGCACCACTCCTTGGGAACACATTAAAAATGATAAAAGGCCGAAATTCATCCTGCCCCCCCCCCCGTTTTGTAGTGCACCTTGCAGCCAAGGTATAGTTTTGTCACGGAAGATCATCATGACATATAATTTGGTCAATCGGCGTGCACTGAAAGGAGACCACAGAAAAGGATTGTTAGTGGCTTCTCTGCTATGCCAGACGACGCGAAGCCGACAGCGAGTTTGTTGTCGAGCGGTACGTAGTATAAAGTATTACTCGACAAACGTCTACGTTTTTCTTTATTGGCTCATGGGTACGGCAAATATTTGATGCACAGTAATATATACGGGTTGGGAGGCATGTGAAAGGATTTCATGTGTTGACTATCTTTGAATGAACTTCTTGAAAAGCGGATGGTGTGGACAATGTACACGTATATGCCTCGGCGGGCACCTCGTTCATGTCCCCTGACGCCTTGTTGAATAAAGGCAAAACATGAGCGAATGTACCGCAGTCAGTGGATTGTGCAAACTCAGATACGATGAGCAGGTAAGTATACGAAGGTGCCTTTCAGGGCGATATAAAATATATGAGCAAGGCACAGTCTAACACTGTGGAGATTGGCAGTGATGCAACCACGGCTATATTCATTGCAGGCTATGCGCGACTCCAGAATGCCTGATGGGCATGTCAGCTGAAACTTGAAGCAGCAAAGATTCTCAGGTCTCGCATGCTCGACTATCTTCATTTTAGGCATCGACTACCACTGCTAACTGGAGCGCTACTATACTTTCTTGCCTCGCTCGTGGAGGCACGTTATCGACATTTCTTTTACTAAATTATCGCCTTGTACCACCGTCTTAGGCCCATTGCGTGATCATGTATCTGGAAGTATGGCATCGGGTGTCAAGTAGGAATTTTTTTGTAAATCAAACGATTGGACAGGCGGTTTAAGAGATACAGTCTGTGCAAGGATGAAGCGGGAAAACAGTCCCTGAAGGAACGATTGCTGCAGGAGTGTCATGGCAGAACTTCTTCGTGAACACTTACTATAAATAGCTGCCGAGTTTAAAACTGTGCCTCTTATACTTTCTGGGTGCCAGTGTATATTGTCAAGCACTGTTGACAACCTCGAATGCCATTTATCTGTTCCCTCTCAAGCTGGTCCCCACTACTTCTACATACACACTCTCTCGTCTTTCTCCTCCTTCTGATCACCACCGTCATCATCATCATAGATCACTTCCTCTGCTACCACTTCCTCCTTCCGGTGAAGTGCAGCACGCTCAGGCCACTCCAGCTCGGAACAACAACCCTAGCTTTCACGTGAACAAACCATCGTTCTATCACCGTGTCCACTGATGGACACTGCGCGAGCTGTTTGCCAGTACCTCACGTCACGCGTCACGGTAGCACTTCAAAGCGCAGCCGCAGCTTGTCCTGCTCAATGTAACCACCAGATTCTAGAGCCCTGAGGTCGACCGAGGCTGTGCTCAAGCAGGGTCCGTTGCCGCGCGAGCCTTCGGCAGGCCTGGCGTAGAGCGGGCCATCGACCGTCTCCGGCATGATCTCCAGCGGCAAGCCACTGCTCGCATCGCCCGACGGCACCACCAGCCAGAGCCGTACGTAGTGGTGGAATGGCCACATAAGTTGCTGGTCATTTTCGCCCCGCAGCACCTGTCGGGTGAAAAAAAAAATAGAGACAGTCATTCCCGCGATATTGTAGAGGGCGTTAACACATTCACAACGTAATCTTCCTTACTTACGAGGAACTGCTACTTGAAACCTCAGTCTGAACGCAACGTCGCAATGAGAATTCAGTGTTGGACCGTGCGCAGCGCGCGGTTAGTGTTGGACCGAGCAGCGCAGGTATCTGAAGAGCTAATTAGAGAAATAAAACCTTCACGTTGGAAGGAGGTAAGCGTCAGCGTCTCTGGATTACGCGTAAGGGAGGAGGGAAATAAAATAAATAGCGGCGCACCCATCTTTTGGATATGATTGGCGGCGTTAGGGAGATTAGCAATCTGTCTTGCGATGAGCGTGCGACAATTGATGATCTTATGCTTTGTGTTTTAATGATTAATAATTGGACAGGCCGTTTAAGAGCTACAGTCTGTGCAAGGATGAAGCGGAAGAAACATGTTTATTACCATGTATTTCATTTTTGTATGTCCACCTGCTATGGTCCCTAATGGGGCTGGCAGTATTGAAAATAAATAAATAATAATAAAGAGGAGTGACAGACCCAGCGACACAATATCGCGTCAACGCAGGTTTTTGAAGAGTGACATGTACCCAGTCGCACGTATACCATTTCACGGAAGTTGGCTTCAAGGAGGTTCCTTGGGAGCGGCACATATCCAATGACCCTAGTTGATGTGAAACATGCTCATTGATGAGCGGCTCATGTCCACTGTTACATACTCAATGACCCATGTTGGTTCGGCAGTTCATTTTAAACTCGGTTCCGTTAGCACAGCAGCACGATGCTGTACCCATTAGACCATTGATTGCTCGGTGACCCTAGTTGGCAGGAATGAGGTTACGTTAGGTTAGGTTACATAGGCACTTGTAAAACACTGCTTGAACCTGGGGCCGAGGTCGCTCTTTGTTAGAAATGCCACGACTCCTCTCGTTGCACGCGGCGCACTTCGAGCGTCGTTCAAGCCACCCCGGAATAATTAGTTCGTGGAAAGGTCGGTCGTCAGACAAGAGAACATGACGATTGCTTTCCTCCGTTCTGCGTCACCATCAAGACAGTCGCCGATGGTATGCTAGCTTGTTTATATAATCCCGTAGCCGTAACTGTTGGAGTCGTCTTCGCAGCCTATGGTTCGCAGGCATCGTCGCGGCAAACGTCAGCAATGACCTTAGAAGATAGCCTTACGAAAACAGTCTCGCCACACAGACGGTAAGTTTACAACAACCTGCTACAACAACTGTTCGTCTTCGAGAATAACAGAACCCCTGCCGTGGGGAGAAAAACGCAGGCGAGGGTGGCAGTAGACTGTACGGAGATATAGGGAAACTAACAGGTTTTAGATAGTTTTGGCGCGCCCAAGGTGTCTTAGGGAGTCCGGAACCATGTATTGAATTGAAATCGGGCGATGATAATGAAGATTCATTCATTCATTCATTCATTCATTCATTCATTCATTTAAATGTGCATTGGGATATCGACAATAAAGTTTGGTAAGAAACTAAGGCCTCCTCTTAATCGTTGGAATGTGACTCACCTGTAGCCCGAAATGCATCCTGAGGCTACTGCCATGCGTTTTGAAGCGGATCATGGGCTCGATGCGGTAGCCGAAGAAGTAGCCCGAACTGCTGGGCACATCCACTGTGCCGTCCCTGAGCGCCACTTCTTTGAGCGCCGCGTAGCTTCCGACGCACCAGTCGTGACAGACGCTGCAAGCGACGGGACTCGGCGTAGCCGCGGATGGCTCGGACCTGTCGCTGCAACTCTCGCTCGAATCGCTGCGATGCGGGTTCAGACTCCTGGCCTGGTAGCCTTTCCACGCCTTCAGTACTTCACCGATGCCTTCCCGAAGCTGCTTGACCGAGCTGCGAAGGGAGAGCATTTCGTAAGTAGACAAAAATAAAGCACGAATTTGCGTGGCTGATTACTACAGAAAACGGCCACTGCTGAGCAATGAGTTATGTTTTGTGAGTTCTGCGCAGGCTTTCCTACAATAGGTACCCACAAACTTGCTTCAATTTTACCTGGAAGCCCGTTTGATAGCCACCATGCTCTTCGCTTAAGGAGCCCGGTAGTGCTTTGCGTACTAGGATGGTGCTCTGTCTTCTTCCGGAACGCTGAGCTGATCGAGACAGTTAGTTGCTCATTACTCTGCGTGCTTGTGTGTATTATGTATGAATGCCACTCCTCGTGTGTATTCTGTATAAATGTGTTGTTTAAGGTATCTAAGTTCTCACCTAAAGCAGTATGAGGAGGCAAACACAGCGCAGGCCAGGCAAAATTTTTCAAATCCAATAAAACAAATGATCCTCTCGCTCGCCCGCTACACCGATGTGCCCAAAACGGATATGCAAGCACTCACATTTAAAGCGCAGACGTAAGAAACGCTTGCAGTGAACGTTTTCACATGTACGCCCTGCGATGCGCTACCATGTAACAAAGTACTCTGAAACCCCTTAATACTGGGGCAGCTGGCAATGTGAGGGATGTCACATGCTACAGGAGGCACAAATTAATTTGAGCCATTATACTACGCGATGCAATGAGGCGTTGCGACAAAATTATGCTTAGTAGGCCTTGTTAGGGCTGCAGCAAGTAATTAATTACACTGTAATCAAACTCATGTTTGGAGATTCGTGGTGATACCTAGTTAACAATGGAAAGCTGGCCAGGTAGAAGGTTCTTAAATAGTCTTAATTGTACGACGCACAGTTCTGGAACCTTCTGCCTTGCCGGGTTTCTTTTGTGGACAAGTCATCCGTACGGCTCGCAAAAGATCATTTTGTTTTGAGTGTGCAAAGTGACCTGCTTCATTCTGAACAATAACATAGCCTGATGAAAGTTTCCCGCCGAAATCTACGGTAGGTCCATAGACTTCATGTGCCGTATGGTTGCCACCACCCGCTTACAAAGACCTACGCGTTGAAATTTGCTAGTTAAAGCACATGCTTATTCGTATTCAAGCAACAGTGACGACAGAAATCTGTCTGCCTATGACGTGCCGTAACAGCTTACTCAGAGTCGAGTTACACATGCCAGGACATGTACACTCTGCCAGGGTGGGCAGAGGATAATGTCAAATATGTCATCAGTGGTTCGTTGATTAAATACAGGTTTTCTTCGATTTTTTTACCTGCCCCTGTGCTTGCGCAGATATCGGGCCCAACAAGCATTTCAGCTTCGCCACTTACTGCACTACACTTCAAAATCGAGGACATGGGTTCAAATGGCGTAATCGATGGCCGCATTCTTATGGGAGAGGACAGCAAGAACGCTGTTTTAGCGTGATTTCGTTGGAGGGAACAGTAATAAAGATCACTTCGCGGTCTACAACAAGCCGGTTCCCGACACCATGGCATCTATCAGAGCTCTTAAGTAGCTTCAATATGTTAAACCTCAGCGTTTTCCTTAACCTATGCCTCAGAGTAACTAAATGGACTATTTTACACATATTGTCACTTTTGAGTGTCCTGAATAGAGCGAAACGAAAAGTAGGTGCAGGTGCGTCACGTTGAAGGCTGCATGCCAGAGAGAAAAAAAAAAGAACGTGCAGATCCCACGCACTGTGGCAATCGATGTAAGCGAAGCTTTGTCTGCTGTTTGCGTTCGTTGACGTTATTTGGCGGTGATATATTGACGGCATACGGCAGTCGTGACGGGATGCGAAATGTTACCTTGACTGCTTCGCTTGCGTTCATTGTTCTTGCTCCGTTCGACGCTTTATGTGAGCCTTCGTCTCGTCGGCACTAAGTGCACGCTTCGGCGCCGTTCTGGGTTGCAGCGTTGTAGCTCACAAAACTGCCTCCTCTCTCTCTACATATATTCCTTCGCTAACATTTTTCCCACCTCCTCCCTTTACTGCTGTGGCTGTTGCGGGTGAGCATGGAGACAAGCGCGGCAGCTCCTGCACAGCATTTGTGCGGGTCACGCCTTGTTAGGCGTCCTGAGGGCATTGTGCAGATGCGACGCGGCATAAATCTTGACACGAGCTTCTCTGGTCGTCTTTCCTTCGTGCCACACTCCTGTTATGTACTATTGTTTAATGACGTTGAGGGCGCCGTGTCGCAGAAAACCCGGTGTCGACGCCGCGGACGTCGCTTGGCAAATAATCATTCTGAACCACAACCGCGCAGACCTTCCGCGTTGCACATACTTCCTCTTACATTCTTTACATATTTATTCCTCGAGATTTTGAGAATGACAGCTCATAAACAAATATCATGAAACAAAATACCGACAGCGCATGCCTTTTACGTTTTTGTGGCATGGCCACGTCTCGACCACGTCCCGACTCGGCCGGCGTTAGTGGCGTTCGTCTCAACTACGTCTCGACGTGGCCGGGTTTGCGGCCTACCGGATAGCAGCAGCCGCAGCAGCTCACATCAGCAGCAGTGGGAAAGTCGAAGGAAAAGGCAAAGAAAACTTCGCTTTAAAAAACTGCAGGCACTGGACAATATTGATGTGCGCAATCAAATACCTGCCATTACCCTCTCGGTGTCTCAAGGAGCGCCGTTTGCCGCTCCTATCTGAACTCTCACTCCGGGCCTCCACCGAACTTTTCTCCATGGCCTTCAGAACAGCGAAGCTTTGCGCCAAGAGTTCCTTCAGCTCCTTCAGGTCTGCTTCCAGAGATTCCTTCTGCGTGCACGCGAGCTCCAGCGCCGCGGTGGCCTGTGCCAAGGCTTTGTCGGTCTGTCCATTCATGTGCGTGACGCTCCATTCGCTGCACTGGATTTGGGCGTCACACGTAGCCGGAACAGTCGTGCCCTGCACGGCGGTCGCCGGGCATTCGGACTTGAAGTGCTCGACGACTTCGCTGCACTGGCTCTGGGCGTCCGTCATAACCGGGACCGTCGTGCCCGGCACGACGGTGGAGCGGCATCCGGACTTGAGGTGTTCAACGACGTCCCTGTGAAGAACCGTGAAGCCGCACTTTGAGCAGGAAGTGGCGTGGAAGGCACACTCGTTGCTGAAGTGGTCTGCAATCTTGGAAACTTCGATGACGGCGTCGCAACCATTTACGTCATTCCAGCATCGCACCTGCGGGCAAAACGAATACAATATCGGTATTGAATCGAATTGAAATGAATGTCAAATCAAATCGGTGTCCGATACTTTGTGCAGCGCAGCTGATGACAGAGGCGCATACATCTTTTTACGTTGGTTCAGAATCGCACCAGTGGGGACCGAGGTATAGTAACGACATGGAATCTAATGGCCTCTCGATGTTAATTAGCTTCAAATCGAATCGTCAGCCGATACGACGGGTGAGGTGGCTAATTGGTGTTGTTGGAACCTGGCGGAATCTTTTGGAAACATAATTAAATTCTTCGCCTGTGCTGTATCTCCAATGTTTCGTTTCTTCAAATTGTAATTAACAAAAGAAAGGATGTTACGCAAATGCTGCTTTGATAGGTATATCACGCTCCTTGTCGAGCATAATGTGCTCGAACAGGTGAACTCATCAAGCACACAGGTAAATAAGATTGGCTATTTCTTCATTAATTACATTAGGGGCGCTGTGAGATAAATGCATTCCAAAATGTTTCTATTCCATTTCTGCGATAAGCCCTCCACGATTTGTCAAACTTTTTCGAGCCACCCCTACTTCACCTGTCTGTCACGTGACGTCATGAAAACTACAAAAATTCACCATCCGAAATGAAATTTAAAGACTAATTATGCCTGATTAGACCAAACAATATAAAAATTATTATATCCGATTCTACGCCTTTTCGGCATTAGCCCCCCGGTATTGGTCCAGAGTTTCCTGGCTGCGCCCACGCCACCTGCCTGTTACACGACGTAATTTGACCGTGAAATCTCGCCACGTAAAAGTGACGTGCACGCGTTGAAGATGCACTGATATGCCGAACAAAAGAAAATAGTTATTTCTGATTTCACACCTTTTTCGCCATTGGCCCTCCGCTATTGGTCAACATCGCCTTTCTGTCACTTTAGTGGCCAGTTTATTGGTCACTTTGCCTTTCTGTGATGCGATGTCACCAAACTGCGAAAACTCATCCCGTCAAAGGTGCATGTACGCATTAAATATCCAGTAATATGCTGAACAAAACTGAGCTTGTTTCCGAATAGCCGCAGACTGCCCCGTTCCGAAAGGAACAGAAGTCACCTGCACGCCCATGGGTATTTGTATGGCACTATCGACTCGGGACTGCCGGAGAGAACGAATTTATTTGCGTATAATAAAAATTCGTGCGTGGCAGTAGAACGTTGTCGAGCCCTTTCGACACGTATACAACACTGCACTGTTAACTCTCCATCGCTGAGGATTCGTTTTAGGGGCACTTCTAACCTGCCGATGTACGCCGCCGCTGTTTTTGACCAGCTACAGCAAGCTAAGCAAGGGGAAGCGGGCCAATCGCAGACGCCGGCACCCCCCTCGTCATCGGTTTATGTACTTTCGCTGCGCTAGGGCGACCCTACTGATACCCTCTCCACTGCTGCGTGCTCCTCGCCTCTTCTCAACCACTTAGACAAAAATATCTCTCAAGATAGGCTATGCTATTAACGTTAAAAGCAAACTAAAGTGATCTATAAACGAGGAGAACATTTCATTGGGCTGTTCAAAAAACCCTGCTGGTCACTACCCGATGATTGCGTTGGTAGTTACGCCGATTTGACGTCAGGAGATAGGAATAATAACAGACTGCAATAGTTTTACGTTATAGGGCCCTAAAATTCATACGACTAATGCAAATTTGAAGTCGTTTAGTGTAACACGCACGCCCATTTAGTAGGTCGTGGTAGGGGTGATGTAAGAGTAGGCCGGTTTTGTAGCCTGGTAGTCGAAGCCTCTGTAGCAACTCTTTCGTCGAATAAGGTTCATCGACAAGCGTCTACAAGTACAATGTCCTGAGCAAGCACAAGCTGGAAGAGCATTATTTCTTCGTCTAACGAACTGGTGCAGTCATGGGAATACTAAACGCTGCACATAGCCGTTTGTAAAACCCTTTTCGCGCAGCAAGACAAGTAGCCCAATTGGATACGCAGTATAAAGCCGGCAAGACCATATCCCGTGTCCAGATACTTTAAAGCTAGGTGCAGACTGCTTAAAAATGACTTCAAAGTTGGCAGTGAAACCCATTGGGGCTCCAGTTAGAACATTCACAAGGAAAAAAAAAGTTTTAGTACCGCAGTTCTGATGAGTGTTAGGTGCAACCTTTTGGCGTACTTTTTGAGAAGGCATATTTCTCAACATTGGTGCTAGGTGCAGGATTTAAAGGTTGTGAGTAATGAGTTTCCAATATGCACTTCCTGGCTTCAGTTTTGCAGTTAACGCGCTTCTCATAAGCTTGTTAATAAGATAGCTAATTTCGAACTTTAATAGTTCATGCTCTTGATTAGTACAATTGCTTCGCACACCAAATGTCTGCCAAGGATCGGCTTATGCAAATGGAAGCAACATTTGCCATATGTAGCATAGCTTTCTTATTTTTACATCAAATTGAATATAACATCTTGTGAGCCAGTGAGCTCACAATCGTCTCCGCCTTTGAAGGTAGGTAACTTCCAAGGCGCGGCTTATTGTGAGGTCGCCGACTTGGAAGAAAACTTGCATTGTATGACATCCACCGGGCATGGCCTGTGCGGAACAAAAGACATTGTAGGCTCATTACGTGAAAGCTTTATTGATGAATGTGATGCGTCATAATTCGGACATGCGTATTTTATTTTTCAAATTTTTTCCTGCTCCCTCAGTGTTTACAAAGCAGACGCAGTGGTCGCACACGCACAGTTACGCGTTACTGAACATTGGACAAGCACTGGAAAATTGTAGAATTGACCTGAACAAGGAGGAAGCTATACTCTGCGTTTTCGCGTGACTGGTGCACCGGTGTGGGGCTCCTACAGTTTGTGCAGAGAGATTGCGTATATTCGAGCTTTTATATTTACAGTGTGCGTGCGCAATTTGCATAGCATACATCCAGCTAGAGCCAGACAAGACAAGACACCTTATAATTAATTACTTCATTTATATCTGTGACATGCACTCTGGCCCAACGATTCCTTTGTTTACAAGCAGCTGATCACTTGTATCTCTCGCTAGAAATGCAGCTATATACACATAGTTAAATAAGTGCAGTTACAGAGTTGCGTACAATTAGATACATCCGTGTGATATACTGTTACAGACTATGCATACTACTTAAACTAGCATGCATAGGTGACATGTACTTTTCAAGGACACTGGACGCGTAATGCGTCGAGAAGTACGTGATTAGCTGATTGAGTTACTTCGTCGTCGTCCCTCGGCCACCCACACTTTCCCCTGTCAGGCCCAGTGTCCGTGTTACCTTGTCGTGCAGTTAACGGCCGACGAGCACGCCTAATTATTTGTTTAACCCACTTTCCCGCCTTTGAACCCGAAATTTTGCCTCTCACTTCGCACTTTCGCTAAACTGGTCCGCGCAGGAAGAAAGGCCCAAGAGCTCACCTTCCTCCGCATGAAGCTCTCGAGCGACAGCGATATCCATTCGGCGTCTTCGCGAGCAAAGCCGTGGCCGTCGATGGGGCACACGCCCCCTTGGCGGAGACAACCGTCGAAGCACAGGCCGCAGAGCACGTGCGCGCAGGGCAGCTGCACGGTGGCGTCCGGTATGAGGCCGCACAGGCTGCACACCCGGACCGAGGGCACGGGACCCACAAACCGCGTGGGCCTCCAGTCGAGCTCCCGCGAGTACCCGCGCAGCGTGTACGAGCTCCGAGGTGCCATCGCCTCGGCGAGCGATGTTTGCAGCGACGTTCCGATGAGCTCAGTGCCACCGGGGGCTCCTCCGAGGACTTCGCCAGAGATTCTCCGAAGGGTGTTATCGACACTTAATCAATGCGTAGAAGATAAGGTGCCATGTTTGTCTTTCCGTTGTGCTTGGTCGGCTACGCTATGCAGGAGCGACATAGGCTTCACTGATAAAGTATCGTAGTCCCATGGTAACGGGTTCATTAGCGTCCTCGCCTGTTGCTCTCGCATGGACTGACACGCTTAAACTGCGATTTGTAATCACTAAGCGCAGCGACAAAGTGAATACGTGCTTATCGTGAAGGGTCGGGGACCACTGTCTGCAGGAGAGTGAATGATTCGTCCACTGAGGTCAAACCATGTCTTCCACGTCGTTTGGAATCCAGTGATCGCTGTTTCCGCAATGCCCACGATTGACTACGAGTCGAGGTGATTAGAGTAGCAATCATTTGGCACGCTGACAAGGAGACTCGCATTTCTATAGTTGAGGCTCGAGGACTGAGCAGGAGAAGAGACGACGTATCGATATTTTGACATCGACATGTTAGCTGTCCTCAAAAACTGTCCCGAGAAGAAGTCCGCGACACGCTGCAGCTTCGGTGCACACCAAACGCTTGCTACACACGCCGATAAGCATATAACGTGTCTCTATCCGCACCGCGTTTCCGCGAGTGTTCAGGGGAGTCGATGCGTCAACGATAAGGTCACCCAATGCAAACAAGCTTGTTGCTACTGCCTCCACAGAGCGTTCGCCAGAAGCCTCTACGTGAGGAGGGAGCGCGCATTCGAAGCGTAGATGAAGTGAAAACTATACGAAGCAATGCGCGGCCTGCTACGTCAAAGGAACAGCTGCGCGGACAGACGCTTTTGGCACCGGATTGATGTATCGGGACTGCAGGAGTGCGTAAACAATGAACTGCAGCGTCGCTTCCAATGTAGGCGGCCCCGCTCGCAGAGCCGATCTCACGCGTTGAGATCAAACGCGCCTGTGTGGCCTTTGCTCGCTAAGGCAATGGAATTCGGTATGCCTGGTACGACGCATCGTCGCCCCGCGCGCCACTTTGCCTGAAGCAGACTATCAACTTCCGAGCGTGGCTGAAGCCGTTCTGTTTTGCTGCTTCGCTCTCGCGCTTTCTATTTTCGCGCATGCGTATTCGCTTACCTATTTGTTGTATTGCAAGCACATCGACAGTGCTCAAGCAAAATTGTAAATATATAACCTGTTTTCATGCATTGTGTTATAAAAGTTACGTAAAGAGATAGGGTGCCTCAAAAAGGCTGGGGTACATTTGTATCAGTGGGCATATCTTTGTCCAAACTAGGCCTTTGTCAAAGATAGGCCCACCTATGGAAATGTAAGATTTCCGAGGCACCTTATTCCTGTTCGTAACTTCATACTGCACTGCGCAACTCCATCTGTTTGCCCATTTCTTCAAATTGTTTCCGCGCTTGGTAAAGCCGATTTTATTAAATTTGTTTGCTCGAGATGTGACAAGGCTCTCTCGTTGTGGCGGTAAACAACAACAACAACAAATTGTGACGCGTATCGAGTGCTCTAAAGGCAAAGAGAAGCGAATTTGTATTGCAAGGTCAACTTGTTGGCAGGACCGCATATCTCACGAAGCTCACGTTGTAGCCATCGCTATTACTGACTGCCGCAACCAGCGTCCTTTTGCTGGATGCGTTGTTTAAAAAGAAATGACTTGCACTGCTAGCGGCATGACGTCTGATGAAAGATGGCTGCGCTTATTGGGCCTATCACCGCTTGTTTTGGCTTCACTTATCGGAACTAAGCCTGTCAGTTCGGTCTTCCGAACCACGGCCGATGAGCTGCGCACCAGCTTGCTACTACTGTCTTCTTATCCCCTTACTTCTTCCACCCATGCAGGGTAGCCAACAGGAACCACCTCTGGCTAACTTCTACGCCTTTCTAGGCACCATTTGTATTCCTTGCTGCTTCCACTCCCTCAGGGAGCGCCAGCTCTGATAAAGAGGAATATTATTACAATTTTTACTTTTTTCCCCACTCACGCGATAGGCGTATGCCCGGATTCTGTGGATGTACGCATGCAACAATTACCTCAGCAATGAAAATAAAATGAGTTTATTTGCCCCCGTGTACATCATCGATTGCGATAGCAAATTAACAGAGAGCCATACGAAGTAAGGATAGTAGTGTTGTCGGCCGTATGAGCTTGTAAATATTCGCTTGCTAACTAAACAAGCATGGTGCCACGCGCGCACGAGCAAACATGAACATAGCTCACTCGCTGTCAAAACGCTGCAGTGAGGAAGCGCAGCAGCAGCGGCGAGCGAATTGATCGTCGTGCTGCCTTTCGCTAGAACGCGAACTAAGCAGCGAGAACATAGCGCACACGAAACGATCATCAGTCGGCGCTATCTGTCCCTCGCGCAGATCGCCTTCAAAATAAAACCTGTGTGGCTGCGCACGGCCGCCGTATACGCAGAACGTCCCCCCCCCCCCCCCCACTGGTGCATTGCGCGCGAAGGAAGACGGCGCGCTTCCTCGCGCTTTCCTCCCTAGCGCGCACAAGATTGAGCCACCATCGCCGGCTCACCCTCGCGCGCTTTCACTCGCACATACAGCATACGGCATGCGGCGATGGTGTTATCGCACTCGGACTTCATATGGAATATGAAAGTAACGCCGACGGCGGAAATGCGCCTGGAGTGTCTATATAATTGATATCGCAATAAGATTGCGCAGCATTGCCACCGTGCCGTGTTTAGAGCTTCTTCAGTCGCTCCTGGTACCTGAGGTAAACAACAGCGAGGCCTAGCAGAGCGGTTTCCGTTACTCGAAAGGAGCCGTCGCTGGAAGACGTGATTTGGACACCACCTGCTGCGCGCACACAAACGATCAAAGTAATTTTAAGGATGCATTTATTAGAACTCCTGTAAGCAATCGGAAGAGGTTCTGGGCGAACAGTCCCAGGTGTTGGCGTCCATAACGCAAGTTCGAGTGCCACGCCCGAGTGATGGCAATGCTAACAACCAAGCATGCTTTATTGCTGCCAAAAAAAGCAAGCAAACAAACAGACAAGCAAACAAAAAAGCGACCAACAAAAACAAAAGCATTCACGCAAGCACGCGAACAACCAAAATCTACACGTTAAAGACTTAGTGACTGAACCGTGGCCAGAAAAGAACCAAATGATATCCATTGTTTTGAAATCTCAAACGGCTGCCAGGTATTTGAGCAAGAGGGCCTAATGCTATCGAAAACTAAATTCCAGTGTCTTAGGCGCTCCATAACATTTATTCCTGACTCCTTCAATCAACCCATGGCCGTCAGTCGCCAGCAGCTGCGGAGCACATGGCGACGGTCAGGCCTGCAGCGCCGCAGAGGGTGTTGAGGATCTCTGAACCCGGATAGGCCGCCACTGGAAACTGAACCTGGCAACGTTCAACACACGAACCCTCTCTAGAGAAGTTAGCTTAGCAGGACTCTTTGAGGAACTATCAGGCATTGTGTGCGATATTATTGGCCGTAGTGAGGTGAGAAAAACTGGTGAGGCTTATACAGGGCTGACTAATGGCCTCGTACACTGCTACAGAGGACCGCCAGATATGAAGCCATAAGGGATAGGATTTCTAATGCATAAGGACATAGCGGGCAAGGTTGACGAATCCTACAGCAAATGGCAATAATGAAAGGGCAGCACGCGTGCAAGGGGAGGGAGCGGGGTATAGTGAACTATAGAGCGAGGAGATGTACGCATGCCAGGACGGGGGGGGGGGGGGAGAGGGCGCTTGGCGCGTTTTGATTTGGCCTTACCAAGGCGCAGTTAGAACGCAGGCGAGAGCTTGCGCAGACGAAAAACCTCCTTGGCGTGGACAAGGAACGTGTTAAAAAAAGTTCACCAACGGGACTATATTGCTTTCGCATTCCCGCACGTAAGTAGTCCTAAGCATTTCTGACAAATTGTAGCTGTATGTTTCGCGCCAGCACATCGCACCGGCATATAGATTGAACACCGTCTGTGGAGTTTACGACGGTAAGCCTTGATGCCACTGTCAATGATTGCGCCCTTCAGGCAAAACTGCCACTTTTTTGCAGCAATCATCGACAACACTTTCGATCAACGCCGGCAGGTTCACGATCTATCCTTTTTGCTGGATAAGCGCCAGCTCATGAGAAGTCATCACCATCGTCACCATCATCCCGAACCCAACAATAACGATTCGCATGGACCACATCATCAATCGCTCTTGGACTTCATTAGGTCCGCAAATCTTTTTTTCATTAATTTAATCATCCTTATTCGCCCGCATCCCTGTATGCCCTGAGGCATTTACCCTCGCATTATAAAAAAATTTCCACTGCAACAATCGGATTTCAGTCGTGGGTATCGGCCACGGTTTCGGTCGCCATCGTCATCATCAGCTCGGTGCCCGGATGTGCTCGTCGTAGAAGTTGAGCTCGCCGCCATCGCAGCCATGGGTCACGGCCACAGTAAAGACAAGGTCGACAAGGCCACCGGCATGACAGAACGGGAGAAGCAGCTAGTGCTCCATTCGTGGCACGCATTCACCAGGGCCCACAGCGACTACGGCGTCCTGCTGTTCGACGCACTGTTCGAGGCCCACCCAGAATACCTGAAGTTATTCAACAAGTTCAAGGGCAAGGACCTCGAGGCGCTTCGCCAGGACAGCAAGTTCAGGTACCGGCGAAAACGTGGTACTCAACACCGCGTGATTTATTTATTTATTGACTTCCAAATACTGCAGCCCCCTTCAGGACGAATGCCGGAGCGGTGTACAGCAGATACCAGAAGCAGACAAAAAGAGAGTAAAACTTATTAAAAAATACAGTAAACTTATCCCTGAAGTGGTTCTACAAAATCTAACAGCGCCAATTCACGAACAGAACCGAGTGACTCGCTAAAGCAGTCGATAATTCTCAGGAACTAACGCTGTTTGAAAATGTTAGTACGTCAAAGGAAGCCTTTAGTTTGAGGCTGTGACAACATGTAGTCGGAAAAAGCACGGGCACACGCGATGTAATCATCAGCGGATCGTAGGCACGACGAGTTAATAACTGAGTGTAATAGTGACATAGAATCGGCACGCCACTTGGTGCACAGGATAGATCAATTCGAAGAACTCATTGTGGGCCAGGGCGAAGAATCCCGATCGCAGTGATGGCAAATCACATGAACTACCTTCTTTTGCAAAGGTTCAATTCTGTTTATATCGCACACTTTATATGGGTTCCAGACACATCAAGCCTACTGTAATACACGGTGAAAAAGTGTTTTATACATGAGCAATTTTGTATATTTTGGCGACTTGTATAACGTTCGTCTTAAGTATTTTCCTTCTTTAATGCGTACGAATATCTTGGCGAGTACCCCAGGCCCGTCACGCGAAAAGTGTAACGCCTTGTAGCTGCACGAAAATATGTAACTTGCAAAGTTAAGAATTTAGTAATTATAATACTACAAATGAAGATGATCAGTAGCTTTATCAGCAATAAGAAACAATATAGAGCAAAAAATAAATAAAAAATTACCGACGATTACGTTACTTCCTAATGCGAAATTTGAGCGCAGCAAATAAGCTGTTTAACCTTTTCGATAGATTGAGGCAAAGAAATCGAGCAACACATGTATGCGCTATCACAGAATTTTTTTTTTATTTTTCACACGTATTCCTTTAACAAAGACTCCACTAACAGTTCTTGACAGTCATGAAGGAAGCTTTGTGGTCGGAGAAATAGACTGATATATGTTCGACTTGGTACACCAATGCTTGATTCTCAAAGACGAGATCTATACAAGTGCCTCGCGAGGTTGTCACAGCCGTGGGACGCGTTACGAGCGAGAGGAACGGAATGTTCTCCCGCATAAGTGTTAGGAAATTGCTGTTTGTCTTTATGTCAAGCCGTCACCGATCTGGCTCTCTGATTGCCACCGCACAGGGCGAACGGCAGCGGCAATTTCGGCTCGGGCGGTGCACATATACAGATCCGCCGCCACCGATCTGGCTCTCTGATTGCCACCGCACAGGGGTTGCATTGGAGGAGGAGCGAAGAAAGGAATTAAGTTCGAGCCGGCGCTTTGACAACCGGAGACTCGCAGGAAGAGGGGGGAGGGGGGCGGCGTGTACACCCAGCGGCAAACGATGGGGGCAGAAGCGCGCGCAGCAAGCGGACAACACGATAAAGGGAGGAGGGAAGAGATAGCAGCGACTGACTGATGCAACTGAAGAGCACCCTATCCGCCACACAAGAACAGGGGGGGGGGACCCTTTCCTCCTCTTTCTGCATGGCGGCGACGGTGTTCTATGCAGTCACGTTATCCTGACTCTCTAGCGGCGACAGCGGCATCCAGCGGTATCAGTCGGTCGCTGCTAGCGCTGGGGGGATGAAAGGGGGGCGGAGCTGGTTACGAGGCCGACGACAACGCCGACGACGACGACGCCGACGACGACGCGAAACCCAGGACTGGACGCCAAAGAGCTGCGCTCTAAAACGAAATACCCATAAAGCCAGATACGTAGGGCTCCTTAGAAAATACATAGGGAAGCTTAGAGTAGGGCTGAGCCTGCTCAAATATGTGGGTGGGTCAACTAGAAATTGGTAGAAATTGGGGTTGGTTGAACTGAAAATTTGGAATTGGGCTAACTAAAGTTTGGAGCTGGGTCAACTTGGAATTTGGGGATGGGTCAACTTGAAATTTAGTAGTGGGCCAACTTAAATTTGGGGGTGGGCCAGCTTAAATTTGGATGGGCCAACTAGAGTTCTGGGGTGGGCCAAGTTGAAATTTGGGCATTAGCCATCTTAAAATTGGGTGTATGCTTAGGCATACTTAGACAACCGCAGCGGAGTTTTTGCATTAGTTTTAGTGTTTCAGATGTAATGTGATCAATATGCTGTAACCACTGCATGTTGTGGGTGAAGATACTTGCAAGGTATTTGTACACCTATGCCAAGTGGAACTACTGTGTTGATGAAACTGTACACATGCTGTGAAGGAAAATAGATGTTAGTAAATGACAGTACTACTGTTTTTTGTAAGTTAGTGCGCATCTGCCAATCAGTACACCAGGTGCAAAATATGGTGTAGGAATCCTGAATTAAGGTGCTATCACTAGGAGAAGTTACCTGGTATAGGACGCAGTCGTCCGCATAAATATGGACTTCTGACTTAGCATTACTGGGAAGGTGATTTATGAATATTAAAGGTAGCAAGCGTCCCAGAAGAGAGCCCTACGGAACGCTTTTTGTTACATTTGCAGTCGAGTTAGTAGTCCGATTAGATGCGTATAACAATGTCGAAGGCTTCAGAAAAGTCTACAAATCAAGCATCCTTTTTTTGTTTGACAATATGAAGTTTGTTAGTAATGTCGTGTGAGAATGGCACCAGTTGTATTGTGCTGAAAGCACGATGGAATCCATCTTGTATGTTAGAGAGAAGGTATTCTGTCATATGCTTGTGTATGATATGGTCCAGTAGCTTACCGGAATCGGAGGTAAGCGATATAGGCCTATAGATAGAAAAAGTTGCTTTTTACCAGATTTATAGAGAGGCTAGGCTGGCTTACAAGACTGGGGGACGATACCTGAAGTCAAGGATTTGTGAAAAATGACCGCCAAATAACGTGAACACCAGAGAGAGTGCCGGAGCAGAAATTTGTTCGGAATATTGTCAGGGCCAGTGCACTTCCTTGTGCCTAAATTGAGAATTAAGTTTAGGATGCCGTTTTTACTGATTACCACATGGCCGTTAGAGAGCTCAGAATTAGCCCTTCTGAATAGTGCCAAAAAGTTGCTGTCATGCGAGAACACTGAGTAGAAGTAGGCAATAAAGCATGAGCTATTTCAGTGGGGTCTGAAATAGCTGTCTCATCCAATATGAAAGAAGCAGCGGAAGTTTTGCTTGGTGCGATAGAAGTCGAGAATTCGCGCGGATTAGATTGTCATAATTCTGGTGGTTCAACACTAAAATAAAAGTTTTAGCTGCTTGCATTTTGATACGCAGTTCTTCCTTAGCAGTGCTAAAGCGAACAATACTGTCAGGATTACATGCCTTTTTTCAGTCGCTGCAAACAATGAACACGAGGATTTCTCATTTTAGGCTTGAGGGGAACAAAATTATCTATGCATAGTTTTAGGGTTTGCTCAAGTGCATCAACCAATATGTCAGCGTTATCATGTAGACCAAGCGCTTGGAAGGAATAAAAATTAGAAGGCAAAGTGCGGGATATGCACCCGCAGCGCTGACAAGAGCGATTCTGTCTGACCATGTCACGTGGTTGCCTCCTTTCGTAGGCAATAACATGAAGTTTATGTTTGAGAGTGATGAAGGCTTAATAGTACAACGTCACTTTGCCGGAGCACACAGATTGGTACTCAGCAACGAACGTCTCAGACACTGCTTAAATTATCAGGGAAGAAGACGAGGAGGTGACGCGACTTCACCCAGCCAGCCATCGTAAGCTGAGAGCGTTAAGCCACTGCGTACTTTGGTTTTATTTCCGTATCAGTAGGCACTTATATTTGGGCATATGCAGCTCATGCGAACCTATTACACGATACGTGGCGTGCGCTGAAAAGGAAGCACGCCACATTGATGGTCTGATCGCAACGGACAGTCTAATCGGACTATCTAATCCTTTCATTGGGTGCTCGGAAACACCAAGGGTTTTCTATCAGTCACATCTGGCCCATCATGTAGGTGAGACACCCGTAGCGTCACTGCCGTTGTTCCTCATCGGGCCAGCGTTGAAGATATTGGGACGACTGATAGTTGCGTATGCCTCGCTTGCTGCGTCGTACCGTACCCGCAATGTTCGCGCAGCTTCGATCACAGGGCGCGCGGGCCAGGTGCGCTCATCGTGCTGGGCCGCGTGAACCTTGCATTCTGGACAGAACGGCCGGTGGGGATCGATGACTGCGACGGTGAAAACGTACCTCGAGCGCCTGCATAATTGCTATCGCAAAAAACGAGAGCTGCATTTGGATTGAAAGCAAATGCTCAGTCTCAGAACGTTTTCGAATTTCCGCCCGACGGAATAACTCGTATGCGCGAAAATAGTGTGAACTCTGTGATGTCCGTTTGGCCCCATAAGTGCAGCGGTATAGGTGTGTTAATAATAAAAAGAAAGTTCGACTCCATTTTTAATGTTAATAGTACTTTCTCTGAAATCCTAGGAGGGAAAAAAGAAGTCCTTAAGTCCAAACTCATATTAGGATAGTGTTTATGGTCGCTTTACCAATGTACCTAACTAAACAGTATTGTGTCGCAGGGAACATGGTGTGACCATTGGCATGCAACTGAACAATATGGTAGAGTCTGTGGAGAGGCCGGACAACCTCCTCATGCTGGTGAATAAGAACGCAGAGTTCCACACCAGGATCACCGGCGTCGCGCCCAAGCACTTTGAGGAATTCGGCCGCATCATCGTCGATGTCTTGAAGTCTAAAGAAGGGAAGCTGATGACGCCACCCACCGTGGAGGCTTGGGGCAAGCTTTTTGCTGTGAGTACTACCTCTAACTGACGCTTAAAAAGCCTTGCAATGTTGCTACCATCGTGACCAGGATGTACAATGCACAACGAAGCACATGTGCGCTTCGAATCCTCGTTAAGGTCGCCACTATCATATGTACATTGCCAGGACGACGACTCGTCCCAGCGATGTACAGTTACCCTTGTCTTGCGCCAGATAACACCACCTTCTGCCTTGAAGTTTCGTAATTCTGAGCCATCCTTGACTGCACTTTTCTTCTCTTGGCACCTATTCTGTAACTCTGATAGAGAACCAGTTATTAAAATTATGGGTTTTACGTGCCAAAACCACTTTCTGATTATGAGGCACGCCGTAGTGGGGGACTCCGGAAATTTAGACCACCTGGGGTTCTTTAACGTGCACCTAAATCTAAGTACACGGGTGTTTTCGCATTTCGCCCCTATCGAAATGCGGCCGCCGTGGCCGGGATTCAATCCCGCGACCTCGTGCTCAGCAGCCTAACACCATAGCCACTGAGCAACCACGGCGGGTAGAACCACTTATGGTTCCTACGCATTACATGGCCTGCCTAGCCCCATTTCTTTCTCGTAATGCGAACTAGAACATCGGCTATACCCACTGGCTCTCCAATCTGCTCCGCTGTCTTTCAGTCTCCTAAGGAGAGGATATAGTCTGGCGTAATGTGAACGTCCACCACGCGCGTCACAGTTACGTAGTTACGCTTGTACTTGGAAATATTTGTGTCAACCTAGCGACAAATCTAGGGACAGAGATACCAGGCATTGTGATCTTTAATGAAGAGACGAGTAATTACCTGGAATCAGAAACTTGAAAATAAAGGGGAAGTGGAATCCATCAGCAAATAACCATACAGCTCTTTGGGGCCACAATACATATGAGATGGTGCGTAGAACGTGGAAATGAGTAACGGTGCCACCGCTAACGTTCGCGAATGCCATTCTGAGCTTAAATGAGAGATATTTTCGAGGTTGGTAGTTAACCAAATATCGGTAGGCCAGTTGGCTTTGGGAGCCCACGGTAAAGCCACAAATGAGGCAGTGCAGTGACATGGATTTGGGTCTCTTTTGAAGTTAGAGAAGCGCAGAGCCAAATCAGCCTTGAAGAAAGGCTCAGGAACTTGCATAAAAATAAATGGGCGGCACAAGTGCGAAAGTATTTGTACTTTAAAAGCGATGACACATAATGGTGGAAGAGGTCAAGAAAGTTGTCAAAAAACGTGGAAGTAGACAACTAGAAGTCATCAAGAAGCAAGTGAGAGAAACAGAGACAGTGAATTGGATGCAAAGAATAGAAACAAGGACCACGGTGATTTACAAGAAGGGAGGAAAAAAATTTGAAGAGAAAATCTGTGCGGTAAGATAAAGGGCAGTGCCTTGCTATTTGAAGTTCGGGCTAGTTGCCTAAGGATAAAAACACACGAGCAAATATTTGCAACAAGAACAGGCATGTGTATGCTGGAGCAAATACGCGGAGACTACTGAGCCCATGCTAATAGATTGCGGAGGTATTCACGCAGTGAGACCCGTAGGTAACGTACGCCTTCCAGAAGCACTTGAATTTAAAGCGGACAGAAGCATCACTCGGTCAGCCACCGAGAAGAGAGACATTTAATGTATTGGTGGAAAAAAGGCAGGGAAGCGATAGATTGATTGTTGCCTTTTGAGGAATTTCTTGATTGATTGCTGAAGTTGATTGAAGTTTATTGCTTCTTGTGGTCTTATGATAAGTTTTAATACCTTGTGACGCCATAAGAAAATAAAGTGCTTTCTGTTTAATGTTAGACCTTTAGTATTATATTCCAGATGTATAGTTCTTTCATTCTATGCTTGTCACATACGAACATTTCCTTATAACCCTGTCAAAGTGCAATTATCGGGTACAGACCCCACCAAGCCTTTTGTAGCTTTTAGCATGTGCACATATCATTTCGTGCCTGCTATAAATTCATCATAATGCCGAAATAAAACGAAATGAAATGAAACAAAATGACGGTATTGGTTAAAGGCATAGGCAGCGGTACAACGCAGATGTGACGTTTTGTGAAAGAGAAAAAAATGTTAAGGAGACGTACACAAAACAGCCAGAATGAAAAGCATGTATAGGACACCTGATTAACTCAAGCAGGCTAGGTGACTATCTGTCACCACCCCGTTCCAAAGAGCATGCCAATAAATCATCATCACAAGCCTAAATTCACTGGTTACGTTACGCCGGCGAAAAGTGCACGCTCCACAGTCTGCCGTCCTGGCGCAGCCATCTTGGCCGGCGACATTCGGGCGTGCTTTGTCCGGCTGGCACGACAATTAAACAAGCCCCTATCACACGCCGTTTCCAGCGTGTGATATTGTCATTGTCACAATTTTATTGCGATAATGACGCATTGTCATAATTGTCACATTGTCATTGTGACTATTGTGACAATAAAATTGAAGGATTCTTTAATGTGCCTTTACCTCCTTTTTGGATGCGGTCCACCACACACCCATGTGAAAGGTATGAATGCTACTTCATGCACCTAATAGGTGTTATTTTCATTCAGTTTTTCTATTGAGACGTCATCGTGGAAGGAATATGGATGAAAGGATGCGGTTGATGATTTTATTGCGGTTTAGGAGTTATTTTTTCTAGGAAGTTCAATTTCGAGGCATTATCTTGAAACGAACATGACTGGAGAAGGGTATGGTTGCTAACCGTCGCTGCTTGGTGGGTAAAGGTGTTTGCTAGAGACGGGGTTAGTTTGGGAGCCCGGGCTGACAGTTGCTCCATCTGTAGGTCTTTTTCGCTGTTGAAAAAACGTGCTAGCATCCATTCATGAGCTCAGCGGCACATAGATATGCAATCGGAAGACAACCTTACGCCCACGAATCCTTACGAGATATTCTTACGCACTATGCTCGGCACTTCTCTGGTCAGTCGTCACCCACCCACCCGTCCGCCCCTCTCAACTTTCTCCTTACTCCTGACATGCAGTTGGTGAATGAGCACATCGTCGCCGCATTCAAGGCTGGACCGAAGACCTCGGACAGGCTGGCCTCCCGTTTGGACCTGGGAATGCAGTCTCTCCGAGCGAAGTCCTCCAGTACCGCAGCGCACAAAGGTGGTGGACATCTCGCCTCGAGGTCACGGAGCAAAGCCCACCGAGAGCACTCAACGAAGACCGGCGTCTCACCCAGCAAGCACGGCCTCAAGAAGGAAGCGAGCACCAAAGACACCAAAAAGGAATAGGGCTTGAAAAGGCTCAAGATGGCAGAGAGTTAGAAAAGCCCGCTGCGCGCGAAAGAACATTTGAAGGGTCCGTGAAGGGATCGTGTTCCGGACGTCATGTTGCGGAGTGAGCGCGTACCCCTGTGCGCATGCCTATGTGAGCTACTGGACACGCGGACGCAGTCACAGATGGCGCGAAGGAAGGAACGTGGAACAGAAGTGGAAATGCGGCGTTTCGGAGTCGCCGAAGAGGTCCCGTACAACGGCGTATCCCATATTCTTCGCTTTTCATCGTGACTGATAGGTGTCGCTGTTTTACTCATTGACACATTCAAAGGGTAAAGGAATGAAGTAGCGAGACGCTATGTTATGGAATAGAAAGTCGCACACTAGGCGTACTTGCACTGGTGCAGTGATTTCTTCTCACGCTCTAGCTTTGTTGAATTGCGTTTGGTTCTCATGGAAGGTTTGCATAGAGTTCGCATATGGAACACTTATGGTCTTCCAGCGAATGTTGAATAAGATCTCCTTTACAAGCGCAGGCCGTCTGTCGAGATCAATACTAAAGTAATCGCGCTGATTGTTGAAATACGTGATGTGTAAGCGCAAGGAATATAGCGACGAATGGGTATAATATCTAGGTGATTAGCGTACTGTAATCCTTGTCAACGCTTCAAGATTGCGCAAATTATTTAAAACACAGGTTAACCAGCCATTGCGTACACTCGCACAAAAAAAAAAAATTAAAGGTCACTCAGATGCGTCTTGTAATGGCCCAGCTGACACCTAAAAAAAAATGAGTATACATCTACGTACTCGTCAGCAGCTTTGGTAAACTGAAGATTTCAATTTTGTGCGATAGATGCCGCTAGGTTCAACTAGAGGGAGCCGTTGCAATGAAACAAATCCGGTTTGGTGTGTGTCAAAGCATAGCAAAAAATATAAAGCACAGGAACGACCTTGCTAAGACGTGATGATTTCTTAAAATTTTACATAGACATACAGAATTTCGACCACGAATGCTTCAAAAACAGCTTGCTGAACAAGTCCTTGAAACTTACGAGGAACAGAAAAGCGTGGGCGACTTCTAGGCGGCAGCAAAAAACGACGAACGTGAACTTGTGAAAGATAAATTTTCGCAAATGGCTTAAGTATGTTGTAATATGTAGTATGTCGTCTAGCATGTCTTAGTGGTCCCAGTTTGACCATGCGTATCCTGTCCTTTCTTGACTGATTTTTATTCATTCAATGACTTCTCACATATTCTCCCACTTTGTATTACTGACCAATTTTAGTGTATTATGTTAATGTACTACTCCCCCCCCCCCACCTGATAATGCCCCAAGCAGGGGCGTTTAAGGGAATAATAAATGATGATGATTGTAATTGCACCGGCCCCTGTAATTTTTTCCGCGGGCATAATAAAAGATCACTGCCCAAGCACTCCGTACAGATGGCCAACCAACGAAGCTAAAATGTGCGCTCCCGGTGTTTATACCTGGGTTAATTTCTACGGTTCATTAAACGATGGCATGGCAAGCTGCCGGATCCTCGGTACGCAGTTTCTGCTTGCACAAGGCTGCACGGGCGTGTTCTTGTTCCCGGACTGCAGCATCAGCATCGCGTAGATGAGCTCGTTCCCGGTTCTACTCGCGGCCTTGCTGATCGAAAGCTGCCTGTCCCTCAGGAGTATGCATGACGCGTCGGCTACCCACTTCAGAGCCAAAATTTGCGCGCTCTGCACAAATTTCGCTGGGATGTGACGGAGCGCAACGATGTCACTTCTGGCGCAGCCAACCGCGTACCTCTCTTTCTCTTTCTTTTCGCGCATGCGCATGCGGTCGCGCAGGAGGAGTTTTCTGCGTACAGGCGGCAGATGGATGGACGACCGAATCGACTAGCCACATATAGCTTCGCTGTAAAATATTGCACAGCACACATTTCATAGCCTCTTGGTCAACCCACTGTTGTTGTTGATGAACGAGTGCTGTTCGTCATGGCGCTATGACATGCGCGCCTATTTCGATGTCGTTGATTTCCTACTGCTTGGCTAAAAACGTGTGCTAGAATAAAGACGCAGTTTTTTTATTTATCACTCTCAAAGGCGAATACCGGCGGGAGAATGAAACCTTTGCTATATGATGACTGCAGCGAAAGTAGTCGTTGTTTGTGGCGGTGCCACCCCCTGGTGGCGAACTGGCGATGTGTGCCTTCGTCTCCTGGATCTGGCGGACATGGCGTACACCAGGAGCAGCCGCGAAATCTCACACAGGCCTTCGGTTGGTGCGGCTCAGCTCTCGGTATTGTAAAGTACGAGTACAGCAGAAAACTGGCCAGCGTAGAACTGGTTAAACGGACCGAGGCGGCACATAAGCTCGGGTCAGTGTTCGAAACTGATTGGCAATGCCTGGCTCAGATGACGGCCTAATAGCGTGGTTCCAATATTGGCAGCGCCATCGCGATTCCTCGTTAACAGCGCGCCATTATACTGTGCCACTCTGATAGAGATCACTGGCACGGATTACACATGCAGTAAAGAATATTAGCACTGCCGCTCAACAAGGCCGGAATTATTGGCTACTAAGTTGCCGCGCGACTGGCCGCTCGAGGTGCGACGCTCGAAGTCTTTTCGCGCGCTTCTTTCACGCTCAGAAAAGCACATTTAAAGCGAAACTTTTTTTTGCCTCTTCTCCCGACATTCCGGGCCCTGCTGCGATGCCCTCACTGCGCGCGCCGCTGGGTTTCTTGCAACACCACCAGATGGCGCTCACCTCCATGCGTCCCGGCCGGTGCCGCCGCGGCTCGGGATGCGTAGTTCGAGCGTCTGGCTCGTGCTGTGCTTGCTTTTCTATGCGAGAGGAATGCATGTGCTGGGGCGGTGGATGTCGCGCGCGGGGCTCTGATATGGTGAACCTTACAATCGTACATAGCGTGAAGAGAATGCTTGGAGCTGCCCACTCAAAAGCGTGCTGGCCACGCATGCAGGAGAGCGTAAACGCGTGCCAGCAAAATGGCTCCAAAGCGTACATGCAGCGTCGAGGACACCCAGGCCCGAAAGAAGTGTCGTGCGGAACATAAGGGTCTTAGATACGCAGCGAAACGTGGTGCGAACCGCGAATGTATATACACAGAATTTTATATTAAACAAGCGAATCACGTATAGCGCCATAATTTAAAAAAAATTAAAGCTTCTGTCGCGATGCGATGCGCTAAGTGACGCGATGATAATGCTCAACTCTCAGTGACTATGAACAATGACGCACAACAACGCCTCAAGCAAACACGTCTCCCCGTTTGGGCTGTGGAGTACGCAGAGAAAGCGCAGTGGTGCACGCAATGTAACGTTTAATATGAACTAACCACTCTCGTATTGAATTAAACGCTCAAGAAATTACACATTCGCTGCCAACATCACCGCTAATTATCGACAATCATAGCAAACAACATATGAAGCCTCGCTTACATCGATTCCTACAGTGCGTAGGACTCGGCTTATTTTTATGTAGCACGTACTGAGCAGCAGAAAACTGTATCGGGACTTTTTCACGTTGCTCTACAATTTTCTCATTCCCAATTTTAATGCAATTATTTTTGAGAAGTTGGCTAAATAAGGCCACCTAATTTGGCGGATTGCAAAAAATAATCTGAGCACTTCCAAGCGACTGCAAACAACATTACATTGATTCTGTTCAGCTACGAGGCATTTGCATATCTTGACATCTTTTTGCATGGTAGTTGGGAGACCCCGTGTATGTTTTTATTGTGAACAGAATTGAAGAAAATCCGCCGTGGCCTGCATCATAATTCCCCCATGAAACTATGGCTTTTGTATTGTTTCTGTACGATGATTAGAACTGCCAAGCTGAAGACACAAGGGCTTATGCGGGTTGCTTATTACTTTGCACAAATGAAATCGGAAGCTACTAACTCGAATAAACATCACGATTCTACTTCTTGAGCCTAATTAGTCTCAGAGGTGATATTGCTTGCAGAAAAAATTCAAAATTCGAATATTAGTAGCTAAAAAAGCTTGCTAGTAAGATTTTAAACTATATACAATACGGCAAATATTCCAATTTATGAATTGTAACGGGTGAACTTGGAAGTCATACGTACTTGGGAACAAAATATGAGTTCGACGCCAGTTTTGAAATTAGCGTTCCCCAAATTGGCGCCGGGACGTACTTGTGTTCCGGTAATTTTTCCACTTCAACGCATAAAAAGGCGTTTTGTTCAAAAAGTAAGTAAATCAACGTAGCATTTTTCAACGAAAGCTTTAGAGCACTGATCTCAAAAACTCGGAATAATCTTAAAACGACTCCCAAAGGAATACCACCTTGTGATATCCCTTCGGGATATCTTTGTGAATCGAGCCTTGTGATACCACTGGCTTCGATTCCAACATTGAATTGTGTGCGGAAAATATTTCTTAAAAATAAATTAGTTACATTTTTATTGAATCATTATTGCATTTTAATTTTCAAGGCAACTAGTGGCTGCCTCTTCGAGTAATCCGTCTAAATGAGTTGATTGGCAGTATATTCCACAGGTAATTAAAAAGAAAGGCAATGCTAACATCATACAAAGCGTACATAGGAGAGCATGAGAATCACGTAATTTGTTACGGCGACCACCAACCACACTTGTTGCTCTTCCAGTCACGGAATCGCGTTACGGTTAAGAATGTAGAAGTTCGCCCAATCATTACAGTATAGTACTCATCTCTGATCGTCTGCTTGCATGCTTGCGCCTGACACTAAAATGAAAATGTAGAACTTTGACAACAAACTACGAGTACGGCGGGTGATACCAAAGTGACACGCACTTGTCAAAGTGGAGTGTCCAGTGCAAGATGGGGAAATCATTACAGCGCAGATAAGACACGGCATGTCACTTAGCTCCCAGAAAAGACCTGGCCCAGCAGTCCCTATAATCGTTTTTATTAACACAGTATCGGTATAATAATGTGTGAAGCAACACGAGCTTAACAAGTATACCCCACCAAGCGAATTGGATGGACTGACGGTGACAGCCTGTGGTAGAAAAAGCAGTGCTGTCGCATCGGTCACACAAGGATTTCTGGCCAGAGCAATTTGCACTCTCAGAGGGATCAGTTCATAATTGCGACGGTTTCGTTCCATTGTAAGATCACGATTACACGATGTGTCACGATGACCCCGGTGAGGTGGAAACGGGCTGCTCATTGACAACGTGGCCCTTGCTGTCCTTTCCGAGCGATGATCTGCAGAGAAGTACACGGAGCAGACAATGGTTGTATCGCTGACGTTAGGACAAGGGGGAGTGCTTTCTATGACAGTCATTTCCCAAAAGTGACAGGATTAGGTCTCGAAGCCCCAAGAGATACAGAATCGAATCTCGATATAACAACATAACAATCGGAGCAACCGCTCTGCCGTTTCGTTTCGAACTCTTTAACAACAGATACTCAGAACTGGACGCTCGCAATTGTTCTGACGTAAAGAGAGCACGTAGCCGCACCTATCTGGCGAGGACAGGTTCAAGTATCACAAAAGATGTAGCTTTTTTGACCAAGGTTAACTGTGCTGTTCATGGTTTGCTCGATTCGCGAGGAACTTCCTTTACTAGTCATTTTTTTCGCGGGTTTAAATTTCTCACTGATATGTTAAGTATTCTAAGGGGCGTACTAGAGAAGCTTTTCTTCACTGAAACGGATGCCGCTCACGACGTGCGATCTTTCACTTCCTTTGGTGAATGTTACACTCACTCAATGGACAGTGTTCATGCATTTAGTTATTCGTGTGAAATAATCCTTATGTCAATGATGGTTACTTTGAAGTTCAACTTGAATGCTTTTGCAGCTTTTAGTTGCAAAAGCAGATTGAGAGGGACACGTAGGCCTCCGTTCCTTTGTTTCTCCTTTCCGTCACTTGACGTTTCCGCGGTAAAGAAAAAAGTGCGCACATATTCAAGGGCAGCAATTTGAGAACAAGTACGCTGTCAATCGTGCGCCTTTTATTCCTTTGCCGCGTCCGTTATGGTCCCTTCCAGTTCTCGGAAAGTGTTACGTAAGACATGAATACACGTGGCAAGGGTCCCTGAAGTAGTCTTAACTTTAGTGCCTGCTTACTTGTCTAATGTCCGAGGCTTTCGATGTGGCTTTAGCTTGTAAGTCGGCTGCACGGCTGAAGGTTGTCCTTGCTCAGGACTACCGGAAGGACTACCGAACAACGACCTTGTCTTCCGAAGCAGCTTGGGGCTGTACACTGTCGCGTAGATTTGTTCAAACGTGTGTATTCGCACAAGCTAGGACTTATGAGCCACTGTAGCACTTTTCTATTGAGAAAGATGCTCATTATTTGATTTAATGACATGATGGCATGCTGTTGATACACCGAAAAGCTAAACAAAAACAAGTTACGACACCTGATGACACAACAGTTCCCGTCTAAAAGGCAAAGCAAGTATTAGGTCAAAGTGAGAAGCCATGCACTTGAGTGCGTGTTGAGATAGGTGCGGGTGACGGAGCCGACAGAGTGCTGCAACTCGTGATTTATGAGCGTGGAATGTGGGATGGGAATAAAACTTGAGGCGAAGTTGCAAGATATTGGAGGCCTAATTCTTGGAAACATCTTAATTGAAATATGGGGTTTCACGTGCAAAAGCCACGATCTGATTATGAGGCATGCCGTAATGGGGGACTCCGGAAATTTGGACTGCCCGAGGTTCTTTACCATGCACATGAACCTTTAATGTGTACCAGAAATTCTTTTGTTTTGCTATAACTACCGAATTCTAAATTTTGGGTTCACATTTTTTACAAAAATACTTTTCTGGAGCACAGCCTTATCGTACCTTCAACTAATTTAGTTCAATGCTGACCTACAAGTCCAACGGGACTTTGACACTACTATCTAACATATCTGGCCACGGAATTTGATCATAATTCGTATTATATGGTTATTATTGTTCATTGATAGGGCGCCATGTAAAGCATTTTTACCGCGATGATTTTTTACAATATAGTTCTACGACAGGTACCTTTCATAAAACGTCACTGTTTCTGGTTTAATTTTGCCTCACGATCTGCTAAGGACGTAGAGAGCTAACACCGGTAAAGCATTCTCACTTTTGCGTTGGAGACACCGACAAGGGAGATTCCCGTGGCGACGATCTCTTGTTCATCAGAGGTGAAGCCCTGGGGGAGATTCGCCTATTCAAGGCTTTCTGGGCAGGACCGCTGGATCTGCACAGGATGTTCGCGGTGGACATACCGTGCTCGACCTTGTATGAATCCGCGTTCCTCGTACGCACCAATCTGGTATCGTCGTTGAACACTGCCGCGCTTTTCTCGTTCATAAACTGCGAAACATGCGTAGCATACAAGGCGAACAAAGTGTTAAAGCCCAGCCCAGCCCAGCCCAGCCCAGCCCAGTCAGTCAAGTCAGTCAAGTCAGTTAAAGAAATGAACTGGTCGTTGTAATTCACCTGAGCGAGTATTACGCGATATCTATACCAGGATCCGTCCATCCACACATGATTGCATTGCCTCCGAGATCAGATGACGCTGCAAACTCGTTAATACCCTTGAGATAAGGAAGCTGGCCCCGAGATGGGATGAGATTACGAGCGGCGCCAAAACGCTTGCCTTGTGAAGGCACATGTCATGCGCTGGTTTCAGGATAGGTCAGTGTGGTCAGCGATAGGTCAGTGTGGCAGTTTGCGTGAAAACCCTGCTAGGACACATATCTCGCTGTGATATCCGAATTCAATCTGATTACATTGCTTGGGGAATCAGCCTGTGTTACAAACTGTATTTAAAACTTCGCGAAGACGCATGTCATGCACCGGGTGTCAGGATCGACCCACGAATGTGTTTGATTACACAGCGTCCGGGATGGGCCCGCTCTTTAGGCATGAACGCCAGCAAAGAAAACCGATGAGTATCATGCATAATGATCTCGCAAGAAAGCAACCAGTACTAGGTTAAATCTGTTTAAACGCTTGCATGAGAGACCAAACTGGTCCTACTAATACCTTGAAGCTGCCTGTTCATTGCAGTATTAACGGATATTGACTGGGATAATTTATTGGAGCCTTAATCTGGACACTCAACTTCGAATGGCGTGGAAACATTATTTTTTTTTAGTATCGCTAGAAGTGTTGCAAATGGGGGCACAATATTACCTAGCATTTCAGCGCATGCGTACAAACTGCTCCCCCTCTCCCCCCATAAAGGTAGGAGGAGGAATAAACTTTTATTTTCAATACAGTATCCCGGGGTAAACACCGCTTCTACTCGAGGTGGGAGGTCCCCTCATTCCAGGCCTTCGCTGCCTCCTTGGCCCTGGCGAAGAGGCGTCGTTGTTGTTCCAGTTCCTCGGAGACGAGCTTGGCCTCCCACGTTTCTATGAGGTCTTCGCTTTCTTGTCTGGCATTACGACGTAAATGGAAAAACTATGCGCCTTACTCGTAATTGCTTTAACCAGAGAGTTATACATTTTGAGGCGATGTAACGTTATAACCTGACAAGTAATGAAAATTACACTACTCCTATGTTTACTTCAAACCATAATACGAATTTACCCAGTGCACGTCTTTAGGCCCGCCATCTAAGGAATTCGCTACCGATTTGAGACATCCAAAAAAGCTGACACTGCCGTGATTTCTACAGGGTAATTGATTCTGGCCAATTTTGTCCAGAAAACTAAAACTCAACTGCCGAACGCAGGGAGTCGACACACACGAGCGCGACTCCGTCGCTGAGACCGAGTCACGAGCGCACAAGTCGGCTCCTTACGAAGACGGCAAAACTTACGACTTTAGCAGACGAACACGTGCAATACGCGCCGATGGACGCGACACTGGTGGCCGTCTTGCTAAGTACACTCGGGAAAGGAAGCAGCCATCAGACGCAGTTTTCTGTTTCGTTGCTCCCGGTTCTCGGTCTCATTCACTGTCGTTTTCGAGCAAAACAAGCAACGCCCGCCGCATATGTGTGGTGGGCAAACCTTCAAGCCATGTCGCCGAACAATTCATGCGCGGTGGAACGCTCGCATACTCGCCAAAACTTGCTGGCGACGCGATTCTGATCATTGCCCGCGAAGCCACACGAGCGGCAGCAAAGTCACCATTGGATTGCCACCGTTCGGCGGCAAATTACTTGTTCTCGCTGTCTCTTTTGTCCTCTCGGTGTTTGTTGCACTCGATTATGTCTACGCGGCTAAGCAACAATGTTGATCACGGCCCGCCCGTGTTTCGGTTAGGTTTGCACGCAGGGCAGCATGCGGGTTAAAGGCATTTCGCTTAGGTTCCAAATGCCGTTTGCTGCTTCTAGCGTTTGGCGCTTCTTTACCATGGTGTTGTAGCTAGGATGCGCGATTGTACGAGTGCATAGCGTTGTATGTTTTAAAGCTGCCGATGCTTGCAAGAACTGATTTTTTTGCTTTAATGCAGCCCGGTAAATTGTCGCACCAGATGTTACACAGGTCATGTTTCTGTCTCCTTTCTATGCGTGGCTTCGCACTAGTTCAGCTGCTTGTAGTTGCTTCATGCAGGACTGTTTTTTAAAGTACGAAGCTTTCGCCTGGCCTCATTTGTAAGGAGCTTAACGCAACCTGAGTTTTATCGAAGTGATTACAGGCAAGTGCTCCTTTATAGGCTTCATTGTTCTCGCCAGAGGACATCTTGGATAGTGTCGTTGCTTGAGAAATGTGTTAGAAAAGAAGTGGCACAGGGCAAGAACTTCCGCATCTGCTATTGCGGCGGTACTTTCACTGAAAAATTTTAGTCATATTTGTAAAATATTCATAAAATTATGCTGTCTGAGCAGACTTACCACGCACAGTGGTTTGTTTGTTTCACAGCTGCGTAGCCTTTCACGTGTGCGTTTGGTATTGAACGGAATTATTTCTCATCTTTTTCGGTGTTGGAGTGCAAAGCCTACGCCAAAAGGACTAAACCCGGCCTTTCCGCCAGCGTCAATTTACCTCTGCCGGCGTTGTTCAGCCTTTAAACATAGTGCGGCTTATCTATTCCGTAACGTTCGAAAAAAATACTCAAAAGTTGGTAAAGGTTTGGCTTTGTTCGTTTCCAAGCAGGTTAGCAAAAGAATTCAAAATTGCATAAACT
The DNA here is from genome assembly GCF_050947875.1 of Dermacentor variabilis. Taxonomy (NCBI): domain Eukaryota; kingdom Metazoa; phylum Arthropoda; class Arachnida; order Ixodida; family Ixodidae; genus Dermacentor; species Dermacentor variabilis. The sequence continues at coordinate 31,468,109 of NC_134578.1, read as the reverse complement.
ACGCAGCGGAATTTTACGTGGGGCAGGTCTATACTCGTGCTTTTATTCACCCATGCCTTTGGTGACTTTCCTGATTATTGCACACATTTACGACGATTCACGTGTTTTCATTGGTAACAAGGTCCCTACAATGCATCAAAGCACCGCGCGTGCAAGGTGTCTGTACGATGCTCGCGCATGGCGCTGCCTGTTACTCTAGAAAATGAAGTTGCTGTTATAGAAAGTAGTTAATTTTTAAGCTCTGTCTAATCGACGAGGGACCCTTGCCCAGGCACCACTGAACACCTAAGAGTGAACATATTCTTTCAACACGTTGCGTGCGTGCGGTTCAGCATGGCATACTTTAGGGGCACGAAAGGTAGCAAAACGTGTTTCCTCGGAGCTTCGCCATGGTTACCTGGATTGGGATGTACGCTGATGCGGCTCACCGCATGACGCACGGAGACACCTCTGATTGTTGTCCCATGACTCATACCGTAATAAAGATCAAGGCTAGATATATAACAATAATACGTCGGACATATGTTACGTATTGATAACGTTCATACATGACTCGCCTGCTGTTTCGATTCCGGGCAGAGCCGTCGCAGCACCTCTAGGTCCATCGCCGTTCGAAATTGGGGCTACATTGAAGCTCAATGCTTAGTAACTAATCGCTAAGAAGCTTCCCAATCGCAAAAGCTTGCTGAGACCTCTCGGGAAAATGCGAAAACACGCCATTCGTCGTTAACAGCAAGTTCGCTACGCACTCTTCCGCACTATCTCACATACTAGCGTGGCGCCACACCATAGACAGTGCTGTGATCGCAACATGGCGGTGCCGTCGTATAGAACGGTCTATACATGAGTGACGGTACTTCTTAGGCCTCACAGTTGGGTGAGCATGAAGTGAGCGGGAACGCGGCTAGGTAAAGACGCTCGCTTTCTGCTTGCCTGACGGCGACGCTGAACATACAGGTAGCAGGAGGGCGTCTGATAGAGCGCCTTCGATTTACTTCCTCCGGGCGGTCCACTAACTGTCCGCGGCTTTCACTGACAGAAGGGCGTGTAGCAGCCTCGTGAAGCTGCCGGCGGCTGCCCACAGTTCCACCGCCAAGTCACTCGCTTCGCGTACAGGTAATTGGTCTGTTCGTCACCGGCACCTTAGGGCAGTTCGCAGCTCGTGATGCTCCATTTCAGTAGCGCAGGCGCAGCGCTAGACTAGTGCCCTCCGGAAACGAATGCAAACAAGCTGATGTAGTGCAGGTTTTCTGCATCTGGCGTCGGCAGCTTGCAGGTTTCGTCGTTCGCATTGGTTGTTCTGCATGTGCTGCGATTGTATTGCGAAAGTCAATTAACGCAAGATGTGCAGTTGCCATGCTGTAAGGCAGATTACGTGCATTAGCTCTTCACCAGCGCTGCCGAAGCAAAAAGCAGGAGTATATAGCGATCTAGTTCCAATGATGGCCCGTAAGCAGGTGAGACGAAAGAAAGAAAAAACAAGATTTTTCTTTGTTGCGGGGAGGTGGTAGGAAACTAACTTTAATTAGAGTTCAAACACTTTTCCCGGCTTTCTCGAGACAGGTTTGAGGGCCATGTTCAAATACTCGCTTCTGTCGTGGAGATGGGGCCGGTGTTGTCAGTACGCAATTCAGCGCCACGGTCATATTCTTGAAGCGACATCTTCTGCCATGGTGTCGCAGAAATTGTCCGCTTCTTTGTCGCTGACATGACATCGGCACTGACAATCCCAGCGGTTCAGGAAGTTCAGGATATGGGCCTCAATTTTACCTCCTCGTTTGGAAACAAACATCGTCCTACGTTTGCACCGTTGAAACGAACGGTGAAGTGCAGCACTACTTGCACAAGTTCACGAAGCGCAGGCGAATTGAACGTATGTAATCTTACTTCGTGGTTGGTTCTTTCGCTGTGGTTGGGTCAGCGACTATTGCGCCGAGAGGTGGCACGAGATATACCAACAGATGCCTGCAGGGACGTCCAGTGAAACTGTAGTGTTGGTTAATTTTCAGCCTCTTTCATGCTTTCCAAACAAAATTATTTCTGATACCTCAAAGGCCCCGGAAGGGGTTTTACATGATGGGGGAGGGCGCGGGCGTATATTAAAGTGAGTCTGTTCAGATGTGTCCCAATATTATAGCGCTTGGCAACCAATTCTGGCGGATGCTGACTGGCAACGTATCATGCAACGTATTATTCAACGTATTATGACCGGCAACCTATTGTGACTGTAGCTTCTGCCACTATCGAAAATAAATACACGCTTTATTCTGCAAAGCCAACCTTTAAACGTCATGCCAATAAAGGATTCAAGGATGTTTCAGTTTGCTTTTAAAGGTTGGTAAAATTAGCGTTTTACTCAGCGTGGACAACGGTGGAACGCAGATTGGCTTATAAATTATTTTGCGAAGTACTGCACTGTAGCAATGTTCTTTGATGATTGAGAACTTACCTGAAAGAGCTTGTCCCAGGCTTTGACAACTGCCGGAGGCATCAGCTACTCTTGGTTGGCGCGCAGAACGTCAATGATGACGCGCCCCAGTTCGACAAAGTGTTCGGGTGCCACACCACCGGGCCGCCGGTGCAATTCGGCGTTCTTCACAATGATGTCCAGCAGAGTTCTCGGAGTGTCCAGAGAATCCACCATGAGTGTGATTTGGCGGCCCACGGCAGACGCATGTGCTCTGCGTTTTAATGCGAAGCTTTTTTGGGCTACTTCCCAAGCACTTTGCTGTAGGTAGGTAAGTTCCTGCTTTGTATCAATAGGGGCCTCCCGAATAAAAGAAAGTCGCAGTTTCGCACGAAAGGCGAAGCACTGATTGCAATGGCAAATCAGTACACAGCTATACGGAGTAAGGATAGCAGTTTCATCGTCCGCATAAACTTCGAGAAGCATTCGCCTTACTAACTGAAATAACAAGCATCGCGTCAGCGCGCATAAGCAAGCATGAACACATCACACTCGATCAGCGCGGACACTCTCTGTCAAGAAGCTGGTGTGAACAAGCGCGGCAGCAGCAGCGAGCGAAGTGACTGTTGGGCCGTGTATTGCTTCAACGCAAGGGCGGCGACAATACAGCGCGCACAAAGGTATGAGCCGTATGCAGATCTTTCAAGATACGGCTCGTGCGAACGTGCGTAGCCGTGCGAAGTACGCATTTGTTGGTGGAGTCCAGGCTGCCCCTCTTCCCTCCCACGCTGCCTCCCCGCTTTCATCCATATCATCCCCACCAACACCACCAACACCACCACCAACATCACGGTTTTATCGCCCTTGGACTTTATAAGGTACATCACGGCGACGGCGAGGCCAAAATACGCCAGGAGCGTCCATATATTTGTTATCGCAATAAAAAAATTCAGGTCTGCGATGGTGTGTTCGAACCTGGGATACTCAGCATAACAACCCGATGCTATAGCATTAGGGACGCTTGCAGGCACGCTTAATGGTGACAATGCGAAGTAAGATTTTGTGACAACTGACGCGTGCTGTTCGTCACATAGCACAAGCTAAAGCCCGTATGCTCGCGACAGTTTCTATTTGGCTAAAAATTAGAGTACGAAATGCGAGAGCGATAGGCAATCTTACCCCACTCCCTCACGTTCGCCTCGTCGCACAATAACAAGATGATTATAAAAGCCAAGATGCGCCATTTCCTCCCGCTCATCCTCTTTGCAGCTAAATCTTTGAGACTTTGTTACATCGCATCGAGATTGGGCCAGGATGTAACTGAAGAAGTGGCAACGTTTCTTCAACGGAGTACAAAAAATTATTTCGTCGTGCGATCACCGTAATCATCTATCGTTAGAGCCGTCGGCTTCCTGCTGTCACGCATACGCTCCAGTATGTGTGGCCAGATTTTGAACAGGCAAACGGTGGTGTTTTCGCCTAAATAACGCCAAGAGGCGCGTGGACATGAACGTTATGGAGCTCTGTTGCCTCTACCCGCGCTCTCTTTTCTCGTTCTATTGCAGTGTCCTTTGTGGCGTTGATGCAAGCTGACGAGTTTTCTGGTTATTCTGGTTATGTCTCGGCTATCGGGTTTGACCTCGTGTCGGGATATTTGCTTGCGCCTAATGAGGGAGTTACCCACCTGAACTTCGGGTCCTTTTTCAGAGCGGTGAGATTATTCGCCCGGAACTTTTTGAACAGCTGCTGGTATTCGGGGTGCTTGACAAAGAGCGAGATGAACAGGATGACGGCGTAATCTTCACGCTCTGCTATGAAAGCGTGCCACGAGTCACAGATCAGGCGCCTGTCCTTGCCCATTAGGTGTGTGGTCGTGTCCTCGGTGTCTCTGCTGAAGATGTTGCCCATGGATACGCCCAAGGAGATGTTGAATAATCTACAATCTATGCCTGTCTTGCGGTGACTCAGCTGGTCGGCGCCCTCAAGGATAATTCTTCTTCTTCCTCATAAAACTATATGCTGAGGATGATGAATGAAGACGACCTCAAAGCCAGAGGCATATGCCCACTATGGGGGGTTGGCCAATAACTTACTGATTATGATGATGATCACGAAGATTGGCACAAGCCGACTTTCGATGATATGATGAAAATGCGGAATAGGTATAAGCACTGACCTCTAAGTGAAAAATCATTTCCTTTCCTCCCGAAGTACTCTGAAAATTGGTTTGTGCCTTATATGAATGCTCAAATTAATGATGACGCCATCACGGTTAGTGGCCATATAAGAAGTTAGGGGCATTACGACCAGCAAGTTTGCCTTAAATGGAAGTGTTCTTTTTAGGATTTTATGTGGTGGTGGAATTGTGACCTTAGTGTATTATTCAGGTTTTACCGAGAAGGATGTGTGAACTGTCATGTGCCTTAAATAATGTCACCAGATTACTAATAGAAACATCGCTTTGAGCAGATTATTCGTCATTGGGCCGAACTTAGGGACGCAAGCTCTCTTTAGTTTGATACATGGCTCGATTCAATGGCATAAATCAGTTTTGGCGGATAGGCGAAGAAGGGGACCATAAGCGGTTTCGGCCCCTTTTTTAGAGAGTTGCGTGTGAAACGACGTTCGCGTTAAAGAGAGGAATTCTGTTAGTTCTAAAAGAGCAAAACTTGTCCTTAAGTGCATATCGCCGTGGACTGAAGGAGGCTCTAGACGACTTTCTGAAGCAAAGTGGGCTGGCCTGAGTAGGCAAATTAGCTGAAGGCACTAGCTTTCATTTTTTTCTTTTACCAGCTATGTTTTGTTTGCATATGACGCCTTTGTGTCAAAATATCTCCCCACTAAAAATAAAGAGTGTCATATTGCTCCCTGAGTGTCTCAATGTTGAAAATTTGCTTGTTTGTGATTCGCCGTCTATACACGTAGCAGCGGGAAGCTCTGGCACTTGGTCTGGCTCGTTCGGACATCTGCTCTGCTGCTACTTGTTGGGCGGCTCAATGTATCGACAGAGCGAGGGGGACCCAGTGCTAAAGGACCCGATACTCTGCCCCACTTGATCATTTTCTGCACCGTGACGCTATGATACATCAACTTCGAGGGAAACGAAACCAATACATGTTCATGGAAAAGTAAAGATAGTAAAGTTTTGCAACGAGCTCAAAAACCCGCCAGCATTTTTCTAGCGTTTCTATGTCAGCAACCTTTATTTAGTGCAATAAAAAAGAAAGTCGAAATTGTAATTCAAGTGCTTCTTTAAACAGCGCGGAGTGTCACTGAAAAGCGATGACCACTTCTCTCACGGTGCCGCGCTTCCCGTTAACTTAGGCGCAGTGCGATCATTCCTTAGAGAAAATCGGTAATAAATAATTTATAAAATGAGAAAGAAATAGATCAAAAAGGAGGTTTTCAAAGATAACTCTAGGGGCATCGCACTTCTATTCAGTGCAAATGCATGATGCACAAGAACACAAAGCCATAAAATGAGGTTTGAAGAACAAGAAGGCCTGTGCGTACCACGCAATAATACTCCCGACTACACTTATTTGAATGTGAAAAAGTACATTGAAGAGCATATAAAAATGGGGTAGCCTTCAGGAAGATTCACGGTGTAAAGACAGTAGTGAAACGGTAAATATTGCCGCTGAAATGTAAACATAAACAAATAATGTTTGAAATATTGATGCGCTTAAGCAGAGAAGAACCAGTATCACGTCGAATAATATTTGGTACAGGCCTGCAGGATGGAGTAATTGTGCGTTTATCTCATCGTAGCGTGCAACGAGAGGAAATTAATACATATTCATTGATTGTAAAGTTGTATGAGAACCCCCAATAGTATGCTGGGTTTTGGTGGCTCCCGTAACCTCAAACAACCAGTTTCTAAGGAGAACTTACTGATCGTCATCATCATCGCTGTAATTTATTGTGTCTAGCGGAGGTATCGATTGGTGGAACGTTGCAAGAAGCGAATGTCGTAGTCCGATTTGTGGAGATGCCTGGTCACAAAGACTCGTTTGGGACAGTATTGCTACTTAAAGAGGTGACAAGCTAGTGACACAGGCATTGGTTGCGCGATATAGGCAAGGATGCGCTTGCCTCATGCCAATTTATACCTCTGCGAGGTATGCAAGTGAAATATGATTACAACGAAAAACTTTTCAGAAAGATATTATGCAGATAGAGATTCACTTATCAGGTGTAATGCGTATGCCCCACTTGCCACGTCTATGGGCACAGTCCTTTGACAAGCCTGTGTCCTCTGACATTTGATTCTCGAAATAAAGATTTGACTTGGAAAAAAAAGAAAAGGGAAAACATTGTCCAAATGCTACATGGGCTTTATAAAAGTATAGCACTTAGTGGGCTGCTGCGGATAAATTGTGACCGCCTGTGGTTCTTTAAGGCGCGCAGAAATCTCGGCACGCCAGCCTCGTTAATACATTCTCTCCACAAAGTGGCGGGTCTGCTGGTACTGGGATTCGAACGCGTGACTTCGGTATTAGCAGCGACGCGGCATATCCACTGAACCAGCGCGGTAGGAAATTTACAAATGACTAAAGCTTTACTTCCCCGATATCACCGAAGCACGATACTTTTCTTTTAACGTTTACCATCTCCTGAACAATTACTTGGCCATAATTTGTGGTGGTTATTTTGACTCAGCGGACAACACGGACCACACGTAGATGATCATTGTGTTGTTGCGCCTACGGTTTTGCAAAACGCGAGTGATTCGCTCGCGTCAGCGTCTCGTCTCCTTCCTGCAGAATGGGAATTTCGTTAGCGGCCACGTATCAACAGCGCACTGAAACTCGTGAGCGGATGAGAGACCAAAGAGTCATACGATAAGAAGTGGCATAACAGCGTCTAGGAAACGGGCTCCACATTGCGAATGACAGTCACTGGTGCTTCATCACGCGAGCTGCTGGCAGTCGAGATGGGTACCTTCACCATCGTTGCCACTTTGTGCCTTCTCTTTTCCACACGGACTGCAAGTTCGCTTGGAAACACAGACGATGAACTAAAACTACAAGCCCACCTAAGCCCCGTAAGCGAAGCATCGTCTTTATTCTCGTAAGATTACTCATCGAATGCAGAGATGTTCCTGAAATAGCGAAACGCTTCCTTTGTTCGGATGCCCCACATGATCCTACGAGAGTGGTCCGGCGTATCTGTTGCAGGTTTCAAAAGTTTAAAACAGCGGAATCTGAAATGACGCTAAATTCCAAGCAACTTGCGACCGATGCTAGTAAAACCACGCAACATCTTAATTTGCATGTGCTAGTACGAGCTGGACTTCTGGGCTGGCTTTTTTTTTTTAAATATGGAGATCTACGAAGTTCTTGCCCGTGGAAATTAATGGGCGACACGTTTTGGTATGGTGTCCCCCCTTTCTTTTTCATGCTGTCAATTGAACGTTTGCCTAAGTGCGTTAAAAAGCCACACAAGATATTTCATTGTTTGTAGACCACCCGAGTGTTTTCAGTTAAGGCGGTTTGGTCGGTGCTACGGAGAACGATGATGTCAGGGATATCATCTGGAACGAATATTTCTGCATTAGAAAAATATTTACTGAAGTGTCTCACTTTCTTGCGGCAATTTTCTGGCCAAGATTAGAACGACATCACAGCTCACCTCTAGACGGAGGAATACCCAGGGTGCATCTCTCTCGCATAAAAGCTTTTGACTGTATTAGGGTCGGTAGGCAAAAAGCGTCTTGTTGGTTAAAGTAGAACATTCGTACATTTAGGTTGTGTCGTAGTGCAGTTCGTGGATGACGGAAGAGCATCGCGTTCGTCGCGTTTCTGACGAGAAAAAGCGCCTGAACGCAGTGCGAGCTCATAAAGTACCACGGCTACCCCTGCGAGCTCAGCTACGCGACGACAGATGACGGGTACGTGATCGAGGTGGACCACATCCCTCACGGCCGCGAGGGTAGCCCTTCCGCTGCCGGCAACCAGAGGACGCCTGGCTACCCGGTCCTTTTGCTGCCTGTCTTCACAAGCGCCTCGGACATGTGGTTCCTGAACTACCCTTCGCAAAGCCCCGGCAAGTGCTCAAAGTAGAAGCTACCGTGATCCCTCGAACACGTGGAACGATTACTTCCTCGCCTCCACTACTCCCCCTTCACCACCCCGCATAGATCCGAAACCACCGCTCAATCCCTGATGGAATAGTGCCACCGCTTGTTTGCGCATTGCGTAAACTATAAGTAAATTTTCGAAACAGTGAAACCAAGGCTAGGAGACGGTATCGGCCAATCGTTAAAGAGAACACAATGAGGAAACAAGAGGGCGCAAAGGACTTACAAAAGCATAGGGGTTTTTGGGCACGTAATGGTACTCAGGGGCCTTAATTCTAAAGCTCCGCAATTGATACAGCGACAGTGTAGGCAAGGGATACTTTCGGGAGCTACCCGAGGCTAGGCCGAGTGACGCAGGGAGACGCAATCAATAAAGCGAAAAAAGAAGGACAGCGGAGGTAGGCTGTTATTCTTAAGAGCGCACAAGTTCCAGCTGTTTTTCTCGAACAGTTCCATTTAGAAACTCTCTGTATATGAAACACAATTTAAAACGTTGCCCACAGATGACTTATTAGTCATAGACTGTGCCCGCATTTTACATTTCCAAGCTGTTGCTTAAGAAATTTTTAGCGAAAGCCGGTACGACCCATACATTTTAAGCTTCCGTTCACGTCAGTCGTAGCATTTTGGAAAGATCAGCCGTAATATCAGTCATAACGTCAGCAAAACATAACATAGCCCCCATTTCTGCCTAATTTTATCTCGGTGGCTGCTATAGCTATCCTGAAGCGCTGTAACATAAATCTGTTCCAAACTGTTTTTATTGCATTTCAGTAATCGGCCCTGCACGATTGGGGAGAAATTTTTCGGGCTATCTCCCCTTCGCCTGTCTGTCACGCGACGTCACAATGACGGCGAAAACTCCCTGTCGGAAAAATGCTGGGTGCACATTCACTATGCGTGATTAGAGAGAGAAAATTAAAAAAAGTTTATTTCTGATACCACACGTTTTTCGTCATTAGCCCTCTGCTATTGGTCAAAAGCTTTCCGGCTGCGGCCACTTCACCTTTCTATTTCACGCGACGTCACAAAACCGTGAAAACTAACCACGTCAAAGCTACGAGTACGCATTAAACATGCCGTTAATATGCTGAACAAAATTGAACTTTTTAAATGCGTATGTATTTCTATGCCTACCTAACGCAGAAACCCGTCCGTCCGTCACGTAAGAGAATCACTTTCAAGATAGGGCCCGCAATAGCGAACGAATGGACATCCGTGCTGCCTCAATCTTCAACGCGAGGCAAGTGGTGAGAGCCCACCAAGCTATCAGCACTTGGCGCTTCCTGTCGCCATCGCAGATTGCGGTCAAGATAGGGCTCGCGCGGCCACGCGCTGCGCAGCCGCCTCCGGAATATGCTTCATCACGGTTGACAAATGTTCGCATCGAAGGGCGGCCGCGTTATCGACAACGTCTACTTGCGAGGTCGACCAAACGTGACACCGTTCCGCTAAGTCACGTACTACAGCACGCATAGAGGAGTGCTCGTCTTCCACGAAGCAGCGCACCATCATATAACACGAGGGAGCATTGACCCTAGGAAGATGTGAAGGTGGTCCCCAAGTCTGTCTTGGAGGAGAGAGGCTGCCGTCTGCTGTAGAGCACATGTTGGGGAACGGTTTTTTGGGACACCTGGCGGCTCCGTCGAAATAGGGATTGGTGGTCGATGTGGTGGGCGAGGCTGTACAGCATTTGCAGGCGTGTCCCCTATGAGTTCCTTACAGAGGCCACACAGTCGTCCCATGTGTGATGCTGGCCGGGAGCGTAGGCGGGTCAGGAGTGTTTGACCATCTGCGGCATGGTGTAGGCTATCAATGTGTGGTAGCCCCTGTTGCAGAAAGAGTAATGACAGGGGCCAAGCACCTGCGTCAGCCAAAGTGGCGGCCACTTGTGAGGTTCGGGGAACGCCAAGACAGAGCCGTATTGCTGACCGTATTGCCACCCGGACAAACGGGTATCCCTGGGCCGGCCTACACGGCCTCTTCCACAGCACGGCCTCCCACGAAGGGATGCCTCGTTGCTGCTCCGACTGCCAGTTGGCTGCTACTGGACGGCAGCCCGCCGGCACCGCTTTGGGACAGCCACTTCGCCAGCCTGTGCCTCCTGTGGTGAACCAGATACTCTGGAGCACCTCCTGCTGGCCTGTCCTGCTCACCTGCAGCACAGCGACCGACTTCTGCAGGAGTTCCACCGCCTGGGGCTCCAATGTTCACGACAGGAAGATATCCTCTTCCCCTGTCGTAATCAGCTACCAGCCTTCCTAAGTGTCGTCAATTACTTCGACTCGTCGGGGCTCGGCGAGACTATAGGAAATTTTTACAAAGACGGATAGCCTAACGGTTATCCCACTACCTCGGGTTTCCTGATCCGCCACTACTTCGCTTCTGCTGGGTCACTTCTTATAAGGTCTACCTCCAGCCTGCTCCTCCAGTCGAAAGCACTCTGCCCTCCCGGCCGGGCTGCTCTGATGCTGCTGGACGGCCCTCTACCTTTCTCCCTCCTAACCTCTCTCTCTTTTAATGCCATCGCCCCGACCCTGCTGGCGCTGAGCCCTGCTCCTGCATGGGTTGCAGAAGATAGTGCTAGCCTTTCCACCTTCCCCACAAGAACCACTTCAGTCACTCTCTCAACTACTCGCCTCTTCTTCGTCGTCTCCCTGAGTTAACATTTTGATGTCGCGACCGCGCTTTTCCGTTTCACGATTATTTCGGAGTGTTTCTCTCGTCATTATACCACACGCAGCAGCATTCGGCGACGAAACAGCAAATGCTTACGCACCAGTGAGATAAATCCCACAGGAGATTCTGCGTGTAATTTTTTTCGGAATAGCCGGGCATTGCCCCCTTTCAAACGAATAGAAGACGTCTGCCTACTGATCACCCAGGCACTGGCTACTCGGAGCTGCTGGGGAGAATGGATTTATTTGCGTATAATAAAAAAAATTACGTCGCCGTATAAACTTGTCGAGTGCTTTGGGCAAGTATACGACATCGCTCTGCCAACTCTTCTTCGCTGAGGGTTCGTTTCAGTGGCATCTTTAGAATTCCGTTGCACGCCGCCGCGATTTTCGATCAGCTACGGCAAGATAAGCAAGGGGAAGCGGGCCAATCGCAGACGCCGGCGCCACCCTCCTCATCCGGTTACCTACTTTCACTGCGCTAGCTCGGCCCCACTAAAGCCATCTCCATATCTGCCTGCTCCTCGCCTCTTGTCAGCCAATCAGAGAAGAAAAGCCTGCCAAGGTAGGCACCGCTACTCGCTTTGAAATCAAACAAAGCTGGTCTCCTATAAACGAGGGCAGCGTTTGACTGGGCGGCTCAAACAATACTGTGGATCACAGTCCGATGCTCACGTCAACGGTTACGTAAACCTAAAGTCAGAAGATTGCACTTAAAGCAGAGTGGAATAGTTTTACGTTATAGGGCCCCTGGTACAGTTAGCTTAATTAATAAGCTTAATTAATTAGCTTAATTAATACGGCACACTTAAAACACATTTCTAACAATGCATATTGATTCAATACATAATTTACAGCTAAAGCCCTAATTAATCAATACGATTTGGACCTTGCGTATACGCATCACCCATAACAATACGCTTGTTTTCACCTTATATCACCAAATGGACCCGTCATTACTCATTGAGGGGACCGGGGAAACCTAATTGAAGTATTTCGCGTGAATATAGCGAGAAAACAATTTGAAGTATTTCTTTGCATTATTAATCCTGGAACGTTAAACTTGCTTCAAGCATCACCTTTAGCATAGTCCCTATTTCGTTATCCTAGGATTGTGTAAAACATTGCAGGTAATATTCATATAACACTTCCAAGTCCTCGCTTAAAGGGACACTAAAGGCAAATACTAAGACAAGCTAAACTGATAGATTAGTGCTCGATAAACCTTAAGGCGTCAATATTATCGCGAACAAAGCTTGAATAATCGAGAAATTGAGGTAAATGCAGGACGGGATTACAAACTCCCCCGGGACATTCAAGCACTTGCCCGATCACGAAAACACTCCTCAATTAAATTCTGTCGTTCGTAGTCAATTATTCGTCGCAAAAATATCCTTGTCTTATAAGGTGAAATAAAGTGTTACATGTTCAGTTGTATTTCATTTTTAGAAGAAAAGAATTCTTAGAAATTATCCTTGACAACAATGCGAGCGGTTGAAAGGTTTCGTTTTCGCTGGACTCTGCGCCGCCCATGCTTTCGCGTCTCAGGAGTTTGTTTATCGCGTAGTGCTGCACTGGTTTTGCTCGCACGTGAGACTCACACAAACTCTAAGCAGCAGAGAATTCAACTTCCATGTGATGTCGCGGAATGCCCGAACAGTCTACGCCACTTCACCAAAAAGCAGCCGCAGCGGCCAATCCACCGCTCTGTCTTGGCTCGGTACCGCCGTCTGTCGGGCGCCGTTTTACTGAACGGCGGCAGCAAAGAGCGTATGCAACGTCACCACTCTCCCGGTTGGGTGGCGGGAGATCTGAATTTCGAAAAAGGTATTCGGATCCTTCAGATGCCATTTTCTCGTAAACTAAGCTTTGGTATGAAACAAGCATTGTGAGGTTTCTGAAAAGATATTTGAACAGTCCATGTCGACTTAGTATTTGCCTATGGTGTCCTTTTAAACATTTTTTGTGAAGCTAGGATTTACCATACCTCTTGGAACTTTCCCCGCCTATTATAAAAAAAAAGCTTCATATTTCCTTCAACTTCATCTTTGTAACACGTTGAGTTGTTTCAGGGCATGAGATAAGTTTTCTACGTGGTTTGAAAACTTGTACAGGTAATTTTGTACAAAGGGTATAATTACCCTACACAAATGAATAATCCATTGTGTATCACCCAGAACATGCTCCCTACTTAAACCCAATATAAACAACCTGGCTCATTAGGTTCACGGGGACTGGGAAAACCAAGTACGCCGGTAAACAAAAAAACGCCGACTGCTCATTAATTATATTAAAGGCGTAATACGATGCTACATACTTCATACTTTCAGTTCATGTCACCCATGACATGGCCCTCATTCTGTGACCAAATATAAGATTGTCGCCTTATTTCGTATAATAAGGACTGTGAGGAAACATTCTAAGCGCTTATTTCCGTCTCTGAACACACAGACGTCTTGGGTTTAGCAATACGGATTTCGCCCTGAGTAGCCGAAACACTTCAAAGTTTGCCTACAGTAACCCTTAACGTGCCTCTTGTTTACTCGAAACATAAATTCATTGAATGACGTAGTTCTTCCAGGGCACTGCGAAAAGGCGCATATAATGTTTTCGAGCGGTTCTAGTCTAACGGCTTTGTCGCAAACTCTAGCCAAAGTGTCACCTGCTCGGCGACCATATAAACGTGAGAACACAAGAAATAGCCAGTCGAAGCAATGGCCTGGTGGTTTCGAGCTTGGAGACCTATGGTCAGTGATCAAGTCCAGAATGCAAGGAAGGCTTTCACCTATTAAGCGCGACGCGCCTGGCCCTCCAACTGTCAGGCTTCATCAAGAAATATATTCATCGCAGATGACACCTGAAAGCAGAAAAAGGTTGCCTGGTTCAACTGCAGTCATGACGCGGTTGTCAGTTACCACGCCTGGGAACAGCTGAAGTCACCATGTGTGAGCACCAAGGCTAGCTTAGTGCTCCAAGGGCTCAATGCTTACTCGAATACTGTCTCCAAATATTTGATCGCCAGATCGCCTCACCCCACTCCCTTCCTTCCCTCTCCGCCGACCAAAAGAAGAAGGTGAATACATATAAACACACGCAATATTATGTGCAGCAACGCATCTTGATAATAAACGAAACAAGAATCAACACTGTGAATAAAAGACAATAATGAAGATTACATGCACAGAAACATTGAAAAAGCACGCTGGGAAAGTTACGTGCATCAAGAAAGGACGCCATTTTTATATACTCAGGATGGCATAAAGATAGAAGAAAATGGGTAGCAGAATGCAAACCTTGTTTTATATGAATTGTTAAGCAAACTAGATCACGTGGCTTCTTGGAAAGTTTTGTGGTCAGTGATCTGTAAAATAAGATCGCTAAATGTAATTCTACACTCAACAAACAGAAACAAATACGGTTATTTGCACGTAGCAATGAGGTAGCATTTCTGGGAAAATTGCTCTATGTAATAATGCGAATCGCCTGATACTGTATGGGCTAAATATATGAACAGCGATAGTAATGGGTACTATTAGAGTAGTAACTCTCGCCTTTCTTTCTTCAGGCTTCCTGCTCGTTGACCGGGGCTTTGACGTGTGGTCCATGAACTCGAGGGAAGTGAAACTGCACTCGAACCACACGACCCTCTCTCAAAATGACCATAAGTACTGGCAGTGGAGGTAAGCCCTTGCACTTAACGTACGCCACGGAAGGCGTGAACGCCGCTATAGCTTTGAGACTGTTTTCTTTAAATGCTTTTGAAGCGAAATCTTTTTGCGAAAGCTCCAGGAATGTGCAGACTGTGGGTGCTGCTGTTGCTGTCTTTCCGAATAGCTCATACTCGGTAGAGCATACTCAGCACGGATCGGCTCATATACTATAACCATTCATACGACTTACAGATGTGCCTGTGACCGGCTGTGGCCTCTAGAGAATGCAATAGCAAATGCTACCCTAATATCCTTAATGCCACAGGTATCCACCTTCAAGCGCGCGATTCCTTTAGTAAAACGAAGCTATTTATGCCTTCTTTTCTGTGGTTTGTCCCGTCTGCTCAGTCGTTTTCTTGCCGAGTGAAGTGTGCTGATCCCGGAGGCCCTGTAATGGTAAATTGGCCTAATCTGGGAGATGGTCGAATGAAAACGGAGCCGATCCCAGATGCAGTGTAATCCGTGGTCACGTAGGTCACGTGTGTCTCCGTGATGGGCGGTCTCCAAATCTCGCCGTCACGCCAGGCAGGTACCTAATCACTATGCTTTAATACACGGCGGAGAAGAAGAACGTTCGTATAGCGTTTACATTATACGCCTCGCGAAACCTTCGCAGCGCACAGATTCGAAAGTAAGCGTTGGATGCAAATAATTATTTTGTGCACTCGCCAAGGTAGTTTTATCAATATACAAAAAATGCAACTGGCAGCCACGGCAAGGAAGAAGCAACAGATTTTGAAGAGACTGCCCTTAAATTGTTGTCTTTGGTACACGTGGTATGAAAGTCGCTCTTAAAGTCAGAAGGTGCTGATTACGTCGAAACCTGAAATGGAATAACGGAAAGCTCTTTGATATAAGCTTCTATCTTCCGCTTCCTGGTTAATTTCACCAGAAGCTGGTCGCGGAGACAGTAAGCGTCAAAGGCAAATGAACATTTAGACAATGTTTTAGGCATTTGTATGGTTTTCTGGAAAACGTCACTGAAACAGTTTTTGGTGAAAGGCACACTAAAGGAATAGTTAAGTTGAATTGTATTAGTAAATAGCATTAATATTCGTATTAGTAAATTTTAGTATTCGACAACAGGAAAAAATCAACTCTTACAGGGGTAGGATATTCGGTAAGCTGGAAAAAAATTTTACAGAAACCATCGATGAGGCTAGCCAATTAAGCGAACAGCCAGAACGAACGAACGAACGAGAACGAACAAAACGAAACGAAACGAAACGAAACGAAACGAAACGAAACGAAACGAAACGAAACGAAACGAAACGAAACGAAACGAAACGAAACGAAACGAAACGAAACGAAACGAAACGAAACGAAACGAAACGAAACGAAACGAAACGAAACGAAACGAAACGAAACGAAACGAAACGAAACGAAACGAAACGAAACGAAACGAAACGAAACGAAACGAAACGAAACGAAACGAAACGAAACGAAACGAAACGAAACGAAACGAAACGAAACGAAACGAAACGAAACGAAACGAAACGAAACGAAACGAAACGAAACGAAACGAAACGAAACGAAACGAAACGAAACGAAACGAAACGAAACGAAACGAAACGAAACGAAACGAAACGAAACGAAACGAAACGAAACGAAACGAAACGAAACGAAACGAAACGAAACGAAACGAAACGAAACGAAACGAAACGAAACGAAACGAAACGAAACGAAACGAAACGAAACGAAACGAAACGAAACGAAACGAAACGAAACGAAACGAAACGAAACGAAACGAAACGAAACGAAACGAAACGAAACGAAACGAACGAACGAACGAACGAACGAACGAACGAACGAACGAACGAACGAACGAACGAACGAACGAACGAACGAACGAACGAACGAACGAACGAACGAACGAACGAACGAACGAACGAACGAACGAACGAACGAACGAACGAACGAACGAACGAACGAACGAACGAACGAACGAACGAACGAACGAACGAGCCGTCTTCCTTGCTGAGTCCGACCAGGGACCTTCGACCAACCACGAAAATGAGCGAAACAACCGACGAAAGTTATTTGCTTTCAAAAGATGCAAGAACGACACAGTGACAGCATAGATATTGACGGTTTGTTCTGAGGCCCAGTCAATTTGTTATCATCGATGATGGATTGCATTACATTCTTAAAGAGCCTAAATGTTTAAAGAAATTTTACTTAGTTACACTCTCCTCGAACATGAGCACATACCTCGAAATCCCTAACCTCACACTGACGTACCAGCGTAATGCTTTCGGCGCAAAAAGAATACAGAGCTCTCACTGTCATGTTATCATAATCCACTGGTAATTGTAAAACTAACGAAGAAGTATTTTTGACAGAATGCTTCGTCAGGCTAAACTAATTAGGCGTTTCTTTTTAGTATGGCTTAAGGTCATAACGAAAACGATCAAAAAAGCGTTCTGAAGAAAAAAAAAACATTTCCCAGCTGCCGCACGCACGCACGCACGCACGCACGCACGCACGCGCGCACACGCACACACACGCACGCGCGCACACGCACACACACACACACACACACACACACACACACACACACACACGCACACACGCACACACACGCACGCGCGCACGCGCGCACACACACACACGCACACGCACACACTGGCGCACGCGCGCGCGCACACACACACAAACTACATGCGCGTCGAGCCCGCTCACGCGTTGGTTGTATCTCGGCATCCTGTTCCGCCCCATAAAGTTCAGCCACTGCATTCATTGCATCTCGTGTTTCCGCTGTATGTTTCGATAACTGCGCTTAAGGTTTCGCCACGATTTGCAGCTTCGACGAGATCGGCCGCTACGACACGGCGGCGTGCGTGGACCACGTTCTCGAGGCCACCGGTGCCCCGAAGCTCACGTTGATGGCATTGTCCCAGGGTGTGGTCACAGCACTGGTCTTGCTGTCCACGCGCCCGGAGTACAACGAAAAGGTGATCGGCCCCGTTCCATTCACGCTCAAGATACGGTTTAAAGTAAACACTGAAGGGAGAAGAGAGCTAGCAAATTGTCCTTCTGCAATACCTAAAAAGCCAGATCTCACTGTCGGAACATGCTTAGCTAGCCAGAAAAGACGCCGAAACCATAGACAGGTGACAACTGTATCGCGTTAACACGACTTTCACACAACCTGCAGACATGATAGCATCGGAATATAATTCGAATATAAGAGGAAACGTAATTATGCTAGGCTGAAACTTCAAAGCTGCTGTTTGTTTTTGTGTGAGCCAAACCACGCACGTGAACGCAAAAGAACCTGACCAACTAGAGGCTAACAGCTTTGCTGTAAAAGAAAGCTTTGAATGCGCAATAGCTTGCAGTGAGGGACTTTCAAAACCTCAATTAAACAAAAGAAGTGGAAGTGTGGGCAACTGTCTTTTCTTTTTAGAGCAGTAACTCCTTGTCCACTTTTGGGGGTGTTACAAGTGTGCTCGTGTTGCTAGAAAGGCCACGGTTACCTTCTCTGACAACTCGAGTCAATTATTGGGAGAACAATAACTCTTGCAAATTGAATTGAATGCAGGAATAAAAAATTCAGCAACAACGAATAAGTGCAATAAATCTTCTTTTTTTTATATGCGCGCACAAAGTACCCTATGTTTTATGGACAACTAAGCATTCGCGTATACTGTAAAACACTGTAAAATGATCGGCGCAACCATTTTTGTTTTACTCTCAGGAATGTTTTATGTTTTAATGAATTGAAGGAGGGAACAGTTCCTTATGTTTCTTTTTCGTTATTTTGGGGCAATAAAGCTAGTAAAGTCTTCCTTGAAAAAAGTGTGCCAACCGTTAATACCTATTTTTTTATTGCTTCTGTTTCACTGCCAAGAGGTTATATTAGCGCGGATCGCCGGCAGCCTGAACTCGTATATTACCTAATTTCTCGTTAGTCGGCATATAATTTTTTTGTTGACTTGTGCCGATAGAGGTGTTGTACGCTATGGAAACATGATGAATGTGGTCATTCTTTTTTTCACGTGCAGGTCGACCTCGTCATAGGATATGGCCCCGTGGCCAACATCACACACTCGGGGCCACCTATATCAGTGGCAATGCCAATAATATCCCCCGTGCTTGTAAGTGGCCTCTTTATAAAATGGAGGGTATTTACAGAGGCATTAGAATAGGCTAGATCCCTGAGCATCGTCTATGTTAAAAAAATCTCGTAATTATACTCACTGCAAGCGCTCCTTACGTTCTCAGTCGTCTTGTGCATTGAATTGTTATCACAAGCTTTGTCTGAGAGGCGCCAAATAAAAGCGCGGACTCTGCCACCATTTCGCGGTATACAAAAATCTGGGTGGTATCACCTTTTAATTAGAGCTTAGCAAAGAATTAAAAACAATCAATGCCAGTTTTCGTACGGTCAATATGTGGTGACATTATAGGCTATGGGATGATTTGTGCTAGTCACAAATTCCTGGAAGGCAGGATATTTAACCTGAAAACCCATTTTTTGATGTTAAAGCAGCGTTTCACAAGTCATTTTCACGGGGCTTTCTGTCAGACTTATGCAGCTGAGATGCTGACATTGTCACTCATAACGACTGGTCATAAAGTATTCTCGTCTTTTAAATTGTACGCTCAATTTATTCTGACATACACAATGAAATCTTGAAACTATACCTTTTACTCGGAAAAACAATATTGCTCACTGTTACAGGAATAATGAAACAGTGAGATCTTAATTTGTGCATCTGGCTTGTAATTTACATTTAACATTCGAAGCCTGTGGTACCACGACGAAATTAAATTGGCTTGCGTGTTGACTTTCGCCATATAAGCAGGTCACTTTACGTGACATAATTCGATGTATTTTACAAGATACCTTTAGTAGATACTTTCAAATTTGCAACCATAGAATTATGTCAACTGGTGCAAGACAAGGGTGATTGGAGATCGATGGTCCAGGCCTGCAGTGCGCATAATATGGGCTCAATACGGCGATTATTGCTGTGCATGGTTCACTTAAGCCAACGTCATTTTAGAGTTTTTGGTCATATTGATTCTTTGAAAGTTCACGTGTTCCCATCGCGGAGATATTTTTTTGTAATTAGAACTGATTTTTCAAATGTCCAGTAGAGCATGTAGGGCCATTCGGCCTGTTCAACTGGATTACCCGAAGAAGTGGAATTTAGTTGCTCGACAAAAGGTATTTTTTTCAGACAACTAAACTAAAAGATTCAATATTCCGTCCGGCATTATTACTCTCGAGCGCATGTTGCAATTCGTAAATAGAAGCATAGCCTTACTGAAGACATGTCTGTTTGACAGATCCTCTTCTAAACTTTTCTCCACATTCGCGATATTCGTCTTTATATCGTGATACAACTTCCTTTGAATTTTACTTTTTTCGAAAACATCTCTTTAGTAGTGCGGCAATTAAGCGGAAATGCAATGACATTTTTGCCTTAATTTAGGGTCGAATATCTCAGAATTGGGACTATTGCTTTAGGATTTCTGTTAAGTGCACATGACTGTATCACTATTCAGCTTCAATTCTGCAAATACAACTGACATTAAGTAATTCTTGAAAAAATACATTTCTTAATATTTTTAAATAGCTACCCGGACATCGCGATTCGTCGTTGAAGTAATGCCTGCCTCTTCGGGTAATTTGCCAGAAAAGGCACTGAAGTGCTGGCACAGTCGTTTTCTTTAAAAATCAATTCGAAAGCTTAAAAGCAGCTGGCGTATTTGTTGCAGACAGTTCTAATCAATCAATCAATCGATCAGAGCCATCTTCTCAATGAAGTATTCAATGCAAACAAAAATTATTATTCTGTGCTATGCATGTCCACCTGTGACGCTGACAAGCGGATAGGCGTGCGTGCCTCGGTGGCATTGAAACTGACAACGCGATAGAGTTTTGTTCGGGCAAGCATGGAGACTGCAAATGTAATACAACCGAGCGTGCATCTTTGGCGCAGTTGGCGTTTGACCTATTGTCCAAAGGAGGTTACCTGGGGTCAAGGCTTGTCTCCAAAATGTGCAATTTCGTCACCAGCCGTCTGTGCCCTGGTTTGATGACGCTAACGCACCTGAGCAGCCCGCTTCAGCTTAACAAGGTGAGCGCTAATACGAATAATGCACATGCTAAAAACGCTGCAGGTGAGTCATCTCGGGACCAATATGAGTCCGATGTGCACCTGAAGAATAATTTCTTCTGTGGAAAAAAAAAACTACGCGATATCAATAAAGTGTTTCTAGGAGTATAGACACATAGATCGCAACAAAGAAACAAATCCAACTTTCAGAACTTTGGAACATTGGCTACTTTTGTGTAGGTAACAACGTGCGGTACGACAGTTATGGGCAAGACGTTAACATATTACGGGGACCGGTGCCACCATGCTTAGCCGACAAAGGAAGCATGTTTCGATTGCCCATTCGGCGACGAGCTGCTGCAGATGCTTGAGCCACGATGTTATGATCTGTAGGGCACAGAACTGGCATCCCTGGACATTGCTACCTTTTCGTGTTGATATGCAAAAATCCGTAGGTTGAGATGTTTACTAGCCTTCGCCCGAAGAGTAGAGCCGCTAGTAATATCTTTTTTTCAATGTAGACGTGCTTTGCACAAGGTCATTGCACTTTTCAAATAACTGTTTTGGAAGCGGACGCCAGCTAAAACCAGGAACAATGCAAGGGCTCCTTTCGTTGAGTTCAGCTGCTCTCTTATTATCCGCTGTTCACGGCTGGACAATCCCTATGATAACGCGGGCCAAGCTCCACTCTGATCATTGATGAAGCGCGAAATGAAATAGCGTTGCGATAGAACTGCTGCATTATCCCAGACATCGTTTCTGCCAAAACACTATTGCTCAATATAATGTCTCGCAAACACTGCCAGGCGGTCTTAAATTTCCTTCAAGAATAGACCTTGAATCACCTTGTTCAGTAAAACGCATTGCCATAGCTCGACAAATGTTTTGTCGAAATTCTTAATTATGCGTTACTGCCAAAGAACCTGTTCAAAGAGACATGAAAAGTATTGTTATTTTCATCATTGCTCGAAAATCTCTAGTAGGCTCGGTGTTCGCAACCCTGACGCGCCAAACGCTCCAGCATGAAGCTGTTGAATTTCTTGCCATTTCAGACGCGGGTACCAGTCTATGTCGGCCACTGGCCTAAGGGTACGTCTATACAAAACATGCGCCACTACCATCAGGTAAGTTTCTTGGTTCTTAACAAGGCGCTTTCATACACACGACGGGCTTGTGGGAGACCGCGTTGCTCTTATACTTTGATGATATATTATGAGGTATAACGTTCTAAAATAACGCAGGATATCTTATAGGCGCCATATTGGAGGAATCTGCACAAAATTTTACCACCTGGGTATTTTTTAACGCCCTAACAGCACCGATCTATGGGAATCGTTGCATTCTGCTCCGAGCAAGATGCTGCCACCACTGTCCAAAATTGAATGCACGAGTTGCTTCTGCTCGACAGCACACAACAGCAAGTAATCACTGCAGTCAGTCTCACGCCCAACAAAACACGCGGTTCACGGGTCCTTGCTACCATTTATTTCCATTTGCGGAAGCAAATTACTTGACTGCATTAAAGAATACCCTCGTATTTACCCTGGTATTCCCTAAAGAAGCAGTTTTACAAGGAGATTCCTTTAAGACCCTATGATATGATCTGAATATCAAATGGACGGTACAAAATAACGTAGAATAAGCAGAACATTGGTTTGTACCGTCGTATGCCCCGTGAATGGTGAGTTGTGTTAACTAATTCAACCAACAGTTTAGTCGGGATAATTGCACCATCAAGAACAATAGTAGAAAGAATAAACATAAAATTGATTTAGTTCAATGGAGCCGTTTCTAGTCGAATGTTTCCATCCGATTTGCAGTGCAAACACAATCATTGGTAAAGTTGTTTAAGTTTACCACTCGACTTCTGTCCGAAAAGGTTCCATTGGTACTTTGGCCAGATTCATGTTGACAACGTGGTTTTCACAGAGTTCTCATCAAATTTTTGCTTGAGAGGGGTCCAGATTTGAAGTGTTGAAGAGTCTTCACCTGTACAAGTTCATTCACCCCCCATTTTTGCCCCATCGTCAACACTTTTTTTAAAATTTTTCTCTTTTTACCTCCATTACCTTCTCCCCAGTGCTGAGTAGGTCAAAACTTTGATTCAGGCTGACATTTTAGTTTTCTATCATAAAAATATCTTTGTCTCTCGCTCTCTCGCTCTCTATCCAATTTCTGGAACATTTACACGGAACGTGGAAGAGAGGGCCGTTCGTGGGATCGTTTAACTATCAACGACAAAGTTCAGGTAGAGCAGCATGGGCAGAAATAGATTGTTAATGAGTTGCGGCATTACATTACCACAGAGCTGTAGAGGCGACGCTATAGCGGAGGCTTGAATTGGTTGCAGAAAAAAAAAACACGAAGATCGGCCGGGCGCGTTATCAAAGATAACTTCCAGCTACATTACAGACTTGTCAATCGGAACTATGCAGTTTGGCTGCTGCCACAAGTAAACTTACAATGCACTTTAGCACTTTGTAGAAGCACCACGCCAGTCAAGCTGCTGGGGACCCTAACTCTCTGCTGAGGTTTTGCCACATGTTCAATCACTACTCTTTGAAATTCAGTATATTTTCTCACAAAACAAGCTTACGTCCCAGCTTTCCCGAAATTTTGTTATTTATGGACAAGGCATTTAATTTCTCATTTGTGTGGTCAATCCCCGTCATAGGTATGCAGCATGTTGGAAAGGCGTCAACCTCAATATAAACACCAAGCTGGCCAGGAGCGCCGCATGCTGCTCCGCTGGCCATCCACCTGGCGGTCACAACTGCAGCGAAAAATAAATGTAGATGGTCCGCTACTACGGGCCGCTTAGATAGTAAATCGAAGAAATATGCAGGACTAAAACACTTGTTCGAATCTATGTGACCGAAACCCTAGCGAGGCGCTTCTCTAGCACGCAAGTGCTTTAGGTCGCTTACGCTTGAAACGTGACGTGTCGCACACGCCTACCTTCTGTAAGAGCACGAGAAAAGTACGCGTCTGATTGGGGCTTAATGGTTAGATAAACCAGTTGTTGAGATGGGAGACCGAGGTCGGATCCCGCCATTAGGCGCGTAGCTCTTTTATTTTTTTGTGTGTGCGAGTTACTTGGCGAAACATCAGCGCCAGCAACTCTCAGCTGGAGCAGAAGCCACGGTCGGCAACGTTTGGGCAAGGTCGCTGCTAAGAGGGCATCGCTTTAAATAAGGGGTGACCACTGTTGGAATTGAACTGTCTTTAAACGCGACCGAAGGGCCAGCGCAGTACAGACAGGATGCCGAAAAACTGTTTAACGTTCCAACAATCGTAACAAGAAAGGAGAAAAAGGTGCTAAGAAGTGCTGGAACGGCCGATGCTCGTATACAACATAACGCGGTTACCAAAACAGCGCAAGTAAAGTAAGTTCTTAGATTCTACTGAGCACTGCAGTCGAACAATAATGCAGCTTCTTCAAATCACCACGCTAGCATCTACCTTTCAGACGGCCGCCACCAGTGAAGGTGAAAAAAATTGGCAGATACACTTAATACTGCGTACGTGTGAGACGGCGAAAGCATTAGAGTCGCTTTGGTGAATTTTTTTCTCCGCATTCCTTGTCCACGCAAGCTCTCTCCCGCATTTTAACTGCGCCTCGGTAAAGGAGCCTACAAACAGCCCTTGCGTGTCGGCTCCCTAGCCGAATGAAAACGCGCCAGCGGTCTCAACGCGCGCACTTTCCCGCGAGGAGTTCATAACTCTAAGGACCACTCAGCAACACTCAGTTGTACATTAACGCTTTTTATTTTATACGCTGATGACGTGGCGCCCCCTCCTAGCCATTCATTGGCTGCACCGTCACGTGCCCATCAACGTCCGCACTAGGCCACACGTTTAGTCAGCTAGATGGCTAAGAAGTGACGTCAGCAATGACGCTGCACTAGGCACAGATTTAGTCAACCAGAACCGTGGAGCTGCCGTGGAGTCGGTGTTTAATCTTTCTGTGTGCGTGTTATTTCAAGCGAGCATATACGTGGTTTTAAATTGCAGCAGGTAAAAGTGCGGTTGCTGGCCTGTGCCGACGACATTGCCACTTTCTGTACCGGTTACGATAGCATTCTGCATGTTGTTAAAACTGCGAAAAGTTTTCGTCTTTCGAGCGGAAGTTCTGTGAACAGGGGGAAGTCTCTGGGGTTTTGGCACTGCTACTGGCCGTCTACGCCAGACACCTTTGCGAATTTAAGTTTCGTGACCACTCCAGTTATGTATTCGGGAGTGACCTTAGAAAATTACTTGGAAAATTATCAGCATAGGGAACCTTACTGGTACGACCAAACTGGCAACTTGCGCGAGAAAACAAGTAACTGGAACGGCTGGAATCTGTCAGTTCTTTAAAGGGCGACAGTATGCAACTCATTCATTATCAGTAAATTGCGGTACGTGATACAAGTGATACCCTCTTGAAGAATGAATGTACAAAAGCTCGACCAAATATTTGTGGTGTTTGTTTGGGGATCCTCGTGGGAGCGATCAAGCAGAACCGATTTGTTTAGGCGAGTCCGCGATGGCGGGTTGTTGTTAGGCCATTTGTCCTTACGCCAAATAGTTAATTGATTTATTTTCTTGAGAGACGTAAAAGATCCGTTCCTTCGAACAGTGTGCCAGACGCGGTTGAGTAATGCCTTACTAAATCTTGTGGTCTCAATGGACCATGTGCACGGTTGCATTCGGGGTTATTTAAAATAGGTTGTTATATCGACCGGTTTTTGTATGTGCTCATTTTTCTGAATTACTTATGTGAAGTGAGTCGAAAAAGTTATATAGAGATCGGTGCGATGTGGTGTTACCTCTGCCGCTATACAGATTTTTGTACAGTGCCACAAAGGGAAAGGATGTGGTTAAGCGTGTCAAAAAGATAATGGTACCATCTGATGTTAAAAGCTTTTTCATTTGCTTGCACGCCAGAACAGTGATCGTCAAGAAATGGCAGGCGGAAAGGGGGCTTTTTGTGGATATTTTACAAAGGAACCTTTAAAAAGACTTCCCGCTGCACTCTCAACAAATCTGGTTTTTGGCTATCAATAAGGAAGATGGTGTGCCTTATGATGTAATCACGCTCATTTTACTGCACAGTGCGTGTAAATGTCGTATGGATGTCCGAAATGCAGACGGCTGCAGAGTGGGGCGCCAATATTTAAAAGAAACTATTCACAGATATGCTGAAGAACAAAAGTCACAAATACCTTTGCCAGACTGGTTGCCATTTGTAGAATTGCTTTTGTATATGAAGTTTATTTAGAATTCCGTTCTCCAAAAGCAGGAGAACGTTTTTAGCATTTTAATACTTTTATGTATTTCTGTTCTGTGGTCCTTGTAAGTGGTAACAAAAAGAAAAAAGAAAGCCGCCGTGGAGTCAGGGAAGCGTGCTTGCCTTGATCCCTGGATGCCCGGTTCGATTCCCACCCACACTGAAATTTGCCTACTATTCCTTTTAAGGGCATTAATCTACAGTGTTTACAAGAACCTCCCTGAGAAATATGACGACAACTGGAGTATTTTTTGATGTGACTTTATTCTTTGCCGTCGGTCATTTTTAGTACTATCATTCGGTCCAGCCGCCGATTTCAACACCGGATTTTCGCGTAATGGGGCATATTACGATTTCGCATTATAAAGGCTGAGTCACTTTAATATATACTTACTAGCGACAGTGGCTCTGTGATATGCCACCGTGCGGCTGAATACAAGGTTCCAAGTTCGATTGCCCGCCGCCTCGTAAACATGGGAGCGGAACGCAAGAGCACATAGATTTCGGCACACACTGAACAAGTTAAGTACAAGTGGCCTATATTAATCGGCAGCCTTCTATTACAGCGTCTCGTGTAGAGCACTGAGCAACGTTGACACCAGGGGGATATTCTGTCAGAGTCCACCTCGTGGACATATCCATTTCGTCTTTGCTGAAGTGCTACACAATTAACTTCAAAACTTGACAGTAATAAGGGTCTAAATTCAAATGTCAAAGAGAAATCTGTCTTAAGGTGGGCGTACGAGCTCTTTTACGTTGGCAACACTCTTGTGACAATGGTCTTCCGAACCCCCGACCTTCATTTTGGAGCTATCCAGTAGGCCACGAAGCAGCCAGTTCCGGCGCACTTAGGATTTCGGTTTCGACACATATAGCTTGCGCAACAATTTCTTTCAACTGCTGCACTACCCAAGCCCAGAAATCTTTCTGGAAAACTAGGGATTGTAAGAGGCCAGAAACGCAACAGAGTGTCACCTTGAGCGAAGGCAATGGGACGAATCATTAGAATACCATAGGCTTATGACCGAGATTGAGATGTGCTGCATATCGCGCTTGTAAAGAAACGGCGGGGGCATTAGTCTGCCCATTAAAAAGAAAATGTCTTAACGCTTTTAATTGACTGGCGTGCAAAATTACTCTATGTTACAAGTAATCGTTCCAAATTAGTCAAACTCATTATTTCTTGTCGCTTTTCTATCACCATGCTTCGTTTCATGAGAAAACTTTCATCACTCGACCAAAGTTTATGTATAACATTGTTTCAGACATAGCAAGAAAATGGAAAGCTGCGCTTAATGCTTCTATTGGTGCAAGACAGGCGTCAGTGGGTGTAAGAATGGCCTTTTTGTACGGTGTATACAAACACCTTACATTAAGGATGCTTTACAGGAGCCACCTCATCAGCAGATTTAAAAAAAAACATCCATTGAGTGTACCCTTGAGGGTGCTTATCTGTTTACTGCCACACCATCCATAGTGTTAAAGTGTTCTCTGAAGACAAAATGAACTCTTGCCAAATTTTTTTTCAGGTGTACAAGGCAAAAAACTTCATCATGTACAACCATGGAGTGTTGGAAAATCGACGGCGATATGGCCAGGCAAGTAGAGTGGAGGTGGTTTGCGCCTGCGGTTCATTCTTCACACACGGAGCATGTATGCCACCTGGAAATGTTTCAAGGAACTGCTGCAAAAAGATAAATCTTTGTGGACGAACTGGGCTAAGCAAAATTGAAATATGCTGAAAGACGGAGTGCATGGTCTGATGAAAAAACAATTGTAGTAATTATTTTGGAGTGCTAGATGCAGTGTGACGGGTTAATGTGTTATAATGCTTTAACGCAATAAAAAGAACTATACAGTCATTACTTCAGGAATGGTCGCAGAAAAAGTTTTCATTGGTTAGGACCTTAGTTGGATTTTCATCAGGACTGCTCTCTAAACGCGACGTGCATGCCCATTGGAAAGATAAGTGCAACGAAACCAGGTAGACTATTGTTTTTTTTTGTTTCTCCCGCAATAACTGTACGTTGTACATACATGTGGTGATGCTTATTAGCAGTGTTTACGTCCTTCTGACTCTTCTACTCAAGATTGACTCGCCATACCGGCCCTGCGAAAGTGGATGTCGAACGAAGCTGTTGCAAAACCTCCACTACGACTGCTGAGTAGGGTATTCAGTGATGGTACGGATGCTTGTTTTGAGCTTGTTCTTTATTGAAACATATGTGGCTCTGCGTATTGTGCGGGTGATTTCAATGTATGTGTGCACTGTTCGCTTCACTTCGCTGAGTGCTTGTAGCCTTTGCATTATGAGGATGATGAGCCATTGCATTTAGCACAAAAGTGTTTTATGCCGGGGACCACCATCAACTTCCTGTAACTGATGTGACGTCGACCCGAACGCGGGGAGTATGGTCTCTCTTGACAAGGATGGCATCGCCGTCTAGGAGCGATGAATCGAATTACTGCATCAAGACACTAACGAGCGCCGGCAGTGAGCGCTTCGGCACTCTCGGCGCAGCGGAGGCTCCAACGGGGTGTAGCTTGGTGTAGGCGTCGTAGGCCTTCTGCTGCGGAGACGACGCAGTTCAGCACATCGTCTTTTACGCCTGATGAAGCTGTAAAGCCTCGTTGCCTATGGAGTGAAGCTTCAACGTGCATCAGCAGTGCTTACACGCAGCATACTGCTTCACTTGTGACGGAACCAACTAAGAAAGCTGCCACGCTAAGCGGGGCAGAAAGGCAATAACGTCGACAGGGGAAAATCAAGCTGCGTGATGGAGAATGCCTTCGCGCGTTCACGGCGCAAGCTGCGAACTCTGCCACTGGCATTCTTGAAGCTGAGCACATCGCAACTCAATTGGCAGCCCAAGACACTACGGAGGCGGACCAAAATGATCGTACCTTCACCGAAGCGACTCGGCAGCAGCAAGCCTCACGCCAACAGGACGCTGCGCGTAAAGCAAACCTGCAACACGGTCGCCGACCCTGAAATCGTGCGCCGTTCGCTGTAGCGGAGCGTGAATTCACGAACATGCAACAGCTTCTGTGAAGACACGTTCGAGACTCGTGTTCTACCGATTCCTATGAAAGGAGGATCTGCCATATTTTTTTGCTTGATTAGGGGGTAGGAACCATTGCTGCTGATGGCAATGTGTGCTCACGAATGGACACGACAAATGCCGACCACCAAGGGGCTAACAGCTTCGCTGTAATATTAGGGTTTGTATGATGTCTGCTTGCTTTGACGGAGACTTTAATGTGAGTAATCAGTGCAATATATCTTACGAGGTGAGTGTTTCGATTTGCTTTATATGCTTCATATTGTGCTCCGTAGAGAACGTCACTGACGGAAATAATAGATTCTGCGGAAATGCGGAACCGCTCAGCCGTGAAGCTTTCATTATGAGAATCCTGCATACGGTTCCTTTGTCAATTCGGACAACTTAAAAGTGTATGGTATTTACACTTACATAGCGTATACTTGAATGTATTCGTTCTTTGGCATCACACACACACACACACACACACACACACACACACACACACACACACACACACACACACACACACACACACACACACACACACACACACACACACACACACACACACACACACACACACACACACACACACACACACACACACACACACACACACACACACACACACACACACACACACACACACACACACACACACACACACACACACACACACACACACACACACACACACACACACACACACACACACACACACACACACACACACACGCACACGTACACGCACACACGCGCACACACACACGCGCACGCACACACGCACACACACACACACGCACACGCACACGCACGCACACACACACACACACACATACACACACACGCACACACCACATGTGTAGAATCTATGCTTTTATGCTACTATTCGAGTCTATAGGCTAGATCATGTGGCATGTTTGCAGAAAGTGAGGCTAAAAGGGCCAGGTTAACGGGTTAACTGCGCTTTATTGTGCTTTGTCTTGGACATTTGCAGATGGCACCACCGGCGTACCCTCTTGAGCTAATCACGGCCCCCATTGCTCTGTTCTCATCAGAAGGAGACCTGGTGGCTGACACCCGCGACGTGGCAGATCTGGTGACGAGACTCGGGTCGAGCGTAGTTTTCCGCCGCATTGTACCCGAGAGGACGTTTGGACACGCGGACTTTGTCGCGGGATACAATGCCAACGAAGTCTTGCACAACATTGCATTTGATCTCATCCGACAGCACGCTACGCAGCGGTCGTGAAAAAAAAATGGCTGCCTTCAGCGCTTACGTTACCTTCCCTTCGGCAGTGTTTATAAGATATTAACAAAATTTTCTGTATTAATAGATAAAGAAGAACTCTTGTTGCCGCAGCAGAGCACAATTGGGCGAGTTGGTGCTTTCTTGAAGACAACGCAGCGCTGGGACACAATCATGATTGTAGCCAGTTAACCAGGAGCAACCTACCTGACACTGCGGACATGAGTTTTGTGATGAGGAGATTGTGGAAGTTTGTCTAATAAAATGTGCCTGTTGTGCTCTGAGGCTGTGTTTAGTCATTCAATAGAAGCTGGCCAAGGAGTCAGATGTGTCAGCAGAGTCCCACCCCAAAGAAAATTAAATGGTGGTAAGATTTGGAGGCTGCTTAATGGGGACATCTTTTTCTTTGGAGTCTCTACATCACTACATAGCTTTTCTTGAGCCTAATGCGCGCAATGAAAGTGATAAAGTACCGACTCCAAACTAATTACACTGATTATGCACGCATCGCTTCTAGGTATACTTAGAAAACGACCACAGGAGTTTCTGCATGACTTTTTTGCCCTTCCTTAGTGATGCTTTTATTGTTAATTTTTCTACTTTAACTGTGTGCTGGAAATATTTCCAACAGTAAGTTTATTTAGTGAGTATACCGTATAGGAAGCTGTTACTCAATTTCTGCATCCTGCTGTCTCTTTGTTTTAACGGAATGTAGGCGTTCGCCAAGCCTACAAGCTTCAGCAACGTTGCACATCTTGTGCCGGATGTTGGAAATAATATGACTGACTTTGAGCTCATGTCCATGAGAAAACAAAGCTTTACGTAGTATCACGGATGTGTTAATGTGCGATAAGAATGTTTGAGAGTGTTATCAAGTTGTTTTCCTCACGCATGCGAACAATAGGAATGATTAGTGCCGTCGCAGGACAGTTTCTTGCTGCCGCATAGCACAGATAGCACAGTTTAATAGCCTGCTAAACCCGGGAATAAGGGGGCCGGAAAAAACGCATATATTGCACAGGCGTGTTTCGAAGTTGTCCCAATAGAATAATTCCAAAAAATGCGCCGCAAATTTAATGCCTTGCTCTTTCCCGTAGCTTCTGGCCGTCCTATCCGCTAATCTCACTGTTCGCAGTACTGTAAATGTAAAATATAGAGCGATGAAATTGCCATGCATACGCATTTCAACTGCATCTGTAGTCGAGATTGCCAGTTGTAGAGCGGAGTGCTTGGCCAAGTGTGGTACAGCGGAAAGCCCCAAAATACTTCATGATGGAATACTGCACTGCGAAGCCAAACTATGAGCAAGAACGTGAAGAACTAATAATAATAACATTTGGGGTTTTACGTGCCAAAACCACTTTCTGATTATGAGGCACGCCGTAGTGGAGGACTCCGGAAATTTTGACCACCTGGGGTTCTTTAACGTGCACCTAAATCTAAGCACACGGGTGTTTTCGCATTTCGCCCCCATCGAAATGCGGCCGCCGTGGCCGGGATTCGATCCCGCGACCTCGTGCTCAGCAGCCCAACACCATAGCCACTGAGCAACCACGGCGGGTGTGAAGAACTAAGACAAAAAGCACACAAGAAAGGGTATACCATCTAATGTTCACTGACAGTCACACACACACAAAAAAACACACACACACTTCAGCGAGACCAAGCAAGACTCACGGAGTCACAAGGACTTTCCTATTTGCATCAAGTTCTATGTGCCTGAATGAATTTTTTTCAGAAGTTCGATTTCCTTGTTACCGAATGCTACGGATGATCGACTAACAAACTTGCCCTTTCATCGATATTGCATATGCAATGCCTCGGATATTGTACGGAGAGCCTGCGCTTCATGTGTGTCTAGTGTCCTAGCTCATCACGTCACGTCTTTCAAGCAGGGGTGGCGGTGACGTTACAGGCAGCTGTAGCCTGGCAGACGAGGTAGGCAAATGTAGCGCCTCTTCTGCCTCTTTCTGTTTATACATTTCAGCACAAGATGTCTGAGAGTCCACTGTCTCGAAGAAACACAAGAAGGGGCAGTATACAATACTTCTCTTCGAATCATTCTTTTCTTTTCGGAAACCCCCGACCTAGGATGCAATCCTGTGGAAATCCTCTTCGCCTCTCATGGCATCAAATAAAGTTTCGCTCCGCAGTGTAACGCCAGCAGGACCACATAAAATGTTTCGTGTTGCCCATGTCGCCCGGGGTCTGCAAAACGAGGAAAGGGCGCGTTCCCTGTGTTAAGGGAACAACCTTACGTGTACGCTGAATCCGTTCACATTCGAAAAAGAAGCGCGACCTCAGAGCGTGTTAGAGTCTTGATCACGCAGGGTACATGCTGCCGCATCTAATGTTATCGAAAACGACATTTAATGGCCTTCTTGGCTACTTGAGAATTTTGAGGCCGTTTCACTTCTGCGGAGCCTCCTAGCGCGGAACGTGCTATATAATCAGCTTCTTTAACGCGACAGCCCATGTCGCAGAAAATCCGGTGTCGGCGTCGGACGTCGTTTCGACAAAAAGATTTTGGAACCACGCATACCCAGGCCCTCCATGTGACGCGAGGAATCGAATGAAATCATTGAACTTTTCAAGCTAAAATACATAGAAAAATCGCAAACTAGGACTTTTACACTCAGCCTACGGAAGTGATAGCTCTCGGATTGTACATAATTCTGTTTCAAGAAATCTCAAAGAAACCGATTTTACAGCGTTTCTACAATTCACAGACCGGCCACGGCGTCCGCCATTTCCGCGCGCTGGCGCGCGGGTGTCTCGGGGGCCACAGAGTGGAGCACACGGTTCCTTGCAATACCTCCAGCTGGCGCTCGTCTCCACCCCATCGCGGCCCACGCAAGAGGCCGCGTTTCTACCACAAAGTTAGGGTTTGTGCACAGCGTTCGCAGCCAGCGTTTCCCCGTAAACATTACAGTTAGATACGCTGCTTTTGCCGTGAAGCGTGAGAAGCAGTCAGGGATCTTTGAATGCTATCGCATTCCACTCTTAAAGGCCAAGCTTAAACGTACTCCAAATTTTATTTCTGCAAGGAGCAGCATGTCAAGGTATCCACTGAAACTCGACCGAAACTTCTTTGTTTTTGAGGTCTTTCAAGAGATCTAGAGATTGTCGACAGATCTTGTTCGACGATAGTGCACGCGACCACTGCCAAAGTGCACACCTTGCCGCACCTTGTCATAGAACCGGCTGGCCGAGAACAACGCATTATTCTTCGGCAGTTCGGTGCCGACGTGGGAGCGGCCTGCGTCGGGCTAGAAATCTAGCGCGGCCTGAAGGACCTCAATTACGTTTTTCATACTATACCAACCCTCGTCTGCATGACGAAATGTGATTGCAACGTCAAATTTTGCAGGCTTCCGGCAAACACAGGCTTTAATGAAAGACAGGATTTACGAGGGGGGTAGACGAGGGGGGGTGCAGATAAATTTTTACAGGCCTTAGATGTCTCAGGTTTAGCGAGACGTCGGCGTACAATACGTTGCCACATTTCCTCCACATATTGACGAAGCTGACGTGGCAGGGAATTGAACCTCTTAACGTCGCGCTCAGCTGCAACGCGACATATCGACTCAACTGCCGCTGTAGGAGCTTTACAGGAAATATAGTTTTACCTAGACAATGTAGCCGCATCAGACGCATTTTCGTTACATTAAATGCTTCTTTATTAAGTACGGGGGCTATTGTTTAGAGGTAATCCCGGATACAGCGGACAGCACAGACAAAACGTAGAACGCTATTCTTTGTTGTGCCTTAATATGATATCGCGAAATACGAATGACTCGCTCGCATCGGCACCTAACCTCGTTCCTGTAGAATGTGAGTTTCTATCACCGCCACGGATCGATAATACAAGGTGAGTGGATGCCAGATAAAAGGGGTCGGATGATAAGAAGAGCTGCAAAGGCGACTACAAAAGCGACTAAGCAGTGCCTGTGTGCGCCACTCTGCGGTAGTTCGCTGCGCGAGCTGTAAGCAGCGGAGATGGGTACCTTCAACACAGTCACCAGCCGTTTGCTTATCTTTTTCACACTGGCTGCAAGTACTCTTGGAAAAGCAAAAGATGAACGGACACTGCAAGCCCACCTGACTCCCGTAAGCTAAGCGTTCGTACTGGTTATCCTAAAGAAGAATATAGTTTGAACGGCAAATGAGTACGTGCATCGCTCACAATTTGATATGTTGAATACTGCCTGCTAGAGTTGTGAAGCATGCACTAATGAACGCACACATGGAGAAATTGCCCTGTTGAACCAATTGGAATGACGCCTTTCGATGTTTACAGTTGAACGTTTATTTGTTGCTTTCGGAATGTTCAAGAAGGCGAGAAGTTATGTTTTTAGATCAACTGACTCCGTTTTAATATGTGATGACGTGTTCGCGGTAAGGGGGACAGGTGATATTCAAAGAAAAGCTCCTGTGTATTGTATGTGTAATTTAAAAAAGTTACTGCAGCAGCTTTAAATTTTCTGCAACAGAGTTTTTTTGTGTGCTCAATGTGACATCACTACTGGCATCTCCAGAGAAACACTCTGAGGCTATCGCTTTCGAATGCTTATAGCTCTCTTGCCATTCTTCTAAAATCAGTGCCTTGTTCTGTGAAGGGTATAAATTCATCGCAGTTCACTTTCAAGGACATGAAGAAAGCATCGAGTGATCAGTATTGTATGTGACGAGGCAAATGCCTACACGCAGTGCGAGCTCATCAAGTACCACGGCTACCCCTGTGAGCTCAGCTATGCGACCACGGATGACGGGTACGTGCTCGAGGTGGACCACGTCCCTCACGGTCGCGAGAGTAGCCCTTCCGCCGCAGGCGACCAAAGGACGCCTCGCTACCCGGTCCTTCTGGTGCCCGCCTTCACCAGCGCTTCGGACATGTGGTTCCTGAATTACCCTTCGCAAAGCCCTGGCAAGTGCTCAAACAATGTATTTGATTGTTCAAACAAATGTAGGATGTGTGTCCTAATGCAGAGATTACATAGACGCATGACGACACGCGTTTGTGTATGCGAAAAATTAGTGTCATAACCGTGCGCAGGGAACTTCTTCCAGCTGAGAAAGGCAGACGTCAATATCTTTAAACGCAGCGGTAAAATGTAGCAAAGTGCTACCTTCACCTCGGGAATATAAACGGTACCAGCTCAAGAAGCCACCCACGCAGTGGACAGGTGGTTTACTCGCTTTGACCAATGAAAAATATTAACGCAGCGGTGGTTCATGGAGAACAGCATGATGCACTTGCACTTCGTTGTTCCGGGCGCCATCAAGAAATAATTTTCTTAGAGATGTGGAGACTACAGTGCGAGCAATAAAAGATCCTAATTTTTGCACAAACTAGCCCCTGGGCGCCACCCACTGGAAGGCCTTGGTCGAGAGTGGAGACCACAGTCTGGGGCCTCATGTCAACCAACGCACTCTCCTGACCCTAGAGTTGATGTTGGAAAGCAAAACTTCAATCTGTTGGGCGTTGGATGGGGGTTAAAGTAGCTCACAGTAGAACGATGTAGTCTGAGAAGGAACCACGAGAGATGTTCCACTGATATTCTGTGCAAGGCACCTCGTCGCCAGCACCCGCTAGGCTGTACCGCACTCACTCCTTCTCCGACTGCGACAAAGTTTGGGTTCACCGAGTAGTCGAACGCAGCGGTTCGACGCCGCTATAGTAGCGTGATTGGAAAACGTTGATTTTGAGAACCTCGGCCTTCGGTCGATTAATGTCACAATGTTCGGCAGAGGGTGGCCGAGCCGCAACACTGAACGACAAGTATTCGATTCGCATTCGAAACCCCGGCCATCAGGTATGACATTGCGTACAGGAGTTCGCACGTACGGCTGCAACGTGAGATTGAAACGCGCTATACATCTGTACCCCCAGACCAGCGATCTATACCTAAACCACTAACCTCACCCTCACCATTATGATATGTCAGCAGCTCCTGATCTTACGAAGCATTAGGCGTGTGTTGGAGCCTCGAGAGCTAGGGTGATAGCAAGGAGAATACTTGAGCTAACGTATCTGCCATCGTATTTGTGACAAGCGCGGGAGCGGCGGCTAGTCATATCTTCCAAAGAGGACAAAGCGTAAGTGACTGAAAAGAGTAATTTGTAGTGATAGAAGTCATAACTGTGCCACAAATTCTATAAATTTTCATGTCTGCCTGTAATTTGCGTTGGGGTAGATTCAGCTGCATTTTTCTTCGTGCGATGTACATTCCTGCCGGTAGCTCGAAGGTTCAGAATTGAGAGGGCAAAATGTGAAGACAAAAGTGAAGGGCAAAATGGGTGTTGTGGTTCCGGAGTAGGTATCATTTACCGCGTATCTTCGAGCAAGCGTCAGCCTCCACTATACCATCGCGATATTATAGAGCGGTTCTGATGAGTACAGAACAGCATCTTTTTTTAGTGCTAATAGCAGTGGGTGCATTTTGGCGCAAACTGAGACATTTTAACATGCAGCCCAGAATCAAACAAACTGATGTCTTTTGACAGAGGGCTAAGAAGAAGTAGAAAATGTGGCTCCTTCTAGACACAGGCTCCTTTTTGTCTTGCTGTGGGAAGTGTATCAAGATTAAAGCCTGTTGTTACACTTGTCCGTAGTTCTCGACCACCGAAAAAAAAGGAGTAATGTTGTTCTGATGTACTTAGGTGTTCGTATTAGCAGTCGTGTCTGTGAAGCTGTCAACCTTTTTTTTGATGATTTCCTGTACTCTGCTCTGTATACTTCCTATTTATGAAAATCTGTGATGTCTCTCTTTATAGTTTTCTCTATATCTTCGTTTACTGTTTTGCGGTACTACGCAAATGCTCGCGATTTTTTGCGTTTATATGGTGTTTTCCAGTGTACTTAGTGTTTTTATTCCAACTATGACCAGTCGCCGCCGCTAATGGCACCAACACCTTCGGTAACTTTACAAAAAATTGCACAACCGAAAATGTAACCATTTCTAACTTTTTCTTTTCGGCAGGTTTCCTGCTAGCGGACAGCGGCTTTGACGTGTGGTCCATGAATTCGAGGGAAGCTAAACCGTACTCTAACCACACGAAGCTCTCTCAGGGTGACCGCAAGTACTGGCGTTGGAGGTAAGCCGGTATACCAACCACGCACGAAAACAGGTGTGAAGACCAGGAACTGATACTTGTCAAGTATAGGCTTTCCATACTGGTTCTGTCAGTGTTAAGAAACGGAAGCATGGTGTTATAGCCTGAAAACGAGTAGCTCTTGAAAAAACTGCTATTAAAATGTTGCGTGGGCTGATACTTCCCTGATAGGATTATAGCACGATGAATTCGACTTTTCATTCGTCTCGCATGGGCTTGAACGCTGTGGGGTGTTGGACTACGGCTACGGTGGAAAGGTGAAACGGCCAGCCGAAAGCTGTTCGTGCTAAGCCACCAACTTAGTCTTCCAGTTAAATGGCTACCATACGATGGTCGCAGGAACCGGAAATGGCAAAGGCAAACACACATTTACAGAACGTTTAAGGGATTGTTCAACCTTGCTTGGGAACACCCGTGGCCACTGATATGCTTTGCAAGTAGTTCTAGTAATCGTCATGGATTGCTGAAAATTTATTTGTGAAGAAGCGAATAATAAGCATTCTCGATGGCAGAATGAAAGAAACGAAAAAAAGAAGTATGAAAAAAATTGCGCTCGCGCGTGATGTACATGTGCACGTGATTAGCCTATCTCGACATCCTGTTTCGCACCATCAAGCGCAAGCACTGTGTTCTGTGGGGCTTCTGTTTCCGTCGGAGGTTTCGATAACAGCGGTAAACGTTTCCCCACGATTGCAGCTTCGACGAGATCGGGCGCTACGATGTGGCGGCGTGCGTGGACCATGTTCTCAAGGCCACCGGTGCTCCAAAGCTCACAATAATGGCCCTGTCCCAAGGTGTAACCATAGCCCTGGTATTCCTGTCCACGCGCCCTGAGTACAACAAAAAGGTGACCGGCTTTCGCAACACGCGCAAGACACTCTTTGGCCCCAGTTTCGCGTGAAGTTTTTTCGAGAACGCCAGTTTGATAGCAACGCTTAAATAAGCTGTAGCTTCCAGTGAGAGGATTGTAGGACCAACGCTTCAGCAGCTCCTCCTTTTTTTTTATTCGGGAGTAGCGGATACGACCCGTTTACTGCACTTTCTAGAGTGCTTGCTGTCTCTTAAGAGACATGGTAACTCTTTTTGCAACTGTGACTAATTCAGTAATGAAATCGATCCTATGAAGGTGACAATGGAAAAAAAGTGATGCCCCGAAATCTAAATACATAGAAAGGTTATAAGCATTCATTTTCTTTTTAACGTGTACAAAACGTCCCACGCATTCTAAAAAAGAATAATTCTTGCAGAGATGATTATTACAGTAAGTTAAAGATAGCACAGATATGGCGGCAAAAGATAAGAAATAGTGATACAAGAAAAGTTGTTTCGGCAATACCATTAATTTCATTCTGATAGAGGTTTCAGAAGCTAGTTCAAGCACCAAACGTTTCTTTTCCGTTCACTAGAGGCCGTTTTCAACGAAGTTCGGGAAATGTGGTAGTGTTTTTTCGGCACTGTTTCTTTCACCGTTTGTGGCATTAGTAGCCACGAAACCTTGATTGACAAAACAAGATAATCGCACGCTGGGTTATGGGCTAGTTTGCGTCGGCTCAACTGCTGAGAAGTTTCTCCTGACCGTCGGTTGCTATTATTGACCTGCAAGCTTGTGTTAGTTTTCGCCAATCAACAAACATTCTGCTACGTGCACTCTGCAAATGTGCACATCTTGTCTTACCCGCAGATCGACCTTGTGATCGCGTACGGTCCTGTGGCGAACATCACACATTCGGGGCGACCTTTGTCTCTGGCGATGCCTCTCCTTCCACCTGTGCTTGTAAGTGGCCTTTCGAGGAAATGAGTTACATGCTTGGCAGAAATATGATGTACCATCGACCGTTGCCTGTTCTCTACAACAATGCTAATTTATTCATTCTATATGCGCTCGTTAAGTTCTTCAGCCTTTTGACTACGTCTGATTATGATTATCGCAGACTTCATCTTCTTCCGCAGGCTCAGCCTGAGGATGGAATGATTGTATGAAATGATATTTTCTTGCGGAGGGAGGTGGGGAAGGAGAGCGCTTTACGAATTCGCGAAGGAGATACTACGAAGGAGATCCTACGAATGATTTCAAACCACTTGGCTGGCGTCTTGCCTGCCCTTTCCTGCTCTCACCTTCTCAGTTATGCTACAGCGTTTATTTGATCTTACTTTAGACTCCTTCGACCCCCTACTGAGTGAGCCATCCTGAAGAATAAATGGTTCATTAATTTTAATCTGCTCGTTGTTTGGGCCGCGAACCACATAAGTAGCTTTAATAAATTTGTTGTGTAAAGTTCATAAGCTTATGTTTGAGTTGCCAGAATTTGCAATCAATCAATCAATCAATCAATCAATCAATCAATCAATCAATCAATCAATCAATCAATCAATCAATGTTATCTGCTGAACTGATAATTCAGTGCAGTTATCTATCACTCTTCTATGGCGTGCATGTCAGGACTGCGATACCGACATGAAGGCAGGACTTACGACGTGTGCAGTATACTAAAATGAAGAGTAGCAGACAGCAGTTGTGTGTTAGATTCGGATAAGCACCGGGACACTAAAGCTAACCTGACAGCCTGTTGCTCTTTTTCGCAGTTCGCCCTTGACCCCTTGTGCAGGGGAGCTTACGTTGGAGTAAGTAGCGGTGTGAAGCGGTTTCTCTCAAAAATTTGTGAAGCCGCCACAGGCCGCCTTTGCTCCCCTGCGTTCACCCTAACGCTCTTAAGCAGTTCACCTCAGCTCAATAAGGTAAGCATCGAAACGCACTACTCCCGAACACTAATAAGAGTTTTAGCTTAATTTGCATGATACATAAAACATTACGCGACGTATCGTGGTTTCTGCGCTTGCGACGCTTCTTGCAGGGCCATGGTAGATATCGCGAGAATGTTAAACATTTAACACAGCGTCATCGCGTAGCGTGCTAGAGCACAGAATCAAAATATTGATACAGGGAAGAATTAAGCTGTGTGCGTCTGAGTCATCAGGCAGTAAGCATCTTTAAAATTCGTCTCGCGGACCTTAGCAAACACACAAGATTTACCGCTGCAATTCAGCGTTTTTGGTGTAAGTACGCGGCAGTGCTTTCTTTTTGAAGGTGGTGACTGACACATCCCTGCGAGTCTGCGTAAAATTCTATGTGAGGGGCCTGGTGCGATCATTGTCACGCGTCATCCTGCTGAAAAAGCTGTGCTCGTTCAGGCTCATTCAAGTCTGTTTTGCCTGTGGGAGTATAGAGTGAGCCTTTGAGTTGTGGGTACTGCGGTGACCGAACATGTTCGAAGAAGTTAACATGGGGTCGTGTCTATCTAGCCATTTTTTATTCATTATTATTGGAGCTATATAACAGCCCCCCCCCCCCCAACACGCTATAAATAAAGTCTAATTCTACTTGTGAGGGCCGCCGCCCTAAGGCGTTGTGCCCTGGCTAAAGTGTTATACGAAAACGTCTGTTATTACATGTATTGGTTACACGCTACATTGTTGGAGAGCTTGAATGTGCGGTCTTGAGCGATTCCTTAGTGCGATAGGAAGCGCGCGGACGTTTAGCGATAGCTTTCACTTATCTCCTCATGCTCAAAAACATTTAGAAGGCATCTTATTCTCAACGGTGACTTGTTTTTTTTCTCAGCACTTCAACGTAAATTTGTTCAATGGCTCGCCATTTCAGACGCGGATTCCCGTGTACGTCGGGCATTTCCCTATGGGTACGACTGTACAAAACATGCGCCACTACCACCAGGTAAGCGGCTTAGTTCTCCACAGTGATCTTACCGTCGCACGAAGTGCTTTTAGGAGTTTCTGTGGGTCTTTTAAAGTGCGGTAACGAAGTAGCGTTCGAATTTAATTTTTGTTGACGCTCCGATTGCAAGTGCTGGCTGGAGGTTTGTCAACGCACTTCATGCGTGCACAGTTAAAAAAAAACTGTCCCATGGCTACTCTGAATGGGTATGATCGAACTGTAGAGAAGTACAAACGAAGTTTTCTTTTTATTCTTGACGAGTTTTTCTGCAAGCATACGAGACGGAAGCTGCAACACATGACACGAAACTGCGTGAAACCAACTTTACTAGCAGTCGTGTTTAAACTCTCGTGTCAAATACTTCGATGTGTGCCACATGGCGAGAATACAGTTTTGAACGGTGTCTTCTTTAAGCACAGGTGTAAATACAGCTCACTGTCCCTTGCAGTAAAGAGCACTTACGGCCCACAGGCGTTAGGCATGGATCAAACTAGCACCCTCAAGGGTGCAAATATCTCTATACTGAGCCGCTAGAAGTACTAGTGCCATCAACCATGAGTCCTAGGCTGCAAAGGCTTGCCATATTACACTTGGCAGAGGGAAAACTTCGCGTGTGTTATAATAGACTTTTATATATGCCATGAAATGCTATGAATTAATTTTTTGCTATTTAAGGTACTATGAAGCACAGAGAAATGCGACATTTTCGCATTCTGCGGCTATTGGAGTGCGGCCGACATCACCGGTGTCCGAACCCGCGACCTTTTCCAAGCAGCAAAACACCACAGTCATATATTCACAGCAGCTGCCTTTACAGTCAACAAAACACGATTTTCGTAGTTCGTGTTAGAACTTATTGCAATAGTGGAAACACTTTTTTTTCGCCTTTAGCGAACAGCATCAGATAAATTCTTTGTTTTTATCTTGGAAACCCCACCAAAAGTTTCTGTGAGGTCGTAATCATTGGTGCATTTCCCAGCATCGAGGAGGAGACAAGAAAGAGAATAGACAGAACATATGTTCACATGCTCAGCAAGTAGCGATATGTCCTAACCGACTCGGTCAACAGGATATTGTTTATAATTATATCATCAAGGACAATAAAAAGTCTCAACCAATTAGGTGTAGTGCTTTGTCATGTTGATCAATATTTTCGTGCAATTTCTGTGTTATTGTTCATGGAGGAAAGGACAAATTGCAGCATACGAAATGCTTGAACTATACATGGCAACGGTTAAGTACGACAATATGGGAAGCTATACATTCTGCCATCGTGAATAGGAAAATTATTCCGAATAGGACAACTACAGAAATTGAGCTAACGCCTATAATGTATTACAGCTAGATGCGCTCTCGAAAAGTTTATTTAACGTTGTATCAATACAAAATCGTAGTTCTGCCCCAAAGGAAATGCATTGACAGCAATAGTGAGGAATCAGAATATTACACGTAGTGAGGCAGCTAAATATATGGTCAGTATAAACTGCCGTAAACATTCACTACAAGCGAAACACGGGTGTTGCCAAGCGCCGAAAGGCACACACACATTTCACTTGGTGACCACGATCACTCTTAGTAAAGAATTTTGTGTGATGACGATTGCAGGCCATGGGCTACGCGCATGCACACTGCAAAGCGACCCTTGCGTGCTGCCACTGAATTCACCATTTCATGTGTGCCGCAACTCCGAAACTAAGGAGGAGGAGTAGATTTTAATGAAGAGAAAGGAGGAGAGGTCGGCCTGGAGAGCGTGTCTCTAGCCTGCTACTCCTCACTGGGGAAAGGGGAAGTGGGAAATACAGGGCAAGGTAGGTGGCGGGTGATCATGTTGTGGTACAATGAGATACTATATACACGTTGTCCAACATGCGGATGCGCACTGTAGACGCAATACACGTAAGAGCAATCTTGTCCATACAAAAAAGTAATCTTGTCACAAAAAGTTATTGCGCAAACACATTTCGCACTGACTGCACGTCTCACAGCTTCTAGAGGCGATCGCCTAAAGCAGTCTCACTTAGGAAGTTCAAAAGTGATTTTATGGCACGTTGGGAGCAGTGGACACTCCTCCACGCGCCCAAAAGCTTTTCTTCTGAAAATGGGCGGGAGTCCAAGCTGTGAACTGTAGATTTGAGTGTTTTTCGTTCGGACGCATATTGAGGGTACACGCAAAGTGCGTGAGCTATTGTCTCGAGAGTGTGACAGACGCTACATTCAGGGTCCCGTGTTTGTGCAATCTTGTGAAGGTATCGGTTGGTGTATGCCACACCCAGCCGTAATCGATGAATGAGTGTTTCCTGGCTTCTCCGCAACCGAAGTGGAAGCCGGAATTGTAATCCAGCGTCAAGTATATATGAAGGCGCTCTTGTCGATGTTCGGGGTTGTCTCAATGTCGCGCCGTAGAAGTTTTAAGGGAGGTATGGAGCAAGGCGTTAATGTCATACCGGGAAAAATGAATTTTTATAATAGTTCCGTCAGTGTGTGCCTTTTTTGTCCGAAACTAAGCACATCTTGTGACCTCCAACACTGGACGCACTGCAAGGCAATGCGCTTAAAGGAACCAGGCTTCCCGGCTCTCGCGTGCTCGCCCGTATCACGTGACCTCAAGCAAACGGCTCACGGGCCAAACGGTATCACCGTACAGCGCACCCGCGATAAAACGGAGGAGAATATGCTAGTGCATGCAGGCACAGCAAATGTATATTATAACGCATCTTTATTATTCAGAGGAATCATACACGACGTGTACTAGCTTCCCTGAGCAATCGAATCGAAAAATGAGCAGCTCTTCAAAGTACCATGCTAGCGTGTATCTTTCAGGTGGTGATAGCCTTTGATGGTTTGCAGGGGCTGAGTGATTTTAACATGTCTGCCATCGCCATGGCGGCTCTGTGGCTGCTACAGTTTGCCGCTGAAAAGAAGGTTGCGGGCTTAAGCTCCCTGCTGGCAGGGGCTTACGAGGCGGAAGGCAAGATTATTCATGAACGTAGCTTTTAGCCCGCATGTAATGAACACTGGTGACGAAATTAATTCGTCGCCCTCCTTATTTAGCATTTCTAGCACCTCACCAAGGTGCTTTCAGATCACAAAGGACTCAATTACTGAAAGCGTGCGTAATTAGCAGACTCCTTTGAAGTTCCAATGATTTCATCCTTATGAGTTGCATGTCCGGATAATTCAAAGGCTCGATGTCGGACGCAGCAAGAAGCAAATGGTAAAATAATGGCCCAGAAAGTAGCAGTTTGTTTCATAGTTTTAGGCGAGGTACGAGTAAGTTGTCAATGAAGAATTAAGGCTTTCAGGTTATATACAGACATCAGCTTGATCCGCAACGCATTCACACATTCTTTACGGTTTCAGTATTCTTTGAAGACGCAGTGACT
Organism: Dermacentor variabilis; assembly: GCF_050947875.1. NCBI lineage: Eukaryota > Metazoa > Arthropoda > Arachnida > Ixodida > Ixodidae > Dermacentor > Dermacentor variabilis. The sequence continues at coordinate 31,423,367 of NC_134578.1, read as the reverse complement.
TCATGCGAACGACTTTTTCAGGTGTACAAGGCGCAGAACTTTGTCATGTACGACCATGGTGCAACGGAAAATCAGCGGCGGTACGGCCAGGTAAGCAACGCAGAATCAGTTCGGGCCCTTTTTTTTTAATGTGAAGAGCATCCGTTTCTTAAAACATTATATGTGCCATCCGCAAGTGTTTTCAGATTGTAGGAGCTGCCAAAAACGCTGCCTTTTCGCTCGTGACTCAACTACGCACCCTGGAGTGTCAAAATGAAATGTGATTAAAGAGGTAGGATCATGCGCGGTATCGAATTAGCGTAATCGAAGTAAATATTCTGCATTGCTGGGAACACCATCGCAACTAAATGTCCGGAATTTAGGAACGTTACCAGAAAGAAAATGCCATGGCTACTTGAAATCATCGGTAGGAAATTGTAGAGTTGATAAAGCATTATCTGGATCCTTTCTTTTTTGCAGCGGCTCTCTAACCCTAAGAAATGCATTTCAACTAGCCTTGTCTCACACCTTGCGAGAGAATGCAATGAAGATGAAAACGTAATTAAGATAGCGAATGTATTGTTTTCCGTTTTTTGTGTTGTGCAGTAGCACTTTTTTATGTTGTGCAGTAGCCCATCACCCCAATTTATTTAAAAAATGCTAAAAGTTCCTTCACCGCCCGGTTCATAGCCGATCCCCCAGAGTGGAATGCGCCATTTCACTGGGGAACAAGAGGTGAAAGGCCAATTCAATATATGCAGCTGCAGTGGTGTCATGCATGTGTCATCATCAGCCTTTTTTTGTCCCCTGCAGGGCGAAGGCCTCACTGTGCGATCTCCAATTACCCCTGTCCTGCGCCAAGTGATTTCCCACTTGCGCCTGCAAATTTCCTAGTTTCATCACCCCTCCTATAGTTTCCTGCCGTCCGCGACTACGCTTCTCTTCTCTTGGCACTGATTCTGTGGCTCTACTGGTCTACGGGTTATCCATACCACGCATTAGCAAACGAAATGCCCACCTATGGTTGACAAATGATGAGAGCCGTCTGTGAAAATCGAAAAACGAAGTTTTTCAGTTGTTTTCAGTTTCATTTTTTTTCACGTGCAGTTTCCTACCTGGGATTTTTCCCTATCGCTGAAAAAATGTCTTCAACATACCTTTTCCTTTCGGGGATGATGTTTATTCTTGATTTGTTTTGCATATTTAGATAGAAAGACGCGTTTTTTTCTGGGTATTTGTACGTCTTGTCATTAAAGGGTCGAAATTCGTTCACTGCGACACCAAATTGGCAGCGCATCATCCAGCAACCCAAGCGTCAGCCATGTGAATTTGATCTTGTCCGGTCATTTAGATGGCCAACAAGATGGCCGGATTCACCGCAGTCATGTGTGCCTTGCGTTGACATTCGCAGGTGGCACCCCCGGCTTACCCCCTGGAACTTATCACCACCCCCATTGCTCTATTCACATCGGAAGGAGACTTTGTGGCTGATGATCGCGACGTGGCGGACTTGGTGAAGAAACTCGGATCGAGCGTAATTCTCCACCACGTGGTCTCGGAGAAAACGTTTGGGCATGTGGACTTTGCCTTGGGATACAATGCCAAGGAATTCTTGCACAATATCGCCATCGACATCATCCGACAGCATGCGACACGGAGGTCGTGAAAACTGCTGCCTTGAAAACGGAACCTTAGCTTGCCTATACCACCTTTGAGAGAGCGCTATGATTTGTGGCAAGGATATAAAAATAGCAAGATACTCGGTTCTTCGAGTATAGCGGTGTACAGAAACGCGGTACTTCTTTTTGCAGACCGTTAACCTTCAGTTTACAAGACACTCTTCAAGGCACTATTCTAGACACTGTTGTACCAGGTACTACAACACATAAAAATAAATATCCTGATGGAGGTGCCTAAAGTATGACATTACTTAACACTTGACATATAAATTGTACACTGAAAACATTGTGACGGATGAGAGACTGGCACCCTGTTTTAGGTGTGTCGCTACATATCTGCAGCTGCAAATATGTCGAATAAAATTTTAATAGAGTTGTGGAACTGTGTGAGTGATTCAGTAGATTCTGGACGCAGGGAGTTCTCTTTGGCGTCTTGGTACCTAGTCTCGTCCCTGATCATAACACGGGGTTCATCATGGCGATGTCGGGAGCATGTCGCAATTACAGTGACTTGGCAGATTGTAGAGACCACAAGTGAAGCTGGCAAGAAAACTGAAATGACCCACGGAGGCATTTATTCATGGTATCTGTTGAGAGAGGGAATCCTTGCAATATTGTAGAGTTTATTTTTTTGCTCTAGCCCTCATGCATTTTCGGTTCCACTGAACTTACTTTGAGCGTAAGTCCACGGTGAATAAAAAGCCTCGCGGTTTCAACAGTGTTAACAATGCCTATAATATTCAATTTTGCGTTGTCTCGCGAGCAAGAAACCTATTACGGCAGAACAGATATCGTGATGACAGCCGACAGTAATGCGAATATCATTGGAGCAGTGTAGAGAGAGACCGTATACTTAAAGTGGCATTTATTTAACGGGTGAAGTGGCATTTCTGAGACTTTCCTTCCTTCTCTTATATGCTACATACTCGAATATCGCCACACTTTGCTATGGCACACGCTTGTGAAGGCCAAAGACAAATTAAGCGTTTTTACGTGCCAGAGCCACTTTCTGATTATGAGGCACGCCGTAGTGGGGGATTCCGGAAATTTAGACCATCTGTGGTTCTTTGACGTGCACTTAAATCTAAGTGGACGGGTGTTTTCGCATTTCGCCCCCATGGAAATGCTGCCGCCGTGTTCGGGATTCGATTCCGCGACCTCTTGCTCAGAGGCCCAACACCATAGCCACTAAGCAACAACGGCGGATTCCCTTATGAACAAGTAAAACTCTTGCTTGGGCTAGTTGGTTCATGCTTGAAGTAGTAAAGGCAAGGCGCAGAAGACCAGGACTCAGGAAGAAGAACACAAACGACGGTACCGGCGCCACTCACAACTAAGTTTATTTTAGCAACAAGCCTGCCTTATGTAGGTTATTCACGCCGAGTCACGCACAAAACTTTAGAACTAAAAAACGGCAATCTATCGACCATTCAGGAATGTTATCTGGCACATGTTATCGAATGAGCAAACAAGAACCACACGTGGATCAGCACAGGAGGCAATTGAACTAGTATAGTCTTTTGCCAAGCCAACGGGGACAAAAAAGAAAAAAAACCCGGACATAAAAAGTACCGTCTACACTTCCCTACCAACCAATCGATCCACAACTTAACACACTTCAAACGCCTAAGGCCCATTCAGTGATAAAACCCGCAAGTCTATGGGAATAATGACCAACGAATAACACGGAAAAACATGAAAAATGCGTCTAAGTACAGCGTCAGCGTCAAAACTAAAATCTCTAATAGTCACTCACCTAAAACATTGACAAAACATGTGGCCACGCGAAATAAGAACCAAGTGACAAACAATGAAATGGACAGAAGTGATGAACGATAAAGGTCTAAAGAGCAGCGTCTGCGTCAAAAAAAAAAAGTGCAATGAAAGCTTAAGAGCCGCTAGAAAATCGTCAACAAAATAAAAACTAGTTAAATAAAATGAAGACAGACGGTAAAAGCAAATGAAATCAGTGAAGGTTCCATTTAGGCCTCATGTTAGAGTGATTTCATTTGGTTTTACCGTCTGTCTTCCTTTTATTTAAGTATATTTCATTTTGTTGACGATTTTCTAGTGGCTCTTAAGCTTTCGTTGCGCTTTTTTTTTTGACGCAGACGCTGTTCTTTAGACCTTTATTGTTCATCACTTCTGTCCATTTCATTGTTTGTCACGTGGTTCTTATTTCGCGTGGCCACATGTTTTGTCACTTTTTTAGGTGAGTGACTATTAGAGATTTTAGTTTTGACGCTGACACAGTACTTAGACGCATTTTTCATGTTTTTTCCGTGTTATTCGTTGGTCATTATTCCCATAGTCGTGCAGGTTTTATCACTGACTGGGCCTTAGGCGTTTGAAGTGTGTTATGTTGTGGATAGATTGGTTGGTAGTGAAGTGTAGACGGTACTTTTTATGTCTGTTTTTTTGTCCCCGTTGGCTTGGAAAAAGACTATACTAGATCAATTGCCTCCTGTGCTGATCCACGTGTGGTTCTTGTTTGCTCATTCGACAATATGTGCCAGACAACATTCCTGAATGGTCGATAGATTGCTGTTTTTTAGTTCTAAAGTTTTGTGCGTGACTCGGCGTGAATAACCTACATAAGGCAGGCTTGTTGCTAAAATAAACTTAGTTGTGAGTGGCGCCGGTCCCGTCTGTGTTCTTCTTCCTGAGTCCTGGTCTTATGCGCCTTGCCTTTACTACTTCCCTTATGAAGGTCACTGATGAGCGTGGGGGCAAAACAAGGGCTGTTTGACGCAGACGCAATGACGATGGAATGACGAAGTAAGAACGATATCGCCGGGAGGACACATATGGTACAAGAACCGCAGCATGACGACAGTGTGACGTCGATTATTAAAATACGACCGTGATGTAACGACAGCGGCTAGCCGACGGGAGGAGGACAATGACACGACAAGACTGTGCTCAGATGACGGCGAATCGATGACGGCACGACGACAGCCAGGTGAGGAAGTTGGAATGTCGACGATGGCGCGACCGGCGGTATGACAACGGATGCACAATAGCATCCGGCAGACGTAGGTGCAATGACCGCAATGGCATGAAAACGGCGGCATAATCGCAATTGAATGACGAAAACACGATTGCGATAGAACAAATTTTGACAGCCCCTGGATCTGTCAAGTGTAGCGAGACGTCGGCGTGCCAATGGGTTTCCACATTTTCTCCACGTAGTCATGGAGCCGACGTGGCAGGGAATCGAACCTCTTAAATCAGCTGCAACACGACATATCGACTCAGTTGCCATGGTGGGAGATTTCAGGGAATGCAGTTTTACTTAGACAATGCGACCACAACCAACACTTATTTTTGTTGCATTCGATGCTCACTGATTAAGAACGGGGGCTATTGTTTTGAGGTAGTCACAGACACAACGGACAGTCCAGACCACACGTATAGAACACTATTGTCTTTTTGTGCTTGAAGGTTCAGCGAAATGCGAACGATTCGCTCCCGTCGCCATCTAGCCTTCTTCCTGTAGAACGGGTGTTTATATCGCTGTCAAGTTTCAATAATACATTAAAAAAGGCGACCGGATGGCCGATAATGGAGGGTCGGATGATAGGAACCGCCACAACGTGCGTCTAGAAAAGCGACACGGCAGTGCCTGTGGGCGCCACTCTCCGGTACCTCGTCGCGCGAGCTGTAGGCAGCGGAGATGGGTACCTTCAACCCAGTCGCCGGCCGTTTGCTTATCTTTTTCACACTGACTGCAAGTACTCTTGGAAAAGCAGAAGATGAACTGACACTGCAAGCCCACCTGACTCCCGTAAGCTAAGCGTTCGTCTTGATCACTCTAAGAAATAATTTATTTCGAAGGGCAAATGGAGCACGAGCAACGCTAGAAATTTCAGCTGTTGAACACTGCCTGCTAGATTTGTCGAGCATGCACTAATGAATTCACGCAGGGGCAAACTGACCTCCTCGACGTCTTGGAATGGCGGATTTAAATGTTTTTAGTTGAGCGTTTATTTGTTGGTTTCGGAATGTTTAAGAAAGCCAGAAGTAACCTTTTTAGACCCACTGACTCCGTTTTAAAATGTGATGGCGTGTTCGCGGTAAGGGTGACATGTAATATGTGAAGAAACGGTTCAGTGTATTCTATTTGCACCTTAATGTAGTTTACTGCAGTAGCTTTCAATTTTCTGCAACAGAGTTATATGCGGACTCAAAATGATATTTCTATTGGCACCTTAAGAGAAACACGCTAGGCTATCGCTTTCGAATGTTTATAGCTCACTCGGCATACTTCCAAAGGCAGTGCCTTGTTCGGGAAAAGAAATGTTCATCACAGTTCAGTTTCAAGGACATGAAGAAAGCACCGAGTCGTCAGCCGTCTCGTCCGTGACGAGGCAAATGCCTGTACGCAGTGCGAGCTCATCAAGTACCACGGCTACCCCTGTGAGCTCAGCTATGCGACCACGGATGACGGGTACGTGCTCGAGGTGGACCACGTCCATCACGGTCGCGAGGGTAGTCCTTCCACAGCAGGCGACCAGAGGACGCCTCGCTACCCGGTCCTTTTGGTACCCGCCTTCACGAGCGCTTCGGACATGTGGTTCCTGAATTACCCTTCGCAAAGCCCTGGCAAGTGCAGAAATAATGTGTTTGATCGTTCAAACAAATGTAGGATGTGTGTCTCAATGCAGAGATTAGGAAGAAGTGAGTCTGCAATAGAAGTATAATGCCACACGCTTGCGTATACCAAGAATCAGTGTCAAAACTGTGCAGAGGGCCCGTCTTCGAGCTGAGAAACGCAGACGTCAATTTGCTGAAACGCAGTGGTAAATTACAGTAACATATTATGTTTACTTTGCTAATACAAACGCTACCAGAGCAAGAAGAGCCCGCCAACGCGAAAGACAGGTCGTTTAATCGCTGTGGCCAATGCAAGCTATTGCAAAAAAGCGTGATCCACGTTCCCTTCGTTGTTCCATGCACCGTAAACAAATAATTTTCTGATAGATGTGGAGACTATCACGGGAGAAAAAAAAACATAATTTATGAACATACTAGCCACTGGGCGCTACCTGCCAGGAGGCCTCGGTCGTGGGTGGAGATCACAGTCCAGGGCCCCATGAGCTACAGTCATCCAACGCTCTCTACTAACCCTAAAGTCGTTGCTCGAAAGCAAAAATTCAAACTGTTGGGCATTGAATGGGGATTAAAGCAGCCCACAGTAGAACGAGGTAGTCTGAGAAGGAACTACGAGAGAGGTTCTGCTGATGATTTGTTAATAGCACCTCGTCACTGCACCCCCTCCCCCCCTCCCCACAGTCACTCATTCTCTTTCTGCTACGAAGTTTGGGTTCACCAAGCGCCCTAACATAGCGGTTTGACGACACAAGTTGCGTCATTGGAGTGCGTTATTTCTAAGAACCTCGTCTCTTGGTCGATTAATGTCGCAATGCGTGGCGGGGAGTGGCGGAGGCGCAAAACAGAACGACACGTTTTCGATTCTGATTCACAAACATCGGACATCAGGTATGACATTACGTGCAAGAGTTCGCACGTACTGCTGCAGTGTGACATTGAAACTCGCTATACATCTGTACACCGAGACCTGCCATCTATACCTAAGCTAATAACCTCACTGTCCCCATTATGATAACTCAGCAGCTTTTAAAATTACGAAACATTTGGCGAATGTCGCATCTTGAAGAGCTAGGGTGAAAGCAGCGGTAATACTTGAGCTAACGTATCTACCGTCATATTTATTACGAGCTGGGGCGGCGTCTAGTCATGTCTTCCAAGTAGGACAACGCGTAAGCGACTGCAAATGATAACTTCTAGGGATAAAAATCATAACAATGCCACAAATTCTACAATTTTTTATGTCTGCCTGTAATTCATCCTGGGCAGATGCGGGTGCATTTTTCTTCTTGCGATCTCCATTTCTGCTGGTAGCCCGAAGGTATAGAACTCAATGTACAATATGTGAAGACGCGGCCTCAATGTCGCGATTTCTGAGTAAGTATTACTTGTCGCGTATTTTCGAGCAAGCGTCCACATTCACTATGCCATCGCGATATTAAAATTCAGTTTTGATCAGTACGACGCCGCATCCTCTTGCGCTAATGACCCTTGGTTCATTGCGAATTAAACTGCCGACGTCTTTAACACGCAGCGCAGAATCAGACGAACCGATGTCTTTCGACGGAGCACGAAAAAGACGTCAAAATTGCAGCTGCTTCTAGGCATAAGCTGGTCTTTCTTTTGTTGTGCGAAGTGTAGTTATCAAGACTAGAGCCCTGTTGTTACACTTGTCGGTATTTCTTGAATGTCCTAGAAGAGGAGTTATGTCTTATGTACTTATGGGTCTGAGTATCATCCGTCTCCTTTGGGGAACTGTGAAGTTTTTTTGTGTGTTCTTGTACTGTGCTCTGTATATGGCCTAATTATGCCTAGGTCTGTATGTCTCTCCTTGTACTTTCCTCTAAGCCTTCTTTTACCGTTTGCGGTACTTCGCAAATGTTTGTGCCCTTGGGCGTTTGTAAGTGGTTTCATGTACTTTGTGTTTCTATTCCGACTTTGATCTGACTTGGTCTGTTGGTCTTTTCGCCACCACTAATGGCACTAACGTCTTCGTTAACTTCACAAAACATAGCACAACAGAAAACGTAACCATTCCCTACTTTTTGTTTTCCACAGGTTTCCTGCTAGCGGACAGGGGCTTCGACGTGTGGTGCATGAATTCGAGGGAAGCTAAGCCGTACTCTAACCACACGTCGCTCTCTCAGGGTGACCGCAAGTACTGGCGTTGGAGGTAAGGCATTATACCAATCACGCACGTAAACAGGTGTGAAGACCTCGAAGTGACACTTGTCAAGTATACGCTTTCCATGCTGGTTCTGTCAGGGTTAAGAAACGGAAGCATGGTGTTCTAGCATGGAAATGAGTAACTCTTGAAAACAGTGCAATTAAAATGTTGTCTGGGCTAATACTTCCCTGATAGAGTCATAGCACCAAGAATTAGATGTTTCATTTGTCTCGCATGAGTTTGAAGGCAGTGCGGTGTTGGACTACGGCTAACGTGAAAAGGTGAAATGGCCAGCAGAAAGCTGTTCGAGCTAAGTCTCCAGCTCCAGCCTTCCACTTAAATGGCTACCATACGATGGTCGCAGGTGCCGGAAATGGCAAAGGCAAACGCACATTTACACAACGTTTAAGTGATTGTTCAACCTTGCTTGGGAACAGCCGTGGTCACTGTAATGCTGTGCCAGTTCTAGAAATCATCATACACTGCTGAAAATTTATTTGTCAAGAAGAGTACAGTAAGCATTCTCGATGGTTGAGTGAAAGAAACTAAGAAAGAAATACGAGAAAAATAGCGCTCGCGCGTGATATAGGCGTGGACGTGATTAGCGTTTCTCGACATCCTGTTTCGCACCATTAAGCGCAACCACAGTGTTCCTTGCGGGTGCTGTTTCCGTCGGACGTTTCGATAACAGCGGTAAATGTTTCCCCGCGATTGCAGCTTCGACGAGATCGGGCGCTACGATGTGGCGGCGTGCGTGGACCACGTTCTCAAGGCCACCGGCGCTCCCAAGCTCACGATAATGGCACTGTCCCAAGGTGTGGCCATAACCCTGGTCTTCCTGTCCACGCGCCCTGAGTACAACGAAAAGGTGACCGGCTGTCGCAGATATACAGACGACATGCTTTAGCGCCTATTTCGCATGAAGTCTTCTCAAGAATACCAGTTTAATAGCCACGCCTAAGTAGGTGGTTAGCTTCCCGTGACAGGATTGTAGGACCAATAATTCAACAACTCCTGTTCCGTTTTACTCAAGAGTAACCACTGCGCCATGTTTGCTCTGCCTTCCTGAGTGTTTGCTGTCTCCGAAGGGGTACGGTAACTAATTTGGAAGACTGACGGATTCACTAATGAGTTCTGACCTATGAAGGTGAAAATGGAAAAGAGGTTACACTCTGAAAGCTAAAGATATATATATATATATATATATATATATATATATATAGAAGATAGAGGTTGTGAGCCTTCGTTTTACTTGTAACATCTACAAACTGTCCGACACTTTATGAACAACGAACGTTTGTGTCTACATGATTAGTATAGTGACTTATAGACAGCACACATATCACGCAATAAGAAATAGGGAATTAAAAGAAAAACATTTTAACCTTAATATTAATACTGTTCTGATAAATGTTTTAGAAGCTAGTTCAAGGACGAAAGTTTTGTCTTCCGATAACTGAAGGACTTTGTGAGTGAAATTCGGGAGGAGTGGAGGTTTTCTTTCGGCACTGTTTCTTCCACATTTTTGTGGCATTAGAACTCGTGACACCTTGAGAAAAAAAAATGGTCTCCAATTCGCGCTGAAAAAGTGGTTGGACAACGAAGCTGTAAGCAACCAGTACGGGAGCCCAATGCGACGTAGGTTGAGGTTATTCACGTGGCAATATTCACATGTAATTCACCTGATTATCCACCTAAGACGTTTCGACGGCTTGCGACTTGGCTTGCGCCGCTGCTTCGTCCACCTACAAAGAGTGAACCAGAGAGAAGAGAAATTCGCCAAGCCTCGTAAGCGCGCTACTTTTCAGGAGACCTAACTATATGTGGCCTTCCCGCATCACCGTCACAACACAAATCAGTTGCTAGGCGGGTTTTTCTTTTACTTGCGAAAGTGTAGTCACGTCGCCCCCTGCCTCGTATGCTATAGTCTGTCTACCGTCGCAGCAGTAATCTTGACCGGGAGACGTATGCAGGGTGCGCTACGTGCTTCGCATTGCATGTAGGCGCAGAAGCGCTTTATCATCAAGTATGTGGTTCGGATGCTTGTTTTGAGCTTGTCCTTTATTGAAACGTATGCTGTTCTCTGTGTTGTATGCGCGATTCCAAAGAAATTATGCATTGCTCGCCTCACTCCGCTGAGCGCTTGTAGCCTTTGCCTTATGGGTGTATGAACCATTGAATTTGGGGGTATGAGCATAGAGGATGGTAGTTTTCTGCCGATGTTACGCCACGAAGGAATCGCAGCATCCCCGGCATACACAGCTTCTCTGTAAAGGAATTATCGCATGTTCATTAATGGCTTAGTTTGCCTCGGCTCAACTACCGAGAAGCTTCCGCTGATCGTCGGCAGTCTGAGCGAGAACGTTAGTATTTTTTTTTTATTTGACCCTCAAGATTGTGTTCGTTTTCGCCGATCAAGAAATTGTGTACTAAGTATGCTCTGCGAATGGGGGGCATTTTTTGTTTTTCGCGCAGGTCGACCTTGTGATCGCATACGGTCCCGTGGCGAACATCACACATGCGGGTCCACCATTGTCTGTGGCGGTGCCTCTCCTTCCACCTGTGCTTGTGAGTGGCCTTTCGAGCAAACGAGTTGTTTATTAGGCATGCGGCGTCATGGAGCGTCACCTATACCCCGCAACAATGCTAATTTCTATATGCGGCCCTTATATTCTTCATCCCTTTCACTACATGTAATTATCATTATCGTAGACTTCATCTTTTTCCGCGGCCTGAGCCTGAGGATGGAATGAATGAGGGAAATGACATTTTCTTTGGCGGGGAGGGGGCGGGGGGCGGGTGTGCAGGGCTTACTACGAATTCTCGGAGGAGTAGGGAATCCTACGAATGATTTGGAACCCCTTGGATGGGGTCGACCTTGCCTCCTCTTTCCCCCTCTTCCCTTCCCAGTTATGCTACACCTTTTGTTCTCTTTTTACACTCCGTCCAGCACCTTCAGAGTGAGCCACCATGACAAATAATTCATTCATTCATTCATTCATTCATTCATTTTAACCAGCTCGTAGTACGGACCGAGAACCACATCGGTGAATTTAATCAATTTGTTGTGGAAAGAGGACATGTTTATGTGAGTTGCGAGAATTTACAATCAATCAATCAATCAATCAATCAATCAATCAATCAATCAATCAATCAATCAATCAATCAATCAATCAATGTTATCTGTGGAACTCGCAATTCAATGCAGTCATATATTATTCTTTCTTGCCGTGCATCCCAGGACTGTGACACCGACACGAAGGCAGGCGTTCCCACGTGAGCAGTACATTAAGATGATCAGTAACAGACAACAGTTGTGTGTCGGATTCGGATAAGGACTGGCACGCTTATCTGGCAGCATGATCTACTTGGAAGACCCTCCCACTAGATGTCAAGCGCTCTTCTTCTTTAGGTCTCTTCAAGAAAACATTATTCACATTTATACTAGATAGCCAAAATTATCCACATATCCAAGCTATTCACTTCGCTTTCATTAGATGCAGCGCCAATAGTGACGGCACACAGGAAGGAACACAGACAGGACAAGGCGCTGTGTTCCTTCCTGTGTGCTGTCACTATTGGCGTTTCATCTATTGAAAGCTATGCTCCAGCTAGCCGCACAACCTGTTTTACTGCAATTAACTTCCCCCCTGCTCATTTCTTTTTCGTTTTTCCTTTTTTTCTAGTTTTTTCATTTGTAGCCTTTATAAACAATTTTGGTTTGTTCTGTTGCGAATGCCTTAACCACTGTTCTAAGTCTACGACCAGTTATTGAATTTGTATTATTTGCAGTTTGTACTACATTTACTTTGCATAGTCTTCCACTTAGTGACCACTACATTGTTGTTTTGCGCTGTATGCTTGCACGAATGTATACATCTTCTGACAGGAGGTTCCCTTTCAACTACACGCCCTGGGGACCTCCTTCTCTATACTTATGTAAGCATGTATCCGCTTATGAAAGGAATAAACTGAAACTGAAAAGATTAATCCCACAACCGGTTGCTCTTTTGCGCAGTTGGCCCTGGACCCCTTGGGCAAAGGAGCTTACGTTGGAGTGAGTAATGGCGTGAAGCGGGTTCTCTCGCAACTTTGTCAAGCCGCCATTGGTCGCGTGTGCTCTGCTGCGGTCACCGTGACGCTCTTAAGCAGTCCACTCCAGCTCAATAAGGTAAGCAGCGAAACTCACCACTCGCGATGACAAACGAGAGCGTTAGCTTTGCGTGATGCATAAAACACGACTTCATACTTGGCACGCTATGGTTTCTGTGCATGCGCAGCTTTCTGCAGGACCGTGGTAGGTATCCAGAGAATGTTAACCATTTAACATAGCGTTATCATGTACCGTAATAGTGCGTAGAGTCAAAATATTTATAGAGTGAAGAATAAGGCCGTGTGTGTCGGAGTCACCAGGCGGCAAGGTGCTTTGGTCACCTCGTGGACCTTCGCTGCGAAAGCACAATATTTACAATTACAGTTCCGCGTTTTCCGCGAATGAAGAGTACTTTGAACGGTTTTTTTTTCGGAATTCGCATTTACCCGAAAAAGAGAAGGACGCTGAGAACATTTAGCAGAGCGCTAAGGTAGGGATTGGCACTCTCTGCGAGTCCACAGTAAATCAGATGCGAGCAGCCTGGCGTGATCAATCCGTCTCAGTTTTGGCTAACTTACGTCTGTTTTGCCTGTCGCTGAGACTGAAAAGAGACGCGGGAGAGGCGGTGTAAGCAGGAAATCGAGTTAGCTTTTTTTTTTCATTGCGGCTACCGCGGTGACTGAACAAGTTCGGACAAGGTAACGTAGGGTCCTGTCTGCGAAATTATTGCTTTAATTTTAAGCATGAAATGCCCTTAGTTACCGCTATCAGCGACCTTCAAGTGACGTTGAGCCAAAAGCCAGAGCCGTTATTCGGGCATCGTTACGAGAACAAAACGAGATCATCCGAGAAATCAGTCGAAATTGAACGAAATACGGTTTCTGTCCTCCGAACCCTTTGTACAGGACCCCACTGAATGCTAGTTACTGCCCAAACAGGTTTCAAAAAGATTGCTTCCGAATTTCTCCTCATGTTTGTTGACAATATCACTCAAGCTGTAACGTCTAGTTCGCTGGGGTATTATTTGCCACTTCCAATAGCGACGTTCAAAAGGCGGATACAGTGCACGATACACTTGTCACTTCTTGGCGCTGAGCGCCGAACGCCAGCGGTCGGTGAATCCCGTGGCGCGGGTCTTGACTTGCCTCGAGAGATGGCGCCACGCTGCGAGGCGCTTCTACCCGCCACGGTGGCTTAGCGGTTATGGTGTCGCGTAGCTAAGCGTCCGGCGCTAAACGACCGTGCTTCACTACCCGTCATCACTATCGTCGATCCGGTCCTCGACATACGACCGTCGTCGTCGTCGGTGGCGTCGGGGAAGGCTTCGAGAAGCACTTGCAAGGCCGGGCTCTTCGGTTCGAAGTTTAGCGCCGAGCTCTCCGTCGAGAGATTCACGTCGAACCAGAGCCGGTCACAGACGCAGCAGCTGTGCGCGAACTCTATGCCGAGGAACTCGCGCTGGATGCGGCCGTTCACACCTCCCATGGGATTTGCGGGCTTGGCGTTGGAAGTTCTCGGCGACGCGCAGGCCCGGAACCGATTCCCGGAGGCGCCGAGCATTCAGTCGGCAGCGTTCATTGACTCTGACCCGAAACTCGGGACCCTCGACGACGGCGTTTGTCGGCGGCAGCCTCGGCGCGATGGGCAGGATCGGCTCTCCTTCGTCGATCGGTAGTCCCGCTGAGCCGCGCGCCGATCGTCTTTGTAGGTCACTGCCAGGAAAGCCGTGCCGAAACTTTATGTCCAGATATTCGTGCTGGATTCGGCCGTTCGCCCCGCCCCCCCTCCGTGTTGGAAGTTGAGAGGTGTGCCGCCGCGCCAGCCCGAGCGTCTACTCGCCTGTGGCGTCACGACTCCGCCCTACGCCTGAGAGGTGCGATGAGGTTACGTGGCTCAGTGCTCTCGCACGTGGTTGATAGGCAACGCGAGGTGGCGCAGACTTTGGCTGAGCTTTCTGGTAACGCTCCCCGGCAGAACGAAGGCTTAAACAGCTCCGAAGCTAAAATTCTGCTTTGCCGGTTGCCATTTCATGCTTACATCTACTCTCGATTACGGGAGAGCCAGCAGTTTTTTATTGCAGCTATATGCTCGCAGTACGTTATGACTCGCTAATACAAGTATAATTCTGTTTGCGATTCACGTCGTCATGGTACGTTGTATTTTTGCTAAAGCGCAATACGACAACGTTTGTTATTACATCTATTGCTTACATATCACAGTGTTGTAAAGAAGGATGTGTATCCTGTTAGCGTATAAGGCACCGCACAGACGTTTACCGATAGCTTTCATTGATCTCCTCTTGCTTGAAAACATCAAGCAGATATTTTATTTGTATTGGGGACTTTTTTCTTCGCAACTCCTCAACGTAAACTTGTTCAACGGCTTGCCATTTCAGACGCGGATGCCAATGTACGTGGGGCATTACCCTAAGGGTACGACTGTACAAAACATGCGCCACTACCACCAGGTAAGCTGCTTGGCCTTCCACAGTGGTTTCCGACGCACGACGTGCTTCTGGGAGTCTCTGTGGAGCTGTGAACGGGCGGTAATAAACTGCCGCGCGAATTTCATTTTTATGGCGCTCTAACTGCAAGTGGCGGCTGAAGCTTTGCCAATGCATTGCATGCGGGCGCAGTACAAAAAAGAAAGAAAGAAAAGGCATGTCCCATGGCTACCATTGTTACGTTGAATGGGTAAGATCGAACTCTAGATAGGCACAAGTGAAATTTTCTTTGTTAGAGACTTTTTTCGGCGAGTATACGAGACAATAGCTGCAATACATGCACGAAACTGCGTGAAACCAACTTCACTAGCAGCCGCGGTCAAACTCTCGTGTCAGATACTTAGGTGCGCACCACGTGGCGAGAATTATGCAGTTTTTCAAATTCGACTCCTCTCGTCAAAGGTGTAAACAAATCTCACTGTGCCGTCCAGTAAAGAGTATTTACAGCCTTAATAGTACAGGTTTTAGGCATGGACCAAACTAGCACGTTCAAGGGTGCAAATATCTCTATACTGTGCGGCTAGAAGTGCTAGCGCCACCAACCACGAGTCCTAGGGTGCAAAGGCTGGTCATTTTACGCTTGCCAGAAGGAAAACTTCGCATGTGCTATAATAACGGACTTTGATGTATGCCGTGGAAGGCTATGAATTCATCTTTACCAATTAAGGTACTATGGCCCACATAACAATGCGACATCTGTGCATTCTACCCGTAGCGGAATGCCGCCTACATCACCGGTGATAGAATTCGCGACCTGTTCGAAGCTGCAAAACACTATAGTCACAACAGCAAACACCATTCACCATAGCTGGTTTAACACTCCCCAAATCACGATTTTGATAGTCCTCGTTAAAACATATTGCAATAGAGGAAACACTTTTTTTTTTGCCTTTAGCTAACCGCTTCAAATAAATTCTGGGTCTTTACCTCGGGAATCCTACCAAACGATTTTGTGAGGTCGTTATCATTGGTGAGTTTTCCAGTGCGGAGGAGGAGACAAGAAAGAGAATAGGCATAACATATGTTCATGTGCGCTAAAAGTAGCGATATCTCCTAACCGACTCGGTCAACGGGACATTGTTTATACTTATATCATCAAGAACAATATAAAGGAGGAGTTCCGTCACAACTTCTTCGGTGTGGTGCTTTGTCATGTTGATCAATATTTTCGTGCAGTTTCTTTGCTATCGTTCATGGAAGAAAGGACAAACAGCAGCATACGAAATGCTTGAACTGTACACAGCAACAGTTAAGTAAGGCAATATGGGAAGCTATACATTATGGAATCGTCAACAGAAAAAAAAGTATATTTGGAATAGGGCAACTACGGGATTTGAGCTACCGCCTATGATGTATTACAGACGCGCTCGCGTAAAGTCTATTTAACATTGAACGAATACAAAATCGTAGTTCCACCCGAACTGACAGCAATAGCGAAGAATTAGAATATTACACTTTGCCAGGCGTCTAAATTTGTGCTCAGTGTAAACTGCCATGAACATTCTCTACTAGGGAAACACGGGTTTTGTGAAGCGCCGAAAGGCACAAACAGATTACACTTGATGACCCGATCACTCGTAGTGACCACTCTTGTGTGATGACGAGCGCAGGCAACAGGCTGCGCCCGCACGTTCTCAAGCGACCCTTGCGTGCTGCCGCTCACTTCACCATTTCATGTGTGCCGCGATTCCGAAACTAAGCACATCACGTGACCTTTAACACTGGACGCTCGCGAGGGAAATGCGCCAAAAGGAACCAGGCTTATAGGCTCTGGCATGGTCGCTCTTGCATCCGCAGCGTATCACGTGACCTCAAGCAAAGGGCTCATGTGCCAAGCCGTGCGTGTCACCGTACGACGCACCTGCGATAAAACGGAGGAAAACGTGCTAGGGTATGCAGGCGCTGCGAATGTATATTATAACGCATCTGGATTATTTGTAAGAATCATGCATAACGTTTATTGGCTTTCCTGAGCAATCGAATCTAACAAGAGGCAATTCTTCGAAGTATCGTGCTAGGGTGTACCTTTCAGGTGGTGGTAGCCGTTGATGGTTTGCAAGGGCTAAGCGATTTCAAGATGTCTGCACTCGCCATGGTGGCTCCATGGCTACGACATTTTGTTGCTGAACAGAGGGTTGCGGGTTTAATCTCTCTGCCGCAGGGACTTAAGGGGCGGAGTGTCAAATCGTTTGCAAACATAGCTTTTGGCCCACATTTATTAAACTCGGGAGACGAAGCTAACTCGTCGCCCTCGATACTCAGCGTTTGTAGCACCACACCAAGGTGCTTTCAGATCACACAGTACTGAATTACTCAAAGCGTACATTATTGGTAGACTCGTTCTAAGTGACAATGGTATCATCACTGTGAGTTGTATGTACCTTTAATTCAAAGGCTCGATGTTATCCACAACAAGAAGCAAATGGCAAAATCGTGGCCCGCAAAGTAACTGCTCGCTTTATAATTTTAGGCGAAGTACGAGTAAGTCGTCAATGAAGAATTCAAGTTTTCAGGTTCAAGATCAGGCATGAGCCTGATCCCCAACCAGCTTACACGTTTCCTACGGTTTCAGCATGCTCTGAAGACTCAGTCACTCATGCGAATGTCTCTTTCAGATGTACAGGGCGAAAAACTTCGTCATGTACGACCATGGTGTAACGGAAAATCGCCGGCGTTATGGCCAGGTAAGGCACGCAGAATCAGTTCGAGCCTTTTTTTATGTAAAGAGCGCGCGTTTTTATAAACATTACATGTGCCGTCCGCAAGTGTTTTCATATTGTAGGCGCTGTCAAAAATGCTATCTTTTCTTTCGTGACTCAACTATGCAGCCTGGAGTATCAAAATGAAATGTGCTTGAAGAGGTAGGATCATGCGCGGTATCGAATTAGCGCAATCGAGGGAACTATTTTTACATTGCTGGGAACACCGTCAAAACTAAATGTTCGGCATTTAATAACGTTATAATAAAGACAGAAAACGCAATAGTTAGTTGAAATGATCAGCAGGAAATTGTACAGTTCATAGAACATTATCTCGATTCTTTTTATCGCAGTGGCTCTCTAACTGTAATAAGTGCATTTCAACTAGCTGTCTCACATCCTACGACAGCGTGCGTCGGAGATTGGAACGTAATTAAGCTAGGCAAGGTACTATTTTCCCGTCACCGGCCCCAGATATACCTTCGTTTATTTGTAGCTTTGTGGGTATTTCGGGTGGACGCAGGAAATGTCCTTGTATGTTTCGGTTTCTTACACCAGATATTTTTTTTTATTATGGCAGCCTGTTGCACCTTCAATGTTTTTAATTGCGCGCTTTTTCATCCCAAACTATGTCATGTCGGACGCTTGAAGCTAACGAGCCGTGAATATCCGTCCCGAAAGTTTATCCAATTCTCACATGAAATAAACGATCCAGTTATTGACCAGTTCTCCATAGTGGAACTTATTCGAAGGAGCGCTAAACGACGGGACAAAGAAAGACAATGCAAGGACGCAGACTATCAACTAATCTTTATTTGGAGGACCATATATACTGAAAGACGATGCGCAAACTGCTACAATTCGTTCACTGCGACCCCAGATGGCCACCGCATCTAGCAACTCGGGCGTCAGCCATGTGACTCTGATCTTGTCCAGTCATTTAGCGCTCCTCCGAAAAAATTTCAACATGTGCCAACGAACTCACTTTTCAACCCTTCGGCTATATAGTGGGTATGAGCCATGTATTTATTAGGTAGCAACAACAAGATGGCTGGGTTCAGTGCAGTCATGTGTGTCTTGCGTTGACGTTCGCAGAGGGCGCCCCCGGCTTACCCCCTGGAACTTATCACCACCCCCATTGCTGTATTCTCATCGGAAGGAGACTTTGTGGCCGATGCTCGCGACGTGGCGAACTTGGTGACGAGGCTCGGATCGAGCGTAATTCTCCACCGCGTGGTCCCCGAGAAAAAGTTTGGGCACGTGGACTTCGCCTTGGGATACAATGCCAACGAATTCTTGCACAATATCGCCATCGACATCATCCGACAGCATGCGACACGGAGGTCGTGAAAACTGCTGCCTTGAAAGCGGAACCTCAGCTTCCCTATACCACCTTTGAGAGTGCGCTATGGTTTGTGATAAGCATATAAAAATAACAAGATGCTTGGTGCTTTGTGCATAGTGGTATACAGGAACAGGGTATTTCTTTTTGCAGACCGTTAACCTTCAGTTTAGAAGGCACTATTCTAGACACTGTTGTACCAGATACTACAACAGAAACGTATATATCCAGATGGTATTTGAATATCAGAGGGAACTAAAATGTCATATTACGTAACACTTGAGATATCAATCTAAGAATGAAAACATTGTGACGGATGATAAATTGGTAGCCTGTTCTAAGTCTGGGGTCACATATCTGCCGCTGCGAATTTGCCGAATAAAATATTGATAGAGTTGAGGACTGTGTGAGTAATTCGGTAGAATTTGGACGAACGGAGTTCTCTTGAACGTCTTGTTCCCCGGTCTCGTCCATGATAATGTCACGGTGTTCATCATACGGTAAGGATGTCGCGACGACAGTGATTTGACAGACTGTGGCGACAGCGAGTGAAGCTGGCAAGATGACTGAAATAAGCCCAGGAATCATTTGTTAAGTGCTCATTTCAAGAGAGGGAATCCTTGCAAAATCGCATAATTCTTTACGATAGCCCACATGCATATTCGGTTCCACTGAACTTACTATGAGCGTAAGTCCACGCTGACTAAACAGCCTCGCGGTTTCGATAGTGTGGGACCAATGCCTATAATATTCAATTTTGCGTTGTCTCGCAAGGAAAAAAACTATTACGGCTGAACTCCTATCATCATGACTGCCGAAAGTAATGCGAACATTATTCGAGCGATGTAGAGACAGACCTCATTCCCGAAGTGACATTTACTTAACACGTGTAGTGCTATTTCTGAAACTTTCGTTCCTTCGGCTATATGGGGCATACTCTGATATTGCGACACTTCGCTACGGGGTTCGCTTGTGAAGGTCACCCGTGAGCATGGCGGAAAAACGAGTACTGTATGACGTCGACGCAGTGACGATGGAACGATGGAGGAACGATATCGATGGGTCGGCAAAGGTGGTACAACTACAGCGACATGACGACAATAAGATGTCGATTCTTAAGATGTGATAATTATGTAACGACAACGGCAGGACGATAGGATGAGGACAATCAGATGACGAGAGCCGTACTTCGATGATGACGTGACGACACCGGTATGACGGCAGTCAGGTGAAGAAGCTGGGATGACCATGGTGCCATGGCGACAATGGCGTGACAACGGATGAACGATAGCATCCGGCTAACGACAACGCATTGAAGACAATGACACGACAACGACGGCATAATGATGATTGAATGACGGCGGTATGATTAAGATAGAATGGTGAATAAGGAATGACGTCGATGGATCGAGAAAGGTGTTATGATGGCGAGAGTGAGATAACGCTACTGAAGTGATGACGATGGTGATAGGGCAGCGTCACGACGATGACACGATGACCAGTACGACGACCAGTTTGTGAAGGCCATGGCTGACGACGTAGGCATGACGAGAGTCGGATGTCGAAGTTACAATGAAGACGATGCAATGACTGCGACTGGCATCACGACGACGGTCTGACAACGAATGTACGACGACGTCTGTGTACGATGGCTCAATGACGACGATGGCGCCACAACACTGCGGCCAGTCTGAACGAGGGATCGAGGGTTTACGATGAATACATTATAAAGCCTGTAATACCAGGTTGGCGTGACGGCGGCTTCATGATTAGATTCCGGTGGCGAAGCTTGTGCGGCGCATCACGACGCATCTGACGACGACGATCGACGGCGACCTGACAGCGGGCGCATGATAGCGACTGTGATTGCTTAGATGATGACAGTATGATTTCGAAATAATGACGAAGAAAGATTGATGTCTATGGAACGACGAGGCGGTATGGCGACAATGGTGAGGCATTACGCAAGGGATGGTAATGATTAAACGTTACTGAAGTGATAGCGTGATGACGGTGCCATGACGACAGTCGGATGACAAAGTCGGAATGACGACTATGCCACGACCAGTAAGGCATCACGATGATGAACCCTTACCTAGTGGCCGAAGCAATTAGGCAACTTGGACCACTAGGTCGGAGTGGAGGGCATTACGAGAGCCAGATCACAAAGCTGGAATGACTATGACTGAACGACCACGACGGCTATGTGACAAGGAATATATGACGATGTATGACGACGACGGTATAACGAGAGACGGATGATCAAGCCGCAATAACGATGGTGCAATGACCACAGCGGCATCACGACCATGAGTCCATACCTAGTGGCCCAAGCTATTAGACACCTTGGGCCACCGGGTGCAGGGTAGAAGGCTCTCACTCTCGTCGTGATCTTACACTCGTCATACCGTCATCGTCACGATGATGGCATGAGGAGAGTAAGATCATGCGTTTAGGTTGCGACGACGGAACGACCACAATGGTATCATGACCAGGACCACATTCCTAGTGGCCCCAAATATATATAATTTCGGCCACTAGGTTGCCGAAAGAGGCTAGTTAGATATACAGCTAGATAGATAGCTACGTAGGCCCAAAGCAGCTGAAGTATGCAAATAATGCTATTTGCAATAAAATAGAAATTGTCGGTGAACGCCGAGCCTAATATTATACCCCTGGTAAATTCCAGGTGTGAATCTATGGAGTGGCCAGTTGCCATGAGCCATGGTTCGAGGCCCCAACAACAACCACAGCAATCTTCAGAGCTCGGAAGGTGCAGGGTTGAAAAGCAAGCGAAGAGGAAGAAGAAGAAGAAGAAGAAGCTGATCCCTTCCTGGTGGCTGGTCGCGCTACCAAAAACATGCCCAAGCACTCCGTCAGGAACCACAAGAAGTCATCGACGAAGAGCATCCCTGCAAGACCCGGAGAGTCGCGACAGAAATCACCATCCGCTACGACCATGGGGCGAATAGATGATCCTGTACCCATGACGTCCACTGATACGTTGGTCTACCTCGAACCACAACCATCAGCGATCAACATGAGCTTTCCGAAGTCGAGGAGAACTGCACTGTTAGCGGCCAAAAACATAATAACGAGGCCGGAAAAATCGTCCACCTCGCCTGTTCACAGCCAACTGAAAAAACCCACGGAATCGCTACCACTGACAACCAGTCCGACTACGGTCAAACCGAAAGAAATTTCGCAACCAGCAATTGAAGCAGCCTTCCCGACAGGGAGACTGGCGCCGTCACTAGCTTCAGAAATGAGCATAGCCGAACCTGGAGAATCTTCACCGTCGGAGAGCTCGCCCACGATGAAAGTTGCGCACACGTCAGCGGCCAGGACCACCGTCATGAACCAAAATAAACCGCTGTCCACTGCGACCACCAACATCTCGACGAAACGTGCAGTGTCGCCACTATCAGTGGCCCAGACCACTGTGGTGGAACCAAACAAACCACTGTCTTTAGCAAACATCGCTTCGGAAGTGCCCGCTGAACCGCGAGCATCCGTCACCGAGACAATGGCGACGAGTCCTAGCGAAATAGCATCATCAATGACCACACTAATCACGACAAAATCAAAACCGCTGCCACTACTGTCGGCAGAGACAGCCATGTTCGAATCGCAAGAACCGCCGACCTCGCGTTTCACTTCGCCCAGCCGTGGCAGGGACGTCGAGCCGACGTCGAGCCTGACCGAGTCCCCGGTGCAAAGCCTGTTCATCTTCGGGCACGGTGGATTCCAGCGGGTAGTGCTAGCCTTCGCCTGCGTGGCTGCGTTCGTGTCATACACGCAGAGCTTCTTGCTCGTTGCGGAGTCGCTGCCCGTGAAACACTGGTGCAAGGCGGACCAGCGACGCGTCTCCAGCTTGGTTGAGTTTTCGGCCGGGCGGATTAACGTTAGTGCACCGAGCTACAGCAACGAAAGCTTGGGCCAGTGCACGCGTCCCGACCCGTCACTGATCGCCAGCACAGGCAGCCCGCGGCAGGTAGGATTTCACAGCAAGTGTCCACTTCTTTTCTGGTATCCCAGCATAAGAAATCTTGCGGTAGCCGGAGAACACTGCCACTCTTGAAGTGTCATGCTGGGTGTTACCGTAACCTGCTTGACTTGAAATAACAACGCATTTAAAGAGGCAAGAGTTTAGCTCCTCTTTTCTGGCCTGCCGAAACTCGTGGCGCGGAGCGTTGGCCAAGACACGGCCTGGAACGTTAGCAGCCAGCAAGTATTCGGCATTCGCTTTCAAGCATGTGAGTGTCAAAGCACGTAGTCTTGTAAAGGGTTTGGAAGCAGGCATTAGAGCACAGCACCTCGCGTGAAGGCACGTACCGCAGTACAAGTTGTACAGCTTAGTCCATTCTTGGAACATCTGATTAGCATCCAATGCTCTGTAACGCCCACATTGTAGCGAGAAACACTACGATAATGTACGTAGATGTACGTCTATTATTGAGTGGCTATTTAACTTTTAATTTGAGCCAATACGATGCTTGAATGACCAATGCAATGTTCCTGGGCGACCTTGCACGTTTGCCCAAGACAGCAAGCTCATGCCTTTGAGATAAGCTACTGCAGCTTCTCCCTCACAAACATACGGCGCTTTGATGTACTTCCGCTCCCTACGCTCTGCACTGCAGCACTGCAGTAAAGATGGGAAGCTAGAGCGGGGATTCGGGATGACAATAAAATCTATCATGGAGACAAGAACAGAACCACAACCCTTTCAGAGTAATATGTTCGCTAATTCTAGAAAAAGGCAGTTCCCGTGGCAGAATGGGAGCCTTTACTGCATGTCACGACGTCAGATTAAGACCAGGTGTCGAGTCGAGATCAAGCGGCAGAAGTTCGAAGACGTGTGGACTAAAATCCGTTAAGTAAACCCGAGTGAAGTGAAGCTCGATTGCTTCGGAACCGATTAGTGCGTCCGTAACCTTTCGCCTTCTAGCTGGAGCTAGAAGGCGAAAAAATCGTGAGTACATATTGAGCCACTGCATTCGGAATGGTCGTAAAGACGGTACATTCGAATGGCTACCACGGAATCAGCCATAATATTTTTGTCAACGAGAACGAACAAAAATGCCTTCTTTAGCTTCATAGCCATGCGCTTATGGGCTGGTAGCTTAAAAATGATAGCGTTTGTTATACAGGGCGTACGAAGCGGACGAATGACATTAAGAACATAGGGCGATCGCTGGCGTTTGCGCCATTGCTTTTATTTTGTAATGACGATTGTTATAGAAGAAAATATAAAAATACTAGCGACCACCGCTACGGATCGCCTCTTCATCTTATTTATATGCTCGGTTTCTTCAGGTAAGCATTCACGTGTGAAAGAAAGAAAACATTTCTGTTGAAATCCAGTGTTCATCGTCTGTTCTCGTAGCGCACTGGTTGACGCTATGCGCAGTGTAATACCCGCGTCACACGGGCGTTTGGAAGGCCTTCCAATCGATAGCCAGTTGACTCAAAGGTCAAGTTCGAGCTGCTACACGGGCGGTTTCGAAGGCCGCCGAGTCAATTCTCTATCGAGTCAACGGAGCGCCTTACAACTCTATCGAAATCTCAATGGCCTTTGAGCAACGGAAACGGAAACAGTGTGAACATGCCCTCTCGTTCAAAGTGTGCTCGTACTATTGGTTGGAAAAAACAACTTAAACCAAAATGCTCTAAAATACTATATATGAGTTATTAATTATTCAACAAAGTATTTTTGCCACTTGATACGTACGAACTGCACATACTCTCGACAACAGCGACATGCAGCGACGCAAGCGTTGCTGCAGTTTCGCAACTCAACAATTTAGAAACTAAACATATATGTATGGCAGTGTATAAACATTTCTTTAGGTGTGTAAAGAATAATAAAAGAAATTATAGTGCTTTTAAGTGGTTTGAATGTTGCTTAACTTTTCGTGACATGAAAACGAAAGTAAAGATCCGCAGCGCCACACAATTTTACGAGAAACGCCTGAACCACTCAACGGCCTTTCGAAAGTGCCGTGTAGCAGCGCGACAACTCCTTTGAGTCGATAGAGTTGTGGCATTTCGAAGGCCGTCGACTGGAAGGCCTTCCAAATGTGGCCGTGTGACACAGGTATAAGATAAATAATGTAGTATTACTTAACGTTGATTATACTTGCGTGTTTTGAAGAAGCGACGTACGTTGTAGAGTGATAAAGTAAAGTTTAAATTATTCCGTAGGTTAACCTGCTGTCAGAAGCAAGTTGCGGGGAGAAGCTTCATTCCAGATCTGTTTGGCCTGAAGCGATCACGTTCAAATCAGTTCCACTGCACTTTTGAGCGCGCCGCTCTCCTGCTTCAGACGAGTTTGTTGGGCTGGTATTTCTTACTGTGGCTCAAGATATTCATTGCTTTGCAGGTGCCGTGCAATCGCTGGGAGTACGACAAGAGCAAGTCCAAGTCGTCCATTGTCGCCGAGTGGGACCTTGTCTGCCAGCGGAAACGGTTGAAACAGGTAAGCAGCGTTGGACGTTTTCAATTAGAGATACAGAAACACCATGAGGCGTACACGGTCTGTAGTTGACTGCATTCGATTTTCATCGGATCGAAATCGGAACTGAAATTGGTGCTGGCAGTAGACACTTATGGATCTTCAGCGCACTCAACTCTTCGCTCCAAAGAGTCACGCGCTTTTCCCGCACCTCAGGACATAATGGAACCCATGTCTGCATGACACGTTGGCAGAGATTACACACAAAGCATGACAGCCCGTGTAAATTAACTGAACAGTAAAGCGGACTGCTGAAAATTTCCCGGAGAGAAGTGAAAATTGCCGGTTTAGACAGCGTAAATAAGAATTTTACTGCTTATGAAAGAGAACATCATAATCAATTGCGTAAGCTCAGAGTGCCCAACCGAAACATTTCTCGTTCCGGTTTTCGTTGTGGTTCAAGAAAAATGGTCCCCTCCCGGTTAAACAGTGGGGCAAAACAAGAATGGTTAAAACTGGTTCGAACCGGTACAAGTTCACTTGCATAACCAAAAAAAAATAATTACAGGAGACCAGCATAATTTACGTTTTAGATCACAGAGTCGTCTAGCCTGCTACTCTTATTTGTAGAGGGAAGGGAAGTAGAGGAAAAGAATCTGCAGAACCCACCACCTCACGATGTCTGTCAACGGCAATGTTTTTAGGATTAAATTAATTAGCAACACAACATATTGCCACCGTTGAAACGGCTTATGCATGAAGCGTGGGCTGTAGCGAGACCCCTCTTTCGCGCTTACCTGATGACAATCGGTGCCCTTTAGCGCCGCCGCTGTGAAGCCTGCGTGTGTGTTCGGAAAAGAATGGAACGTTGCTGCAATAGCGAATGCTAAGACACGCGTAATTTGGCAACCGAACTTTCCTCTTGAACTTCGATGCTGATGATGATTTACTTGCATTGACGTTGAAAAGGGGCGGTGATAATAATCACCTAGCCAGCTGGAGTTATTCAAGTATGCTATATATGCTTTTCATTATAGCATTTTTGTGTACATCATCTTCATATTCTTTCTTCTTTTTCATAACTTCTCTATCTACCTAGTACCGATGCGTACGTTGTAATGACTCATTGGCAATGGTACTAGTGATGTTGCTTATTCGAAAATCAAGGTGAAAAAGGCGTGAAATTACAAATGAGGCAGCATAGCGAGCCACAGCTGCAATCAATGCATGGATGAAATACTGCAGTTGTAGTGTGTGAATTGAAAACGATTGTTTTATGTTTTTCGGAGACCGGAGTGAAAAAAAATTAACTTTCCGGTTCAGTTCCGAACAAAACAACCATTTCTTTCCCAGTTTTCAAAACATTTTTTCCCGGTTTTCGGTACGGTTCTGGTTCGATAACCTGCGTAAGCTACAACGGAGAAATTGCAGACATTTTTCCGCTGCGTCTGAGCTTGCACTATTAATTTAGTAATATCCTTTCAACGTCGAACCCAAATGTTAGCACATTGAAGTTACAATAATCCACTCACTTGGGTTGGCCGTAGTTACACATTTTATTGCTAAAAGTCATTTTAGCAACTGCGGCTTCATTCAACCAATCTCGAAAAATGCCCGTTGGAGCGCCCATATCTCGGGCATTCGTGAACCTTGTCTTCAAAAACACGCAACCTAGACGCTCGCGGCGAATGCGTGGGCCTTATGAAAATATCCGGGATATCCCGCGCACGTGCTTAGCAAGTGCCAACTGAACTATTGGCCCTGGTACTAATATATTTCATCTAGACACATCAATTGTTTTATTGAGCTAGAGTTCTCTCATTCGCGTTTTCTTTCTTTTTTTGCGCGGAAGCGTAAAGGCACGTTCACACCGAAGGCGGAGCGGACAAGCGGATCGGGCCAAGCGGCCGCGGATTTTCCGCTTTGCGGAAAATGCGCGGCCGCTTTGCCGGATCTCGCACGGACCGATTTTTTCCGCGCAGACAAGTTGGCCGCTTTGGCCGCAGCCAATCAGAACCCGACGCGGCGGAAACGCTGGCGAACGAATACAAACGAATGTCTTTCTCTGGGCTTTTCGCTTCTGTTCTTGAAAAGCGTCAAAACGGCAAGTTGGGCCAGTTGGTTCGGATCTATAGTAAGGTTTGTTGCAGCTCAAGACAAGACAGACAAAAGAAAGTATAAAACGACGACACGGCGCCGTGTCGTCGCTTTATACTTCTTTTATCCTTGTCTTGTGCTGCGCTGTAACAAATCTTGAACAGCGACTATACAAGTGGCGAGTAAAATGCCAACGACCTCGTATTCTTCGTCTGAGCTCATCATTTTGCAGAAGTAGATAGCGGACGAGAGCGCGCCAACGCACGACGAAAAAAATATCGAAAGTGCGCGAACAAACCCAAAGTGCCGCGAGATGGCGGCACGTCCCTGAAATTGCTAAAGATATTGCGAGATGCCCCGCCTTCCCGGCAGCGCGGACAGCCAGACAACGAGGCTGGTCTGAACAGGCGCGGGTGCTCGCCGCCTCGCCGCTTTGAAAATCCGCTTGTCCGCTTAGACGCTCCGCTTTCGGTGTGAACGTGCCTTAACTGGCCAACTAGCGTAATCGGCGAATGTTTGTTCAAAGTCTCGAAGGAAGCGGAGGAGGTTGCCATCTGAAGGTGAAGAAAATCGCGCGCCGTGCGCGCTGGGATGGATGGATGTTAAGAGCGTCCCCTTTGGAACGGGGCGGTGGTTTGCGCCACCTAGCTCGGCAAAGCAACGCCACCTAGAGGAAAGCCTAGGTGACATTGAGCGAAGCGGGGAAGGAGAAACGAAGTCAATTGTCACGGAGGAGGGAGGTAGGCGGAGGCGCGCTGGGTTGACCTCGTCTAGCAGTTGCTACAGGTTTTGTTTGCGATGGGGACGTACCGGGTTTGCCT
Organism: Dermacentor variabilis; assembly: GCF_050947875.1. NCBI lineage: Eukaryota > Metazoa > Arthropoda > Arachnida > Ixodida > Ixodidae > Dermacentor > Dermacentor variabilis. Next base: position 31,394,919 of record NC_134578.1, on the reverse strand, counting down.
CGTGACAACATCGTGTTCGCGCGCCGTGCTCTGTTTGTGCGAGTGAAACCGTGCGTCGGTGAGCCGGCGACGGCAGATCAATCTCAAGTGCGCAAGGGAAGAAAGCGGGGGAAGTTCACGTCTTCTCAATGAGGGGGGGGGAGGCGTGTCATTCTACGGGTTCCATTCCGGCGGCTGTTGCGTATGGCGCGGCTGCGCGAACCCTGTCTTGAATACCATCTGCGATACGGAGCGTGCAGGCGACTAGGCGCACTTAGGGCCGATAGCTTCGTGTGCGTTATAGCACGTATACGCTGGCGCGTCAGCCGCGTTAACGTGCTGTAACGTCACTGTAACTTTTTTACGCACGTTTACGTGGACGTTCTGTTGTCCGCCGGCTTTGGTTGCTAAGCCATTCTTCTCTTTTAAAGCAAAAGCTTTACTGGTCGCGGAATTGCGATTTCACCGTGGCGGTGCTCCGAGGAGGCACATGACGTCACAACGTGTGCCTCGCCGCGGATATTTCTCTCTCGCTCCCTGGTCACTACTGCGCATGCGCCACTAGTAGCACCAAGCCGCAGGTGTTCCGCCGCTGCGCAGCGCCGCGCCTGGCCGCCGCCGCGGTTTGGTATGACGTCACACCGCGTTCCTCGTCGTTGTGCTCGCCTCCACTCGCTTCGCCAGCTGCGCCGCATGCTTGATAACATGTCGGAGGATTGAAAAGGAGAGTTCGTGTGCACCGCAACCACAGTTGAGGCGGCAGTATGGACGGCGACAATTTTGATAAGCAGGGGGGGAGGCCTGGAATCGACATCGGAACGAGATGAAGAGGAAACGAATCGCCCAGGAAACAGACGAACAGCGCTGAACGATTGGCCAAACGCCGCAACATAGCTAGACAACTAGACTAACCTGGACTTGCAATCAAGAATAACCAAGGCTAACCATGCTATGCCTTAGCTTTCGCTACGTAAATCCTGGCATAGCAGAGCTAAGCCACTGCCATTTTTTTCTTTTGTTTGCGTTTTTAAGCACGTAAATGGATGTGTAAGTATCACGTGAGTACCCTGAATATGCAGCGTTCATGTTATTAGGTCTGTCGGAACATATCCGCGCAATATACGCAAAATGAAGTAGATGTATTAACATTAGGTGCATTTAGGTAAAGAGGAAATACGAGAACGCCTGCAAATTGCAAATTATTTTTGATGAAGAGGCCTGTTGGGGCCAATTGCCGAGATAGTGTACGGATGTGTAGATAGTCTACATTGTAATTTCGTTAATTTGATGCTATAATTATACTAATTGTGCCCGTACCGCTGATTTTACTTACCCTGCGACTAATTCTCGCTTCTTATCTAGTTGGTAGCTGCATTTCGGTAACTTTTCCAGGTTCGCACGACACTCCAAACTAACAAAATTGGCCCTTTCGTTCAGAGGTTACATGATAGCCGTATCCCAGTTTCACCAAACCCACAAGTTGACAGAGATAGGATTAAGGCACTTGCCAGAAGACGGGTAATTAGAGTCCGGCTGCGGCTTTAGTCTTGCAATGGACGTGAAGTTGCTTGACGACCTGAACTGACCCGTTTTTTTGTTCTGGTTCTCGCAGCTGATATGGGTTTGCTTCATGATAGGCGGCGCCGCCGCCGTGCCCACTCTTGGCCTCACAGCCGACATTGTGGGAAGGCGGCCAGTGCTGATAGGAGCCCTGATATTGCTTCTGCTATCCGGTACGGGAGCCTGCCTTTCCAAATCATTGGCCGGGTTTACGGCTCTGCGGTTCGTGTCAGCGGCATCGTCCGGCGCGCTCGACGTTACCTCCACGGTATGCATGCCGGAAATCTTTGGAGTAGAGTAGAGCGGTGATTGCGACTTGTTGGTGCGTCAGGAATGCGTAGGTTGGCAACTCACTCACGCTCACTAAGACTCACTCTCAATGAGACGTACCTATGCGTCCGAGCCTGATTGAGCCCGGATGAACAGATTTTTGGTAAGTGGAAACAGTGCCCGAGTATAAATGCGAGCGAGGGGCCCCGGAATAAAAGAATTTTGGTGAATCTGAGTTCGAGTGAACTTAGCCGAGTTGAATATTGTTAAATCCTAGCTCGAGTAAGCCTCAAACGAACGATATATATATATATATATATATATATATATATATATATATATATATATATATATATATATATATCACCATCATCATCATCAGCCTGGTTACGCCCACTGCAGGGCAAAGGCCTCTCCCATACTTCTCCAACAACCCCGGTCATGTACTAATTGTGGCCATGCCGTCCCTGCAAACTTTTTAATCTCATCCGCCCACCTAACTTTCTGCCGCCCCCTGCTACGCTTCCCTTCCCTTGGGATCCAGTCCGTAACCCTTAATGACCATCGGTTATCTTCCCTCCTCATTACATGTCCTGCCCACGCCCATTTCTTTTTCTTGATTCATATATATATATATATATATATATATATATATATATATATATATATATATATATATATATATATATATATATATATATATATATATAGACCCCGGTTATCACCCCCCCCCCCCATTGTGTCATAAAAAATCTTTGTATACCTGGATTATTTGGACGGATTTCTTTATTTACTTCAGCAAAAAAGTACATCACAAACTATGATAGATCAATAGGCTAAGCTGATGGAAGCCCATAATCATAGGTAGACAGTGGCGCTCGTTTTAACAGGCATGATGGTCTGAAAACTGATAGGAACATGAATAAAAGAAAATACAGGATGCTGTGAACTTGAAGCTAGGCAACAAGAAGAATTTGCTTGCAACTACGCAGGTATTACTACTTTAGTGTTATGCGCCCGGGTATTCTATAATTTCGCACCAGATAATTACAACTTTTCCTTCCGCTGAAGCATGTCGTCGCTGTTCAAAGGACCCAACATCAGATCTCCTTGTTTATATTCATGTGTTAAACACACGCTCACGCATTCTAACGTTAGGCTGTGGATGCAGATGTTTCTCAGTGTCTTCTTGCATTAATGTCACGTTGTCTAACGAGTGCATAGCTAAAGGCTTCCGGCGTTGAGAGACGTTTACAAAGCAGGCTCTACAAGCTACGCTTGACGTTTCTGTTTTTCTAAGACAGGCTTATGGTGGCGGAGTGTGGTCATTCCTCGTCAAAACTTCCCTCTCTCGTTCATTATTAATTCATCGCCCGTATCGCTTTCCCACGCACAGGGTAGCAATTCACATCGCTTCCCGTCTGCCAAAGCTCCATACACCTGTCCTCTTCTTTTCTGTCTCTCTCTTTGTACCTTCTGAAACCAGGTGCTGCTGTTCGAGTCCACGCCATCTGGCCCGCGAGCGTCTTTCGTGGCGGCCTCCGTGAGCCTGGCCACGGCCATTTCCCCCTTGTTCGCCATTGCCGTGAAGGAGATGTCCTCGACCTGGCGCATGCTGCACGCCCTGCTACTGGTACCAGCGCTATTGCTGACGTTCCTGGTGTGCGCCATCGAAGAGTCGCCCCACTGGTGCCTATACAACAAGTGAGCTATGTAGGTTGTCGAAACACGCTCATCTACGCCACCCAATATGGTCAGAGCTTCAGGGGAACGCCAGGCACGTGTTTACACCAGTATGATCCAACCTTTCTTTTTAAAATTTATTCCACTCGATACAGATAATCCCAGAACTGCTACAGTATGACATTAGGCTGAATAGTGGTCGCAGTTCTATCCCGAGGGCAGTGTCATGGTAAGCATAATCGATGTAAACACAAATAAGAGGTTTATAGATGAGGACAGCTTTCGAACTAAGCCGGTCTAGTTATCGATTAGAAAAATCACAAATGAAGAAATATTCGCGTTAATCATTGAAGATGATTGTCAATCTACGCGAAAAGCCTGAACGAGTAAACGAAAGAGTGAACAAGTGAGAGAGAGCGAGCGAACGTTTTCCTTGCTGGATCCGACCAGCGATCATTGACCGACTACCGACGAACCAATGAAACGTCCAAACAGGCAAGGAAACCTGCATACTCGCTTTAAGATTACGGCATAGGATGACCTTAACGGGAAGAATACACCATTTGTACGGAATATGGGAGAACGGGAATATGGGAGAACGCTGGTACCATACGGAGCAAAGTCTTGGTAAAGAAGGTATAAATTCCCTTTTACTGACCATGTTTTTCTGGAAAGACAGCATTTATCTATACGGATTTTCAACTACGTTCTATGTCCTCTTCGGTCATTCTGCCACATTTACGTTGGGTTGAATGATTACGGTGCGCCTTGTTTTCTTTTGTTGTGTGTATTAGGCGGGACTTAATTAGTGCTGCGGTTAGGTACTGAAGAAAAGGAGCCAAGATTCAAGTTTAAGTGAGCCAAAAGGAGCCAAGCATTTTATTATTGCTCCAGATTTGTCATCACCACATCACCACTAGCTGGCTAAAACTCCTAGTCTTAGCGCTATGGCTAAGTCGCTATGATGTTGTGCTGCTGAGCACGAGATCCCGGTCGCGGATCGGCCGTATTTCGATGGGGGCGAAATGCAAGAACGTCCGTGTCCCGTGCATTGGTGGCGCGCTAAAGGTTCCCTGGTGGTCAAAATTACTCCGGAGTCCCTCGCTACGACGCGATTCATAGTCGAATCACGATTTCTGGAAGTAAAACCCCGAAATTTAATTTAGGGCTAATTCTAGTAGACATACATAAATACCCCAGAAAGTGGACGAGAAAAGGGCGCCGCGGTAGCTCAACTGCTAACAGCGTTACACACGTAATCCGTAGACGTGGGTTGGTAAACCACTTGCGGGCAGTTTTTTTCATTCACGTTCATTTCCATTCATGTATAATTTCTTTATTACAACTAACAGCTAAACATAATTTCCCCTATGCTGTCCGTGTCATTGTTGGCTTCCTATGATCCGACTGATAAAAATCGGGCGCATCAGTTTCCCTTCTTCTGGTTCATATATATCACACATGGACGTTGCGAAGATGCCGCTAGATCACGCTGCGTGTACAGAAAGAATCGCGGAAGAGGATCCCGCCTACAGTACACGCCTCATACATGACGCGTTTCGGCAGTGGCCGTATGGCTTGTCGCTACGTTGCTTGGTTGCAGTAACGTCGACAGATATCCTGCGATTTTTGTTTTGTTTTGCAGGAATCGTCTAAGCGCAGCTTTTCACTTTCTTCTTTTTTTCGCAAACCACACGCAGCAAGTTCGACGATGCCGAGCGCGTCATCTTGTGGGCGGCTCGCCTCAACCTCGAGGACCCGGACCTTGTGCGCGACCGACTCGACCGGATCCGCAAGGACGTCGAGTCGCGCGGAGGCGGGACGTTCCGATCCGCGAGGCTTCTACGCTGCATCACGTCGCTGCACATGTGCTCCCGCTGCTTCGCCCTGTTCGGATGTTGGTTCTTCGTGTACATTGCCTACTACGCCCGGGACTACGAGAACCTACCCCCCTGGGTCGGTGCTTTCATCTACACGATAACACTTAATTCAATTCAGTCTGTGTTACAATACCTGCGGTGAAAGGTTAAACAGACAGCTAAACGGACAGTGGCCATTTTAAGTACCGGTAACGAAGCCGGCAAAAGGGGCAGCTTTGCGAAGGCAGCATCTAAGTCAAAAACGACGCGCGCAACTTCGCCCCAAAGAAGATGTCGGCTGAGCAGAATGCCTAGAAGCTCGACGGGAAGGTCGCCTTCTCAAAGCAAAACCTAGTCACGTTTTGTTATGCGCGAATGTAAGTGAAGCTGTCTTTTCCGCAGGTTCGCATACACAAAGTGTTGAAATACAGCAATAACATGTGTTTTCTTAACTTTTCCTTGTTGACCCGAGGGGGAATCGTACCACAGATGAATCTGCCAGATGGATTCAGATGTGTTCCATTCCTTGGGCTCCGAGCTGTTTTCGTAGTTGACAACGTAGACTGCCTATAATGCTGGCCAGAATGGGAACACACCCTCTATTTCTATTCAAGTTAGCTTAATCGAAAACATATTGTTGCGCGTTAGATCGCGTTACTGTGTGCATTTTTCTTGTTTTTTTCTCTCTTCCTTCTCCTTTTATTCCCTTTACCCCTTTCCCCAGCACAGGGTAGCCAGCCGGTATTTACACTGGCTAACCTCCCTGTCTTTCCTTCCCTTTTGTATCTCTCTCTTAATCGAAAACAAATGGTAAACGTTCCCAATGAGCTTTGTTTGCTTATTTGTACATTTAAAAGGCCCTACAGGATTTTTAGCAATACACTTTCTGTGGCGGTGCAATCTAGAGTGCTCTGTTAAATTACTTGCCGTCGATGCCGCCATCGCCCATGACGGAGGCATGAAGGGTCGTACACACGTCACTGAAGCATATACTGATATTTAGACGCTACAAGTTCACGTATATAAGATGCGGGAAAGAGTCGTCAAACATTAAAAACTAAACTTATCTGCCGCGTTTGAGCGTTGATGCACAAGAGAGCGACGCATATTTGTTGTCGTACGTATGCTGCCTGAAGCAACGCCAGTCCAAAGCAATGGAAATGGCGTGTCGGCTTTGGCGACACTGCAAAAAATGCCAATTTCTTTGCAACGGAGTACTAGCGCCATCTGTCCCCACACGACGTCTTTTACCGTAGCGGTTATTGATGGCACGATTGCGCTTTTGCAGGGACATCGCGAGCTCTATGTCTCAGCATTTCTCAACATGAAGACCCAGTGTGAAAAATACCCACGTGATACTTAAAGAAGGGAATTGCGCTAAAAAAAGACACGGACGAGTAAGGACATGGACTTTACTCATGTCCTTACTCGTCCGTGTCTTTTTTTAGCGCAATTCCCTTCTTTAAGTATGTACGACCGACTCGCCCAACAACGTGCTCTCCTGAATTACGTACCCACGTGATAACGCCCGAACTGTTCTTCCCAGTGAGATGAAACGTAGTGGAAGTCTACAACACCATTAACTCTCAGTGAAGTGGGTAAACGGGATAGAAACGGCTACATGTTCGTCCGGAAAAGGGCAAGTCTAGACAGGCCAGGTGCATCATATCAGGCGATGACGTTATCTTCGTTCAATCTACAAGTGTGCTTTAGGCCTCGAAAAGCACCGCGGTGAAAAAAAAGAAAATATTCAAGTGGCCAAGATATAATGGTTTCTGGCTAAGAGGGGGCCTGTTTTTTTCAGCTTCCGAGTGTAAATCCCATTTCCGTATGAGGGGATTAGGCTCTCTATGTCTGCTATATGTGCTTGTTGGTGATTGGTATTATACTGATTTGTTGCCGGGCAGCCTCAACGACATGAACTTAAGAGGGACGTGAGACCACGCATAAAACTGTGTGTTGTCTTATGTGCCTTCTATGTCCCTGTAGTTTAGCTTGCACTGCGACAAACTAGAAGATTGCCATCTCCCTTACTTTTCATGGAATGACTGCCTTTAAGGGCCCCGACTCGCACGCCCAGCTTCAAGCGGCCGTGTGGTTCGTGGTGACCGGCAACTTCCCGGCCATGGCTGTCGCCTACGGCTTGACGCGGCGTCATGGCGGCTTGCGTTCCTTATTTTCCCTGCTGGCCGCCTGCTCCATGATGTCGGCGCTTCAGTCGGCCCTGGTCGCCGCGGGTGGCCGCTTGTCGCTGCTTCTGGTCTACTGCAGCTCCGTGATCATTCTCAACGTCGCCTACGTCGCTCTAGTGGTGCACACTGTCGATGCGTTCCCTACTCCGGTGCGAAGCCTGGGCTACTCCGGTGCGTTCATGTCCGGCAGGATCGGAGCCATGATGGGTGCGCTGTTCCGGGAGTTCGAGTCTATGCCGCTGCCCACTAGCTTGATACCCACGGCTGTAACGTCACTGGGTCTGCTCGCTTTCGCGGTGTATATTGTGCTCGCGCCGCCTACTCCGACGGAGTTGATCGCGGACGAAGGGTCACCGGTTGTTCGGGACAAGTCGGGCGAAGTGATTTCGTCAGAGGGCAGCCCGATGTCCTGGAGGGTGCACAAGAGGCAGTCTCCTACGGAGTCGGTGCATTCAGAGTATAAATGAATGCCTTAGTAGTAGTGTTGCGCGTGTCTGGCTCCTTCCACGAAACTTTCTTGATGACCTGTGTGGACCTCAAGATATTGACTGTCATGACCCCGAGAACTGACAATAACCGTAATGTTACCCTGCGCTTCTGTGCCAAAGCGCAGTTTTGTGTGGTGAACTTGGCACGCTCATTGCTAGGGGCCATCAAACACGTGTCGATGTTAGTTGGCCACGTTTTTGTGATTATTTAGTGTATCGACGTTTAGATGGAAGTTGCGAATTGTCCGTGTTGGAAAAGACACGTAGGTGTGTTTATGGATAAGACTTCGTGCCGTGAAGTTTTGCTCGTGCTTCTGTATCAGGGGCGCGCACAGTAGTGTGCAAAATGCGATACACCAACGCGCGCTGTTTGACACAGAACTGATGCTCCCAGAGTGCTCATACGTTCTGCAGCTTTGTTGCAGGCGATTTGTGAGGTCTACTGCGTCACCGTTTCACAACTGAGAACATGCTTAAAATGCAACAACCTTCTCAGAGAGACCAATTCAGTGCTGCCTTGTGGGAATGCCAATGGAGACTTTGCACGGCGACAACTTCGAATAAACAGTGCCAAGAATGTAGGTTACTCGGGTAACCTGGCTTTTGTGCAAACTGTCGCTGATGTGCTGTGTTTCTCCTTAAAATTTAATGTGCGATAAACGCACTATGCCTTGCAACAGGAATAGCAACCTTCCATGCAGTATACGCACGTTTTTTCATACAAGGGATGGACGGATTGCGTATCTGCTTCCAGGAACACGTGTTAGAAAAATTGCGAATGCCTGCACGGCCCTCAATCTCCGTGGCCAGGGTGAGACTGACCGCTAACCTGAATTTCGAGCCATCATTCGTCTTAGCGGCTAATCTAAATTTGAGAAAGAGCTCGCACTGACGAATACGTGATGCTTCATGTCGATTTATCTCTATATTATCTAAAAGATCAGGTATAGAGTTTCGCAGTAAGATCACTAAGGGTGAAATCTTTCGCTGCAACCATTCAGCTAGCGCGTGAACTTCGCTTGCTGCAAGAAAAATTTACTACGACATGGCTTTGGTTGCTTCAAAAGGCACATTGCAGCGCCTCGTATATTTTTCCGAGTAGTGAAAACGCTTTTCTTGCAAGCCTCAATGTTTCGTTCGAGTAACAAGCTACTTCGGGTTCGAAGTTATCTTGATTACGTCATTGCCAGAGCTTATGTCCTGATTCTTAGGAGTATGCATTCCATGAGGTGTAAAGAAAGAAAAAAAAACAGGGATAAATAAAAGACTGCGAGGTTAACCAAGACCGAGCCCGGTTGGCTACCCTGCTCGCGAGGAAGGGTTAAAGGGAAGGAAAGATCACCGGGGTAGTATGTCCTACTCCAAAGAAAAGCTCCCCTTAGCGCCCATGCATTGAAATCGGTAACTCCCAGGCCGCAGTCAAGTTGCTACTCTGGACAAGAGCGACGGCGCAGATGACGAAATGCAATTCAGACAAGACGCGCAATCAACGCATCCAGAGCCTCCCTCAGTTTGGTGGGGCCATCTTGGTCCTATAACGTCCTATAACGCAACGCAAGTTTTCCTCCAAAATTTCATAAATATCTATCAGACCTTTCTCGGAAATATGCGTAATTAACTTTACATATTGTCAATACTTGCGCGCTATACGTAGATGCTTGTTTTATTTTTATTATCCTCTTTATAAATTTTATCCTTACAGAAATGACCGGTAGGAACTTAACATAACTACATGCACTTCTCGAGATCTTGTGAGTGAAGCCAGTGTATTCTTGTTAAGCATGCAGCGATCGCCATGTTTTATTCCTTTGCTTTCAATTAGGTTCAGCATCAACCGAGCACCCAACTCGTGTATGCCTCACTGGGACGTGTGTTATCGGCCATAAATGGATTCTCTGCAGTTTAGGTCGACCACATGACCAAAATTCTTCGAATCCTATAAGTCTTCGCCTCACATTCGGTTAAATCAGATCAGATTGTGTGTGCGTGTGTGTGCGTGTGTGCGTGTGTGCGTGTGTGTGTGCGTGTGTGTGTGCGTGTGTGTGCGTGTGTGTTCGTGTGTGTGCGTGTGTGTGTGCGTGTGTGTGTGTGTGCGTGTGTGTGCGTGTGTGTGTGCGTGTGTGTGTGCGTGCGTGTGTGCGTGCGTGTGTGTGCGTGCGTGCGTGCGTGCGTGCGTGTGTGTGCGTGCGCGCGCGCGCGCGTCTGTGTGTGTGTGTGTGTGTGTGTGTGTGTGTGTGTGTGTGTGTGTGTGTGTGTGTGTGTGTGTGTGTGTGTGTGTGTGTGTGTGTGTGGTTAAATTCCTGAAACGGCGCCGTGGGTTTTGATTGCCAATGAGAATTCATGCGCAGAAATTATTATTTTTTTTTGTTCAATGTTACACTACCGCGCGCATTGCACAGCAGTTATCGAGCTACAGAGGCAGTTGCGGAATGCCCCAGAATAATTTTGGCAACCGGGAGTCCTTAAACGCGAACCTGAAGTGCTTCAATTGCGCCTCCACAAGAAAGGCCACCGCCGGGACTCGAGTCCGCGACCTCGAGCTCTGCAGGCGACCGCCGCAGCGACAGAGCCATCGCGACCGGTATATTGCATGGTAGCAATATGTGCTACAGACGCACAGTACGAAGGATTCTGAACCGATCTCATTTCAAACTCTTCTCTTTTTTTCGCCCTTTGTCTCGCACTCTTGCGAGACACCGCTTTCGCTTGGATCAACTACTCGGTGAGACTCACAACAGAGGAATACAGCAAGCAAAATGCATCGTCGCAATATGTGGTCTCTGAGTGACGGGGGGGGGGGGGGGTGGGAGGGGGGGTACGGGCAGCGATCGTGGCGTCCGTTATCTTGTTGCCACTTTATCAGCAACAGAATTGCCTTATCTGAAACGAGAGAGTGTGAGTGATAGCGCCACCACATGGACTGACAGCTTGCGATCGCCGTGCTAGCGTTAGCTGATAAAACTATTGCGCCGCGTCGAGCGCTGGCGACGACGTCCGGAAAAAGCGGAGGCGTGTTGTGCGCGTGCGAGGCCTACATACGCGATATTCACTCGCTGTGTCGTCTTCCCTGCGTGTTCGTGACGGTACCGGCATGGCTTTTTGAGTAAGTGATACAGCGTCAGACACGATGCTTTTTCTCTTTTTACCCCCTCGGAGTAGAGATAAATCTATGCCGCCTAACGTAAGTTCTTCAAGGTGTTTCTTTTGCCGCGACTGTTGCCATGTGGCTGTTGGCAGACGGCAACGGTTGCAGTAAATGTCCAAATGAGCTTGGAAGAAGAGAAGCACGATGTTCTGACGTAGTGTGATGTGCGACAGCCACATTGTTGCGTGGAGCTGTCGGTAGCGTGTGAACTGAGGATACTGCGAGTCGTACGTCACAGTGACGCCGAAATAAGCTTCGCAGAAGGGGAAAGTTTGGGCTGGTCGGTGGATACTGAACATTGTGTGCACGTTACATGACGGACAGGTCAGGGGGATTAAGTGCGAAGACGAAGCACATCGCCTTCTGCGTCTCAGCTTACTAGTTCTACATAAATACATCTCGTGGCAAGTTCATTTGAGTCAGAACGAGACTACGATACGCTGACTCGTTGTGTTGGACATCCAAAGAAACACAGAGCTACGCCATCGTGGAAGGCTTCGGTTTAATTTTAACCACTTAGGATATTTAAAGCTGCCCGCAAAACGCCAGGTACCCGAGACTCTCTCTGTTTTTGTTTCGCCTTGGTTCAAATTCGGACGTCATGGCCAATAATGAAACATATGACCTGCGGTTTACTGCAGCGGAAGGCCACGGCCACTAGGGTAACGTAGCGGATTGTTTCAAGGTGTTCAGGCAGGCGGTTGACTTGAGTTTGTTGAGTGTCGCCTTTCAAGAGAATGGCAATGAAGATATATAAAACACAATGCAAAGGCTGCATTTTTAGCCAGCGTATCTTGATAGCTGAGACGTTCGCGACCCGTCAATGGAAAGCCGGGCATCACACGATGCTGTTTGCAATACGCTGTAGATTGGCCTACCTGCCACGGCCGCAATGCGTACCTGTGGCGGGGTGCGCTTTTGAGACGAAGACAGAGTAAGACACTCAGATAAACAAATGGGAGCGCTTTTGACAACTGACACAGAGATGAAAGTCATTAGCAGCGAAGGAGCCAGATATGTCAGCACACCATCCGTTTCGCTGACGGAAAAAGAAATTAGATTCTTATCAGTAAGGAAGATAGGACGCGTCACTTGGCTGTACGACGACGCGTACATGTATAAACGCTTAATGCTTCAACAAAAGACAAATTTTTGTGCTCGCGCACACCTTCACTGCGACAAAGAATAATAAATAATGCCTTTCGCTGAGTAACAGATGCGCAGAACTATCGCGGACGCAATCCATGCCCGTTTTCTTGATACTAGAAAGGCTTCCAGAAGTTCGCGTGCAGTAGTTTCTTGGCATCTTCCCAGAATCCTAAATCTTGCAAAATGGAGGTTCACACTTGTAAGCCATGACATGCGCTGCGCACACATGCATTGCCTGTCTTCTTAATTGAAAGCTCGTGCTTCCCTGGTTGGTCAATAGTGAACCGCCAAGTTTGACCCATATGCGCCCTCTCACATGGTGGTGATGTCAAGGAAAGAACGCCTGTTGCGCAATTCCTCTACGTCATGTGGCATGCTTCTTTTGGTATTAACGTTTTCGTTTTGAATGCGTGGGCACAGGTAAGCAAGCTTGTGCTGAGCAAAAATTAAAAACGAAATGGTACGTTATACCTGCCTGCAACCTGCTTGGCGTTGTGGGGTATACCAGAGCTATGTAAGCTGGTTTACTACTCCCCCCCCCCCCTTGCCCCTATATAAACGGGAATTGCGTCATGAACGCCAGTTTCTCCCCGGGTGCTTGGTAGGCCAAACGTCCTAGAGAAAAAAAAATTAAGCATGTTGCCACGGCAACGGTTTTGTGGATGCGCGAGAGGGGAAGCGCCATCGCGCTTGTCGTCTGCTCTGCGCTCGACGAGCGCATGACTTTCTCTGCAAGCGCGAACGGAAACCAACATCGCTTAGATTTATTTCTTTCAGATTGTTTTCCTCTTTCAGATGTTTTCAGCACCCTTCGGCTTCTAATGGAAGAGCGAGCACGTCGTGGCCCGCGGCTATTTTGTTTCGGCAAAACATAAGTACGCAAGAAAACGTGGTTTATTCACTGTTTTCGTTAACAACCTATGACATTTTTCATACACGATACAATAATGCGGAGCTTAGTATCTCATTATTCAACACAAATGGGCCCGTTCTCTACCACGATCATATATACATAAGACAGCTTCCTGCAATTTATTATAGAAAGAAAAATATTGCTACAGAGGCGATGTTTGTTCGCTGTGCACAACACCTCTACCAAAGTAATTCTGGCGAAATTGTTTGTGAATAATAAACGATGTTCTAGAGCAGCCAACTCACATCTTTCGCATGCTAGTAAAACGACTTCCTTTTTTATGCCGTACAAAGGGTATACTTGCTAGTCCAAAAAACCATGCTATACCTAGTAAATTTTAAGAATAGCTGTGCTCGTGCTTATGTGCCGATAAATATTATCAAATTATATTGAAGATATAATTTTAGCTTTTCTTTAGCGATGCAACATGTAAGACAGAGCTGTAATATTGCTAACAAGGTATCATTACGAAATTCCTCACAATTCACATTGCCGGTGTTTCTTAAAATTTGTAATGCACTTGGTTCGTTCTATCATGACCTAGGAATAAATGACACATTTCCAAGACAACTAACAGAATTTCGATGTCTACACAATAATGAGGCGCAAGCATTAAACTTAAAACTTAACATCCGACGCTATCATGTCTTCAGGTTGCGTGCAAGTCGTACTTTGCGATTTTTCCGACGCATTGTACTTTGAGAAATTCAATTGGTTCGATAACATGTGCTACGCGGAGGGTCTGCGTGGTTGGGTATGCGTGGTTCGTAAATATTATTCCAGAAACGACGCAGGACGCTGTGCGCGGTACGCCGACGCCTAATTTTCTGCGACACAGGGCCCTTACCGCTTTCGCGGTAGTATCTCGTGTCAGGATGCAGAGTTTTTTGGGGTTAATCATCGATCATGACCTCTGCTGAAGTCCTGATGTGGCCTACCTAAAGAAGCGCCTGGTAGCCATCTCTCATCTTTTCAATTTTGAGAGTATACGAAGAATCGACGACAAAAAGAAATTCTGTCCTCTAGGCACAGGTTGAAAAGTGAAGCGCACCTCGGTAGTCACGCGTGTAACTCGAACTTCTTGTAATTCAAAACGCAAACGCTGATTGCTACGAAGCTGATTTATTTTGGCTTCTGCCGTGTTCATGAATGCTGAAAGGTGCTAATGTCATGCCAAAAACTGGTCACCGGAACGATCTCCAGCGTCTAACCAGTTTGTGCAGCGAGCATTCAAAAACAAAAATGTAAACCATAAGGTCTTACGTGCCAAAAGCACGATCTGATCATGAGGGACGCCGTATAGTGGGGGACTCCAGATTAATGCTGACCACCTGGGGTTCTTTAACGCGCACATAAATCTAAGCATAGACACTGCTTTTGCATTTCGCCCCCATCCAAATGCGGCCACAGTTGCCATGCAATCCGACAATCTCGCGCTTAGCAGCACAATACCAAAGCCTATTCGCAACCACGGCGGGTAGCAAACATTCAAACACCTTCAGAAAATATAAATCCGGAAGTTTTCTGCTCGTGGAAAAAAATTAAGAGCGACCGCTAACGTATACTGAAGCAAAATTTCCGTCTGTGCATCAGCTAGCGTCAATCGCTTCATGGGCAATGCAACAAGCAGCTTCAGTTTTTTTGCAACACTGAAGAACAATGCCCCCCGCCAAACCAAAAAGATATTCGCAAGAAAGAAACTACTGACGATATTTCGTTTCGTCCTACAGGTCTTTTGATAAGGACAGCACTTTTTTCTTCACAACGACAGCAGAAAAAGTGTGCTTACCCCTTGTCCGCCGGGAAACGGAAATATTTAGCCCTTGTGTTCCTCGCCCAGTTGCCACACCACACATCCGCGCAGCACACCTTGTGTCCTTTCCTCAGTGTTTCCGACATTGCCGGAACGTTCGCGGGCATGGAAAGAAAATGTTTTAACTGCAGAACATCCGAAACAGTGCGCACCTGCATAGAAAGCGGCAGGAGCTGACGAACACAATGGCAGCCGAAGCGATAAGAGTGAGAGCGCCGCTTGCTGGCGCTACAAATGAAGCGACTAAATAAAGATATAGGGCGCCGAAAAAGAAAATATTCGAAAACGCATTTATTTCTAAACATAATTGCGTCACTTTCCATCATTACTACGTAGGTTGAAAAGTAGTCAACAGTTCGACGAAAGTTCGTCTGGTCAGGTAACATGATCATGACTTTCACCTGACTTGGTCAGTGACCGCAATTTCTTCATCAGTAGTTTGAAAAGATTGATCCACATCTGCGAAATTGGCTGAATTTTCCTTTGGCTACCAGTGTTACGGTGACGCTTTATTGCCGATGCCGAAACTAGTACTACTGTCCACCCATTGGGTATACTTTATGAACGTAGGACAGTGCTTCACTGCAGGGGGGGGGGGAGATATTTTGGAAGTTTCCGCCTGGTGGATGGTTAACTTCGGCCGTCACTGATTGGCTGGAAGTTTTACGATTCTGTTCTGAGAAGAACGCAGCGCTATTATGGAATGCGAGCGTGCTTCTCTTGCACTTTCAAATAGCAGGAGACAGGCGTCATCTGGAACACTAGGACTTCATTCGGCATGCCGAACGAGTCTCTTGTTGGGCCGAGCCCGTCCCTTTATGTATGACGCCGTTCGCGTTCTTTAAGGTATCTGAAACCAGTCCCAAGAACAACAACGGATAGCCGACTGCAAAAAAAAAAGAAAATTGGCTGAAGGCTTAGCTTGGTTAAGCCTGGAAGATGGCGAAAGCAATACCCTTGGCGGCGCTTTGGTTCGGCTGATGGTGTGGACATGGTTGCCCTATGTTAAACTTATGGCTATACATCATCCGACATAGCGCAAGGCAGCGCGCCGACCACTGCGAGGAGCCGAGCTGTAGCCCCATTTATCCTCCTAGCGTGACGTCACACCAGCGAGCGCCCTCTCTCGGTAGCGCCGCAGCCGCGGCGCGCAAGGCTTCGCCTCCACCATCGATGCCGCGAGCTGGGACCCCGTCTCTCGGTGTGGCGTGACGTCACACCAGCGAGCACCCTCTCTCGGTAGCGCCGCAGCAGCGGCGCGCAAGGCTTCGCCTCCACCATCGATGCCGCGAGCTGGGGCCCCGTCTCTCGGTCTGGCGTGACGTCACACGGTCACGTGAAGCGCAGCTGTGTAAGGAGGCGCCACGACCACCGATGAGGCGAAAGTGCGAGCAGTATTGCTTTCGCAATAAAAGAGTATCACCAGTTGTTTGTGAAAACTCGCCAGCATCTGTGGGCGCAAACCTGTCGTCGGCAGCAGCGAAACGCGAACGAAATCTCCATTGGCTGCGACGCCACGTCATGAACTACGCCTCGACGGAGCAGAGCGGGCGAAAATAAGAAACAACTGCTGCTACGAGAAGGCGCCAGGTGTTGCGTGAGGGGAGAGGGGCATCGCCGTGACGCGATGTCATCCTCGCTCTCGGAAGTCTGTAATCTGCGCGTTCCTTGTCCACGCCAGCTCTCGCCTTTGTTCTAACTACGCCTCGATAATCGCTATAAAGAAATCATTGCATAAAAAAATTCACCGAAAATTACGATACTCCCTAATGCAAAATTTTAGCGCAGCTATATACTGTGTTTTCATTTCGCGATATAGTGAAGCAAAGAATTTGAGAGAAACTTGCAGCAAAATCGGCAATCATCCAAAATCTCATGTGTGGGTCAAGGACATCGGCTTTTATGCGTGATTCGTCGAAGGTTCCACTGTATTTCTGGTGTCGTGCGTATTCCAGGAAGTACTACACAATTCTGAGCACCCATACAATCAGGTTACAAAACAATAGCAAACCACGACAATCGGAACAAGCGTGAACGGCACCACATCAATCAAGCGCGATCTAGAGGTGATAGGAGGAGATGATAATTCGCAACGAGTGGTCGGGCGGGTCCGCATGACGCCAATTTTCCGCGCAGACGTCACTGAAAAGGTCGTTTTCATTTCTCTCTGCCGTTCGAGGCTCGCGTCTTTCATCTCCGGCTTCACGTTCGCTCTTTCATCTTTCGTTGTGATCGTTCGCTCGGTTACGCCGCCGACACCGACGCTCGCCGCCGGAAAGGGCGCCGAAGAGCTGCCCACTAAAGAAAAGAACAATAAATTCGAAAGGAAAAACGTTGGTGGTAGTGAGTTTCGAGCCTACAATCCCACGCTCAGACGCCGAATGTCTCACTTACTGGGCTAAAGCAACCCCTCCTAGACAGCAAGCCTATACATTGTGCTTTATGACGTCATGTTACTTGGACCGAAATTTACCTTGCCAAGCCCGGCATGACGAGAATGATGACGTCGATCACTGCGGCTTACTCGGGAGCGTCCCCATTAGCTTTTACGGCAGTCAGGCAAGGTAGCAAGGTGTCACGATTGAAATGCACCGGCCTCATGCTACCTAGGAGTATGAAACATCGTTCCAGCGCACAAATGAACAAGGACGAGAAGAGAAAGACAACACGAACGCCAGACAAGAAAGACAACACCAACGCCAGACAACACTGGCGTTCGTGTTGTCTTTCTCTTTGCGTCCTTGTTCATTTGTGCGCTGGAACGATGTTTCATAATGCTAATCACAACCAACTAGCCCAGCTGTCCATGCTTAGCTACCTAGGAGGCTTTGCCATGCATATCAACGCGTTCAATTGCCCGTTAGGAGTTGGAAGGACTGCTCAGCGGTGTTCAACTGGACAAAAATGCTTCCGCATTCACGACTCATAACAAGTGCTTAGGTGTCATCGACTTTTATTGGAAAAAAATATTGGGTAGCCGGTTAAGTTAAATTATGGGGTTTAATTAAGAAAATGAATTATGGGGTTTTACGTGCCAAAATCCCGATCTCATTATGAGACACGCCGTAGTGGGGGACTCCAGAAATTTGGACCACCTGGGGGTTTTCAAAGTGAACCTACATCTATCTACACGGGTGTTTTCGCATTTCTCCCTCGTCGAAATAAGCCCGCTGCGGCAATGGTGATATTCATGCACGCGATGCATGCATGGTTAAACGGCAGCTTTTCACCATTTGCAGAACGATACCAAAGTAAAGCTTGTGGGCAGTGCGGTCGCGAAGATATAAGCATGTTGTTCTTACACACGATTTTAACAGGCAACTCCTTCTGACCAACTTTAAGGGCCATTAGCGTCAAAAAAAAAAAAGCTAAGCAAGAAAGAAAATGGCAGCCATTTACAGGGACACCCTGTGTAACGGGTGCTGTGCAATGAATGCGTTGTCATTAAACGGGTCTTACCGGAGTGATGACGATAGATAATTGGAGTGCTCGTGCTCTGTCGACTGTGCAGGATCGCGCACGGAACCAGCCCGCCAACCATGAGTTGTGCAGAGGCGATGGCCGATGACCTCGGCGAGTTCGGAGACCCGGATGAGCTTGCCGACGCCGAGGACCTGGTCATGCTGAAGTTGGAGAAGCCTCTACCGGCGGGCCGGACCATTCCGAAACAGTTCACACTAAACGATGACCGTTCGATACTCACGGTGGATTACAGAGGGTTCATCGGCCACCGCAGCTTTTTGGTCAAGCAGTGTTACCCGAGGGTTCTGTTTGCTCGCTGCCCCGGCTTCAAGTCTGCGAAGGGCTTTCTAGCCGCTGCGCAGGAAGTTCTGTGCAAGACGCATACACTGGTCATCGTGCACAACCGGTAAGCGCTATTGTGAACTTGGCTGGTTGGTCTATGCTTTTACTTACAGACACTTACAGACAGTTGCAGGCTAGAACCTACATCACACCAACGACACTAAGCAGGGTCAGTCCACACCATTATACTGAATGCCCACACTGCGGCCACGAATATAACAACATCGAAAACATGCTCTGCCTGTGCCCTGCCAACGCGGGCACGGACTTTCCTGATCAGTCCTCTTGGGACTCAGCGCTCAGAAGCACAGAGCTCATCGCTCAGCTCAAGGCTATCCAGAGGGCCCGGGCCGTCGTCGGCCTGGGTGGAGCCGCAGGATTGATTTATTTCTTTCTCCATAGGGCCTAAATAAAGTTCGCGCTCACTCACTGGCTAGTTGTTTGGTTTGGGTTGCTTTGGGTTGTGTTGCGTTGTTTTGTGTCGGTTTGGTTGATACATTGATTGTTTCTCAGTACAATAATAAAGCCCACTCTGGCGGACTGGCTGGAGATCGGGGGTTCGAAGGGTCACGAATTTCAAAATTTAATTTTGAATAAAAGAAGTTAAAACACAATTAAGAACTGGAAAACTGAATGTGTGTAGATGTACCGGCCCACAGGTACATCGCGTACTGGGCTCACCGTTGGGCGGCCTTCGAGATTGAATCGGTGAAGCTGTGCCCTCTCAAAGAACACGGCCACCGCTGTCCGAGCTGGCAAACAGGCACGTTTAACGCGCTTGTACATAAGAACGTGATCTGCGGTCGCCTGCCCATCGCGAGGCTTTTGTGCGGTCAGCGTCGCAGCACTCAGTGGAAGTACGTAGAATGCGTTTTATGAATATTGCATTTTAGTCCAACACGGGAAAGGCAAGCTGGACCCGGTACAGTTAGCTGATGTAGATGCAGAGTGAATATTTGCCTGTTACTGAAAAAAACAAACAAAAAGAACAAATAAGGAAACAAAGTAAAAGCAAATACTTGAAGAAGAGGTACAAGCTTGCCTTGGAATTTTTCTGCTCCTGCTCAGGAAATTGAAAATGGCTTCATGAATATTTCTGTGGTCCAAACCGTGAGCAGTGATACAAAAAAAAACGAGCATCGTAAGAGTAAAGTTTAATCGAAGATTTCATAGAGGATCCCCTAAACGACGTTTTCTTTAAACAGAACAACAGCGTCACGTGAGGAATCAATGTCCTGTAGAAGTAAGCTCTCGTTATAGTGAGAGAGTAGAATAAGGAGACCCGAAAGGCTGGGCAGTTCGTCAGCTACAACTACATGAAGAAAGCAGACAATGAAACCACTGAAGGCAGAGGAGAAATCGATTGCTATGTTTAATTGAAATGCAGAAATGAGAAAAAGGAATACGAGTGAACGGAGAACTTGCCGCAAGTGGGAGTCGAACCCACGTCTTCCGCGCTACGCGGCCGGCACTCTATATCATGGAATGCTACCGCGCTGTAGCTATCCTGCCGTCCACTCGCTTGGTACACTTCTATGTGTGCAAGATTAGCCCTGGTAGTGCTACGCAACAAAGCCGACGTGGCGGTGGAATATTCTTTTTACCGACAACCTCGGTGAGTTTTGTATTCAGACGAGGTTTGCATCAGGATAGCGTAGGCGTCTAGCCGTCTGGGCGATCTATGGTGACGAGCGCAGCGCAGCGAATACCTTGACCGGGATGTCATCAGAGGCCATGGGAGGGTAGGGGAGCCCGGCGACAGAACCCAGGCTTGTGAGACTGCAGCGAAGAGCGGAAAAGGAACCAGAGTGCCAGGCTTCACTTGTGAATGCTGCAGTATTCACTGGGACCGAAGTAATACTTCATTGGCCGTAGATGTCAGTGCATAAGTTGGCGTATTGAGTGAATAAGTGTATGGGATTCCTAATCAGCAGAGAAGCAGCACCTAGTGCAACGTTTACACGCTAACTGCTTCACATGGAGAAAAAACACACAAAAAGACTACACGTATTGTGTTTTCACATTAGCATCAGCAAATCACGCCAACGTTGAGTATAGAGCAGTGTGTGGATTCACTATGCACGTTTGGAAAGAAACACAGTGCGGCTAAGCACTCGTTATTTTTCCCCACGCCTTTCTTCCTTCGCACTGGTTCTAATCGGCATACTCAATCTGCCAATCACTCAGGGATGTCGTGGTGGACCTGACGGCCTGGTTTCCAGATGTCCTTGCACTCGTCCTCTTTCACAACCTCAACTGCCAGCGCATAGAGAAGGCGCACGAGCAAGGCAACAGGCCCATCTCGCGCCTCAAAAGACTATGCGGCAACACGCCCGGCATAGGCACCGACGAGCTCTTTCTCGGTCCTTTCACACTCACGAATCTCTTTGCCTGCTGTCCCGAGGTGAGGACACCACGCCCACTCAAGACAGACATGCACCATGTCTGTCCGCCCTTACGTCCGTTCCGTTCGTCTATGTGTCTGTCTGTCCGTCTGTCTGTCCGGCATTACAGATTGCATGACTACATGATCATTGTTAGAGTAAAAAAAAAGAAAGTGAAGTGCACCTATTTAGAAAAATGGTTCGTACTGGTCGTCTTGAATGCCTTGCCATCTTCCGTAGCTGCAACGGAGGGGGCAAGGTGATTACAACTTGTGATGGTCTCTGACAAGAAGCAATGTAAGAAAACATTAGTGTGACAAAAAAAGAAAAAACTGACTCGCCATCCCTGCCCTGCCAAAGTGGATGTCCAAGCGAAGCTGTTGAAGACCACCACTACAAGTGCTGAGGGGGGGTGCGCAATGCTTTAGTGCACAATTCCTCCTCCGGCGCATTATTCAGCCACAGGAGACCGCGGCCGTGCGCACTTCCCCTGAGCTAGAATTCCACGGCCATACGACCAGCGGCAGCACGCCGACGCTGGTCGTTTTGCCGTTTCTTTTCCCTTTGCCGCTCCACGTATTCACGCTGCTCCTCGGTAGTCAAAACTAGGCGTTGCCTACGCATGGCAATGCTGCCACAACAATTAAATCAGTTGCTAGGCTTGTTGCGTAGCTTGCACAACAGTAATCTTTACCGGAAAACGTATGCGGGGGGAGCTACGTGCTTCGCATTGTTATCAGGAGCGCCTTGTTGTCGGTGATCTGGTTTAGCTGTCTGTTTTGTGCTAGTTTTTTATTGAAACGAATGTTGTGCCGTATGTTGTATACGTGATACCAAAGAATGTATACATTTACGGCTTCAATCACCGAAGGCGTTTCTTTTAATCACTGAACGTATCTTCTTTTCCGTGAGGCTGACGACCCTGCGCAAAACTCGACCAACTAGAGGCTCACCTCTTTACTGTAAACGTCATTAGAACATTTTACTTCAATTGTTTACGGCCGCATCATCAGGCATTTCTGGGTATTAATTGGCTTTTCGTAGCCTACAAACGGCACTGGCGAATGCGAAAGACGAGCAGTATGAACACATCGAACCGTTCACAAAATAAGGTGCCCTAGCAATGAACGTGGATTCGTGATGGCGCACGATAAATTTTGGCTCGCATGCAATAAAACGAACATATATCCACACGAGGAAAGAAGAAAAAAAGAACAGCAGGAAATTACGTCATGTTCATGCCTGACTCCAATAGAGAGCGCACAGATTCTGCTGTGATAGCGTAACACAGGGTAAGCAGCCACGAACACCGTGGTCAGTGGAAATATTGCACTTCTCATGAATTCGTGACTGCAGCCGTGAAGTACACCATGATGTACTAGATGGAAATATTAAAGCAGGCTGCGTGCCAGGCAGCAGAGATGCTAAGCTTTCACTCAGACCCCGTGGTCTGCAAAACTTTGGCACCAATTGTAGGTTGCTTAAGGTCATTCTGAACCATGATAAAACATTTCTATTAAAGGCCAATTGCAATAAAATTTTCCTTTTGGCTAAACGTGTGATAAATGAGAAATATATGCTACTAAAGCAAACTTGGCAAAGCCGCGGGGTTGGTAATTTCGTAGTTTTTTTAGATGGCTAACAAAATCTTTGACTTGTTTGGTTTAGTTGTCCAGCTTTGTTACTTCATCTTGTTGATTCTAGAATGCACCTTTAGTTGCGAGTCAACGCTTGTGTTCATCGTCTTCCTTTTGTGTCCGTGACTGTTTTGCGCGTGTTACGACAGCGATTTATTGTTTTCGAACTCATTTTGTCGCAGTTCTCCCAGGTTCAGGCGCCCATGGAGTACATCGTTAAGATGACCGACCAGGCCCAATCGGGGGAGTGGTACAATCTGCCATTGCTCGAGAGCTGCCGGGAGCTGAGACTCGGCGGCATAGCACGACTTGCTGGTGGCAAATACACCATACTGAGCAAAGCCGATGGGAATACCATGGACATGGCCCTCAAGCAGTATCCAGATATTGAGCAGCTCCAGGTCACATTTTGTACCATGACTGTATGCTCAGTTACGCATCGCGGCTTATCTTGCGCAGGAAGGTCGACCGATCGTTAACTCGCTGTATCGCTAATCTCCGCGAACACTGTGTCTGCATGCAACAAAACAGCATATCAGCTGCTAGTGGGTAAAGCTAAATTAGGCACAGTAATTTTCAGGAACCACAATTAGCTGATTTTGGATTTTTCACGGTGGTGACATACATTCGCGGACGCCTACGTGACCGTGCTCGCCTGGATTGTATTGAATCTATCGCGAGTTTCTTGGTTAAGAGCTTATCAGCCGCTTTATAAGGATAGAGGTCTGATCAGTAAACCAAGTATGCTTGATGTTTGCAGGTGTACCTAGGTTAATTTGCTCTTAGCAGCGAGAAGCCTTTCTGAAAGCATTGACGCGCATAAACTTTCGTGGATGCCCATTCCATACGTCCCCGTTCAGATGACTGGACAGGTCGGACAGCGGGACAGACATGGGAAATGTTAAATGAACGGTTGATAGCCGACCATGTTAAAATGATGGGATACTTATGTAGGTGATCATAGTGAAGGTGGTAAGATATTAGTAGAAAAGCATGATTTTATTTCGTACTAATAATTTCTGGAGTTTTACGTGCCACAGTGACGATCTGATTATTAAACAAGTCGTACAGGTGACTACGAATTAGTTTTAACCGCCTTGAGTTCTTTGACGTGCCCAACGCACGCTACACCGACGTTTTTCCATTTTGCTCCTGTCAAAATACGACTGCTGCGGCCGGGGTTTGATCCCGCGACCTTGTGCTAAGCAGCGTGTAATGCCAAAGCCAGTAAGACACCAAGTCTCACGTTTGCTAAAAATGCATGCTCGTAAATCCAAATGCGCGCGCACGAAGTTAACGCCGCTTAGCTTGAATTCTTGAGAGAGGCACAAGTGTACTAATCAGGGTGGTTTCATGCGCATTAAACACAATGTACAGCGCAGTGAGTGTAAAAAACTGTTTCGTTCTCCTTGCTCTGAAAGATATTGCAGCTATCATCATATCGGTGCACATCCGCTTTCGATTATCGTGGCACTGGCAAAAAAAAGCAAACATATTTCCACCGTGTTGTCAAGGCTAAGCATGTACTACAGATGCTTCACATTCCACTGTCATACCGCTCATTTTTGATTTACGTCGCACAGGTGGCTGCCGTGAAACCCGAGGTCATTTCCCGGATCCCCAAGTTTGCACAGCTCACGCGTTTGTGCCTGATGTGCTCGGACGACACCCAGGACCTGTGCCGCTTCGACCGGCTGACCCCGGTCCTGGAAGAACTGTCGCTGACGCATCTGAAGCTGGTGTGCTTTACTGACGTGAGCCTCCGGACGATCTCCGAAACCTGCGAGCAGCTCCAGAGCCTGTCTCTCTCGGGAAGCGAAGTTCGTGACGAGGACATTCCGTGCGACGCGTTTCCGAAGCTCAGGTCGCTCGCGCTGGCGGACGGCATCGCGGAGAAGCCGTTCTTCGGACTCCTACGCGCGGCCCCCGGCCTGACCGATTTGAGACTCGAGAACTACTGGACAGTGATGATGTTCGTGGGAGGGCCGATGAGTACGCCAAGGCCCCGGCATGAGCACCTACGGCGGCTCACGCTGGGCACCGATCTACCTGTGACGAAGCTGCAGGTTTCGATCGCAGACTTACGCGACGTGATGCGATCGGCGCCGTCCTTGGTGAGGTTGTGCACGGACAGCTACGACATTCGGTTATTCGTGGGCAGCTACCATCCGCGAGTGAGGCTGGCCTGGACCACGTGCACGGCCTGCACCGCGGAGTTCCCCAAGATGGACTCCCAGCAGAATGATATGTGGCGGAACGTGTTCATGAGAGGTCTGCTTTAAGCGTTTCTCCGTGACTGAAAGTGCGCCAGGTTTTCCCAATAAAGTATGGGCTGGGGAAAAATCATAAGCGATCTGCGAGCGCCTTCCAAACTGCATTCTGCGCCCTCTGACGAAGCAAGCACCTGGTATGGAGACTTGGCATTGCGCGTGCGCGCTAGGAATAGCAATGATTAAATGTCTGCTTCGGCCGCTCTGACGTGCGACAATGCCTTCCACTCTCCGCTGCTTTTCGAATATCTAGTGGCTTCCGTTCGACACGCTGGCAAATACTGTATTAATTTGTCTTCCCCCCACTGTACATGATGCGTATATGAAGAATTTGGTCACAGTCGCTCACCAAGTAGATGCGTTAAGAAAGGAAGTTCTTGGGGCCGCGCGGGTCCTTTCGTTGGAGCCACAGACAGGCGTCGGTGGAACGCTTCCTGTGCCATGAAACATGACGCCCTGACTTGGTCAGTGACCGCAATGATTTCTTCTTTACGAAACCCGACACAACCAACTTTCGTCGAAGTCTTGACTATGTGCATGCACATGTAAAACCTAGATGGCCCACATAGCTTTGCAAAATTGCAGTTTTCAGTAGAACACGAAGACTGATACGGTCGGGTGTGATGGCATGTCATAATTTGCCGTACAGTGCAAAAACGTGCAAAGGGAACGAGACGAGCGCGGTGTGTCGTTCGCTATATGCCTGTTCGTCCCCTGTTTTTGAGCTTTACAGAAAAAAAATTGAAAACATATGCGACACGAGCTCGCTGGACGACAATCACCTGGTCATTAGAAAATTGTGTCGTGTCCTTAAATGGCTATGTATTTGACGGAATTCCGGTACACCGGAGAGAGAGTCGGGCACAGCGGCATCGGAGGCACTACTTTGTGACGCTTTTGTCAAGCATAATATACGTGAGAACCAGTTTTGTGCTGCATAGTCGCTTCGCGCCGTGCTTTTTTCACAAGCAGGTAGGTAGAATATAGTCTGGGTGATTGTAGTCTCGTGTGCTCTGGTGAACGCCTGCCGCTAGTGCTGCTGTGACCATCTTTGTCTCCAATGTTGGTATTTTCCGTAAATTGGGACACGTTTGCGAACAGGCTAGACATCTATAGCAGTGAATATTCACGGTGATGGTAAAACTTTCTTTGACAAGATGGTCGTGCAATCCTTGGTGAGTGAGCTTTAGGACGTTGTCTACTGTGATGGACGTGGCTTGGCGAAGTGGCCCGTTGAGGCCTCAGCCTGGAAGACAAAGACAGGCCAGGCTAGTGGCCTTCGCTGCGTTGGCTCCATGATGCTGCTCAGTGCGCGGCACTTCCGATTGCGATGGCAATCCTGCAGCGGAAACGCCAGCACCCAGCACAGTCTTATATGTAACACTCGGCCACTGGTTAAGCTGCACATGGTTTAATAAACAGCGACGAGAGGCAGTATCTCCGTCGTAATTTCCACAATGTAAGATTCGCGGAATTGTGCCTTTTTTTAGAGGCTTGAGGGACGCAATATTGCAGCGCGTTATGGGAGATGACGCAGCGTTTTTCCATTCGCGCCGTTGAAAAAACAAAAGGCTCATTTGAGTAATCTAGACTAGATCCATCGTTAATTTAATACAGTGCAACACTACATGGTGGACTGAAAACAAGGGAAGGAACAAGCGCTGACTCATGATGAAAAATGTTTCTTCAATAGAGTACAATCAAGCTAGCTATCGGGTCACAAACAATATAATGAAGTTTTGCAGGTGTAAAGGTAGGGGATCGAGTGCCAAGTGATCGGAAACAAGAAATAAAAAAAGCGCGAATAAGCTTTTGGAACTGCTTATATGCGTGTCTATACACTTATATAGCGTATTACGCGTATAACGTATAACACCTGTATACATGTTATATACATGGTAGAACGCGCACAGAGCTACAGATACGAATCTCCCAGAATGCGGTTTTATAGGAAAGAATTGTTGACTGCATACTGTTTGGAAATAGGGTTAACGTTATTTATGTTTTGATAGCACGTCCAAGTATTCGTCGAGAGGTCCCAAGTGTGCGACTTTATTTACAATAGAAGAATTGTGAGAATGTAGGAAACTGTAGTAGAAAATAGTAAAAGAACAACAGCTGAACTGGTAGCTTAAAGCAAGGAAACAGACAGAATACAAGGTTATTACTTTTAGATGTGTCCATTTTTTTTAGAATTCGATGGTTTGTTAGCACCATAGGTGTGAACATGCCCTCATTTCTTCTTTCCCCGCCTCACCCTCACGATGCGAGCAGCATGCTCACCTCACTGTTACCCTCGCGTTGGAAAATTTGATCACCCTCCCTCACCAATGTGCTTAAAAAGGCTACCATCATTCTTTTGCTTTTCGTTTTCTACTATTAGAAGTAAACCATTTCATCGACATGCGGGCTTAGTTTCCAACGCTAGTTGTCTGGTGCAATTCTTATTGCGAGTGTGTGCCCCACTGCTTTACTTCTAGTCGCTTCACCGTATGTCGGTACTCAGGCTCACTCAAAAATGAGATGTTTTGCTTAAAGCTCGCTCAGATTCATCATAGGCAATGACAGAAACTTAGTTTATAGCAGCACGACCAGCGAATGAGCAGTGCCGTGATGCCAGCCAGCAGTGCCGTGATGCCAGCTGAACGGCGCCAGCCACCACTGCTTCCTCCGCACGAAGGCTTCAGCTCCGAAGCAAAACAGGGATTCGGACGAACGCTGAGCAGAAACGGTAACGGCGTTTACGAAAACTGCTAAACTGCAGAAACTCTGACAGCGTCGAACTTGCTCACTTCCGGGAACAGCGCAGCCCACAGCGCGCCATGTTTGACCTTGACCGCAAGAGAGAAAGGGGGATGCTTACACGGCATGCACTATACTCGCAAATGCCCGGATGCTTCGCGCTTTGCAGCGCTCTCTCCCCCACTTCCCTTCCAAGCCTGCTTAGCGCCAAACAAAGGAAATGCGTGGAGAGGAAAGTGTGTTGAAGGGTGGCGCAGACTTTCGCTACCGGCGCATTCAGAAAGAGGCGGGAAAAAGTGGAGGCGCGTCACGTCACAAAATTAAGAGGTTTCGTTCTTGTTTTCCTGGCGGTAAATCGTCCGACAGCTGTGTTAAACTTGTAGGAATACAAAATTCTACTTCAGATGCGAACGTGTTATGAAAGCTGAATTCTTGTGAGTGCGTGCCAGCCGTCGTGGCTGTGGAACTAATGCTGCTTTCGTCAAGCATGAGATGACGTCTTCCATTTATGCCACAGATGTTGCATATCGGCAGTGGGTAAAGTAAAAGAACTTCGCTAGTGATCTGCTACACTTGTCTGGTTTAAATGAGCCTACAGTAATGCACTGAAAAGCTGAAGCTGATACGTTTTCAACAATAAGCATGTCTGTTAACAGCATGAAGCAGCATGACCAATACTTTTGCAATTTATGCGTGTGGATGGCGAAATTCTAAGCAGATATTCAACTAATTAACGAAAATTCACTGACGTAAGTTCCTAACTAATTGTTTTACGGCACATATTGCAATTTACGAATTGTAGCCAGTAAGTTCGTAAGACGTGTCCACTTGGAATTAACTTGCCCGAAGACACCAATTCCGACATATTATTTCCCAAATTATAGGAAGACATATATGGATGCTCCAGTTATTTTTGTGCTTCAATGCTTAAAGGGCCATTTCGCTACAATTTTAGGGGAACAACAGTACATATTTATGGCGAGTTCGATGGCACATATCTCCCAAGTGGTTTCAATCAGGAAGTTAATTCCAAAAGGATACGCTTTACAAACTCATTGGCTGCGATTGGTAAATTGTCATATGTGTTGTAAAGATATTAATTATGAATTAGTGGCTTTTTATTATTTACCAGAATACGGGTTTCGATTTCATGTGTCAGTAATGTCCCCTCCCTAAACTATGTAGCCCGTGGACTAGAATTATGTTATTTGCAACAGGTGATTCTCAGAAATTCTGTAAAACTTTAAAATGATTCCCCTATATATACGGGGTGTCGCACGCATCCCGTTTTTTTTAAAAAGGACGTGCCTTACTACTCGACCATAACCAAGCGCATATTGTCCAGTCGAGTAGAGCAGCGCCAGTAATATTTTGTTGGCGTCGTTCAATGTATAAATAATTGCAACTACCTCATTAAAAATTACTTGCTGTAAAGGCATGCAATAAAATGAAGAAATTGTACAGAATTGAAACAGGAAACCTAAAACTGCCACGTCTTCAGACGGGTACTTTTCTTCCGTTTATTTTTGTCCGGCTGATCAAGAAACATCGCGAAAAAGGAAAAGAAATATAACGTGACCAACCGCCAACCCGCATTAGAATACCTCGATGTAGGCCGTCAGGGTGGAGACACTGCTTTCGCGTCCGCCATAATGGGGCGAGCGCAGATACGGCGGGTAATGAAGCGTCGGCCGATATTATTGTTTAGCATGCGCTTGCCCCAGCAAATTCGGGTGTATAAAGGTCTTGCACATTTACTCGCGACCCCATGACCTCGAGTGTACCGGAATCTTGGAAGAACGCGAACATAATCTTAATCCATAAACAAGGGGAAGTCAAGGACTTGCAAAATTACAGACCGACCAGCTTACTGTCGGTTGCCTACAAAGTATTTGCTAAGGTAATCGCGAATGGAATCAGGAACACCTTAGACTTCTGTCAACCAAAGGACCATACATTATTTCGTAAAGGCTACTCAACAATAGACCATATTCACAGTATCAATCATGTGATAGAGAAATGTGCGGAATATAACCAACCCTTATACATAGCTTTCATTGATTACGAGAAAGCATTTGATTCTGTCGAAACCCCAGCAGTCATGGACGAATTACGGAACCAGGGTGTAGACGAGCCGTATGTAAAAATACTGAAAGATATCTATAGCGGCTGTACAGCCACCACCACCACCACCACCACCACCACCACCACCACCACCACCACCACCACCACCACCACCACCACCACCACCACCACCACCACCACCACCACCACCATCATCATCATCATCATCATCATCATCATCATCATCATCATCATCATCATCATCATCATCAGCCTAGTTACGCCCACTGCAGGGCAAAGGCCTCTCCCATACTTCTCCAACTACCCCGGTCATGTACTAATTGTGGCCATGTTGTCCCTGCAAACATCTTAATTTCATCCGCCCACCTAACTTTCTGCCGCCCCCTGCTACGCTTCCCTTCCCTTGGAATCCAGTCCGTAACCCTTAATGACCATCGGTTATCTTCCCTCCTCATTACATGTCCTGCCCATGCCCATTTCTTTTTCTTGATTTCAACTAAGACGTCGTTTACCCGCGTTTGTTGCCTCACCCAATCTGCTCTTTTCTTATCCCTTAACGTTACACCCATCATTCTTCTTTCCATAGCTCGTTGCGTCGTCCTCAATTTCAGCAGAACCCTTTTCGTAAGCCTCCAGGTTTCTGCCCCATATGTGAGTACTGCTAACACACAGCTGTTATACACTTTCCTTTTGAGGGATAGTGGCAACCTGCTGTTCATGATTTGAGAATGCCTGCCAAACGCACTCCAGCCCATTCTTATTCTTCTGGTTATTTCAGTCTCATGATCCGGATCCGTGGTCACTACCTGCCCTAAGTAGATGTATTCCCTTACCACTTCCAGTGCTTCGCTACCTATCGTAAACTGCTGTTCTCTTCCGAGACTGTTAAACAATACTTTAGTTTTCTGCAAATTAATTTTCAGACCCACCCTTCTGCTTTGCCTCTCCAGGTCAGTGAGCATGCATTGCAATTGGTCTCCTGAGTTACTAAGCAAGGCAATATCATCAGCGAATCGCAAGTTGCTAAGGTATTCTCCATCAACTTTTATCCCCAATTCTTTCCACTCCAGGCCTCTGAATACCTCCTGTAAACATGTTGTGAATAGCATTGGAGATATCGTATCTCCCTGTCTGACGCCTTTCTTTATAGGGATTTTGTTACTTTCTTTGTGGAGGACTACGGTGGCTGTGGAGCCGCTATAGACATGTTCCAGTATTTTTACATATGGCTCATCTAAACCCTGATTCCGTAATGCCTCCATGACTGCTGAGGTTTCGACTGAATCAAACGCTTTCTCGTAATCAATGAAAGCTATATATAAGGGTTGGTTATATTCTGCACATTTCTCTATCACTTGATTGACAGTGTGAATATGGTCTATTGTTGAGTAGCCTTTACGGAATCCTGCCTGGTCCTTTGGTTGACAGAAGTCTAAGGTGTTCCTGATTCTATTTGCGATTACCTTAGTAAGTACTTTGTAGGCAACGGACAGTAAGCTGATCGGTCTATAATTTTTCAAGTCTTAGGCGTCCCCTTTCTTATGGATTAGGATTATGTTAGCGTTCTTCCAAGATTCCGGTACGCTCGAGGTTATGAGGCATTGCGTATACAGGGTGGCCAGTTTCTCTAGAACAATCTGACCACCATCCTTCAACAAATCTGCTGTTACCTGATCCTCCCCAGCTGCCTTCCCCCTTTGCATAGCTCCTAAGGCTTTCTTTACTTCTTCTGGCGTTACCTGTGGGATTTCGAATTCCTCTAGGCTATTCTCTCTTCCACTATCGTCGTGGGTACCACTGGTACTGTATAAATCTCTATAGAACTCCTCAGCCACTTGAACTGTCTCATCCATATTGGTAACGATATTGCCGGCTTTGTCTCTTAACGCACACGTCTGATTCTTGCCTATTCCTAGTTTCTTCTTCACTGTTTTTAGGCTTCCTCCGTTCCTGAGAGCCTGTTCAATTCTATCCATATTATAGTTTCTGATGTCCGCTGTCTTACGCTTGTTGATTAACTTAGAAAGTTCTGCCAGTTCTATTCTAGCTGTAGGGTTAGAGGCTTTCATACATTGGCGCTTCTTGATCAGATCTTTCGTCTCCTGCGATAGCTTACTGGTTTCCTGAATAACGGCGTTACCACCGACTTCTATTGCGCACTCCTTAATGATGCCCATGAGATTGTCGTGCATTGCTGCAACATTAAGGTCCTCTTCCTGAGTTAAAGCCGAGTACCTGTTCTGTAGCTTGATCCGGAATTCCTCTAGTTTCCCTCTTACCGCTAACTCATTGATTGGCTTCTTGTGTACCAGTTTCTTCCGTTCCCTCCTCAAGTCTAGCCACCATAGTCCTCACAGCCACCATAGCCACCACAGCCACCATAGTCCTCCATAAAGAAAGCAACAAAATCCCGATAAAGAAAGGCGTCAGGCAGGGAGATACGATCTCTCCAATGCTATTCACAGCGTGTTTACAGGAGGCCTGGATTAGGAAGAATTGGGGATAAGGGTTAATGGAGAATACCTTGGTAACTTGCGATTCGCTGATGACAATGCGTTGCTTAGTAACTCAGGGGACCAATTGCAATGCATGCGCACTGACCTGGAGAGGCAAAACAGAATGGTGGGCCTAAAAATTAATCTGCAGATAACTAACGTAATATTTAACAGTCTCGGAAGAAAACAGCAGTTTACGATAGGTAGCGAGGCACTGGAAGTAGTAACGGAATACATCTACTTAGGGCAGGTAGTGACCGCTGATCCGGATCATGGGACTGAAATAATCAGAAGAATAAGAATGGGCTGGGGTGCGTTTGGCAGGCATTCTCAGATCATGAACAGCAGGTTGCCATTATCACTGAAAAAGAAAGTGTATAACAGCTGTGTCTTACCAGTACTCACGTAAGGGACAGAAACCTGAAGGCTTACGAAAATGGGTCTACTTAAATTGAGGACGACGCAAAGAGCTATGGAAAAAAGAATGATGGGTGTAACGTTAAGGGATAAAAAGAGAGCAGATTGGGTGAGGGAACAAACGCGAGTTAATGACATCTTAGTTGAAACCAAGAAAAAAATATTGGCATGGGCAAGAGATGTAATTATGAGGGAAGATAACCGATGGTCATTAAGGGTTACGGACTGGATTCCAAGAGAAGGGAAGCGTAGCAGGGGGCGGCAGACAGTTAGGTGGGCGGATTAGATTAAGACGTTTGCAGGGACAACATGGCCACAATTAGCACATGACCGGAGTAGTTGGAGAAGTATGGGAGAGGCCATTGCCCTGCAGTGGGAGTAGCCAGGCTGATGACGATGATGATGACAGTTACTCGGAATCACAAGCGCTTCACTCTAAGAAGAGTTTACACCCTTTGGAGTGCCCCTTCTGCCACACAACGATTATCGTCATCTGCCTTGATGCGTTTTCTTTATTTAACGCTGCGAGCCCGGGACTTTCCAGTAACGAACGGCATGCGCGTTATCAGCATGATAGCATTCCCGACAGGAAAGTAGCAGGCGCGGCGTTTTGAAGAAAGGAAACGCATCAAGGTAGATGACGATTATCGTTGTGTGGCAGAAGGGGCACGCCAAAGGGTGTAAACTGTTCTTAGAGTGTTCTTACACACAGAAATAAAATAGCGCATGCTTGCATGCATATATCTCAGAGGAAATGACTACTGTGCAGCTAGGTCTGCGTTGGCCAACTGGGATGCTCAAACCGATGAATTGCTTGACTAGATTGACTGCTTTGTGAAGGAACGCCTTTCGGTGCTGTCTGGCATGAGAGTTTATAAAGTGCGTAACATGCAGTAGGCTTCGATTGTGTCTTGCTTTCGCAAGAAGAAACAAAGCTTAAAACTTCTTTGCTCGCATAAAGAAGGTTGCCATGCTCCGAGATTATAATCCTTCAACTTCGCGGCGGCGATAGCCGCAAACGCGCTCGGCTGTCATCGATGAACAGGATGCCCGCCGCTATCGGCCGAGCTCAATTTAAAGCCGGTAAGAAACTTCTAGGTAACACGCTAAACTGAGCACGAGGTCGCGGGATCGAATCCCGGCCACGGCGGCCGCATTTCGATGGGGGCGAAATGCGAAAACACCCGTGTGCTTAGATTTAGGTGCACGTTAAAGAACCCCAGGTGGTCAAAATTTCCGGAGTCCTCCACTACGGCGTGCCTCATAATCAGAAAGTGGTTTTGGCACGTAAAACCCCAAATATTATTATTATTATAACACGCTAAAGACAACGACAATATTCTGGAACCCGACATAGTCGTGCGTGGCTCGGATCAATCGAGATAAATCTGGTCGCATCTCGTGTCACAGAAAAACTGATAATGCGGCGTGCCGGCCGCTTTAAGAATGATCAAACAAACAAAAGAAAGCTTCGCGGCATTATTCTAACCACACAATGCTAGTACCTAAAAGCGGACAGGTGCTATACTTGTATGAGAAGCAGAATAGGCGTATAGGCGCTCCTTATCAAGCGGAAAGCGGAAACAGCGCATGCCTTTCATTGTCGAGCACGGCACACAGCGGTACACAACCCCCTGGCATGCTGGTATTTGGGACTGAACACAGTTCAATCGCCCAGCACGTGGCGCACAACACGGAAGCCTTCGCAAGCTCCCCAACAATCCTGTTTTACCAACGCTGGAAGGAACGGACGCAGCGAGCGACTCGCCCCAATATGGCGACCGCGGCCTGAGCCAGAAGGTGTCACCACCTTGTACGGCGGCGCGCTACATCGAGGCACCCTAGCCCGCATCAAAAAGCAGCGCCCTCTGACACGTTCCACGGGAGTTAATGGGTGATCTGCGCCGCTGCGCTGTCGCGTGCGTGGTGCCTCAGATTAAGCAGTAGCTCCGCCACTAACTGCTACGGAGCTTGTACGAAGGCGCTGCTTTTTGATGCGGCCGAACGGTTAGCCACGTGTTATTTTTCATTTTTTGCGGGCTTTCTTTAGCAGCTAGAAAAAAAAACGAATGGGCTAAAATACCTGCCTGGAAAGATGCCAGGTATAGGGTTCTTTCAAATTCCTACAAATTTTTTA
The DNA here is from genome assembly GCF_050947875.1 of Dermacentor variabilis. NCBI lineage: Eukaryota > Metazoa > Arthropoda > Arachnida > Ixodida > Ixodidae > Dermacentor > Dermacentor variabilis. Next base: position 31,359,897 of record NC_134578.1, on the reverse strand, counting down.
TCGCACAGCATCCGGAGCAGTAATAAAAAAATACGTAACTGCCCATAATAATTGTTAAGTTGAACGGCATTAACAAAATTTGCTTGCAGCTGAGTAGCTGCAACAACTTGGGAGCAATATGTACTTGATTTTATTCGTGGAGGATGGCCCGTCTTTTTTCAAAAACGCGATGCTTGATAGCTTGTAAGCCTCAGGCGGTACGTTTTTACGTGTTTCGGCGGAGGGTTTCTTGGTATCTCTATCGGAAAATTCCTTGTGGATCCTTATACCTCTGTATGTTTGCTGAATTGCCCTAGCGGAAGGACTGGGAATTGATATGGACTTTGTGCAATATCAGCCCGAAGAATGTCTACAACATATGAAATTATGTGCGTGCGTACAAAAAGATTTTTGTCGCCAGGGAAAAGGGCTATAGCGAATGTTTTCGTGTGGTGTTAGCTATGATCGTCGTCATGTCTTACTGCGAAGCCACAGAAGTTTGTAACTGTTTTGCCATCTTTAAAGTTTGAGGAAGTGTAGTTATATGATCTCACTGTACACCCTGTGTGTTTCGCTACAGAAATGCCAGGATGATAACCACATTTTATAAATTACTCTACAAGTCATGGACGACGGAACTGCATATGGTCACATGAGCGTTCTGCATTTTGGTTGGAGGTGAAACACGCTCTTTAGTCAACCCCGACGGTAACTCAGATCAAAAGGATATCTGATCTTGCATCTAAGTAGGAACGCGAATAAAATAAAAAACCTCACAAGCGAAATGCATATAATTTTTCTTTTTTGCTCATTCGATCGCTTTTAGATCAATGAGAACTTAAAAGAAACGGGGCGCTCTCTATATAGGCATTTTTTGTTAAGTCCTCGCCTGCTTTGTGTCTAAAATAATGTAAGTCATAAAGATGCAGGTCAAGCTCAATAGTGAATTCCGCGACGAAATAGTAATGAATATGGGAACTTACCAAAGCGCCTGCGATTGCTTTCTTTTGCATGCACTGCATGCAGGCCAACCTTCCATGGTATTCCGTTTTTGCTTAATTGCACTTCGTGGCGCCATACGTAATTTTCTACAGGAAGCTATGTTAACATATGATAGACAGTTCCGCCAGTTGGTAATTCATCATTGCAGAACTAGAGTGTGTCGATTCCCGTCTTGCAAAACAAAAAAAATTTCTCAAATAGCACGCTGTTCTCTTATCGTGCGTAGCTTTACTTATCATGCCAGTGGCATTTTTGTTTCAAAATTAGCTTTATTTTCTCTGTCCACGCGAGAAATTGCCGATGCTAGAACGCTGGTCTCTTCGTGAGCCAACCATTTTTGTCACTTAACAATAACAAGTTGAAGTACATTAAACATTGTTAGACTCGTGCCTTTCTTTATGTTGTTTTTAGCTCCCCTTGTATGCGTAATGTGTCTGTCTATGCTTTTTATTATGTGCAGTAATAATTCAACTGTGATCTAGCTTTTCTATGTGCCTTCTATCTGCATTTCATCGTCCTACCGATCTAGTTCCGTAACGGCCTATCGCGAGAACTTCAGTTTACGGAACCCGAATCGTGCTCTATTGTTATACAATCGCCCGTCAGGTCTTTTAAATATACTTTCACCTTCTGTTAGCCAGCTTGTTTATTTGACATTTCTTTTTTTCCCTTTTACTTATTATTCTTCTGTATTTCTTCCTTTTCATGTAGTCTCAAGCAACTAATCTGAAATTGCTTTTAAACTTGCTTTTCCTGTGAAACACCTGCGTTGTCGTTACAAACGTCGTCGAAGCTTTCTCAAGCAAGTACCTTTTTGTAGGAAAGCATTGTTTTCGGCGTACAAGCGAATACAGAAGCAAGAACAAACAGCGTCGGCCTCGAGAAAATAAAATTCCACAAGACCACTTTAGGTGCATTTTGCAAGAGTATTTCCATGTTTACTTTCTTCATACTTTGTGGTCGTAAACCTCTTGTAAATGCATGCGAATTCAGAAGGAAAGAATCGTAGGGCACTGGTAGGATTCACTAGCCATTTTACACGCAGGAAAAAGGCAATTTCTGAAGCGCCAACTGCACAAATGCGAATTCTTGTACGCAGTGTGCTCAAAGTACAAACTTCCACCTTATCTCCTTAACAGAATCTTGTTGCTGCAAGCATTTTTTGTCGCTGCTGACATGGCTCCAGGCCAGAAGGCGGCAACACAGCTTCAATCTCATGAACTTTACAAACGTCACACAAGAAAACATCTTGAAAGTTGAAATCACGCAACTTTCATTCCCGGTTTGTGAATAACTTGAATGGATATGTCATGCGAGATGTCGTTTGCCGTGTATCCGGTGGCGAAATCAAGGTACCTGGACGTCTTGTAAAAAGGGGGTTGGTGCGCTTTAAACACATGGCCAACAGAAGTATAAGTGGAAAGGATGCGCGCAGACTCACAACTGAATTTTATTGTGTGAGGGACGTGTGTTTATAGCGAAGTATAGACCCCCCTCCCCCCCTCCCCTTACTACAAGATGAACTTCCACCAACTAGCCTAACTTTCCGTTCTACTAGCTGGGCGTGTGTCGGAATCTACGTCGTTGGCGATCACGTTGGAACCAAATCTAATAGCCAGGTCTTTCACGTCCACCTTGTAGAACAAGGTTGACTGCCATCAAGATGTTCCTACATACTGAACGCGCCACTTGAGTCCCGGTACCGTTGATTTTGACTTTATTGAAATTCAGACAACATACAATAGTCCAGGTGAAGAGGGCTAAACGTAACACACGTGGTCACCTGACTAGGCCCTAGACACTCTGCATAAGGCTCTCTTGCATGAGGCTCTCTGTAAAGCTCCTGTCTCATTGCACACTGGCCATTATCGTGTGCTTCGACGAGTAACTGACGTCACATACGACATCGTAGCCGCAAGTCCCACTATGTTATCTACTACTTCGGCACAGTATGTTCCATAGGTTCAAGGTAAAGCTATACCACTCTCCCTGTGTTCCCACTTCAAAGACGCACCGAGACGGTGCTCCTGCCACCGGTCTTGCGGTTACGTGACTCGGCAACGAAATCGGCGGCCACCGAACGGAAAACTACACAGCGCCTTTGCACCTATTTGCTGGCCTCTGCATTGTGGCATAGTTTCGCTACCGTGCAGGCTTCCATGTAACAATATGAGTGAAAACAGTGCATCCTGCTGCCGATAATAATGATATAACAGATATAAGTTATCCTACAGATATAACAGACATGAAGAAAGACAAAATAACTTAGAAAGCAACATTTGTTTATGCTATGGTTACAATTCTGCTCTCAATATATAGGTATGTGGCATTGTATCACCATCGCTCCTTCCCAGAAATACAACAGAGGACTACTCACTCTACTAGATAGCTGCCGCTGCTTAAAGCAGTCATGCTCGCAGTTCTGGCTGTGTTGGCGTGCAAAATAGGGCTGATCTTTATGACACGATGCCTTTCACTCTTTCCTACACAGCTACGCTAAACTAAACAACAAAGAATGCCAGAAGCCATTGCTGCCCAAACGAACGCTAACGCCCCTCGTCGAAGCGGTTGGATGCAGTGACATTCCTTGCTCGACTTCTGTTAATCATGTAATTTTGCCAAAGCGATTCGTAATAAACATTTACCAGAACAGAAACTGAATGGCAGCTGAGTCAAGTTGTTCTAGGAACACGCTTCAGTATCACAATTCTACAAATCATAAACTCCATCAACTATATTCCCTATGCCCACTTGTCATGTGCGTTCAATGAACACGTTTAAGTTTTTATATACTTAAGTTACATTCCTTTGACATTAAGGGTTTCGGCCAATGCGCTTTCGAATGAGTTCGAGGGCAACATTATGCAAGATATCATTAGCCCTGTATCCAGTGGCGAAATCTAGGTGGCGGAAGGTCCGAACAGGAACCGCGTAGTTTAATATGACGTTCGAACCAAGAGCGGCAGCCATTGTCGACACGTCGGTTGCTCCAGCCAAGGTATCCCCGTGTGACCAAAACAAGGCCACCGGTAAACGTATGCGCTCCAGTGGGTACGGTGGGGCAGTTCTCTGCGCATCAGAAGCAGCACATCGAGAAGAACAAAACGACATTGATATACTTTTCCCGTCCTTATGATACATATAGCCGACAAAGAAATCGCGCTCAAACGCGTGCAATGTGGTGCCTTGCGGTGGTTCTTTGCAGTTTTTAGCAGAAATATTTACGATTGTGTCTGGATTTCTCTCAATGTTCGCACACCATACCGCAAGTCCAATATAAGAGCAGCAGGAAGGGGAAGGGGGAGGGCTTGTGTTAATATATTGCCACTGCCATCAGCCTGAGTGCTTAGATGTCCACAGGACAACAGTTTGTAACAAGAATGTACTTTTGTGCTAGTTGGTTACAGGTGGTTATTTTTCGGTTGATTATGTTCGATTTTCATATTTTAGTCCAACAATAAACATCAGTCGGCTGTCAGCACTTTGTCTTGTTAATTCGGTTGTCCCGTTCTTGCTTGCGCTGGAAAGAAAGGCTATTACATATATAGTACAATACTTGAAATATTGGAGCATATTGAGAAATAAGGATAACAGCCGATCACTACAAAAGTTATGGTGAGTAATGACATTACAGGCACTCCTTTTTGTCTCGGCAATATGTATCTGCACCAACACCTCTTCAGAGTCAAGTCTGCCTCGTAAAGTGAAAATTGTGAACGTTTGCTAAAAATCTTGGGTGTCATTTACCTGTCCATATCGACGAATATTCTCGGAGGGACCATGGTCGTACATGACGAAGTTCCTGGCTTTGTAAAGCTGAAATGAAGAATTCATTCTCTGAAGGACGACTGCCACATCATCCTATCTAGACTGAAGGTTTCAGTTTCAGTTTCAGTTTATTCTTCATTGAGAAAACAATGAGCAAATAAAAAATAGTATTTCAAATAGTACAACTAGTACAAGTAGTAGTGTAGCCGCAGAAAGGATTTACAGGTTCCGCTCAGCAGAGCTGTTGCCCTCTGCTAAAGTGAACTAAACTTTGCCAATTGTATCAGCTTCGAATAGGATCTCAGGTAATAGGTCTGCGCTGGCATTCGTTTCCCGCTCTTTCCAACATGCCGCTTGTGCTTGAGGAGCATTTGCTTCACTATCTTTTGCTGTTTACTATGTTCGTTTCTTCTGAAACATCGACCACCAGACGTGTAATGAAATAGCTCTTTGTGAGCAATGGATGTGGCGCCGAACCAATAGACGAGGCTTAGTAATCAAGGCATGCAAAGAAAGCTTCGCTTTCAACGATAGCCTTGATTGGCAGCGCTCAAGTGTCAACCACATGAACAAATGCATTTATATTGTTGCGTAGGTAGCCAAGACAGAATACGGTGCACGGAATTCGAGAGAATCAGTCCATTCGTTCTGCACGGTGATGGCAACCACTTGTGCTTTCCTTAACTTTTTCACACATAAGTCTGTTTTTGGAGACATTCACCACATGCTCATGATGATACATTCATGCCGAACCATCCGAGTGCTTTGCAAGGGCATTGTAAAATATAACTCTACCACGTGAGGGTAGCAAACTGGATAAAGTCTATAGTTACCCACCCTGCCCTTTCTTTCTCGCTCTCTCTTTCTCTATAAGCAAATCAGCAAATTAGACTCGACGTTCCAAGGATATCTCTCATTCCTTTTACATTGAATTTCGGAAACCTGTGTTATCTGTCAACATGAAATTCGCATGAAGTAACCTTATCGTAACTTGTTCGCGTAAACAAAGTCGTCTAAGCCCTTGCACCACTCGAGTAGAAAGCGAATAAGATGTAATACCTGGTGGAAATGAAGAAGGTTTTGCACGGTTGTGCCCATCGGCATGTGACCCATGTATACTGGAACACGAGTCTGAAATTAAGCGAGGTTCACAAGAAATAACCAGTGGAACGACTAAAATGAAAATACCAAGACTGCGTGCTCCACATTAGTTTTACATATCTGAAATGGAAATTTAGCCTCAACAATAACACTCACGAAACCGAAATAAGTTACCTTCGTATGATATATTGGTATGCATAAATGTTATATTGAGGCAGATTAAATTAATAACGCCGTATAGCTATAGAGTAGTTACGTGAACTTGCATGGCAAGTATAGCTCACTGAAATGCTGCATTGCCAGATGCGCTTTTAGACAGGCCCTTTGCTCTCTTCAACAAACATGAATGTAGTCTATACCTTAAGTATGCACAATTCATAGAGTGCATGCAGCACGGATTTGCGCAAACAAATATGTTTGACGATATAAGGTTGTTTGATCATTCACAGCCTAAGCCTAAACGAGCATATTTTTGGATCGTGTACGTTTCTCTCTTGTTGACACAATGCAGATACGTCGATATCAAAGTTCTAAGCAATCTACAGCATAATCGCTCAGTTTTGGCCACCTTCTTTCACGTCCCTTTAATCTTCACTTTGAAGATTGACGAATAGTGCAGATAGAAAAAACATTGTGCGTGTCATTTTGTCCATTTCGTTTCACGCAGCATTATTATTGACTTGCCAGAGGCTACAAAAACATAAAGCAACGCCGCCTGGTGACTTTAAACCTTGCACGCGAAAAAGGAAAACACTGAAGTCTTGGCTCCCGAAAGCTGAATCAAATAGAAAAATTTACATTGGTAGAGAACTATGGTTGAGAGGTTGGAGAATCACAAAGTGCTACCGAGTGTGATGACACATATTGTAGTGTCACATATTGTGTCACATTGTCACAGTGTGTCACAATGTGTGTCACATACATATTGTCGTGACACTTATTGTAGTGTTCAGGGTATTTCGCGCTTCTGCACACGTTCAAGCTGACTGGGGATTCGGTGCTCCTCTCAGCCCGCAGGTCAGAGGATGGCCACCGCACTGTCACGATTGTTGACATCCGAACGTTCTTCCTTTCAAGTGCCTGATTTGCGACGGGCATGCGTGGCATGTAGAGCCCTCATATTGAGAGGGACAACGCTGTGCTGGTGCTTTGCACGTCCCTGCAGTCGTTTCTTGCAGGCGGCACTCTGTGGCGGGCTGCAGCGAATCCTACAACTGCGATAATAAAGGATATTTTGGCCACGCAACCGGCAGTCTTGACTGAATCGCAAGTTCCTTAATTAGTGCGCACCTTGTTGAACTGTTCCGGGCTGCAAAAGTCGTTTAGCGTGAAGCCGAGAGCACAGAGGGCGCCTCCGCAGAGAGTACACGCCGCTGAGATCAATGCCCTGAGGGCTTTAGAAGTACCAAGGTAACCTGCATCCGTGAAGGGGTAGACAATTTCCTGCAAAGATCCATGATCACTTGATCACTTTGCCTTCCAAGAGGAGTCTACAATATTTGTAACTGAAGTGAAATTCCATGCCGCAGTTGCCAAAAAGTTAACATATAATTGCTAATGCTGATTTGACACCTGAAGGAAGGCGCCTTCAAGAGCGGGTCGCCATAATTAGATATCATAAGTAATAGTGAAAGCAGGAGGTGCACATGTGCGTGACTGATATACTTGCCTTACAACAGTTTTCCTATCTGTTTAGTGCTTTTTCTCTTTCCCAAATACTTCAAAGCTACATGCTGCCAATATTTTCTCCACATAGAGTTCCTTACTGTAGCTAAAATATCCGCCTTCTTCTTTTCTATCATGCAAAACCATGCTGCTAGTTATTTTGCGGGACTCCCAAGTCTGATTTCAATATCTACTAAATAAATGTACACAGAACTTAGAGGCGAAATACTACTTGTATGAACTGATTTAGTCTGGTGCTTCTACTGTCCCACTAACTCCACCAAGGATACTGCCTGCTTTCTTGACAAAAACACATGGCTTTCTCGGAATGTTGGCATGCTACCACTGTTCTTCAGTTCCCTTTTGGATTCAACAAACCTGGACATACATTGAAGCCAATATTGCCTTATAGCCCTGGTGAACTGCTTGTTAGGCATCCTACGATTGGGCTTGGTAAGCAGCTACCTTGGCTCGGGAGAGTGATTCGAAGGAAAGACTATTAAATGCGCCAGTTCTTTGAGTTTTCTGTAAAGCTTCTTAAGTCTTAGACTAATATCCCCTAGCAACTGAATTCTTCAATAATTTTTCAGGTCTGATCACAGCGCAGCAAGTTCTTTCCCAGCACAAAAATGTAGCAGTAAGTTATAGCTACAAGTATGTTTACTGTATAGAAACCATGGCTTTATTTAAGGCGCAGTATTTGTCAAAACTAAGAAAGGAGAACAAGTCAGTGCGTGCTAAGCCGCATCCGATTGCAATTATTCCGTTAAATTACAAGTTCAATTGCCGTTGCTCGAAATATGTGCACATAAATTCGTTAACCATTGGCGCATTTCATCTCCTTCGTTAAATGTGCTACTACTTGGTGTATATTTTTTACTGTTATCACCGCGATCGCCAGCGTGTCCAGTCTTGTGTTCTTTGTGTCTGTATGTGTTACAATGGCTTTACCAAGTATCAGCGAAGTAGTCTATGAGCAACTTATTTCGAGTCACATTGCTCTACTTACAAGTAGTGCATTGCTCTACTTGTAAATCATGGTACCGTATTTAGTTAAAGAGCTCAAGTGCTAAATTTTTATTATGATTACATGGTTTTACATTTGTATAAGAATAAAACAACTTGCCATGAGAGAAGGGACATACGGTATTAGTAGCGAAGTTGGAGGCCCTATGTGGGTGAGATTTCCAACAGGACCATACGCCACGAGAAGGTCTACCTGCATGGGTGAAGTGGTTTTCTTGCATCCTTTCGGTGTATTTGTCGCATACCATTGTGAAAAACAATATGCAAACTGTCGTTATGGTATCCAAATGGCGTCACTTATTTGCATGCGCTTTTTAATTTATTTCCCTCTTAGAGCGTGCTATTGGATTTGCTGTAATTTGACTGGGTATATCAAAGCCACCATAAAAGGCTGCTTGACTGCAGTAATTGTTTAGTATTCTAATTGTTTATTATATATCTGGTAAATTGTTGCCGGTAATGCATGCTTACATCATGTAAAGGGGTTGCTCTACTTTTTGTCATAGAGTCTTTTTTTCATCTTGGGCACCTTTGATATGATATGTAGATTTTATATAATGGTGGAAATGCGTACTCGACATCCTCGAACACCACATCTTTAGAAATTGGAAAGTCCAAACAACAGGGAAATTGGTTTCTTAGAACTTAAGCCAAAAGGAATATCTACAATAATAAAGCGCGAGTTTGTTACCCCTCCAGTTTACTTTTTAGCTGCTAACACGGGAGACATGAAGAGCTGATTGTACAAGCAGCCAGTTTACTCGGATAGCGATGCTGAATTATCTTGTAGGATTACTCAACGCCGCTAACCAAGTAAATTGGCTGCATTTCACTTTCTACTTAGCATATGTATTCTGTTACTCAACTTCTATTTATTGCCATTAGAGGGCACAACTTTTGAATAGCAGGTGCATTTAGCAAAGAATGTGCTTCCGGGTAGGCGCCCGCTTTCGAGTTCACCTCCTGTCATCAGTGACACGAGGCGGATGCCTTCGCTGAGGTATAGCTGACGCACTTTCTCAGTGACCAAATAGCAATTCTGGCATACCAGTAATCTTTTTAAAAAAAGGAGTCTTAAAGTTAATTTCTTGTACCGTCACTATGTGCACTTTACTAATGAGATCCTCGAACCTCCTCCTCAATTCCGTATTGACGTCCGAGTTTTGTCGTATAAATATTCCAGACAAAGTACCTTCTAAGTTGCAGTGAGCACTCTGTGCAGGTGTTGCGATGTATATTGAACGCACGTTGTCATATTTATGTGTGTTCGTGCGTGTGTGTGTATGTGTGTGTGCATTTATATGCTTGTATGCATGTGCAAAAGCATAGCCAGATTAATTGACTGCGACCAAAGTCAGCGGACGCAAACGAAATGTAGATCTGCGGTTTCTGACTCACTGTGGGTGGTTACACGTGACAGGACACGCCCATGCTTTAAATCCCACACTCGAGGTCTGAGGTGCTTATCCTTACTGACTGCACATACTTGAGGACGCCTCACCTTCGTGTTGTACTCTGGCCGTACAGAGTGCAGCACAAGATTCGCCATTACACCCTGAGAGAGTGCCACTGTTGTCAGTTTGGGGGCGCCCGTGGCCTTAAGGACATGGTCGATGCAAGCGGCCAAGTCGTAGCGCCCTAATTCGTCGAAGCTGCAGCGATGTTAAGCAATTAATGTCAAATAAATCTGTCATATGTTTCTGTTTTGCCTAGCTGCAAAGATACCGAGAAACGTGCGTGTTACCTCCATCGCCAGTACTTAGGGTCCCTCTGCGAAAATCTCGTGCTGTTTGAGTAGGGCCTTGACTCCCTGTTACTCATGGCCCAGACGTCGAATCCGCTGTCGGCGAACAGAAAGCCTGGAAATGGAGTACACCCCCATTAAATAGGAAACCTAATAAAATGAATAAAACACAGGAATCGGAAAATACACTGGGGCAGGTGGCAAGTGGTAGTGATATGTCTTCGTCGGCTCACATATTGTGGCTGCCATTTGTAGTCAGAACATTTCGGCAAAAGTGCAAGCGTTCGCACTCTACGGGCATTCCTAAGGATAAACACGGATTGTGTTAAAATGTGTTGGTTGAACGGTCCCGTAAGAAATGACTTGCTGGTTATCAAAGGAACAGCTCGTATGAATAATCGGCACAGGCTCTCCTAAGCTTGTTACTGCCACTGGAGAAAAGTGTACATTTGACCGATTTTGAGGGAAGTAACTTTCAAGACTTTCTACTCACTCAGATTAAGACATACGTCTAAGGTGTGCCGTATGTCTCACCTAAGAATGCGGCACATTATGCATGCATTATTTAACTGCGGTCTTCATCCCTCTTTTATTGTGATACATTTACGTGCTGAGCTCTAGCGTAAAACCCTGTCGAAAGCAAGAAGCGTTGTCCGTGAGAATGTCCACAGTTCTAAAGACACTGACTGCTGCACTGAACATTGAATAGCTGCATGCTTTTCACCTCAATAAATATGGGAACTTGCATTAATATGTATTGCGTCGTTTCATACATCTTCTGAACTCTAACTAAATGCATTGCGCCCTTACACTGTAGCCAACAGCAATAATCAACTGATGGCGAACAAACCATATAGTTCGAAGCAACGTTAGGACAAGGGAACCTTTTCTTGTCAAGGGAAGTCCTCTTGTCGTAACGTTGACTTTATGCTGATGTCTTCTTTATTTATCCACTGTTTATTGAGCGCTTTGTCTAATTTGGACATGTGCAACAGTGTGTGATGAAAATCGTCTGTGAAGACGCAAATTCTTGGCGCCACATTATGTTCAACAAGCGACTAGGAAGTCTCTCTCAATTCTAATTTCAAGGAAAATCGAATTACAGCGATTTCAGTTTGTTTCTAATTTTTTGTCCAGAACTGTCTGTACACACACTCCTGGGCCCGTTATTATCCTCTTGCCATCTAATGGCACTTGTAAAGCGTCGTCCAAATACTCGAATCAAAATGGGACTTCAAATAAACAAGATTCGACAAACATAAGAAAAAAGCCACAGTTCCGCATGCAAGGCGTAGCATCGATTACGATAGCAAATTCATGGACAGCTATATGAAGTAACGATAGTAGTTTTATCGGCCACATAAACTTGTAAACATAGGCATGCTAACTAAATCAACAAGCATGGCGCACTAGCCAACATGAACACATCTCACTAGATGACCGCGGAAACTCGCTGTCACTACGCTGCAGTGAGGAAACGCAACCGCAACAGCGAGCAAATCGACTTTTCGTGCAGCCGTTCGCATCAACGCGAAGCACGCCGCGAAGACACACCACAGCGTGGACCCGGCCTCGTCGCAGATGGCTTTCGATGCAGCCGTGCGCGCGTGACCACGCGGGGCTGCATTTTTAAGCCGTAAGCCTTTAGTGGCTCATGAGTGTCCGGGCGCAGTCCGGGGTGGACGCACGAAAGCGGTGATCACCGGCGAGGGGAGCAAGGAGAGGAGACGCCATGCCAGTAGCACTGGGCGAGTGGGTGCGTGGGGCTGCGCGCACATCGGCGACAAAACTTACAGCCATATGGCTGTGATTGCATCTCATGCTCGCAGCCACGGCGGCGTCCGTTCGCAGAACAGCTCAGACAACAGCAACAGAGGCAGTCACAGATAAGCTTTCGCCTATCGCAATTTAGCCCAGCGAAGTGCCCATAGATTTCTTACAATTGCTAGTTGCTACAGCGGAATCGTGGCGTTTCTCGAGGCACTCGACGTTTCTGCGCCGGCGAGAGTAAGAGCGGGTCCGAGAGAGAAAATGTGGGGGCCTTTTCTCCTTGAGTATCTGACTCTGCCTAGGCACTACGGTGGAGAAGTGTCATTGCGCGTGTTTTATGCGTTTGTTCCTAGGCGTGCCGGCATTGCGGAGTGGGGTCGAGTTTGTTTACGCTCGGACGCTAGCTGCCGATGCGGTGAAACAGGTGAAGCACCGCGCACTGATGCCCCATTTCGCGATCGCTGAGTTTAAAGGTACGTCGAACACACTTTCTAGAGTGTGCGGTGCTGGTGATGAGCCAGTCATGCCGGATTATAACCATTGTCGCGCCTTACGGCACTCTGAGTGAAAAAAAAGGAGAAAAAACATTACTGATTTTCCCGGGGGAGTAATCGGGGCCGCAGTAGAGGCCGAGCCTGTTCTCCTAGACTTTTCCGGAACATTTTCGTGTGATCCGCCTTTGAGTGAAATAAAGAAACAGCGCCTTAGGAACCGCGGTTGAACGCGATTGCCTGATGTCACACCGTGAGGATTACTGGCTTTGCGTCTCGTCCATGTTAGGTTAGTTAGCTTAGCTTAGGTTTATGTTACCGTTGGTTACGTTAGGTTAGCGTAAAAGGCGTTAGAGTGGCACGGCGCATTCTCACAGCGCTTGCGCCGTGCGGATTATTGTCTTTGCGTCGAGGCCACGTTATCTTCTGTTAGGTCAACTTTACCTTTGGTTAGGTTAGGTTAACGATACGTTAGGATTGGTTAACGTAAAAGCCGTCAGGGTGGCGCGGCGTATTCTCACAGCAGTTACGTAGCGAGCATTATTGTCTTTTTTGTCTCGGCCTCGTTAGGTTAGGTTACCTTTAGGTTATGTTAACCACTTTAGGTTTCAGCCACTTGCGTTCAACGGTGGTTGCTAAGGCGCTCTGCCTTCTGGATTTTCAATGTATGCGGACGGCCCTCTTGGACGGTCCCTACGGCTCCCTCGGAAACGTCTCCGATATTATAGCTTGTTTGACAGCGCTGGCAGCCAGCGTCGAAGCGTAAACAAACTCGACCCCACTCCGCAATGCCGGGACGCCTAGGGACAAACGCACAGAACAGGCGCTAACAAACTCCTCCGTAATGCCTACATTCTTAAGCAAATCCACACTCTTTGGGTCATGTCTTGCCCCACAACGATAATCGTCATCTGTCTTGCTTGCGTTTCCTTTCCTGAAAACGCTGCGCTCGCTACTTTCCCGGTGAGAATGCTATGTCATGGTGATAACGCGCATGCCGTTCGTGACTGCGAAGTACCGGGCTCGCAGCCTTAAATAAAGGAAATGCGGGGAATACCGATGACAATTATCGTTGTGCGGCAAGATACGACCCAACAGGTGTTATTTTGTTTTAGAGCGTAGGCAGAGTCATATATTCAAGGACCAAAAGCACCCACATTTTTCTCTATCGCAGCCGCTCTTACTCGCGCATGCGCGCGAAAGTCCGGCGCCTCCGCAAGTGCCACACCCCGCTGTACTTACTAGCAGTTGCAAAGTCGCGCCCGGGTCGCCCGCAGTAGAACGCGCGCCGCTTTCGTCCCCTCCCACCGAAGACATGCGCGATGCAAGGCAGTGCGCTTCATCCGTGCTTTTTGCCGTTACGTGCGCGAGATTGAGCCGCGAACGTCGGCTCACCCTCGCACCCGTTCACTCGCACACACAGTTACGGCAAGCGGTGACGATTTTATCGCCCTTTGCCGTTATACGGAACCTCGCGGCGACGGCGACGTCCACGCCGACGGCAGGAATGCGCCTGAAGTGTCCATATAATTGCTATCGCAATAAAAAGGAACTTCGATTTAACGAACACAGTTCAGTCAGAGCAAAAGATAGTTGCCTAGACAGAGATAGATAGTTGCCTGGACTCTCCCAAGGGAAATTGATGAAGTAAAGATCGGACGTTGAGAGCAATGGTGGCACGAAAAGCACAGGATGTCGACGTGGTGTCTCGCTTCCTTGACCTGCGGCACTTTGTCCGTCGGCGCGCATGCCGTGAGCAACCCTGATCACTTGGAGCATGTATCCGTCGTCCGTGGTCGCGTAACTTGTCTCGCATGGGTAGCCACGGTATCTTATGAGCTCACACTGCGTCAGCGCAAACGTAAACGTAGTGCAATTGTCATCATCAGTCAGACTAAGCACGCCTTAGCAAGACGAAAATCTCGCTGAAAGCCGAGATGTCAAATCTTCCACATAACGTTCATAGTTCACAAGTTTACTTCAGGGCTGAGGATATTAGCCTTTTAAAATCGAAAAAGAACAGACCTTCATTAGGCTTAGATTTTTACTACAGGAGCTGTTCTTCATTCGATAAACTTTTTTATTCAGGCTATGAAGAGGACATTAGGCCGAAATAGGCCTCCAGCTACTCGGAGTCTCAGAAAGCGTTATTATTGTGCACATGTGCTCTTATGCCTTCTTTGTGCGCAAAGACATTACTAGCTACTCCTAGTCTCTAAAACAGCATTGTACACATCGGCTCTTATGCGTACTTAAACATAGCTTCGATGTTCTTGTACACATACCCTATACATACAGTATACATTCTTATGATTTCAGTAAGAGGAACGCAACGTTACAAATAAATTCTAAAAGCCACAGCATAGACAGAAACTACACAACCTCTTAACGTACAAGCGGAGAGTAGGAGTATGTAGAAGACGCTTCTTTTTACAAAACCACCTTAACTGCACCATCTAACTATCGCATCTCAGAAATCGCTCAGCGTTCCTTCATCGAAGCACATTCAGCACAGCAAGCACCATGCCACACCTGTCGTCATGGTCTTAAATAGTTAGTGTCTTCAAGTTGGCTCGCAATATTTAATGTTATCAGTACTGCAATAATTGTTAACTACAGTGACACTCTTTTGAACTCAGGCAGTCGAAAGAAGAGCGTAACAACTCCAACTCACGGGCGTCATGCTAGCCTCCAGTTTCATATCTTCTTTCCCGGTAATTACGGCAACGAAGGCCATGAGCCATGCTGCCGAAATCTGACGCAGGACGTCCATGTTGAGGGATTGGTCGATCGCTAGACAAATGCGAGGAACGTGGGACGAGACTTGCATATAAAGCTTCCTCATACGTGAACGCATCACTTGTACGAGCACCAACGATGCCTGAGATACGCGGTCGCATGGTGCACATCACCTCGCTTTCAAGCACTATGAGAAAGAAAGAACCTATTTGGTGACGTCAAGCAACAGCACGGCGGCATCGTTGCCGCGCCGAAATGTACGATGCCGCAAGGGGTATTTGTGTGGGCGTTTGCGAATGCTTGCGAGTACTATCGTGCAGATACGCGCAACAGGTTGTTGCCGCAACGCGAGGAAATCCGCGGAGAGATGCAGCCGCTGCACAAGCGCTGCCCATAGCGCACGAGTTAATCAATATCCCGTTCCCTGTATGTGACGGCGTTTGTACAGCAGTCGCGGACAGACCGGCCAGGTTGCGTAACGTGGCCGCGAGCAAGTTGGGTGATTTCAATCTTGTGACTTGATTGAATGTCCTCGCCCAGCGATGTTCGGTGGCCTGCTGTAGCGGATGGACTGAGTGAAAAAAAAAGAAAGCTCGGCTTCAATAGAGGCTCACACGTGATAAGGCCACACGGGATATGTCATCCTGTCCGGCCGCCTCGCAGTGCTAAGTGAAAGCTGTGAAGTAACGATATTACTGTGTAGTATAGGTTCTATTACCCCAAAGAAGGGAGACTTGAAAGAGTTGTCTTATGCATGTTTGATCTGTTGTTCCTGTTCACACAATACATGGTTTCGAGAAACCATGTATTTGTACTCAGTGAGGTATTTTGCTAATTACACTTTTTATCCTTAACTGAACCTTTCTGGACAATAATTTTAAAGCGAAGCTTTCCTTCACGAATTTCTAGAAGATTGGCTTGCTTAATTGACTGGTGGGGTTCTTACCAGGTAGGCTTAACGTAAGTTTAAAAGAAAATGTTTCTTAACGCAAGAAAACGCCTGCTATCGCGGAATTCGAACTTGGACCTCTGCCACGATAAACCAATCTTCGACTCATACTAGGCCACAGACACAGGCTTCTAACGCAAGCGGCAGCTCTCCCTCTCTAAAATGTCTGAAACTCTCGTTGGCACTTACAAGCCCACGAAGACGACTAAAAGCGTTATTTTTGGAATTCAATTTGGATTTGGAATGGTGCTCGCTACTGTCTTGTCAAGCAGACATGTATTTCTGGGCATGTGCCCGAATAGACAAATTGCTGCTAGAAGTCATGCTGCCCCAATGCAGTGCAGCGAATTGTCTGGCTGCTTATAAGCACGTTGTGTTTGCAGCAGCAATGCAATTTATCGAAATTTACTATACCATCTAATCAGGTGCGGTGATCCAGTCACCGTAAGTGATCCGTACTCGCTCATGGTGCAGCTCGCGCAAGACATCAAGGAGGCGGGACACCTTGCGTGCCTCCGTCCATGTGGATTTAAGCTGCGACGCTGGCGCCCTGGACTCTCCCTCCGAGCACCCGCTGAGGTAGTGTGGTAGTATGGTATCTTGTTGGCGATGGCTAATGGACTAGTAGGGAACTTGGTTCATCGGGTATGTGCCACTGAGTGTGTACCGGAACAGACACGTTCGACAAGGCGTATGTGATATTGGCATGGGCCTATTCTTGGCCAGCCCCCCAGAATTAATATGGCGATGTGACACAAGGGGTATGCTTCCTTAAATATATTAAACGATAGCACTCAATCCGCAAGAGACATCTCAGCGTAAAGTAGGCCATTTCATGGACAACCACTGCAAACATGTTGCTGCCATGATGCTATGAACAGAGGGGGGAGGTTGCTACGGTGTTTCAACTGGGGTGCAGTGGTTAGAAAAGTTACTGTGTCTTGCTAAGATTCAGCGTGCTGTTGGCCGCAAGATCTCCACTTCGTGTATCTGCCGATGTAACCATAAGATTTCAAGATTAATGGATGGCGTGGCGATAAAATATTCTTCATATAATTAATTATAACATTTAAAACATACCATGCACCCAGCTAAAATTACAAATACATCACGATAAAAGTTGCTGATCACATTACAATCACCAATGATCTCCTAGCGAAGAATGCGCCGGCATTTATTTTTAACGCGAAGCTGCCCTTGCGAACCCTGCCTGCGGACTCACAGCTCACAGTAAAAAAAAAACAGCTAGGATTACGTGTTCGATGAAGGGTTCGAACTGCGTTCCCCCAGCATAGCAGTTTGATGCTCAGTATATTGGGTCACAATTGACGGTGAACTTACATTGCACCTACACAAACTAGCTCTTTCAGATGATCGGTACGTGTATTGCATTGCGTAACATGGGTGTGCGAGAAGACGTTCGGGCAGGCAAGTTTGCTTTACACCAAAGATGCAAGGATGAAATGGTCAAATTTATAAGCATTTGTATAATCACTTAAATAAACATGGCTTCACATAGATTCCCCGATGTGCGTTGGATCTGCAGAATTCTTTTGCGTACGTCGTCTTTCAGTTGTCCAAGTCCTCTCTGCTCGATTCCTTTTATGTGGGAAAACTAAGCTCACCGTATCGACAGTGCCTGCTTGTGACGGTAACGTGGGAGAAACTGCAGCACCATCTGCGCCCCACCGCCACTCTTCACTATAATAATTAACGCCAGCTTTTGAAGATTGTCTGTTCCTCTACCCACACCTTACTCTTTCCTACAGGCTCAGTTCCTTTCCTCTAGAATGAGAGGCAGCTGCATAATTGTTGCCGTGGTGAGCAGGGGTTTTCCTAGTGAAGGCGAGTACGTTGACTTTCTTGTCTTTTATTACAGTGAAATGTATCAGTGTCTTCGTTAAGCAAGGGACGACAGAAACAAAGCTTGTTTCTGTTTTGTAAACTACATGCTAAAAACGCCGTTATCACCAATGCTGACATTGAGTCTGAAGAGAGCGGTAAATTGGCTCATGAAATGACAATTTATTGCCGCTGTATACAACGTATCCGCAGTGAGAAACAAGACTCAATTCAATAAAAAATGTATATCGCTGGACATTTCAGACAAATTTAGAGACCGGCGCTATGGACTCACAATTTCTGATAAACTTTTCGCAAGCGCTGACTGCGTTTGAGGGCTCCATCGAATATTCTTCGCGAGTAATGAAGCAAACTTACAGATACCGAATTTCTGTTCATTCACTTGTGTTCATTCATTGTGTTTGCGAACGCACTGAATTTATGTGCTACGGCTCATAATTTCAATGCCCTCAGTTACTAGAGGAGAACCGGCTGAGTAGCGCTCTAGGAGACGCAATTGTTGGAACAGTTGCATATTTCGGAGCGCATCATCCAACAGTATAACCCGATTATGATAAAAAAGCCTATACTTACTCTTCAGAACTACAATAATATATTTGACATCCCTTATTAGATACTACAGTGAATATCGCTAAATTTCATTGTTGCTGCAAGCACAACATGCTTATGAGCAGGTAGACTGCACTGCACTTCATTAGCAACATGAGTTCAAAACATAGATTTTCAATGTTGCATATTCTTAGAAGAGTCATTAAAAGACGGTAAGGGCAACAAAGCAACATGAAGATACTCTAAATATTTCCATTAATCTCAAAGCCTTAACTTGGTTGAAAACCACAATAATGCCGGACTAATACTGAAAAAGTTTGCTTCTTTTCTTGTTTGTATGTGAAATATGTACAAATTCTAAATTTATTTATGAGTAGGAAAATTTAAAACGTATTAGATATAGTAAGATTTGGAAAAAAAAACAAGCGGGCGTGTTCTGGCACTGGTCTCGGACGAGCGAGACATGTTTTTCTGTAAGGAAAAGCGAATCGCAACTATTATACAGATCCATCAGCGCAGCCTTTCAATAGGACGGTCGTATTGCACCCTGTGCTGTTCGGTAATTCATTAATTCACAATGGGACAGAATGACCGTTCTGTTGTCGAAGCTTGCGTAAGGGCTCGCCTGCATTGCGGGTAACGTTAACGCTAAAGTCTACCCACCTGCGTCAACTCGTGCTCTTCGCAGGGACACAAAGAGTTGACGCCACAGGCTGTGCGCACAGGCAGGAAACATTTAGTGTGGAAATTCAGAGACACCGCGACAGTCCGCTTGAATTATACTGATTGACGAGTTTGTTCGACAGGCACGCGAGGCCAGCTGTGCGCGGGCGATAAAGTTACACCAGGCAGTGCCATCGAGATGAAACGGGCGAGTAGAGTTGTGCTTAATTTATTCCTTTCTGTTCAACTGGCAGCTATACCGCAGGCTCGTTTCTTTATGTTACCGTTTTTCTTCGGGAGTGGGGAGGGGGCTAGGGGTGGGGGGTCGCTATTGTACGTGAGAGAAATAATAAAATAGGTGCACCCTTTCTGCACTTACAAGCGGTGAAAATAAAATAGCTACTGCCATCAGAGGCTCCAGAAAAAAAGAAATATGCACGTCCAGCACACGTGTTGCAAAGTACGCAAAGCGAAATCTTGACGACGCGGGTAGTTAGATGCTATACAGCTAAATTTAATTCGTGCAAGCGCATTAATTTTCCCTCTTAGGCACTGTGTAACCTTACGCAACGTTTATTTTTTATGTACAGGCAGAGGTCACAACTTTAATGTCGCCCAATTTTTTATGCGCTACACCGCTCACGAGCTGAAATGAAATGCAGATCTGTTCATGCGAATACAGTGTGGTACGTGTACGCACTGATTTTTACGAGGACGAAGACAGCGTTTGATGCTTGATTATGGAAGAAGAGCCAGAAAAGGTACATTGCGGAACGAAGTAGGAAGCTAAAGACTGCGTTAAGGTTGGCTACTAGCCCGTTCCATTCCATCGCGTACATATGGAAACCAGTGTGCTGCGTGCGTGGGAAAACTAGCGTGAATGTTCCACGATGTGATGAACGCGCAAATCGTCTGAAAGAGCTACATGTTGTTGTCACCAAATCAGTAAGCGCGCGATGACTTCACTTCACTTTATTACCTTAAAGGCCCCCAGGATTGGGGGTATTACATAAGGGGTGGGCAGCAAATCAAAGAAATTAAATACACAAGGAAAAGATGTTTAGGCACAAGCTTGCTCGCTGTTAAATATGTTAATTATACAGTTCAAAAACGCGAATGGGCAGGTGATTGCGCCGATGTCATGTGGTCGTGGTCTAAGAGCAATTACAGAAGAAAAAAAAAGATTGTGGTCTATGCTTAATACGTGCGGCTCTTGTGGTGCCGGGAGGTCGAGGTTCGATCTCAAAACCTGGCTCGTACGTCAGTCACTCTTTGTGCGCAAACTATTCGGCAGGACAGCGGAAGGAGCAACAGCCGTGGTAAGAAGAAACGTCCGGAAGGCTCGGCTGCGAAAGGTTCGCCTTGAAAATTTTATGGCGTGGTTTTTGTCGTACGGAAACAACACTCAGACTTTGAGGTGCGTTGTAGGGGGAGGACTCGAGATTTCCTTTCTACGTTTTATGGTCTTTTAATGGGCACATAAAACACATGTACACGAGGGTTCTCGCACTCCGTCTCCATTGGAATGCATCCGTCGGGGCACGGAATTGAACTCGCAACCAATCGCGGGCTCAGCGACGCAACATCGTGGTTACTTAGCTGCCGTGGCCGATATATATCCAAGCTCTAGCACGCAGAAGACTGCATGGGATTGGAATGCGGAATTTTGTTGCGCACCGACTGTTATGATAACGTTACGTGATTTTCGTGTGCAGCAAACGGTTCTACCTTTAATAACAAACTAGTCCTGCGGCCAGTGCGGCGGAGAGGTGTTCAGTCTGGTCTAGCGGCAAATGCTAGAGCTGCGCTAATGCCAGGGGCAACACATGAGCAAGTAATTGAAATCATATTGCGCGCTATGTCAGTTGACGTCACACCGTGGCTTGCTTTGAATCGCTAGCTCCTTTAAGCACTGTACTTGCATTTGAATACATAAACTTCAACCGAAAGGTTCCGAGACTGATTTAATAACTCGAACGCATTATATCTCCCATGAGGCAGAAAATCCGGCGGGATCAAGCGATGGTTGCAGAAATATGGCCGACGGTGCAAAGAGTAAAAATACGCCAAAGGAATGTGCGGAAGCGAAATTTGGTACAGTTAGGTCGGCGTGGAAATCAAACCTTCAGCTTGCCAGACGAGCACGCTTCCGCGACGCCGCAGTGGCTCCCCGGTTTTGGCTGACTAAAGGTGTACGTGCCTAGCACGGGGATCATTGCACATGTACCGTCGCAGGTATCTGACGGCGACGTTAGAATGAATGAAGGTGGGCACAAATTAGAGAAAGGTGGATTAGGGTTGATTAAAACGCATTCAGGTAGATTAAGATCGGTACAAATTAGGGCAAGATGGATGAAGGTTGATTAACATAAAGTTGTGAAGGACACGTGACAATTCATGGCGTCACGTATCACGAGCGTAAACAATTCATTAGAGAAGTCATAATGATTTCGCATTTGAATCACGTAAGGATAGTTAAGTGACTGTAAAACTTTATCTCCTCAAGAATCGATCCCCCGAATTTTATGCTGGTACATGTGCGTAATGCTATACGCGCCGCGACTGCCATGAGGTGGACATTCTTTTCGAACAATATGTTAACATGAAATTCTTTGCGAAGCTACGCAGACGAACGAGTTGCTTCGTGACGCTTACCGCAACCGGACATTATCGCGGGCGTGAGGGTTAGAGTGGCCCAAGAGGCTCGGCTCGAGGAAAACCTCGGTGGAGGACGACAGAATTCAGGGCCGTACTTCAACCTCCGTAGAAGAAAATAACATGAATCGCATAAGAGAAATCGTGCAGCAAGGTCACACCGCGAAAGCCCGAATGCCACCACCACATTTATGTGGTGGCGACGCAGTATGCAACCACATTTCGCGCGAGAACTTCGGGAAACGAAAGCTGAACGCCAGATTTCTTCACCGAGGACCGGAAAGACACACGGGCGTCAGTTTGTGCTGATTTTCTCTCAAAGGCACAAGAAAAATGCTGCGTTCGTCGACAGCATCCGTATATATATGTATGGACAGAATAGAAACTGTGGCAACGTTGATGTGCGAGCATGTGACTGGCCTTGTTTGTGATGAAGTCTCGCACCCCGGACGCATGGTTCGATTGACACCCATAGCCAAATGTTTCAAATTTTATCTTCAAAGCTGTTCATTTGCTTTGTTTACAGGAACTTCCATAATAAATTTGACACCAATCCGAGCATTTTCTACGTATTTTTACTCTTTTCGCCGTGGGCCATATATTTCCAGCCATCCTTTATCAAGCCGGATTTTCTGCCTCACTGTATATATAGTGCTTTCGCAGTAATAATTCAAGCCAGGCAGGCAGAAGCGTATATGTTTACAAAAGACATATCCCTTGTGACGACCAGTATCTCCTGTTGATTCACGCTGGTGCTATGCATTTACAAGCACGCTTCACACGCGCGTAGCGCCTACGTGCACCGAAGAATGCCAATCAGACGAAACACTCATCCTAGTTGCGCGGGTAGTCGTAAGACTCTTCTTCAAAAATTGCAGGAGAGAACTCTGCACTAGCGTGTAATGATAATTGCATGATTGCTTAGAAATTTCTCAAGATAAAGCATAAGAATAGGCTTACAGGAATATCCCAACAGAAAAAGAGAACTAAAAAAAATTCGTTTGATACCTGTGAATTCCATCGTAGCTTGATGTTCGCAATGCCCGTGTTTCATAGGGCATAATTCGGTGCCGTTTTATTGGTAGTTTCACGATCAAATGAAAGTAATGGCTCTTCCTATTGTTTCGTGCACATGAGAAGGGCATTCGGTAACTGTATGATCTGCTGATAGTTGTGGGTACAAAAAAGGGAAGGGGACGACCGCCGGCACATGGGGTGCCTGATTTGTAAGTCCTGCTTGGGTTCCTGGGTTCATGACCTGCATTGCTCTCTGCAATTGCTTTGAGTTGAGTCTGCATGCATAAAACAGCTTTCCTGCCCGTGCAAGTACAAAAACAACGTTACTGCGACGCCACGCAGCGCACGGAATGGGCATGAATTAAACTGCCTAGGCTGAGCTTAGTTGAGCTGGACGGAGTGATCTGTTTCGGATCTAATCTAATCATGATTTTTCACCTATAGTGAATACACACAGAGATATCTGTGGTAAAAAAAGAAAGCTGTACATCAAGAGATATATGTTTACTGGTCTTCAGTACGCACCATATTGGTGGACAGAAATAGTGTTGAAAACAGGGTGCTGAAACTTCAAAACAAATTCAGCACCTGATTTTACCGAACGTTCACAGGAAGCGTTAAACAACACAAATGAACTCGAACATTTAAGGTGGTTATATCCCCCCCCCCGAAAAAAAACCGACACAGCAACACTATGCTGCACTGCAACAAGCTCCTCTTTAGAATCAGCAGCCCCTGTAACATTCTGATAACTGTGCTCGAAACGTGGTCAAGCACAAGTGTACGTGGACGAGATACGAGTTTGGGCGTCTGGAATGATACGCTTACAGATGCGCGCAAGGCTCCAAAAAGCCACAACTTAGACTGCACTCTACCTGCATAATCAAGGCATGGTGATTTCATCCCATAGATGTGCACTTGTGGCATTTACGCGTAAGGCCATGATGCACTACAGTGAACTAATCAATGGCCAGATAATGCAATCTGTACGGTCATACAAATTCTTGGGTGTCATAATTGACACAGACTTCGCATGGAGGTCCCATGCAGTGTACACGAAGAAGCGGTTGAAAAGAATTTGTCATATTTTGAAGTTCTCCGCTGGATTGACCTGGGGAATGTCCACAAGCACTATGCTGCAACTATACAGGGTACAAATTTGGGCTTGCGGTACAGCTTGCCAGCATTGACTAACGCAAGTAAAACAAGTTTAGCAACTACACTAACTGTTCTGGCCCAGGCGCTCCGGATTTGT
The DNA here is from genome assembly GCF_050947875.1 of Dermacentor variabilis. Taxonomy (NCBI): domain Eukaryota; kingdom Metazoa; phylum Arthropoda; class Arachnida; order Ixodida; family Ixodidae; genus Dermacentor; species Dermacentor variabilis. Next base: position 31,335,661 of record NC_134578.1, on the reverse strand, counting down.
GTAGGTCTTCATTGAAGCACGTCAAAGACGGCAAGTATTGAAATCGCCAGAGACCAGCTCATGAAAACCCACATCGCAGTTGAAGCACTAAGAGTGCATGTGAGGCATCTTTCCCACTCTCTAAGCCACCATCTAGCCTCTCTACCTGTAGAGAGACCACGTACTTCACTCTGCCGAATGGTATCCATACATAGTGAGGCTATACCACCATGCTTCCCACCTGCCACAATACCTGTGACTCCTCCTTGGTGCCTCATTCCGCCAATGATTGATGTGACAATACCTGACGTCCGAAAAAAAGGACATATGTCGTCGACTGTTCCTAAATAGCTTACCTTACTCTTAATGTATGAGAAGTACCGGAAAAACACCCCCATATACACCAACGCTCCGTCATGCCGAGCAGCTCTACCTCAGTTGGCGTCATTCCAAAAAACTTACTACTGTCAGGTTGAAAACGTCTCACTTGACAACGCCGACGGCAGCGCAATTCGCAGTGCTTCGAATCGCACTACGCTATTTTAAAACAGACCAACGCACAAGTGGTCGATTTTCCACCACTCGAAGCCGGCACAGTAGTGTTTACTGTAAGCCTTATGGCGCGGTCCGAATGAACAATTGGTTCCGCACAATGCGTTGGCGGGCTAGTTGGTGCGGATCCATAAATACTTTGTTTAGCGCAATACAACGGACACAAGAAAGGCGCCTTGTCCTGTCGCCTTCCTTGTGTCCGTTGTATTGCGCTAAGCAAAGTATTTATGAACAATTGGTATTCGAAATGACAGAGACCATAGAACACTGTACTGAAAAAAAGGACATAAAATATTTTTTTTCAGTGGCTACCATGTCACTGTGGTACCATCGGCAATGAACGTGCCCACCAATCTGCTCGTTCAGCTCGTGAAGGCAACGCTTTATCAATGACGATGTCTAAGACAGATGCCGCAAGTATTCTCCGTCTACGTGCATGCCAATGCACTCAATCATAGTGCAATAAGCAACATTGTATACACGCCTGTTTGTACGCCCTAGATCCAACCTTAAGCCTTCGACTTCCACTGAGGCTTCCCCGAAGGGATGCGACTCTTTTCTGCCGGCTATGGTTGGGCGTCGCCTTCACCCGCGTTCCTCATAGCGATGGCCGATACTGCAGTATGTGACGATTGCGGCGACGCGGAAACAATTCAGCATGTTCTTTGCCAATGCCCTCAGCACAGTGTGCAGAGACAATCGCTTTCTGTCGTGCCCAACCAGTTGGACGACAAGCTTTGTCGGAAGAAAGAATTTTTCACTATCGACGCGACCTAAAATCACATCAGAAAGTGCATTTCTTGAGAATAACCGGTCTGTGTGAACGCCTGTGACTGGAGAACATTTTCTGTTACCTGGTCCCTGTTTCAGATTTTTTTCTCTCTCTTTTTTTGCCCTCCTACCAACCGCTACATCCCTCATTCCAGTGCAGGGTAGCAAATAAGTTTCTCACCTCTGGTTTACCTCCCCGCTTTTCCTCTCTCTCTTTTCAACTTTCTGAGCCGCTAAACATGGGTATAACAAACCGGAGTAGAGCACGCCAGACTACTGTCACCTACATGAGCGATTGTAGTGTTCTCCCATTCAAGGTCTGGATGTTAGAGGTCCGAATAGAATCGATTCAAAATTCACTGCTTTTGTCCAAGGCGACTCTAGCAATAAACACTGAATTAGATTAAACTGAACAAGTACTCTCTCAAAGTTTTATTTCTCTTAATACTGTAGCAATTCAGTTACTACTAGTAGAGAAAACGAGCGTCACAGTTTCATTTTTATATTTGCTGCCGGAAGTCCAGCTCTGCTACGTCAGTGTGACGTCTCGGAAGTCAAAGCATTCTCTCGTCTTTGGACCATAGTAACTGAGTGAAAGGTCTGCAAAACTGATAAATCAATTCCCCGACCCATTTAAACGACAATGCAGCCTGTCCTTTTTCACGGTTAAGAAATAACCCCACTCAAACACACATCGCAAAAAATGCGACGTCATGGCGGGCTGTTGCGAAAACTTAACGAGGCGGCACCACAAGCTTCTCATTTTTTTTGAGCTATTTCTGCATTGCTAAGCGCCTTCTCAATTAACCTTTTTTTGTAAAACGGTTTAATGAACAGGTCCAATATATCTTCCTCTTGAGTGCCCCTTTAACGACCTTCAAAGGCGTATTTCCGCATAAGCTCAATGGCGACGTTGTGCAGGATGTCGTTCGCCCTATAACCGGTGGCGAAATCCAGGTGGCGGAAAGTGGGCACCGGAACCGCGTGCTCGAAGACGACGTTTTCGCCGAGCCTGTCAACCAGGTCTGAGACGTCGGATGGGGTCGCCACCGTGTCACCTGGCGACGGGAACAAAGCGATTGGCAATCTTATGCGCTCCAACGGGTACGGCGGGGGCGTGTCCTGCATATTAGGATTTCGGATAGAAAAACGAGTAAAGCCATGCCAGCAAAAGCGGTCATGCACCCGAATTTACACAGGGCTACAGAAAAAGCCCATGCGTGTTTGTCAAAAACTTGTATAACTTTCTGCTGAACTAGCTTGCCAAAAACTGGTATTCTACGCTAATCAAGCATACAAAGACAACAGTGTTAAATATGACTAAGACGCCCATGTCAATTTCATGCAATAGAAAACTTGGATACAGTAGTTAGCAATTTGTTCCACATAAGCGAGTAAGCTTAAAATGTTATGCAACCCAATTTTAAGAATTATCCTGCATATTACAATTTAAAACCAGAAGTTGATGTAATTCGTCAACATCGTCAATTAAGCCAAGTAAAATTATGAAGCCCTCACAAATGAAGTTTCCTGCGTGTTAAAGTTTAAATACAGAAACTTGATCAAATTCTTCCACGTCATTCCGTTATGCGTCCTAATCTTGAACAAGCCGATACATATATTTTCTCTGGTATAGCTGGCAAGGCACAACAAAGGAGACAACCTTAAGGCTTCAAAGAAAAGAATCACGCTCTCCTAGGATACAGATAAAAAAAACTAACATATAAATTCAAGATATGGATTATGAATGATATGTTGGGAGGACAACGGTACAAAATTATACACACAAATTAGAGATATCAATTATGACATATTTTGATAGTGTCCTCAAATATAGGAGAGATAGGTGTTGCCACAACGGATGAATATCGTTTTGCATTGTTGGGTACAATATCGTGGAAGCTGTTGCTCAAAGGTTCACCATTTCATGTAGCACCGTCGAGCACCAGAAGATCAACACCTAGTAGGTTAGGATATAATTTTGGCTGATGATATAAATGTGCGTTGCCACGTAGATGCGCCTGGAAGGCAAGCTAGGTAAATTTTGACAGCATAGCGACGCTGACATTCAATTTGGCAAAATTGATCAGTTATGCCAGAAAAAGAAAGAAACCGAAGACAGCTCACATTTTCTACGTAGCAGTGACTAATACATTGAGGCGACCCCTGGCTGCCTGCTCCATCACACCCATTGCTGGACCTCCAGCTTTGCTTGGGATTCACGTGGACATGGGGGTGGGGCCGAGCGGATCAGAAGAGTCCTCGGATAATTCGTAGTGCTGAAGCTAAGCCATACGTAAGCTGCGAACGTTTCTCGCAGTGATACCGTATCCCTTTCTCGTAAGCGCAGCTGTCGCAATAGGAATGTCGTTCCGATGAACACTATGAGTTCTAATTATTTATTACAGTAATAATGTTACGCAGATCCAACTCACAACTTGGAATATATTTGAAGTGTTACATTAATGCTATACAATTAATCATCTCCCGCAATGAATTTTGTAGCACAGTATTTGCATGCCTGCTCTACAAGACCGCGCGAAGCACTGACTTCCTTCACGCGACTCAGGTGAGCCATGTGACCACGAATCACACTGCCTCAGAGATCGGCCGCGCTCTTCATTGCACCATCTCCAGAATCAGCTAAGATTTCCAATGCTTTTTCCCTGGCACTGGCCCGCTTGGCAAGAAGCCCACGGAGCCGATGCAACGAAATCCTAGAACGATGGCATAAAATGATTCGCTTTAATCAAGGAATCAGGTGCTTAAATGCGTATATTTTTGGTAGTAAGTTTCTTATGATACCGCTCATCTTTTCAGTGGGTAATTCCGCTGAGAAAATAGCCGACCACCAGAATAATTGTAGGAATACTACACGTGGCTAATACAAGGCGAATGCTTATACGAGTGCCATCCTGTGTGTGAACTGCAAGGAAGACCAGCATCAACAGCACCCTGCAGGAACCACGGTCAGCAAAGCCCGAGGGTTTAGAAAACAAAGCATAGGTGTAAAAACTGCAGTAATAGCCTTCGCGTGACAAACTCCTTTATGGACAGCCTAGGCTCCATTGGGCACGAGACGAGTGAGGTACCGCACAACGACAAAATTTCGGTGGGAAGCTAGGCAGAAAATTTTTCGCGTTAACATTCTCGGAATTGTGAAGGAGGAGGAGGATGAGAAGGAAAGAAGGAGAGGTAGGGAGGTCAACCAGATGCACGTCCGGTTTGCTACGCTACACAGGGGAAGAGGTTTAAGGGAAGAAAAGAAAGGAGAGGGAAGGAAGAAGGTCTATCGGTTTGCATACGTGCGGATGTCCATAACTTCCCGCCTATAATCGCTCCCTGAGGCCAGTCGCTTTCATGAAACGTAGCCCGCTTCGTTTTGAAAGCCTGCGACGCGTGGGGCTATGTTCCGAGAATCTTAGTCTCTGAAAATGGTCTCTTATCTAATTGGTTTAACACCCTCTGAAGAACGTCGCGTTCGTTGTCATAGAGATTACAAAAACACAACACGTGCTCGATCGTCTCTTCACAGTTGCACGAGTCACGGATCGGTGTGTCGGGCATTCCAATAAGGAATGAGTAGGCTTTCGTAAAAGCCACCTCTAACCAGAGGCGGCACAGTAAAGTTGCATCAGGGCAGGAGAAGTTGAATGGAATCTGCAGCTTCAATGTAGGATCCAGCCGGTGGAAACGGCAATTGAGAAAACCGGGGTGTTCCACAAAGTTTCAGTCTTGGTTTGGGCAAGTAAACGAAGACCCCACACAGCATCTGTGCTTGATAAGGGTATATGAAGTGTCAGGGTTTCCTTATGGGCTGACCAGGCGGCATCATCAGCAAGGAAATTTCCGACGGCGCCACAGTGCCCCTGAAGCCATTGGAAGATGACGGCATGTCTGTTTATGAAAGCTTGATGGAGAACCTCTCTGGTCTGAAACACGAGTTGTTCATTGGCCTTGCGCCGTAAGGCCCGTGAAGAGTCAGCAGACACTGAAGGGCTGCCATGGAGTGTCAAAAAACAACCCACTTTCGAGGTTTGGCTTGTGCGATGTAATTAACAGCGGCACATAGCGCGGGAAGTTCTGTTGCCATACAGGTCGTTATATGGGGCACTTTGAAAGTAATTGTAACTTGTAAGGCCGGGATGAAACAGCGCCTGTGGAGCTTGTGGCTGAGACAGATCCATCGGTGTAAATGTGCGTTCTTTGCTCGTATGCCTCGTTCAGTAATGATAATCTGTACTGACGCAGAGCCACTGTTGAAGGACGGGTCTTCTTCATTATTCCAGGAATCGTGAGGCGTGCTTGTGGATCGTAGGAACCATAGGGGTAACGGTGCCTTGCTGGTGGTGTAAAGCCCGAGGGAAGGTATCCTTGATGTGTCGAAACAAGTTTGGAAAATATGGCTTGAGGTATTTGTGCTGGCAAAGCAGCAATACAATGAGTGTGTATGTGGCAGAGATGCCGAACGTGTGCGCTAAGGATGTCAAACCGATATATATATATATATATATATATATATAATCGGTTTGACATCCTTAGCGCACACGTTCGGTATCTGTGTCACATACCCATAAGTAGTCACATAAGTAGTCTCTACTTGTTGATTGTTGCGTGAGTCGAAGTGCATCGTGGTAGTTGAGTTGAGTTGAGTTGTAGGCTACTGGTGGGATTAGCCTTGCAGTTGCCGCCGGTAATTGCTCCACCGTAGCGACACTTAACCTTACCTAACATTACCTAATGTGCTGTACTGTGTATAACGCGGAAAGGAGGGTGTTATTCGGGTCCCTCAAGAAGACAGGACTTCCTCGCAGTTCTCTTCAGGGCATCGTTTTCCCGCGCGGGAACCGGTTGTGTAGGAAGGAGGTCTCTCGCCTTCTGTTAAATTACCTACAGGACACGGATTCGGCTTCCACGTGGTGAACTGAGGAGTGACCATTTGTAATTGGTAGGTCTGTGTCCGAAGTGCATCGTGGCAATCCAAGACATGTCCTAGAGCCTGGCCTTACAAACTTTCGAGGGTACGAATGTTTGTTTTACATGTATTCGAAAAAAAACGGCAAGCTGTACCATAAAAAGCCCAGAAACATTGCTCTGTACAGCTGTAGCATGGAGCGTACCGACGTGCCCCAGATTTTTACGCACAGGAACCTCAGTAAATGTACCATCGAAATTAGTCTTCCCTTTCGGTAGATGCTGGTGGGCGGGGGGCTCCATGAAAGGTTCCTGTCAATAATCACACATAAAAAAGTGGTGAGACTTCTGGTATTTGATAGCCTAGCCATGGAGAGAAACAGGGTACGCTGCCATGAGTTTGCGCGTAAACGCGTTTTACTCGCATTTTCGATGGACACTCTAAGACCTTGTTTGCGGAGATACGAACAGGTTAGGGTGACTGCCCACTGAATTCTTGCGCGCAGTTGAAGACGAGTCAGGTCACCTCAGACGACCAAAAACAAACATCAACGTACATTGATAGGTGCATTTTCTTGTGTAATATTTCAGCAAGGCCGACCATAGATAGGTTAAATAGAATAGGGCTCAATACCCAGGCCTTTCGGACACCACCGTGTGCAAAATAGTTGGCAGTAGGGCCATCCTCGGTCAGCACAAAGAAGGGCCTTCTGGTAAAATAGTCGCGGATACAGAGAAACATTCGGCCACCGATTCCAACAGCCTCCAATGACTCTGGGATCGCTTCATGTGCAACACTGTCGTACGCCCCTTTCACGCCAAGAAAGAGCGCCACTGATACGCGCTCGAGGCATTTTTGTTCCTGTATGAGCGTTGTGAGGTCAGTAACATTGTCTATTGATGACCTGCCTCGCTGAACACCTGTCATAGAGTCAGGGAACACATTGTGGCATTCAAGATACCATTACAGGGGTGTAAGAATAATCTTTTCCATTGCATTCCCAATGCGGCTTCCCAGGGCAATAGGTTGATATGCCGACAGGTCGAAAGGCAACTTTCCTTGTTTGAGTAACGGTACGAGCCCACTAACCTTCAATTGCTTAGGAACGATGCCTTCATAACTTGAGCGGTTGTAACAATTTAACAGCTCTTGCGTTGCCTCTTGTCCAAGATGGGCAAGAGCTAAATAGGTGATGCTGGCGGGCCCTGGTGAAGAGGAGCGTCCAGAAGCAGCCAAAGAGGCGTCCAGTTCTTCCATAGTAAATGGAATTTCAATTTCTGGGACGCGAGACACAGGGACGACACTCGCGTCTACGGCGTTCGGGGTGATACACACGCCAGCGATCCGCGCACAAAAATCATTCGCCACCTCAAGTTTCGTCTTGCCTGATGTAGGGCTAAGGCCATGAAAAGATGTCGCTGTTGCGGAGACGAGCGCAGGCCACGAACGGTCCTCCAGATTTATGAAAGTGGTTTGCGAAGGTCCAATGATTCACAAAAGGACTTCCAGAGTTGTTTCTGCAATTTGTTCAAATGGCGCTGGATTTTCTTCTGTGTTCTCCGGGCCCTTCTTAGGTCTCAAACTGCCTTCGTGCGCCTGCATCTCCTTTCAGCTCGCCGTCTATGTGCGGTTAGCCTCTCCACTTCTACGTCAAATTGGCAACAGTTTGCTGTCAACGTTAGGAGGCACGGAACTTACCTCATTGTCTCTTTGATGGTATCCTCCCGGCTGCGGCCAAGGTCTTCTCTGCATGCATTTTCCATGTATTGCTTATACTTAGCCCAGTCGATTCTTCGTACTGCATTTGACGAAGTAGAACTGTTTAGCCCCTTGATCCGCAAATAGGTAGGGATATGGTCACTTACATGTGTTTCTATGAGTGAAAACCACTGAACATATGAACTGAAGCATCGTGATACCAAAGTCAAATCCAGGCACCCGCTGTACTTAGACCGCCCAGCTATGTAGGACGGCCATCATTCATGACACAAAGGTCGTGATCAGAGGCAAACGACAACAGATTCCTGCCTCTAGAATTGATTGCCGAGCTACTCCACGGTAAGTGATGAGCGTCGAAATCTCCCGCTGATGGCAAAGCCTCGCACACTACGCGCCTTTTGGGTCAGCGGATAGCACAAGTCACACATATGATAAACCGCATTACTGATCGTAGAAGAGGCCTTCGTGAGAAAGACGTCCTCCACATAATACAGGCTCTGATAATCAGCTCGCTCACATGTCACCTCCCCTATCGCAATCTCACCCTCACTCAGACTCAGAATATGGACGCCCTTCTGCGGAAGGCAGTGAAAGCGGCTCTCGGGCTGCCTCCACACGCTTCCACACAACGGCTTCGTCAGCTTGGTATCCACAACACCGTAGGCGAGCTTTTGGAGGCTCATCGCAATGGCCAGCTCCAACGTCTCAGACGCAGCCGTCAGGGCTGTGATATACTCTCTCGCCTTGTCTACCCTGTCCCTGAGACACCCACACACGTCCCACAATATCGCCTTGCTCCTGCTCTACGCGCTAGCATAGAAGTAGCTCCGATTCCCGGAATATGCATCCCGAGTGACACGCCGGCCATAGACGCACCCGAACTCAGGCCCTGGCACGCATTTTTGGAGACGGCACCAAAATTACACCGGTTTTGTACACTGATGCGGCCCGGTACCCAGAGAGGCGGGCCATGTGTTTAGCTGTAACTGACAACACAGACGCGCTTAGGGTGTGTGCCACAGTTCTAACAACGTACAGCTGCTCAGCACAGGAAGGGACAATAGCCCTGGCCATTGTCCAAGCCTCGACCCTTTCCGCACAAGACACTCCCGTCATCATAGCGACATACTCGCAGGCTGCCTGCCGGGCCTTCACGCAAGGACTCGTGGCTGCACACACACATCGAATTCTCTCCTCTGTCCCACCTCCCACGTTACACAGGGTGCGTATTGTCTGGACTCCTGGACACGCCTCTCTCCATGGTAATGAACGCGTTAATGTGATAGCCCGAGGTCTGACTGACCGAACACCATCGGAAGAGCTGTCCAACCCAGACGACGCACCGCCGGAGCCCCTACAGTACACCAAGATGCTCGAGTACTACCGACAAAGTCCCCATAAATCTCCCCCTCCTCATCCTTCGCTTAATAGGGCAGATGCCGCTGCCTGGCGGATACTGCAGACCAATTCCTTTCCTTGCCTCCACATGCTACATATCTTTCATCCCACCCTATACCCTTGCTATTGCCCCCTCTGTGGGGCCAAACCCACGGTGTATCACTCCACATGGGAATGCCTTAACCCTTCAGGTGTTCCCCCTATACCAAACCCTACCCTTTCCTCTTGGGAGTCTGCGCTGCTCAGCACAAGCCAGCAGGAACAGCAACGACTGATCCAGCGGGCTCGCGAAGTCCCGCATGGCAATGGAGCCCTGGACTGAGGGCCCCACTCATCAAGGAAGTTTTCTCCTTGCTTTGCGAAATAAATGTTTATTCTCTCTGCCTCTTTCCCGCTAGGATCCTCGGAATTCTGAATGATGCTGGTCCGGTTATACGACTGGTCAAATAGGTTATAAAATTAAACGTTTATTTACCTGGCCATATCGCTGACGATTTTCCAATTTTCCGTAGTCGTACATCACCAGGTTTTTCGCCTCGTAAACCTGTAAGAAACACTCTTTCTGATTGGAAACTCGTAGTGCGTGAGGCAAACTAGATATGTACTCAGGAACATAGCCTAGGATGAGAGGCGTATTGTTCCAAAAAAGCATAAGTTAAGCCGAAATTTGGCATCTGAGATCAGTGTTACTAATAACTACATGGGGCAGTGTCAGCCAAGAAGTTAGTGGACCAAGCGCACACATATACTTCTGCGGTTGTTGAGTTCCTCGAATTTGTTTCCTTGAAAGTGGAAACACGGTATCCGTTAATTATGTCAATGCAAACGTTCTTAAAAAGCCGCACATCAAAATTATCCTGACGGAGTATTTTGCAGTGATCAAAAATTATGTGTACACGGATTTGAGTACATCGTTCCATAACATTAACACTAAAAAACGCAGAATAAATCTTAGTGGAGCACCGATTTACAGAGCATAATGCAGGACGATACTACTAAGTTGATGCTGGATCGGAATTCCCACGTGCATTCTCGAGTAGGTGATCAAAACGACAATCGATGGAAATGTGCCCGTTAGCGAATCCCAGGTTGGAATATGTCGAGAACTTATGCTCATTTCTTCGGGAGCTAAAAACCAATGTGGATGATTCAAATATCTAGAATTTAAGACTTTCTCTGAAATAAATACAACCTAAAAGCAAGGAAAGTTGCACCTCGCCTGAAAGGCGAATCACTGATAGGTATTGCAAAGTGTTAGGCAAAGTTATAAAATAACGCTCGCATTCTTATAGGCCATATAAATTGCAGTGAAATTTCGCTTACTATCTATACAAACATGGTGTCAGGAGCGCACGGACAAACATGCACAGGTTTGCTTGGCGACCAGAACCACTCTCTGCTACAATGCTGGTGTGCTGGGGAACTCCGGCAGCGGGGAGTGCGAGTGCTCATTGTCTGGAAGTGAGCGTTTCTCGCTCTCGCTTGCTTCCCCCCTTAGACTGCGCAGCGTTTCCTAAATTCAAATTATGCGACAACCAGTAACAGGCACGTGGGAGGACAGCACTCATGAGGCCAGCAGCTATCTCGGCTGGCCCTTTCTTCTCTGGCGCCCACAGCCGAAGACCGTTATATGGCGTGTTATGCAGCGTTCAAATGTCTGAAGAGGCCAGTAATGATTTCGGTATTTATTCTTTAGGCTGGTATTCGCCATCTGCATTTATGTCTTCATTGAAAAACACTACTTTCCAAGGCACGCTAGTGGTTTGTCATAATCTGTGAATGAAGAGGACATTGTCAACACAGGAAAGGTGCGTGTCACTGAACAAATCAAATAATCATTTCAGTTGGCCACGCTATTAAAGAGTATTAGTGACCTGATTTCTGTTGAAGTTCAGAGTGATGTTCAAGGCACAGATACCTTACATTATAAGTTGTTATGCGAATGAGCTGCTTCTTTAATTTATTTCCTGTGTATTTGTTCGCGGAATCTAGTGTTCAGCAGGCCGACACTGATGTCACTTAAATGATATCAGTTGTAGAAGAGAACGTATACCTGATGATAGTGCAGAAAGTTTTTATAGGTCGATCCAATGGGAAAGTGTCCTACGTAGACAGGCAGTCTTGTCTGAAAGGAGGCGATACTTATTGTGACATCTTTGTAGGAGGAATGGTCATACTATGCCGTGATGAGGGAAACAGAAAATGCATTCGTGGTGACAATAGTCCAGATATCTTCAACAGCGCAAATAAGAAACAGTAGTTCGAGCAAAAAGCATCCTATTTTCGGTTTTACACAGCTACAGTAAACTAACCTAGGCCCGTATACACAAAAGCCCTTATAAACAACGATTGCTGACCGCTTAGCAATCATACGCATGTGTATACAAGAACCTAATGAAGAAAGAACCGTTCTTTGCAAAATGCTTGCAATTTTATGGTTTCTATCGTAATAACGTAACTTAGGCATAAACAGGAAGTGTTCCTTGAAGAGTGATTGTGGTACGCTGCGAATTCTGAAAAACAAACGCGATAAAGAATGCATTCATAACGTAGCGGTAGATTGCACGCTGTGTCCAGACTAGTTATCACATACCTATCTTGAAGAATGACCGCTAATGCCTGCGATCCGCGGGACACTAAACTGCGCTTCATGAATTGCAGCGAAACACAAGGCTAATGCATTTAAAACTGACATATATGCAGGAGCAGATACTTTTCGACAAAGTAGTCTTGTACTCACACGTGCCATAGGTTATAAGTGTCGCGGACATACAGTAAAGAGTGGACTATAAGTCCTATATGTTCATGAATAAAGAAAGCTAAAGTCACACATCGTTTTATGCAGCAATCATCTCTATAATGCAAGTTCCATGATGTTGGCCAATGCACGGTCAGCAGCACGGCCAAAGCCATATCCGCATCGAATTGTGATTGGTGAAATTTTGTTTCTTGTGTTTGTTTCGTGTGCTTTTCCGATCTACCCCATGTGTAATTTTTTGCATGCTTTTTTTGCATCATATCTCTTGCATTTTGCATCTATCTATCTATCTATCTATCTATCTATCTATCTATCTATCTATCTATCTATCTATCTATCTATCTGTCTGTCTGTCTGTCTGTCTGTCTGTCTGTCTGTCTGTCTGTCTGTCTGTCTGTCTGTCTGTCTGTCTGTCTGTCTGTCTGTCTGTCTGTCTGTCTGTCTGTCTGTCTGTCTGTCTGTCTGTCTGTCTGTCTGTCTGTCTGTCTGTCTGTCTGTCTGTCTGTCTGTCTGTCTGTCTGTCTGTCTGTCTGTCTGTCTGTCTGTCTGTCTGTCTGTCTGTCTGTCTGTCTGTCTGTCTGTCTGTCTGTCTGTCTGTCTGTCTGTCTGTCTGTCTGTCTGTCTGTCTGTCTGTCTGTCTGTCTGTCTGTCTGTCTGTCTGTCTGTCTGTCTGTCTGTCTGTCTGTCTGTCTGTCTGTCTGTCTGTCTGTCTGTCTGTCTGTCTGTCTGTCTGTCTGTCTGTCTGTCTGTCTGTCTGTCTGTCTGTCTGTCTGTCTGTCTGTCTGTCTGTCTGTCTGTCTGTCTGTCTGTCTGTCTGTCTGTCTGTCTGTCTGTCTGTCTGTCTGTCTGTCTGTCTGTCTGTCTGTCTGTCTGTCTGTCTGTCTGTCTGTCTGTCTGTCTGTCTGTCTGTCTGTCTGTCTGTCTGTCTGTCTGTCTGTCTGTCTGTCTGTCTGTCTGTCTGTCTGTCTGTCTGTCTGTCTGTCTGTCTGTCTGTCTGTCTGTCTGTCTGTCTGTCTGTCTGTCTGTCTGTCTGTCTGTCTGTCTGTCTGTCTGTCTGTCTGTCTGTCTGTCTGTCTGTCTGTCTGTCTGTCTGTCTGTCTGTCTGTCTGTCTGTCTGTCTGTCTGTCCGTCCGTCCGTCCGTCCGTCCGTCCGTCCGTCCGTCCGTCCGTCCGTCCGTCCGTCCGTCCGTCCGTCCGTCCGTCCGTCCGTCCGTCCGTCCGTCCGTCCGTCCGTCCGTCCGTCCGTCCGTCCGTCTGTCTGTCTGTCTGTCTGTCTGTCTGTCTGTCTGTCTGTCTGTCTGTCTGTCTGTCTGTCTGTCTGTCTGTCTGTGCCTCTTTAGCCGACCCAGTGACCTAAGTGACCTACTAACTTGGGTCACTAGGTATGTGGTCGTGGTGTCGCGATGCCATCGGGGTCGTTTCATTGTCGTCATTCAAGCGTCCTCATATCGCCGACGTCACGCTTTTACGGCGACCCAGTGGCCCAAGTTGCCTAATAACCTGCACCACTAAGTATCTGCTCGTGATGCCATCGATGTCTCTGCGTCGTCGTCAATAACACTTTGCAGTCCAACTCTCCTCATGCCATTGTCGTGGCGCTTTTGTCGTCACAATCGGAATGCATGTATTCACAGTAATATCTTCGTCGTGACGCTTCCGGGATCTTCCGGTCTTCGTTACTACAGCTTCGTCAGCCGAGTTTTGTCAAGCCGTCGCCCTCGCGTCTTCTGCCCTGACCCAGTGGCCCAAGTTGTCTACTAGCTTGGGCGACAATGCATATTACCCTCGTGTTCCAATTCAGGAGTGTTGCATCGTCGTCATTCCGGCTTTGTCATCTGACGCTTTTGATGCCGTCGTCGTCGCGCATCGTCGTGCAGTGATCATGCCATCGTGGTGGGGCCATCATGATCGCTCCATTGTGGTCATTCCAGTTTCGTCATGTGACTTTTTTGACATCACGAGTGCTTCGTGATCAGTTTATTAGAGATCTTCGTCAACTTATCATCGTTATAAGTCTTTGTGACACAGTTGTGGTCTCACCATTGTCTTCATACATTTGTCTTCCTGCTCTCCTAATACGATTGTCATGTCATCGTCGTCATGGCCTCGTCGTCCTGCATTTTTGTCATACAATCGTCGTTGTGCCGTCGTCGTCACGCACTCATCATTATACGATTATCATCATGCCATCGTCTTTACGCTCTTTCACCATGTTCAAAAATCTATAAACGTCATCTCACTGTTGCCATGTCATCGTCGTCATACTGCATTCGTCGGCCTATCGGCGTCATTCCATCGTTGTCACTCAGCCGGTCTTATGCAGCCGTTCTTATGCTGTGGTCCTCAAACAGTCGTTGTTCTGCATGCGATGGCCGAGCTTCGTCATCCGGCTGTCGTCGTAATGTTGTCATCACGCCATCGTCGTCATCGCATTGTGCTCATGTAATAGTCCCTCTGGTTTCGTTATACCATCGTTAGCATCTCGGAATTGTCATCTCATTGGGATAATGCTGTCGTCGTTATACCGCCTTTGTCGTTTTATTGACATCATTCCTTTGTCACTATTCCCTCATTATCACTGCGTCGTCGTCGTCTCCTGAGCGACCTTGCCAAGCGAGTGTCCGAAAAGTGGTCTAATAGCGAAGACAGTGCCTGTCGCTCGTGGTTCATGTAGCCACAAATGAGCCACTGCTGATTTTAATTAAACTTTACTAGAGCAATACGGTCTTCCCTATCAGCTTACTGTCCGTTGCCTACAAAGTATTTACTAAGGTACTCGCAAATAGTATCGGGAACTTCTTAGACTTCTGTCAACCAAAGGACCAGGCAGGATTCCATAAAGGCTACTCAACAATAGACCATATTCACACTATCAATCAGGTGATAGAGAAATGTGCGCAATATAACTAACCCTTATATGTAGCTTTCATTGATTACGAGGAGGTTTGATTCAGTCGAAACCTCAGCAGTCACGGAGGCATTACAGAATCAGGGTGTAGACGAGCCATATGTAAAAATACTGAAAGATATCTATAGCGGCTCCACAGCAACCGTAGTTCCCCATAAAGAAAGCAACAAAATCCCAATAAAGAAAGGCGTCAGACAGGGAGATACGATCTCTTCAATGCTATTCACAGCGTGTTTACAGGAGGTATTCAGAGACCTGAATAGCGAAGAATTAGGGATAAGAGTTAATGGAGAATACCTTAGCAACTTGGGATTCGCTGATGATACTGCCTTGCTTAGTAACTCCAGGGACCAACTGCTATGTATGCTCACTGACCTCGACAGGCAAAGCAGAAGGGTGGGTCTGAAAATTAATCTGCAGAAAACTAAAGTAATGCTTAAAAGTCTCGGAGGAGAACAGCAGTTTACGATAGGTAGCGAGGCACTGGAAGTGGTAAGGGAATACATCTACTTAGGGCAGGTAGTGACCACGGATCCGGATCATGAGACTGAAATAACCAGAAGAATAAGAATGGGCTGGGGTGCTTTTGGCAGGCATTCTCAAATCATGAACAGCAGGTTGCCACTATCCCTCAAAAGGAAAGTGTATAACAGCTGTGTGCTACCAGTGCTCACATATGGGGCAGAAACTTGGAGGCTTACGAAAAGGGTTCTGCTGAAATTGAGGACGACGCAACGAGCTATTGAAAGAAGAATGATGGGTGCAACGTTAAGGGATAAGAAAAGAGCGGATTGGGTGAGGGAACAAACGCGGGTAAATGACATCTTAGTTTAAATCAAGAAAAAGAAATTGGCATGTGCAGGGCATGTAACGAGGAGGGAAGATAACCGATGATCATTAGGGTTACGGACTGGATTCCAAGAGAAGGGAAGAAGAAATGACTGCTAATGACTCCGAAAATACCAATATGTGTAACGACGGCTTGTAATGACCACAATTGATTAGAAATGACTAGAAATGTTTAGTAATGAGTAGTTATGACTGAAATGACTACTAATGACTACTTATGACTACGAAATGACCAGTATGCGTAATCATGGCTTCTAATGACCACGTTTGATTACAAATGACTAAATATGCTTACTAGTGAACAGTAATGACTAATAATGACTGATATGACTTGTAATGACTAGTAATGACTACGAAATGACTAATATGTCTAACGAAGAATTATAACGACTGCAATTGATTAGAAATGACTAAAATGCTTAGTAATGACCAGTAATAACTAATAATGACGGAAATGACTTGTAATGACTAATGATGACTATGATATCTCCGACATGTGTAACGACGGCTTGTAATGACGAAAATTGATTAGACATGAATAAAATGATTAGTAGCAAGCAGTAATGATTGAAAGAAAGAAGAGAAAGCGAAGAGGCAAAGAGAAAGAGGCGAATGATAAGAGGAGAAAGAGTAGGCTTTCGCCGTTCGCCTCTTAAGAGAGATCTTAAAATACCCTGTAATTATATTTTGTGCATCATACTTAAACTATACAGGGTCTGTCGTGAAAGTAATGTCAGTAAGGCCATTAAAATCATTATTGGATTCATTGTTACAGGTATTTAAAGATCTTCAAAATGCTCTCCTTTTGCGTCGACACATCGGCTGCAGCGAGACTTCCAGCTCTCTTCTTTTAGGTAGCGTGGTAAAGGGCGAAGCAGCGACAAGGGACGTAAGAAAAACGAGGATAAAAGCAACGATGAGCATGATCTTGAACTTTGATTTGCACTAAATCGTCAAGATACTCTCCTTTCGCGTCGATACATCGGCTACAGCGAGACTGCCAGCTCTCTTCTTTTAGGTAGTGTGGGAAAGGGCGAAGCAGGGACAAGGGACGTAAGAAAAACGAGGACAAAAACAACAATGAGCATGATCTTGATCTTTGATTTGCATATCCTGGCTTTCTTCTGGCGAGGGGACGAGTGCGTGTGCCACTCTGATGATTGCCATTTGGTCTCCGGGTCATATTCAAATGCCCAAGTCTCGTGACTTGTAATGACGTTGTGCAAAAATGTTCGATCTCGTTTGCACATGTCGAGGTTTTCTTGGCGCGTTTCAACGCGATGTGACTTTTGGTCGTCAGTGAGCACTTTTGGAACCATTTGTGCGCACACCTTTGGCATGCTGGTATCGTTCGTAACGATTTCATGAACTTGAGTTTTCGGAATGTTTAACGTGTCGGTCACTAAACGAAGACTTAATCGTCGGTCTGAGTTCAGCAGTGCCCTCACTCGCGTCACATTGTCAGCCGTGGTGGACGTCGATGGTCGGCCGGTGCGGTCCTCGTCGTCGACCTCTTCGTGGCCTTCCAAGAAATCCTTGTGCCACCGAAACAGTTGCTGATCTGACAGAGGATGTTCGTTGTGAGCAATCTTGAGCATGGTAACAGTTTCCGCAGCGGTCTTGCCAAGTTTCACCGAGAACGTGGTCGCAAATCTTTGTTCTAACGAGCACTGCATTTTCATTTGCACAGGAATAAAAAACGACTCTCATGAACAGGCCCCTCCTGCACTCTCCGATAATCGGAAGACAATGAGCGATGGAGCGCTGCTTAGCTGGGTTCGCCCGCTACCAGTTTCAACCAGTTAGACTGCGTTTTGACGTACAGTCGCGTCACAATAAATTCACTGACGTTACTTTCAGGAGAGGCCCTGTATTTTGCAATTCCAAGCCGGCACCTCAAGTGATCAATTCGGCCCTTAGACGAGGGCCTTACTATGTCCCTGCTCCAGAGGTGATCGAATCACGCCATGTGGGCCTAAGAGCTGGCCATTGCATAAGGTTTCAGTGGATTTCGGAACACTGTGGCTTACATGAAAATAAGCTTGCCTACGTGGAGAGAAAGATGGTCCACATTAATGCTACGTTAGTGTCCATCCCATTTTCATGACCAGACACTAATGCCTTAGTGTACACATTTATGCGCAATAATACAGCATTATATTGGACCTCGCTAGGTCATAGTCATAGATGCATTCACGAACTCGACCCATAGATGAAAATACGGATACCCCCGAACATGAAAAGGTGCAATGCAAGCTTGCTGCACATATTACGATTAGGTGCGATCTTCGCACGGCGGTACTTACATCTCATCGGCCGGGCGGACAGTCCGAGTCGTGAGGAATGCGGTATTTCTGAGACGACAGAACACGTGCATCCGCCCGCGATTTGATGCACAGAGAAAATCGCTAACATACATCTTGTCTAAATTCGCCTTTGGACCATTAATTTAAAAAGGTTTTATTGGAACATTTGCCTGATCCTTGCCATCAGCATGGTAGTCTGAAGGCTCTTAAATTTTTCTATGACAGCAAACCAGACAAGAGACTTTGAAGTGTCTTGGAGCGTACAAGATTCTCACTATCATCTTCTTCCTTATAATCAACGTCTTCTCCATTCTTTCTTTCTAATACCTTTCCTCTTCCCCCGACGCCGAGTAGCAGGTCAGAACATTGATTCAAGCCGACCTCTCCCAGCTTTGCTATCATAATAAACACCTCTCTCTTATTTTTCACGCTAAGGGTTAGATCTATATTCGCACTCGACCTATGTCCCGGTTCATACTTTAGCTAGGTGCACAAGACCTCCCTTCTCTCTCTGCCTATGTCCGCGTCACCTTAGTGGTATGTTCCAGTATATGTGCAGCTGCCGGTGTATGTTTCCAATGATCGCACGATCTCTCACATGTTCTTCTTCACTCTTACCTCGTTGAATTGTTCCGGACTGGCAAATGCGGTTAGCGTGAAGGAAGCGACACAGAGAGTGTTAGCGATTGTGTTGCATGCTGCCGAAATAAGCTCCCGCAGTCCTGAAGACAAACCCAGAAAGCTGGCCTCGCTGATCGGGTACAAAAGAACCTGCGCAGGAGACGTGAAATACTAAGAAAGCCGATGCGTGTACGAATATGAGCTACAATTTCTTCCAAAAAGAAAAAAAGAAACAAGATAACAGAAAGGCTAAAAGATCGTTCTGGCTACGACACGCACAAAAGAAATACCCCCAATCAAAAACATCACATGGGCCCTAAGGAACAACGCTAGGACAGACTGTATGAATAAGCTTTTAATGAGAGAGCATTATTTGGCTCATTAAGCGATCCTGCCGTCATCAGAAACTTGTGACAGAGAAACGGCCCAGAGATTACCGTATAATCATCTAACTAAAAAACAACCCAGCAGATCTTTTTGTTGGGCTAGTTGGTGCATATTACTGAAGTACTATAGCGCCAAACAGACGACACAAGAAGAAGAGACATAGACGAGCGCTTCTGTGTCTCTTCTTCTTGTGTCGTCTGTTTGGCGCTATAGTACTTCAGTAAAAAATAACAGTAGTAGCCACGGTGAGGAGACGGGGCGCGGAGGAAGATGTGGCTTCAAAGAATCAGCCGGGCTGATTTAAACCATACACAATGGTCCTGGCTCTGTGAGGTAGGCCCGCTATTCTTCGCTCATCACTAATCTCATATGCTGCCACTTGTTGTATGCGGCTTCGTTAGTTTTTCGCTCTCCTAAGTGCCGCATGTTCGCAATACGTTTATTTGCAACTTTCGTACCCGAATTCAATCAAGTCGTGTTTAAATGCACGTGCTTTTTGTTGACTCGGTCATACATTCCATGGCGTTGTGTTTGTTTGGAGTGAATGTATGCGAGCAGCACCTTTTGAGCGTATCGAGGCAAACAGGTGGGCTGATGAAGCTCCGATCATTGTAAGCAGTTATCGCTCTTTAGCGCCTCATTCACTCACGTCGAACGGTTATGAACCGTGACCAAACATATTCGGGCTTTTAAAGCTCTCTGCGATGCCGACAAAGAGAGCAGACTGCTGACATAGCTTCGCGCGTTGCGTTCTCGCCGCTTACTTAGCGTTGAAGAGAGACGCGCGGAGAAAGCGGAGAGCTTCTTTAGAAAGCGTCTGCTAGATCAGCACCGCGTAGGGGGAGACATCACCGGCACATGAGAAGGTAAGAGGAGGAGAGAGGAGATGGCGCTACATTTATTATATTTAGGGGTTTTACTGTGGAAGTTACTGCGGCGGGGCGAGGTGGCGGCAACTCGCTGTGTTTTTCGCGTTGTCGAGGGCCTGCAGATGCCGCTCGCGGGAGCCCTTGCACGACGACGAATAAATGCAACGTTCTTCAGACACCCGTCGGGCGAGGACTATATCTCCCCAGGGTATGTGGTGGAGCTCACCTATGTACACGAATTGGATAAAGGAATGTAGGGCCGACACCGTGGTGCCGCGAATCGAGATCGAGAAACAACACTCAATTCAACCTGCATGGAACACGAATAGGAACTCCGTAAATAAAACTCAACTAAGAGATCGTAACATGCCGGCTTGTCGTACTGCGTTGTTCTGACCTCCTAAGGAGCAACATTACACTCGGAAATGTAACGCAGCAGCACTGAACTCAGTAATATTTTGTCGCAACACTAAACTCCGCTACCTAACTAAGCGACACACTCAGCGACAAGTAATGCTCCCGCATTTACACATCGCAAGAATTGCTTACGTGCCCCCATATTTTTTCCTTCCTCTATGTTATCGAGCCTTTTTGGCAGGTACATGACGTATCTCTGCCGATTCTTCTTCGCTGAGGATGCGTTTTAGTGGTATTTTTAACCTTCCACGGCGGAAGGGGGGGGGGCGTCACCAACCACCGCAGGCTAAGCAAGGGGAAGCGGGGCAAGTTCAGTCGCGGCTACAACCCTACTCATTCCGTTATCCACTTTCACTGCGCTATCTTGGCCTCACCGAAACACTAACCACTTGTGTGTGCACCTGGTCTCTAGTCATGCACTTAGGTAAGAGAAACATGATAAGATATGAAAAGCTATTCGTTTTGAAAACAAAGAAAAATGGCTTTCCGTGAAAGAGGAGACCATTTGATATAGGATTTCTAATGACGCCGTGCGTGACCACCCGATATTTGAGTTGGCGGTTAAGTGATTTTGACTTCAGGAGATTGGAATAAAAACAGATCCGAATAGTTTTACGTTATCAGGCGCCAGCAACACCAATGGAAACTGCCTGAGGCTCTTTAACGTTCAGCTAAATGTGAGCATATGTGTTATTTGAAAACTCTTTTTACACATAAGTGAAGTAGCACTTTTTTTAACGGACGAGTAAACTACATTTAAAGAGTGAAGTGACTTACCTCAAGTATCGGAATAATTGGCGCTATCCAACCAAATGGAGGCTTCATGTGGGTGATATTGGCCACAGGACCGTAGCCTACCAGAAGGTTGACCTGCAACGAGACATACGCGAAAGATGTTGAGTCGCTTGAACAGGAGCTTTTGTCCTTGTAAACACTGTGTTGAAGGTATGACGATATATGCGTGTGACAAAGAAAATTTAATGCTTCGACGAATTATGCCGCTCCACCTTTAAGTTGCTAGCAAAGGTGCGGAGATAGCAGAGGATGGGAATTTTTTTTTCTAGCAGCCCTACGTGTGTAGGCAGACATCAAGTATTGCAGTCAAGCTGCGCGCGTCCGACCAATGGTATGCACTGAGGTGATCCCTTGTTTGAGTGCTGTGGTAGGATACCATTTTGTAGCCCTCGATTTTAGAATCTCACACACGCTGTGACTTGCTCATGAAACCGAGTTAGAACTGATTAAAAAAAAGCTTATCGGCGTTATCAGTAAAGACCTTAGAAAATTAACCGCCTTTTTATCCAACAGAGAGAAAGACAGAGAGTCCCTTCAACGAAAAGGGGAGAAATTTGCCTGGAGCATGCCTAGCATACTGCTTCAGTTATAAGATTTGTCAAAATATTTCCTTGATTTAGCCTTAAACTTCAACCTTACACAAACAGTAAATTTACTTACGCGTGGCTCAAAGACTCTTGACCTGGTCCTCACTTCTGAACCTGAATACATTCAGTCGATAGCATGTGCCAATGGGCTGAGCGATCACAGTATTGTCCTTTTCAATTTGGAAATCCTAGTTCCAGTCAAACAGCGTTCAATAAACTAACACGAGACTACAAAAAAGCTGACTTTTCCAAAATTAACAGTGAACTGAACATTTTTTTTGAATACCTCAAGGAAACGGCCTTCAGAAGGTCTGTTGATGCAAACTGGCTGTTGTACAAGCAAAAGCTACTCAGCTTAATCAATAATCACGTACCCCTTGTGTGCATTCGTGGTGTCATGGGAAAGCCTTGGTACACAAACCAACTAAAAAAAGCTAGCACGAAAGAAAAGGCGCCTCTTCAGAGTGGCAAAAAAATGTGGTTCTGCCCCGAAATGGCAGAAGTATTTCACCTGCCTGCGCGAGTACAACAGCCTTCTGAAGCTTTCTAAGAAAAATTGTATCACCAGGAGCTTCTCAATATCATCCGTGTAAACCCCCAAAAAATTTGGAAAATACTCGCACCAAGTAGAAATAAGTTGCATAACATTACCATAACTAATCCTAATGGGTCCCATGTTCCAGTTGAAAAGTGTTCTGACGCGTTCAATTCATACTTCTCTTCGATCTTCACTTGTGAATCTTCCACCAACATTCCTGTTTTACCAAGGTTTTGCAGCACTGAAATGCCTCCCATTAATGTAACTGCTGAAGGTATCGCAAGCCTAATCAATAAACTTAATATATCTAGCTCCCCCGGACCTGACAACATACCAGTGAAGATACTAAAAGCCACTAACGTCATTTCTAGTCAGATATTACAAATCATTTTTACCCAGTCTATAAGTGAGGGTACTATGCCCAAAGACTGGAAACTAGGCAAAGTAACCTCCGTTTTTAAATCTAGTAAGCGCTCCGACCCATCCAATTGTCGCCCGATTTCACTTACATGCATTGCCTGTAAACTTTTAGAAGACGTGATATATTCCGAAATAGCGTCCCACCTCGACAGAAATTTTTTTTTCTTTAGCAGACAACATGGCTTTCGTCCGGGCTTGTCATGCGAAACACAACTTTTTGATGTCACCATAGTTATCCACCTAAACTTAGATTCCTCATTTCAGAGTGACGTAATTCCCTTAGATTTTTCAAAGGCTTTCGATCGTGTCCCTCATCCCCGACTATTGTCCAAACTTTCATGCCTTCACCTCGACCCACTAATCCTATCATGGATCATTTGCTTCCTGACAGATCGCCTCCAGTTCACCTGTGTTGGCGGTCGCTGTTCAGATACCACCAAAGTGATATCGGGTGTACCACAGGGATCCGTCCTCGGCCCACTCCTTTTTCTAATATACATTAACGACCTCCCAACAGACATATCATCCACAATACGTCTATTCGCCAATGACTGTGTTATTTATCGTCGTGTCACTACTAATACTGACCAATCCATTCTGCAGAATGACCTAAATTCTATTGCCAAGTGGTGCTCACGCTGGATGATGGAACTAAATGTCTCCAAATGCAAGTTGATGCGTGTATCACGTAAACGCTCTACATCCAAATTTCTATAACCTTTGGGCTCTCTGAATTTATCTGAGGTCGACAGTTACCGGTACCTTGGCGTTATCATCACTAACAAACTAAATTGGTCGAACCACATTCAACAAACAACAGTCGATGCCTCAAGATCCCTTAAATATATCAAAACATCCCTATCCTTGTCCCCTACGTCGATTCGTAAACTAGGATATGAAATTTTCATCCGTACCAAACTAGAATATGCGTCTGCAATTTGGAATCCGCATCAAAAGTACTTGATTGACACTTTAGAAGCTACTAAAGATCGTGCCCCCACTTTATCTTGTCGAATTATTACAACACTATCAGCGTTACTAACTTGAAATTATCTATTGGTCTACCCTTTTTAGCATCAAGACGCAGGATTTCGCAACTCTGCCTATTCCATAAATTGTACTATAGATTTCCCGACCTTCGTTGCTCACTTTTATGTCCACCTGTGCGCTCATCACATCGTCTGTTTAATTCTTTATGTATCCAACGCCTTCATGGTTCTACAAACGCTTTCAACAAATCCTACCTTCCCTTTGCAATAGAACAATGGAACTCGCTCCCTGAATCCATTGTTGTAGAGCGAAACCCTTCGAAATTTCGAGAGTTACTAACCACCCATATTTGCAACTAATTATGCAAAAACCTGTTCTTTTTAGTGTCTTTTCAGTTGTTGCCCTTCTTTAGCTCTGTACATGACCATTCCTTCGATGTTTGTATTATTGTTTCGCCCCCCCCCTGTCTAATACCCCACATGGGGCCCTTAAGGGAATAATGAATGATGATGCTGCTGATGATGCTGCTGATGATGCTGCTGCTGCTGCTGATGATGATGGTCTAAGAAATATCGCAAACAAGCCTGCGTGCATGCTTTAGAGACAATCGCGCAATACGCGAATATGATGCAAGTCAGCAAGTCTGCTTGCTTCTGAAGCAAGCACATTTTCTAGAGAGCCATCCTAAACCTCTCACTCGCCCAGGCTGAAGTCCACCATGCGTGAGCTGCGAGAGATATTTTTGTGCACTCTCCCTTTTCGGAATCTGACTTTCTGTCGGTAATATACTAACAAGGAGGAAGACTAGATTTGTTGCGTTTGTCCACAGCCAAGTTTCACAACGCAACCGTGGATAAATGATCCGGAACATGCTCTTTTTTTCGCTTTTGATTTGTGTTTCTTCATACAAACGCGCAAAATGCCGCGTTTGTCCGAACCTCACGCATGCGCATGAGGTTCGGGCAAATACGAAGACGAAGCTGTCGTCACCGCGGCAGCATAGTTGCAATGGCGTTGTGCTGCTGTGCACGAAGTTGTGGGTTCGAATCCCGGCCGCAGCTTCCGCATTTTGGCTGAAGTGAAATGCAACAACACTCTCGTATCGTTCCTAGGGTGCTCGTTAAAGAATCCCAGCTGTTCCGAAGTATTTCGGTGCCTTTCCACAGAGGCGTCCTCAATATCCAATCTTGAATCTCGCAGCCATTAAAAAGTTGATCGGATGGGTGTATACTCCCTTAATCATGCTATAGAGCCTGATAATTTATGAATTTACACCAGTGAGACACATAGCGCTACTTTCCATACAACCTCGCAGCAAGACGTCTCTGCTAACCATTTGAAGCGAAAAAAGTACCTTACCTTTTCGCTGTACTCGGGTCTGACTGAATGAAAAATGAGGTTTACGAGGAATCCTTGGGAAAAGGCCACTATGGTTAGCTTGGTAGCACCGGTGGCGTTCAGAACGTGGTCGATGCAAGCAGGCATGTCGTAACGCCCCATTTCGTCAAAACTGCGTATAATCACATCATTGTGGCACCCTGCCGCTGCTTCATCGATAATAACCGTACGCACGAGCATAAAAAGGACGATGCGTATATAAGTTCATTGGTGTTGCATCTCAATGCCATGTATTTGAATAGTTGTGAGTGAGGAACGTGTACATTTGTTTTAACATATGGCCAACTTTGTGGTGCGCTAAGCTACATCCATCATTCATGTATGCTGTCGTCACTTCAGTGCACGCATCGCAGTGCAAAGAGCTGGCACATGCAGGGTTATTATGGATGCCCGTATATGGACGCCATAATGACTATGGCGGGAACTTTTTCAACATAAAAACTAAGCTCTTGTACGGCGGTCATTCATCGTTACCTGCAGATTGAGTTAGCGGAATCACACAATGCTTGTTTTGAGCACTAGTCTCTTTTGGCCAAGTTTTGCGTGTAATGTACTTCATTGATTAAAAATTCGGATGCGTTTCGTGCAGGAAATACTTGTGAGCGGTGACGTGGACCTTTTATGCGCCGAGACCCAGAACTGGCAGAGAGATAGCATTTAAATTTATCAAACACAATAAACGATAATTGCGGCTCTCATAAAGCTGTGACTAGAAGGACCCGCGATAGCACGTAGCTGTCTTTCTTGCACATCGTGCTGCTGATTTTTGTGCACTTGTTGATTAATTGCCACTTGAGGTGCAGGTTGACGAACTTGAGCTAGTAAAGTGCACATTGTTGTACCCGCTTTGGTGAAGTCGTTTGGTTTGGGATCGTATTTCGGCGCCATGAAGCAGGCACTCGGAAAATGAAGACGGTTGCCTGTGGGATTTCGGTGTACAATCTAGCCGGCTTTCTTATGTCTCCTTATTTCGACAAATGACACACAAAGGCTTCGAACAAGTTGATAGGCGAGCGCCAAGCCTAACTATATATCGCAGGTAATATGTTGTTAAATAGACATTTCGGAGGCACGCGTTACACAGAAGAGGCCTCAGACGTACGATGTGCTTCACGAACTTCACAAAGATAAAGAAAAATTCTTCTATCGTAAGTTAAAGTTCGACTGAGCGGTTCTAAAATGTGTTGGCGTTGGCAAGGCAAACCTTATAGCACAGCAGGCTGTCGTGATAGAGGAAAATAATTTCACAAGCTTACTTACGCTATGAAGGAGAAAAGCGAAATTGACGCCTTACCTAAATCTCCAGAACTTCGGATCGTCTTGCGACAGCGTGATATGACTTGCGTACGGTTGGGCCTCTCTCGTGTTCATGGCCCAGACGTCGAAACCATTGTCGGCGAATAAGAAGCCTGCGAATGTGAACGAAATGACAAGTTTTTCCGTCTACAATGGGCTTTGGCCAGATTCATTGTATCTTAGGGCAAGTCTTTTAATAATAATGGTGGCTCATAGCAGAATAAATTTTGCTCTACATGCTATAGCAAAATGTTCCAGTGATAGATGTACCGGCCTGAATATCGGCAACGTGTTTACCCAAAAATATAAGAAACGCGGGAATGGTTGAACAAGGCTAAGTACAAGAGACAAGCGAAGGCGATACCTACCATTCAATGAAAGCATTTCATAGAAAATTGGCAGGGTATAAAAGCAACCTATCATATCCCTGTTGTACGGGACAGCTTTTCAGGCTAAACATCAATGCATCTCCTGAGGATTTGCTAATGCGATCCATCCACCAGCGGCCATTCTACTGTGATACATTGAATTTCCTGATCCTTTCGCAACGATGAAGATGCGTGGGGGCGAATGACTGAGGTCTAATTGTGTCTTTTCTAAAGAACGTATACTTATTATTAACGCAAATTCATTGTCCTTTCATAAAAGAAATTTGTACACATGTAATAAATAATCGAGTGATATCAGCAGTAATACTTAATCAGGAGGATGATCACCGTTCGCCAGACAGCAGCCTAGAGTTACAAAGGTTAGCTTCCAGCTTTTCATTTAGAAATCCTGCAAGTTGGCGAAAAAATCACGCAGAAACTTCCTTGGTAGTATGTGTAAGTATGCGCAAGGATTGTGCCACTTGATCATCTCCATGCCGCCCGGTGTCATTATCAATGTTATGAAACTTCATCCGACCACCAGGTAAAAGTTTATCAACACTTATCAGTCGCTATCAACTTTATCTCCCTAGATCCGCCCGCTATCAACCCTTATCGGTTGTCATCAACTTATCAGACTCGATCCGACTGTTAGCAACGCTTATCGGTTGGTATGAAACTTAACGCAATCGATCCGATCATTATCAATTCTCACCTGTCCTTATCAATGTTGTCGGACATGGTGCGATCCGATCAGCTCTTATCGGCCGTTATCGAATTTATCGGACTTGACCCGACATTTATCAACCGTTATCGGTGCTTATTAACGTTAACAAAATTCATACGACCATTACAAGTCCCTATCGCTCTTTAGCACCTTATCCAATCACGCCGAATCACTATCAACCTTGATGAGACCCATATAACCCTTCATAACTCTTTATCAAGTCAATGAATGCTTATTTGTCTGTGTTACGGGACCTGAAGCGCCCGGGACCTCATGGATCGGTGCCATTTTGGTCGGTGAAGGAAGGCCCAGCGGAAGGCGCATCCCGTGATCACCGAAACGCAACGCGTATGTGACGTCCTTGGGATTACTCTTTCGCAAAATTAGATTTTTCCTAGTATCTACGTGTACAATGCACCAAGTCAGCTGTACATGTGGTTCTACGGATGGATTTTATTCCACCATCACGAAATATATCAAAAAACCATTCGTACAAACATTCTTTTATACAATATTTTTTTATACTGATTCGTCTTACGTGACGGACAGCTTTCCTTGTTGGGTAGGCATAGAAATGCTAACGCATTAAAGAGCAAAACAGTAAAAAAAAAAACACGTTTGTCTGCTTTACGATCACAAATTTGCCTATCGCAAATTTGAGTTCCGCAGAAGCCAGTTGAATGCGCCTGCGCTTCGACTTGGCAGCTGCTCATTTTTCGACTCACCATCTGCTTTCAGCCCATTTTATTGTGCCAAGCGGTGGTGCCTACTTTGACACCGGCTGCGCTATAACGGAAAAGTGAGCCAATTATTGTATATTTCATTTCTGCCATTATTCCTCCCTCATTGTAAAATAAATTTTGGGCCCCGCCTTCTTCGCCTGCCTGTCAGTGACGTTATGAAGCAGTGAAAACTCACTCTACCCAAAATGACGCGGGCGCCCTGAATTTGCCCGATTATTTCGAACAAAAATAAAATCTTGATCATTCTACGCCTTTGTCGCAATTAGCCTTCCGCTAGCGGTCAAATTTCTTTCAGCCACGCCCACTGCGCCCATTAATCACGCGACATCATAAACCACGTAAGCTCACCACATAGAAATGAGGGGACGCACTGAAGATGCATCATTAGGCCGATAAGAACTGAAATTATTTTGGAACAGCCGGACAACGGCCAGTTCCCACAGGAATATAAGAGGGCTGCCCGCTCTGGTGCTGTCTGGTCAGCGCTACTGGTTAGAATGAAATTTTTTGCGTATAATACACCGTTGTGCGTGACAATATAACGTTTAAACTCGCCACGGTTGGCGATTGGGCGTGTTGGTAGAGCATATTAAAGGTTGGATTCCACAACATTTTGACGAGACACACAGAACGGAAACACACACCACAAAGCGCTACTTGCAACTATCGTTTTATTCCCTTGTCAATTATAGTATCACGACATCAATCAATTGTATCAATGTATCAATTATATCAATTATAGTATAGTATCAATTACAGTGTCAAGTATAACGTTGTCGAGCTCTTTCGGCGCGTATCTGGGGTTGCTCTGTCAACACTTTCCTTCGCCTAGGATCTGGATTAGCTGCAGTTCTAACTCGCCGTTGTGCGCCGCCTCGATTTTCGACCAACAATTGAAAGCTAATCATTGAGAAGTGGACCGGTTGGAGACCTTGGCACCGCTCTATTAATGCGCTTATTTATTCTCACCGCAGTACCTCGGCTCCACTGAAATTCTCTCTCAACTTCTGCGCGCTGCTCACTTTTTTTCAGGCAATTGTATAAGGAAAACATGTCAAGGTAGGCAACGTTGTTCGCTTAGAGGGAAAACGAAAATGACCTCTTGGAAACGAGGAGAGCGTTTGATTGGGCTGTTTGAACAACGTCGCGGGTCACCACCCGTACTTGCGTAGGCGGGCACGTGAATTTCACATCAGGAGATTGAAAGAAAATTAGAATCGAAAAAAAATCGCTGCCGACGCCACGTCACGATTCCTGTCGACGGTAATGCGTCAGCATAAAATAATTGCAGCGACACAACCTATTGCTGCCGTCGAAACGAGTTACGTATGAGGCGTCTACTGCAGCGGGAGTCCTTTGCCGCGCTTCCCTGAGAACACTTGGCGCCATCGGGTGCCGCTGCTGCGAAGCCCCCACGTGACCAACGAAATGCACGGCCCTACCGGTGCGCACGAACACTGAGCGTCGCGTAATGCGGCAACCTGGGTCCTCACTCGCGCTACTTTTTCGACACGCTGCGCCATCTAGTAGTGCCGCCAAGAGGCTCACGCGCGGAATGCGAGACGTGAACTGCGGCGCGCCGATGCCCGCAAACGCTGAGAATGGTTCCCTCCCTTGCCGCATGCTCTTACCCAGTGGTAGATACTCAGTGAACCAGGTTATCGAGACGTTCATTTAAGAGCGGCACATTTCTAGTGCCTTCATGGCGCAGGCCTCTGAAGCGTTGACGTGAGAGGCGTTCATTAAAAGCATGCATTAAAAGGGATGTTTTTCGTCATTGCAGAGTAGCACATTCCCAGCGACGCATACCTAGCTGCCTATATTGGCGCCTAAGGTGTTCATTGAAGAGTGGCGCACACCTACTGGCATATGGCCAGCGATCCAAGCTGACAACATAGAGAGGAATTATATAACATTTATTAGTGACCACTCAACGAAAATACTTGCAAACAATAAACGTTTCTCTCTCTCTCAGCACGAACTAACCAGCGATACAGGTAGGCGGGAAAACGATGAGGTATAAAGGAAGATACATAGATACATGGATATAAACATACACGCATAGCCCCCGAATAATGCACGAATTACCTAAAAAATGCTAAAGCATTAAATGTTTCTTGATACACGGCCCCAGCTATGCTTCGCACTTTAAAGCGAAAGCCCTTATTAGGTACTTGGCTCACGTCGCCTGGTTGGGCGTTATCGCACAACAAACAGTGACTGATACCCAGCGGCCCAATTTTTCCACCAGCGGCCCGGACTCACTAGGTGAGTGCGGGCCGCTGCCTCTGCGAGTAGACAACTCGGCCACTGGGCATGAGCCCCAATGGTCGTCTTGCTGCTGGCTGCTGTACGGTACATTTAAAATCTTGGGTCACTGATTATGTGCGATTAAACATGTGCCCAGGCAGACAGCTTCGGCGCTGCGTAATGGATGAATGTGTGTTGTTTAGTGGCGCAAGGGCGAGGTATGGCTAAAGAGCGCCATGCCAGTGTTGTAACATTGCAGTAGAGTGGTAAGTTCTATGATGTGGGCGTGACGTGGCTCTAAAGGGGCCTAAAGATAATCGCTGTAATGTGCGTGAAATATAAATGTAATAATATTATTGCAATGACTAACGATGTGTACTATGAGCATTAAAATGCATTGCGAAAAAATGATAGTTTATATAAAAAATGTCAGATACGAAAATTTTTTAGAGCACTACTGCCTCTCCAGAGCCATTGAAGCATAAGGGCCAGGAGGCATATGGTATTTAAAACTAGTAACGCAGCGGCATCTTCTGAAGAGAGGATGCGGTACGAAATTATTGGGCTAATAACATGTGAGGCACATTTCAGGAAACCTAGGACGGTATTAACATCAAAAAGCGGTACTGCTACGAGAAACATTACAGGATGAAGAGGAATGTGGTGCCGGGATGCCCGGGGAAAATGTCTCTTTCTCTCAGATTCGGCTTCCCGACACTTCAGGAGGACGTGGAGGACGGTCAGACTCTCACCATATCCACTACAGGATGAAGGTTCATTGCCAGTAAGTAGAACATTACGGGTGCCGAATGTGTGTCCTATTCTGAGACGACAGAATAGGACATCTGTTCGGCGTGATTTTTTGCGGAGGTCCAGAAACCTAGCTGTGGCTTTCTCACATATAGCTTATAATTTGAATCCGCGTCTCCCATACGTCGCCCGTGGATATGCACTTTCTTTCGTAAGCAAAGCGTCATATCTGTGGCAGCCACATCACCGGTAGGATTAACAGCTTGCGATGCGATTGCCGTGGCCATCTGGTCTGCCAGGTGCCCTTATGGCCAGGCACCCAGCATATAATGACATGCTGGCTAGACAGAGAAGATTTACACAGGACGGAATAGGGCTCATTAGGTAGGGAATATTCGTGCTTACAAAGTGACATCAAGGACTTCACGACGCATGGGTAGTCTGTATATATAACTGATTTTTGAAGTTTTCATTTTCATATATATGCTTTACAGCCGACAATAGTGAATAGGCGTCAGGCCTAAAGATGCCTGCAGTGCATCGGATTCGGAGAAGGATGGACCGAAGACTGCATAGGACATCCCATCATACGTCTTCGAAGCGTCTGTGTAGAACTAGAACATCTGTGTAGTTCTAGGAAATACATTCGCATTTAGAGCTCTGGAGCGTGCTTTTCTTCTAGAAACCATATGTCTCATTCTGCCACCTGCCATTCTCAAGCGGTAACAGCTTGGGGACGTATTCTGAAACGTTCGCGTCCGCGAAAGTTTCGCCCTGGCCACGCCTCCGCCAACGCGATCTCCGTGATTGGAGATTTTAACGAAACCGGAAATTAAACAGCGCCATATAGTAGTTCCGGCCTACGTCATTTTAACGTCATGGTGTGGATGGGTGCTCTCGACATGCATTGAATAAATGAACACGTCTTTTGGCATCTCTTGGCGTTCGGTTGGTAGTGGAGTGTAGTAGAGGTAAGGTAGGTGGTAGTTTATAGTAGCCTTCTTGGTGGCGTTTTACACGCGTTGTTTTGCGGCCGATGTTTGTTGATTCATATAAAATAAAACATTTCACACCTCCTTATTCAATTTATTTTACCTAAAGAGGCCGTAAGCAACACGTAGTCAGTGCGCAGAACCCGTACTGCGGCCCCTACACTCGAAAACAACACAACCGAGGCGCTCTGCACTCGCCGGGCTCGACCTCTCATGCGATGTGAAGCGTTCGAGAGCGCGCGTTAGTAGTGCACGCTGACGTCACGGGTAAGCAGTCGCTTGGCTTATTGAATGTGACTTTCGCGGCGGCGAAACTTTCGTGGAAGGCGAACGTTTCAGAAATGGTTGGACACATTAGGCGATGTTCTAGGAGTGGGACATGACATTTCATCACTAAGCCTCCCGCCAACGCCGCGAGAAAAGCTGTCTTACCGAGGGACAACCAGGGAAAAGCGTAGCACACGTGATAGCAGTAACGGTATTAGATCATGGACATTCGTGATTAGAGTGCATATTGAGACAATATGTGAGGCTGATGTATGTTCTCTGAAGATGGAGTGACCACTTATTTGATTCTATCTAGAAGCTTTCAAAGGAGTCAGACAAGGAGACACAATCTCTCCAATGCTATTCACTGCGTGCTTGGAAGAAATATTCAAACTGTTAAACTGGGAAGGTTCGGGAGTAAGAATCGACGGCGAGTACCTCAGCATCCTTTGGTTTGCCGATGACATTGTTCTATTCCGAAAGACTGCAGACGAGTTACAAAAATGATTGAGGACTTTAACAGGCAGAGTATACGAGTGGGAACCCGCCGTGGTTGCTCAGTGGCTATGGTGTTGGGCTGCTGAGCACGAGGTCGCGGGATCGAATCCCGGCCACGGCGGCCGCATTTCGATGGGGGCGAAATGCGAAAACACCCGTGTGCTTAGATTTAGGTGCATGTTAAAGAACCCCAGGTGGTCAAAATTTCCCGAGTCCTCCACTACGGCGTGCCTCATAATCAGAACGTGGTTTTGGCACGTAAAGCCCCAAATATTATTATTATTATACGAGTGGGGCTGAAGATTAATATGCAGAAGACAAAAATAATGATGAATAGCGGAGCAAGGGAACAAGAATTCAGGACCGCTAGCCAGCCTCTAGAGTCTGTGAAGGAGTACGTTTACCTAGATCAGCTATTCACAGGGAACCTTCAGCATGAGAAGGAAATTCGCCGAAGAATAAAAATGAGTTGGATCACATACGGCAGACATCGTAAGCACCGGACTGGAAGCTTACCGTTATAATTGAAAAGGAAGGTATACAATCAGTGCATTTTACCGGTGCTGACATATGGGGCAGAGACTTGGAGACTGACAAACAAGCTTGAGAACAAGTTGAGGACCTCGCAAAGAGCGATGGAAGAACTATTGCTAGGCATAACGTTAAGAGACAGAAAGAGAGCTGCTTGGATTGGAGAGCAAACTGGTATAGACGATATTCTAATTGACATCAAGAGAAAAAACTGGCGCTGTGCAGGTAATGTAATGCGTAGAGTAGATAACCGTTGGACCATTAGGGTGACAGAATGGGCACCAAGAGAAAGGAAGCGTAGCAGAGGACGACAGAAGACTAGCTGGAGCAACGAAATGAGGAAACTTGCGGGTGCTAGTTGGAATCGGTTGCCGCAGGACAGGGATAATTGGAGATCGCGGGGAGAGGCCTTCGTAATGAAATGGACATAAAATAGGCTGCTGCTACTGCTGATGATAATGATAAGATTTCAATAAGGCTACTTCTGAAGGCGCAAGTGGCTAAGCGGATACCTAGACTGTGGACGGGAGCTAGCATTTTTAGCACGCTCGAGGCAGCAGAGTTACATATAACGCCAGCATAGTGCAGTCGTAATCGAATTAGGCTCTTCTAAAGATTCATTGAAGACTTCCTGTTGCTACCTCATGTGTGCGCTAATATTTTGAGTAAGTTAATTGTTTTTAGACATGCCTCTTTGAAATATTTTATGTGTGGAATAAAAGTAAGCGTAGAGTCAAGTGTAATACCTAGAAATTTGTGATCTTTGCTAACAGACATTTGTTGTCCACACAATTCTAAACAAGGCTCGGTAACAAGATATATCTCTTTCTCGTAAAATGAACAAAAGAGCTGTTATGGAAGTTTAACTTAAATGTATTTTTGTCTGCCCAGTTATAAACCTTGTTCAAGCCCTGCTGTACTTGGTTCTCGCATACTGTGAGGTTACAGAATTTGTAGCCTATTTGAATTTCGTCCATGTAGAGAGACTAAAAAATGGCTGGTGGTGATGAAGCATGGAGTGTGGTCATCTTAACGATTAAGAGTGTGTAGCTTAGCATGCTTCCCTGTGGCACACCAGTTTACTGTGTATATGAACGTGGCAATACGTTGTCGATTTTGACCCGGGAGGTGCGATTGGACAAATACCTTTCCATTAGGTTTAGCATATTGCCACGGATGCCCAATCTCGACAAGTCTCTGAAGATTTCGTAGCGCCGCGTTGTGTTATACGTCTTCTCCATATCGAGGAATATCGATAATAAAGACTGCTTGTGTGCAACTGTGGATCTTCCCTCTCTGAAGCTAGATTAATAGCAATCATACATTTTTTTTAGTACGAGGAAAGGTATCAGTTAGCGATTAATAATTGTTTCAAATAGTTTACAAAGGTAGTTGTAAGAGCTGTCGGGCGGTAACTTTCCACCGAGCTGGAGTCTTTGCGCTGCTTCAAAAGAGGGACTACAATCGCTTCTTTCAATGGGGATGGAAGGCATCCGCCACCAAATAGTACTTAAAAGGGCGAGTAGTGTGACTAGTGTGTCTGCAAGATTTTGATCATACCATGCATGACTCTGTCAGGCCCCAGCTTTTCCATGCAATTAAGGTAGCTCTCAACTCGGCAGCACTGAAGGTCCGGTCATATGGTTCGTTCTGTCTGCATTTACGTACGACTGCCTCGCATTCTTCTATTTGTTTGTATTTAAGGAAGAATGGAGAATAATGGATTGAGCATGACACACGCTCAAAGTGCTCCCTAAGAGAATCTGTCTGGTCTTGCAAGGTATTCCCTTGGTCGTTTACCGGAAGCAACAGATGGATTTATTTCCCTCTTAGCTTCCTGAAGACATTTCAGACTTTCGCATCCTGTGTGTGTGAGTTTATACCCGAGAGGAACCTCACCTTGCATTCTCTCTTTGCCCGATGGTGTGTCCACCCACCCTGTGATTTCATTTTTTAAATTGAATTAGATTTTCTGCATTTGACGATCCATGTAATATGCTTCACGTCTTCTTCTACCTGTTTCGCGCCTCTCTGGAGTCTTCTTTTCTCCAGGGAGCCCATCTTGTACGTTTACCACCATTCGTTTGTGGGATAAAGTTTTCGGCTGCATCAATATAAAACGGTGAATTGTCTACAGTGCCATCTTTATAAAACTGTTTATAAAATCTTGCTTTAGATAAGTTCATTCTTAA
Source organism: Dermacentor variabilis (assembly GCF_050947875.1). Lineage (NCBI taxonomy): Eukaryota > Metazoa > Arthropoda > Arachnida > Ixodida > Ixodidae > Dermacentor > Dermacentor variabilis. The sequence continues at coordinate 31,299,870 of NC_134578.1, read as the reverse complement.
TAATGCTCCCAGTCCGCCGATTATAATTTCCATCGAGGAATATGGGGAGGGTTCTCATGCAGAGTTATCAGGTCCACAGTTACAGCAAAGTGGTCACTTCCAAAAATTTATTGATGACGTTCCCAGAAGAGAAGTAGAGCCAATTGCTAAATCTATCGATGAATACAGGTTGTGTTGGATGCTGTGTATGTCGGCTTGTTTTTAGTAAACAAGCAGGTACTAGAGTTCAGAAGCAAATTATCAATCAATCGACCTCGCGCGTCGAATTTTGAGTGTCCTCACATTTTATCGTAGATATAAAAATTATCCACGGGTCTGTTCATCAATGAGGTTATAGAAATCGCTTCTTCTGATGTTATAGTTACGGGCTATGTATAGAGAACACACAGTGACCAGTTTGTGAAAATAGATTGCCAGAACCGACACTGCCTCAAGGGGCATCTCAACGGCAGCTTGTTGACAAGCTACAGACTTTTCGGCAACTATTGCTCCAACGCCGGAGGCGTAAGCTCGTCGGGGTCTTTCTGGAAGATGGTGACATTGCGAAGAAAGTTAGTGTTTATAGGTTTCTGATGTGTCTGTTGAAGCCACCGCAACATTCGATTATGTTTGTGTAGTTCTCTAATATGGTCAACGTTATGAAGAAGTCCTATAACATTTAATTGTAGTATTTGGGTATCCATTATGATAAATGTATTTTGTGTTGTCTCTTTAAAAGAGGAAGATGAGCTCACGGCACCTTTCCAGGCGCCGTGACGCGAGGTATACCTATGGTGGCGAGAATCTCGCCGCTCCTTGGGCGCTGGCGGCGACGTTTGGCTGCACGCTGTGTCCATCGCCTTTTGCGAAGAGTTGGAGACACGCTCTTGTGAGCGCTATATGCTTGTCGCGAAGGCCTCGACACGTCGGACGAGGCCTTGAAAGCCACCGGCTCGGAGGTTGATGGCCCCCTTCTGCTGAGGTAGCGGAGCAGCGCCAGCTGCAGCCGCCGCGGGGGGGGGGGGGGCAGATGACGTCAGCGCCGGCTCACTGCGTTTGGGCCGAACAGCCGCCGGAAACCGTTGTGTCGCTGGCTCTTGACGCGTCACATGGGTAAAGGTGTTCTTGGGCAGGTAGGATACCCGCCTGCGTGCCTCCTGTTTTCCTTCAACGAAATTCTTATAATTCATTTTTTTTTTCAAATGATCGGCAGGACCGCGAGTATGCTGTCTGCTCCCCATCACAGTTTACACTGTGGAGAGAGCTTTCAGACAATTCAGGAGTGTAGTCATGAGCACTGCATTTCGCACAGGTTTGGTGACCTCGACAGCTCTGTGAATATTGTTTGAAGCGCAGCAATTTGAAACATCAGAGCGGATTTGGCAGGTATAGCCTAACACAAAGCTTGATGTGCTCGGCCTCGATGGACTCGGGCAGAACACTGAAGCAGAAGGGATCAGGTGCTCGGTCTGGATTTCCTTGTGGCCACGGCTCATTTTAATTCGTTTAGCAATGATGACGTTCTGCTCCCTGAAGCCCTCCACGACTTGACCTCCAGCTGGCTACAGTAAATCATGATCGGAGACAATGCCACGGGGCGTATTCATAATGTGGCGCGGGGTTTTGGTTATTTGGCATTCCCAAATGATACTAGTTTGGGCAGTTTTTCATATTGTTTCTGGTTTCGGAGCTCCAACAGGAGGTCCCCATCCTTGTGATCCTGGATGCTTTACAACCTGTGCTAAAAACTTCAGTAGAAGGCTTTGAAGCGAGGAATCGTGCAATTTTTTGCACTGGTTTGTCTGGCTTTGCAGAATGAAAACCGGGGAAGGATTCTTTTTGACGACCAAAAAACTCGAACAACTCATCAGGGAGTGATCAGGTAGTGGTTGGAAGGAACCAGTCATACGTGAGTGTACTTTACGGCTGTAACGCCAGCCACCCACCATCGAGTCGTACGAGGGGATGCTGCTGGACCATTGAAACAGGTCCTGCAAATGCCAGCTGTATGTTATCACTATAACCGAATATGATATAACCTAGGCGTGCTACTCACACAGGGTTAAGCCTCGCTGCCCAGAAAGCCGGAAGTAATGCATAAGAGAGGAAAGAACAGGAAAGCTTAAAAGTTGGAGAGAAATACAAAGATTCGAGAGGAGAATAGGAAGAGGCAACGACCGATTTGCCCCGGATGGATGAGTCAGGAGGTTCCGCGTAGGTGAAGAGGCGTGTTGCCTCCACCGAGGGTCCTTAAAGGCCGAGACACTCAGTATGAGCTCAACCCCCAGGATCCCCTTTTCTCCGGACACGGCTATGCCGCGCAAGGTTAGACGCTGGATGTTCCAACCTCATGTGCTCGGGCAGGTGGTGTCGCAACACACCAAACGCCTGCAGACGCAGACGCCCTTGCGGGATTGAGCGCTACGTATGCAACATCGTTGTGCGCCCATTCTTGCTCGATTCCCCAGAATATCTGTGCCAACAAGACACAAGGGGAATGCAGTGCCCAATACAAATGCAGTCCGCAACACAAAACTCCGCTACAAGCGCGGAAACATGATGGGTACAGCAATTGTAACAAAGTTGCATTGAGGATACAAGCGATAGTGGGTGTCGTTAGGGAGTTTAACTAGGTGATACCGATTACAGCGAGGTCTACTGAGTCGTCGCATTATTTGGCATTGCGGTTGCCATTGATATTACCCCTTTCTTGTGTTTAGTGATGTGTCCATTGTGTCTATAATGTTTGGTGATTCACGGACGGCATGGGTATATCCATCAGGTTGCAGAAGGCTAAAGCTTAATTCGACACCCATCTTCGATAGTTTCTGCAATGATGTTGATATTATTCGCCTGCTGGCTCGCGATTGCCAAAGCTTTATCTAGTTCTTTTTCCAGAGCTTTGTGACACCTCCAGGTGCATTGTAACATTTTCCTTCATAGTGACATATTATTAAGGGGCTATTCTCCCCACCACGTTTGTCATTACAACATATTCACACACTAAATATAAAAAAAAACCGGTACTTGCCCGGGCTTTGCCACGGAAAGTTCACGAAGTAGATGTCCGATGCGGTGAAGATAGCAGGCACTAACAGCACAGGTTGGCGTTTTGATGTCCCCTTTTCTCGGTAGGCGTTGGAGATGTTGTCGCGGATTCCATAAGGAACCCTGTCCAGTTGTAGTATGTATCCATCCTCTGTGGTTACATGGGTGGTCTCGCAGGGGTAGCCGCGATGTTCTATCAACTCGCACTGCAGTATGGGGGATGTGAGAATGAGCCGATTTTGTTCGTAATAGTACAGCAAAGATGTTTGTGCGAAGACTTGAGATTTCAAACCGATCCCTCTCTTTATGAGCTTTATCAGCCACCCTTCTTTAAGCGGCCTCTCACCAGGTCTCGCGATTTTGAGGTAACGAGCACCACGCATGCAATCCGTGCTAAAGATCTTCTCTGCTAGGTAAGACATCCCTGCTCACTACGGAAAGAGCTTAAATTTCGAACCGAAAGCCCTTCGCTTTTGTCCTTGTGGGCCACGCGTTCCCAGTCGGACTCCCAGTGCCTATGTACTGGGAGCCCACCTACGTACTGGGAGCCCACTGCTGTGACGCCGCTCGTAGTGACACATGACTATGGCCCATGACTAGTGACATAGACAACATATGGTATTTGTATAATCTGTTGCTTCAATAGGCAAATTAAACTTTAGAGAAATAATAAAACAAACAAACCGAATGTCGGCATGTTCTTGTTGTCCTTCACACCGCAGAATGTGAGATGTACTTGCGTTTTCTTTGCTTCCCACTTCGTGCGCTCGCGCGCGCACACAACGAAAGTATGTCATCTTCTACGTGTTTCAGCGCGTGATCGTGCTATTGACCCACTTAGGTCTGCCCTAGTATTTTCGTAGCACTGATTTGTACAGCTAGTCAGGTGTTCTCCTGCACAGCGCGTAAAATCGTGTGCGGCGCGAAACGATACAAACACAACAGCTCGCGGGCGACGCCGTCAGCACAAGTGCGCCGCGTAAAAAAAAAGCTAAGAAAAAAAAATGAAGGAGCGGCCTGTGACGTTTACCTCACGAAATCCTCGCGCGGAGAAAACGCAGCGCAAGAATATCGCTTGCGGAGGCTAGACGGGACAAGAGGGCAGAGTGTCTCTCTTGGAAGCGATCTCGCCTCCTCAAATCATGCGTTCACGGCACTGGAATATTTCCAGCTCGGCCATTATTGAACCACTTTTCAAAATTCTTGCGCATAATCGAAATTTGCTATATGCCCTGGCGAAGGGCCCTTTAAGACCACTTTAAGGCAAACTCGTTTGAGAATGCACTCCAGTAAGCTCTATTATGAATGTGCTAACCTTGGTCTATGCCAGCCCATTCTGCAGCGCGGTTCAAATCAATCCTCACCATTAGTATACACTTGTATTACCAGGTCTCCTTGAGTTTAAAAAGGTAGTGGAAACCAACTTGGTAAGTCGCGATTGGGCCGCGCAACTGCTGACAGCTTTTCTAAGGCCAAGACCCGCCAACAGCTGTGGACACTCCTGCTCTTCCTTTAAATTAGCATCATCTCCGGTCATTATGCCTTGTTTCTTTGATTGCGTTTCTCTTCACTTCTTATCTGGTCTATTTCTATAAGCGATAACATCCTGTTTTTCTGGAGTGGATGAAAAAGGACGAACTGGGAAACGGGACCAAAGATAGCCTCGACGTCATTTCGAAAGCTGGGCACATTCATTGCTAAAGTGGCGTCATTTTCTATAACGTGTTACCTTTATGTTCCTTACATTCTTAGGTTCAATGACGTTACGTGATGCCGCTAGGTGACTGCGTTAATTTAACCCAGGCAGCTATGCCACTTGATGCATCTCCCCTAATCAGGTGAAACAAAGCAGCCAAGAATAGCGAGACAACCTCTGGCAAAAATAAATGGCCCTACTTTGAATGGGTTGGGCCTAATTTGCTATGTCAAATTAAATAGATTTAGGGTCAGTAGCCACGGAGGTATCGGCGACAATAAACAGATGTACCCCAGTGCTCATTTTCCCGCACGTTTTGGTAATATTCAAGTGATCGTGAACGTCCCTGATTTAGTCGAGCGGAGGTCGGCTGAGTCAATGCAGTCGAAATTGAAGTGGACTCAGAGATCACACAGACACAGCCAGCAATATACAACTGAAAATGCCATAGCACAGAGCTACACTGGGCAAGCACCATAACGAAAGGCACTGCTACAACGCACGGATGCCGCTAATCCTTTAAGCAGTTTTATTACAGCGAAGCTGTTAACCTCTAGTAGGTCGAGATTTTCGTGTCCGTCAGCAAAGAAAAAAAGGAGAAAGAAAGAAAGAAAGAAAGAAAGAAAGAAAGAAAGAAAGAAAGAAAGAAAGAAAGAAAGAAAGAAAGAAATTGAACAGAAAAATAGTACATATCTCCTTTGGAATCAGACATACCGCACATAGCTCAGTATACATTTCAAAAAAACGAAAGCGCAAAACAAGTGCCAAAACCGCATGACGGATGGTATGGCGTCTGTGAAGAATGCGAGGCAGGTTTCTTCTCCCCCCGCGTGTTCCTCGATATAAATTAGAGTTCCTGTGGGAAAGGGGCAACGTTAGTATACAATACAATAAGTGACGTCACCACACTTCATATATGAAAGGAAGACCTGCTTAGCTACTCGTTCAGTTCATGCGAAGAGTGCGAAATCGTAATGCTCAAGAACATTATCGTGCTGCGACTAGGCAGAAGAATAAAACATTTCATATCCCCATCGACGGCATTTGAGTGGTTTTCTAAAAGATTCGCTGGCCATCCAATTTCGTAAGGTCGGGATGGCGAGTGTATTTTTTATCAATTTCGTAATAAGAGGCAAAATTAAAAAAAAATAATATAACGGCAAAGTCGGTGCATTTACACGCATAACCGCGATCTGATTGGGAGGGACGCCGTAGTGGGATACTGCGAATTAATTTGGCCACCTGGGCTTCTTTAGCGTACCCATGAAGTAAGCGAGCATCATTTCTGCATTTCTCTCTCATTGAAATGTGGCTGCCACAGACGGATTCGAACCAGCTACCTTAGCTAGTGCAGTGCAACTCCATTGGTATTGGGAAACCCTAGCAAGTGCAAAATTAAATCGGTGCGTGGGCCCAATGAAGTCAGCTGGTTGCACCATCTATGCGCATATATAAATTTGCCGTTATTGTTTTTATGAAAATTTGTTGCCTAGGCCATCCACATTACAAGGCGTGGGCCTTCGTTAAAAAGAAACGTAACCTCGCCCTCCCCCCACCCTGAACAGCACGGCAAGCATAAGCAAAGTTTCTCACCGGTGTTAGCCGAGCTTCCAACGCCAAGTCTTCACTCACTGGTGGAAGTGAGGCAGCTGCCAGGTTTACAAACACAAAGATCCACGTGAAAGTTCCGTGCGAACTCATGATTGCCGCTGAAGTAGTTAAATATCCGCAACCTTCACGCGCATTCAGTCAATACTAACTTGCCTAGAGGTGAGGTTTGACAGCGGGAATGAAACAAGGATACGACGCAACGAAAATCACAGGCAAGTGCTGGCTGCCAAATGGAAGTTTACTTGAAGTGCACCAGCCATTTTATACCTTTCCCTGTGTAAGCTTGCGTACGCGGGTCACATATACAAAAGCAAAATCCGCAAAATTTCGCGCCGTTGAACCTCCTTTCATATTATGAGCCAATTAGCCCTCATCAAGGTCTCACAGACACATTCGTCCGTATTTTTGAACTGCGAACTGAGTCGACGTTAACAGCTGTGTAGCCTGCGCTGCTTTCTCTCACATGGCCGTTTTGGTGTCGACCATCAGCGGCAAATATGTGGGCAATAAACTTTCACTGGCGGAAATGCAATAAAAGAAATCGATAAAGACGCATGAGTATAGTTTCAATCACCCGTGTCGAAACGGGCTTTCACGTGGGTTTCCAGAGTTGACGCTGGGTTTACAGCCCCCACTCCGGAAAAATCATGTACAACGGGGCATACGCACACTAGCATTGCATGCAGTTAGGGCTTCAAAAATATTACCTCCGTTCACGCCGCAGCCAAAGAGGCTGATAGCGTAACAACTTGGCCTTTCTTAACGGCACACGAGAATTATAGTAGTGAGTGATGGGGAAACGTTGGTTCCAGATAGGGATAGAGCGAAAACAGGGGCGAAACGCAGGGAGGTCAACCAGATTAAGGGACCGCTTGGCTACTTTGCGCAGGAGGATGGCATAAGGGCCGAAATATGAGAAAGCAAAACGCGATAGTTCTCATAGGCTATAGTTTTCGATCAGGCCCGTTCCTTTAAAAAGCGCAGAAGGGGTTTTAAAGCAATTCGAGCATACTAATGCCTATTAATGCGTACTCCTACCTCATAGGATGGCCACAAGTCTAGAACGTGAAGTTTGTGAGTAAACGGAGATGATAGCCCGCCTTCTGCGTGATTATCGTCGTTTCAATTTACAATAAAAAATTCTCAACAACACCGTCGACAAGATTGACAGCAGTCTCCTTACGGAAGCCAGAATTCTTGGACCCTGGTCCTGGCTGACGACGCTGCCAAAGTAACCCTGAAGCACCCACACTAGCAATGGTTTCACTAACGCCGACGCTTCTGAGCGCGTTTCGTGTGGTTCACTGTTGCGGACACCATGATTCAATAGTTCAGTGGTTTCCTGCAGCTTTTAACGTTTATGTTAGCTTTTGTTGCCTCGTGTGCGCATTTGTTTGCTTCGATGGAAGACCTGAAGCTGGAAGCGCGTCATTCACCTGTAACTAACACGCATTGCTCACAACTGGCATGATAACTTTTTATTTCTCAGAGATTCCGTATTCACGATGTACTATCAAGCTCAGAATGAGCTACGATGCGCGAGCGCTCAGCCACGCGTTTTGCGTAGTTGCTTGTACAGAGTGCGATAGTACAGTCGAACTCTTGAAAAATGAATGCCTGAGCAACGGTATGAGCTGTATAACAAAGGATTTCGCATAAGAATGCAAATATTTATCTCTCGTTTGTGTTCGGAACGCGTCTACAGAGGTGACCACTACAGCGAATTTTTTCGTACAACGAAGCACTCGTCAAGTGACTACTTAAGGTTACCTTCTGCCCAATCATCACGAAAGTCATGTGTTGTTAACAATAAATATAGGCACCTCCGATAGCTAATTTTTGTTGATTTACTAAGAACGCAAGTTGCGCCAGCGCCACTTCCCCCCGTGGCCACCACAGAGCTATGGTGCGCATAGTAAGGGCCGGTCGACGCCAACAACAAGGATCGCTTGGAAGGGTCCAGACACCGCGCGCTAATTACTACATCGCTATGCGCCACGGGAAGAGCTGAAATTTCAAACCGAACGCCGTTCGCATTTCTCCTTGCGGGCGCCGTGCTCCAAGCCGGGCTCCCAGTGGGCCTACGTACTGGAACCCCACTGCTGTGACGCCGCTCGTAGTGACACGTGACTTCGGGAACTATTCAAGACAACATATGGTATTTGCGTAATATGTTGCTTCAACAGAGCAAACTTTAGAGTAATAATAAAACAAACAAACCGAATGTCGGCGCGTTCTTGCTGTACTTCGCGCCGCAGCAAGGGAGATTCCCTTCCCTTTTCTCTGCTTGTTCCCGCTTCGTGCACAAGCGCGCCCAGAGAAGGAAAGTGTGTCATGTTCTACGTACACCAGTGCGCGATCGTGCTATATGACCCGCTTATATCTGCCCCAGTATTCGTGTAGCACTGATTTATAACGGCAGTCAGGTGTTCTCGCGCACAGCGCATGAAATCGTGTGCTGCGCGAAACGAGACAAACGAAACAGCTCGCGTGCGACGCCGTCAGCACAAGTGCCCCTCGCAACAAAAGAGCGAGGGAAAAAAATGAAATCCGCCTGATGAATCGCGCAGAAAGGAATAAGCGAGTCAATTAAACAAAAAACCATCAGGTTATGTTAAACTACTGTTTTAATTTGCTGGACCTGATTAGCGTGCTCTGTGGTTAGCTGTAATAATAATATATGGGGTTTTACGTGCCAAAACCACTTTCTGATTATGAGGCACGCCGTAGCGGGGAACTCAGGAAATTTTGACCGCCTGGGGTTCTTTAACGTGCACCTAAATCTAAGTACACGGGTGTTTTCGCATTTCGCCCCCGTCGAAATGCGGCCACCGTGACCGGGATTCGATCCCGCGACCTCGTGCTCAGCAGCCTAACACCATAGCCACTGAGCAACCACGGCGGGTCGCTCTGTGGTTAGCTGTATGCGGTGCGCGACATTTGCAGCGATGTTACCTGCATAACGAAAGATTTTATGGGTCTAAAGCACTTCGTTATAATCGCGTTGGAATCGCAGTTTCCCTTGTAACAGGCACCATCAAGTTTTAACAGCGAGTAACCCACCTAAACATAATAATAAGAAAAACGACTCGTCGTCGCTTTTTCAGTCGTGATTTGTCATCTTTGCTAATAAATAACCCTCGGCGCTTTTGGCGCACAATAAATCCCAACAACTACCTCTATGTAGCTCTTGCAAATACCAATTGTTCTCCTGTTACTTAATCCGAATGTGCTAAGTTATTAAATGATTCATTCTCATCAGCTTTTATTCTTGAGGATATTACTATATGCTCTAACATTGATGTTGTCTCCGGTACTAACATAACTGAAATAATAATTGACGAAGCTGGTATGTTATCTTTACTTGGAAAACTAAAAACTTCAGCTGCATTTGATCGCAATGGCTTCAACAACAAAATACTTAAACATATTTTTTCTGGTATCTATCGTTGCTTGGCAGCCATCTTTTCTCCATCATTATCATCAGGCACCATTCCTCAGGACTGGGTAATAGCAAAAGTAGTGCCCATATTTATATAAGGGTATCGCTCGTCCCCGCTTAACTACAGACCCATATCTTTAACTACTACAATCTGTAAACTCTTGAAACACATTTTGCACTCACAAATAATTACATATTTAGAGGAACACAATATCATCTTCAAGTACCAGCAAGGTTTTCGGAAGGGCTTCTCATGCGAAACACAACTTGCAGGATTTACTCAGGATTTACACTCATCATTGGACACCGGCATCAAAATTGACGCCATATTCCTTGACTTCTCAAAAGCGTTCGATCAAGTTCCCCACCAGCGGCTCTTACTAAAAGTTAGACAGTTTAATATTCACCCACTTGTTCTGGCGTGGCTGCAAGCCTTCCTCTCCAGTAGACAACAGTTCACGTCGGTCAATAACTTTAACTCTCCTTTAGTCCCAGTGTCATCTGGTGTTACTCAAGGAAGCGTGATTGCCCCATTGCTTTTCCTAATTCATATTAATGACTTACCCTCCTCCGTCAAATCCAAAGTTAGGCTATTCGCTGACGATTGCGGTATTTACCGCAACATCTGTTCTGAAGCTGACCGCCAATCTCTGCAAACTGACCTTGACTCCTTAACTTCGTGCTGCACAACTTGGCTAATGACACTAAATCCTTGAAAAACTAAGTTGATGCCTTTAATTAAGAAAGCTTCTCGCATTCCAACGTCTTACTTGCTAAATAATACTCAGTGGAACTTACGACCATGTGCAAAAATCTTGGTGTTAACTTTCAGTCTGACCTGTCCTGGCATTACCAAAATAACGTCACCCTTGCTTCAGCAAACCACTCACTTCGGTTTCTTAAACGTAAATTGAAACACATCCCATCGCGCTTACGTGAACTGGCTTACATCACTTTAATCCACACTAAAATAGAATATGCCTCAGCCATTTGAGATCCCGATCAAGACTATATTATTAAAAACATCGAAGCCCTGCAGAACCTTGCTGTGCGTTTTATTTTCTCGAATTACACACGTCACACCAGCGTCACTTCATTGAAGAATCGTGCTGAACTGCCAGTGTTATTATGTCGCCGTAAAACCACTCGCTTATCACTTCTTCAGAAGCTCTACCATCACACACCACTTCGCGAGGACTTCTTTAGGCCACTCCCTACCATCTTTCCCCGCCGTGTCCATCCTTGTAAAATCGAACGCTTCATGTGTCCCACACTAAATTATGCTAGATCGTTCATACCGCTCACAATAAGCGAGTGGAATAACTTGGCATCAGACATCGCAACCGTCACCGACATAAATGAGTTTCAGAAACTCCTAGTATTAGCAGTGGCAATCGCACTCGCTCATGCGGAGTGTGCGCAAAGGGACTCGGTCGTGGTCACGGACTCCCAGGAGGCATGTTGCATGTTTCTCAAGGAGCACGTCACTGCGGCTAGCCTCGCGATAATCCCCAAATCCTTCAACCACCATCATCACCTACTCTGGTGCCTGGGCCACGCAGGGGTACAGGGGAACGAAAAGGCTAACGCGTTAGCTCGAGGGTTCACTAACCGAGCGACGGCGTCCTCTTATAACCACCCGCACTATCCCTCACAAAATTCCACCAATTTAAATGCCATCATCATCATCATCATCATCATCATCATCATCATCATCATCATCATCATCATCCTGGTTACGCCCACTGCAGGGCAAATGCCTCTCCCATACTTCTCCAACAACCCCGGTCATGTACTAAATGTGGCCATGCCGTCCCTGCAAACTTCTTAATCTCATCTGCCCACCTAACTTTCTGCCGCCCCCTGCTGCGCTTCCCTTTCCTTGGAATCCAGTCCGTAACCCTTAATGACCATCGGTTATCTTCCGTCCTCATTACATGTCCTGCCCATGCCCATTTCTTTTTCTTGATTTCAACTAAGATGTCATTAACTCGCGTTTGTGCCCTCACCCAATCTGCTCTTTTCTTATCCCTTAAAGTTACACCTGTCATTCTTCTTTCCATAGCTCGTTGCGTCGTCCTCAATTTGAGTAGGACACTTTTCGTAAGCCTCCAGGTTTCTGCCCCGTAGGTGAGTACTGGTAAGACACAGCTATTATACACTTTTCTCTTGAGGGATAAGTGCAAGCTGCAGTTCATGATCTGAGAATGCCTGCCAAACGCACCCCAGCCCATTCTTATCCTTCTGATTATTTCCGTCTCATGATCCGGATCCGCCGTCACTACCTGCCCTAAGTAGATGTATTCCCTTGCCACTTCCAGTGCCTCGCTACAAATAGTAAATTGCTGTTCTCTTCCGAGACTGTTGAACATTACTTTAGTTTTCTGCAGATTAATTTTGAGACCCACTCTTCTGCTTTGCCTCTCCAGGTCAGTTAGCATGTATTGCAATGCAATGCATGCATGCACAGACATCCTTGCTCACCAGCGCGGAGTCCGCAGAAGACACCCGCCGCCTCACCCACAACTTAGCGGGGAAGAGGCTGCCGATTGGCGTAAAATACAGACCGGGGTATTCCCTCATATAAAATTGCTAAATGCCATGTATCCCATTCGTTATAGAGCCAACTGTCCTTGGTGCGGTGGCATACCTACTTTAATATACATAACCTGGGAGTGCACTAAGCACCCTCATAGGCCAAATATCAGTAACACAATGGAGCAGTGGGAGGCACAGCTCGCCCGCTCCGACCTCGCAGGACAAAATTCCTTAATTAGCCAGGTCAGGCAGGCGGCAGAGGCCAGTGGGGCCCTGGACTGAGGGACTCCGACCAGCCCTCCTTCAAATCTTTTCCATTTCAGTAAAGCTTCTATCTATCTATCTATCTATCTATCTATCTATCTATCTATCTATCTATCTATCTATCTATCTATCTATCTATCTATCTATCTATCTATCTATCTATCTATCTATCTATCTATCTATCTATCTATCTATCTATCTATCTATCTAATCATGAAAGAAAGTGCGTAAGCCTTTCATGTTTCGTGTCCTCCCCCCATTTTTTACACTACAAATGGTGTTAAAAATGTTCTTTGCTACTGTGTAACATGCATATTTTTATGGATATTGTTCCTATTTTTACTGCGGTGATTTGCCTTTTCTTTTTCAGTTCACGTGTTGTGTTGTTTTCTTATTTGTTATACATTATTGGCGCGTGCGCTTTCGATGAACCAGATTACCGTCCATTTTTGTGTGCTCGTGATTTGTATTCTCTTTTTGCACACTTCTGATTATTATTAGTACTACGGCGATCTTATTGGCATTGTATTATCATTATTTTTTGTGATTATATGTTATCAGTTCCTGTGTTTTTTGTCGACCTATTACTCATCTGTATGCGTTACTGCACCTCCTCCCCCTTATGTAATACCCTCATGCGAGAGTGCCTTTAGGAGTATTCTGAAATAAATAAATAAATAAATAAATAAATAAATAAATAAATAAATAAATAAATAAATAAATAAATAAATAATAAATAAATAAATAAATAAATAAATGCGCAGGCTGCATGTCAATGAAAAAGAGTTCCTAAGAACGAGAATCGTTCAGTGTTCCGCTCGTGTTCCCGAAGAAGAATATTGTCTGTCGCTTCGCGACTTTTTCGCTGCCAACATTAGCCTTACAGCCACTGTGCTCAAAATGATTCAATAGCTAGCATCGGCGGTTTCGACTAGCTTTTAACGTGCACTTCGCTCGCTCTTCACTCTGTTTCCGCCCTAAGTTCGATGCTGTGCTTTCCTGAAGTGCTTCGGACCGTAAAGCCAGAGCGGGCAGTCTGTACTTGTAGCGACCACGTGCACAGTGTGCACTGTTCAAGGTGCACCAATGCCGTCTGCACACTGGAGTGTGTAAGCGGCACAATCCTATGACATAGCCGTCCTGTGCCGGATTTCCTGCCTCACGGGATATATAATGCTTTTGCAGTTACGATTAAAGCGTGGCAGACAAAAGCGTATATCTTTACGAAAGGCATACCAGCCTCTCCTCTTGGTTCACGTTGGTGCTATGCGTGTACAAGCACCCTGCACAAGCGCGTGGCGCCTACATGCACCAAAGAATGCCAATCAGACGAAACACTCAATAAACACTGAATCGGAATAAAGTGAAAAAGTGCTCTCTCGAAGTTCTATTTCTGTTAATACTGTAGCAATCCATTTACTACTAGAAGAGAAAACGAGCGTCATAGTTTCATTCTTATATTTGGCGCCGGAATTCCAACAGCATTTTCTCCTCTGTGGACCATAGTAACTCAGCGAAAGTTCAGCAAAATCATAAATTAATCCGCTGACTCTTCAACCACAATGCAGCCTATCTTTTTTCACCGTGAAAAAATAACCAGACCCAAACACACACAGCGAAATTTGCGACGTGATGGCGAGCTGGTGCGAAAATTTCAACAGGTGGCACCGCAAGGTTCTCGTTTTTCGAGCAATTTCTGCATTGCTAAGCGTCTCTTCAATTAACCTATATTTTGTAAAAGTGTTCTTATAAACAGGTCCAATATATTTTCCTCTTGAGTGTCCGTTTAATGACCTTCAGTGGCGTATTTCCGCATAAGCTCAATGGCGACGTTGTGCAAGATGTCGTTCGCCCTATAACCCGTGGCGAAATCCACGTGGCGGAAGGTAGTCTCCGGAACCACGTGCTCGAAGATGACGTTTTCGCCGAGCGTGTGGACCAGGTCTGAGACGTCGGATGGGGTCGCAACCGTGTCTCCTGGCGACGGGAACAAAGCGATTGGCAATCTTATCCGCTCCATCGGGTACGGCGGTGGCGTGTCCTGCGTATTAGGATTTCGGTTAGGAAAAAGTAAAGCCATGACAGGAAAAGCTGTCATGCACACGAATTTACACAAGGTTACAGAGAAAGCCCATGCGTGCTTGTCAAGAACTTGTATAAGTTTTTGACAAACGAGCTTGCCAAAAACTGGTCCTCTACGTTAATCTAGCATGCTGTGACGACAGAATTAAATATGACAATTTCATTCAAAGTAGAACTTGGACAAAGTTGTTAGCAATTTGTTCCACGTAAGCGAATAAGCGTAAAAAGCGATATTATATAATAACCATAACATATAGAATTATAGATAAAAATTAAAGATACGAATTATGACATATCTTCATACAGTCGTCGAGTATAGTAGAGGTAGTTTTCACGACAAGGAACGATTATCGTTTTGCATCGTTGGGTACAATCTCGTGGAAGCTGTTGCTCAAAGGTTCACCATTTCATGTTGTACTGTCGATTACCAAAGATAATAGCCTAGCATCTTAGGTTGAATTTTGGCTCATGATATAAACGTGCGTTGCCACGTAGATGCGCCTGGAAGGAAAACTAGGTAAACTGTGACAGCACACCAACCATGGCATTCAATGGGGCAAAAGAGAACCATTATTCCAGAAAGAAAAATTAACACTGCACCCATTTCCTAGGTCGCAGTGGCTAATGCAACGACATGAACCCTGGTTGGCTGTTCCATCAAACGCATGGCTAGACCTCTCGTTTTGCTTGGGATTTACGTGCACATGGAGGACGAGCGCTTCTGAAGCTTCTCGCATCTCTCGTGGTGCAGGAGCTAAGCTTAAAGGGACCCTGAAACGATTTTGACGATTTTCTACAAACGTGCTGAGTCGTTAGAGTAGGTCCTTCTGATCACTAATTGACCCATCTAAGTGCTCCGCGTAAAGCGTGTAATTTATTATAAGGTTTTAAAATGTTCATCGCTGCCGATCGCAGCCCACTGCTCGGCGGTATTTCAAGCCGCCCCTACCCATAGGACGGAAATCACCCATATGACGTCAGTGGGGCGAGCTATCCGATTGGCTGACCAGGGCACGTGATCGATAATTTTTTCAAGTTCATGTTAAACAAATGTTCGTAATAGATGAAATGTTAGTTAATTTGTTTTTATAATGAGAAAGTAACATAAAGAGAATGCACAAGAACAATTTTTCAATACATTTAAGCACTGCCGGCACACAGCAAGTGTCATCTGCTTGTGTTACAACGTGCTCCGTCTTTGACGAGAGCCCCGCCGTCAGTGTCGGTATGTCTTTCCGCGAGCGCTATGATTCGACTTCGTTCTGTTGTGGACTGCAAACGTAGCGACTGGCAATATGTCAAGCTGCGACATGGTGTCCCTCTGCAAGGCAGTAGACGAGCGGACTGGCTGCAGCGCATCGGGCTGCCGCTATCCGATCGGTGCCAGGATTTACGCGATTGCGGCCGTCACGTTACACGGGAAGATTACTCACGCAAATAGTGTGTTTGGAAAGTCCGGTATTAGAGTAAACGAAAGCGCAAGGAGACAGGGCCTGGCCGTGTCCCCTTGCGTGTCTCTTCATGGGGATGAACAGAAGCGCAAATGTGAATGGTATGTACGGTGCAGCCACCTGGTGGCATAGAGCTCAACCACACGCAGTAGCAGTAACAAAATGTATTCTTCTTTGCTGCTGGTATAAATTTTTCGCAGGAGTGTAATCGTTAACATGTTGTTTTTGTAGATGTTTAAGATGTTCTACACTTGGTTAGAGCAATATTAGCTCTTTCTTTGGCTGGTTAAGCTCTGCGCCACGGGTGGCTGGGCCGTGGAGACCAATAAGGCAGCTCACATGCGTCCACGCTAAGGTTCCTTCATCAGCTTGAGTTTATGCCTACACCGTTCCGTCGAAACGTTCTGCTAGTGTGTGATTACCTGAATACCAGACACGTTCGGCGCTACGACAGAATGCTCGCAACGCACGCTGCTTCGATAGCTCTCGCTTGGGGTTGACGGCGAAGCCGCTACCGGAGGCGTTTCGCGCGGGCGGAGGCGAGCTCCAAAACAACCGGAAGTGGACGAGATGACGTTGCATAGTGACGCAGAACCAGTGAAGGCGGAGCTTAGCCCGATCGCTCGGCGAACGAGTTGAGGAGGAAAAGCATGGCTAGGGGAGGGTAACTTGTAATCGCTTGTAGCTACATTAATACGTAACCCTTCCCTTAAATTACGGTGCGAATGTTCTACTTAAGCTGTACCCTACGCGTCTACAAAATTTGTCCAAACCGTTTCAGGAGCCCTTTAATTACCGTCTCTCTTTCTGGTTAGCGCATCTTTCGCAGTAGGACTGTGATGTTTAATTTTTTATTACTATATTATAGTTATGCAGATACAACTCACAACTTGGAATGCATGTGAAATGGTACATAAATGCTATACAATATATAATCTTCCAGAACGAATTTTTCCGCACAGTATTTACATGCCTGCGCTGCAAGTCCGCCTTTCCATTCCGCGACTCAGGTGACTCACAGGGATCACACTGCATCCGAGATCGGCCCCAATTGTTGCTGCACCACCTTCAGAATCGGCTAAGACTGCTATTGCACTTTCTTCGGCATTGGCCCACTTGGCAAGAAGCCGACAAAGCCGACACGCCCAAAGCCGAGAACGATAGCATAGAATGTTCCGCTTTCTTCAAGGAACAAGGTGCTTAAATGCGTATAATTTTTGTAGTAAGTTTGTTGTGATACCGCTCATCTTTTCATTGGGTAATTCCACTGAGAGAATGGACAGCCACGAGAACAATTGTAGGAATACTACACGTGGCTAATACAAGGCGATTGCTTGTACCAGAGGCATCCTGTGGGTGAACGACTCAGCCAGCAAGCAGCGGCAGCACCCAGGAGGAGCTAGCGTCAGTAAAGCTCCGAGGGTTTCGAAAACAAAGCGTCGCTGTAAAATATGCGGTAATAGCCTTCGCGTGACATGCATACGTGTTTATGGACAGCCTACGTGTCTGTGGGCTCGAGGTGAGAGTGCTGCCGCGCTACGACATGATTTCGGTGGGATGCCAAGCAGAAAATTTTCCGCGTGAACGTTCTGGGAATCGTGAATGATGCTTGTCCGGTTATACGACTGCTCAAGCAGGTAATAAACCTCAACATTTATTTACCTGGCCATACCGCTGACGATTTGCCGATATTCCGTAGTCGAACATCACCAGGTTTCTCGCCTTGTAAATCTGTAAGAAACACTTCTTCTGATTGGAAACTCATATTGCGTGAGGCAAATTTAACATATGCTCAGGAACAGAGCTTCGTATCAGAGCCGTATAGTTGCAGCAGACTTTCACTTAACACGAAAGTGGGCACGTAAAGTCAGTGTTACTAATAACTATATGAGGCATTGTCGGCCAAGACATTTATGGAACAGGGGCACACATATACTCCCGCGGCTGTTCAGTTCCTTGAAACTGATTCTTAGAAAGCAGAAGAACAGTAAACCTTATTTATGTCAATGCAAACTTTCTTGAGAAGGAGTACATGAGATTTATTCAGGTGAAATATTTGGAAGTGATCATAAATTACAATTACACAGGTTTTGTTACATCATTCCACAACAATACCATTAAAAAACAAAGAATTAACCTTGGTGGAGCACCGATTTTCTGGGCTTACTGCATGACAATTGCCCCTAAACTAATGCTTGATCAGGACTTCCACATGCGCTTTGGAGTAGGTGATTACGACGAGAATCGATGAAAATGTGCCCATTTGCGGATCCTAGGTCAGAATATGTCGTGAACCTGAGCTCATTTATTCAGGAACTAAAACCAATCGGGAGGGTTTGAGCTGTCTAGAATTCAAGAGTTTAAAATAAATGCAACTTAAGTGCGAGAAAAGTTGCATCTCTGCCCGAAAGGCCAATCCTTAATAGCGATTGGAAAACATTAGGCAATTTTACGAAATAACGCCCGTATTCTTATAGCCCACATAAACTTCAGTTAAATTTTGCTTACCAACTATACAAACATGATGTCAGTAGTGCACATACAAACATAAACAGGTCTCACTCGGCGACCAGAACCACTCTCTGTTACAATGCTGGTGTGTTGGGGAGCACCGGCAGCGGGGAGTGCGAGTGCTCAATGTCTGAAAGTGGGCGTTTAGTGCTGTCGCTTTCTTCCCCACTTCGACTGCGCAGCGTCTCCAAAATTACGCGACGCCGAGTAACAGGCACGTGGGAAGACAGCGCTCATGAGGTCACCAGCTATCTCGGCTCGCCCTTTCTTCTCTGGTGCCCACAGCCGAAGACTGACATATGGCGCGATATCCAGAGTTCAAATGTGTGAACAGGCTTTGAGTATTTATCCTTTAGGCTGGTATTCGCCATTTGCATTTTTGCCTTCATCGGAAAACACTACTTTCCAAGGTGCACTAGTGGTTTGTCATGCACCGTGGATGAAGAGGATATTGCCACCACAGAAAAGGTGCGTGTCACTGAACAAATAGAAAAAATACGTTGATTTCAATTTGCATTAACGAGCATTTGTGACCTGCTTTTCATTGAAGTTCAGCGTGGACGTCAAGGCGCATATACCTTACATTATAAGTTGTTATGCGAATGGGCTTCTCTTTTAACTTATTTCATGTGCAATTTGTTCACGGAGTCTAGTATTCAGCAGGCCGACAGTGACGTCATTTAAAAGAGTGTCAGTTATAAACGAGAACGTATACCTGATAATAGTGCAGAAAGTTTTGATAGGTCGATCCGGTGGGAAAGTGACCCACGTAGACAGGCGCCCTCGTCTGGAAGGAGGCAAAACTTATCGTGACAGCGTCTTTGTAGAAGAAATCATCACACTAAGCAGTGATGAGGGAAACTAAAAATGCATTAGAGGTGACAGCAGTTCAGATGTCGTCAGCAATGGAACTAAGAAACAGTAGTTCGAGCAAAAAGTATCCTATTTTCTGTTTTACACAGCTACGGTAACCTAACCTACGCCCGAATACATACAAGCCCTTATAAAGAGGGATTTTTGATCTCTGAGCAATCATACTTCATATATCTGCAAGAACCTAAAAAAGAAACAGCCGTTTTTGCGAAATGCTTGCTCTTTTATGGTTTCCAATGTAATTGCGTAACTTAGGCATAAACACGAAATGTTCCTTGATGAGGTATTGCGGCACGATGTCAATTCTGAAAAAGAAACGCGATAAAGAATGCATTCCCAACGAGAGAGAGAGAGAGAAAGGCAAAGGAAAGACAAGGAGGTTAACCAGAGACTATCTCCTGTTGGCTACCCTGTACAAGGGAGGGGCAAATGGATGTGATAGGTAAGAGAGAAAAGAAAAGGAAAGGAAAAAAATCCTAACAATATAGACCCACACACGTAAACACGATACGCACGAACTTTTTCTGTGTGTGGGCACTGTCACGCAGTCTGCGAAGGCGTTCCTAAAGTTACGCGGTGTCACCGTCGAATCCTACGTCACACAGTCTACAGTCACTATTCGTCAGGAAGAGCTCTCTCTATTAAGTACCGCAGCAGCGCCTTCATAGCGCATTGCGCTGATGTTCGCATAGGCCAGTTTCCAAGGATGTTGTTTTCTGTCATTGGGCGCTTGTCGAGTTTGTCATCGGTGGCTGAGAGGACTGCTCTTTGGGGGATGAAATGAGGGCACTCACAAAGAAGGTGAGCGATTGCTTCATTGCACCCGCAGAAGTCACAAAGTGGGTCGCTGGCCATTCTGATAAGAAAGGAGTACTCATTTGAAAATGTGACTCCAAGGCATAGACAGACTAGAAGGGTGCAGTTACGTCGTGGAAGGTTCGGCGGAATACGGGGCTGTAAATTAGGGTCTGGGGCATGAAGTCGAGCCCTTGTAAACTCGGATGAATTCCACTGAGCTAATGTTAGGGCACGCGCAAGTGTGGAAAGTTTTTTCGCTGCGTCGGCTCTGGAAAGAGGAATGGCGACGTAGTTGACGCCGTCATGGGCAGATCGGGCAGCTGCGTCCGCTCAAACATTGCCATGTATGTCACAGTGACTAGGCGACCACTCATATATCATATCGTGTCCTTCGTCAACGATGTGATGGTGGACTTCTCTGATTTCTGCTACGAGCTGCTCATGTGATCCATGGCGCAGTGCTGAGAGTACAGTCTGCAGGCCTGCCTTAAAATAACAGAAGATTGACCACGCATGGGGTGCTCCTTCCTGAATGAAATGAAGAGCCGCACGCAGGGTTCAGCAGCTGTATTTGATTACACATGTGACGTTTTTAGCGGTATTTTGACGGATATTGTTGGTATCACTATCACGGCAGCTGAACTTGCAGGTGTGACTTAGCCATCGATGTAAACGTGTACGCGGCCGCTGTGCACCTCACGTAAAAGTCCTAATGTGGCCTGCTTGAAAGCCGACGACGGAATGTTAGCTTCGTGATTCCTGCCATGGTGAGGCATATATCAAGTTTGTGTAGGCACCATAAAGGTGAGGATGATCTTGCTGCAGGTATGTAGTCAGATGGTAACAGGGTACGATTGTCAACAATTATACGACTGAAAGTTGTGTGTGGTCTTTCTGCGGGTAAAGTGGCAAGATGGTGAGAAGGTAGTCGGGCAACATGCCGAATATGTGCCCTGAGAGCGTCGGTTGCAAAGTACGTTGATATTGGGTGATCTCGAGCTATGACAATCGTTGCCTTTGTAGACGCACACTTCGGAAGACCGAGACACGACGTGAGGGCTTGAGCTTGTAGTCTCAGGAGTACACGCAGGTTTGTTTTGCAGGTGTTACCAAGCGCAGGGAGGCTGTATCTTGCGAAACCGAGGAACAAGGCTTTATGAAGCTGCAGCATTTAACACGCCGACGTGCCCCATGTCTTTCCGCCGAGAAGTTTGAGGAGATGTATTATTGTCACTAACCTCTTCTTTAGGTATGAAACGTGCGGGCTCCACGATAGGTCGCGGTCGATAATTACCTCTAAAAAGCGGTGTTTCCGTGCGTTTGCAATTGCTTGTCCATTAACACTCACAGAGTAACGCTTCATTGCCTTCCACGTGAATGTAACGAGGCAGAATTTCTCTGAAGACAGCTCTAAGTTCTGTTTTGGCAGCTATAGTGATGTTAACGTAGCAGCCTTTTGAAGCCTTGCTCGTGTCTGCAGTCGTGTTACAGCAGACGCCAAAATGCAGATGTCATCAGCATAGATTGATTGTGGAACTGTGTTGGGCAAGCATCTGATTAGGTAAACGAGCACTAGGTTGAATAGCGTCGGACTCCCCCCCCCCCCCCAACACTCCGCCTTGCAGTACTCCACGAAATGTTTGGCGTTGAGTTGTGGCGCCGTCCTCGGTCATTAGGAAGAAATACCTGTTGGTTAAATAACTACACAGTCAGTGTAAAGTGCGGCCACCGATTCTTCCTTCAATCAGAGCTTCTGTATTGGCATAATATGCTACATCATCATAGGCGCCTTTTATTTCAAGGAATAGTGCCGCAGTGAGTCGTTTCAAACGTTTTTGATGTTGAAC
The DNA here is from genome assembly GCF_050947875.1 of Dermacentor variabilis. Lineage (NCBI taxonomy): Eukaryota > Metazoa > Arthropoda > Arachnida > Ixodida > Ixodidae > Dermacentor > Dermacentor variabilis. The sequence continues at coordinate 31,277,730 of NC_134578.1, read as the reverse complement.
AAACGTCACCAAATACATGACATTATCTATGGTTGAGAGCCCACGCCCAAAGCCTGCGATAGCATCTGGAAACACGTTGTAATTTCCCAGGTACCATTCCAGGCACACCAGAATCATTCTTTCCATTATTTTCCCAATGCAACTGGCCAGGGTCATGGGGCGGTGCGATGACAAATCTAACAGTGATTTACTAGGTTTGAGTAGTGGAGCCAAGCGGCTGCATTTTCATTCACGGGGTACCAAATCATTGCGCGAAGATTCGTTGTAATGGTTTAGCAGCATGAGCCGTGCTTTCGGCCCAAGATTGGTGAGCGCTGCATATGTAACGCCGTCCGGCCCGGGTGACGAAGAACGCCTGCAAGTCGCTAGTGCCGCTTCAAGCTCCTCTGCAGAAAACATTTCATCCAAGAGGGAATACCGAGGCACAGGAGTGGCACATGGTGTAAGTGCGCGTTGTGGCTGCAACCTGGCAAGTCTTGAGCAAAACTCTTCAGCAATGTCAATTTCTCTGAGGCATTGTTGCGAAGCGAGAGATTTGAAAGGAACACGCTGTTGCGGTAATACACGAAGTCCACGCACGGTTCTCCATATCTGAGATAAGCGGTGACGTGGATACAACGACTCAGAGAAACGTTTCCATCTTTGAGATTGTAGTACATCAATGCGGCGTTGAATCTTCTTTTGCATGCGCCTTGCCTCTCTGAGATCATGGATGGATTTAGTTCTCCTGCATCTCATTGTCGTCATTCCAGTTTTGTCAAGTGACTTTTTTAACGTCACAAGACCTTTGTGATCGCTCCATTAGCGATCTTCGTCAAGCCATCGTCATTGCGCAGTCTTCGTGAAACAGTAGTGGTCTCGTCATTGTCATCGTACACTTGTCTTCTCACTCGCCTCATACCATTGTCATATCATCATCGCCATGGCCTCGTTGTACTGCATTTTTGTCATACCCTAGTCGCGATGCCTTCATCGTCACGCAGTCATCATTATGCGATTATCACCACGTGCCTTCGTCTTCACGCTGTCTTTTACCAAGTTCATAAATCTATAAACGTCATCTCACTGTCGCCATGTCATCGTCGTCATACAGCTTTCGTCTGTCTGTCGACGTCATTCCATCGTTGTCACTCAGCCGTTGTTATTCCATCGTCCTCAAACAGTCGCTGTCATGCATTCGATGTCATAACGTCATCGTTGAACTGCTGCGTCTGTTCCATAATTGTTGTTCCAGCTTCGTTATCCGGCTGTCGTCGTAATGTTGTTATCACGCCACCGTCGTCAACGCATTGTGCTCGTGTAATCGTCACGCTATTTTGGTTACATCATCGTTAGTATTTCAGAATTGTCATCTCGTTGTCCTCATGCTGTCGTTGCCATATCACCTTTGTCGTTTTATTGACATCATTCCCTCGTTATCACTGCATCGTCGTCGTCTCTTGGGCCATCTTGTCAAACGAGTGTCAGAAAAGGCCGATTTAGAAGACAGTGCATGTCGCTCGTGACCGAAACAGTCTCAAATGAGCCACTACTGATTTTAATTAAACTTTACTGGAGGAATACGGTGTGACGCTATATTGCATGAATGATAATAGCATTACTATCGGCAGTCGTTGCGACATGGGTTCTGCCGTAAATATTTTCTTTCTTTGAACATCTTGAAGGGACAGCGCAAGACGACGAAGACAAAAGTCAGGAATCTTGGTCGTCTTGCGTTACCCTTTCAAGCTGTTCAACCAGTACCAACTCGTCCAAATGTCGATTGTTACACGTATTAATTCTTGTGCTTAAGAGTAAGGTGTAGATTTACATTCCCACTTGATCTATGTTACCGTTTATACGTTAGGTATATACACAAGGCCACCCTTGCCTGTCTCTATATCTGTCCGTGTCCGCGTTACCTTAGTGGTATGCTCCAGTAATATGTGCAGCTGCAGGTGTAAGTTTCCCATGATCGCACGGTCTCTCATGTGTCCTTATTCATTCTTACCTTGTTGAATTGTTCCGGACTGGTATATGCGGTTATCGTGAAGGTATTGGCACAGATGGGGTTAGCGATTAAGTTGCATGCCGCCGAAAGAAGATCTCGCAGTCCTGTAGACGTACCCAGAAATCCTGCGTCGGTGAGCGGGTACAAAATAGGCTGCAGAGGAGACGTGAAGGAGTACTAAGAAAGCAGAAGTGTATACGAGCACGGGCCACAATTTCTTCTAAGACAAAAAAACAAGAAAAAAACGTAAGAGATCCTTATGGCTAGAACAGGCACAAGAAATATATACCGAATCAAGAACGTCATACGCCCACTAGCGAACAACACTAGGACAGTCTGTATGAATAGGGTTTTAAAGCTAGAGCACTACTCGGCAACCACCGGCAGGGCGCTCCTTAAAAGATTAGGCTATAAAACCATAGAAGCAACGAAGGATAGTATGGCTAATATACCAGACTCTTCTGGCCAGACACTGAAAGCTAGCCCCCTACCGAGGAATATGGACCCGAATCTGCATGCGGCCAGAAGACTGGCGCGAGCAGAATACGTAGAAAACCACCTGGCTACTAAAAACAATGTGGTTACACGGATGCAGCCTTACACCCGTGGGACCACAACACCAAAGAACATGGAGTTGCGGCAGTGACCGTGGATCACATGGGAGAGCTGATAAGCAGCGCAACCCTAAGGAGCTGCACGGTAACAGAGGGGGAAGAAACAGCTGTGGCTCTAGCAGCGGCGGAGGGTTACCGTAGCAACAGATCCTTGATAATACTCACAGACTCCAAAGAAGCATGAAGAAACTACATGGCAGGTAGAATCAACCAAGGGGCGCTGCGAATCCTCCTCGAGGCAGGGCTTCTGAACGAAAAGATACTGCATGCGATTTTCTGGGTGCCGGGTCACACCGGAATAGAGGGTAACCAGAGGGCCGACAGTCCAGCTCGAGAGCTTACATACCGAGTGGGACAGTCAATGGACCCGGATACCACTATGACGGTGGAACCAACGTACGCGGAAATACTGAACCATCACAGAGGAAAAAGGATAATGTTACGTGCAGCTGGAGCCCAATGATATGTACAATTTATTTGCAGGGAAGCTAACGCGAGGCCAAAATGGCGACGCTATATCAAGCAGGCACACGTCATCTTCTTTCTCCTCAGTGCAGCCACACTGTGGCGGCTGTTCCGTAGCATCACCCCCGGCAGAAGAAGCACCGTCCCGGTGCTTAATCTACACATCCGCGGTTAAAGGTCTGTGGTATGGCTTTAGTCTCGCCACGTGAACGATGTCACTTGCAGCCGATGATGACGCTGAGAGGTTGGCGGGGATGACTCATACGTGACATCGGTCACTTGTCGCACCACACGGTATGGGCCAGTGTAGCGCGACAGCAGCTTTTCAGAAAGGCCCACACGTCGAATGGGTGACAAGAGAAGTAACAGAGAAGCCGGAGCAAAGTGCACGTCGCGATGGTGGAAGTCATAGAGGCGTATCTGATGCTCCTGCGAGGCCTCGAGACGGGCGCGGGCGAGCTGGCGCGCGTGGTCGGCGTGTGCGAACGCGTCGCGGGCATTTTCAGTGGCTGAACGTGTGGCCGAGGGCAACAAAGTGTCTAAGGGCAACGCGGGTTCTCGGTCATATAGGAGATAGAAGGGTGAATAGCCGGCGGTGTCGGGACGCGGTGAATTATACGCGAACGTCACATATGGTAAGCGAATATCGCAGTCGTGGTGGTCGGTCGCAACGTACTTCAAAAGCATGTCGGTAATGGTCTGGTTGAGACGCTCCGTGAGGCCGTTGATCTGTGGGTGGTAGGACGCGCTGAACTTGTGTTTTGTCGAGCAGGAGCGGAGGATGTCCTCGACGACTGCCGACAGAAAGCTGCGGCCATGGTCAGTGAGTAATTGGCGCAGAGCACCATGCACTAAAATGATGTCATAGAGCAGAAAGTCAGCAACGTCAGTAGCACAACTTGTCGGGAGGGCTCTGGTGATTTCGTACCGCATAACCAGTAGCGACGGCGACCCATTTATTGCCGGAGCCAGAGACAGGAAATGGTCTAAGAAGGTCTAGACCAACATAGAAAAAGGTTCGCGGGGGATGTCGATGGGCTGGAGAAATCCAGCTGGAGGTGTGGAGAGCTTCTTCCGGCGCTAACAGGGCTCGCAAGCAGCAACGTAGCGCCGCACGGAGCGGGCGAGACCCGGCCAAAAGAATCGACGTCGTACACGGTCGTATGTGCGCGAGAAGCCCAAGTGTCCAGCCAAGGGAGCGTCGTGAAGTTGTTGGAGGATAGTCGAACGCACGTGCGATTGAATTATGAACAAAAGGTCAAGGCCGTGTGGGTCGATATTGCGGCCGTATAATGTCCCCTCCTTAAGGAGAAACATACGGAGAGAGGCGTCGGCAGGCCTTGACTCCAGACGGTCGATGAGGGCTCGTAATGAGGGATCGCGGCGTTGCTCGTTGCCGATTTCAAGCAGCTGGGATACAAAGAAAACGCAAGCGATGGCGTCCTCATCAGTCGGTTCGTCGACTGGGTAGCGGGACAAACAATCGGCATCCTGGTGCAAGCGTCCTGTCTTATATACCACGAAGAAGGTATATTCTTGCAGGCGTAATGCCCAGCGAGCGAGTCGTCCCATGGGGTCCTTAAGCGAGGATAGTCAGCAGAGCACGTGGTGATCAGTGATGACACAGAAGCGGCGTCTGTGCAAGTATGGACAGAACTTCGCAACAGCCCACACAAGAGCGAGGCACTCGCGCTCTGTGATTGAATAATTGCTCTCGGCGGGTGGTAGAAGTCGGCTGGCATAGGCTATAACGCGATCATGTCTACACTGGCGTAGTGCTAACACTGCTTCTATGCCGTGACCACTGGCATCAGTTCCAACTTCCGTTGAGGCAGACGGGTCAAAATGGGCCAGAATTGGAGGCGTGGTAAGGAGAGTAGTGAGCTCCGAAAAAGATGCGGCATGGTCAGGTCCCCAAGAAAATAGAGCGTCTTTCTTCAAGAGGTCGGTAAGGGGCGGTGCGATAGTCGCAAAATCCTTCACAAAGCGTCGGAAATAAGAGCACAGCCCTACGAAACTACGAACGTCCTTGGTAGACTTCAGAACAGGAAAGTTCGTAACGGCGCGAATTTTGTCCGGATCAGGTCGCACGCCTCTGGCGTCCAGGAGGTGTCCAAGGACGGTGATTTGGCGGCGAACGAAGTGACATTTTGACGAGTTCAACTGGAGACCGGCGCGGCGTAACACGTCAAGAATCGCTGAAATACGCTCTAGATACGTGGCAAATGTGGGCGAATAAACGATGGCGTCGTCCACAAAGCACAAACAGGTGGACCACTTGAACCTCTGAAGCAAAGAGTCCATCATTCGTTCGAAGGTGGCGGGCGCGTTACAGAGACCGAAAGGCATCACCTTCAACTGATAAAGGCCGTCAGGGGTAATAAATGCAGTCTTCTCTCGGTCCATGTCGTCGACGGATATCTGCCAGTAGCCGGACCGTAAGTCGATAGAACAAAAATAGGTGGCACCGTAGAGGCAGTCTAGAGCGTCATCAATACGTGGCAAAGGGTACACGTCCTTTTTTTTGTGATTTTGTTCAGGTGGCGATAATCTACAGAAAAACGCCACGTGCCATCCTTCTGTTTGACAAGTACGACGGGAGAAGCCCAGGGACTACAGGAAGGCTCAATAATGTCCTTCCTTGGATAACAGCTCTTTCGGACGCAGAAACACGATATGGACGTCGGTGAATAGGGTTCGCAACGCCAGTGTTTATGCGATGCGTCACGATGGACGTTTGACCTAAGGGTTGATTATCAAAGTCAAAAATGTCGCGATAGCCTTCAAGAACGCGGCAAAGAGCTTCAGCTTGAACAGGTGTAAGGTCAGAGGAAACCATCTTCTCAATGTCTATGTCAGTACCGTGCGATGACGTCACGGTATGGGCTGAGCTGTAACGATCTTCCACTGTGAATGGCTCGATCTCATCATCCTGCGAAGCGCTAATTATGGTCATGAAATCCCCTGAGGCAGAACTTGCGCGGTTAGCGCGAAATTGACAAGGGGAAGGCAGGTGCGGTAACCAATAATTGTCAGTACAGTGTACAGTAGCACTGAACTGAGTAATATTTCGCCACAACACTAACATCAGCGACCTAACTAAGCGACGCACTCAGCAACAGGTAATGCTCTCGCATTTACACATCGCAAGAATTACTTAGGTGCCCCCATAATTTTTCCTTTCTCCATGTTAAAGAGCCTTTTTTGCAGATATATGACGTATCTCTGCCGACTGTTCTTCGCTGAGGACGCGTTTTAACGGTATGTTTAGCGTTCCAGAGGGGAGATTCTGCACCACTGCGATTTTCGACCAGTCACCGCAAGCTCAGCAACGGGAAGCAGGCTAATCGCAGTCGCGGCTAGAATTCTACTCATCCCGTTATCCACTTTGACTGCGCTATCTCGGCCTCACCGAAACCCTCATCTCTTGTGCGTGCACCTCGCCTCTAGTCAGCTACTTATATAAAAGAAATATGGGAAGATATGCAAGGCTATTCGTTTTGAAAACAAACAAAAGTGACTTCCCGTTAAACAAGAGAACGTTTGATAGTGGTGTTCTAATGACGCTGTGGGCCACCGCCTCATGTTTGCGTCGGCGGTTACGTGGTTTTGGTGTCATGAGATTGGAATTGAAACAAATCTGAAAAGTTTTACGTTATCATGCGCCAGCAGCACCAATGTTACCTATCTGAGGTTCTTCAGTGTGTAGGTAAATCTGCGCATATGTCTTACAAACTATTTCTACACTTATGTGAAGTAGCACTTTTTTTAAGGGACAAGTAAAGTACATTTAAACAGTGAAGTGACTTACCTCAAGTATGGGAATAATGGGCACTAGCCAACCAAGCGGAGGCTCAATGTGGGTGATATTGGCGACTGGAGCGTAGGCTACGAGAAGGTTGACCTGCAACGAGACATACGGGAAATATGCTGAGTTGCTTGAACAGAAGCTATTGGCCTCAAACACTGTGTTGATGGTATCACGATATACGCCTGTGACAAAAAAACTTATAGCTTCCACGAATTTTGCCGATGAGCCTGTAACTCGCTAGGAGAGGTCCGGAGTTAGCAGAGGGCAGGAATTTTTTTCTAGCAGCCCAAAATAATTGCAGCCGAATTAAACTAACCTAAAGGCAGCAATCAAATATTACAGTCAAGGTGCGCGCGTTCAACCAATGGAATGCACTGAGACAATCCCTTGTTAGAATGCTATGGTAGGATACCATTTTTTTACCTCGATTTGAGGGTGTCACTAACTCTGTGCCTAGCTCATCCAATGGAGGTAAAACTCATTAAAAAAGCTTATCGACGTTATCTATAATGACCTTAGAACAATAACCACCTTTTCATGCGGCAACGAGAGAGAGAGAGAGAGAGTCGCTTCAATGAAATGTGGAGAGATTTGCCTGGAGCATGCCTAGCATACTGATTCAGCTTTAGGTCGAAGTGAAATTGCAAACAAGCCTGTATGCATGCTTTAGAGGGAATCGTTCAATACGCGAGTACGATTCAAGTCAGCAAGTTTGCTTGCTTCTGAAGGAAACAGACTTTCTGGAGATTCATCTTGAACCTCTCGCACGCCGACGCTGGAGCACATCATGGGCAAGTTGCGGGAGATATTTTTGTGGGCTTTCCCTTCTCAGTATCTGATTTTCTGTTGGTAATATACTACCAAGGAGGAGGACTACCTCTGCTCCGTTTGTCCAGAGCCAAGTTGCACTATGCAACCGCGGATAAATAATCCGGAACATGCTCTCTTCCTTGTTTCGATTCGTGTACGTTTGTACAAATGCCAAGGATTCACTACAAGGAATCTGAATGACACCAACGGGCCGAAGGCGTTCTACACATGAAGAAATTTTAGAAAACTTGTAAGAAGCTCAGGCCCAGCTAGAATTTGCAATTTGATGCGTCGGCGTTAATGGTCTCGTGTCGCAGGAAATCCGGCGTCATTCGGAACCACGCATAGTCAACGACGCAGATCCTCCATGCAGCGGAACGAAGTTGCTGAAATAATTGAATTTCTCACAGTAAAATAAGCCAGAAAAATCCTAAAGTACGATATACACACAACCTACATGCATGATAGCGTCGGATTGCAATTTGAATACACGAGAAAACTTAATTTTGTTATGCTGAAACTCAAGCACGAACCAACTTTCCAGCGTTTATAAAATTCATAGAGAAGCCATGGCCTCCGAGATTAGTGCGCACCGGCGCGCGTAGATCTCAAAGGCCGTGAAGGGGCGCACCAGGTTCCTTGCAACACCTCCAGATGGCGCTCGAGTCCGCCTCATGGCGGACCACGCAAGATGCCGCGTTTCTACCGGAAAGCTCGCCTTCGTGCATTCCGTTCGCTGCCAGCGTTAACCGGAAACATTGCGGTTACATAAGTTGCAACTGCCGGGAAGCGTGAGAAGCAGTCTGTGATCTTTGAATGCTATCGCGTTTCGCTCTTAAAGCCGAAGCTAAGCGTCCTCGCAATTTTTTACTTGTATGTCTGTGCCACTGTAGAAATATGTTTACACAGGCAATAAAAGCAGAAAGAATCATTTCGTGGTCTACTGGTCCCAGTACGGCACTTGTGATTGTAAGCTCTGTAGGTCGAAGTGCATCTGCATCAAGCTTCTTTTTTTCTTTTGTTTGTAATCTTCACTACCGTATGATTTCCTCCTTTGACATCTGCAGTAGTTGTTCTTTACCTATGCTTCAACACCACTCTTGAAACGGGGGGCTTCTTCCCAAGGGAGCGAGGCGACCTGGCCCGAAACAGAGCGCGGGAGAAAGGGGATCGGGGGCGGGGAAAAAGGACTAATTGGATACCGCTTTAGAGGCCGCCGCAAATTCTAATGAAACGTTGGTACTGCGAAGTTGTTTCATTGCAAACCATTCATTTGCAAGTTCTGGGGTCATATAACGTAAAACTATTCCAATATGTTTTTATTCCAATCCCCTGACGTCAAATTTGCGTAACCGCCGAGCAGCATGCTCAAGTGAAGAGGGATTTGATGGGGCCGAGCCACTGCACTGAATATCGATAACCGGATGAAGAGGGTGGTGCCGGCGTCTGCGATTGGTCCACTTTCTCTTACTTCGCTTGCGGGGGCTCGTCGAAAATTGTGGCGGCGTGCAACGGAAACGTAAAGATGACGCTAAAACGGATCCTCAGCAAAGAAGAGTTGGCAGAACGAGGTCGTAAACGTGCCTAAAGTTCTCGAAAACACTGCACGGCCACGCAGAAGGTCTTCTTCCACGCAAATAAAGTCATGCTTTCTGGGAGGTGCCAGTAGCCAGTGCCTGAGCGATCGGCGGCAGCCATATTTTATTTCTTTCGGAACGGGGCAGCCTGCGGCTATTCAGAAGAAAATTCAGGTTTGTTCGGCATAATAATGCATCTTTAACGCGCACGCGTCAGTTTGACGCGGTAAGTTTTTGCGGTTTTGTGACGTCATGTGACAGGCAGGTGAAATGGCGGCAGCCCGAAAACTTTTGGCCAATAGCCGAGGGCTAATGGCAAAAAGACGTCGAATCAGAAATAACTATTTTTGTTTTGTTCGGTCAAATTATGCATAATCAGTGTGTACACGTCTTATCAGATGGGGAGCCATCGCGGTTTTCGTGACGTCGCGTGACAGACAGGTGAAGTGGGGGTGGTCCGAAAATGTTTTTGACCAGTCGCGGTGGGCTGGTTGCAGAGTTGGAATAGAAAAGTTTGGAATAGTTTTACGTTATAGCGCCCGTGGTTACTTATTTGTTCGTGACTCGACGACGCGTACGCCTAGCCCTATGCACTTAGGGCGCGTATATACTCCTCCCAACGTCAACCGCTGCTACAATACCGATTGTAAACAAATTTAAGCACCACTTACACGGGCGCAAAGCTCGTCGTCCTCCTCAGCACCTAGGCAAATTAATATTAAGAGCGCGAGTCCCCACCAAACAGCCTCCGCATGTCGAAAAGGCTCCAGCAAAAAGTTCCCAGGAGTCTAGCTGATAACTCATGCATGCGCATGACGCCTGGGCAAATACGAACACAAAGCTGTCGTCGCCGCGGTGGCGTCGTTGCAATGACAATCTCCGGCTGAACACGAAGTGGTGGGTTCGAATCCCGGCCGCCGCGTCCGCATTTCGGCAGAAGTGAAATGCAACAATCCTCGCATACCGTTCTTTGGGTGCTCGTTAAAGAAACTCAGGTGGTCAGAATTATTTTGGTGCCCTTTCACAACAGCATCCTCAATAGTCAATCTTAAGTCTCGCAGCCCTTAAAAGGCTGATCGGATAGGTCTATACTCCCTTAATCATGGTGCTTGATAATTTATGCAGTTACGCCAATGAGCCAGACAGCATTACTTTCTGCACAACCTCGCAGCAAGAAGAAGCTGATAACCATCTGAAGCGAAAACAATACCTTACCTTTTCGCTGTATTCGGGCCTGACGGAATGAAGAATGAGGTTTGCGAGGACCCCTTGGGAAAAGGCCACTATCGTTAGCTTGGGGGCACCGGTAGCGTTCAGAACGTGGTCGATGCAAGCAGCCACGTCGTAACGCCCCATTTCGTCAAAACTGCGCATAATAACATCATTATGTCATTCTGCCGCTGCTTCATCGACAAGACTTATACGGACGAGTATAAGAAGGACGAAGCTTATACAAATGTAATGAACTTGCCTCTCAATGCCATGTATTTGAATAGTTGCGAGTGAGGAACGTGTACATTTGTTTTAACTCAGGGCAAATTTTTTGCTGCGCTAAACTACACCCATTATTCATATATACTGTCGTCACTTCAATGGACTTATCGCAGTGCAAAGAGCTGGAACATGCAGGGTCATTATGGGTGCCTCTAAAAGGCATGACATGTATGAAATGACTATGGCGGGATCTTCTTCATCCTAAAAAGTAAGCTCTTATTCGGCCGTCATTCTTTGTAGCCTGCAGATTGAGCTACGATAGTAACACGATGCTTGTTGTGAGCACTAGTGTCTAGCGGGAGAGTTTTGCATGCAATGTACTGCATTGATTGAAAATTTGGAGGCGTTTCGGGCAGGAAATATTTGTGAGCGCTTTCGTTGAGCTTTAAAGTGTATAGAAGCAGCACTAGCAGAGAAAGAGCATTCAAAATTACCCCACACAATAAACAATAATTAACGGCTCTTGTAAGGCTGCGACTAGGAGGACTCGCAATAGTACATAGCTGTCTTTCTTGCACACCCACTTGCTGATTTTCGTGCCCTGATTGTGATCACTGCCAGACGCCTGAAACACTGCAACACCTACTGTGCGACTGCCCAGCATATACGCTGGAGCGAAGGACGTTAGAAAGTTTCTTAGCCAGCGTTGGCAGACAACCACTGTCGGAGGAAGCTATCCTCGGCCCATGGCCTGACACTGCAATTTCAATACGTGCAACAAAAGCACTGTTGAAGTTTCTGCGGGACACCAAAGCTCGACGAGCGGCTCTAGCAAGACAACTGTCTCATGTACATAAGCACTCACCACTTCCCTTATCATCATCATCCATCCCAGTACTTTCACTCCCCTTCCCTCTTACCCAGTGCAGAGTAGCAGACTAGATCACACTAGTTCAGGTCGGCCTCTCTGTCTTTCCTATCAATAAATCCAATTCAATTCAAATTCGTGCCCTTGTTGATTAATCGCTACTTAAGGTGTATGTTGACGAACTTGCGCTATTAAAGTGCAGATTGTTGTACCCGCTTTGGTGGAGTCTCTTTGCACGGCATGGTATTTCGGCGCCATCGAGCGGGCACTCGGCAAGTGAAGATGGTTCCCTGTGAGATTTTGGTGGATACTCTAGCCCTTTTTATTTCTGCTTATTTCGACAAATGACTGACAAGGGGCTTCGAACAAGCTGATAGGCAAGCACTAAGCATAACTTGATATCGCAGGTAATACGTTGTTAACTAGATATGTCGGAGGCACATGTTACCCAGGTGAAGTATCAGCCATACGATGTGATTCACGAACTTAACAAACATCAAGAAAAATTTTGCTATCGTAAGTTAAAGTTCAACTGAAATGTTCTAAAATGTGTTGGCGTTGGCAAGGCAAACCTTATACCACAGCCGGCTGTCGTGATAGGCGAAAAGAATTTCACAAGTTTATTTACGGTATCAAGGAGAAAAGTGAAATTGACGCCTTACCTAAATCTCCAGAACTTCGGATCGTCTTGCGACAGCCTGATATGACTTGTGTACGTCTTGGCCTCTCTCGTGTTCATGGCCCAGACGTCGAAACCATTGTCGGCGAATAAGAAGCCTGCGAATGGGAATGAAATGAGTAGTTTTTCCCCCTACAATGGGTGTTGTCCAGTTTATTTGAATATTAGGGCAGGTCCTTTAATAATAATGGTGGCCCATAGCAGCCTAAATTTCGCTAAAATTATGTACCAAAATATTCCGGTGATAAATGCACCAGCATGAATATCGGCAACGTGTTTACCCTAAAATAGAAAAAAATGGGGGAATTGTTGAACAAGGCTAAGTACAAGAGACAAGCGAAGACGATGCGAGCCATTCAATGAGAGCATTTCATAGAAAAGAGGCAGGGTATAAAAGCAGCGTAGCATATCCTTGCTGTGCGGGACATCTGTGCAGCCTAATGATCAATGCATCTCTGGAGGACTTGTTATTGCGATCCGTGCGCCAGTGACCATTCTGCTGCGATACATTAAATTTCCTGATCCTTTCGCAACGACAAAATGCGTGGAGGTGAATGGTCTAGGACTACTTGTGTCGTTTGTAGAGAACGTTTACTTATTCTGAAGGCAAATTTGTTGTGCTTTCATAGAAAAAATCGTTCACCGGCAATAAATAATCAACTGATATCAACAGTAATTCTTAATCTGGAGGTTTCTTTACGAAGTCGAAAAGATTTCCTTCACCTGACAGCAGCGTAAAGGTACAAAGGATAGCTTGCAGCTTTTCATTTAGAAACCTTAGAAGTTGAAAAGATATCACGCAGAAACACCCCTGGGAGTTGTCTAAGCATGCATAAGGATGGTGCCACTTGCTCATCGTCATGCAGCCCGGTGTCATTATCAATCTTGTGAAGCTTCATCCGACCAGTAAAAAGCTTATCAACCCTTATCAGTCATTACCAACCCTTATTGGTTGTTGTCAACTTATCGGACTCGACCCGACACTCAGCATCCCTTATAGGTCGGTATCAAACTTAACGCAATCGATCCGATCCTTATCAGCCCCTACATGTCGGTATCTACTTTATCGGACATGATGGGACCCTATCCACTTTTATCGGCCGTTATCAGCCCCCTCGGACTTGACCCGACACTTATCAACCGTTATCAGTGCTTTTTAACGTTAACAGAATTGATGCGACCATTAAAGTCCCCTATCGCTCTTTAGCACCTTGTCCATTCACGCCGAATCACTATCAACCTTTATGAGATCCATATAACCCCTCATCAATCCTTATCAAGTCGCTGACTGTTTATCTGCCTGTGTTGCGCGACCTGTGTGAGTGAGTGATTTTTAAGAGGAAGAATGAAGAGATAAGTGCGGCGCCGGTACTGACTCTCGGGCGAAGGCTCCTCAACAGCACTGGAATGGGGAGTCAAAAGAGGGAAAGAGATAGCTGAGCGGGCTGGGAGGAAGCAGGTGGCAAGTAACAACATACATATATAGCGCTTAAAGTATATGCGCCCATGCGCTCTGAGGTTTGATGTGTCACAAAACTCAAGCAATGCCGCAAATGCTTGCTCGATGATGGAAGAGTAGGCACTGCTACGGGTGAAGCGCATGAGCCCTCATAGCTTGGTAGCATTTTGCTCGGTGAAGGAAAGCCCCAACTGAAGGCCCATCCCGCGACCACCGAAACGCAACGGGAATGTGACGTGTTTCGCATTACTTTTTCGCAAAATCAGATTTTTCCTGGTATCTGCAATGCGCCAAGTCGGCTCTACATATGCTACTAGAGATGGCTTTTATTCCACCATCACCAAATATATCAACAAAGCCTTCATGGAAACATTGTTCTATGCATGATTTTCTATACATGATTTTCTCGTCCTACGACAGAGACAGTTTTCCTTGTTGGGTAGACAGAGAAATGTCAACGCAGTAAAATAAAAAAGAACGAAAAAAAAACACGTTTGCCTGGATCTAGATAACAAATTAACCTATCGTGAAAAGTACTTCGGCAGAACCCAGTTCAATGCATCTGCGCTTCAATTTGGCAGCTGCTTATTTGTCTCCCGACCATCTGCTAGCAGTCGCCTAGCCTATTTTATTGTGGAAAGCGGCGGTGCCCACGTTCACGCCTGGAGCGCTATAGCGTAAAGCTGCTGCTATTATTCTACATTTTATTTCCGCCAATAGTCCTCCCTCACTGTAAAAAAATTTCGGGCCCCGCCAACTTCGTCTGTCTGTCACGTGACGCTATCAAGCAATGAAAACTCCCTCTACCAAAATGACGTGGAAACCCTGATCTTGCCCGATTATTTCGAACAAAAGGAGAAAATATCTTGACCATTGTACGCCTCTGTCGCCATTTGCCTTCCGCTAGCGGTCAAATTATTTCAGCTATGCCCACTGCGCCCATCTGTCACGCGACATCGCAAACCACGTAAGCTCACCACATGAAAATGAGCCAACGCACTGAAGGCGCATCATTATGCCCATCAAAACTGAATTTTTTTTTGGAGCAGCCGAAGTCCGGCCAGTTTGGTCAAGTATAGAACAGGGCAGCCCGCTCTGGTGCTCACCGCTCTGATCCGATCAGCGCTACCGGTGGGAATTAATTTCTTTGCGTATAACACGATGTTGTGCATGGTAGTAGAAGAGGGAGGAACTTTGGGACAGTTGGTGCGACATGCTTAAAGGGAAAAAGAACACCGAGTTCAGAATGGACGAGACTTATGAGGGGGCAGGACGAGCGGTGGCACGCACAGTGGCACAGTGGCATTGTGGCACAGTGGCATTGAACAGTGGCACGCACCTGGCTGGCCTATACTCAGTGATCCAAGTTGACATCAAAGAGAAGAATTAGAAAACATTTATGAGTGACCATTCCACGAGAACACTTTTAAACGATAAAGGTTTCTCTTCCTCTCTCTCTCAGCACGAACTAACCAGCAATCCAGGTAGGCAGAAAAATGGTTAGATATAAAGAAAGATACATAGCTACATAGATATAAACATACATGCATACCCAACGAATAGTGCATGAACTACCTAAAGAATGCTAAGGCATTAGATGTTTCTTGCTATATGGCCCCAGATAGACTTCGCGTTTTAAAGCTAAAGCCTTCTTTAGATACTTTAGAGGCGTCGCCTAGTTGGACGTTATTGCACAATAAACAGTAGCTGATACCCAGCAGCCCAACTTTTCTACCAGCTTGTGCCACTAGGTATATGCTGCCACTGTGTCTACGCGTAGACAACATGGAACCCTGGGTATGTGCCCCAATGGTCATCTTTCTGCTGGCTGCTGTATGGCATAGTAGAAAACTTTGGCCGCTGAGCATGTGCGTTTGAATATGTGCTCAGGTAGGCAACTTCGGCACTATGTAATGAATGAATGTGTGTTGCTTAGTCGCACAAGGGCCACGTATGGCCAAAGAGCGCTGTGCCAGTGTAAGTGGATTCGCAGTGGAGTGGTGCGTTCTACGATGTTGATGTGATGTGGCTGTAAAGGGGCCCAAAAATAATCGCTCGAAAGCGCGTAAATTCTATGTGTAATAATAATGTGGCAATGACTAACGATGTGTACAATGAGCATTAACATGCTTTGCGAAAGAATAATACGATGTACGAAATAGGTCAGACACACAAAAAAAAATACCTAGAGCACTACTGCCTCACCAGATCCCTTGAAACATAAGGGCCTGGAGGCATGTGCTATCCAAAACTACTATCACAGCGGCATCCTCTTAAGAGAGTGTACGCTACGACTTTATTGGGCTAATAACATGTAACACATATTTCAGGAAACCTAGGATTGTTTTGGTATCACAACGTGGTTCTTGTGCGAGAAACATTACAGGATGAAGAGGGATGTGCTGCAGGTATGCTAAGGGGAAATGCCTCTTTCCCTCAGATTCGGCTTCCCGACACTCCAGGAGGACGTGAATGACCGTCAGCCTCTGCCCACGTCCACCACAGGATGATGGTTCAGTTACAGTAAGAAGAAAATTATGGGTGCCAAGTGTGTGTCCTATTCTGAGACGACAGAGTAGGACATCTGTCCGGCGTGATATTTTTTTTTTTTGGAGAGCGCCAGAAACCTAACCGTGGCTTTATCACGTGCAGCTTATTGTTTCCGCGTCCCCCATACGTTGCCAGTGGTTTCGCAGTTTCTTTCGTAAGAACGGTCTCATCATATCTGTGGCAGGGACTTGAGTGGCAGGATTAACAGCTTGCGATGCAACTGACGTGGCCATCTGGTCCGTCAGGGGGCCCTATCACCAGGCACCCATTATATAATTACAAGTTGGTTAGATAGATACGCTTTACACAGGACGGAATAGAGCTCTTTAAGTACGCGATTTTTGGGCTTACAGAGTGACATAAAGGCCGTTACGACGCCTAGGGAGTCTCTCTATATAAATGCTTGTTGAAGTTTTGATCTCCTTATACGATTCACAGCCGACAATAGAGCATAGGCGTCAGCCCTAAAGATTCATGTTTCCGGGTGCAGTACATCGGATTCCGAGAAGGATGGACCGACGGCTGCATAGGATACTCCGCCACGCGACTTCGAAGCGTCTGTGTACAACTGCGTGCAGGAGTGCTTGTACTGGAGTTTTAGGAAATGCATTCAGATTTCGAGCTCCGGAGCGTGCTTTTTAACTTCTAGAAAGGATATATCACATTTTAGCACTTGCCACTCTCAAGTGGTAACAGGTTGGTTGGATACATTACGCGATATTTTCGGAGGGGGACATGCGTTTCATCGAAGCTCCCTCACACGCAGCGAGAAAGGCTTTCTTATAGAGGGACGATTACGGAAAATAGTAACACACGTCATATCGTTAACAGTGTTAGAACATGGATATTCATTATTAGAGTGTATTTTGAGAAAATATGTGAGGCTGATGTACGTTCTATGCAGATGGACTGACCACTCATTTGACTGTATGTATAAGCTTTCAATAAGGCTACTTCGGAAAGCGCCAGTGGCTAAGCGAATACCTAGATGGTGGACGGGATCTACCATCTTTTGCACACTCGAGGCGGCAGAGTCCAGTAGTGACCCAATTAAGCTCTTTTAAAGATTCATTAAACACTTCCTCTTGCTACCCCATGTTGCGTGCGAACAAAATTTTCTGTACGTTCATAGTTTTTAGGCATTTCTTTTTTAGATATTTTATGTATGGAATGAAAGTAAGCGTAGAGTCAAGTATAATACCTAGAAAGCTTTGATCTTTGCTGACACGCATTTGTTCTCCACACAGTTCTAAACAAGGATCGGTAAGAAGGTCCCACTTGGTATCGTGGGTATTAATATCGCCATGAGCATGTGTGGCCCGGAAGGTGATCAATGAGGTTGTAGAAATGGCTTTTTCTGAGCTGATAGTTAGGGTATATGCATAAAGAACACACGGTGACTAGTTTATGAAAGAGGATTGCCCGAACTGGATACTGCCTCAAGGGGCAACGTGTTGACAAGCTACAGATTTGTCGGCAACCATTGCTACACCGTCGGAGGCGCTAGCCTCGTCACGGTCTTTTCGGAAGATGGTGTGATTGCGAAGGAAGCTGGTGTTTGTAGGTTTCAGATGCCTCTTAGACGCAACAACTTTGGATATGTTTGTGTAGTTCTCTAATATTGTCAATGTTATGAAGAAGTCCTCCAACATTCCGTTGTGGTATTTTTGTCTCCATGATGATAAATGTATCTTGTGTTGTTTGTTTAAAAGCCGAAAATGAGCTCACGGGCCCTTTCCTGGTGCCGTGCCACGAGTTTTGTTCTTTTTGGAGTGATCGCGTGAATATCGCCGCTTCTTGGGCACTGGCGGCGCCATCTGGTCGTATATTGTGTACATCGCCTCTTGCGAAGCATCGGAGACGCGCTCTTGTGAGCGCTATGCTTGCCGTGAAGGCCTCTACCGGCCAGACGATACCTTGAAGGCCACCGGCTCGGAGGTCGATGGCCGCCGTCTGCTGAGGTAGCGGAGCAGTGCCAGCTGCAGCCGCCGGGGGGCAGATGGCGTCCCCGCCGGTTGACTATGTGTGGGCTGAACAGCCGCCGGAAGCCGTTGTGTCGCTGTTCCCCGACGCGTCACATCGGCAAAAGTGTTCTAGGGCAGGTGGGATACCCGCCTGCGCGCCTCCTGGAAGCCTATGTATTCCTTGACTTTAATTGTAATCATTTTCTTTTCTTTTTTTTCACAGAATGCGCACGACCGCGAGTAGCCTGCTTTCTCTAGTTTATACAGTGGAGAAAGTTTTCACAAGATTCAGAGGTGTGCTCATGAGCACTGCATTTCGCACAAATTTGGCGACCTCGACAACACGGTGAACTGTGTCCGAAGCGCTGGCATTTGAAATATCGGAGGGGTTTGGCAGGTATGGCCTAATTCGAAGCTTGATGTACCCGGCCTCGATGAACTAGGGCAGAAAGAACACTGGAGCCGAAAGAATCAGCCGCTTGGTCTGGATTTCCTTGTGATGACGCCTCATCTTCATTCGTTTAGTGTTTATGACGTTCTGCTCTCTGAACTCCTTCAGGAGTTGACCTGCAGCCAGCTCCAGCAGATCATGATCTGAGACAACGCCACAGGTGATATTCATAGTGCGGAACAGGGTTTTGGGTAATTGCGCATTCCCAAATGACACTAGTTTTAGCAGTTTTTTATATTGTTTCTGGTTGCGGAACTCCAGCAGGAGGTCACCGCTTGCCATCCTGAACGCTTTATAACCTGCGCTAAAAACTTCCATAAGAGACTTTGAAACAAGCAATGGTGAGATTGTTCGCACTGGTTTGTCTGCTTTTGATGAGTGAATGATATGAAAACCGGGGAAAGGATTCTTTTTGATGACCAAAAAAACTCGAATCAGGTAGTGGTGGGAAGGAACCAGTCATATGTGAGTGTACTTTACGGCAGTAAAGCCAGCCACCCAACGTCCCGCCGTACAAGCAGTTTGCAGGACCTCTGACACAGGTCCTGCAAACGCAAGCTGTACGTTACCACTATAAGCGAGTATGACATAACCTAGCTACTCACACAGGGGTAACCCTCGCTGCCGGGAGAGTCGGAAGTAACGCAGAAGAGAGAAGACAGGAAAATTAAAAGTGCGAGAGAAAGACGAAGATTGAGAAGGAGGATAGGAAAAGACAACTAGCGATTTCCACCGGATGGGTCAGCCCGGAGGTGCCGTCTACGTGAACCCGAGGCCAAGGGGGCGTGTTGCCTCCGCTGAGGGCCCTTAAATATCGAGACACTCAGCATCAGCTCCACCCCCTGGATCCCCCTTTTCCCGGACACGGTTAAGCCGCGCAAGGTTAGACGCGGGAGGGTCCAACCCTCATGTGCTCAGATAGGTAGTGTCGCAACACATCTAGCGCCTGCTGACGCAGGCGCTTGGTGTGTTGCCTATGCCTTCTGACGCAGACGTATGTAACATCGTTGTACGCCCATTCATGCTCGATTCCCCAGAATGTCTATGCCAACAAGACACAAGGGGAACGCAGTCTTACATACAAATGCAGTCCGCAACAGAAACCTCCACTTCAAGCGCGGAAACATGATGGGGATACCCATTGCACCCAAGTTGCAGCGAGCATATATGTGATAGTGGGTGCCGCTACGGAGTTTCAACTGGGTTGGAGCGATTACAGCGATGTATACTGAGTCGTCGCATCATTTGGCATTGTGGTTGCCATTGATATATTACCGCTTTCTTGTGTTTGTTTACGTGTCCATTGTGTCTATAAGGTATTGCGATTCACGGATGGCATGAGTATATCCATCAGGATAAAGAAAGGTATCGCCTAATTCGACACCCATCTTTGATAGTTTCTGCAACGATGTTGAAATTATTCACCTGCTAAGCTCCCGATAGCCAAAACCTCTTCTTCGTTTTCTTTCCAGACCTGCGTTACGCCTTCAGGTGCAACGCAACATTGCCTCTCACAGCGACACATTATTAGCAGGCTATTCTCCCCACCACGTTTGTCACTACAACACATTCACTCACTCAATATTAACGAACCGGTACTTGCCTGGGCTCTGCCAGGGAAAGTTGAGGAAGTAAATGTCCGATGCGGTCAAGATAGCAGGCACTAACAGCACAGGCTGGCGTTTTGATGCCCCCTTTTCTCGGTCTGCGTTGGAGACGTTGTCGTGGAGTCCATAAGGAACCCTGTCCACTTGTAGTATGTATCCATCCTCTGTGGTTACATGGGTGGTCTCGCAGGGGTAGCCGTGATATTCAATCAACCCGCACTGCAGTATTACGGACGTGAGAATTAGCAGATATTTTAGCAATAGTACCCCAAAGACGTTTCCGGGGAAACGTGACTTCGAGAAGATAGCCCTATGATGAGATTTATTTGCCACCCTTCTTTAGGGGCCCCTCACCAGGCATGCCCATTTTGAGCTGACAAGCGCCGCGCATACAATGCGTGCTAACGATCGTGTCTGCTCAGTGTTACATCGCAACGCACCACGGAAAGAGCTGAAATTTTAAACGGAACGCCGTTTGCCTTTCTCCTCGCGGGCGCCCCGCTCCCAGCCGGAAAGTAGACGTATGTCACGTAAGTGCGCCTACGTACGTTGCACTGCTGTGACGCCGCTCGTAGTGACACGTGACTTCGGGAATTATTGAAGGCAACATATCTTATTTGTATAATCTGTTGCTTCAATAGAAAAACTAAACTTTTACCGAAAGAATAAAACACACAAGCCGAATGTCTGCGCGTCCATGTGTTACTTCGAAGCGCAGCAAGAGAGACGTACTTGCGTTATGCCTGCTAATTGTGGCCACTTCGTGCCCTTGTACGAACAAAGAACGAAAGTATGTTATATTCTACCGTGAAACCAATCTGAAAAATTCATGCGGCAGAAGGCTCGTTATAGGGCACGTAACAACTTCCAGCATATAAACGAAATTTTCTATGTGCCTTGGTGAAAGGCGCTTTAAGACCACATGAGCACAAACTCGCATGCAAAAACACTCCAATAGGCTCTGTCACGGGTAGGCTACTCTTGCTCTATGCCATCCCATTCTGCAGCGCAGTTCAAATGAATCCTAGCCATTAGTATACGTTTGTGGTACAAGGTGTCCTTGTGCTAGCAAAGGTAGCGGAACAGGTAGTGGAACGGGTAAAGGTCTCCTTGTGTTACAAAAGGTAATGGAACCCAACTTGGTAAGTCGCGATTGGGCAGCGCAACTTCTGGCAGCTTTTGCAAGGCCAAGGCCCGCTCGCAGTTATGAACACTCTTGCTCTTCCTGTAAATTAGCATCATCTCCCGTCACTATGTCTTGTTGCATTGATTGCGTTTCCCTTCATTCCTTATCTATTCTACGTCACTAAGTGATCACACCAGGTTTTCCTGGAGTGGATAAAACAGGACAAACTGGCGGAAGGGACCAAAGGGAGGCTGGACATCATTTCGTTACGCTGAGCAACTTCTTGGCCAAAGTGGGGACGTTTTCATCTATGTGTTACCTTTATGTTTCTTATGTTGTTAGGTTTAATGACGTCACGTGATGCCGCTTGGTGATTGCGGTAATGTCCCCTAGGCTGCTAAGCCACGTAATGCATCTACCCTAATAAAATACCGCCAATACAGCCAATAGAAGTGAGACAACCTCTGGCAAAAGTAAACGCCCCCACTTTGAATAGGTGGGACCAGACTCGCTATGTGAAATTAAATTGATTTTGGGTCAGATTACACGAAAATATGCTGCAACAATAAACACATCTACCCCATTACTTCTCTTCCCGCAAGTTTTGTTAATATTTAAGTAATCTTGAACGCACCTGAATTAGCGGAGCTGGGCTCGGCTGATTCAATGCAGTCGAAATTGAAGTGGGCTCAAAGAGAGGATGCCGGCCCAGACAACAAGATACAACTGAAAATGACATAGCGCAGGGCTACACTGGGCAAGAACCATAACAAGGAGCATTGTTACCACGCACGGATGCCACTAATTCTTTAAGCTGTTTTATTACAGCGAAGCTGTTACCCTCTACTTGGTCGGGATTTCTCGTGTCCGTCAGGAAAAAGAAAGAAAGGAAGAAAACAAATTGAAACTAAAAAGTGCATATCTCCTTTGGAATCAGACATACAACACATTCATTTCAAAAAAGCACATTTCACAGTATTCATTTCACAAAAGCACAAAACAAGCGGCGAAACCACGTGATGGATGATAAGGCGTCTGTGTATAATGCCAGGCACGTTTCTTCTCCCCGCGTCTGTTTCCCGTTAAAGATTACGGTTGCATGAGCAGCTCCGACGGGAAAGGGGCAACAGCAGCACACAAATCAGTGAGTGACATAACCAAACTGCATATATGAAAGGGAGACCTGCTTAGCAACTCGTTCAGTTCATGGAAAGATCTCTTTGGGTAGACCACGCAAAGTTGACTCCCGAAGAGGAGCGCGACTACGATGCGCGCCGAAGAGTGCGAAATCGTAATGCTCAGCAACGGTGTCGTGCTAAGACTAGGCGGATCAAAAAACGTTTCATGTCCCGATCGACGGCATTTGAGTGGCTTTCTAACAGCCTTCGTTGGCAATCTACTTTCGCAGAGTCGGGATGTCTAGAGAATTTTTTTCCATTTGGTGCTAACACGCATAATTTGAATATTTATTAAAGAAAATTTTGATGGTTTGACACGCCAAAACCATGATCTGATATTGAGGCACGTCGTAGGGCGATACTGCGAATTAATTTGGTCACCTGGGAGTCTTTAATGTACCCATGAAGTTCTGCATTTCTCTCCCACTGAAACGCGGCTGCCACGGTCGGATTCGAACCAGCGACCTCGAGCTCAGCAATGGAACGACAGAGGCACTGGGCAACCATGGCAGCTGCAAAATGAAAGCGGTGCGTGGCCCAATGAAGTCAGCTACTTGCACCACCTATGCGCACAAGTACATTTACCTGTATCGTTTTCATGAAAATTTGTTGCCTAGGCAACCACATAACAAGGTCGTGGGCCATTGTTAAAAAAAAACATTCCCTCGCCCATTGCTCACCACTGAACAAGGCTACAAGCATAAGCAAAGGTCCTCACCGGTGTTAGCCGAGCTTGCAACGCCAAGTCTTCACTCACTGGTGGAAATGCGCAAGCTGCCAGGTTTACAAAGACAAGGAGGCACGTGAAAGTTCCGTGGGAACTCATGATTGCCGCTGAAAGTTGTAAATGAGCCGCAAGTCCCACGCACATTCAGTGAACTTTTCTAGAGCTGAGGTTCGACAGCGCGAATAGAAGAAAAACACGACGAAACAAAAACCAACGACAAGCGCTGGCTGTCGACTGGAAATTTATTTGAAGTGCACCAGCCATTTTATATTTTTCCCGGTGTAAGGATGCCTACACGAGTCGTATATGCGCCAGCAAAATCAGCAAAATTGCGTGCTTTTCAACCTCATTTCATAATATGAACCAGCCAGGCCTCATCAAGGTCTCGCAAAGTTATTCGTCTGTATATTTCACCTGCGAACTGAGTCGACATTAACAACTGTGGAGGCTGCGCTCATTTCTCTGACATGGCCGTTATTATGTTAATAGTGAGCGGCAAATACGTCGGCAATAAATTTTCACTGGCGGAAATGCAGTAAAATAAATCAACAAAACGTTGGAGTATAGTTTCAATAACACGTGTCGAAAGGGCTTTGCTATGACTTTCCAGAGTAACAGCTGGTTTACAGCCCCCACTCCAGAAGAATCATGTACAACGGGGCATACATACACTAGCATTGCATAGAGTTGGAGATTCACAAATAATACATCCTTCATGCCGCAATCAAATAGATTTATAGTGTAACAACTTGGCTTTTGTTTATGGTCACATGAAAATTGTAGTGTTGAGTGGTGGGAAACATCGGTGTCAAAGATACATAGAGGGAAAACAAGAGGCGAAAGGCAGCGAGGTCAACCAGATTAAGGGTCCGCTTGGCTACTCTGCGCAGGGAAATAGGATAAGGGCCGAAAAGTTGAAAAAACAGGACACGATAAAGAATTGAAAAGAAAACAACGTATTAGTTCGCATACTCTATAGTTTTCGATGAGTCCTGTTCCTTCAAAAAGCACAGAATAGCTTTTATTGCGATTCTGGCATACTAACGCGTACTACTACCTCATTGGATGACCACAAGTCAAGAATGTGAAGTTTGTGGGTAAGAAGAGACGATACGTCCACCTTATGTGTGATTATCGTCGTTCAAATTTACAATGACAAATTCTCAACAACACGCTCGACAAGATTGACAACAGTCTCATAACAGAAGGCAGAATTCTTTGACCCCGCGCCTAGCCGACGTCGCTGCCAAAGTAAACCTGAAGCACACCCACGAGCAAAGATTTCACTAGTACAGACGCTTCTAAGCGCGTTTCATGCGAATCACCGCTGCGGCCACTATGATGCAATAGTTCAGTGATTTCCACTAGCTTTTGACGTGCATGTTAGCTTTTGTTGCATCGTGTGCTCATTCGTTTGCTTCGACGGAAGACCTCAAGCTAGAAGCGCGTTTTTCACCTGTAACTAACACTTATCGCTGGGAACTGGCATGACAACTTTTTCTTTCTCAGATATTCCGTACTCAGGATGTACTTTCAAGCCCAGAATTAGCTACGATTCGCGAGCACTTAGGCACGCGTTTTGAGTAGTAGATCGTACAGAGCGCGATAGTACAGTCGAACTCATCAAAAACTAATGCCTAAGCAACGGTATCACCTGTATAACAAGAAACTTCGCATACGAATTCCAATGTTTCTCGCTTATTTGTCTTGGGAACGCGTCTACAGAGGAGACCCCTACAGCTACTTTGCTTGCACAACGAAAGACTCGTCAAGTAACTGCTTAATGTCACCTTGCGCCCCAATCATCAGGAAAGTCAAGTGGTCTTAACAATTGATACAGACACCCCTGATAGCTTATTTCTTGATTTACTAAGAACGCAAGTTGCACCGGCGCCACTTCCCCCCGTGGCCACCAGAGAGTAATGGTGGACATAGGAAGGGCCGGTGGACGCCATCAAGAAGGATCGCTTGGGAGGGTCCAGACACTGCAGTAGCTATATGGACACCAACACCACGCCTCTGTCTAATTGTCACCGATTAGATGATCTGCTCGGTAATTAAAGCTCTCGATGTCTTCGAGGTCATCAGGAACCAAGCAAGATTTTTGACTAGGCAGGCAACAGCGGTATTTGGCTCTTTGCAGTTACACCTTGCTTGACTTTCGCATTTGGTGAGATACGAAGGACTTGGCCCGTAATTTTATTGCCTTATTTCTTCATCATATTGCACCAATATACACCAAATGTAATACGAAAAATGTTTCTTCAAAAACTAAGCGTGATACAGTAGGGTCAAAAATATTGTTGAGGTACTGGTGAAAGGTAAATCTATGGTGCAGGACTTTTTTTGTGTTCTTGCTTTGCCAAACTCGAAGTGTGTTCTGCAGATGCATCTCTATGCTGATAAAAAATAAGAGCTTATTTAGGCAAAAAAACAACAAATGAATTTGCGCAATACTGGGAATATGATCACTACTTGCGCTCAAAAGATAACTACGAAGCCGGCAGGTTCTATCGCCAAAACATTTGCTGCTGGTCATAAACGGCCTTTTTGTGGATATAACTGCGGAAGAGGTAAATAAATTCAGCTAAATTTAAAGGAACTGGCTAGCATTTGGATTTATCTAGGCTTTGTTGGTGTTTTTGTTTGTCACACAAGAATTTGGAAAACACTTAAGCCTCATGTTTAAGAGTGAAATGCGATACCATTCAAATACCCCTGAGAGCTTCTCACGATTGCCGGCAACTGCAGCGTAGGCAAGCGTAAAATTTTCGTGGAAATGCTGGCAGCGAACGCTATTCACGAAGGGGCGCTTTCTAGGGCGCGCCGGTCTTACTAAGACTGACCGCGAACGGAAGCTTGAAAAGGGGATTGTGTTTGAGTTTCCGGGTAACAGAACTATGTTATCTCACATATTAAATTTCAGTCTGACGCTATCATGGGTTGATGCTGTGTGAAAGTTGTACTTTACGAGTTTTCTAACGCTCTTTCGTTTGAGAAATTAGTTTAGTGACGCTTCTGCTCCACGCGGAGAGCCCGCGTGGATCGGGATGCGTGGCTGGGGATGATATTTTCATACGGACAACGCCACCGCCAACGACGCCAGATTTCTGCGACACGGTGTCCTTAACGATGTCGCGTTAATATTGTTGAGCTTCCCGTAAAAGCGTTAAGCATTCTCTCTGCGCCTGCAAGCAGATGACCAATCCTGATGAGCAGCAACTTTGAGAAAACGTTTTCTATTATCGAATGTCTTCATAGCTTGGTCTGACACCCCACAACAATTTGCTATGAAGTACGCTGCAATGAAGTTCCGTACTGTATTTTTGCCCCCTGTAGTTCATCAGCCTGGACGCCGTTAATTTATGCGCACGTATATTATTGCATTGTGATCCTCCCGAGGCCCTCAGAGCATTTCCCGTCTTTCAGTTATGCGCGTTCATAACTTAAGCTGGAAAAAGTCAATATCCTTACTTCGAGTGCGTGCGAAAACCCCTGGATAGTTCGGTATCTCTGTAGGCTCCGTACGTGGCTTGCGCAGTGAGATAGGCGGCAATGCCCTTCGCAAGCACCGAATCAAAGCTATTTCACTATCAGCATGCTGTGAAGTATTTCCGTTTTGCGGTTGCTCGAGGGCTCTTTATTTTCTAAACCACGTATATAAAACGAATGCATTCTATACTTCGGTGCACCGCAGACGGCCAATACAACCAGAAAGAGCTCGCGGCTGAACCAGTCCTTATGGCCCAATTTTAGAGCACTATTGCTCATTTATCTATGGGCCTTTTTAGAGAACTAGTGCTGCTACGAACAATATGTTTTCACTTTGATAACGCCGTAACTGCCGTCCCAAGACGACCAAAACTCTTGAAATAGCCGAAGCAAGAAGTGTGAGCATTAGCTTATCCGCGGCTCTATTCAGCTCTAGTTGGGAAAGCCTGCGGTGTGAAGCCAGATGCTGCAAAGCGTCGCCCACGGGAGAGTGAAAACAGAGGGCGACTGAGGAGGAAAGCCCTCGCGATAGAGCGATTGTCGCTATTGTCTACAGTCATAGGAATGTTACTGACAACATGACTGCAGCGATGATTCGCGTCGTAACGTAAAATGCAATCGATTACGTATTATTCTAATGCACAGCCAGCGCAGATCTATCACACTTTAAGATGATTATGAACTACCATAAACTTCGCAATAAAAATGCAGTAGAAGAAAATATTTCTGTAACTTACTTGCAGAGGCAATGCCACTCAGAGGAACCATAAACAAATTAAAGAAATAACTGACGATTTGACCACGTGACTTCTCCATTTTGGACCATTCATCAGGTAATGCACAGGCGACGATAAACCAAAGAGTGAACTTAGAAAGCCAATGAAATTCGAGGCGTGCCATGGGTTGAATTATATGTCTTGATACCATTCATCTGAGGGCGTCACCAAGCTCGGGGAAACACCGAGTTTTGCCAAACTAGAGCCCCGTGTATAGCGCCCCATACCTCGTTAGGCTGTCCTTATGTTCTTCTCGACTTTCACCGTTAACCTCTCAAGATTTAGCGCCATAGGTTGTCAATTGTACAGTGCTGTGAACATGCGTACTTTTTTTTACAGCCACAGTGCTGTTGCGACTAGAAGCGCTCGAAAACGTTATATGCCAGTTTTCAAGGTGTCTAGAGAGCGCGAATTTAACCACCCAGTTTATACTTCGATGAAGTCTGGGACATGCTAGGCGTATTAAGATGGCAAGTTGTGAAGTGCATAGGTCTATTGGGTGATGCAGAAAAACATTTCAAGCGCTGTTTTCTGCCTGTTTGGATTGTCATACGAAACACTTAGAAACCTTCTCCGACCTGCCGCGGTATCAATGGCACTGCGGTGGTCACGGCACTGGGCTTCTGAGTTCGAGGTAGCGGAATGCGAAAGCAAAGTGCAAGAAACGCCCATAAACGTACATTTTAGCCGCATGTTAAAGAACGCCAGGTGGAAAAATAATAATTGAGGGTCCCACACGACGGCGTTCCACCTCATGGTATTGAGACGTAAAACGCCAGTATTTATCTCGTTTTTAATATTTTCCAGCTGACCAAGGAGAACAAGAAGTAGTATCAATATTATATTTACATATAATGTGGGAGACATGCACCGAAACATCAGGGTGTGTAGGTGAATTACACGATTTTAGAAAATTACTTGCGAAAGCAGCTCAAAACAGTACAAGTGTATATTACAAGCCGAACAGGGAGTTTACGCAATGTCCTTCAAGAAAGAAAAGCACGCCACATTGTAGAAATTTCGAAGGACTATATAGACAATCTTATGTGTGATGTGCGCGCAACGTCTTCATAGTGCAAGTTGACTACAGGTTTCGTAAAAAATTATCAAGCATTTGTTCAAAACTTTATCAAGCATTTGTTCAGAACATTTGTACACCAACTACACTCTTAGGCAAAGTTACACCCTTTGGCTTGCCCCTTCTGCCACACAACAATAATCGTTATCTGCCTTGATGCGTTTCCTTTCTTTAACGCTGCGAGCCCGGAACGTTCCAGTAACGAACGGCATGCGCGTTATCAGAAGGGGCACTCCAAAGGGTGTAAACTGTTCTATGCTGATAATGCGCGTGCCGTTCCTTACTGGAAAGTACCGGGCTCGCAGCGTTAAAGGAAACGCATCAAGGCAGATAACGATTATTGTTGTGTGACAGAAGGGGCAAGCCAAAGGGTGTAACTTTGCCTAAGAGTGTATGCTGCCCAATGTTCAGAGAGAGCTCCACGTCACACGCAGTTTATATTTAGTTGAAGTCGGTGCCGTGTTACCTTCAATGCGTAGACAAAATTTTGCGTTTTCGGCCTAATTAGGATCGTTGCATACAGTTAAGTAACTGTATGTCGTAACTGTGTGTATGTAACTGTGTGTATCTATGTGTAACTGTGTAACTGTGTGTAACTGTGTGTATCTAGTAACTGTGTGTATGTATGTCGTTATTTCATCATTTTTATGCGCTTTACGAAATGTATAGTTGCTTTTAGCGATCTCCTCCGTGAAATAAAAAAAAACGCACCTTCAATATATTTCTTCAAAATATGCTGGTCGTTATACGTGATGTGTACGCAAAGCTCCAAAGGCGTAGGGTAATTGCGGCTTTCGCCATTATTTACGTACGCCTGGCGAAAAAATAACCAGACCCGAAGAAGCACACCAAAATTTGAGACGTCATGACGCGCTCATGCGAAAACTTCAAGGGGTGTCACCGCAGGCATTTCGTGTTTTGATTTATTTCTGGGTTACTGAGCATCTTTTTCAATTGACCTTTCTTTTTGTAAAAGGGTTATGCTAAACAGGTCTATTACATTTTTCTCTTGAGTTGCTCTTTAAAGACCTTCGACGGCATATTTTCGCATAAGCTCTATGGCGACGTTGTGCAAGATGTCGTTCGCCCTATAACCGGTGGCGAAATCCAGGTGGCGGAAAGTAAGCACCGGAACCACGTGCTCGAAGACGACGTTTTTGCCGAGCCTGTCAACCAGGTCTGCGACGTCGGCTGGGGTCGCCACCGTGTCTCCTGGCGCCGGGAACAAAGCAATTGGCACTCTTATGCGCTCCAACGGGTACGGTGGTGGCTTGGCCTGCGTATTAGATTATCGGATACGAAGAGTAGTACAATGGCATGAAAAACTATGATGCACTCGAATTTACACAACGCTAAAGAAAGCCCATGCGTGTTTGTCAAAAACTTGTATAAGTTTCTGCAGAACTAGCTTGCCAGAAACTGGTCTTCCACGTTAACCTAGCATACTATGATAATAATATTAAATTTAACTTGCTTGCGCCGGCCAACTTCATGCAGATTCTGCGAAGTAGAGTTTGGATAAAATATTCGGCAGATTCGTTCCACGCAAGCGACTAAGCGCAAAAAGTTCTGCAGCCCAATTTGAAAAATTATCCTGCATAGAGGAATTTAATACCTGAAGTTGGCATAATTTGTCAACGTAAGCGATTAAGCCTAGTAAAATTATGAAGCCCTCACCAATGGTGCTTCCTGCGTACCAAAGTTTAAATACAAAAATTTCCTCAGTGTGTCCCAATCTTAAAAAAATGCCGATACATTTTCTATGCAATAGCTGGCAAGGCCCAAACAAGGAGACAACATTAAGCCTCCAAAGAAAAGAATCAGGCTGTCCTAGGACAAAGATACAGAATTATACATACAAGTTCAAGATATCGATTATAATCCATACGTTGGAGGTATTCTCTAATACAGTAGAGATCGTCACGACAACGGATGAACATCGTTTAGCATCATTGGGAGCATTCTTGAAGAAGATGTTACTGAAAGGGTCACTATTTCAAATAGCACTATCGAGTACTAGAAGACCATCATTAATATGTAAGGATGTGTTTCGGCTCATAGTATAAGTGAGCGTCAGCATGTAGATATGCCTAGAAGGAAAACTAGGTAGACTGTGACAGCACGGTGACCTTGGCACTCGATTTGGCAACAAAGAACAGTTATACCAGAAAAATCTGAACACAGCGCGCATTTCTTAGGTTGCAGTGACTAATACAATGAGATGACTGTTCCTTGAAACGCATAGCTGGACATCTAGCTCTTCTTGGGATTCCCGTGCACATGGGGGGCTAGCGGGTGAGAAGAGTTCTTGCATCATTCGTACTGCAGGAGCTCCCTTTCAGGAGCTACCATCTCCCTTTCTGGTAAGCGCAGCTGTCGCAACAGGAGTGTTGTTCCTATGAACACTGTGAGCTTAAAATTTTTATTAGTAAAATAATGTTCTCCAGATGCAACTCGCAACTTAGAATACACGTGAAATGGTACATAAATGCTATACAATAGATCATCTTCCGCAATGAATTTCGCGGCATAGTGTTTATGTGCCTGCTCCACAGTTACCTCCATCACGAGTCTCAGGTGACCCACGTGACCACGGATCACAATGCCTACGAGATCGGCCTGACTTTTCATTACATATCCAGACTCGGCTGATCTTGTCATTGCATTTTCTCCGGGATTGGCCCCCTTCATACTTGGCAAGAAGCCGACGGAGCCGACACTCCAAAACCCAGAACGATGGCATAGAACATTCACTTCAATAAGCGAATCGCTTGCTTATAAGCGGATATTTTTTGTAGGAGGGTTATTGTGGTACTTCTCGTCTTTTTCTGTGCAACTGCTAGCACTACAAGTCAGACAGAGAGTCTCTGAAGGCGTGACTGCACCTTCGACGTGACTCGAGCTTGTCACTACAGCACATTCTCGGCCCATGACAAAGCACCACCTGTGCGTTACGCTCCGCGAGGGCGTTGCTGTGGGCGCTTCTTGTGGGCCACGAGCCTAAACGAATCTTTGTAACTATCTCTGTAGCGTATCTATGCGTGTGTGTGCTCTGTAAAGTGTTTATCACTGTAAGTGTCATAATCATCAACCAGCACCTGATGTAGCATGTCAGGCGAACAGCCAGGCTAACATCTCCAGCAAACCATTCAAGCTTGTTTCTCGCTCTCTCTCTATCTATCTATCTCTCTTCCTGCTGGTCTTTTCACTGGGTAATTTTGTGGAGGAAAGAGGCGGCAACCAGAGGAACTGTAGGAAGAGTACACGTGGCTAATACAAGGCGATTGGTTCCACGAGTACCATCTTGTGTGTGAACTACTCTGAGAGCCAGTAGCAGCAGCAGCATCAGCAGCGGCGCACAGCGCGAGCAGGGGTCAATAAAGCCCTTGGGGATTCGCAAAGAAAGCATCGCTGTAAAATCTGCGGGGATAGCTTTCACGTGACATCCGTCTTTGTGTACAGCCTACGCTTCTGTGGGCTTGAGGCGAGTGGGCTACCGCATTATGACAAAATTCGGTGGCAAGTCAGGCAGAAAATTTTTGATGTTAACATTCTCAGAATCGCGGGTGATGCTGGTCCGATTGCACGACTGCTGAAATAGGTAGTAAAATTAATTTTTTTTACCTGGCCATATAGGCGACGATTTTCGACTGTCCCGTAGTCGAACATCAGCAGGTTTTTCGCCTCGTAATTCTGTAAGAAACAATCTTTCTGACTGGAAACTCATAGCGCGTGAGGGAAATGAAAAATGTGCTCAAGAACATAGCTCAACATCAGAGCCGTACTGCTGCAATAGAGCTTCACTTAAGCTGAAATTTGACATCTCTGATCAGTGTTGCTAATATCTACATGAGGCGGTGTCGGTCAAGACATCTGTGGACCAAGCGCATACATATACTCCCCCAGGTATTCAGTTCCTTTTATTTATTCCTTAAAAAGTGGAAAAAAGGTAAGCGTTAATTATGGCAATGCAAACGTACTTTAAAAGCTGCACATCTGATTTATCCAGGCGAAATATTTCGCAGTGATCATAAATAATATGTACACGGATTTGATTACATCGTTACATAATATTAACATTAAAAACAGAGAATAAATCGTAGTGAAGCACCCATTTTCAGAGCATATTGCATGACGATGCTACTAAACTAATGCTCGATCGGGATCCGCACATGCGTTCTCGAGCAGATAATAAAAACGACAATACATGAAAATGTGCCCATTAGCGAATTCCAGGTTGGAATATGTCGATAACCCATGCTCATTTCGTCAGGAACTAAAACCAATGTGGAATGATTGAAATGTCTAGGCTTTAAGATATTCTTCAAAACAGCTACAACCTAAAAGCGAGAAAAGTTCAATGTCGCCCGAAAGGCGAATCATTGATAGGCATCGCAAAGTATTAGGCAAATTTACGAAATAACTGTCGTATTTTTATACTTGATAAAAAGTGCAATAAAATTTCGTTTACTTTTTTACAAACATGGTGCCAGCAGCGCACATACAAAAATGAACAGGTTTGCTTGGCGACCAGAACCACTCCCTGTTAGAACGCTGGTGAGTTGGGAAGCTCCGGCAGCCGGGAATGCGAGTGCTTAGTGTCTGAAAGTGAGCGTTAAGTGCTGTCGCTCGCTTCCCCACTTCGACTGCGCAGCGTCTCCTGAATTCACATTACGCGACCATTAATAACAAGCACTCGGAAAGACAGGGCTCATGAGGTCACCAGCTATCTCGGCTCGCCACTTCTTCCCTCGCGTCTCAGCCGAAGACCAACGTATGGCGTGAAGTGCAGCCTTTAAATGTGTGAACAAACCAGTAATGTTTTCAATATTCATCCTTTAGGCTGGTGTTCACCATCTTCATTTTTGCCTTCATCGAAATACACTACTTACCAAGGCGCACTAGCGGCTTGTCGCAAATTGTGAATGCAGAGGATATTGCCACCACAGGAAAGGTGCCTGTCACTGAACAAATAAAATAATCTTGATTTCAATTGGCCACGCTCTTAACGAACACTCGTGACCTGCTTTCCATTGAAGTACAGGATACAGTTCAAGGCACCGACACCTTACATTATAAGTTGTTATGCGAATATGCTTCTCCTTTAACTTATTTCGTCTGTAATTTGTTCACGGAATCTTAGTATTCAGCAGGCCGACACTGATGTCATTTAGAAGGGTGTCAGATATAGAAGAGAACGTATACCTGATGATAGTGCAGAAAGTTTTGATAGGTCGATCCGGTGGGAATGTGACCCACGTAGACAGGCATCCTTGTCTGAAAGGAGGATAAGCTTATTGTGACAGCATGCTTGCGGAAGAAATCATCATACCAAGCCGTGATTAGGGAAACTAAAAAACGCGTTCTTCGGGAGAACAGTCCAGCGGCCTTCAAGAACGGAAGCACGAAACAGTAGTTTGTAGCAAGAAAGCGTGTTATTTTATGGCTTACATGACGACAATAACCTAACCTAGGCCCGAATACACAAGAACACACATAAACAGCGATTGCTGACCGCTGTACTGTGGCGCTTCGTCCGTGTGCAACACCCGAAGTAAGAAACAGCCGCTCTTTGCAAAATGCTTACATCTAATGGTTTGCATCGTACTAACGTAACTTAGACATAAATACGAAATGTTCTTCAAAGAATGATTGTGGCAGGCTGTGAATTTTGAAAGAGAAACAGGATATGGAGCGCATTCCCAACGACTCCATTATTGGTGTGTAGGTGCTCGATTGCATGCTGTCTGTAAAGAAGTTATATGCTTATTTTGAGAAAGGAGTCCCAATGACTGCGATCCAGGGGACGATACAGCGCGCTTCACGTATTAGCAGGGTAACACAAAGCTAATGCATTTCAAACTTCCATATCTGCAAGAGTTTTTGCACAATTTTGCACAATTTGGTCTGATACTGATGGAGGTGGCATAGGCTTTAAGTGTCGTGGACATACAGTAAAGGGAGAAATGTAAGTCGTACATGTTCATGTATAAAGAAAGGTAAAGTCACACCTTGTTTTATGCAGCAATCGTTTCCAGGATGTGAGTTCCAGAATGTTGGCCAATGGACGGCTAGCACAGCCAAAGCCATATCCACATTGAAATATGATTGGTGAAATTTTCTTTCTTGTGTTTGTTTCGTGTGCTTTTCCGAGCAACCCCGTGGGTGATTTGTTGTGCTTTGCATGCGATTAGCATTCACTGCCTATTTCACCTGTTTTGAGCCTGCCTGACTCCCTATCTATCTATCTATCTATCTATCTATCTATCTATCTATCTATCTATCTATCTATCTATCTATCTATCTGTCTGTCTGTCTGTCTGTCTGTCTGTCTGTCTGTCTGTCTGTCTGTCTGTCTGTCTGTCTGTCTGTCTGTCTGTCTGTCTGTCTGTCTGTCTGTCTGTCTGTCTGTCTGTCTGTCTGCCTGCCTGCCTGTCTGCCTGTCTGCCTGTCTGTCTGTCTGTCTGTCTGTCTGTCTGTCTGTCTGTCTGTCTGTCTGTCTGTCTGTCTGTCTGTCTGTCTGTCTGTCTGTCTGTCTGTCTGTCTGTCTGTCTGTCTGTCTGTCTGTCTGTCTGTCTGTCTGTCTGTCTGTCTGTCTGTCTGTCTGTCTGTCTGTCTGTCTGTCTGTCTGTCTGTCTGTCTGTCTGTCTGTCTGTCTGTCTGTCTGTCTGTCTGTCTGTCTGTCTGTCTGTCTGTCTGTCTGTCTGTCTGTCTGTCTGTCTGTCTGTCTGTCTGTCTGTCTGTCTGTCTGTCTGTCTGTCTGTCTGTCTGTCTGTCTGTCTGTCTGTCTGTCTGTCTGTCTGTCTGTCTGTCTGTCTGTCTGTCTGTCTGTCTGTCTGTCTGTCTGTCTGTCTGTCTGTCTGTCTGTCTGTCTGTCTGTCTGTCTGTCTGTCTGTCTGTCTGTCTGTCTGTCTGTCTGTCTGTCTGTCTGTCTGTCTGTCTGTCTGTCTGTCTGTCTGTCTGTCTGTCTGTCTGTCTGTCTGTCTGTCTGTCTGTCTGTCTGTCTGTCTGTCTGTCTGTCTGTCTGTCTGTCTGTCTGTCTGTCTGTCTGTCTGTCTGTCTGTCTGTCTGTCTGTCTGTCTGTCTGTCTGTCTGTCTGTCTGTCTGTCTGTCTGTCTGTCTGTCTGTCTGTCTGTCTGTCTGTCTGTCTGTCTGTCTGTCTGTCTGTCTGTCTGTCTGTCTGTCTGTCTGTCTGTCTGTCTGTCTGTCTGTCTGTCTGTCTGTCTGTCTGTCTGTCTGTCTGTCTGTCTGTCTGTCTGTCTGTCTGTCTGTCTGTTCGTATGATAGTGAAATTAACTTGCTCAATATTAGACCATAGTGCGTCGAATTTGATGCAATTCTGAGTGTTGTTTTCATGTGAAACGATTGCTCTTTCGCCCATGCGTGGTGATCATGTGATGGATCTCGAGAGTATATGCTTTCTTTAGGAATAAAAATCAGTTGTCAATCTGCGCTACTCTCTGTGTCTTTTTCAGCTGTCTTGATTGAGTGTGCACAAAACTTTCCACAAACAAGTGCTCGACTAACTTGGGTCACTAGGTATACGTGCTCGTGGTCGCGATGCCGTTGAGGTTGTTCCATCGTCGTCACACCGTCGACGTCACGCTTTCAACGGCGACCAAGTGGCCCAAGTTGTCTATTAAACTGCACCACTAAGTACGTGCTCGTGCTAGTGATGCCATCGAGGTCGTTGCATTCGTCGTCAAAAAAACTTTGTCATCCGATGCTCGTCATGCCATCATCGTGAAGCCGTTGTCGTCATACAACCTCCGGGTTCTTTCCATCGTCGTAACTCCAGCTTCGTCAGTCGATTTTCGTCACGCCTTCGCCCTCACCTTTTCGCCGCTGACCCAGTGACCCAAGCTGTCTAGTATCTTGGGCGACTCTGTATATGGTGCTCGTCTTCTATTCTTGTGGGTTGCATCGTCGTCCTTGCAGCTTTGTCATACGAGGTTTGTCGTGCCGTCGTCGTCATGCATCACCGCGCATTAGTCATGCCATCGCCATGGGGCCGTCGTGATCGCTCCATTGTCGTCACTCCAGTTTCGTCATGTGACTTTTTTGACGTCATGAGAATGTCGTGATCGCTCCATTAGCCGTCTTCGTCAAGTCATCGTCGTTATACATTCTTCGAGATGCAGTAGTGTTCTCACCATTCTCGCCCTGTGCTTGTCTTCCCGATCTCCTCATACCATTGTCATGTCATCGTCGTCATGACCTCGTCCTCCTGGATTTCTTGTCATACCATCGTCGTGATGCCATCGCTATCGCTCTATCGTCATCATTATAACTTCATCATCAGACTCTCGTCATGCCGCCGCCGTTATACCATCGTCGTCACTCTGTCATCATAACACGGTTATTGTCATGCCGTCGTCTTTACGCGGCCTTTTTACCATCTTGATTAGTATGTGAGCGTCATCTCATTGTCGTAATGTTCTCATCGTCATACGGCATTCGTCACTCCATCTACGTCATTTTATCGTCATTTTATCGTAATCAGGATGTCGTCATTCAGCCGTTACTATTCCGAGGTCGTCATGCCATGATCCTCACACGGTCGCTGCCATGCATCCGTTGTGATAACGCTGTCGTTATGCTATTGTGGCCGTGCCATCAACGCCATTCCAGCTTTTTCCTATAGCAGTCGTACTGTTGTCATTACGCCATCGTCGTCATCGCACTGTGCTCATGCGATCGTCCCGCTGTCTTAGTTATACTATCATTAGCATTCAAGAATTGCCATCTCATTGTCGTCACGATGTCGCCGTCACATCGCCTTTGTCGTTTTACTCGCCTCATTTCTTCGTCAGCATTCCATCGTTATTACGGCGTTGCAGTAGAGTCCTCGTCGTCTCATGGGCCACCTTGTCAAGCGAGTGCCACAGAAAAGTGGGCCGATAGCGAAGACAGTGCATGTCGCTCGTTGCTGAAGCAGCTTAAGTCTCAAATTAGTCTGTACTCATTTTAATTAAACTTTATCAGAGCAATACGGCGTGTCGCTACATTGCATGAATGCTAATGGCATTGATATCGACAGTTATTATGAGATGGGTTTTTTGTCCATTTTTTAGCTTAGAGGTAAGGAGTGATTAATATTCCCACTCGACCTACAGTCCGGTTTATACAGTAGGAATATACGCAAAACCAGCCCTGTCTGTCTGTCTGTCTGCCTGTATGTCCGTGTCCGCATCACCTTAGCGGCGCGGTCCCGTAATATGTGCAGCTGCAGGTGTGTTTCCCAGGATCGCCCACTCTCTCATATGTTCTTCTTCACTCTTACCTCATTGAGTTGCTCCGGACTGACAAATTCTGTTATCGTGAAGGAGGCGGCACAGAGGGGGTTAGCGATTATTCTGCATACCACCGAAATAAGCTCCCGTAGTCCTGTAGACGTACCGAGATAGCCGGCCTCGGTGAACGGGTACAAAAGAAGCTGCGCAGGAGACGCGAAATACTAAGAAAGTCGAAGCGTCTGCGAATATGCGCTACAATTTCTTCCAAAACGAAAAAGAAACGAGAAAATAGAAAGATCGTTATGGCTACGGCAGGCACAAAAGAAATGCACCCAATCAAATATGTCAGACGGGCCCTAACGAGCAACAGTAAGAAAGTCTATATGAATAGGGTTTTAACGATAAAGCATTACTTGGCTGAGTGAGCGACACCGCCGTCATCAGAAATCACTAGCACAAAAACGGCACGCAAATTACCTCATATACGTCTAACTAAATAGGAGTAGTGGCCACGGGGAGGTTTGCGGTCTAGCGTTGTTGCGACGTCACAAGCAGGAACTTTACATTCGGAAACATAACGCAGCAGCCTTAAACTCAGCAACATTTCATGGCAACGCTAAACTCAGTGACCTAGCTAAGCGACGCACTCAGGGACAAGTCATGCTCGTGCATTTACACATCATAAGAATTGCTTAGATGCTCATCATAGGTTTTCCTTCCTCTGCTTTGTCGAGCCTTTTTGGCAGGTATATGAGGTAGCTCTGCCGACTCTTCTTCGCTGAAGATGCGTTTTAGCGGTACTTTTCACTTTCCGCGGGGGAGGGGGGGATTATTCGCCACTGCGATGTTCGACCAGTCACCGCAAGCTAATCCAGGGAAAGCGGGTTAATCGCACACGCGGGCACAACTCTACTCATCCCGTTATCCACACTTCGGTTAGGATAGGGTTTCGGTTAGGCTCGGCCTCACCGAAACCCTATCCACATTTGCGTGTAGCTTGCCTCCAGTCAGCCACATAGATAAGAAAAACATCTGAAGACATGCAATGTTATTCGTTTTGAAAACCCACAAAAGTGACTTTCGATGAAAAAAGAGACCGTTTGATAGAGGAGTTCTAATGACGCTGGGAGTCACCGCCTGATGTTTGCGTAGGCCGTTACTTGATTTTGGCGTCAGGAGCGGGAAGTTTGACGTTATCAGGCGCCAGCAACACTAATGTTAACTACGTGAGGTTTATTACCGTGCCGCTAAATCTGCGCGCATGTGTTATTTCAAAATTCTTTTTACATTTAGGCGAAGTGGCTCTCTTTTTATTGACATGCTAAGTACATTTTAACAGTGAAGTGACTTACCTCAAGTATCGGAATAAAAGGCATCAGCCAACGAAACGGAGGCTCAATGTGGGTGATATTGGCGACAGGACCGTAGGCTACGAGAAGGTTGACCTGCAACGAGACATACACGAAAGATGTTGAGTAGCCTAAAACAGTAGCTATTGACATTAAACACTGTGTTGCTGGTATTACGACATACGCCTGTGACAAAGAAACCTTCTAGCTTAGACTAATTATGCCGCTCAACCTCTAACTAGCCAGCAAAAGTCCGGAGAAAGGAGAGGACACAAGTTTTTTTTTTTACGGCCGCCCACAAAGTACAGGCACAAATCAAATATTACAGCCAAAGTGCGCGCGTTCGACTAATGGAATGCACTGAGACGATCTCTTTTGAGTGCTGTGGTAGAATACACTTTCTTTTGCCGTCGGCTTTAGAGCCTCACGTATTTTGTGACTAACTCGTGAAACGGTTAGATAGCAGGAGAGAGAGTTCATTCAATGAAAAGGGGAGAGATTTGCGTGTAGCATGCGTGGGATACTGCTTCAGTTAAAAGATCTAAAAGAGATCGCAAAAGCATGCTTACGCACCAGTCGTGCAATACACGAGTATGCTTCAAGTTAGCAAGTCTGCTTGCTTCTGAAGCCAGCAATTTTTGCTGGAGATTCATTGTAAGCCTCTCACACGCCGAGGCTGGAGTTCATCATGCGCGAGTTGCGGACGAGATTTACTGCAGAGTTTCCCTTCTTTGAATCTGGCTTTGCGCTGAAGATGTACTACAAAGGAGGAGGCGTAGCTTTGTTTCGTTTGTCCGAAGCCAAGCTGCACTACGCAACCGCGGATAAATACTCCGGAACGAGCTCTCTTTCCGCTTTTGTTTCGTGTTTATTTGTGTCAACGCAAAGGGTTCAACACAGTGTACCTGAATTTTAGAAAACCTGTAAGGAGCTCAGACACAGCTAGAGTTAGCCTTTTTTCTGCACGCATGCTTGCGTCACTGTAAATATATGTTTACGTAGGCAATAAAGACAGAAAAAAGTTTTTCGTGGTCTGACGGCGATAGTACTACGCGTGCGATCGGGAGCTCCGTAGTTCGAATTGCATGTGCAGGAAGCTTTCTTTTTCTTTTTTCTTGTAATCTCCATTATGATGTTGTTTCTCCCTTCGACTTCTGCAGTAGTTGTTCTTCACCAATGCTTCACCACCACCTTTGAAACGGAGGGCTCCTCCCAAACTTAGCGAAGCGACCCGGTGGGGAGCAGAGCGGGGGTCTAAGGGGACTGGCGGCGGGAAGATGGGTTAGGTAGATGCCTCTTTAGTGGTAGCCGGCCAATAAATGATGACACGTTGCTTCTGCATACTTGTTTTATTGCGAAATAATAATTTGTAAGTTATAGTTAGATACTTTTTGACGCAGAGTCCTATGCACATGTGAAACGTATGTACTTCTCCCGTCGCCGACGGCCCTTGTCATACCGATTGTATCCAAGTTTAAGTATCAGTTACACGAGAGCAAAGCTCGCCGTTCTTCAAAGTACCTACGCAAATGAACATTAGAGGCACGAGTCCCCACCAAAGAGCCCCCACAGCTCAGAAGGGGCACAAGGAAAAAGACCCCCCCCCCCCCAGCTGTATCTCTGGTAACTCACGCATGCACCTGACGCTCCGGCGAAACGAATACGAAGCTGACGTTTCCGCGGCGACGTAGTTGTACTGGCGTTCTGTTCCTGAGCAGAACGTCCTGGGTTTTAGTCACGGCCGCGGCGTCCGCGTTTCGGCAGAAGCAAAATGCAGAGACTCTCCCTTGCGCTTCTTTACGTGCTCGTAAAGAATCGCAGGAGGTCAGAATTCGGTGCCTTTCCACAACGGTGCTTCCAATAGCCGCAGTGTTGCTTGGGCCACTAAACCTCGCCAGTCAACCTTGAACCTTGCAGCCATTAAAGAAAGCTCCCTCACCACCAGGATTGGTGTATATTCTCTCAATCATGTGACAGAGTCTGATAACCTACGTAGTAACACCAATGCGCCACACAGTACGTCACTTTCCACACAACCACGCAGCAAGGTGTCGCTGATAATCATTAGAAGCGAACAGAAAGCATCCTACCTTTTCGCCGTATTCGGGCCTGACTGAATGAAGAACGAGGTTTGCGAGGACTCCTTGGGAAAACGCAACTACCGTTAGCTTGGTAGCACCGGTGGCGTTCAGAACGTGGTCGATGCAAGTAGCCACGTCGTAGCGCCCCATTTCGTCAAAACTGCGTATGATCATGTGATTATGTCATCCTGCCGCTACTTTATCGACAAGAGGGACGAGCATAAAAAGTACGAAGCCTGGATAACTTCCATGTTCTTGCATCTGAAGGCCCTGTATTTGAATGGTTGTAAGTGAAGGACGCGTACGCTTGCTTTAACTTTTTCGAAAATTTTATGCTGTCCTAAACTACATCCATTATTCATAGATACTGCCGTCACTTCACTCCACGCATCTCAATGCAAAGAGCTGAGGCATGCAGGTTTATTGAACATGACGACAAGAGGCATGACATGCACCAACTACCTACTGCAAGATGTTATTCAATATAAAAAGCAAGCTCTTATTCAGCCGTCATTCTTTATAGCCTGCGAATTGAGCCGCCGTAAAAACGCAATGTTTATTGTCGGCACAAGTGTCCTGTCACCAAGTGTTGCGTGTAATGTACTGCATTGCTGAAAATTTGGAGGAGTGTCTTGCAGGAAAAGTTTGTGAGTGCTGACCTGTAGCTTTAGCGCGCAGAGACGCAGCAATGACAGAAAAATGTCATTTAAAGCTATTTCACACAATAAACAATAACCAATGGCTCTTACAAAGCTGCGACTAGGACTTGCGATAGCACATAGCTGTCTTTCTTACACACCGTGCTACTGATTTTCGTGCACTTCTCGATTAATCTCCCCTTACAGTGTGTTGTCGAATTTGCGTTAGTAAAGTGCAGGTTGTTGAATCCGCTTTGGTGAAATCTCTGCTTTCGCATGGTATTTCGGTGCCATCTAGCGGACACTTTACAAATGAAGACTGTTGCCTGTAAGACTGCGTTGCACACTATAGCCTGCTCCTTATTTCTGCTTATTTAAACAAAAGACACACAAGAGGCTTCGAACAAGTTGATAGGCGAGCACTAAGCATAATTTGACATCGCAGTTGATATATTGCTTACTAGACATTCAGCGGGTACATGTTACACGGCAGAGATCCTAGACGTACGACATGCTTCACGAACTTCACAAACATCGAGGCGAATTTCGCTGTCGGAAATAAAGCTGTCATTGACAGGTCCTGAAATGTGTTGGTGTTCGCAAGGCAAACCTTATAGCAACGCAGGGCGTCATGAGACGAAAAAGAACTTCGGAAACTTATCTACGCGATCAAGCAGAAACGCAAAATTTGCGCCTTACCTAAATTTCCAGAACTCCGGATCGTGTTGGGACAGTGTGATATGACTTACGTACGGCTGGGCCTCTCTCGTATTCATGGACCAGACGTCAAAACCATTGTCGGCGAACAAGAATCCTGCGAATGCGAACGAATTAAAGAACAAGTTTTTGCTTCAGCAATGGGTTTTGCCCAGATTCATTGAATCATAGGACAGGCCCTTTAATAATAATTAGGTAGGCCATAATAGCCTAAACTTTGCATGAATGACTGTACTACAATATTTAACTAATAGATGTGCCAGCCTCAGTCTCACAACTTTTTTATCCCTTTATAGAAGAAATTCAAGAATGGTTGAAGTTGTGGAGGAGTTGCGGGCGATTAAATGAAAGCAGTTCATAGAAAATTGGCAGTCCATAAAAGCAACGTAGCATATGCCTCTAGCTCGGGACATGTTTTGAGTATAATGCTGAATGCACTTCCAGACTGCTTGTTCATGCGTACGATGTGCCGGCGGCCGTTCTACTGTGATAGTTTGAATTTCCTCACTCTCTCGCAACGACGTAGATGCGT
Organism: Dermacentor variabilis; assembly: GCF_050947875.1. Taxonomy (NCBI): domain Eukaryota; kingdom Metazoa; phylum Arthropoda; class Arachnida; order Ixodida; family Ixodidae; genus Dermacentor; species Dermacentor variabilis. The sequence continues at coordinate 31,234,521 of NC_134578.1, read as the reverse complement.
GAGGGTGAATAATTCAAGACTACTTGCGTCTTTCCTATGGAACGTATGCTCATTATCAAGGCGAATTCAAGGGAGTTTCTTAAAGAACTCCTATCCTGGCACTAAATAAGCAAATGAAGGGACACTCTAATGATGCATCATTATGCTCGTCAAAACTGAAATTCCTTTGGCACAGCTGGAGTCCGCCCCATTCAGACAGGAATAGAATACTCTGCTTCCGGCTACGCAGAGCTGCCGGTGAGAATGAATTTCTTTGCGTATAACACGACATTTTGCGTGGCTGTATAATGTTTTTGAGCCCTTTCGGCACGTATCCGACGCCACTCTGCCAACACTTTTCCGTCACACCGCATCAGTTTTAGCCGCGGTTTTAATTCCCCGTTGCATGCCGCAGCGATTTTCGACCAGCCATCGAAAGCTCAGCAAGAAGTGGACAAATCGAAGAGCGCGCACCACTCTAGTAACGCGGTTATTTATTCTCACGACGCTATCACGGCTCTAGCGAAGCTCTCTGCCCTTCTGTAGGCTCCTCGCCTCTTTTCAGCCAACATAAGGAAAACGTGCCAAGGTAGGCAACGATATTCACTTACAAAGCAAATAAAAATGACCTCGTAGAAACGAGCAGAAAGTTTTATTGGGCTGTTTGAACAACTTTGGGGGTCACCACCCGTGCTGGAGTACGGGGGCACGTAAATTTGATATCAGCAGCGTGCAATAAAATAAGAGTGGAAAAAAATGCGACTGAAACCATCTCACGATGTCTGCTGACGGTAATGGATTAGCCTTTACTCATTACAGAGCCATAAGGTATTGCCGCTGTCGAAACGACTTTCGTATGGTGTGTCTACTGCCGCGGCAGTATACTCTTTCGCGCTTTTCTAAGGACACCCGGCGCCATCTATGACAGCTACCGAGCAACCTGCAGGTAGCTTCCGAAATGGGTGGCGCGCCCGTGCGTATGTACTCTGAGAAGGGCTCGATGCGACAACGAAGATTCTCTCTCGCGCTGCTTTCTGGATACGACGCGGCATATAGTGGCCCCCCCCCCACCCCCCGAAAGCCCACGCGTGGAGCAGGTGAGCCTGCGAAGGCTCAGAATCGTTCCCTCGCTTGCTGCATACTCTGTGACACTCAGTGACCCATGTTAGCGAGAGGTTCATTGAAGAGTGGCCTATTCGCAGGGTGCATTCATGGCGCACCTCGCTAAAGCGTTGATGTAAAAGGCGTTCACTGAAAGGACGAGCCTGCACCGTGGCAATGAGCCGGGCTGCTGTCCTTGAGGTATCGTTGTGGCCTGCGTTCAATTGGGCTCAACATCGGAGAATTCAATGAAGCTTTTTCGTCATTGTAGAGCGGCATATTCGCAGTGACACATACCTAGATACCCAAGTAGGCGTCAAAGACAGCTACTTGAACGCACCCATTTACCCAAAGTGACACCAAAGAGAAGGACTGGAAAGCATCTATAAGTGAAGATAAAGGTTTTCTTCTTTTTCTTTTTGATCAAAATGCTTGATTGAAGACCAGCGGAGACCAAGTGGCACATGCCAAATGATCCAAGACGGCGTCAACATGTTTTTTCGAACAGCGATGCCTACACAGTCCCACGTTTTAAAGTGATCCATGTAGGCGTCAAAGAGCTTCGCTGAAGAGTTACACGTGAGTACACATTGTCACATCCTGAGTGGCCCATGTTACTCCGAAATTTGTACACGAACCCTCCTTCTTCGGCATAGCGGCCTTATGCGCGACCGAATACACCACGAACTGCCCAGCGACCAGTAGTTGTGAAAGAAGTCAGATACAAGGAAAGAAACATAGAAACATGCATACACAGGCCGCGAAAAGTGCGTGAATTACCCTAAGTACGCTAAAGGAATAAATGTTACTCTACAAGTCCCCTAATATGCTTCGCGTTCTAATGCGAAAACCTTCTTCAGTAACCCTGGTTACTTCGTCTGGTTGGACGCTACGGCACAATAAACGGTCGCGCATATACAGTGGCGCAAGTTGTTTACCGGCATGTGCCACTAGGTATGTGATGGCTGCTGCCTCTCCGACTTGACAACATGGCCACTGGGTGCGCGCCTCAATGGTCATCTTACTGCTGGATGCTGTATGACCTAGTGGACAACTTGCGTTCACTCGGTATGTGCCATTTAATACCTGTCCAAACAGATAACTACGGCACTACGTAAGCGATATTGGTATATGCCTATTTTTGTACGATCCCGGAGAATGAATGCGCCACCGAGACACGACAGGTATGCGCACTTAAATGCATTAAGCGATGCGGTCCCAACCACAAGCGAAACATCCACGTCGAACGCGCTCACTTGATGAATCGCCATTGCAACCAAGTTGCAGCGAGGATACAAGGGATAGTGGATGTTGCTACAGTGTTTAAACTGGGATGCCATGATTACAATAAGGTTTACTGTGTCGCTCTGTCATTCGGTATTGCGGCTGGCATTCAGATTTCCCTTTCTTGCGTTTGCTCATGACTCCATGAGGTATCGTGATTCACGAATGGCATGGTCATATCCAGAAAGTTAAAGCAGAAGTCTGTCATATGGCTTACTTTGGCATTGATATGCGATTGTTTCGGTCACGACGCTGTTTTTATGCATATGCTACGCTTCGGATCGCCGAAATCTCTTCCCGTTTTCCTTTGAGGGCTCCATGGCACCTTCAGGTGCACTGTAACATTTTCCTTCATAGTGACGCCTTATTGCCAGGTTTATCCTCCCACCCTGTTTATTATAACACATTCACTCTCTCAATATAAGCAAACTGCCACTTGCCTGGGCTCTGCCAGGGAAAGTTGAGGAAGTAAAGGTCCGATGCGGTGAAGAAAGCAGGCACTAACAGCACAGGCTGGCGTATTGATGTCCCGTTTTCTTGGTCTGCGTTGGATACGTTGTCGTGGATTCCATATGGAACTCGGTCCAATTGTAGTATGTAGCCATCCTCTGTGGTTACATGGGTGGTCTCGCAAGGGTAGCCGTGATATTCTATCAGCTCGCACTGCAGTATGATTGACATGAGAATGAACGGATTTCGTTCGTAATAGTGCCCCAAAAATGTTTGCCCACAGTAGTTCTGTGATTTCAAGATCACTCGCATAATGACCTTTATTACTCACCGTTTCTACAGAGTACATCAACAGCCGCCGCGATGACTTAGTGGCTCAAGGTGTTCTGCTTTTAAGCACGATCTCGTGGGTTAGAATCCCGGCCGCAGCGGCTGCATCTCAATGGAGGCGAAATGCTAAAACGCCCGTGTCCTGTACATTGGCGGCACGTTAAAGATACCCAGGTAGTAAAAATTTATCTGGAGTCCTTCGCTATGGTGTGCCCTAATAAAATCGTGGTTTTGGACTGTAAAAGCCCCGAATTCATTTGAATTACACCAGTTCAGCAAACACGCGTCTACCAAAATACTCGAATTAGCTCTGTTATGTGTAGGCTCTTTTTGTCTTATGCTAGTGCATTCTGCACCACGATTGAAGTCGATCCTCGTCATGAGTATACGTTTGTATTACTTCATTTTCTTGTGCTACCAAAGTCAATAAGACGGGCCGCAGACCTTACTCAACTTGATGAGTCGCGATTGGGTAGCGCAAGTGCTGGCAGCTTTAACAAGGCTAAGAGCAATCAAAATTCCTCCTCTACCTCTATAATGCCGTCATTTCCTGTTATTAAGACCTCTTTTGCTGAATGCGTTTCCCTTTACAGTTTATAATATTTTATTCGAAGAGATCATACGTTTTGCAGGCGCGGATGAAAAATGACGAACTGAGGCAAGGAACCAAAGGGAGGCTGGACGTAATTTCGATAGCTGATCATGTTCTTCACATACGTGGCGACGTCTTCATTGACATGTTACCTTTATTGTCCTTATGCTGTTAGGCTCGATGACGTCCCATGATGCCTCTTGGTGACGGTGCTAATGTAACTCAGGTAGTTAAGCCACGCGATGTCTCTCCCCTAATCACGCGAAAGAAACCAGTCAAACATAGCGATACAACCTGCAGCGAAATTTATTGGCCCTGTTTTCAATTGGTTTGGTCAGTTTCGCTATGTTAAATAAAATTATTTTGAGTCAGTTACCCAGGAAGCTTCAGCGACAACAAATAGACGCACCCCATTGCTCATTTTTCCACACATTCTGGTCATACCTAAGCAACCCTGAACGCTCCTGAATTGATCGGGGCGAGCTCGGTTGAGTCAATGCAGCCGAAATTGACGTAGACTCAAAGAGATGATGAGCGATGCACAACTGAAAATTACCTTGCACAAAGCTACATTGGGCAAAAACCATAACAAAGAGTAGTGTTAAAACGCAGGCATGCTGCTCATCCGTTCAGCCACTTTATTTCTATTGCGTAATAATAACGAATATTAAAATGTAAAATTAAGATTAATTCAGTGGTTTTACACGCCAGAACTACGATCCGATTGCCCGGCACGCCGCTGTGCGATACTCCGAATTAATTTGGCCACCTGGGCTTCTTTACCGTATCCAGTGGGTAAACGAGCGTTTCAGCATTTCTTCCCCATTGAAATGTGGCTGCCGCGATCGGATTCGAAGCAGCGACCTCGAGCTCAGCAGCACAATGCCACAGACACTGGTCAACCATGGCCGGTGCAAAATTAAATCGGTTCGTGGGCCAATGACGTGAGTTACTTGTACCACGCATAAGCGTATGTAGATGTACAATAATTGTTTTCATTAAAATCTGTTGCCTACGCTACCACATAACGAGGCGTGGGTTATCAATTTTAAGGAAACGTTCCCTCCCTTCTCCCTCCATCAACAGGGCGGCAGGCTTATGCTCTGAATGTTCTCACCGGTGTTAGCCGAGCTTCCAACGCCATGTCTTCACCTACGGCTGGAAGTAAGTCAGCGGTCAGGTTTACAAAGACAACGATCCACGTGAAGGTTCTGTACGATCTCATGATTGCCTCTAGATTGGTTAAAGAGCCGGAATCTACAGGCGCATTCAGTGAACACTAACTTTTCTAGAGCTGAGGTTTGACAGCGTGGAGAAAACAAAGACACGACAAAAGAAACACCAAGGACAAGCGCTCCCTGTCGACTCGATGTTTATTTGAATTTCACCAGCCATTTTATACCATTCCCAGTATAGGCATGCATACATCAGTCCCATGTGCATCAGCAAAATCAACGAACTATGCAAAATCACCAAATTTTGCACTGTTCAACCTCATTCCATATTCTGAATGAACAAGTACACATCGAGAGGTCACTAACTTACCCCTCCGCATTTTTCAACTGCTAACGCAGTAGGCGTTAACAGCTGTGTAAGTTTCGCTAGTTTCTCTGTCATGGCCGTTTGTATTTTAACATATAGAGGCAAAGACGTTGGCAATAAAATTTCACTGGCGTAAACGCAATAAAACATCAACAAAAAACGTTGGAGAATAGTTTCGATCACACATGTCGAAGCGAGTTTGGATATGGCTATCGAGAGTAACTGCTACGTTTACAGACGCCACTCCAGAAGAATGATGTGCAACGGTGCATACACACCCTAGCATTGCCTACAATTAGGGCTTGTCAAATATTACCTACGTTCATGCCACAGCCAAAGTGATTCACAGTGTAACATTTTGGCCTTTCATTACGGTAACATGGAAATTGTAGTGATGAGTGGTGGGAAACATCGGTGCCAAATAGAGATAGGGGGAAGACAAGAGGTGAAAGGCAGCGAGGTCAACCAGATTAAGGGTCCGCCTGGCTACTCTGCACAAGGAGACGGGAAGGGCCGAATAGATGAGAAAATAAGAGAAGATGAAAAATAAAATAAAATACGTATGAGTTCACACACTTCATAGTCACTCGATCAGTCCCGTTTCTTTTAAAAAGCAGAAAAGCGCTTTTAAAGCGATTCGGACGTAGTAATGCGCACTAATGCGTAGTAATGTGCACTCCTACCTCATCGCATGACCAAAAGTCCACAAAGTGAAGTTCATGTGTGATTGTCATTGCTTCAATGTACAATAAAAAATTCTCAGCACCGCGCTTGGCAAGATTGACGACCGTCCCTTAACGGAAGCCAGAACGCTTCGACCCTGGTCCTAGGCGACGTCGCTGCCAAAGTAAATCTGAAGCACACACACGAGCAAAAATTTCACTAGCGCACACGCTTCTGCGCGCTTTTCGTTCAGGTCACCGCTGTGGCCACCTTTATTAAATAGTTCAGTGGTTTCCTCTAGCTTTTGACGTGCATGTTAGGTTTAGTTGCATCGTGTGCGCATACGTTTGCTTCGATAGGAGACCTGAAGCTGGAAGTACGTCTTTCACCAGTGACTAACACTCATCACTCACAACTGGTATAAGTTTTTCTTTTATCAGACATTCTGCATTCCTTATGTACCATTCACTCTGAGAACTAACTGCGACGTGCGAGCATTTTGCCACGCGTTTTCGCGTTGTTGTTCCTACTCAGCGCGATAGTACAGTCGGACTCATCGACAGCGAACGCCTGAGCAATGATATGACCTGTACAATGAAAGACTTCGCCTAAGAATGCAAATGTTTATCCCTAATTTGTATAGGAAATGCGCTACAGAGGTGAACACTGATGCAACTTCATGGTGCACCATGAAGTTGCAACAGCGAATAACCCACTTCCGCAGCGAATTTTCTCGCACAACGAAGCAATCGTCAAGTGTCAACTTAATGTCGCCTTTTGTCCAAAGGATCATGAAAGTGATCTATTGTTAACCATAAATATAGCCATCTCCGATAGTTTATTTGTTGGTTTACAAAAAAAAACGCACGTTGCGGCACCGCCAATTCCCCGCGTAGCCACCAAAAAGCAATGTTTCGCGTAGGAAGGGCCCGTCGACGCCATCATCGTTTGGGAGGGTCCAGACACCGCAGTAGATAGATGGACACTAACAGCACGCCTTCCCCTACTTTTCCCCAATGAGATGATCTGCTCGAAAATGAAGACTGACGACATGCTCGAGGCCATCAAGAATTAAGAAAAAATGTCGACTAGGCAGACAAAAGCGCTATTTTGTCCTCTACAGCTGCGCCTTGCTTCACTCTCCGGTTTGGTCACTGCGTGTGCCATGAGCCTCCATGTCATAGCATCAACAGCTGTTGCACAATCTGCCTGCTAAATTGCACAGAAAGAAATAAGAGAGTCAATACAAAAAGTACGTCGTGATATTATGTTAAACAAAGGTTTTAGTTCGCTGAACGTGCTTAGCGTGCTCTGCAGTTTGCGGCATCCGGTGCATGACATCTACAGCGACGTTACTCACATAACGACAGATTTTGTAGGTTCCAAGCGCTTTGTTGTAATGGAGTTTGACTTGTGGTTTCCATTGGAAGAAGTACCATGAAGTTGCAACAGCGAGTGACCCACTTCCGCAGGGTGCATACCGATGAAAAAGAGTTCTTACGAGCGGAAAGCGTTTCGTGTTGGGCACGTGTTCCAGAAGAATATTGCCTGGCTCTTCGCTAGTTTTCGCTACGAATATTATCCTCATAACTACTGCAGGCACCATGATTCAGTAGTTAACTTGTGTGGTTTCCATAATCTTTTGAAGTGTATATCACTCACTCTTCACTCTGTTGCTGGCTCAAGTTCGATGCTGTGCTTTCCTGAAGTGCTTCTGACCATAAAGCCCGAGCGGACAGTCTGTACTTGTAGCGACCACGTGTACAGTGTGCACTGTTGAAGGTGCTACAATGCCGTCTGCACAGTGGAGTGTGCAGGCAGCACAATGCTATGACACAGCTTTCGTGTGGTACAGGGCATTATCAAACCAACATAAAAGCACTCACTGGTTGTGAGCAACAGCCCCGAGGGTGTGCCGCGGCCTACCGAAAAACACAAGTGCGGGAACCTTTGAACAAAGAGGACAACTTTCGGCTCCAGTGCTTCTGCAGCAGGATATTCTCCGAGCCCACATGCATTTTGCTACCACAGTGCCGAGTCATCCGCTTGTTTCAGACAGCGGCCCTGTGTTGCAGAGCTTGCTACCGCTGCATTATAAAAGCGAATCTATGCTGACGGAACCACGGCGGAAAAGTTCTTTGTGGTCAGTTGTCACTTTCATACCTTGGTTTAACGGCAAGAGACATATACCCGGTTTGGCGCTGACATATTTTGCCATAGAGCATGTCAACACTAACTACACCGCTCACCATCATATTTACACTGATGTCTTCGTTACGCCTACCTCCGCTGTCATTGGCCAGTGGATTCCTTCGTCGAGTGTTACCATCTCTCTTACTTACAGTCAACGCACATGAGCTATAGTGACTGAACCAACTACACATTGGGCAGCTTTTAATAACATCACCGGCCAAACAGCTGGGTCTTAGGCCATCTTCACCGACTCGAGCGTGGCTCTGCCGTCCCTCAAGTCACCACATACGCAGGAACAACTCGTAATAGACATCAGAAGCCTATGAAATAAAGCCTGTAAAGTGCCTGCAAAGTGCCTGTAAAGCCTGCAGCGGCTACCAGCCTACTCCGGAATACAAGTCGACGTCCGGGCTGGCTGTGCTGCCAAATCTGGACACGACACTGGGAAAAAATAGGCCAGGCAACTTTCTCGACAAATGACACGGCGACACTGGTGTGATCACACGCTTAGTTTCTTCAGCCATCTCCCTGGACAGATCCAAGCGACAAATACGAACTCCTACACAAAATCAATCCATGCTGTGATATCACTCGCCGCAAGGCCTCAACAGACGAGTGCCCACACAGCACGAGTCGCTAGGTCGCTTACACGAATTGTTAGGTGCAAGATGGAACTGACAGACTCCCGAATTTGCTTTGAATGCAGCGCCCCTATGACTTTCAACGCATTCTGAGCAATCGATGCCCTATGAGTGAGAGAGACAGTGTGTGAAGGCAGACCTTCATGTTCAGCCGGTCTCGAGCTTGGAACTGCGTCACAGGATCGGCCCGTGGCAGAGCACCACGCGTGTTTTAAGTGCCATTATAGCACTCGTAATATTCTCTCTCACATATATATATATATATATATATATATATATATATATATATATATATATATATATATATATATATATGTGTGTGTGTGTGTGTGTGTGTGTGTGTGTGTGTGTGTGTGTGTGTGTGTGTGTGTGTGTGTGTGTGTGTGTGTGTGTGTGTGTGTGTGTGTTGTGAGGTGTTTGTCACTGTATATATCATAGTCGGCATCCAGCACCAGGAGTAACATGTCAGGTAGAACACCCAGCTAACATCTCCAGAATATAATTAAAGCTTGTTTCTCACACTCTCTCTAAAATAATAACGCAGGTCACCTCCAGGCTAACATTACTGAAGAAATGGCAAGTAATATCAAAGAACATTCGAAACCTAACACTCGTCGACCCATGGACTACGTTGACTTTGCTCGCTCGTGAGCTTGCTCCATTCAAGGTGAAGACAGTTGGGTTAAGTGAAACTTAGTAATAGGCTTGTAAGAATAGTGCTTAGCCATTTACTCTTTCTTTCATCTTCCAAGAGCCAAACACACGGTTTGAGCGCGCGAAGTATTAAGCGAATCAAGCGCTCGAGCTCTTGCCTGATAAATTTGAAATGTTAATGGCGTAATGAGCTTCTGATAATGAGCGCGCGACGTAATCTCGTCGAGTCGGGATAGAACACGATGAACTAGAACGAGACACCGACCACGGAAAATTTAGCAAGCTTAATGTGGCGGCTCCCACGTGATTGCTGTACTCTGCCATTATTGTTTATATTTGTTGTTTTATTTTTTTGTTCATGTACTCATTTGTTGAAATAGGAAAATACCAAAATTGCTGTTCTGATATCCAATCCGAGTCACTCTCGTTGCGTGAGGCTTGAGTCTCGAGTGCTATCTTAGGAGGTGACGAAATCGGCGGCTTGCATGGCAAAACTTTTTTATGTGCAGGTCGCCGCCTATCGACATCTGTTGGTGATTTGCGAGGGAAATGCCTCCTAGCACTCCTCTCACCCCAATCAACCTTGCACACGTCAGAAAGACACACAGATGACGTAGATGGGTCGTGTGTTCCTTCCTATTGATTTCACTTGTGCTGCGCCAACTCAGTTTTCGAGAAAAATGAACCTACGACCCCGTGAACTAGTTCTTTGGGCTAGAGTGTGTGCCTGATCAAATGCCAAATGTATAGGACTGGACGCGTCAAATTTGTTGTGTTGCTGTATTGTTGTTTTCTTGAGCAGCTGTAACCAGTGGGGCCCTGGAAGAGGGACTCCACCAACCATATCCAAACAACCTCTACTACAATAAACGTTTACTCTCCCTCTCTTCACATGGTGATTCACAGCAGTCTAAAAATTTCATATATGTGAGCCAGTCTGTGGAACTCTCGTCACGCGAAGATATCGATTCTACAATTTTAGTTAAGGAGCTGACGAAGATACAGGCATGACCTTTGCGGTGGCTGAGCTGGGAAAACTAAGCCGAATGTCAGAAATTTTGTTGTATGGCGATCTGCATATCTAGATCTGTCGGTGACTTGTGAACGCCGCGGGACATATTCTCACGTGATCCAGAGACTTTCTTTCGGGCACCGTATTGTGCGTATTTTTTTTTTCGCACAGGAAAGGAAGACCTCACATGCAGGTCGTCGAACACCATCTCAATCTGAACCCTCGAACTGGCGAGATAAGAAAAACTTGGCCTGCAATTTCTATTGTTTTATTCTTTCATTATATTGCACAAATACATACAAAATATAATACGAAAATGCTTCTTCAAAAGCTTGTCGTGATACAGTAGGGCCAAAAATATTCTTGAGCTACCGGTGAACGGCAAAAGTATGGTTAACGAGTGCAAATTTTTGCGCAGGTTGGTTTGTTGGATTATTCAGTTCATAGTGCTGGATTCACACAGACAAGAACGACGACAAGGCGTGCACTTGATTGATTTTTGGTGCTTGGTTTGCCTAGATTAATGCGTATTCTTCAGATGCACTTCTATGCAGATAAAAAAAAGAGCTTGCTTAAGCAAAAACAATTTTCGCAATCGTGAGAATACGATCACCAATAGCGCTAAAAACAGAACTACGAAGAGGATAGCAATAGGGGCTTGTTGGTACGGCATATCTTATTTTGTTATAGCGCAAGCTTGACACGGACAACAGAAGGCAACAGCACTGTGCGTGTCAGATGTGCCTTCTGTTGTCCGTGTCAAGCTTGCGTTGCAACAAAATCAGAACTACGAAGCCGGCGATTTATATCGCCAACACATTTGCTGCTGTTAATGAACGACAGTTTTGTGGATATAACTGCTGAAGAAGTAAATAAATTCAGCTAAATTTAAAGGCACAAGCTAGCACTTCGATTTGTCTAGGGTCTGTGTATGTATTTGTTTGGTCCACAAAAATTTGGATGACACTTTAGCTTCGTCTTTAAGAGTGGAATGCGATAGCATTTAAAGATCCCTGACAGCGTGTCATGATTACCGGCAACTGCCGCGTATGTAACCGTAATATTTTCCTGGAAATGATGACGGCGAAAGCTACGCACGAAGGCCAGCCTTCTGGGGCGCGCCGCTCCTACTAAGACAGACCTCAAACGGCAGCTGGATAAGGGGTGTGTGTTTGAATTTCCGTGCAACAGGAGCATGTTACCTCGTATATTAAATTTCAATGCTGCGCTATCATGTCTTCAGGTTGTGTGTACGCTGCACTTTATGAATTTTCTGACGCGTTTTAATGTGATAAATTCAAGTATTTCAGTAACGCCTGTGCGCCAAGCGGAGGGCCCGCGTGGATCGAGATGCGTGGTTTGGGATGATTTTTCTGATACGGACAACGTCGACCGCCGACGCCGGATTTCTGCGACACGGTGTCCTTAACGCTCTCGCGTTAATATTGTTGAGCTTCCCGTAATAGCTTTAAGCACTCTCTCTGCGCCTGCAAGCGATGAGCAATCCTGGTGAAAAGTAACTTCGAGAAAACGTTGTGTATCATCAAATGTGTCGTCAGGTTGGCCTTACCAACAAACGCAAATCGCTATAAAGTACTCTGCAATGAAATTCTCCGCCCTATTTCCGGCCACCTGTAGTGCCTCAACGGGGACGCCTTTAATTTATGGGTGCGTATATTTTTGCATTACAATCGTCCCGAGGCCCTGAGTGCCTTTTCCCTCTTTGTGGTGTACATGTTAATAACTTCAGTTGGCATAAGTCAATATCTTTACATCGAACGCGTGCCAAAACCCCCGAATTGTTCGGACTCCCCCTGGGCTCAGCAGGTGGCTTGCGCAGTGCAATTTCCGCCAACGTCCTTCGCAAGCACCGAATCGAGGCTGTTCCACTGTCAGGGATATTCTTAACTATCTCCATTTAGCAGCGCTTTTCAATTTCTAAACCACGCATATAGAACAAATCATTCTATACCTCACCGCGGCGCAGACGGCCAATACAACAACGAAAAGCCCCTCGAGGCTTAACCACTCCTTATAGCCCTATTTTGAAGCACTTTTGCTGCTTTATGTATAGGCCTTTTTGGAATATAAGCGCCACTACCAACAATCTGTCGGTACTTTGATAACATCGTAACCGCCTTCACGAGACGACAATAACTCTCCAAAGAGCCGAAGCAATAACGTGCTCGGCTTAACCGCGGCGCCAGGGATCCTAGTCGGGAAAGCGAGCCGTGTGAAGCAAGATGGTGCAGGGCGCCGCCCACAGGAGAGTCAAATACAAGGGCGAATTTTTTTTTATTCAGATAGCCTAAAGGCCCTTACGGGTATTACATAGGGGGTGGGGGTAACAACACAATATTTCAAGCACAATTTGGGGGCAAGGCAATATAGAACTCCGTAGTATAGATCCCGGAATACAAAAAAAATAAAGAAACAGAAAATAAAGAAATGCAGAGATGATGACAAAAAAAAAAGCACTCGGTACAAAGCATGTAAATGCACTTACAATGCGTAAAAGGCACAAAATTCTGTTTTCACTCGACATGTGTATTTTAACTGCGCTTCAAATAACTTGAAAATGAGTCATGATCATGTATAGAAGCGCTCGCAATAAAGAGATTGTCGCTATTGTGCACCTTCATAGGAGTGTTACTGATAACATGACCGCCGCGATCGCTTGCAGTGTAACACAAAGTGCAATAAATTACAAGTTATCCTAAAGCACATCCAGTGTCGATCTGGCACACTTTAGGATGACTATATACTACCATAAAATGCAAAAATTGCTATATGTGGAGCACACCACTCCTGCTTGTACAAGTACACGCACAGGCACAAGTAAATTTTGCACTTTCCGCATATGTATCTTTTCTTGCACCTGCATTGCAACATTTAACGCCTTTGTGGCAAAGGCGCATACTCGCGGGGAAAATGACTGATCTGGTCGTAACTGATATCGTCGCCAGCTAAGCTTGCTTTCAAAGGTGGTCTACGGTTTGCTGAAGCAGGAACTCCTGTGTGCTCCACAGACGCTTGACCTTCCCTAGACGCTGTCCTTACTTCAGCGCTGATCACTCCTGTTAACAATGGCCGCTTAAAAGTATTACACCACGATGTCAGTGAAGTGGAAAATTACTCTTCTGTACCATTATTTTGTCTGCAGATGTATTGTGTAGAGTAGAATGAGCATGTCACCCTTTTCCACGCCACCCATGTTGTCATCGGAAATCGTAATGAGGGCAGGGCATTAAACCTCGACCTGATGCACGTTTTTCTGTCGTAGTGCTTCACCTTCACAAGTGGATAAATGCCACGCGCATTCGATCCCGTTAATGACGAGCTTGCTATTATACCACTCGCACACAATGATGTGTTCTTTGCCTACCTTGTAATCGAAAGAACCTCTGTCCTGTTCTTATGCTCATTTTTTTCTCCATTGTGCATTATCCGTTGTGCATGTGGCATGCTGAATTTTTCTTTGAGGCGAGTCGGAAGCTCTGCCGTTGCAAACTGATTGTCCAACAGAAATGCTGACAGGTGAGAGAGAGAGAAACAACTTCATGTAGTCGCCTGCAGAACGGCAACATGACTAAATGGCGCCGTGACGCGGGCCCTGACGTCTTCTCAGCGGGTGGTCTCTACTCAAATCCAGCGCGTGTTACACCCGCGTTCAGTCGCCCTGAGGGGCAACGTTCCGTCGGTTTCTCTCGGCCTTTGTCTTTCAAGAGCCGCCGAGACCTGCTGGACGGCCCAGGTTTGGCTTTCGTGGTCGTAGCATTCCGCCGCAGCCGCGAGTCGCGGCGGAATCGTTGTACTTGTCGAAGCTTCGTCGGGGAACTTGATGCAATCCCATAGGACGTGCGTCAGGGTGGCCCTCTCCCGCAGGCACACGCGGCACACATCACTCACATATAATTTCGGGTATAGATGAGTTATTAACAGTGGAGTGGGTAAGGAACCAGTTTGCAATTGTCTGAACAGCACCGCCTCCGCTCGGCTCAGCCCCGGGTGCGGGGGTGGGAAAGTCCTTCGAGCGATGCGGTGGAACTGTGTAAGTTCGTTGAACGTCGTCATGCGGTCCTTGGCACTACACCACGTTGGACGGTCGGTTGCAGCGGTACATTTCTGGGAAGACACAGCACCACTCGACCCAACTAACTAATTGTTTGCTGCGCATCAGGTGGGTCAGTCCTCAAATTGCCACTTTTTTTAGAACAGACCAGGCCAAACCCCGACCTTGTGGCACCATTTCTTGGGTTTCTTTGACATGTAGGCTTTGAAAGGGCGTTTCCCTTTGAATGGGAGTATTAGTTCATCAACGGCCTGGCAAGTCTCTAGCTAAGCGACACTTCTGAATGCTGAGTTTAGCTTTTCAATCACTGACCGAATCTTTTGAAGATGATTAAAGCCTTCATCACCCAGAGCGGAATAATTTAGGTGGAGGACAGATAGTATACCTTCCCAAAGATTTACGGTCATGGCATTAGCAATAGCAAGGTATTGTGTTGGGTGGCCAATAAGTGCGCCTGAACGAGATGTCCACAACCAATATGTGCATTATCTGCCAAGAACACTTCCATACTATCTTCATTTTTGGGCGATTCTCTGTGCGGTATCTGTTCGAATCAAACTTCAGCAGCTCGATAAGGTATTCACCAAACCTGATATGAAAAAGACTCAGAGGAGTTATTCCGCTCATTACTGCAGCTCTAGGTGTAAGCCTATTGAGCACCTTCATGCCAGGAGGTGTGTCCCTACTGTAACAGCACGACCTCTTTGGATTGCGTTTTTGAATTCAGCCTTACTTTCTCATGCCCTATTCCTTCACATCGTTTTCACTGCCGCTGTCCCTCTTCGCATCGCTGTGCTTCGCAATGTCACTGCATCCGTCCTAACAACTTCATTACCATCATCCTCAGTCTGCAGTTGTTCATCATCACTGCTGGACGGTACACCTTCCTCATGAAACGCGCGTGTTGGAGCTTTCGACCACGGATTATGCAATAAACGCCAATTTATGCCTTGTTCAACGTTTTATTTTTAGTAGCTGGCGGCATTCTGGAACAAGAACAGTATGTCTGTCAGAAAATGAAAGAAATAGAAATATCGCACGCGAAAGTAAGAGGCCGGGCTGTAGCGTCCACTACAGTGGACAAGTTACAGAATGCAACCTAAAGACTGAGCTTAGCATTGCCCGATAACAAGAACTACAGTAATGGTACGGGGAAGGCTCTTGTATCAGATTCAAGCAAATTCATCTATCAAACTTGCTGCCACGCAAGTTATAAGCCGAAGACTGGAGACAAATGTTACCTATATCTGCCGGAACAAGAGCCTGCCATTTCTGAAGCGGTGTTGGGGGGAAACGATTGGTGGCGCCACCTAGCATAGAGAATTGAAAGTTGTTTTGCCCACTGAAATTGCCTTTACGCATATGGGCTTCCCCTACTGTAGGAAACTTGCCCCTAATGTAGCAGCAATTTGCCAACTGTAGTGGGCAGCATTCAACAAAAAAGAACCCCAGGTTGAAAAAGTAGTAGTTCAGGGTCCCACATTACGGCGCGCCTCCCCACGCTTCCGCCACGTCAAACGCCATCATTCAGTCTATTTCTTTTTCATTGTTTTCCCTCTGAACAAGCAGAACTAAAAGTAGTATAAATATTAAAATGACATGTAATGTGGTCCACAATATAGGACACGTGCATCGAAAGTTAAGGTGTACTGGTTAATTACACCATTCTAGGAAATTACTTGCACAAGCACCCCGAAATTTACAAGCGTATATTACAAGCCGAACAGAGAGCTTTCCCAACGTTCTCAAAGAAAGAAAAACACGAAACAACGCAGAAAGTTAGATGGGCTATATAGATAATCTCAAGCGTGATACGTGCGCAAGGTGTAAACATCTTAAGTTGACTGCAGGCTGTGCAAAAAGTTATCAAGCAATTGTTCGAAACCGTCATACCGCCGTTACACCAGCTGTGATTCCAAATGTTTCGGGAAAGCGGCACAACACACCTAGTTTGCGTTTAGTTGAAGTGCGTGCCATTTAGCTATAATGCGTGGCAAAGATTTGGCGTTTTTGGCCTAATTAGGATCGTTGCAAATGATTACTTAACTGTCGTTCTCTCTTCATCTTAATGCGCTATATGAAATTTATAGCTGTTTTTAGCGATGTCCTCCGTAAACTGAAAAAGAAAGCACTTTAAATATATCTGTTGAAAATGTGTGAGACGTTATACGTGACGTGTAGACAAAGGTCTGAAGGCGTAGGCTAATTGCGGCTTTCGCAATAATCTGTGTGCGCCTGGTCAAAAAATAACCATACTCGAACCAGTATTAAACTTTGTGGCGTCGTGGTGGGCTCGTGCGAAAACTTCGAGAGGCGTCACCACAGGCTTTTCGTTTTTTGATCAATTTCTGGATTGCTGAGCTTCTTTTCAAGTAACTTGTTTTTGTGGAAAAGGGTTCTAATAAACACGTGTAATATATTTTTTCTGTTGATATCTCTTTAAGGACCTTCAACGGCGTATTTTCGCATAAGCTCAATGGCGGCGTTGTGCAAGATGTCGTCCGCCCTGTAACCGGTGACAAAATCCAGGTGGCGGAAAGTAGGCACCGGAACCACGTGCTCGAAGATGACATTTTTGCCGAGCCTGTCAACCAGGTCTGCGACGTCGGCTGGGGTCGCCACCGTGTCTCCTGGCACCGGGAACAAAGCAATTGGCACTCTTATGCGCTCCAACGGGTACGGTTGTGGCTTTGCTTGCGTATTAGATTATCGGATACAAAGAGTAGTGCAATGACAGGAAAAAGTATGATGCACTCGAATTTACGCAACGCTACGGAAAGCCCATGCGTGTTTGTGAAAAACTTGTATAAGTTTCTGCAGAACTACCTTGCCAGAAACTGGTCTTCCACGTTAACGTAGCATACTATGATAATAATGCGAAATCTAACTTGCTCGCGCGTGCCAACTTCATGCAAATTCTGCAAAGTAGAGCTTGGATAAAATATTTGGCAGATTCGTTCTACGTAAGCGACTAAGCGTATTAAGTTATGCAACACAATATTAAAAATTACCCTGCATAGAGGAATTTAAAACCTGAAGTTCGCATAATATGTGAGTGGCGCCGATCAATCCTACAGTAATATTATGATGCCATCATCAATGGTTTTTCCTGCGCATCAAAGTTTGATCAGAAAAATTCGGTCATATTCTTCCACGTCTTGCAGTTCTGCGTCCTAAACATTAAAGAAAGGAAAGGCGTATATTTGCTCCGCAATAGCTGGCAAGGCCCCAACAAGGAGACAGCCTCAAACCTTCACAGAAAAGAATCAAGCTGTCCTATGAGAAAGATACGGAATTATACATACACATTCAAGATATGGATTATAACCCATACGTTGGAGGTATTCTCTTGTGCAGTAGAGATCGCTGTCGCGACAACGGATGAACATCGTTTCGTATCGTTGGGGGCATTTTTGAAGAAAGTGTTACTCAAAAGGCGACTATTTCAAATAGCATCTTAGAGTTCCAGAAGACCATCACTTAATATGTAAGGATGCGTTTTGGCTCATGGTATAAATGAGCTTTGCTACGTAGGTGCGCCTGAAAGAAAAACTAGGTAGACTGTGACAGCACGGTGACCTTGGCACTCAATCTGGCAACAAAGAACAGCTATACCAAAAAAAAAACTGAGCACAGGTCTCAGTGGCTAGTACAGAGACGTGACTCTGAGTGCCTGTTTCATCAAACGCATTGCTGGACCTCTAGGTATGTTTGGGATTCATGTGCACATGGGGAAGGGCGAGCGGGTCAGACGAGTTCTCGTATCATTCGTATTGCTGAAGCTAAGCCATAAGTAAGCTGCGAATGTTCCTCACAGTTCCGCTGTCGAATAGGACTGTCGTTCCTATGAACACTCTAAGATTTAATTATTAATTGTTGTAGTAATGTGATGCAGATCTAACTCAAAACTTGAAATACGTGTGAACTGGCATATAAATGCTATACAACAGATCATCTTCGACAATGAAGTTTGCAGCATAGTGTTTACGTGCCTTGCTTTACAATATGGCCCGAGGAAGTAACCGCCATCACGCGACTCGGGTCACCCACATGCCCAAGGATCTCACTGCTTACGATATCTGCCTCACTTTTCATGGCAACTTTTCCAGATACGCCAAATTTTTCTACTGCCCTTACTCGGACATTGGCCCATTTCATACTTGGGAAGAAGCCGACGGAGCCGAGACGCAAAACCAGAACCCGAGAACGGGGGTGGCGGTGGCGCGGTGGCGCATGGATGTATGGATGCATGTTATGAGCACCCCCTTTGGGACGCTCATAACATCCAGCAGCAGCAGTAGCAGCAGTAGCGCAGCCAGCGGCTGCTGCTGTGGCGGTGGCGGTGGCAGCAGAAGCAGCAGCAGAAGCAGCAGCCGGCGCCTCCTCAAGGGTCAGTAAAGCCCCGGGGGGTTCGTAAAGAGGGCATAGCTGGAATATCCGCGGTAATAGCATTCACTTGACATCTGTCCTTATGGACAGCCTACGCTTCTATTGACTTTCGGCGAGTGTGCTGCCGCACTACGACAAAATTTTGGTGGGAAGCCAGGCTGAAAATTTTTGCCGTTACAATTCTCAGAATCGTGAATGATGCTGGTTCGGTTATAGGACTGCTCAAATCGGTAATAAAATTGAACGTTTATTACCTGGCCATATCGTCGACGATTTTCCAATTTTCCGTAGTCGTACATTACCAGGTTTTTCGCCTCATAAATCTATAAAAAACATTCATCCTGATTGGAAACTGGCAGTGCGTAGGCACACTTAAAATGTGCTCAGGAACATTGCTTCGAATCATAACCACATTGTTGAAATAGAGCTTCAATGAATGTTCGCATCTGAAATCAGTGTTACTAGTAAGTACATGGGGTAACGTCGGCAGAGGCTATGGTGGACGAAGGGCACATACATGCTACCATGGGTGTTCAGTTCCATCAATTTGTTTCCTAGAAAGTGGAAGAACTGTAAGCGTTAATTATATAAATGCACACGTTCCTAAAAAGCGGCACATCAGATTCATCAATGTGAAGTATTCTGCAGTGACCACCAATTAAAAATACGCGGAGGTGAGTACATCTTTCCACAACAATGACTATAAAAGCACAGAATAAACCTTGTTGGAGTACCCATTTTCATAGCAGATTGCGTGACGATGCCACTGAACTGATGCCCGATTGGGATAGCGAAACGTGCTTTCGAGTAGGTGGTCAAACGACAATCGATGAAAATGTGCCCATTAGCGAATTCCAGGTTGGAATATGACGAGAACATATGCGTATTCCTTCAGGAACTAAAATCAATACGGAGCGTTTGAGCTGTCTAAAATTTATGACTTTCTTTAAATAATAAATGGAACATAAAGTGACAAAATCTGCGACTCCGTTTGAAAGAGGAATCAGTGATAGCAACTGCAATATATTAGGCAATTTTGCGAAAGAAGGCTCATATTTTATGGGCCCTACAAATTTCAGTGAATTTTTACTTGCTAATTACGTAAACGTGGTGTCAGGAACGCACAGTCAATCATCAACAGGTCTCACTTGGCGACCAGAACAACTGTCTGCTACAACGCTGGCGTGCTAGAGAGCTCCGACAGCGGGGAGCGCGAGTACTACTCAGCGTTTGAAAGTAACCGTTTAGTGCTGTCACTTGCTTTCTCACTTCGATTGCGCAGCGTCTCCCGAATTCACATTACGCGACCACCAATAACAGGCACGTGGGAAGACAGGGCCCAAGAGGTCACCGGATATCTCGGCTCGCCCTTTCTTCCCTGGCGTCCGCAACCGAAGACCAACGAATGGCGCCAAGTCCTGCCTTTAAATGTGTCAACCAGGCCAGTAATGCTTTCAGTATTAATCCTTTAGGCTGGTGTTCGCCATCTGCATTTCTGCCTTCACCGAAAAACGCTATTCTCTAAGGCACACCAGCGAATTGTCGGAAATTGGGAATGAAGAGGATATTGCCACCACAGCAAAGGTGCCTGTCACTGAACAAATCAAAGTATCTTGACTTCAATTTTCCACGCTCTGAACAAACAGTCGTGACGTGCTTTAAATTCAAATTCAGGATAGAGTTCAAGGCACATTTACCTTACATTAAAAGTTGTTATGCGAATGGGCTTCACTTTTAACTTTGGAGGGCCAACTGAGCATACTTGCTATACATGTGCCACCCCGATTCAGCTTGCAATTACTGCGGATCGCCCCCTCGCAACACCTGACTGTTCGCAGCATTCGACTCATCTCAAGAAACGCCATGCAGACAGAACACGCACACCGACGTGAGTTTATTCTTCACGCAAGTACTATTGCTGAAACTTGCAAGGCGACGGCCGTGCCCAGCTAAGCCTACCTACGATTGCCGACCCCGCTGCCCGGGGCAACGCGCCTCGTGCCTCGAGATCCACGTGCACGCCGGGCCACCCGACAACGGCGTTTTAATGTCTTTTCTCTCTTCGAACGTAGCCGCAACCAAGCGTTATGGAAGTTGACCGAGCGAGCTCCATAGCAGGAATAACAAATAATGAAGCAGAGATAAACGACACGGAATCGACGTTCAGCAGCAACAGCGCAAAAACACTATGCAAGAGCGGACCGTGGGTGATGCTACAAGCGCGATATCAGAAGAAAGAATCCATTGCAACGTCGAATACGCAGAAGGAGTTCTCATACGAACACAGCAAGGCGCAGAACACGAATGATGGAAAACGGCAACAAGCTCTTTAAAAGCCATGGGGCCAAACCAACGCAAGCAAGCCACGTCCTCGCTGGCCAACGACTCCACCGCTACCAGAAAATCATTACAAGATTGTGTACAGACCTAAAGCCGGTGTGAAAGTATCAAACTGGAAAGGCGGAGTGATAGCAAGAGGATTAGCCCAAGCATGCGGAGTCACACCCCAGGAGCTCTACGCCAAAGTGATCATACAGACACAGTGGCAACAAAACTTAATTCTGGCAAATACCTAAGAAGAAGACTGCGCCCTTAAACTAGGGGAAATAACAAGCATGAAAGTAGGACACGCAACGTACGAAGTCACACCATATCTCAAGCCAATTCCGGGCACTGTACGTGGCGTTGTTCACGGAATAGAGGAAAGCACCACCGACGAACAGCTAGTAGATCTACTAGCAACGACCAACAATTGCAAAATCCTCTACGCTAGAATGGTGGGAAGATCGACGTCGGCAGTGATCACCTTCGAGGGCCCGCGTGTGCCGTTCTACATTAAAGTTGGATGTATGCTCACCCGCTGCAGACCCTACAGAAAGTCAGTCCAGTACTGCAGATCTTGCAGGGAGATCGAACAGAGACAAGACGTCTGCTCTAATCCAAACGACGAACTATGTGACAACTGCGTAGAACACAACGCTGATCCAAACAACCACCAATGCGAGGCGAAATGTAAGCTCTGCGGAATGCCCCATGAAACGGCGAGTAGAGACTGTCGAAGGAACCTGAAACCGGCCCCGCCACCGTTGAGTGTCAGGGAGCGGTTAAGATCGAGACAGAGAATATTCTGGTACCAGGCCAGCGTAGTAACTACCAACAACAACGAGCACATGATGACCATGTCACCATCGCCACAGTCACCGAATGAGACCGAACAGACAAAAGGTCTAGATCCAAGTCGTGACCGAGATTGAGGGAAAGAGAACAAAGCATCCCCCGGATACCGGCAACGGGCGTGGAACAAGACAACACCCCGCGCAAGGTAAGCTGGGTCAACGTCATCACAGGGCACAATCATACGTCGAGGGAAAATAATGGCGTTCAAAGCACAATACACTCGAGGTACGAGGACACGATAATGATTCTCCGAAGACACAACGATGAATTGAAGCGAGAGCTAGAACAGCAAAAGAACAAGACACAAGAGAAGAAAGCTAGCACTGAAAAACAGCTCGAATACCTCATGCGAGAAATAAAACAACTACGGAGTGAAAAGGGCCACCGCCCCCATCCTCAGCAACACAACCAAAGCCAGCAGCACTGTCGAACCAAGCGGTGATAACCCAGAACGACCACAAGACACTTGAAGACCGCATCAACGCCAGCGTGACCGCCATGATGGAAACCACAATGTCCACGGTAACCCAGGTTATGCAATACACGTTAACGCGGATGACACAGACTGGGTTCCAATCTCTCAAGAGCGAAATAGACAACCAGATTCAGGCCCTACGGAACAAAATGATTCAATCGGGAGAAAGTTTCAGTCAACGCATCGACATGCTAGAAGAAAGAGATAATACTCGCAAGAAGCCTAAGTACCCTGCGAGAGAAGTTAAGATCATGCAGACCCTAAGCGAACAAGATGGCGAGGCTAACTAAAGAGAAAGTTGACTACAAGCAACACCCACGGCTCAAAATTTGGCAATGGAAGTGTCATTCTATCCGAAGTAAGAGAAGCAACCTTGTACAATTCTGCACGCAGTTTAACCCGGACATTATAGCCTTACAAGAAATTGAAGCTGAAGACTTCAACGTCAGTGATAGCCTCACTCATGTCACCGACGGTAAGACGAGGACAGCAATCCTGAACAAGAAGGCCATCAACGCTCAACGACACTGACATCCAACGCCGTTTTGAACGCACCCTCGTCGAAATCGTACCCGAGAAAAAACAGCAGCAAAGCCTCTTTGTGTTAAACGTGTACAGCCCGCCAAAGGACCACCTAAAGGAGCTAGACAAGCTAATGCGAGAAGTGAAGAAGCTGAGCAAGCGTAACGGACTGATAGTCGTTGGTGATTTTAATGCTCCCCATGTGGCCTGGCGATATGCGGCCTCCAACAAAAAAGGAGATGTACACAACGTAGCCCAACAACACATCCTCACACCACTCAACGACCCGCACACACCCACGCGCATCGGCAACAGTGTATCTAGAAACACCAGCCCACACCTCACATTCGTACACGGACTCACACAGTATGAGTGGAGCTGTATGGACGAGAATCTGGGTAGCGACCATTATATAGTGCTTACGATCATCCCGTACCACAAAGCGACGAAGAAGATTGGAAAAGCCAAGATCATTGGCTGGCAGGCCTTTCGCAAAGACGAGAGCGCCATTAATGCGACGATAGACGACAAAGAAATATGGATCAGAGTCGTGGAAAGAGCCTAGAAGCATACGAAGACAATCCAGCTGTCGCAAGTCACCCCCGTGGTCGACCCCCACTTATTCTACCTGTGGGAGGCGCGGAGTGGACTCGCGAAACGCTGGCAGCGTAACAAATGCAACCGGAAGCTCAAAATTCGAACCTCTAAGCTGATCAAGGAAACGCAAGAGTACTCTGAACAACTTGAAAAACAGAACTGGCGCGAAACATGCAACAATCTTTAAGGGACCTTAAGCAGCAAGCGCACTTGGGCGGTACTCAAGACACTCCTATCAAAGAAGGAGAACAAGAACGCCGCAAAATAGAAAGTACAGATACTTATACAAAACCACCCGGGGAAAGAGGAAGACATCATCAAAGAAGTGAAGGAGAAGTTCCTCGGTACAGAGCGGAACATAACTATAGATTTGCACTTTGGCGAGTATCGAGGCAACCCAAATAAAGAACTGGATCGGCCCTTCACAGAAGCAGAAATCGAGAGGGCCTTGAGCAAGCTCACCCGCAACACGGCGCCGGGGTACGACAGAATAAACAACAAGACACTCCCGAACCTTGACGGACCTTCTGTAGACGCACCTTTAAAATACATCAACGAGTGCTGGGAACACGGTAAAGTACCAGCGGAATGGAAACATGCCGAGGTAACCATGATACCTAAACCCAACAAGCCCATCAGCGTGCAGAACCTTCGACCTATATCCCTCACGTCGTGTGCTGGAAAACTCGATGAGCACATGGTGCACAACCGCATGATCGAACATCTCGAAGAGAACGGACACGTCCCAAACACCATGTTCGGATTTAGAGCTCCCCTGTCCACACAAGACGTGTTACTGCGGATCAAAGAAAAAGACATCGACAAACTGGACACGCACAGCAAAAGAGCCATCCTCGCACTTGAAGTGAAAGGGGCTTCCGACAACGTGTCACACGAAGTCATACTGCATCATCATCATCATCATACTCATCATCATCATCATCATCATCAGCCTGGTTACGCCCACTGCAGGGCAAAGGCCTCTCCCATACTTCTCCAACTACCCCGGTCATGTACTAATTGTGGCCATGTTGTCCCTGCAAACTTCTTGATTTCATCCGCCCACCTAACTTTCTGCCGCCCTCTGCTACGCTTCCCTTCCCTTGGAATCCATCCCGTAACTCTTAATGACCACCGGTTATCTTCCCTCCTCATTACGCGTCCTGCCCATGCCCATTTCTTTTTCTTGATTTCAACTAAAATATCACTAACTCCCCTTTGTCCCCTCATCCAATCTGCTCTTTTCCTATCCCTTAAGGTTACACCTATCATTCTTCTTTCCATAGCCTGTTGCGTCGTCCTCAATTTAAGTAGAATCCTTTTCGTAAGCCTCCACGTTTCTGCCCCGTACGTGAGTACTGGTAAGACACAGCTGTTATAAACTTTTCTCTTGAGGGATAATGGCAACCTGCTGTTCATGATCTGAGAATGCCTGCCAAACGCACCCCAGCCCATTCTTAATCTTCTGCATATTTCAGTCTCATGATTCGGATCCGCAGTCACTACCTGTCCTAAGTAGATGTATTCCCTTACCACTTCCAGTGCCTCACTACCTATCGTAAACTGCTGTTCTCTTCCGAGACTGCTAAACATTACTTTAGTTTTCTGCAG
This sequence comes from Dermacentor variabilis, assembly GCF_050947875.1. Taxonomy (NCBI): domain Eukaryota; kingdom Metazoa; phylum Arthropoda; class Arachnida; order Ixodida; family Ixodidae; genus Dermacentor; species Dermacentor variabilis. The sequence goes on along the minus strand of NC_134578.1, from coordinate 31,209,237 downwards.
ATTAATTTTAGACCCACCCTTCGGCTTTGCCTCTCCAGGTCAGTGAGCATGCATTGCAGTTGGTCCCCTGAGTTACTAAGCAAGGCAATATCATCAGCGAATCGCAAGTTATTAAGGTATTCTCCATTAACTCTTATCCCCAATTCTTCCCAATCCAGGTCTCTGAATACCTCCTGTAAACACGCTGTGAATAGCATTGGAGAGATCGTATCTCCCTGCCTGACGCGTTTCTTTATTACTCAGCGACAAACACGTCGGTAATAGAATTTCACTGGCGGAAATTGTTTTAAAAAATCAGCAAGAAACGTTGGACTATAGTTTTGATCATCACACGTGTCGAACCAGGTTTCCTCATCGGGTTCTAGAGCGGGTGCTGGGTGTCCAGCCCCGCTCTAAAAGAGTCATGTACAACAGGGCATACACACATTAGCATTGCATACAGTTGGCGCTCCACAAATATTGTATCCGTTCATGCCGCAGCCAGAGAGATTCATGGTGCAACAATTTAGCCTTTCTTTACGGACAGATGAAAATTGTAGTGGTGTGTTCTGTGAATTATAGGTGCCAAAGAGAGAGAGAGGGGAAACAATTGAAGCGAAAGGCAGTGAGTTCAAGTTTAAAGGTCCGCTTGGCTACTCTGCACGGGGGTATGGGATAAAGGCCGTAAATGTCAGAAAAAAGATAAAGTAAAAATAAGAAACAAAGCACTCTTTCACACTTCTATAGATTTCGATCAGTCCCGTTTTTTTTTAAAGCGCACAATTAGTTTTAAAGTGATTCGGGCGTACATATTCGTGCTCCTACGTCATCGAACAGTCGACGAGACTGACAACCATCTCCTAATGGAAGCCAGAATTTTTGGACCCTGGTACTAGATGATATCGCTGCCAAAGTAAACCTGAAGCACGCACACGAGCAAATATTTAACTCGCGCACATGCTTCCGCGCACGCTTGCGGATCACCGCTGCGGCCACCATGATTCAATAGTTAACTTCGGTGCTTTCCACTACCTTTTGACGTGCATGTTAACTTTAGTTGCATCGTGTGCGCATACGTTTGCTTCGATAGGAGACCTGAAGCTGGAAGTACGCCTTTCACCAGCACCTAACACTCATCGCTCACAACTGGCATGATAACTTTTTCTTGCCCAGAGTACACGTCATTTGTCCTCGACATAATCTTATTACATATATATTATTACACAGTTGCATGTAGTGATGTCCACCGTGAACTGAACGAAGCAGCTTCTGTATATTTCTTGAAATTATGCGGGACGTTATAAGTGATGTGTAGAGAAAGCTCGATAGGCATTGGTTGACTGCGGCTTTCGCATTGATTTACGCACGCCAGGGCTCCAGATCGTGTGATTACGAGCTGTGGGAAATGCTGTGGGCTGCCCCGGAATATCTACAACTGCCACCAAAATCGCATTCAGTCAACATAAAAACAATACGACCAATGTGCTCATTAAGCAAAATCTGTACGGATGAATTACAATACTTGTAAAAGAAATTCCTGAAATGTTCAAAAGCGTTATAGGTGGGTAAGGTGTGTAATGAGCGAGTCACATGCTGGAAGCATTTTAATGTAAGTACCATAATTTCAGAAGCCGAAATACTCAACAGCTGCAAGGAAACACCTGGGCTGGAAATTTCGCTGCGATTCTTTAGGGTCACACTAGTCTGCTGTCTTTCATTTATTATTTACGAAAATAGCAGTTGAGAATGCCTGCCACGCCTTCAAGAAACTGTTTTACCGAGTCAGCAATTACGCCAACACTAGAGGCCGCCACCATCACCGTGCTCTTACGCTATGAACGGTACATGCGCCGAGCTTGTGCGTTTGAGTGCAAAACCAGCGAAGCCGCGCCACGTTGATATCGGTAGGCTCGCCGGCTGACCCCGGGCATGGTATACCGCTGCTGGCATCAGCGTTGTGCGGAAGTGCATTGTCCTTCGGGCTGAGCAGCTGTGCGCATGACACATCGCGGTTAGGCTGGGTAGAATATGGTGGTGTTGCAGGCATTGGGGGTTGGCTGTTGGCTACGCAAAGCGCAGGGCCTGCCGCGGTGTGCAGGTGTCGGCCTCGGCGCGTGGGAGCCGACTGCTAAAGCTGCTGCTCGAACATTCATGCGTGCTGTTCTCTTTTGTCTTTATTTTTACAGCAAAGCTGTGAATGCAACTGGAAAAGGCCGTAAAACGTTATCTACGAGCTTCCGCGGCGTCCGGAAGCAACGATATCATTCAACGGAATCATACAAACAGGGAATGGCAGCGCTTGCAAAGGATGAAGTGCGCCGAACAATACTCGGCCCGATGCCCCGTAGGACTAACGCGCGTATTCTTAAACCACCGTCGACTCGTAGTTCTTGCTCCGCTTCACCGAGCTGATTTAGCCGCCACCCTCCCGACGGAAGGAGACGCCGCTATTTTCGAGAATAGGCGCGGAATGTCAACGAACTGCACTGACGCTTCAGTCTAGGGGCAGCGTGGTGAAACACACTGAAATGAACAAATGCGCCGTCGCACAACACGCTGTGAGCCGCAGCGCCGGGTTTTCCCCTAGTGGTGTAAGTGAAAAAAGGAGCCAGTTTCGCCAGTGGAAACGTGCCGCGCCTTTGACAACTTCCCATTCTAGCCACCCCACCATGCTGCCCGAGCTGAAGGGGCAGTAAGCAAGGTAAATGTGCCTGGTAGCGAACCTTTCATAGAAGCCAATAAGTTCAAAACATGGCGCTACGTCGGCGGTTCATTGGGCTTAGCGCCACTTGTGTGAAGAGGGAACACTTCCGGCAGAAGAAAAAACAATGTGACGTCATATCCGTTAAAAAGGGAAGTGCTGTCATTTTTTTCTCAAAGGCGTGAAATTCGATTTAGTGGCCTGCCATTCGACTTAATGGGCGTTTCGAGCTTTCAGCACGGAACTCGCTTCAAGAAAAGGTCAGCCGTACAGGTGTCGAAACCGCATCCCTGAACAGAACGTACTTTCCTCGGAGGCCGACGGAAGCTTTAGGGGGTGAGTGCTGGTATTATAGTCGGACGCCAAGGACGTTGGCGTGCGTAGTTGCACGAAACCAACTAAAGTAAGGATTATCTGGCAGTCGTAACTCACTACTTTTGACTGAACAGGTTGAGGAAACATGAAGCTACCCACGTCTCCAAATTCAGACAAACGTCGACATGCAGAATAGCACAACGTGTGACGGAAACGTATTAGAACAGGCGAATTTTACGAACGCGCCTCTCTGCGCACTTCAAGAGCTACATTGCTTTGCAAGCGATTGCGGCGTCAACCCTCCGCTGAAGCCCTCTTTTCAGCCCCCTCTTACGATGGGCGCTGAAAAAAAAGGGATTTATTGATAATGATAAAATAAAATAGAGTTGTCTTTTCTTTGCTCGTCACGCCTATATATAATTGAATAAGAATTTTATTTTCGTGGAATGAATCTAACTGTATCTCGCTTTAATTAAATGAACGCTTTCTTTTTCTTTCCCAATGCTTGTTCCCTCCAAACATAGTCGCGCTTAAATCGCTGCTCCCATAACTACCCTCTCTGATGTCGGTGACAATTTGTTGTCAACCGCTTTTCGCCCGCAGCTTTGCGACCTATTTGGATCGACCTAACAGTGAACTTCGACATATCTCGATGTTGCTTGCGTTTGAATAAGCGCACCGTTTTATCGAAGCCCTTCGGTGACGCATGAATTGCTTTAAGCAGTCGAGGACGAGCCCGCGGCTATGCTGTTCTCGATACCACGACCGATGAAGACGGGTTGGTATGGGAACCTTCGTGCATTCCAGTATTGCTTGAACAATGCCCGCATCCGGTCTCAGAATGGATACGGAGAAGAGCGGTGCCTCATTCGCTTACACTCGACGTGATTGGAATCAGTCTCAACCTGTTCGCATATGTTGCGCGACGACACACGCAAGCGACACGTGCGAAGCTAGCGCAACACTGGGGTGGTTTATAAAAGATTTTACTTGTATGACAACGTATGGTGCTGTCAACACATCCACACGAAAATACTCCATCACGCCGCCGCACCCGACTCCAGCAGAACGGTACACACTAGACACCACATGCAGGCGCATTGCATACAGCGGCGTCATCGCAAATTTCGCATCTGTTCATGACGCAGCCCAAGAGATTCATAGTGTAACGACTTGGCGTTACTTTACGGTCACATAAATATCGAATTGTGGAATTCTGTCAAATAGTGGCGCCAAAACGAGACTGAAGCGCACCTAAAGGCTAAGTTTGCTATATATACACTTCACGCGATTCTGGGCTCGTTTTATGCGGTTCACCACTGCGGCCTCCAAGATATAGCAGTAAACATGCAGGCTTTTCGCGTGCTTTCGACGTGTGTGTTAGCTTTTGCTGCATCCTGTTTGCATTCGTTTGTTACGGCGGAAGACCTGAAGTTGGAAGCTCGTCTCCCACCTGTGAGTAAGGCTCATAGCTGAAAACTATGGCATGATGTATTTCTTTTTCAGGCATTCCGTATTGATCGGGTAGATTCTATTGGACCAGGTGCAACCTAGTTTAGTGGCGAGAGACACACTTGCGTTGGCTACATGCCGATGGAAAACAGCAATGCGAAGAAAACGCGTTGAGTGTTCGGAAAGAGGGAGAGAAAAAGAAGCAATCAATGAAAGGCAGGGAGGTTAACCAGGACTGATCCCGGTTGGCTACCCTACGCTGGGGTAAGGGGACAGGGGAGGAAAGATTAGGAGAAAAAGAAAAACTCCGCCATGGATATCACCGACGTGGTAACATTTTTCCGCTCTATATGCACTGACGGTCACTCAGTCCGTATCACGTAGTTTCCAAAATAGAATATGCTCGAGCTCTTGTCGCCTCTTCGGACACACTTTCGGTGCCAGATACGTTTTTTAACTGCGGGAGAACTTTATTACCCCTAGCTCAGTTACGACTTGAAATTCATTATTATGCTTTCTTGAAAAGCCCATGACCCCATGTCTGGAGCAGGGAATCTTTGCCACTAGCGACCACATACATCTAGTATGCGCTGTTTAAGGCGCTGTGTTATCGCTATTTCCTTGCACACTAAGGTATTTTAAGCAAAAGGCCCAATTCGCCTGCACAGTAAAATTGCTGAAGCGCGAACAAGTCATTTCTAAGGATTGTCAATAACCCACCCCCTCGTACTATGCAATAAGCTCACTCTGCTTGTGAACTTGCTCAACACTGAACTTATATCGAACAATATCACCCTAATAGGCCTACCGCCGCTACTCGATAACATCCCAGGAATCCGGCATGGCCTATATGCCGACGACATTACCATCTGGTCGTCCACAGGGTCCATCGGGGAAATGGAGAACCGCTTGCAGGAAGCTGCAGACGTGGTGAGCGACTATGCTAAGTCATGCGGGCTCAGCTGCGCCCCCCAAAAGTCGGAGCTACTCCTGGTCTCACCGCGCAAGAAGCACACATCCGACTCGCCCACTATCAACATACAACCGGAGGGACACACCATCGTTCCGTCTCAGAGCGTAAAGATATTGCGAATGGTTTTCCAGTCGGATCGCACCAATACAATATTAATTCAAAAGCTTAAGAATACAACAGCCCAAGTTACTCACATGATACGGCGAATAACAACCAAGACAAGAGGCATGGGGGAGGCGGACACGCTTCGGCTGGTCCAAGCCGTCGTCGTGTCTCGAATAACTTACGCTATTCCATACGCACTTCTCAACGCGACGGAACTCAAGAAAATCAACACAATGATCAGAAAGGCATATAAGCACGCGATGGGCCTGCCAATCAATACGTCCACAGAACGCCTACTGCGACTAGGTGCGCGCAACACGGCCGAGGATCTGATAGAGGCACATTTATCCCGTCAGCGAACAAGGCTGGCGGTTACGGAAGCGGGGAGGTCCATTCTCTTACGCCTGGGGCTTTCTGCTCCTCTTAGACACCCGCCGCTTCAGACTGCGAGCTTACCCCATGCCATCCGGAGCAACATCACCGTGCGTCCTCTACCTCGAAATATGCACCCAGTGCACCACGCAGAGCGAAGGGAGCCCCGCGCCCTGGCCATACACAAGCGATACGGGACTTTACCCTCCACAGCCTACACGGACGCGGCTTCTTACCCCAGACGCGCAGCCACAACAGCCACCGTAGTCGTCAACAAAGAACATCGTACCAGCATTTCGCTCACACGATACAATCCCCTCCAAGCCGAGGAAGCGGCCATAGCCCTCGCGCTCTCCCAAACAGAGGTTAAAGTCATAGTGGCCGACTCCCAACAGGCGTGCCGCAACTTTGCTAGCGGCAAAATTCATACCACTACGCTTCGGATCATCAATCAAAAGCCGCCAACGAGATCAGTCATGATCATCTGGGCGCCAGCTCATCAATGCATTCCTGGCAACGAGGTCGCCAACCACGTGGCTCGAGATCTGACCCACCGAGCCGACGCCGAGGAATCTGAACCCGAGCGCATGCACCCTTTAATCTCGTACCAAGACATCACACAATACTACAAGCTGACCAGCAGAACATATGCACCCCCACACAAGTCACTACCTAGAGAGCAGGAGCGATTCATCAGAGCTCTACAAGGTTAGTACATTCCCCCACACAACCAGAAATCACTTCATAACACCTACACAATTCTCTCCACAATGCTGCTTCTGTGCTGAGCCCGGGTCCCTCAGACAATAGTAGGGGGTTGCAGAGCGGCACCGCTAAATCCTCCGAACCTTTACCCCACTAACGAGCTTTGGGAGAGAGCCTTGGCCAGCTCCGAACTCAAGGATCAGCAACGGCTGATTGCGAGGGCCCAGGACGCGGCCCGAGCTCAAGGCATTCTGGAATGAGGACGCCTCTCCAAAGCTGCATTCACCCAATAAAAATGCTTATTATCTCTCTCTCTCTCGTCAATAACGGTTTTGCTACTTTCTTTACCGTCACTACTATGTGACAGTATATTTTGAATGTCTAATTTTCAGACGTAAAGAAGAAAATACTGTGATTATGTGGCAATTATAGTTGACATACGTACATTGACCTGAAATATGAGGGCTACAGGGTTACATTGACACAAGAAATGCTGGTTTGATAAATAACAGTAATCAGAACGTGTTTAGCTCTCTCTCTCTCTCTCTCTATATATATATATATATATATATATATATATATATATATATATATATATATATATATATATATATATATATAAATTTTGGTGTGAAATCATCGCTCTGCAGTCTTGGAGGCCCTTTTTACAACGAGCACGATATTTCAGCTAATATTTAAATCAATTGCACGTTATGTTTTTCTCTTTTTCGGGTGAGCTTTCTTTAGCACCAAACCATTGCTCCTAATTTATCTCTTAGCTCAGCACGCTCCTGCATGTATTTCTAATATCCAGAATGTTGTCACGGATGCAATAGCCAAGAAATGTTATGTAATCAGGCTGCACGCGTGAAGCGAATACTGGCATGCATTCTTGATAACATTTGAGCACCCGAGATTGCACTGCAATGTACGAGCATTTCAATGTGATGAATCAATGCCTTGAATCATAGATCAGATTCAGAGAAAGTACTACTTGGCGCGCAGCCATCGTTGTGCTTCGAGTGTATTTTTTTTTCAGCGCAAGCTGGTCTTATAGTAAGTTAGATTCATGACTCACTCTTTTGGAACTACCTTATACTTCACATCAGTACAACGTGACAGTACAGACTTGCTACATCTTCATTGAGTCAATACTGGCAAATGGACTAGGACTTGCGTGTGCGTTTACACATTTAACGCAGTCATGTAGTGTTCATATCTTATTTTTTTTAATTTAGGAGGTTGTAAAAGATAGCAACCTTATATGAACAGGAGATCTTAGGAATAAAGAAAGTTTAAATGCTTTTTAGTCAGCTTTCGGCTTATGGGAGCGAAGGAAATTTTAATAAATATATCGTTTTAATTAAAAGCCTATTCACTTGAAAACGCTTCATCTGACTTACCACACTGCAAGCTGATATCGACAGAAGGTGGTTCATATCGTGGGCTGCCGAACAAAGGGTCATTCAAAACGTTGTATTTCGGGAAGACGTGTTACCTTCCTGCCCTTTACACCAGTTCCCAAGCACGCATGAGACGAAAGGGCTGCGTAAAGAGCGTCGCTAGCAGGAGGTCGTGAGATCGAATCACTGCCACGGCGGCTGCATATCGATGGGGGCGCAATGTGAAAACACCCTTGTGCTTAGATCTAAGTGCCCGTTAAAGAACCCTAGGTAGTCCGAATTTCCGGAGTCGGCCACTACGGCGCGCCTCATAATCCGATTGTGGGTTTGACACGTACAGCCCCATAATCCTACCAACACTTCTGCCTCGATGCGATGTGTCATATGAGGCAGTGCCAGTGCTCAACCTTCTCGTAGGTTATGAACAATGGCGCACAACAACGCCTCAAGCAAACACATCGCCCTATATGTTCTGTGCACTACGCAGACAAACAACAGTGGTACAGACAAGGCAACATTTACCATCAACTCACTGCTCTCGTATTCTACCAAGCACTGAAGAAATGAAACATTCGCAGTCACCATCACCGCTCAATACCGTCAATCAAAACAAACAGCACAGAGAGCTTCGCTTACATCGATTCCCACGGTGCATGGGATCCGCATAATTTTCTAGACTGTCAAGTTATATGCTTAAGGATAGCACTCAATAATGTAATAGTTATTCGAAGTAAGAAAAAGCAGCTGTCGTGTCCACGGTAAATTCGGTTAAACACTTCGATCCGATGGCCGTTGCGTGATTGTCAACTTCTGTTGGAATGTAGCCGTCAAAATCGGCTACAACTGAGAATGAGTTCAGGAAGTTGATGAACGGCAACAAGGCAGAAGCTTGCAGGCAGCCTCAGGGAAATAACATTACTTTTTATGCAGCATGGTGCGGGGGCCGTGCTAGGCTTTCAACTTCTATCAAAAATCACCCAATATATCAACATAGGCCGATAAAAATGCTGGCATATTGCGACAGGTGAAATTGATGAAAATCGCGGGACAGCACGCACTTAAGCATACAGATAACCTAAAGATAAAGAGCCATAACGTACGTTGGCAGGGACAAATAAATTGGCTGCTCAAAGAGTTCTGCTGAAAACCACTTGTACAAAATAAGGTGAGAATGTCAGAAAGTGTTGAAGAGAAGCCCAGTAGGTCCTAGGCCGACGCAAACGCCCGACAACTATCGGATGACTGACTACATACACAAGCGAGATGCTTAATCGTCAGTCTTACAGGGTGAGTCGTCACAGGGTGAGGCATGGATATAAAATTTGGGACGCGGACTCCATAACATGAATTACAATGGACACTATGGTGTCATTCTTTGAAGGTTAATGCCGAATTTCGCACCTTCCTTGAACTGCCAACATTCCTTAATTGATTCCTAATGATTCCTTAATGACATTCTTAATAAGTGCGACGAGCTGTGCACGAGTCCTTCGAGGCGCAGCCTTTTTGACTTTCGATACCTGCTAGTCTGCATTGCGGCTATGTTATAAATGCAGAACGGCAACATAGTAGACAATACATAGGACAGACAAATCCTGCATGTGTTACTGCACAATAACCTTAAATAGTGGCCCTCTCTCACGCACGTGACTAACGGAGACAGGGCAGTGCTTTGTCGATTACATGCAAATACTCTATATGTCATGCCCAAAGGTGTACCTGGCCCGGCAACCAGTAAATGTGACGTGATATTGTGAGCAGCTTCTGCCATAGCTCTCTAATAAACGGCGACAGATAAGAAACTGTTCGCACAAGTATTGTGTCATACCTTTCGCCCTAAGGTGCAAAACAAACTTGTTCATGCGTCCATCCCAATATTTAAACACATATTTTCTCGACTTGCAGCAGCTGCGGTAGCCTATGAGCACGGAAAGCGAAAGTGTTATGGAAGTAATATGGAGTACCTTAACAAAACGAATAAATAAAAATCAAAAGCCGTTCACGACGGCGTTTCTCGTAGACGCTGCGCGACGTTGAGAAAGCTTAGCCCGGGCCTTTCATCTATATACATAGAAATTTAGAAATCATTGTTCCCGGCAACTACATCACTAACCTTGATTAGGATTGTTACATTTAAAATAAAAATTACAATATAGTAACTGTTGGCCGCGAATTTTTGATTTAGGTCGTTATTTCTTTTTTTTGTAAAAATTGGTAAAGATCGCATATTTTCAGAAAGCGAAACTATGTGTTACTCAGCGATCAAAACGGATATTACAATTTCGTAAATTGCACCTAGAAGTACATCTAAAGCGGAAGAAATTGATATACGTGAACCTCAAACGTACCACTAATTTATGAGAACTGCAGCGAAGCCCTTGTAAAGAATACAGCAAATTCACGTAAAATATAAATCGACATATCAAATTTGCCGGCTTTGGATGCTTTCATGGTTGCAGTTAACCGAACTGAGATATCTATTCTAGGTGCAGAGCTGCGAATCTGTAAGCGTCGTGCTTCTATTCTTTTTCAAGCATACTATTTTTTAAAATGCCGTTTTTGAACATCCAAAATTAATCTGAAATTCCATTTCCAACATTCTCTAGAATAAACAACTTCTTTCAAATGAAATAAATTTCATTAAAATCGGTCCATTGGTTATCTCAGGAAAGCGTTTCTTCATTTTACATGCATTTAAATAGGCCACGTCGGATTTAGGCCTCAGCTAAAGCTGCCGTGTAGTGCTTCAGACGATAATCCTAGCCCGTTGACTCCGAAGCATTAAACAATAAGAAAAAGGAGAATAAAAAGATCGTGGCTACCTTTTGGGAAGCCTCTGAAAAGCCTGAAATCAATCCCCGCTTGGTCTTCCTCGTGGCGACTAAATGTTCTTAGGATGCGAATTTCCAGCCGACGAATGGCCGCTCTTTATCAAGAACACTGATAACGCCAGCGAGGCAGGCTCTGTGGCGAAGTTCAATGCACAGGGTAGCTCTTAATTTTAATTTTTATTTTTATTTCATTGACCTCATCACCAGGACACCACGAGAAGTTTCAAATGTTCACGGTCAATACGCCACGTGGTGGATACGCAAGAAGACGCAATGTGGCCTAAAATGTCAAGAAGGCGAAAGAGCTTATTATTATCGTCAATGAAAGGCCTTATTCATAAAACTGATGTGCTCTTGAACTTCCATATCCTGTAACCCGATATAAAACATATAGGATCCCATATAAAAACCTGTTTCTCCTGGTGTCATATGATGCCATTGGGTATTGCGATAATGGGGAATACGGAATTCATTATAGTCGAGACGTGTATGTACACGCAGGTCTTCGTAATTCATGTAAGAGTTAAGTAGGCCGTCTCCTACCTAGTAAGCGTGAGTAATTGAGAGGCAGTTAAGATATTCTCAGAATCAAGAAGAAAAATCTATTCTCGGGTAATACTTGTTGGGGGGCTAGTTGGCGCTATAACCCTCTTCTGGAAATATTCTCGGGTAGCTTGCCTGAACATGAATAAGCGGCATATGTAGTGCGAAATCAGGTAACTGTCAAGGCAGACGAGTAAAAACAAGCTAAGGATGCTTCGCAGACATATAGAAAGATTATTGCGATTGCAGCACACGGCATAACAGTGAAGACATGGAGTGTACATGACTGGGTATTCAGGTAAGTTCTCGAGGGGAAAAATTCCATAGCTTCGTAGCGAAAAACACGAACGAAAGTACGCGGTAGTTGCTTCACATGCGCGAAACTTTGTATTGAATGGCCACTGGTCTGAACATATGGGAAATCTAACGGCAGTGCAATGTATCGTGTTCTCTGGTATCGTAAACAAGCTGATGCCCTCTGATTCGTTTATATATTTATATTTTTCCTTTCAAATAATTTACAGTGCGAACTGATCAAGTACTTCGGATATCCTTGTGTGACGACCTACGCCACCACGGAGGACGGCTACATACTTGAAGTATATAGAATCGCACACGGAATACAGGGCAATACTTCAGGTACCGCAAGTCAGAAAAACGACCGATTGCGTCGACCCCCTGTGCTCTTGGTGCCCCCCTTGCTGGCTGCTGTGGACGTGTACTTCTTCAACTTGCCAAGCCAGAGCCCAGGCAAGTACCATCAATAGTATCACTTGTATGAGCGTAAGAAATCTATGCCTTTTTTGAATACTTAAACTTGTTTTATACTATAATGCACTAAGAATTAAAAGGAACATATTTAAGATAACTTATGCCGGACGTTTAAGGTATGCAGAGCGTATAAAGCTGCATCAAGGTGAAACCGAAGTCTATGCCGTATTTTTTGGAACATTTACACTTGTTTCGTATTAGGAAAAGTACTTTCCCATGAAAAGTTGCATATGTCTTCAGCAGGATGCAAATCCATTAAGACTACTTTAGGTGTCGATGTCTATACAAAAGCACTCTTGTTTATTCATTTATTTATTTATTTATTTTCTTTGTGTTTTAGTTCGTTAGCCCTTCGTTCATTTATTCAATCTTACATATATACACTTCGCGGACCCCCTGGGGGGTCATAAATGGCGCAATGCATATGGGAACAGAAAAATGAAAATGTTGAAGTATTACGCGCATGAAAAATTATGCAGGAGCCATCAACAACAAGTGTAAATGTAAGCGAATATCCTCGATAAACAAAAGGATGAACCAACAAATGAACGATTGAGCAGCAAGGTGCCTGAATGTATTAGTAGGCGCAAACACAGGCATGAAGTTAAGCCCTTGTAGATGCGTTAAGCTCTTGACACTCGAAAAGTTATTCTTGTCATTTGTGTAACACAAGCGGTTTTGCACCTGCAAACCTCGTTTTACACGGATATAAATAAACACGTCTCATAAATCGTAGGAAGCTTATTGACTGAACAGCGAGGCAGATTCAGCAACGCGGATTTTTGCAAGCAACGCTTCAGCTGCTGGCTTTCAAATAATTGGGCATGGAGCAGAAATTTATATCATGGAAGTGCTATATGCTCGAAACATCCAAAATGACGCAAGAAAATGCACCCGTTCGCACATTTATCACGCTGTCTTTTCCCGCAGGCTACCTCTTCGCCGACAATGGTTTTGATGTTTGGGCCATGAGCATGAGAGAAAACAAGCCATACATAAGTCACAAGACACTTTCGCCAGACGAGCCCGAGTACTGGCAGTTCAGGTCATCAGTGCATTCTACTTTTGCATTCCAGGGTTTCCTTTTCTCTTGGATGTTCATATTTCAGGATTATCCACGCTTTGCTATAAATACGGCATCGCTCTGCATGTTTTCATGGCCCTTGGCCATGTGGCAAACGCATCAATTTACACCGTAATGGCGCAATAGACTCTAGTGTTAACGAGATTCTCTAATTATGGACATTATGTGTATGTTACGTGTCTATGGTACGTATCCTGGCTGACTTTTTATACATAATTTCATTCAGCTGCAACAGAATGCTGGGCGTGACGCCAGGTAAACATCTCGAATTTTCAGTTAAGAACCAGTTCCTCTGTCTCGCCCGCGAAAGAAGCTTATCGCTCTGCAGGGTAACTGGCTCTTTAGCATGCAGCTTCTTGATAGCATCGCTGAAAATCACTGCGTATGTTTTAAAGGGGTGCTGATTTTTGGACGAGTTGGTATTTTATATAATGATAGGTTGTGCTTCGAAGACAAGGACAAAGTGAGGCACAATAATGACGCATTCGCCTGTTGTTTTAAAAGCGCTTTCAATATTTCTGGTGGTCGTGTGAGACGAAAACGGAAGCTGTGTCACAGAAAGAAGTGAGTTTCGCAGCAATATTGCGGATTTCTTAGCACCGTAAGAATGAACTTACTGTCCCGTTACATTGTTAAAGGGCCTCTGAAGCTTCGAACAAGTGCACAGAAACGACCAGTCAAGTGCGCCTCACTGTGACCTTGTCCTATCTTGAGACGAATAAGCTAAACAATACCATCCTTCAAATCTTTCAAGATTGTACAGCGATAAGCATGAAGGTAGTGAGACGAATAAGCTAAACAATACCATCCTTCAAATCTTTCAAGATTGTACAGCGATAAGCATGAAGGTAGTGATAAGCTTCCGGTCATGATTTGGCAATTACTTCCGCACGCGCTCAAACCCATTTTTATTTTTTCGTAAATTTCCTGCTCCTTACTACGATCCTCTGTGACTGGAATCGGCCGAGGTAAACTTACCCCTGCGCCGATTCTATAGGTGAACTGTCGATCGTTGAATTCTTGGTGTCTTGTCAATCAATTGAACATTTCATTTTTCCCTCTGCATAATATTTTCAAACCTGCTCGCACATTTTCTTCGTTAAGACCTTTAATCATTTCTTGCAGTTTGTTCCCATCGTTGTTGAACAGGACAACATCACCGATAAACCGAAAGTTGCCGAGATATTGGCTGTTGATCCTCAATCCTAGTCCTTCCCCGCCTAATGGCGTGAACACTTCTAATCATTTTTTGAAAGGCACTGGAGGAATTGTGTCCCCTTGTATATATAGTATTCCAGTACAAAACGTGTCAAGTATAAGTATCTGTAGTTTTTGCAATATAATAACTACAAGCGCTGGAACGGCAATATGAAAATGTGTTTCGCCGCAGTTTCGATGAAATGGGGCGCTATGACGTTGCTGCCTGTATTGATCACGTTCTAAACGCAACTGGTGCCTCCAAGCTGACGGTCGTGGGGTTCTCTCAGGGAACCCTCGCGAATTTCATACTGCATTCTACAAGGCCAGAGTACAGCAAAAAGGTGAGAGGATTATCTACCATTTCTCTCCGCAAAATTGGTGCGTTATGGGCAGAGTCGCGAATATTGTAGTTACCACGGTAATACTTCCTTGTCATGTGGTAGCCGAAAGAACAGCTTTCTAGGAAAATTTCGTTCTAGCTTTATTGACATGTTTGGGGAAAGATGGCAATGAGTAAGCCTGTCGTACAGAAATCCAGTCGTAAGGTTCGTGTAAATACCAGTAATTCTAACGCAGGGAGCATAGGATTGACTCTGACCCGTGCGACTGCGAAGAGGGTGTTGATTCGTTTGACTCACATGTCGAAATGCATGGCGAGATACCCAACTTCTCGCTCCACGAGCTCAAAGAAACGCTTATGCACACGAAGCTTACGTTATGCTCTTTAAAAGCATGTAAGAAGTGCCATCTATTTGCTTCACTCTTCGTGGTATACCGAAAGCAGCATGCCAATACTTTGAGAAATGTTTAGGTGAAAGTCAAAGTTTTCTGCCAAAATGTGTCTGAAACGATCAAGTGCTTCCCTTGAGCAACTGTTGGATCACCCTGTATTCGAACGGATGATGTTCCCTGCTACACTTTCATGACAGCATTAATGTGGCTACAACAACGGCTGGCCATGCGAAGGCTCCTGTAGATGATTCTTGTTAGTGCGGCACTTTCAAGGGACCATGTTTCTGTCTGACCGTGTGCCCGCTAACTTAGGTCAGTGGATAGTGCACTGTCTGGTGGGTGAAACATCCGGCTGCTGTGCTGAGGGAACAGGGTTCTAAACGAACAACCCAAGTCAGTTGGACCACTGAGTATGCGTTACTGAGTCTGTGCCACTCTGCTGCTCTAAAGAAATCCTGCTGGCTTAGTATCGATGACAGCTTTCCAGCTCAATTGGATCGCCTTTTGGATGCGGATTATCCTACGCACATTCAAATGTCCGTAGCCAAATTTTCTCTGAAACAATCCCTTTCGCGTGAACATGCCAAAGCTGTGAACACTCCTAGGGTCCGAAGACAATTTGCTGTTGCACTATGCCTGCACAAAATTCTGCAAGGCTTGAACATGGTAGTAGAAAATGCAATATAGAAGTAATGTTTTCTGTCCTACGCAAATTTTCACGGCTGTGCAAGGTAGTAGAAAATGCAACATAAAAGAAATGCTTTCTGTCCTACGCAAATTGTCATGGCTGTGCAAAATCAGCAGCCCATGTGGCACAAATATGCAAGGCGCAACAAACGGAACCAAACTAGATATGGGACCTATACAGAGGTCATAGTATAACAAGTTCCTCTCTCCTGTGGCAAATACTACGTAAGGGAAACAGGTTGCAGCCTAAACGAAAGGCTAAGAGAACACAACATGGTAAAATAGGGTTGAGTACGTTAGCCAGTATTGAACCTCATACGCGCGGGTGACACCCGGTCCTTCAGAGTTCTGCGCGCACTTCTGACTAAAAAAGAGCTCTAACAAGACTGATAGTTGAATCAGCAAAAATTGATAGTATCGGTTCTCAGTGTGTCAGCATTCCTTCCCTATCTCTGTCGAAAAAAAAAGTTATCATTTCTAATTCTTGACCAGTCCGCACTTTTGTGTGTATATGCTGGCGCCTTGTTTCAAATAAATCGTTTCTTGAAGCTACCGCATGCGGTGTACTATTCTTTATTCCCTGCTTTTTTGCGCTTCAGTTACAATCAGTGAACCTAGTTCACGATAACTTGGCTTACTACCTGTGTGTCACAAGGTGACGCGTGCCACACTTCAATGAGCATCTTTCAAGCCTACTTGGGTCAATGGGTACGTGGCACAGGGAATGTGCCGCTTATCAATTAAGCTCTTTGACGCCATCTTGGGTGGCAGGTGATGTGCCACTGGGCATGTGGTGCACTTCAATGACAAAAAAAAATTCGGCAGGACCGATCTCACGATGACCGTCGATGGTAATGCGTTAGCATTGCATCAATATCGCGGCACAACGTATTGCCACAGTCGAAACGAGTTGCGCATGAGGTGTGTGCTGCAGCAGGACTCTGCTTTCGCGTTTCCCACAGTAGACTCGGCGCCATCCAACGCCGTCGCCGCGAAGCCTGCGATGGCATCCCAAATGGATGACGCAGCCGTGCAGGTAAATGCCGAGAAGCGCGTCATGTGACAACCAGGCTCCTTTCGCTCCCTCTTCTTTCTGGACACGCTGCGTCCCCTAGTGGCGCTGCCGAGAAGTCCACGCGTGTCCTCCGAGGCGAGAAGCGTGGCGGGCCGGTGCCTGTGAATGCTGAGAATTTCTCCCTCGCTTGCAGCAGATCCAGTCGCACATACTTAGTCACCCAAGTTGCCGAGACGTTCACTGAAGAGCGGCAAATACACAGTGCATTTGTCGCACAGCCTGCTACTGCGTCGGTTTGCTGTACTTGAGGAATTCTCATGACTTGCGTTCGATTACACTTAGGATCACAGAAACTTAAGGGAATTATTTTGTCATTGCAGGGCGGCGCGTTCCCAGTGGCACATACCTAGTCATCTAAGTTGACGTCAGAGACGTTCTCTGAAGAGCGTTACACACCTACAGGCGCATGCCCAGGGACCCAAGTTGGCATCAAATAGGTTCCAGCGGCGACCGAATGGCGCATGCGCAGAGGTCCACGTCGGCGTCAAAGAGGCTCCTTGTAGAGTGGTCCCTAGACAGTCCCGCATCTGCAGTGCCTATATCGGCGTGAAAGAGGTTCGTTGAAGAGAGGTCTCTATGTATACAGTGGCACATAGTTACCCGAGTTGATCTGACGGTTCGTATGAGAGGCGTGACGCTTCTCATAGCCTTTATAACTTGCTTTGGTACGTTAAAACAAACTGATATGATTTTCTTAAAAAGAAGCATTCCTCTTCGCAGGTCTCCCTTTTCATAGCGTACGGTCCTGTTGGAAATATCACTAACATCAGGCTTCCTGTCAAATTGGTCATGCCATTTGTTCCGACACTCATGGCAAGTTCTCATCAAATCCAATACCACCTGCTGTTTCTTTTTTCGCCTCTAACAGATTTCTTCAATGTCGCCTGAGATAAACAGCCCTGCTTGCACTTGTAGGATATATTTTGTAGAGTCAAAGTGTTTCTTAGTGAGAAATAAAAAAAAATATGTAAGAAACATTTGCTAAAACACTTTTTAAGTGTTTAGTCTATGACGTTAACACATGTTGAGAGCACGATATAGAAGCCAAGCAGTTGTGAAGTCATGCCCGCGAGTAATATAGCTATGACATGTGTAAAGTCGTGTAATTCTAGATAAGCGTCGATTCTTGGCCAGCATTGTAAAAAGGCAAATTGTATTTAAAAGTGGGCTTCCTATATAAAATACCTAACGATATATAAACGTTTTATTGCATTAGTGATGTAGCAACCTTCCTTATTGTCAGAAAATATGTGTCATTACAGGTGCTTACTCACCAGCGCAGCATATTTTCTTTATTGACCATTCCTGCGGGCAATAAATTGGGCCAATGACGAAGCGTGTACGGATTGCGGTTGTTGATGTTGTAGTACTCGTGATTGTAGTAGTAAAGTTGTGGCTGCTTCTGATATTGTTTGTGTAGTTATTACAGGCACACACCACTAAAAGGACGAGTAATCATATCAGCGGAGCGACGGCAGCTACATAACACCATGTTCTTTCGTATGTCTCTGCAGAAACTGGTCTACCCGTTCACGCAAGCAGGTTTTCTCGGCTCAACGAATGGTTTGCGGAAGCTGTTTACGATAGCGTGTAGCTTACTTGGAAGCTTGCACTGTGACGTTGGTTTCGTACTAACCAGCACTTCAAGCTCCGAGCAGTTAAATAAGGTAAGAGCAAAAAAAAAACACAAATGCTTGAAGTTGTTAAGGAAATGATGACACTCATTATTCGCTCAATTAAAGGGAGCATGAAAAATAGAAAAAGAGCCGGCGAATGTATTGTATAAAAACATTGAGTGCTTGATTGATATTGATTTCTCTTAGTCTCTTTTTTTTTAACAATCTGTCTCTCGCTCTTACTCTCTGTCTATTTTTGGCAGTCCACGATAGCATCCCTTTCCCGACATAGGGGATTTTACATGCAGCCTGGTGTATTACACTATTTCCCGTCAAGTCTATCTTATCAATGTCTATGAAGATATCTGTGGAGTCTCCTGATGTACCGTAGACGGCCATACTAGCTCCGTATGGATTTTTAATGTGTACGAGTGCCTCTTGGTCGACGCAGCGCAGCTCAAGCTGTCCTAAGGTTAACTGGCGAGTTGATACGCAGGGTGATCATTGTCCCTGCGTATATTGAGCACAATCCTTAGTGGAAGCTCCGTGCGCGACAAGCATGAACATCACGTGTGCGCTATTCCAACGTCTACAGCATTATACCCCGAATGGCGAACGCCAAATAAATGCGCATCCTGCTTGTCGTAGATGGCGTTACTTGGCCATCGTATCACTTTGCGACGAATTAAGCGTGTACCATCCCAAGCAGAAAGTCTTGGGGTACCGCCCAGGGCATTCTGCCATCCCGGGAGTACCACTATGAACGTGATTGAGTTCTTTATACCGGAAAGGAAAACAGGGAACTAGACAGCGAAATTATGGAATCTGAAGTGCGCGTTGTCCTAAACAACCTCAAAACTACAGCGGCGGCTGGCGAGGACCGCATCACCAATAAAATGCTACGGAACCTAGACGATCAGTCGGTTACCGAAATCACCAATCTTTTCAACATCCACTGGAAAGACGGAACTATACCCACCAGCTGGAAACATGCAAACGTAATTTTCCTACCCAAGCCAGGCAAGAAGCTGGAGCTACAGAATCTCCACCCTATCTCCTTAACCTCTTGCCTGAGGAAGGTTATGGAACACGTAATTTTTAACAGGCTAAACGAGTACACTGATATCAATGGACTGCTGCCTCATACGTTGATAGGCTTCAGATCAAATCTGTCAACTCAAGACATTATGCGACAAATTCAGCAAGATATCCTACACCCGGGCCTTATAAAAGCCACCCGTACAATTCTAGGTCTGGACGTGAGTAAAGCGTTTGATAATGTGTCACATTCTTCAATACTCACAAATCTAGCCCAAATGAATGTCGGGAAGCGCTATTATAGCTATATTACAAGCTTTCTCAAGGATCACACTGCAGAAATACATTTTGGGGACATTAAAAGCGGACAATTTCAATTAGGTACAAGGGGCACCCCTCAGGGTGCTGTCCTCTCCCCCTTCCTTTTCAACGTGACCATGCGAAACTTGCCTCCGTTACTGGAAAGGATCACGCATATCAAACACTCCATCTATGCCGGTGATATCACCATCTGGACCAATAACGGTTCCGATGGAGAAATCACGGAAGCATTACAAGCGGCCGTGGATACCGTACAAAATTTTGTGCGACAGAATGGTCTAGCGTGCTCGCCGACAAAGTCGGAGCTTCTCGTCATCCGAGATAAATCAACCAAACATGCCACCGAAAAGGACGCCACCTCACCTATACTAGTCAGTATGGAAGACGGCCCAGTTCCGCCCGTACTGACTATAAGAGTCCTGGGCATGCTAATTCAGTATAACACCCATAATTCTGAGGCGATTGTCCGATTACAGACGACAGCCCGCCAAATATGTGGCCTAATCAGACGAGTAGCCACACGACACTGCGGAGGCTGATATCTGCCATCTGACGCAGGCTTTCCTGATCAGTCGCATCGTTTATTCCTTCCCCTATTGCCACCTACGCCTTTCTGACAAGGAAAAGGTTAACAGCGTCATTCGCACAGCTCATAAAGCTGTATTCTTGGTCTCCCGAGGTATGCGAACACTGAACGATTACTTGAGCTAGGTATATACAATACCCTAGACGAACTCGTGAAGGCCCATAAAACAGCCCAACGTGAACGACTCTCCAGTACCGCAATTGGCAGGGTCATTCTAAGTAAACTTGGGCTGAATCCCGTTATGAATTCAGCAGGAAGAACATCATTACTCGGTGCGATCAAGCGCCGTTTGGTTATAAAACCGTTACCCAAGAACATGCTTCCTGGGAAACACGACAACAGAGGCGGTCTTCCAGAGCCAAGGCCCTTCAAGAAATGTACAAAAGCAACCAGCACACCGCTTATGTCATGCAGCAAAGCAAAATCACCAAACTTACGTAGTGAGCGTCGTGACCGGAGAGGGAGGTATCTTCAACGCCGCGACCATAAAAACAGCGTCCACCATGGATGCGGAACAGACTGCCATTGCTTTGGCCATCATGAATCCCTTCGTGCAAACTATCATAAGCGACTCCAAAAGGGCAATCTTCAACTTTCCGAGAGGCAGCATAAGCGTATGTGCAGAGCGACTCCTACGGGACATTACAAATGACAATACTGTTGAACTCGTATGGGTCCCTGCCCATTCGGGGAATCAAGGGAATGAGGAGGCGCACTGGGTAGCCCGAGGCCTAATCAACCGGGAGGCGTGCCCCTCAGACTCGGATCCCATGGATGAGGCACCGACGACATACCACGAGATAACAAACTACTACAAGCAAAAAAGGCGAATCTACCCGCCTCCAAACGCAACCCTCACACAAGCGCTAGCCTCGATCCTGCGTCGAATCCAAGCTACGTCGTTCCCGAGCCCACATTGGCTGGCCATAATTACCAACGGGCAATGGAACCCAATATTTCAAAACTGCACAAATCAGACATTGGCTACCCAAAATCACATTCTTTGGGGGTGCGAGGGCTTACCCTCTCCCAGGTCGCTCCTGCCAGCTCCCTAAGAACAGACGTGGGAGCAGCTGCTGAGAACGCCGAATGAAAAACTACAAAAAGCCCTCGTTGCCTTGGCCGAAAGGGTCGCTCCTCGTGAGGGGCCATCCTAGGACTCGGGCCTGCCACTGAGCAGAATCTCAATAAAGCTATCACCACCACCTGTTTCAGTTCTTGGGCTTCGTCGACTCCTCATGGCGCGTTGTCTCTCACTGAGCTGAACTTGTAGCTCCACTAACTCACCCGCAGACATAGGTCAATAGCCCGGGAACGAAGGCTACACGTGGGGATCGTTGGTGAGATCGCAGCGCACAACATTCGGCCTGGCGATCAACAACTGCTGTCGGCTTTGATGGGTGGCAGGGCACGAACGTTCACTCCCAGTTCCACCATCCAATTGAGCCCGGACAGCTTATTCAAGAAGATGAGGAGGAGGCCAAGGCGAGGAACGAGGACACTGGCCGTCATCAGCGATGTTGTGGTTCGCGACTAGCTGCTTGGAGGTGCGCATTTCCGTGCGTGGCGCAGGAACATATTGCGGTACTAGCATGTTTCTGACTCTGTGATAGTGCGGGAGTGGTGTCGACGCATGCGGGCGGCTCAGGCGCGGAGAGCACTGGCAGCGTTAATGCGTACAGACAGCAGTGACAAAAACATCAAGTTGCTCTATGAGTGCTCGTATCCACGAAATTGTTATTTTGTGTCGTGATTAGAAGCTATCAAGCTTTCAGTGCTTTAGGTCATTGAGGTAGGTACGCCAGCTATACGAGGGAAAGGTAGCTGCTGCACTTCGTGCTTACAGCACGAAGTGCAGCAGCTTCGTGCTTCGTGCTAACACTTCGTGCTTACAGGACCCTTTCAGTAATTTTGAAATCGAGAGAATTTATTTTGTGAGGAATAAGCTTCTCCAACTCTCTGCATTTCTCATCATTACTACCGTCCAGTGACTGAACTCGGTGAAAGCATGGGCAAGGTATCGTGAGTGCATATGATGAAGGGCCTAAATGCGTCCTTGGTATTCCCCTTCGAATACATTGTGAATGGTAAGAAACGTTACTATTGCACAGATAATTTTGTAACGAACTAATAATTCCCTTACGTTTCGTGCTCTTTTATCGTTACTTTTCATTGTATATGAGAAACAAATCGTAAATCTCCACGTTACATTCCATCATCTATCGAGGCAATGTGCAGTCATACTTATTTTGTTTCCTACAGACACGTATTCCGGTGTACCTGGGCCATTTTCCAATCGGCTCGAGCGTGCAGAACTTCCTGCATTTCTATCAGGTATGATGCGCCTACGATTTGACCCTTTACTTCCTTGCGCAGTTCAGCGAAGTCGATGATGGAACAAGACAGATGGCGCTACATTCGAACATAAGAAAGTCGCTGCATTTGTTCCGCATCTATGTAACTTTGCGCACAGCGACGTGACATCTCTAAACCTCGAGTACATGCATCCATGAAACGCGAATACTCAAGAGGCCAACTGCTTTTACTAACTAACCTTTCGTAGGTCACCACAAATATGTACAAGCGATAGCAGTGCTCACTTTGTTCCTTTTCGATCACAATGACATCGAGTATATTTAATTATTTACAAGCCTTAATCAAGGCTCTGGATTCCCACTGTAAGGTAGCCTCACTGAACGTTCTGCATATTCTATATTATTAGTGTAAACTCGCCCTCAAAGGTCTCCTGTTTGTCCCATATTTACACCGTACCCTTTTGGTTGCTCCCTTCCTTTCTTTGCTTCGTGGACCCATGGCGAGCGACATGGTCAGCTTTCCTAACCTAACCTGTTTCTCCCCTTTCAATGGAACGAATGCCTTTAAAAGCAGCTGCCGTTAATTGCACAGTAAAGCTGTCAGTACAGTTGCTGCACGGGTACATCTGTCAGCGGTGAACTAGGCAACTAAATCAAAAATATCACCGAATAAATGAGACAATGGGATCCCTCTTCATTTCAAGGAATGAACACCTGCAAGTCCCTCTTCATTTCAAGGAATGAACACCTACAAGTAAAGAAAAACAAAATACCTGGACTTTAACAAATAAGGAAACCTAGATGCAAACCTAGAGCCCCAAGTTTTAAATGTGGCCAAAGGCCAAAGGAAGAACACAGGTCTCTCATAGGCATTTTCTGGTATCCATTATGCGTGGCGACTGTGCGGTCCATTCTCTCTACGCTTGCCTCAAATCACCACCTTGGGAACTCTATGTCCTCGTATTTCGCTACATTGATTACAAGACTTGTAATTATTTCACTTATCAATCATTTGTTTTTGTTTTTTCAATTTGCATCTCCCGGTGGCACAAAATAATACGAAGTGAAACGATTTCTCTGCAGCATCAGTCACCTTACCTCAAACAACCTTTGTGCTCTGGAAAAAGATTACAGCATTCACTTCACTGACCGAAGGAAGATTTGGCAGAATGATGCTTAGGCATTAAACTTGTGGCAAAATCCGGAGACCTTATTTCAGCTCTCTTCTACGCGCAACTCCTAAACCATGTGCTCATTGAAGAAGAGAGAGACATGTCTGATTTCAGCTGTGTTACAGATATACAAAGCAAAGAACCTGGTGATGTATGACCACGGTGAAGAGGAGAACCGCCGGAGATACGGGCAGGTAAATCATATTGACATTAACCTGCCGGGTTAGTTCGAGTAACCCCTCCTTTTTGTGTGTGTGTGTGCGTGCAGTATAAATATCGGTACACGGCACTCTTCAGTTTCATGATATCGCAAAATATCTGTAGGCGCATCCTTCCTGCGCCTCCGCTAGACACCGGAGGGCATAGACAGAGACATCCCTTAATATGTGTCTATTGGGCTCAGTCACATCTGAAAGACAGTTTTCTAGAAAGAACTCTAGATCTACGCCTGTTGCGATCCCATGGGAACATTGGTTAGTACATGAATTTCTCTAATCCTTATCTTTACGACTTCAAAAGTGGCTTTATTTATTTTGCTTTGTTTGTTTGAATTTCTAACCATTCATTGTTTTCTAAGCACAACAAGATAATTAGATGTTGCACAAGCTAACCCTAATTTTGCTACTTTGCTCCCATTAGCGCCAACCATTCACTCCGGCCACATTCTTCTTTCCTCCTCTATTATTATCTTTTTATGGCTTTCATGCACTTGGTTGGCTGGACGGATGAGAATAAAGCAGAAAGAGATTTGTTGCATGCTATGGGTGGTATAAACCGGTGTGGTGAAGTGGTCAGAACGTTTCTGCCCTATCAGCAGAAATGCCACTGTTTCTTTTTGTTTGCTGCTTTCAGGTTTGTTTAACGCCTGCTACGTTATTGCGAATCGCTTAGTGCCTTGTAAATCTTTTACTTGTATAGCTAGGGCATCTCTGACTTTCTTTCAGAGTGCTCCATTGAAGTGGAGGGTGCTGCTTGTAGCACTCGCCAGGTCTCGTGGAGCACCTTACAGAAAGGTATTAGTTATAATTATAGGTCGGCAATATAAACAACTCACCCAGACTCCCTCAGAAAATATATATTTCACATAAGGTATGACTAGGACTCGTAAATCAGAGTCAAGCTGGCTGAATCGACTCACGACAAACGAGACTCAGCTGACCTACTGGGACACAAACTAACCAAAGGAAAATCAGCCAGACTTGCTCGAAGGCAGTTTGAGTAAGTCTATTCATGAGTGAGTTTGCGATTTTTTTTCCCGAAGTGCTTGACTTTTACGACTATATCAATTATATCGACACAGCAAGTGAACTTTCGTCCTAGCCGTCGCTGTCGTCACGACCGCGATGCTCCGTATAGAGTTCAATTGCGATAACATCCTATTACGCCCCACGCCGTGTGCCGTAGGCGCGAAGTAAAGCTTCCGAGGAGGAGCTGAGAATGATCGTGGCTTGACGCTCGCCGTCTTTCCGCACGTCCATTGTTGGTGGGTTTTTGATCGAGCGCGCGCTAGGGGGGCGGAGGGGGGGGGAGGTATTGAGCATGTGGTAACGTGATAAGCGCCCACTAGAAGGGGCAGGTGAGCGGGCTACTCCTCCTCAAGCCCGGTGCACGGTGCACTATGCACGGTGTCACTGTGCATAGCTGTCCTTGCGGCTGAGCGCATAAGCGGCTGGCACGCTGCACCTTGCAGGTAATGTCCAGTGGGTACAAAATCTAAGGACGAGGCGAGGTGGCTGGTGACTTTTTGCACATTGTATTTCCACGCGCACGGTGTTTGAGGTAGCACAATCTCAAGTTCCCGAGACGAGGTGACGCGAGGAGCATGATGAAACCTTCGCTCTCTGCGCTTTCGTGACCGCCAGTGCTCGCGATCATAAAATTATATCTGTTCAGGTTTGTCTGCGCGTGCGTGACGCCACGCTTGTTGATCTATTTCTAAGTGAATGTTAACGGCAATTTATATGGCCTATAAAACCACTCACCTTGACATTCGAGCAGTTGGACAATACATCGCTACCACCATCAATTCCTCCCCTTTAAGGCCAAAGTACAACATTTGTATTAAATTTGCTTTGTTGATTTTGCATTCCTACACGCAGGAAACTCCACCTCCATACCCTCTGGAACGCATAAGGGTACCTATAGCCCTGTTCTCGTCTCAAGGGGACATACTGGCTGACCAATCCGACGTGGCAGACCTTGCTTACAGACTCGGTTCCAACCTTGTGCTCAACTACATCGTTCCCCAGCCAAGTTTCTGCCACCAGGATTTTGTCGGCGGAAATAGGGCTAACGATATTCTGCATAACATTGCCATTGAACTCGCGAAGAAGTACTCTTCTCAGAACCCTTGAATCTCTAGAGTGTCAGTGAGTGTCGTTAAACCGCGCTTCTATAAACTGCAGATTCAAAAGCTCACGGGTACGACGTCAAAGTTTTACGGGATAAGAAATGAGAAAAAGAACGCAAAATTTGCGACAAATTTGTCACCATACCCACTTCAAAAATGCGCACCTACCAACGTTGTTTGTGAAACGAAATTCTCGCGACATGTTCTCGTGAGGTTACAGATTTCGACAGCGTCTGCTTAACGTTAGCGAAGTGTTTGTCAATAAAAATGATTGTAGATTGCGTTCAAAAACAGGGAAATAATCGTCGTTACAATTTCTTGGAACTCTTCTTGCGTGACAACTGCCTGTTCAAGCGATAATAAAGTTGAATCCCTCAGTCCGCTCTAACGCCGTCGGAGATCTACGCTGAGGCGGGAAATGTAGAACGTGTAAAAGATTGTTTGTCAGCTGCGGTTATAATCAACATTGCTAATAAGCTTTACAAAATATCCACCCTTTCTCTGTGTTCACCATTAGGATATCTGACGCCCGGTGCAGATCCTGCAGCAATCGCGAATTACAGCTATGCTGCGTGGCTGCGTCTTCATTATATGTTCCTGTGAATGCCCTGATCTCATGACATTGCCTAATAAACATTTTTTAGGCCTCTATTCGCCCTAATAAACCCGTGATTACACTGTCTGAGTGGCACGTAATCTTCGCAACTCTAATGTTTTACATTATTATCAGCAAGAATATCGGCTGCATCCGTTTTTTTTCTAATTCATATCGACATTTTCCTGTCCATTGAGATTGCACATACCCTTTTTCGTGCAATCGTTGGTTGCGCTGAACTTACTACCTTCTCAATTTTAATCGTTAACCTCTCAAGATTTAGTTCTAAAAACGGAGAGAAAGCAAGAAAAAAGGCAGGAGGGCAACCAGACGAACATCGATTTCGTTACCCTACACCGGGGGAAGGAAAAGGAGGAATAGCTCCACAAGTTAACATTAGAAGAATGCGGCGACCTTACACTTTTAATCCGTTAGCAATAAGAGTGTCAAAGCGGCAAAAATTTTATGTGTCTGAAGTGTGGGAACGCAGTCATGTTGTAGAGGCAGAGAGGGGATGGGAGAACTGTTTGCAAGCGTGTGTTCATATATACAGGAAGATCATCTTTAAGTTTTATGAAAATTTTAAAAATTGCCTGTTGCAGATAGCATAATTCTCCTCTTGAGCTGACTTATTCCAAAAGGCGCACAGTACTAGCCGGAGAAATAAAAATAATTCGAGAAAATAAGAAACTTCGCAAAAGCGCGATGTAGCTCTCGACTAATGCTCTTCACCTTTCATTCAGTGCGCATGCGCTCAAAAAGTGCAACAACGCGTTCAATGCCTTCGCCCTTGAAGGCGGTCCGAACCAGTGTACTGGTGACCTCTCTTAAGACAGAGGGCGATTGTGCACTGTAAGTAGTGCGGTTTAGAGCCGATAGTTAACTACTTGTGGCTTGCAGGCTAGTTTATGCGGATTTCGGTTTCTCAACAAACTGTTTATTGTGTGTTCTTTGTCCCCGGAAACGGCCGCAGCATGTGGCGAGCATTCGCAGTAGACGCGGGGGCAGAGTTCCTTGGGCTGTTCACAGGGCCCTTACTTTCCCGGTATGCTGATTATGTATTGCCACACGGCATTGACAAGTACACACTGGAGCCCCTGAACTTATCCAGGAGTTTGTAGGCCGACACCTCTTGTTCGCAGTCGCTGAATCGTTAGAATACAAGAGTCACTAGAGTGAAGAGATCTGCTTTTCCTCGTAGATCGGGAACCTTGAGTAAAATTTCCATTACGTCCAAATGCGGGACAACCGCCATGTTCCATCGAGCAAACCAGCTCTTGTTGCCTTGCGAAAGGCAACCAGCAAGAAGTCAATGAGTTCGGCTGGTGCTTCCCGACAGACTAAGTAAAAGACCGGCTCCCATAGACCCCAGGCGGCGTAGTTAGGCTTGGGTTCTTTCTCCCTGACGGCGAGCACCATCTGATCAACAACTTCATTAATATCGTCACGTCTCGTCAGATCTGCGATTGTCGCAGCTGTCTTCATCCAGTCGGCGACTTCCTGCTCCGTGAAGTCTTCGAGCGACTCGCGAGGCAGAAGGCTCAGCTGCTGACGGGTAGCCTCCATAGAACCGACGTCGGAGAGGATCCGTGTCCTGGTGAGTGGGTTAGGAACAAAAAGAAGATATGTAAGACATCGTCAGATTTATTAGACGCTGTAAATGCTGGGAGGATGGTAAAGCGGATGCCAGCGTGCGGGATTCCACAGCGTGGTATCCCCCCAGTGCGGATCCCACCCGGGATGGGAATCGATGTAAGAGAGGCTTATTGTGCTGTTTGCTTCTACTGAAAAAAATTGGTGATAATTTCCACAGCATACAAGAGTCATGAGGTGATCTTAAACGTTACCTTACATGCACCGCTTGTGTTTATCTACGTAAGTAACACACAGAACACACAGCGAGACGTGCTTGCTGAAGGCATTGTGAGACATTTGTCGTAGCCTCCGTGTCGGTTAGAACTGTCATTTTCGTTAACACGACGCATCGTATCGTGGCTGAAATTGGAGGAAGGCCACTTGCACAGTCTCGTCTTGACGTTACGGTACTCTAAGGCGGCTTTGCGTCTGTACGCCCTTTGTCGCTTGTTCGCGTACATTAACTTGCACGGTGTCTATTTCTCAGAGATAGCGAAAACTCATCGTACCGTACCTTGAATTCACATTCTTGCAGTTTATCTGCAACTGTTTCCATGTCCAGAAGCAGCGCTGACTTCGTTGAAGAAACCTCAAACGAGGCATGATTTCTGACGGCACTTTTCCTTTCTACCATGCTCCTCCCATGTATGTGAGTTGCCATGAGCGAAAGTAGTAAGGCTGTTAGAGCTCGTTTTGAGACCTTATTGGTTTCTACCCATTCGCTGCCTCTTCTGTTTATCTTCTCTCTCCTTCCTCTCTAGGCTGTAGTACGTAAGCACAAAGGTAAGCACTGCCACTTTTGCAGTGCTGCTGCTTGATGGGGGAAGAGGGTGTGACATGCATAAGTAGCTCCAGAGTGCATTGTGCCATTGTGCTGTAAAGCAGTTCCAGAAGGTTAGGGAGTTCCAGAGAGCTGTCCTTGGAAAAGACTAAGGAACCCAAAACAACACATAGTTTTTGAGTTTGCCTTTACGATTTGCCACACTTCTGCCATGCAGATATACACATTCTCAACCCCCCCCCCCCCCCGAAGCGTGCAAAATATTAGCATCAGCAGTAGATAAGTCAAAGGAAAAAGCAAAGAAAGCGTTGCTTTAAGAATCAAGGTGCGGAATTCGCATAAATTTTTATTGTAAGTGCTTATTGCAATTGGCCGGCCGCCATCGATGATAGTATGTCCAGTATCACTGAAAAATGACACTTGCTCTTACTTATAGATCTAGGGCCACAAAGTGTTTTGTTAATATAGGCGAAAGTCATCGTCGGAAAAGTTATACCCGAGAGCATTTGCCCATCAGCTTGCCTATGCGCCTATAACGATCCTTATAAGGGGTGGCGTGATCATACCTACGCCACTGCCATGGTCACTGCTGCGTCCAAAGGCACCCATGGTCAGGTTTATGAATGATGTTTATCAATGTATTAAATGTCGTGATAAAAAACTGTGTTATGGTTGTCGCGAATATTAAAGACGTCTGCATAAATAGTCTGTGCAGGAGTACGTTTATCTAGGTCAGTGACTTGTAGGGGACCCCGCTTTATGAGGAGGGAGATTTACAGGATAATAAATATGGATTAGAGTGCATAGGGCAGGCATAGCGAAATTATGACTGGGAGCTTACCACAGTCATTGAAAAGTGCACAATCATTGCATTCTACCAGTGCTAACATATGGGACAGAAACTTCTAGGATAACAAAGAAGCTCAATAGCAAGTTAAGGGCCCCGCAAATATCGATGGAAAAAAATTTACGCGTAAAATTATGACATACGAAGATAGCGGGTAGACCAGAGAACAGACGGCGAAAGCCGATATCCTTGTTGACATTAGGAGGGATAAATGGATCTGGACAGGCCATGTAATGCGTAAGGCAGATAACTGGCGGAGCGTAAATGTTACAGAAAGGGTGCCAGGAGAAGGGAAGTCGGTGACGGCAGAAAGTTAAGCAGGGCGATGAAATTAGAAAATTTGTGGATGCTAGTTGGAATTAGCTAGCGCACTTGAGACCGGGCAGCTGTAGATCGCTGGGAGAGGGCTTCGTCCCGTAGTGGAAATAAAAATAGGCTGATAATGATGGTGATAATGATGATGACATTGACAGCTAAGGGCATCGGATTCGTGCATGCTATTGTTGACATTGTCGAATGCAGTTATATTGTGAAATTCATAGTCCTCTCATCTGTGATTGGCTGGGAGCGCTGCCACACCTTCTCTGAGTGTATTAATATGTCAAGATAGCGCAATAATGCATCTGAGAAGCTCAGCAAGTGCGCGTCCCCATACGTCTCGTTTGATCTGCACAAGATTGCGAACGTCACCCTAGAAGTGAAACTAAAGATGGAGCTCACGAACTCGTGCCACTACCCTGGCCACCTTGCATCTGTTCCTTGCTGTAACCTCGTTATTTGCATGCATACCTATCGCTACTAGCAAACAAATGCACAGAAATTCAAATCGCGAGGAAGTGCGTTCTGGAAACATTTGATGTATCCAGAAGTCATTTGGGGACACAATACAATGAGCTTGAGATGCACGGTCTCACCTGTATGCAGTGGGCTCCACGGTGGCGACGTACACACCCTTGTCGCCGCATTCCCTGCGCAGTCCATCAGCCAGCGAGATGACTGCGTGCTTTGTCATGCAGTAAACAACACCCGTGGGTACCGTGCTTCGACCTGTGGTAATTCATTTTCAATCAATCAATCAATCAAACAATCAATCAATCAATCAATCATTCATTCAATCAATTTTATCTTCAACAACACTTGTGTACACAAGCAAAGAGCCACCAATTTATATTATGGCAACTTTGCCCCCTTTCCTATGGAACGGAACATTTTGTGATTGCCGAAAGACAGATGTTGCGTTCATAAATATTAAATACAAGCACATATATAAGCGTTATAGATTGATGAACGAAACAGTCAAACCATTATATAGATTTCAGTAAATCGGTCGTTAAACAAAGCTAATAATCACAATCGAGATCAAGCCGTAAAGCGTCTGCCGATATCTTCTATTTAACATTGTCTTATAACTTAGGTACACTTTGTAGATTTTTGCAGTTTTTTAGACGTTCGTAAGACACCTGATGGGCGCCAGTTTAGGAAAATTACACGAGTGTTGATTCACGGCCAAAAAACAAAAACTTAGCAAACTTACAACGTGTGTGTTACAGCTATATTTGACAAAACGTGGCTACGGCACCTACTTCCTTACGCCGCCTCCCACAAATTGGTGACGCGAACGACCGAGCCCAGCTATGCCAGCGTCAACCCACAATGCAATTTCGGGTAGCATGCGTGGGTTTATTAACAGCTTTCTTTTACCAAAAAAATATCACATACACGTGACGCCGGCGGCAGAAACGATGTTCCACATCCGCCGTCAAGGCCATGCACTGTCGCGACTGTGGATCCAACCTGTCTTCGACAAATGCAGGATTGCATCTATGAGAAAATCAAGCCCTACTCCAGAAATTATCGAGGCTGTCGCAATTGCACTCGCGGGAAATAACTGTGCCAGTTGTCCTTCGATAGCGTTGTGTGAAATAGAGCCGACCAACCTTTTTTTTTTCAAATGCCAGGGTGCGATAGCGGTACGAGCAGATTCTGTGCGCATGTGTGATCTTGTTTTTTGCGAAGTGGTCACTTCACAACTAGCCGGGCACCGGCAAAATAAACGTTTCTTTTGAAAGTCAGCACTGTGCCTGTGCACTTCGTGTGCCTCCTTTGTCTTTGTCGGTTCCCGCGCTCTAGACTTCCACTAAGATGTGTGCAAGTAAAAATTGTCAGTATTGAAACACTCCAATTAAAAAACAAAATAAATTCCACCACATACACGTACACGCAATGTGTTCGATTCGGCAACATTGACAGGAAAAACTCTGTGTAAATGTATTTGTGCTAGCCAAAATTTGAGCCAGCGATGTTTCGCGAGTGTGTCTGCTGTTTCTTGTGCTATAAGGCCCAACATATTTTGGTAAGTCTAAGGCAACATTACCTATAAGACCGCCAAACAAAAACTACAATCCTCAAATTCTTGTACGCGATTTCAATGACTACGATGTTGCCGACGAATACGATGTTGCCGCATTTAACAAAGACGGTGAGTCTAGTGTTCTGTATTTACCTAAAGTAAGCCGTACTGGTTTCCTTTAAGCTCGCTTTAGCGGTCCATCTTCTTTATTGTTTTTTTTTCGTTTATTATGCGGAGAATTCCTTCTATGGGGTTGATCGAGACGTGCCATTTGTTAACGTTTGCTTGATTAAGATGGCAAAACTCTCTTAAAACAAGCTTTTAACTGGAACTCGTCACTTATTTAGGCTGTAA
Organism: Dermacentor variabilis; assembly: GCF_050947875.1. Lineage (NCBI taxonomy): Eukaryota > Metazoa > Arthropoda > Arachnida > Ixodida > Ixodidae > Dermacentor > Dermacentor variabilis. The sequence continues at coordinate 31,176,349 of NC_134578.1, read as the reverse complement.
TCGAACTTCAAGAGGATGTTCCCGCACCCCATATTCTAAAGCGCCTCATACCGTTTGAAACGCGCTGTGCGTAACATAGCTAAGTAATTGAATCCCCGGCCTTAACGTGCCAAGACCACAATCTTATTACGCGGAACGTCATAGTGGAGCCTCCGGATTCACTTTGACCACCTGGGTTTTTGTTATCCTGAACCTAAACATAAGTACATGAGCGTTGTTGCATGCCCCCCTCCCCACCGAAATGCGGCCGTCTCGGTAGAGACCGAACCCATGACTTCACACTCGGCAGCGTCACGACGTAGCTTCTATGACGTCACTGCCAACATAGACGTAATATTATGATACACTTGCTTCAGTTATACTTTAGGTATACATTCGGTCACAGTAGGCTTGGCTTGTCACGCAGAAATTCTGTGATTTTGCAGCTTTTTTTCTCGTTGCTGCTACTGCCGATTCTCTGGTCGCATTCGCTAGTAAGTAAGTCCCATTCGTTAGTAAATCGCATTTAGCTGAACATTTCTAGCACTTAACATTTTTTTTTCGGCCATGGTTCATGCAAGATACTGCAAGCGAAATTTCACTTTTTCTTTTACCTCAGTCAGTCAGCTTCTGCGCCTTGATCAAACTCAAAGATTGCCACACCTTCACACTCACCGAGGACGCTTCCTGTAATGACGAGACGTCCTTTCGCTTTCCTCAGAAGTGGAAGAAACTTCTTTGCCACGCTGACCACACCGAAAACGTTGACGTCAAAGATTTTCCTAATGGATGACATGCTTGCCCATTCGAGGAGGCCGTGACTCGGTACGCCAGCGTTAGCCACCACGGCCCATAACCCTGCCCAAGCCAAAAAAAAAAAGGAGGTCAATTGCCTTATTTGTCAAATGATTTCTCTGTGCTAATTTCGTTCAGTCTAAAATAAAAGAAAGGTAGACAATGTCCAGAAAAAGGACGGTAATTCCTAATCATGCGAAAGCGTGAGGTTTGGGATGCCACGTTTCGTGCGATAACGACCAGCACTGGCTTTCCCGTCACCACATCAAGCTATGTAAGTGTCGGATGAATGATTGTCTGGTGAAGGAAGATGATAGCAGACGAAATTTCGCAGTCGTAATGGAAAATAAAACACATATCAGCATTTCAGTGCCCGTATGTATCACTGATTTCATAAGAAAAATGAAATATGCTACAACCAATGCACTAGAATTGCCTATTATATTTTAGGTATGTAGTCGCGGCTGCTCTGCGTTTTGTTTATGCGATTAAGGCATCATTACGACATTCTAAACGTCCACATATGTTTCATTTTGCATGCATATTTTGTTCTAATCACGTGACGCTATGCTTACGACAGAATCCTGCCCATACGGCAATACCTATCCTAAATTCAATTCGTGTGCCCCAAGTATGCTCAGTTTCAAGCTTGACAAACTTCCACTGAACAGTCAGCTTTCTTCTTACTCTGCCGAAATTTCTAAACATAAATTCAGCATACTATTTTATGGGCATTGGGTTTTATCATAAAGGAAACTGTACGAATTACAGCATAATGACCCCATTGTAACGTGCTTTTTTTCTGACATGGAGAAACCAAAGAAATATGCAAGGTGTTAACGCGAAATCCCCAAAACAACACCTTTAGAGACATAGTGATCACGCTCTAATAGTTGGTATAAAGAATCTTCGAAACGTTTCTTATACCAGCACAACTGGAACATGAGCAAAACGAGAACAATGTAAAAGCGGGAGCAAACGTTTCGACAAGAGGACTTGTCTTTTTCAATGTTCAAGGCTTGAAAAAGACTCATCGTCCTGAGTTTCCATCTCCCGCGGAACAGCCTGTGCTCCTCAGACCGAGAATGTCACGCTGTTCTAAGTTCGCGTCGCGGTACATGTGAAACGCAAACTTCAGACATGGTTCTGTCGGTTGAACATGAATTGCAGTCACATAAAACACGGTGCAAACCGAAAGAAACTTCACGCACGCAATACATAGCCAAGTCTGAAAAGCGAAGCTTTCATAGCTTATTACTTCGGGCATGTTATGCCTAAATGCAGGTATTCGGTGTCCGAAAAAATTAACTGTGCAGTGGGGAAAGAAACAAAAATATTATCATAATCGCGAATGACATCGCCCTTTCAAGTGCGATATGAGAGCACGAGGCCTGTAGCTCGTCTGGCAACGTCTGTGGGGTGCGCTCGGACAACAGATGTACGAGAACAATCCTCACGCACCGCCGGAGCTACAAACCGCCCCTCATTGCTCATATAACTCTAGCAATATTTCACCAAGTGTTCAACAACATGCAGCGTCGTGTGCACAGATGTTTTCAAGCCGGTGGTAGAGAGAGAGAAACAGCCTTTTGCAGGTGGTAGACGTTTCGCGCAACTCCAGTAGTGATCCAAACTCTGTCAGAAGTAGAACTTCTTGGACACCCAGTATGTGGTTAAACATACACTAACAGCAGTGAGCGGCGCATGCAGGTAAACAAGAAATACGCATATATTTTTCTCGTGCAGGTAGATTATGAGGTTTGCATTTGAAGTACAGTGCGTGCAGGCCATGATGAGCCTAATACGGTCGAGGAAGTTTAGTTCTTGCCTTGATCCTTGATAATTTCTTGCTCAAAAAGTGTCTAATATATCTCTAGGGTTGCTTCTGTCATTCGCTGAATACTTATTTTGTGTGTGCAACCGGAAACTTACACTGGCAGCACTTTACCATTTACAGCAAACATATAAAAGATGACCCTCAATACGCGGGTCGCGCATAGCTCCATGCTACGTTCGTTGTGCTTGAGCAAGCAGTTAATGCAGCTTTTTTAACATACGTTTCAGTCAACAGAAACTTAAGCATATAATTTCACTTGCTTTTAGTTCCTAGAGTATTCTTCACAGCCACGAGGGCATTATCCATCTCCTCTTCTTTTGTGACATCCAGTTGAAGCACGTGGACGTTAGGTTCCTTGGAGAGTTCACAGGCATCCTCGCTTGAGGCATTCAGGCAACCGGCATACACCATAAAGCCATTGCGGGATAGTCGCTTAGCAAGCAGGTTTCCAAAGCCTGTGTCGCAGCCTGGCAAAGAAAAGGTAACGTGAGTGCCCAAGCACCCGCTACATGGTGAGAAAACGACTCAGAATTTCCATTGTTACTTCCTCACTAGAAAGAACAACCATCTACAGTTAAAAAATAACTAGATATATAAGTCGTGGGCTCCGTTTACCTAAAACAAGACCATAATTAGGTTTAACCATATTTTGCTCAATACTACAGACCGCTGTGAAGAACCAAGTCCAGTATATATCAGTACTACCAACACATTCAATGATCATCACCAGTGCTACATATTTCATCCACAAAAAGGAAACAAGAAGGAATTCTTAAAGGGGTCCGGAAACGCGTTTTGAACATACTAACAGGTCGCCGCTCCGTAGAAGACGCTAATGCGAACACGTGCGCCAAATATCATTGCAGTGCATGCCGCATGGAATTCATAAAGTCGCGTCCAAAACAATGAAAAATCACTTGCTCTCACCTCTGCATTGTCCTAATGCAGCAGCATCGCAAGCACAGATTCCCACCAACAGCTATTGACTGATTTGACTGATCGTGGGAACTGTCTCGGTAACACCATTACTTCTAATGTTGACCAAAATAAATGAAAAATAAATGTATATCTGCAATCTCAAAAAGAAACAAATTATTTCATCTTTGCACTGCCAGTCTACGCACGACAGTTGTTCTTGGCAGGGCCTACTGCGTGTGGCCCCCGAAACTATAACGGCATGCTGTGTAGCGTAGCTTACCATGGCCGCCACTCGGTGGCGCGACCAACCCTCTCACCGACGAAAAGCTCAACTTTATGTGCAGCCTTACCCCATGCCAGCTACCCTGTGTAGCTTCCAGAGCGCCAGTGAAGACGAAAGGAGCGCGAAAGCCGCGCAGCCGAGAGGTAACTGCTAAAATGATTCGAAAAAAATTTCGCAGCAGTGTATTCGTGAGGCGGCGTTCTTCGTTAGTGAGGTCACTCTACGATTCATTAGAAAATTGTGTAAGGGTCCCTTCAATACAGCGCGCAGTGTGGAGAATAAGACAAAATTATTCATGGTCACAATTATTTCAATGCTGACAGTGCCAACAATGTGAAACTGACGCGCGATCCACATATCCTGACGGCAACAAATTCCCACTCAAATTATTGTTTAGCGTGCCAAATTTCCGTTGATGGCAAGCTCTGAACTAGACAGTGTATTGACTGCGCTGTCCTTTTGTTGTCGCCCTTAAACGCGTGCCTGCGTCAGAAAAACGTTCTACTCGTCAAGCTGGCATCAAATGCTGAAGTGAGAGCCAAACAGACGGGCAGATGCTCTTTTGCCACTGTGTATTCGGCGTTCACTACCTTCAAAATGAAGGACCCACCACATTGCAAACACGCGTATCCGGCGACGTATTTCGCGGCATGAATAATTTCCTGGGGCAACATTGTTGGCCGAAGCACAACAGCAACCTTCGTGGAGCAGATGTTGCAATTACTGGCCTTCGCTGCTCCCACACGGGACGTTCATGTCCGCAATGGCTAAACGCACCTCGTTATTATTCAATCAAATATGGTTTGAACTTTCACTTCTACTTCACGGGAGAACTTGGGCGACATCACACCTAATGCAAGTATGCATTGTATGAAACAAAAATTTATGCCTTACTTCTTCTACATTTAGCATGCTATAGCTCCTTGAGTGCTCATCATGACTGTTGCGCCACTTTATGTCCACTTAATTGCAAAATTCCGGTTCAGCGATGTCCGATTTCTTCCGTATCACATCGGTCCACCTCGTTATATACACAAAAGCTTCCCAAACACTTCATTTGGCAGATGTTTCCTTACACTAATAGACGACAACTCTGGGCTCTGTTGTACGCATTACGCCACCCGCCAAAGCTTCCTCCTTTCATTGACTCTCAACCAGAAGATACACCAATTTCTTCTCTAATCCCTGCTGCTGTATTTCTATTTCAAATAAGAATCATATGTTCTCTGAAAATATTCGGCCTTGTACACAGCTTACAGTTAGTGGGAACATTCATGAGCGAATAAAAATGCACTCACCCGTCACCAGCACAGCTTTGCCGTCACCGTCAACAAGCTTCCTGAAGAATCTAGACGACAACAACCGTGCAATCCCAAAACTAACCAGGAGCACAAGGAACCAGGAACCGAAGTAGGTACCCAAGTCGAGCATAAGCGGCAATCGCTTCCAGAGTTTCCAGATGGGAAGGATCAAGGCGAAGAAAAGTATCCACCTTGTAGTCATGTCCTTGCCTGCGAATGTTCCGAGTTATTACTTGCGTATTGGACTGGGGTGGTAATAATGGATAACATGTGCGAGAAGATCAAATCCATAATGCTAGAACGTTACATTACGCGTCGCCTCATCAGCCAGCCAGCCAGCCAGCCAGCCAATCAATCAATCAATCAATCAATCAATCAATCAATCAATCAATCAATCAATCAATCAATCAATCAATCAAGTGATCCATTTAACTTTTTTCTATCTATCTATCGACTAAACTTAATCGACGAAGTACTTTCTGCTTGTAGCATTGTTTTTCTCAGTCCAAAGCGCTTGTCAAATAATAAATTAGTAGTCTATTCATCTCAACAAGTTATTCGTAGAGTAAGTACACACGTGTAGGAAGATAAATCTAAGAAACCATCATGTCGCAAACCATTACTGATTGAAAAGTCTTGTACCACTCCAGATAGGCATAACCCAGGAGTGATTGGGAATCTTTGGCTTCAGAACGGTTTTACCAGCGTGCGAATTTCTTCCGCAGCTTTCTCAAGTTCGCCATTTATACCGGCGAGATAAGGAAATTTTAGAGACGACACAATTGGGGGGGGGGGGGGGGGGGGGGGGTCCGGAACGAATGTGGGCTGCGCGAAGGTGTAAAAAAAGTTAAACAGATCGGATGCGTTTCTAATTAACAATTTTCAGCTCCGTATCTTACCTGCAACTCAAGGGGGAATTCACGCAGTATAGCCGACCACCGCTGCCGACTGCTCACTCGGCAGGCCAGGAAAAGAGATTAAGCGAGTGAGCGCATTACGTAAGGCGGCTTTCCGGCTCAAACTGCGCTCGGCGATTGGCCCCACTCACGGTGAAACCAGCTCGCCGTAACACGTTCGAGACGGGGGCCCAGCACACACGCACGCGACGACGTTCCTTACCTTGACACAATATTCGCCGACGGCCGCCAATACAGCTCGGAAATTGCGTGCTCTTGTGGCATTGAAACGTAGGGCCGACCGATCTGGGTTCCGATATGTTATCGTTGTCCTTATAAGGCCGACTGGAAAGGAGGAGCAATGAGATGGCGACTGGGGGAGACGGGGGTCAGCGACAGAAGGGCATCGCGTTTTGGCGGTGTAACTATTCAGCCTCTGGAACAGGAACTGAACATGCAAAAAACATTTACAAACAGGAAATGAAGCAGTCAAGAGGTCGACGACTGAGCAAAAACGGCTACAGATGTTATGGAATGCAGTGCTTGCGGTTTGTTGGCACGGCTTACTGAAGGGTGTAGACTTCCAGTTTTGATGTTTTATGGGAAGACAGCGCGAGTCGGAGCTCTTTCTTTATTATGATTTCTCACCCTAGTGTCTGAGTGGTCGCAGTGTTTTGCTGTAGAGCGCGAGGTCGCGGACTGAAATGCCGGCCGCAGCGGCCACATTTTGACTCGGAAGAACGCCAAGGAGTTTGTGTGCCCAGACCTGTGCGCATGTTAATGAAACGCAGGTGGTCCAAATTGCTGCGGAAATTTTGACTACAGTGACTACAGGTTTAACACATTAACCCCAAAGAATAAGTCGAGCTTTTATTTGTTTTCTATTTTGAAATGCAAGAAAAAACATGTTGAGAACGGGTCCTCACCTATGAAGCCCAACATAGCAATCAAAACGGCGAGAAAAGCTTCTGTTTTCGCTTAATGAAGAACAAAACTGGACAGGGCGAAGGCCCTGGCACACGCGTTCTTTCAACTTAGCTCTGTAAATTCAAAAAGGAAACGCGAGTGCGTTTTGCTGTTTTTGCTGTCTGTGATGTAATTACAAGGAGAGCCACTCGAAAGCTTCACCGTTTTCTTTCCTGTTGAAGTGGTGTCAGGTTGGTCTAGCGTACTATTTATAGAAGTTTAGAAGTGACGTGGGGAGATTGCCTAATAGCAGGGAAGGGCGTACTAACTGTCATTGCTCTCGTTGGGTTTGTTGCTGTGGTTGTTGTTGTTGGAAGCGGAGCAGGAAAATAAGTAAAATAACAAGAGAATGACGGACACATGTCTTCGAAATCGAAAGAATGCGCGGAATTAGCTAGGCACAAAAAGAAAGTATCAGTATAAAACAGAAACCACTAAAAAGTGTCAACCAACAAACTTGTATGTGTGGTACATAACGAATGCTATAGATAGACATGCGTACAGTGATCAATCCAACATGGGAACAGGAAAGAGCAATTATATAGAATACAGGAGTTATAAACCACCGGAAACGCAGGATGTGGCAGTGGTGACCATGGATTCGACTAACACCGACTACTGAAATAAAGGTATTCACTATTGGAGACGCTTTGCCAGGAGAGAAAGGTGAGAAGACGTGGTCCACGCTTAGCCCGACTATATTTTTTCTATCAAGCAAGGTTTAAATAGAAGCATCGTCACTTAGCTAACAGAACGTGCAAGTCTTCGTTTACCACGGAGGTGCTGGCTTCGCAGTATGCTCGAACAATTTGCGTTGATTACACGAAAGTGTAGACGTAATCAAGCATACCTAATTTTTTACAATTGTCCTTCGCAACATACTTGTATTTCGCAATGTAAACAAAAGTAAAAGATTCACCCTTTGATCTTCAACTCAACCGGACTTCTTATTCCTGAAAAAGTCATAGAAACAATTCTCGTTGAATCACTAATTGGACAATAATTATTTACTTTTCAACTTCGTTAGCTTACGCTTCATAGACTAGTAGTGTTAGACTGCTTGCCGCAAACTTTTCTTTTCAACAATAGCGGTAAGCTGTAGTTTCATGACTTGAGAATAAGTGCCTTCTGTGATTAAATCGTTTCTTTCTCATTTTCATTTCTCTCGTGTTTTCCTTCTCATACTCGTTCCCTGTGAATGCTTGGCCTAGTCGAACGTCGTTCCCTCAGACCTCAAAGAGGCTGACACCCAATTATAAAATCTACTTTCCTGCCAGTTCCATGAAAATTACCATAGGCCGTTTTCGATGCAATGCACACGAATTTTTTTTTCTGCAATGTAGATTGAGCCGCCTCTACGACAAACACCTCTATGGTGAATTAACCTGCATAATGAAGGAATAATTATCTTCGCCAAATTCCTACACTTCACTGCTACTCTAAATGCTTCCACGATGAAGACCAATACAACGAAATTGTCTGTACAACGAAACGATCAAGGCGGCCCCTACGTCTGATTAATTGCCTTACAACTATCGCCACGTAAAGGTGCACCTAAGCCTTCCGAAGGTGCCACCCAGTGGCGGTCTCCGCTAGCTCTAGCGACCCACTCGGCGAAAGTGTCGATGTCAGCGAATGTTACAGTCCAGCTGGACTGCATCGGGAATTGTTCAGTTCATACGCTTATGATGCTCGTAACCCAGCAGCAGGTACCACTGGTGACGAATACGCCGCATTTGATGCAGGTACGTACAATGATGTACTCGTAACTGTGAACGAACACGTCGTCAAACCACCTACGACGGAAAGGACGCGACTGCCAACCAAGGCAAGAGTGTTGAAGAAGCTGCAAACAAGCCAACATTTTCGACGGCAAGGAACACGACAGCGCGATTCGGCGACGCGAAGCTTTAACTTGCCTCGCTGCCGTCTTTCATCGCACCGAACCCCGTGAACCTCGGTGCCACAGCATCGGCTGCAGTCGCACATTCTCTTTGATCTAATAAACTGTGCACAAAAACATTTACGGCATATTTCACTAAGTCACTTTCGAATTCATTTTAAATAAAAGCGTACTCTTGTTGCACGTCTCCTATAATGTGATCGACATGGCGCAAGGTGCTCACTGCGAAGCGATCTGTAAAAGGAAGGAGTTTTAGAGGTCCGAAGCACTAATAAAGGCGGATGAGTGCGCGCTGAAAAGGTACTCTAGGCCTAAAAGCTGCGGTTTGCCGGTTGAGTGGCTCTAGCAGGCGCTGTACTTGGCAGTTGGTGACAAGAACAATGCAATTAAATAAAGATAAGGCAGTCTCTTTTAAAGAACAATTGGTTACACGCACTTTAGATGATAGAACGAAGCCCGAGAAATATGCGCCTGATACATTTATGCAGTCTGATGAATATGACAGCATAATTGACAAAGAAACGCACATGGTAGTTTTTCGTATACAGTGCGGAAAAATTACAATAAAAATAGTAGGATGGCAATTAGTTGTACAAATGAAAAGCTTATTAGAGTAAGAAAAGACCAGTAGTGCACGAAATGCAGAAAAATATCGCAGGTAATAGTAAATAAATTTAGGGCAATAATTGTTATATCAATTGCACCACAAGTAGGGGCAAATGATAACTTGTAAGTGTGTTACAATCGACATAGTTTTGTCAGGATGATAGATCAGAGCTACGAGAACTAACATTTTGGAATATAACGGTCAGTATTGCTGCGCAATACATTGCAACGCACGCTTCTTAAAGCTTTAAACACAGCTCAAGTGGTCATTCTGAGTGACCTATTGCCCTTTCTGGGAATCCGCACGAGCTGACGCGATATTAGCTGTCGGTTAAACATTCAAAAACTGGACAACAAGGAGGCTCCTTAACCCGGCTCCCTAAACATAAGCCCAGGGGCGCACTTGCCTTGCGAATCCCACGCATATATTCTTTTTGGAACTGTATATTTTTTCGCACCTTAGCTGGACCTCAGAGTTGCCGGAACGGGCCGTGCCTTGTATATGTGTACTGTGACACTGTGTTACTTTCCACAAGTTGCCGCTCTTTTGACTTCCTTCTGGGACCCTTCTCTATTGTGCCGCCCGCCGCCCGATTCAACTTGCCCTCTTTCCCGCTGCAACGGCAGCACGCGCACTGGTCTTGCGCAGCGACCGTTTTCTCCCTCCTTGCCTCGTGTCAACGGGAACCTAGCTGCCGCTACTCCCCGCCCCCTTCCACTCTCCGACTTATGCCTCCCTCCTCCTGTGTGCTTTTTCTTTTCTTCTTTTTTTCTTTTTTTCACTGACCTCCTTTCCCTACATACATGGGACTCCACCTTCCTCTTGCCCTGCATCGTTGCCGATAAGGCAGTTGTAAATCTGCCAAAGCGCCCAGAAAAAGTCAATCACTGTCACAACTCTCCCTTTGGGTTTGATGTATTTGAGAACGACCAGACACCCGGTCTGGTGTCTTCACTATCAGCGCCGAACTGCCATATTCTTGTAAACCCTGTCGAAGATTTGTCCACCAGTCGAAACTGTTGAAATTATATACTAGTTCCGTTTACCTTGCGGCAAGGTAAAAGTGAGGTAAGCCTGAAGAATTCCTATTTACCTACAATATATATATATATATATATATATATATATATATATATATATATATATATATATATATATATATATATATATATATATATATATATATATATATACGTTACAGCCAGTATTAGTGCCTATTGAAGTTTCAAATACAAAATATTGTACACGTTGCTTCAGTGCGCATGCAAAATCTGCACATCACTGCTTTGCTGTGCGGCTGATTCTAATTTCATTTATGTTGTACCAGAAATTATTGAAATAGCAAGAGAAAAGTAACTATTCAGAACATCTTTCACACGTAACTGGGAATGCAAGGGGCAATAACTCTGTCGCATGTTCTAAGCGTTTTCTTCTCCCGAATGTACAGTATCTATGTGCTGGAGAAAGAATAAATTGAACCTCACAATGGCATGCCAGTAACTTAGGACTTGTTCAAGTATGAAATTATGCTAACGACATAAGTAAAGTGAAAAATTAACGGCTTAGAACGTCACACCGGTTATTGATGATATACCGTCATTCCCGGTATATCATACACTTCCCCTTCAACCAAGTCGGGATCCATCATCGGCCGTGGGTTGCGTGGTCTCGTAAACTGTCCGGGGCTCATCATCTGTTGGTTGCGCGGAGGCATCACAAAACCTTGCAGCATCAGATTCTGCATGTTTTCCGACATTCGATAAGGTTGCCCAGGGCCCACTGCTGGCATGTTCACCGGACTCCTCACCGCCCTTCCTGGGACCAGGTTAAGTTTCTTAAGCGACGACCTGGCTAACCGTTCGGCTTCCTTGACCGGTGAGTGAACCAGAAGCCTCGAAGGCTATTTGGGGGCCCATGGGCAATTGAATGGCCGGTAACATCTGGCACGTGGTTCGTTGCCCTTCGCAGGATTCCTCACACACATTTCGGAGCGCGTTAACGGTTGGTGTGTTCGAACCCCCGGAGCTCTTTGGGCGCAGGCGTTTGGTTGATTCGTCAGTGCCCTCACGACTCGCGGTGGTCTCGTCGGCTTATTAGTTGACTTGTCACAGCTCTTGCGGGAAGGGCAGCTGGCTGATTGGTAGGTGGCTCCAGTGCAGATGATTCATCAAATGCCTCGGACTCATAGTCCTTTGGTTGAGCTGGGGCCTCGCGCCGGGTGGAAGGTTCGCCATAGACTGATAGGTCGGACTCCTCGGAGTGTGTTCTGATCTTCCGGGAGCTGGATTAATCGGTGCTCTCAAATTTTGCGGGGTTATTCCCTGACGATTCGTGAGCGCATTCCCACCCTTTCCTGGGAACATCATGCTGCTCTTGTTCTGGTTCTTTAGTGCTGGTCAACCATGCTCGTTTATCGGTTCAATTCAGTGTGACAAGCACGTATTCAGTACGGGACTCGGTATGATAACGACGATGATGATAGCGATTTAAAGAAGGGGAAGATGCTTGATTTTGTAACCCATGATGGAGCACGGCGAAGCGTTGTCAGGGGAGAGGGATTCGTTCACATCTCAAATAATGTTGCTCATAGCGCGCTACTCAGTACAGGACGAGAAGCGACAGGATATGTTTTGATATATGGAAAGCGTAAACTTAGATTATACGAAAGGATAACTTCAAAAAAATGCGTAGTGCATATTGTATAGTCTCAAACAAAGAAGGAAAAAAATCAGAGAGGAAGAAGAAGATCCTCCAAAGGACAAGATTAAGTTAATATTTCAGCATACAATCCATGGCCAATCGCCCAGTGTAGATATAGGCCATAATATGAGGCCATCATCATCATCTTCTTCTTCTTCTTCTTCTTCTTCTTCTTCTTCTTCTACTTCTTCTTCTTCTTCTTCTTCTTCTTCTTCTTCTTCTTTTCCTTCTTCCTTGAGTCTGCGCTTACGTGTCTTAGAAGCATACGGGGTTGGCAAGTAATAGCTAGTGCGGTTCCCGTTCGTCATATCAACTTCGCTGTGATTTGAAATGCACGTCTTGAGAACACAAGCCCGAGAGTATTTTTTTGCCATCCTTTCGAACGTTAGGTTCGTCCACCTATGTCCACCTCACACTTCCTCATAAAACCAAACCCTTCAGAAATATGCATTCAACCATAACTTGTGAGATATGCATTCAACGTGCTGTAGTGAAGAGTCCCCATTAACATTCTTAGCAGTGGATCTCGTGCAAGAGCTCAACTTGAAGGGATCCTGCACCACTTTTCGGGCTTGGTAAACAAGCTTTCTGCGCGAAGCTTACGCTGCTGTGAACATCTCAGCCAAATTTCGCAGTCGTGCGCGAAGTGTAGTTCACAAAGAGATCACGGAGACACCTCTTTATCGAAAGCCAATTTTTCAAACAGAGGCCTTCTGCCAACCACTTTTTATGCTGCAGGCGGCTTTCATGTGTCGTTATAGGCACGATTCCCATAGACGGCTGCTATTGGCCGAAAGCTGACATCAAATCAAGAAGGCTGTTTGGACACGAGCACTTGATGCTACTGTTTCCCTATAAATTTATTGACGTAGTTAACTAAAGAGGCTAGAGTGAGTGAACAAATCTGGGTTTTGAATTCCAGTAGGAATTGCGCACTTCAGGTAGAAGCCAACTAACGCCTGCCCGCTATCGGTCGCGGTCGCCTACGTAGGAAGGACACTTCGGCCCCTCTCCTTATCGGTGTCTTACTGGTGAGGTCACGAGAATATTGATTTGGTTTGAGCACTGAACTATCCTCGAACCACGCAAAACTTAAGCTCTGTCCACGCGTACGGTACGCCTGTCCGCATGCTCTGAAGAATGGTGGATAGCATCTACGAGGGACTCGTGCCAGCGCGCGCTCAACACTTGCCGCTCCTGGCTAGACGCCTTAGCAGACATCGCTTCGCATTGAGCTGTTCATAGCACTTCGAAATGCGCAAATATGGATTTCTCTACTATACGTGCAGGGCAAAGCAAGTGCGCATCACGGGACACGGCCAGACTGGAGTATAGAAGCTTGGGCGTGCCCTCCAGCCCTGTAGTGCACAAAGCAAACGTTGCACTATGTGCACTGCAGTTGCGTGTAGCTGCGACTACTGCCTAGTGTAGAAATCGCGGCCGTCGTGAACTAGCGCGACGAGCCGTCCAGGCGCTGGCACGACCGCATGCTCTAATTGGTCTCTGTGGGGGACGTGGCTCCAGGCGGCCGGCGTCGCCTGCCAGCCCGAGTAACCACATGCTGCAGACTCAAGTCGCCGCTACCCGAGCCACACAAGTTCGAGGTGTGTCGGCATCGTGGTGGAAGCTCCTTAGGTTAGGAATTCATCCCGCACATGTCTGCAAGGTGCATTGGAAGGATAATTCAATAATTATATGCGAATGTGTACCGCAATTTAAAGGAGTGATATAGCTATCAACCCTTTTTCTTGTAGTGATTTATACTTTGCTATCGCTATTGCAACGGGCAAGTCTTAAGTATGCTTGTGCACTTGTAATCAGCTTTAAACAGGCTGTTCTAATCGTGCCGCTGCGGCAGTGGCCTTGTGAACCAAATAAATGTTGTACATTCTAGTTATTGCTTGTTCATTGCGTGTGTTAAAATAAAGAAACACTATAAGTCAGTCATTCTTAATTACTTGGAGAGCCAAGCGACCATAACTGCTTCGACTGCTGTGCATATGTTTTGCCATCATTCAGCAACCAAGAGGCACAGATATGAAAAGAACAGACAAGCACTCCTACACAAGAGAGCCGCCTAAATGCCCGGGATATCTCGGCATGACTAACACACCTTTACTCCATGATATCTTGTTGACGCATTCAGCCACAGCAAACAAATTTTAAAAAGTTGCAACGAGACATAGCATGCGTTCCTTTATGCAATAAGCGCCGCTGTCATTCCCATTGTATTAGATTGCATGTGTTGTGGGAAGGAAACCGCAAGATGGCGCCAGCCCGAAGAACGTTCGCCGCTAAAGCACAGCAGCCAAATGACCTTCGCCTTACAATGAAATGTATTTACGCGTCGCGGCAACCCTAATGGAATTGTAAAAATGGCACTCACAGAAAATTCGCAGAAATCCCTATACAAGTTTGCAGTATGCCCCACACAGCCACTTCAACGTCAAGCTTTTATCGGGTGTTAGCTCGAGCATTATTTTATATTGCCAGTTAATATTTTCACATACATGAAATCTTCAGGTCCCGTAACAACGTCCACATCCACCTAGGGTGCACTCTGCACTCCCAGCATGTTCTTAGTATGCCATCGTATGAGCAGAATTATGTTGAGCCGCTAAAAAATTTTGCTATAAAAATATCAGCCTAGGGCTCCATCCCGGTGTGATTACAAGCGTCATGGCGCTCACTGGAGCACATCGACATTGTGTTTATTCGCGGCAATGCATTTCATTAAGATCTAGTGCCTAACCCAACAAACCAAAATTATCGCAGCTCAGTCTCACAGGAGGAGAGTCATGTTCATCCTCCCATCACTGTGCACACGGCCAGTTGTCATTTAGTTACAAATCTACAGCCACATTCGGCTGTCGCTTTAAGCAACGTAAGGTGCTACAGAGTACGTCCGCACCCTCTTAAACGTTCGTTTAACATCGGGTGGCCGTTCGCCTTAGAGCCCACAAGGCGACCCCAGTGGAAACCACCCGCGTATTTCTTGTGGCACGCGTCAATTAAGGGTGCATTCTCTGGATGTTTCTCTACGAGGGCGCTTGGAGCCTCTCAGGGCAGCTCATTGACAAAAACGCGTCAAGCTTGTAGAACGTTCGGCGAGGTGGGTAGTCCACGTACCCATAGAAGTACTCAATGGCCAGCGACGCGACGTTGCACGTTGAGTCAGCACGGCCTTTGGCATGGTGCATTTGCATCGGCTCATAAGCGACAAGGCAGAACAGCATAAATGAAAGTGGATGACTGCACCACCAGCTGACCAACAAAGGAGACGAATTTCGTAGTCAAGCACTCAAGGATGGATGTTGAAGCGTGACTACAAATGTGCCGGTTGGTCTAAAAGTTTCAATAAATCTCCTTTACAAGTGTCATCACCTTGCAAATCTTCATTAAGGCCCTTCAGGTGCTTTGCGGACAATTAGTGAGCCCTGTTTTGAAATTCGGGTGTCCGTGCGGCTAACAAAGGTTCCATGGATGGTGCCGTGCCACGTGGCGGGAGGAAGAAAGTTTAACAGCGACGTTGATGAGTTGAGTTGATTCAAAAAATGTGCATGATTCAGCTTTACAAGCACGGCTCCAACTATCAGTGCGCACTACATGCTAAAGACCTTGCATATCCGAACGTGTCCTCACTAACGTCCAGATCCGCTTAATATGCCATTTATTAGCCTCTTTCCCTCGTCGAGAGAACTCACCGGCCAATCACAAACTCCGAAATCTTCACCACCTCCCATTCCCCAACATGCCACATATCTCCAACGTTGCACCATACGAAGCAACCACGTGGCAAGCTGTGAACTACCCGTCGACGACTTTCCTGGGGAGCTCTCGACAATAACCCTTTCATCAATCAGTGGCCTCTTCATGACGATCAGGAGGGGCGACCTTGCCTTGAAGCAAGCTGTCGTTTCTGGGCGCTCGAAAAGCCGAAGGTCTGGAACCAGACCGCCTGTCCGTAAGACACAAGTGACTCTGATTGAGCTTCCTTGAATGAACAAGAAGGCATGATCAGCAGCCGTGACAGCCACATGTCTGCCGGTGAAGCACCCTTGGTTTTGAGGGATCGCCAGGCGCAACAACTCCTAGGCTATATCTAAACCAAAAATGCATGATAAGAGTGACGTTTAGTACGGATCGCGTGATCTTGAGTATTCCTCCCACTGGATTCTGACATTTCTGCTGCGAGTTGTACTACACGTCTCAGTAATATGTGGCAGTGAGTGAGTGAGTGAGTGAGTGAGTGAGTGAGTGAGTGAGTGAGTGAGTGAGTGAGTGAGTGAGTGAGTGAGTGAGTGAGTGAGTGAGTGAGTGAGTGAGTGAGTGAGTGAGTGAGTGAGTGAGTGAGTGAGTGAGTGAGTGAGTGAGTGAGTGAGTGAGTGAGTGAGTGAGTGAAACAACTTTATTCGGTCCACAATAGACGTGAGTAAACAAAACGTTGCCTGGCTGGGGCCACTCCGGACCATCAGGTCAAACCTGACGGTCCTCTCGCGGGTCCTCTGAAATGGCATGATTTGACTTGTCTGGTATTGGGCCTTAATAAGCTTTATCAGTTCCTCTTGGGTGAAAGGGGGACCGGCAGAGGCGCAGCCCCGTAGCATTCGCTCGAAGCTCGCATAAAATATTTTAGTAAAATGAACAGGAATGTAGACGGTGGGGTGTTTTACTCTTGGGGTCAATGTGTCGCTATTTAGCGGGTTTGGTTCGTTCACTATTTTCCACAGTTTATTACGTCACTCATGCTCTTCGAGCAGTTGTGAAGGTGCTAAACACACTAGACACGATAACGTTGCATGGGAACAAGACAGATGCGTCCAATGGGAACAAGAGTGATGCGCGCACTCTTGCGAGCGCGGCGATAACACTGCACCTCTTGAGGAGAAGTGTTGCCTCAGTGGGCGTGTCAGTTTACCTTGAATTGAATTTCCACTTCCTTGAGCGCTTGTTGAAAAGAGCACGCTCACTGTGGAAAAAACGTTTCTCTGAATAAGGGCTGTGTAAGTTGTATGATTTTGGGCGCGGCATCACCATTTATAGGTGAAAACACTGAAATCTGAGTAACAATCTACGGCGACTGTTCTGCCGCCTTTAATCCGCGAGAAAATGCATACGCGTAACTAAAATCCTTTCGTAAAATATTCCTAATGCGTCGTAAAGATATGCGAAAAAAGATGCTGCATCGAGCAATCACGTTTTGGTTGATAATCTACCTGTATCTTTCCTGGAAAATGGAATATATTCGTCTTTAATGATGCGTTGAAACAAACTTTGACTATCCTAATAGGAAGGCTTGGAACCTCGTGTTCGAGTTATAATGAGAAGTGTTAAAAAAAACTGTTTGTTTTCGTCGAATCTAGCCATTTATGTTTTCTGTATAATTTAGCATTTATTTACCGTCGTATCCAGATGCATGCAAAGAACCTAAATGACAATGGATTAAAAGATATTCCATGCTCAAAAAGCGCGTTGACGTTCACGTCCGATATGCGTCGATACTTCCTCCTTCATGTTTTACTGATGCGTTTATATGTTTGATATTGGTATACGTTTACAAATTGCACTATTTGCCCTCCCCCGTTTTGAACATAGGAGAGTGGCACCCTTTCTGTCTGCCCCGGACAATAAACCCATGCTTCAGACAAACAACCTTAATTTACAGTGTTAGTAGAGCATGTATGTTCCACAACGTAAATAAATATTTCAATCTTAATTTAGCATTTGTTCATTTACAAAAATCAACGCTAGGACAAGAACTAAAGCATGCTGGTTTGCAGCTCGTCAAAGAGAGAGCGCATGCTTCGTAAGAGAGTAAAGAACCTGAAAAAAAAAGACATAGCAGGTCTTCAATTGGCAAGTTCCGTGTCTTCCTTAGCTAGATAACTCTTCACTGACTAATAAAGAGTAACGTACTTAACAAATCAAGAAAAGGTTCAAATAAGCAATTATGAAATCATTGCAGCATCAAACTGTTCCAAATATGGGAAGATGGCACAATATTTGTGACATTTTAGTGACATCCTCGTAACTATGGTTCACACCAAAAATTAAAAACAAAGCATTTGCTCTTGGTTTCCACTGTGGATTATGTACTTGCCTTCGCAATGTAAAAACGGAGAGAGAGTTTTGAAATGGAATTTCTAATATAAGCTTATAGAGTAGTGTCTTGTCCCTCATTAACTTCTACATCTATCCATTAGCTATCCCGCTTAATAATTGCTAAATACTGTTTATCTGCTTTACTAAACAAGCTATTCCTGTCCTCCCTTGTCGTGAGCGAAATAAGGTAACTGTCCCAAGCCTCTCCCAACCCCCTCAAGCAAAACTGAGAGTGAGATATGAAAGCGACCACATGCCTGCCAAAAAAAATAGGCATTTACTCTTATCAATTGGTAAAATCGGCGCGTATTGAATATAATTTAAGATGCGCTGTCTACACAAGATGAAGACAACAGTGCTCAAACGAGCAGTCGTAGAGGTCGATGTGCCAACACGGCGTAGCAATACGAACAATAAAATGTTGGATAAAATAAGCGTTCTTCCTCAAATCCTGCAGTAATGTGCCCGTCGATGACGATGGCCGGAATTTGCGTTCCCCGCACCGTGGATAGAGTACTACTGTTGCAGCCCGCACGAAGGTGACAGCGTGCGTGATTGGCAATGCGCCATTCAAGCGAGATGATGTAACGTATAGCATGTCCCCCGACAACGTGCCGGATCGCTTGGTACGGGGACTACTGAGGGCGCCCGAACTTTGGCGGATATTCAGGCGGCCTCTGCTCGTCAATGTCGTCGGGGAGCACAATTCTCGGTATCTCATACACTCCCCCTTCAACCAAGTCGGGATCTATCATCGGCCGTGGGTTTCGCGGTCTCGTAAAGTGTCCGGGGTTCATCATCTGTTGGTTCGGCGGGGGCATCGCATACCGTTGGGGCACCAGCTTCTGCTGATTCTCAGGCATCCGAAACGCTTGCCCAGGGCCCATCGCTGGCTTGTTCGTAGGACCCCTCATAGCACATTCCGGGGCCACGTTTGGTTGGTTTTGCGACGGCCGCGCTAAACGTTCGGGTCCCAAGACCGGTGAGTGAACCGAACGCCTGTGAGCTGGTTGGGGGCTCATGGGCGACTGAACAGCCGGAAACACCTGGCGCGGGGTTTGTGGGCTCGCAGGATACTTAGCACCCATTTCGGGGCTCATTACCGGCAGGTGGCTTGGACCACGAGGAGCCGTTTCGGCGCAGGGATTTGGTTGATTCATCAGTGCCCTCACCATTCGCTGTGGGCTCGGCGGTCTGTTGGTCGGACTTCTTACAGGTCTTGCAGGAAGCGCGGCTGGCTGATTGGTAGGTGGCTTCAGTGGCGGTTGATTCATCAAACGCCTCGGACTCATTGTCCCTTGGTTGAGCGGAGGCCTCGCACCGGGTGGGGGGCTCGCAATAGACCGACGCGTCGGACCCCTCGGAGTGTGTTCGGGTCTGGCGGGAGCTCGATTCATCGGGACTCTCAAGTTTTGCGGTGGGCTCAGCGGACGATTGGTCGGCGCCTGACCACGGTTTCTTGGGAACATGGTGCTAGTCGTCAGGAACCTTGTTCTTGTTGTTGTTGTCCTTGTTGTTGTGGTCCTAAGTGGTGGTGGCACATACCCACAGTGGGGGATTGGCCATGAATCGGGTGGCCAAATGAGGTGTATAAACCACAAGGGAGTAACAATTTGAACATTGCAACTTAACAAGTAAACTTTTTGTGTGTGGGAAAAAACAACCAGAAGAAAACCATGTATATATGTGAAAAAATCTTTGTTTCCATCGAACAGTAGCTCAAACCCTCTATGAGGGATTGGCCAAGATTCGGGCGAGTTAAGAAAATAATCATACGAGTCTAAAAAGAAGCACTATTGAGAAATTTCGAGTAGCTAAGGAGTTTAATGTCAGCCAGAAATTTAGAAATTTAGCAAGGAAATTGTCGTGATTTATATACCTCACAACAGCTGCATCATCATCCCTATGACAATGTCCCAAAGAAGACGTTCCTAGTGATAGAATATGAGGCATGGTGATATTAAATCCAGCACCATGACATTTTCTTTTTTCTAGAATGCTCGTTGTCATGGTTCGCCTCAGCGCGACTGGCAAGTGCCCGCTACAAGGTCGTTATTCTTTCTGAGCCATAGACGGACGCGTCGGACCCCTCGGAATGTGTTCGGGTTTGGCGGGAGCTTGATTCATCGGGAATCTCAAATATTGCGGTGGGCTCACCAGAGGATTGGTCGACGCCTGCCCACGCCTTCCTAGGAAAATGGTGTTGGTCGTCAAGAATCTTGTTTTGTTGTTGTTGTTGTTGTTGTTGTTGCGGATATGGGCTGTGGCCCATATCCGCAGTGGGGGATTGGCCATGAATAGGGTGGTCAAATCATGTGAATAAAGAAACAAGGGAGTTAACAGTTCGAACGTTGAAGTTAAGAAAATAATCATACAAGTCTAAAAACAAGCACTGTTGACAAATTTCGAGTAGCTTAAGAGTTTAATGTTAGGCAGAACGCTAGAAATTTAGCAAGGAAATTGTCGTGATTTATATACCTCACAACAGCTGAATCAACATCCCTATGATAATGTCCCGGAGGAGACGCTACTAGTGATATAACATCAGGCATGGTCATATTGAATCCATGGCTGACTACCCACAGTGGCCAATTCAAAAGAAATGGAACGATTGTCCCAAAATAGTAAACATTTTAAGAAAATACTGAGGCAGTGTAACAGTCCAGTGTCGAGCAAACAAGGAAATAAATTAAGTTACTGAATCAAATTTACTACAAGATGAGTTTAAACTTGATTTTCTTCCTTCAATCCGCACTGATGTGTACCAGAGGAATTTGCCATTTTACTGCTAATCGTTGAAGTCGCAAGTTACGATGAATGTCGGTAGTATGGCTCAGTTTTCAACAAGAAACTTAAGATTATTTAAAAGCAGCAATTATTGCAAGCGCGAAAGCCATTTCGCCGTCAGACGTGGATACTTCCTATTCATCCTCCGCCTTTTTATTCACGCTGCCTAGAGTTTATATTTGTTTTTTGCGCATATTTTTGATAATAACTTTACTGAAATGTCCGGCAGGATTTTGACGGCCCAGGCTCGGGTCTCCCACGACGGGACATCGGGATTTTGTCTCAGCGCCGCCTCGCGGCCCTGCTGGACGGACCAGAGTTGGTCGGCGCGGTCAGAGTTGTGCCCAGCGGCGGCCCACCTTAGCGACAGGGTCTCGGAGTTTAACTGGGTTTGGCGTCGGGTGTTACATTCCCATAGCATGTGTTTGAGTGCAGCTGTATCCTATTTGCATATCTTACATGTGTCTTCTTTGTGTACCTCATGGAATACCCATTTGAGGTGAAACAGGTTCGGGAAGGGATTTGTTTGTAGTTGGGGTTGGGCCAGTGCATGTTCTTCGTTTAGATCTCTGTGTGGTGGTGAAAATGCTGTTATGACATCGTTGTGTCCGGTCAGTCTGTCTCGTTCGGCTAGGGGGTACTCCCGAAAGACTGGCCGGGCATGGTTTGTCAGCTCTCGCGCACTGCTGTGGGCTACCTCGTTGAGCTTGAGGGATGCTTGGTCGCCCGTGTTAACGTGGACGGGGAACAATACGATTGGACTCTGGAGGTCGTTGGGGGTGCATCTTCTAATGATGTTTTTGGCGAAGCGCGAAATGCGTCTTGTGGCAAAGTTTCTTGTCCCTACGGTTTTTATCGCGCTAAGTTAGTACTTCCAATATGGAAAACTAACAAGCCGAACAATCAACTATTCTAGAATACATTTCTCACCACCCCCTGGATGTTCTCAGGATGGTGTTGCAGTCCGGATTCAAGAGGGCCAAGGCGATGGCTACCTCTTTCTATTCATCCGAATGTTGGTTTTCAACGCTACACGCGTTGCGGCTTTGGAGTTGGCGTCTATTACTGCTGCAGCCAACGTGCAGTGAATGCCCTCTTTGAATAACGTTCTTGGTAGTGGCTCTCGTGTAGCAGTTGCACTTCCACTCATTTTGAGTAGTGCACTTTTCGCGACAGTTAAGGAGCTTCACTGAATGTACTTTCATAATAATAACCTTATTGTATGGGGCATACAGTTTTTCACTATAACACCTAGAGGGAAATCTGGCGCCACCATCTATGGGAGTTTCTTAAGGAGGCACCGTGCCGTCATGGGAGTGACGGTATATGTGTCTACGAGGCTCGTGTTGGCTGGTGTTGTACGAGGCTTCGTCTAAAACATGTATATGGCTACACAAATAACGCGTTCTCAAAGTAAAATCTTCATAAAATGTTTCCATTCACGCATATTACATCTTTACTCACCTACAATGTGTGACCAAGCGAAGAAAAGCAAGAATAGACGAGAAACTGTTTCAAAGCGAGCACGAACCTTGTCGTCTGTCCTCCAGCTTTAGCGGCCCGCTGATACATTTTACGTAACATATAATTGTACACGCAATAACAAGTTCCCATAGTTACGCAAAACATGTTTTTGCGTAATAATAAAACCAAAACAGCTCTTCACGTGCTGTTTTAGTAGAAAATGAATCATTGCGACAGACGGAACGGTGCTTGCCAAGCGCGCCTTCAAGGTGTCCTGTCTCTCCGAGAACGATGCCAATCCGAAGTCGCAATATACCGGCGTTCCCATGCATACCACAGCGCAGCAGCGCCAGATTTCCCTCTAGGTAATGTAGTGAGAAACTCTATGGTATGGGGCATGAACATTTCAATTATTCTCACTGTGACCAAGTACCGGTGCATGTCAAATTTTGGCCATTATCGTGTTTCCATAGCCTAATACGTCGGCGTAGCTGTCAGCACAAACAAATTTACCTGAAAATTTCCCTCTTCGTTAAGCGAACAGAGTCCCGAACAAAATTAATACAACACTATAAATAGGGTACCGTACGAATGCCATTTATAATATTGCCTGCAACCATGTGATTGGATTTCACACTGCAATAATACATTTGTTGTCCGACGTAGGACGAAGGCCGCGGCTCCAATGGGTGCGAATGTTTGACGTACGAGCTTTTCACTCTTGCTACCTATTGCGATAGTTGGAAAACATTTAGATTTAGCCTGACGCTCTGTGTTCAGAGTCGCGGCTTGGCAGTAAGCTTGTCGATTTCATTGATTTTATTGATGACTTGTTTGTATTGGCTCAAGGAGCAGTTCCGGTCAAAGAGGGCCAAACACATGACAAAGTGAGTTAACAATAGTTGATTACAGAGGAGTTCTTTTACATTCCATAGTAGTATATGTGTCTCAATGGTAATAGTAGTGTTTGTGCTGCGTGTTTAGGAAACAGGCATTGGGTCCCGGGGCCCTGCCGGGACGCCATGACGCGAGGTCTGCCTTCTTTCGAGCGCCTGATGAAATCGCGCCGGTCCTTGAGCACTGACTGCGCAGTCACACTCGGTGTTGTTTCTATCGCCTTCTGAGAGGCACTACTGGTCATGCGCACATGCGAGTGGTTTGTTCGCTTCAAAAGCTTCGCTCGAAGGACAAGACCTTGGATTCTGCACGCCCGGAAGTTGATGGCTCCTTCTTGGATGATGGAGCAGAGCTGGCTGCATCCGCCCAGGGGGCAGATGTCATTGCTGCGGGCTCACGGTGCGTGGGCCCGACAACTAGCGGGTGCCGTATTGGCGCTGCCACCAGACGCGTCACTTCGGCAAGGCTGTTCTTTGGCAGGTAGGAAGCCCGCCTTCGTGGTTCCTTAAAGGAAGTTTTTTTTCAGTTTGGTGATTACAGCCTTTTTTTCTCTCCTGCAGGATGGGCAGGACCGGGAGTACGTGGCATGTGCGCCATCACATTTGACAGGGTGCGCAGTGTTTTCACATGCTCCGGATGAATTTTTACGGGAGCTACATTTAGCACATGTCTGTCGGCCTCGGCAGTTCAATGAACTGCGCCGAAATCGCTGGCATTGGAAGCATCGCAGATGATTTGGAATGTGTGGCCTGACCCGGATCTTGACGTAACCTACCTCAATACTCTCGAGCAGTGTACTCAAACCAAGCGTAAGGATTGGGTGCTTAGTTTTGACCTCTTTGCACTCACGCCTCATGTTAATTCTTTTTAACATTAACGACATTCTGTTCACTCCAGCCTTCTATACTTCGTTTCATACATCAGGTGCAACGCTGAGGAGGCTAGAGATACTTTTTGCAGTGGCTGCGTTCACACTTCGAAATAGTTCGGTGTTTCTTGACCCGACTTCTTATGAAAATCTTTTTGTATAAGCTCAGGTCTGAATGGAAAAAAATTAACCTTAGAAATAATCCATGCACTTCTACGGCTGCTAACACGTTGTTTTAAATAAATTTGCTTTTCCTTATTTTCTTAATTGCAGCCTGTCGCAGCAGCCTCACGTGCGTGCTCGAGCGAGTAAACGCCGCTGGCGCGCAATAGACGGAAAAGCGCCGAGTGATACATTGTGGTGACCAGACCTTTTGCTTAGCTTCCACAGAGTTGCACCCGATGTAACGAACGCAGTATAATAATCCTATTTCACTCGGTTTTATTAGGTCGTCATCGGAGACAACATCAGGGGTGGTGTTCACGGTACGACGTCGTGACACTGTCACTGGAATGTCCGTGCATGACAATAGGTTAGAGAGCTTGGCATGTTGTTTCTTATATCCGAGTTCCAAGAGGAGATCCCCGCTTGCCATCTTCGTTCCTTTATAGCCTCCACGGAGAGCTGTCGTAAGACATTTCGACACAAGGGATTGTGAGATCATCCTCACCATCTTTTCTGTTTGATCACTATGTATCACTTGAAACCGCGGGAAGCTTTTCTTGTACTTGCTAAAAAATTGAAAGACTTGTTCGGTGGGCCCTCATTCTGTGCGCGATCAGGAAGTTTTGGAAAAGAAATCTCCATAAGTATATTTCAGGTTTCGGCAGTAAAGCCAGCCAGCCACGGTGGAGCTAAAACAAGGGAACGCCGAAGGAATTGTAAGAAACAGATCCTGCGAACGCAAACTGTACGTTTCTGCTGTAACCAAATCTGTTATAACCAAGGTTGGCTATCCGACACAAGGTTAACCCTTGCTGCTTGGTAGATTTGAAGCAATAATGAAGTGAGTAGGAGACAGGAAAGATGGAATGTGAGAGAGAAGGACGAAGATTGGAGAGCAGGATAGGAAAAGGCAAATACCGATTTCGCCCGGGTGGGTCAGTCCGGGGGTGCCGTCTGGGAAGTGGGGAGGGATGTTCCTGTCTAGAAATCTGGTAAAAAAGACTCGCCACTAAATTACTCCTCCGTATCATTAACAAGTATCCCGTGCAAAATCATTGAGCAAGTCATTTATTCTCATATCATGGCATTTCTCGATAAAAATACCTTTTTTCATCCATCTGAGCATGGCTTTCGGAAGGGCTTCTCATGCGAGACCCAACTGGCCATTTTCATTCATGACTTGCTTGCTAACCTCGACACCAACATACTAACTGATGCCATTTTCTTAAATTACGCAAAAGCGTTTGATAAAGTGCCGCATCAACGATTGCTCTTAAAACTAAACCAGTTAAGCCTGGGCCACAACATTCTGATTTGGATCAAGGAATTCTTGTCTAACAGATCTGAACACGTCCTTGGTAATAATCGTACCTCCGACCCTGTTCCAGTAACATCTGGTGTACCGTAAGGCTCTCTTCTCGCTGCTCTCCTATTTCTAATATATATTAACCACTTGCCTCAACACTTATATTGCGAAATCCGAATGTTCGCTGACGACTGTGCAATTTACCGATCAGTTTCTAACCATTGCGACGCAGCAAAACTTCAGCATGATCTAGACCGTGTCCAGGAATGGTGCGACCACTGGCTAATGACCCTTAACCCGACTAAATGTAAACTTCTTTCCATTACTCGCCAAAAGCACCCCGTTACATTCCCGTGCATAATTGCTAACGAACCTATACAAACAGTAACATCGTTCAAATACTTAGGCGTTACTTTGTCCAATGATCTCTCATGGCATGCACATACTACAAACATTATATCATCGGCAAAGGGAACTCTCGGTTTTCTAAAACGTCACGTTCGTAACGCTCCCCAACACGTTAAATTACTAGCCTATAAGTCACTTATCCGTTCAAAACTAGAGTATGCGTCACCCATATGGTCCCCACATCAAGCATGCGTCGTAGATGACCTTGAAGAGGTACAAAATCGTGCCGCTAGATTCATTCACTCATCTTATTCTCACGAAGTCAGTGTTACCGCCCTCAAAGCGGAATCTGGGCTGCAAGCTTTATCCCTCTACCGACGCAAAGCAACACTTCGTCTATTCTATAAGCTTTACCATTCATCACTTAACAGTGCCCCTTACATAACACCGCCCGCATACATAACTCCTCGAACTGGTCACCAACTGCAAGTTTCCCGTACACGTATGAGAACTGTTAATTTTTCAGCATATTTTTTTTCTCGTGCAGACAAAGACTGGAACAGCCTTCCTCGCAATATCGTCGTTCTCCCCTGTCCATCATCTTTTTCTCCCAATGTGACTGAGTACCTGTTGTCACAAATTTGTGTTTTTTTTTTGTTTTTTATGTACACCCACCCGTTATGTTATACCCACTAGTGGGGTCTTTAAGGTAAATAAATTAAATGAATTGAAATGTAGTGAGCCGATTCTCCATTATTCCCCTTTCATTGTTCATGGTACTGCTGCTCAATTTTGCAGGAGCGTTATTATGCAAGCAGTACCAGGCTCCGCAGTTATCAAGTCTGTGGATGACCGATCAATTCTATACCCTTGGCACAAAGATTTTCGCCAAACACGAAAAATTGAAGTGTCTTTGACGAGGCTGCGCCGCCGTGTAGCTACCTTGAACTTCTATCTACACAAGTCTGTTCTTGTCCCCTGACGATTATGCTTATTCTGTGGCGAAGCGGAGAGAATAGAACATTTCTTTTTGTGTCGCAGACGTTTTTCTGTTATACGAAAACGACTACTGTAAATCCCGCTTCGCCACATTGGCTTAAATTTGTCAGTGCCTGTGATCCTATATTTTGGAGCCTCCATTATCGGGTTCAGTCACAGAAATGTTTGCTTGGCAATCCGAAATTACCTAAATGAAACCAATCAATTATCATTTTAGACTGATCGTCCACCCTCCCCACCAAAGTTCTTTCCCTCCCCACTTATCTCATATTCCTCCCTCCCCATTTATTTATTTATCTGTTATTAGAATGTTGTGCGCGGTTTTCTTCCGATTGTGTTTCCCCCCCCCCCCATATACATTTTACTTTTTATGCTCCAATGGTCATATTGTTAGCTCCCTTGTTTTTATACACCTAATTTAACCACCCGACTTATAGCCAATCCCTCACTGTGGGTATGCGCCCCCCCCCCCCACAGCCCTTCTGGAGAACAACAACAACCATCGAACCTTTTTGCTTCGGGTGAGGATGTAGAATCACGGCACCATTTCCTCCTATATTGCCAAAAATGTAATTGCACAGGCAATACCTACTTAGAGCACCCGCTCTTGCGCATGGGCCTACATCTCTCGGTAATTATTATTTTATCTTTTGGTGCAAGCACCCTTGGTCAATCCGAAAAACACGTGTGGCAGATTGTGCATGAGTCCGCCATTCCTTCAGGGAGGCTCTCGCTTTAAACACCTTCTCTTCCTAACTAGAGCGCACTATTACACTAGAGCGCATTATTTTCATAACGTAGTATATTCGCAGAATTGGCATGATCATTTTCAATAATATAACACAAAAGGGAACGTAATTTGCAACCACTATTGACGAAATATAGGTAGTACTGATCAACAGGTTAACAGGAAGAACTCATGGGCTCCAGGCCCAGTTCACCGTGCGGCTAAATATGCGCAATGGACACAGACGCGAAGTACAGCAAAGGGAACAAAGAACTTCACATATGTTTCCATTGTAAACCATGGCCAATCCCCCCCCCCCTCCCTCGTGGGTACGTGCCACAAGTTAAAGGAAGAAGAAGAAGACTAAAGGTCGGAAGCGCTTCTGACTGCAGCAATGTCTGTCCCGGCTCACGAATTTCCTGCGGCTTCTCCCTCATCGGAGAGGAAACCCCCGGTGCATGCAGTCCCACCGGCACGCCATCAGGCAACAAGCGGCGGTGTCCCCTCAGACCAGGCCTCGGCAGCTGTAAACCGAAGGCTCGTCGCCGTTGCTGCCCCGGGTAGGGATGACATCGTCGTCCTGGTCGACACATCTGCCATGCGCGTGCCCTGCAATTCACCGCCCGGTCATGAATCCGAGGTGGTAACGTCGCCGACACGCCATTTCCTACCCCGAGAAGAAGAGACGCCCCAGGATGAACGCTTGTGCACACAACTGTGGGTACTCTGGGCGGCCCTGACGTTCCCGCTCATGATTTCAGCCTGGCTAATCTTCCTACCCGTTCTGCTGGGCAACACCCAGAATGCCGCGCAGAGCAGCGCGGTCAACGAGAGAACGTCAACGTCTAGTCCACCGAATACATCCCGCATCGCGCAGTCGACGACAACATTAACCTGGCAAGGCGTTGCCCCCAATTGCCTTCAACCCGTCGACGTACCTACACCACCTCTATCACTAAAAATTGGTCCCTATCCTAACGGCACCGTGGCGTCTGGCCATAGGCAGAGGCCCATATTTTGCCTCTTCGACAATGCCAAAGTCACTAGAGTTGGCCCCGATTACGAAACTCCACTTCAATGGAACTACCTGTTCGAAACGTTGCCGTTTGCTCTCTGTCCAAACGTCGTGTACTCGTCCGTGGGCATCGACGACGGACAACTGACGAGCCGCGTACCACACTTTGACCACGACCACGGCCTGCAGCAGCTCAAGAATATAACGGAAAGTCGGGGATTCCCCGACACTCGCATCATGCTGCTGCTCGGCGGTTACCGACAAGACGCACCACACTTCTCGAAGCTTGGTCGTGACACCGGTACCTTGGAGCTTCTCATGAGGAACGTCGCGAAAGGCATGGTAGACTATCGCCTCGACGGAGTCACCGTGCAGTGGGTGACGCCTAGCACCGGCTGCAGTGGGTCCGAAGACATGTTGGTGCTGGCGATCCTTCTGCGTCGCCTGCGCGAGACGTTCAATAGCTACCGCTTGTCGCAGCACATTGTCTCGGTCATCCTGGAGATAAAAGCTGGCAGCGAGCTTCTGGCGGATAGTGTAGCCGACGTGGTGGACTATTTTTTCATCAGCACACATGCTTACTACTACAAGGGACCGGGTCCCTACCTTGATATTTGCTCAACCTTCAACCGCCCCGTACACCTGGTGATCGCGAACTACACGAAAGTCGGCAGTCGCGTCAGGCTGGACCAGCTCTGCATCACCGAGAGCCTAGCCCCGAGAGCTGCAGCAGGTTACGAGCTGTATCCGAGTGGTTCTTGGATCGAAAAAGCGCCCGTTGTCCCTAGTACAGCGCTGTACACCGGCTGCCACAGCACGAAGTTCTGCAGGAAGGACAGCGGCAGAGCCTCGTGTATCGCGCACCTGTCGTACCCTGGACCAGTGGGCCCTCAGGATCGAGACACGGAGCTTTTCCTGGTGCCTACCGTGAACACGCTCAGGTCACTAGTCAACTTCAGCGGCATAGCCAGTTATACGGGGCCGCCCACTGCTCTCCACGCTTGCGTGCTCGTGACCGACTTGGATGCCGACAACTACGCAAACCAGTGCGGACCAAAGTACATGCAGTACGTGCTAATGGAACACTTTTACCACGGCACACTAGGGCAGAATATCTTAGGTGGGTCTATAAGCGACGCTGCCCCGTGGTGTGACATACCAAAGTTTGGTTGAGCATGCGAGCGCAACCTAATCACTTGTGCAGTATAGTAACTGTTTCTCCAAGAATGTGCATATTGGCAGTTTATCTTACTTGTGCTTTCTGTTTTATTGCGCGCGTTCTTTCTCGCTATAGTTTCTGTAAACTTGATAACAATATCCCTCTAAAAAGCTCCTTTGCGAGCTTTCTGCGTGTATATGCTGGCAAAAAGTCGTTCTTACAGAAAATACGTTATTTGTGTAATTTTTTCCTCCGTTTAGCCGGCGACACAAGTTGTTTCAAGGTAGTGCGCGTGTCACTTCAGAAAGCAAGTTTCGACTGATCGTCGTGATGATAAACGGTAATAAAGAAAAAATGCTGGCCGCACCCTGAGAACGTTCACCCATATCTGACGCCATTTGTGCAAAAAGCATCGTGCGTCTTTAAGCAATATTCTCTCGAAGTAGCACATTTTGTCATCTGGCCCATCCTCCGATAGTTTTATATAATACCACCGCCCTAATGAGTATTGTGGACGGTGGGTTTTCATTGTGCTGAATTTTGGAGAGAAATTTGTCCATGTTCTACTCAATACACTTCGTACTTTTTTGTGTGTAGTCAACCACAACCACAGCACGGGCTACCAGTAATTATTTTGTTTTAACAGTGTAAGGCACCCTTTGCGGCAGAAGTCAAAGTGCGCCACATTTAAACGGAAAGTCGTTCAGAAGTATTCTGTCACGTGCTACCCTCGCTGGCAAGTTTCTCCTGCAGTGAAGGCAAACACAAAAGCGCGGAGCTTCTGCGCATGTATATTATTGCGTAAAGCAATCCGGCTGAGTTAAGCAGCATTTCAGGATTCTTGCAAGATATATCGATTCGCAGCAGCTTGCCCACGCGCTTGTTTCGCATTTGCCCAAAAGGAAGTCCAATTACCACACTAAACTTTCTTCTTTCAGATTTTCCTGTTGTAAAGGAACTGTCCACGGTTTCTTTTCCCCAGTATAAGATAACGCGGATCAGAATGTACGACTATTTCCAGGACCATTCTAGCTTGCGTGTGCTTTCCCGCTGTAGTTTTCCCTTCATTGCCGCAATGTTTTCAGCTAGCACAGTTGGTTCATACTGACGTAATGAACTGCGCAAGATGCAAGATAAAAATAATTAAAGGTGGTATAAAATTATTTCTCTTATCTTTATTTCGCACTTCATTTCTCGACTTCGTGAAGCGCATTACTTGTGGCCTTCCGCGAGGCCATCAGTCTTTCTTTCAAAACACCCATTATTTCACTTTTAATGCAACTAGCACAATTGGGGAGCATCACCCAGCTTGCGGTTTTTCTTTCTTGCTTTTCGTCCGTATCTAGTCTCTTTTACGGCGGCGTCGATCCCTGTGTAGTTCACGGACGGTAGAGCATTACCGCAGCTCCGCTGAGGTAACCAGGTTCGGAGGTAACCTTCAAAACTACTTGGGTCTCTCGGAATGTGACACTGGGTACGTGCGGTTCTTCAATGAACCTATTTTCGGCTAGGGCGACATGCAAGAACGCCCAAGAACGCCTTAAACATGCATTGAACTCACGTTTAAGAATTACCAGCTGGGCAAAATTATTCGAGTGCCAACATTGCTGTGTGCCACATAATCCGATCATGGCTTCCCCCCCCCAGCACGTAAAACACCCGGATTTCAATATTATAGCGTTAGCATTCTTAGGCAACTTCATGCACTTTCCGGGGTCTATCTACCTGTCTATGTATGTTTGTATCTGACCATTTTGCTGCCTACCTTAGTCACTGAGTAATCCGTGGTCGAATGGGTAGCGGATTGGGTGGCTGTTCTCTGGAAAGACAGTTCTAACCCAACCGTTGGTCCAACTCAGGTCAATAAGTATATGATAATATGTACATAAGTGCCACTCTTCTAGGAACGTCTTTCACAGTGACATGGCTCACAATAGATGTGGTTCTGGGTTGGTACCGCGCTATTCGAAGAGACTACGATGACGCCTTGGATTTCTTGGTACGTACCACTCAGTCTGTGCTCGCCTCCAATGAACTAGCTAATGCGAGAGCATTATATGGCCTCTTTACGCGAAAATCCATCCGCGTCGGCGTGAATAGAAGATGTGACCAAAAATGGCTGGCGGCACACAGACTAAAACATGTCATAAATGCTCAGATTGGCCTCAAGAGAGAAGTGTTTAAAGATATGAAATGCTGAGAAGTCAGCCAGAGGTACGTTCCTCTAGCCAGTTACTCTGCGCTGGGAGAACGGGAAGAGGGAATGAAAGAGGGAAAAGGAACAAAGTGGGTGCCGATGACGAGATAATGAGAATGAAAAACAGAAAACAAGCAATAAAGTCTGGTCAAAGCCTAGAATTCCGACTCGCACTCTCTAAAAGGTGAAGTACGGACTGGATGCCCTGAAAACTAGATTTAACGTCGTGCGAAGGGCCTAAAATAACGTCCTCCGGCGATGCTGGGCTGTGGAGGTGCGTAATATCACTGCTATACTTCTGTCGCCCTTCCACGTACTGAGGGCAGTCACATAGCACATGACCTCTAGCCTGTTTAACACTGCGCAGCTCACACTTTGGAGACTCAGTGCGTCGAATTAGGTTCCCGTGTCCGCTCATAAACGCCACCCCCAGCCTAAGTCTGTGCTGAAGACTGACAAAGATGCACTGAATTTTCTGGGGGTAACCTGAACTTAATGTTAGGGTCCAATCTTTGAAGTCATCTGTGGCGATTATCCGAATTGTCCCCTTGCTTTCCTGTCACCTTTCGGATGACACTTGAGAGAAGGCAGTTAGCGACCGCTCTTGAAAAAGGAATCGAAAGCAACGGATCTGGTTCTTAGAGTGCCTTCTTCGCTTCGTCATCGGCCACTTCTTTGCGTGCACACAACAGTGAATGGGAATCTATTGAAACGTAATGTGGTGGCCGTTCTCTTCCTCTAGAGAGTATAGCTCTTACTGAGTGTATAGCACTCTGTAATAGCTTTCCTTCATTGCAACTCTAAGTAGCTGCAGAGCCAATTTGGCGTCACTGTCCACAACTGACTGTTCATAGTTGAAGAGGCTGTCGCAAGATATAGAGAACTGCCTCTCTCGTTGCTATTAGTCCCGTGGATGTTAAAGTCGTCCTCGAATGACTCGATGCGCAGGCAGAACGAAAGTAGCGCCTGACGCATGCGACGAGACCGATCCGTCTATATGCATTTTCGCCGATCAGCCATATTCTTTCGACATTTATTCAATTGTCAGATGTCTGAGGCCCACGGTAGGTATTCGTGAATTTTTGGAAATACCGGGAAAACAGAGACGTGTCTGTATTTTGGACATTACTCATGGGAGCATATTTGAAACGTCAGGTAGGGTAAAGTATGATAATATGGCGGATCCTTGGCATTTCGTGACTTTACCAAAAGTGGAGTCGAGCCGTATGTCGAGAATTGTCGACAAGGGGTGGAGTTAGTGACATCACAGCAGCCACAGGAATGGTGGAAGAGGTTCGCATCGCAGAAAGACAGATACCAAGGTCACGAGGGCTTCCTCAATCGTACCATACATTGAGGTGCAACGCGGAGCCCCTAATCTGTGCCTGGGCATTATCCATCGTACGCTAACACGATGTGCTCCTACTTGATAAAACTGGCAGGCTATAGCGAATATAGCCAGCGTAAAGATCCTTATGCAGCAGGAGTAGAGAATGCACGGAACGACCATACTTCATACCGGCCACAAAGCGAATAACTGAAAGGGTCCCTGAAACAATTTTGACGAATTTGCACAAACGTACTGAGTCGTTAGGGCACGTCCTACTGTTCATTAATAGACGCATCTAAGTGCTACGCGTAAAGCGTGTAGTTTCGTAC
This sequence comes from Dermacentor variabilis, assembly GCF_050947875.1. Lineage (NCBI taxonomy): Eukaryota > Metazoa > Arthropoda > Arachnida > Ixodida > Ixodidae > Dermacentor > Dermacentor variabilis. Next base: position 31,142,471 of record NC_134578.1, on the reverse strand, counting down.
AAGGGTTTAAAAGTGTATATCACTGCCGATCGCAGCACGCCACTCGGCTGAATTTTCAGCCGCGCCTGACCACGTGACGCGAGAGGACCCTACCGCATAAATGTGTGAGCTATCCGTTTGGCTTGCCCAGGGCGCATCATCGATAATTTTTCCATCTTTATGGTGAACAAACGTTGTTCGTAATAGTTGTATTGTTAATTTGTTACCATAAAAAAGTATTAGAAAGAGAATGCACAAGCACAATTTTTAACTACACTTAAGCACTTTCGGCACACAGAAAGTGTCGTCTGCTTGTTTACAATATTCTCCGTGTTAACGAGAACTGTGCGGTCAGTGTTGATCTCGCTCTTTATGTGCGGAAACACCATGCTTCACCCTTGGTACGTTGTGGGCTGCAACCGTAGTGACTGGCAATATGTCCAGCTGCGAAATCGTGTCCCTCAACTAGACAGCAGACGAGTGGAGTGGCTGCAGCTCATCGGTCTGTCGCTATCCGATCGGCGCCAGAATTAGTGCATTTGGACTTGTCACTTTACGCCGGAGAATTAATTGAATTGAATTATGGAGTTTTACGTGCCAAAACCACTTTCTGATTATGAGGCACGCCGTAGTGGGGGACACCGGAAATTTCAACCCCCTGAGGTTCTTTAACGTGCACCTAAATCTAAGCACACGGGTGTTTTCGCATTTCGCCCCCATCGAAAATGCGGCCGCCATGGCCGGGATTCGATCCCGCGACCTCGTGCTCAGCAGCCCAACACCATAGCCACTGAGCAACCACGGCGGGTCCGCCGGAGAATTAGTACCCCTACAGTGCTTCGCGTGTCCGGTATTCCGGTACACGCAAGCCCAAGCGCACTGGGCCTGTCAGTTTCACCGTGCCGTTGTACGGGATGAGCAGCGGCGCAAACTTGAACAATGCGTGAACGGTATGCACGAGGCAGCGACCTGGTGGCCCACAGCTCAACGAAACGCAGTAGGAGCAACAAAATATATTCGACTATTGCTGGTGTATATTTTTGGCACGAACGTGATCGTGGACGCGTTGTTTTTCTAAATGCTGAAAATGATTTACACTTGGTTAGAGCGATATTAGCTCTTTGTTTGGGTGGTTAATCTCTGCGCCACCAGGTGGATTGACTGTGAAGACCGATCAGGCCGTTCACGTACGTCTATGCTAAAGCTCCTTCATCACAACAATGATAGTATGCAAGGGCTTTAGTTTACGCCTCCACCCACGTAGCGAAACCCCCAGCTTGCCTATGGTTACCGTAATAGCAGACACGCTCGGTGCTGCGACAAATTGCTCCCAACGTACGCTGCTTCGATAGCCCTCGCTTAAGATCGACTGCCTGGCGGCTGGCGGAGTGGCTGGAGAGGCTTCGCGCGCTCGCTCTTTGACAACCGGAAGTAGACCACATGACGTCTCATTATGACGCAGAGCCATTGAAGGCGGAGCTTATATAGCCCCGATCACTCGGCGAATGAGTTGAGTAGAACATGCGTGGATATGGAGGAGGGTAATTTGTAACCATCCGTAGCTCTCTTATTAGGGGACTCTTCAGACAACTTGTAGTGCTACTGATTTAATGAAGCTGACGCTAGGCGGCAAGAAATTTTGCCCAAACGCATTCTGGGACCCTTTCAGCACGTTCAGTTCATTTCTTCTGTAACATTGTCACATGCTTCGACCATGGAACTCCGCGGTCAGTGACAACAGCGATGTACTTGTAGTGGGTCCCATATAGAATGACATTGTCGTTGCCGATAACTTGATATCAACACATAAGTTTCCCTGCGAACGCTATTGCAGCGCACTTATCTGTAGCCATGTCATTAGTTGGCACTATAGGTACTGAGACGCTAGAGAAGCAGCTCGCTGCCTTCTTGCACGCATTCGCGGTCGCGTGACTCCGAACGCGAATGTGCATATGTCATCGGCGTAGGTACTGGTGCGTACTGTATCAGGAATTACTTCCGCAAGATCAAGAAGAGGAACATTGAAAAAGGTCGGGATGAGCATTCCTCCTTGAGGCACTCACTCCACGTACCATAACGAGCTTTCTCGTTTTGCCATAATTCGTGCGCATTAAGATTGCGCAACCATCTAGGTAGCTTACTATCCACATGTATAGACGGCCACCGGTGCCCAAATTACTAAAGGGATCAGAATAGCGTAGTGAAGTAAATTGTCATACCCACCTCATATGTCTAAGAAAACAGCCGTTTAAGTCGGCGCCACCTTTTTTTGTGTTCCATAAGAGAAACGAAATCAATGACCCCATCTATAGCAGACCGTCCCTATCGAAATCCGGTCATTTCACGATGAATCTCATTCTTCTCCATGAACTACTCTAATCTAGTTAGCACCATTCGTTCGATCACTTCTCGACACAGCTAGCTCAAGCTATTGGCCGGTAAGATGGCAGTTCGTACGCCGCTTTTCTTGGCTTTAGGAGGGCCACCAAACAGTTCCGTTTTCCACTGCTTGGGAAGTGTGCTGAACAACCACGTCGCGTAATAGTACAACAGCAGGTCTTTCCGATCTTCCATGCCAAAGTGGCCCAGAGCAGTATATGAAATACGGTCAGGAGCAGGTGTGCGTGCGTGCGTGCGTGCGTGCGTGTGTGTGTGTGTGTGTGTGTGTGTGTGTGTGTGTGTGTGTGTGTGTGTGTGTGTGTGTGTGTGTGTGTGTGTGTGTGTGTGTGTGTGTGTGTGTGTGTGTGTGTGTGTGTGTGTGTGTGTGTGTGTGTGTGTGTGTGTGTGTGTGTGTGTGTGTGTGTGTGTGTGTGTGTGTGTGTGTGTGTGTGTGTGTGTGTGTGTGTGTGTGTGTGTGTGTGTGTGTGTGTGTGTGTGTGTGTGTGTGTGTGTGTGTGTGTGTGTGTGTGTGTGTGTGTGTGTGTGTGTGTGTGTGTGTGTGTGTGTGTGTGTGTGTGTGTGTGTGTGTGTGTGTGTGTGTGTGTGTGTGTGTGTGTGTGTGTGTGTGTGTGTGTGTGTGTGTGTGTGTGTGTGTGTGTGTGTGTGTGTGTGTGTGTGTGTGTGTGTGTGTGTGTGTGTGTGTGTGTGTGTGTGTGTGTGTGTGTGTGTGTGTGTGTGTGTGTGTGTGTGTGTGTGTGTGTGTGTGTGTGTGTGTGTGTGTGTGTGTGTGTGTGTGTGTGTGTGTGTGTGTGTGTGTGTGTGTGTGTGTGTGTGTGTGTGTGTGTGTGTGTGTGTGTGTGTGTGTGTGTGTGTGTGTGTGTGTGTGTGTGTGTGTGTGTGTGTGTGTGTGTGTGTGTGTGTGTGTGAAAACATTTATTGTAATGAGATCCGGAGGCTCGGCTTCTTAAGCCAAGCCGGGCCGCTCCCACGTTGGCACTGTCAGGTCAAGCCTTTCAGCGACATCAAGGGCCCTCTGGACGGCCCTCAGTTGGTCCTGAAACAATGGGCTTTGAATCCTTTTCTCCCACTGTGTCCATTCTTCAACGAGGTTGGGGAGAGTCGCGGGACAGCCCGCCAGCATATGTCTGATTCCAATGATGCCATTACAATTGTTGCAATCCATCTTAATCTGCCTCTCTGGATGTATTTTATTAATGGTGTACGGTGTGGGATATGTACCTGTTTGCAATAAGCGCAGTGAGACTGCCTGAGCCCTGTTCAGTTTTGAATGTGGCAATGGGAATTGCCTGCGTCCTAAATAGTAGTGTTTGGTAATGTCATTGTATGTTATTAAATGATCTCTAGATTCCCCGGCTTGATGGTGAATGGCTCGGTTGTGACTGCCACGGTTAGCAAGTCCTCGTGCCAAGTCATGAGCAACCTCATTGAGGTTTATCCGAGTCTCATCCACTTTCCCCATATGCGCAGGAAACCATCGGATTTCAGTTTTCATAATCCCAATGTTTTCAAAAAGTTTAGCTGCAACACCAGCTACGTAGCCTTTATCAAAACGCTTTATAGCGGATTTCGAATCACTGTAAATGCAGGCCCACTTATTACTCCTGATGGCTAGAGCAATAGCCACTTGTTCCGCCACCATGCGGTCCTTGGTAAAAATAGTGATAGCATCTTGCACCTCCCCTTGATAGCTTGAGACAATGGCCGTATATGCTTCTTTACCTTTAACCTAGGCTGCATCAACTATAGCTGCCAATTGGTTCTGCTGTTCTATTTCCTGCAAGAGTACTTTAGCTCTTGCCTTTCTCCTTTCGACATTAAATTCTGGATGCATGTTTCTGGGGAGAGGGTTGGTTCTGATCTTGTTCCTAACGTCAGTCCTTAATTCTACTTCAGCCTCTATTGGCCTCCTTGATGTATTCAGTTCTGCACCTATTGCCTGTAATATGTTCCTGCCAGCTCGTTATTTTGTTAATCTTTCGTTTTGCGCTAGCTGCTGGGCCTCTGCGATTTCTTCCATTGTGTTGTTCACCCCTAGACTCATGTTGTCAGTTGCAGCGTTACTGGGTATCCCTAGGGCTACATTAACGAGCTTCCTGAGCATCACATGAAGTTTGTTAAGTTCTGCCTGCTTCCATTTGAATAATCCAGCCACATAAGTGATATGACAGAGAGCAAAGGCGTGTATTAGCCTCAAAGCGCTGTCTTCTCCTAAGCTTCTGTGTCTATTGGTAATTCTCCTTAGTAACCTAGTGACTTCATCTGTTTTATTCGATATGTTGTATTATTCTATAATTAGCATTGTTTCCGTCTATGTGATACCCAAGAACCTTGATTGTTTCAACTAGCCTGACTGCGGATCCTTCATGAGTGTATAAGCACACTCTTGGCTCATCTTCCGGAATGTAACCTCTTGGTTTGCGACCTTTTCTGCGTTGTTTAATGACCAAGTGTTCTGATTTGGCTGCCGAGCATTTCAACCCCATGTCTTTCAGTATGCTCTCTACAACATATAAACTTTCCTGTAATCTGGTCTCTGTCTGTCCTACATTACCCTTGGCACTCCATATGGTTATGTCGTCGGCATATGCCACATAATGTATACTCTCAATTTCCTCCAGATTTCTTGCAACCTTGGACATTGCTAAATTAAGTAGCATGGGTGAGGAGAGCACGGCCCCTTGTGGAGTGCCCCTATTTCCCAAATTATTAGCTTCTGATTTAAGCTCACCCAGCATGAGTGGTGCAGTTCGGTTTCTAAGAAAGTCCTTAATCATGTTAAAAGTATCTTACCTAACCCCATCTCCGAGAGGACGCCAAGTATTGTCTTATGCTTTATACGATCAAAAGCTTTTTCCACATCCAATCCCAAAAGAGCTTTCGTAGCGCTGGGCTGGCCTTTATAAGTTGGTGTTTGATCAGCAGCATAGCATCCTCAGTTGACAGCCCGGGACGAAAGCCGATCAAGTTGTATGGGAGGATGTCGTTCTGCTCAACGTATTTAGTGAGTCGATTTAGGATGACATGCTCTATAGCTTTGCGTAGACATGACGTTAAGGAAATAGGACGAAGGTTGTCCAGAGTGAGTTGTTTTCCTGGTTTTGGTATGAGGATAGTATTGCCCACCCTCCATTGCTCTGAGTGTACCTCTTTTCTCCAACATTCATTTAAATGTTCAGTTAGATAAGAAATTGATTCATCATCCAGATTTCTTAATATCTTGTTAGTTATTCCGTCAGGTCCAGCCGCCGATCTACTATTAAGACTGTGAAGAGCCGCCCTCACTTCACTCTCAGTGAAGTCCCTGTCAAATTCTTCACATATGCCTCCCGTATATTCGGGGCTCTCGTCTTCTTCGTTTGGCTGTTTAAGTGGGAGATATTTGGCTGCGAGACTATTCATGATATCCTTCTGTGTTTTATCTTGGCTTTCCGGATGAACCAACTAAGCTATAGCTGTTCTCTTATTATTCCTTGTTTCATTCTCGTTGAGCAAGTGCTTGAAGAGGTTCCAGCTACCTCCATGTTTGAGTCTACCATCAGCCGAATTACTGATCTCATCCCACTGTTGCTTCACGAGGGTCTTCGAGTGATCATCGATTTCTCTGTTTAATTGCGCTATTTTTTTCCTTAGCCTTCTGTTAAGTCTCTGCGTATTCCATCTCTGTAATATAGACTGTTTGGCATCAATCAGATGCGCCAGCCTGCTGTCCATAGCCTCAATATTTTCCTCTGTCCTTTCTTTAGTGGCCTCCTTGACGTCCTCTCTGAGCTGGATGACCCACGTCTGAAGGGGATCCTGCTCGGCATCTAGAGGCCCCACTTCCCTTCTGTTCGCCCTGATTTTTCTAAACTGATCCCGATCAGTGAATTTGAAGATTCTAATTTCCTGTCTCGGTATGCGTATGGTTATGTGTATGATATAATGATCGCTCCCGAGTTCCATATTTGAATTTTCCCAATTGGCTTCTCTTGAGTTGTTTACAAAAGTAAGATCGGGTGTGGAGTCCCTGCTTGTGGACGTAACACAACGGGTGGGATACGCCGGATCAGTAATCAAGCATAGCCCCAGATCCATGGCAAGACTCCATACCTCCTCTCCCTTCTTTGTGTTCCAAGTGTATCCCCATGTGTGATAGGGAGCATTAAAGTCCCCTCCAATAATGAGCGGCGAGTTTTGGTAACCGAAAGCACCTTGTTAAAGAGGGCTCTAAACCCCTGTCTCATGTTGTTAGGACTGCTGTAAATATTCAAACAGAAAATGCTTTGCGTCTTACCTCTGTTCCTTTTAAGTATTATCTCAACTAGAATAAATTCAAACCTGGAATGTCTAAGATGAATATCATGCTCAATGTATGGCAACTTTTTGTCAATGAGGGCCGCCAACCCCCTCCCCGTTGTTTTTTTTTGTCTCTACATATAACTTTGTACCCAGTAAGCATAATTTCGTCCGCTAAGGTTTCCTGCAGCATAATTACTTTTGGCCTGGCCTCAGATGACCTGATCACCTGTTGCAGGGCTGCTTTTTTGTGTTGAAACCTGCGACAATTCCATTGCCACACGTTAAATCCATTATTACTGTTATTACTGTCCATTGTTATTAGGTGAGGCTGCCTTTCTGTTACCCGCTACTTTCCTCTCTGTGATGGCCCCCGACAATCCAGGAATGGACTTTATACTATCCGCCTCCGATGGCAGATACTCATCGTCGTCATTCCCTCGAGTCTCAATTTTCCTCAATCCTTTCTCCGCCGTTAGCCTCCATTTCCACAATTCGTCCACTTTAAAGTTGGTCGTTTCCACTGTCTCTCTTATCGCTTTAATTGCATCTTTTATTTCACTGAGGGGTGAGAAGACTGACTCCTCCTCGGAACTCATCACCCTCTTTTTAGGGGCAGAACTGGATTCCACTGGATCGCTGGTTTTGCTTACAAGTCTATCTATCACTACTCTAGCAGGGCCGACTGCTCTTTTTTACGAAGCTCTGCTACCTGCCTGGTCAATTCTTCATTAGCTTTTCTTAAAGAAGTTACTTCTTTAATTAATTGCTCTATTCTGGCATCATTGTCATCACCCACAGCAGCCGAGGCGCCCCCAGCAACTCTCGCCATACACTGAAGAAAGCCAGTGAAAGATCAGCAGAGAAATGCCTCGCAGCCAAGAATTCAGCGCAGACCACCCCGACGCATTGTTGCATGTCACGCAGACACCACATGGCTTTCGGGTCGCACCGATGGCACCATTTCATAAAACTGTGCATCCTGAACCGCGGAGGTACTGTGACACTAGCAATCTGATGTTTCACCAGGAGGGAGGCGCCCAGGCAGAGACACGGGACGATCAACGTAGCGAGTTAAAAGAACTTCGAATTACATCGTCACGCAGCGGTCAGCTCTTCAAGCTTCGTGATGGAGAGCCACGCAAACGTTCCTGCTTGTGCAGACAGCTGTAGTACGTTAGATAAGTCGCTCAGGAGCGAGCCGGGTCTCTTGAGCCGCTCCTCTTAAAGAACGAGTGAGCCATGGTTCCGTAAAACTGAGAGGCGATTCTTATAGAGATGAAGCCGTGCCGTGCCGTTTCGTTTGAGGCGGCTCTTTTAGGTACAACTTTGGCAGTTCTCGGCCTTCGCGTTTCAGCCATTCAAAAATGTTCCTACGAGCTCACGTCATGTCGGCTCGAATTCGGTTGCCGTTCTGCGTCTGTCTTGTGCTATAGCACGCAGCTCGCTCCGCTCCTCTAGAGTGTAGCTCCGCTCAGCTGTCTCACGGCTCACCGGTGAGAGATCGCGCAAACATCTCGCTTTTCGAACGTTCGCTTGAGCGCCTTTGTTTCGCCCGCACCGTATTTTTGTCACCGGCCGTCAGCATGGATAGGCAGAAGTGAAGGCCCTTACTCATGAACACAACAGTTACAGCAGAAGAAATGTTTTATCTAGAACATTAGAAAACAAAGGTCGAATATTGTTCAAACTCGGGGGCATTAAAATAGAAAATTATTAAACAGTCACTACCATGACCAATATGCGTATAACACGTGTATTCCACAAACGTGTGCACCATTCTTTTTTCGAAGCCAAATAACTAGAATATGCACGCCACAGGTTAGAGACATAAGTGAACCGGTTATCTGTTAAGCTGAAGCGGTTCATTTCATTGAGCTGAGCCTCTCCGATGCGCTCAGTGAAGCCAGCCGTTTCACCCACCTGTTGGCGGGGGGCGCCTTTTTGTAGCCGCTTCGGAACGTCCTCGGCGTGCACAAGGAGCAAGCGCATGCTCTCCACATGGCTATCAAAAGGCCCCTAATCCAACGGACTTACAGATGGGCAAAACGACTCACTTCAGTGAGAGAATTTTTCAGCCGCCAGTGGGCCAGCAGAGAAAAACGCACTGACGCGCGCACCCACGCGCCCATCCACACACCACTGGGTAGCCAGTGGTCAAACGGCTATTGCATTAGAGTGCCGTTCTGAGGTAGTAGGGTCCCAAGCCAAACATTGGATCAACTTGTGTCACCGACTATCGGTGATGTGTACATAGGTGCCGCTCTTCAGCGACATAGCGGCCTATGTCGGTATGTCGCTGTGTAATAGAGTAATGCCGACATGTCACTGTAGGCACAGGTCAGCGTAGCTATTGTTCAAAGAAACTCTTAAAGAGTGACCTAGAGTATTGAGTATGTACCACTCGGTTCCTGTTATTCTTCAAGTAAACTGTTTGATGCCAACTTGGGTCACACTGTGTAACTAGCTCTGTGCCACTCTTGAATGAACGTCTTTACCGCCAACTTGGGCAACTAGATAAGGGCCACTGGGGAATTCGCCGCGTTACAAGAACAAAAATTATCTTTATCATTTCTACTATACTAAACGGAATCAAACCCATTTCGCCAGGTCTCGTCAAGGACAGCAACCAAAAGTTTTTGCAAGCTACACCAAAAATGCACCGAGTATGTACACAGCGTTTCAATGAATTGCCCTCACGCCAACGCTTTATTGAGCAGCGCCATCGATGCTCTGGGTATGGGCCGCTCTTGAATAATCCTCTTGACAACTTGAGTCACTGAATATATCTGCCACTGAGTGTGCGGCAATCCAGGAAACAATCCTCAGCATTCGCAAGCCCTGGAGCGCTTTGGCCTTTAGCAGGCTTCGCAACAAATGCATCGCGCATGGGCCGGTTTCCAAAAACGCCATTGGCGTCAACGCTTTAGCGAGCTGCGCCATGAAAACATTTCGTATGTTTTCCTCTTCAACGAACCTGTCGCCAACTTGAGCTACTGACTATGTGCCACAGACTGTACGGCACGCGATTCTGCCTTCGAAATTCGGGCTTTCGTCTCTTACTTGCACGCTCGCGCTCTTGCTTTCCCGGTTCGCGTGCATATTCGCGCTTTTGTTTTACAAGCTGACGCTCTTTTATATGCGTAAGCATTTATATTTCCCACACAACGAGGAAACCCGTCCATCCGTCCGTGACCTAGGGAGATCGCATTCAAGACAGGGCCCGAAGCAGCGAGCGAATGGACCTTTATCTAGCCTCTCCCTTCAACGTTACGATAACACTGCGCGCAATGAAGCTATCCAAGATCGTTTCAAGACAGGGTCCGCGCGGCAGCACCGCATGCAGCCGTCGCCAGAGTACTGTGGATCACGGTGGATAATGGTTCGCGTCGAGAGGAGGCAGTGTCATGGAGCACGTCTACGTACGAGGTCTAGAAAACGTGACAATGTTCCATTACAGCACGTACCCCAGCACGCATTGGCCAGCGCCCATCTTGTACGAAGCAGCGGCATCATCGAGACAAGCCATCTTCCAATTTGAAAATAAGGAAATACAAGAAGAAGAACCGAACAGGAGACAGTCAACATAATAAATGTTGGGTTTATTTGCTTCATTTACAAATCCCCCTCGTGGCTTCATCCCACGTCAACATCCTCTGCGAGTTATCGATAACATGAGCGAACATCGCTAGAATTCGCTGCTTTTTCGTCGTCTCAAGCTTGTCTTTTCGGTGCAACATTTCGCGGTTGCAACATTTCGGTGTTGTAACCGCTCTTTTCCAGTCATCACCTTTCGCCGTGTTTCTAGCAGTCATACCTACAATAGTAACGTAGCACGAAGAAAGAGCAGGTGATTAGCAGCAAATACTTGCGCCTCATTTAGATAACTCTCACAGGATATTCTGCGTGTAAATTTTTCACGTCTGTCTGCCTACCTTTTAGACGCACCTTTCTCCTGAATGACCTCAAGGCATTCCAGAATCTTGAGAGCATCAGCTTCCGATGCAAGAATAGACTCCATTCTAGTTTGGTTCACTGAACGTGTTGCAGTGATACAAAAGTATTCCCCTTGTGCAGTTGCCAGTATTACACTTTACAGAAGTCAGTTCGAATGCATAAAGGTCACAATTCCGCCAAAAAGGCGAAGCTTCGCTTGCAATAGCAAATTAGCGGACAGCTATACGAAGTAAGGAGAGAGAGAGAGAGAGAATCAACTTTTATTGAGCCCTTAGTACAGGTTGGTACGCGCTGGCACCAGATGGGGTGGAACCTTCTTAGGTCCCACATGCGTCCAGCAGTTCCTAGACCCTAGCCGCCTGCGCGAGCTGGGTCGGTAGGTCGGGGCTAGACAACAAGATCTCCCATCACGCGGGGGTGTTGGGGCTGGGGAGGGTGAGGGGTAGGGATGGATCGGCCATATGTACTTGTAAACATACGCTTTCTAACTAAATTAACCAGTCTGGCGTCAGGCGGGAACGGGCAAGTATGAACACATCGAACTCGACGATCGCGGACACTTGCTGTCAAAATGCTGGCGTAAGGAAGTGCGGCAGCAGCCGCGAGCGAAGTGACCATTGTGCTGCAAGTCGCTTTAACGCAAACTCAGCGACGAGAACACAGCACACACGACCCTATGGGCCATCGACGACCCTAAGGCGCTATAGTGTAAATGTATTACAAACTTTTCTATTTAAATTCTGCAATCAGTCCTCAACGATTACTCAAAAAAAAATTTGGCCACCCCCACTTCGCCTTTGTCACGCGACGTCACGAAAACCGCAATAGCTATATATATATGACGTGTATACGTCATATACGACGTGTATACACCGATTCTGCATGAGTAGAAAGAACAAAGGAAAAATAATTATTTCTGATCTGACACCTTTCGCCGTAAGCCCTCTACTATTGGTAACAAGTTTTCGGGCTGCAGCCACTTGACCTGTCTGTGACGCAAGTCACAAAACCACGAAATCTCATGGCGTCAAAGTGACGTGTGCGCGCTAAAGAAACGTTAATGTGGCAAAAACAACAGATTTTGTTTTCTAAATAGCGGGAGACTGCCTCGTTACGAAAGCAATAGAAGATGGCTGCCCGCCCATCGCTCAGGCAATGGCTACTCTGAGCTGCTGCAGAACATGCATTTATTTGCGTACAATATACATTTGTGCATCGCAGTGAAGCGTTATCGAAACCTTTCGGCACGTATGCGACATTGATCTGTCAGCTCTTTGATGAGGATCCGCTTTAGCGGCATTCTTAATCTTCCGTTGCACGCCGCCGCAATTTTCTACCAGCCACCGTAAGCTAAGTTTGGAGAAGCGGACCAATCGCAGACCCGGCACCACACCTCAAAGGGTTATCTATTTTCACTGCTCTGGGTCGGCCCCATCGAAACCCCCTCCACTTGAGCGCGCTCTACGCCTCTTGTCAACCAGTTAGATAAGAAAAACAGCTCAATGTAGACAATGTTATTCGCTTTGAAAGCAAACAGATGTGACCTTCTATAAACCAGTCGAGCGTTTGACTGGGGTTTTCAAACTACGCTGCGTGTTAGGGCGTCATGCTTGCGTCGGTGGTTACGTAAATTTGCCATCAGGAGATTGGAATAAAAACAAATTGGAATAGTGCTACGTTATAGGGCTCATAGACTGTCCTCTACAGCAGATCACTTTTTAAGATTGCGCCTACGCTCCGCCGCCATACGCAGTGGCCACCGGAGTAGAACACCCTCCCCTCATCCTCTCCCCTGTGCCCCGTGCAGTGCACGCGATAGAAGACTGCACGCTTTCTCCGCGCTCTCTTCCCTTGCGCGCTCGAGATTCAGCCACCACTGTCTGCTCACTCTCGTACATCTTCACATAACATAACGGCGAAGCCGACAGCGACAAGGACGGCAGAAATGCGCCTGGAGTGTCATAATTGAAATTTATTGTGAAACCAGCGGCACACAATGCCTCGAAGAACACTTCGCAGTAGATGCAGTAACACATGACACGACACCGTAGTCAAGGCTGGTGCTTGTAAACAGAACGAACAAAATTATTTCCACAAAACAGCAGACACATCGAACATCACTGCATTTTGCAACAATGAATTAGGCACCTTCTCAAACAGTAGAAGCTTAAATAACATAACTTTATCTTCGCTACAATACTCGTCGCAGCATATTAACTTCGCAACAATCCATATCACATGCATTCACGAAAATATGAACAATTTATATTATTGGGAGACAGTGCAGAAAGCGAAAAAAAAAATGTGCAAACAAGCAATACCTACTGCGTGTCTTGAACCCTGAATAAATGCTACTTGAGTCGATGATTAAGTAGTTATGTAACGGCCGGCGCTTCAGATGAGGTTAGTTTATATATTGCGAAATTAAAAATTGCACCTCAAAGAGAATGTGCGTACACGCACAATAATTGCCTCTCTTTGTCACTTATTTTTTTGGACTGAGATACGTAGACATGTGGAAGCGAAGATCAGGCGGAGATGTACATGAATCAATCAAGAGCTCTTTCTTAGTTTGCCTGTGATGCAATATGCACCCTGTAGTTCGCAAGCTGGAAGACAGTAGCAGATAACTTTTTACCCGTCTCTGACACAATTCTAACCCTGCTACTTTTCCAAATGACCCCTTATTGCGCAGATGTGTTTGTACTGTCAGCTACCTAAAAACCATGGCTACTTTAGCTTTGTCCCACTTTGGCACGCTCGTTGGTATCGTAGCAATGCCTTTCCTACTTTACATATTTACCTGTGGTTTACATAGAAACATATATTAACCACAGAGGGATGGAGAATGGATGCAACATGAATAGCAGAAGGGACCGCCCCTGACTTTCTGCCCAAGAACTGACAACTGTGATGGCGACAGAGCTGAAGTTGATTGTAAGGATGTACTACACGATGATTTGAACGTTTGCATTGCAGGTAAGAAAATGAGAAGAGAATTTTTGAAATTTTGATAAGGGTTTACTTTACAAGTCTGCATCATGTCGCAAAGAGGAGTGGCGTTGTCTCAATCAGCTAACAACGCTCAGAAGGCAGCAGTCTCAACAGTGAAGATTTGAATTCAACGCTTGGGCTGGTTACAACAAGAGCTACACAAGTTCATCAAAATTGTCGACAAAGAAAATTCAGGAGCAGTAAATATCACAGCACTGGCTCACTTTACGAATGATGAACATTACAAAGGAAAACGAGTGTCATAATTGTTACCCTAAACGCAAGGATTGAAATAATGGCAAGGTAGGTATGTGGCCGTCACATGCGTATGCTGTATAGAAATATATTCTCCCTGTTGTTCTTAGCACAAACATCCAGCGCGATGAAATACACTTTCGCTACCCACAAACAATCCTTGTCTACATTTAGGTTTGTTCAGTCACTTGTTATTATGAATTGCTTCGTTAGGTTTTTCGATAGTGCAAACCATACATACCATACCATACATCAGACAACCATACATCAGAATTAACAGAACCACAAAAAGAAAAGAAAGCAACTGCCGCGCGAGGTCTAATCAACACAATGCGGCATTACTGTGCTCTCTGGTGCAGCCTGGACAAGTTAATGACACATGCATATGTATGAACGTGAAATGAAAATGAGCCCAGATGATTGACTACTTCGCATTGTAGGTCATCCTCACAATAGATGTCCGTCAATCAACTTACCATTTCTCACAGGAAATAAATTTCTGTGCCCTATCGCTTTTATAATAGTTTGTAAATTTTCGATGGAAGAATAGCAAATGAATATGTCCTCACGATATTTTGCACACTCCGAATTGCAATACTGTATGAATCAAAGCCCTCCAATACTTTACTTTCTGAATTCCTACAACTAACATGTATATTATAGAAAAATGTAGTTGACATGACCTGCACTTAAGTGAATAACATTTACTCTGTTATCTAGAGTAAATGAATAAGAGCACAATGTATCTAGCACAACCCAACACTATGACTAGAATTCATAACCAGCACACATATTTAGTTCGCAGTAAATATAAGCTTGTGAACAACCACTCTACACAGAAACAGCAGAGCCATTAAGTAGGGAAGGGTGCTATGGCTCCTTTTAAAAGTTAAAAATTATGGGGTTTTACTTGCCAAAACCGCTATCTTATTATGAGGTACGATTTTGAGTGGGGGACCTCGGAAAATTTTGACCACCAGGGGATCTTTAACGTGCTCTCAATGTACGGTACACGGACGTTTTCGTGTTTCGCCCTCATCAAAATGCGGATCCAATCCGGCAACCGCGTGTTTAGCAGCCCAACACCACAGCCACTTAGCAACCACGGTGG